>NC_142042.1:22082542-24767542 GCF_982192425.1 Myodes glareolus | reverse complement strand
GGGCAGAAAACTATGAATGGTACCCATAGTGTTTAATTTAATCAGAAAAAAAGAAAGAAGAGAAAAGAAGAAACAATCAGGTTTCTGACTTTGTATTAAGCAAGCAAAATTGTTCGTGTTCCCCTAGGCGTGTCATGTAGAGTTAGATTTCTATCTTTTCCTTGGAATCTTCACAATTATCAATGAATTTAAAACCCAGGAGGATTCCCTGTGATTTGTTTTTGTCTTGGCATGGAGGTGAAGTTCTACACTGACCGTGCCATACACTAATGTAGTGCCCAGTATTACAGAGTGGCTGGGAGTGTGGGCTTAGGAGTTGAGCAGACTCGAGGCAGTTCTGCCTGGATCTCTGGTTGTATGAACCCGGACATGTTCCATAACTCTGTGAATTAGATATTTTTTTCTGCCCTTAGGTTGCATAAAGCAGAGCACTGTTATAGAGATTAACCAAGACTCCAAGTATGTGTGTGGGTACTTATTACTCTTATCAGGAGTAAGTCATCTACTTCCACAGGTGTTTCTTGACTAACTGTAGGAATATATACATAATTATACATCTTTCTATGCTTAATAATAGATGGGAAATCTAATGCTGGCATGTACTTTTTTATGTGTATGTGTGTGGGCCAGAGTGTATGTGTGTACCTATGTACGTGCAGGTACCTGCAGAGTCCAGAAGTGGCATCAGATCCCCTGAAACTGGAGTTACAGGTCACTGTGGGTGCTAGCTAGGAGGAGAACTCAGGTCCTCTGCAAGAGGAGGAACAGCAAATGTTCTTAACTTCCTGGCCATCTCTTTAGCAGCCCCCCAAATACATTCAAATACCCCAGTCCCCCTTTTCCTAGACTCCACGGTCTCACTATATAAACTTGGTGAGGCTAGAACTCACCATGTAGACCTGGCTGGCCTCAAACTCACAAAGATCTGCTTGCTCTGCTTCTAAAGTGCTGGGATTAAAAACAATGTATATATTAGATATGTCTGTAAGTTCCTTTATTTATATTAAAATTGATAGAAACAACATTCAGGCCATCTCCTTGGCTCATCTTTTAGACCCTCTCTGTTATAGCAGGTGGTTCTTGTCTATCTGGAAGTATGTTTGCGTTGCAGTTGCTTTTGCAAAAGGCTCTGCACATTTTTGTGCCAAGTTCTTTCTCTGCGTCCGCACCCACCCTTAACCACCATGACATTTGGTAATTTCAAAGAAAATATATTATTCCTATTGGCTACTGTGACATTTCACCAGCAAACTGAAGGGAAACTATGAAGGTCTATAGGTCTGCATTTTTGCTTTTTCAGTTTTTGTTTTGTTGATTTAAAGAAAGCCTCCTTCCTTAGCTATTTCTGGGAGAGGAAGGCTCCAGTGTGCATAATCCCTTGTTTATTGACATCAGGGTACATCTGCAGGAGTAATTCAGAGCCAGTTTTTATGAATACAATGCATTTTTGAGATCCCTCCCCGCCATAGGTGTGGCTAATCTGGGTTTTAAAAGATAATTTACTATTTTAACAAGAGCTGATTGTAATCAAATCCTTTGCTGTTTCTCTAAAACTAGAAACCAAGACTGCTTGCTTCTGTCACATCACCAACTCCTTGCTTCCTGATGGGAGATGGGGTGGAGACTTCCAATAGAACACGCTCCATGCCATGCTGTTCCGAGTCAGAGAAATGACTTGATTGGCCTGAATATCCAATGTCTCAGTCGGTTTTGCCATCTCTAAGCCTCCTGGAGATGAGGCCCTTTCCCGTCTGCTGCTGTCCACTGGAGAACTGTCTTAGAGTGCAGTGGGTTTTCATAGTGTACTGATCACAACGACAGCACATCATCCAAAACCAGGTTCCCTCCTGGCGTTCTCCCTGCCTGCAGTGTAGGACATTTTTTTTTACAGACTTAATTTTTTTTTCTCTTTAAAGATTGTGCTTCCTACAGCGTTGAAAGAATTACAGAGATGTCACAGGAACATTAAATCTTCCCGTCATTTCCTATCTCTGAAACATTTTTTCTGAAGGATAACGTGGTAGATGTTTTCTGCATTCTTAAAAGACAATTGACCTTCAGAGGGCACAGCACTTTTGCTAGGAAGAAGCTTTGCCATCCTTCCCATCATAAGGGGGCACCTAATCAAATCAACATAGATAGAATGCTAACTAGAAGATATTGTCAATAGATAAAACATTTGTACATTGCCACTTAGTGCAGAAATATGAATTATCCACAATGATAAAACTATTGTTTTCTAAAGCCAGAGATCATAATGTTATAGGGCCTAGATAACTTATTTTCTTACTGTGACCAGGATTTATTTTTTCCCAACCTTGTTTGACATGGCTTATGTCTGCAGCAGTGAGCTATTCCCCTATCCCAATTCTATTAAAATATCACCAGGGGTATTATGAAGAGACTATTAAGATTATTATTGGAATAAATACCATGGGAATTCTTCAGAAATATTGTAAATGTGTTGCTAATATCAATCTCTCATAATTTTCAGAACTTAAAAACATGATTCCATATAACCCAGAAGGCTTTGGAATTTCCATGTAGCTCTGACTGGCTTCGAACTTCTGAGTCCTTCCTCTTCCTCCCAAGTGCTGAGATTACAGTCACGTGTTTTTTGTTTATTTGTTTTTGCTTTTGAGACATAGTTTCTCTACGTAGCTCTGGCTGTCCTGAAACTCTCTATAGACCAAGCTGACCTCAAACTCCTCAAACTCACAGAGCTCACCTGTCTGTGCCTCCCAGGTGCTAAGATCAAGGACATGTGTCACCACCCCCAGT
This sequence comes from Myodes glareolus, assembly GCF_982192425.1. Lineage (NCBI taxonomy): Eukaryota > Metazoa > Chordata > Mammalia > Rodentia > Cricetidae > Myodes > Myodes glareolus. Next base: position 24,764,761 of record NC_142042.1, on the reverse strand, counting down.
TTTGCTTTCTTTTGGGATAAGGTGCCACCATGCAGCCCAGGTTGACTTTGAACTTCCTATGTAGACCAGGCTGGGGTTAACTTTGTAAATGCGTGGCTATTCTTCTGCTTTTGCCTCTTGAGTACTGGGGTAAAGCTATGCATCCCCACATTTGGAAGCACAAGTAAAATCCAAGACATGTTTTCAGTGTCGTTGGTAATAGAATTCCAGCTTACCCTCCTTCATGCTAGCAATTTTTAATGCAGTGCTGTATGTAAGATCACCCCTTCATCTTCTTGATTGTATCTTCTATGCATTTGTTCGTTTCCAGTTCTATTTCACAGAATTTGGGCTTTTTGGTCAAGTATCTTCACAGAGCCTTTGTCCATTTCCATCCTAGTGAAAAACACCTTGCAGAGGGGAATGACCGTGTAGATATGTGGACCACCAGCCTTTTCCTGCAGTTTCCATGGAGTGTAAGCCTGGATCACTTGCTGCTCTTTAGAGTCCCTCACCCCATACACTCTAAGCCTCTCCAGCCTAATATTCTATTCATTCATTCATTAATTCATTCATTTTGCTTTATCTTGTCTTTTCTCTGCCTTGTTTTGCTTGGTTTGAGGGAGGTCCCAGATAGGAGTTTCCTCGGGTACCCCAGCTGCTCTTGAACTTGTGATCTTCTTGTTTCAATCTGCCACATGCTAGAGTAACTGACATATACCATCGTGTCCGGCTTCTCACCTCTTCTCATGAGCATAGACCACAGAACACAGAGTGCTGTACTTTGGTCTCGGTTCTTTGGGAAGACGGGAACACGTTGGAACGCCTTTTGTGGGGCCAGAGAGGTGGCTGTGTGTTTAGAGCCTTCCCGGTCTTTTACAGGACCAGAGTTCAATTCCCAGGCAATCCTCCTCCTCTGCCCCCAACCCCCAAACCTCCCCTCCACCCCGCTTCCCGCCACACAGTATACACACAGAAATGAAAAATAAAGTCTTAATTAAAACAAGAGTAACATCTTTTATGAGTTTTGCTTTGGTTAGAGCCACAAAAGGATTGGCTTCATTGATGACTGAAAAAGGCAGAACTGCACCTTTGATATGCTCCTGGAGTTCTCGAGTTACCCCTTAGCCATTCCGTGAAGCAAGGTGGAAAGAGCGCCCTCTGCTGAACTTGCTAGCGCAGCTTGTGTCCTCGGAGATGCTATACTCAGAATGATGGCGGTTAGAAAAACAATCACAACCACCCGGGAGCTTGGGGAAGAAATGTGAGCGACCAGGTTCCACTCCTCCAGTTCTGGAGGTCCCGAGGAGAAGGTCATGGAGGCTCTGGGGTGAAGGCTGCCACAACCAGACCTTTCAACAGTCTTACAGTAGTCATATACAAAATCACTTGAAAACTACGGGGATCACCCATCTGTGAAGCTGTAATAAATAAAGGCATTTAAAAGCTGGTCACCATGGCTTCCCTCTCTAGTTTCAGAATATAGGAGATTGAAGGAAGAGGATTTTGAATTCGAGCACAGGTCAGTCTGGAGGATCAGTCTCTAAAAGGAAACCAAACAACAGCTAAACAAGACTAATTTTAGACCCCCTCCTAGTGAAATTATTTCCTTTGCTACAGATACTCTGAATGGAAGAGAAATAAAAATCAAAAGGCAGGATATCATTATTTGATGTCCAGTTTTTCTCATATCTTCTACACTCTTGGCATGTTTTCTAGACGAGTGTGCAGGAAAGCTAATGAGCGCTGACTCACTGCCAACTCAGAGCCCATGGGTGTTTGAGTGTCCTCCAAGGCTGTGCACTACTGGTCTCAGGTAAGTGTGTTCCCTCATTTTGTGTGTGTGTGTGTGTGTGTGTGTGTGTGTGTGTGTTGAGACAGGGTTTCCAAACAATGGCAGTGCACACCCTTAATGCTAGTATTCATGAGACAGAAGCAGGCAGATCTCTTCGAGTTTGAATCCGGCCTACAGAGTGAGACAGGGCCTATGTACCCCTGGCTGTCCTGGAACTCACTATGTATATACACCAGGCTCGCCTCAAACTCAGAGATCTGCCTGCCTCTGCCTCCTAAGTGCTGGGATTAAAGGTGTGCGCCACCACCATGCCTCGTTTCTTATTTTATACCTTAGATCATAATATCTTACTATTTTGCAGGAACCATTTTGATCTATCAGTAAGTAAGCATGCCTCTTCATTGATCATGCTGGATTGTCTGTGGTCTTGCTTTTTTACCATAGCTGGTATCACCCAAAGAATGAATTCATTTCCAACCATTGGTCACCCACCAGAGGCCCCTAACAGAAAGACTGCGGAAGGTGCGAAGAAACACACTCCTCTGTTACAGTAGGGTGTCCCAAATCACACTGAGAGTGTTCTGTGTCCCGAAGTTTCACTTCTCCTGAAGGTCTCAGGCTGTGGTCTGACTTAGACTGGGCAGGGAAATGTAAGGAAGGAACCGATACAGAAGGTGGCTTCCATGGGTTGACGTCACCAGGTCCACACTGATCTCTCGGTGCTGATGTATTCCGTTTTCTTGAGTTGACGTGCTTCTGTGGTGCTGAGTTAGGCCGGTGCTACAGTCCCAGCCAGTTCATACATCGTTTAGAAGCTGTCACGGTTCCTATTCTTGTCTGTGTGTGACATCTCTATGCAAACGTGAAGGTGATTGCTAACACGTGTGGAGGTCAGAGGACAACTTCTGGAGTCAATTATTTCTCTCTGCATTCTGGGGATCAAACTCAGGTAATGAGGTTTGCTTGGCAGGCGCTTCACCAATGGAACCGTCAAGCCAGGCCTACATGGTGTATTTTAATAGACGGTAGGCTTTAATGAAGAAAACTTTCCAGAACCACTTACATCAGAGAATACTGGAAGCCACTGTCTTCTAGAAAGCAAGAACTAGAAGAATCTATCTAGACTGAAAATCTGGGAAAATGTGAAGTTAGAAATTTTTTTGGGGGGGGTATGAGGTTGACTATTAAAGGTAGAGGCAATATGAACTTTTAAAAACTAGATATTTAAGAGTCATATGAAGTAGTACATACTTGTAGTGCCAGAATTTGGGAGGTTGAGAGCAGAACGTTGTGAGTTTAAGGCCAGATTGAGCTGCATGGTAAGTGAGGCCAGCCCGAGTTGTAATACCCTGCCTCCAAAAGGTATGTCAGAAAGTGGTATTGCACTCCTGCCATCCAGCATGTAGGACACTGGGCAAGGAGAATTGCTGCAAGCTCAGGGCTGGCTTGAACGAGACATTATGTTTGAGAACAACCTGACCTACAGAGTGTGAGAGACCCTGTTGCTTAAAGCCAACAGGGCCAGCAAGATGGCTCTGGATAAAGGTGCCTGGCTGTTGCCGGATTGACAGCATGAGTTGTCAGAGCCGCACGGTAGAAGGAAGGAAGGAAGAAAGGAAGAAAGGAAGGAAGGAAGGAAGGAGGGAAAGAAGGAAAGAAGGAAAGAAGGAAGGAAGGAACTCCCATATGTTGTCCTTGACTCCACTCACGCACCATAGCATTTATTTCACCACAAAATAAATAAAATTTAATAAATAATAAAACCTAACAACAAAAGCAGTGTTTTTGTTGACCACACATTTGCTAAAATTTGAAGAGATGATGACGTATGTGCAGGGATCAACTACAAACTTGCAAAGCATTCCCGGTTTTATTAAAATACTGTGTGTGTATATAACATGGACATGAGCTTGCAGGTACAGAGGTCAGAGGACAGCTTTGTGGAGTTGGCTCCCTCCTTCCTCCTTTATGTTGGACCCAGAGATACAATTCAGATTAAGCAGGCTTGGGTGGAGAGCACCTTTGCCTGCTAAGACATCTTGTTGGCCTGCATTTTATTTTATTTTTTAAAGAGCGACTGAGGGCTGGTGAGATGGCTCTGCAGGCTAAAGTGCCTGCTGCCAAACCTAATGACAAGAGTTTGATCCATGAGACCCAAAAGTAGAAAGAAGAGGATCAACTCCCACAAGTTACCCTCAGACCTCCACAAGTATGCCATGGAATGCCCTAGGGCGTATACACACACACACACACACACACACACACAATTTTGAACTGGTAAAAGCACACTTTTTTGAAGAATCAAGTTCAGTCTGCTGCAGATCAATGACAAGATGCAGGACTGTAGTCTAGACTTGGCTACTGACAAAGTATCATAACGGTGTCGCTTAGCCGTTTCTCTTTCAGTGGGCTCTACTACTGAGCTATGCTCCTTACTTCTGTAGTAACCTGTGAAGTAAGACCACATTCATCCTGCCTTACTGAATTTTGTTCTTCAGCACGAGGAGGCATGCATTTAATGCAAGCAGGGATGTATCAAGATGATTAAGGAACTCGTTTCGGGTTAAACAGCAGGCAATGCAGTGTTCGGGTTCGGCCGTCAGTACTCTCTCATGCTCGGATTCCCCCCTTTACGTCTATCATGGTGAAGAAGACGTGTTCCTCTGACTGAAGAGATTTTAGCAGGAATAGGAAAACAGGCAGGCAGAGGGGTTAATACAAAGCAATGTAAGCTGTGTGAGGGGGGATGTGCTGGTGTGCACAGCTCAGGTGCCTCAGCCTCAGAGAAAACTCCCTATGGCAGAGATGTCTACAAAGCCCTCAGGGACAAGGAAAGAGGCCAAACATGATGTGAGAGAAGACTTCATGAAGAGAAGGACTGTGGATAATTCGGTCATGAGAGAGTGGAATGTTCTTGGAAAATGAATTCCAAAGGGAAAGTTCCTGAAAGCAGGGAAAGGGGTGGGGGTAAGGTTGTGATGAAGCTGGTCTGGACTATATAGTGAGTTCAAGACCAGCTTATGATACACACAAAACCCTGCATGAAAAATAAGAACAAGATAGGCCCAGCATGGTGGTGCACACCCTTAATCCTGGTACCCAAGAGGCAGATACAGGTAGATCTCTGAGTTTGAGGTCAGTGTGCTCTACATAGTGAGTTCCCAGGCCATCCTGTCCTACAAAGTGAGACCTCGTCTGCCCTCCAACCTCCCGAGTCCAAAAGGAGGCCAGACACGGTGAGTCAGGCCTTCAGTCTCAACACAAAAGAGGCAGAGGTGGATAGTTCGCTATGAGCTCAAAGTCAGCCTAGTCTATACAGTGAATTCTGGACTAGACGCGGCTACACAGTGAAACCTTAAGACATAAAGTTTTGGTAAAGTTTGAGGAGATGGCTTCGAGATGAAAACAATTGGCTCCCATGTGAGAAAGAAGACCAGAGTTCAAATAGGTCTGGTACATAGGTACCAGATAAGCTAACAGCTCAACTGTAATTCCAGCCTCAGAATTGTCAGAAGGTGGGGACAAGATATCCCCACAGCAAGCTGGCTAGAGATTAAGGTAGAAGAGCAACTGAGGACCATCAAATGCTGGCCTTCATATGAATGCTGATTTTCATATGCATGTATGCCTCATACACACAAACATATATACACATAAGAAAATAAAACAGGTGGGGGCAAAACAATAAGAACAAGAATAGATTTTAGAGAAGATGCAAATGATCAGATTGGTAGATTTGAAATATGGAAATACCTCTGCAGTTCCAGTGAGATGTGATAAGAATTTTTGAAAATCCCTGCTGGCGGGGCGGAAGTGGGGCGGGGGTTCTCAGCCAATGCAATAAGCCGAATCTAGTTGAATTAATAAGACCAGATTTTAACAAACAGAGCAAAGCAACTCCTGGGTGACTCTCAGAAAGGTAGGAGAGAAATCACACAGCAGGTCTAGGATCCAGGTCTTAAATACCCTGTAGGTGTGTAGGTGTCGTCTTGAGCATCTTACGGGGAGGGGTTGCCCCTTGGGCTGCTTTCTGAGGCATGCACTTTGGAGAGGGTAGAACTGTCAGCTATGTAAACTCGGCCACCTAAGTTCCAATGTAAATAGCCAATGCAGCCACACCCATCTGCAATCCTAGTATTCCTTGGAGACAGGAGAATTGCCTGAAGTTCATGGCCAGCTAGCCTGGAGTAACAGGTGCTACAATGGAAACAAGAAAGACACTGTTTTAACAAGGTGAAAGTGTACATCATCAAGACACTTAACATTGGTGCTCAACTGAAAGGATCTAGAGTCATCCAGAAGGCAAACCTCTGGCCGGGCCTGGGAAGGAGTTTCTAAATTGGGTTAACTGGAGTGGGAAGATTCACTCCAAATATGGCTAGTCATATCCCCTGTGTTAGGGTCCTGGACTGAGTAAACAGGAGGAAGAGAATTGAGTATCAGCATCCATCTCTCTCTTCTCCCTGACTTCCTATGCATCGTGAACCAGCTCCCTTGGTTTCAGGCTGCTATGCCTTCCTCAACATGCTGGATGGGACCCTTGGGCTATGAGACAGAAAGGATACCTTCCGTTCTTAGCTGCCTTTGCCAGGTGCTTAGCACTGAGGAAAGTGACTCATCACTTACATAAAAACCAGAGTGGTCTGGATTAGCCATTAGGCCACTGGGAGGAGAAGAATGGGTCAAGTCAGAAGTGTTCCAGAAATAGAGATGTGGACAGGAAGTCGAGGGGGCGTGAGGAGAGCAGGATGGAGCACTTTGCTCTGAGGGTTGATGTGAGCCACGGTGAAGGGCTGTCAGCAGTGTGTGACTCGGCACAGGCAAGCCTCCCACTCACAGCTCCCACTTGGTCCATGGGATGTTTGGTGATTGTCTCTAGAGCTAAACACACTGAGTGAGGGTGTTCTTGAGGGTGGTCATTTGACTGTGTGAGGGAGGGAAATCTCAGCAGGGAACAAGTTATTCTGAGACACTTGGGGGGGGCATCCATGTGGACAAGCCCAGGGGTGGGTGTCTATCTGAGCCAGAGACTCAGAAGGAAGACTCGGAGTAGAAGTTTGCATATGTGAACCACCTGGATAAAGACAGCACTTAAAGAAGCTATAGCCCTGAGGAGGGGGTGAGAAGGGAAAAAAATGAGGAAAAATCCATCCTTACAAGGAGCCCTGGGGTGGGATGGGAGGGTCCTTGGTGCCAAGGGAGCTGGGTTAAGGAACAACTTAAAAGCTTCCTGAGGGAATGTGTGACGAGTCTGCGGGGACACCAGTCATCAAGTTGTCACGTGACACAGGTGATGACACTGTCCTCGGATGCACGGTGGGACAGTCTTGTGATCTTTAGCCAAGTGAATTTCAGAAGATGAGCCCTGATCCCAGAAGCCAGATTGCCTGAGGTGGAAGGCTGAACAGGAAGTAAGGCTGTGGAGACAACTATTTAAAGAAGGGTTACTGTGGCAGGGAGGAAGGAGACAGAGTAGCTAAGAGGGATGTAGGGTGAAAGGGGGAAGTTTTTTTTTTTAAGGTAAGAAAGAGTTGAACATGGTTTAATGCCCATAGGAGAGAAAGCAAACTAAGGTGGGGGGTTGAAGGGCAGAAAAGATAATTTATTGACACTATCCCCTTTGGAAAGGTGCAGCCTGTGGGGGCAGGTGAAGGGCAGAAAGCTTGTGAGGTACAGCCCAGGCCCTCAGTTCTGTTCCTCAGTACAGATGGGGAGACTCACTCTGCTGACACGCAGCATGGACAGCAAAGAAGATGGGCCACTTTGTTCAGTGTGAAGGTTTCTTTACGGCTTTAAGGCTCAGGTAATTTTGTGGAGTTAATTCTAAGAGCACAGGGTCCCCAGCTAGTGTAGACCACACGTTTTCTGACTCAGTTCCTCCACCACGTGTCCCTCCTCTCCACCTGCTTCTTTCATCGTGTCAAAAGTACACTGTCCAAGGGGATGTGCAGGGTGGCCATGATTTCTTCCAGGCTTTCCACAGCGGTGACAATTTTGTGATATAAGAATAACCATCAGGATATTACTTGCAAATAAAAAAGAATATTGCTTGCCTGATTTGTGCTGGGAACAAAGCATTCATTATTTTTATGCCGTCACAAGGTCCCCGTCAGATTTTCATTATTATCTTCAGTGGCGAGGTAAGTGAAGACTCAGAGAGAATAAACAAGCTCTTGCAATCATAGAGCCTGGGAATGCTGAACCAGCAGGACATCTAGGTTTGTTCACCTAGGTATGAGCGCCTTGCACTGAATACATTGACAGAGCCTTCAGAGATAGCATGCTGAAGGCAAGGATGGTAGCTCTGTCCTGTAATCCCAAAGGTTTGAGGTCTAGACAAGGGGACGGGGCCCTGTCTCAAAAGCCCAAACAAAAGCAGCTAAGTGAGAAATTGTACTCGCTCCAAATGTCCTTACAGGGCGTTTTCTTTCAGAACTAAAACGTCCTCTTTGTTGATTTTATCAAAGAACCAACATAGGGAAAAAATTGGTATTGATGTGTAAGGGAGGAAAGCTGAAAGGAAGCTAGAACAGGTGAACAGGAAGCAGGGGGAGCTGATGACATCCTTCAACTTGCCAGTCTGGTGAAGAATTGCATCCATTTACTTCACAAAAATTTTAATTTCTACAGTTATTCTGTTCCCCCAGAATTAAACACTCCTTTGAAACTCAATTATCATTATGTTAAAAGCTGTAAAGGAGATGTTTAGTGACCGTTGGGGAATGGGAAGAGAAGGATGTAACTTGATGTACGAGTTAATTTAAGATATCCTTGAGAAAATTAAGATTTGAGCTGCCCTTAGAAAAATAAGTAGAAGTGGTCCAGTTGAATAGGACACAGAGGGAAGGCACCTTGTTCTCAGAGGAGAAATTGCCATATGGAGAGTTCAAAAGCAAAGAGGGAGGTGACATAACACCAGCATGTCTGAAGGCCAAAGGTAAGTAGGCAGTCCAATCAAATGAGGTCAAAGCAGGGGGTCACACCACACAGGGCAAAGTAAGTACTGGATCCTCCTTTGCTAGGTGGTTACGTAGTAACATATAGGCAGAGTGAAGATCTTTGAACCCCAGGGCGGAGGTGGACTGCTCTACCTGCCGCACAAAGGTGGCAGGAACTGATCCAGTGCTAGCCAATCAGCAAATCACAAACTCACAGTTTCATCCTCTCCTCCCTCAAGTCTCCACATTTTGTTACATTCCCCAGGCTGACCAGACCTCACTATGAAGACTAGAATGACTTTAAATTTCTAATCCTTCTGCTTTTACTTGAGTGGAGGGTTACAGGGGATGCATCACTGGTCCAGTTTTATGGGGTGCTGAGGGTCACACGCATACTAAGCAAGCACTCATCCCTGGCATTCTACAGAAATTTTATTTATTTATTTATTTATTTATTTATTTATTTATTTATTTATTTATTTATTCGTTTATTTGTGTGTGTGTGTGTGTGCGTGAATGTGCCATGACACCTGTATTGAAATTAGAGAACAGGTTTCAGGAATTGGTTCTATCCTTCCACCATATGTGTCCTGGGGATTCAACGCAGGTTGTCAGACTTCCTATGTTAAACCATCTCTCTGGCTTCTTTACTCCCTCCCTCCCTCCCTCCCTCCCTCCCTCCCTCCCTCCCTCCCTCCCTCCCTCCTTCCCTCCCTCCCTCCCTCCCACCTGTCCTCCTTCCCTGTCTCCCTCCCTCTTTCTCCTCTCTTTCTTTATCTTTATAGTTATTTATTTACTCATTTATTTATTATAATTAGTTTTGAGACAGGTTGTCATATGGTCCAGGCTTGCCTCACATGTAGCTGAGACTGGTCTTGAATTCCTAACCCCAAGCTCTGAGATCACAGACAGGAACCACTATGTCCAGTTGAAATTGGCCTTAAGTGTCTTACATGATAAAAGAGGATCCAATGTGGATATCACACAATGGCATTCAAGAACGAAGAAGTGAAACTAGCCATTCATGATCCATGCGTCAATGCCAGCCACTTGCTTTAACCAGCAGTCAGAAATGTTCTCTTTTCTTTCAGTATTTTCATCCCAGAGGAAGGGAGTGATTTTACACTGTGGTACTGACACCACCCTATCATACATGAGCATCTGCACTGCTGAACACCTGCAGGCGTCTGAGTGTCCTGTGCAAAGAGGAGGCACGGTGCCTCCTCACCCTTCTCCCATCCTGCGGGCTGTGCCTCTTCATCCACATCCTCCATCCACATCCTTCTGCAGTAAACAGACCCATCTGAGTCACTGCTTCCTGGAGTTCTCTGAGACACTCTGGCGGGGTAGTCAGACCAGAGGAAGGGGCTGTGGAATCTCTCCTTTGTCGTCAGTAGTTCAGAAGCCCAGGTAACAACCCTGGGGCTGTGACTGGCAGCTGAAGAAGGTGTGCAGCTGTGGGATTGAACTTTCAACCTGTGGCTTCCTGGATTGACTTAGAGGACATCAAGCCATTCTCCACTGCTACAGCATTACAGCGTTACCTGCTTACTAGGAATTGTGTGTGTGTGTGTGTGTGTGTGTGTGTGTGTGTGTGTGTGAGTGATTCTTAAATGGGTTTTGCTGCTGTTACTTTTTATTTGTTTGTTTGCTTTTGTTTTTCAAGATTAAGGTTTCTCTGTATAACCCTGGCCTTCCTGGAACTCACTCTATACATAGACCAGGCTGGCTTCGAATTCAAAGATGCTCCTGCCTCTGCCTCCCAAGTACTGGAGTTAAAGGCGTGTGCCATCACTGCCCCGCTAGTATCCTTCCATCTTTTGAGGCTCCCCAAAGCATCTGCTAATTGTGTGAGAGTAGATGGGGAAGCAGTTACTTTTTGCTACTGGACTTGGTATCCATTAAGTGGAATTTGCTGCAGGAGTCCTCGCTCATGGATGGAAGTGTGGTTTGGGAAGAGAGAGAATGAAAGGGTTGGGGGAGGAACATTGATTCCTTGGTGATCACATGGCTGCCATGTTAGATGAAGTAGTCACTGAACTGCAATCAGTTCTGAAAGGCCAAGGGGCCCATGGAATTTCTAGATAGTTCCAATTACAGGCAGTGGGGTGGGTAGGTTTAGTGGATACTTAAGGAATTTTGAGGTAATAAGAAAAAATTAAACCTATAACTCCTTGGTTACTGTTGCTTTTTAGAACAATATTTACAAATTTATTTGTGTGTGTGTGCATGCGTGCATGTGATACCCATGTGATGGCACAGACATGAAGGTCAGAAGATAAACTGAGGAGTCAGTTTTCTCATTTTACTATGAATCTTATATCAGGGGTAGAACTCGGTTCATTAGGTGATGTGTGATTCCCCTTTGTATGCTGTGAATACCATTGGTTAATAACGAACTGCTTTGGGCCTATAGCAAGGCAGAACTTAGCTAGGCCAGGAAAACTAAATGGAATGCTGGGAGAAAGAAAGGCAGAGTCATGGAGAAGTCATGTAGCCCCACCAGAGACAGACAGCAGAACTTTACCTAGTAAGCTACTGCCATGTGATGATACATAGATTAATAGAAATGGGTTAAATTAAGATGTAAGAGTTAGCCAATAAGAAGCTGGAGCTAATGGGTCAAGCAGTGATTTAAATAATACAGTTTCTGTGTGGTTATTTTGGGACTGAGCAATGGAGAACCAGCAAGAGGTCTCCCACAACAATTAGGATTGGCAGCAAGTGTCTTTACCAGCTCTTGTCAGCTACCTTAAAAATCATTTTAAAAATGAACATTTATTTGTGTGTTCATATATCTGCACCACCACATACGCACTCAAACTTGTGTCACTGTGTGTGTAGAGGTGAGGGGGCAACCATACCCTTTCTGGAGTAGTTCTCACCTTCTAGCATATGGGTTCCATGCCTTGAACTCTGGCTGTCAGGCCAGGCAGCAAGTGAACCAAACTGAACCATTTGCCTTTAACAAATGCGATGAAATAAGATTGGTAGATTGGGCCTTAAGGTTGAACCTAGTTCCCACAGTAGTCTGTCCCAAGTAGTCTTCAGGGCCACTAGCCTTGAAGCTACTCACAAAGGGGAAAGTTATGTCAGAACAACGCAGCTGCTGCTGATCTGTGTTCGCCAAGAAGGTGTTTTCAGTGTGAGGGGAAGGGTACCGGGGAGGGAGCATGTTGAACTTGCCGACTCTGGAACGATCACAGGTAACTGCATGTGATGAAGACTATGCCCAGGGAATAGCCATCCCCATAGACTGAATAAAGCCACTATGAGGGACACTGCCTACCCCCTCCTGTAATTGCCTGGTGGAGCACTGCCTGAGGTAAGCAGCTGGTATGTGTTGTGTGTGCAGGCTGTGGGGGATGGGCTCTCTGATGTGGCTAAGTCATGGTAACCCTGTGGTTAAGGGGGCTCCTCTCACACTTCTCTAGTCTCCTCATTGGTGCAAGATAGGCTTCAGTCAGCGAAGCGCGGCAAATTAGCTCAATCAGCTTCCCTTCAAGGGTCTTGTAGATGCCTAGGGAAGCTTTGGGCTAATTGGTAGGAGCACGGGGGAAGATGGAGGTGTTGGTGTCATGATTCTTCCTAGGAAGGTGGATATTTTAAAAAGAAAACATTGTTAAAGGCAACAAATCAGCTCTGAGCTGAATTGCTTGCCGAAGACTCCACATTGTAAAAACTCATTTTTCTTATATTATTTTCTTTTTTACTGATTTTATTGAGCTATACATATTTCTCTGCTCCCCTCCCTTCATCTCACCTCTCCTTCTACCCTCTCCCATGGTCGCTATGCTCCCAATTTACTCAGGAGATCTTGTCTTTTTCTACTTCCCATGTAGATTAGATTCATGTATGTCTCTCTTAGGGTCCTCATTGTTGTCTAGGTTCTCTGGGATTGTGAATTGTAGGCTGGTTTTCTTTGCTTTATGTCTAAAAGTCACTTATGAGTGAGTACATATGATATTTGTCTTTCTGGGTCTGGGCTACCTCACTCAATATATTTTCTAGATTCACCCATTTGCCTGCAAATTTCAAGATGCCATTATTTTTTTCTCCTGTGTAGTACTCCTTTGTGTAAATGTACCACATTTTTCTTTTCCATTCTTCAGTCTAGGGGCATTTAGATTTTTTCCAGGCTCTGGCTATGACAAACAATGCTGCTATGAACATAGTTAACCATAGTCTGGTGGTTCTAGGGTCCATAAGAAAGCAGGCTGAAGTGAGGGAGAAGTGGGTCATGCCTTTAATCCCAGTACTTGAGAGGCAGAGGAAGGTAAATCTCTGAGTTTGAGGTCAGCGTGAATTACAGAGAGAGTTCTGGGACAGCCAGGACTATACCTAGAAACCTAGTCTTGAAAAGCCAAATCACCATGACCATCATTAAATATAAATAAATAAATAACTAATTAAAAGAAGAAGAAGAAAGCAGACTGAACAAGACACGAGGGTCCATGGCCTATGTACAAGGTGCTACCTGTGTCTGCCCTTTTTGAGCCCTTGTTCTGACTTCCTTTGATGAATAGTAATTGTGGAAGTGTAAACTGAATAAACCCTTTCCTCCTTGACTTTTTTTTTTTCCGGTCATGGTGTTTTGTCACAGCCATAGAAAGCTGATATAAGACAAATTCTGATAAGATTTTTTACTTTTAAAATAGGTAGCATTTTTGTTCCAAACTCAATATTATCCACACCCTGCCACCTTCTAGAAAACCTTTCAAAATTTTGGGAAAAAAAATCACCAAGCTATGTACTATAAGCATATGGTAGCACTCAAATTTACCCTTCTATGGATTCATTAGGAAAAAACTCATCTCAACTTATAATTTAGGAAACAAAGGAATACATTTCTATTGACTATTCCTGTTGAGGTGTATATAATATTTAGTGATCCCATGGCTGCCGATATAAAGTAAATACATATATTTCTCTTACCTTTCAGTCTTAGAAACTTCTGAGCCATGATTTCATTCTTGGACAAAATGATCCTTTCCCTTCTTCATGCCTGATATGTGTTATTTAAGGAAACTGACCTGAAAGTCTTAGATACCACATTTTGTAGGTGAAATTTTACTTAATGATTGACTGAGAGATATTTACAAAATCAACTCAGAGCATTTGGGGGGGTCATTCCCGATGCTCATTCTGGAAAAACAAAGTGAATTATAGAAGCACCGGAAGTACATTTCTTTGGAAAGTGTGCAGCAATGTAGCTTTGGAGTCTGTAATGGAACTTGCTTTGCAAGTCCAGGCTGGCCTCGAACTCAAAGAGATCTGCCTGTCTCTGCCTCCCGAGCACTGGGATTAAAAGCGTGTGCCACCATCACTGCCCAGCAAACTAGTACTTTCTGTTGAGCAGAAACAGGGTGATAAACATGAAGCCCAATTAATGCACTGTTTGCCAGAATCTGTTGCTTAGAAAAGGGCTTCCTCCACCAGTCTTACATGGCTGAGGTTTGGCATAATCCTCTTGTAGTTTTCTCACTGATTGCCCTTGAATCTGAATTTCCCTATGGGGGATCAGCAGGAGCATCACAAAACAAAACGACAAAAAAACCCTACAGTTTAAAAAGTGACTTCCCCATCTTATTTTAACCACCATCTACATGAGAGATTATTCACGTTGGCATTGGCTGCATCCATAATGTCATGGTGCTTGGGACAACTGCCAGTGATTTCAAAACATAGAGGGCCCAAGACAAATGGAGTTTAGACATGAAAACTGATTTTGTAAGTGATCTTGTTTCTATTGTGTTTCCTGGAATCTCGCAAATACATTTCACAATCGGGTGATGTCTGCCACATTGATCCCCAAAGAAGACAATCATTTTCATTCGTGAGATGAGTGAAGGCCTCGACACATGAAGTCAAGGTCAGTTTGCAACCCTCTACTGCTGCTCAATTCACCATTGATTTTCACGTCTCTCCTCGCAGGTGATGGGATTATAGGAATACACTGTCATATAGCAAACACCTGATACTCTGTAATTTTTAAAACCATCTGTTTACTGTTATTATTATTTTTATTTGTTGTTGTTGTTTTATGGTATTGGGATTGAACCTATGCATATGCTGGGCAAACACACTATTACTGAATCCTACCCCAGGTCTTGTTTAACTCTTCAGTTGAGACCAAATGTCTCCAGATTGTCCTGACTGACTTCAAACTTGGTCTGCTTCCACCTCTTGCCTCAGCCTCCTAGGATTACATGATCCTAGGGATCCTTCTGGATCCCACAATTCAGAAGACCCAGCTGTCTATCTAATTGTTTTCTTTTGTTTTGAGATAGTGTCACAAAGTCTAGGGTGGCCTTGAACTCACTGTTTCGTTGAAGATGACTTTGAACCCTTGGTTCTCGGCCTCCGTTTCCTAACCGCTGGAATGGTAGCAACTGGCTTCTTTTTCTGATTTTTCAAGTGTCACTGGTCAAGCCAGATGTGAGAGCCTGGCATGGCATGGTAGCACACAGCTATAGTCTCAGCATTTAGGAGGCGGAGGTAGGAAGATTGTTATTGAAGTTGAGACCAGCCTGGGCTACATAGTGAATCCCAACCCAGTTGTGGGCCTCAGAGTGAAACCCTGTCAATAATGTTCCTCGATAAATAGCTAAATAAAGTTAAATTAAGTCAGGGATGGTGGTTCAAGATCTTAATCTCAGTGCTCAGAAGAACTGCTAGTCCCAAACGAGCCTGGGTTACGTGTTATATGAAGAGTAGTAGCCTACACCCCTGAAGTTTGGGAGGCTAAGGTAAGAGGACTGCAAATTCAAAGCCTGCCTGAAGTACAGAAAGAGTTTGTGGTCAGCCTGAGCAATTTAGTGGGGCGTTACCTGAAAATAAAAAGTTAAATGGGGACTTGAACTATAGCTCAGTGATGAAGCCTCCCCCTACCCAGTCTCTCTCTCTCTCTCTCTCTCTCTCTGTAGCCTCTGCCTCCTGGGTATCTCAGGTGTGCACTGTTACCCCCAGCCCTGCCTGTATTGTTTTGAGGGCTGGGATAGATTGCTGATTATAGATCTGCAAAGTACATAAAATGTCAGTTATTCTAAGAGAGGACATCCAAACAGCATTTAGCTGCTTGATTATATAATCAAGGTAAGTGAAGACGTGCTTTCCAATTAGCGGAAGAGCGATTGTCCTTGGAAAATGTGAGGGAACAGGCAAGTTGGGTGTGTACACCCATAATCCCAGCACCAGAAAGCTGAGGCAGGCATTTCATGAGGTTGAGGTCAGCCTAGGCTACATTATGAGAGAGAGAGAGAGAGAGAGAGAGAGAGAGAGAGAGAGAGAGAGAGAGAGAGAGAGAGAGAGGGAGGGAGAGACCATGACCAAATTGCAAATTGATGGGCATTTTCTCTTGCCAGATTTTTGAAAACCATTGATATAGTGTTCATACAATATATTTTAATTATATTCTGTCCTCTTTCCCAGTTCCTCAACAATGAGACTTACCTCTCTACTCACTCAAATTTGTGTCCTCTCTTACTCAAGAGAAAAACTGAAAAATAAAAATAAAAGCAAACTAAAACTAAAATCAAGAAGACAAATAATATCCAATCCAAAGCAAAAGAAAACAAAAAGCACACACACACACACACACACACACACACACACACAGAGAGAGAGAGAGAGAGAGAGAGAGAGAGAGAGAGAGAGGACATGAAAGGAATATCAGCTTTCTATGCATTAGAATTCAATAGTAGCCATGCTTGGATTCTTGCCATGCTATGCCAGGCTTAGGTCCTTGCCCATAAACCTTGCTGCTGACCACACTATTACTTGGTCTGAGATATCTTATTATCTTCTGCAAAATTCCTTGGGTGATTCCACACATCTGAAAAATAAAGTCAGAACAGGCAACGAGTTAATTAGTCTTTCCCTTCCAGAATTTTGGCAGGGAATTTCTGGGAGAATTTCCCAATAAGGGCAAGATCAGGATAAGCAGCTACTAAAGAAAGACAGATCTCACAGAAGAGAGACTACATGGGCAATAGAAGAGAAAGTGACTGGCCCACATGTCATCTGGTTAGCTAATGCTGCATTAAAAAAAAACCCACCTCAAAATATGGTGTTTTAGGACAACCATTCTGCTTGCTCATGGGTCTGGGCATCAGGCATCAGGCACAGTTTAGCTGATGCTTCAGCTTGCCTTGGTCCCGGCGGGAGTCATCCACTCAGTGGCAGGCATAGAATTTTCAAGAACTCGTTCCTCATATGTTGCATCTCTGGGCTCTCCCATGTGGAGAGTCAACATGGTAGACCTGGTTTCCTCTGTGCATTCTGGGTGTACTTCTTACCTGGTAGTACACTTCTCAGAAATAACATTCTGGTGAAAACAACAACAACAACAACAAATATAAACAAATAAATAAACAAACAAAAGAAAAAACAGAAGAATTCACAGACCTCTGAGGTTCGACCTTAGTTGTTACAAGTCATTTTTGCCAGAATCTACAGTATCTGATATGGCCAGTCTACTTATCTCTTGATGAAACATGACATGATTCTGATGGCAACTCAATGTTTGCACTTATGCCATGCCGTCTTCTAACTTTGCTTCTTTGAAGTATGCCCACAGAAGGTCCTAATGTTTGGGAGGAGGGGAGGTGTTTTTCTGTGTCCTCCAGAACGTAATTGTATGATAGTCATTGTTTACCTTGGCAATGGTCATCTTACATCATAATGAAAATACAAAAGAGATTTCTTAGATAAAAATGGCTAGAGACCTTTGGCTTTTCTGGAAATCAAATTGGTATCATTCACACTAAAGTTCTCTGCCACCACGCTGAAGTGGAACTGCTCATCTGATCCGAGAAATCAAGACTGGAGAGACAGCAGCCATATCCAAGGAAGTCAGCTTTAGTTGGTGTGGTAATAAAGTTCCTCTTATTGAAAAAGCAAACAAACAGAAAATGAAAACAAACAAACCAAAGAACAACAATTGAACCTGGAAAAGACTGATGCAAACTAATCTATTTTTTTAGTTATTGCATTTGCGTTTGTTGGTTCTTTTAGAAGGAAACTGACTTCAAAAAGACGCTTAATTTTTTTTGTTATCTATTGAAATAACCAATTTACTTAAAATTTTAATATCATCTATCATTTTGTATTTATCTTCGTATCTATCATTAATCTATCATCGGTCTACTTGGTATTTATGTGTGTCTGTGCCTCTGTGCACATTCTGTCATTCATCTGTGGAAAGCAGAGGACAGTTAGCATCAGCTGGATTTCTCCTTCCACCATGCGGATTTTGGAACTTGAACTCAGGTTGCCAATATTGGTGGCAAGAACCCTCGTCTACTGGGCCATCTTCTCAGCTGACTTTTTGTCCCTTTGTTTCTTCTTTATTCAGCTTTTGTGGTTGTAATAACCAAACTCCTTACTTAGCCCAAAGAACATTCATTTCTATTTCTGAAAAAAAGAGTGATTAGAGATTTATAAATAGATTAAGTTGTGATTCAGTTCTTTGACAGAGATAAATAGAACTTCAACTTTCCTTAAGGTTTTACTAGTGAGCTGGCTCAGCTAGCTGGGCAATCCTAACCACCCAAATTCAATCCCGGAACCATGATGGAAGAGAAAACTGAGCCCTGAAAGTTATCCTCTGACCTTCTCACAAACACTGTGGCATACATGTGACCGCACTCCTGAACAGGAATGTACACACATGCATGCACATACATCACATATATCACACCCCCACACACGTACAAAACAGAGTGAATTGTGAAATTCACTACAATTGGTAAAGATTTTTAAAATGTATGTATTTGTTTTACATATATGGATATTTTGCCTGCAGGTATGTGTGTGTACCACATGCACTCTTGGTACCTTCAGATGAAAAAAGAGGTCGTTAGCTCCTTGGGACTAAGAGTTGCAGATGGTTGTGACCTATCATGTGGGTGCTGGGTTCTCTTGAAGAGCATCCAGTGCTCTTAACCTCTGAGCCATCTCTCCAGCCCCTGTGAAAAAACTTTTAAAGAAGTTGGTTATGAGCTGGAGATGTGGCTCATGGGTAAAGAACTTTACTAGTTTACCTCAAGACTGAGTTCTATCCTTAGTACCAACAAGTAAATAATAAAATCTAGAATTTGTACGGCAGAACAAGTAAAAAGCCTTTAGGTCTGCTTCTCCACCAATAATACTAAGTAAAATAGAAGGGATATGTATTCAAGAGTGTGAATTCTGAAGGACACTTTACTGGGTCCAATTAATCAATTAGACCTCTCAGAAATAAAAACGTCCTTTTTCTTTTCTTAAAGGAACTGATTTTTATATTCTACAAACTAGGACTCTCCACAGAATACCCATAACACATGTCCTGGGTGCTTGGTAGAGAGAGATGGAGTTGGGAGAGGTTAGGGGTGGGAGGGCTCGTGCAATGATGGGAGAGAGGTGACCTGGGAAAAGAAAGATCGTTGGTAAACGGTGAGAGGTAAGACCCAGGGCAGGCTGGGATGTAGCAAGTGGGAGAGACTTGCTAAGCATGCAGAGAAACTTAGGTTTTATCCCGAGCATAACACACTCACACACACACACACACACACACACACACACACACACACAGAGAGAGAGAGAGAGAGAGAGAGAGAGAGAGAGAGATGGCGGGGGTAGGGTGGGGCGGTAGAGAGAAACAGCCATGTTGCTCCAACAGTGATTGCCGGTCTCTTCTTACAGTTAATGAAGTAAGTGTGTCTAGAGTTCAAGACCTTTACCATTACTGGAAGAACCAATGAGAACCAATATAATACTCGGCAGAGTGAAGCTTTTAAAGACTTGGAGCTTATTAAGAACTGTGCTTTGCTATGACCCAATTTTGTAGTATTAGTTGTATGTGGGTTTTTTTTGTGCAGTTCTTTTTAAAACATTCTACTTATTTTATTTTAGATATATGAGTATTTTGCTTGCACGTACGATGGTGGACCACCTTTGTGCCTGCTGCTTGGTTAGAAGAAGGTACCGGATTCTGTGTACTTGGAATTATAAATGTTTGTAAGCTTCCATGTTTTAAGTCAGTGCTGGGATCTGAGCTCAGGTACTCTGGAAGGGCAACAAGTATTTTTAACCTGTAAGCCTTCTCTCCATCTCTTTTCTTAAAACTACATGATGTGTAAGCTACCTGAAGATAAAAATGGGGTTTCCTGGGTCTAACTGCATCTGGTCATGGACTTGTTTATTGCAAATGCTCATGGTCACTTGGTGAATCAAACTGGAGTGCCATCTTTACATGGAATTCTTCCTGCTTATTCCAAAGAGATTTTCTCACCCCAACTTCCTGAATGTGTTTAACTCCCCACTTCATCTTCTTGGTCATTCCTACATTAGAAAATTAAACCAATACCCCTGAAAAAATTGGATTAATATTAAGGATTATGCAATTAGCTTTTCTATAAAAGCAAAAAAAAATTACTTGGGATGTCTGAAAGTCTCTTGGGGCAGCCCAAATTTTAATTTCGGAACTTGAGTGAGAAATGGCTGTGAACTACCATGTGGGTGCTGGGGACTGAAGAACCAACTCTCTTAACCACAAAGTCATTTCTCCAACCTCCAGATATGGGACCATGGGTAAGAGGTGCTAAGGAAGTGATGTCTTTCCAGTTTTTTATTATTTATTTTTTTTATGTGTCTAAGTGCTTGCCTACAGGTGTGTATGTGTACCACATTCATGCCTGGTCAGAGATCCTCTAAACCTGGAGTTATAGATGGTTGCATGCTGCCACATGGGTGTTGGGGGCAAAATCCTGATCCTCTGCAAGAGCAATGAGTGCTTTTATCTGCTGAGATATCTCTGAAAGGCCCCACAATTTATCTTCAGCTTTGCTTCAATCCTGTGTGATTTATAGGATGCACAATGTGACATATTTGGTTGTAAATTTGTCCTTTTTTTCTAAAAAAAATCCCACAACCTTATTATTTAGTATTAATATATATAATTTATTGTTTTTAGTTGAGTTATACATTTTTCCCCATTCCCCTTCCATTCTCCCTTCTCCCCTTCTGCCCTCTTCCTCTGTCCCCACCCTTCCAGTTTACTCAGGAGACCTTGTCTTTTCCTCCTTCCTAGGTGGGTCCATGTATGTCTCTCCTAGGGTCTTTGTTGTCTCGGTTCTCTGGAGTTGTGAACTGTAAGTTACTTATTCTTTGATTTATGTCTAAAAGTCATTTATGAGCGAGTACATATGATATTTGTCTTTCTGGGTCTGGGTTACCTCGCTCAGGATGCTTTTTTTTTTTCAATTTCTGTTCATTTGCCTGCACATTTCAAGATGCTATTAAGTTTTACTGCTGAGTGGTACTCTATTGTGTAAATTTGCCACATTTTTCTTATTTATTCTTCAGTTGATGAACATCTAGGTGGTTTCCAGGTTCTGACTATTACAAATGATGCTGCTATGAACATAGTTGAGCAAATGTCCTTGGGCATGATTGAGCAATCTTTGGGTATATGCTCATATAGTATTGCTGGATCTTGAGTTAGGTTGATTCCTAATTTTCTGAGAAATTGCCATACTGATTTCCAAAGTGGCTGTACAAGTTTGCACTTGTACATGTTTGCAGTGGGGGAGTGTTCCTCTTACTCCACACCCTCTCAGATATAAGCTGACATCAGTGTTTTTGGTCTTGGTCATTCTGACAGGTTTAAGATTATGGTATCTCATAGTTGTTTTTATCTTCATTTCTCGGATGGCTAAGGATGTTGGGCATTTCCTTAAGTGTCTTTTAGCCATTTGAGATTCTTCTGTAGAGAGTTCTCTGTTTAGGTCTGTACCCCATTTTTTTTATTGATTGGATTATTTGTTTTTTTGATGTCTCATTTCTTGAGTTCTTTATATGTTTTTGAGATCAGTTCTCTGTCAGATGTGGGGTTCGTGAAGATTTTTTTTCCCATTCTGTAGGCTGCCATTTTGTCTTGTTGAACATGTCCTTTGCTTTACAGAAGCTTCTCAGTTTCAGGAAGTTCCATTATTAATTGTTGCTCCTAGTGTCTGTGCTACTTGAATTATGTTTAGGAAATAATCTCCTGTGCCAATGAATTCAAGGCTATTTTTCACTTTCTTTTCTTTCCTATGAGGTTCAGTGTGGTTGGATTTATGTTGAGGTCTTTGATTCATTTGGACTTGAGTTTTGTGCATGGTGATAGATATGGATCTATTTTCATTCTTCTACATGTTGATATCCCATTATGCCAACACTATTTGTTGTAGATGCTTTCTTCTTTCCATTTTAAAATTTTAGCTTCTTGGTCAAAAATCAGGTGCTCATAAGTGTATGGGTTAATTTACAGGTCTTCAATTCAATTCCATTGATCATCCTGTCTCTTTTTATGCCAATATCAAACTGTTTTCATTACTGTAGCTCTATAGCAGAATTTGAAGTCAAGGGTTGTGATGCCTCCAGAAGTTTTTTTATTGTACAGGATTGTTTTGGCTATCCTGGGTTTTTTGTTTTGCCATATGAATGAAGTCAAGTATTGTTCTTTCAAGGTCTGTGAAGAATTTTGCTGAGATTTTGATGGGTATTGTATTGAATCTGTAGATTGCTTTTGGTAAGATTGTCATTTTTACTATGTTAATCATACCTATCCAAGAGCATGGGAGATCTTTCCATTTTCTGATGTCTTCTTTTATATCTTTCTCCAAAGATTTTTGTTCTTGTCCTACAGGTCCTTCACTTGTTTGGATAGAGTTACCCCAAGATATTTAATGTTATTTGTGTCTACCGTAAAGAGTAATGTTTCACTGATTTTTCAGCCTGTTTGCCATCTGTATAAAAGAAGATGATTTTTTGAGTTAATCTTGTATTCTTCTACATTACTGAAGGTGTTTATCAGTTGTAAGAGTTCCCTGCTAGAATTTCTGTGGTCACTTATGTATACTATTAAATTATAAGCAAAGAGTGAAAGTTTGACTTTTTCTTTTCCAATTTGCATCCCTTTGATCTCCTTTTGTTGTCTTATTGCTCTAGCTAGAACTTCAAGTACTATATTGAATAGCTATGGAGAGAGTGGACAGCTTTGTCTGATTTCAGTGCCCTTGCTTTGAGTTTCTCTCCATTTAGTTTGATGTTGGCTGTTGGTTTGCTGTATTTACCTTCACTATGTTTAGATATGTTTCTTGTATCCTGGCTCCTTCCCAGATTTTTATTATGAATGATTGTTGAATTCAGTCAAAGGCTTTTTCAGCATCTAATGAGATGATTATGTGTTTTTTCAGTTTGTTTATATGGTTTATTATATTGATGGATTTTTATATGTTGAACCATCCTTGCATATCTGGGATAAAACCTACTTGGTCATAGTGGACGATTTCTCTGATGTGTTCTCGGATTAGGTTTGCCAGTCCAATTTTATTGAGTAATTTTGCCTCAGTATTCATGAGGGAGATTGATTTGTAATTCTCTTTTTTAGCTGTGTCTTTGTCTGTTTTGTATCAGGGTAACTGTAGCCTCATTAAAAAGAGTTTGGCAATGTTCCTTCTGTGTCTATTGTGTGAAACAATTTGAGGAGTATTGGTATTATTTCTTCTTTGAAAATCTTGTAGAATTCTGTGCTGAAACCATCTGACCCTGGGCTTTTTTTTTTTTTTTTTTTTGGTTGGGAGAGTTTTGATGACTGTTTCTATTTCCTTAGCAGTTATAGGTATATTTAATTTGCTTATCTGGTCTGGATTTAATTTTTTTATGTGACACTTATTCAGAAAATTGACCATTTCCTTTAAGTTTTCCAATTTTGTGAAGTACAGGTTTTTGAAGTATGACTTGATGATTCTTTGGATTTCTTCCATATCTGTTATTATATCTCCATTTTCGTTTCTGATTTTGTTAATTTGGATATTCTCTTTCTGCTTTTTGGTACGTTTGAATAAAGGTTTGCCCATTTTGTTGATTTTCTTGAAGAACCAACTTATTGACTCTTTGATTCTTTGTATTGTTCATTGTCTCTAATTTGTTGATTTCAGCCCTCAATTTTATTATTTCCTGTTATCTAGTCCTTCTGGGTGAGTTTGCTTCTTTTTATTCCAGGGCTTTCAGGTGTTCTGTTAATTTGCTGTTGTGGGATTTTTTTCCAGCTTCTTATTTAGACATTTAGTGTTATGAACTTTTCACTTAGCACTGCTTTCACAGTGTCCCACGAGTTTTGATATGTTGTGCTATCATTTTCTTTGAATTTTAGGAAGTCTTTAGTTTCTTTCTTTATTTCTTCCTTTACCCACTGACGATTCAGTTGACCATTGTTCAGTTTCCGTGTGTTTCTGGGCTTTTTGCAGTTAGTGTTATTGTTGAATTCTGGCTTTACGCCATGATGGTCTGATAAGACACAGGGGCTTACTTCATTTTTCTTTTTGGTAGTTCTTGAAATTTGCTTTGTTACCGAGTATGTGGTCAATTTTGGAGTAGGATCCATGAGTGCTGAGAAGGTATATTCATTTGTGTTTGGGTAGAATGTTTTGTAGATGTCTGTTAAGCCCATTTGAGCTATAACATCTGTTAGATCCTTTATTTCTCTGTCTTAAGTTTCTGTCTGGCAGACCTGTCCAGTGACAATAGTGGTATAATGATGTCTCCCACTATTAGTGTATGGGATTTGATGTGTGATTTTGGCTTTAGTAATATTTCTTTTACAAATGAGAGTGCCCTGTGTTTGGGCATAAATGTTCAGAATTGAGACTTCAGTTTGACGGATTTTTCCTGTGAAGAATATGAAATGTCCTTTTTCATCTTTTTTTTGATTAATTTTAGTTTGAAGTCTATTTTGTTAGATATTAGGATATCTATACCAACTTGTTTCTTAGGTCCATTGGAGTGGAAAATCTTCTCCCACTCCATAACTCTGATGTAATGTATGTCTTTGTAGTTGAGGTGTGTTTCTTATATGCAACAGAAGGATAGATTCTGTTTCCATATCCAATCTCTTAGCTTGTGTCCTTTTATAGGTGAACTGAGTCTGTTGCTATTAAGGGATATTAATGATCAGTGATTGCTAGTTCTTGTTATTTCTGTTTTTGTTGTTGCTGGCGTTGGTATTATGTGCATTTCTCTTCAGAATTTGCTGGTGTGAGATTATCTATTGACTATGTTTTGTGGATATAGCTAAATTCCTTGGGTTGGAGTTTTTCTTTTAGTACTTTTTGTAGGGCTGGATTTTTTTGCATAGATATGGGTTAAATTTGGTTATGCGTTGGAATATCTTGTTTTCTCTATCTATATTGATTGCAAGCTTTGGTGAATATAGTAGTCTTGGATGGCATCCGTGGTCTCTTTCTGTATGCATAATTCCTGACCAGGACCTTTCGTCTTTCATTGTGTCTATTGAAAAGTCAGGTGTAATTCTGATAGGTGTGCCTTTATATGTTACTTGGCCTTTTTCCTTTGCAATTTCTTAATATTCTTTCTTTATTCCGTATGTTTAATGTTTTGATTATTATGTGGTGAGGGGACTTCTCTTTTTTTTTGATCCAGTCTATTTGATGTTCTGTAAACTTCTTGTATTTTCATAGGCCTGTCTTTTTTAAGATTGGGAAAGTTTTCTTCTATGATATTGTTGAGTATATTTTCTGTGACTTTGAGCTGAACTTTTCTTTCTTTAATTCCTATTATTCTTATATTCTTGGTGTCCCATATTTTCTGGATATTTTGTGTTAAGAATTTGCTGGATTTAGAGTTTTCCTTGTCTGATGAATCTATATCCTCCGTTGTATCTTCAACATCTGAGATTCTTTCTTCCATCTCTTGTATTCTGTTGTTTATGCTTGCTTTGTAGTTTCTGGTCAGTCACTTAGACCTTCTATTTCTAGATTTCCCTCTGTTTGTGTTTTTTTAAAATTGTTCCCATTTTCCTTTTTATGTCTTGAAACATTTCTGTCACCTGCTTGATTATTTTTTCTTGGTTTTCTTTAAGATTTTTGTTGATTTTATTCAATTTTTTTCTGTGTCTTTTCCTTCATTCCTTAAGTGAGTTTTTTATTTCTTCTTTAAGGGTCTCAATAAGGTCTTTTTCTTTTGTTTCATCTGCATTGGGATGTGTAGGTTTTGCTGTTGTAGAATCGCTTGTTTCTGATGGTGCTGGATTGCTGTTTATGTCATTGAGTGTACTCTTACCCTGCTTTCTACCCATTTCTTCTTCCAATCAGAAGAGGTAGAGCCTGTGGGGCTGTGGCGATGTTGATCGTTCCTTCAGGTGTAGGCAGAGGAGCGCCTTCAGTGATCATCCCTCCGGGTGCCTATGGGCCCTAGGCTCTGATGGTCATTCCTCTTGGTGTTGGCAGGGCTGAGGATCCACTGGTTAGATAATTTCTGGAGATCACTGTTGTCGTTTTGACTCTGTGTTGCTGCTCAAACTTCTCTTCCTGGCTGCGTGACCGGGCACAACATGCTGCTGCTCACACTTTTCCTTCCGGTGGTCTGGCCTTATGTTTAACATAGTAATACAGTGATCTCACCACGCATTGAAGATGTTTTCAAGGCGTGTTTCTCACTGGATCCTCTGGCTATTACAGAAATAAATCTTAATATAAAATCAGGTTCTACAATATAAAAAATATGTGCCTTAAGTTAACTACCTATAGAGACAATCACTTGTATAAAAGTGGCAGATTAAAGAGAAATGGGATATGAGGTGGAGTTCAGTGTCTGTAGACATCATTCACAGTATCTATAGAGCATGCCCACACTGGGGATCTGGGTACCATCCTCAATACTGGAAAATGAAAAGTAGTAAAAGAAACAGCAATGATTCCTGATGGTCACCTATGTAACTGAACAAACTTCACATACGTTGACATCTAATCTTCATGGTATCCCAAGGAGTAGGCAGGCTTTTTGCATTCACTTTGCATATGGGAGTCAGAGGTACAGAGATGTATAAAGAAATTTGACACAGGATTCCCACAACGAGAAGATGCAAGAGATTTTACCTCAAACTTAAATAATGATCAAATCCTCATTTTAGTTCCCAATATAAAATGTGACTCTTCTGAAGTTAATCCCTTTAAAGAAAAAAACATAAATAAATAGGAGCATAGTAAAGATACAAACTAAAAATAGCTGCTGCAACCAAATTGTCATAGACAGTTATTCTTATCTCAAATCTATAATTGTCATTTCTTGAAAAGATATCTCTATACCAGACTAAACTGAGGACTACTTAATTTTAATATAATTTGAAGCTACATTTAGTTTGGTAGACTTTGCTGCACCCTGTTCTGTGCTGCTTACCAGCAACTCTACTGACTGTCAGAGCAAATGAGTCACAAGCCAGCACATTGTCTTCTCCTGTGCTTAGCCTTCCCGTAGAGGAGTCAAAGTATAGCTGCGGTTCCCATTGACTCCGTGTTAGCATTTTCTCTTTCGACACAGTGCTGGGGTTTGAAAAGGATTGCGTGTGCTGAGCATTGGTTTGCAGACAGGGAACATTTCCTTACTACTGAGCGTTTCCTTTCTGATGCAATAAGTACCCCAGGAGGACTATCTCTTTGCATACAGCTTGTCCTGTCTCATCTTCTTTCCTTTACTCTTGCTTCTTTCCCGTGTGTTTTGCCAGGCCCTGAAATCACTTTCTAAATTATCTACCCAAAGTACATTCCCAGTTCTCACTGACTCTAGTAAGGGCTCTCTGGCCTTACTGTTTCTTTTTGTCATTGTTAACAGTCATTCATTATAATTTTAAACTTAGTGAAATAGTAAATGATTTCTCATTAATAGAAATTCTTTCCATTGGGGAAGGTTCATTTTTAAGGTTTCCATCTAAAAATACGTATGTGATATGAAAGTTACAGGGGAACTGTGTGGGTGGACATAGAGAGAGGGAGGCGGGAACGAGAGGGTGAGATCCAGATATGTTCTCTCATGGGAAACTACATTTAATAAAGCACACACACATGCATATGAAAGACATGAGGGCAGAAAGAGGGCTATTTGGGGTGAGGAAGAGGATAAAGGAGGGGAAAGAGGGGGCAGAAGAAAGTAAGGGGTGCCCGAAGCACAAATACGGTGTTACACATGTATGAACATGTCACAATGAAGCCTGTGGGCTACCAGTCATAATAAAAAAGAAACAATGGTTTTACAGCATTTTTCTAAGGACCTATAGGAGAAGTATGCATGTCCACGTCCACCTTTCTTCTCTTTTTAGACAAAACTACCCATCAGTTTATTCTCCAACATATCTGCCCAAGCTCGTGATGCAAATTGCCGCACCTGTCATGTAATCTGTTTGCTTTCACCCCCCGCAAGAAATCTCACAGCTGACTCAATGAAGAAAAAGAAATTCCCCTGAGCTAGCTTACTTCAAAAAAATTTTTTAACTTTTTTCTTTTCTTTTCTTTTCTTTTTTTTAACCACAAGCCTAATTTGCATCTGGAGGTTCCTATTTTTGACTCTCAATGTTACCCAATAGATACCACAATGTAACTGCTCCTATCCACACTCACAGGCGAGAACCTCGTGGTCCTGACTAGAAGAATGACACAGAGTTTGCACTTTTATTTGCAGAATCCATCAATTATTACTATAGTTTTCCCCCATGCATCCTCTGAGGATGGACAAAAGTGGAGCCCTTCTGGAAACTTAGTATGTTACGTAGTTGAGGGTTTTAAATTTTTCCAGTGTACGACTTACTTATTGTTTGCTTATTTGTTTGAAACAGGCTCACTCTTTAGCCCCAGTTGGCCTGAACTCACTAAGTAGACCAGGCTGGCCTTGAACTCACAGAAATTTGCCTGCTTCCACCTCCTCTGTGCTAGGATTAAAGGTGTGTACTAGTATGCCCACCATAGCCTACTTATTGAACAGTTATCTGAGTGTATTTTTTTTTTTCTTGTGAGACAGTCTCACTTTGTAGCTCAGACTGCCTGGGAACTCCTGATTCTCTTGTCTCACTCTTCTGACTGCTGGGTCTTCAGGCCCATGCCCATTGTTTGTAAGATTTTTCACTTTGGGAAACATTTTATTTGTTAGTTTTCAAAATATCTTTATTTTTACTTGTGTATATGTGAATATGTGAATGCATGCTGCATGCATTTTTGTTCCTGAAGAGGTCAAAAGAAGGCATTGGATCCTCTGGAGATGGAATTACAGACAGTCACAACATCTGACATAGTTGCTGGTACCAGGTCTCGGATCCCTGGAAGAATAGAATTGCTCTTCACTGCCAAATCAACTCTCCAGCCTTAGACAGTTCAGCTTTAAAGCTTCACACTGCAGCCAAAGAAAAATACTCTACAATGACTGCTTATGAATGTTTCATTTATGTCAATTATCAACATTTGGATTGACTGGCTTTGTCTTTCATTACAGTGTTTTCTTTCTCAATTAGTTGACAGTAATCTCAAGTATCCTAGGACTTTAATAATCTTTAAACACCACATATACCATGAGATAATAATGTCTATTATATATGTAGCATAGGTATTTAATATGCATAACTACAATATGTTGTTTTTAGAAACTGTAGCAATACATTATCTATAAACCACACTGGAAATCTTCAAATTCCTCCCCAAATTACCAAATTATTACAGTCCAGGGTTCCAGTAAGGCTCACGAATTATTTTTAGTTTTCTTTTTGACCTACAATTTTCTCACTTTTGCTTTGTTATTCATAATACACTTGTTGAAGTCTCTAGACTCTAGCTTATTTCTCTTCATTTTTTCAGAGGGAAGAAGTGGCACTGGGATCTGGACCAGGGCTGCTTTCCCCACAATGACCTCCTGCCTCGTTGGTGCCTTCGGTGCCTTTCTTCCCCATCGTGCTTTCACACTATGCTTTTATTTCCCTGGATAACCTCTTCATCTTTTATTTTTGGTTAACTTTTGGAGCACTTTTTATTTCATATTTAATTTTTCTCTTCCTTTTCCCACTCAGCTTCCTCCCCCTCACCTATTTCCCTGAGATCATTAACTGTCTTACAAATAGCTGGAGGGAAGACTCAGCAAGTAAGGGCCCCAGTTACTCTGGCAGAGGATAAAAGATCAATTCTCGGTATTCTCCTGGCTGGCCACAAACCCCTGCAACTGCTGCCCCAGGAGGTCGGACGCCCTCTTCTGGCCGCGACAGTCACTTTACTCATGATGGACGTGTAGACAAAACACTCATGCATTTCAAATGAAGATCTTTGAAAGAGAGTGTTTAAAAATTACGGTTGGCTTGTTTCTTGTAGTCATCGTCCTGGGTCTAGCACTTTGCTTCGCTGTGGTAGGTTTCTCTCATTAAATTTGGTTTTATAAGCATGCTCCAAGTTGACACTCCAGTCTCCCTCAGTGGTAAGACCTGTCTCTCATCTCTCCAAGAGTCTTTAGTTTAGGTGGGCTTTAACTGAAGCTCTCATTTCCCAAGTGCTCCATACTACTGCATATTTTTTTTAGAAAAGATGATTTTTCAAGTTATTTTATGTACTTGGGTGTTTTGCCTGCATATATGTGTGCTTGCAGTCTGAAAAGACCAGAGGAGGATGTCAGATCCTGTGGAAAGTGGAGTTATAGTTGGCTGAGAGCTGTCGTGTGGGTGCTGAGAATTTACCTGGCTCCATAGCCAGAGTAACAAATGGTCTTAACCACTAAGCCATCTCTCCAGAAAAACAGTGCTTTTTTTTTTTAAAAGTCAATTATGTGTCCTTGAATCTGTGATGGAAAATGTATTTTTCTATATTCTTGGTTCATTATCCATGGAATCTGATTAGCTTAGTTAACATAAACCTTGGATTTGAGTTAAAAGAAGTAAAAAGATGGGACTAAGGATATGGCTTCTTAGTTAAGAGCACTGACTACTCTTGCCGAGGACCCAGGTTTGGTTCATGGTACCCACAAGACAGCTCAAGTCATATGCAACTGCAGGTGAGGGGGATCTGATGCCCTTCTTCTGGCTTCTGTGGGCACCAGGCATATACGCACCACATACAGACACATAAAATAAAATAAATCTCTTTAAAACTTTTAAAAAGAAGTAAAAAGAGCATAACATATTTAAGCCAATACACAAGTTGAACATTTCTCTTATGAAATACCATCACAGTTATACTTCAGGATAATGGAGTCAAGGGCTGTCTCATGGGATAGAAAGTTTGAGCTGGGAGGGCCTGAGAGATATTAAACTTACTCCCTCAGTTTTCAGATGTAGAACCTGAGAGCACAAATCACTTCAGGCCACCGCTAGTTGGTGATAGAGAAAATTTAAGGGACTCGGCATCCTGAATCTTAGCTCAGCTTGAGTCTTTTGCTTTCCTTGAACTTCAGTGTAATCGTTTCCTCCAAGAAATATTCAGACATGTAAGAAAAAGCATGGTGAAGGTCTTGAAAATGTGTGATAGCAAAGAGGTAAGAGCGCCAGATACAGCCTCAGGGGCAGTAATAGTCTCTGGTTGATGTAAAGGGAGAGTCATAGATAGGTAGATGGTACATTTTTGCACTCCCAGTGCTGAGGATGCTGAGGGACAAACTGCTCTATTCAAGGCCGGAGTGCAGTACATAGCAAGATTCTGCACACCGTCGCCTCTCCTACAAAGGGTAGACTTGCCACAGATGTGGTGTTTATTGAGTGGCTGCTTTTTGCCTGGCATGGGTCTAGTTAGCTCATATAATACACCAACTCGTCTTTGCAGCACCACTAAATGTGTTAGATAACCACTGTACTCATGAGAACAAGGAAGCACAGGCATGCATCAACTTTTATGCTTCTTTATTCAATTAATGAGTTATTTCTGTGGTGCTAATGTTCAAACTCAAGTCATCACAATCTGCCAGTGAGCCACACCCTAGCCTCTAAATTTATTCAAAGTGTCAAGAGTGGGGTGAAAACTCAAGTGATATCGGGGCTGGAGAGTTGGCTCAGAGGTTAAGAGCATTGCCTGCTCTTCCAAAGGTCCTGAGTTCAATTCCCAGCAACCACATGGTGGCTCACAACCATCTGTAATGAGATCTGGTGCCCTCTTCTGGCTTTCAGGCATACATGCAGACAGAATATTGTATACATAATAAATAAATAAATAAATAAATAAATAAATAAATAAATAAATAAAAGAAAGGTGTTTTAAAAAAAAAAAACTCAAGTAATATGTTTCCAGGGTTACAGACCAATCTTTTATAGAATTATTTAGCTTTATTTTATGTGTATGAGTGTTTTGCCTGCATGTGTATATACATGCCATATACGTACTCTGTGTTCATAGAGATAAGAAGAGGGTATCAGAGTCAACGGAAATGGATTTCCAGACAGTTGAGAATTGCTATGTGGGCGATGCAATTTCAGCCCAGGTCATACGGAAGAGCAGCAAGGATTCTTAACCTTTGAGCTACTGCAGCCTTTACCTGTCTCTTGTTCTTAAGACCATCAAGCACAAATGTCAGTCTTTCAGGAAAATGGAAGATGAGGCAGAGATAGGTTTCAATGGTTTCTTTATTGGTAACCAGTTATAGTGATATGAACCAAAAGGGCCCCCATAGGTCCATAAGGAATGGCACTATTAGGAGATGTGGTCTTGTTGGAGTAGGTGTGGTTTTGTTGGAAGAAATATATCACTGTGGGGGTGGGCTTTGAGGTCTCAGAAGCTCAAGTCAGGCCTAGTGGCTCACAGTTTCTCTTCCTGCTGCCTGCCAATCCGGATGTAGAATTCTCAGCTCTTTCTCCAGCACCACATCTGTCTGCATGCTGCCCTGCTCCCCGGCCTGACAAAATGGACCTCTGAACTATAAACCAGGCCCAGTTAAATGTTTTCCTTTATAAGAGTTGCCATGGTCATGGTGTCTCTTCACAGTGATAGAGACTCTAACTAAGACACCAGTCAATGAAGGGATACTACTCACCTAAACTGAACTGTGCCTAAACTAGAAATTTACCTGTACCACACAGGGGCTACATTCTAAGAGAGAAGTCACTCCTAGTGAGACCAGCTCTTGATACTTCTCTTACAGTGCGGTCATTTGGTTCCTATCTCTTCTTCCTGCCAAAGTGAACTCTAAAGATGACTTTCTGTAGCTTAGATCATTCACAACAAAGGAGTGTTGCTTTACGCAGAAAAAAGCCATATGTGTCTCCTAGAGACCAGATTTTACAGCCAATGTTCTCCCCCAACAATAAAAAACAAAATTAAATTAAACCATACATACCTTATCTATGATGAATTTAGTCTGGTTTTCATTAAATTGAAACAATGTCTACACAACTATTGCTATGAAGTAATTTTAAAGGTCATTAAAAATAGATACAAATACAGGACATGATCAAGTGGATAATCAAAAATTGAATTTTTGGCCAAGAGTATGAACTAAGTTACCAGTCAGGCGTGGCCTAACATCAGGATAAAATTTGGCTGATGTTCAAAGTCTCTAATATTTCAGACACTCCTGTCTGTTCTTAGAAAGATTTCAAAACAACACCAGACCTAGAGAGGATGTATGCTCCATGCTTCAAAGAGCATATCTGCAGGTGGGACTCCGGGAGTAATTTGAATTGATTTGGTGGGTCCAGAGAGAACAATAGGACTTACTGCTTTGGATGCTTCTGATGCGTTGACATAGGGAACAGAGAGCTGCCTACTCTGCTTGAGGTAGTTTAGGAGGTAGAACTGGGGGAAATGACGGGAATGGGAGGATCAAAGCAGAAGAAGGGGTGAGAGAGGAAAGCAAACACTCAGCAGGGCTATTTGTGAAGCTTGATGGCAAGCAACACGGCATGACGTCACTGTACTCTAACTTTAGAATATGTTCAGTAACCCAAAAGAAACTTGACGCCTGTTGGCAGTCATTGTCCACCCTGCTCCCTCAGCTGCCCAGACTTTGACAGGTTTTCATCAGCTCTTTCTCTGTGAATCAGACGAAGATGGGCCTACAAACACATTGTAAGAGCACAATAATGTAATATTTGAGTTCTGATTTTTTTTCTTATTTGCTTCTTATACCCAGCATAGTATTTTCAAGGCTCATACAGTTTGTGGTATACAGTACAATCTCTTTTCTTTTTTTTCTTTTTGTTTGTCTTCTTCTTCTTCTTCTTCTTCTTCTTCTTCTTCTTCTTCTTCTTCTTCTTCTTCTTCTTCTTCTTCTTCTTCTTCTTCTTCTTCCTCTTTTTCTTCTCTTTTCCTCCTCCTCCTCCTCTTCCTCTTTCTCCTCCTCTTCTTCTTCCTTTTCTTCTTCTTCTTCTTCTTCTTCTTCTTCTTCTTCTTCTTCTTCTTCTTCTTCTTCTTCTTCTTCTTCTTCTTCTTCTTCTTCTTCTTTTTAGGTAGCTCAGGGTAACCTTGAACTACTGGTTTTCTTTATAGGCACACAACAGAATGTCCATCTAATTTTTTTTTTAGTGGTAAGCATTCTCTTATATGCTTTATATTCATTAATTGATAGGCATTTGAGTTGCTTCCACTTTGATTCACATGAATAATACTTCTGTGGACACCAGTGTACACATTTTTGTGTGTACATATCTTCCTTTGTAAGTACACAGGAGTTGCTGAGTCATGTAGTAATTCCACTTTAACATTGAACAATTAGTTACCTTATGATTTTCCAAAGTGGTAGGGTCCACAAAAGTTGCCTGTTTTGTTGTTACATTTGGTAGCCCTTAAAATGCTCGTCATTTCTCAGAGTTTGGGAGTTATGCTCATTCTTCATTCCCCATCTTAGTAATTCCTTTTTAGAAAGTCAAAATTTTGCTAGTTTTACTGATATTTTCTAGTCTCAGTTATATTTGCTTCTCTTTAGTTTTGGCTTTAATTTGCTCTTTTGTTTTCCAGTGTCCTCTCCTTCTCCCCACCCCTTTGTCTTTTTATCTTCTGTGGCCCAGGCTGCAAGCTCAATGTGTAGCTGAGATGCTATTGAATGGCTTCATCTCCTGCCTTCTCCTCTCAGTGTTGAGTTCTATGGTGTATGCTACCACATAAATCCTTTTTCTTCTAGTTTCTTTAAAAAAAAAATAGGAGCCAGAGGAGCAGGAAGCTTGCTGTGAGATCAAGTCTTCCAGAAATGACCTGCAAGCTGCTCCTATTATACCTCAACAGTGTGGCTGCCTAAAGAGGCAGCCAATGGCAACTCCAATGGACAAGCTTTTGTGAAAGGGGGAAAGCTCATGAGATCCCCAACCCTAGACAAAGACTGCAGGCAGATAAAGACGGCTGAGAGAGGGAGAATTCGTCATCCACACGAATGAGCCCCCTATTTTGTTATTCATCTCCAAAATCAGATGCATACAAGCAACACTAAATGGATCCCCAAGGTTGTAATTCTATATCTATGCAATTAAATGTATATGTAGCAATAACAATAAAAAGGGGCCAGGAATTTGAGAAGAAGCAAGGAGGGTGTTTATCAAAGAAGTAGGGAGAGGACAATGGAGAATGATGCAATTCTATTCTAATTAAAAATAGAAAATATATATCAAAAGGTTTTATTTTGTACTTTTTTTAAGACACTGTGTTTTACTGACTAACCTGTAACCAGCTAAGCAGACCAGGCTGACTCAAATTTATAGAGATCCACCTGCCTCTGCTTCCCAAATACTGAGATTAAAGGCATGTTGTACCACTACATTCGATTTTATTTTATAATTAAAAAAATTGTGTGAGTGTGTGCTTTGTGTGTGTCTGTATCTGAATGTGATTGTGTTGCCTAATGAGGCCAAAGAGGGCACTGGATGCCTGAAGTTGGTGTTGCAGGCAGTTGTGAGCCACCTGCGGTGGGTGTTGAGAACCAGGCATGTTCACGCTCTTAACCACTAAACTTATCTCCAGCCCCTTTGTTAACTTTAGGCAGATGTTTAGCCACTGAATTGATAGTTTAGATCTTTTTTTTCCTTTTCAAACACAGATGTTCACAGCTGTGCATTCCTGAGAACTCTGTGCGTTCCATCTCATAAAGGTAACACTGTCAAGCCAAGGATCAGGGAAAGTAACTTTGGCACATTTCCCCCAGAGAAGTCCTTCAGAGTTTGTGAACTACAACCCTTAGGATTTGCCCTAGTGTAGGATTAAGGAACCTAAGCAATTGTTTTTAGTTACTAGTTGAAGGTTAGTTTGGGGAGATATTAACTACCTGGTAATTCTGGCTTCCTCCATAATCCACAGGCAGAATTATAACATCTTTGGGCTATGGTACACATACACTCATACAGACAAAACACCATACACATAAAGTAAAAATAAATAGACTATTTTCTTGGGGGGGACTCTAGAGAGGGTTTCTTTGTGTAGCTTTGCCTGTCCTAGAACTTGCTCTGTAAACCAGGCAGGCCTTGAACTCAGAGTTATGCCTGTTTCTGTCTCCCGAGTGCTGAGATTAAAGGTATGCACCACTGCCGACAATTAAATAAAAAAAAAAATATGAATTCGGGCGTCTACTCACAAAAAATGGAAACAGCCATGGTATCTAGTACATGACCTTAGATCATCTGGTACAGCAATCAAGTGGCAAGTTTTCTTAGTGGTAAGTGTGTAAGGCAAAGTGGTTTATTCTTCATTTTGCAGTGCTTGAGAAAGTATCTCAACATGTGCCGACCACTGCTTCCTTAATAATCCCTAAAAGGGGGGGTGGCTCAAGGAGCGAAGAGATTTCCATGTAAGCGTGAGGACCAGAATCTGAATCTTCTTACAGCCTCAAACAGACTGAGTGGGTTGGCACTAGCACTGAGTGGCCATGGTGGGGAGGTAGAGACAGGAGGATTCTGGGAACTTGCTGGCCAGTTAGTATAACTTCAGGCTCAATGAAGAAAACCTGTGGAGATACCTAAATTTGACTGTGGGCCTCCACACATAGATATAGAGCTGAATATACACACAGACGGCACACACATGCATGACACACACACACACACATGCATATGCATACATACACAAGAGCTGTGAATGTTGCCCAGTTGCTCGAGTGCTTGCCCTTGGCTATATAGAGAGTCGAAGCCAGTCTGGGCAACATAATACCATGTCTCAAACAAAACAAAACAAAACAAAAAACATGTCTTTAAGTATGTAACAAGACCCAAGCTTTTATAGTTTTTTTACATCTGTCTTACTGAACAGGTGGTCTTAGTATGTCAGTATAACTTAGGTCAATTATACCAGTTCTCACCTCTTCCTGCTCACTCCAAGGTCTTCAATACAGTAGACCAGCATAATATTGACAGAAAAGGGGAGAAATAGCGCAGCCCTGGGCCAGGGCAGTACATACATACTGTTGTTCTTTCCATAAAAAATTGAATTGCTTTGAACATTCATCATCATCATCATCATTAATGTGGTTGTTTGCAAGAGAATGGGCCCCATAGGCTTTTTAATAGTGGCTCTATTAGGAGGTGTGATCTTGATGGAGTAGGTGTGGCTTTGTTGGAGGAAGTGTGTCACTGGAGCGGGCATTGAGGTCTCAGATTCTCAGGCTAGGCCCACGCGGCATGCTGATCCAGGTATAGAACTCTTAGCTACCTCTCCAGCACCTTGTCAGTCTCCATACTGCCAAGCTTCCTGCCTTGATAATAATAGACTAAACCTCTTAACTGTAAGTGAGCTTCAATGAAATGTTTGCCTTTACTAGAAATATTTTCATTTATAAGAAAATGTTTGACATGGTCATGGTGTCTTATCACAGCAATAGAAACCCAAACTAAGACAATTATTATTACTATTGCAACAATGTCTCACTATATACCCTTGGCAGTCTGGAGTTCACTACATAGACCAGGTTGGCCTTGAACTTATAGAAACCTCCCTGCCTCTGCCTCCTGGGAGCTGAAATTAAAGGCATGTGCCATCACTCCAATGTTTGAATGTTATTATTGATGGGAATCCAAAAGAACAGTTCTCAGCACAATTATAGCTACATGTATGTGCCACCTTACTAAAGGATGTGATTGGCTCTTGTAAACATATGTCCCTGGTACAGGCATACAGTTGAAGCTCTCATTTTGTAATTTCATGGTGGTCAACCTATATATAAAGTTAACAAACTGGTGAGAGAGACCCACAGTGCCTGCCTCTTCTCTGTAAGAAAAGTGTGATATTGCTTCAAATTAACTATCTTAGCTTAGTTTAAATACCTTGTTACTTTATTTTTTATGCTGAAAACCTTTCCACTAAGACATGATAGAAGATAGTGATGCCTACTTTCTCCACTTTTATTCAATGCAGTGCTAGAAGTGTTAGCTAGAACAACATGGTAATAGAGGCAAATATAAGGGCTACAACTCAGAAAGAAGAAGGCAGAGTAGTCTTATTTGCGGGTTGATAACTTTATATATGGCTAAAGATTCCAATAGAAAATTCTAAGAACTGTTAAGCCAGAGGTTCTCAACCTGTGGGTCACGACCCCTTCGGGAGTGGTTGAACCACGGTTTCACAGGAGTTGCCTCAGACCACCAGAAAACACAGAAATTTAGATTACGATTTATAAAAGTTGCAAAATTACAGCTATGAAGTAGCAATGGAACTAATTTTATGGTTGCGGGTCACCACAACCTGTGGAATTGTATTAAAAGGCATTAGGAAGGTTGAGAACCACTGGCAGGTGACAGAATTAACATAGCACATCAGTAGCCTTCACCTACACCAAGGACAAACACACTGAGAATGAAATCAAGGAAACATTTGCACCCACAAGAGCTTAAAACAAATATCTTGGCATAAACCTAATCAAGGAAGTGAAATGCCTATTTTACATAATAAAGAGCGATTCTTTTCAGATTTGACAGGAGAACACTGAGCTGTATTTCAGGTGGAATATCTTTAAGTAATGCTGGCCACCCACAGCTGGGGTAGGAGATCCAACAACCCAGAAGAACAAAAGGAATTTCTTACTTTCGTATACTTGTAAAGGGAGGGGATCTTTGACTAGCGCTAAGGTCTCGTTATAGGGTGAATAATATGACTTGGAGCTGCTATGTACTGGGAGCTTTAAAAAGGTATTGGACAACACACTAGGGGATGCAAGAGCTTGGTTTGGACCTGGGCAGTGAGAAGCTGATCCTATGACCCAACCCTTCCTGTGTTTTAGCAGTTCTGAAGGTGGGAGCCTGCCTATTGTCCTTGGAGTGGGAAAGAAGTTGAAGACTGAATGGATAATTCCCTCAACAGCAGCAGTATCTGTGATCTGATATCCCTGCCTTTGCTTTGGTTTTTGAGGCAGGGTTTCTCTGTGTAGCTGTAGCTGTCCTGGACCTCATTCTGTAGACCAGACTGGCCTTGCTCAAACTCAGAGATCCTCCTGCCCCTGCCTCCCAAGTGCTGGGATTAAAGATGTGCACCACCACCACCCAGAAGTCTTTTTTACTTACATAAAAAGAAATAGCTTTATTGAACAGGGGTTAGTGGGAGGTGAGGCCCAAGGGATTTATGACATTGACTTCAGTTCTGACTACCGAGTGTTGAGTTAGGGCATCAAGGGGAATTAAGGTCAACACTGTCCCCTTTAACTCTATAGTTGGTTAGTTAGTGATCCTTGAGTCAGGGACTGGTGTCTATGATTGCATATTAAGAAATTATTGTTCTTGTGAGTCCACGTGGCATCCTGGATGAATTAACAGCAGTCTAGAAACGGGCCTATGGAGATGAGAATCAAAATGGGCAGTAAGGAGAAACCTGTATGAGCTGGAAGAACCCAACAACCGAACCAAAGCAAAGGGAAAGCAGACAACGTCAACAACCACGACACTGAGATTCCTTCTTGTTCCAAGTGGAAAGTTGGACAAGAAAACAAGGCAAGTTCCAGGACAGCCAGGACTGTTACACAGAGAAGCCTTGTCTTGAAAAACCTATAAAAAAAAAAAGGAAAACAAAGCAGTGTGGTATTGTGGCATGTGTCTAATCTTAGCACTCAAAAGGCAGAAGCTGTTGCATCTATGAGAGTTCTAACCCAGCTAATCATACAGAGTTAGACCTTGTCTCAAGCAAACCAACCAACAA
Source organism: Myodes glareolus (assembly GCF_982192425.1). Lineage (NCBI taxonomy): Eukaryota > Metazoa > Chordata > Mammalia > Rodentia > Cricetidae > Myodes > Myodes glareolus. Next base: position 24,725,183 of record NC_142042.1, on the reverse strand, counting down.
ATAAGCACAAACATAGGGCTGGAGAGATGGCTCGGCAGTTAAGAGTACTTTCCGCTCTTACAGATGACCTGAGTTTAGTTTTCAGAATTCACATGGACACAACGACCTCTAACTTCAGCTCCAGGGGGATCCTATGCCTCTGAACTCTGTAGACACCTGCACTCATGTATATAATAAAACAACAGCAACTAACACACACACACACACACACACACACACACACACACAAACACACACACACACGCTTAAAGAATTAAACAAATGAAGAAGAAAACAAATAGCAAACACTGACATGGATGAGGATGCTAGGGACTGTTATATACTTTTGGTGGAAATTTAAACTGATTTAGTCTCTTCTGAAACCATTCTGGAGGTTCTTAAAAAACTTAGAAGCAGATCTATCATATAACCCAGATATCCCATTCCTGTGCATTTATCTGAAGGACTCTAAGCTGATAGACCAAACAGAGACTTGCATACCAGTATTTACTACAGCACTATGTACAATAGCTGAGCTGCAGAATCAAGCTTAGTTGTCCAACAGCAGAGGAAAGGAAGAAGGACAGCAAAGCACACACATGAGAATTTTGTTAGCTAAGAAGACTGACAAGTTAGGTCATTTGTAGGGAAATGGATACAACTGAGCCCACCACAGTAAGTCAATTAGTCCAGTTGCAGGAAGACAAATGTCCTAAGTGTTTCTCATTTGTGGTTGTTGGATTTTATGTAGTTCCAAAACTGTCTAGTGGAACTAAGGAGACAAACAGGGGGTGGGGGGAGAAAGCCAGAATAGGGGAGAACCAGAATGGGGGAGATATGCTTAATAAACAATATATACCTATAAGAAAATTAAAATCAGAACGTAATTTTAAATCATACTTATATGTGTTGTTGATTTCTACTAAGAGAAGGTTTTGCTTTGCAGCTCAGTGTAGCCCCTGACTTGCTGCGATCCTTCAGCCTTAGCTCCCGAGTGCTGACATTACAGGTGTGTGCCACCATGTCTGACATATTTTTGTGTGTTTTTTTTTTTTTGGTTTCCAAACTCCTTTTTTCCCCTTATGTATTTATTTAAAGAATTTCCACTTCCTTCCCTCCTCCCAATACCCTCCCGCTCCCCCCACTCCCTCTCCTCCTCCCTCACCATTCCCAAGAGCAGTCATATATTTTTGTGTTTTTGAGAAAGGATCTTATTATATATTCCTGGCTGGCCTTGAACTGGCACCAATCCTCTTGCCTCAGCCTGCTTTTGCTGGTGTCAGCTCCACACCTACCTCTGAAGCCTCACCTTGATCTTTTGTGTAACACGGACTCCTTTACAAGTAAGTACTGTGTGGGTGTTTGCTAGCTGTTAAATATGGCTTTTCCAGATGTACACACAAGGACAGGAAATGCCAGATTTCGTCTATGGGTTTATTGCGAAGCTGATTTTTGCTGGGATTCACGTAATCTTTAAGAGTTCCACTGAAGCGGCAGGGTAGTTCACATTCCTTTGCTACTCTGTCATTTTAGCCTTTATATATCTAAACAATTTGCAAAAGTGAGAGGCTTCCTCCAGCAATTTACTGTGGCAAGTGGTCATAGGCCTTTTCCAAAATGAATCCGGGGAAACTTGATTGCATATACTCATTGCAGTAATGTGCCGAGTATATGTTCCTTTAAAAGGACTCGTTCTCCTCTTCAGTGGTGGATACTGTCTCCTATGGCTGGTGGAAGGTTGTAACTTTCTAATGTAGAAACTGATGTTGTCTCATGCTTTCCAGTCACTGACTTCATCTGCACTCAGCTGCTACATTACTGCTAAGAATTCTGTAGTAAGGAGGCTACTTCTAAGAATTCCATAGTCCAGGGTTCTGATGGCTGTTAACGATATGAAGCCTCTGAGTAGCTGCTTCCACCTTGTTGACTAGCAATTGTTACAACCTGGTTACTAACTTTGTGGGCTTTATCACCACCGTTAACAAAGTAGAAATTAGTGTCTCTATACTCTCATTTCTTACTGTCTAGCCTGGCCTTTGGACACTATGAATGAAATTGTCAAAGAGACAATGGCTGCTCTCTCATAAAACATGTTTTTGAGGCAGGGTCTGGGGTAACCTAGCCTGGCCTTGAACTCCTGGAGCTGTGAATGAGCTTTAACTTCAGGTCCTCCTACTTTTACTTCTCTTTTAGTTCTAGAATAAAGACATTTTCCTACACTACTACCAAGAACTTCAAGAATGCTGTGCAAGCATTCCAAACGAACTGCATCTCCAGACCATAGAACACTTATCTGTCTGTCTGTGTGCGTATGTATGTATGTATGTATGTATGTATGTATGTATGTATGTATGTATCTATCTATCTATCTATCTATCTATCTATCTATCTATCTATCTATCTAAAGATAGAGTTTCTCAGTGTAGCCTTGGCTATCCTTGAACTCACTTTGTGGACCAGGCTAGCCTCAAACTCATAGAGATCTGCCTGCTTCTGATCTTGCTGTGCAGTCCAGAATGTTCAGAACTCATGACAGTCTCTTGTCTTAGCCTCTTGAATAGTAGAAGTATAGACAAGTGGTACAATGCCTGGCTAAAAGTGTATTCCTTTTGTTTAAGTAGAAGCACTGTATTCGATGTCCTCTAAAAACAGTTTCCTTTTTCCCTTCTATCAGTCTTCACAATTCTGCCTCACACTACCAAGGCATTCCACTACCTTCCATAGTCTAGGGCCTAGAGTCTACGCTATGATCAAGGCTAAGTTTTAGTGAGGCATTACAGATCAGAATTAGAACTGGCTTCAACTGTCAAGAAGACAGGAGAAGGGAATGAGGGTAGACTAAAGACTGAAGGTCTGAGAAATAGAAAGAAAATGCAGAGCGCTTGATGGAATGAACTGTTGCAGGGAGGGTGGCTTATTGGTTCCCGCTGCCCACTTCCTGGCTGCCCGGCTCGCTTAGCCCTGGAATAATCACACAGAAACCATATTAATTAAATCACTGCTTGACACATTTGCCCTACCTTCTTATTGGCTAACTCTTACATCTTAATTTAACCCATTTCTACTTATCTGTGTATTGCCACACGGTTGTGGCTTACTGGCAAGATTCTGCGTCTGACTCTGGCAGCAGATCCTTGGCATCTCTCTCTGACTCTGCCCTTCTTCCTCCCAGCATTCAGTTCCATCTTCCCCACCTACCTAAGTTTTATCCTATCAACAGGCCAAGGGAGTGGTTTTTTTTTTTAAATTAACTAATAAAGCCAACACATAGACAGGAGGACCCTTTACACTAATGGACTATTAGAGAAAATTATTAAGGGGACTATCTGTATCTTTAAGTTGAAAATTCAGAAAAAAAGTACCAAGAAGCATGCACTGCAGGTTTGTGCTGACCTCTTGTAGGCTGGTGAGAACAGAGGCCAGACAGTGTAATTTTATTGCGTTTTCTCTCTTCCTCCTTCTCTCTCTCTCTCTCTCTCTCTCTCTCTCTCTCTCTCTCTCATGAGTGTGTACATTAAAAGGTATTTATTTATTTTTATTTTCTCCTTCCTAAGTGGATCCATGATCCATGTATGACTCTCTTAGGATCCTCTTTGTTTTCTAGGTTATCTGGGGTTGTAAACTATAGGCTGGTTATCCTTTGCTTTATGTCTAATATCCACTTATGAGTGAGTACATACTATATTTGTCTTTTTTGGTCTGGGTTACCTCACTCAGCATGATTTTTTTCTAGTTCTGCCCATTTCCCTGCAAACTTCAAGATGTCATTATTTTTTTTTTTACTACTGAGTTGTACTCCATTGTGTGAATGCACAACATTTTCCTTACCCATTCTTTAATTGAGGGGCATCTAGGTTGTTTCTAGGTTCTGGCTATTACAAAGGATGCTGCTCTGAACATAGTTGACCAAATATTCTTGTGGTATGATTGAGAATCTTTTGGGTATATGCCCAAGAGTGGTATTGCTGGGTCTTGAAGTAGATTGATTCTCAATTTTCTGAGAAATGGTCATACTGATTTCCAAAGTGGCTGAGCAAGTTTGCACTCCCACCAGCAGTGGGGGAGTGTTCCCTTTACTCCGCATCCTCTTTAGTATAAGGTTTTGACCTTTCTGACTGGTGTAAGATGCTGTCTCAGAGTTGTATTGATTCGTAGTTCCCTGATGGCTAAGGATGTTGAACATTTCCTTAAGTGTCTTTTGGCCATTTGAAATTCTTCTGTTGAGAGTTCTCTGTTTAGGTCTGTATCACATTTTTAATTGGATTATTTGTTCCTTTAATGTCTAGTTTCTTAAACTTTTTACATATTTTTGAGATCAGTCCTCTGTCAGATGTGAGGTCAGTGAAGATCTTTCCCCATTCTGTAAGCTGCCATTTGGTCTTGTTGACCATGTCCTTTCCTTTACAGAAACTTCTCAGTTTCAGGTGGTCACATAGGAGATCTTTCCATTTTCTGATGCCTTGTTCAGTTTCATTTTCAAAAATTTAAAGTTGTTGTTATAGGCTCTCCACTTGTTTAGTTAGGGTTAACTCAATATATTTTCTGTTATTTGTGGCTATTGTAAAGGGTGATGTTTCTTTGATTTCTTCTCAACCTGTCTATCATCTGTATATAGGAAGGCTACTGATTTTCTGAGTTAGTCTTGTATCCTGCTACATTACTGAAGGTGTTTACCAGTTGTAGGAGTTCTCTAGTAGAATTTTTGGGGTTACTTATGTATATTATCCTATCATCAGCAAATAGTAAAGGTTTGATTTTTTTCTTTTCCAATTTGTATCCCTTTAATCTCCTTTTTTTGTGTTATTGTTCTAGCTAGAACTTCAAGAACTATGTTGAATAAATATGGAGAGAGTGGACGGCCTTGTCTTGTTCCTGATTTCAGTGGGATCGTTTGGAATTTTTCTCCATTTAGTTTGATGTTGTCTATTGGCTTGCTGTATAATGCCTTTATTATGCTTATGTATGTTCTCTTGTATCCCTGCTCTTTTAAGACCTTTATCATGAAGGGGTGCTGAATTTAGTCAAAGGATTTTGAACTACCTAATGAGATATTCATGTGTTTTTTTCTTTCAGTTTGTTTATATGGAAGATTATATTGATGTGTTTTCATGTGTTGAACCAACCCTGTATCTCTGGGATGAAGCCTACTTGGACATGGTGCATGATTTTTCTGATCTTGAATTTGGTTTGCCAGTATTTTATTGAGTATTTTCACATCAATGTTCATGAGGGAGATTGGTTTGTAATTCTCTTTCTTAGCTGTGTCTTTGTGTGTTTGGGGCATCATGGTAATTGTAGCCTTGTAAATAGAGTTTGGCAATGGTTCTTCTGTTTCTACTGTGTGGAACAATTTGAGGAGTATTGGTATTATTTCTTTTTGAAAATCTTGTAGAATTCTGTGCTGAAACCATCTGGTCCTAGTTTTTTTTTTCTTTTTTCTTTCGTTTTTCTTATTTTGGTTGGGAGACTTTAATGACTGTTTCTATTTCTTTAGAAGTTATAGGTCTATTTAATTTGCTTATCTGGTCTTGATTTAATTTTGGTATGTAATACTTATTTAGAAAATTGTTCATTTCCTTTAAGTTTTCCAATTTTGTGGAGTACAATTTTTTTTTTTGAAGTATGACCTGATGATCCTCTGGGTTTCCTCCTTGTCTGTTGTTATGTCCCCCTTTTCATTTCTGATTTTGTGAATTTGGATGTTCTCTCTCTGCTTTTTGGTTAGTTTGGATTAAGGGTTTTTCTATATTCTTGATTTTCTCAAAGAACTAATTCGTTGTCTCACTGATTATTTGCATTGCTTTTTTTTGTTTCTATTTTGTTGATTTCAGATCTGAATTTGATTATTTCCTGTCTCTTAGACTGCTTGAATGAGTTTGGTTCTTTTTGATCTAGAATTTTCAGGTGTTCTGTTAATTCACTATTGTTAGATTTTTTTCAACTTTTTTATGTAGGTATTTAATACTAAGAACTTTCCTCTTGGCATTTTCATTGTGTCCTATAGGTTTGGGTATATTGTGCAGTCATTTTTATAGCCTTCTGTGGTCTTTGAGGGAGTTGACAAATAGATATAATTATAGTTTCCCCTAGTTATGATAAAAGATAATGTAGATATAAATGTTGTAACTGTGATTCTTGTCTTGATACTTGTTTTGTTATATGCAAACTTGCTATGTTAAAGTTAAAACCTTCCTTTTTGTTAGACAGATAAAAGGAGGTGATAATTTTAAAAAATAATGTTTTATTGCCATTAGTTAATCAAGAAGCTGCTTTCAGCCAGGCTGAAAGGGATATATAGAGAGCGTAGGCAGAGTCAGAGAGAAGCCATGTAGCCTCCTGCTGGAGCCCACTGGAAGCTTGTCGGTAAGCCACAGCCACGTGGCATTACACAGATTAATAGAAATGGGTTAATTTAAAGTATATTAAGCTATTGGACAAACAGTACTGCAATTAATACAGATTTTTGTGTCATCATTTCAGTTCTGGGCAGCCAGGAATGAATAAGTGGCTTCTGCCAACAATGGCACCAACGTGAACAACTACATCTGCATAAAATCTGAGAGAGCTTGGAAAGAGCAGAGTTAAGCCGGGCTTCTTGGTAGCAGCATTTTCTGGGTGGGCTATGTTTGCTAGAGGCAAGTGTGTCTCATTTAAGAGAGGCTTCCTGACTCAGCTTTAGCTGCAAAAACCTTGCAGCTTTTTCAAAAGACCCTACTACCAAACACTTAAATGGTGTTTATAAACAGCCGACAGTATACTCCTGGCGGTGGCAGGGACCTTGAAACTTCATAGAGTTGTGGCAATAAACATGGTTTCCATCAGTACCTCTGCCATGAAGTTCGACTCTCAGAAAGCTAAGGAATGGGGAAAATCCAGCTGTCAAAGCCAGAGCTTTAATCCTAGCCATATCGCTTAGCAAATTAGAGACTCGTGTGATCAGAAAAAGAGAGATATATGGTAAAGATCGATTCAGACCCAAAAAAAAACCCTCTAAATGGTTTATGGTGTATTTAAAAATATATGTTAAGCTTGGGAGAGAAAAGAAAACAATAAAGTCCTTTAAAAAAAAAGAAAGAGTAGTTGGGTGTGTTGGCACACACCTTTAATCCTAGCACTTGGGAGGCAGAGGCAGGTGGATCTCTGTGAGTTCAAAGTCAGCCTGGTCTACGGAGTGAGTTCCAGAATGGCCAAAGATAAACAGAGAAACCCTGTCTCAAAGAAAATCAAAAATTAAAAATAAAAGTAAAAGAAATAGAGTTTAAAACAAAGCAATGTAAAGATGGAAAGTACACAGAGAATCTGGAACCTGTATGTTATTCTGTTGTTTTTGAGTGTTTAATGGTCGAGGAAGGAGCAGCAGCTACTAACAGGCATTTTATTATAAATGCTGTTTTATTAATCCAACCTATGTATTTTGAAACTGGTTTGAATTCAAAATTTAACTCAAAATATATGTTACTTTGGAGAAGAGATTTTGTTTTTATTTCCATAGGAAATGAGAAGCTGTGGATTCATTCTGGGTTAAGAAAAATCAGGTTTGATCAAGGAAGACCCCTTAAAAATTCTCATCTCCAATAGGAGTGGATGGCCCAAATGATTCAACATTCCAGACAACCTTTATTGTAGTTTTCTCTGAGTTCTACATCCAGATCAGCCTCAAGACTGCTGGTTCAGATGATCAAGCCTCACAGGAAGATCTGAGTAAGGACAGAACTATAACCCTAAATTTTCTTTAGGTTCCCATAAAATTATCAGTGCCCTCATTCAGCAGAGGGTAGCCTAGAAAACTACACCCACATTCCCAAAAATTGGGTTATGGATGTTTTGTCTTTGTTTAGACTGTTGGTTACTAGTTGTTATCTGTAAAGAAGCTAAACAAGGAGATTAGATTCAGAGTTCTTGTTTTGAAAATAATGGGAGGAGGAAAGTGGTGTGGGACAGTGGTCCTGTACCCTGTAAAGATTTGCCACTTGTATTGGTTAAAAAAAAAAAAACAACAAAAAACAAATCCCTGCTGATTGGCCTGCAACCAGGCAGGAAGTATATGTGGGGAAACCAGAGCAGGAAAATTCTGGGAAGAGGAAAGGCTCAGTTTGCAATCATTACCCAGATACAGAGAAAGTAAGATCAAAATGTCTCACTGATAAAGGTACCAAGCCACGTGGCTAACATAGACAAGAATTATGGGTTAACGTAAGATGTAAGAGTTAGTTAATAAGAAAGACTGAGCTAATAGGCCAACCAGTTTATAATTAATGTAGGCCTCTGTGTGTTTCTTTGGGACTGAGTGAAAGCAGGACCAGGTGGGACAGAAACCTCTGTCAACAGTCTATAATTTCTTTCTTATTTCTTGCTGACACAATGGTGATTCATTTGATCATTGTTCAGTTTCCATGTGTTTATAGGCTTTCTGCAATTAATGTTGTTGTTGAATTCTAACTTTAAGCCATGATGATCTGATAGAACACAGAGGGTTAGTCCATATTTTTTTGTATCTGTTGATATTTGCTTTGTCAACAATTATGTTGTTGCTCTTGGAGAAGGATCCATGATGTGCTGAAAAGAAGGTATATGTTTTTATGTTTGGGCGAAATGTTCTCTAGGTGTCTTTAAGATCATTTGAGTCATAACATCTGTTAGAGCCTGTATTTCCCTGTTAAGTTTCTGTTTGGCAGACCTGTCCAATAGCAAGAGTGGGGTAAAAAAGTCTCCCACTATTCGTGTGTGGGGCTTAGCGTGTGATTTAATCCTTAGTAATGCTTCTTTTATGAAGGAGGGTGCACTTACATTTGGGGCATAGATGTTCAGTATTGAGACTTCATCTTGATGGACTTTTTCTGTGATGAATATGAAATGACCTTTTTTTTATTTCTTTTGACTAATTTTAGCTTGAAGTCTATTTTGTTAGATATTAGGATAGCTACACCAGCTTGTTTTTTTTAGGTGCATTTGATTGGAAAATCTTTTCCCACCACTTTACGCTGAGGTAATATCTATCTTTGTAGTTGAGGTGTTTTTTTTTTCTTTTCTTTCTTTTTCTTTTTTTTTTTTGTATGCAGCAGAAGGGTGGATTCTGCTTTCATATCCAATCTGTTAGCCAGTGCCTTTTTATGGACCAATTGAGTCCATTGATATTAAGTGATTTTTATGACTAGTGATTGCTGGTGCCTGCTAATATTTGTTGTTGTTGTTGCTGGTGGTGGTGTTGGTGGTATTATGTGTGCATTTCTTTTCTTTGGAATTTGCTGGTGTTGGATTATCTACTGTTCATATTTTTGTGGGTGTAGCTAAATTTCTTGGGTTGGTGTTTCCTTCTAGTACTTACTACAGGGCTGGATTTGTGGAGAGGTTTTGGTTAAATCTGGATTTGCAATAGAATATTTTGCTTTCTCTGTCTATATTGATTAAAACCTTTGCTGGACATAATAATCTGGGCTGTCATCCAAGGTCTCTTAGTGTCTGCATAACTCGTCTAGAACTTTCTGACTTTCATTGTTTCCATTGTGTAATTGGGTGTAATTCTAATAGGTCTGCCTTTATATGTTACTTGGCCTTTTTCCTTTGTAGTTCTTAATATTTCTTTATTCTGTATGTTTAGTGTTTTGAGTATTATGTGGTGAGGGAAATTTTTTGGTCCAGTCTATTTGGTGTTTTGTAAGCTTCTTGTATTTTCATAGCCGTGTACTTCTTTAGGTTGAGAAAGTTTTCTTCTATGATTTTTTGAGTATATTTTCTGTGCCTTTGAGTTGGACTTCTCTTTCTTCAAATACTATTATTCTTAGGTTCTGTCTTTTCACGGTGTTTCCTGGATATTTTGTGTTAAGAATTTGTTGGATTTAACACGTTCTTTGACTGATGTTATCTATTTCCTCCATTATATCTTCAACACCTGAGATTCTATTTTCTATCTCTTATATTCTTTTGTTTATGCTTGATTCTGTAGTTCCTGATCATTTACCCAGATTTTCTATTTTTAGATTTCCCTTGGTTTGTGTTTTCTTTCTTGCCTCTATTTCCCTTTTCAAGTCTTGAACCATTTTTTTTTCACCCATTTGATTGTTTTTTTTTTTCTCTTGGCTTTCTTTAAGGGATTTGTTTTGTTTTGTTTTTTTCTTCAATTTTTTTCCCCTCCACTTCTTTAAGAAAAGTTTTCATTTCCTCTTTAAGGGCCTCGATCATTTTCATAAAGTTATTTTCAAGGCCATTCTCTTCTGCTTCATTTGTGTCTCACTGTTATATAACCACTCATTTCTGGTGGTACTGCACTGATGTTTGTATTGTTAAGTGTATTCTTACTCTGTTGTCTACTCATCTCTTCCTCCAATTGGGACAGGTAGGGCCTGTGTTTCAGGGGTGTCTCTTTGCCTTCAATTCATGTAGCTGAGAGCTGTGGTTCCCTTGCACCTTCCTTCAAATATAAGCAGGGTGCAATCTTCTGTAATTGTTCCTCCAGGTACTTACCGTTCCAAGGCTCTGGTGGTCACTCCTCTTGGTACAGGTGTGTCTGTTACTCCAAGGACCACTCTTCCAGTTGCAGTCAGGACTGAAGCTGAGGTTCTGGAGGTCAGGGTCAGACAATCTTCATAATCTCTGGAGGTCACTACTGTCACTGTGACCCACTGCACTTCTGAGGCTTCCTCTCACAAGATATTTAAATGTACCCCCAGACTGACTTGAAATTAGTCACCATGTTGCTTTAGCCTCCTAAATGTTGGGATTACAGGTGTGGACTTTGTGTACTACTAGACCAGCCACCGCAGTGAATTAATGAGTCAAACAGGAAGGTGCAAAACACTCAGGGTGATTCACTGAGAAGCAAAGTAGGTAGGTGTGTTATTGAGAATTAACAGAAGGGATTTTTTTTCCTTGGGTGGAGAATCAAGTGCTAAGCCTTTAAATTAGTCACCTCAAAGACTTTCCTATCTCCAGCTAGTTTAGGTAACTTTTTGGGAAGTTAGCTCTTCAGTACATTAACAGATGTCTCAGCTGTTTTCAGGATGTAGCTTTATTTACTTACTTGTTTGTTTGTTTATCTCACTGCTTCCTTTCATAAAAGGAGCCTGGGTTGAACTTTTACTCTTAGGGACTGACTGTGTGTGAGGATTGGGGATGTCTGCAGCCTGGAAACAGAAGGAAAAAGTGATTAAAATCAACACAAAGCTTGCTTACGCACTTGCAGGAAACTTCTAGGGACACATTAAAATGGAAACAAAGAGATCAAGTTTAAGAACGGGCTAACAGTCTTGATTTCTCTTAATCTGCAAAGGCCAATTTTCTTTACAGTAAAAAGCTGTAGAGAAGAAAATTAGCCAAGTGCACCGGGTTTTTTGTTTTTTTTTTTTTTTTTTTGTTTTTGTTTTTTTTGCTGGCTGCCAGCTTCCAAACATCCAGACACATTGCTGCACTGATCTCCTTTATTACAGGCAGGCAGGAGCCTGCAGTGCCCTGCTGAAGCTGAAGGGATCCGGGCAGATGCATATCAGAGGCAATTGCTGTGTGACTCATGCTGAGGCTGGGAATCTTGGGAGTTGAAGTGAGGACAAGGTAGGAGGGGTTTCCCTTCGCAAGGCTGGTGTTGGGAGGTGTTCTAAAGTGAGCTTCACACACCCTTCTTTTAATGAAAGTTTCTTAGTACTTAGCTACTCTCGCTTTCTTGAGAGGTCTGTGCTTGTAGCTCCCTGCCTTTCCTCCTCACCTCGTTGTGCTTTTCTGGGTCATTTTTATTTTTCTGAAGCTTCCCCAGCTTCACATTTTAGCTTGTGAAAATATTTAGAGCCCATCTCATCACTCGTAAAACTCTCCTTATTGAGGTGTTTTAACAACTTTGTGGATTTAACTCTTAGATCACTGGTTACAACACTTGAGTAATTAAGATTTCTTCTGCGGGTACTCCACTGCGGACTAGATTGGGCATGTTCAGGGTGGTATGGTCTTAGACCTGATATCCCATTGCAGGTGCCTCAAGACAACATTACTTCTCCTTCCTTTCTTCCTTCCTCCTTTTCTTTCTTTTTCATCCTTTCTCTTCACGTGTGTGTGTGTGTGTGTGTGTGTGTGTGTGTGTGTGTGTGTGTGTGTGTTTCAAGACAGGATTTCTCTGTGTATGCATCCCTGAGTGCCTTGGAACTCCCTCTGAAGACCAGGCTGCTTTTAAACTTAGAGATCCACCTGCCACTGTCTTCCAAGTGCCGTGATTAAAGGTGTGCACCACTACCTGACTCTCTTCCTTCTTAATGTTATTATTTCTATTCTGCGTGTTTGCTTTTCTCACAGGGCTATTCTGAGGTTTAAAAACACACAAGGAAGTATTTTCATTTGGTACAGTCCTATGGTATTGTTTTGTGATTATAACAGTAACCTCTGTGATAATTTGGAATGAGGATCAAGGATGATATCATTGAAGGAAAGCTAGCAATGATTTGCATGTTTCTTTGCATCTCATCTGTACAGGAAACAGTAGAAACAGTGAATCTGTGCTGTTTTGTTTGACTGTAAGCAGTAGCTCTGATTTCATATCATTTCCACCAGTGTCAAGGCTTCTCAGTATATGCACACAGCTATATGGAAATAGCATATACTTTGGGGGATTATTAGTCATAAATTTTATTGGTTCTTTCAAACTCTGTGCTTTTTTTCCCTTTTTTTTTTAAACATCTATTTTGGAAAGTAGGTATAGCTCTCCTTGGTCTCCTTAGTTTCCTTAATAATCTTCAGCATCCATTTTTTCACAGTGGTTGGATCTGTTTTCTGACGTCAAGGGCAGTCTGAAGCTTCCAGAGCTATGAAGACCATAGTAGCTCAAGACTGTTCAGACAGGTGTAGAGCTTTTCATGTTACTTAGCATTTCATTTGTGACTATTCCTATGATGTTTGTTTGTGTCTGTGCATGTTCATGTATGTGCATGTATGTGTCTTTTGTGTGTATCTGTGTGGAGGGAACAGAACAATCTCAACTGTCATTCCCTAGGCATCATCCAGCTTTGTGTTTGTTTGTTTTTTGAGATGAGATCTCTCACTAGCCTGGAACTTGATAAGTAGGCTAGGCCAGCTAAACCAGTGAGTCCCAGAGATCTGTATATCTCTGCCTCCCCAGTATTGGGGTTACAGGTGCACAGCACCACACCTGGCTTTTTTTAAACATGTGGTTTCTGAGGTCCAAATGGAGATCCTCATGACTGCACAGTACTTGATTCTCTAACCTTTCCCATGTTCTTCACCATTCTGCACTGAACATTAGTTAATCATGTTTGCTGTAATACAGATACAAAGCCAATCTAGCTCATACCCAATTAGATACATGTCAGGATTCCAAGAAGGGACATTTGAGTGTTAGGTTTGCACCTCAGGGTGACATGGAAGGTTGTACACATGCTTTTCAGGTATCTTAATTTGCGTTATGATTGCTATGATGGAACACCACCATCAAAAGCATGTTGGGGAGGAATGGTTTGTTTGGCTTATACTTCCACATTGTAGTCCATCACTGAAAGAAGTCAGGACAGGAACTCAAATAGGGCAGGATCCTGGAGGCAGGAGCTGATGTAGAGGCCATGGAGGGGTGCTGCTTACTGGCTTGCTCCCCAGGACTTGCTCAGTTTGCTTTCTCATTGAACCCACAACCATCAGCCCAGAGATGATCTGACCCACAATGAGAAGGACACTCTCCATCAGTCAGTAATTAATAAAATGTCCTGCAGGCTTGCTTATAGCACAGTCTTATGAAGACATTTTCTCAATTGGGGTTCCCTCCTTTCATAGGACTCTAACTTGTATCAACTTGATGCAAAATTAGCCAGCACACCAGGTAAACACTGTAGGCCTCAATGCTCTTAACACGGAATCTATTAAGAACTGAGATGCCTGCTTCTTGCTGCAGGGTCATTGCCTTCACTTGGGTACTAATAGGATTTGAATTAGTTATATTAAAAATCAAAATGAAGGAGGCTTTTCTCTCCTGACCTCATAGGTCTAACAGAATAGGCCATTTTCCCCCGCATATTCCTCTCTTTCCATCGTATCCCATCTTGTATAACACACTACAAGTATTGCATCCCACATGTTCTTCCTTCACTGAAATCAATAGGATGCATAACTTTCCAGGACTAAGCACCCATGAGCAGCGTTGGCTCCCATCCAATGGGAACAACTGAAAGTGTGAGGAAGGTCTGTAGGAAATGCTGCAAATTTGTGATGAGCAAGATTGCCAGCCTCCTCCTACAACTATCCTTTCTTCCCACAGTCATCTGTCCCTGTAGGGTTAGTAACGTGGTTTCGTGGTAGAGCACTGCTGTGCATCTATAGACTTAGAGTTGAGACATCTCTTCCTGCGGGGAGGAGGTACACTCAGGACACTCAGGGAAACATATGTCACAAGTCTGAAAAGCTGAAGCTTACAAGGTGCACAAGCCCCCTCTTCCCAAAGTTATAAAAGCAGGGAACAAATGCTGGGGGTGGGGTTGCGGGGAAGGTGGGGGTGTGTATGCAGATTCCCTACCTAGATGAACTGCCAGGAAGAGACATTCTGAACCTGTAGAGCTGCCTGTGTACCCTTCAGAGAGTTGGAGGGATATGACATTTCGGAGTCATCACTTATGCTGGGATGACCTCTCCAGTGATGACTTTGAGTCATTCCCTACTCCTGTACGTAGCCCCAAGAAAATCACTCGTTCATCAAGTCAGACTTTGAAGAGATAGTTTCTTTGATCTGTTATTGGTTTCCTAGCTGGGGCAAAATAGATGTTTGCTTCTGTCTCCCAGGAAGATTCTCATACATGACACATTCGCTCGAAGCCCTGAGTTCAATCCCTGGTACCACAAAAGAACATAAGACAAAAGGCGATTATTTCCACCATTATTGTACTGTGTAACATCCGAGTGCATGCTTCTGGCTCCAGGATCACACTGTCTACTGCCTTTTCTCTGTGGGTGCCAGAGTGTCCTTGAGAAGAGATACTTTTGGCTCAAAAGCAGAGATGAGAAGAGAAGATCCTGTCCCGCTCCTTCTCCAACTAGGACAGGACCATCACACCTCCCAAGGGACACTCTTATCCAGCGCCAACTACAGATTAGCACAGCATTTTCCTGTTGAATCACTTCACGCCCAGTATTGTACTAATAGCACAGTGGGAAAAGAGAGCATCCAAAGGCATTGAACATCACAAAAGCCAGGTAATTTCACTAAACTGGAACCTAGGCTTGTTTCTCTTGATTAGGAAGCAAGATTTTGTGCAAGGGGTCTTAGTTTCATTGCTGAAGTGATGTTGCAAGATCATCATCCTTTAAATAACACTCCAATCACCATTTCAACCTAGTTCGGGACCAGTGGATGCTCAAAATGAAGCACAAAGTGCAAGTCTGTTTCTGCAGACTGACTGCAGATGCTAATTTAGGTTTATGGAGAGAGACAATGGGCCGTGGCAATTTAGGGAAGCGCAGTAGTGCAGCTGGGAGGCCACTGGGCTCTGAGAGGACACTTGCTAAGGAAGTTACACACCTCCTTCTCCTCTGCCCTGGACCCGGCAGCTGTCACTCATAGCAGAGAACTCATGATTTCTTATTCTTTCCATGTTGCTCTCTTATGTTTTTGCTGTTTGTTTCAAGCAAAACTTGAAAATGATTAAATTCAAAGGACAGTACCGTCTCTAATCAGAGCAAACACCTAAATTAAGAACTCGCCCTCTGCTCCGGAGAAGCAGATGTTGAGAGGGTTTCTTCTCTAGAACTATGACAGAAGCAGCTTGTAGTTTTCCTTGCATGCATTGGTTGAGTCTGTTTTCACACGGAGTCCCCACTAACAATTGTGGATGGGAGAAGGAGAGGCAGATGCAGTGTGCTTGGTTTCAAAAGATCAAGTGAATCTTGGTCATGGTGTAAAGTTAACTTTTTCATAACTTCCCACACCTGGTGCCATTCTTACCTTCTTTTGTTAGTCTCTGTTTCCCTATCTTCCTCCCACTTTTTCTTCTCTTTCCTCGGCACCAGAGTATTTCTTTGAAATCACTCAATGTAATATTTTCCAGCTGATTGAGTTTAAGATATACCAACTTATTGATGGCAAAGACTATTAGCCAAACAAAACCATCAATGGTCTGTAGGAACTGAAGCATTTACTATAAGCCTGGTTTTTATGGAGGACGCTGAGCTGTGTGTGCTTTAAGTGTTGGTTCACTTCAAAATGCATTGGAGTTTGTTATTCTAACACTGTGAAGCAATCTTTTAAGTAGTGATTAGTGCATGAGGATTCCCCCTCATGAATAGATTAATGTCATTATTGCATTAATTGAAGAGCTGACTTCTGTACAAAAGGGAAATAGACTCTCTCTCTCTCTCTCTCTCTCTCTCTCTCTCTCTCTCTCTTTCTCATTGGGTTTTCTACCTTCTGCCATGTCAGATGCAGCCTCCTCAATCTTAAGCTTCCCAGGTTATAGATCTGTGAGCCAATGAGTTCTGTTTATTATAATTCGCCTAGTCTTAGGTATTCTTTTAAAGTGCCTTTACCTCCTGAGCTATCATGCCCTGCCTCCCTTAAGAAAAAAATCTTTTGGTCCCTTACATTTTGTAACAGTGTGTTTTATACTTTTCTCTGTCCTCTGCTTAAGCACAGCTTTCTTGTTGATCAAGCTATACAGAATAACCTACTATAGGACCAACTGTGTGTGACCTGGCTTATAGGTGTCTGACTAAAGACTGGTGAGGTCTTATCAACTGACTATCTGCTCAAATTGTCTTGACTCACGGGATTTGTTGATTTCCATGGTGCAAATGCCGCCACCGTGGATGATTCAGGCTAGTAAACTGAGGCTTGTTGAGTTGTGATGTTGGGAGGGGATGCACACAGAATGAGCGTGTGCTTGCACTCCACTCAGTGTCCGTTAGGTAATTCAAGCACAGCCTGGGCTATGTGCATCAGAGAACCCTTTGTCTCTTGTCGCTACTGCTGTGATCATTATTGTATCTTCTGCTCTTTTTCTCTTCGGTGTGTTTGCATGTGCACGTGTGCATCCAGTCATCCACTGGAAACTCTGAAGAGCCTAGCATTTGCCAATTTCATGAAAACATGTGTTTGTTGCATGATTGCAAGTCAAAGGCTTTACATTTGGTTTACAAGATTGCTGAGTCTGAACAATATGCTTCCATAAGATGCTAGAAGTTTCTTCAGCATAGTTTCTCTACAAGCCCTAAGGATTGGTTTCCAGAGCTTCAGAATTCCCTATTGTATTTTATTTACAAACAATGAAAGGACAGAGTGTGGTTTTAGAGTCTGTAAGTGGACCTTTCTCTTTTCTGAGTAATAATTTATAAATGTTTTCCGTACCTTTCTCTCAACTCTTCCTTTTTTTCCTTCTTGAGTAACTTAATCTTTCAGTTTACAAAAGTGATTTTTAAATAACGGTCTTACTATACTAACTTTCAATTCTTTAGAAAGTTTTGCAATAGTGCTTTGTCTTTAGAATTTATATGTTTAGAATTGGATTGTTATTCTGGCTTGTTGCTGAGAGGCTGCTTGTTCGTCCCAACCACCAAGAACTGAAATAAACACATAGAAACCATATTATTTAAATCTGTAGGAGGAAGGCTGCTTGTTTGTCCCCAGACACTTAACCCTGAAATAAACACACAGAAACTGTATTAATTAAAGCACTGTTTGGTCCATTAGCTCTAGCTTCTTATTAGCTAACTCTTAAATATTAATTTAACCCATTTCTATTAATCTGTGTATTGCCACATGGCCATGGCTTACTGGCTAATGTTCTGTTTGGCTTCATTGGAGCTATATGACTTCTCTTTGACTTTGTCCTTATTTTTCTCAGCATTCAGTTTAGTTTTCCCTGCTTAGTTCTGTTCCCCTATAGCTCTGCTTTAGGTCTAAAGCAGTTCCTTTATTAACCAATGATATTCCCAGCAAACAGAGGGGAATCCCACATCAATTCTGGCTAGTTTGGGGAGTTGCTCCGAATTGGACCCAGGGTTTTGGGCAAACTATTCATGTAATGTATCATGAACCATACTTTTAAGACTGTTATTCTGACTATTGATAATTACTCTACTTAGTAACTATGTATGAATTCCAAATCCAAGGTTAATAAACATGTCTGTGGATAACTGTGAGATGTCAAAACATGCTACAAACTGCACAAGCAGTAAGCATGTCCATGAAACTGGAAGAAGAAAGAGACAGACTGAGTACTAGATTTAAGGAGGTCAGTGCTCTGCTCTTAAATGATTTGCACTCTGGACTGAACTTGACCTAAACCCGATTATAGAGTAGGTATGCAAGTTGGAGCTTGCAGGAAGTCTGTCATGTCCCGCAGGTACCATGGAGTTAGAAACAGAATGGCAAAATAAGACTCTAGGAAGTTTCAGTTTATTGTTGCTAAATATATGAGTTTGGTGGTGGAATGGTGTTGCTCCACATCATCAAGGCAGACAGGCAGCTAGGAATGAAGGTCAGAATGAGCAGGACAAGCTCTATCTTGCTGATATCTCTGTCTCTCCTTGTCCCTCCTTGCCTGCCTTAGCAGCTATGATCTTCTGAGCACATGGGCTACAAGTCTGTCTCCTGTCTCAGTGCTCCTGCAGACTTCTCCTGAGGCCTGCATTAACCAAGACAAGGGCAAAGAAGGGATTCTGGGAAATGTAGTTCCAGCTTAGCTAAGTAGCTAAGGTTGATAGCCCTCAATGAGAAGAAGACTGACAACCCTCCTATGTTGCATCTTTCTATCAAGAAGAATTTTCCGGCCAATGACTCTTCACAAGTGGCCACCAGTGGCCTTGTCATTTTACAACACTGTTTTCTGTAAGTGTGATAACTTACGTATATACAGCATGTATTATTAAAAGTGTATTCATTTTCCTGAGATTTTTGTTTCCAAAGCAAAAATGTATAATAGTTCTGTAGTCATAATTGCTACAAGATCTTAAGACTCTTATATTTAAAAATATTTAGTTTCTGTGACAATTAAAAGCTGTGGGATTTTGGAACAAAGATGGTAATGGACACTGGCCATTGACTGCTGAATTCATGTGAGGTCACACAAACATATGAGCTGCTGGGACAGGAACAAGTCCTTTGTCAAGTTAGCATGACTGCCCTGTTTGCGGGCAAAGGTCACTGAAGCCCTGCAAGGTCTCGGAAGCTTATCCTCTATCAGCCTAACTTTGGCTTGGGCTACATGTCTCCTTCTTCTCCTCTAGAGTAGAAGGTGGACATAGGAGACTTTGGACACCTGCTGCTTGTTAGCTCCTCTGAGCAAGACAAACCATTTTCTTTTCTTTTTAAACTTTTATTTATTCTTTCACAATCACACACACACACACACACACACACACACACACACACACAATCATATTGTCCCCGATATTACCGTCTCTTACCATTTTTTTCTCCCCACTATACTTCTTCTTCTTCCTAAGTTAAAAAAAATCCCCCCTTACTTTCAGTGTATGTGTGTATGTGTGTTTGTGTGTGTGTCCGTGTGTGTGTTCCACTGCATTTAGTCAGGGTTGCCTACATGAGGAATTTAAGAGGCTGTTTACTAGAGTAAGTGCAATTTACCAGTTGCTATACCCTTGAGGAATATGAGCCTCCATCCCTCAGCAACCGCTAACTGCCTACAGCTCCTTGGGAAGGCATGCGGCCTCATGCCCCTCTTCCCTACCTATAATGGAATGCTGATGAGCCCAGCCATGTGTAGCTTTCTTGTAGGTAGCTATGGCTGCTAAGAGTTCTTCAGCCATGCCATGTGCAGAAGGCTCCTTTCCCTTTCCTTGTTCTTACACCCTTCTCATCCCTTCTGTGACAACCCCTGAACTTTCGATGGGTTAGATAAATGTCCCATTTATGGCCGAGAGCTCAAAGGTCACTTATTCGTGATACTTTGACCAGTTGTGAGTCTTTTCATTGGCCAGTACCCACACCAGACAGAAACTTCTCTGTCCAGGGCTGAACATGGCACTGATTTATAGGCATTCGACATAAATATCTGGGAGGCAGTTTGACAAACATCCATTTAGCAAAAACATCACAAAAGTTCCTCCCATAGGGGCCCTGTTTTAAATTTGTGTGTATGTCCATGCATATGTGTAGATGTGTGCAGGTAACCCTGTTCCACCCTGTGTGGTATGTAGGTCAGGAAATAACTTTCAGTCAGTTGTTTTATTCTACCACGTGGGTCATGAAAATTTAACTCAGGTGTTGGTAACAAGTGCCTTTGATCACTGAGTCATATTAGTGACCCAAATTTATTATTTGTATTCTTTGTATGTTTTGATATTAATTTGCTATAGATGTATAACTGGTAAAGATATATTCCAGTTTCTGTGGCTGTATAGAACCTTTTATGTTGAGCTATATTCTTTTTCTTTGTAGTCTAGCCAAGGTTTTTGTGTGTATGTGTTTAAAAAAATCATAAAAACCCTGAATTTTTGTCAAAAGCCTTTTATGCATCTATTAAGATGATCATGTGATTTCTCTCTGTGATATAGTACATTTGTTGATTTGTGTATGTTGGCCTATCACTGGAATGAAGTCAAGTTGATCATGGTGAAGTAGATGATCTTTTGCAAAAATGTGTGTGTGTGTGTGTGTGTGTGCTCGCGCGTACATGTGTGCACACGCATGCACGCTTGGCCATGTGTGTACCATGGTGGTATGTGGAGGATGGAGTTCAACTTCTAAGAGTTGGCTTTCTTATTCCACTATTTGGGTTCTGGGGTTTCAGCTTAGGTTGTCAGGGTTAGTGGCAAGAACCCTTATCTGTTGAGCCATCTCACCAGCCGTGTATGATTTCATTTCTTTGTATTTCTTTCTTTCATTTTTCTATACTTTTATTGTATGTGTATGAGGGTCTTGACTGTGTGTATGTCTGTGAACCGTATGTGTGTAGTGTTTGAAAAGGTCAGAAGAGGGGATTGGGTTCCATGGGACTGGAGTTATAAACTGTGAGCCACTGTGTGGGTGCTGGGCAGCAAAGGGGTCCTCTAGCAGAATAAGCTAGTGCTCTGAACTCTGAGTCCATTTCTCAAGCTCCCATGGGTGATTTTCTCCTTGTGTTCTTTAGTTTAGTTTGCAATTATTTTATTAAGAACTTTTGTGTCTATGTTCAAGGAGACTGATTTTCAGTTTTCTG
The DNA here is from genome assembly GCF_982192425.1 of Myodes glareolus. Taxonomy (NCBI): domain Eukaryota; kingdom Metazoa; phylum Chordata; class Mammalia; order Rodentia; family Cricetidae; genus Myodes; species Myodes glareolus. The sequence continues at coordinate 24,704,076 of NC_142042.1, read as the reverse complement.
TTTTTGTTGCACCTTCGCCTGCTTTTGCCATCAGAGCGGCAAAAGCACTGTAAGAGCGGCTTCGCGCTGTAAGTTCGGATGTTGGCCCCCTTTCTGTTTTGTGAGCTAACTGGGAGGGATTGGTGCTGGTTCTTTTTGAAGGCCTGGTAGAATGTAGCAGTGAAGAATCGCTATTTTCAGCAACACTAAGAGTGCACATATTTGATACTATAATGTCTATATACCGCAGTTTCTATCACTCTTCTTCTCCCCCACTCTTTTCCCCCTTTCTTTCATTCCTATTTTTGTTTTTTTGAAACAGGTTTCTATGTAGCCCAGGATGTAGTCAAATTTGCTATGTACCAGAGGTTAGCCTGGAACCCCCGATCCTCTGCCCGCCTCTCAAGTACTGGGTTACAAATGCACGCACCATTTCTGGAATTTTTTTTTAACCTTTCCTTCTGGTGGTTTTAAAATGATATTTACTGTTTCAAAGCACTTCACAATTACTTACCATTTCTTTCCCATTATAACTCTAGGAGGGAGTTTTTGAAAAATTGTTTCTTGCACAGGAGTTGAATAATTTGCCTGGACTCTTCACACTAACATCAGAGCAGGGCTCAATTCAATTCAGGTTGCTGTTTGAATCTATCTATCTATCTATCTATCTATCTATCTATCTATCTATCTATCTATCTATCTATCTTTCTATCTATCTATCTATCCATCCATCCATCCATCCATCCATCCATCCATCCATCCATCCATCTATCTATCTATCTATCTATCTATCTATCTATCTATCTATCTATCTATCTATAAATATATAAAATCATTTTATTTCCATGTCTGATATCTTCTCATTTACACAGTATAAACTTTTTTGCAGTAGGAATTGTGAAAAAGAATCGCCAACTTGCTCAATGTCCCCTCTTTAAACAGCAAACGTGTGACAACTTTTGTTTTTTTTTTAATTTTATGAATTTGTACTTTTATTTCCATGCCCCCTTCAAGGGGATGTCTCAGGATTACTTTTCAACATAAGTTATACTTCCTCAAAACTGGTGAAATGGGACCACTCTGGCTTCTCTGGATGACCGGGGCATGGAGATGGGAGCACAGACCTCCTTTGCCTAAACAGAATTAAAAAAAAAAAAAAAGATTCGTCATGCACTGATAAATACAGGACAGAAGAAATGTGACTGTATTTAGAGCTCCATTTTTCTCTTTAAGATCTGAAGCTCCCTAACCTCTTATAAAAGTACATTCACCTGGTATTAAAAGCTTCGTCCGCTGTACCAAACCCCACTCTCTGACCTGAAATATATAATGGCAAGTTGTAAGAAAATGCAGCCGCCGCCACCACGGAAGCCTTTGTTGTTCTCACTTATCCTTGCACGCAGACATCTCTGAAAAGAGAGGCAGGTGCTATTTGATAAAAAGGAAAAAAAAAATCTGGTCCCCACAGTAAATGTGGATAGCAGTCTGAACATATTTAACCCTCCCCCACCCCACGTTTCTTGCAAAGGTGATGTTAGATAAGTTTGGACTCTTGGAATATCCTACTACAATTCAGCATCCTTCTTCCTTCTGGATTGACTGATTCTGATCTTCTAAAGCCGTGTTCAGTCATTAATTCACATACGTTGTTAAGATGCAGCCATCCCAGTACATGAGCAGACAATGGTTTTAGGGAGGACTCTGGCGTTAGAATGGAGGCTGTGCTCGAATCTTCCCATTTCTTATTATCTGGAGAGATTCTCTGGAGTCCCTCCTTTGCAGACACAGCAAATTCATTGGCAGGATTAAACAGTTTGGAACCGGATTGCAGATGAAAGCGTTGCTGCCGGAATATCAATGCCAGCCACAAATCAGCACCAGCAATTGTTCCGTCATTAGCGAAGCCTGAGAATGGGAGCGGTCCTAATATTAAGCCTGCTGGCACTCTCCTTGGATTTGTTTGCCTAGATTGCTTCCCGTTACATTTGCAATCTGCTCTGTGTTATCGGCACACAGACTGACAGACTTTTAAATTCACATTTAGAAAATCTGAAAGCAGTTTGGGAAAAAAAAAAAAACAACCCAACCCATCCCCACTACCGGAAAGAGTAATGTATCAGCAACATCAATTTACACTACCAATAAACAATATTTAGCCACTGGGAGCAAATAATATGATCCATTTAATTTTAGGTGTCTAGAAAAATGAAACCTGTATTCTGTTTGGTTTATACACGGGGAATTGGCTCTTTCTATCATGTTTCTTTTAAATAGCTAGGCTATTATATGAGTTCCCACCTATACCCAGAGGAATAGAAAGGGGTTAATATTTCTTAGGGCTTTGGTCCTCTGAGAGGAAAGGTACTGTGGGATTCAAAGGCCATTAAAATTATATGCATGGCAAATGCTGTTATCATTCAGTTCAGACGCATGAAGCAGCTAGCTGCGTGCACAGTAAAAGTAATAATGAGAACGAATACCTGTTTAATGACTATTTATCATGTGCTGGCCGTGTGTGAGTTACTTTACACTGACTTTGGCTTTTAATCCCTGTAACATTGCGATTATCTCTGTTTTACATGCACGGAAGTACTTGGAGAGGTAGGTGACTTGTGTAAGACCACACAGCTCGGGGTCACAGATCTAAACAAATGCCCACTCGTCTGCAAAGCCTGTGCTCTTCCCTGTGGTGCGATTTGAAGGCTACTGTCAGGGTCACGTTTTCTGAAGACTCCTCGAATAATCTGTGTCTCGAATCACGTGCACTTGCTTCTGATTGGTCATTTCTTACCTAGCAAGAAAGCTCTAGGTATGGACTCCTCATTGGTCTCTGTAACTGAGTCTGTGCTTTGTTATAAAACCAAACCAAACAAAGCCAAACATACCTTAACATTTTTGGGTTCTCATTAAACAGACATTCTTTTGCATTGTCCTTTTGTTTTTAAGATGGGATCTCACTTCAAAATCTTTAGTGCCCTGGAACTCACTCTCTATCTCAGGCTGGGTTTGAACATCTGTCAATCTTCTTGAGTCTCACAGTTTGCCACCATGCTCAGATTTAAAAAAGAGCGAGCGAGCGAGTGTTTTAAGGATTTCGAAAGACTTTGCCACTATGATCTAAGTCCTGTGGACTATAGAAAGAAATGTAAAATTAACATTCTGCTTTTTCCCATCATAGCAAACTCGACAGTCAGCAAAAAATGAATTGAGTTATTGTTTTCATTTGGCTCAACACTTATCAGTACAAAAGACATCCGGGTCTTTTTCTTGTTGATTAGGGATGAGGTGAGTTTGACATAGTAATTACCACAGAAAGTTCACAATGAAGAGAAAAAACATCTACTATCACTGTTCAGACAAAGCTGGTCTTAAATACGAGGGGCAAAATTCATCATGTTTTAAAATTGGTACCACAGGAAATACTTTTATGTTGGAAATAAAATAATTTGACTCAAAAAATTCCCGCATTCTCGAGTTAAAGTCAGCTTTGCAGATGAAGTTCTTAAAATTGTAATACATAGGGTTCCGTGCCAGCCATGGATTCTTCCTGTTAATGAGTGGTGTGAGCTTGAACAAACTATTTAACCCCTATGGGCCTCCACTTCCTCATAAGGAAGGCTTGACAGCGATTCCTGTTCCAAAGAGCTGGAAGGAAGAAGAAAGGCAAGCTTAATGCCGGGCTTGCAGATGTTCCTGGCATAGAGCTGCAGGTGTTGGCTTCATCCCACCTCTTTTTACAAACCCTGTTTTTCCCCTTTCTAAAGAAAGGAGAGATATATCTCAGTAATCATCATTATGAGACAGAACACATTCTGAAGCTATCTCTATAGGATATAATTATACCTTATTTTTTTTTGTGCTATTTAGGATAAGTAGTGCTTAGCCCTAATTTCAGTTTCAATGAGAAATAGGGGTTGTTGTGAGGCAAAGGGTTACCTTCCATGTCTGCCCATCTTCATGGGAAGTGTGGGACACTCAGGGGCTCTGCTTTTTATTTTCCTATTCTTTGCATTGAACATAGAATTTAACAGTTGTTAGGGACCCATTTTGCACTGAACTTCAAGTAGGCCTTTTTTGTACATCAACTTGCAATTTGTCTAACAGTCTGTGAGTGAAAGTTGAAGAAATTAGAGTGTCAAGTAGGAGCCAACATTTCCTCTTTTCACAGGTCCTGGCTTCTCATTGTGTTAATAAGGACCCCTTTACTCATGTTCCCTTCATCTTTCCAGGAGTTTCTAGCAATAGCACTTTAAATGTTTATTCCTTTTGTGGGACTTTTTCTCAGCTGACCAGAATTAATACAATTGATACCAAGTGTATTTTGCTGGGTCAGATACTGAGCTGGGGCTTGGAGCCTGGCTTATTCATACCCAACAAGGTACAGATAATCCCTGACTCAAGACCTTGGTCTGGTTGCTGCTTGCCCTCCAGAGGGACATGTAGAAACACTGGTGGGAAACCCACTTGCAGGTGGGTGTGCAGAATCAGGTATTTTAACGATATTGGATGGGGAACAGAACACCTGCTGAGCTGGCTGGTGATAATGGGAAACCGAGTGCAGGTCATTAACAAATAAATGGCAAACTTGAGAGGCAGAGTACCTGTTTGGTAGTTGTTTATAAAGAGGCTCTTCTCTCTTGTGGTGGAGTAGACTATCCAACCTGATAAATAGAGTTCCAAACAACCTTGTCAGGAAACTGAGACCTTGAAACATGAGATGCACATGTTTGAATACGTTCCTCTTGAAGATTTCGTTCTTAAATCACCAAGCCTAATAAAAGTTTGCAGATGTGGTCCAGTCCTCCACTGTAAGAGTTGCCAGTCTGTAAGTATGGGATATCATCCATACAAGTTTCAGTAACCTGGCACGTTTGTGAAGGTTTTAGACAGTCAGTGAATAGGAACACAGTAGAGTACATCCCGTAGTGTAACGGTCAATATGTGTTTTGCATCCCTGCCAAAGGATAGCAAGTGTGGCCACTGTTGGCCTGTTTTATTGTTTTGTTTTTTGTTGCTATTCTTTGTTTTTTTTCCCCTTTCTTCCTTCCTTCCTTCCTTCCTTCCTTCCTTCCTTTCTTTCTTTCTTTCTTTCTTTCTTTTTTTTTTTAGACAGGGTTTTGTGTATATCTGGCTGTCCTAGAACTCACTCTATATACCAAGCTAGCCTTTGAACTCAGAGATCCTTCTGCTTCTGCCTCTTGAGGGCTGGGATTAAAACCATGCACCACCACTGTCCGACTCTCTCCTTGGGCTTTACAGGCATTGTCCTCTGCATCTTAGACTTCAGCTTCAGTACACTGTAGCACAATGAATAAAAACCCAGAGACAAAAATTGGGGTTCAACCTGAAGATCAGAAAATCAAAACAGCTAGCCACTGGCTCTTACCTCTACATCAGTCCAAAATGGCGATCCTCCCTCCAGGAATCTCAGAATGAGATTGTGACTGAGAACTGTCTCCTACCATTTTATAATCCTCTGAGATTAAAGGCATGCACCATCTCCCGGTTTCTAAAATAAACTAGTGACTACTGGGATTAAACGTGTGTGTCCCTACTGCCTGGTCTGTAGGACTGATCAGTGCAGCTGCTTTACTCTCTGAACTTCAGGCAAGCTTTATCTATTAAAATACAGCTGAAACAACACTACAGTACACTGACCCTGTTCAACGAAGAGGTGGAACATTTGCAGCCTAGAAAGAACACTCTGAAACAGTATGGGACACCGTGTGGCCAAAGTTCTTGTGCTACTGATCCAGGGCTGTTGGTGATGTTCCTGCAGCTTGTAGTTTAAGGAAACTTCCAGTGGGTAACATCCAAGGAAGACCTTTGGGATTCTGGAGCCAGATCATGCAGTGGAGAGTTAGCATCTTATCTGTCAAGCAGATCCTGAAGCAGGAATGAATCCTATTAGAGATAGAACTCTTGGCTGTGAAGTATCAACCAAGGCATCATTATGAGTTAATTTCTGCTTTACTGGTCAAGTAAAATTACCCTTAAACATAGATAGGACTAGCTGTAATCTATCATTAAACAGAAATGAAACCCAGATGTGACAACAGCCGATTACACCTGAAAGTTGGATGATCTGCTATCCCAGATCCCAATTATCAGTCCTATTTATCCCAATTATCAGTTGCACTAGTGATGTTCCCAAAGTTTTCGCTGGCATATGCCAGAGGGTGTCCTGTCCAATCCCAGAAAGAGAAAGAAACCTAAGTGTCGGGGGAAATTATTTTAAGGTGTGTTACTTTTATTTTTGTTGCATTTTTTTAACTCTGTGGAGCTGTGTTACTGTGCCTGTCTAAAGCATCCGGTGGTCTAATAAAGAGCTGAATGGCCAATAGCGAAGCAGGAGCGAGGTATGGGATGAGGTCTGATATATAGAGAGGATACATATGAGGAGAAATCTGAAGAATCGGGGAACAAGAAAGGAAGAAAGCACATCAGGGGCCGGCCACCCAGCCATCCAGCCACACAGCAAGACATGGAGTAAGAAGGAAATAAGAGGTATATGGGAACAGAGAAAGGTAAAAACCCTGAGGCCAAAGGTAGGTAGTTGGGATAATTTAAGTTACGAAAAAAATGGCAAGAAAAAAAAACAAACTAAGGCTAGGCACTCATAACTAAGAATAAACCTCTGTGTTATTTATATATATTTTGAAGCTGGGAGGTGACTTCTACTTTCAAAAGTACAAAAAAAAGTGTAAAAGAGCAAAAGCATCACACAATACCTAAGCATGGCTGATGGATGGGTTGTCTCTGTGTGCTAAATCAAAAGTCATAGTAAGACTATTTGTGTTAGTTACAGTTCATTGATAATATTTTGACTGTAAAACTCAACCTTTAAAAAAATTAAATGCTTTTTCTTGAAGATTTTTAGTAATAAAAGAATTTTAAAAATTTAGTAAACTTAAAAGCTATGTAGGTTAGAGTTACACTCACAAACTTTCCCTCTCTGAGCACTTAATTTAGTATAATAAAGTTCTTAGAGCTTTATTTAAACATTTCCATCTGCCCAGCAACTGGAGTCCATCTGGAATAATGTATTTTTATCAAGTTGTATGCGTAGCTCAGACCAGGTTCCTTCTTCTAAAGGGGAAATGATTGTATTTCACAGGCTTCACACGTCAGCAAACTGGATCTATAGCTGTGCAATGAAAAATAGTGTTATTTGACTACACGCTTAAGTGAAAGTCTTGGAAATTATATAGCTGAGTATTTTGCATGATTATTGCTGTTTCCTTTGGATTTCTGTTTAGGAAGGTCTTCTTTACTTCTTATCTAACCTAAACAGTAAACAAGACAGTTGTGTTGGACAGGGTGGGTGAACAGCTCTCTAGTGGCCCATGGGTGTGTTGTCAAGAACACCTCCCAAGGTAGATGCATGGGCTGAAATCATCACAGCCTCCTTCCAAAGATCGCGTCTCTGGCTAGAGAGGAATACCTCACACCAGGGGGTCCAGGATGGCTGGGTCGTGCTGAATGCGGTTTCACTAATTTCTGTCCAGATTAACATGTGTGTCCAAACCAGGAATCTCAGTGACTGTGACGTGCTTGGCTAATTCCTCCTGTCGGAACGCTGAGGCCTTTGGAAGGCATGTAACTGGCTTGTGTCTTACTTTCTCTATTGATAATATAAGCAGATTCAGTAGGTTATGGATATTTTCTTTTAATTCTGATTTTAGTTTCTAGAGAGTTTTTTTTTTAAATAAAACTCAGTTAAGGCTCACTGAAATGAGTATCAGCGGGTCAAAAGGACCTCCTTTCAAGTATTTCCTTAATTGCATACAGCAATATGTACATTGTGAGTTTTCTATTAGTTATGTTTTCATTTCTCATTTGTTATTCTCCCTCCAACAAAGTGACACTAAAATGTCCCATTGTAAAGTTTAAGTTGTTTTTTCTGGCAGCTGTTGAGAGATAGTGATCAACTCAACTATCTAGGTAGAGGACATGTGCCATCATGCGTGTGGCATATCATATGGAAACTCTTGAGATAGGATTGAATAAGATACCTATATGTGGCACTTCTGTTTTCTATACTCTGCCCAGCTTCTGATAACTGTTTTCCTGTCCAAAATTTTTCCTGAGTGTTTCTTCAACCCATTTACATCTCCAAACATCTTCAGTTTAAAAACAATTCATTAATTCATCATATGTTTATGAAGCACTATTTCCTGATATTTGCCTAAAACCTGTGTCTTACTTGGGGTTTCTGTAGCTGAGATGAAACACAATAGCCAAAAAGCAAATTGGGAAGGAAAGGGTTTATTTCTCTCATAGATCCACATAAAAGTTCATCACTGAAAGTAGTCAGGACAGGAGCTCAACCAGGGCAGGAACCTGGAGGCAGAAGCTGAGCAGAGGCCATGGAGGGGCTGCTTATGGTTTGTTCTCTGTGAGTTACCCAGCCCGCTTTCTTATAGAACCCAGGAACATAATTCCAGAAATGGCACAATGGGCTGTGATTTTCTTAATTACTAGTTAAGAAAATGCTTATAGACTTGCCCACAGTCTGATCTTACGGAGATAATTTCTCAGGTAAGGTTCCTTCCCCTCAAATGACTCTTGCTCGGGTCAAGTTGACATAAAGCTAGCCAGTACAACCTGCCTATTCAATTCATCCTCATATTTTTCTGTCTTCAGAATAGCCACTGATTTGAGGGTATTTTAAAAATTCTCCCCCATTGCTGTTAAATCAACTTCTTTCGAAAATATACCATGGGAGAAATAAAAACCCTTCTGAGGACTGGCGCTCAGAAGTCTTGAGAAACCAGAGCAGCGCTGATCCGACCCTCAGAGGCCCCCGAATGAGAAGGAATGCTGTGGTTCATAATGCCTCTAAGAGTGCCTTTCCTGAATGAAGCTCTTAGTAGATGCTTGCTGAATACACAAAGAGACTAACTTAGGCCAGAACATTTATTTTTAAAGCCCATTGCTGATGGTGATCATCAGACAACTGTATCATCACCAACATTTTCCAGCTAGCACATACAATCATGACTCTTGCTTCATCTGGGAGATTGTATCATGTCTAGCAACAGTCCTGTGACTTAATATCTGAAACCATTTCATTGGTTACAAGACACAAAAAATAATACAGTTAGCACAGTCTGAATGCTCATTTTCGAGAGAGACGAACAGACAGACATTTTCATTCCATTCGTTTTGTTTATTGGTTTCTCAGAACAGTATTCCTGTTGTGGCTCCTAAGCAGAAACTTCACTTGTCAGGCTTATTTCACAGTTGATTCCATCCTCCCACTTCCCGTTTTCACATTTTTTTCCCCAGCCAATCAACTGTATCTGTGGTTTTAAAGCACGTGTCAATAAGACAGATATCAGGCAGAAAATGCATATATTCATCCCCAAAGACCTGTGTTAAAAATCAGTAAGATTGCACAAGGCAAGAACCCCAGAAAGCATTCAAACAAGCAAATCACCAGAAATTAGTTCATTCAGTGCAGCATCAGAGCCTCTGTAAGCCACTCCTTATCTCTTTCAGCCAGTGGGCAGCTTCTAATTGGTCAGGGCCCAAGGAAAGGGAAACAAATGCAAGGAAGCCTCGCTGCCTGGCTTTAGACACCAGCAAGATAGCCCTATCGTACATCAACGGACAGCCTTCAAGTTGACAACAGGAAAAGCGTGACTCAGCTCGTACAAAGGGGAAGTCCTGTGCTGGCACAGACAGTGGCTTTGCCCTTTGATTGCTTTGCTCGGACATCTTATGTGAAGATATGCAGGGCTGAGGACTCAGCGTTCTCCGCTGGGACAGTGCACTTAGCATCTAAGGAGGGAACAGAGCAGAGGAAACAGCAGGGGTACTTCATCTGGCCACGGGAACAGGAAAGGCACATCAGTAAGACAAAAGCAATGATAACAATAGCAAAAAAAAAAAAAAAAAAAACCAAACCAAAACAAAGCAAAACAAAACAAAACAAAAAAACCAAAGCACCCCCCTTTGAATGACAAAGTCTGGAGAACAAATAAAAAAATTACTAGTTTGTGAAAGAGTCATTTTTTTCCATCTATATTTATGCGTTTACAATTCCCTCTATAGAGGAGACAGTGGTATCAACCTGCTTATTGATGTGGGCCATTCCATGGTATGTCACTAAACATCGTCTACCTGTGATTCACACATCATCGTCATCGGAATTTTGGAAGGATTTTTATTTGAGGCTTATAAAACTGAAGACAATGGTTTTCTCTCTGGGATCCAAGTACTTCCATCTTATATAAAATAGCACCACTACCAAGTACGCAAACTTCCACTGTGGAGTTCATAGCAGAAACACCATGTTCATTAGAGGATGTGTCGTGTGTGTGTGTGTGTGTGTGTGTGTGTGTGTGTGTGTGTGTGTGTGTAAAACTGCCTGATGCCACTTTCCTCTGCGTTATGGCCCGAGGCATCTCGTCACATCACCTTTTCCAATTTCTCATTTACGTGAGTCTGCATTCTCTTCTATGTCTGTGGATAATGAGACCATGGTGAAGGTGCTGATTAGGCCCCCGGTTAGACACCGAGTTATTAACAGTAACCAGGAGATTTCTAAAACTCTTCAGATTGTAATTTTATAGGAAAGACATGTACAACAATGGGGTGGTCATGCATGAAAGCATGACTTCTAAGTTTCTGTCTTTTGAAAACAATGCTAATTTATGACTAAATTGTCTAGACTCTAGAGTGTGACAAACCTTTTTTTACTGTTATTATCTTGTAACTCGTGGTTATTCTGTTATGGCCTGTGATCTAACAATGTCTCAGAAGTCTATTATGGATAGCACCCTGCCCCCCTTTATTTTTACCATTTTCATCATTGTATCCTTGATACACAGTGCCTGAAATGTGTCAATCATTCAATTGACATTTTTTGTTTCTATCAGGCTTAGATCATTCGAATTTATTAGAGAGAAGAACATTTAGGAAACAGGATGAGTTAGGCTTTTTTGTTATTGTTGTTTTTGGATTTTTGTTGTTGTTGTTGTTGTTTTAATTTGATTTTTGGCAAGGTCTCACTTGGCTGGCCTATATATATAATTCTCTATAGGGCTGGCTTCCAACTCATAAAGAGTTGCCTGCCTCTGCCTCTATCTCTCCAGTGTTAGAATTAAAGGGATGTGCCACCATGCCTCAGGCCTCACACTGATTGATTTTTGACTTAATTCTACCCACAGGATTTCTAGAGCCTTCCTTAATCTCAGATTCGAGGGAAGTTCCCCATCTCTCACCTGCTCCCACTCTTCAGAGTGGCAGAGCTTCTCCTTTCTCTGTTCCTGTTCCCACTCTCTCACATCACAGAACAGTACCAAAATGACCACAGCCTTACTCACCAATGCTATTGTGTGAGTCAAATGTAAATACTCCTGCACATTGGCAAATTTACCGTATCTTCCTAGCCTCAAGGAAGCAAGAGTTGCTGCTCTTCTATGGAGCTGGAAGGAGAAAATGATACACGCCTTTCCCAAACATTCATTTGGCCGGCCTCTTTGCTTCTTGCAAGTGTGGTCCGACCTCACCTTGTAAACAGTACCTTTAACCATTCTCCATGGGCTGTGAACTGTCCACACTACATATAGGAACTTCTGACTTCATTATATCTTTCCCCCTTTCCTATGGTACATGTCTTCTAGTCTACTAGCCCATCTTCTTGTGTTAATTTTCTGTTCATTCTTCTTACTTGGATACACACAAACCTAAATGCACTCTCATAGGACTCAATAGAGAATTATTACCAAATAGAACCCACTTTCATACTCATATAGCATGACTGGTAACAAATGACACATTAAGACCCAGTTCAATTAGATTCAAATCATTAAGATTTTTAAAATGCCTACTTGGATATAGGACTATGATGGGTGAGGAGAGGCATGGATGAGCAAGCTGTAACCTCTGTCAAGAGTTTCATCTATTGGGAGACAGATGTAGAAAAAATGTCCTGTAGCATAGTTTTATGGATACTAAGCTAGTAATACAAGCTCAGAACAGGTAATGGGAAGCTCCATCAAACAGAATGGTTCTCTGTTTTAGGAATCATGAGGAAAGTGGACTGTAGGAGTGTGCTAATGAGGGCAGAAGCACTTAGACACCTCAATTACATGATCAGCTTTCTCTCTCCTACCAGAATATTTTTCTCTTTAGGACTATCTCTTGCTTCTAGTGTTCCAAGCTGAGCCATCACACAGAGTATAAATTGCTAACCTGTTGAGTCTCTTGAATTTTATTTTTCCTTCCCTTTTCCTTATCAAGCTGCAGGCTTGGGTTTCATGAGCCTGTGTCTGCTCAGTGATTTCAGAATCAGCCTGGTTTCCTCCTAATAGCTTCTCTCAGATCTCATTTTTCTTCATGCCTTTTCTAACTGTTGTGTACTTTCCTGGTATTGCCTCACTCCCGACTTCCTGTACCTTGACTTATCTTTTCTGGACGAAAAGCAGTAGGCAGATGAGTCACTGGTACACTCATTATGACTTTCTTTGGTGCTCATAATAATTGCGGATTCCTGGCCTCAACTTCTACTTCGGATGACTCATATATTTTTAGGTAGTGGATCAGAGGCTCTTTTTTCTCTGTTCTGGCTGGTGCTGAATGTTCTCCAAGGTCCGATGAGTGTTTAGAAGTTATACTGCTAAGACAAATGATGGGTAGGATGTAGCCAGGCAAAATAGGAAGAGAGCACAAAGACAAAGAAGTTATGCTAGTGAGTAATTCCTTCCTAAAGGGAAGTTGTTTGATGCCATCCTATTTTTACTGCTTGGCAAAAGACTGTTGAATGGATCATTACTTTAAACCTTTAAAAGCCTCCAAAGACTCCAGTGGGTGAAGGTTTTAATCATGACTCAAGCATCTATTCAATTGTATTCTCTGTGGTTTGAGAAAGTCAGAAACAAATTAGTTGTATCTCCCATGAAGCCTCTAAGGACTTTTAAGATAGAGGTAAGAAGGCACAAAAGGAGATTATTCAGCTTTCCAACTACAATTGGTTAGTAGGACCCTTATATCGTGTTTGTTTTTCTATGTCTTTGGACACGGGGCTTCAGGTACAGTATTAGATGAAATCAGTAAGCTGTGGGCTACAGAAAGAATGCAAGGGTTTACTGGTTTCATGATGGTACAGAATGGAGGAGAGCTGTCCTATTTGCTTCCTACTGCTATCATAAACAGCATGATCAATAACAACTTGGTGGGGAAGGGTTTATTTCACTTTAAAGTTTACCATCCATTATGAAGAGAACTCAGGGCAAAAACACAAGGCAGGAACCTCAGAAACTGAGACCATGGAGGAGTATTGTTTACTGGTTTACTCTTCAGACTCCATAAATATATCTTGAAGACCATCTACTTATGGGTGATACCTCCCACAGTGGGCTGGGCCCTCCCATGTCAATCATTAACCAAGGATGGAGACATTGTCTTGATTGGGGTTCCCTCTTCTCAGATGACTCCAGCTTGCATCCAGTTGACAAAAATTAACCAGTACAATGGTAATTCAGTTTTTATGTCTGTGGGGGAAAAACATTAAGACCATCAATATCTACTAAGAAGACACATTGAAGGGCAAATTAAGCAGCTGAAACCTTTAGGCTCAAGGAAATGTATAAACACTGCACTTCTCCAATTTTATAAGAATGGAAAATTTCCTTAAAAGTACATTGGATAAGCACTATCCACAGAATGTACGTTGAGGGGCTCTTAATGTCTCCCATCCTAGGATACTCCTCTTCCTCTTACATTGAGGATAATACCAATCGGTTTCTTTGGTCTTCAAAGTCAGGTAATGAGTATTTTCACATTTTTTCTTTGTTGCTTTTGTTTATTTATTTTTTCATTGTTACATCCTAACCAAAGTTTCCCCTCCCTCCTCTACCCCAGTGGCTACCCACCACCCTCCCTTCCCCTGTATCCTCTCCTCCTCCCCTGTTTCTCTTCAGATATAGGGGTACCTCCCACCTCCCGTGGAAGGCATGTTAAGTTGCCGTGAGACTAGGTACCTCCTCTTCTTTAAGGCTGGATGAGTCATTCCATCGGAGGGACAGGTCCCCAAAGCAGGCAACAGAGTCAGGGATAGCCCCTGTTCTCACCATTAGGAGTCTTCTCACAAGAGAATCAAGTTATACAATTGTAACATGTGCAGAGGGCCCAGGTTGGTCCCATTCAGGCTCTCTGGTTTTTGGTTTAGTCTTCATGAGCTCCTGTGAGCCCAGGTTATTTGGTTCTGTGGGTTTTCTTGTGGTGACCTTCATCCCACTAGCTCCTTCAATCCTTCTTCTCTATCTTACGCAGGATTCCTCGAGCTCCACCTAATGTTTGACTGTGGGTCTCTGCATCTATTTCCATCAGTTGCTGGGTGAAGCCTCTCTGATGACAGTTGAGATAGGCACCAGTCTATGAGTATAGCAGCAGAATATTCATTGACTTTGTTTTCTTTTAACCAGTCCTGTTTGGGTCTAACTCAGGTCTCTAGGGTATCCTGCCCCTGGGTCCTGGCCCTTAGGGGTGAGCTCCCTCTCTGAGTATGGATTTCCAGCTGAGCCAATCATTAGTTGGTCACTCTCACAATTTATGTGCCTTCTTTACCCTAGTGCATCTTCTAGGCATGGTAAATTGTAGCTCTAAAACTTTGTGGCTGGGTTTTTGTTGCAGTTTCTCCACTGGAAGTCTAGCCTGGTTTTAGGAGAGGGCCAGTTCAGGCTCCATATACCTCTATTTCTAGGAGTCTTAGCTAGGGTCAACCTTTTCATTGCTCTAGGTTTCTGGCTCATCCTAGAGATGTCTCTAGAATCCAGTTGTCTCTCCCAGTAGTATCTCCTTACATCCTCCCTGCACCAGATTCCTCCTGTTCCCCATCCCCACCACTTCCTTCAAGCTACCATCATCCACTGGCAATATCCGTTTTGTTTCCCCTTCACACTGAGACTCATGTATGCCCTCCATCCCAACCCTGCCAGCATTCCTTGTTACTTAGCTTCTCCGGGTCAGTGAGTTGTAACATGGTTCTCCTTTACTCTATGGCTTATAATCTACTTATTGAGTAAGTACACATCGTGTTTGTCTTTCTGAATCTGGGTTATCTCACTAAGGATGTTTTTTGTTGGTGGTGTTTTTTTTTCCATTTGCCAGCAAATTTCCTGATGTCATTGCTTTTAACAACTGAGTAATGCCCCATTGTGTAAATGTTCCTCATTTTCTTTATCCAGTCTTTGGTTGAGGTGTATCTAGATCGTTCCCAGCTTCTGGCTATTACAAATAAAACTTTTAAGAACATAGTTAGAGCCACTGTCCTTGTGGTATGGTGGAGCATCCTTTGGGTCCATGCCCAAGATTGGTATAGTTAGGTCTTCAGGTAGATTGATTTCCAATTTTCTGAAAAACTACCATATTGATTTCCAAAGTGGCTATACATGTTCATACTTCTACCAACAGTGGAGCAGTGGTACCCTTGCTCCATACCCTTTCCAGCAAGAGCTGTCACTTGTGCTTTTGACCTTAGCCATTCTAATAGGTGTAAGATGGAATTTCAATGTAGTTTTAATTTGCTTTTCTTTGATGGCTAAGGATGTTGACCATTACTTCAAGTGATTCTCGGCCATTTGAGATTTCTCTGCTAAAAACTCTGTTTAGTTCCGTACCCTATTTTTAATTGAATTATTTTTTATGTTTAGCTTCTTGAGTTCTTTATATATTTTGGAAATCAGCCCTCTGTCTGATGTAGAGTTTGAGAAGATCTTTTCCCATTCAGTAGGCTGCCATTTTTGTCCTTTTGACAGTGTTCTTTGTGTTACAGAAGCTTTTCAATTTCATGAGGTCCCATTTGTTAATTACAGATCTTAGTTCCTATGATGTTAGTGTTCTGTTCAGGATGTTGTCTCCTTTGCCAATGCTTTCAAAGCTATTCCCCACCTTTTCTTGATGTGGGGTTCCCCTCTGTATGCTATGAATACCATTGATTAATAAAGAACTGCTTTGAGCCTATATCAGAGTAGGGAAGAACAGAAGTAGGCAGGGAAAACTGAACTGAATGCTGTGAGGAAGAAGACAGAGTCAGAAAGAAGCCATGTAGCTCTGCTGGAGCTGGACAGAACTTTACCTGGTAAGCCACAGCCTCGTGGTGATACATAGATTACAAGAAATGGGTTAAATTAAGATGTAATAGTTAGCCAATAATAAGCTAGAGCTAATGGACCAAAAAGTGGTTTAAATAATATGGTTTCTGTGTAATTATTTTGGGTCTGAGCTGCCGGGTGGCTGGGAAACAAACTAATGGCCTCCTTGCAACAAATTGACACCCATGTGGCCAACTAAAATTCACTTAAAACCTGAGAGAGTTTGGAAAAGACTTCTAGGCACACACACACACACACACACACAAACAAAAACAAAAAACAGAGTTAAGCACAGCTTAACATCGTTGCTCATTTTAGAGAGGTTTTCCTGATTCAGTAATAGCAGAAAAAAAGCCACAGTTTTAAAACTGCGGCTTCCTGGATGATGCTGCTGGCATGAACTCTGGCCAAGTGTTAAAATGGGGTTTATGAGTAGAATGCTACAACTTGCTTAATGGCTTGACATACACCCACTGCGTACTTGGAACTGGGACAATGTACATGGCTTGCAGAGACGGTGAACGGACTTCTACCATGTTTGACTGTGCAGAGCAAGCAAGCAGGGCCATATACACCCTGGCAATGCCACAGTTTAGATTCTTAAGAAGCCCTTAGCATTTTAAGAATTGCTTCTGGTCAAAAAATAATTACAGATATGCAATAAAGACAAATCCTGGTTAAAAAACCTATAAATGGGTCACAGTGTTAGATAAATATACATAGGATTGGGAGAGAAAAAAAGAGTATAGAGAGTTATAAAAAGAAGTAATTTTTTTTTAAAAAAGGTAAAGTCTTTAAAGAGTACAGACACTCATAGATTAAAAGAAGTTAAAAAATAAGCCACATAAAGGCCGAGTATACACAGAGAGTCTGGGTTACTTATATTATTGTGTGTTCTTTGAATTTTTTGACACTGAATGAGCTAAGTACAAAGAGACATTTTATTGTATGGACTGTTACGCTAAACCAACATATATATCTTAAAGATATCTTGATTTCAAAATATGGATCTAAGGATATGTTGCTTTGGAAAAGAGGTTGTTCTTTTGTTTCCACAGAGCATGAGACCCGGTGGAATCATTCCAGGCTAATGTGGTTTAATGGACCAAGACCCCATGAAAGGTCATCTTAAACACCCCTCAAAAATTACTTTGCCCAACTGCTGTCTTAGATGAAACTAGCAAACAGGATACACCATAAATGACCTGATTAACAGCACCCTCAAGAAGCAGAAGTAGTCTAGAGGACTATGCCCCAATTTCCAAATATTGTTTATAAATGTTTCTTTACATTTTAGGGGGGATAAACTATAGAGATTTGCATTGGTATGGATCTTGCTTTATTAATTCAAATTTAAGGTCAATTTTGTTATACTGTACACACACACACACACACATTTATATGTATATATACTCTTGATTAAGGTATTCTGTTTGTGTAGCTCATTTAAAATGTAATGTATACAATTAAGAAATATATGTTAATAGAGAATCATCTATAATAGTCAAGCTTGTAGTCATGTTAGTTAGATTTTCTAGATGTACAGAGATATATTCAGTTAGATAGAGTTCTTCAAATCTTTCAGAGACCTTCAGAATATGGCATTAAAATGTTTTCAGAGCTGAGACTTTTCAGGGCAATGAGATATATCAGCTCCTGGCAGCACCAATTACTTCAAGAGGAAGATGGTCATTAAAGAGGCTCCTAATGGAGTTGGTTAGCCATTTGTGCAAGAAATTGCTCTTGCCTGAACTGCTTGATGAACTGGACATGCAGGACCCACAGAGAAATTACTGTTGAACTTGTCTAAAGGTGAGTTGATCCTTCGGGGTTCCTGTTTCATGAATGTGTCTGATAGAAATTCTGCAGGACACACACACACACACACACACACACACACACACACACACACAAAATGTGACTGACAAACTGCTAATATAGGCGAAACTGTCTTTGAAATTTCCTGCTTTGTGCAAAAGTCTGCTGGATACTATGGGCCTGAAGGGTGAAGATGGATGCCCAACATTACAGAAGAACTTTGGATGACTGTCCAGACAGCGAGATGTCTCTGTCATTTCTAAAGTTTTGGAAGTTGTTTACAATGCACTTCCTGTTTACTTAGGTAATATTATATCCTTCTGGAGTCTTTGATGGAGTTGAAGAATAGATAGATAGTTATAATTATTGTTTTCCTTAGTTATGATAAAAGATAAAGTAGATAGAAATATTTTAACTGTAATTATTGCTTGATACCTGTTTTGTTGTATGTAATTTTTCTATGTTAAAATTAAAACATTTTTATTTAAGCAGAAAAGAGATGTGGGAGTCCCCTCTGTATGCTGTGATTAATAAAGAAACTGCTTTGAGCCTATAACAGAGCAGGGAAGACCAGATATAGGTGGGGAAACTAAACTAAATGCTTGGAGGAAGAAGGCAGAGTCAGGAAGAAGCCATGTAGCCCCTCTTTACCTGGTAAGCCACAGCCTTATAGCAATACACAGATTACTAGAAATGAGTTAAATTAAAATGTAATAGTTATCCAATAAGGAGCTAGAACTAATGGGTCAAGTAATGATTTAAATTATATGGTTTCTGTGTGATTGTTTTGGGTCTGAACTGCGGGGCAGCCAGGAAACAAACTAATAGCCTCCTTGCAACATTCTCTTCTATCAGATTTAGTGTATCTGTTTTTATGTTGAGATCTTTGAGTTACTTGGACTTTTTGTGCAGGGTGACAGATATGGATTTATTTGCATTCTTCTACATAACATCTAGTTAGACCAGCACCATTTTTTCAAGATGCTTTCTTTTTTCCATTGTATAATTTTAGCTTCTGTGTCAAAAATCAAGTGTCCATGGGTGTGTGGAGTTACTTCTGTGTCTTTGACTCAATTCTATAGATCAGTCCATCTATTTTTATGCCAATACAATGCAGTTTTTTTTAATTACTATTGTTCTGTAGTACAGATTGAAATTGAGAAAAGTGATACTTGCAGTTCTTTTATTATGCAAGATTGTTTTAGTAACCTTGGATTTTTGTTTCTCCACATGATGCTGAATATTGTTCCATATGATGGAATTTTGATGGGGATTGCATTGAATCTGTACATTGCTTTTGGTAAGATGACCATTTTTGCTATGTTAATTATATCGATTCACGAGCATTGGAGATCTTTCCATCTTCTAGATATATTCTCCAATTTCTTTCTTCAAAGACTTGAAGTTTTTGTTATATATGTATTTCACTTTCTTGGTTAGAGTTACACAGAGATATTTTATATTATTTGTGGCTATTGTTCACATTTGTTCTTAAGCATTAAGTGGGATGAGGAGAATTTAATGAACATTTTCTCAAATTTCTTCCTTTTTAAATTATCCTTTTCCTGCTCTGAGAACTTCATACATGCATACAACATATTTGTATATCATCTGCTCTCATTCTCTCTTCTCTAATCTCCCATATTCACACCCTGCATTTTTCTTCTAACTTAATATGTATTTTCAAAAACTAGTTTTTAATTTTTAAAGAACCTCATATATTAATAACATGTTGACATCATTTTCTCCCCTTCTTTCTTCTCCTTCTGACTTTTCCTGTGAGTCTTCCATGCCTTCTCATGTTCATGGTCTCTCATATTTTAATTATTGTTGTTTCATATATATTATAAAGATAATTTTATGAGTCCATTTAGTGTTGCTCATATGTGTATGTGTTTAGGGATGAGCACTTGGGACTGGATAAACTATCAGGTCTTATCCCTGGAAAAGAATGAATCTTCTCCCAGCTTTCATTAATTGCCAATATTTTTTCATTTAGCAGAGGGGTCTTGTGAGGTTTTCCCTACCAACCATTGCAGCCAGCTACAACTGGTCAAAACGCAGAGAATAACTGAACATGGCATGCCCACCATGATTGATATATGTACAACATAACCCCTACACTCAAGACTTCATGAATATTGAGGAAGAGGGAGCAGGAGATATTGAGGACAGAGGATCAAGACATCTGCTGCAAGATAGTGTCTTCTACCTATGACAATCACACCTGTGACATCTCAGTGTGAGCTCTTTCATTGTAAACCTAAGACTACTTGGTGTTACCTGTGTGAGTGGGTGGATGTTGTCACTTTGGATAACATGCAAGTGACTTTCCCAAGTATAATCTGTGGATTTTGATCTTACCTACTCTCAAAACCTCAGAGGTCATTACTTATATCAATACTCAGTTTATTTTCTCTTAATGATGTTTCTGACTGCCTGAAATCATATGCTATTTTAGTCAATGCTATCAGCAATGTGTAAACTCTTAGAATTCATGGCTTTCTCAGGAACCTAGAAAACAGTACTTGGCTTATACTAGGTGCTCCATAAATACCTCAATAAATGAGATTTCATGATGTGAATAAAAAAACTTCAGTGGACAAATTCATTTGGAGAATATTGAATTATTCAACCATTTTAGTTTTATCTGCTGCAGGGCTTAAGGAATATTTTAATGTGCAATATATTATGAGTGTCTGGATAAAGAGAAAATATTCTGTGTTGTGTGTCAAATACAAAAGAAATACCACTACACAAATTTGGATTCTCCCTCCTAGTATTATGATGCTGGGAAGCAGACCAAGGGTCTTACACCTTTTAGGCAAGTGCTCTACCACTGAGTCATACCCCTAATGCCCACATTTAGGATTTTTATTTGTTTTATCTAACACACCATTTTAAAAAGCCCTTTCAAATAGCTAGCAATATTGTTTCTGTTTTTGCTATGTTACCCATACAGCCATGTCAACTTTCTCTTGTTTATGTTAGCATGATCTACATTCAAACTTCCACATCCTTATAGTCAAAATGTTTCTGTTCTAAGAAGAGCATAACTGGGCTTTGATTTTCTTCAGATGTCATCAATCTTTGAATTTCAGTTGAAGGTCACTGGTTTCTTGCCTCTTTGTCTAAGCTCATGCTTCCTGTTTCTTTTTTCCATTCATGTTTATATTTTTTCCTTCTTTCTTCATGACTGCCCTGCTGTATTTTTATTTGTTCGATTTCTGAGTCAGTCTCACTATGAAGTCTGGTTACTTTAAATTTGCTATGTAGACTAGGCTGGCTTTGAATTCATGAAACTCTGCCTACCTCTGCTTTCTGAGTGCTGGGATTAAAGGTGTGCCCTGCCACTCTGACCAACTGCTGCCTTTTGATTGTTAGAATTGTTATATATTATGGATATGCTATGTAAGATTCTTATGGAATAGGAAGTTTATTTTTTTTATCATTTAACCACCATATTTTATAATGGTTATCATAGATATCATATAATATATATAAATAAAAAATTTGCTGCTTTCTAAACAATGTTAAGGCAATTAAAGACTTTAATTATGTTTATCCTTCACCTGTCTATTGTCTAATTTTCATCATTTATTTTAATTTTACATACATTAAAGACAGCACAAGTTATTAGTGAGTGGCATTTGATGCCAATATTAACTGACACCCACGTTTCCATCTCCAATCCTCCTTACATTTCTGTTTTCACTGGGATTATTATCTCTGTTTTCTTCCTATGGTATGGATACGTTAGGAACATATTTTCTGTTTTACTTTTTTTTCAAACTACAGTGTATTTATTTTATAACTTCATAGTGTATTTTCACTGTGCATATAATTTTAGTTTGGCAGCTCTTTCCTTCCAATGCGTTGAAGACATCATGGCATTGTTTCCTGGCTCCCTTGCTACGGTTGAGAATGGAGCTATCATGCTTATTACTTCTTTAAAGAAAACCTGTCATCTCTTCTATCTGTTTTAAGATTTCTTGTTTCAGTTTCTAACACTTACTTGTTTCTTTCCTCCTATTTTGGAGTTTAGGGTATTAAGCCTGGAACCTTGTGCACACTAGGCAAGAGCTTTTACTCCCAAGTTGGACTCAACACTAAAAAAAAGACAAAACAAAACTGAAATGCCTACATTTCTGCTGTGTAACTGCCTCTCTTAGAGAAGGCTGCATAAACAAGACCTGAACTACGACAATATCAATAGATACCTTAGCTCAGATGGGAGAAAATCTCATAGGGTCCTACCTCTTACAAAAAGTATTACCAGGCAACTAATGACTCTGAAGCTGTATGCACACGAACAATAAAAATTGACTCTAAAGGTTGTATTTATACATTTGTTCATATGTGCACATGTAACAACAGTAAAAGAAAAAGAGGCTATCTAGTTGTGTGAGTATGCACAGGAAGGACTAGAGGGAGGAAAGTAAGGAGGAAGTGATGTAATTATCTTTTATTAAGAAGGAAAAAATGAAATGCTCAGGGATGATTTTATTATCACTGTTTAATTCAGGAAGGTCTCCGAATATGTAGACTGATGCTTTTCATTCATTTTGGAAAATTTTTTACAATTAAAATGGTGTTTTTAGCATATTTACTGTATTTCCTCTATACTTGTAAGATTCTATGACACATTATTTGAAAATTTTCCATGTATTTTACGTTGCTATCCCTTTTTGGTTAATACAATTTTTTCTCCATTTTGCATATGTATCTTCTTTCTCTTGACGTTTTTCAGTTTCTTTGTTTCTGATTGAATATAACCTTCTGCTGTCTTTACTTTTATCTTTTGAATATTTTGGTTAAAATATTTCATTTGATTCTTTTTCTGGATTCAGTATCTCTGGTTAATTTTTTTCTCATGTCATCTAGTTTTGTAGATTAATCTCATTATTTTAAATACAATGCTTTATAATTTCATTCTCTGTGATTTGATTCTGTTACCTTGCTATTATTATTATTACTGGAATTCGTGGAAAGTACAAAACTAAATAATGGACACTGTATATGATCAAGTGTAAGTGCCTAGAACCTATCTTCATAGAAAGGATCATTGTTATCTGTAAACATTTTTACATGTAAAAATCTATCACTTAATTAAAATAGGATATAAGGAGGCTGGAGCTATAAGCCAATAGTTGAGGTTACTTATTAGTCCTGCAGAGGAGCCAGGTGTGATTCCCAGTATTCACGTGGTGGTTCACAACCATCCATTCCAGGGAACAGAACTTCTGGCTTCCATGGGCACCAAGCATCATGTGGTGCACAAACAGACATGCAGGCAAAATACATACATACATATATATGTCTCTCTCTCTCTCTCTCTCTCTCTCTCTCTCTCTCTCTCTCTGTGTGTGTGTGTGTGTGTGTGTGTGTGTGTGTGTGTATCTAGGGCTGGAAATTGGCTCAGCAGGTAAAGACACTTGCTGTTAAGTCTGATGACCTGAATTTGATCCTGGGATCTGCATATTGGATGGGCTGGAAGAACAGGATGAGCTCCTTTGGGCTGTCCTTTAACTCCCACACGCACACTATGACACTTGAGCATGCACATATATGTATATGCATACGCATACACACACACACATGCACACACACACTAAAATAAAAAATTAATGAATGTAAATAAAATAGGTTGGACAAGGTTTTGAAGCTAGATAGTGGTAAGATTTTGTTTGCTCGTGGTTTGCTCCCGCAGCCGTGTGTGGTATGTTCATCTGTCTGCTTGCACCAAGCCGTCCTGCTCAGTTAGACCTGAGCCTCTGTGCTTGTTTTCCCTCCTCACAAACTGCTCCAGCGTCTGTGCTCCCACCCAGTGGCTTCCTCATGGGTGCCTCAGGGAGTCCACTGATTGCTGGAGTCACATCTTTGAGTTGCTCATGTCATTGAGATTTTGACTTCTCAGACTCTACTTTCCACATTTCACACTTTAGGTTTTGTTTACTTGATTTTTAAAGATTTTTAAAAATCATGCTAGGTTCTTTGACTTTGAACAGAGGTGTTTTGCTATTTTGTCCCAGTTTCCCACACTAGTCCAAGCTCTGATGGGATCCAAGAAGATGCAGAACAAAAGATTGTGTCTCTAGCTTGTTTTCTCTAGCACCTGCTCCTTCATGTCCTGGCTGCTTTGGCATCAGTTTTATGTTGTCAGTTTCTTATAACCAAAGGGTAAATCTAATGTAGCTTCTTCATTACACCTATAAATATATGATTTTTTAATTTTCAGTATTATTTTATTGAATACTATGCATTCATAAGTAAAGTGCACTTTTTTATTAAGTAAATATTTGTTAATTTATTAAGTAAATGTTTGTTAATCACCTACTGTTAGGCACTTTTTAAGCATAGAAATTAATCCATAAGCAACATTCAAGTCTGTTCCCATATGTCTTAAGAGGTAGAAGGGAGGAGGAGTAACAAAAGGGAGGAGGGAAGGAGAACATGAGGTAATGGTATGGTCCAGATGAGGGAAGGAGGGAGATGGAGAGCAAGGAAAGAGATATATTGATTGAGGGAGCCATTATAGGGCTAGCAAGAAACCTGTCACTAGGAAAATTCCCAGGAATCCAGAAGGATGACCCCAGATAAGGCCCTAAGCAATAGTGGACAGGGTGCCTGACCTGACCTTCTCCTGTAATCAAATTGATGACTATCTTAATTGTCATCATAGAATCTTCATCCAGCAGCTGACTGAAGCAAATGCAAAGATTCAGAGCTAAGCACTGGGCTGAGCTTCTGGAGACTAGTCTAAGAGAAGGAGGAGCAATAATATGAGCAATGGAATCAAGACCAGGATGGGGAAACCCGCAGAAACAGCTGACCTGAGCTAATTGGAGCTCACTAACTCCAGATTCAAAGTGGGGGAACGAGTATAGGACAAAACTGGGCCTTCTGAATGTAGGTGACAGTTATATGGCTGGGGCAGTCTCTGGGGCCACTGGCAGTGGGACCACGATTTATCCCTAGTGCTTGAACTGGCTTTTGGAACCCATTCCTTATGGAGGTACACCTTGCTCAGCCTAGAAATAGTGGGGAGGGCCTTGGTCCTGTCTCAAAGTGATGTGCTAGACTTTGTTGACTCCTCATGGGAAGGTTTACCCTCTCTGAGGAGTGAATGGAGGGGTCGGGGAGGGAGGTAGAGGAAGCAGTAGGAAGGGAGTGGGAACTGACATTGGTATGTAAAATGAGAAATGTAAAAAGATAGTTTTTAAAAAAAAACAAATTAATTACTTGAAGAAACTCATTTCACCATGGCAAAAAAAGAGAGATTAAAAACAAATAGTGGAGGTGGGCATGGGGACACATAACTGCAACCCTAGAGCTCTGGAGATGGAGGAAGTGGGTAAGATGTTCCGCCATTGGCTGTACTGGTTAGTTTTATTGTTGACCTGATATATCTGGAAGAAGGAACCTTGACTGAAAAACTGCTTCCATTGGAAAGGCCCAAGGGCTTGTGCATCTTCTTGGCCATTAATGGATGCAGAAGGGCCCAACCCATTGTGGGCAGTGCTATCCTTGGGCCTTGGGTTTGGGCAGGTAATCCTGGGCTTTGTAAGAAAGGGATCTGAAAGAAAGTTTTTGAGGAAGGCAGGGAATAGTATTCTTCCACGATCTCAGCACAGGATTTCCCTATGTAACAGTCCTAGCTGTCCTGGAACTAGCTCTTGTAGACAAGTTTGTCCTCGAACTCACAGGGATTCACCTGCCTTTGCCTCCTGAGTGCTGGGATTAAAGGCATGTGCCACCACCTCCTGACCTTCTGTTCTTGCCTCCAGTTTCCTGCGTTGGTTTCTTTGGATGACGGTCTGTCACTTGGAAATGTAAGATGAAACAAGCCCCTTCTTCCTCACGTTGCTCTTGATCAGTGTTTTATCACAGCAATAGAGTAGCAGACTGGAACATTGGCTACACAGCAAGTTTGAGAGAGAGCCGAGGCTTCAGCACCACCAAGGCAATAGCATTTTATTAGTCTATATTTAAAGATGAAGGAATTGAATACAGCGAGATTTCTTAGCGTCTATAGGGTCACAGATTTCTCAGGTTGCCTAGGGTCCAACAAGTGGTTAGCGATCTTGAGAGAGCTTGCACCCTCCTCTGCAGCCTGCAGAATGCTGTGTGAAGAATAGTAGATGACTGTTTAAACTCTCCCAAAACTGAGAACTTAGCTATTTACACATTTTAAAATTTTTGGAAGAATTGCCTACATAAACTCTGGGTGCTATTTATAAATGGGAACGCTATTTTGTAAATAATTTCATAGACAAATGTCTGGCCTATGCTTGAAAGTTCAAATGGATCTACATTGTTTTCAGACCCAAAGGGGAGGTGAGGGAAAGCACCCCTAAGGAACATCATCAGTTTTTGCCTTGGAGGATGTTCTTCACTTTGTAGGTGCCTGAGCCTCCTCATTGTTCCTGGATCCAATTTCTCTTGAAGTTTGGACTCTGCCATGGCTTCCAGTAATTATTAATGAAAGTCAGGGATGACTTGACTCTTCGTGTATCCTTCAGGACATGCTTTCAGCCTTTGCCTTTCTGCTCTGCACACAGAAGCGCAGGCAAGCAGCTGGATTCTACGCGGCCTTCCAGAACTATGACTACATCGCACCAGCATTTCGGCGGCTCACTTAGTCCATAAGTCACATTCTTTGCAGTTGAGTTCTCCTTGGCTCTCTAGACACACACAGTAAATTGTTTTTTAATCTGGCGTTTATTCTCACTTGACTCATTCTTAAAGTCTTCTCCATCTTTTTTCTTCTGTTCATTTATAACTCTATTAGCTTGGAGACACCATTCATTTTGTAAGCAGGCTTTAAACACATTTCATCTATCAGGATTAATTTTACTGTGTGCACCACCAAATAAATACATTAAAAACAATTGTAACACTTCATTAATCAAAATGTCAACTTCTACAGGAGTGAAATGTTCCCTACCTTAAAAATCCACTTTCTGTGCTGGTGAGTGCTTGTCTATTTAGCTAAAATATAGAACGTGATGTAAAATTTTGTCATTCTATTAGAATCTGTGTGCAAGATTTGAAGAAGTAATCCATTATAATTAAGGCTAATTGATTATTACATGGTCAAATGAGCAACAAATGCATGTGCAAAATCTAAAATGTTAATTATTTGAAAATTGGTTAATCAATTGTGCATTCAAATGTGCATTTGTTTTAGCCTGCGACAGTTTTACAAGGGATTAGTCTGAAAAAAAAAACACATCAAAGCCAAACATTTTCAAGCTATCTCTGCTCTCAGAGGAAAGAAAATATTAAGATCAAATGAATCTGAGTTTTAAGAACCAAAGCAGTTTTTGTAATAAATAATCTTCAAAAGGAAAAAATTAATGTGTATACTTATTTAACATAATAAAACAACGAAATCCGTCCCAATCACTTACTGTATGGGAGGTATTTGGCCTGAGTATAATTAAAAAGAAATCTCCCCATATTTAATGGTTCGCTACATGCATAAAACTCCCATAGGCCAATATTCAGATGAAATTACTATTTTCTTAGAAATAAACCAGAATCATATAATGATGAGCTAATCCCCAGCCAGTGATGTGGTTTCTAGAAAATTCTTTTCATCCTCTAATTTTACAAATAACCTATGTTAAAAAAGAGAAAGGCTCACTCAGAGATAGTCTGGTGTCAGGAGCAATGGAAACACTAAAAAAGGTAGAAAGAATTCATAAAAAGAGGCAGAAAAAGAGTGGCTGGGAGTATAAGACAAACCCTAGAGAATCTCAGAGTGCTTAAGCCAGGGGCGTGGTCACCTGTAGCTCGTCAGCATGGTAGTAAGAGATGAAGAGGAGTGCTTTTTTGTTTTATTTTTTTTCATTTTTTTCAAGACAGGGTTTCTCTATGTAACAGTCCTAGCCATCCTGAAAATACCTCTTATAGACTAGGGTGGCCTTGAACTCACAGAGAGCCACCTGCCTTTGCCTCCTGAGTGCTGGAATTAAAGGCGTGCGCCACCACCACCCGGCCCAAGAGTAGCACTTTTATGTGAGTGTTGTCAGCAGAATTGAAAAACAGGGGGTGAGGGAGAATGGGGGGCAGGCAAAAGGACACGAGTTATGAAAAAGATACAAAGCTTTTTTGTTTTTTCCAATTTTGAAGACTCTATCATAGTTTTTCTCTTTTTCTTTTTCTTTTTTTTCCCCTGTGGTGGTTAAGTTCATAAAAAAAATGTAATTGATAAAATCAAGGTATAAACCCCTAAGTAAAGTCTCATGGTTTCAGAAAAGCCAACCTAATGCTACAGAACTTCACAGATATGTATAAAGTTTAGGATAGGGTAGGTGTTTGAGTGGTTTCTGTAATCTCTCAGTGTGACGTTTTTATTTGTGAGTTCCTTACAATAAACTTACATTAAGGCTGGAGAGATGGCTGAGCAGATAAAAGCAATGTGTTCTCTTGCAGAAGACCTGGGTTTGGGTTCCTAGCATTCATGTGCCAGCTCCCAACCATGTGTGATTTCAGTTCCAGGGGATTTGAAATCCTGTTCTGACCTCTCCAGCACACATGTGGTACACATACATACATACATGAATGTGTACTCTAGCACAAAACTCTAGTACACATGAAACAAACTTATTTTATTTACTTCTCTATAAAAAAGGAGTGAAATTGTTTAACTCAGCCTTTTGTCCCCTGGTTTGTCCCCTTTGGTTTTTGCTCGTGAATCATTCTGATATTCTGATTCCTCAGGAACAGGTGTTAACTTGTAATCATTTTGCCCAGTGAGAGTAAGCTCCTACTTTCTTTGAGCAGCTTAGGGGGCTGAGCCTGGGTCCTTGTTATTCTCTAGGACAGCTTTTCTGACCTAGGTTGTGTAATTCCACATCTTACTTTGTGAGATAAATGTAACTCTCTGTAGCAAACATTTTATCATTGTTGCTGTCATCTTTTACAATTGAATAGTTCCCGATAGACACCACTTCTGAGCCATGATCTAATGAGACCCAAACGAGTTGAACAGAAGAAGCTTCCTAGAGAAAGGGAAGACTGGACACCTAGGACAACTGCCTCCTCTGAGACTGGAAACACTCTTCAATTGCATTAATCACTTGATAAGAAGTGATGACTGTGTAGGCCAAAGTCTGTGCCACATAGGTACCCTTAGATGTTAGTAGAGAACACTTTAAACATGGATTTTTCCTCAAGCGCATTAAGCACATAATGGGTATCTTAGTTAAGCTTTTATTGCTGTGAAGAGACACCAGGACAAATATTTAATTGGAGCTGGTTTACAGTCCATTATCATGAGGATGGGAGACATGGTGGGTCCTGTCCTGGAACGCGGTTGTTATACCTAGAGTCACTTTATTGGAGTGTCTACTTTTCCCTTTCCAGCAGTATCAATTACAAATAGCTTCTTGGTTAGGGATGTAGTGTCCCCTCCCCCTTATCCCATGCTGTGATTTGTCTGGTGTGAACTTGTGCAAGTCTTGAGGATGCTGTCCCAGTTTCTGTGAGTTCCTGTGTGTGGTACCATTTCTTAAGACACGAACTAGCCTGTGGTGGCTTGCAGGGGTCATGTATATATCTAGTAGCATTTTAAGTCAAGTGTAGGCCTTCTCCCTGCATGGCTGTGTCAGTTTTCAGTGGCAAATGTGTTGTGT
This sequence comes from Myodes glareolus, assembly GCF_982192425.1. Lineage (NCBI taxonomy): Eukaryota > Metazoa > Chordata > Mammalia > Rodentia > Cricetidae > Myodes > Myodes glareolus. The sequence continues at coordinate 24,674,534 of NC_142042.1, read as the reverse complement.
TTTGTTTTCTATTTCGCTCCTACCCAGAGAGTGCACCTTTTGAGCATCTTTATCTTCCATGTGCCATGGGTGAAGGTGAAAGGCCTGTGGGAAGAGGAACTGACTTTCTGGCCCCCAAGGGGTATATTTTCCCATATTGCTCAGCCTGACAGTTTTAAAGCAGGACCAGTTCTTAGAAACTAAAGATAGAAGACTTCACCGTACCACTAATGGTTGATGGTAAGTTTGGGTTACTGGGGTTCCTTAAGTAAAGTTCTCCCAAGTGCTCCAAAAGCTTATCTGTTATTGTTATGGTTAAAAAAGAAAAGACACAGAAGGAAAAGGGATGCTAAGAGTGTTGCAGGAACAGGAAGCTCCTGTTATATATGATTTCTTACTAGTTCAGAAATTTTTTGATAGCAAAGGTTATTTGAAAACTGCTTAAATAGGGTTGGAGAGATGGCTCAGTGGTTAGGAGTGCTTACAACTCTTGCAGAAAACAGATTTGATTCCCAGCATGCACAGGGTGTCTCACAACCATCCAATTCTAAGGGATCTCATATTGCTCTTCTTTCCTTCGTAGGTGCCTGGCACGAATGTGGTGCACAGACAAACATGCAGGCACAATGCCAACATGTACAAAAATTTAAAAATAAATATGGCTATAGAAAAAGAAAACTGGGTAAATAAATGTGTTTAATGGCATTTCATTTTTATTTTACATATCTGTAACGGGCAAAGAAAACTTAGCCTAGTAGCCTTAAAATTATACTTAAACTTATGAAGTATGTCATCGTCTTAGGGTTTTTATTGCTGTGATGAGACACCAAAAAGCAACTTAGGGAGGAAGGGAAGGGTTTATTTGGCTTACAATTCCACATTGCTGTTCATCACTGAAGGAAGTCAGAACAGGAACTCCAACAGAAGGACCCTGAAGGCAGGAGCTGATGCAGAGGCCATGGAGGGATGCTGCTTACTGGCTTGCTCCCCGTGCTTGCTCAGCCTGCTTTCTGGTGTAACCCAGGCCCACCAGCCCAGGGATTGCAACACCTACCTTGGATTGGGCCCTTCCCCATGATCACTAATCAAGAAAAAGTCTTACAGCTGGATCTCATGGAGACATTTTTTTCAACGGAGGCTCCTTCCTCTCTGATAACTCTAGCTTATTTCAAGTTGATACACAAAACCAGCCAATACAGCTGTCACATAGTTTATTATCATAATTTATGGTGAGAGTATGATTCGATTTTGGTAAACCTCATTGGAAATTTTGTTTCTTCTCCTTCTCCTTCTCCTCCTCCTCCTCCTCCTCCTCCTCCTCCTCCTCCTCCTCCTCCTCCTCCTCCTCCTTCTTCTTCTTCCTCTTCTAAATCATCTTCTGTTGCCATGATCTGAAATTAAGAGTCTAGATTTACAAGCTAGGTTCAGCAACCTGGATGTTCTGCTCAGCGCTGTTAACACTGAGGCTGTGAAGTAAAGAACCAAAGAATCGAGGTTAGAGAGATGGTTCAGTGGTTCAGAGCACTTGCTGCTCGTTAGGAGGACTTGAGTTCGGTTCCCAGCTCTCATGGCAGCTGTTCACATTAGCCTGTAACCCTGCTTTCCAGATATCTGATACCGCTGACATTTGAGGATAGCTGCACTAATGTGTATATACTCACACACACATACATGTAATTAAAAATAATAAACATAAATCTTCATTTAAAAAGAACTAAAAGCACAGAATGACCTAGAGGGGTGGTGAGAGCAAGCCTACAGGAAGGGAAGCACAAGGAGCCTAGACTGTCCTTGATCATAGCTTCCATTGGATTTTAATTAACCCCAACCCTGTATCTTCTGCCAATAGGAGACACCTTTCTTTAAGTTGTCTTCTCAGAAATCTAGTTTTGTATGTGTAACTAGAAAGAATAGAAAATAACATGTCTAGCAGTGGATTTGTTTGTAAAAACTCACAGTTCACTTTCCAGTTGGTGTTAGGGTTTATTCTTTATGTGGTTTGAAGCAAGCAGGGCTGCGTGTCTTACAAAGACAAGCCATCTTTTCTGATTTTCTTTGTGGAACTTTTTAGCCTAATATAATAATCATAAAGCAAAAGATTGTGTGTTTTAAAGTAGATACTAATCTTTTTAAATAACAACTAAACATATTGTCACTGCATTTGAACTGAAGGAGCAAGTTTTGGTTCTTTTAAATCTACAATGAAGACCCAGACTCCTTCCTTTCTTCCTTCCTTTCTTCCTTCCTTCATTCCTTCCTTCCTTCATTTCTTCCTTCCTTCCTATTTATGTGCACTGGTGTTTTGCATATATGTGTGAGGGTACTGGAATTCAGTTATAGAGAGTGGAGTTACATCGAGCTGGAGTTACACAGTTGTAAGCTGCCATATGGGTGCTGGGAATCGAATCGAACCTGGGTCCTCTGGAAGACCAGGCAGTGTTCTTCTCCAGCTGGAAACCCAGATTTTCTGGGTAGTCTGCATGGGTGTACTTGTATCGAGGCTAAGTGTACTAATATCAAGTCTTTGTTCTTTCTTTTCCTACATCTATTTATTTATTTATTTGTTTGTTTGTTTGTTCGTTTTGGAGATAGGGTCCCACTATGTAGGTTTGGATGGGTGGGAACTCACTATGTAGACCAGGCTTACCTCAAAGTCACAGAGATTTTCTTGCCTCTGTCTCCTGAGCAATGGGATTAAAGGTGTGAGCTACATCGCACTTGACTCAATGTGATTTTCTTACATGGAAAAATAGCTAATTAAGTTACTATTATCCCTCAATCATCAACAGAGAATAACCAATAATTGATTTGGGAAGGGAGGGAGACCTTTCATAAGCTGAAGCTTTCTTTTTTTAATTTTTAAATTGGATCTGTCTCCTGATGATTAACGCAGAAATTCCTCTAGCAATTACAAACTCTCTTATAAATGGCTCTCATAATTTACAGCTTGCCAGGAGCAGCTTCAAAGTCAAACATGTGTGTAATTCACTGTCTTGGCTCATTTCCATCACATTTTCAGCCCCCCCCCCATATATGCAAAGTTCCTTACTATGAGAGTGTGTTCCTCTGAGCCATGTAAACTCATGACAGAGGGTGCACCGTGGCTGGCTTCCACGGATTCATTTGGATGGAAAATGGGGATATTTCCAGATAAAGTAATTCCATCCATCAGTTTCACCCTTCATACGTAATCGGTGATTCCAGTCTTATCCCCCTTACACCAGTTTTTTTTTCTTCTCCTCCTTTTATTTTAACACTCCCTGAGCTAAAGGCAAACAATTTAGGTAATGAACCTAAACTTCTCAGGATGATTAAAAAGAGGCACTGGATATTTATCTCTGCCTTTCTAATGATGAACCAGGTGTACAGCGGCATTGGGTAATGAGTGGCCGTGGCAAACACTGTAATGGCACCCCAGAGATTGGAGCCTGGCACAGCTTAGGAGTACAGGACAATGGGAGACTTAGTAAGACAAATGAACTATCCCAGCATCATCCTCTCTGCCGAGACACATTGCGGGAGGGACTCTCGCGTTTGTAGGAGGAAAGATGAGAGTTCTCACACACTTTATCAGTAAGGCTTTAGGTAATCCTGACTTCTGGAAACTCTCAGCCCTCACAGGGTGGCAGCCCTCTGACATGAGTATCTTGGCGTCTGTGTGGTGGCCTACCTATGAAAAAGGAACTCCTGTTACTTTTCAGACACGAGCTCCTGTCTAACTTTGGGCTATCCCATGTGTCAGAAACCCACACAGAGACTCCACAGGCAGTCCGATGGACTGGACCAGCCTGAAAACACCTTGGCTCAGCTGAGTGACTCTGACAGAAACCTGCTGAGTGCCCTGCATTACAGGGCAGTGATATGGTGACAAGGGAGAGAGCAGAGGACATCATATGATGGAATCAGGAGACCAGGAAAATAACTGGTCATCTGTGAGTTTCCTCTCAGTGCTAGAACTAAACGGAGATACACACATGGCTTCTAGTTTCCCTTCCCCTTCTCATGCCCAGGCACCTGTTGCTGAGGTGAGGAGAGGGTGCTGCGGATCCGCTCTTGTGATGGACAAGTGGTCAGTAGAGGGGACCTTGAACAGTGTTGGGGCTCTGGTTATCCCCTCACCCAGGATGCTCACAGCCAAAGCAAACCCCCACAGGAAATGAGCCAGCGCTAGCCATATTCTGATCCTGCGCCAAAACTAGATATATGGATCTGTGCAGTGACACAGCCCTGGAAGGCCTCACATTCAGGCAGAGAGGGACACCACAGTTATGACACCCAGTCTGCGTGGTTCCTGTTGTTGGGTACCCCGTTTAGTTCTCTGAACATGCAAGTGCACAGAGTGGGTACTAGGGCACTATGCTTCTTGTAACCTTGTTTGCCATACTGATTCTGGTTCTGTACCACCACCTGACTGAGAAACAAGAATTTCAGACATTTCATCATTGCTGGTACTAGTAGTATCAGAGGCCTTTGATTTTACACAACTGAGAAACCTAGCCAGAGGAAACCTGAGCCCAAGAAACCACTATTAGCCAACAAGGGCACTGCTCCGATTGTATGAGTAGCCACACACAGAGAGAACCCCATGTTCACTGCTGTCTACATCACATCTTCCTGCATGCGTGGAGTCTCCACAAGATCCTCCAGCTGGTTGAGGATTGATAGAAAGGCATTTAAAGAAAAAGTTGTGCTGCGTTCTTGTCCACTTTCACTCCTTGCTGGTGAGTGTGGCTATCCTGTTGCTACTGGTGCTATTATATTCTTCATTGACACCAAACTGTTTGGTCTTACAGTGTGGGCTGAAGAATGGCATCTCTCTGGACATTCTGCAAACCTTCAGCATGAGATTGGGACTGTTGGGGGATCCAGCTTCATGGGCTGAACAGCTACGGGGTCATCTCCTATGGTCATTGCTAGACTATCCATCCTTTATCTTGTAATCCAGCAGTTCTCAGCCTGTGGGTCTCTAGGCCTTTGCAAAGTCATATATCAGATAGCCTGCTTACCAGGTCTTTATATTATGATTCATAACAGTGACAAATTTATAGTCATGAAGTAGCCACAAAATAATTTTATGGATGGAGGTTACTACAGCACGAGGAACTGTACTAAAGGGTCACGTGAAGCATGATTAATAAAAACTCAGAGACAAATATTGGGGTTCAACCTGAAGACCAGAAAACTAAAATAGCCAGCCATGGGTTCTTACCTCGACCTCAGTCTGAAAATGGTGATCCTGCCTCCAAGAATCTCAGAATGAAACTGGGAACTATCTTCCCCTATTTTATAATGCTTTATAGGGCTGGGATTAAAGGTGTGTACCACTGGCATTAAAGGTGTGCACTGTCTGGTTTCTATGGCAACTAGTGTGGCTACTGGAATGAAAGGTGTGTGTTACCTCTGCCTGGTCTGTAAGGCTGACCAGTGGGGCTGTTTTACTCTCTGATCTTCAGGCCAAGTTTACTTATTAAAATACAAATGAAAGGCCACTACAACTGCAACATTAGGAAGGCTGAGCATTACTGCTTGAAGGTGCCATCTCCTAAATCTGCTTTCATAAAAAAAAAATACTCGTCCTACTAGTTCTCTTTCTTTAGAGAAGCCTGTCTATTGAAGACACCAATTAAAAAGATAATAGATATGCAATAAACTGGGAAATTTTAGTAACAGTGAATATTGTGGCAAACAAGCTCTAGGGATCTGCCTGTCTCTGCCTCCACTGTGCTAGTAGACAGGGAATGCGGCACAATGCCTTGTATTTTATATGGGCACTGGGGATGGAAATCCAGGTCCTTCTGCTTGGGTGACAGGCACTTTCCCGGCTGAGCAATCTCCCCAGCCTTTCTGAGGATGCTATTTTTCTTTGGCACAGAGTCTCCCTGTACACCACTGGCTGAGCTGGAACTCACTACGACGACCCAGCTGTCCTGGAATGTCTTGTGGTTGCCTCTTTCTGTGTTCTAAGTGCCTGGATTACAGATGTGGAAACTGTGTCTGGCTTAGCTTGGTGACTTGTTTGTGGCACAAAGGACTCAATGGGTAGGTGTACTCATGGCCCTGAGTTATTGCACAGAAAGATAGAAAACACAGCAGACAAGGCAAAAGGCTCCCGGTGTCTTTGGGAAATCAGGTAAAGACACCAAATGCCCTTTTCTGGAGGCATTGCCCACAACAGGTTTAAGTCCATTCGCAATGAGTCAGCCAGTTCTTTTTTTTTTTATTGTTTGTTTAAGTACTTTATCCTTCTGAATTTATTTGAGAGAAGAAACATAGTGCATTTGTGGAGATTATAAGCTTGAAAAGTTGATCTCTCCTTCTACTGGATGGTTTTCTTTCCTTTTTAAATTTTTATTTATTTCGCATCCCTGCTGCAGTTTGCCTTCCCTCCTCTTTTTTCATTCCCTCCACCCACACTTATGCTGACTTAAATACATTCTTCCTCTGTTTCTGTTTAGAAAGGGGCAGACCTCCCATGGATAACAACAAAACATGGCCATCCATGGCTTGTCAAATTGTGTAAGACTAAGCACCTCAGCTTGTATTATGGAGGATCAAGACAACACAGAATGAGGAATTGGTCCCCAAGAGTTAGTCAAAATGTTAATGATAGCCCCTGTTTATATTGGTAGGAGTCCCACAAATAGATCAAGCTATAAAACTGCCACATATATGTAGGGAGCGAGTCAGTCAGTTCTTGTTAGCCAGGGCAGTACATTAGAAAGACAGTGCCCAGGACTTTGGTTTTAATCTAGGGTTGGATTATGCAATTCCTCTCTGCCTAGCTTCTGAATTCCAGACTCCCAGGAGGAAAGCAGATGTGGAGGATGAAACCACACTGTCTGCACAGTTGAGGCACAGAAAAACAATAGTTTTAGGGATGGTGAGAGTGCTCTACACACACGAGTTCCTAGACATCCAGGGGCAGCCTTGTGAGCAGAACTTTAAAAGGGCAGGCATTGGGCTTGCTGTCTCAATGCTTCTCTCTGCGGGCATTTTTTATAACACATCACATAGATACAGAACACAGTCCCTCTTTTAAAAATTCTCAAGGCCCTACATTTCAGATTAGAAAAATGTCTCAGTCTAGTTTCATACAGCTTCACATAACCCCACCCCCTTTAAAATGAAACAATTCAGGGACAATTGACTGTTTACGCGAAAGGAGACCAAGGCCTCTCAGACTTTCATTGCCACTCTCAAGAAAACAAGGTAGTCTCCACATGATTTATGTCAGTATAAAAGTGGGCCTTCCATTTATGTACCATTCAAGATTGTATACATCTGCTTCAACATGAGAACAAAATTTAAAAAATATAAACTCAGTATGGAGAGAACTCATTTTTCAAAATTGAGTTCATGGTGCCTTCAACATTAACACTAGTTTCTTGCCTACTGTCCAGTAATTTAAAACACTATCTCCAGAAAGAAATAACTTATGATCCTCTTAGCTATGAAGAGTTTATTACTGATTCCTTCATACAGACCGTTCCAGAGACTAGAAGGCTGCAGGACTGAGAAATTCTGAGATGCCATGTGACTTCCCTCTTTGCGCCACTTAAACTTCCTATTGAAGCCTGGATATTGTTCAAGGAGTCAGAATGCACACTCTCTAATATTTTGAGGATTTGTCCAGGTTTTCATAAAGTGATCACTTAATATCAAGTTCATTAAGAGTAGGAAATCAAATAGACAAATTACCAGAACCCTTCCTGGGAAAAGGAGCAGATTTACTGAAGTGTATCTCCTCATGTGTCAAGGACGGGAACAGCACAGTCTTCACTCTCAGAGTGGTAAGAGATGGTACGTTAAGCACATAGTTTGCATTCCTGCACTGGTTCATAATATGATCTCAATAAATTTCAACTCTTTAGCAACCCACTACTTTGGTTGCTATTGTAACCATCCATGCATTTAGTCAGGAAACTGGTATTTTCTCAGTGGTTGCCCATTCCTACAGTTCTAGCACTTCAGTGGCTGTGGCAAGGGGATCATCCATGAGTTCAAGGTCAGGCTGGCCTGTGTAGTGAGACCCTGAAGGAAGGAAGGAAGAGAAGAAAGAAGAAAGGAAGGGAAAGAGAGAGGGAGGAAGGAAGAAAGGAGAAGGGAAGGGAAGGAAAGGAAAAAGAATGGAAAGGGAATGGAGGAAGAAAAAGAAATAAAAACAGATTTCTTGTATTTGACATTGAATCTTGCTTTAGGTAGAATACTACTGTTGATAGGACAACATTAAGACCTTCACTTATAGGCAACAAAATATGTGTGATAACTAATAACTGATAGCTACCACAAGAACAAAGTAACAAGACAATTGAAACATAACTCTTAATGATTGTATCACTGGGTTAGACATCAGCTTTAGTGTCTAACCAATTTAATCTTTTACTAAAATGAATTTTTGTTAATCCTTTGATAATTTCATACATATATACCATGATCATATTCACTCTCAATCTTTTTCCTAACTCTTTCCAGATTCACTCCTCATTGCTCCATTCTTTTCCAATTTTGTGTCCTTTGGGGAAAAACGTTTATTTATTTATTTATTTATTCATTTATTGCAATACACTGAGTCCAATTTGTACTGCCCACATACTTCCAAATGTACAGCCATCCACTGGAGAAGGTCAACTGACTGGAGTCCACATCCTTAATGAAAACCAATTTTCATTCCCCCAGAACCCAGCAACTATCAATATCAATAGATCTTCAGCTAGGGATTCATGAGCCCCTCTTCCCCCCAGCTGGAATGCTGGCTGTCCTGATTATGTGCAGGCTTTGTGCAGGCAACAACAGCTGCTGAGTCTACGATGGCAGTCCTGTTATGTGCAAAAGACACTGCTTTGCATTGGTCCTCCCTGATATCTGGCTCTTACAATCTTTTCTGCCCCTCTTCGCCTTCCACGATAGTCCCTGAGCCCTAAAGTATGGGGCAAGACACACACATTTAATGTCTGTATTTTGGTCAGTTCTGAGTGTCTGCAGTTTTAGGCATCTTCAAACTAGTATGAAGGAGATGTGGGCCTTTTTTGTTGTGTAAGAATAGTCACCAATAAAAATAATCCTATAAATGACTATCTATATATATGACAGCACCAAAGATATGAAGGAAAAAATTCTGTTTTATTTATGTTTTGGTATAAAGAAGAATTACTTTTATTCATTTGTTTTTCCTAAGAAAAAATATTTCCTAAGATATATAAAATGGAACTAACACAATTAATAAATTTTAGACTTTTTTTGAGTCAGAGTTCTCCCTATGTAGCTCAGACAATCCTGGAATTCACTAATTAGATGTCATTCCATGGCCTTGAACTCAGAGATCCTCCTGCCTCTGCCTCCTGAGTGCTGAGATTAAAGTTGTGCACCACACCTGTTTCTTTTGAAACTTTTGAGAAGATAATTCAAAAGCTTTAAGAAAAACAAAATTTTGATATGAGGAAGTGATTTCAAAGCCAACTATGGCTATTCCAGTAAGAAATTATACATCTCTGCACCATAAAGAAAGTAGGATCTTATAATGACAGGATGTAGACACTGGTGCTCGCTCCTGGATTCCTGGCTGAGATAACTGAATGCACCTATCTAGCCAGAGACCCTAAAAGAGCAGGGAAGTGCTCATAGGCAAGCAGTTGTAGTTTGACTTTTGAGTATGACCAACTTAAGCATCTGGAGTACATAGGAGGAGACAGCCATTTGATAGAAGGGTCAGGAAGACTGTAATTGACTTGGAAACCATGTTATCATTCATTTGTCCAGCATCTACTCTATGGAAGGTACTTGTTAAAAGTTAAGACAGATGGAATCACTTTGACTGCTTCATGTCTTACTGTCTGTGGGTCTAGTTCACTGTTCCTTTGTTCTTACCTCCTTACATTTCAGATATCTTCAAGTAAGTCCAGTCATCTAACTTTGAGCTTTTCACTCTCGGCCCACAGTCTCTGATATTCTCCTCTCCTCCTTCTCTTAGCCTCGCCTCAAACAACTCGTTGCTTCCTGCAACTGGTAGTCCACGCCCATGTTTCTGTCTCTAGTGCTTTCGTGCTTCCAATTTGCCTATTTTCTAGCTCAGATTCCATCCCCATTTCCCTTAGAGACCACACGGCAGCCTTGCCTCTTCAGTCAATTCCCGTGAAATTCGGGGGTTTCCTATGATTCATTTCACCATAGTAAATCGTCACAAACATCAGGTGGGTTTTGAGTATAGGGTATTTTTAAGAATTATGTCTTACTTTGAATTGGGCTGGGATAGTGTGAGCTCTGGCATCCACCAGGAATGAAAAGTTGTGAATATCACCAAGATGTTGACTTTCTCCATGCTATTAAGTCATTGGGCCAGAGACAACCTTGGCGTTTTGCAAAAGTAAAAGCAAAAAAAAAAAAAAAAAAAAAAAAAGATACAAGCAAACAAAAGCAAAATGAAGAAGACATGTTCATTACTTGAGACAGAAAACACTCTTAAGTAATGTATCGTCCAAAGTGAAAGATTTACAGAATTTGTGTGGAAACGAAACAAAACAAAAACTCCCCAAATATCCTGCTGTAGGCATTTGGCAAAGTTGGTGATGTTTAAAGAAAGAAAACATCAGACCTGAATTTTCTAAGAGCCTTCTGCTGATGAGAGGGCTGTAGACAAACATTTCCTCCTTTGGATGACTGTTTAAAACTCAGTCCACATGGCTCTGGTGAATGTCCCCTGGTCTTATATCCCAGATATTAACTCCCAAATTCAATGCACACCAAATAAGGTTATTTCGAATCTATTTTTGAAATATTCTAGTCAGAGTTAGAAGTGAAAACTGAGTCCTGATTCAGGAATCAAGGAATCAGGATCTGGGGTGCCATGAAGTCCCAGTCACTCATGTCATATAATCAACTATTTCATGTGAGGTTCTCTGGAGGTCCACACTGTGATAGAATTTGGGGTACAGATGTTTATTGAGATCAGCTTCCCTGTATGATCAGGCAGAGGGAGCAGTGATGTGGATCTGACTAGGCTCAGCCAATCTGGGAGTTAGTGAGACTCATGATAATCCAGGATGGTCTCAGTTCAATGGTGTGTGTCACTTGGTCACCTCACGTGTGACCTCCAGGGATGAGGGGTTATTTTCAACTGAGGCATAGTCTAAAGGAGCTCACAGATAGTGTTGACTGAGTTAACACATGGGCAGATTGCACTTTCTGGAGGCACGGTGTGGCTAATACACCCCCCCATAACTACCACACAAACCATGGAAAAAGGCTGTTTGTAACAAGCGAGAAAGAGACCTATACACCGAAGTAATCAGAACCTGGGAACAGAAGAGGAAAGCCAATAGCAGGCTTGGGGCTCATATCCAGTTATACCTGAGACCAGAGCTGTTCTCACTATCCTTAGTTACTCGAACTAGTAGCGTATCTTAGATTAGCTGTTTTAGCTATCATAGCTGTATTGGAATCATGCATTCAAGGCAATGGTTATTTTGATGGTGTGAGTGGTAGACACCTCTGTAGAAGTTGAGGAAACAAGACGAGAGGTGGCGACAGACACAATGGTGATGGAAATATTATATGAAGGAATCAGTAGGCTTTAAAGATGGGCTTAAAGAGGGGGCAAAGAGAGCAAGAAATTCTAGACAGCTTTCCAGGTTTGGGGTTAGGTGACATGGAAGGATCGTGGGGCTAAGTACTCTGTAAAGAACTGAGATGTATTTGGCTCGTGGCTCTGGGGCTTTGGAAGTCCAAACTCAGGATGCAGGCATCTGGGCAGAGCTTCTTGCTGGTGGAGACTCTGAAGAGTTAACAAGATAGCACAGAACATTGTGTGGTATCTGTGAGAAATGCCCAAACTGGCTTTTGTAATTTTGATAATTAGCCCATCTCTTGATGATGGATCCAGGACTGGTTTAATCTGTCCATGAAGCCAAACCTCTGCCTATGACCTGATGACTTCTCAAAGACCCCGTAGCGTAAGATTTTGGAGATGAAGTTAATACCACACGAATTCTGAGCATGGACCTAAATCATAGTAAGGGTACTATTTATGGAGGTGAATTTAAATCAGAAATCAGCTTGCATCAGGATAACATGAGTTCAATGGTACTGTTTGCTGTGTGGTCGTTAACGCTCAGTGTTGCCTACAAGAGTACACTTGCCAAGGAGACTGGGCTATTTTTCAGTTGGCATGGTACCTATTGCCTGGGATGGCAGTAGCAAAATCTTCATAACTATGTGTAATGATGTACAAATACATACAAGGGAAATATGCAGTGTATATTAATGATACTTAAGAAAAAAAGAAAAGAACACTGTCTCATCCTGCACCATTCTTTCTTTCATTTTCGGCTGAGTACAAACTCACGAAAAGGATAGAATTACAAGACGCCTGTTCAGAACAGATGATACAAACATTGAGTGTAAGCAATCATTTGGTCAAGTCTCATGAATTTCCCTGCACTGGGGCTGCTACTCATATGGAGCAAGTATCAGAGCTGACCTTTTCTGACTTCAGGCCCCAAATCACAAAGGTGGGGCTCTTTCCCCTACAGAACCACAGGGCAGCCTAGGAGTGCTTTTGTATATTCATTCAGCTACCATGACTGTTTCCAGGAGAGCATTCTCTTAGCTACAGTTCATTCACTGGAGTTTCCATGAAAGCTGAAAATCATATGCTGTCCTTGGCTTTGTTCATTCGGCGGAATTTTGTTCTTAAGCAAACATGATGGGCTTTAACACAGGGCATGAGATGATTCATACATATAAGGAAGAATAGTATTAAAACAACAAGCTGTCACGCTAGAGAACACAGGCTTGAGCACCCCTTCTGCTTGCTGAATGTGTGACCTTGGACAAATTGACTGGCTTTCTTCTCATCTTACGTTCTCATCTCAGCAGCTAAGTAATAACACATACGCTGCAGGGTCACTATAAAAACCTAAAACACAGGACATGTCAAACATCTGCCCCAGACTTTGGTACACACTAAGTATTCCAGTGAAGTCAATATCATCTTGAGGCAATTATCTTGCATTATTACCTTAATTCTTGTGTTTCTAGTCTATGGCTTCCCAGCTGTCTGATTTACTTTTTCCTCATTTTTGAAGTAGAGTCTGGCAATGCTGCCCAGGTATACCTCAACTTCCTGTGATCAAGGGATCCTCCTACTGCAGAAACTAGAGTAACAGACTGCAAATGTACCACCACAGCTAGAATGATGTAACTTTTTGGAAGGGAAGATCATTCCATGCGGTTTTTAAAAAATGTTTTCTTAAGGTTTTTATTTATTTGAAAATGGCGAGCATGTGTATAACGTGTTGATCATTGCCACTCCATTCTCCGATTTGACCCCTTTCCACTCCCACAGCAAACTTCTTCCCCATGTGCCCTTCTCCCCTCCCACTCTCACATCTTTAAGAAAATAACCCACTCAATTTAATTAGTGTTGCTTTCATGTGGTGGCTGTGGGGCATTTACTAGATCACGGGCAACTTATCAGTACCACTTTTAAAAACCCTTTCAAATGCTAGTTAAATTCTACAAAAGATTGCCCCCTAATAATTGCTATATGAATGATTGAGTCAATGCACTTGTAAACGTATAAATGCTTCCATATTTGAAAGATACTTTTGCCTTGGTTAAAATAGCCATCATCCTCAGGCTGAGGACATTTCCGTGAAGACACATCTTAAAGATCTATAAGGTTGAGCAGGTCAAACTTCTGAGATCTATGTCTGTGTATCTTAGAGCTCACAGTTTACTGTTGTCTGGATTGCAGCTTAGTGAGAGAGGGAAGAGAGCATCATGATGGGTCTTAGGGAGCAGACAGTTTCACACTGAGATGGTAATAAACAGGGAGGACCTACTATCAGAAACCTGGAAGTTGTTAAAGCAGAATTGTTTGGGAATTGTCAGCAGAAAGAAGAAATGCATGTCTTAGTAGGAGAGCATAGCAGGTCATGGTTGGGGAAGAAACACAGGTCAAGCAGTCTGAAAAGGAACCTCCAGGCCTCCAATTACTTTCAAGTATAGTTGACACCGTATTTTATGAGTTAACTCTATTTATTTATTTAAATCAATCTCTCGACTTATCTATCTCTTTATCATCTGTTTATTTATCCATCCATATATCTGTCTATCTATCTATGTATCTATCTATGCATGTATGTATCTATGTGTCTGTCTGTCTGTCTTTTCTTCTCTCATATGTTATAACCTGGCCACAATTTCCTTCGCTCTCATTCTCCCAGTCCCTGACCCCCACCTTCTCTCTTCCCCTTGATCCATTCCTCCTCCATTTCCCTTCAGAAAAGAGCAATCCCCCCAGGGGTATCAACTGAACACTACATAACAAGTTACAATAAAATTAGGTGCGTACCATCATATCACGGCTGGATGAAGCAAATCAGTAGGAGGAAAGGGGTCCCAAGAGCAGGCAAAAGAGTCAAAGACAGTCCCTACTCCCACTACTAGAACTTGACATATTGAGCATATATTTCTATTCAATGCCCTCATTGGTTTTTATTGCATATTTTTGCCTATGGCCCAGCCACCCTGACTCTCCTGCTGTCCCTGTGACCGAGCAGCTGCTGAATTTGCTCTAACTTCTGGCTTTCTCAAGCTTGTTTCTTTTCTCAGCGTATTTCCCTCATTAGTTTTGGCGCTAGAACAAAACATTTTTAAAGCATTCTATAGATCTTGCTCACTGATATGAAACTCAAGCCCACTGTGTTTGGTGTAACTATTCTTGTATTTCTTTTCATATACTTCTACCTCCTACATCTCAGGCTCCTCTTAGCTCATTCTCCCATGTTTCTTCCCTTAGGAGAGGGACCCCATATATCCTCTTTGCTGTACTCTACTGGACCCAGTGAATCCAAAGTATGCAGTGGATATGTAAATAATTGTCTGCTGGTGTCTTGGTTATGAAGAACAAAGCTGGTTTCCAGTACTAGGCAATGACACTAGAAATCACAGAGTCAAGTCTGGGACAGAGATGACAGGGAATCCCTTTGGTTATATTGAGAAGTTGGGTATGGGAGAATTAAAGACCCACTTTTGATGGATAAAGAGATATAAAGAGATGAAAAGATTTATGTAAGCATTTTATTTGTTCTACTGCCCTTTGATTAGAACCAGATAGTTGCTCATCCATAATTTTTCTTATTTCTTATTTCTTTGTCAAGTCACTGACAAAATGACTAATAATTATTAATAATGTCCATAGTGAACACTGATGATTTTTCTCTAATGTAGAATGGTTTATGCAACAAAATGTATAAATGTGTTAGTGATTGACTGATACATTGAATTGATGTGTTGTGAATATCACACTGGTGCTGTCTTTTCCTGGCAAGAATCATCCACAGCAGTTGTTCGTCTTGTTTCTTCTCTACCAAACTCTATGTTTGGATGTAAATATTAAGAAATACACTTATAGGACTTAAATATTATGTAATTAGATAAGATAAAATTTAAATATATATACTAGATTTAAATATATGTACAAAGACATTTTTTAGTTGTGCAGATGACCCATGGAGTGAAGACGAAGCATTTGTCCTATTGCATGCTTCTTGTCATTGTCTTATTGCAGCTTAGAGGCATTAAAGATACTTAGTCATACTTCTGGGGATTCTGCCAAATTTCTCTTGAGTTGTAATGTAGTATTGAATTTCTCTTGAATTCCTTTCTTGTACGATTTGATGGTGATAGTGAGAATGTACCTATTCCACCTTTTATTTTACCCCATCTGAAAAGAAGTCCTGTTACATCTCAAGACAGAGTATATATTTGGCCCCTTATATTCTATCATGTGTTCCTCACTGAGATAATGAGAAAGCACTAGGAAGACAGCTGTTTGCTGGCTTGCCACTGAATTCTCTCATGTGTAACACAGGGCCTAGCAAATAGCAAACTAGAATGTTTGTTTAAGTCCCTGAACAAATGCATCGACTGAAAAATTTTCATCACGATGTGTTCAGGTTTTGTCTAGCGCAAAAACAAAACAAAACAAAACAAAACAAAATAAAAAAGCAAATAAAAAAAACCAAACCAAACGGAAAACCAAAGCCACTCCAGTATTCTAGATAGGAAGATATTGGCCCCTTGCCCTGGGAGAGCCGTGGGCAAAGACTGGAAGCTTCATTTTCAGCAGATCTGGAAAGGTAGGACTACAAGGCAGCCACTGCTCGAGAACCTAGTTGCAGGCTCACTGCAAACAGTTTTTTGCAAGTGGATGACTGCAGCCAGTGGGAACTTTTGCGGATGATCTCAGAGCCCACTTATAGCAGGTGATTCCTGGGAGACACATCGGCAGCCAGGCGGTGCTGCCAGCAATGATCTCACCCGCCTGCCAACAGCTGCTATGAGAAAAGCGACTTCTCTTCCAAACCTTATGAATGCCTCATTGGCACACTCTGTCCTCAGATGATACTGAGATGGGATTCTGGGAAATGGAGTTCTTTAGAGTAGATAAATATGAGGGTAATGATAGTTGATAAACTGCAATTCATCACCTAAGACTATTAGTTGGGAGTTTTTCAAAACATTCTTCTATCTATCTATCTATCTATCTATCTATCTATCTATCTATCTATCTATCTATCTATTTAATTTGTACAGAGTCTTACTATGTAGCCTTGGCTGTACTGGAACTTCTTCTATGTACACTGGACTGGACTTGAACTCACAAAAATCCACCTATTTCTGGCTCCTGAAAGCTTGGGTTAAAGGCATGTACCAACACACCAGGTTAGGAGCGAGCTTTATTTTGCAGTAAGAATCAATTAATCTGCAGCTTTCAAGAAGAGAGAAAAGAACAAACTTATTTTTTTCTCCCTCTGTCCCTCCCTCCTTTTTCCCTCCCTTTTTCTCCCTTTTTCCCTCCCTCCCTCCCTTCTCTCCCTCTCTTCCTCCCTCCATCCTCTCTTTTGCTTGATTTTTTCCTTGTCATCATTATCATGATTATCATTTTAACTTAAAAAATGTTAAGCTGTAGTTACAGACTTGGTGCGCTGCCATGTGGTTCAGGGAACTGAACCTAAATGATAGCAAGTGCCCTTTACTGCTGAACTATTTCTTCAGCCTTCGTGATTTAAAAATTTCTGAGCCAGGTTCCTATAGCTCATAGCCCAGGAAACTCCAATTCTCCTAGCTCCACTCCCAATATTCTGGAATTATAAGCACACACTACTACACCTGACACAAAGGAGTTATTTTTATTTTAAAAAAAGCTATCTCCAGTGGCTGGTACTTACGAAGGAGATAGCGAGCCGAACAAGATGGTTCCAGTTCCCTTCCACAGTACAGCATTGTCTCTGAGGTGTAGCTTCCCCTACACCTAGGTTGACCGTATGACTAGTTCTTGACAATGCACTGTGTGGGGAGTGACGCATCATCATTGTGATCAGAGGTGGCACAGTGTCAGGTGATCAGTTTTCCGAGATTCTTTTCCGACCTGGTGGGAGGTTAAGTGTGGGACATCCAGTAGCGGACTCTGAAGGGATACTCAGAGGTCATAGAGGCAGTCGCAGAAGCATCTAGGTTACATCATCACTTGGGCCAAAGGTGCTCATCAAGGGATTCTGTATGGAAAATACAGAAATAAATCTTCAAGTGTACAAGCAATAACCCATGGGGATTGCTTGTTAAAGTAGCTGGTCCAATCTAAGTTAGTAAGAGCTATCTGATAATAAATGCATAAAATCAGGCGATTTCCATGGTGCCATCACAATAACTAAATGATGGAACCACCCCAGGTGTCTGTCAACAGATTGTGGATAAAGAGAACAGTGTATATTTACAATGGGATATTTATTAGCTATAAATAATAAGATTATGTCCTCTGTAGGAAAGTGAATGAAACTGGAGATTGTCATGTTAAGTGAATCAAGTCAGATTCAGAAACACAGATATCTGCTTTCTCATTTGTGAATCCTAGACTTGATATAGATACAAGAAATTAGATGCGGGTATATAGTATGAAATTGAAGAAAACTGTTCAGGAGTGGACAGGGCTACCGGGAGGGAGGGGACGAGAGAAAGAGAAGTAGAGGGATGTGGAGGAGGGCGCTCAGAGTCCATGCTATACCTGCATGAAAATGTCTTTATGAAACGCAGCATTACGCGCAAGAAATGTACACACATAAAGACATTAAGAGAAAGACTTGCAGTGTCTCTGCTTAGGGATGAGTGCCCTTGGGGGAAAGACTCCATTCTACAGGATGTAGGTACATTCTTTTTAAAAAATTCTTCTCTCATATATTACATCCCAACCTCAGTTTTCCCTCCCCCCAGTCTCTCTCCTCTTCCTCCCTTCTCCCCCAGATCTACTACTTCTCCATCTCTCCCCAGACAACAGTATCCCTCCCAAGCACATAAAGCAAGCATGGCTTAACAAGCTACAAAAAGACCTGGCACAGATTTTATCAAGGCTGGATGAGGAAACTCAGTTGGAGGAAAAGGGTCCTACAAGCAGGCGAAAGAAACCCTTGCCCACGCTTCCACTGTTAGGAATCCCATAAGAATACAAAGCTACAACATACATGCAGAAGACCTCGGTCAGACTCCTGTAAATTCTCTCACCTCTGTGAGTCCCCATGAATTCCGATCGATTGATTCTGTGGGCTGTGTTCTCCTGGTGTGCCTGACCCCTCTGGTTCCTCTGGTCCTTCCTTTCCTTCCTCCACAGGACTCCCTGAGCTCCCCGTAATGCTTGGCTGTGGGACTTTGCTCCCATCAGTTTCTGAATGAAGTCTCTGCTCTTTCTGATGATGAGTACGCTAGGCTCCTGTCCCAGAGTTTTCT
This sequence comes from Myodes glareolus, assembly GCF_982192425.1. Taxonomy (NCBI): domain Eukaryota; kingdom Metazoa; phylum Chordata; class Mammalia; order Rodentia; family Cricetidae; genus Myodes; species Myodes glareolus. The sequence goes on along the minus strand of NC_142042.1, from coordinate 24,655,775 downwards.
GGGCGTCTGTAGGTCAAAGGTTTTGTGGCTGTGTTAGTGTCCCAGTCCCAGGCTTTGTGTGGTTACAGATGACTGCTTTAGGCTTCATGTCCCCCATTACTAGGAGTCTTTGCTAGGGTCACGCACGTGGATTCCACAGAGTTTCAATTGCACTAGGTTTCTCCTTCAGCCCTGGAATGTCCCCAGTTCCAGTTGTCTCTCCTAGCACTCTCTTCTTCCTTCCTCCCGCTACCTGACCATACCGATTCCCATCCCCATCTACCCCCAGTCTGTCCTCAATGTCCATTCTATTTCCCCTCTCCAGAGAGAGATCCACCCATTCCCTGTTGTGCCCTCCTTGATACTTAGCCTCTCAGGGTCTCTGGATTGTAGCATGATTATCCTTTAATTAACATGCACTTATAAGTGAGTGTATACCATGTTTGTCTTTCTGGGTCTGGGTTACCTCACTCAGGACAACTTTTAGTAGCTGCATCCATTTGTCTGCAGATTTCATGATGTCATTGTTTTCAACAGTGGACTAATTCTCCATTGTGTAAATGTGCCACGTTTTCTTTATGCATTCTTCAGTTGAGGGATTTTAGGTTGTTTCCAGTTTCTGGTTATTACGAATAAAGCTGCTACGAACATAGTTGAGCAAGTGTCTTTGTGGTAGGATGGAGTATCTTTTGGGTATATGCCCAAAATAGTTTTGATTTGCATTTTTCTGATGGCTAAGAATGTTAAATATTTTGGGGGTATGTCCTTTAGAACTGCTTGCACAGCCATAAAATGTTGCTCAAAGTCTTATCAGGCAACCATAACAATACTTTCAAAAATCAAAAACTGTAGCACAACTTTCTGATGAAAACCTGTAGAATAATCATTAAAGAAGTTAATAGGATCATATTTATCTAGAATGTAGTCAGATTAAAACATAGAGCTTTGGGTACTATTGTTTTTTTAGAACTTTGTAGTTAGAGTTTGACAAGCTGAAGAAAAAAACAAGAGTCCCCGGAGTCTGTGTTACACTTAGAACACCACTGTAATCTTGCGGCAAGATCAGTGATAGGAAATTAGCCAACTCTATTCTAATATGCTTTAAGTTCTTCTAGCAAGTCTCTTTAGTCCTAGTAACATAGATAAAACCGACGGTTAACAGCAAAGCAGCAGGCACTATGCTAAATGATTTGTAAGTACCACCAGACCATTTCCTTCACAAGTGACACAACTGTCACCATCCCAGCCTCACCAGGAAGATGGAGTTGCTCAAGAAATAGTCTCGATGCCACACAGATATTTAGCATTTTGATCTTTATGGATTATTTATAGATATAAAGAATCTATGGATTTGCTGGTAATTAGAAAATCAATAAGAAAAGTCTTTATATACGTTCTTGCCAGATCCCACTAAGTATGATGAGAAGAGAGTGAGTCATTTCTCCACATTCTCCATCACGAGTGCCTCTGATTTCAAATTCATTCATTTTACATTTCCCTCTCTAGTGTTATAGGCCACTTAGCAATCAGTTTCTCTCTCTTTCCACTGCTTTTCAAACCAAAGATCATTTAATTAGGTATGATTTCAGGAGATAATAGTGGTTTCTTAGGGCTTCTCAGTACTTCGTACAACAAAAGGATTTTCTCAGAGGAATTTTGCTTCAATGATCAAAAGCTTCAATTGAATGCTTCAGAGGTTAAGCTTCCAAAAATATTAATTTGAAGTAAGCTTGGAGTGTTAGCAAAGTATTTCTTTTCTCTTTCTGATTTGTTATTTATTTATTTAAAATTTTCGAGACAGGGTTTCTCTGTAACTTTTGGTGCTTATCCTGAAATTAGCTCTTGTAGACCAGGCTGGCCTCGAACTCACAGAGATAGGCCTGCCTCTGCCTTCCTTCTGATTTTTAAAATGTGTATGGGTATTTTGTCTGCATGTCTGTCCATGAGCCATGTGTGTGCCTAGTGCTGGGGGAGGCCAGAAGAGAGTGTCAGATCCCTGGACCTGGAGTCATTGGTAGTTGCGAGTCAATGTGGGTTCTGGGAATTGAACTTTGGTCCTTTGACAGAGAAGCCAGTGCTCTTAACTACCAAGTCTTCTCTACAGCTCAATGAAATACTTCTTTATTCTCTCTGGAACTTGCTTACTTGCTTTGTAGACCAAGATGGCCTCAAACTCATGGAGATCCATCCGCCTTTGCCTCCCAGGTACTGCCTATCCTTCCTCCTGCCTTGCTGTTTGTTGTTCGGTTCTTTATTGATGTCAGCCATTTTGTGCTGACTCATAGCTCCCTGAATGTCAGTCATGTTTTATTTAGTTGACTTGTATCAGATAACATATCAGTGCAAGGTGCCCAAACAGAAGATGGCCCTTAGGGCCCTTGTTCCTAATAGCACACAACCCTTGTTAAATGTGGTGAGGCCACAAAGCCTCAAAATAAACATGAAAATAGGAGAGGACTTGTGAGGAAGAAGAAGAAGCTTAAAGAGAGGTAGATGACAAGAGGATGACCAGTGGAACAAATGGTCATTACAAATGGTATACATTACACATATCCATGCAATTCTGAAGGAATAAATAAGTACAAAAGAGTACAGATTAGTTTAAGCTAATTTGTAACAGCTGTGTGAGTCAGATATCGTCATTCTTATTCTTTAGGTGAAACAGGCGTTGTGTGAGAAGTCTTTCTGTATTTGTGTTGCTTTTATTGGTTAATTAATAAAGAAACTGCTTTGGCCTATGATAGGGTAGAGTAGAGCTAGGTGGGAAGACTAAACTGAATGCTGGGAGAAAGAAGGCAGAGTCAGTGAGAAGCCATGTAGCCCTACTGGAGTGAGACACTGGACAGAATCTTGCCAGTAAACTGCAGCCACATGGTGATAGACAGATTAATAGAAATGGGTTAACCAAAGATGTAAGAGCTAGCTAGCAATATGCTTAAATGGTTGGCCAAGCAGTGATTTAAATAATATAGCTTCTGTGTGATTATTTCAGGTCTAGGCAGCCAGGAACAAAAGAACGCCCTCCCCCAATGGAGGTGAGGCTAAAAATTTGTTCATGGACACAAATCTAGTTATTGTCAGAATCAGATTGGAATCTGAACTAAGGTCCTGCTGTCACTATACCATGCTGCCTCTCCCAACTCATAAAGCGAAATACTGACCTAAGCTATGGTCTGGTTTACTGAAGTGCAATCAAAGAAAAGTGCTCAGCCATGTAACGAAAGGACTCCCCTGTGATCCTGTGGACTGCCAAATGCTCACGTGGTTCCCTGCCTCTGTGCCCTCCTCTGTGAACCGTCCTGTCTCTGTCATCCAGGTCTCTCCTCATTGGCAACAACCAAGTTATGCTTTCTTGTGTGTTGGCCATACAATGTGCCGAGTAGATCCATGCTGTCTTACTGAGACTTCCAAGGTTCTTGTCATGAACATGACTTCCTTAGATTGAGCCTTGACTGGAGGAAGTCCTCATCTGGATGATCAGAGGGGAAGAACCAATAGACACCGCAGCCAGTTAGCAGATAAATGGTAGAAGGGAGCATAGCTTATTTCTGCTCTTGGGAGTCTACTGACAACTGCTAAGAAAAGTTCTAATTCTAAGCATCCAGTTCTAATTACTAATAGTATCGATCCTGTTAGTATAACTGTTTTGTCTTTAAAATTTTATAGAACACCAAAGGGAAAAAAGAAGCTGAAGAGGATATGCTTCTAGTTCCTACCTGGTGGATGCTTTAACTCTCCATTGATGTCAAAGAATGTCCCTGAGAAAACTGCTATGTCCAGCCAGTGCACCTGAGCACTGATGAACTAGCATGGTTTTTGTTAGGGATTCTGCATATTTAAACCACATGGGAAGCTTTAAAAAATCCCACCATCTTTTGGATTCCTCTGTTGAGAATTTCCTGTTCTTAAAAATCCTATTTTAAAAATCCCATTTTAAAAATTGAATTATCTGATGGTTTGATTCCAATTTCTTGAGTTCTTTATATATTTGGAAATTAGCTCTCTGTCCGATGTGGGGATGGTGAAAGTCTTTTCCCGTTCCGTGGGCTGTCATTTTGTCCTATTAACGGTGTCCTTCATCTTATAGAATCTTCTCGGTTTCAGGAGGTCCCATTTAGGGATGGTTGATCTTAGTATCTGTGCTACTGGTGTTCTATACGGGAAGTCATCTTTTGTGCCAATGCATTCTAGTCTGCTTCTCACTTCTATCAGGGTCATTGTGTTTGGTTTTATGTTGAGGTCCTTGATCCACTTGGACTTGAGTATTGTTCAGGGTGACAGGTACAGATCTATTTGCATTCTTCTACATGCTGTTTGTTAAGGATGTTTTCTTTTTTACATGGTATAATTTTGATTTCTTTGTCAAAAATCAGGTGTACATAGGTGTGTCGATTTACATCTGGGTCTTCAAGAAGCGTTCAACATCCTTAGCCATCAGGGAAATGTAAATTAAAATTACTCAGATTCCACCTTATACCTGTCAGAATGGCTAAGATCAGAAACACAAGTGACAGCTCATTCTGGAGAGGATGTGGAACAAAAAGAACACCCCTCCATTGCTGGTGGGAGTGCAAACTTCTACAGCAACTATGGAAATCAATATCGTGGTTTTTCAGAAAAGTGAGAATTGCTCTACCTCATGATCCAGCTATACTCAAAGTATGCTTAATATTCCATAAAGATTCTTACTTGTTCAACTACGTTCACAACAGCTTTGTTCATAACAGCCAGAACCTGGAGACAAGCTAAGTGTCTGTCAACTGAGGACTAGATAAAAAAAAAAGTGGTACATTTACACAATGAGGTAATACTCAGCTGTTAACAACATCATGAAATTTGATAGCAAATGAATAAAACTAGAGAAAAATCACCGTGAGTGAGGTAATCCAGACCCAGAACTTCAAACATGAGAGATACTGATTTATAAAGTAAAGGGTAACCATGCTTCAAGCCACCAACCCAGGTAACAAGGAGAGCCCAAAGGAAACACTTGGATCTCCCCAGGAAGGGGTAACAGAAGAGATCTCATGGGTGGACTGGGGACTGGTGGGAATGAGAACATGAGAACGTGAGGGATCAGGTGGGGTTGGGCTGGGTTGAGGGGAGATTACTGAAAGCGCCGACTGGAAAAGCAGGACAAAGGGAGACATTTTGGGATCTGGTACAAGCCAAAAGATGCTCGATCATACCACATGGTTGCTTGCCCAACTAAGCTCATAGCAGTCTTATTCACAATAGCCAGAACCTGGAAACAACCTAGATGTTCCTCAACTGAGACATGGATAAAGAAAATGTTTGACATTTACACAATGAAGTATTACTCAGCCATTAAAAACAATGACAACATGAGATTTTAAGGCAAATGGATTGAACTAAAAAAAATTATCCTGAGTGAGATAACCTAGACCCAGAAATTTAAACATGGTATGTACTCACTTATAAGTGGATATTAGCTGTAAAGTAAATGATAATGCAGCTACAATCCACAGACCCAGAGAGGTTAGGTAAAAAGTATGACTCTGGGTGTGGGTGTGTGTGGGTTACATGGATCTTTCTGAGGAGGGGAACTAGATTAGATCCTGTGGGTGGACTGGAGGAAGATGGGAACAGGAGTGGGAGTGATCAGATTAGGGAGGGATGGAGAGAGAGAGTTAGGGGAGGAAAATTGGGAGCATTTGAGAGATAGTGTGGAAACCTAGTGCAGTGGAATCTTTGAGGGTGTCCCAAGTGAGGACTCCTAGTACTGAAGAATAGATCCTGAACTAACCATTTCTTATAGTCAGGCAAGCCCCAAGTTATGGGACTGGGTTTCATTTGGTTGAGTTCTTGGCCAATAGGGTCCCATGGCAATCCCCAAACAACCCAGACTGGTGCTAGGACAGAAGGCCACTCTCCAAAAACATCAGGACCCCAAATTCAAGAGAGTAACATCCAACAGCTCACTGAACACAGAGATGTTGAACTGGTACCTGCACAGACCCTTCGTCCCTATGTTCTGTCTCTTTGGTGCTGGAAGGTCCTCTGCAGGCTGCTGAAAGAGAAACCCTTACACTAACTCAGCCATAAAACTTTCAACCTACAATTTGTTTTCTTTGCATAAGATGCTGGGGTAATAGTGGCACAGAATTTGTGGGGGCAGTCAAGCAATGTCTCGTTTAACTTGAATTCAAAACCATGAGAGGGAGCCTGTGCCTGGAACGGCCTGAATGGCTAGGAAGAGACTTGATATGTCAGAGACCTCAGGGAGAACCAAACAGGACTGTTCTTAAAAAATCAATGAAGTAATTTCTAATGATATTCTGCTATATTCTAAGATCAGTGCCTTGATTCGTTGTCATCAGAAAGACTCCCTCCGGCTGCAGATATGAGGGGATGGAAAGACCCGTGGTCAGACATTATGCAGAGAGAGAGTCTATATTGGAGGTTTCCGCTGGGTCCCTTCTCTTAGAGCCTGGGGAGCCCCATGGAAAAGGAGGAGAAAATATTGTAGGAATCAGAGGACATGGAGGATACCAGGAGAATGTGGCCCACTGAATTAACTAAGCAGGGCACATATGGGCTCACAGACTGAAGCAGCAAGCACGGGGACCCGTGTGGGTCTGAACCAGGTCTGCTGTGTATATGATATGATTGTTAGCTTGGTGGTGTTTTGCAGGCTGGTTCCTGACAGTGTGAGTAGGTGTGTTTCTGACTCTTTTGCCTGCTTTTGGGATTATGTTCCTCCTATTGGGTTGTTTGATCCAGCCTCAATATGAGGACTTTTGTCTTCATCTTATTGTACCTTATTTTGTTGTGTTTCACAAAAACAAAACAACACAACAAAAAAGAATGGCAGGCTATCCATCAGTTGAATGAGGACTCAAAGGCTTTAACAAGTTCTTTAGGCTTCAGGTCTCCGATATTCCATGTTGTGGTGGGCTCTTGGAGGGGACAGTATTTGAACTTGGTGTGTAGAGGTGGCAATTGACAAGAGTTGACTACTGTAACGTATAGGAACCGTGTGGAGGGGCGGGGAGGCTCATGGAATCTACACAATCTTAAAAAACACCACAGCACATACAAGGTTACTTAATGAGGAGGTAGCAGGGATAAGGTATTCCAACAGGTATATGCTTATACGTTATATGCCCATTAAGTTGTTTTAATGTGATTTCAGATGAGAGCTTGGGTCCAGGTAAGGAACACCAGTTTTAGAAAGATAGCATATAGATTAGAAATGGAAAGTGCTCCTCTGTGTGGTTGACGCAAAATATGTAGCCCAAGGATAAGTGCAGATGGTCACCTGTGTGGGCACTACAACAGCTAGAGTCATTGGCATGCCTGGTTGGGGTGTCATGTGATGGAACACTAAGTGATGCCAGCTTCCCCTTCAGACTTCTCATCTCTAGTTTAGAAGATTCCTCTGAGTTCCATCTAGTACTCCCAATGCTTCAATCCATCCCACGTGAGCCTTTACTGGGCCTTGTAAAGCCACCGTCCACATGGCTGTCAATGACTTGTGGGAATGATGCTCTCAGTCCTTTCCAGTTACACCTAGTGGTGCCTTAACCATCTCTGCAGCTAGGGTTCCGTTTGTAGGTTCATCATCAGAAGCACACCCATGAGATCTGAAAGAAATATAGGGCCCAGCCAGGCTCCTGGCTCTGCTGGCAAACCCCATACTGATTATTTAGTTTTGTGGTGGCTTTCTGTATGTGGTGTTAGCCACCGGTTTTATTGTTGTTACTGTTGTTGTTGTTTTAAAAGAAGATTCCTGGTATTAGATCTATGGTTTCATTCACAGCTCGTAGTGGATCATACTCATTCTGAAAACTTCACCTGCAGTTGGGTTATCTGGTTTTCTAATGGCTCTAATAACCATCTAATCATGTAAAAAAAAATCCTGCATTACCAGAATAGGTTTATCATCCATTGCACTTTGACTTGGGTGGATGCTAATGTAGAAGTCTGGCTTTTTTAGGTATGATGTAATTTTGAAAATCTGTTCCCATCTTGTCATATTTTTTGAAATCTGTTTATGCTGTATTTTTAGTAATAAAATTTCAGATACTTGCAGTCAGTGCTTTCTTGTTTCCTCTCGTTGCTGTCTCTGGGAATTTGCTTAGGAAATGAGATGGCAGATAGCCTGACGTCTCTTGTATCCCTTATCATCTTCCGAGCTGTGCTGCTGGTGCGCATCCCAGTCATTTATTATGGAGCAGACAATAGCTTCTCAGAACCTTCTCCATTAGTATCGCCTTTGAATGAAGATTTAATTGTACATTCCTTTGGCGTTCTTGCTGCTATGCGTGAGTCATTTTTCCTTCTCTCGGCTTTGTTTTGGAAGATATTCATCTTTCTGCCGTTCATCACTCTGCCCTCACAGGGCTCAGAGTGAAACTGAAGTAAACAGGCTGATAAGCAGACACTCGCTGTTTCTGGGTTTCCTGTGTTCAAATCTCTGGGGTCTAACAGGGGCTGTAGAGAGGATGGGAAGTTCCACTTATGGCAAAGCTTTGTTTTGAGAGCAGGAAAGAAAGCCAGGAGGCAAGTGTACTTTTACAAATACAGTGGCCATTCACATCCAGGAATTTGGACTTTATGTAGCTGATGAAAGCCATGGGAGGAATTTTTTTCCAGGGAATGAGACTCAGGTTTGTGGATAAGATGTTCTCATTTTTGAGTTGCACGGAACGATTGCACTTCAGTCACATAAACCCAGGAAGTGCTTAGCATTTGTTAATGTGCATCTCTATTCTCCTAATGTAGAGAATGAAGGAACTTATAATTAAAGGTAACTGTAAGCAACCAGCTAAATATAAAAAGCAAGTCAGGAACAATGGGAAAAAAATCTGTAAAAATGGAGGTTATTGTTTCCTTGGTGCTCTGTAAATTTATCTCAGGTGTGCAGAACATCAGAACAGACAGTGATGCTGGGAGTGGACTTCAAACTGATGTCTTTGTGTATTCTAGATGCTAACCCTCTGTCAGATGTAGAGTGGTAAAGATTCTTCCCCTATTCTGTAGGCTGCTTCTTCATTCAAATGAAAGTACCCTTTGTTGTTCAGGAGTCTTTTATATCCATATGGTCCCAAGAGAAGCCTTATGCAGTAGATGGCAGTTAGTACAGGGACTCACAACTGGTCAATGTGTGAAGAATAAGAGACTTCAATTGCAAAGCCAAACATGGCAGGGCTATATCCCGACTGTCTCCATCACGGCTAAAGGATCTCTGAGCAAGTGGAGATGGAAACACTGCAAATATCAGAGGTGGTAGATGCCTTCAAGGACGCAGTATTTTTCAGAAGCGACAGGGAAGATACACATACAAGCCCATAGTGGTTTTGATAGCATTCCCAAGACCCATGTAAGCTCAAGTCAGACAAAATCTCAGCATGGAGGAGAAGGAGGACATAAAGCCTCTTGCTGGGGAGCTATTGGCATTTGATCGCTTCTGGGATAGAATCAGTTTTCTTTAATGATATGACACCTGGTCTATCAACCATACTCCAGGGTAGTTCCTACACCCAGGAGTAGTTGGACAACACAAACCAGACTAGATAATTTTCAAGAGAGGGTAAGAGAGATCATGACATTGGAAGTTATGGAGGTAGGGTTGGGTCTGGAAAGAGTTGGAGGAATATGATCAAAATACATAGCATGAAATTCTCAAAGAATTAATAAAAATATTTTTTAAAACAACAACAGAAACCCCAAACATTTTCTTATAAATGCTTTCGAGAAATTGAGGATCAAGTAGTGAAATCAAAGTCTAATGTTAGGAACTCAAAGGGCTGAGTGTGTTGTTTCCTAGAGAGAAGGACACATAGGCACGAGCTAGATTCAGCAGGAATGATGAGTATAGTGTCAGCTGCTATTTCTGATAATGTGTATGTGTGTGTGCATGCAGTGAGGGAGGTGCATATGAGCACACACAAGTCTGCATGAATACTCTGGTGTGCATGTAGGGGTCACAGAACAGTTTGTGGGAATAGGTTCTCTTTTCCCACCAGGTAGCTGTTGAGTATTGAACTCAGACTGTCAGGCTTGGTGGCAAGCCCCTTTACCTGCTTGAACCATCTCACTGGCCCTTTCTGACGTGTGATGAGTGCCTAATAGATGGGATTCAGGTATTGTTTTGGTGTGGGAGAATGTTAAAGTCAAAGGATACAGAGGCCATAGAGGGGTGTTGCTTATTGACTTGCTCCTCATGGCTTTCTCAGCCTTTTTTTTTTTTTTAAATGAAAGCCGGAATAACCAGTTCAGGGACGTCCCCACCCACAGCTGACTGGGCCCTCCCTGGACAATCACTAAGTAAGAAAATGTCCCATGTCCCTCAGGCTTGCGTGCCACAGTCCAATCTTACAGAGACATTTTCTTGATTGAGTTTTCTTTTCTTTCTGATGACTCTAGCTTGTGTCATTTAAAAAGGACAATTATTGCACTACATTTTTAATTATTTTATTTTATTTATGGGCCTGTATATAAGAAAGCCCACCACTTTTGTGTAGGTCAGAATAAATCACCTAGAATTGTAGTTCTACCATTAGGAGCTGGGACCAGAACCTGGGTCTTCTGCAAGGACGACTTAACCAGTGCTCTTAACTGCCCAGCCATCTACCCAGTGTTACTTGTCTAGAGGTGGTGGGAGCAGGGAGAATGGAGCTGATAAAGGAGGTGACTAAAGTCTAATGCAATAGCCATCTTTACTCAGAGCCTCAGACAATCCATACTCTGAAGGTTAAGAAAGGCCACCTGAGTAAAGTACTCATGAATTCAAGCTGTGTACAGTCACAAGCACAAGCCACATGTGGCAAACACATGTTTTTCTATTGTGACAAAGAACTGAGTAACATCAACCAGCCATCACAAGTAAACTGAAGTAAACTTTCTCCAATTTGCTACACCTGGGAGGTGCAGGAAATGCTCCAAGAACAATTCCATGTTTTAAAGAAACTGAAGACACAAGAGTGTTGTCTTGTTTTATTGGAGTGTTCCCACAAGTGCTCAGAATCATCCTTACATGACTCCATTCCAGGACCGTGTTGCAACACCCCAGCACTTTAGACAATATGTTTACTTTTGTGAATGTGTGCATGTCTGGGTGTTAGTATGTGCATGTGAGTGCAGGTGCCTCTTGAGGACAGGAACATAAGATAATCCTGAAGCTGAATTTGTAGACTGTTGTGAATCAGCAGATGTTGGGTCAGGGAGCCAAACTTAAGTTCTCTGCAATAGAAGTATGTGGTCTTAACTGCCGAGTCTTCTCTCTAGCCTCCGTGTTTTCACCTCTTAACAAGAGAGATGAAAAATAAAAACAAAAACAAGAGTTACCACACATAGGTAGGGTTGTAATACTAATGTTAAATGTAAATACTGGGTGAATAAAAAGCAAAGACGACATTTACACATCTGGCAAGTCTTTCCCCTACATCCTGTTCTCACTGGGTTTTGTGTTTTTGATTTAACTAATATTGCAAAAGAGAAAAAGGCCTTTGAAAAGTCCTCATGAATGATGGGATACTTGAAGGGTATTTAGGCTTGTAGAAGAAATACTTGGCTCAAGTAGAGAACACTGAGAAAAACCCAGAGAAGTGTCACAGGAAGGTTCTTGTGAGTTAAGAGGGAGTTCATCCTTGGTTGGTTAAAAAAATACCCTCAACTGAACTAAATTAGTCAGAACTGTTATTTCTGTAAGAGTCATTGTGGACACATGAGCTTTGAAGATATGTAGTTCAAGTGAAGGAGGGCAGCTTAGTTTGAATGGTGGCAAGCTGAGAATCATTCAGTATGACCTATTTCACATTTATATAGCATATGTAATTTTAACTATTTTTATATTCCAATTGTATGCTAGGTCTTTTTTTTTTAGCAGATCCACAGTGTTGAAACGTATTTATTTCTAACTTTTTAGTTAGTGTTGAATATCAATTCTTCAGATCTAAGCAGTGAATGTCCAATATTCTTAGTGATAAGGGAACTGAAAATCAAAACCACTTAGGGATTTCATCTTACCCCCATCAGAAGGGCTAAGATCAATAAAACAAATGACAGCTCATGTTGGTGAGGCTGTGCAGTAAGGGGAATACTGATCCATTACTGGTGGGACTATGAACTTGTACAGTCACTATGGAAATTAGCCTGGTGGTTCCTCAAGAATGTGGTAATCAATTTACTTCAAGATCCAGCTGTATCACTCCGCGGAATACACCAAAGGATGCTTCATCCTACCACAAAGACATTTGCTCAGTCATGTACATTGCTACTCTATTCATAACAGTCAGAAACTGGAAACAACTTAGATAGCCCTCAACAGATGAGTGGAAACTGTGGTACCATGTATGCCCAGGGTGTAGGTCACCACCTGTGGCCATTTTGATGTCCAAGAGCTGTTCCACAACTAGGTCTATGTTGATCTGAGTGACCAGTTGATATAGGATTCCCCTCTTTATTACCATTGGTTAATAAAGAAGCTGCTTTGGTCTATAACAGGGCAGAATATAGACAGTTTGGAATATATATATATATATATATATATATATATATATATATATTCATATATATGAAGAGAGAGAGAAAGAGAGAGAGAGAGAGAGAGAGAGAGAGAGAGAGAGAGAGAGAGAGAGAGAAGGCAGAGTTAAAGAGACACCACATAGCTGCAGAAGGAGAAAGACACTGGAATGCCAGATCCTTAGCTGGTAGGCCACAGCCTCATGGCAATACACAGATGAATAGAAATGGGTTAATTTAAGATGTAAGGGTTATCTAGAAATAAGCCTAATCTATTGGCCAAACAGTGTTGTAATTAATATAGTGTCTGTGTGACTTTTCGGGTCTCAGCAGCAGGGAAACAAATGAGCAGTCTCTGTTTACAAATGGTGCACCAGCATGGGACAGCTATATCCACATAAAAACTGAGAGAGCTTGGGAAGGTCTTCTAGACACAAAATAACAGAGTTAAGCACGACTTCTCGTTAACCCAATTTTTTCTTTTTCAGGTAGACTCTGTTTGCTAGCTGCAAGCAGAGGTACAGCTTCTTTAAGAGAAATCTTCCTAACTCAGTGTTAGCAGCAAAGAATTGCAAAGCTTCTTTAACATCCAGCTTCCTGGTTTGTGCTAGCAGAACAAGCTCTGGCTCTTTTAGGAGGTCCTGCACTTAAATCGGGTCTGTGAGCCGCATGTTACAAATTGTTTAATGGCAACATAGATTTGCTGTGTCCCTAGAGTTGGGGCAGTGAGTATGGCTCACAGAGGTCATAAACATACCTCTGTCATGTGGGACAGGGTAGAGCATGCAGAGTCACAGAGTTAATCCTAGCCATGCCTTCTTAGCATTTTTTAAAAAGGCATTCTATGTCAGAAAATGGTTACAGATACACAATAAAGACAAATTCATGTGAGAAAGACCCCTGAATGGGTTGGATAAATACACATAGGCTTGGCAGAGAGAAGAAAAAGACTACAGACAGTTATAAAAAAAGAAATTATTTTAAAAAATAAAACAAAATCTTTAAAGAGACAGTAAAAGTAATATAAAAGAGTAGAAACAGTCATAGATTAAAGGAATAAAGAAAAACAAACCATGTAAAGACGGACTATACACAGAGTCTGGATTATGTATATTATTGTGTTTTCTTTTAATTTTTTTGACTGCAGAGAGATATTTGATTCTGGGGGCAGCTAAGCTAAACCAACATAAAAGTATCTTGACTTCAAACTTTGAGTCTAAGCATATGTTACTTTGGAAAGAGGTTCTGCTTTTGCTTTCACAGAGAATGAGAACCTGTGAATTCCTTCCAGGCTAATGTAGTTTGATGGAACAAGACCCCCCCCCCCCTCCACACACACACAAAAGTTCTCTGTGAACCCTAAAAATACTTCATCTTACTAACAATAGGAAGCAGTTTGGAGAAAACTATGGCTAAATCCCAAAACTTTCTTAAAAGGGGGGGGGGGTGTGGAGACATAATATAGAGATGAATAATACTTGGCATTGGTATGGATCTTGATCTATTGATACAAATTTAATGTTAATTTTTGTACACTATGTATATGGATTTCTACTCTTATTTAATGTATTATGTTTATACATCGCATTTAAAATGTATAAATTGATAGATAGTCTTCTGTAATAATCAAACTTTTAGTCAAGTTAGTTAGGTTTTATAGATATATAGTTAGGTTTTATAGATATATAGAGATACATTTTAGTTAGATAGATAGCACATAATCTTCAGCACTTCAAAGACCTACAATACATTTAAAATATTTTAAGAATTTAGACTTTTCATGACAATGGGACCTGTTTGCTTCTGGCAGCACCAGTCTATTTTAAGAAATTAATGGTCATTGAAGAAACTCATTATGGAATTTGCCTTCAATGTGACAAGACTAGTCATTTGGGCAAGAAACTGCTATTTCCTGGACTGCTTTATAGTATGCTGTATGAACAGAATATGTAGGACACACAGAAAAATGACTGCTGAACTTGCCTAAAGAAGGTAAAATAGTCCTTCAGGGTTTCTGCTTCATGAAAGAGTCTGCCAGACATTCTACAGGATATAGAAGAAAGTACCAATATAGGTAAATTAGTCTTTCAAATTTCCTGCTTCATGGAAAAGTCTGCCAGATACTGTGGCCTGCAGGCTGAAGATGGATGCCCCAATGTTACAGAAGAACTTTGGTTGAATGTCCAGGCAGCAAGATATCTCAATTCTAAAGTTTTGGAAGTTGCTTACAATGCATTTCTGCTTTACTTAGGTAATATTATATCCTTCTGGAGTTTTTGAAGAGTTGAAGACTTATAGTCATAGCTCTAGTTTTCTTTAGTAATGATAAAAGATAAATTAGTTATAAAACTTTAAACTCACAAATATAGGATCTATTTATCCTTAATTTGCTAAATGTAAAAGGACTAAATATCCTAACTATAATTCTTGCTTGATACCTATTTTGTGATATGTAATTTTACTATGTTAAAGTTAAAAACTTCCTTTGTATTTAGACTGAAAAGAGGAAATGATGTGGGATTCCTCTCTGTATGCTATGAATATGTGGTTAAATCTGGTTAATAAAGAAGCTGCTTCGGCCTATAGCAGGGCAGAATATAGCCAGGCTGGAAGAGATACATAGAGAGTAGGTGGAGTCAAAGAGATGCAATGTAGCTACCGAAGAAGAAAGATGTCTGAATGTCAGAACCTTACCTGGAAGGCCACAGCCTTGTGGCAATACACAGATGAATAGGAATGGTTTAGTTTAAGATGTAAGAGTTAGCTAGAATATTCCTAAGCTATTGGCCAAACAGTGTTGTAATTGATATAGTTTCTGTGTGATTTTTTGAGTCTGGGTGGCTGGGAAATGAGTGATTAGTCTCTGTTTACAGCTTGTGCTGCCACTGGGGGACATGATGATGTTTGGGGCTGAACTCCTGCCTGGGGTAGGGTGCATGTCTCTGTCCATTGCCCTGTGGCAGCAGCCAGGGTCTGTGTTGATTTCCAGGGCTTCAGTAACCACTGTAGTCAACGCAGATGACTAGGATCTAGTCAAACACCTGAAGCCATATCTAGGTTCTGTCATAGTTAGGGTATGAGTTGGTGTCCATGACTCCTGAAACCAAAAATGACATGATGATGCTGGGGGTCTGGGCAACCACCAGGGAACATGTTGCTGTCCGTTGCCATTATGTTGCAAGGGTTCTGCTTATCTGGATGTCTTGTACTGCCACCTGGGGTCATGGTGACAGCTGAGCCTGGGCTAATGCCTGGGATCATGTCTTGGTCTGTGGTCCAACCACAGTCAGGGTTGATGATATCTGTGACCCATGGTGCCACTAAGGCCACATGGATGCCTGGGGTCTACGTCATACCCTATGACCCTGTTGGTGTCTGAGGGCCATGCTGCCTCTGGACCTATGGTGTCTCCTGGGCTCGGGCTGCTAGTGTAGGCCATGTCTGGGTCTGTGGCCTAATAGCTGCCATGGTCTGGGCTGATGTTCATGGCTTGTGTTACTAAAAGAGGTCACAGGAATCATGTGTGTTGTAATCAGAAGTGCTGAGCTAGCTCTATCCCTCACTGGCTGTGCCCCTCAGTGGCCCTGCCTCTCTGGACACTGCAACAGGAGAGCTGGGGTACTTGGAAGAGATGGACCCACCCCTCAATATGGGAGAGTTGACCCTGATGGTATGGACCCAGGAGAGCTGTCTCTGTTTCTTGCCTGAGGGGGTAGCCCCAATTGCCTGGATCAGTAAGCTCAGCTACCACCGAGTCCATCTCCTGGACCTTGGGTTGGTCCACCCTGATGGTCTGATGGTTGCCGTATCTATGATCTACTGGAGTGTGTGAAGAGATTGGTCCTGAAGAACACAAACTGATGAAGAACATCAGTTTTGATGAGGGCCAAGTGTTGACGATGTAACAGAAACCAGAGACCTTAAACCAGACGAATGACTTATTGCAATGAACATTTTGCAGGCGGGACCAATGGAACCAATGGGATACACTGCATGACTCACCACAGTTCCTGATGCCACTAGAATAAATGAAGAGGTGCTGAAAAGATGGAGGAGCGAGGTGGGTTTTTCTTTGTTGTTTTTTTTTCTAATAAATATTTGGGGCTGCACACTGTAGGGGTGAGGGGCAGATATAGATGAACTGGGAGGTAAGCAGGAATGGGTGCAAGCTGTGAAATTTCCAAAGATCAAGAAAGAATCGCTGGGCAGTGATGGCACATGCCTTTAATCCTAGCACTCCGGGAGGCAGAAGTAGGAGGATCTCTGTGAGTTCAAGGCCAGCCTGCTCTACAGAGTGAGTTTCAGGATAGCCAGAGATACACAGAGAAATCATGCCTTGAAAAAGCAAAACAAGAAAGAATTAGATTTTTTTTTTAAAAAAAGGAACATGTGGTACATTGACTCAACGGAATGTTACTCAGCCATTAAAAAGAAATGAAATTATGAAATTTGGAAGTAAATAATGGAACTAGAAAAAAAATTCTGAGTGAGGTAACCCAGACTCAGAAAGTCAAATATGGTATGTGTTCACTTATACAGAGGCAGATTAATGTGCATATTAGCAGTTAAATCAATGATAATCAAGGTATAATCTGTAGAACCACAGAGGTCAGATATATAGTCTGGGATGGTGAGGCAGATGGATTATTCTAGGAAAGGCAATAGAATACATAGTTATGGATGGCAGGAACTGGAGTATCCAGTAGGAACAGGGAGGAAAGAGTGTGATAAAGGAAGGAACACTGGGAGAGACAGCTAAAACTAAAGGCCATTTGAGGGGTAGTATGGAAACCTAATCAACTGAAGCATCCTAAAATATGAACATATATGAAAGCAATCCAAATAAATCACCAAATAATAGAGGGAGAAGACAGAGACCCAACCGATTATCCCTTGTCACCAAATGAAGCTTCTAGTGCTGGTAGTGGGGTCCCATGGGAACTCCCAAACAACCCAGGCTATTGCCAAGAATATAGGTTACTCTCCACAAACTGCCATCAAGGCTGTATTGCTGAATACAACACCTACACAACTCACCTGACATGAACAAGCCGAGTTGTTGCCTATACAGAACTTCCACCCCTCTTTGCTACCCTCTTCGGTACAGGAAGGTACTCTGCATGCTACCAAAGCAGAAGTGTAAACACCAACACAGTTATAAATGCTGTGATCTACAATGGTGTCTTGCCTGCAACATATGCCAAGGCAATGGTGGCACAAAGCTTATGGGAATAACCAATCAATATCTAATTTGACTGAAGGCCCTTTCCAGTAGATGGAGCCCATACCTGATACTGCCTGGGTGACCAAAATCCTGAGAGTAGAGACTAGGTAACCTAGCGGCCTAGAACAAAGTTAAATACTACTATACTATACTATACTATACTATACTATACTATACTATACTATACTATACTATAGTAGTTGGGAACAATGATTCTCAACCTTCCTAATGTTGCAGTTCAACCATAAATTTAAATTTATTTTATTGTTACTTCATAACTGTAACTTTGTTACTATTATGAATGGTAAGTACATAGCCCCCAAAGTGGTTGCACCCCTCATGTTGAGAACTGCTGTACTTTAGCAACATCACAATTAAATGACTTCTAATGACATATTGTTATACCCATAGGTTAGAGGATTGATTGTTCAGCCATCATCAGAGAAGCTTCCTCCTGCAGTGGATGGGAACAAATACAGAGGCAGATACTTTGAAGGTATACTTTCCATAGTACACTATAGAAGGTGAGAGACCTTGGAACACTCATCCCTAAACAGGATATCTCCATCAAATCACTCCACTTAGGGCACAGAGAACTCAAAAAAAAAAAAAAAAGCAAACAAAGATATAAGAACCAGAGAGGATGAAGGACACCAAGGAAACAAGGCTTTTCTATACACATAGGAGCAATGCACAAAGGGACCCATAGGAACTCTGACAGCTTGCACAAGGTCTATATATAGGTCTGCCCAGACAGGGTCCTACGGCTGAAACAAGAGGTAAACACATACCCCTATCCTTAATCCAGAAGCTATCTCCAATTGATAGCCACTTGTAAATGAATTTAGTTTTCTCCAATGGAGTCTCACTGGGAAAACAAACTACTCTATAGTGGTATATTATTTTAATAAATAAAGCTTGCCTGAAGATCAGAGGGCAAAGCAGTCGTACAAGTCAGAGAGTGGTGGTACACACTTTTAATCCCAGGACTAGGGAGACAGAGGCAGATGGATCTCTATGAGTTCAAAGCCACCTTGGGCTACACAAGATTGAATCTGTCTAAATGAGAAACAGAGCTCACACAAAGGTGATCCCAGCACTTGCCATTCCGTGCCTTTAATCCCAGCACTAGGGAGGGGGAGACAGGAGTGATATGGCTGGGCATAAAGGAGCATGAAGAGAAAGAGAGAGGAACTCAGTGTGGTGTGGAGTTTGAGGGTTCTTGGAGACAGACTCTCGTCCCTTTGGTCTGAAGATTTGATAGAGGTAAAAGGTCTCTCTCGTGGTTGGTTGCTTTGCTTTTCTGATCCTCAGGTTGAATCCCAGTGTCTGTCTCTGGGTTTTTGTTATTTGTGTTATACTACAGTTAAGGGAAGGCTGCGTGGCCAAGACTAGATGGCTAACAACAAAAAAAAAAAGAACTCAAAAGTATCTGCGGAGGTTCCTTGTCACATAATGTTGTATCAGGGGTCAAAAAAATATGATTTAATCTTTCTTTTAATTATTTTTTTTAATTTTTAATATATTTCTTTCTCTTTTTAACCTACACATCCTTTGTGTATATAGTATGGCTTTCTATTTTGAGTTCTTAAAGGAATTCCTGACAGTGTAAACACGTGGGTCTCTGCATCTACATTTGTTTCTTGTGTCTTTTTTGGGCTCTATTCCTTCTTTTGTTTGTTTTGTTCTTTTCCAATGGTTTTTTATATTATTATAATTTAATTTTATTCCTCAGAATCCTGTTTATTTTCTAATGAGAGAAGGAAAGGTTGTGGATCCAGATGGGAGGGAAGATGGGAAGGATGTAAGGGTGGAGGTAGGGGAAACCATATCAGGATATATTATATGAAAAAGAAACTATTTTCAATAAAATACAATATGTAGATGATTCAGGGATCCAAGAAAAACCCAAAACTCACATTGGCTTCCAGTGTTATATGAATAACAAACAATTACTGCAGAATGGGGAACTCTTCAGGAGGGGTGCCTATGAATTGGGGAAGGACTAATCCTTACTGGGGCTGCTGTGAGTAATGCCAATAAAATTACTGGTTCACCAAAAAGAAAAAAAAGATCTTTTGATTTTAAATGTAGTGAGAATGTTTCACAAGAAAAAAAATAAAATTTGATAGAAGAAAAGTAACTGGTTGCTTTTGGTCCTTTCAAAATATTACAGAAACAATTTTATCTATGTCTGAGAACTACAAATGGAAAAGCTGCTTTATAAATTTAAGAAGTTTTAAAAACGCTTCATATGAATTCTAGATAATGAGATATGATGGCAAGGGTATAATTTTCCTGAAGAATTATGTTTTTCATGGGAAAATTTGCATGAAAATCATCTTATTTTTCTCTGAATGCTATGCTTTCCCCAGAAAGCAGTAATTCCTCTTTAGTGTTTGAAATCAATATCCTTTCCTTTCCTTCAGCTGTCAGTGGCAGGATGCTTGAATCTGAAACTCTGTTTCACCCTATAGGTGGTGAGGTGACCACATGCTTCTCACTGAGGACATCCTTTGAACTGGGAATCGAAGTGTTGGTTTCGTATGAAAACATGGACGCAGCCCTTTCACGGTGAGATGACAAATAATTCATAGTGGAAATGGCAAGGGGGAGGCAAAGCAAGGGAAGGCGGAAGAACGCCCAGGCCCTCCAGAGCTGCTCAATAAAACTAGAGATGACTTCCTGCAAGGCTGGTGCAAACCTCTTTAACGCTCTAAGTTTTGAACAAAGAATGGGGCGTTGCTGTTTCCTTATAAATTTTACTGACAATATTACAAGAAACAGCTGTTAAAGCAATACAGACAAATGTAAGCCATTTTAAAGTGGACTCTAGAGGAGTCTACTGCCTTGCCAATGTTGAGATATTCTATTTTCTTCCAATCGCTGGGCATCTCCTTGGGTTATTTAGTCTCAATTTCCGAAAGTGACATTTTTGTTTTATTTTTCAAATATTTTAAGATTTATATTTGACTCACATACAGAAACATAAAATTGGGTAACATGTTTTAGTACACGCATACATTATAGAATATCTAAATTGGGTTAAATACACCTATTTCTTCATTTATCATATTTTATGGGGAGACTTGAATTCGTCTTAGCTTTTTGCAAGGCACGATGGGAACATTTCCATACATTAGGGACATTTCAAGAGATACAATCTGGTTACCTCACTGTACACCAGGACTTCTTCCATCTAATGTAAAATACATCTTAATTTCAGTTTCAGAATATTGAAATAGAAAAAAATACCTGTGCATTAAAATAAATTCTCCGAAGAAACAGGCGTTCTTAGCTTCTCTTCCTTTGTTTTGCTCAAGCAGTTTTCTGAGATTTTTTTCTCTACCCTTTTTATAAGCCTAGTTCAAGTTTTTCAGCTGCCAATGATCTCTTTCTAATTCTCTCTCCTCCCTTTCCTTCCCTCCCTCTCGTTTCCACCAGGGTTTCCCTGGATAGCCCAGGTGGGCCTTCATTATCTCAGTCCCCCTGCCTCAGCCTCCTGAATGATGGGGTTAGAGTAACCGCCCGGGCAT
Source organism: Myodes glareolus (assembly GCF_982192425.1). Taxonomy (NCBI): domain Eukaryota; kingdom Metazoa; phylum Chordata; class Mammalia; order Rodentia; family Cricetidae; genus Myodes; species Myodes glareolus. Next base: position 24,634,547 of record NC_142042.1, on the reverse strand, counting down.
GTACCTTCATTCCAGCTCTCTCGCTCTAATGCTCTTGACTTTGGAACTCCTAACATTTGACAACTACTCGCTCCTTTCAAATTGCTACTTTCTCATTTTCTTACTGTATCTGTACTCTTGGCTTCTGTCTCGGGTTGGATCATCTTCATTCACTCGGTTAAGCAACCCTGTTCCCTCACTGTTTCACAGCCCGGGGTCTGCCCACTCATTCACAGCGGGAGCTGCTGTTTGAGGTCTTGAAGGCTTGGCTCTTGCTTGGAGACACTTCCATTCTTCTAGTCGTCCTGCCAAATCCCTGTCTGCATGTAAGATGCAGTGTGAATTTTGCCTCCTGATGAAACGTGGAAATGGCTCTGATGGACCTTGAAATCTTGGCACGATGAAAACACCAGTTACTCTTCCCCAAACCAAACGAGAACCAGCCTTTAAAATTAAAGGACATATTTCTGGAGAATATGGCTTTGCTTTGCAAATTTGGCAAGCCTGCCCTGCAATGACTTTTAAATTCTCTGTGAAGACAAAGGAATCATTTTGAGAAAAAATAAATGCCTTTGATGTCTGAAGTTCTTGAAAGCTTAGTATGAACACGAAAGCCTCATGTTATAATTTCTTTACATATATTAGTTATACACAATATTATGTTTCATTGTGACATTTCCATATACATCTATCTATCCATCTATGTATAGTGTATTTTGACCAACTGCTTTATTTTATTCAGTGAATTTCATGCAGAATTTGGTCCCAGGTTGACTTTTGTCATATCTAGGCGCTTTACTGAGTTAAACGACCCTTTAAAATTATCAACTTCTTGTCAAAAGAAATACTTAGCTGTCTACATAGGGCTATGCTATTGAATTAGCTGTAGCAACCGTGGAAAGATGTGAGACTACTGAGACTATCAGTCATGAATCCAGAACGGTATTCAAGTATGAAATAGTTTAGGTATTAGCAGTAATATACATAGTAAAAATGAAGCAGGTAATCTGGATTTCTTCTTTTCTTTTTGTTGAATTACATTGGAAGAATTGTGTTTACTTTTGCATAGCTTGGGTTGGGAGAATGAGGTAAGCATCTCAATAGTTCAGGGTAGAGGTGCAGGAGAAGGTCTGTGTAGGGAGTAGGTGAAGGAGTGAGGTGATAGTCTGCATGAGGGTGGGGTTACATAGGCCTCACCATTGCTTTCAAAAACTTGCTGGACCCTTGTGTGGGAGACACACATGCTCCTCGGGTTATAGATACTAACAGACAGGGGGTCCTTATGAAATAGAAAAAGGGGGAACTCATGATGTAAATTTTTTGGTTATGAAAACGTTTATTTTTGATGACCTAGGAGAAGTAATATTTTCTACATGTTAATTTAGGAGATTGTCTCTTCCACTTTATTTACAATTTAGTAGGCTGACCTGTTAATTATTTTAAAGCATTATCTATAATTGTAGCTCACTTAATTCTTTCTGGCCCCAGTTCCCTTTGTCTTCCCACATAGTACGTCCTATATTAAAACACGTTATTATCATGCTCTCCAACAAAAGCCAGCTGTTACCTCTTTTACATAGTCTATTGAAGAGAATGTTCTCAACTGTTCAGGGAGGGTTATTCTGGTGAATATCTGAGTTATTTTTCTAATATCCTTGTGTGTACATGTGTAATAATTTTAATGATTACCTCATGCATCCAGATTTCCATCTGAGAGCTTATTTTAGGTGTCTCTACTCAAGGCAGCCGGAGAAATGGAAGCAGGTATTCCCACAAGTGGAAAAGTTGACTAGCTACTTTTGCATGTGTTTTTAATTTTAGTTTTGTGTGTATATGTAGGTACTTATTTATGCATGTACACATGTATGCATGTGTATGTATGTTTGTGTTCGTGTGTTGGCCAGAGGATGATTTTAGGAGTCTTTTTCAGTGGCTTAATATCTTATTATTATTTTTCATTTTGATTTATTCATGTGTGATTTTAATTTGTTAATGTGTGTGCATGTGTGTATGTATGTCTGCATGTCTGGTGTGTATGTATCTGGTGTGTGTAGGTGTGCGTGGTGTGTGTATGTCACACATGTCATAGCATATATGTGAAGGTCAGAGAAAGTGTTTGTGAAGTTGATTTTCTCCATTCATCTTTATGTGGAATCTAGGAACTGAACTTACATTATGAAGCTTTCACATGAATTCCTTTGCCCACTGAGGCATTTTTATGAACCCACTACCTTACTGCTGGGAATACGGTCTTTTGCTTAGCCTGGAACTTGCTGATTCAGCCATTCTTGGTAGTCAGCTCTCTCCAATGACCCATCTGTCTTTTTGTCTCCCCATCATAAAGGATTGCAAGTGCACATGGTTGCTCCTGGATTCTACAGGTATCCTAGGGTCCAACTGCAGGTCTTGGTGCTTGCACGGCAAGTGTTTTCCTGACTGAGCCTTCTCTCTAGCTCTTACATATGAGTTTTAAATCTCCACAAATTTTATTGTTTTTTAAGATGAAAATACAGCACCAGAAAACAACCCAATAGATATAAAGAAGACATTTTACCCACAAATACATACACACATTTACTTTATCTTTTTGGTATTTATTTTTATATACATGAGTCTGTGCACCACATGTGTGCCTCGTGCTTATAGAGGCCAGAAGAAGGCTTCAGATCTCCTGAAACTGGAGTTAACAAACAGTTGGGAGCTGTCTGGTGGGTGATGGGAACTGACCCCGGCTCTTCTGCAAGAGCAACAAGAGCCCTTACCCACTGAACCATTCCTTCAGCCTTGAGTTTTCAGAACCTTAATCTGGTAATATCAATTCCATGATTCCCCAAAGCTCTATTTAACTGCTCTGATCATCACTGTTCTTCCAGTCTTTCCCCAGTGCTGAAGACTCTTCTTGGGGTGGATTTAAAGCCTGTTAAATATCCCTTCCCAGAGTGTTTGCATTCCTCAATAGCAGCTGTTTGTTCTCACTTTTCTTCCTGGGCTGGGTATCCAGTCCATACATTTATCTGTTAAATCTGATTCCAGATCAATGTAGTGAGTTATATCCAGTCATGGAAGCTATTGAACCATATATCTCACTGCTTACTGCCCTTTCCTTCAGGTCTCCAGCATCTGACCTTGGCAGTCACAGCCCTAAAAGCTCATAATCACCTTTGATGACACTCTCGGCTTCTTTGTCCTCTGAGCCTCTCATTTATCTTTTCTACCAGGACAGAACTCTTAGCCTCCCCTGATTTTTAATCTATCAGTTCAGTTCAGGCTCTCACTGACTGGCATGGCTGCTGTGTGACTGCATATGGCCTCCTCGGAGCTAGACCTTCAGTCTCTTCTGCAACCTTTTTGTGCCTAGCAGAATGCTTTCTCCTGTACAACGCTTTAATTTGCCTTCATTTTATTGCTTCATACATAAAGTTTACCTAGGACTAACATGCCAAGCCTTTCACTTAATGTTTAATATAATTTTGTTTCCTGACAAGCCTACTATTCATGCTCTGTATCATGCTTTAATTTGATTAGTTCAGTCTGAAGTTGACATTTCTACCGATGACACTTGAGATGTTCCTTTGATAGCATATGAACAAACTTCAAAAAGATGAGAGGAAGCTAATTTTAGGCTGCAGTCAATACAGAGATACATAACTGGTCCCAGCACTGAGATCAAGAGACTGAATGCCTATTCATAATCAGGGCACCTCTTCCTACAAGGTCATGGATGTCGTGGAAGAGGAAGAGAAAAGAACATAAGACCTCAGAATGGGGGTAGTGCTGTGAGATGCTGTCCTCTGGACAGGGCATTACTTTGGTACATATGAACTCACAGGAGCTGAGCTTTCCTGCTCAAGACCAATGCAAGCTCAAGCCAACCAAAATCCCAACAGAGATCAGGTGATCTCCAGACTTCCCTGAAGCGCTATTGGTAGTGAATAGTTATGGATGTGATCATTAGGCAGGTTTTTTCTCAAACTACAGTGGCTTTGTACCCATGTACATATGAACAGCACTAACTGGATTTATTAGTGGGTTACCAAATAAGAAAGACATGAAGTTGGGAGGCAGCATGTTGGGAAGTATTGTGTATTTATAGGAAGGAAGAAATAGTTGGATGTGATCATGTTTCATGTATATTTGTATGAGATTTCCCCAAGAAAAATAAATTGAAAACAAATGAATATATAAGATAAAGTAGAAAATGCACACAAACCTCAAATTTAATATTGCTCTTATTTTTTGTTGCTGTCATTGCTAGATTAAATTTAAGTATTGAAAGTTTTTGTTTTGCTTTTGACAGGATCAGCCTATTATTGCCCAGACTGACTTCAGTCTTGTTATACTCCTTCCTTAGCCTGTGAGTTTGAGGTTTACAGACATTCATCTGCATTTCTAGCTTTTAAAGTTTTCTTAGTTAATATAGAGATATTGTCCCTGTGATGTCACCCACAAAACATTTTCTGAAACATTCTAGAAAAGATTCTAGAATCCCTTTTAGATCGAATTTAATTTCACAATTCTCCATGAAGAATCCAGTCTGCTGGAAGCAGAGGTCATAAACATTGGTGACGCATTAGCATAAAGTTCTGATGGTGGACACCGTGTATCAGTTCCCCCTATGTGGCCTTGGCTTCCAGTGGTGAAGGGAAAACAAAGACCTTAATCAGTCTGAAGGGAGCCACCTGGAAGAGCACTCAGCTTGGGTGCAGCTGAAATCTTCCTGGAAGCTGAAGGACTGAAATAGGACACTATTGTGGCTGAGGCACACCACAGCAGGGTCCCTACCAGGCTTCTCGCCTTTGTTGCTGTCACACTTCGTCTCTATCTGTTGCTCTGTGTCTCCCAATGGAGCCTAGGGACCAGGAGCCAGTTTGAAGTGAGCAGGGAGTGAGACACCAGAGGCAAGAAGTAACAGGCCTGCGTGACTCCTCTGAAGCTGTATTTACACTTGGGAAACCAGTTCTCGAGCACCTTTGAGGAGAAAGCCCAAAGGAGCAATTAGTGCTTTTCATCTACCTCCCGCTCCAGAGGCAGGGGCTGTTCCCATGGCCAAATACACACCGTTTATTCCATTTTTCTCCTTCTGGATCTTAAACTCTTGAGTTTCCCGTGAAGGCATTGTGGTGTGTCCCTCCACTTCTCAGGGTGTCACTTTAAAGGAATTTTCCTCTCCTCTTTGAATTAGATCGTAATGGTCAGACTAGTTTTCACAAAGGTCTTATAAAATCCCTCCCCTAGTGGTTTGTAGTCTTTCTCAAGCGTGAGACAATTCAAATGAGATCAAGGTGTACGTACTGGTGAAAATGGAGCTGGTTGGGTGTCAGTTCTGCCCTGGGCAAGTTGGGTGTGTGTAACCTGATTCCTTCACATGTAATGTGAACAACTGGAATGTCCCTCCTTCTCCTTCAGGATGTGAAGGATGCGTCTATCATACGTTTCACTGCAGCTCTTTCTCTTTGCACCCCTGGGACACACTGCTGGATGATCCGACTGCAAGCGCTTCCAGTGGCTTGAAAGTCCTGTTTAATAGAGGGGTGGCTAGGTTTAATCTAACTGTGCACAATACTCTTGGCACTCACAGAAAAATGTAATCATTTTTCTCAACTCCTGGTTTGGATAAGAAGTAGTCATTGGTTTGATGAGCTGGGGCCAGAGATGGATGATGAATGAATAATAGGGCTGCTTGTTGCCCAAGTAGGGATATTAGATTTCAATTCATGAGAGTACTCCACTGATTGTCTTTGTGAAAAATCTAAACACAACATTTGGGCATTTAAGCTGCGATCTGGAGGAGCTAGCAGGTTATTCTTCTCCTCAGGAAGGCTTTATTTGAAATCTCATGCCAAATGCCTGTGGCATTGCTGCTGCCTCACAGCCTCAGTCCTGCTGCTCCGGCTCTTGACAATGCTGACATGGTTTCCAAGTGTGCGGTGTTCTCCTCCAGAGGACTAAAGGGAACTCTGGTTACATATTGCTAATTGTGGAGTAGGGCAAGTTTGCAGCTTATGTTTTCATAGAGGAAGCTTAGCTTTAACTTAAGGATGCTTTGGGTGTTCATTCTCTGTGTGCATGTGACAAGTTCTGTATGCTATAGAATTAATGTGTCACTTAATTGTTTACTATGTTTTCATGTAGATGGGAGACACTTGGAAAGAATCTCTTTAGAGAAACATGGAATTGACAAAAAATCCAAAAGCGATCTCTCATAAAGCACTTGACTAAGGTGTTTCTATGACGATGCCCAGGTCACAGAACAGGTTTGCACTGATAATAAAGAAGGCACAAAAAACTCCTCTCTTTTCCTGTTTTTAAAAAATCATGTCCTCAATTTTCTAAAGTAAGTTTTAAGGAAAAACATATTGATAGCAAGAAGAATGAGTATGGAAACCTTACAGTTCCTTGCTTCCAAATATGCTCTAAACATATAGTGATCAAAGCAACATGGCAATGACTTAAAACCACATATGTAGATAAGTAGTATAGAAAAGAGAGTTCAGAAATAAATCCATGCCTTTATAGTTAAGCATTTTTAATGAGTATGTCAAGAATACATGTGGTGGTTAGATGTGGGATGCCCTTCTGTAATAATATGTCTTATTACCATTGGTTAATAAAGAAGTTTATTTGGCCAAAATCCAGGCAGAATATAGCTAGGTGAGAAATCCAACCAGAGAGATTTTGGTTGGGGAGGAAAAAGATGGAATCAGGAAGACGCCAGCAGATGCAGGAGAAGCAAGATGTGAGGTTACAAGCCATTAGCCTCCTGGTAAAATACAGAATAATAGAATTGGGTTAATTTAGTTGTAAGAGATAGTTAATAATAAGCCCGAGATAATAGGCCAAACAGTTTGTAATTAATATTAAACCGCAGAGTGGTTATTTTAAAAGTGACTGAAGTACCAGGCAGGATGAGAAACCTCCAGCCACAGAGATTGGAAGGAAAATAAGAGAACTGCACTACTAGGAGATATGGCCTTGTCGGAGGATGTGTGTCACTGCGGGGTGGGGATTGAGAGCTCTTTTGCTCTAGATTCCCTCAGTGTGACTGTCAATCGACCTCCTGTTGCCTACAAGATATAGGACACTCAGCTCCAGCATGTCTGCCATGCTTCCTACCATGCTTCTGAAACTGTAAGCGAACCCCCCTCAATTAAATGTTTTCTTTATAAGAAAGCATTTGCCGTGGTCATGGTGTCTCTTCACAGCAATAAAATCCCTAACTAAGACAATACACAAGGAATGGTATCGGGAAAACTGGATATCCATATGAAGAATGAAGAAATTAAGCTCCCATCTCACACCATTAAAATTAAAAATTAACCCAAAACAGATCATAGACTTAAATTTGATGCTAGAAATGTGTATCGTTGCAGGGGGAGGGCCTGCTTGTTTGTCCCAGCCACCTGGCTAGCTTACACCCAAAATAACCACACAGAAATTGTATTAATTAAATCACTGCCTGGCCCATTATCTCTAGCCTATTATTTGGTAACTCTCACATCTTGATTTAATCCATTTCTATTAATCTGTATATGCCATGTGGCAGTGGCTTACTGGAAAAGATTCTAACCAACAGCATCTGTCTCAGGAGGAAGATCCATGGCTTCTCTGACTCCTGGCTTCTTCTTCCTTCCAGCATTCAGTTCTGTTTTCCCCTCCTACTTAAGTTCTGCCCTATCAAAAGGCCAAAGCAGTTTCTTTATTCATTAACCAATGAAAACAACACATAAACAGAAGGACCTCCGACACCAGTGTATGACCTTAAAAGCAGAAGAACAAAATCAAAATAGACCAGTAGGTTTTATTAGACTAAAAAACTTCCGTACACAATGAAACAATCTACGGAGTGAAGACATGTTATGAAATATTTGTACACGATGTGAAGCTGTGTTGCTATGATTGGCGTAGTGAAGAGCTGAATGGCTAATAGCTAGGCAGGAGATGATAGGCGGGGTTTTCAGAGAGAGAGAGGAAGAGGAGGAGGATTCTGGGTGCTTGGATTACACCAGTGAGATGCTGAAAAGGTGTTGGACACATGGTACAGAGGAGAAGTAAGCAAGAAATATGGCAGAATATAAATTAATAGAGACATCTTAACGTAAGTTGTAACAGGTAGTTGAGACAAGCCTAAGCTAAAGGCCAAGCTTTCATAATTAATAATAAGTATCTGTGTCATTATTTGGAGCTATCAGCAGACAAGAAAGTCTGACTACAAAGATACAGCAACCAGGACAGAAAAATATTTTTAAAATGTTAAAGCTTTGTTTAAAATACACAAACCTTCAACCCAGTTCTATCCCTCACCTACATAATGAGAGGAGAGAACTCACAACCACAATGCATTTGTTAACTGTTTCAGTGTGGCCATTTCACAATATATTCATATTTAAAACGTCATGATGTGTATGTTTGAGAGATACATACAACTGCCTACCAATTAAAAATGTATTAGAAAAAAATTGGAAGAAAAAATCTTAACCCTTGTTCAGCTTCATCATTTTCCTCTTTGCAGAAGTGCTCAGTGCAAGAAGAGCTTTATTTGCTCCTCCAAGAGCAGCGGCAATGACGCTCAATGGATGAGCCTTGTAGGGCAGCCACTGAGACTGAGAGTTTGACCTGTTAGCTCATGCAATCCTCTCAACCCATCCACAGGAGAAGGGTTTTTATTTCACAGACAAGGAACCTGGAACTTGAAGTTTGAGTGTTCATCCCAAAGTCTTACACAAAGTGAGCACCAATGCCCTTCCTCCACAGTGACTATAACATTCCCTTTACTGTGCAGGAGGCAGGAAATTGATCTAATATTGGAGATTGTGCTACCTTTTCTTAAATTGTTTAGGTGAACAAATTGTGTTTATGTTTAACAAAAAGGAGTCTTTACTTTTATCTACTTCTTTTATAAGATCAAATTTTTGCTGATGCAGTTTTGTGTACACCCAGTTCCCTGTATCAACCTCCCCCAACAAATACACACCTATATACACTCCCCTACACACACACACACACACACACACACACACACACACACACACCTATACACAATCCTCTACATACACAAACACCTATACACACATCCCTACACACACACCACACCTATACACAATCCTCTACATACACAAACACCTATACACACATCCCTACACACACATACACACACACACACACACACACACACACACACAAGCAGTACTGTGAAATAACAGAAGAATTTCTGGATCACAACCATAGCCATCTCTCTTTGTAGCATGTATATCTGTTCGTTGGGAGTTGGGAGATAAGAATGTTGCTTTGGTTTAGAAACTGGGATTTTGACTTTTAATTTACTTGTTAATGCCAATATGGATGAAATACTAAGTTTTTTTTATAATGCATATTCTTAAGTGTGTTTTTTGTACCCTTTAAAGATGCATCTGTGGAGAGCCAAGATGGTAGATTAGAAGCAAGTAGTCTTTATCAGCTTCTCAGTGGCTCAGAATTGAAATATCCAGAAAACAGCTTCTCATTGTTTGGCTAAGGGAATGCACTTAGGGAGACTCTTTATACTGAAACAGAGGGCAAGAGGAAATAAAAAAAACACCTCAGCCCAAAACCCCTAGCAGTTCTTGCTATGCAAAGAGGAGAAAACTAGAAAAACAAAGGGGAGAGAGAGAGGAAATAGGTACAGACTCAGGGAAGAGCAGAGAGGCAGGCTGGACTCAGCTGATCTGGATGCTAAACACTCTCCTGCTGCTTAAGAAGTGATTTGCATTTCTCAGTGTAAAGGGAAGCCATGTGGAGATGCTGCCCATGCTTGTTGCTGTGAGATTCTAATTCCCTATAGTGTTTTCTTGCCACTCACAAGTATTTTTCTCTACCCCTACTAGCACCAGTTTAGTGACCTATGTGTCCTTGACAGATGACACTGAAGAAAACTTGAAAGATAAGTATGGAATGATTTGGGTCAGAGATATTGAACATGGTAGACCCTTTTTGTTCAAGACTGCTGGGTGGCAGCCAACTGATAATGTCAGACTAAGCATGACCGGATTCAATGCAGAGACTAAACCGAAGAAAACCATTGTCAAAGGCAGTGAAAAGGATGGAACCTGCTGTGCTCCTTCACCAGGACAGACTGTTACCCTGCACTCTGCGCGGCCTTCAAAGGATGCATGGAACCCACATGTGCAGTAGAACTTGATGTTAGCCAGGCTCTCCAATGTTAGTCAAACTAATCTGTCTGTAGCTCAGGGAACTTTGGTGTTAAGCTGCCAGTACTAGATAGCAGAGAGGTTGACAGTCGTTCCAAACACCTCTAGACCCATCATTTGTGACCAGTGGACAACACACAAAGAAACGGGTGATTGTACCTTGTGCTTGCTTCCTAATGATCCTCAGCTCAAGAAAACACAGGCAAAATGTAGAGTAACTGTGGTAGTCAACAGCTATCCTTTCCAGCACAACTACCTCAGCTGAAATAATTAGTTTCTTACCTTTTAGAAATCAAGACTTACATCCCCACTTTCTAACTAGTTTTATTCTGGTGTGTCTTAGGGTTTCTATTGTTATGATAACACACCAGGGTTAAAGGCAACTTGGGAGGGAAGCATTTATCTAGTGTACACATTATAGCCCATTATTGAAGTCAGGGAAGGAACTCAAGGCAGGAACCTGGGGGCAAAACTAAAGAAGAAGACTTGGAGGGATGCTGCTTATTGGCTTACCCCCTATGGCTTGCTAAGCCTGCTTTCCTATATAATCAAGGAACACCAGGGATGGTACTGCCCAACATGAGCTGGGCCCTTGCACATCAATCATCAGTCAAGCAAATGCCTCACTTGCCTACAGAACACTTCAACTGAGGCATTTTCTCGATTAATATTCCTTCTTCCCAAAAGACACTAGCTCATTTTATACTGACATAAACACAAGCCAGCACAGTGTGTGTATTTTATATTCCTTATCTTTTTATATGATTCTGTATTCTTCCCCCACTAGAATTCTCTCCCTTATCACAACCTTTCATATTCTTTTGCCTGACTTTCCTTTCTCTTAATTTTGAATATTCTATTTTAAGTGTTCATTTGATTTCCATTTTCATTTTCCTTTTAGATCTTGTATCTCTCTCTCTCTCTCTCTCTCTCTCTATATATATATATATATATATATATATATTCTTATTGTTAGGGTTGTAGATAGTACATTATATTTGCTTTATTATCTCATTCATTGCTATTTATTGCTATTATTTCTTTTTTTATAAAAATTTATTAATTTATAAAAGTTTCCATTTCTGCCCCTCCTCCCAACACCCTCCCAATCCCCCCACTCCCTCTCCTCCTCCCTCTCCATCCCTAAGAGCAGTCAGGGTTTCCTGCCCTGTGGGAAGTTCAAGTTCCTGACCCTTTCCTCCAGGTCCAGGAGGTGAGCATCCAAACAGACTGGATGCCAAAAATCCAATATATGCAGAGGAAACAAGTCCCAGTGTCATTGTCAATGGCTTTTCAGAAAGACCCTGTGCCAGCCACATTCAGAGAATCTGGTTGGATCACGTGCTCGTTCAGTCCCAGTCCAACTGGCCTTGGTGAACTCTCATTAGATCAGTCCCCTTGTATCAGTGAGTGAACGCACTCCTCACAGTCCTGCCTTTCTTGTTCATGTTCTCCCTCCTTCTGCACATCATTTAGACCCTGGGGTCTCAGTCCAGTGCTCCAATGTGGGTCTCTGTCTCAATCTCCATCCATCAACGGGTGAAGGTTCCCCCTGGCCTTGCCTTCTTTGCTCACGTTCTCTTTCCTTCTGCTTCTCATTTGGACCTAGGGAGTTAAGTCCAGTGTTCCAATGTGGGTCTCTGTCTCAATCTCCATCCATCGCCAGATGAAGGTTCTATGGTGATATGCAAAATATTCATCAGTATGGTTATGGGCCAAGGCCGGTTCAGGCACCCTCTCCTCTGTCCAGAGAACAATCTGGGGATCTCTCCTTGGACCTGGGATCCCCTTTGTAATCAAGTCTCTTGTAAACCCTAAAATGACTCCCTTAGTTGAGATATATACTTCCCTGATCCCATATCCATCCTTCCTTCCTCCCCCCATCCCAATCCCCTGAGCTTTCCCCATTCCTCCCCTACTCCCTTCTCTCTAACCCTCTCCCCTTCCAACACCGCCCCCACATGCACCCGGATAACTACATGATTTTCTTCAGTTTCACCTTCTTATTTAGCATCTCTAGGATCACGAAAAATAGACTCAAAGACCTTTAATTATGGCTAGAATCCACTTATGAGTGAATACATACCATATTCCTCTTTTTGGGTCTGGGTTACCTCACTCAGTATAGCGTTTTCTATGTCCATCCATTTACATGCAAAATTCAAGATGTCATTGTTTTTTTACCGCTGTGTAAAACTCTAATGTATATATGTTCCACACCTTTTTTAACCATTCTTCTATTGAGGGGCACCTAGGTTGTTTCCAGGTTCTGGCTATTACAAATAGTGCTGCTATGAACATAGTTGAACAAATGCTTTTGTGGTATGATAGGGCATCTCTCGGGTATATTCCCAAGAGTGGAATTACTGGGTCCTGAGGGAGGTTGACTCCCAGTTTCCTGAGAAACCGCCACACTGATTTCCACAGTGGCTGCACAAGTTTGCATTCTCACCAACAATGGATGAGAGTTCCCCTCTCTCCACATCCTCTCCAGCATAGGCTATCATTGGTGTTTTTGACTTTAGCTAATCTGACCGGTGTAAAATGGTATCTCATAGTTGTTTTGATTTGCATTTCCCTGATCGCTAAGGATGTTAAGCATGACCTTAAGTGCCTTTTGGACATTCGAAGTTCTTCTGTTGAGAATTCTCTGTTCAGATCAGCACCCCATTTTTTAATTGGGTTAATTAGAATTTTAGTGTCTAGTTTCTTGAGTTCTTTGTATATTTTGGAGATCAGACCTTTGTCTGATGAGGGATTTGTGAAGATCTTCTCCCAGTCGGAAGGTAGCCTTTTTGTCTTACTGACGGTGTCCTTTGCTTTACAGAAGCTTCTCAGTTTCAGGAGGTCCCATTTATTCATGGATTCTCTAATTGTCTGTGCTACTAGGGTTCTACCTAGGAAGTGATCTCCTGTGCGTATGTCTTGTAGACTACTTCCCACATTCTCTTCTATCTGGTTCAAAGTGTTCAGATTAATGTTGAGGTCTTTAATCCATTTGGACTTGAGTTTTGTGCATGGTGATAGATATGGATCTACTTTCATTCTTCTACAGGTTGACATCCAGTTATGCCAGCACCATTTGTTAAAGATGCTTTCCTTGTTCCATTGCATACCTTTAGCTCCTTTGTCGAAAATCAAGAGTTCATAGGTTTGTGGGTTAATATCTGGGTCTTCTATTCAATTCCATAGGTCGACTTCTCTGTTCTTATGCCAGTACCAAGCTGTTTTCAATACTGTAATTGTGTAATAGAGTTTGAAGTCAGGGATGGTTATACCGCCAGAAGTTCCTTTATTATATAAGATTGTTTTGGCTATCCTGGGTTTTTTGTTTTTCCATATAAAATTGATTATTATTCTCTCAAGGTCTGTGAAGAAGTTTGATGGGATTTTGATGGGGATTGCATTGAATCTATAGATTGCTTTTGGTAGAATTGCCATTTTTAATATGTTGATCCTGCCAATCCAAGAGCAGGGAAGATCTTTCCATTTTCTGGTATCCTCCTCAATTTCTTTCTTCAAAGACTTAAAGTTCTTGTCAAATAGGTCTTTCACTTCCTTGGTCAGAGTTATCCCAAGATATTTTATGCTATTCGTGGCTATCGTGAAAGGTGAAATTTCTCTGATTTCCCTCCCTGCTTCTTTATCCTTTGTGTATAGGAGGGCAACTGATTTTTGGAGTTGATCTTGTATCCTGCAACATTACTAAAGGTGTTTATCAGCTGTAGGAGTTCTTTGGTAGAGTTTTTGGGGTCGCTCATGTATACTATCATATCGTCTGCAAATAACGAAAGTTTAACTTCTTCCTTTCCAATTCGAATCCCCTTGATCCCCTTATGTTGTTGTTTTGCTATTGCTAGAACTTCAAGCACTATATTGAAGAGGTATGGGGAGAGTGGACAGCCTTGTCGTGTTCCTGATTTCAATGGAATGGCTTTGAGTTTCTCGCCATTCAGTTTGATGTTAGCTGTCAGCTTGCTGTAAATACCTTTTTTATTATATTTAGGTATGATCCTTGTATCACCAATCTCTTCAACACCTTTATCATAAAGGGATGTTGAATTTTGTCAAATGCTTTTTCAGCAACTAATGAAATGATCATATGGTTTTTTTTCTTTCAGTTTATTTATATGATGGATTACATTGATAGATTTGCGTATGTTGAACCAGCCCTGCATCTCTGGGATGAAGCCTACTTGATCATAATGGATAATTTTTCTAATGTGTTCTTGGATTCGGTTTGCCAGTATTTTATTGAGAATTTTCGCGTCGATGTTCATGAGTGAGATTGGCTGTAATTCTCTTTCTTGGTTGTGTCTTTATGTGGTTTTGGTATCAGGATAACTGTAGCTTCATAAAAAGAGTTTGGCAATGACTCTTCTGTTTCTATATTGTGAAATACCTTCAGGAGTGTAGGTATCAGCTCTTCTTGGAAGTTCTGGTAGAATTCTACATTGAAACCATTTGGCCCTGGGCTTTTTTTGGTCGGGAGGTTTTTGATAACAGCTTGTAATTCTTCGTGACTAACAGGTCTATTTAGATTGTTCACCTGGTCTTGATTTAACTTTGGTAAATGGTATTTATCTAAAAACCAATCCATTTCTTGTACATTTTTCAACTTCGTGGCATATAAACTTCCGTAGTAAGATCTAAAGATTCTCTGAATTTCCTCTGTGTCTCTTGTTATGTCCCCCTTTTCATTTCTGATCTTATTAATTTGAGTGTTCTCTCTCTGCCGTTTGATTAGTTGGGCTAGGGGTTTGTCAATCTTGTTGATTTTCTCCAAGAACCAACTTTTTGTTTCGTTGATTCTTTGGATTGTTTTCTGTGTTTCTATTTTGTTGATTTCAGCCCTCAGTTTGATTATTTCCAGTCTTCTACTTCTCCTGGGTGAGTCTGCTTCTTTTTTTTTTCCAGAGCTTTCAGGTGTGCTGTTAAGTCTCCAATGTGTGCTTTTTCCATTTTCTTTAATTGGGCACTTAGTACTATGAACTTTCCTCTTAGCACTGCTTTCATTGTGTCCCATAGGTTTGAGTACGTTGTGTCTATATTTTCATTAAATTCAAGGAAGACTTTAATTTCTTTCTTTATTTCTTCCTTGACCCAGCCATGATTCAGTAGTTGACTGTTCAACTTCCACGCATTCGTAGACTTTCTGGTGTTCGAATTGTTATTGAATTCGAATTGTTATTGAATTCTAACTTTATTCCGTGGTCATCCGACAAGACACAGGTGGTTACTAATATTTTTTTGTATCTGTGGAAGTTTGCTTTGTTACCTAGTATGTGGTCAATTTTCGAGAAGGTTCCATGAGCTGCAGAGAAGAAGGTATATTCTTTCCTATTTGGGTGGAATGTTCTATAGATATCTGTTAAGTCCATTTGATTCATTACCTCTAGTAATTCTCTTATTTCTCTGTTGAGTTTCTGTCTGATTGACCTGTCCATTGGTGAGAGAGGTGTGTTGAAGTCTCCTACTATTAGTGTGTGTTGTTTGATGACTGCCTTGAGTTCTAAAAGTTTTTCTTTTACATAAGTGGGTGCTTTTATATTAGGGGCATAGATATTCAGGATTGTGACTTCCTCCTGATGAATTGTTTCTGTTATGAGTATGAAATGTCCATCTCCATCTCTTCTGATTGATTTTAGTTTGAAGTCAATTTTGTTAGATATTAGAATGGCCATACCCACTTGTTTCTTAGGTCCATTTGCTTGGAAAACCTTTTCCCAACTTTTTATTCTGAGTTGATGTCTATCTTTGTGGTTGAGGTGTGTTTCTTGTAAACAGCAGAATGTTGGATCCTGTTCTCGTACCCATTCTCTTAGTCTGTGCCTTTTTATAGGTGAGTTGAGTCCATTAATATTAAGTTATATTAATGACCAGTGGTTGTTGATTCCGGTTATTATTTTTTTTTTGTGTGTGTGTAGTAGAGTTTGTGTGTTTCTCTTCATTGAGTTGTGGTTGTGAAGGGTCGCTAGATGTCTGGGTTATTGTAGGCAGTGTTGGCAATGTTGGATTCCTTGGGTTGAGATTTTCCTTCTATTACTTTCTGTAAGGCAGGATTTGTGGCTATGAATTGTTTAAATTTATTTTTATCCTGGAATATTTTGTTTTCTCCGTTGATAGTGAACGATAGTTTGGCTGGGTATAGTAGTCTGGGTTTGCATCCATGGTCTCTTAGTTTCTGCAGTACCTCTATCCAGGACCTTCTGGCTTTCATGGTTTCCATAGAGAAGTCGGGTGTGAGCCTGATAATTTTACCTTCATAAGTTATTTGACCTTTTTCCTTTGCACCTCTTAATATTCTTTCTTAAATTTGTATGTTTTGTGTTTTGATTATTATATGGCGAGGGGATTTTTTTTTTGATCCAGTCTATTTGGTGTTCTGTATGCTTCTTGAACCTTCATAGGGATATCGTTCTTTAGGTTGGGAAAGTTTTCTTCTATAATTTTGTTGAATATATTTTCTGGCCCTTTGATCTGCAATTCTTCTCCTTCTTCAATCCCTATTATTCTTAGGTTTGGTTTTTTTTTTTTATTGTGTCCCAGATTTCTTGAATGTTTTGTGAAGATAATTTGTTGGATTTGCTGTTTTCTTTGATCAGAGCGTTTGTTTTCTCTATGGTATCTTCAGAATCTGAGATTCGTTCTTCTATCTCTTGTATTCTATTGGTTATGCTTAATTCTGTAGTCTCCGTTCGTTTACCTAGGTTTTCCATATCCAGCCGGTTCTTGGTTTGTGTTTTGTTCATTGTCTCCATTTCAGTTTTCAATTCTTGAACTGTTTCCTTTACCTGTTTGATTGTTTTTTCTTGGTTTCCCAGGGTATCATTCACGGATTTACTCATTTCTTCAAACTTTTTGTTATACTTCTCATCCATTTCTTTACTCATTTCTTCAAACTTTTTGTTATACTTCTCATCCAATTCTTTAAGGGAGTTATTCATATCCTGTTTAAGGAACTCTATTGCTTTCATAATGGCACTCTTTTCCACGTCTTCTGGATTAAGGTGTCCAAGTTCTTCTATTGTAGGGTCGTTGGGATCTGGTGTTTTCATGTTGTTTTTCAGATTGTTGGAGGAGGTCTTGCCTTGGCATCTGCCCATGTCTTCCTTCAAATGCTCTCTATTGGGTCTTCTGGTACCAGGTCAGGTTCTCTTATTGGGCAGGGACTTCACTGACAGAAGGCCTACCTTTCCTCAGGCAGTCTATTGAAACACAGGTACTCCCTCCTTTTGGTTTGTGCCTTCATCCCAAGTTCAGTGCGCAAGGCAGCTGAGCTGTGGAAATTTTATTGCCCCAGGGGGAAGGGAGAAATATAGGAAGGTGTACCTGGATGGAAGCTGGGATGGCAGGCCCGAGAGCTTAGCAAGGTGGAGCCACCATTGCAGGGTGACCTGGGGGTCTTAGGGGTCTAGGGGGTCGGGGAAAGTCTGAACTCTTCCTCGCCGGGCTCCTGCTGCAGGCCAGAAGCAAACTCACCCCTCCGATGGCTGTCTGCTAGAAGTCAATGCCCCTTGCTGGACAGGAATGTCGCTGAGTTGACACAGGGCCCGCTTGTCCTCAGGCAGGCTTTTAAAACACAGGAACTGCCTCCTGCCGGGATGCGCCTATAGCCCAGGCCCAGCGCGCAAGGCAGCTGAGCTGGGGTAATTTTGTGGCCCCAGGGGGAAGGGAGAAATATAGGAAGGTGTACCTGTATGGAAGCTGGGATGGCAGGCGGGAGAGCTTAGCAGGGTGGAGCCACCACTGCAGGTTGACCTGGGAGTCTTGCTATTATTTCTTTAATTCGGTCTATGTGGTGGTAGAGATTGAGCATGGCACTTTAAGCATTCTATGTGGACACTCTACCTCTGAGATATTGGAAAAGATCAACAAAATTGAAGACCTTTAGATCAAGCAAATGAGTGATGAACCAAATTAATAAAATCTGAGATGAAGCTAGGAATATCTCATGACATACTACTGAAATACGCAATTGTATGAAGGAACATTTTGAAAACATATACATCCATAAGTTAGAAAAGCAAGAAGAGGGAATGATTTTTTTTTCTACCCAGGACTTACAAAAATTCAGCCAGAAGACGTATAAAACCTGAACGGAACAGTGGAGTTGATACAATGATAGCAAGTCTTCCAGTGAAAGACCCCGATTTCCAGACAGATTTGCTATGGGATTTTTATCAAACCTTTAAAGAATAAAACCACGCAAATGCTCTTCACACTATTACAAAAACGAGAAAAAAGAGACAGGCTTATGGATTTATTATACAAAGCCAGTTTTATCCTGGGTCAAAAGAGGAAAAATGATATGACTATAAAAGAAAACCATAGACTGGTAACCTTGAAGGAAACTACTTAGTAAAATACTATCAGGCTGAATTCAAGGACACTACAAAATATTGCAAATGATGATGAACTCTCTTTTATTCTCGGAAGGACATATTCATGCATTAATTAATTAATACAATAAAACATGTGACCCATCTGAAAGCTGAGGACACACCGTGGAATTTGTAGCTTCCAGGCAGTGACCACTGATCCATGCTGATGAAGGAACACTTCACGCAGCTCTCAACAAAGAGTACAAGATGACGGGATCATCTGAGAAGAGCAATCCTGAGAAAAATAAGCTACACCCCAGAGCCATAGTACGAAGGCATGATGTTGGCACAAAAACGTGCATTAAAGCCAATGGAGTAGAATACGGAGTCAGATATAAATCAGCACATTTATAATCCTCTGATTCTCAGCAAAGGTACCCAAAACACACAAAGGAGACAGAGAGACTAAAAGTTTTGTTTTAAAGACAAGACTTCTCTATGTAGTCCGGACTGCCCTGGAACTTGCTAGTAATAGACCAGACTGACCTCCAACTCACAGAGGTCCTCTGCCTCTGTCTTCCTGGGCTGGGTTATATAACAAAGCAGGCTAAGCAAGTCATAGGGAGGAGAATAGTAAGCAACACTCCTCCGTGGCCTCTGTATCAGTTTCTGCCTCCAAGTTCCTTCCCTGAGTCGCTGTGCTAACTCCCTTTGATAACAGACAGATGTGAAACTATAGGCCGAAATATACCCTTTCATCTTCAAGTTGCTCCTGGTCATGGTGTTTTAACAGTAGGAGCCTTAACTATGAAACCGTGTTTTTTTTCTTCCAATTTAGAAAGACGCCATTTATTTTAAACTTAAGACTTACCTGTGTACTTAAGATATATCTTCTTTTGGATAATTCCCCATTCTTTTGTATAAACTGTGAGTGTGTAGATGATTGTGGCTATGCAGACACAATTCAGAAAATGTATGTGCGAGATTCAGGTGGATGAATTTTCATGATTTAATTGGGTACAGGTCCAACTCCCCAGGATTTGAATCTATGAGGTAGGGCTGTGTGTCCCTAGTTTAGAAAGGATCAACTTTATAACATCTGTAACTTTCCAATCAAGTTCAGGCCCTCATATTTCTTATCTTGTCTGATTTTAAATTCTGGTTTGTGGGTAACTATATGCATTGTGTGGAGTTAAAGGTATCATCATTGGTAATTTCTCTTGATATTTTACTTTGTCAAAGACTATATACTGTGACAAGACTATGCATGTGTGACATTGTAACATGTTGTACCCACATCTAGCTGCTCCCACTTGAGAAATAAAGGTCACTGGGAAGAAAACAATATGATTACTTAAGAGCTAGCTTGTTAGAAAACTGGGGGTTCTACTGTCTCACAGCCCCACCTGGGGAACACAGGTAGGTGAAAAGGGTATTGCATGCAGGTGCAGGAGATGCAGGGGGTGGTAGAGAAGAAGGCTGCATGCTGGGCAAGTTCTTATGCATCCACACTTGTGCCTCTTTCTTAGAACATTGCATTGGTCTTTGACCTCCCTGAGCTGATTTATGGGATTATTTATACAAACATAGTACTTTTCAGAAATTTAAGCATCACAAAGAATTATATGTTTTATATTAGTTGATGTTCCGTATCAAAGAACAAGAAGAGAATGTTATCTTGTCTGATGCTGCATGAAAGTCACTACATATTCAGTTTCTAAGTCTAAGGAAATACTTTAGACTTTTCAGTTAACATCTTAGTGAATTGGGCATGGCTCTTCTTAATGACAATTGAAAGGAGAGGAAGAAACTCTAGAAATGACAACTTTGAAAGCAACAGCACTGTCATAATATTAACAGATAGTATATCTGATTTCTGGCGTAAATGCTTCTAAAATTCTTAATTACACATGGTGGGGGTTAGGGTTGCATCCTTTGTTGTATGTAGAAATGCCCTTTGGCTATTTCTGAGTCAACTAAATTGAGTGATATTTGGAGAACCTTTACACAGCATCTGCATGGCAATTGGTTTCTAAAGCACCCGATAATGGCGTCTTTCCACCATGGTAACAAGATACCTGAAGTCACTCTAAGTGAAAAAATGTTTCCTTTTATAATGGTTTCTGAGATTTCACTCCATGGGTGGATGCCTTGATAGCCTTTGTTTTGTGACACTCTTCTGGATAGATATGAACAAATGTCCCACTTATCAGACAAGGAACTGACAGATTAAAGCTACGATATCACAAAAATCCAACTTGGTAAACCATTGAGTTTTATTGGGCTTATTTACAGAAATATGGGTGAAAATCACTTACGTGAGCAGAAATGATTCAAAGACAGCTTCATCACCAAAATCCTACCCCAGCATAAGTGACAGGTCACAAAGTCTGGAAACCTGGAGCTCACGGCACAACTTGCAAGCAGGTCAATAGATTGGAGTGTGTCTCTTCCAGGTATCTCAGCTGGTCTGAGTCTTCTAGGAAGCTTCTTTTAAGCACTCCTCAGCAGTTCTTACTGCTTCTATAAGCTTGGAGATGGAAGGGCCTAGTCAATCTGATGAGTTTCATGGAGTTCCTGAAGCTATTGAGTTGTCAACTTCCTTAATTTTGAGGAACATTCCTGATAGATGGAATATTTCACCTCTCTTTGGAATAATATGTGTCTTGATGAGCATCCTTCCAAGGTAAAATGTTGGCTTTTCTGGGAAATTGCTACAGAACAGGGTCAAAGATGAGGTAGAACATCATAGTGGGTAGCACATGGTGGGAGAAATGTGCTACTTTGTGGCAGCCAGGAAGAAGAAAGAAGAGGAGGAAGAAGAGGAGGATTAGAAAGAGATAAGGAGGTGTGGTGAAGGGAAGTGGGGAGGGAGAGGACAGAAGAAGCAAGAGAGAGGAAAGGTCTAGGCATAAGATACAAACTTGATGATATGTCCTAATGACTACTGCTTCTACCTAGGCCCTAATCCTAACAACCTTTTCAATTAGGACCTCAGTAGTGGAGGGATCCATTGATGAATTTAGTGCCTTCATAATCCAATTATTGATCACTTATTTTAATCATAAAATTTGAATAAGCAGTATTAGCCAATTTTTATAATTGAAAGGACAGTGGTTAAGTGGCCTGCTCTTTCATCCATAAGTGGCAACGCTACTCTCACGTGCCTCATAGTGTATAAGGAGTAGAGAAGAAGAGGATGGCATTGTGGGAACACGTCCCCTAAAATTCCCGCATTAAAGCACAGATCCACGCAGAGCTGTCATGGATGGGATGGGCACTTACAGAACAGGTGTGGAGAGCTGCCTAGCCCTCTTTGCACTCCCTGTCATCTGAAGAGACGACAAAGTGCCCACCAGACACAAAGAGTGCTAGTACTTGACTCTTTGACTTCCCAATTTCCAAAGATGAAACAAAGAAAAACGAAACAAGCACTTTCTGTTATTAATAAACTACCCAACCTTGAGTATGTGGCTATAGGAGTGAAATGCTCAAGACAGTAGATGGTAAGACATTAACGTAAGACTAGTAGGAAGAAATGACCATATTCAATTTGAGCCTCACACAGTTCCGATCATCTCATTTAAATAATGGGTTATGGAGGCTTCTACCCATTTTATGTGGTACGAAAAGGAAAATTGTAGAGTACGGCTTTACTCAAATATAATATAGAGAAAAGATGCTGGTAAGAAATGTATTTCACCTCTGTACCCACTCCACCTATAGGATGCCCACACATGAATTTTCTGAAGAAAGATTTGCCAATTAGAATTGTCCCAACATGGATGAATTTTTGCATCTCAGTTGTCAATCACATTATTGAAAAGACTAAAATTAGAATGCTGGAGGAAGAGGTCTTAGAACCTATAAAAGCAAGATGTGAATTTTCTTTCAAAAGAATAGTTAAGAAGAATGACTTTTTATATTTATATGTATATTTGATATTTAAGACCCACCAAAGCACAGTGTGCTACACTTTGCAAATATATACATTTTCCCCAATGTGCACTTAATCTCTGTGGAGGGGAAGGACTAGGTGCTACCTAGCAACCATTTATTTCATTTATTTGTGCACTATTCATGAAACTGTACCAATGCAGACTACTTTTAGTAAGACTTTTGAAACAAAACATAGGCATTACTTTATTCCGTTATGCGTTTTTGGTGCACATTCATCATGCCATAATACGAGATTTGAAGTTCTTTCAAATGATTCAATGTTCCAAGGCTTTTTTTGAAAATGAGCTTTTTTTGTGGTCCTTTCTTAAAATCAGAAAAAGCCAGTGATGGAGTGCAAACAGAATGTTATTTGTATTCTTTCTGTAAGTGCCTGGGCCTTTATTTCACTGCTACCGATCGAATGGCACCTTCCCCTTAGCACATTTGAGAGTAATTAGGGAACAAGACTGATGATAGCAAAGACACCTTAGTATGTCTGATGCTTGACAGCTTCCCATAGCAGCATGATGGATAGCAAAAGCAAATTACATAAGAAAATCCCTAACCAAACTGCATCTCTTTAGAGTAAGTGCTAAGCATGCATTTCCTTTGAATTCTTAAGTACTTCCTTAGTTCAGTTCTTACACATTCAATTTCTGATTAACTGCAGAAGTCTGTATGATGAGAAGGTTCAATTTTTTCCTTTTTGTTTTGATTTGCTATGTAGTCCAGACTGGCCCAGAACTTGCAGTGATATTCTGGCTTCTGTCTCCCAGTGTTGGAATTACAGATGTGCACGATCATGCTCAACTTGAGAAAGGAAATTCCAAACACAAGTAGAAGCTATCTTGAGGGTATTTGATTCTTCCCACAGGGCAGGAGACCCTGACTGCCCTTGGGGACAAAGAGGGAGGAGAAGAGGGAGGGGGGAGTGGGAGGGCGTTGGGAGGAGGGGCGTAAATGGAAACTCTTTGTAATTTAATAAAATTACTTTCAAAAAAAATAAAATATAATTGTTCAATTATCATAAAAAAAGATCTTAACAAAATTTGACTGAAAATTGGAACTTAAGTATTAAATTGTTCCTCAAAGTACAGTCGAGGACAGAATGCAGAGAGATGTTGGATGAAAAATAGAGAAGACAAGCAGACTGGATAACCACAGCCTTGACATTCCATCCTGAATGACAAGCCCAGATCGACTGGCCGAGAGAGAGAGATGGAGAGAAGCAGACGAGATTAGATAGGAGCATTAGTTTTGCTATGGGTGGCTGTACTGGTTAGTTTTTGTTTGTTTGTTTGTTTGTGTTGACACAAACTAGAGACACCTGGGAAAAGGAAGTATCAGCCAAGGAATTGTCTCCATCAGACTGATCTGTTGGTATATCTGTAGGAGCATTTTCTTTCTTTAAAAATTATTTTATGTGTATGGAAGTTCTGTCTGCAGATATATATATATATAGATAGATATCTATATCTCTATCTATCTATCTATCTATCTATCTATCTATCTATCTATCTATCTATCTATCTATCTATATATCTGTGTACCACTTGCATACAGTCCCTGCACAGGCCAGAAGAGGGCGTTGGATCTTCTGCAACTTCAGTGACAGATGGCTGTGAGCTGCCATGTGGTTTCTGGGAATCAAACAATTTATTTTAAAAATTATACCATGACACTATTTTCTTTTTTTCACATTTAAGTTTTAACAAATGACAATTTTTTATTTATAACTAAAAACATCTGAAAGTTTCATCACACCTAGGTGCCAAGATATTTCTGTTAAATACTCTTATAAGACTATATAATTTATAGTTCTGAAAAGTATTAATCCTTCTGCAAATCAAGTCCTGTGTGGAAACAAGACTGTTAACTATCAATCTCAACAGTTCTAGCTACATGAATTATCACGGTGAATGCTTTTTTTAACAGTATGATAAAAATCAGTTCAGTCAGTTCCACAAACCTTAGGTGTTGATGTTTATCTCCAGGATTTCTGTCAACAGGATTAATATGCATTCTTATTATATTTACATTTTGTTGCAAATACAGGAGACTATCAATGTTTTAATATTAGTTACTTGAGAGTTGCTTTCGGCATCTTGGTCATATTCACTGACCTTCCCCAACTCTTTGCACATTCATCCACTTCCCCTACCAATCTCTTTTAAAATTAAACCTCCAAAGACCAAAGCAACTGCCAAAATATTCTTAAATGAGTGTTCTTCCACTGGAGTATGATTGAGTTACCAGGGCCCAGTCTTAGAGCAAACAGTCTCTACCCTCTCTTAACAGCTAGCAATTACCAGTATTGTCACAGCTAATGTTGGGTGTGTGTGCCAAACTCTCTTCTTTTCATTGGGATTTGGTCCGTCTTGGGTTTGTACAAGTGTTATGGATGCTTTTATAATTGCTGGGAGTTTATATGTGCAGCTGCCCTGCTGTGTCCAGATGACAATGTTTCTTTATTGTCATCCACCATCTTTGACTCTTATAATCTTTCTACTTATTCTCTACAATAATGTCTGAACCTTGGAAGTGTGTGTGTGTGTGTGTACTGTGTGTGTGTGTGTGTGTGTGTGTGTGTGTGATATGTTTGTTCCCTTTGGGACTAAGAATTCTGAAGTTCTCTTATTCTTTGTACTTTATTTGGTTGTAGGACTTTCTATTAATTGCCATCTGCTGCAAAAGAAAATTGTTTGGTGCGGGTTGAGAGACATTATCAATGTGTACAAATACACATCAGCAGGAATTACTTTAATTTTATGTCTATTCAGCAGAGCAATGATAGTAGTTACTCCCTTAGGGCCTCTTTCTAATCATAGGTTGTTGGCTCAATAATAGTGCCAAGTATGGGTTTCATCTTGAAGAGTGGAACTTAAATCTAATCAGAAAGTTGTTGGTTACTTCCATGATGTTTGTGTCACTATTGCACCAGCTGCCATGTCTTGCCAGGCCAGTCATTATTGTAGTTCAAAGGGAACACAGCTGTAGTTCAAAGCGTAATTGATGATTTGTTTTTTTTCTCTATTAGAATGCATAGTACTTTCCAGCACTATGAAAGCTAGCCAGTAGGGATGAATCTTCTGGATCAGTACCAGCTTGATTTCACCGTGTCTACTATTCAAGTATGCAATGGCTTCAGCAATAGGGTCTTAGAGAGAAACCAAGAGAACTGACTATAGTCTATAATGCTTAGGGGCCTATAGGATCTCATTATTTTATAGCAGAGTCTATCAACTGTTACTGTATTCCATTCATGAATGCAACTTCAAAAGACAATGTTTAGCTGGAATGTGTTCCCATTATTTTCAATCCATTTAGTAGTGTAAGGCATTGAGGTAATTTGATTTTATTTTGGGTAATAGGGTTTATTTACATATTCTAGGTTGCCCTTGAATTTATTCTGTAGTCCAGAGTAGCTTTGAATGTATAATCCTCTTGCCTCAATTGTCCACGTTCTGGGATTACAGATGTGCACTCTCAAGGCCTATCATTGTGTTTTTCTGAGAAGATATATCCCTCCCCTAACCATAAGACTTTTGTCTGTTTTAGCCATGAAGGAATTGATATCCTTTACTGTTTCTCCTGTTCTTAAGATGCAGTTTTGGATGATTGGCTAACATACTCATGATATTTGGATGCTGTCCAGATGAAAAATATTCTATAGTGTGACTTTGGTAGAGGACTTTTGATGTGACACTCATCCATAATTACTGTCTTCAGAATACATTTTTTTCTGTGGATTTTTGTTGGTTTATGACTGAATTGCTCAAACACATCCAATATGTAAGAAAAACACAAAGAAAATATTTTTATCAACATTAATAAGAAAACTAAATCCAGGATTTCTTTTATTAATCAATAGGTTTTAAGCCAAATAGACAAATCACCTTCTTGTGTTTTAGAGAGCAGAATAGTAACAATGGACTTCATTACGACATTTTCCAACATGAACATTGTGTTCTCTGAGCATATTGTTTCCCATTTCCTTCTCGTTCCATTGACTATTTCTTCCAGCTGATTCTCTTCTTTGTAAGCTACTGCTTTTTAAATTTATATATAGACAGTTTTGAATATTTTCATATATATTAGGGGAATTGATTGACCTTATTTAATGAAAAAAATTTTTTGAGACAAGGTTTCTCTATGTAGCCTTAGCTCTCCTAAAACTCACTGCGTAGGCTAGGCTGGTCTCAAATTCACCAAGGTATGCGTGCCTCCACCACCCAAGTGGTAAGATTCAAGGTGTTTGCTGCCATGCCTTGATAAAGAAGAAAATTTTACAGAAATTACCTATTTTTCTTTTAAAAATAAAAACTTCATACTCGGCAACAAATAAATGATGTTGATGTGTTAACTCATTTTATCATCAGAACTTTGAGAAAATATTGGTACTGTTTCCTCGTAAATATTACAGATGATAACACTGATATTTTAGGGCATGATGTAGGTTAGATCAGAGAAGAAATCCTGGATTTAGCTTTCTTATTAATGTTGCTATAAATATTTTCTTTGTGCTTTTTGTATATACTGGATGTATTCGAGTAGTTCAGTCACAAAACTTCACAATAATCCACAGAACTATGTATTCTGAAAATAATGTAGATGAATGTCTTGTGGCACAGGGCACAGAATCGTGGACTTAGAGGGTGAGGCTTTGTTTAACTGAGCACCTAACAGAAGCTCATGTTGACTCTGTTGTTAACAGACAAGATGGTCAGTGAGAAGAGATGGACTTGAAGTGGATCGACAAAGGTAGACTTGATGCCCTGAGAACATAGAGACCAAAAAGATGGTTATGTCTTCCTCCAACTCAAGAGATTAGAAGGAGTGAACTTTGCTATTGGGAAGCATTCAACTGCAGAGGATCATGGGTAGCTTACTCATATTTGAGGTGTTGAGGGAGAGCTTGATAATTTGGAGACCTGAATGCTATGCACCAAAATCTGAGCCAGTGAGTTGGGAATGTACATGAGCGGTAGAAATATGTTTTCCTCCCATGTCCAGACCAAGAAACTGACTACGGCTGAGGTTCTGCCTTGCAAGGCTTTTTCTCATTGTCAAAGCCAGTCCAATTTGGGAGAAAACATGGAAGCTTGTTTCTAACTTAGCTACACTGGCATGCTGCAATTTCACCTCACAAAGGTTAAGCAATTGCTAGGGTCACACATTTAATAAGTGATGGGGCCAGGAGTTATACCAAGCTCTACCTAATACCAGATCCAGGTTATAATTAACCATGGTCCAAAGGGCTTTATTGCCTTTTTAATTCCTAGGTCAAGAGAGGGCATTCACTAAGTAATTAATTCATTCAGCAACAATTTGAGATTATTATTGTTGTTGGATATTATATAAGAAAAAACATGCCCCCCCTTCCATTTCATTTTGAGAGCAAATTTTGGAAAAGGGAGAAAAGGAGAAACTTGGTAGGGAAGCTTCTTGGGGGAAGGTAAGGGGATGAAGACAGGGAGTGATGAGGAGCCAGTTTTGTGCACACCATGGTGTGCAGTGGTGAACAACATGCCAACCTTGCTTCCTTCTGCTTCTGCTCTGGATGGGAGCTCATTTCAGAAGTCCCAAATATTTGTGCCAGGCTCCATCCGGGACTCATCCTTGGGTATTGACCTATGTTCTTCTGCAGTGACTCACGGCATATTAAGAATTCATTTATTTGTTTATTCTAAAGCAGGAAGTTATTACACTCCTCTTGGGATGCGACAGAAAAATAACATAAACTGTAGATTCTAGACAATAGAAATTTATTCCCTACTGTTCTGAAAGCTGCTAAGAAGCATGGTTAGTAGTTTTAGTAATTGATGAAAGTCCATATCTTGGTTCACACAGGATACCTTCTGTGTCTTGCTTGGTGGAAGGACTAGGTATCTCTTGGAGATTCCCACTTAGATATTTATTTTCTGCTGCTTAAGATTGAAACCAGGGCCTTGGACATTTAAGGCAAGAGGTCCACAACCAAGTTACAAATCCCAGCCTTATGGTTCCTATAACAAGGGTACTACAGCTATGAACTATTGGCTCCCATGACCTAATTACCTTTCAAAGATCTCTCGTAATACCATCATAAGCTAGTTTTAGTATTTCAACATGTGAGCTTTGTGAACAGAAACAATCAGCTTATACTGAACTTTTACTATCCCTCAAGCTTGGGATGCATGCACACATTGTGGCCATTCTTAGGGAGGTCAGCTCTTCATTCATGCCAGTATTTTCTGTGAAAATAGTAAGCCATGTTTTCTGGAGTGAATTCTCCCTGAAGCTTTACAGCTATGTGGGGTTTCAGCATCCACATTATTATTCAGCAGAGTCATCAGATGAATACATAAGAAATGAGCACTTACTCGCTCCACTTACTTGCATTAGAAGTGTGACTATTTCAAAAATTATGACCATTATATGGTGACCCCCTTTATCCTTTAAACACTCTCTTTTAACTTACACACCAACAATTAAACAGTTTTGAATTTTAGTTCCCAGTTCTCTGAGATATGAGAGGAATGTCCTGTGCAGCAAAGCAGCAGATTATTTCTTTTATTGATGTTATTTATTGTTGCAACATGCTTCATTAAATAACCTCATATCTCTGGAGGAGAGGATCTGGGGGAGAGAGGAGGTAGAAGGGAGGGGCTTGGAGGAGTGGAGGGAGGGTAAACCACAGTTGGAATGTAATGTTTGAGAGAATGATGATGATGATGATGATGATGATGATGATAACCTTGTTTCTTTACTAACACAACTTAATATGATTTTGTCTGGCTAATAGTTTTTACCAGAATTTGCCACTTGTTTTCTATTTGAAGAATGGAGTTGGTATCTACAGTGATATTATTGTCTTTCTATCATAAAGGTATATAGTAAATTTTAGGAAGAAAGTAGCTTAAATACATTAATAAAATCATCTCCATAAGAGTTATGTGGCAAATATACTCACATGCTCTTTATCATTCTCTCAACAGTTCAGATATCTACAGTTTTCTGCCACTGGTCAGTTGGAAATTCAATGGCACGTTAGTTCACAATGGACATTTCCAGCCAGGGATGTGCAGTTAACTAAGATGTGGGAGGTGTATAGTGTTACAGAGCTGTGCTGACTATGATCCTCAGTCATCTCAACAATGCATGGAAAGCACTGACATTTTCTTCATGTTCTGATATTTTCTAATTCTCACATTATGTCCTTCTGGTAGAAAGCATCTCTTTCATTTGAAAGAAGAGAAACAGAAACACATAAAGAATTAGTTCACAAAAAAGCCTTGGGAGAAAGATTACCTCAAGGGAATGACAACTCAGCAGAATTTGCCACCTTGGCAAGATGTCTAGTATGTAAAATAATTTATTTTCTATAATTTTGTGGGTTTATTGCTGAAGTAAAGTCCAGTCAGGATGGCAGAGTGTAGCTCTGCATGAGGGTGTTAAGAAGTAAACTTGGAACATAAGGAGATTCTAAGAAGCTTGTGATGTGGTGTTCCCCAACATATGCTGTAAATATCATTGGTTAATAAAGAAACTGTCTTGGGCTTGTGCAGGGAGTGTAGTAGGCAGGGAAAACTAAACAGAATGCTGGGAGAAAGAAGGAGGAGTTAGAGGGAAGCCATGTAGCCCCAACCGAGATAAATACACCAAAACTTTGCTGGTAGGCCACGACCTCATGATGATTCACAGATTAATGTAGATGGGTTAAATTAAGATGTAAGAGTTAGCCAATAAGAAGCTAGAGCTAATGGGCCAAGCATTGATTGAAGTAAAATGGTTTCTGTGTGATTATTTTGGGAGTCTGGGAAATCAGGAAACAAACAAGTGGCCTCTTTACTACAAGTTTTAACATGTTAACTTTGGAATACTTCACTGGTATTACAAAGTAGAAGTTGAATGAAAGAATTTATATACACACATATATATTCCTAAATGCATAAATACAAATGATAAGTCTGTATTATGTCACTTGTATGTTTGTTTTGCAACAACAATTAATGAAAAGAGAGGCCACAAATTTGAAAGAAAGTGAGGACCAGTACGTGGGAGGGTTGAAGGGAGGAAGGGACAGCAGGAAATAATATAATTATATTACAAAAGGGGAAATAATATAATTATGTTACAATCTCAAAAAAATTGAAAGAAGTAATTAAGAAAAGCAGCTTATTGCTCTTCTACATTATTTTGAGATGGCTGTTAATCATCACCTATGATGCTGCAGAAGACTATTGCTTGTTTATGATGTGTGAGTTGAAGGGTCATCATGTGTATTTCAGGACCACAATCTGGTATTAACACCGAGATTGTGAACAGAACATAGCATAGATATTTTCTAGTAATGGAAATGTTGATTGCTACTTAAACCATATGCTTTGAGATGTCTTACCAAACCAATGTGAAGAAGCCAGTCTAAATTGCTGCCTCACCTCTTCTGAGCCATGGTAGCTGAGACTGAAAGAAAAAGTCACGAAAGAAGGAAGCTTTGGCCTGGACCCACATGCATGGTTCACATGAAGTTTAGGGTCTGGAGGCAGCCATCACAAATAACTGAAGTTACATATCTGGAAGAGGTACCGGTCTGAATGCAAGGCTTGCTAAAGACTTCGTTAGTCCATTCTTCCTCACAGGCTCCAAAAATATTTTTAGGAGATTTTAAGTTGTCTTTTTAAAAAAATTATTCCATACAAAACCAATATTTCATAGAAAATAAAAAGCCCACAAAACACAGAAGCAAACAAACAAAAGACCAATAAGACAAAAATGCCAAAAAAGCAAAATGAAGCAAAAAGCCCACAAAATACTACTGACTTGTTTGTGTGTGTGTGTGAGTGTGTGTGTGTGTGTGTGTGTGTGTGTATGTGTGTGTTGATTAACTACTATGGACATAGGACATGCTCTGAAGTATGGTTGATAAGTTCAGTAAGACCACATTACAGATTTTTCTCTTTTCTAGGGGAATATCAACTGTGATAGCTTCTGTTAGGTATAGGGCTATGTGTCTACTTCCTTTCCTCAGTGCTGAAACCCTATCTGGCCTGAACCTGTGCATGCTGTGTGCATGCTGCCATAGTCTCTGTGAGGCCATAGTAGCAATAGTCAAATAGTCTAGAAGACACTATTTCTTGGAGTCATCCATCACCTCTGGCTCATAACATTTCTGCCTCCCCTTCTCTATAAATCCATGAATCTTGAGAAAGGGAGCTTATTAAGATATCCCCACTTAGGACTAAGTGCTCCAAAGTTTCTCATTCTTAACACTCTGTCCAGTTGTGGATATCTGTGTTAAATTTCATCTACTTGAAAGAATAAGCTTCTCTGATGTGAGTTAAATGAGACCTTGATCAATAGGTATAGCAGCATCTCCTTAGAAGTCATTTTATTGCTATGATTCTTTAGTATAATAATAGTAGTCGATGTTCCCCTAGGCCCCTGACCTACCTAGTCTCAGCTTCCTGGCCATTTTAGCAGTGTCAGACATGAATTCCACCATGTACTGGGGGCTTTAATCCAATTGGAAAGTGGTGGGTTACTCCCATAACATCTGTGCTGCTATTGCCCTAGCATATTTTACAGGCATATCACTGTTGTAGGTTTCAGATTTATAGCTGGTGATATTGATAATTACCTTTCTTCTCTAGTAGCCTTTATTTTTTACAGATCATAAAAAAATTACTATTAAAAAACTGAGCTACAACATTTATACAATTCCTTGTATGTTTTTTGGAAAGCACAGAAGCAGTGCTACTTCAAACTATTTTATTGAAATATGGGCCTATGATGTTGATAGTCATGACAGCCTTTCTTATCTTTCTACTTAGGATGTTATTGCAAATAAAACTTTTCAAATTAACTGAAAACTGTAGCCATACAAGGCAAAACTATAAATAATCACTCATGCCCTTGATCAATGGTTGCTTTAGTAAACATATGTTGGAAATAGCTAAAACATTGTTGAAGGGCTCTAATAGGTCTATGCATGGCAAACATGGCTCTCCCAGGCCTTGTCCGTCTCCCATTCCCTCTGCCTTGCTAAAAATTTTTAGAATATGTTCCTAAAGCTAGCCACCAATGTCTATTCCCATATATGGCCACTTCCTCCTCTTGAGACTGACTACCAAAGGCTAGATATCAAGGTATTAAAGTCTAGCAATCTATAAGTCTAGCCTCTTGTGGCTACCTTAATTTATGTATACAATCAAAATTAACCAACTCAAGCCAGGCAGTGGTGGCACACACCTTTAATTTCACCACTTTGGAGGCAGAAGCAGACATACCTCTTTGAGTTTGAGGCCAGTTTGGTCTACAGAGCAAGTTCCACAACAGCAGGCTACATAGAGAAACTCTGTCTTGAAAAACAAAAAACAAATAATGAAAAATAAAATTGAATGACTCATTCTAACACAGGGTTTCCCCCTTTACCTTTATAAACTGCCATTTGCCTTGGGATCATGTCTGTCTGCTCTCTGGCCAGAGGCAGTTCTTCGACCCTCTCCTCATCTACTGTCTTTATTTCATATTTCCTGCCTGTTGGACAAATGAATCTCCTTTGTGTGAGAACTTGGTCTTGGGGTGTTTTATTTAGATATTGGTCCTTTCAGTCTTCACCAAGGAACATGTGGCACTTAATGTGCCTGTGTTTGTAAGGGACAGGTTTAGTCATTACAGCAGTTAGTGATGCAAGGAAAGATGATGTGGGAAAACCCGTTTTAAATGAAAATGTTGACTCCTCCAGTCTGGGTTTGAAATTGCTTTGTAATCACTGAGAAAAAATGAAAGACGTGACTAATTTATTATTTGGTATGATTGACTGTCTTAGTCAGTGTCCTATTGCTATGAAGAGAAACCATGACATGGCAACTCATAAAGAAAAGCATCTAATTGAAGCTTCCTTGCAGTTTCAGAAGTTTTGCTTATTGTCATCATGGTGGGAAGCAAGGCAACATGCAGGCAGACATGGTGTAGAAGTAGTTGAGAGTTCTACGTATTGATCCACAAACAGGAGGTAGGGAGGGACACTGGGTCTGGCTTGGGCTGCTGAATCCTCCAAGCCTACCCTCAGTGACATACTTCCTCCAACAAGGCCACATCTACCCCAATAAGACCACACCTCCTAATCCTTTCAAATAGTGCCCACCACTAAGCACTCAACTATACGAGCCTATAGGGATCATTCTTATTCAAACCACCATATTGACCAAATTATCTGCAATAAAAGAATAAACGATTTTTAAAAAATATTTTTGACAGTGCTCTATTACATCTTAGCTTGTCCATTTGAGTAGATATAACACTAATTAAAACATATTGACCTTTTCATGATTTAAAAAACATACCAAATTTCTTATAGTTCTTTTCAACATATTTTATTTATTTGCTTGTTTATTTAATGTGAATGAATGTTTGCCTGCATTATGTGTATGACCCACATACATGTTTGAAGCACACAGAGGCCTGAAGAGGGCACTGGCTTTCCTGGAACTGGAATTCCTGGTAGTTACGTGGGTTCTGAGGACCAAACCCAGGTTTCTGCATGAGCGGCAAGCTCACTTAATTACTGAGGCATCCCTCTAGCTCTTCCTGTATTTCTTGATTAGCAATGAGTTTCATTGTTAAATTGGAAATTGAAGAGCAAAAGTTAAGATGAAACTTATTAAGAATACTTTGATTACTATCAGCAAAATGAGTAGCAAACAAATTTGTTTCCCGGGCACTTATATAAGTATCTGAAGACATTTATCTGTTGGTAAGAATTTTTTTTTTTTGAGAAAATGCACTCAAAGCATTTTTAATCAAGCATAGTATATGGAGCTCAAAATATTACTTTACCTTTACTGTCTGCAAGGTCATAGGTCTTATTGGGATGTTATAAGTAGTCTAAAGTTGCAAAATCGTAAGTAGTGTGGAAACAATAAGTCATAAGGAAAATGAAATTCAGTACAGCGAAGGGCTAAAAAGAAAACAAACATTTAATTAGTACCTGCAGAGAACACTAAAGAAATTCCGTTGATTCATCCTCAGTAACTCTGGTAGTGGCAGAGAGATTTTAATGTTTCTATGTGCCACGGAAGTTGTGCTATGATGCCTGGCAATTAGCATAAGCTTGAAACCAAATAGCTGGAAAAACATGTTCCAGGACATTGCAGATCAAATCATATTTCTATAAAAGGAGTCTTCTGGGTGTTCCACTGATGGAACATCAAACCTAAAAGGATAGTTTAATGGATTTCAATCATTATCTAAGCACAGACTCCTTCAGTCAAGTTTATGTGCATTGTTAATCCTGTGCTGCAAACCCAGAAAGAGGACGTCGGGCAGAAGCATCACATGAGGTGTTTTCCTTTTTTTGGAGTTTCAAATGGCAATATTTAATTTTTGAGAAACACTAAGAAGGAGTGCCTGCTTAGAGCAGCTCTTCTAGGGGAACTGTGTGCTTTTACAGGAGGTAGACAACAGTAGAAGAACTCCGACGGCAGTGAGTGCTTTGTGAATCGACGGAACTCCTTGCTTGGACGGCCACTTAAAGTCAGCAGGAGAGCTGAAGTAATGACTGGGTGGTGGTTAAGAGTACCTGTTGTTCTGGATGAGCACCTTGGTTTGGTTCCCAGAACCTACATGGTGATTCAACCACTCATAACTCCAGTCCAAGGGATTCCAGATCCCTTTTGACTTTTGAGAGTACCAGGCATGCATGTGGTGTACATACATACATACATACAGACTAAAAAAAATATAAGACAAAATAAAAAGAATAAAAGCCAGTTGAATACATGGGATTCTTATATGTACATGTACTCACACACACATAAATATATATACATTATATTTGTGCTAAAGCATGTTTTTGTGTGTATTTTAAGTCAGCCATCATATCTCAAATTTTAAATTATGCTGAGGGACCAGCTGTTTCTTAATGTATTTAAAGCAAATCAATCTTGGAAAATATTGAAGAAATGATACACAGACTTTCAAAGAATATTTATTAAGGCAGATGATTACAAAGATTAAGTAAGGGGTCTATGTTATAATCAGTAGCATTATGATACACCATGCTATCAATCACACAGAATAGCTAGAAGGAAATTATTTCTTTATATCACTAGCAGAATCTAAACATAGAAGTAGCCTTTGGGGATAGTCAGGAACTTGATAAAGGATATTATAAAACTCGTCATGACAGTATCATAGAAAGACTCAAGGAAACAGACAGATGTACCTTGAAAAATAAAACTGACGTTTTAAAAGAAATCAGTTCTGTTTAGGTGTGTTCTATCTACATTATGCCATCAATAATGAAGAAAAAGCTCTCAATTTCTTGTGAATGTTGTAAAGAACCTGGCAAAACATTTTAAATTTCACTTCGAAGAATTTATATTGTACAAGAGCAGCAGAAAGAAAACAACAACAACAACAACAACAACAACAACAACGCCAAAATCCTAAGAAGTAGCATTGCCTTAGCTGTTGTGAAGAAGTGCTATAAAATGGGTTCAATGGAAACCACGTGATGCTTAGGCAGAGTCTCTAGCCTCAGGCCCACCTGTGTTTAGGGATTTAAAATCCAGGAAAACATTGGCTTTTGGATCAACTCTTTTTAAATAGCATGTTTAACACATTCATAAAACAATATCTAGAGTGCAACCATTTGAGAGAAAATGACATTCCTTTCATGTTCTTTAATTTTATGTAAAATTTTATACAATGCACATTTTTGTATAAGGATAAATACTTCTCTAATTTTTGAAAGTAGATTATCATTACAGTACTTCCTTTCCAAAGCTCCCAGCAATTCCACTCATGCACTCCGCCTTGCTATCTCACAAATTTGTGGTGTCTAGTCCTTCACTGTCCTGTGTATTTATAAATGCACAAATAAAACTTGCTCAACCCTTATAATTTTAGGAGGACTGATCTCCTAGTACTGGATATCCAGTTTGGGGACGCTGTTCCCTAGCAAAGACTATTTCTTCTGCTCTCAGCATTTCTTAATTACCTGTAGTTTTTTATTTAGGCTTGAGGCTTCATAAGAATTCCCCCTTCCATGACTTGGGTACAAAGTGGCTTCTACACTTATGAAAGAAGGAATATGGAACTAGTTAGAATGGGGAAAGAGGAAAACAGTATGCTCCGATTCTGTTATAGCATGTTCCTTTCCTATGGGAACGACAAAGATGTGTTAAGTAGAAGGTAGGGTCCTCGTAGCTCTTCCCGATGTACAAGAAAAACCTGTATAATTGCTGAGACAGAGTAAAAGCAATAGGAACCAGGACTTGAAGCACAGAGACAAAGAGGTACATGTGTAGGTGATGCTGTAATCAAAAATATCTGGGAATGGTTAACTACCTTTAATGACCATCTAGATGCATTTCCCTCCAGGGTTCCTATAGCGGTTGTTTTCACTCCAATCCACTAAAATTTGTGTTTTTATAGTTAGAAGTTATCCACGGCAGCATACATACAGAATATATACACAATCCATTAACATTCTGGGTTAGATGACTTGGCTCTTGAAGTTACTTCAAAATCTCTACTAACCCAAGGTTCATGTTTAACACTTACTTTCCTTCACTGAGATACTCTATTATCACTGCCTCTTATTCACTTTTGTGTGTATTAATACGTGTATGTGCATGCGTAATGGTTCACTTATGAAGGACAACCTGCAGGAGTCACTTGTCTCTTTTTACCATGTGGGTGATGTGTCTCAGGCTCAGGTCTTCAGGCTTGGTGCACACACCCTTACCCAGTGAACCATCTCACCAGCTTGTGAACTGTACTTCTCCACTTTTACCAACCTTCTGAACACATTGTTTTTGTTACAGCTGGCATCACAGGTATGCCACTAGTCCGTTGGCTGAGTGATCTTTTGCTCTACCTGGATAGACATAATGGGTATTTAGAAGCACTACAAATACTGGTTTCCATTCTTTCATTTTTCCTATTGTTGACAGCTGTGAATGGTGGCATTCATTCGGCAGGAAGAAATCACAGCAAGCTGCACCCTCTAATACTACAGTCCCTGTTCCCGTCTTAGGTCTCTGGATCAGTACCAGATTTGTAGTCCCTGTGAGGGTCTCAGCTTCTCAGGATCTTTGCACCCATAGGAGCCACTCAATCTGGATCTCCATATATGCTAACGGTACTTGTCAAGGCACCTTGGTCCTTGTTATGGAAGTTGTTACAATTCTCAGCCCTGGATCTGAAACTCTTGGCCCCGAATAATTGATTTAAAAACCTTCTAGGAAGTGATGTTAGAAGGCAACTTTTCTCACTGGAGTTTGAGTATGGTTTGCAGAGAAGAATAAAAGCTTTGCTAGGTGGTAAAAGCTAAAGAATGTTGACGAACACTCTACCTGAGCAAAAATAAGCTATAGATTTTTCCAGTTTGACAGGACATGTTTCAACACAATTTAAGTTTATCGGCCTTCAAATATCTTTTAAATGGTAGAGCTTTTTTTAAAATGAGCTCGTTTATCTTGGATGACTGAGTAGAGAAGTATTGCATGCCATTTCTGTTACCATGCATATTTAATTCAGCTGGACTGACATGTGCATCTTTTTGCGATGGGATTAACATTTAGATCCTCTGTCAGTATTATATGTGGTGGTGTTGGCTCTCAGAGCCCTTAGATGTCTCCAATTTTGTGAGATAAGTAGACTTTATGCTGCATTTACAAGAAAATGAGTAGCAGATATGGTTTTCTCTAGATTATCATCTATTAGTTAATGTAAGTGCTAGAGAAAAGATTGAACGTGTGTGTGTGTGTGTGTGTGTGTGTATGTTTGTGTGTGTGTGTTGTCTCTCTGTGAGTTTCTGTTTGTTGGGATAATTTTGGCTCTCACATGTGGCTGCTTGCTTTGTTGGGCTTCACACACTTTCTTACAGAAAATTTTTTTATTAAGTTTTTAAATTTTTTCTTAGTTTTCCCTAATGTATCAGCTATATTTTCCTGTGTGTACACATGCTTTCTCTCTTGAGCATGGCTGACAGGACAATCTCTTTTCCAGTTCCCCACAATGCCTGAAGAGAAAAATATTTTGGTTATTATTTATGTGAGGAATTAGCCTTATAATTTATAAAATTAAAGGAAATTTAACACTTTTTGCTTGTGGGTTTTGATCACACTAAAATGTTGGCTAAGACCAGTGCTTTGCTTTGAAGTCTGTTTTGAGTATGTGTATTTAGTTTTACATTGAAGTTTATTTTTTTCACCAACCTAATGTGAGTCGGTGATGGATGGAGTGGGAGAATTTACAGATAAGGATCATTCTGGCAGTTTTGATTTTAATCCAGCTGGTGTTTTGTTCACATGTATTATGAGGCTGCATGAGTGCATGTGTGTTACCTGCATGTAGGCGCCCTCAGATCAGAGTGCGCTGGGTTCTCTAGAACAGTAACTGCACCAGGAATTACATGATGCCTCTGATGTGGGTGCTTGGAGTTGAACCCTGGTCCTCTGCAAGAGCAATAAGCACTCTAAAACATCAAGCTATCTCTTAAGATCCTGTTGTTATTTTAGCCCTCATTCTGCTCACAAGCAGGAGTTATTAACTAACAGTTTGTCATGGGACAAAAATTATTCATTGCAAGAAGAACTGTGGATACAGCTCAGTGGTGAACTACTTTTCTGCATAGGGGAGGCCTTGAGTTTGATGTTAACCAGACCCTTAGAATTATTGAGAGAATAATGGTTAGAGTGTTTCTCCATATTTTCTCAC
The DNA here is from genome assembly GCF_982192425.1 of Myodes glareolus. Lineage (NCBI taxonomy): Eukaryota > Metazoa > Chordata > Mammalia > Rodentia > Cricetidae > Myodes > Myodes glareolus. The sequence goes on along the minus strand of NC_142042.1, from coordinate 24,595,411 downwards.
AATGTGCCAATTTAGAAACCAAAGATTTTTAACAGACCCTGTAGATAGAAGTCTCTGTTCTGCCCAAACCTGCAGCTGTTCAGTCCCGAAGGAGCACGCAGAGAAATATATTAATCATTAGCTCAGGTTTCTTATTAACTAACTCGTACAACTTAAATTAACCCATAATTATTGTTTCTATTTAGCCATGTGGCATGGTACCTTTCATCAGTGAGGTATTCTCATCTTGCTTCCTCTGTGTCTGGTGGGTGACTACTTCTCTCTGCCCTTCCTCTTCCCAGAATTCTCCTAGTCTGGTTGTGCTGCCTACGCTTCCTGCCTGACTACTGACTGATCAGCATTTTATTAAATCACTATGAATGGCAAAGCTTTACAGTGTACAAAAGCATTATCCTACAACAAGACTTAATTAAGATATAAGGAAAGAAGTAAGCAGTATATTTTAATTATATTTTACTTCAAAAAATAAAATAGCTCTTTTTAAAATAAAAGCTTACTGGCTAATATTCAATGTACAAACTGATGTCTTTTATTAATACTTCATCATCCAAATATGTCTATACTTTGACTATATTTATGATTCCTATTTCTCTCTCCATCTATACCCACTGTGTGGTTTTAATAAAAATAGCCTCCATAGGCTCATAGGGAGTGGCATGGTTAGGAGGTGTGACCTTGTTGAAGTAGATGTGTGCTTGTTGGAGAAAGTGTGTCACTGGGAGTGGATTTTGAGGTTTCAGATGATCAAGCCAGGCCCAGTGTGGCTCACTCTCTCTTCCCACAAGAATTCTCAGCTACCATTACAGCACTATGTCTGCCAGCATGCCACCATGCTTCTTACCATGATGATAATGGACTAAACCTCTGAACGGTAAGTCAGCTCTAATTATTTGTTTTCTTGTAGAAAAGTTCCTGTGGTCATGGTGTCTCTTCAGAGCAATAGAAACTCTAAACACTTGTTAGCATTAATTCATTAATTCACCCAGTCTGGCTTTAATTTTCATCGTGTGTGTGTTTGTTCCTGTGAACATGTGTAGACGTGTGCATAATTCTTGTTTTCCAGAAGGAAGAAAATGAATAATATTTGTCTTTCTGAATCTGGCTTATCTCACTTAATATGACAAGTACTCAGTTGTGGACACATTCCTATATGGCTGTATAAAGCTCCATTATGTATATACACCACATTTTTTTTGACTGCTCACAAGTTGATAAACACCACAGCTGATTTCATAACTTCATTGCAAATCGTGCTGCAGTCAACATCAGCAGATAGCTTGTCCCTTCATCCTCACCAGCATTTGTTATTAGTTTTTTTTAAAGTAAATTTTATTAAATTATAAAAGTTTCCATTTCCGCCCCTCTTCCCAACACCCTCCCACTCCCCCCACTCCCTCTCCTCCTCCCTCTTCATCCCTTAGGGCAGTCAGGGTTTCCTGCCCTGTGGGAAGTTCAAGTTCCTCCCCCCTCCCTCCAGGTCCAGGAAGGTGAGTATCCAAACAGACTGGATCCCCAAAATCCAGTATATGCAGAGGAAACAAGTCCCAGTATCATAGTCAATGGCTTTTCAGAAAGACTTCGGGCCAGCCACATTCAGAGAATCCGGTCAAATTCCGAGAATCTGGTTAGAACACCTCCTCGTTCAGTCCCAGTCCAACTGGCCTTGGTAAACTCTCATTAGATCCGTTCCCTTGTATCAGTGGGTGATAGCATCCCTCGCAGTCCTGATTTCCTTTTTCATGTTCTTCCTCCTTCTGCTCCTCATTTGGACCTTGGGGGGCTCAGTCCGGTACTCCAATGTGGGTCTCCGTCTGTATCGCCGTCCTTCGCCCGATGAAGGATCTATGGTGATAAGCAAAATATACATCAGTATGGTTATGGGCCACGGCCGGTTCAGGCACCCTCTCCTCTGTCCAGAGAACAATCTGGGGGATCTCTCCTTGGACCTGGGATCCCATATATAATCAAGTCTCCTGTAAACCCTAAAATGACTCCCTTAGTTGAAATATATTTGTTATTAGTTTTAATGGTAGTCCTTCTGACTGGGAACTCAATGCTGAATAAATGTTCTTTTCATGTTTATTGGGCATCCTATTTTAACTTTTGAGAACTGTCTCTTCACTTCCTTAACCCATTTATTGACTGGATATTTGGTTTCTTCATATTGTTTTGAGTTCTTTAAAAATTTAGCTGTTAGTCCTCTGGCACATGTATATTTGGCAAAGCCTTTTCTCTCATTCTGAACTCTTGGTATCCTTTATAGATAGCCCTTGTTTGTGCTTTAGTTTAAAATACTTTCCCTGTGCTTTCTTTTAGCAGTTCAGAGTTTCATGTTGTGCTGGTTAGTTTTAACTGTCAACTTGACCTGTCCTATAACCACCGGAGAAGAAGACCTTGATGAGGAATTATCTAGATCAGGCTGGCCTGTGGGCATGTCTGTAGTGTATTGTCTTGATTGCTATTGAATGTGAGAAAAGCCAGTCTATCATAGGAAGCTCTGTTCCCTAGCTAGGGGATCTTTTTTTTTAATTGATTTTTATTGAGCTCTGCATTTTTCTCCGCTCTTCTCCCTGCCTCTCTCCTCCCCTTCAGCCCTTTCCTAAGGTCCTCATGCTCCCAATTTACTCAGGAGATCTTGTCTGTTTCTATTTCCCATGTAGATTAGATTTATGTATGTCTCTCTCAGGGTCCTCATTGTTGTCTAGGTTCTCTGGGATTGTAATTTGTGGGCTTGTTTTCTTTGTTTTCTGTTTACAAACCACTATGAGAGAGTACATGTGATAATTGTCTTCTGGGTCTGGGTTATCTCACTCAAAATGATGTTTTCTAGCTCCATCCATTTGTCTGCAAAATTCAAGATGTTATTTTTTTTTCTGCTGTGTAGTACTCCATTGTGAAAATGTACAACATTTTCCTTATCCATTCTGCGGTAGAGAGGCATTTAGATTGTTTCCAGGTTCTGGCTATGACAAACAATGCTGCTATGAACATAGTTGAGCACATGTCTTTGTGGCACGGTTGAGCATCCTTTGGATATATACCCAAAAGTGGTATTACTGGGTCTTGAGGAAGGTTGTTTCCTAATTTTCTGAGAAATTGTCACACTGACCTCCAAAGGGGTTGTACCAGCTTGCACTCCCACCAGCAATTTACCAGCCTTTAGCCCACAACCTCTCCAGCATAAGTTGTCATCAGTGTTTTTTATCTTGGCCATTCTTACAGGTGTAAGATGGAATCTCAGAGTTGTTTTGATTTGCATTTCTCTGATGACTAAGGATGTTGAACATTTCCTTAAGTGTCTTTCAGTCATTTTAGATTCCTCTGTTGAAAGTTCTCTGTTTAGGTCTGTACTCCATTTTTTTTTAATTGGATTATTTGTTCTTTTGGTGCCAGGGAATCTTGAACAGCCTAAGTGAGAAAATAAAGCTAGCGGAGATCAAGCAAGTAAACAATGGTCCATGCATGCATCCTCCCTCTGCTGTTGACTGTGGATATAGTGCTTTAAGGACTTTTGACCTCAATGAAATAATGGACAGGAGCCTGGAACTGTAACCAGATAAACCCTTCTTCTTCAATGTTGCTTTTTGCTCAGATTCGACTTTACCACAACAGAAATGAAGCCAGGACACATTTACATCTTGAGTTAGTATGTTTCACCATTTTGTGTTGGTCTTTATACATGGTAAGCAGTATGGATCTAGTATCATACTTCTACATAGAATATCAATTTTGATATCCTGTTGCTATATTATGGGTGTTAAAAGAGGCAAAATTTTGCTGATGTAATCATTAGAATCCTTAAAATATGGTACCATATCGTGTAGACATAGGGATAATTTAAAATCTCTCTTTCCAACTTTTATCATTTTTATTTTATTCTTCTATCTTATTTTATTTAAGACTTCAGGCATTAAATTAAAAAGAGGGAAGAAGGTAGACATTCTTGTTTTCTGACTTTACTGGGAATACCTTGAATTTCTCCCCTTTAAGTATAGTATTTGGTATAAGTTTTGTTTGTATAGCCTTTATTATATTGAGGCATATTTCTTCTATTCTTGGTTTTGTCAGGGCTTTTATCATGAAGAGGTGTTAGACTTTGTTAAAAACCATTACTGAATCTATTGATAGGATCATGATTTCTGATTTTGAGTCTGCTTATTAAAAGAATTTCATTTATAGTTTTGTGGAAATTGGCCCATCTTTGTATCCATGGAAGGCCGCCAGCTTCACAATAGTGAATGAACTCTTTGCTGTATTGTTGAATTGAGTTTGCTAGTAGCATGTATGTATGTGTGTATGTGTGTACATACGTATGTATGTATGTATTTTTGAGACAAGATCTCTTTATGTAGCTCTTGCTATCCTAGATCTCTCTGTGTGGACCATGTTGGTCTTAAACTCACAGAGATCCACATGCCTATGTCCCCCTAATGCTGGAATTAAGCACATGGCCCACCATGTGTGGCTAGCAGGATTTTTTGAAATTTACCTTTTTTAAGTGTATGAGTATTTTGCCTGTTATACCTTTGTTCCAAATGTGTGCCTGGTGCCTGTAGCAGCCAGAAGAGGGTGTTAGATCCCCCTAGTGATGGAGTTACAAATAACTATGAGCCACCATGTAAGTGCTGACAATCCAACCTGAGTCCTCTGGAAGAGGACCTCTAGAAGCCAGGGCAAAAGCCATTCCTTAATGATTGAGTCATCCCTCCAGTCCCATGCCAGCATGTTTTAAAAATAATTTTTGTGTTCAATTTTATTATGGAGAAAAGATTTTTGGTTTCTTTTTTTGTTGTTTGGGTGTGGTTGTTATTTATTTATTTATTTATTTATTGGTTTTTATATCAGGTTAGTACTATATTTATAAAACAAATTGGCTTTCTGGGCCATAGGCTTTAGATTTTTTTTAAAGGTCTTGTCGAATTTATCAGTGAATCCATCATAGCTGGGCTATTTTAGTTGCGGGGTGGGCGGAGCTTTCAAAACACTTCAATATTATTGTGTATTTTAAATCTCTTTGTTTATTTCTTCTTGGTTTAATTTTGGCAGGTCACATATGTTTAGAAATTTACCATTTTTTTATATTTCTCAATTTATTAGAATATAGATTTTCAAATGATTTTCTAGCAACCTGAAGCTGGTATATTTTGAAATGTGTCCCTTTTCATGCGTAATTTCATTAATTCAGATCTCTCTGTTGTAGTCAATTTACCTAAGGGTTTGCCATTTCATACATCATTTTATAGACCCTACTACTAGAGTCACTGTTTCTTTGTATTGTTCTTTACATTGCTTTTTGCCCTGATCTTTCTTTCCAAGTCCTGATTTTGGATTGGTCTTGTTCTTATTTTTTCTAGGAAATTGAGACATATTGTTAAATTTTTCATTTGGGATCTCTCTACTTTTTTTTTTTTTTAAAAAAAGTAGACATTTTAACAGAATACATCTATCTATCTTCTATCTTTATCATCTATCTATCTATCTATCTATCTATCTATCTATCTATCTAAATTCTTAAGTCCATTAGATTTAAAATGCTATTTAACTCAGATATTTTTTTACTGACTTTTTTGGTCTAGATGACCAATGTATTAGTGAAAGTGGGGTATTTAAACCACCACCTATTACAGTGTTGAGGGTGGTGTGAATCTTTACACATAGTAATGCTTTTGTTTGTCTTGATTGTTTTTAATGAACTTTGGTTTACTGATGTTCCTTTAATCATTATGAACTGATTTATTTGTATCTTCTCATTTTAATTCGAAACCTAATTTTTCCAGTACTAATACAGCCACATCTTGGTTTTGTTGTTGCTGTCTGTTTTTTCTAGTTTCATTTCCTTAGAGTGCCCTTTTCCATCCTTTCAATCCAAGGTCGTTTTTGTCCTTATTTTTCTTTGTTTCATGTGTGTAGCAAATCCATAGTCCATTTCTTAGCTCAACCTGCCAGTCTGTGCCATTTGATTGGGGAATTGAGGCCATTTGAACATTTGGATTTGTATTTATAGTTAGCTAGTAATTTCCAATATTTTGCTGTTTTGTAATGTTTGGTATTTTTCTAATCCTAGTTTGCATATAGGGTATTATAGAACAGTTTATACTTTTTCATAGCCTCATGGGTGTATATTTATTTTCCTCTTTATTATGTAGGATTTTTTAAATGTATTTTCTGTAGTACTCACATAGTGGTCATAGATTCCTTTAGTGTTTTTTTTATTTTATTTTTTTATCTCAAGACTTCTTTTTCTCCTTCAATTATGACAGGTAGTTTAGTTTATTCAGTAAATCGGTTTGTCAGTTACTGTCTCAAAGCCTGAAATGCATCACTCCACACTCTTCTTTCAGAGTTTCCACTGAAAAACCTGCTATTATTCTAATGGGTTCACTTCTGTGTGACTTGATAATAACTTCTTCTGACTTCCAAAGTAGTGCGGGAGAATTGTCTGTATTCTGTCAATCATGTTTTAAATAAACGCTGATTGGCCAGGCAGGAGGTGTAGGTGGGAAAACCAGACAGGAAGTGAAAATGATGCAATGACAGCAGCAGAATTCTGGGGAGGAGGAAGTTGATTCTTCCCACTCCTGCCCAGATCACCGAAGCAGCAGGATGTGAGCTGCCCCACTGAAAAAGGTACAGAGCCACATGGCTAAAATAGATCAGAAAAATGGGTTAATCAAGATGAGAGAGTTAGCTAATAAGTAGCCTGACCTAATGGGCCAATCAGCATTATAACTAATAGAGATCTTTGAGTGATTTTCTTGGGGCTTGCTGGCTGTGGGGTACCGGGCAAGATAGGTACCCCAAATAAGCCAGCCCCCTTCATGTTACACCAAAGTACTTTCTTTGTTCTGTATACTTTTCCCCTTGGCCTTATCTGTCTGGAATTCTAGATGCTTCTAGTATCTGTATAGCCATCTCCTTCTCTAGATTTTGATATTTTTTTTGCTTTTGTTTTATTGAATATACTTTTTATCTTGTACTTTTTCTCTCTTTCTGTGCCCATGATTCATATACTTGGTCTTATAATGGTGTCCTCTATATCTTGTATGTTCTGTTCATATTTTATCATTATTGTATCTCTATAGTGTGAACATTTTACCTCCCGTATACCTGTCTTCAGGCTCAGATATCCCACCTTCCTGCAGAGCCACACAATTTTCACTGAGAATTTTACTTAGTGGATTGAGGTTTTACTTTAAATTTGTTGTTTTTTCACTATGTCCTCATGTTGACTATCTTCCTTTTCATATATTGTATTGACTTCTTTATTTCACTCAGCTGCTTATTTGTTTTGTCTATGACTTTATTCATGAGGTTAGTTGCTTTTTTAATTTGCTGAAATGTCTTATAATAATTCTTTATCTGTCATTTTATCTAGGTCACTCTTATTCGAGTACCAAGCACTATGGAATTGATAATTTTTCCAGGAGCTGTGCTGCCTTCAGTTTTTTGTTTCTTGTTTTTCACATCTGGGATTAGTTTATAGGGTGAGTTTTATTTTTAAATGCCTTTCCTTTCCAATTGAAGTTTTTCAGTGTTCTACTAGGACTAGATGGTGGTAAGGTTGAGGTCTTGTTGCCCTCTGGCCTTAGAGTGTGTGTAGGCCAGCGTCTGTCCTTTCTGATGCTATGCTCAGGCTCGCTCATGATTCGGCACCATTCTGGAAGAGAATCTTAGCTGGAGAAGCAGCCCCAACCGAAGACAGTTCCAGCTCACATCTGTGGAAGACGCCCATTTTTTCATGATAATAGAACTGTATTTTCCTTCTGATTAATTCACACATTTTGTTACCCCTCACACATTTTGCTGTTCTGCATAAAAGAGGTTAGTATAAAAATCAATTAGGATACAATTGTCTGTGCTATTTAAAGCAAAGTCCGTATACAGACTCAGCATGTCTATATGTTTGTGCTAGTATTTCCCATGTAAGGCTAGACACTTGGATTTAAATGGACTGAAATATTGCTTCTGGGAAACAAAGGGTACAAGAGCAAAGCAGAGCTGGTCCAGGCTCAGGCCGTCTGTCTTTCCAGGAAGGTTAGTAAGTACCTAGGGCTGTAGTGCTTCATGCAAAACAAAGTCCTGCAGCTGAACTGTTGTTAGCTCATTTCTTTCAAATTATAAATGCAATTTCATACCCTAATCTTATTCTTCGGCAGCCATTTATGGTTATGCCCTATGTTAGATCTGGTCAGGTACACAAATGAGCGCCAAGAGAGTGGGGTTGCTGTGCCTTGGTGTGCATCACACCTGCACTACAGGTGAAAAGGAAATGTGCACTTTATTTTCTCTGGGGACTTATAGCAAGAAAAAGATCAATATAAGAAAGCACACAAATTTACCTATGGGAGTTTCATGTGATACAGGTTACTTCAGAAATAAAGATCCAAAGAGGGGAAAAAACAATATATAGACACATCTGCTCCCCTCCCCCCTACACACACATGATAATTTTTAGTTTGAAAATAATAGTTTGCCACTCCTAGAAGTTCAAAGAACAGCTCATCATTAAACCCTTCATTTTTCCCCATGCATCTCTCTCTTTGATGCTGGACAAGAGGAGAGAAATTCGAAAACTTATACAGCATTTACTTGGATTTTGGTGTAAATAATTTAGAAAAGTTGCCAAGAAAAATATTGAGGTCATTTGATTTAATACTTAGAAAAATCTTTGTTGAGTTGAATCTCTAATTTTGATCCATGGGAAAAGGAGAAAGGTAATGGTTATTGTTAGTGTTGATGCTTTGGGAATAAGTCTTTAGAAATACTAGGAATAGTCTTTTAATGAACAGGAAGACATTTCATGAAAAGTTCAGTCTTCTTTGTAGCAGATGAGGCTGTGTCAACACGCTGGGCTGGTGTCTCCTCAGAGGCATTGGTTTTGAGTATTTCTATTTCTCCTTTGGTGCATGCAGTTAAAATTTCTCATTTCTTCAACTACACTGAGATGAGCTTGGGGTGATTTAAACTACGTTAGTTAACAACATGCTCATGTGTGATGAAGAATATATCAATATCCGACAAAGTAAAAAGCTTGCTGGTGGGTAGGTCAGTGCATCAAGGGAAGTTGATTTTGGTTCTACGAGGAACCTTACTCAGAACATGTCTGCTCTGTACCATTATCATAAGCAGTTCGATAATTAAAGTGGTGGTTTGCATGAATCCAAAAATACTACTTAGAGACTGCCATGTGGGGGAGGCTTTGAGGAGGTGCCTTCCAGCCACATTAGGTAGGGACATCAGCTCTCCACACTCATCACCTCACAGCAACACAGAGGCTCTGCAAGACACTGAGTGAGGACAGTTGCTATGGTTACATGCTGTTTATAAGGGAACATTCAGTTTTGAGTCTATTAGCAAGATAAAACCGACTTTTACTGATCAGAACAAATCATGTGAATAATTAGAATACTAGTGTAAAGAACTTAAAAAGTGTATTTGGAAACCTAGAGTTGTCCTTTGAAATTTACTGCATGGTGACAGTGTGTCACAAGCTAGGAAGGATTACGGTGTTATTTACATAATCATAACTATTGACAATACATAAAACTTTATATTGGGATTGTTATCTCAAATTGTTAAAGCTTTCTCTCAGAATTACAACTTTGAATAACTTCAGAAGACAGCATTATATATAGGAAGATATATGTCCTAAATTGCTCTAATGGTAAATGTGGTGGTTTGAATAAAATTGGCTTTAATAGGCTCATATATTTGAATACTTGGTCACCAGGGAGTGGAAATGTTTGAAGAGATTAGACAGATTAGGAGGTGCAGCTTTGTTCGAGGAGGTGTGGCCTTGTTAGAGCAGAAGTGCATCATTGTGAGTGGACTTTGAGGTTTCAAAAGCCCACACCAGCCCATGACACCCCCCCCCCTTTCCTGATTTAGGATTGGGGTGTAAACTTTCCAGCTATTTCTCCAACACTATGCCTGACTACATGTCTTTATGTTTCCAACCATGATGATAATAGACTATAAGTCTCTGAAACTGAAAGCAAGCCTCCCATTAAATACTTTCCTTTATTAGAGTTGCCTTAGTCATGGTGACTCTTCACAGCAATAGAAAAATGACTAAGACAGCAACACATGAGAAAAGTCAGATGGATTCCATCATAGACTCCAGTCCCCAAAGCCTGACTTCAGTGTACATATTGAACAGATAGAATAAAGACCAGGAGTCAGAGTGAAATGGTTAAATTTTGATTTTATTTTTCTATGTGATTTTGTTCAAATTATTTAAACTTGTGTCCAACTTGCCTTATCTCTTAAGGTGACAATCATATCTGTTTGCAAGATGTCTGTGAGGATTAAATATGGTAATGAATATCAAAGGATCGATACGAGGTAGATAGTATAATGTCTTCTGTACTGGCAAATTAATTTTTGAAGGTCTCATTTTAGCTGATTTAAAGCTACATTATTAATATAGTAATGTGCTAAGATATAGGGTTTTTTGATGAGCTTTAAAGGTTTTTCTTATTGTAAAAAGTGCCTGCAGGAAAAAGAATTCAAAGCAACCTTGTCCTGTGGTGCTGTCCTTCTCAAGTATGATTGCACAATTGTTGGTTGACTGTGTTGCATTTGGCTTTTCAAGAAAGAACTAAAAATGCAACATGTCAGAACAAACATTCTTAGCAAACAAATTGCATTTATAGTTCTCAGAATTCCATGTGTGTTGGGAACATCACAATGAAAGTGTTTATACTATAAATATTTATATCAATCTTGTTTTTTAATTTAAATTCATATACATATATTCTTTGAAAGTTAGGTCTCCAGATTTAATCCAGAAAACATAGTTAAAATAACTATCAGAAAACAAACTTCTACTACTGGTTTGGAGGACAGAGGTGGTCATTCACTTGGCATCTATTAGCAAATTCATATCATGAAGAATGTTTAATTTTTACGCAGGGTTTGATTGGTTGAAAGGATAGTTTAGCATTGAAATACTGAATAGTATGTTTTCTTTGCTTTTTTTCCCCCTCAAGACAGTTTCTCTGTTTAGCTCTTACTGTCCTGGAGCTTGCTTTGTAGACCAGGCTGGCATTGAAGTCAGAGATCTGCCTGCCTCTGCCTCCTGAGAGCTGGGATTAAAAGTATATGCACCATACATGGCTGAATAGTATGTTTTCAATGGAGAGTTATTACTGTGTATTTCAGTGGTTAATACATGTATTTATAAATATTATAAGAAAAAGTAATCTATTCTTTCTAGACAATATATAAAAGCCTCATAATAAAAATTTTAAAAAGTTATGCACATTCTCTTTAGCAGTAATTTTGGAAAATGCATTAATATGCATATATCCATATATTTACAGTGAAATTTCAATTATATCGAGGTGTTTTACATCTTCTAACAAAGTGATTTATTTTAAATGTTTGTCCATGTTACACCTTACTTTTAATGCTCATTTATATGTCCATAATACGAATCACAATTATTCAAACACTGTACTATCACTACCCATTTAAAAAATATTTCCACAAATATCTTTTGTGACTGTACACCTCACCAGTTTTTGTGTCTGATTCAGTTGTGTGTTTGGAATGTAAATGTAAAATGTAAAATGTTTGGAAGCTCACCATAGACTACTTCTTGTACGGTAAAGATTAGTATTTCTTCCTCTAGTCCTTCAGTGTGCCTATTCCTAACTCCTCAATATTCCTGGCTATTAATTTATACAATATTTGTTTGTCCTTGATTATAAGATTTTGTAAATTGAACACACCACTTCTTTCATTCTTTTAAGCACGTTAAGACTGCATTCCTCTCAGGCCCTTCTTGTAGCTCATCTCACAGTTCTTAAGTGAAGTCTTTATATTTTAAATTATAAGTGTAGGGGAATGTGTTACAGTAGTGTTGCAGGGATATTCTGTCTTATTGGGAAGCCAGGATATACTTGAGTGGCAATAGGACAGCTCTGGAGTGGTAGAGCTGGAGGCTGGAGCCACAATAAGACAGCTCAGCTTTGGAGGACAGAGACACAATAGGACAGCTCTGGAAGCTGGAGTTGCAATGGGACAGCTCAGCCCTGGAGGAAAGGTGTCCTGACTATCCGGAAGTCAGGCTACCGGAAGTTGGGGTGTTGTTGGGGATGGTCTCCCAGCAGGATATAGGGATCCTCCTATTCTCCTGGAGAGCAGCTACAGCTGAATTCTGCTGTGTTCCCTTAAGGGAACATCGTAGCAGAGCTATTTGCTTCTTTTCGGGCCCAAGATGTTTCTTCTTTTGCTAACGCTTTGCTGAAGGGGAAGCCCTTGCAGAAATATAACAATCTCTGCCCACTCCCGGTGAGAAGTTGTTACTTTTTTCTGTCTGGCTTTGCTCAGCCCCCGCTTAAGGAGTATCATAGCTCAGCCTCCCTTAAGGAGCGTTCTAGCAAGGTTCTTCTGTTCTGTTCTGCCTTATTGAGGCCCTGTAGGGAGCATCTTAGCAAAGCTTTGTAGCTCAGTCCCCTAAGGGGTTCTTCTAGTCTGCACTGGAGAATGAAGGTCATCATGCAAGACTCTTTTGAGAAAGAGATTTTTTTTCTTTTTTTGGAAGGAGGAGTCCAGGAGAGTGGCTCCCTCTGCCAGGGAGGGATTAATGGCAGCCTTTAAGTTAAGGGGCAGAGAGGCTTATATAGGGCTTATATATAATAATATATATAATAATAAATAATATATACAATAATATATATAATAAATAATAATACAGAAAGTATATTGATTACAAAACTGTTTGGCCAATGGCTTAGACGTATTCCTACCTAGTCCTTATATCTTAAATTAACCCATTTCTATTAATCTGTGTATTGCCATGAAGCTGTGATTTACTGGTAAGGTTCTGGACATCCTCTTCTTTGACAGCTACGTGACTGCCTGTTTTCACCTTCTTTCTCCCTGCATTCAGTTTAGTTTTCCCGTTTAGCTATAGTCTGCCCTGGCATAGGTCAAAGCAGCTTCTTTATTAGCCAATGGTAATAAAACAGCTTACAGAGGGGAATCCCACATCAGTGACTCATGTTCTTCCACTTCTTCAAATTGAATATGGAAATCTGGCTTAACTGAGATACTAACTTAGATGTACTATTGCCTATAGTTTTGATAAAACATAAAAATACAAAGCTCGGGACTAGGGAGATGACTTGTGGTTAACGTGCTGGTGATGTAACCCAAGGACCTGAGCCTGGATCCTGAGCACTCTGTAGCTCTGGGAGGCAGACTCGGTAGATCCTAGGAGCTTGTTGGTCAGTTACTCTGGTGGAAGCAGTCAGTCCCAAGTTCAAAAAGAAAACCATGTTTCAAAAACAAAAACAAATGCTAAACAACCATAGGCGAAGGGGAAGACAGCTTGATGGCAACCTCTGGCCTCTGCCAGACACCATCGGGTGAACTTATCTGCACACATACACATGCATTGCAAGCTCACACCTCAACACTACACACACACACACACACACACACACACACACACACACCCCACACAAGGCTTGTTGACATCATGTCATAGAATATTTACTATGAGGGTTGAAGTTGTAGAGAAATGACACAACATATTCCACAAATTCTCTTTCTTCAGCACCCTACCTACTTTCAAGTCCCTCCTTTTTCTTTCTGTGTTAGCTAGCCTTCTGATACTATGACACATACTGGACAGCAATATTGAAGGTTTCAGTTGATGACTCACTGACCACATGACTTTTGGGCCACAGCAAGGCAGTAGAACATGGTAAAAGGATCTACTAGACTGAAACTGGTCAAAAACAGGAGTGCAAAGAAGAGAGCCACAGTCTCCTTCCAGGGCATGCCACTCAGGCTTTGAAGATCTCCTGCTCACCTACCCAAGTTATGGAGTTCTAAAGATTCTGTTTCCTCCCTACACTGCCAACCTGGACTAAACATTAACAGATAAACCCTGGAGGGACAGTTAAGGCCCGACTACAGGATCATTCCTCCACAGTCATTCTTCAGTTCATTGTTTTGATAATATTGTCAACTAGGAGGGAAACTTTGTAACATCAATGGGTATTTCAGAGTTATGTATCTTAAAACAAGATTCTCCTATTTTCAGAACTACAGGCAGTATTAATCTTCAAAAATAGTGTCTCCCTAAAACTATAATCTTTCAGTTGACTGGTATATCTTTTTCTGTCTTATAAAACATAATTAGCAAGATCAAACGCAACAAGAGTTTAATAGTCACCTTCACATTTACCAGATGCCTTGTTAGCAATGCAAGATTCTAGGTTTAATGCCAAACAAGCCAAAGCAGAGCCAAATGCTTTCAAGAGACTCATCCTATGACTCCTTTCTAATAAACATAGATGTCTGCATCACCTAAATGCTGTCAGAGAGCAGTATTTCAGAATAAGCTCGTTGGCAAAGTAAATGAAAGGCATGTAGGAGCCTGAAGAAGCATTCACTCTTGTGAATCAAAGTGCCTATGAATTTCATGTAGGAAATTTAGCTGGCTTTCATTTTATGCAGTGGAATTTTTTATTAAATGAAGGAAAGTAATTGGCAGCATTTGAACCCATTGTTCATTAATGTCTCTGCTTTTGTATAAAGCAAGGTTCTTCAAATCTCTTTACTTTCTAACCTAGGGTTCCTGCTCTGGCATTTTCATTTACACATTATTTTTAGCACTAAAGAACACCCTTATTTGGGGACATAATTTTAGAGGACAGAGAGTAAAAAATAAATACACAGAGCCTACATTATTAAACAAAGGCTTTAATGTCATCCTACTTCAGTTACAAGTTTTGATAGCACAATTCAATGTTTATCCCCTTTGCATTACTACAGCAACAGTTCTGTTGAAGTTACATATTGGCAGAAATTCTTTAGTAGAACAGAAAAGAATTTCTTTTGTGATTTTTGTTTAATGCCTGTGCCACAGTGATGAGTTGAGAAATGACTTTTATGCAAAACAATTTTAATTTTTTCCTTTTATGAGACAGGGTCTCATGCAGCCCAGGTTTGCCTCACACTTACTAAGCAGCCAAGGATGGCCTTTAACTCCTGGTCCTCCTGTTCCTGCCTCCTGAATGCCGAGATTACATATATGTATCACCACTTCCAGCATGTAAAACAACTTTTTAAAATCTTTCTACCTGAACTGGAAATACAGCTTGGTTCTTAGGAGCATGGACTGTCCTTCCAGAGGACCCAGGTTCAATTCCCAGCACCTGCAAGGTGATTCAAATTTTTCTGTAACTCCAGTTACAGGAAATTTGACATTTTTTTTTCTGATCTCCATGCACCAGGCATGCACAGGGTGTCCAGATAAAAATGTATGAAAAACACCTATAACAATAAAATAATAATAATTAAAAAGTTAAAATCCTTCTACCTTGAATGAATACATATATATATATGCATGTCTGTATATCTATATATACATACACATTTGTATGCCCAATTTTGTAAACATTAAAGGCCATATGATTACTTAAATTAATTAAAATAGGAGAACAAGCTATAATCTCCTTTTTAAATTGAGAGAAAGCAAGTAGTCAGAAACATTTGGAGTCATCCTGAAACACCTGTGCTATTTTTAAGTTGCCTTTATGGAGTTTCACATAAAATAAGCAGAAAAATCTTAGCTTTTATTCACCAATTACTTCTAACAAGAGATGGGATGACAGAATATGGTTTGCATTTTTACATGATACTAACTAGAGCCTGCCATGGTCAGAGTGCATTCCTGCAATTCCAGTACTCAGGTGGTAAAGGCAGTAGGATTCAGAGTTCAAAATCATCTTTGACTACATAGTAAGTTCAAGGCCAGTCTGGGTTGTGTAAGACACTGCCTGGAAAAAGAAAAAAAAAAAAACAAAAAACAACACACACATACACAGAGAGAAACCCAAAACTCAAACAGATACTAGTCAGTAATATTCACTGCTACCTAGGAAATCTAAGTAAAACAATCACAGTTCATAAAAGTCAAAATGAGGCTGATTCTCATTTCTAAAGCAAGGTTAGTTCTTAGCAATTTTCAGATGTTTTCTTCTTTGTTCTCTTGAACACTTTCATTTATCTTACTCTATTTTGTTGTTGCTATGGTCCTAGGGGCTGAACCCAGTACCTCACATATCCTAGATAAATGCTCTACCATCGAGCTATGTCCCCACCCCTTAAACTTAGCTTATTCTAGTAAATCATTATGATGTTCCCAATGCTTTTTTCCTTAAAATATCAAATTTCTGACTTGAGATATAAATGTCTAATAAATGCTCTATTTAGAATCTCATCTGATAAAACACAGTGTACTGTAACACAGTGTATCTGAATTTCTTCAAGTTTGTGAAAAGATTTTGTTTGTGGGATAGAGAGATACCTCAGCAATTAAGGTCACTTGCTATTCCTACAGAGGAACTGGGTTGGAGCCCAAGAACCCGCACAAGGGCTCAAAACCATGTGTAACTCTATCCCCAGAAGATCTAGTGCCATTTTCTGGACTCTTACATGCATGTGGTGATGTGGGGTGTCCTTCTGTCTGTGTGTTGCTTTTACTGGTTAATTAATAAAGAAACTGCCTTGATCTGTTGATAGGGCAAAACTTAGGTAGGTGGGGAAGATGGAACTGAATGCTGGGAGAAAGAAGGGTGGAGTCAGGGAGACACCATGGAGCCGCTGCCACGGGAGACAGACGCTGGGACCATTACCTGGTAAGCCACAGCCACGTGGCAATACACAGATTAATAGAAGTGGGTTAAACTAATATAAGAGTTAGCCAATAAGAAATTAGAGCTAATGGGTCAAGCAGTGATTTAATTAATACAGTTTCTGTGTGATTATTTCGGGGCTAAGCAGCTGGAACAAACAAGCAGTTTCCTTCAACAGTGTGGTACACATACAGCCATATACATACATCTAAATAAAAATAAATAAAAACAATCAACTAAACCTAAAAATTCGCATTTATTTTTAATGACAATGAAAAATGAAGCTTGCACACTGAATTTATTTGTTTCTGAATTTTAAATTTTATTTTTAAGAAATTTTAGCAGTATGAATGTTTTGCCTACATGTGTGTAAATGCACCATATGCATACATTGTTTTAACCCATGAACAGATTATTTTTTATATGTAGGGGAAATGATACCAAAACTGGATTTGAAATTAGAATAGTTGTCTCAAAGACAATACAACTAGTTATAGAAATATACACATGTGCACACATGTCTGTATGTTGAATTTGGGAGACATTAAGTCCCATCTTAGTACTTAAACTATATTAAAACAGGGTATTAAATCTTCTTCTGCCGAGTTAAACAAATGTTCTCTAATTTTATAATACTGAATGTGTCCATCTATTGAACAAGGATGAACTGATGAGTTACTCCGACACAGGTTGACATGTAGAACATACTCCAAGTTCTTGAGACTTCAAGACTCATTCTTATTGTAGCTATCAAGATGATTTGGTGTACGTGTTAAGTAAAAGAAAAAGAAAATACACAAATGAAGCAAAACAGAATGCCAGTGAATTACAAAACCCTCTGGTTAACTGGATTGGGGACAAAGGTTGCTAGTTCCATTGACCACAATTCTCTGAAAAGAACCCAAAAGGTCAAGTTGACTGGAACAGGGGGAGGAATGAAGCAAAGCAGGGTCCTACTGGCCATGGGGTGGCTACCAAGGTTCAGTGGTTTGTTCTTGATGTGCAGCCAAACTTTCAGACATTGGTCTGATATTTGTAGTTAGAGCTTCAGATTAACTTAGAGTATCATAAAATGGGACATGCCATGCCACAGAATATCCCAGTTATGTTTTATAATACTTCATAAGAGAGAGCCCATGTTTCAAAATAATTCCTTAAAGTTCACACTGTGTTAAAATAGTGTGACAATTGTTTTCTATGAGCCACTGTGATGAATTCAGAACTGGACAGACAGAAAGTAAATATGATCATTGCTTGGGATGAATTTTGGAAAAGAAAGGAAAGGGTAATTCAGTGGGCACCATTTAGACTGGAACGGAGGGGGGAAATGAAGCGAAGCAGGGTCTTTTGAAGGAGGTAAAGCAGGAAGTGAGAACTGAGCAAGAAATCACTGAAAGAACCACCTGCAAGCCTCCTACGTAAAGGGAACAGAAAGTATAGAAGAATGAGATGAGAGAAAGAACGTAGCTACAGAAAGGGAACATCCCAGCTCTTGTGGGAAGCGCTTTTCTAAATTGGATTACACATATCTAACTGTAACAGTGTCTTGCTATTGAAAGGACAGCAAAAGGTATGTTGTAGTAACAGACCCTCCCCAGCTCAGCCCCTCTAAGCAGCAGGATTTCCCACTCACGGTTCATATGTCCCAAGCTGGCTTGGTGCTCTATCCACAACGCTCCAGGACCCGTGCTGACAGAGCAGTTTTAGTGACGGAGAGAAACCAGAAAGCATGGCACACTGCGTGCAGGCTCTTAAAACTTCCACACACGGCACGTCACTTAAACTCACATTTCATTGGCCAACGCGGTTACTTACCTTGAGTCATCACGGAAGCCTAGTTCTGCAGTGTGCCTGGAAAGGTGTAGATCTGGACACACTGGCCAATAGGTGCAACTAGGAATTTGTTTGCAGCAGCAGCGTGTGTGTGTGTGTGTGTGTGTGTGTGTGTGTGTGTGTATTTAGGTGCTTGTGTCCAGAGAGAAAGTCCATTATTATTTTAATCCAATTCTCAAGAGACTGTGATGACAATTAACAACTGCTGGACGGGTTGAGAACTGTCATGTGAACATAATTATTTTACTAGGCAATTTGGTGTGTATATAAGAAGCTAAAGTGATTCAAGAGCTCGGCTTTTCTTTGTGTTAGTGGTGGGAAGTCAAAAGTTCAGAAAAATGAGTTGACTGAAAGGGCCCGAGTACAGAGAGTAGTGACTTAAGGATACCCAGGTCTGAGGGAAGTGACCAGTGTAAGGAGACCCCAGAAGACATCTGGGGGACATGGTGGGGAATACTATAAAGAAGTTGTAACACTGGACACTGAAAGAGGTAACTCTTCCCTGCCTTAGGAGAAAGGGATGGAGAACCAGGTATCCTCATGGAACAGTTCACAGAGGGAGAGGAAGGGTAAGGCCTCTACTTTGTCTGTGATGGACGAGCAAGGTCATAGTTTAGATTAAAGGGACTGGACTGCATTTCAACAGCATGGAGTAGCTACAAGTGAAATGTGAAGTGGAGCTCACTGAGAAAAAAAGATAATAGGGCTTCCCACATCACAGGGGCTAAGCTGGTGTCAGAGAACACAGATGAGTCAGGATGTCAGTAAGTGGAATTCTGTGATTTCCCCCAATTCCTGGAAACAGGCGCTGAGAAAGTGTTTGGATCGCCGAGGCCAGGGGATCAGGGCAGGTGAAACTATATGTTTACACATAATATGTAGTTCAGGAGTCTCTGAATGAACAATTAATTTCCTTTTTAATGAAAGCACAAAGTTGGGTGTATGGGTCTAGCTCAGTGGTTAAACCTTTACTTTCTTGTGGAGGTCCTAAAGCAGATCTCTGGCACTGTAAGACAACCAAAAACTAGTGGGCACAAAGTTTCCCAAGGATGGTACAAAGAAACTGCATCCAGTTATAGCCAAGAGGTATCTTTCATGAACTACAGGCTTTGCTCCTAATAAATGTGCCTTGAGCAGATGATTGATGTAGACAATATAACCATGGACAAGGATGGGAGCCTCGACTTATTTCTTATTGCTTAAGTACAATTAATCATCCTTAAGCCACATGAGATTTTATATGCTATGAATACTCCCATTGTTCACTAGCGAAAATCTGGTTAAAAAAAAAAGGTGAGAGAGAGAGAGAGAGAGAGAGAGAGAAAGAGAGAGAGAGAGAGAGAGAGAGAGAGAGAGAGAGCTCTAAAAATATAATTACATACGCAGGCACAGAATTGCTTAGCCAGGCATCTTGCTATTAATTAGTATATTGTAAATCTTGCTGCCATGGCTGATGCTAAGACACGGTATTTAGAGGAGTCGTTAATGAAGGAAGACAAGAGAAAATCTGGAGTGGCCCAGCCCCAATACAGACGTCCGACTGAACTAATGTTATATTGCATTTCTCTCTCCCCATTTGCCTGCCAAATCCCTGACTTACCCAACTCCCCATTTCGGCGAGATTACATCACCGGCATTTGCCACAAGTGATATTGCTCTTTGTAAATGCTACATATGCATGCTGAAGGCTGCATGGCTCTGACAGCCATTCTGTTTTTATCAAACGATGCTTCTCAAGATCGTTCATTTCATTTTCTGTTTCTTCTGAATGGAGGTCTGACCTCTTCGGCATCTATTGCTGACGGACGGGTGAGGCGAGCAAGTCACACCTGATCATTTGGAATTGCATTTGAGGCTGAAGTTAAACAGAACTTTTTACATCCTTCCTTAACGGGAAGAACTGAGCAGGAGGGAAAGAAGTTCACATTGTAAACCGAGACTGTTTCTGCTTATGGCTTTTCCCCAGAAGACCCTCTCTCTGAATCTCGATTGTTGATAACTCACAGGTTTTATCTCCAGGAACTAAGATAGTTTTTTCTTTTTCCTCGCTTCTGGCCTGCCAACTTATAGACTTGTCTTCAGCTGAGGCAAGGCTGCCAGATTGAATACATGGAGAACCTACTCAACTCTATTTATTTTAGAGTATGATAATTTGAGGGAAAATTTAAATTGTCAGTTTTCCATTACACCCTGCAGCTCCCAGTGCTGGCTATCTCATCAGACCTAAAAACATACTTCTGTGGGAAATTGTGTAAACAGATGGAGAAGCCAAGAAGAGAAAGGGCTGATGTCTTGCCAGGGGCCAGACAATCTGCCCAGGGCAGAGTCAAACATCCCAGATCCTGACTGATCTGTCCCTAGGTCTTCCTTTTTGAGCTTCCTGTGGTAAGTGGAAGGTAAGGCCCTCCAGCAAACACTGAACAGAGGTTTGAGTATACAAGGGTCAAGTACCATGATCTTAGCATGTCCACATCCTGATCTCTGGTGGGTAGGTCCAGAGGCCCAGGGACTCTTAACATTCTGAGGGCAAGAACTATGTTAAACTCATCTTTGCAGATGTGATGTTGTGCCCAGTGTCTAGCATACACTCAGTAACCCAATTTCTGCATAATATATCCAGAAAATTGAGAAATGTTCCTAGGTCATATCATTTCTCTGCTCAAAATGCCTCAGTTACCCTCACTTGCCTGCCTCTGTCTCCTTTCTGGATGGTGGGCAGGTTCCTTACACTGACTTTTGTTATGTGCCTGGACTCACACTCTACATACCCAAGGGACCACTCTCCTTCCTTGATACAAGACAATATTCAACTGTCACTTTGCATGAAGTCAGAGTTCCCTTGTCCCTTTTAAAATTGAAATCTTCATTCTGCCCTCTGCCCACCCACATTCTTCATCTCTCCTAGCCTGCTCTGGTTCCTCTATGACACTCACCTTCTTTCAACTCTAACTTTGTATTTAATCATTCACTACATTGTTGTTTGGTTGTTGGTTTCTACCTTGCTAGCATGTCAGCCTGTAAGGAGAGGATTCTCGTGACTCTGGTTCAATGATTTTTCGAGTATTTCATCACCCAGCAGACACTTCCAAAACACTTGGTAAATGACTGTTGAACGAGTGAATACATCAGGCTGAGTGGATGAAGCAAATGAGCAAAGGAAAGAGCAGGAGAGAGAATGCTCTAAAGCCAGGCATGAAGATGCAGGGAGCCTCCACTGTGACACATTCACAGGCAAACCTTCATTTCCATAAAAAGCCCTTTCAATTAATGATGAGTTTGGTTGATGTCTAGAGTCAAATCTGTAGACTTCCAACCCATAACTATCAAGCTGACTTGATAACTATGTGGTTCAGCCCCTGGTGAATTCAGACAGAGAACTCAGTGTGTGATTTGGTGTTTCTCCATGTGAACTATGACAGCCTCCTCCATTAGATGTGCTTGTTAAGTAATCTGGTTCCTGAGCCCTATCTACCTCCCAATGGTTACTAAGGAGTAGATTGCTCGGTGGTTTGAATGTGTGCCAAAGTTCCAGAATGAGTAGTGTATACGAAACACCCCCGAAAAGATTGGGTGGAGGAGAACAGGGCTTTCCCTACTCTGGTGCCAAGGTTTCACCGGAAGTTTGTAAGAAAGTGCTGCATTAATTCATTAAAGTAACACTGAGTAAAATTGTTTTGGTAACAGTAATTTCCAGAACATTTTTAAAGGCTGTTGTCATTCTGAGTTTCCAGGAGTGGGGTGCTATAGGCAGCGACTCAAACATTCCATTGCAGGCAGCTCTTCAGAGTCCTCTTACTTTTATTTGGCAAAGAAGTTCATTGTTTTGCTTTGTCTTTAAAGAAAAAGCCTGTAATAGCTAATCCTTACTTTAGCTCCCTATAATTCTGTTTTCTCTCTTATTAATTTCCTTTTAGCTAATAATATAACAAGGACCTCCACATTCCTTGGGGAAAAACATAACATAATACATAATTCCTGGCATGCATCACTGTAAGTGAGGAAGATTCCTTGTGTGTGCTCCTGTGTGCACAACAATACTGAATACTACACAAGGAAGCCTATATACAGTGCACCTGAACAAGGTTGTTTGCTAAAGCAAAATTTGGCGGGCTTGTGAGGATTCTGTCTTCTGTATGAAGCCTTATGAATTAGTGGGATGCACACACATAAATATCTCACCGGGTACAAGCGCTCATGCCCCCTGATTCTCGCATATTGATCACCACTAATCTATCCCTTATGTCGCTTTCCATTCCTGTGGAAATAAGATAGGTATGTGCCCGGAATAAATAGCCTTCTCCCCATTTGGAAACTATGCAGGGTCTAGGGCACATTACATCCTTCCGTATAATGGAAGTACCCACACGCTGGCAATTGCTGTCTACAGACGTAATGAACCAAGTGGGAGGTAATGAGAAGTGACTGTCACGCCATCTCTGGGGCCTGGTTCCTCCTGCTGCACAATTACACTGTGACCCCAGAGAAAGCAAGGCGAGTGGAACATTCTCTCCTTTTCTAATGATCTTAAAATTGGCCTTAGCTTACGGTGTGCGTGTGCAGGAGTGCAGGCTGTGATGGCCGGGGAAATGTACGCTTGCAACGTAAGAGCCAGCTGTCCGCACACGCCGGCCCCTCCCTTGGTGCTGTCTTGGCTTCTTGCTGGAAAGATGCCAGCGAACAGGGACAGTCCTTTCATACTTTACCTGGTGAGTGTTTGGGGGTGAGAACTGTTACTTCTTCCGTAAGCGGAGAATGTGAAAGGGAAGGTGCCATACAGAGTTACACTCATGCTGCAAGGATATGTGTTTCAGCTTTGAAAGAGAAAAAAAAATAAACGTTTAAAAAAACAAAACCACGGTGATTAGCGCGGTGATAGCAGCTGCGGGGTACCATGTACCCCAATCCCATCTCCCCTGAGCTTCATTTCAGGAAGAACCTTGATAATAGCACCTTGGAGAGTGGGGGTGGCAAGGCTAAGGAAAAAGGTAGAGGCAGGGTGCCTGCTGAATCAGCTTCTCCAGAGCGAGTGTGCGAAGAAAGTGCAAAAAGGTAGACGGCTTTTAAAATTCCTTTCATTGTCTTCATTCTGCTCGGGCCTGCCCACGCTCTCGGGGAAGCCTGCCAACTGCTCACTGAAGGCTGAATGGAGACAAGCTGGGCTGCGTGAGCTGCTCAGCCAGGGAAGAATAGCAGCACAGGCTGGCTGCTGGCGGGACCACGCCGCTCGCCACTCTTCCTCTGTCTCTGCCAGCAGGAGGCCCCCAGGTGGCATTAAGGGAGAATTAGTGTGCAAATTACAGG
Source organism: Myodes glareolus (assembly GCF_982192425.1). Classification (NCBI taxonomy): domain Eukaryota; kingdom Metazoa; phylum Chordata; class Mammalia; order Rodentia; family Cricetidae; genus Myodes; species Myodes glareolus. The sequence goes on along the minus strand of NC_142042.1, from coordinate 24,571,619 downwards.
GTCTGCTAATTTCTCAGCACTTCATTAGCAGCCGGCTCAACAGAGCTCTGAAGCCATTCACCTCACAGCTGAGGTAAGAGGGCCCTTCTTGGCAGGGGAAGCAGAGTTCAGTCCTGTTGTGTTGACAGGCTTGTGACTTTTTGGTGTCCCCCACCCCCTCCAGCGTGCACTAATGTATTCTCTGACCCTGATGATAGCAGTTACTTCCTTGGATATCCGGGTGACATGGACCTCAAGTCTTTTTTCATGCCCATGCTTTGTTTGGAGTTAGCAGGAAAAGGTAGAAACATATCCTTTTTATAGACTAGATCCAAAGATAGGCCACGAAGAAAGGAAGATAAAAACAAAATATTTAAATAGTGTCTTTCTGCACTTTCCTCGTAGATAGATGGCCCTCTTTAAGGAGTCACTATGTGCCAAATAATGTTCTTGGCCTATTTTATTATTGAGTCCCTTTACTTCCATTTTACGGATAGAACTGGGCACAGGGCAGTTGGAAACAAGAAGTGGATCCTAATTCCATGCTCTGTGCCTAGGGCATTTTGCTTTAGATAACTCCACAATTATTATTGGATTCATGCAATAAACAGCTCCGAGACACCATCACCTTAATGTCACTTACTATGCCAGGGCTCCTTACCCTGTGAGCCCTGTAACTTCCTGTCCATCTTGTATATGTGATGCAAATGCAAGTCAGCGAGTCATCATCAGGAAATGAAAACACATGTAGCTCCAGAGCTGACAGAGCTCTCGCTGTAAGGGGCCAGATAGTGACATATTTTGGGCTCTGCAGTTCCCATGGCCTTTGCCTGAGCAAGGCTGGAAGCATCCATAAACAGCATAGAGATGAATCACCATGTCTGTGTTCCAACCCAATTGTAATGATAGGCAGGCGGTACAGAGGAAGATGCACCATTGTGTGTGGCACACAGGCTGCCTGTACAGGGGAAGAAAGTGAGTCCTGTGACGCCTTGTTCATGAGGTGTCTCAGTGAAATAGAATCAGGGTGAATCAGGGTACAGAGAACTGTGAGTGCTTAGGAATGGGGTGAAAGGCTTGCAGAGAAAGTGAAGTGTGAGCCTTCCCTACAGATGGGAAATGCTGGTTATCTTTAATCAGTGAAAAGCAGGATATGCCCACTGAGTAGAGTAGGGAGGATTTCTCTGGAAATAATTTATTTTTATTTTTCTGATAAAAGGGAGAGTCACGCATACCTCATGTTCTCGTACACTACAAATACGAAGAAGAGCCAACCTTTGGTAGAAGGCCAAATCAACAAGCCATGGTGGATTGAAGAAGGTAGGATCTGGGTATTCGGTTGCCTGCCTCTGGCACTCATATTAAAAGATTTAACTGGTGTTTTTACTCTTTAAGTAGCTGTCAGGGAAATAACAGAAAATCATCATCAGAAATTATTTACTTCTATATTTTCCTGTCTTCTGAATACTTAGAAAATTGAACTCAATCATGTGAAAATTATTTGTAATTGTTTCTTTTTCTTAATATTTTTCTACATAATACACTAAAGAGAAGAAATAAAGCATTTGCAAATGGGTACTAGTCCAATTTATTGATCTATTAGCACAAATATATTAACGGGGACATAATAGGGGGCTGATAATGGTGTCAAACTATTTGATTCTCACTAGAGGTAGCGTTAGGTGTGACACTTTGGTTTTACTTTCCACACAACTCTTCTATGGAAAATTTAGGAAAAACAATTACAGAAGGGAATTAAAATGGCAATAATAAAGCCTACCCTGGTCTTATCTTCGGTGTCGGTTTTCTAACGACTTACACTGTTTTCCTCTCCCCCTTTCCCTTTTGACTTTCCAGGATCGTTTCCTTGTAATTCGGTTTCTAATCTTTTTGTTTCTATTTAATTATAAGCCCTGATTTTTTTCATCACGAACAATCTGGAGAATTATGCCATAGCACAAAGTGTGTTCTAGAAGTGTGTTACGGCACTGACCAAATGCCCTGTTCATCACTCACTTAGCTCCTGTGTTGAACTGGGCATGTGCGCCAGTGGTTACTCTGTACATTGTAAACACGGCAGGAATGAAGATCTGGGATCTTTGGCGTATCTCTCTCATTCCCATTTTCTCTGGGTTGCTACACTTCTCGGCGTTCTATGAAAACCCAATATAAACGCTATTTTCCCCACAAATTCTGAAGGCACACTCATGAAACTATTTCCACAGCCTTCTCCATTTCCGTGGCACTGCTGCTTCAGCCTCCATTGGGTTATTTTCCTAGTGATGGTGTACTATATGGTCTAGAATGTGGGTTTGCCCAGGGGGGAAACTGTGTCATTTTAATCTCTCCCTGCTCTCAAGCTCCATGTTGCTCTGTTCAACATGCTCCTGCCTGGCAACATTTTATCTGATCTGTCAATCATTCGTCCCGTACCCCTTTCCATGTCTTGTCCTGATATGTCTCATGTTTCATCTTTTCTAAACTTTTTAAACCATACCCTTCCACAACTTTATTACTTAGATTCTGCTAGGAGGCTGAAATCCTGTTTAATGGCCCAGATGATGACTATATTGTATAATTAGCAAGGCCTCAACTAGTCTATTTAACAAATAAGCAAGAATTTAGATGAAATATGCTTAATACTTAATACTTCTATAGTAAGTTTGGATGAGAAAGTAAATGCTGTTGGCCACTGGCATCAACTGCACTGTGAGGAAGGCACACAAACATAGGCCTGGCAGCTCTACTGCACACATAAAGTCATCCAAACTTCCCCTGGTCACTCAGGCCTTCTGCTTCTGCACCCCTGTTAGTATAGCAGCAACCCCCCCTCCCTTTTAGAAGGAAGGGGAGAATAGGAAAAACACAACTCCAAACTCAAGTTAGATCAGGAAGTTGTGTGGCAATTTCTGGAATGTCAAGAGTAAAAATAAGAAAGCAAGAATTAATCCTGCTAGCCCCAAATGAGAAGCTGTCACCACGAAAGCTGTAACTTTCTAAATGAATCTAACACCTCTGAAAACTCTCACAACCATGCCAAGTATTTACATGTTCTCTCTGAACGTGGCATCTACAGCAAGTGGTTTTGGTCGTGAAGCACGCCATCTGTGTGATTACCCAGCCCTTGCGAGAGTACTCTGAACTCAGCAGTTGTACAACAGATGCATTTCAATATACAGTATTCCCACTCGCGTGGTTCAGAACGGGTGTTAGAAAACAACCAGCCTCCCCGAAAACTCAGACTGCATCTGACATTCTTCCAGACACCTTCCGTAGCCATCCTGCATGCAGTTCTGGAAGACGGAATTATCATAATAGAAGTACAGACCCGCGGAACAGGTTAGCCTGACCCGGGCCATCAGCAGCTGCTGTCACCGTCATTAGGAAGTCGATCAATCTGAGAAGTGAAATCAGATCACTCTTTAATATTAGTGTCATTCAAGTGGAAGTCTGTGGAGTTCGACAAATAAACCAGCCTGCAGGAGTTAAGGGGCGACCACTCCAGAGAAGGGAACCAAAGTGGTTTCCCTGTAATTCGGCTCTACCACGTTCCTAGGGGCCTGTCTCTTGAAAAAAATAGCATTAGGCTGTAGTTTCTGGTAAAAATTGAAGAACTGAATTCTGTCTCTGTCCTTTATATTTTATTTAGTTAAATACTCTACATGTATGCACTAAGGGATTTGAATTAAGTTAGCTTTAGTTATGGGAATGATATGTAAAGTTCTGTCTTTCAGACTGTGCATTTTAATGAAGGACACTGGGCAATCCCAAATCCCAGCCCCTCTACCTGCCTGTTGCCCCGGGATCACATGTTTCTTCAGGCTAACCATAAAGCCATGGTAAGAAGGGAGGGACATTCCTTATATGAACAAAGCAGCCTTTCCCACTTCCCTTCTTTTCCTGTGTTCCCAACCGTGGTGGTGTAGGGGGCACAAGGATGTCATGGGCACTGGAAATGAGCAAATTCTAAGAGAGAACTGATGGGCATTGTAGCAAAAACAATAAAAACCCAGAGACAGAAATTGGAGTTCAACCTGAAAACCAGAAAAGCAAAGCAGCCAAGCCATTTAGAGAAGTATTACCTCTACCAAGGCTGGGTGACTATAAACTAAGCAGACTAAGCCTCTCTCTCCTCCCATTTTATGTTCCCTCTAGCGCTAGGATTATAGGTGTGCGACTTTCTAGGAGTGGGATTAAAGGTGTAGGCCACCACTACCTGGATGTGTTTCTGCATTGATCTTGTGTAGCTCAGGGTGACCTTGAAGTCACAGAGATCCATCCCTCTCTGTCTCCCAAATTCTGGGTTTAAAGGTGTGTGCCACCATTATCTGACTTCTAGTGGTTTTAGCTTTGCCTCTGGTCTTCAGGCAAGATTTATTTGTCAAAATACAAATAATATTGCACACATGGAATTTCAAGAATTTAGTAGGGAAAAGTAGAAAAGGGATGCAAAGGAGTTCTGTATTTGTACAAGAAAATTCAAAGCAGTGGAGTGAAGCTGGCAGAAGAGTTATCAGTAACATCGTGCTGTGGATTTCAAGTGAGGTCTGCTTAGTGGTCTGCTCCATGAAGTGTGGGCCCAATCATTGAGAATTATTGGAACCTGAAGCTCATGGGTGGCTCAGTGGTTGAGGAAACATCCTGGGCAATGTAAATACGTCATATAAATACTGTTGGGAAACTTTAGAGGCAGGAGCTCTAATGTATTGATACAGAGAGATTTCAAAGTGCCTGGGTATTGTGACTCAGCAACCTTGCTCTGTTTTCCCTTCTCCTCCTCCTCTTTCTCCTCCTCCCTCTTCTCCTCTTAGTGAGAAAAGTAAGAAAAATATCATAGTTTCTTTAACTCATACTAGATCAGAAACTGGCAACAAGTTTTGAAATGTGAAGAGTAAAACTAAGAATTAGAGACCTAAAGTCCAATGAGTACAAAACCAAAACAATCCCCAACACATGCTAACAATGCATTCTGGGTCTGAGCAGGGAGGGGTGGTTCTTCATCCCAGCAGATTCTACCTGTTTCAAATGGGCAGGGAACAAATATGTTAGCCCCTCTTCTATGCCCATTGTTTTCAGGATTCCTAAGTAAATCATGTAGGTCCATGATTGTTAATACATTTCAATTAAGTATATATGACATAGACAGGATCTCTACATGAAAGATTCAGACAGGATTTCAATACAACTGGTCCTTCTGTGGCTGGCTCTCAGAACACATAGAGAAGCTGAGGGCTCAAACTAGAGGGAGGGAGGTAAGAATGCTCCTGTCCAGTGGAACTGGTGACATATGAGAAAGAGGTGAGAAAAGATATTTGGGATTTTATGCTCAGGAATTTGGGCTACTGAGTTTTAGTTTGAAGTAAAATGGCACTAGGGGAATGTTTAACTGCATCCTGGTTGCACTGTAATCCAAAGGGCTTCTAAGTGTACTTTCTCAGAAAGGACAATCAGATCTTGGAATAACCAAAGTTTATTTAGGCATTCAGGGGAACTTCATCAATGTTCTGCATTTCCAAGTAAGTAAAATCAATTTCTCAAAACTAGCAGGCAAGTAAAGGTTTGGTTTTCCCTCTTTAGAGCCACCTCTGCCTTTGTGTGTATGCCTCAGCATGGCTTAGAGATCTCCAAGACCAAAGCAGCAAAGGATCCCAGCAGTTTTGATGTTTCTTCTATGCCATTTAGATCTCACACTGGATCATGATCCATGCTTCCTCATTTAATGTCATGATTAAAAACAGTCACAAACAATATTAATAAGAAAGTAGAGGGACATTGCAAAAAAAGAAAAAAGAAAGAAAAGAAAAGTATCAGGGCACTGAGTAAGTGTGTGATGTGTGCGTGTGTGCATAATGCTTCCAGCTTTTGTCAAATGTAAAATATTCTCAATGACAAACGCAATTTCAAGTCAAGGGCATGGAAGATACAAACCACCCATGCTTAGGAAAATTTGACTTGTTGTTGTGGTATGGGAATCAAAGTTCCAGACAGCCTTACTGACTAAGATTCTGATAGAATACTTCTTTTCTTACCATGTTGTGGCTTCTGTTTGTGATGAATGTTTTGGCAGAATTTTGTCAAGTAGTGCATCCTAATTAACATGATGTAGAGGGAGGCAGTAAATAATTCTACCAATAACGAGAGAGTCACAACATGATGGGTATTTTGGGTATCATTTGGAAAACTTAATAGTGAGATGATTTGTAATGCATTAAAATTGAGAATGTTTTTGGAAAAATTCATAACAATAATGATGATAAATTACCAAACTTCTTGAAGCTTTTGAAAAATTTTTTTTAAACCAGCACTTTCCTTATCATATGTTCTTCCTGACAGAGTGAACAAGACTAAGGTTTTGAGAAGGGGGAAGTTGGGATATAGAGTGTAGGAAGTTTTTTATAACATTAAGTCAAAGTCAGAAACAATGAGAACACCTGAGTCCATTCTATAGATCACACTTTTTCCTTTATTCATTTTAATCTTAATTTAACTTTAAAATTATGTATGCAGAAGGTAATATTACCAGACAAAAGCCAAACTCAATTGGATGTGAATGCTAAGGCACTCTAAACATCTCAGCACGCGAATTCTGCAGCCACTAAGGAGAAAGTCTTTGCTTGTGTTCATCCTGATTGCTCGTCTTCTGTGCAGGGGAGAGGATGCATCGAATAGCTTCAGAACAACAAAAAGATAGTTTCCAACTTGTTTGTTACACGGATGGTTGACTACTATGGTGTATAATGGGAAGACTTCAGATTTCAGAGCTAATTCTACATCAATTCTCTCATTATTTAAGTGTTTTAGATGCAACTGTTTTGACAGCTATACTGTTTTCTTCTAGGGACCGATGGCCATGATAACCTGTAATACATAACTACCCTGCGGTATGATTGGGACAATCTCATGAGTCACATGAACAGGTTTAGCTCATTCCTGTCTTGGTGAACGTTCTCATTCATTTCAAGTCCTGAGTAAAGCCTTTGAAATCACCCTGGTTCTTCCTGCTTCCAAATTTAGACCACTACAAATTCCTCACATTGCATTTCTTCTATATTCTATTTCTTTTTCCACTGGACCTTCTTATCCAGGCAACTAGCTGTTAGCTAGTCACTCTGGTTAAATTGATGCTTTTAGGCTTAAAAAAAAAATAACCCATGCCACTGCCATGCTTAATGCTTCCAATTTCTAGTAGAGTAGCCTTCTATAGCACTCTCAGCCTGTGAGAGTGGAAAATGCAAAGGTCTCTGGAATATTCTACATGGCCACGAATTACTTGACACTCCTTCTATGGAAGTGAAGCACTGAATTTTCCTCCCTTTGAGGAAGTCTAGCCTCAGTGCTTTATTGGAATAACAAAAGGCATCCAAAAGACTGAAAGAATAGTTCTGAAACTGGATCTTGGGCCTGGTAGGGAGAAGGTAGTCTTCACATACAGCTCCATTGCCAACTCGTGAGAAGAAAAAGTCACATTGAAAGGTCCAAGAATGGCAAAAGCCAGGGACTGAGATTGGTGTGCAGTAGATGGTGTAGCTTCGGTGAACTGGAAGGAGATTTCCCGGGAGCTTTCCCACACACCTCGACTCAAATTATGAGCCATCTGCTTTCTATTTTTAAGTTAAAGTAGTCAATATAGGTGGTAGTTGTGGCACATAAATAACCCCAACATTCTCTCATGCCATGAAAGTATGGTTCTTGCTTCTGTTTTAGAGTGGATTCCTTTCTTTTCTCCTGCTTGATTACTTCTCTCCAGACTTTCTCTATTTCTCTATTTAAAACATACTGAGAGTCCTTATCTGAGTTGGTTTTTCCGGTCAGGCCTCACTTTGTTCACAACATTCCAGTTTATTATTTTATTTTTAACAATTGGCCATTGATGCAGGTGTGTATATAATGTGTTCTGATCAAGCCTGTCCCCATTCTCTCCCCTTCAACTCCTCCCCAATTCCTACTACTATTATTCCTTTTCAATTTCATACTTTTCTTTCTTTCTTTCTTTCTTTCTTTCTTTCTTTCTTCCTTCCTTCCTTCCTTCCTTCCTTCCTTCCTTCCTTTCTTTCTTTCTTTCTTTCTTTCTTTCTTTCTTTCTTTCTTTCTTTCTTTCTTTCTTTTTGTGAACTATAGAGTTTACATAGTACTGCCAGAATGTGAATGGATATAGGGGCAGCCTTTCAGAAGCTGCATCCCCAAATAGACCTGATTCTCCCTCTCACCAATTGCCAACAGCTTCTCAATTAGAGGTGGGGCTTCAAAAACTCTTACTCCATCCACACTGGGATTTTATTTGGCTTCATCTTGTACAGATCTGGTGCATGCTGTCACACCTACTATCAGTCTTTATGTGCATTTTTTTCTGTTTTGCTCTGGCTATCTTCTTTCACCTTTAGCAATGATTCTTGGGTGTTGGGGAGAAGTTGTGGGATTTTGATGTCCCGATATAAGCTAAGAACTTAACTGTAGTCTCTTATTTTTCTCATGTTGACCAGTTGTGAGTCTTTGTGTTAATCAGCATATGTGACAAAATGAAGCTTCTCATAAAAGGTTGAGAGGTGCACTAATCAATGAGTGTAATGATAAGTTGGTTTAATGCTATATCTACTTAGCAGTAGGTTATTCCATAGAGCCTATGGCCTATCTGGCTTTGTGTTTTGGTCCAGACAGTGTTCTATCATGACGTGCTAGTCTTAAATCCCATTAGAAATGTGGCTGATTACTCTCATAACAGTCATGCTGCTCTTGCTCCAGTGGGTATATCTTGACACACTACTCATTATTGTAACTTGTAGGGTTTAAATTCCTACTGGATACCTTTCCTAGCTTTTAGGATAGTACGAACTTTATTTCTCTATGTCCAATGATCAAACTATGTGTCATCTTCAGCAAGAGGGTCTTGCCATTAAGTTAGAGAGGGTAACCCAACCATCAGAAATGATTTCACCCAATTGTTCATTTCCCATTTATTCTTTTGGTAACAAGAGTAAACATTTTGAAACAAGGGTGTTTTTTTTTCTTCCATTGAGGATTGAACCTAGGACCTCATTCACACTAGTCAAATGATCTACCATTGAAATGCACCCCCCCCAGAAAGATCAGTTTTTCTATTCATAAAATGCTTTAAAAATACAATGTATACCTTTTATGAATTGCATACAAACACAGAGGACTTCATGATTGTTACAGCCATTCTTGCAACCCCCTTCTCCATCATCATCACCACAAACTCATGGAAGAAATTATTGAATTCTGAAAAAAATAAGACTAGGATGTCCTTAGATATGTACAGATAAGATAGAACAGTGAGGTAAGAAGAATTAGTAATATCCAACAACACCAGTCTCTCAGGTCACTTGAGTCAATGACAGCCGTGTATTTCCATTTTAAGATCTCTGTTAGAAAACTGATGGTTTAATTGTACTGTTTTTCTATTCTTCCTTGGGCTTGTGTCTCAGCATTCAGCATATCCTTTAGCCATAAAATAAAAAGGGGCTTTTTACATTTGTCCATCTTTAAAGTCATGGAACAGAGGCCTTGAGAATGTCAAGTGTGTTAATCATTTAATGAAGAGGCATTGGCCCATGTCAAAGATGAAAGAGTTAAGTTCAAAATCCAATTAATGTGAATTCTTGCTTATATTTTAATGCCTAGCAATCACTTATGAATACAAATATTATTTAGGTTACTGAGGTGGGAGAGATGATGAACAAAACTAATTTGTAGAAAGACGCTTGTCCAAAGAAAATTTAAGGGATATTTAATTTGACTTAACTTCAGTAAATTGATAAAACTATATATTTTTTCTTTGTTTGCTTATTTAAGACAGGGTTTCTCTGAGCTTTGGAGCCTGTTCTGGAACTAGCTCTGATAGACCAGGCTGACCTGCCTCTGCCTCCCGAGTGCTGGGATGAAAGGCTTGAGCCACCATCACCAGGCTTGATAAAATATATACTTTTAACAGGTACCATTAGAGCAAGCCTGAGATGTATGTGTGTATGTGTATGTGTGAATTTGTGTGTGTGCGTGTATTTCTGTGGTACACATTTTAATGTAGTTAGCCTTAGAAACAGACTGACTAGCAAGAAACTGAAATGTCAAAATGGAAATCCAGGTGTTGAAATCCCTAGGATCTCTCAAACTATCTTTCATCTCTTCCCCCATCAGCTTGTCTACCTGACTTTCTGAAATAACTAATCTGGAAAAATACTTTAGAAGAAAAAATGCATGGACTTGTTTTTTCCATCGTAATAAAGTGCCAGTCTTGGGTAGTGTTTTTGTTAAGCATCTCTGTTCCAGCTTTAAAAGTCAAAAGAAACATGGAAATAAATATATGAAAATGTTATTTAAAATGCAAAGTAGATTCTTTAGGAAAACAGCAAAGTCTGATTATAGGATCCCCCTGTAAATCTTATGATGAAGCATTCATGAAACCTGGTGGATGAAAAGCAATAAAGGAATACACAAATGGTGTCTTATTGGGGGCTTGATTTTTAAAAAAACCTATACTACCTGCTTTTGTAGAAGATAGATTAACTACCCTTTTTTAAAAATTATGCAACTACTATTCCTATTCTGAGAATTTACTGGGAACTAACAACCATGTTGTCATATGTGGTGGCTTTTCTGTGTGCTGGTATACTAGGATACTGCTCTGCAAGTTAAATACCCATTGATTTCTGTGACTGGGGCTGGGTTTTCTAAGGCAAAACATATTTGATCAGAGAGGGCACAAAGAACATTATAGCTGTGAACAGGTTGGGCTTTCCCAGAAAGAGGAAGGTTCCAACAATATAGTCCACTGAGTCACTGAAGTGGGGGGTGTTGTCTTTGGCAGGTGAATTTTCATGTACACTTGTATGTAAGGTAAAGGACACAGTCTCTCACTAAACTCTGGGTTACCTCACTCAAGGGCTCACATCTTCCTGTTTGCAAATGTGATGTGATGTGTTGGAGGAGAGGAGATGACAAGTATATGAAGATGGAAGAAAGGAAAAATGAGTTTCCTTCTGGACAGGGTGGAAAGCACCCCTGGGGCCACGGGGAGAGCACATTTTAGAATTGTCAGAGGTTGTAATATTTTATCCAAAGAGTCGAACTGTTCAGGCTTTCTCATGTGGAACAGCCTTATTTTCTCCACAACTCTTTGCTGTTTGTTCCAATTCATAATCTATTTTTTTTCTTTTGGAAAAAAGAAATTGAACTTTGAGATCTCCTCCCTAGAAATTGCAAGCTCAAATTCATTTGTAGGAAATATCACCTTGATCATATTTCTCAATATATTCTTCTTTCAGTAATTATTTTTGGTTGATTAGTTTATATTATTTTTAAAAATTAAGGCTGGTATATTTTTTCTTGACATTCATGCAATGCAGGAGGATGCATTTTTAACTAATTAACTGATTAATTAACATTTGTCTTTTGATATAGTCTCTCAAGTGTAGCCCAACATAGCCCAGGCTTGCCTCAAACCTAGTGGTCCTTCTTCATCACAAAGTTGTTTATTTTTTCTTTATGAAATATTGCATATAAAACACATAAAATATCAAGTTGAGAAAAAAGATTGGAGGGGAAGAGGAGTCCTCCCAAACAGAAGTAAAATTATCAAGAAAGGCCAAGCTCAGCTCATCTGTTTAACCTTGGCTTGCAGCATTCTGCATTAGCAGTTCTTACCTTTTTCAAATGAACAAGTCTTTTACTTGGCCCCATCCAAACCAAATCTTATTTCCTACTTCCCTACAGTCAGCTGCTGTCATTTCTAATGTGTTTGACAGTCTAAGCAGAAAAGGAAAAAGAGATCAGTATTATTCTTAGTATTTACAGTGTGTGTGTGTGAAAAAGACTACATTATCTTTTTCTTTACTATAAGATAAAGACAAGTCTCTATTCAAAGTAAGCAGCAGTCCTTGCTTTGGCAGCAACACAGAAAAGACTAGATGGTCCTCATACAAGGATGGCATGCAAAGTCAGTAAATAGATTTGAGCTCTTAGTTGATTATCTGCTCTTATTTGGTTCTGCGCTTAATCTCTTATTCTTTGCTTCCATGAATTCCCTTTCTTGTAGAAATCCTGATATTAAATTATTCTGTTCATGGGTGCTCCCCCATGCTGCCTCTGTGGAATGACTCTCATAGTAATGTTTTTACTGCTGCCTCTGCTCTTGCTGATTGCAAGTGCTCTTCTAGGACTGTGTGTTGGAGATTGCTGCGAATCCCAGAAAGGGCCTTACCCTTTCTGGGGAGTGAATGGCATGGGGTGGGGTAGGGAGAAGGGTGGGGAGAGATGGAGGAAGTGGGAGAGGAGATGGCTGTGTGGAATAAGAAAAGATTGTATTAAAAATAATAAAGAAAAAGAAAAAAAAGAAATTCAATGAGAAACTGATATTGATGCTGCATATCCAGAAGTTTTGCTGAAGTTTGAGGGAAGTAATTATCAACTCCAGTCACCATTTCGAACACGAGACCACAGTCAAGCGAATTGAAAGGATCTGTAAGAGTTTTCATAACTTACATAAATGCACTGAGGCTTTTGTGTAAGATTGATACTAGAGGATGCTTCTGTGGGAGCTTGGGAAAAGAGACTTGATTCCAAAGAGAAACAAAATGAAAGCTTGGATGGAAGTCAAAGGATGCCAGAAAAGAGTCATCAAAGCCATGCCACCAGAGAAACAAGCCACACATAGCCTCAGGTGATCAATGTCCCAATGATGGGAAGGGACACAATTACTAACCAAAGGTAAGCAGTCCTAATCTCACAACAAGCCTGTTTCTTGGTGAAGCTGTGATTCCTCTGACAGGGGGGTCAGCAGTAGAGAGAAATCCCTTTGGAGGGCAATGGTCTGGTGCCATATTGAGTGACAGTATATTGTTAGAAACTGAACTACTCCAGGAGCGTGAGATCAGGGAGTACCCACAGGCCAGGAAGCCTCACTTTGACCTGCCGCAAGAAAAGCCCAGAGAGGTGACTGTAGAGAGGCAGACAGTCTGGATCCTGATTGGCTGGAATGTACACTGGGAAAGATAACCCTGCTCTCAGGTGGTGGCCAGGAACAGATGTCATCAACTGAGCGTTACTGTTATGACATAGTCAGGGTGCCAACAATATAAACCAAATACACAATATAAAAACTATAAGGGAAAAAATACCAACTCACTTATCAACATAGAAACACTGAAATAATATAAAGTTCCTCATCAGCAACTTTTAAAGCTTAGAAAGCGTAGGAGAGAAGTAAGTGCTGACCAAGAGTTCCATGGCCTGCAGTGGTGTCTTAAAATTGATGCAGGAGCAAAACCATTTCAAGAGAAGCACAGACTAAGGCAGTTCATGACCACCAAGCTAGCACTGCAGAGGGTGCTTCAAGGACTATTATTATACATAGAAAGACGAACATCTCAATTTCCAAAGTCCAGGAAATGGTAAACTTCACGAGTTTAATAAGAGACAACAAGGAAGGAATCCATCATGTCTAATAGAATTACCCAGGAAATTCCTACTACTGATAGGGGAGAAAGTAAGAACAAACAAGAATTCAACCAATCATAAAAATGAACAAAATTGTGAGTTGTTGAAAATCTCCATAATAGTATTAATTTTAAATGGTTCCAACTCTCCAATAGAGAGATACAGAGCAGTTGACTAGATTAAAATCTATATCCAAAATTATTTTACCAGCAAAGGCACCTACAACCCAAGTGTCAAATGGTGGAACACAATAAATCAAGTGAATGGAAACTGAAAACCATCTGCTGTTGGAGGTATTCTGATAGATGACAAAGTAGACTTCAAACAAAAATTAGACAGAAGAGCTAAGAGTCCACTGCATGTTAACAAAGGCAGATATCCATGAAGACACCATATCAAGTACAAATACTTGTCCACCAAACACTGGGACATTCAGTTTTTTCAGTCACACTGATTCACAATGAAGGTCAGATAGGTTCAAATACAGTAAGGGTGATTTCCTTACCATTCTCCCATCTAAAATCCTACAATGTTTTTAAGTTTAAACTGTGACATGGATAGAATGGACTTAACAATCATCTACAGAGACTCTACTCAGCATAAACAGAATATACATTCTTTTCAGAAGCCCATGGGCTTCGTCTTTTAAATAGGGAATATTTTAGGCCCAGCACCAACCAAATACAGAATATCCCTTTGTAACTTATTTAATCACAGTGGAGTAAAATATGAAACAAATGACAAGGAAAACCATAGAAACGAAAGAATACATGGAGAGTGACCAATATACTGTTGAGTGACCAGTGGTTATTGATAAATCAGGAAGTTTAAAAAGTTTCTAAAGTCAAATGAAAATCGAAGCTACCAGAACCCTTAGAATACAGCTAGAACAGTTTTGAGAGAAGTTCATAGGGGCGCATGACTAAGCCATCAGGGAGCTCTCAAATAACTATCGTGATGCACCCAAGAGCCTTAAAAACAAGGACAACCCAAACCGAAGGCAACACGTGCTAAGAAATAAGATGGTCAGGAAGGAACTTAATGGGATGGTGATTTTGGAAGAGCTGATTAAAGGGAACCAAATCTGTCGCGAGCAAATCTCCATTCCTGGTGCTGTCTCTCTCTTGTCAACAATGTGAATGTGAGCACTGAAACTCCCGCGTGTTGTCCTGGAGTGTCACATAACCTTGAAAGTGGAAGACTTGATATTGGACATGGAGCAGAAATATAGGGGACTGAATTACTGCATCTTTAAATGACATCATGACTTCATAGTCAATTGTGGGCAATTTTCTATATTTCTTTTACACTGAGAATTTCAAAGGAATCAAAAACGCCATCAATATGAGCTGTGTCCTCAGATTAATCATAGCTAATGCAGAATAATAACCTTATTTCCAATTAACCCGGAAAAACATTTCATTAATTAATGATTGCCCTTATATATACTTGCATGTTAAGGTAGATAATTAGACTTTGACTCAATATAACTTTTGTTTTTTATGAAATACTAAAACACTTTGGTGTTAATTCTGCCATATATTGTACACATTAAAGAGGTATTTTTATTATATTACTGAGTTCAGTGTAGGGATCATGTAAACACTGAATCATTCCTGAGGTGCTATCATATGGCACTTACAGTGTGAGTACTATAAAATACCATCATTTGTTATATGAATTCTGTATAATAAACTTGGTGAATGGGCTCTCTCAATATCTATTTGACTACATGTAATACTTCCATATATCCTTTATTAATTCTATCTTTGTTTAAACAAAATAGCTATATATTTAAGTAATATAAAAATAGAGGTGCCATGATGCTTTTGTTATTAAAGGGAGAGAATAAATGAATTAATTTTAAAAATGACATATGTGGGGTTAGATGTATATATCAGTGGTAAAGTTCTTTCTCAATCTGCATAAGCCCCTTGGTTTGATATTTAGTACCACAAAAAGAAAGAAAGACAAATAACTCCATGGAGGAACCAGAGCAATATGGGAACTGAGTGTGATTTTTGGGTGCTCTCTCCCTACAAGCACACCAAGTTAGGTGTCTATCCATGAACCAAAGTACTTCCACAGCAGCCAAAGGAATCAAGGAAGACCACTGTGCACACTGTTAGTTTTGTGGAAGGGAAAGTGGATGGGACAGGCAAAGTCACTTTGAAGTAGGCAGGATGGCAGAGTTGCCTGTCTCATCCACTGTCCATGCCAAGGAATTCAGTATTTATAGAGATGCTTCCTGCTTGGGAACAAAGGGAGAATTAAGTCCAGGCTGTGGACTTACAATGTAGTTACATGAAGAATACTGTTTTTCATGACCCCTCCCATGAGGGCAAGGGACTGAGCCGGAAATCTGCAGAACCTGGAAGCTTCTACCACCCAACCTCCAACCTCATCAGACAGATCAGAAAACAGGACTCCACCTGCCAGGGACAGGAAAGCTAGCTCTTAGTGACAGGAGTCAGGTTTCCCGCACTTCAGCATCTAGTAGAAACTGAAGACCAGGAAGAGAGGTCAGAACTCACAGACCAGCTCTGGCATCAAGCTGAGACTTGGAAACTAGTGGCCACACCCATGTATCTGCCCTGTAAGTTCTGGCTATTAATGGTCCAGAGGCATGGCCACTATAATCTGGAGAGAGTGCAGCCCTGTGACCATAACACTCAGATATAAGCCTGCTTAGTACCAGCCTTGACAGTCAAGGGACTGTTTCTGTCTCTGGTCTCCCTACTTCAGGAGCACAGATACTGCTATTCTAGTATTCACCTATGGATGTGTTTCTGGAGCTGTCCAAAAGCCAAGAAAGGGGGCAGACATTGTTTCTAGACCGTATCACTGCCTGCTATAGTAGAGTTACACTGAATCCCTAGGACCATAGATATGACTTTGTGGCTGAGAAACTCAGCAATGGGCCAGCTAGTATCAACCTAGGTGGCCCCAAATCTGCCTTCACCAACATTTCTGTAACCTTAGGCAGTGTAGAGTTGGCGTAGAACTCCATTTGCTAAAGACAGGGTAGTAAGACTAAGACATTGCTCCAGATTTTAATGCTAGTGAAATTGAACTAGGTAGATCCTTGTAGCCACATTTCCAGGTGTACCTTTGGAGTCAGCCTCTAGAATGCCCCCCTCCAAATGCCGGGGGAAAACATATAAAAAATCCTCACCTATCAAGCTTCTATTCCTACTAGCATCACCGAGGAATGATTGCAATTACCTTGGTCTGTGAGTCCACCAATACAATAGGCAGCACGTGGAAATGTGGGCCTTCATCCAGCCCACATGCTGTGCCAGTCTTAGTAGGCTGTGAGCTTAGAGTGTAACCAGGCTTAGCAATGTTGACATAGAAGCCTGTTCGTGGCTTCTACAGGGTTGTAGGCAGAGGCTGCTTGTTCATTCCCAGCCACCTAGTACCAAAATAACCACACAGAAACTGTATTAACTAAAACACTGGTTGACCTATTAACTATTTTCTATTGCATATTTCTAGCTAGCTCTTATATCTTAAATTAACCCATGTCTATTAATCTGTGTATTGCTACATTGTTGTGGCCTACCAGTAAGGTTCCATCATCCAGCATCTGTCTCCTGCAGCACTCACATGACTTCTCATTGACTCTGCCTACTTTTTCTGTATATCTCTTCCAGCTTGGATATATTCTGTTAAGCTATTGGCCAAAAGCAGCTTCTTTATTAACCAATAGCAATAAAACATTCATAGCATACAGAGGGGAATCCCACATCACAGGGTGGCCCTCCAGAGCTGCACAGAATCTTTCAGGGTCTGACCTCAAGTCAATTAGTGTGGTTGAGTCATCCAGACATGCTCTGGACTCAGGGAGACACCTGTGAAAGCAGATTGGATACTCTTTAATTTACTTTTTAACAACATATCAAGAATGTGTTTGGCATAATCCTTGGTTGGATTGCCCTCTATTGCTGAAAAAGTAACATTCCACTAGCAGCAGACTCCTGGCAAGTTCAACCTCATTGCCATCTACTGCCAAGACAGTGGAAGTGACGACCATCTCTGAGAACACAGGTGGTCCACTTAGGATTCCAGGACAGAGGCGTAAAGCCAGATGAGGAAGAACGGAAAAACATCCAGTTCTACAATGTTAGATGATGTTACATGCCAACAATCACTGGACCTTCCGCTGAACCATTCCCTCACCAATTTCTCAAAGTTCCAGAAACTGACCAGGCGAGGGACAGCCTTTAGATAGAGAATTGGAATGGTCGCTTGAGGGGAGCAGATTCATCTTGAAGGAAACACTTAGAAACATTTCAATACTCTAACAGAGGTGCTTGAAGAAATAGGACGTACTTTTAAAACCCAAACATAATTATTTAAAAACAATTTTCAATTATTATACAAAATAATGATTTTACACTTTTTTAAACACACATCATCATTATTATATCTTATTCATCTTTGCAGCCCATACACTTTTCTCCCATCCATCCTCTTGCTCTCTCATTGATCTCTTGGCTTCCTCCCATATCCCTTTTTCCACCTTTATGTTGAAAGTGTGCATATGTGTATGTATGCAAATATATATATATATATGAAAGGGTAGTTTCTGCATATAAGAGAACATGAGAGATAGTTGACCCTCTCCAAGTTAACCTACTTTTCTACTCTGCCCACTCCATTAGACTCCCCTTTTCCCTTCAAAGTCCTACTTTAAAATTTCACGTGATTTAAATAGGCACATTAAAATTTAGGTTGTGCATAAGAAAGAAAACAAGTCATCCTTGTCTGAGCCTAGCTTACTTTATGTGACATAATAATATACAGCTGCATTCATTTTCTTGCTAATGTCATGATTTCATCTTTCTTTACAGCTGACTTCAAACTCCACTGTGGATACACACACAGACACTCACACACACACACACACACACATATCTGTATATCACATTTCATTAATCATACATCTATTCAGCTATTGATGGATACCTAGGTTAGTTACATAATTTGGCTAGTATTGTAAATTTTTCATCACTTTCATAAACATTTACTTAAAAGGAATTTCACAGGACAAAGATCGACACAATATCTATTATTTCAATGTAGTCTCAAGTGGATGTAACCAGGGCAACTTAAGAAAATGTAACTTGTGTGTAAAATTTTGGTTGGAGATGCTAAATTAGTTTGGGAAGGTTTTATGTGTCCTTTCATTTTTGACTGGGAAGAATTTTCCCAATCTTACACTGTCAGTATTGGTAAAGGAGCATTAGGAAACCAGAACCATTTGCTCAAATAGTACTGTATTCAAGATGTTTCTAAAGGTATATCAGTTTCACCAAATCCCTCAACTGGTGCAATCCGAGGGAATTTGTCTCTTGTTGGCATCTTAGTCCTGGAAGAATATTTCTGCCTTGAAAACTCAAAAGATTCTGGGAGCATCAGTCAGTTATGCATTCCTAACTGTCCAAGGACCAGTCCCCCAAGGCAATGGTCTTTTAAGAATGCATTCTAGTACAGGTGCTGCATCCTTCCCATTTCCTGTGTATCGGGAGTGTTCCAGATGCATCCAGAAACTATGGATAAACCATCTATTTGGTTAGACTGTAGCTCCTGGCAGGTCAGGTCTCAACCTGAAGCTAAGGACTCAGTCACAGTATCAGTCAGAGCTCTGTGCTCTATTCCAGTACAATGAATTAATCATGGTATGACTGGCAGAATTCTGCTCTAGGTAAGTTGTCAGTCCAAACTCAATTGCTACCAAGGTCATAGGAACTGCCTCTTTTGTATGTAGGCAATGCTCTACATGAATAGCTCTAACTGGTGTGAACTGAGTTATACGTGGTCTAAGAAAACAGCTCCATTCACTGCAAAAATCTTGGCCTATCTCTGTTATTTATCAGGTGGATGAGTCTTGCTTCTGGTCAGAAGCAAGAGCCAAAATGCAAGTCTGGGACCTTTGGCTTATCAGCTATGTTGGCCAGTCACAGGACTCACAAAGTGGCTCTTTGACAAGGAACCCCTTCCTTTTAATTGAAACCATTTGTTCCTTTGATAGGGTATCAAAGCCTGCTTCAACAGAATTTAGCTGGGAGTTCTCTGGGAGGGGGTGCTGAGACTGAGGAAAAGTTAGATGAAGAGAAATGAAGACAGAAACATAGGCAGACATGAAGGATTGATGGTTAATACCAAACAGCCCTGAGTTTATTTCTCAGCCAGCATATATCCTAAATACAGTCAAAAGACAGAACAAAGAACAGTACAGTCAGCTAACAAACTCCCTACACTGTCCTTGGGAGGAAGCTCAAATAGGTGCATTATCTCATTCAGCTAATCTGCTTCTAGTTTCTAATGAGGAGTTCCTCTGGTTGGCCTACACCAGCCCAAATCTTAACAGAAAAAAAAATGTGTTCTTTCAAACTGGGAAAAAATGCTCTTTCTATGGGCTAACTCAGACATTACTCATCGCCCTCAAGGTTACTGAAAGAAACAGAGCAAGTAAGCTTGAACTCAATACATTTCTTTACATCAGAAATGACTCCAGATGGAAACTGAGTCACATGCGGGCTCCCACAATAGGGTAAATCAAAGAAATGGAAAAGAGCTGGTCCTCCCTATATAAAGAGTATCAAAAACAGCTAACATTACAGAAAGAGTTTCAGCTTAACTTATCAGAGGATATCTACAATTCACTGCAGGAAGAGAGTGGTGGGATAACCCTTCTGTTCTTTCATTGGTTGATAATAAAAGCTGAATTGACTAATTGCCTGGCAAAATAAAGCTGGGGAAAGGTTAAAAGGCAATTCAGAGAAGGACAGAGTTGGGGAGATGCCATCCAGCCACCAGAGGAACAAGATGTATTAGAACACAGGTAAAGTCACGAGACACACGGCAAAACATAGATCAATAGAATGGGTTAATTTAAAAGTAAGATCCAGTTAGTAATAAGCCTGAACTATCTGGCCAAGCATTTTGTAATTAACATTAAGCTTTTGAATGATTATTTAGAAGCGGGCCTGGGATAGGGTGGGACAAAGAAATCACCGTTTTCAGAAGAGTTTAAAGCTTTGTCACCAACACTGTTATCATCATTGTCGTCACAGAGAGTTTAGGAGAGAAGTAAATAGTGATCTAAAGGCATCTCCCCACCTGGAGATGTCTCCTGGAGGAGATCCAGCGTGACTTGACACCTCGGACCTCAGGGGCTCTTGTGAATGAGCACACTTCCAAAGGAATGCATGTGAAGAGGAACACCAAGCAAGAAGGGAGTGGTTAGTTATCAGTGAATGTCTACCTAGACTCAAGGAAGAAACACTTCATCTGCTCCATGACAGGACCACCCAGGCTTCATGACAATAAATCACTATTGGCTCAAGAAACACGGCTTTCACAAAATCTGGTAAAAAAGCTCTTTCCGATGTGTAAACACACTTTACCAGCTTACCCACTCGGAGAAGTACATTGTCAATTAAATCCCCAGGCTTTGACTCTCATCAGATGTTGGTTATTATGAAGGGCAGCTAATTGTCTGGCTGGTTTGTGTATGTATGTTCATGAATGCATAGTTCAATCGAAAGTCCCTAACGTTGCAGATAAAATGAAGGGGAGGGGTTGAAATTCAGTGTGTGCTGGGAGCAGACATTTACTTATTTCTTCCTGTGTAGTATCTTCACGTTGCTTCTGAGAAGAGTTTTCTTTACCTTAAAAAAAAAAAACCAAAACATCTTTTCTTAATTACAGGTAAAACCTCACATACGTAAGCAAATGATATGTTTACACACATACACACACACACACACACACACACACACACACACAATGATCCCTGCGACTAAGATGATTAAGATATTAATCACACTCAAATATTACATTCCTTTAAAACCCATACTTCTTGTCCTGAAATGTACTTCCCATCCTTCCTTGTCTGAGAAAATACTGACCTGCTTTTGTTGTTTTACATTACGTTTTCTAGAATTGTACGAGATGGAATCATATAATATGTACTCTCTGGCATGGGTTCTTTTGTTCATTATCTTTATTTTGGGATTTATTCATATTTTCCTGGGCTAGTTATTTGTTAACTTTTTAATTGCAGACTAGTTTTTTATATACATGAAGGTCATTGGTTTATCTGTTCACACAATGGATGTGATACTTGACTGATTTTTGGAGATGGGTTTTCTGTTGTTGTTAAAAGAAACTGCTAAAAATGTCTATATGGACAGAGACTTTTCTTTCTGTTAAGCAAACATGTAGGAATTTAAAGGGTGATTCTTATCAAATCTTATCACAGGTATGTGATGCTTATTCGAGAGACTCTGAGATTTTTTTTTTAAATAGTTGCCATCTTTTCCATTACCCTCAGCAGTGTATAAGGCTTCCATTTCTTTATATTTTCACAGACATTTAAAAAGCAAGTTCTAAGATTTTACTTATTCCAAGAGATACGCATGGTATCTCATTGTCACCTTAATTTGCATTTCATTAATAATCAATTAATGTCATTGAATGTCTTTTTAATTGCTTACTTGTACCCAGCTTACCTTCTCTGGGCAAGATTCTGTTATACTTTTTGGCTGTTAAATTTTTATTCTTAGCGAGTTGAGATTTCTTCATGTATTCCTCAACTGCTTCAACATATATGTATGATTTGCAAATATTTTCCAAGTCTGTAAATTCTCTTTTTCCCTCAATATCTGTTTTGAGTCAGAATTTTGACTTTGATGGAGTCCACCCAATCAGTTCATTGTCTTACTGATTCTACTTTCAGGGCAGCGCCTAAGCCAGCCTCGCCTAACCAAATCATAACTTTCCTTCTTTGTTCCCTTTTATTTTTCTTGTCATTTCTTGGTGCCAGGCGTAGAAGTGGCAGAGTTGGTTTTCATACTGGGAGAAATCAATCCATGCTTCTGTCTGCTATAGCTCTGCACAGTCTGACTATTTGCCATTTGGAGGGAAGAGGGAGCTGGAGGTTTGAAAACTGTCTTTGAAACTTCACATCCTGACATAGAAGTGGAGGGCTGCTATTTGCTGCTAGAGAACTTGCCAAGGTTTTAGTTATGGGCACAGTTAGTTTTTCTCAGATGAAATAGAAGGACCTTCATGCTACACTTTGAAATGCTAACCAGCATTTTTGGTTAGTTCACAAAACTGGGGAATGAGGAGAACTTTCTAGGCATTTGAATCTTAAAGTTAATTAGTAAAGGTTTTCTCATTTTGTGCCGCCCCCATAATTTACATAGACTATTTCTGGAATATACCTAATGACTTAAACCAATCATCAAGAAAAGTAGCGGGTGAATACTTCTGAAGGCTTGAAATCCCAGTTATAGTAAGGAAGGCTTCAATGTTCCATTTGGACACAATTTTAAGCTCTATTGTTGAAATTTCTTTAATTCAACAGACATTTTATATTTTGGTGACTTAGGAAACTAAACACTTAAGTCACCAAATATAGAAACAAAATTTCCCCTTTAAGCCATTTACTTTAACGCAGAACTTCATTCCTGTGAAAAGAAATTATTGGAAAAGTTTTGATTGAATTCAATGCATCTTTTATAGAGTAGATAGCCTGAAGTTGCTAAGTTACTATTCATGATACTCGTCTCTGTGGGAATCACTAGTGTGTGTGTGTGTGTGTGTGTGTGTGTGTGTGTGTGTGTGTGTGTAAGGCCAAGGATCAACAACTTTGGGTGTTGTTCTTCAGACATTTTAATATTCAACAGTTCTCTGAAGAAATGAAACTTAAAAGATTAATCAGTCAATCTATTTAGTTGTCAGGTTTACTAGATTGATTTACAGGATGTGGTCTGGGTAGTTCAACAATGGTGGTCTCACACCAGAAAGGTAAAAATCCATTAGTTGTTCAGTCCATGAGGTTGGTTATCTTAAACATTCCAATATGGTACTGAAGGCACGGAGGATTCCTGGAGAGCTATTGGTTTTCAGTCTGTGTTGGAATTCTGAAGAAGGTGGTTCTAATGTTAGTGAAGAAATGATGCAGTAACAGAGTAAACAGAGTAAACAAACTTGACAACAAGGCTGAATACAAGAAGGCAAAAAGTATAGTTTCCTTCTCCCATGTCCTTTTATCTGGGCTGCTACTAGAAGGTGCTTTTATCATGGGTCTTCCTGCTTCAGATAATCTGTCCTTTGGGTATATATTGTGGTTTCCAGTTTAGTGTTTTTGTAGGATTTCTGAGTGAAGCCCAATATATTTGTAGATCATTTTGTATCAAAGTATCCAAAAGTTAGAGGGTTAGAGGTGGTTTAGTGCTTAAGAACACCTCCTGCTTTTTAGAGCCCTAGTTTGGTTCCCAGAACCCATGTTGGAAGGTTGTACCTTTAGCTTCAGAAGACATGACATCCTCTTCTGGCTTCTGTGGTGCTTGTACACATATGGTATACACTGACACAGACATACACATGTGTAAAAATAAAATTAAAACTATTTAAAATGATAAACACAGCCATAAAACACTTGTATTTAATTTTCTTTGTTGGTACCTAAATTTAAGATTTTGAAAATTGCATTCATTATTCTTCTGAAGTATCTACACCGAACAGCAAAAAGTCCTTCTTTTAGTCTCTACTTCTAGAAGGGTCTCCATGACCTGTTATTTAGGTTATACTACAGCAATGGATTGCTCACCCTATGTTCATTTCCTATTGTCACTGTAATATTTCACCTCAAATATAGTAGCCAGAACAACATATAATTATTATTTTGCAGTTTTGAGAGTCTGAAATCTGACACTTATTGATGGACTACATTATAAATACCATAAAGGCTGTGTTCCTTTCTGGATATTTATTTCTTTGTTATCTGTCACCCTAGAGTATTGTCTGAGGTTTCTGTCCTGCCCAGTTCCCACAGTTGTTAAGTTCCAAAGAAATCATAGAGGTCTACGTTAGTTATAAACTGATGGGTCTATTAGCTCAGGCCTCTTATTAACTCTTATAACTTATATTATTCCATTATTTTTGTCCATGTTAGCCCCGTGGCTCACTACCATTTTCGGAGAGGCAATCACATCTTGCTTGTTCTGTGTCTGGTTCACGACTACAGACTGCAGAATAATCTTTCAAGAATTCTCCTGTTTTCATTGCCCCGCCTCTGCTTCCTGCATGATTGCCCCACCTATACTTCCTGCCTGGGTACCGATCAATCAGCATTATATTAAACAAATACAAGAAACACATGTTTACAGGGTAAAATTATTGTCTCACAGCACTAGAGGTTTTACTGATCTCTTGGTTCTTGGTCTTTCCTCAAAATTCAGAGTCAGGATCATTAAGTTAAGTCCCTTACTGGCTATCATTTTTCCTATTTGCATCTGATTATATCTTCCACATTTCGAGGTTCCAATGATTTCGTTGGGTTTACCCAGATAATCCACACTAACTTCTCCATTTTATGGTTGGCTAATCAGACCCCTTAGTTTCATATATAATCCCTGTTTATTTTTTATATGACACTATGTGTTGACTGGTTCTTGGGCTTTCAACTTGAATATCTTTGAGGGATCATTATTTTGTTTCTTATCTCTTCTTCATCCTATCACTTTCTTCCTCTTTCAGCATACGTTATTGAATTTTATTTTTCTTATTATTCATTTTAGATTTTCAAATTTATTTTGAATTATATGTTTTTGTGAGTGCATTCATGTATGTATGTGCACTATGTGCGTTTCTGGTGCTCACAGAAACCAGACGGTTCTCTGTATTTAGAGTTACAAATGGTTGTGAGTTACCTTTTGAGCTCACTGGAAAGCAGGCCTGTATCTTCTCTAAGAGCAGTTAACACTCTTCTGAGCTGACTCTCCAATCCTTTTTGCTTTATTTTTCTCCCTTGCGTTGATTGCCATCCAGTGTCTTGCAATGGTTGATCCTGATTATCAACTTGACAACATTTTGAATCATTTAGGAAGCACACATCTGGGCCTGTCAGTGAGAGTGATTTCAGAGAGGGTTAGCTGAAAGAAGAAGACCCATCCCCAAAGTTGGTATATCTCCCGAGGGTATGGTCCAGATGTGATAAGGAAAAAAGGGTGTGGGTCTGCTTGCCTTGTTTCTGTTTTCTAAGCATGTATGCCTGCTGTTCCTGCTGCCATCCTCTGTCCACACCAGACTCCAGCCTCTTTGTTCTTTCCATGGAGACTCAATACTGCAACCCTAAAGGGAGCTTCCAGGCTTCAGAGTTGGATAGGGGCTGCTCAGGCATACGACTCCATGGGCTGAGCTGCTAGCAGATGGCCTTGGTAGGACTACCTTGTCCCTTGTAAGTCATTCCAAAATTCCCCCTTCACAATATATGCACATTCTACAGATCTTGCACCTCTAGGGATGCTTATTTTATGGTAGCTGTGTGTGTGTGTTTCTCCACTCTCTGAGGGAATGAAAGTTTCAAAAACAAGACAAAGACTTTGTCTTTTTATTTTCATCTAGAGCTACAACCAAACACTGTAGGTCCTCATTAAGTATCCTTTGAATTGATGAATCAGGAGGATCTAATTAGTAATTGAAGACTATCAACTGGACCTTAATAGCATGCTTCCCTTTGTGTTCTTTGTGGTTTTTCACTGGTTATCAAGAAAACGTTCTCATGGAAACTTCCACTTTTTCAGTAAATTCCTGCCTAGTGCACACACATTTATTTCCTCATTTAGAAATCATAGATCTGTTCACCTCAGTATTCTACTTAATAGTCTATAATGGCTCAAAGATTTTGAGATTATGCATGGCATGTCTCTGCCTATCTTATCAATGCATTTTGTAGTCCATGTTTCAGAGATTCTGGAATTTGTTTATGTCTAGAGCACCACTTTCTTTGGCTCTCTGGAGGAGTCCTCTTTCTCCTTAAAGAGACTCATTAAGCACACCGATCTCTACAGATATTTCAATGGGAAAATGTACACAAGATGACCTGCTCCCTCCTCTGAGGCCTGTCCTGTCAGGGGCAAGAGGAGAGGTCTGCTCTGAGGGCTCAGGAAGACTCAGATTGTGAACACACACATTTTCTTGTTTATAAGTCAAAAGTATAGAGCCAAAGTTCTCGTGATTCTCCAGATACAATCACATCAACTCTCTTTCCATTATTGCTAGTATTGATTTTTGAACAACTGTCCTCTCCCCATCCCCCAACACACATGTATTCTATTGGGACCCTTCAGATTGTTGAGACTGATCTAGTTTCAGATTATACTATTGGAATTCAGTGTTCATCATCTTCTGTACTAGGTGTTCTATAGTTCACAAGTGAGTACACTTTATGAGCCACCTGTGTCTTTGTGTTTCTTTGCACTCTCTTAGGCTCTGGAGTCAGTTTTTACTGGGGGTGCAGCGTATTGAAACTTCAGTTCTGTCACCTGCTAGGTATTTAACTATTTTCAGTGAACTACTTAATTTCTTCTAGTCTTAATGGTAAGAGAATCATTTAATACATTTGTTGATAGTGATAAATTATTAACAAAAGTAATATACTTGGTGCTGGGTTTAGGTGCCAAATTAGTTCTAATAATTTCTACATGGTGGGCTTTCTGAAAAATTAATAATTTCTGAATTGTAGATACACAATTAATCTATATATTCCCATAACTAGATACAATTTTGGGACCTAGTAGATAATTTATAAATATTTATTTAGCAACAAATACATATTAATTATTCTCAGAAACTTAGGATACAGTTAATTTATGAAATACCTATCCATTTGAAAAGACTGAAAAATTTTTAGTGTCTCTGTGTGTACCCAATGTCTTGACCATTCTAGTCAAACACTCTACCTTTGAGTTGTGTCCCCAGATTGCCTTCATTAGAGTTTTGACTTTTTAGATAGAGTTAATCTGTATATAACTTGGTGGCATTAGTTAAACTAGGGTTTAATAAATAAAACTAACTTACTGAGAGTTGTTTGCTCAGTAAACCAAATATCCATAGGGCAATGGTACATATGGAGGAAGGAATTAGTCCAATTTGGTTCTACAGAAGTCACAAAGAGGGATAGCGGATTCCTCTGCATCGTTCATGCAGTTTTTTACATTGTGAGCCTCTAACATTCCTATGGAATCTGTCTCAGGGAAGAAGTCAATGCTGATACAGTGTTACTAACTGATGTCTACACCTTATTCAGACTCCACTGGTGTTTCTCTCAGTTATTTTTCCATTTCAGAGTCTAATACTTGAAAGCAGATTGCACTCAGTTGTCACATCTCTGTAGATTTTTCTTGGCTGTGACAGTTTTTTAGGTTTTCTTGTTTTTAATGACTGACAGCTTTGAGGTGCACTGATTGAACAGTTTGCTGAGAGTCCCACATTTATGATCTGTCTTGATGTCTTATGATTAGACTGCAATTATATATGTTTAGGAGAAGACAACAGATGTGAAATGCCTTTTCAACACACTTTGCAAAGGGTACAACTCTTTCTTGATTATTGTTTATCTCAGTGTTATCACTTGTATGATGTCCTATTATTACACTTGTCCATATCAAAGTTACCTGGACATTGTCCCAGGCCGTAAACCTTTACGGTATGTGCAAAAAATGAAGTTTATGAATATCAAAGGTTTTCTTCAGCAGAGATTCACACCTCCATCTCATTCGCAAGATTTTCCTAGAGTCCTGGCAGAAACTATTTTTGTGGTAAGTCAGAGTGTTATTTTATTTTCGTCTCAATCATGGTTTCTCTTGTATCTTTTCAGAGTTGAGTAGAAAGATAGATACAAAATTGGCCTTGAGAGTTTAAAAGGATGCTGTTTGGAAAGTGTGAGCAATGGTGAGTGGGTAGGGTTAATATGTGTGCACACAGGTTTTCTGTGAAGAAGGCATGGCATAGCAATGAGGCTTTTGATCAAGGAAGTCCAGAGCTGTGAGTCAGCCCCATGTCAAAGACAGGGTTTTAGGTTAAGATCTGAGTGAAATGATAGCATAAGCCATGTATGGGATGCCTAAAGAACATCATGGGTGCAAGAAATTGAAAGTACAAATGCATTTCGTAGGAATATGGATACCAGTTTCTAATGATTTATGGATGCTTCCTAAGAACCTGTCCTGGTTTGGGATGCTGTAGAAAAGTTAGCATGGTTTCTGAAATTTGTGGAGTTATTGGTATGTTTTTGAACCTGAGTATTGATGTATTTCCTTTACTTTGAATAGAATAAATATATTTTCTTAATTTTTTATATTTTTGAAACATAATTCTCCATTAAAATTCTGTGGAAGTTCTAAGAGAAACACACAGCAAGGTTTGACTTGTCTTTCACTCCTGAATCTTGTCTGCCTCCACAGGATCATCTGGGTTGGGTAGAGTGGATTTTCTTGAGTCATTTCGCTTCTAAAATCTTGCTTTAATTTCAGCCACAGGCTAAGTGTTTTCCATCAGCAGGTCCAGGGAAGCATTTGTTAAGCTTTTTTATTTGTCACAGGTGTTAGAACTTGACATTTGACGTGACTTTCTCCTATTTTCGGGGCCTATGAATTAAGAAAGCATCTGAAATATGCACGAAATGTTATCAGAAGCATACTTACACATAGAGTGTTTTTGAAAAGCTTTCAGTGAACTCTCCTTTATACTGCAGGTTTGAAAAGGCTTGGTGCCTCACTAATGGTCTCTAGCCAGCTGATTTCAGTCCAGGCGGCTGAAAGGAGTATAATAAGAAACCTGTTCTTTTAACATTTTCAGTCTCTCTGGAACAGGTCTGAGCAGGAAGTGTGCTGTGGGAAGTCTGTTCTCAGATTCTCCCTCCTGGCTCCTCATTTCTAGAGACTTCTTCCAAACCCAGATGAATATCTGAAATAAAATTTTCTCCTTCCATGTGAAAGAAATTAATGGATGGAGACAAGAGGATGCAACGTTTCAACACAGCTCAGTGACGAAGGACTTTCCATTGGCTCCTGATGGTATCAGAATAATTGCTTCATCATGTCTTGTTTATATTTAGAACTAAATATAAATATAAATATAAATATAAATATAAATATAAATATAAATATTTTGGGGCTAAACTAAGAGATGCTGCAACATTTCGTGCCCCTTTCCCTAGGGAGAGTCACGTGTTGACATTTATTCTGTGAGTGAAGGAAGAACATGTGTTCCAGGGCCCAGAAAATTACCCATTACATGGAATATGTTCACTGAAAATGTACCAAGATACAAACACCAAGCACTTGACATTGTCTATATTTTCTCATCCCAGATTCTAGAAACTCTTTGGCCAGAATTTACTATTTCATGACCCTATCATTGATGTAATTTTTTTAAAAAAATCTCTGGAAAATCTGAAATTGATTTCTCTTACTAACTCTTTAAGCACACGGGGAGCTTACCCTTTTATTGTAAATATATATTTTAGATAAATACATGAAGATTTAGAGAGTCATGATTTGTTTTGGTCTAATAATTATTCTAACACAAATTCTATAGTCACGAGGACCATATTGTCAATAAAATACTGCTAAAATTAACCACGATAATTAAAATATCTTTAGGTCTTTAGTCCACTATGTCTACTGAGAACTTACTCAGTTTTAAGTACCATAAGAGATTCTGCATAGGAATATGCAAAATGCCAGAGATATAGGTTTTAATTCTGAGATATTTAATAATAATAGTGATATCTGACAAAGACTCAGTATATACTTACCACTGAGACAAATCTGTATACTATACAATTTGGTCATTGCCACAGACCTTTGAATTAGATACTGTGGTTTTCCACATTTAGCAAGTAATAAAGCTATGGATTAGAAATTGTCCTTGGTCAAATTAATAAGAAGTGACAGAAATAGAGTTGGAATTTCTTTTATGTCATAGTGTGCACTTCTCCCTTGACCACTGAACTTGACCTTTGTTTAAAATGTAAACGCAATATGACTACTGTACCCACAATGCACTACTACTTATAAGACAATCCATGCTGATAGAGTAACTGTAACACAGAGAAGTAAAACAGCAGAAGGAAGGACACGCTCACCCATGTAGGGAGTGGAAGTCTTTCCTTCAGAAGGCGAGGTGGAGCTGTGTGTGCAGCTATGACAGTGGACATCAACTAAAATTAGGATCCCCTCACTCTTCACATGCACAATGCTAGACTCCTGGCTAGGTAATATCATAACAGGAAAATGATAGCTACCTCTTTCTATGTGAGTCTAAGAAAAATACTTTATGTCTCAAGTAACTTCGCGGGTCTAGATATGCTCCACTTTAAGTAAAAAAGAACTAAAGAAATCTTCATGGCCAAGCTTTTACAAAGACAATTCAGTAGGCAATGGAGTCATGGGATGCCTACACGGTCTTTTCATAAACTTTTCTATTGCTTCTGAATCCGTGGTTCCACACACAAATCTTATACCCCATCTCATGGCTCCTCAGATGCACAATGCCATGTTTTTTGAAAGCCCGAGAAAACTCTGCATTATGGATGTGATTTACTTTAATAACCACAGAAGAATATACTTAGACTGTTCAGGGACATCCATTGGCTGAGGCCATGTCTACTCTACCTGCGTCTATAGGTTGAAACAGTAGCTAATCTGCCCGCCTTCAAGTCTGGACTTTCATCCAGAGGATCCTAGTGTTGGTTCCAATATATACAATTGTTAGAGATGAAAACTCCATTCCTTTCTTTTCTTATTATCAAATAAATTCAAGTTTGCTATTCCTTTAAGAAGTATGTGTGTTTATATAAAAATCTCCAATTCATGAGACTATTATTGCTTACCAAAAAAAGCATGTTAATGTGATTGAGCTCAAGTAAAATCAGAGAAATGAAACATGTTACCGTATTTCAGGTAAATAATAAAATGAAACTCCTTTCAAAAAAACCTTTTAAAGTGCCATGAGAAGATAGAAACAGTGATAAAGGAGGAGTCAGAGATGTTCCTTGCCATTGATATGCGACCAGATATTCACTAAGAATATCTAGGGATTAGTGGAGCTGACAGTATAGCATGAGTCAAAGATTTCTGAATGTATAATAAATATTACTATTTCCATCTATTTTATAGAACAGCAAAGAAAATAAATGTGATCTTTTTGCTTTTTGTTACTGGAATAATTTTTCTTTTTCATAGCATATATTAATTACACAATAGTGAGTTTCATTATGATGTTTTCACACATACATATAATGCATTTTGGAAATGTGATCTTTGTAAAGAGCTTCTCCTCAATTTACTAAATGGCAATAAAGATTTTTTTTAGTTCTTTTATCATATATTATATCTCGACTGCAATTTCCTGCTCCCCATCCCTTCTTTTCTAGACCCATCCCCACTCCTGATTCCCCGTAAGTAAGAGCAGACCTCCCAGGGACATCAACCAAACATGGTGTAATATGTTACAATAAGACCAGGCGCATTCCATCACATCAAGCCTCAACAAAGCAACCCAATAGGAGTGAAAGTGTCCCACAAGCAGGTAAGAGAGTCAGAGACACCCTGCCCTGTTCCCACTGTTCAGAACTGCACAAGAATGCCAAGCTACTGAACCATAACATATGCGTAGGATCTAGATCAGACCCATAAAGGCTCCCTGATCTCTGCATGCTCACATGAGTCCTGGTCAGTTGATGCTCTGAGCCTTGTTCTCATGGTGTCCCTGAACACGCTGGTTTCTCAGATCAGGAGGAGAAGATTTCTTCTCCTCCTCCACCGGACTCCCAAAGCTCCAACTGATGTTTGACTTGGGATTCTGCATCTACTCCCATCAGTTGCTGAAAGAAGTCTCTAGTCTCTTTGATTCTGCTAGAATCTGGTCTCAGAATACTCTGCAGGCAGGACACAATGTAGGTTCACGGTTTTGTGGCTGGGTTGGTTTCCCAATCCCTCTATTTGAGGCCTTGACTGGCTACAGAAGATGGTCAGTTCTTGCTCTGTGTCCTCCATTACTAGAAGTTTTTGCTAAGGTCCTTTCATTAATTACATGGAGTTTACATTGCACTAGCTTTCCATTTTGTCCCCATAACTGTCCTCCTATTGAGCAACATGTGTGTTTTTATGTCAATACCATGCAGTTTTTATTACTATAGCTCTAGGTGTTGATTTATGAGTTTATCTTTATTGAATGGGTGTTTTGTTACTTGGTTTCTGTTTCTTCTTTGGTCTTCTGGTCTTTGTGGCCTGGATTTCTGGTGGTGACTCCTTTGACCTCTGATCCAGCAGCAAGTCTCTGTCCAAGTTGGGGGTTGGACATCTGGTAGCTGGGTTGGCCTTTGATGCAGCAGGGATCTCTGAGGGGTTGGATAATGTGATGAGGAAGGGAGTTGGGATTAGGGGCACTGAGGGAGTAGAGGAGATTCACTGGTCAGCTGTCTCTCTCTGGTTCTGGTGGCAGGTGTGGTCTCTGGTCTAGCTTTAAGTCTCTGTCTGAGTTCACCTACCTGTTTTTCTAGCTTGCTAGGCCTGCATCTTTTTTTCATACTGTTCTGGCCTGTACCTATTCTTCTGACTGGGGTGGCTTTCTCCTGAGCAGCGTAAGACTGCCTGAGTTGGAGTCAGAGGCAAAGCAACAGGAGGGCAAGATTTTGAGGCAGGATGGGGAGCAGTGGAGTGGGTCTTTGGTTACTGAATTAGGGAGTGGGGCAGTTCAGCAAGCAGGAGGGTCACTCACCTGTTCTTCTGACTGATATGGTCTGCAGCTGAGCAAGTGAAATGCACCGGGGTTGGGGACGGAGGGTCAGTAGTGGGGAAGGTGGTGAGGAGGGGGGCAGTGGAGTGGGTCTTTGGGAATCAGATTTAGGGAGTGGGGTAGATCAGCAGGCAGGTAGGTCACTCACCTGTTTTCCTGACTGGTGTGGCCAGCCCCACTGGAGTTGGGGCAGAGAGCTGCCGTGGGGTAGGCGGTGAGCTGGACAGAAAGAATTCCAGTTATTCTCTGTATAAGAAACAATGGATAAGCTCTGTGTGGGTCAAAAAAGCCCACATTAGACAGGATAGACAAGATAGGAAAATGTAGCTACAAGGTGGAAGGACAGGGAATACAATGAACTTGAAGACAAGGGATATGCTGAATTCATGTTATGAAATGGCTTGTCTTCATGTCATCATGCCATTTTTGAGTTAATATTTCCTCTAACAGTCTAGATAAGTTGAAGATTCATTTGTGAGTCCTTTTACTGGTTTTCGTAAGGACTAAAAATCAGCTGTACATCTGCACAACTGTGGCTTGTGATCCTACAACAGGAGAGGACAGAAATAAACTTAAGGGTTAAAAACACTTCTGGACAATGTATGTTCAATAATATTTAATTCTCCACCCCACAAACACAGTGAGACTACCAAAATAATGAAGCATAATGACAGGGTGTCCCCCATTTTAAAGTATACTGCATTTTCATCTGAGTTATGTGGCATGTTTAATAAATTTAATTTTGAGTAGTAAGTCATTCAAAAGACTTCTTAAAGTTTGAGCACAGGTAGGTAACATCTTTCATTACGTTAATGTTTGATTATCCAGAGACAATTTTCAAAATGACTGGCAGAGGGAAGCATAGAAAAACAGACATTGAATTTCTCCTCCAATTAAATCAGAATTAATTGTGTTAAGATTTCAAATACAAGGTTTTGTTTTCCTAAAATTAGAGAGCAAAATTAAGTGTACTAAAGCTCTTTAAACAAAATCTTAACTATTGTCTATGTGAGGGAGATGGAGAAATGGGGAACAGCATTTCTGTGTTTTAGATAGAGACCTAGTTATTTTTAACTGCTAATAAAGCAAAGCAAACAAAACAATCTATGGGATTTCTTGGGGCTGAAGAAGCTCTTCCGTGGTAGAGTGATTACCTGCCATATGTGAAGCCTGAGCTTCAACTCCCAGTGTCATCCCCTGCCCCAAAATATTGAAAAGCTTATGGCGGATGAAATTAGGCAATATGGATTCATTCATTCAAAAGGTATTTTATAGAAATTTCTGTATTCCAGATTTTTTTTTTTAAATCCAAATCCTGTGGGTATAATGGACAATAAAGCCAAACTCTGGCTGGTCCTCTCATGTCAAGAAGAAAGACAATGGGAATGAGGGTATTGTTCTATGGTAGATTGTGTTCTTGGTACCCATGAGGCAGTGAATTTAGTCCCTGTACACACACACACACACACACACACACACACACACACACACACACACACTGAGAGAAAGAGAGAGAGAGAGAGAGAGAGCAGCAGCAGCAAATGATGTTAAATAGTTGGGATGTCAGGGAGAGCTTTCTTGACAAAAATGCTTAACTTATGCCATCAAGCAGATAGGTGAGGAAACATGTTCCCAGTTGTGAAAACGGGAATGAAGGTGGTGCGGGAGAATTATCTGTATTCTGTCTGCCCCGCGCTCGGCCTCGCCCGCAAGAACGACGCGAGACACTTAGGATTCTTCTGCAGTAAAGCTTTATGCGTCTTGAGAGGGAGAGCATAAGCTTACATGGCGGAGACCCAGAATGAGGGGAACCCAGCCCTTATAAAGGAAACAGTCCTCGCTTCTGACGTGTCACTCTTGGATTGGTCCGCTGCCCATTATCCCAGATGATGCCTCGGGAGTAGGCAGGGACGCAGCAGTGGTAGAGAGTTACCAAGCACGTGCGCTGGGATTAAAGGCGTGTGCTACATCACCTTGAACTCACAGAGATCTGCCTGTCTCTGCTTCCCAGGCATAGGGGCCAAAGGCGTGTACTACCACGCCTTGAGGTCACAGAGGTCAATCTGCCTCTGCCGCCCAGGCATCAGGACTAAAGGCGTGTGCCGCCACACCTTGGGGTCACAGAGGTCAATCTCTACCTTTGTTCCTAGAAGCAATGGAGAATGTGGTCCGGCCCTCCACATCTGTCAATCATATTTTAATAAAATGCTGATTGGCCAGGCAGGCAGTATAGGCGGGAAAGCCAGACAGGAAGTAGGGGTGGAGCAAAGAGCCTGGGAGTATTCTGGGAAAACAGGAAGCTTCCTCAGCGACTCCTGTGCAGACCACCCAAGAGACAGCATGTACCCTGCCCAGCTGAGAAAGGTATGGAGTCATGTGCTAATGTAGATAAGGATAATGGGGTAACATAAGTTATAAGAGCGGGACAGAAACCCCAACAAGCCCGCCCCCTCATGTTACATGAAGGTGCAGCTGAAGCTAACATAAAGAGTAAGATAGGGAAGGTTGTAGAAAGCGGGTCATATGGGTCTTTGGATTCTACATCGTTTTTCATCCTAAGCCATGAAAATGCATGAAGCAAGTAGGTGACTTAATCAGATATTAGGGCTTGCATCTGGAGAGAACAGCTGTTTTGTTAAAGGACTGATTGTAACAGGTGTGGAGTGGTTGAACTATCACAGAACTGTGTGAGTAAAGCCTCCAGGGACCTTAGAGGTACCTCATAAAGCAGCAGGTAGCAGAAATAAAGAAATAAAGATTTCTTTATCCAAAGAAATAAAGGATTGCAAAGATCTATAGGAGATAAAGTTGGCATGACTAGGTGATAAAATGGGTATGAACTCTCTCTATTTAATATATTCTCATATACTCTGTTCTTACATGTAAATGCATGTATTGTGTAACTATGTTATTATTAGTGAATAAATTATTAGTGAATATTATTAAATGAAATCTCTGCATTTCAGATTGGTGCTTGTGGTGGTTTGAATAAGTGTGGCCCACTTAGATAGAACTCATGTGCGAATGCTGATCCCATATGGAGTGGCACTATGAGGAGGTATGGCTTTATTTGCGTAGGTGTGACCTTATTGAAAGAAGCGTGTCGCTGTGGAGGTGGGCTTTGAGGTCTCGTATGTGCTCAATCCATGCCCAGTGTGACATTTAATTCCTGTGGATCTGTTGAGCAAGACGTAGAACTCTTAGCTCCTTCCTCTGTGCCATGGCTGCCTATACGCCGCTGTGTTTCTGGCCATGGACTAAACCTCTGAAACTGTAAGCCAGCCCCAACTAAGGTTTTCCTTGATAAGATTTGCTGTGGTCTTGATGTCTCTTCTCAGCAATAGAAACCCTAACTAAGACAATGCTTTATAGAGAATGCTTAAATAGAACAATCTTTATGGTAAATTTATTTCTCCTTTTAATACAGATCTTTCACTTTCTCTTAATTAAGAGCGATGTTCAGGATTTTAATATTCAAAAAGTATGAAATGGCTGAATGAGGAAGGATAGGAGGGCAGCTTTTCTCTTTGCTGGACAACTCATTAGCTTAAGAATTCTACCTT
The DNA here is from genome assembly GCF_982192425.1 of Myodes glareolus. NCBI lineage: Eukaryota > Metazoa > Chordata > Mammalia > Rodentia > Cricetidae > Myodes > Myodes glareolus. Next base: position 24,535,023 of record NC_142042.1, on the reverse strand, counting down.
ATACTTTGCTCTGTTTAAGGCTGAATTCTGCAAAGTTTCTTCCAAACCACTCCTCAAAGAAGTCACTTAAATAATGACTCGGTTATAATAATGGATTAGAGTTAAAGTGACATTAAAGGTGAAAAATAGTGAATAATATGTGACCATCATCATCCATGCAGGACATGAATGATTTAGGGTGAGCCTGCAGAATGATATTGGAAAAGTGACTGGGCTCAGGTTTCTCCTTACTGCATTTTTATTTTACTGATTTTTCTCCTGTTGCAATCATACAATTCTTTTTGATGAATTTTGCAACTTTTATGATTCTGATTTGTTAGAGTAGTTAAAAGAAGTGTAAATTATAATTAAAATCTTCATGTGTTTTCATATTTTCTCAAATTTTTTTTAGGTAGTGCTTAAATCATTGCCCCACAAATGTGGATTTAATAGCATGGTTTCCTGTATGGTGCCATGCCTGAAAGTCTTGTCTGAGAAAAAATGTTCTTGGGGTTCTCAGTACAGGGTCCACTGATTACTCAGGAGAGATAGATGTATCTATAGGAGACAGCTGATGTGGAACAAAACATTTAGGTATTTTTGCCTGCTATTAGTATTTATATAGAGAGTAAATTTCCCTTTCAAAGCAATGAGCAGTGGGAAATGGTATTTCTTTTAGTGGACAAACTAAGTTGCAACTAAGTGGCCAGCTCCATGGATGTTTTATGGGATGATTTACTCAGGGGCCTCTGGTTGTTAAAAAGACCAGAACTTGGCAGCATCTAGTGTTTTGGAGAGCTTGCTGTGATGTGTTTCCAAGACTCCAAATGCAGCAACCGTACAACACATCACTGTACAGCACATTACCTTAGCCTACTCATAGCAGGAAGAACACTTTAAAATACAATACTACTAGGGCTCTTGTAGTTTGTCTTCCTTCCTTCCTTCCTTCCTTCCTTCCTTCCTTCCTTCCTTCCTTCCTTCCTTCCTTCCTTCTTTTGTTTTTGTTTTTGAAATGGGATCTCTGGCTGTCTTGCTACTCACTCTGTTGAGCAGGTTGGCCTCAAACTCTGAATCTGCCTTCTGAGTACTGGGATTAAAGGTGTGCGCCACCAGGCCCAGCCCCCTCATAGTATTTTATCTTTCTTTTCTTAGTCATATGCTCATTGTCAAACGTAAACTACTGGAAATGGTACAACAATCGAGAGTAGGTCTGGGGGATATTTAGGTTTAACTTTAAGCCCATTTTCTTGATAATACAAACGATCACCTTCAGTTTGCTATTTTATATTGTAAGTAATTCATTTGGCTTGGAATTTCCTGTCTCAGGGAGCATTTCTAAGATGCTCTTGACACTTAGCTTCTGTCACTGGGCCACTGAGCCAACAGTAAGTGCCGCTGCTGTGAACAGGGAATGGTAAAATGGCTGCCTCTCTCACTCAGCCATTTTAGCTTCAGCTTCCTTTTGTGTACTGTCTTTTGAACGCCAGGTGCTTTTTCTGTCCTTCTGACAGCATTTTTTCTGTGAAGTCAAATTGATTTCTGTCTTTCTTTCTGCTGAAAAGTGACTGATAGCCCTCTCTTAATCCTCATGTGTTCTTGTCTCTGGTCAGCAGTCTATACTAATTATCCTTGTGAGATGGGAAATGTTTTAAACTAATAAAGTGGCGTTTTGTTCACTAAGCCCATACAGATTTGAGGTTCAAATTCTACCATCTTTAAGATTTTTTTGATAACTCTTTCCTTTTAGTGGAATATTTCTTGACTCTAGAAAGATTCAAACATTTTTAAGATTGCACGTATCATATCATATGTATAACATCATATGTAATTCAATTTATGTTGCTACACTCTTATAAAGGGGTTACAAACTTTATTTCCTTTGTATTTTCATGTTGGTGAGTATAAATGAACTCATTTTATAGTTAAAGATATCAATGTTTCAAGAGATTATATAGTTTGTCTATGTTAATATAGCAAATGGAAAAGTCTAAACACATGTAAGATAACATTACTTATTAAACACATAGTTCTCAAATTGCAATACTTAATAAATCCTTGTTATGGGTGAGGCATTGTTTTGGCAATGCCTTTGATGATAGAACACTGCTAAAAGGTAAAGTTCATGCTTTTGGTCTCCTTCTTCCTTTCCACAACTGATATTTTGAGTCAAGATTTTCAGTATAAACGCAAAATGAGATGACCTGCTTATCCCTTCGGGTTTTTATATTCATTAACCTACCAGAAGTTCAGAGATTTATTTTGGAAGGAGGAAATGTTGTCATATTGGAGAAACTACCAAACTATCACCAATATGGTGTGCCCACATAGAAAGATGGAGTGAGAATGGGGCTTGAACCATATTCACTTGACAGCATGCTTTTATAGAACAATTAGATGAACTGTGGAATTCTATGAGGAGCAGCAAAAGCAGCCCAGGTAAAGAATCTGGACATGGCTGGCTTCTCAGTCTTGGCCAAACTTTGTGCTTCACCAGCAGACCAGGCAACAGCACATGCGCAGAGATCCACACTGAGGTGCCTAAGGTGCCGCAGTAACGTCCGAGCGTATTCTCCTACCCTGGAGTCTTGTTCTGTGATCTGGCGCCACCGATTGGGCTCTCACCAGCCCCACAGAGCAGGTTTTCTACCAGTTATATCCTTTTAATACAGTCCCTGAAGCAAGAAGTCACCTTTTCTTCATACTTAATCACGTGGCCGGAAATGGAGTGACTCCACAGAAACGATTTCTTGGCCGTTCATTTCTCTAGGAATTCTTAGAAGGAAGTCTCCAACATTCTGAGATTGTGGTGTCTGGCAGTTCTGTTCATTTGGAGAAAAGCTGGTGGAAGTTGTCACTAAGATTGAAGTCCTGGGGTGATATTTAAAGCGCCAGCAAAATAACTAAAGCTTTAAAATGTCTAGAAGATTGTATTTCTTTGAAAAAAGATTATTTGGGGACCAATGTACAAAGGGGCCCGTGAAATAAGAGGGACGCTTTAAATGAGATCTTGATTTTTTTTAATGGTGGCTGCCCAATGACTGAAACTCCATTAGAAACACACACACACACACACACACACACACACACACACGAGGCTATATAACATTGGAAGCTTTAATTGTCTTGTATTCATGAAATATTTTGAAGTAATGTTTATAATTAATGATTTACTTTGATATTGGCATTGTGACCAAGAAATCTTAAAAACACCTCCTGTTAAGCATAGTTCTGTAAATGAGGGCGCCTTTCGGCTTAGGTTGGACAGGAGGGGAAAACGCTGCAGTTCTGCACATATCCAGCAGGGGTCAATATGTTTTCATCATTACATAGGGAACGCTCCCAGGAAGGAGCCGCAGTGTTGATCCTAATTGGAGCAGACACAAGGATCTTCTATAATCCTCTGACATCCTTTTCAAATAATAATTCTTAGGTGGGTGGTGGGCTGGTGGCTGCAACGCCAGTGCGAGGCTTCTCCACAATGGAGCCTAACCATTGTCAATTATTTTTGATGTATGCTAGCTTAACTTAAGGCTCCTTCTGACTGGCGTTTCCAACCCACAGAAGGGCATTCCTCCTCCTAATTATTGAGACGCAGTGCCCAGGATGGCCAGAACCAGAGTGCTGTTTGGGCTTAATGTGCTCTCCAAAACCCATCCCCTCTTCCCAGGTTCCTTGGGCTTTTCCTACTCAGCACAAAGAGAAACATATGCTTTCAGTCAAGGATCTTAGGAATGGTCTACTTATAACCTTAATTGTTGAGGCCATTTGACTTTAACTCATTAAATGCCAGACCTTGAAAACAATTAGAGACATCCTGAGTGCCTATGATAATAGTCACGCACATACGTCTCCCAACAGTTTGGTAATCACAACTAAATGTTCCTTGCCCATGCACTCTCTAATAATTTGTTTAGGGGCTCTGCCAGCTGTGGTATGTATTAAGGGAACCAATTGTTGTCCTTTGTGTGCATTTTAAAGACTACTGGTGGCCCCAGTCTCTAATTGTCAAGCAGAGGCATTCTTCATGCCCCCCCCCCCCCGCCCCGTCTCCTCCCCTCCCCCCCCAGCTCGTTCAATTTTTACTGTTTTTGGCCCTGGATACAGCCCTTTCTGCAGATCAGGGGAGTGAATGTCTCCATGTAGAGACATTTGCAGAAATCTGATTCTGGAAAGCCAGGAGTGTTGAGCAAGAATATATTACCAGGACACTGCGATCTAAGATGGTTAACTGCTTGTGTGCTGCTGCACAGCGCCCTCAGGCTCAGGGAGAGCAAGGCTTTTTACCTGAGGCCTTCTCAGTTCTCTCTAGCAGGAGGTTGGGGAATGCCTTTTGGACGGCGAAATACAAGCTGGAAGGTACAGCGAGCTTGGCAGACTAGTGGTATTTAGATCTTGCACCAGGGTTAGAGGGAGTCGGTGGAAATTTCCACTCCATGTGGAGTCTGGTGGGTTCCTAAAAAGATCCTGTGTCACATACCAAACTGGTATATGCTTTTTATACTTGTAGGTGCACTCTACACACCTAAAACTGTTGACGCTTCTTTTACCGTCAAGAATCACCAATACCCTTTAAAGTTCACATTGCCATATTTAACAAAGCAGGTAGGTGATAACGTTCTTTGATGAGAACACTCCATTTCCTGTCTTTTGATTCCGTGTCTATGTTAAAAAATGTAGGAGCCATCCTCAAATTTAGGTTGAGGTAGAAGGTTTTCATGGCACAGGTTGTTGATTCCATCTTGGATCTGACAGTCCCCTGATGGGCACTCTACCACCGATGGGGAGTCAGGAGAAACTGGGGAGAATTTTGGGCTCAGCCTTGGCAGTTGCCAAAGGCAGATTCATTTCCCAGTTCTTTTTTTAAGAAAAGTATTATTTACACCAGTATAAAAGGAGTTTGCTGCACAAGAATGAATTTCTTAGAAATAAGCATTTATTTATTTGCTTCCTTAGTGTCTATTCTAATGCCAGAATCTGCTACCAGTATGGGACTCTATTGATGAATAAAACAGGCTTGGGCTGCATTCCCATGAAGGTTACATGCTGCTTGCTAAAATATACATGCTTTGAAAATATGTATGTTCTAAAAAAAAAAGTTCCCAGTGTATTTCTATTTCTTCACTTCACACATTCACTTCTTCATATTTAAAATGTAGGCTGAGATACTCCTTGCATTCTTTGAAGGTGAAGAAAAACTCCAACTGCAGGGTGAACCACAGAATTTCGATTCCTGCAGAATGGCTGCAGTGTCTTAATTGGGAACAGGGTGGAAACGAACTGGCGTACAAATAATTAACAGATTAGAATGCTTTTTAGAAAGTTCGCTCATTCATAAAATGGAGTCACATGCCTCTGGAGCAGCTGACAGTGGGGTTCAAGGTTGCCCATCTCCTCTGCGGGAGGTTATGATAACGCAACATGGCCACATCTTGTTCTCACAGCGAGGCGTCAGGAGAACCAAATGGGCTCTGCCCTTACAGTCCTGACCTTACAAATTAGGAGCAGTGAGAGGAAGCAGCTTCCAAATTACTCTTTAAGACTTGTGTGCATTTTAGGTCTTCCCACTGAGTTTACTGTGAAATATGGAAGCAGCCTTAAAGGAGAGTAAATTGGTTTTCTTCACTTGTTTGCTTAAATACATCTCAAAGTTCAAAGAATGACCGTCTGCATTTAACTGAAAAAAAATTGTTTTGAAAGTTAAAGCGAAACCCAGTTCTTGAAGCTATAGTTGGTCTTTGGTTTTTGTTAGGGTGCTTCAATTTCTAGGGCATCTGGAAGCTGGTACCTTGGGCATCCATCCTAGGCTTTTGGTAATTGTTAGGGTGTTCGTTTCAAAACTCAGCTTTGATCTTTTACTTTCCCTCATTTAGAGGAAAACAACAACAACCACTATTCCAGGACCAGTTGGTGACCCCCTCTTCCGCTGATCCATCTTTCTTTCCCTCCCCAGAAGATGTATGTATTGATAAATGGTGTTTTCTGCTCGTGTTTACCTTCAGTTGGTGAACAACCACAACCAGTTACAGCTTCCTGACTAGAAGAAAAGACTATGCTGGGGAGGTCATGGGCCTGAGGGGAGAACTTACAGCTGTTGTCTTGCTATATGAACATGATGTCAAGCTACTCCATTGGAAATACGTTTGTGTCTACAGATTACTGTGACTCTTAGCTTTCCTTGTCAGAGAAGTTTCTGGTTGAAGTGGACAGTGGTTAGTGCAGAGACTCATAACCTGTGTTAGTACTGAGGCCATGGGACTGTTGAGTGCTCAGCCCTAAGTGGACTGTTTGTATCTTAAACCCAGACCCTAGCTTATGGAACAGCTTAGAAGAGGTGGGGGAGGGATGGAGAATGTAAGGTTTTGGGAACAGGTAGGAATGATGTGAAAATCTGTCTTTCAGCCATGTCATGTCTGTGGTACTCATAAACACACAGAAGCAGTAGCAGTTTGGGCAATATTAGGCCTATCAGTATTCTATCACCGAAAGAAGAGGGACTCAGGAGGCCCAACCCTACCCGAGGAGCTCGAGAAGAGGCATAGTTCACAAAGTATAGTCCTTGGTGACGCTCGTGTTCAGGTAAATAGAAACCAACCCACCTACACTCATGGAGGCATGATGATGGATTTCCCTCTGTATGCTGTGAATACCACTGGTTAATAAGGAAGCTGGCTTGGCCTGTGATAGGGCAGAGTAGAGCTAGGAGGGGTAAACTAAACTGAATGCTGGGAGAGAGAATTCATGTAGCCGCAGCAGGGGACAGATGTCCTGGAACTTTGCCAGGAAACCACGAGCTTCTTGGTAAAAGATAAAATAATAGAAGTAGGTTAACCAAAGATGTAAGAGCACTATGCTTAAGTGATTGGCCAAGCACTGATTTAAATAATACAGTTTCTGTGTTATCATTTCAGTTCTGGGCAGCCGGGAATGAACAAGTGACCACCCCTGGCAGAGACAACCTTAATTAAATGCATTAGGACACAAAGAACAAAACAATTATGGAAAGAGTCATGAAACTCATTGGAAAGAAGAGGAGGCTCCATGGGAGGTGAAGGGGTTGACAGGGAATGTGGGAAAATGGATCAGAGAACATTCTATGTATGTGTGTAATAAGATTGTAAAGGAATAAATTAAAAAAATATATACCCCCTCCACAAAAATATACCTCCAAATTTCAAAAGATATTTGAAAATCCAGGCTCTCTTTTGCTTCTGAGTTTGGGACTTCAAATAAAAGAGGTTACTGTTTACCTGGCTGTAGATTTTCTGCTTCTAGACCTTTCATTTCTGTTTGCTGGTGCACTCCTCACAAAAGAACAAACCGACAGAGAAAACACTGTTGCTTGTGGGGAGAGTCCCACTGCCTGGTCTTGCGCAGATTTCCTACTGCGTGGGTGTCCAGTAGCAGGGCATAGTTCTCTGTCCTTATGTAACAGTCGATTTTCTTGACTGATGAAGAGGTGTTGACAGTTATAAATGGATTTTGAAATAAAAGGGAGTTAGGGTTTTTCTCAGACCGCCCGGGTTGATCTTTTATCCAGAAGACAAGAGAAATGTTTAAAGAACAAAACGTTATTGGTCATTTAAAGATGACTCTTAAGGGTTGTTTGTTTGTTTGTTTCCACTTTTAATCTGGAAACAGAAAAGTTAGTCTTATTGTACCGTGTTATGCCATGTTTACTTGATAGCCATTGGAGGCCTGCTTTTTTTTCTGAAAAGGAAATGGAGGAAGAATGGATCTGGGGGAGGGCAGAGGCAGAGGGGAGGAGCCGGGAGGAATGGAGGGAAGGGAAACTGGGGTAAGGGTGTATTGTATGAGAGAAGAATGAAAACAAAACAAAGCTTGCTTTAATCTTAGTGAGTTACTTCTGTTAGATGTGGGACAAAGGTATAATATGAAATCTGGGTGCTAGCTAAAGCCTGTGTGCATGAACCAGTGGGCAGTAACTCAGATACTTACATTATTCCTTGGCAACCCAGTATTGCACAACCTAGCTTTTCTCTTATATGGTTTTCTGACATTAAAGAAATAGTGTCATTTTGATTTTTAACTTGCAGTTGACCAATTTGCTTAATCTGCTGGTACACTCAATTCACATTTGAGACTCATCTTTAGCAAATACCATGCACACACATCATATATATGTATATATATGTATATATACATATATAATATATCTGAATATTAGTATATATTAGAAATGTATTTATAGCTTGACTTTAGTAAATATCTCTTAGTTATTATTTTATTTTATTTTATTTATTTATTATTTTTGAGGCAAATGCTTACTGTGTAGTCCAGTGTAGGGAACAGGTAATGTCCTGCATGCATGAATGTATTTTTTTACACGGGCATGGCCATGTCAAGGACCTCAATGCCTCAGACCAATGGGAGTGGCAAAACTTTCCATGGATACAACTCACAGCTTCCTCAGGCTTGAGTGTGAATATTGACAGTGAGTAGGAAACGTCCACTATAGATTTTTCTTGCAATGGTGTTTGTAGCCGACAAACTACTCACTCCTTTGCCAAGACTATTCCTATGAGATTAGCTAAATCTACCTCCTTGTTCAGTTGCATAAGATATCCTACCTCTTTGTTTATCAATTTGCAATGACTTTGCCTCCCAGTTCAATTATGAATGGTAAAGACACTGAGCTCTTTATAAACACCCTTATGCAGGATGCTATATCTTCTCCATCTGAGAGCCCAGACCACCTGATACCAACTTTTCTGTATCCATATGTCTTTCATTTCCTCATTCCCTAATCACGCCTAGCCAGGGTTCCTGGAACCAAGCCATGCAAGGACACAGCAGTTCAGGCTGGCTAAAACCTACTACTGTACTACCCAGGTATATATAGAGTTTGTCTTCAAACTCTAAATCCTCTTGCTTCAGACTCCCAAGTGCTGGGATTATAGGTACTGTACTGTATACTTGATTTCTACCTTACTTTTTAATATTTTTCTTTATGAGTCTCTCCTTTTTCTTGAACTATATTTGTTCATATTAGTCATCTGAATTAGATTCTTAGGTAAGTATTACACATTATACATGGAACAGACCCATGATGTAGTGTAGAAGTTAGGAAGTCATTCAGATGCAAAGAAATAAAAATTTAGGGGATAGTAACCTAAATAAAGATTCAGATATTAGTCATAGCAACATTTAAAGTCTTGGTATTAATTTGGAAGGCCATGCGAGTGAGAACATAGGTAACTGAGATTCTCTTTGTTTCCCTCCCAAACTTAATATAATTTCAGAGTTGTTGAGAACATTATACTTGACATTTTACAAAGGAATTGAGTGGATGGGATAGCTGTTAGATTTGATGCTTTGATTAGGAAGCAGATACCACCCTGAAATCTCCATCCAGATTCTCACTATGTCTGTTGGCCATAATTGTGTCCTGTAACATTTCTATAAAGAAGAAATAAATGCTGGCAAATGAGAGTGATGTGAAAAAGTGTTAAGTTTTTAGTCATTTCAAATACATAACAAATGCTATTGACATTTGACAGAAAAATTGTAATGACCATTGGATATGTATAATTGATAGATCATTATAACTAAGTATACAACTAAGATGGATTATGAACTGTAAGTGTAGGATTAAAGTATGATGTGGGATGTCCTTCTGTATGGTGTGAGTATGTGTTTCTTTTATTGCTTGATAAATAAAGCTGCTTTGGCCTATGGCAGGACAGAATAGAGCTAGGCAGAAAAGCCAAACTGAATACAGGGAGAAAGAAGGCCAAATTGAGATGGATGCCAGCAAGCTGCCAGAGCAGCAAGATGTACTAGAGAAAAGGTAATGCCATGAACCCATGTGACAATACACAGGTTATTAGAAATAGGTTAATTTATATGGAGTAGCTAGACAGTAGTAAGCCCAAGCCATTGGTCAAGCAATTATAATTGATATTAAACACCTGAATGATTTTTTTTTATAATTGCTGCTGGGACTGGTGGGCGGGAGAAACACTGGTCCAGTGGGCTGGGGCAGAACAGAGAAAAATGTCCAGCTACATATATGCTCATGTTGAAAGCAAATAAAAAAAATATTTAGGTGACTTTGTTAGTCTAATCCTAAAGCAAGTCCTAAGGTTTGGTCTTGATTCAAAGCGACACTCCTGCACAGTTATGAGCTGGGTATGAAGTGTCTTCCCAAAGGCTCATGTGCTCAAAGTTCAGTCCTCAAGTGGTAGCAAGACTGAGGTGATTGTATCACAATTGATTTACTGACATTTGATCAGATCAAAGCATATTGGACTATGAGGAATGTGGGATTAGTAGGAGGAAATATGTTTCTGGAGGGTGTAACATGAGGGCCGGCTTGTTGGGGTATCTGTTCCGCCCGGTACCCCACAACCGGCAAATCCCAAAGAGAAAATCAATCACACAGAGATCTCTATAAGTTATAAAGCTGATTGGCCCATTAGGTCAGGCTTCTTATTAGTCCTTGTAACTTATATTAATCCATTATCATTATCTATGCTAGCCATAATGGCTCAGTACCTTTCTCAATGTGACAGCTTACATGTTGCCTCTTCAGTGGTCTGTGCAGGAATGGCAGAGGGAGTTTCCTCCTCCCTAGCCTTATCCTATTCTCATTGTCCCACCTCTACTTCCTGTCTGGTTGACCCACCTATACTTCCTGCCTGGCCAATCAGCGTTTTATTAAAATACATGATTGACAGAATACAGACAATTCCCCCACACCATTTCCCTCTTTTTTTATTTTAAATAAAGGAAAATACCCATAGTCCATTTGTTGGGAATGTGGGTGTAGTATTTCAGGCTACTTCCTGCTGGTTGGGGGCGCTGATGATCTTATGGGGACCTAAAGAAAATTTAGAGTTATAATCAAGTCCTGACTGAAGTATCCTGTGAGTCTTGATCATCTCAGGCAGCAGTCTTGAACCTGTTCTGGATGAAGAACTCTGTCATCTGGGTCATCTGTTTCTACCAGAAATTTCTCAGAAGGTCTCCCTTGATCAAAGATGATTTTTCTTAACTCTGAATAAATCCATAGCCTCTCATTTTCTGTGGAAACAAAAGCAAAATCTCTTCTCCAAAGTAACATACCTTTTGACTTCAATTTTGAAGCCAAGGTATTTTCAAAATACCTTTCTTGGATTGATTCTTCAGCATTTATAAGCAAATATCTTTTGGCGACTGTTGCTCCTTCCTCAGCATTCAAACAATTCAAAGAGAGCATAATAGCATACAGTATCAAGATTCTCTGTGTATTTTCCATCTTTATGCGGCTTTATTTTAACCTCTATTTCTTTAATTTTTTCTTTTAATTTTTTGAGACAGGTTCTCTGTATATCTTTGTCCTGGAATAACACTGTAGACCAGGCTGTCCTTGAACTCACAGAGATCCTTCTGTCTCTGCCTCCCCAGTACTCAAAGGTGTTTGCTACCACACCTTGAACTCAGAGATCTGTCTGTCTCTGCCTTCCAAGCATTGGGATTAAAGGTGTGTGCTACCACACCTTGAAGTCACAGAAGTCAACTACCTCTGTCCCTTAAAGTCTCAGAGGTCAACGTACCTCTGCCTCCCAGGCATTGGGATTAAAGGTGTGTACCACCACACCCAACTACTCTCTTTCTTCCTTTTTTTACATTAAGAACTTTAACCTTTAACCTGCATGTATTTTTTAACACATAGTAAACCATTTAGAGATTTTTTTTCATCTTTGAATCTCTCTTTACTTCTGACCCCACGAGTCAAAAACCCTTGTCTTTGACGGCTGGATCTAGCCCATTCCTTAGATTTCCAGCCTCATGGCAGAGGTACTGCAGGAGCCATTTTTATTACCACAACTCTGTGGTGTTTCAAGGTCCCTGCTAGCAAGCAAGCTGCAGCATTCTGCTCACAGACCACACTTGGTCAGACTGCCTGCCTGAAAGAGTCAGAGATTGCCCTGTCAGGACAGCCCAGAAAGCCGGCATTTTAAACAGTGCAGCTTTTTTCCTGCTACTGCTGAAAACCCGAAAAGCATGCGTTCAGCTTTTCATCAACACCGTTTAAGTGCTTCGCGGCAGGACCTCTTAAAAGAGCTGCAAGGTTTTCCAGCAAAAGCTGAGTCAGGAAGCCTCTCTTAGATGAAAGCTCTTGCTTGCCTCTAGCAAGCAGAGCATAACCGAGAAATTGCTGCTACCAAGAAAACATGCTTTACTCTATTCTTTCCCAAGCTTTCTCAAGCTTTCTGTGGATTCAGTTATCCACGTGGGTGCCCAAAGGCTCATGTGTTCAAAGGTCAGTCCTCAAGTGGTAGCAAGACTGAGGTGATTGTATCACAATTGATTTACTGACATTTGATCAGATCAAAGCATATTGGGCTATGAGGAATGAGGGATTAGTAGGAGGAAATATGTTTCTGGAGGGCATGCCTTCTTTTCTTTCTCTGATTCCTTTCTTTTTCCTCCCTCATGTCTATGAAGTAAGCACCTTTATGTGCCATGCCTATGGAGTAAATACCTTTGCCTTGTCACAGTCCTGAAGGCAGTGGATGCAGCTTATCATAGAGACCTCTGAAACCATGCACCAAAATATTTTTTTTTCTTTTCAGAGAATAGATTTTTTTATCTTTATCACAGAATAAAAATACAATTGGTTTTATTTTTAGACTATGTGCTTCATTGTGTATTAAAGTATATTTATTTAAAAGTAGCAAAAGTGTATGCATGTTGATGTTATAACTAGTGGCAATTAATTTGGAATTTTTACCCAGGGCATGCTCTCATTCTCCTTGGTACCTAAATTCAACTAAATTGAACATACATGCCATTTCTAAAATATGTTGAAAGTCAGGAGTGGTTGTATATGTGCTTAATCCCAGCACTCAGAGGACATATGCAGGTGTGTTTCTCGGCACACAAGGCCAGTTTGGTCTACATAGGGTTCCAGGGAAACCAGAAATAAATAAATAAATAGTGGGAACCTTTCTCAAACTCTGTAACACACACACACACACACACACACACACACACACACACTGAAGTTACGCCTCTCTCTCTCTCTCTCTCTCTCTCTCTCTCTCTCTCTCTCTCTCTCTCTTTCCCTGAATCAATCTCTGTCTTGCCTAGCATACACAAAGCTCTGGGTTTAAACCCTATTGCTACATAAAACTTGGTGTGTTGACATACCTGTTATCCCTGTAGGAGGTAGAAGGATCAGAAGCTTAAGGTCATACTCAACAGAGTGAGCTTAAAACCAGATTGGACTAGATGAGACTTTTTTTTATCTATTCCATCTATCTATCTGTCTGTCTGTCTGTCTATCTATCTATCTAAGATGATATGATACAGTATTCTCACAATATAAGATTTACTAAGTCTAGAGCATTGACAAAAATTAGTAATCATGTGTAGACAAGCAAAATTTAATTTTATAACCAATAGAGAAAGCAGTTTGAAAAAATTAACTTCAGAATACCACAAACTTACTTATTAATCATTTTGTCATGGATGTGCATATAAAGACTGTTGTGCACCTTTGGAATATCCAATAATAGTGTAAATATAAATTAAAGAAATGACTCAAAGCAACCCAAATTAGAAATTCTCAAACTGAAAGTTGATATCTAAGGTTATAAAGTTTAATAAAGGGCTTCTCTGTATGTTGACAGTAGAAGAAGAAATAGTCAACATCAAGATAGATAAATAAAAATTATCATCTGAGGAGCACAGAAAGAAGTAAAAATAATTATTAACTGAGCATTAAAAAGCTGTGAGACAATAAGAAATATTCTAGTATGAATATAAAATAGAGTCACAGAAGTTGAGGGGTAGAAAAATAAAAGATAGATAAATAATATTTAAATGAATAATTCCTTAAAACTAGGTCTTGTGGGGCATCCCTGCATTTCAACACTGAGGAGGCAGAGGTAAGAAGATCACCATAGCTCTGAGACCAGCCTGGTTTACTTAGCAACTTTCTAGCCAGCCAGGATCATGTGCTATCAGATTTCATCTCCAAAGAGTTTCAAATTTGAAGAAAATGTAATCTTATAGTTCCAAAGTCAGTAAGCAGTAAGGTAAAAATAAACCATTACATAGTTTAAAATGGTGGAAGCAAACATAAAGAGAAAATACTCCAAACAACTAGTGAGAAAGTAAGTATTACATATAGAAACAGATCTGAATTCTAGCTGCATTCACATACTTCCAAAACAATGAAACTTAGACAATAAAGAATAATGTTTAACCACCTGAGAGAAATAACTTAAAGGAAGATTGAATATAAAATTATATTTCCAGTGGAAATACTCACACAACAAAGTCAAATAGATAAAGCCTCGCCTAATAATTCATAATTCATCAGTAGTAGACCTGTTTTACAAAATACTAAGAAATTTCTTGAGTTTGAGGGAAATGACAGTGCATGAAAGCTCATATTTATAGGGAAAATAAAGGGCATTACAAATGATCTGTAGATGGGAGGCATAAAGTGTTTCCTACTAATTGCAGAATAATATATTTCTATTTCCAACAACAGCACATCAAGAATCAAGAAGCAAGAATCATGGTAACAATTTTATGCTTGCTGGAGTTGAGTTTGCATGCATCTTTTGGGAAAAACAGAGGCAATGCTGGACTGTGTGTGTGCACAAAATGTACTGAGATCAGAGAAGGAAGAAGGGATGCAAGAAAAGTATTTTTAGTCCACATAAACATGGAGATAAAAGGATGACAATGAACAGAACACTTCCAGAAAAATCTGATAGACAAATGGGGAGCCACTAAATTAAAACCGCCTTTTGTAGAGTGCTCTGTCTTCTCAGAAAGGGCCTGCCATAGGACTTCAGTAAGCTCAGGGATTAGGTGGAAGCAGTCTGTGGGAAGCTTGGCCCGTGTGAAGGTGGTGATGGACCAGACAGGCTGTCGTGGGCTATGAGGTGAGTATGCTCCAACTAAGCAGCAGAAGATACAAGTGGTACATTTTCATAGCTTCTCTCAATAAGTGAGGAAGTGACTAGGCGGCAGTGGTGTAAGCAGAGAAGACTGACTATCCTTGGCAGATACTGGACTTCTTGGTATTTTTTACATGTCTGTATAGAATACCTGCATAATGTGCGTTCATTTCATATATGTAGGAAAAGTTCACCCAAATAAGGGCTACACTGTTCATAGAGTATGACACATGGACATTAGACATTCCAATGGACTAAAATTTTATGATATAAGGTTGATAACAGAAGACATATTAGAAATCATTAATAGGATACCTTAAAGGACCCAATAATTTGGACTTTAAACAGCAAACATCTAAAGACTATATAAGTAAAAGAAGTCACAGATAAAATTATGAAATACTTCACATGAATTAAAAATATGATATTTAACAATAAAATGAGGGTTCAGGACCATTTTGAGTTATAGAATAAAACTCCATCTTAGAAGGTCAAAAATAAATACACAAAAATATATAAATAAGAAAATATGTCAAAATTTGGGAGACGGAAGGAATTAAAGCAGTGCTGGAGGATAGATTACTGCTTTATATGTTCATCTTAGAAAATCACAGTGCCCTGGTAAATCATCAATAGACTGAGAGTCAAAAAACATAGAAAACAATGTGTTAATCTAGCAAGCAAATGGAACCAAAAATATATTGCATAGCTATTCTCTATCTGATAAAAAGGGCTTTAAGCCAAAATTAATCACAAGAGCTAAAGAAGGTCATTATGTTTGAATAGAGGTAACACTTAATTGAAAGGATATAACAACTGAAAAATATATACACAAAATAGTTGTATTCATAATATATAAAATAAACACTGATAGAAAAGTTTAATAAGATTCCAATGCAGTAATAGTTGGTGATTTCAATACTCAATTCTCATATTTAAATAGGTCATCAAAACTAAAAGTGAACATCAGTAATAAAAAGCTCACAGGCAAAATTATTCATATAGCAACTGAACATAATAGATATGTATAGAACATCCCATTCAATAGACACAGAATAAAACTTCTTCACATGATCCAATAGATTCTTCTTCAAAAGAGGCCACATTCTAGCAATATATTAAGTCTTACCAATTAGAAGAGAATCAAAATATTTTCTTGTGTCCAATCAGTATATACTGCAATAAAATTTGAAACTGACACCAGGAAAATGCCCAGAAACTACACTAATCCACCAAGAGTAAACAATACATTCTTGAATTACTAGTTAGTCATTGACGAAATCACAGAGGAATTTTTAAAGTTCCTAGAGCCAAATGAAATTGAAGAATGGCTTGCCAGAACACGGGGATACAGCTGAGTTAATTCTTGTAAAGATCTCATATAAACAACATTGATGTACTACAAAGTCTTAGATAAATGAGAACAATCTAAACCCAAGAACAGCATATGACAAGAAATAATAAATATCAGACCAAAGGTAATGAAATGCAGACTAAAATAACAACACAGAAATTTAATCAAAGGGATGGTATTTTTGAAAATAAAAACAATATTGACAGTTGTGTAGCCAAAATCACCACAAGAATGAAGATCTGAATCAGTAAAATTAGAGGTGGAAAAGAAAAAATTGCTAGATATGCTAATGAATCATAAGGAATTATTAGGTAATACTTTCAAAACTTATATCAGAATAAAACTAGAAAATCTAGAAGAAATTGATAAATTCTTACACTTATGGCTAAAAAGGGTAAGATTTACCAATTAATATCAGTTTAATAAGATCTACCCAAATAAAAACAATGGGCAGGCTATCAACATGATTGAAGCAATAATACAAAGTTCCCTAAAGAAAAAACTTCCAGGGAGAGATAGATTCATTACTAGATAATACTATCCACAAACTGTAATGTAAAACAAGAAAAGAATGCTGTCAAATCCATTTTATAATGCCAGCCTTCCCTGGATTCTAAAATTGGATGAGAAAACATAAAAACAAACCTAAAGGTTTTCCCATGATAAACAGAGATGCAAAGATTCTCCCTGAAACTCCTCCCAGCTAAATTCATGGACATATTAAAAGGATTATACACCATAACCAAGTTGGTTTCTTTACAGAGATGAATAAAATTTGGCTCAAAATACAAAAATCAATACATGTAATTTAAAATACAAGTTTCTTGAAAGACAGAAATTTGTATGAGTATCTCAAGGCTAACACAAGAGGCCACCAGTAGGCTCATCACTTCTTCATAATGAAAGCCCTAAAAGAACTAGGAGTAGAAGGAACATACCTCAGCAGATGAAGACAATCATGGCAAATTAATAGCTAACATTGTACTAAATGGTGAAAACTGAGAGCATTTGTCTTAGTGTCCTGTCAGGGTGAAGAAACACCATGACCATGGCAATTCTTGTAAACAAAAGCATTCAACTGGAGCTTCCTTGCAGTTCAGAAGTTTAGCCCATTCTCAACATGGGAGCATGGATGACCCCAGGTAATTTCTAAGTCAGTATTTGTCAATACTTATTAAGTTGTATACTCGAAGGTTTGCAAAGCTTAATGCCAAGGAGAAAGACTGCAATGCATATTTTGCTGTTTACAACAGTATGATAATCGGTACTGGAACTACTTTCTGGGTAGTCTCAGTTTGGGCAAATGTATAAATGCACTCAAAATAATAGGACCTGGTTGTCTTACTATTAGAAGAATTAAAATGTTTAATGAGAAAAGTTTCAAAAAACCAGTTTGTTGCTGAACTATCATGTAAGGGATGAGAAAAATGTATGTAAGTGCACAGATACACATATGTGCCACACTTGATATGTAAATTTTTGTTCCCAGGCTTTGCAAGCTTGGAAGTTCTAGGCAAAAAGACACACTGGAAATGGCCAACAGTTTCCTGGTCATCATTGTAGATATTGTTTTCCACTGAAAGAAATCAATGGTTCTTGAAGAGAGGGCTGTCCGCCTTAGTCAGGGTGAGAACAAGATGAAGCTCAAAGGCTCAGGGAGAAAATGTTCAAGGGATGAAGAGAACCTGGGAGAAGAACAGGGGTAGTTTTAGCTTTGAAGCATCAGGACTATGGAAGCTGTCACCTTCCCAAGGCTGTCACCTCATAAGAACATCCACAACACAAGGTGCAATTATGTGAAAACTAGTGAGGTATTTTGTTTTTTTTTTGTTTTTTTAATTATTTATTTATTTATTAAAAATTACCACCTCCTCCCAGCCTCCCTTTTCCCTCCCGCTCCCCACCTACCCCTCCTTCTCTAGTCCTAAGAGTAGTCAGGGTTCCCTGCCCCATGGGAATTCCAAGGTCCTCCCCCCTCCATCCAGGTCAAGGAAGGTGAGCACCCAAACAAACCAGGATCCCACAAAGTCAGTCCATTCAGTAGAATCAAAACCCAGTGCCATTGTCCTTGGCTTCTCAGTCAGCCCTCATTGACAGCCACATTCAGAGGATCCAGTTTGATCACATGCTTCTTCAGTCTCAGTCCAGCTAGACTTGGTGAGCTCCCATTAGATCAGTCCCACCGTCTCAGTGGGTGGACGTACCCCTTGTGGTCCTGACTTCCTTGCTCATGTTCTCCCTCCTTCTCCTCCTCATTTGGACCTTGGGAGCTAAGTCCAGTGCTCCAATGTGGGTCTCTGTCTCTATCTCCATCCATCGCCAGATGAAGGTTCTATGGTGATATGCAAGATATTCATCAGTGTGGCTATGGGACAAGGCCTCTTCAGGCACCCTCTCCTCTGCTGCCCCAGGAACAATCTGGGGACCCCTCCTTGGACCTGGGAACCGCTCTAGAGTCATGTCTCTTGCAAACCCTAAATGGCTCCCTTAATTAAGATATTTACTTCCCTGTTCCCATATCCACCCTTCCTCCATCCCACCCATTCCATTCCCTCAAGCTCTCCTGAATCCTCCCCTTCTCTCTTCTGAACCCATTAAAGAACCATAACCACCATGAAATTTGGAGAGACTGATGGACCAACTGTGATCTGTTTACTGGGAATAGAACCCACTGGAACTTTGGACAGAATGGACCACCCAAAAGATTATTGCAGACTCCGTTTCTGTGACAATGAGGAGGACCCAGGACATGCACCTCCCTGTGCTTTTCCTAAAAAACACTGACAGCTTCTCTTTACTTATCAGAGAAAGATCCTCTCATGGTTCTGGCAGGGACAGGACAAGACCAAGCATAAAGTATCCTTGGGATAGGATTTGACCAGCATGCAAGCCTGAAACTTTCCGATAAATGGGATGTGACATTATTCCCATGTTGCCATATTTTACCAAAGAGAAAGTAAAAACATAAACAATTCATAGGAGCCAGGCTTTAAAAGAAGCAGAGTGATAACTCCAACACAGGGAGCCAAGAGCAATAGAAAACAATTTACCACTGGAGAGATTTCTGATATTCATACCCCCAAGACACAGGCCCACAAGAACACTGAAGTTTAACTAGACTGTTATAAATGTTTTCTGTCCTCCATACCTTAACTGAATCAAAATGGTTAAGCATAATGAATTAGATTACAGCTTAAAGCTGCGATGCAATCTTAGACTGGAGAAATGTACCTAAGAAAGTCTTGAATTCAACAGGACAGGAAAAATAAATGTTGGTAGATGCTTGCCTAGATCAAGAGTTTCTTTCCTGTGTCCTTTTTAAGCAGTATTTAATTTTAGGTCTTATACTTAAATATTTTGTCTATTTTGTGTTACATAAATGCAATAATATTTTGATTTGTTCATTAAAATAATATTGACTTAAAGAGGACAAGTCAAATATTAAAAAAAAACAAAGATGAAGAAGACACAATCATCTGAAGTATCTGACGTGTCTGGGACTACTATGCCCAGCATATGGTAAACATAGCCCCATGGTCAGGCTGATAGATCAACAGAATTAATGTCCCAGAATGATCATCCCAGCTGCACTCCCATGACACAGATGTCACGTGAAATTGCTGATGCAAAAATGACTAAACATGCTTGAGTGACAATGACAAACACCAAACAACAGATTCCAGTAACCCCAAGAACAAAAAATAATACAAATAATAAAAGTAAAATAAGAGTCAAAACAAAACACTCCCCCCCAAAACTTAGGCATATTACAGCCAAAGTATAGAAAGCCAAATACACAGAAATGATGCCAAAGAAAGCCACAGAAGAAAATGACCACATCAGGAGAGAAACCAGGTTTAAATATTGCAACAGCCTTCTTCATGAATGCATTGGGCGATAACAGAATTTAAACATGGACAAGGAGAGCTGAAACCGATGACAGTGATAAGTGCCAGGAGAGAGAAATTGGGAATACTTGAAAGAAAAATATATATAATAAACTTGAGGAATATATATACTTGAGGGAAACCACTTTTAATGCAAAGTTGATCAACATTTCTGCTGATATAAATAGCTGAATACACACCTGGAACAAACTGACAAGTTACTGCATAGATATGATTTCATGTACTGGGTTATATCCCCAGCTTTCATGGAACTAGCATATTGTCACTCTCACTCTTTATACATGAGTTGAACATGGCGACTTCTTTCCCAGGAGTGTAGTGTGGAAGGCACAAAGTAACTGTACAGTGGAGAGACGTGGGCAAACACTTGGCTTGCCTGCCTTGGCCAGGGGGTCAGCGTCACCATCCATGAGCATAAATCATATCGACGACCTACAGTTTCCACACGATGTGATGAAAATGCTGCTTTATCTTCGTTATTGCCCTTCTGAAAACCCATAACCCCAAAGTGATTGGGACACGAAGATCAGGCAAATCTCAGTGAGTGAATCTTATAGGAAGTGCCAGACTGGTACTGAAAACTGTCAAGGTCATGAAACTATTTAAAGAAGTGAAAAATTGCTATAGCTTAAGGAGATAAGGGATAAGGTGACTAGATGTACCATGTTGTTCTAAAGGGAACCTTAGAATATTAAAGAAGAATGTGAGAAGAAAACTAAGAAAATCTTAAGGAAGTATGGAATTCAATTAATTTTTCATACCTCTGCCACACTAGTGTAAAGTAGTAGGGAAACTGTAAATGATTAGATTTTATTTCTAGGTCTGTGGCTACTTTAAATAATTGTTTTTAAACCCATAATCATGGATTTAGAGGGGTTTTTATTAGTCAACTATGGAAAATGTATTACTGAAATAAAATAATATAATGGTGATATGTATAGATACATATAGCTCAGTAGGAGAGCACTTGCATGTGCAGGAGCCCAGCTCTGATTGCAGCACCATAAAAACAATATGACAATATAAACAAGCCATTGATTGTAATTCATTGGGCAAAATAAATGACTCTGAATGTTTGTAAAAGTAACTGGTATAGGCAAGTATCCTTTTCTTTATAGGAGAATGGTGATGGGTGAAGACGGAAGGCACTAGGGGATTAGATTATTGTCAGTGATGGAAATACAGAATCACCTGTGGATTCAAAAACTAGAGAATGAAAAAAGTAAACGAGGAATAGGGAATTTGTAATTACAAATATCAGTTCACTAATTACTAATTAATTGCATTGGGAGACTTATTAGCTTTGCATCTACGGAACCTGGTAGGAAACACTTAAATTGGGGGCTCACTGTTAGCACTCCTGTAACTACGATGATTAATGTTAGGGGCTTCTTGATATAAAGTATTAGGTAGTGTCCAGAATAAACTTTGTGACATTCCTGTGAATAGACCTATTATCTTTGTCTAGGAATGATGACACAATAGATATATCCAAACATAGAGGCTTGACAAAATTTGGCTTTGTAGTCTTGAACATATTGAGGTCTAAAAACAAAAACCGAGGAAACTGTTGAAGATGAAAAACAGTGGTTCTCAACCTTCCCAATGCTGTGATCCTTTACTACACTTCCTCATGTTGTGGTAACCCCAAACCATAGAATTATTTTCATTGTCACTTTGTAACTGTAGTTTTGCAACTTCTATGAATCATAATATAAATATCTGCATGGTTTTAGGCGATCTTCGTGAAGGGTTATTTGATACCCAAAGGGACTGTGGCCCACTGGTTGAGAACCACTACATTAAAACAATTCTTCAATATCTGCCTGTGACCTTCCCAGATGTGTTTTTATACAATCTATGGTATACAGACATATGAAATAGGCACCAAATTTAATATTTACTGATAATAAATCATAAGTACTTTAAGAATTATTTTTTATATATGTAGTTTTATAAATTTTTGATTAAAGATAACAAACTTGCATGCTAATAAGATGGATGGATATGCTTGTTTCTGTTAAAATAATGAACTGAATCTTGGCTGAATAGTTCATCTTTCAGATCAGAGAACACCTTCAACATTTTTCAGAGCTGATCAATAATGTGCCTTTAAAACCATCAATGTTGAGAATGCTGCTTAGTGTAAATACATAGTGCAAAAGGCAAAAGAATGTAAATTGGGCACTTCAGAAATCATTGGAAATTCCGTTCTAATGCCATGCTCAAATTGACTCATTGATTTCTTTATGAAACTTGAAGCAGAAACATTTTAAAATCAAAGATTCTAACAATACAATCCAAAGTTATACTAATTTGATTGGAAACTGCTGATGAATAGCAGTAAGAAAATAGTAAAAGTCTTTGTTGCATCATTACTAAGCTGATACATTTCCATAGGAGCAGAAAACTTTGTATGCACAACAAAACACTGCAATTTATTTCATGCAACAGTGTGGAACCCGAGCTAAGATGTTTGAAGCAACTTTGGTGGGTGTTGCATTGAAAGATGACATGCACACGGCAAGGTATACATTTTGTATGTCCAGAACCAAGGCCTTTTAAACATCTTGGTGATGTGTGCTTGAAATGTTATGATGGTGTGGGTCTGTTATTTAAGAAGATTGTAGACTACCAGAGCACCAGACACCAGGCCATTCCTTACCAGCTATGAGTATGGTTATCAGGGTGACTCTTAGGTGACTTTAGGCGGGTATGCTGTGTTCAACTAGGCTTCAAATTTATGTTGTCTTTGAGCGGCTTCTCATTTAATTGATATACTAGGGGCATTCCAGGACAACCTGATATAGAATAAACTGAGCTCACAGATTTTTAGAGTTGCAGAAAAGATAGCAAATCTATTTTCCTGCAAAATCTATAATATAATTGCAATTCAAATTTAAAACACGCTAGTTGAAAAATACATCTAACATATGAAAACTTGCTTGAGAAAGTCCCAATCTATAAGTGACCCTAAGAATAAAGTTACAAGCATCCTAAAGTCAAAAAACCCTTCTTAGAAGATGGGAGCATGACAGTTTATAGAAATATTTAATGTATTACTTTCAAGCACAAAGTAATTTATTCTAATTGCAGTTTTGAGGTACGGAAGTCTCTTTCGGGATATCAACAAATGGCATTATTTGCACATGACCAAATGCTTCCAGACTTTGAATATTGTAGTTCTTTTATTAAAGTGCACATTATAATGAAACAGCCTCTGTTTGGGGCTAGTATCATATCTGACACCACTGTTATTTCTTAGTGCACTTTGCAAACATTGAGGTTAAAATTGAGTCAATAACTGTAAAAAAGATGTCAAAAGATTCCAACATCAAATACGCTATGCCTCATGAGCTGCAGCCCGAATTGTAACCAATTCTGTTGTTTTTCTCTTAGGTTCCTAAAATTATTTTTTCTTGTTTTCTATAGAGAATATATGGGTCTAGGGATTTATCCATTTAGACTTTTTCCCAGTTTTCTTGGTTTTAAGTTTTCAAAACATATCCTAAACATTCTCTGTGTTTCACTGGAATCTGTAACTACCTCCGTTTTTACATCTCCAGTTTCTCCAGTTCATTTTGTAATTTTGGCCTTTTTTTGTTTTCCTTTGGTCAGCCAGTCTCAAGATTTGTCAAATGCATTTGTCTTTCCAAATAACCTCCTTTTTGTGTGATCATATGTATTTTTTTAGTATCTATTTTAATAATTTCTGTTCCATTTTAAAAATTGTATTTTGGCATCTAACACTTTGGTTTTTTTTTTTTTGTCTAAAACGTTAGGTTATTTGAGATCTTTCTCGATTTTTAATCTCATACTCACAGCTATAAACTTTTCTCTTTGAACTTCCTTATTTGTATAACAAAAATTCTGGTAATTGTGCTTTCATTCTCATTTGAAGCTAAGATTTCATTAGTTTTCCTTACTGATTTTTCAATGATCCACTGCTCATTGAAGAGTAGCTGATAAGTCCCCATGCAATTGTGTTATTTCTATACTTTTCCTTGTTATTGATTTCTGCTTTATTTCTTTTTTTGATCTTATACAATAAATTATTTTTATTCTTTTATATATGTTAGACATGATTTGTGCCTTGAATGTGATCTGTTTTAAGAAAGTTTCATGGATACTAAGAAAAAAGGCCATTTTGTATCTTTGGCAAGGAATAGTCTCTCTCTCTCTCTCTCTCTCTCTCTCTCTCTCTCTCTCTGTGTGTGTGTCTCCATACACACACACACACACACACACACACACACACACATCTATACTGGTTAAGTTCATTTGATATAGTAATATAGGTATAGTGTAACTGTAAGTTTTCCTTATTGATTTTCTGTTCAGATGGTCTACCTACAGATGACATTGAAATATTACAGTCACCCACTATTATTGTATAAGGGCTTGTCATAACTTTATTTTTGTTGAATTAAATTAGTGATACCAATGTGTGTGTGTGTGTGTGTGTGTTTGTGTATGTGTGCATATAAACAGTGTTTTAAGGGAAGTGACACAGAAAATTGAGAGATAGAAAATTATGTTAAATGAAATAATAGAAGAAGAAGATGTGGGTTGAGGACAGTGCTGTTCAGAGGAAGAGACAAGAACAAGAGATTATTTTAAAGGAAATAAATTGAAAGGTATTTCATGAAAAAAGTCACTTCTCATCATTTAAATAGTTTAAAAACATTGTCAGATAATGCAAGAAGGGGAATAGATAAAAAACAAACCCAAAGCCCTTAAAAACTCAGTGGTACTAAATGTAGACAAGACAGAAAAAGAGCAAATACAGGGACTAAAGAGAAAAATAACCAAGTAAATGAAACATCTCAATGATGAAAAAATGTACAAACCTAATTAGACTAGTGAATGAAGTAGAATACAACAACAGAAATAATTAAAATTCAATAACGTATAAAGACTGCTAAAATGCTGGGGAAAAAGAATTGCAAGAGTGAAAAAATAAGAGAACACTGAGGTTTCATTTTGGGTCTTAAATGATGAAGACAACAATGGATACCTGCGGGGCAGGTAAGTCAGTTAAACTCGCCAACTCCTGCCTAAGGCTTTCCAGACTGCTGAGTCTGTTTTGGGCACATGTCCAGGACCTTCTCAAGCTGTCTTGCCTTTTAAACCCCCCGCTTTACATTTCAGGAGCCTCTGCTGGGTACATCTAACTCTACCTTGTCAACCAATGGGTTGAGCAGGTTCTTAATCCTTGCAGAGACTCCCTAAATCCCACCCCTGACTGATACGTACTAAGGCTAACTGTGACCTCTCTCCCACGTGCGTTGGGATTGAAGGAAGCAAGCACAACACGGAAACTGGTACAGATTAAGAACTTTTGCACGTTCACAGTCCCCTGAGTTTTACCCGAGGGATGTAGCTGTAGGTACACCTCTGAAACTTTAAGCTCCACAGCAGTGAATGACAAGCGTGTGTACCCAAGACTTGATCTCCTCTAGCTGATCTCAGATCTAGAGCTGTCAAACTGCCAGCATGTTTTCAACTGAGATCTACTCCTAGATCTCATGCAAGGCTCGGAACTAGACCTTTGTTGCCTGTACTTGCTCCCCGCCTTTCCTCAACCGCCTCTCTGAATCATCTCTCACGCTTGGGCTCCGATGCTCCTTGACATATGATTGTTGCATGTCTTGGTGGGTGGAGTCCCAGGGTAGGTCAATTTTCATCAGTAGATTGTGTTTCAAGATGGCTCCTGGCTCCTTCCTTCTGAGGTATACACAGTGACAAAAGGAGATCTCAGTCCTTCCTACTTATCCATTGGTGTAACCACTGTCTTACCAATACATGCAGCTGGAGCTGAGGTATGTGAATACTTCAGGCTTGTCATGAGGTTAGAACTGCCTGTCTCTTGTCAGGCTTTTATTTTGGAAGAGGCTTCTTTCTTTTGTTTTTACATTTATTTTAAATACATTTTAAAGGATATTTGTTCTGTTTTACACAGACAACTGTGTTGGCTGTGTGTATATATGTGCACCATATGAGTGCTTAGTGCCTGCTTAGGTCAGAAGTGTGTGTCAGATCCTTGTGAACTGGAGTGATGGATGGATGTAAACCACTGGGGGATGAACCTGGGTCTTTTGCAAGAGCAGCAAGTGCTGTTAAGGCCTGAACTACCTCTTAATTCCCCCCCCCCCTTTTAGTTAGAATCTAAAGTATCGGATTTCCTTATGACATTTGCAGGCATGCATACGTAGTTTCCTACATACTGACTTCTCTACCCCATATTCCTGTCCCCCCTCCTGATTTGTACTAATCTGGTTCCCCTATTACCCTTTCCATGTTTCCGTCACATGTGTTCTGCTACCCGCCTCACCTTCTTTTCTGAAAGCTTCCTTTTCCCTCTGGAGGGTTCCCTTCTGTTCTGATCTCGGCTTTCATTCATTCATACCAATACACATACATGAAAATCAGGAGCTAGCATCTGTACCTAAGAGAGCATGCAGTTGTGTCTTTCTGAGCCCGAATTACCACACTTAGCATGCTTTCCATTTCCATTCATCTGACTACTAATTTCATTTTCTTTATAGCTGAGTAAGATCACATTGTCTATATACACCATGTTTTCTTTATCCATCCATTCATCCAGATGTGAGTGATCTGGCTGGTTCCATTTCCTTTTATTGGGAAGAGAACAGGAAACATTGCTAAGCAAGTCTCTCTGTGGTGGGGTATAGTGTCCTTTGGGAAAATGCCCAGAAACGCTATAGCTGGGTCACTTTGCAGTTCTGTTATTAGGCTTTGAGGAACCTTTATATTGATTTCCATAGTGGCCCCACCATTTTGTACTCCTGCCAGCAGTGAGCAAGGGTTCCACTTTCCTCCGTTCTTCTGTAACACTTGTCATTTGTTTTCCCAATGATAGTTACTCTGTATGGGTAAGATAGAATCTCAAAAGTGATTTCAATTTGTATTATTTCCCAATGGCTAAAGATGCAACACATTTAAATTATTTATCAATCATTTCTTCTTCTTTTTTTTGAGAAACATCTGTTTAGCTCATTGGCCTGTCTATTGACTGACAGACATTTTTGATGTTTAAGTTTTTATGGTTCTTTGTATAGTCTGTACATTAACCCCTGTCTATAGTATGTCTGTCAAAGATTTTCTTCAGTTCTGTAGGCAGTCTGTTCAATTTGTTAGTGATATCCTTTCCTGTGTAGAAGCCATTTACTTTCTTGCAGTTTGATTTGACGGTTTTGGAGGCTGCCTGTATTATTGGGGTTTTACTCAGAAAGTCCTTGCCTCTACCTTTTTAGTGAAGGTGAAAGTTAAATAACTTCTCTTTATGTGGGGTTCTTTTCACTTCAGGAGATAGACGCAGTCTTCAACAGGAGTTGATCCTGTAATTTCACTGGGGCAATTAAGGCAAGCCATGATATGCAAACTAAGGCACTAGTTTGATCAAACCCTACAAATGTGCCCCTCTCCAGGCTATTATAGGAAGGCTGGTGTCTGACGTCTTCCATTCTGACCCTGACATTTCTGTAAAAGCATACCATGAGCTGTGGTGAGAGAAACACCTCAGAGATACGATCTTGGCGCCGTAGTATAACTAACTAGCTTGCATCTACTATCACTGCAGAATTAAGACCCTGTTGGCAGTGCTTCTGTATGTCTGTCCTACAGCCATGTCATTGTCATGGCTCCCTAGCACTCCTCAGCCTGGTCTTTTTCTACTCTATTTCTACAAGGTTGTTACTATTCTGTACACACTTAAAACCAAAAGCCAAAGTGTAAATGCATAAATATCTCACAGCCTTTTTTAAAATGAACACCTTGCTTTTTCACAGCTTTGACACTTGGGTATCCTTGTGGTCTCCACTTAAGGTTTTTGTTTACTTTTTCTTCCAGGTTTGGTTTTTACTACTTCATTCTCTTTTTATCTTTCAGTTTATTTTCTACAGATGTTATGAGCTGCTTGGTTGTTGTTGCTGTTGTTGTTGTTGTTGTTGGTGGTGGTGGTGTGTGTGTGTGTGTGTGTGTGTGTGTGTGTGTGTGACTATCTTACTATGTATCTATTTAGGGCTGGGACAGTAGTAAACACTGATGGTCCCCATTATAGCTGATGAAGAAAAAGAGCAGGTAGGATGTGGCATGTGGAAGGTGGGTCATAAACATGCTTTCTAAAAGTTCTTATTCAGCAGCCCCCCAAAAGAAATCAGAAGATACAGTGGACACATTTAAGGTGGCAAAACTGTAAGCATTATTGACATTTCGCAGAAAACTGCGCTGGAAATAAGAGCGAAATACAACATTAGATTTAAAATGTCAGTGTTCACAGGAGTTGCACTTTTGGTTCACATACGCAGGAAAATGAAGTTGCTGGGAGCTGCTGCGGGGATGTGCTAAGTATAACACCTTATACCCTGCGGACATGGCAACAGCTGGGGCATTTCGCCACATGCTTTCCCTCTTCTCCTGCTAGTGTTCCCAGGTTTAGTTCAGAATGCTTGTTTGACTGAACATTTTACATTAATTTTAAGAGCTCTAAATTATTCTATGGGAAAATTCTGCTATTTAAACATATGATTCAATTTAAAATGCTATTGAAAATTACTCACCAAAATTCATTTTACCTTGAAGTATTTTACTGTTATTATTATTTGGATAATCACATATACATTGTATAGGTAACAAGATATTGATTTTTTTCTTATGTTGTAATCTGAACATTTCTTTATATAACTATTTGAAGAATATGCTAAATCACTCCTAACTCCTGGGGCTGAATTTTCCTTTTATAATTGGCCTCACTGCTTTTCTAATGATATCTCCCTTTCTTTTTCTTCAAAACCTGTAGATATAGTATGAATTGGGTTTCTACCTAAAATGTAGTATAGAGATAAGGTACTATAAAAAGGTCCGTATCTTTTATAGTTCATATATGTGCCGTAAGTAAGTGATGATCTCAATGGGACTATAAATATGTTGGGTGTTGTTAAGGAAAATCGTACATTCTGAATCTGAAGAAAGTTGTCGCTAAAAAATTACTGCTGCTTAACTAATAGAAGCAGATATGGAGATCTACAGCCAAACACTAGGCAGAGTCAGGGAACCTCACAAAAGACGGGGAGGAAGGTTACAGGAACTAGAGAGATCGAGGACACCATGAGAGCATGGGCCACAGAATCAACTAATGAGGGCTCATAGGGTCTCAAGAATCCACAAACATGGACCCTGTACGGGTTTGAGCTAGGTGCTCTGCATATAGGTTATGGTTCTGTAGCTTGGTGTTCCTGTGGGTCTCCTAACTGTGGGAGTGAGAGATACTTCTGATTCTTTTGCCTGCCTTCCCTTCTACTGAGTTGCCTTGTCCAGCTTCTCTCTCTCTCTCTCTCTCTCTCTCTCTCTCTCTCTCTCTCTTCCTCTCTTCCTCTTCCCCCGCTCTCAATTTCTCTCTCTCTCTCTCCTTTTAAGGGAAACAAAGGAGGAGTTGATCTTGGGGAAAGGGGAAATGTGGGGAGGAATTGGAAATAGTGGAGAGAGAAGAAACTGTGATTGGGATGTAATGTATGAGAAAAGAATAAAAGTTACATGAACAAAAAGTACTGTTGTTTATTAAATTGCATGATTAAGTTAATTCCTTAAAATGAAAGCAGCAGGTATGACTTACATGACATTGATGTCAATATTAATTTATAATCCAACTTATTTTCATGAAATTGTGACTTATATGTGTTGGTGTGGTGATTTGAATAAGAATAGCCCTTATGGGCTCATCTATTTGAATGTTTAGTCACCAGGGAGTGGAAATGTTTGAGAAGGGTTACAATGCTAAAAGGTGTGACCTTGTTGGAAGAGGTGTGTGTTGCTGGGGGTGGGCTGTGAAGATTCAAA
Source organism: Myodes glareolus (assembly GCF_982192425.1). Taxonomy (NCBI): domain Eukaryota; kingdom Metazoa; phylum Chordata; class Mammalia; order Rodentia; family Cricetidae; genus Myodes; species Myodes glareolus. The sequence continues at coordinate 24,505,000 of NC_142042.1, read as the reverse complement.
AGCTTACACCAGGCCAACCACTCCTTTTTCTGCTTGTCTGCCAGCCTGCATGCTGCCATGCACCCTCCCGCTAGATGAGAATGGACTAGGTCTCTGGAACTGCGAGCAAGCCCTAATTAAATGCTTTCTTCTGTAGAGTTGTCATAGTCATGGTGTCTCTTCATAGGAATCGAAAACTGACGAAGGCCGTTAGGTATTCTACAGAGAGTCGTATCAATACTGTTTCAATATAAACTTGATATTTTGTCATCATATTCCTGAACCACCTTCTCCTGGACTTGGCACTAGAACATACATAGGCAGTCAAGGCAGACATATATTATTCTTAATATCTTTTAAGCTTATGTAGGATATCCTCTCAAGATGACCAAATATTGATTTTTTTTTATTTGCAAAAGTTTTCTTAAGTATAATTTTAAGTCTTTTCCATCTCGTAAATTCCATTAAAAATAATGCAAGAACTGATTTATGTCTCCAGCACCCACATAAAGCCTGGACACAATGGCATGTGCAACCCCACCACTGGGAAGCAGAGATAGGCAGATCATGAAACTCACTGGTCAGTGAGTCGAGCTAAAACAGTGAGTCTTAGGTTCACTGAGAGAACCTGACTCAAGAAATAAGGAGAACGCTTAGAGGGAGACACAAGCCATTTACCTCTGGCCTTCACATGCCCCACCCCACAGCACACATTTGTACCTGTACCTGCGTGTACACACAAATCTATACACTGCACACATACATGGAAACATACATGAAGAAACACACAAGTGCTTCAAATATTTCCACTTACATGTTTCAAGTCTCTCATTTTGATATAATTCTTTCTCTTCTCTGAATTGAAACATATATATTATATTTGTCAAATATAACACTGATACACTGATATTTTTAATGTATTGTTTAGTGTGGTTTGCGGGTATCATCTGATCCATAGGTTTTCTTTGGAAAGGTTTTATTACTTATTTAATCTCATTGCTTATTATGATCTGCTTAAATTTGTAAATGCCATTTAGATTCCATTTTAGTCATTTATATGTGTGTGTGTATTTATCTATTTCATCTAGATTTTCAATTGTATTCAAATATTTTTTCGAAGTCATTTCATATTTACCTCCGGATTTTGGTGGTGTTTTTTATAATAATTCTTTCCTCTAATTCTAATATCCCCTAATTTTTAAAATCCATGTCTTCTCTCACTTTTGGTTAGTTTTACTAGGAGTTTATCTATTTTTCTAAATAACCAATTTTTAATTTTTTCTTTCCTTCCTTAATAGAATTTCTATTTCTCTCTTCTCTATAGTACATTGTACTATAGTAGCATTCCTGGACTTCTTTAGGTTTGATAAACACGCCACATTCTTGCTCTCTTCTCTAGTCTAGAGCAGTGACTGTGTATTTTCCTGAGAAACATGTTCTTGATTTCTTTTGCTAATCCTTGCCAATGCTTTTGTTCTCTGCTTCAACACTGAGTTAGTTACAATTCTTCTGCTTCATAAGGTTAAATTCAGAGTATCCGTCTACTCTTGCATAACCCTAGATTAAAATTGTTTTCAGTTGTTATTTTACTTGTGGATTATAAACCTTATTAGGATAGACACCATGCCTATCTTGTTCATCCTCATAGTTGCAGTGTTCATCTTCAGAACCCCAGGAACTAGTGCATATAAATAAGCACTTTTTAACTAAAGGTGTTTTATTTAATCTCTTCAATTCAGTAAGAAGATAATGAGCCCCAATTCATGTTTGATTGATTATAATAAATATCTACCCACAATTGGCATGGAGATTATGTGTGTGTGTGTGTGTGTGAGTGTGTGTGTGTGTGTGTGTGTGTGTGTGTGTGGACACATGCATACATATGCACGCAGATTCTTTTACATGGGTACTTTTTTTACTCCCTTCCTGGAACAACCATGTTTTTTCTCCTTATGCTCTCATGCTTCACAGACCATGTGAGCTATACATTTGAAGACCCAAGTCACAGTTTCCAGCTTCCTGTCTTGTCTTCCCCTTTGAGTGTACAAAACGATTGCTGTCTGCTCTGAGTCTTCCTGTCCACACTTACAAACACAAGCTCCGTGTGAAGAGGTCTGCGGCGGCCTCGGTCTCTCTGTACTCAGGGCACTGTCGAGTTAATGAGTTTGAAGCCCATTTTTCTACAGCTGTGAGTCATTTTTGTTGAATGGATTTTTGTTATTGAAGACCACATCGCTACCATCTTTCATCATATTTTCTCTTTTATTTGTCGCTGGTTTAGGAATAGAAGAAGCAGAATGCTATATACTGGCTCCCATTGAAGACTGTCACTCTAACATTGCAATGTTCTAATGTTTCTAAGTTCTGCATTTAGGGAATAAATATTTACCAAAGATCTACTATGTGCCAGGGAGTCTCTAGGTAGAATAATTTATCTGATTTTTGAGAATAAAGCGGGTTCGTGTTTTATTTCACCTCGTTGATTTGGATCAGCTGGAACTGGATGGCATATTGTTCTCAGTGGGTTTCAAAAGTATAAGATTCTGTTGGGAAATATTTTATGAGGGCTTTTCATCTAGCACACTAGTTTTTGTATTCTTTACTTTCCTAATACTCTCCTTAATTCTTCTAGGTAAGTAAGATGTATTGTTCTTAAGGCATCAATATTTTTTAACATTGTAATTCTGTGTTTGAGTAATGCATTTTTTACTAACAGAATATCTACAACTACACTTAAGCCAAAGAAGTTTCTATGGTAACATCATAGCTTTCTAAATTCGGACTCCAATGTAATCAACTAAAATGACTATCACACAGAAGAAATTCCTGTTTGTTTCACCTGTAGAATTCTTCTTGTCTATTGTATCACACATGGATTTTCCACATCAAAATTGATTTTGCAAATATAAGTTTTTCCAATTGTTCTATTTCAGGCATTCATTATTAGATTTTACAGTATTATATTTCTTTGGGAGTTAAGATATCAAACAAATTGGTTGGATTAAATAAAGAGCATCACATGTTCTAATTTTTACAAAATTAGGGACATTTTTACACTGGCTGACAAAGTGAGGAACGTCATTGCTGTCAAAATAGCATAAGAGCAAGTATCACTCAGTAATATAACCAATATGATATAATAATTTTTCACTATAACACAAAAGTTTGAGTTCATTGTTTTTCTTTTAGCAGTAGTTGTAAATGACTATTCTGAGTGTACACATGTACATGATAATTTATGTTATTTTTAAACGTTTCCTAGTGGTGGAAAATGTAAAAAATAAGATATTTCTTTGACTAAATATAGTTTTTGAGTCTGCGAACTTTGGGAAGAGATTGTCATAAGTGGCATATCTTTATTCAGGTAAAGGTTATTTTTAACTAATGTCTTCCCTTTGTTGTTTACTTATGGATTCAGTCAAAAACATAAAGACATGGATGATAGAGAATCTAGAATATATACACAACTAGTTGTTATAACCCAAAGCAGAAAATGAAAGGCAAGAAGGAAAAAGATCATTTTATGTGTCAATCCTGTTTCAGATGTCCAGATATGTACTTCTTTACGGACACATAAAAGTTCAATACACTTAGAGAACTTACAGACTATGAATCAAAGAAAATCTTTTATAATAATCTACCATGAAAGATACAGTACCTTTCATGTCAACATATGCAGAAGCATTCCTTTTCGTAGCATGCCTGTTCCCCACCCCCCTGTATTTTCCAACACTGGCAACAGTGTCAGAGAAATTAGTCACAGGTAATGAATGGGGAGATTATTAGATTCTTTACTGATAGAGATCCTGGTGAGGTTTGAGTGCATTTCGTCAGCACTCAGGGAAAACATGCCATTTTCTGTAGTCTGTGCATTAAAGGCTTAACACACAATTAATGGCTGACACATTTGTTGGGTAACTGAAGGAGCAGAGGTAAGGGCTGCCACTGAGAACAGGGAGGCTATTACCAATAGGTCATAGAAATTGATCTGAGAATCTCAGGCCAAAACACCAAGGCAGCTGTTTCTCAAAGTGTGGGATGTCTGGAACTGGTATGTGTCCATAGAACGTGGAGGAGCCCCCAGTCACTCTCTCAGGTTCCAAGGGGAAGCAGCTTCCCTGATTGCCACTCAGCAGCTTCATGTCTACACCTCTCTCATATGCTGACTTAGATTCTTTTCATGTTGAGATGAGAAAATACTCAAATGTAGCAGGTTAACAGAGAAAGGCTTTATTCTGGTTCACAATTCAGGTTATAGTCCATCATAGCAGGGACACCACCGTATCAGGACCTCGAGGCATCTGGTCACATTGCACAAGCCATGATGAGGAAGAGAGGCAAGGACAAATCCTGGCTAGAGTTCTCCACAATTCCTCTGTTTTATAAATTCCAGGTTCCCCTTCCCAGGATATGATTCCACTGACTCTCGATATAGATTTTCTCACATTAATTAAGATAATCTTTCATAGACATGCTCAGAAACAGTATTAATTTAGATAATCTCTCACAGGTGTGCCTAGAAGCAATCCTGATTCTGGAGTTGGTCAAGTTGACAATTAGTCGTAACCAAGACAGATACCACCTGTTTATGGTGAATGCCGATTCTGAGTCATTTCAGCCTAATTAAGACCCGTGTTTCTCACTTTGAAAAATGCTAAGCCATACTGTATAGAGAACATTGTTCTGGGGAGTAAATTTCAGTGGCTTTGATGGGTAGTAGTGATATTAAATTGATGGCACACATTCCAGGACCAGAATGTGATCAACACTATAGAGCAGATTTAAGCAAAGTGGGCCAGGAGGTAGACATTTTTTTTTTCAACATAAGATCGTGATATAGATATAGCCCAGTTAGTGGAGAATTTACCTAGTACAGACAAATTTCTGTATTCAGTCTTCAATGCCACATAAACCTGGTGTGGGAAGAACCATAATCCCAAAAGTGGGAAGTAGATGCAGGAAGACCTAAAGTCCATGGGTCATCTTCCATTGCATACCAAATTAGAGACCCCCCCGGGACACATGGGTTCCTGTCTAAAAGTGAAAGAAAGAAAGAAAGAAAGAAAGAAAGAAAGAAAGAAAGAAAGGAAGGAAGAAAGAAAGAAAGAAAGAAAGAAAGAAAGAAAGAAAGAAAAGAAAAGAAAAATAAAAGTAAAGTATGAGCACAAATAATAAAAACCAGAGACAGATATTGGGGGTCAGCATGAAGATCAGAAAAGCAAAGCAGTCAGCCACTGACTCTTACCTCTACTTCAGACTGAAAATGGGCCTCCACGAATCCTCAGATTGAGATCAAGAGTGAAACCTGTCTTTTCCCATTTTATATTCCTCTCTTGTGCTGGAATTAAAGGTGTGTACCACTACTGCCTGGCTTAAGGCTCACTAGTGGGACACAGCTGAGATTAAAGCTGTGTGCAGCCACTGCCTGCTCTGTATGTCTGACTAGTGTGACTGCTAGGCACTGATCTCCAGGCAAGCTTTATTTACTAAAACACAAATAATATACCACTATAGAAAATAAAAGAGGAAAAAGGACAGAGTAAATAAAAAGAATAATGAAGAGTGATCCTTTCTTTGCCCTCTGATCCTAGCTCACACCTCTGGAGGAATTCTCCCACTTCCCAGAGGCCAGGCCACCATCCCAAACCATAGAGAACAAGTCAACTCCCTGAAAATAGGCACAAGCCTCCTATCCCACCAAAAGCAAGGCCAGGATCTGAACCACAGAAAACCCTTGGCCACACACACACACACACAGCCAGAACCTCAGTCACAAATTTGGGCAGCAGCCCCTTTTTGCACGTCAGGCCATCAGAAGTCCAGCCTTCAACTCAAGCAGAGACCTTCTACTCAAACACAAGCCACAGCACCCAGAAGACCAGAGAAGATACAGAAACTAAGGAAGCAAACAGTCATGTAACAAAGAGAAATTCAGAAATTGACACCTAGTCCTATAATCACTCCATGTCCAGATGGAGTATAAGAACACAAACAACAAGAGCCAGGGAAATATGTTACCACCAGGACCCATCAAGCCCTTGCAACACAGCAGAAGATCAAAACAAACAAAAAATATCTTAAAACAAAGTTTATGATGATAATAGATGTCCTTAAAGAGGAGATGAAAACTCCCTTAAAGAAAATGAGGAAAAGACACCTCCCCCCCCAAAATGGAGGAAATCAGCAAATCCCTTAAAGAATGCCAAGAAAGCCAGGAAACAAACACACAAGTGAAGGAACTGAATGGGACCGACCTAGGCCCTCTGCATTAATGTGACAGTTCCGCAGTTTGGCCTCATTTTAGGATTCCTAAGAGTGGAAGGAGCAGGCACTGCCTTTGACTCTTTTGCTGGCTTTTAGAACCATATTCTTCACACTGGGCTGTCTTGTCCAGGATTAATAAAGGGGAGGTACTTAGTCTTTACTATAATTTGATATGCCATGTTTTGTTGATATCCATGGAAGGCCTGATATTCTTTGAATAGAAACAGAGGAGGAATGGATGGGGGTTACAGAGGAGAGGTAGGGGAGAGGGACTGCGAGGAGAGGAGGAAGGGGAAACTGCAGTCAGGATGTAAAGTAAGTAAGTAAATAAAAACTAATGAAGAATGATAGGATGTATTAGAAGCAGACAAAAGATCTGAACTTCCTTCTAAAGAGTGGTGCTAATGGGGTAGATTTTTTTTTCTGTTGCTCTGATAAAACACCATGAACAAAGCAACTTATAGGAGAGTTTATTTTGGTGTCTGATGCTAGAGACATAAAGTCCATAATGGTTTGGTGAAAGCAGCACACAGCAGGCATGTCTGGAACAGGAAGATGACGGCTCACACCTTGAAAGTCAAGCATGCAGCAGAGAGAACAAACTGCAATGAAGGAGGGGGTCTTAAGTTTTCAAAGCCCATCCCCAGTGACATACTTCCTCCAGCAAGGTTTCATCTCCTGAGCCTCCCCAAACAGTGTGATCAATGACAGCCAAGGGTTCAAGTGCCTGAGATTATGACTGGTATCTCATTCAAATCATAGCATAGATACTTATGAAGAGGAAGAAGAAAACAGCTAAGGAAAAAGAAGAGCTAAGAGCTAAGTGGAGTGTAATAAAATGAGATCGATAATGAAGCAAGGTCTGAAGGAAGTGAGGGAGGCTGAGATCAAGCCTGACTGGAGCGTTCAGTCTTGAAGAAGGAGGAGTCAGCCTGTATGAAACGGAAATAAAACAGCGTGGTGCAAGAGGAGATTTATCTAGAGTTTGGAGAGAGAAACTGATGGAACATATGGGTGACGACCTCAATTTCCTCTGTATAGTGGGAAGTAATGATGTCTGCTGGGGGAGGGCTGTTATGGGTGAAGTTTTTAAGGAATGGATAGACTTGAAGTTGATGGGAATGGGGCCAAGAGGGGCCAGACAGAAGAGGGCTGAATTCACCACATTCAAAATGTACCCAGCTTCAGGGCTGCAGGCTTTTCCTTGATTGAAGTTTCATTTTTAATGAATTTATGGCTTACTTGAGTTCTTTTTCGATAATGGGTCTATACTAATTTTCCTCCTGGGTATCCTCCTGGACAAAGCCAAAATTGTTTGCTTCTGCCTGCAGTAGAAAGTGTATTGAAGCTACGTGGAGAGAACAGGAGAGAGTACTTCTTTGGTTTATTGAGTTGTGGAGTCTACGCAAGTTCAGAAACTCAGGAACTGGTGGGGAGGTTCTGTGGCAGTGTTTCCCAGTCAATAGAATAAGGAGTTCAGGCTGGATGGGAAAGCAAGTGAAGCCTAGGGGAAATGAAGGGGTAAGAGAAAGAGGTCTGAGAACATTCTTGGTGAGAATAAGGAAATAAAAAAACAAAGGGGCCGGGAAGCCCAGAAGTTGTCAAAAGAGCAGATTATTAAGACATTCCTAGATGGTGGGAAAATAAGAAGCTTCTGATGTCATCAGTGGAGTGAGTGAGAAATCCAGAACACTAAAAGACTAAAAAGTACAGTCCTGGACAGAAACACTTTGCATCCCCCAAGCTCACATAATCTCTATGCGAACTACTTGGTGTTATGCAGATCATTCTTGATGTTTTCACATACAGCTTGCAGATGTTTCTATTTGGTTCTTAGAGTCACATATATAGAAGGACAAGGAAGTGAACTCAGAGACAGGTCTTACAGAACACATGACAGGAACCTCAGACCCACAGAAAGAGATTGCCTTACATCAGGGAAACCAGCAGGAGTGAGGAGCTAGCACCAGCAAAGTGCTCTACCTGTCTAAATACACACTTCCTGTTTGTCCCAGCATTCAGAAGGCACGACATGATGTGTCAAGAGAGTTCCTTGAATCTTGGAGAAAAAGAAATGGTGTACTTTTAGTAGATAGGCAGAAGTTACTAGAAATTCGTTGCTGTCTCAACAAAATTGTCTGGATTAAAAAAATAAGAAAAATATCTTTCTCTTTGTTATTTAGAAGCAGTTGTAAGTGCTTTCAAACCATATTATCTTTGTAGCTATAAAATGAAGGAATTAAATGGATAGATTTTACCAAGTGCTTTCTTAATTTGTTCCATGAAATTATTCTGATATATTCATAGCATTTACTTCAGAGAAACAACTGATTTTGCAGACTGCTATTTTGTATTTATATTGTGTGGTATTATTCATTAAAATTATAGTATCTAATAAAATTTGTATTATTATTTCACTTTCTATGAACCATTGCTCCAAGGACCCCTGAAAAATTAGTAGAAATATTGCAATAATCTCAAAAACATTCTGTGTAATGGGTACTTTTTATTAAAGTTCTGTTCTTGCTAACTCTCAAAACAATGAACTAGTCACTCACATGACAGTAGAGAAATAACGGGTAGTAGTGAACAGGTACAGTTTTAAAATGTATGTCATTGTATGAATTATGATTGGCTACCTCAATAAGTAAGAATAAACATCTTCAATGTAATTTTATTAGATTAATTTTAAGTTATCGTATATAATTTTAGTTATCATACAAAATAATGTGTTTCATTATATCATTTTCAGACATATTTGCTATTGTACCTTGTTAATACACTTAACTATTATCCTATTACACTCTTATCCTATTACCATTTCTGCTCTCACCTCATTGGCATCCATTCTTCTCTCAGATAGTCCCCCTTATGCTGTCATGCCACAAATGTTCATGTATGTCCATATATATACTATATTCTTATATGTGGTATGTAATGTACATATGAAAAGGTGTGAATTTTCTTTCTCACTACTTCATTACATCTTTCTTACTTCACTTACACTCTCCTGATGGTGAGAGGTCAGAAGCGATGTGAGAGTGGCGGATAGTGACACAGAACTATCAGGAAATTATCATTTTCAATGATATATGGATTCTAAGATCAAGGTAGACATTTTCATATGGACAACTGACAGAATTGTGCATACAATTTTTATTTACTGTACCCCTTCCATGGTCAGATTACTATCACATGCCACACCTAAATCATCTGCTTAACAATCTAGCGAGTTTTGGGCTCGCTCTCTCTCTCTCTCTCTCTCTCTCTTTCTCTGTCTCCCTTTCTCTTTTGCTTTCTCCTCTCCCTCCTCTCTCTGCTTTCTCTCTCCTTTTCCTTTCACTCTCTCACTTGCTCCCTCCTTTCTGCTATCAACACTCAATAACTCACAAAATGCATGTTTTCTAATCTGAGATAATAAGATCTCTCCTTAGCATCTTTTGAATGTCACAATTTAGGCTACAGCAAAATGTAGAAATTAGGTTTTCGTAATAACATCTCTACATTAGTTCAATACACATTTCTCCAGCAACAATTCTTATCATGACATAACTCCTAAAGGCACACATACATTAATGTTTGTTACAACTTTAAATGAATACACAGTAAAAACAACAGAAGAGAACTCTCTCTTTCCCATCACACATAGTCATTCTACACACAGGAGTAACTCAACAACACTGGTTTGGGTACAGTAAAAGCATGAGGACAACTCATTTATTTGACAATCCAAAGTGAAAGTGATATGAGATCTGAACAGGAATTAGGGAAATAATGCTTTAACCCTGAGAAACAGGACACTTCTAGGGAGAGACCCTGTATCATAGGACTGATCTCTAAGAATAGAAACTTTCTTTATCCATTCTTCCACTGAGGGGCATCTAGGTTGTTTCCAGGATCTGGCTATTATAAATAATGCTGCTATGAACATAGTTGAACAAATGCTTTTGTGTATGATTGGGCATCTCTTGGGTATATTCCCAAGAGTGCTATTGCTGGATCCTGAGGTAGATTGAATCCTAATTTCCCGAGAAACCACCATACTGATTTCCAAAGTGGTTGCACAAGTCTGCATTCCCACCAGCAATGGATGAGTGTTCCCCTCACTCCACATCCTCTCCAGCATAGGCTATCATTGGTGTTTTTGAGTTTAGCTATTCTGACAGGTGTAAGATGGTATCTCAAAGTTATTTTGATTTGCATTTCCCTGATCATTAAGGAGGTTGAGCATGAACAGGGCAGGGTTCCCTGCCCTCTCTTAAGGAGAGAGGGGGAGGGAGGAGGGTGAGTGGGGAAGCGGGAGAAGAATGGGAGGAGGGGATGAAGTATAAATTTTTTGAATGGAAAAAAAAGAAAAAAATAAAAAAGGAAAAAAAATAGAAACAATACTTAGAAGAATACCTATGTCCAGCCATCATGATTTCTACGTTTGGGCACACATATACAACTGTTGTTGACATCTACTTTCACCATCAACACAGGAAACATGACGGTATATGGAATATAATTATAACACTCAAGATAGCACAAAAAAGAAAGTCCAACTGTTGGGAGCAAGACAGACAAACAATATGCTCATTAGGGATGCTCCTCTCAGCTTGAACAATACAGAACTTACATATCAGATGGGAGAGGTATTGACTGACGGTTTGTGTCTATGCATGAATAGAACCGAAGGCTTTGGTTCTCAGCACGAAGAAAGAAAATCTGAGATTCTGCATAAAGACTGAAAGTAGATGGCTACATCTTCAGAAAGGGTAATTTAGAAAAAGTAAGTGGCTTTTTTATTCTGCTCAAGCCTCTGAGACTTTAAAATGAATATTCCACGAGAAACCTGAGTCACATACAGTAAAGATCCCAAACTAAAACATTTTCACAATAATGGTTCTAAACTAGATATCCATTGGACATCTTGATATCTGTTTGTGGTTGGGGGAAGAATATTTGTTGAATATTAGTGGCTTAGCATAGAATGCTACCATATCTTATACATAAACACACACACACATACACACACACACACACAAATCAGTATATTACCCCGTAAGTTTTCAGATGGAAGAACAGACTGAAATATGTAATTAAACATTATTAATTAATATATTGATTAATCATATTAATCAAAATATATGACTGAAATAAGTATAAAAGCAAGTAAAGGGAAGAGTTAAAGGATTGAAAACAACTCCAGGAAAATATTGAGAGAGATCTAAACGCAAGATTTGTCTAAAGATACACAAACATGCACACTCAAGTGACTGAGAGTAGTGAGTAAGAAGTTAAAATTAGCTGCAAAAACGAGCAGCCAAGGCAAAGGAAATAAAATTAAAAAGACAAAAACTGCAGAGTACTCAGTAAATGTAAACCCTACAAGGATCAGGAGCTTGCCAGCTAAGCTAACTAGGTGCACTGCCCATACCTTCCAGGAAAACCATGATGACGTCATGAAAACCAGGGGAAGATAGAAGATCTTTGACCCCACGAGAGAAGAGACAGAATGACCATCTTTCTCTCACAGTGTTGTGAAGATATGTGCTGGGGAACGAGAACAAAGGGAACATGTGGATAACCTAGATATGACAGAAGGGAAAAATATGGGGTACCTAAGCCGCAGACTGATCACCTCAACACCAAGGTGGGGTGCTTTTAAATAACATCATTATGCTATTGTCAACATTGTTGGAGGGTGATGTATGTTAATTCTTTTTACACTTAGTTAGGGTTTCTGTTGCTGTGAAGAGACACCAAGACCACAGCAACTCTTATAAAGGAGAACTATTTAATTGGGATGCTTACATTTTCAGAGGTTTAGTCTATTATCTTTATGGTGCAACATGGTGGTGTTCAGGCAGATATTGTGCTGGAAGATGAGAGTTCTTACATCTTTAAACATGGTAAAAGGAAGTGATCTGACTCACTGGGTGTGGCCTGAGCATATATGAGACATCAAAGTCCACTTCCACAGTGACACACTTCTGCCAACCCTCCGATAAGACCACACTTTTTAATAGTGCCACTCCTTTGGGGGATCATTTTTTTTTAATCACCACAGCATGCTTAATTTTAGATTTTCAAAGAAGAAGAAGATGAAGACAAAGACAAAGAAGAAGAGGAAGAGGAAAAGGAAGCGGGAGGGGAAGGGGAAGGAGAAGGAGTAGGGGAAAAAGGGGAGGAAGGAAAGAAACAAGCAAATTATTACTTCGGGATAACCCTAGAAATATTCCCATGCTAGTATTTTCTATTGTGATACATGTTGAACTTTGAATTTCATTGCATTTGAATACACAGGGTAACTGTCTTAGAGCAGACTACTATAAATTTATGTGATTCTGTTAGATAAAATAGGTGTTTGTTACTTTATTACATAGTCTCCAAGGATGTAACAGGAAACTATATTTTAATTATTTTTTCTTTATATTCTCTTTGGTGCTTTCACCCTTTATAAAAGTAGAAAAAAATCCTAAAATTCACATAGAAACAAAAGTGATAATGAATTGCCAAATAAAACCTGAGCTAAAGGACAAAGTTTGAGGTAGCACAATGAACGCTATATTTCAAAATAAAAAAAAATACAGATTAAAGCATTAACTCAATTCCCTTTCTCTAATAGAGTTAATCTTCCTCTAATAATGAGGAAATTAGGCAAAATATTAGAGACTAATATTTCAGGTATCAGACAAGAGAGAACATAGGGCTTAGAAAACCAAACATAGTGGACGTCGTCACTGCCTCTCTTATTTCCCCTAAAGTAATACCTAGACTGTTTTAAAACGAGAGAGTTCAAAACCTGTCTAACAATCTTTCAAACTGAAGAGACAGAATAGCATTAGGGAGACTGAGTTGACTAGAATTTATGGGTCAATTCCTTTAGAACTGCATAGAAAAGAACTTAAAGTTGTTTAACTACATGTCAAAAATACCAGAGCCTTTATTTATTTTGTTACTTTTTAAACACTAACTTACCTTTCTTTGTTTTATGTGTGTGAGAACTTTGCCTGAATATATGTATATTATGAGTATATAATACTTGTGGAGCCCGGAGGCCAGAAAGGGACATCAGAACCCTGGAACTGGAGTTACAGATGGTTGTGAGCTGCCCAGTGGGTGTTGTGAGCTGCCCAGTGGGTGTTGTGAGCTGCCCAGTGGGTATTGTGAGCTGCCCAGTGGGTGTTGTGAGCTGCCCAGTGGGTGTTGTGAGCTGCCCAGTGGGTGTTGTGAGCTGCCCAGTGGGTGTTGTGAGCTGCCCAGTGGGTATTGTGAGCTGCCCAGTGGGTGTTGTGAGCTGCCCAGTGGGTGTTGTGAGCTGCCCAGTGGGTATTGTGAGCTGCCCAGTGGGTGTTGTGAGCTGAACTTGGATCCTCTGCAGGAGCAGCAGTTGCCTGAGAATCTTTGAATGAGTAAAGGAAAATTCTGCCTTAAAACATGTAATATGTGTAATATTGGACGTCCAATAAAATTCACTAGACATTACAAAGAAACAAACTAGATAACCATATTCAGAATGATAGAATTTAGTCATGAAGGATATGGAAATGCATTGCTCTATTTCTGGTCTCTATGGCATGTCACTGTGGTTATGATTGACATTTCCCTGATTAGTGAGACTGAACAAATGTTCATGTACTCACTTGGTATTTGTGTGTCTTAGCAGAGGAAGTGTCTAATAGTTTTGCTTGTTTAAAAATTATATTTATTATATATTTTCTTTAGCTATTGAACTGTGAGAAGTTTACATTTCCAAGACATTCATTCTTTGTCAGATGCACAGTTTGTGAATATTTTTATCATTCTGTAAGCTTTCCTCTTTCTTATCACTTTCTGTATGATACTATGTAGAATCATTTTAACTTAATGCAATTACAGTTGTTTAGTTTTGCTTTTGTCCTTTTACCTTTAAGGTAAAACCTTTTACCTTTAAGGTTTTAAAAAGTTCCTTCTGAACTGATGTCTTAGAACACGTCCCTGCTTCTTCTCTAAAAGCTTTCTGAGTCTTGAATTTTCACCTTTAACCCGTTTTGAATTGACTTTGTATGTGGTAAGAGAGAGATCTGGTTTTTATCTTTTTGCATGTGGGTATGCCAGTTATTGAATGAGATTTTATTATGTGTTCTTAGCAACTTGGTAAAATTCAGCTTGATTAAAATGCATGAAAGAGATTCCCTTGAATTATGTGTTCCTTCTATTGATTGATTTGCATGACAAAAAATGCTGTCTTGTTCTTAGAGCCTCGAACCATATTTTGATATAGTTTGATGCCTTCAACTTTTTAAAAATTTTGTGCTCAAGACTGTTTTAGCTTCTTTGGCTCTTTTGTAATTCCACGTGAATTTTAGAACGCTTTTCTACTTCTGTGAAGAATATCATTGATATTTTGATATGGATTCCATTGAGTTTATTGATCTTTTGAGGCATTATAAACATTTCAACAAAACCCATTTTTTCCAATTTCATGAGAATTCACGATCTTCTCATAATTTCTGTCTTTAATTTTATTTTTCTTGCTGGAATCTAGTACTTCTTCTGTCCTATAGAGGAACGCTCCACCTATGAATCAGCAGTTCTCTCATTTGCTGGCCATGCCATTAGGCACCTGAAGAAGACTGTGGCAAAAGAGAGATAAAAAAGAATAGGTAATAACTGAGAACACATTTCAGCATTTATCGCCCTGACGAAGGCTCGGAGGGAAGAGGTAAACTCACTGGGAGGATTGATTTCACAAAACATGATGGCATACCATCACAAGAAAGGAAGAAATGCCTGATGGATTTATCAAATTCCTAAGAAGAAAGTAAGATGTTCGGGGATGTGCATGTCACTCCAGCTGTGTGAACGCAGTTTTCAGCATGAGACTCAGAGGGCGTTCTATCCACCAAGACTAGCAGGAGTACAAACATGAGAGAGAGGCTCCAACATCATCAATAAATTCCCTCAAAGACCTGAGAGGTGCAGACCTAGGCTTGTTATATCCACAGAGGCATTGGTTTCAAGCAGTAACAGAGACCAGGAAGTGTCCCTTAATTATCGGAAATTAGGAGGGTACAATTACTTTAATTACCAGGAAGATCAGAGGGCAGCCAGAAGGATTTCTCCCACAGGAAATTACAGTGGTGTTTATGGAGCATGCCATCTTTGGGGAAAATGATTTGGCAACCAGCAAGCATGCTGCTTAATGTCTATAACCCAAGAATGAAGGGGAAGTACTCTAAAGATGTTCAAACCAAGAAAACGTTAATAATTCCTCCAGAAATATTCCTCCGTTTCTGAATGGAAACTATTTTTTTTTCAGATTTAGAACGCACTGACTAAAATGGATGTTAATTCCATAGGAAGAGATATCATGTTATTTGGCAGTGTGGTAGAATAGTCTCACATTCTTCCCACAAAAGGATCTATAAGCTATTTATTAGAGAATCTTTTTGCAGACTCTAGCTTGCTGTGATGCTCTGATCCCTTGAGGACTGCCAGGCAGCATCACCTCCACTCTCTCAGACCCTGTTTATTTCCTGCTCCAGTTACTAACGTTTCCTTCATGAACTGTGGATGGAGTGATTTTTATTATTTGTTTATCTTTAATATTTGAAAAGCAATTCACATGAAGATCTCATGGGTTCACACAAGATACTTTCCTCTTTTTTTCTTTTATTGAAAATAGATATTTTTTGTTCATACAGTACTTTGATTACATTTTCCCCTCCCCTAACTCCTCCAAGATTCACCCTACCTCCTATCACATCTGAATCCACAGTGTTCTGTCTCTTGTTAACAAAAAACAAAACAAAACAAACAAACAAAAAACCCCAAAACGGGCATCTGAAGAATAATCCCTGAAAAACAATATGGGAGGAAAACTTCCAAAGATGCCATTGTGTTTGTTTGGTGTTTACCATCTACTGCTAGGGACAAGATCTACTCTTAAGTGTGGTGTCTATGCCAAGTGAGACTCTGTTGTAAAGAACTAAGTTTCATTTACAGTTATTAGTTGAAAATAGTTTCTGTGTTAGGGATGGGGAGCTCTGGTGGTTTGAAATGCCCTAAAAGGGAATGGAAGTAATGGGAGGTGTGACCTTGTTGGAGTAGGTGTGGCCTTTGTTGGCTGAAATGTGTCACCTCATCTGTAAGCTTTATGGTCTCTTATGCACAAGCTATTCCCAGTGAGATGGACCACTTCCTGTTGCCGTGAGTCAAAATGTAGCACGAGACTCGGCTACTTCTCTAGCACCCTGTGTGCATGCAAACCACCTGGTTGTACCATTATGATAATAAACTAAACCTCTGAAAATGTCAGCCACCCAAATAAATGTTTTTCCTTTATAAGAGTTGTCATGGTCATGGTGTTTCTTCACAGCAATAGAAATCCCAACTCAGACAAAAGTTGATGGTAGGATTGGGGTATTATTGTAAGAGGCCTGAATATGCTGATGTTTGAAGGAATAAGGACAATGGGACTGTGGATTAGAAAAGTAATTAAGTGTTTTAGTGCTGGTTAATGGACCATACTAGTAGGAGAATGGAAGACAATGGTGCTGGGTGTAATGTGATGAATTGTGGATGCCTGAATCAAGAGGTTTCATAGGATAAGAATGTTTGTTTGTTTGTTTATTTATTTATTTAATAAAAGTTTCCACCTCCTCCCCTCCTCCCATTTCCCTCCCACTCCTACTCCCCCCCTCTGCCCTCCCCCTCCTTCTCCAGTCCTAAGAGCAGTCAGCGTTCCCTGTCCTGGGATACATGCCAAGAAAAGCTACTGACAGGGAGTAGAACCAGCCCAAGTGGAGAAGTATGTTGCAGTCAACAAAGCTGAAAGCGGTAGGAGATCTGCAGAGTGCCGTGATATCAGACATAGATGTTGAGTATGGAGCTTGCCTAGCTCAGTTTTGTCCTTACTTTGGTCCAGCATTCACTCACAATGCTCCCTTCCACGCTTTTTGGGATAGTGATGTTTATTCTGCCATTATATGTTGTAAGCATTTAATCTGCTTTCGGATTTTGATTTTATAGGAATTTGTTAAGAGATTGCATGAATCTCAGAAAAGACTGTACTTTAGACGTTTTATATAAGTTTTAGGCTGTAATAGACTATGGGCACTTTTGAAGTTGGACTGAATGCAGGTTTCCATTATGATATAGCTACAAGCCTTTGGGGACCAGGTAGTGAAAAGTGGTGGTTTAAAAGAAAATGGCCCCCAAAGGGACTGATGCTAGTGGGAGGTGGGGCCTTGTTGAACTAGGTATTGTCTTGTTGGAGGAAGTGTATCACTGTGAGGGTGGGCTTTGAGGTCTCTATGCTCAAGCTACATCCATTGTAATGCACCACTTCCTATTGCCTGAGAATTAAGAAGGTTAAGATGTAAGACTCCTAGCTACTTCTCTAGCACCATGCCTACATTCATACTATCATGTAATACCATGATGATAATGAACTGAGTCTTTGAAAATGTAAACAACCCTAGTTAAACGTTTTCCTTTATAAACATTGCCATAGTAGTGGTGTCTCTTAACAGCAATAGAAACCTTAACTATGACAGGGTCTTTTGTCCCCTTCCCCTCTCAGCTCCAGAAAACCAACCATCTGGGGCAGATCTGTGTAGGTCCTGTGCATGCTGGCACAGTTTCTGTTCACATGGGCTTAAGTTCTGCTGTGTTTATGGAGCCTTGTTTCCTTGGTATATTCCATCCTTTCTGGTTCTTACGATATTTCTGCCTTCTCTTGCATAGCCTTGAGGGGAGGAAATGATGGAGATTTTCATTCAAGACCGAGTATTCCAAAGTCTCTAACTCTACACATTGTCTGACTCTGTATCTCTGTGTTTGTTCTTATTTGCTGCAGGAAGAAATTTCTTTCAAGATGATTGAGCAAGGAACTGATGGATGAGTAGAGAAGAATGATGTCTGGAGACATTTTATGAGCAGTAGTATTTGGTTTTCCTCTAGTTCTCTGGCCTATCTGGTCTCAGGTGCTTGACCACCTGAGGAGTGTTGGGGTAGGACTTTATCTTATGGAGTGGGATATTGATTGGTTAGTTCCACAAACTTTGGGCCACTCTTGCACTAGCGCATCTTGCAAGCAGGTCATCACTGAAGATTTTAGAATTTGTAGTTGGTTTGGTGTTTGTGTTTGTCCTTTGGTAGCATTTAGAGCCCCTTCCTGTGCCATGAACACTAAACCATAAGGGTGAAGGCTCTATCTAATTAGGCACCAGGTTGACTCCTCTGTGTTCAGTTAGTTGTATAGGTACTGTCTTCAGCTTTATGGTCTTACTCAGTTAATGGAGGACAACCAATAGCCTTGTCAATAGCCTGAGTTCTTTGGGGATTCCCACAATGCCTTGTTGGTCAACAATTCTATTAAATGTAACCCATTTCCAGCACGGAAAGCTTCATTTGAAGATCAGAGATGGTCCACTGGTATTCCAAATCTCCAGTTATATGTCAAGTTCAATTAGATTACTTTTCTACCTGTATATATTTTAGGAAGCTTCTGCTGTATTAGGTTTCCAAGTGGCTTCTCAAATGGCCCTTAGTTTTAGCTCTCCCTCCCTTCCTTCCTTCCCTTTGTCTCCTATTCCTTCCCCACCCTGATTGATCCTCCCATTTCTCTCTCCCCTTTGTCCATTCATAACTACTTATTCTATTTTCTCTTCCTAGAGAAAGCTATCCATTCCCACTATACCCTCCCTCTACATCGAAAATATAAAGTTATACAGACTGTAGATTGCTTGCTGACTTAACAGCTAACATCCACAAATACGTGAAAACATATCATATTTGTTGTTCTGAGTCTGGGTTACTGTAACATGATTAATAAAAATCCAAAGACAGATATTGAGGTTCAACCTGAAGGTCAGAAAAGCTAAACAGCCAGCCACTGGCCACTGGCTCTTATCTCTACCTCAGTCTGAAATAACGATCCTGCCTCCAGGAATCTCAGAATGAGACTGGGTTTGAGAGCTGTCTTCTCCCAACTTACATGCTTCTCTAGGGTTGGAATTAAAGGTATGTGCCACTGTTGCCTAGCTTTATGGCAAACTAATGAGGCTACTGTAATTAAAGGTGTGTGTCACCACTGCCTGGTCTGTGGGCTGACCAGTAGGGTTGTTTTACTCTCTGATCTTCAAGCAAGCTTTATTTATTAAAATACAAATATCACTACAGGTTATAGTGAAATATCACTATAGGTTGCCTTACTCAGGATGATTTTTTTAGCTCCATTTACCTGTGAATTTTATGGTTTATTTTTTAATGGATGAATAATATTCCATTGTGTAAATGTACCACATTTTCTTTATCTGTTTATCCATTGATGGATATCTAGATTGGTTTCTATTTCTGGCTATTATAAATAGAGGAACAGTAAATATGGTTGTGCAGGTGTTTCTATAGTAGGATAAAGTATATGCTCAAGAGTGGTATAAGTGAATTTTAAGGTAGATTGATTCCTATATTTTTGAGGAACTGTCACAGTGATGTACATAGTGGCTGTATAAATTTGCACTCTCACCAGCGATGGATGAGTGCTCCCCTTACTCCACATCTTCACCAGCATGAGCTGTCATTTATTTATCTTCCCCATTCTGCCTGGTATGATGAAATTTTAAAGTAATTTTGATTTGCATTTCATGATGACAAAGGATGTTGAATATTTCTTTAAGTGCTTCTCAGCCATTTGTGTTTTATCTTTTAAAAATTCTCTATCTAGCTCTGTACCACATTTTAAATTGGGCTATTTGTTTCTTTAGTGTCCAGGTTTTTAGTTCTTTAGTATTTTAGATATTAGGCCTCTATCATATTGCACTAGGTATTTTCAAAGACCTGTTTCTTATCTTTCTATAGTCTGATTTCCTAAAACTATTTTTATTTACCTAGAATTTTTCCCTCAACCTCTATTAAGCAGATGGAGAAAGTATCTTGTGTCTGTCACACCTGTTTTCAATCTAGTGACTTCTCTTTTTATATTGGAGACATCTGCTGGCTAAAGTTACCTTTGTAGTCTGTGGGAGGCAGGTTCTCCCACATTCCCAAGGCTCCTCAGATCAAATTCTGTAGGTTCATGTTAGGGTCTGTCTTTTAGGTTGCTGGCAGTTGGGGAACAGATATAGTACAAATACCTCTGCAGTCAGTGTCATGAGCTTTCCAGCTCCACGTGCCAAACTCTTTCAGGATGTATGCAGCTGTGAATGTCAGTCTCTTGATCTTCAGAGTTCTTAGACTCTGCAGTAGTGAACATCTCATCAGTGGCTCCACATGTTGATCTTCTGCTAAACTCTAACTCAAGGCTTTTGAATTCCAGGATTATTCTCAGTTGATGAGGTCTGCTTCTGGCCATGCAGAACAACTTCATCTGTTCCTGTGCACTGCATTCTTCTGCTGCCTGCAATTTGCACTTTTCCCCTTGTCATGGTCCAACCCTCCAGTTCTTCATCACTACCTCCAGAGTTACCCTCATTTTAAGGTTGTGACAAGTAAAATTTAGACTTCCTGTTTTGTGATTGTTCCTTGTTCTCATGTACCTCAGGGCAGCTTCGTTTTCAGCAATGTGTTCCTTTTCAAGATGACATCTGACCATTGCTGTCTGAGTCCTGTGAGGTGACAAAATGGTTTTCCTCTCCAGTGCTGACCCAGCTGGTATTTCAACAAAAACCACAGCTAGATTTGACGCTTGTGAGTTTTGGACTTTTCATGAGGGAAAGACCACCAATCTTCTAGGGACTCAAGGGATGAGTCTTTTATCTCTTAGGAAGCCACATGCCTGAACTGTGCTGGGTCTAACTGTCCTTGGTGCCTCACTTGCCCTTCCCTCCCCTTTAATGCAGTTTCGAAGTTCTTCCTCTCTTTATCTCTTTAGTATAGAGTTTTTATCTTGTTACTACCGCTTATAGCACCACCGCTATTGTCCTGATTTCTCCTTCACCAGAGAAAGCCTCCAGTATGTCATCTTACCCACAAGTCCCTGCACTTTCCCCCCTCTCCTTTGCCTCTCTTTTTCAAATGTCTTACCTACCAATCTTTCTTACCTTCTTTTCTGTTCATGTTCCACAGTAGACACCATCAGCCTTCTTGATTCTTTAATAATCCTTCCCTCAACTTTCCTTGGCTGCTCTTGAGAGTCTCTGTCTCCATCTTTACCCATGTGATCTGGTTTCCTAGGAAACAACCTTGCTTACTCCTTGGAAGCTTCAGTTACTAATGTTTACAATCTACATTCCTTTCTCTCATAGACCGGTTATGCATATTCAATGGCTCTAAATAAGCAAATAATTGATAAGTCAAATTTATTTCTTCTTAATATATTCAACCCACTAATAATGTAGCTAATGACGTGTAGAGTTAGCTGTGAATTTGTCATAATATCATTTTTTCTACTAATCCCAGAAGGAGATTAGAAATACAAGGTTAGTCATTACTTCTTTCTCTCCATTGATTTGCAATGACAGATCCTTTCTCTATATGCCACCATACTCTCAGTAAATTTGATTTTGCTCAGGTTTTCTATTATCTTAGTGAATTTGTGTGGCTCTAAGAAAATATTCAAGACAGAGTGAGTTAATTTCTTATAGTACTAGAGGTTGCAGAGGACAAGAACAAAGTGCAAACATGTTTCATATTTGGTATTGGCTGTTTTCTGCATTGAGGGATTCCCTTGTTCCTGACCATTCATGTGATGGATTGTGAAAGGGACATTTGTTGGTTGAAGTGCTTTTACTTCTATTAATGTTATTATTGCTATCAGTGTGTACATGTGCATGCAGACACATACCATACCATACCATACCATACCATACCATACCATACCATACCATACCATGCATGTGGAGGAAAGATGACATCTGTATGGAACTGGCTCTCTCTTTCTGTCTTTGAAATTCAGTCATCACGCTTGTGCAGCAGCTCCATTTACCCTCAGAGGCATCTCACTAACCAGGTGAACTCATTATTAAGATGTTAATTGCATCCAGAGCAACCTAATCACCTCTTAAAGTCCACACCTTCCAATATGTTTGTTTTGATGTTTTAAATTTTAAAATGTAGGTTTGAAGGGCACAAACGTAGCATAGCATCTCTCAAAACATAAAGTCTGTGTTTATGGTTTTTATTAGAATTTATCTTTGCTCATATTAGCTCTAGCTTTACTGACATAGGAGACCCGAAGATTTCCAAGGAAACCACAGCCTTTAAGAGATCAGTGGAGTTCATAGTTGACATTCAATTATTTTGCATCTTTTGGTTCATATTATCTTATATCAGTAAAGCTCATTCCATCTGGACCAATTCTAACTAGTTAGAGGGAGTGGAATAGGAAAAAAACCATCTTACATTCTTGCAGGAAAATTTAAGTGAAATATAATAAAAGGTGACCCTGAGAATTATTAAACAAAAGTCTTAATTGTCAATGGAAATTATGAATTTGCCTTTACTAATCATATTCAATGTAGCACTTGACCTCATCCATCAGGGACAAGAGAAGAATATTAAAATCCAACTTTGCCAACATTCTTTGAATAGATTAAATAATCCAAGAGGAAATACTTCTCAGAATTCCTACCATGAATTAAAAAAAAATGAGCCCAGTTAAAAAACAGCTTTAAAACATATGAAGCACAAAATATCAATTATATGAATACATGCTGGTTTTCTGGCATATACAACTTAAATTTGTTTTCTATGATGAACATAAAGATACATCGTAAATGTTAAGACCTGGGTCACTTATTCATTATGAAATTGGTGTCACCAATACTTTTATTTGAGAAATTCTTGCATAGGCACTGCATCTACATTATTTCTGCTCTTCCCTTCTCCAACTCATGTGTACCCCTAAAATGAATGATATTTATTTTTTATCTCAGGTAGGGTTTCTATTGCTGTAAAGAGACACAAGGACAACAACTTTTATAAAGGAAACCATGTAATTGGGTGACTACACTTTCAGAGGTTTAGTCCATTGTCATCATGGTGGGATATGGCGGCATGCAGGAAGACATGGTGCTAGAGAAGGAGCTGAGAGTTAATATGTCCTCATCTGCAGGCAACAGGAAGTGGTCTGAGATACTTGGCGTAGCTTGCACATATGAGACCTTAAAGGCTACAGTGACATACTTCCTCCAACAAGGTCATACCTACCCCCTAAAAGCCACACCTTCGAATACTGTCACTCCCACCTGCTTATGGGGGAGAATTACATTCAAAAATACCACGTTATTATTACAGATTTACACACATATGTGTATGCATATGTACATATGCAAATGTTTATATAATAGCTATTGAGTTCACTTAGTGTTGCTCTCTTGTACATGTACTCAAAGATGACCACTTCTGATCGGACAACCTTGGAGGAAATGGCTCTCTCTCTCAGTTCTTCATTTAGAGTGGGATCACATTGAATTTTCTCTGTCCATGGTAGCATGTCAACTGGTGTTGTCATTATCCCTTGTTTAGGTAACCATATTGTCAGGATTTCATGGGTACATTTCATTGCCCCTGGATCATTATTTAGTAGCAGGTATTGGGGCCTCTGGATCTTATAATCTTTCCACCTCTTCTTCCACAGTTTTCCCTTAGCCTTGGATGGAGGGTTGCTGAGCAGATGTGTCAGTTGAGGTTGGGCACACCACAGTTGCCTATTCCTTACCTTGTGACAAGTTGTGGGTTTTTGAAACAATTGCCATCTGTTGCAAAGAGAAATGTCTTTATTTGTGTCCCTAATAAAAATATTTTCAGCCCTCAACTCTAATAAAGGTTATTACAGAGTGTATAGTACATTAAGTATATTCTAAAATAAATCCAATATAATTTGTAAAGAGCGAAATAAAATTAAATAAACTTATTTTCAAAACATGCTGCTAATTTTAACATCTTCATTTGCCATTAGACTTTTAGATAAAGCCACAGTAACTGTTTAGAAAAAGCTTTATATTTAACGATAATTGTTATTCTTGCTAGCACATCATCTTTTAAAATATTTTTCATTATTCTTGTGAATTTAAAAATGAACACAGTGAAATATGATCATATTTACTGTCTATTTACTTCTCCCACACATGCCCCTCCATATTTCACCTTTGTTTAAAATTCTATGTATAGCCCACTAAGTAGTGCTGCCCATATGAACATGAGTGTGGGCCAATTCACTATAGTGTGAGGATCTTATTCAGGGGCACATCCTCAAAAAAGAATAATTCCCTTTTTTCCCATCAATCACTATCAATCACTAGTGGCTGTATCGGGGGTGGGGCCTGGAGATCATATGGCCCATCTATGTCGGAATCTTGTGCTTGTTTTTTGCAGGTAGCTCCAGCTGTTGTGAGTTTATGAGTGCGGTATCATCTTCACGTCCAGAAGACATTTCACAGCACCCCTCCTGAACCTCCTCAGCACATGTCCCCATACTTTCCTTCTTACATTCTTTCTACCCCCTGTTCAGCAATGCTCTCTGAGCCTTGGCTGTGATGGGGTATGCTTTAGATGTCCTATTTAAGGCTGAGCACTCAATCTCTTCTTCTTAGCATCTCTCCATTGACTTCTGTCCATAAAAAATGCCTCTCAGTAACCTTGAGAGCGGCCTACATCTGCTTTAAATATAAATATTTAGAAGACATATTAATGCCCTGATCATTTAGCAAGGTAGCAATAGCAGGTTCTATGCTATGGCCCATGACTTCCCCAGCTGTGAGCTTTGGGCCAGGATTGCTGCAGATGCACATTGCCTAGCAGGTTGGTATTGCAGCATGCAGGAATCAGCACTGGGTAAGAGCACTGATGTGTTTCATCTCCCAGTAGCCTGCACAGTACCTTCTAGTTCTAGGAAAACTGGCAAGTAAGAAGAAAGTTTTCTGGGAAAATTATATTTTAAATATTTTAAAGTTTTGGCTAACTTCTCGAAAGACCTGACAAATATGTAATTTCTTTTATCTTGTAGTGGTCAAAATAAACTCTACACAGGGATATAACTGCTGGCTTTATTATTTGATTGTCTTCTGTGTATACCTCAATTTCAATCTTATTTTCTTGATGTGAGAGTCCCCTCTGTGTGCTGTGATTACCATTAATGAATAAAGAAACTGCTTTGGACCTATAGCATGACAGAACTTAGCTAGGTGGGGAAAACTAAGCTGAATGCTGGTAGGAAGAAGGACAGAGTCAGAGAGATGCCGTGGAGCAGCTACCAGAGTCAGACATGCTGAAACTTTGCCAGTAAGCCACTGCCACATGGCACTACACAAATTAATGGGAATGAGTTAAATTACCATGTAAGAGTTAACCATTAAGAAGCTAGAGCTAATGGACCAAGTGGTGATTTAAATAATGCAGTTCCTGTGTTGTTTTTGGATCTAAGCTATCCGAGTGGCCGGGAACTAAACAAGCGGCCCCCTCCTTACAACAGATTGGCTCCCTTCAAAATTTTCTTCTAAAGGAATATCTTCTTAAAGTATGTTTTTGAGATTATAATATAGTTAACATAATTCCCCACCATCCTCTTCCTTCCTCTAACCCTGCTCTTGTTCTCATTCAAATTCATGGCATCAAAAGGAATGTTTATTTTGAGGGTTTGGTTATTTTTATGAGATTTATTTTATTAGAACCTTAGAATATAATGCAAATGACTATTTATTTGACATTTGTGACTATAGGCAATCATGGTAAACAACAAATGCATGCTTCCAGGCCTCCCTCTCCACACCTATCTGACTAGGATAGATCTCTTCCTTTCTTCAGGATCACTTGTTCCAGAAACAATTTGTGACTTTAGAATGCATGGTATAAATGATGGTATATCATCAATTATTGATGGAGGAGGGTCATTCTGTCTATGTGTTACTTTCATTGGTTAATAAAGAAACTGCCTTGGCCTGATAGGTCAGAACATAGGTAAGCGGAGCAGACAGAACAGAATGCTGGGAAGAAGGCAATGAGGCAGTCGCCATAGCTCTCCTCTCCAAGATGGATGCAGGTTAAGATCCTTCCTGGTAAGCCACCACCTCGTGATGCTACACACATTAATAGAAATGGGTTAATCAAGATGTGAGAGCTAGCCAATAAGAGGCTGGAACTAATGGGTCAAGCAGTGTTTAAAAGAATACAGTTCTCATGTAATTATTTCAGAAAAAGCTAGCCGGGCAGCGGGCAGGAACACAGCCCACCGCTCATTCTACAAATTATCAATAAATATATTAAATATTGATGAGAGTATCTATGCACAGAAATAAAGTAATAAACTTCTGATTGTAAAATTATAGTAGACTAAATTAATCTTAGTGTTCTACTAAAAGTACGTTTACAGTTGAAGTTAAAAGGTTTTTAAAATGTATTGGTGAGCTAACAGGAAAATAAAGAAATCTTCGAGAATTTGTTGAATAAAATTAGATGTCAGTTGTAATTGTTTTCCAAAGACTTAGCTAAAACACACAGGTGAGCAAATACTGAATGCAGTGGATGGCATACTGAGCACATTCTAACCTCAAAAAGGGTGATATAAGTCGAATGTGGTGGTTTTTAACAGAAATTCAAGCACTGGAAGGCAGAGACAGACAGTACATCAGTGTAAGACTTGCCAAATCTGCATAGTGAGACCATCCATAAAAGAACAGTGCATGTGTACAGGAGATCATATGTAGTGGTGACAATTTTAGGTGCTTAGGTCAAAAGAGGTACCAAATACTTACTGGCAGGGGAGACACCATAATAGTAAGGTAGTTTTCCATTTCTCTCTAGATGTGCTGACTCCTGAATTTTCTCCAAATGTTTGGAGGTCAACTGCATAAACCATGGTGGCAGGATACTGTGTTCATACTCTCTCCTAAAATGCAAAATAGTTAAGTTTTCTAAGTGTAGACAATCTGAAGGTGCCACACACTTATGCCATTGAACGTGGAGGAATTGATGTGCTCTTCACCCCATCAGCTAGCATTCATGGTGAGGGAAGGTGCTCTATACACTAATGGAGGAGAAAAGTAACCTGCCTTCAAGATACACCTACTGATGGAATAGTGGCATAGATATTAGAGGAATAATCAATCACTTTTTGCTTTGATTTAAGCTCCACTCCATGAAATGGAACTCATATCTGACACTGCTACCGAGGACAAGAACCTGAGACTAGATAGGCCCTAAAGAAAAACTTAATATTATAATCTGATAAGTGAATATAACAACAAAACAATTCCTCAGTGACATATTGCCATTCCCATAGATACTTACAACTACATTATATGCAGAGTGTGAAAGACTTTGAAGCACTTAGAATCAAATGGACTGTCTGTATTACACTATGAGTGAACTACCTAAAGAGGAGAGGAAAGGTTTAGAAGAGTCAGATGTGGTAGGTGACTCAGAGGAAACTGTTTTCTGGACACAACGGGGTTCATGCACATATTAACTCATGAAGACTCTGATAGCATGCTCAAGAACTACATAAGTACAAACTGGAAGAAAAAAATTCCAACTCAGAGAAAGGAAAGTGAGCGCAAAGTCTCACCCCTAGCCAAGAAGCTATTTGCAATTGATATCGGCTTGGAGGGAGAATATTAGTTTTCTTCAATGGAGTGGCACTGGGTATATCAACAACAGGCTAGGGTCCACTTGTGTGTTTGTCTGTGTGTGAATGAACTTTCTTTCTTTCTTTCTTTCTTTCTTTCTTTCTCTCTCTCTCTCTTTCTCTTTCTTTCTTTCTTTCTCTTTCTTTCTTCCTTCCTTCTTTCTCTTTCTTTTCTTTCTTTCTCCTTTCCTTTTTTTTTTTAAAGGAAAGAGTACAAAGTTAGGTGGGGAGGACCTGATAGGAGTTGGGAGAGGAGAGAGAATATGATTAAAATAAATTATATTAAAAACTTTAAAAATAAAATAATGAATCTAGTTACTGGCTAATAATAAAACTTTAACTTCTGAGGTTGCACTGTTATACCAAATCTGCATAACTTGCCTGTTAGTTTATCTCAAATATGTCAGACAAGTGAGAGACATATACAGAGAAAACGAAGTCTACTGTCAGAAGAGATAAAAAACCTTTCACAATAGATTATATTGTTTAATATAAACAGCTGAACAAGACTTTTGGACAAACTAATAATTCTATGCTCAATGATTATAGAATAACAATTTTCAAGCACTATAAAATATATAGACTGCAAAGAACACATTTCATAGACAAAGAGACAGTAGATATTGAAATTAAGTTGGAAGCTAAAATATCTCTGAAACATTTGGGAAAATATGAGTGTTTAAATGACAATGGTACCCACAGGCTCATAGAGAATGGCACCATTTGAAAGGGTTAGGACATGTGGCCTTATCTGAGTAGATGTGGCCTTGTTGGAGAAAATGTGTTACTGGGGAAGGCTTCAGGATTTTAAATGTTCAAGCAAGGCCTAGTATCAGAGTCTCTCTCTTCCTGCTGCCTATAGATCCACATGTAGAACTCTTGGCCTCTTCTCCAGCACCATGTCTGCCTGCATGCTGTCATGCTTCCCACCATGATGATGATGGCCTAAACCTCTGAAACTGTAAGTCAACCTCAATTAAATGTTTTCCTTTGCAAGAGTTCCCATGGTCGTGATGTCACTGCACGGCAATAGAACACTGACTAAGACACACATACATCCAAGTAATAATTATATAGTGAAACAAAAGAAGAACTTAATACTAAAGAACACTCGTGAGAAAAAACATTTGAAGATCTTTTTTTAAAAAAAAATCTAAAGATATCACAAGATAGAATGCAAATAAGGAAAGCATCTACCCAACTTTGCTTTCTCTGTCCTTTCCTGTCTCAGCAGTTCCAAAAATCTACTTTACATCTTGTACTCATTAAAAAAAGTCAACCATAGCTGATGGAAAAAATACAGCCCAAATGAGAAAATGCAAATGGTGACAAACCATATCTGAGTTTCTTACTGTCTGTTGGGAGCACGACAGTCCACCTGAAGGTCACAGTGATGCCTGTAGGAAGTGAGTTATATTTCTATGCATGAAGAAAATGACTCTCAAATCTTCATTAGTTGTATTCCCCTATCATCTTCTTCTAATGAATATTATATATATATATATATGTAATACCAATTTCTATTAATAATGCAAGTAGGAGTAAAATGCAGAATTTTAATATTTATGTTAGTTTCTTACTGCTTTGTGATTCTTTTCTGTTCATCCCATCTTATTTTCAATCTAACTCACTGAATATCTTGTTGACTACTTACTATATAAAAATCAATATTCCTGTGGAAAATGAAAATGAACATTGACTAATACCTGTCTTGAGGATCTCTGAATCTACTGGGAGGAAATTTTTGTTCATTTGTTTAACCAGGGTTAATTGGGAATGAGGAACATAAAAGCAAAAGCTAAATGATGCATAAGGGACTTTTTTGTTTTTCTTTTCTTCTGTTCCTTTCTTCTTTCCTTCCTTTCTTTTCTTTCTTTTTTGAGGCAGAGTCTCACTATGTAGCTATGTAGCCCTGGCTGTCTTTGAATTTGCAATCCCCATGTCTCAGACATTTAGGAGCCAGAATTACAGGTGTGCATCAATATTCTTAGAAAAACACTGGTTAATTTAATAGAGATGAGGAACCTTCATGGTGAAACTTAAATTAGGACCTGTCTTTGAAAGAATTAAAGATTTCCAATCCGAGCTTTGGGGATAGAAGAGAAAGAAAACATAAAACAGATGAAATGAAACACAGTTTTGGAAAATACAGATGAGAAACAATTAGCATTCAATTGATTTGAATGCGTTGAGAGGGTTGATGGAGAGATGAGACAGAGAAAGCCTTCGTCTACCCATAGCAGAGCACAGCCCCATCCTGCTGTCCTGACCGAACACACCACAATCTCACCAGTACTTTGTCATCTTTCTTCTGAGTCACTTGAAGAAGGACGTGAGACTCGTGGGCCTTGTGGAATGAGCAGCATTTTAGGGTTGTTCTTTGCTCATCTCCTAAAGTGTTTTGATGCTTTTCATAGACAGAAATCATGTCTGGAAAATGTCATTGAAGCAAAGGGCAGTGGGATGTGAGCAAACACACTGATATCTTCTTCTGTACTTAGAAGTATTATTAAGGACTAAGATGAGCAATGCAAATGATAATAAACATGAAAAATGTAGATAAGATGGATAAAAATACCAAGAAACATATCAAAGTTGACTCAAGAAGAGCCCTAATGTGTGTAGAAATTAAGCCAGTATTTTAAAAATCATCTCACCAAGCATATACCACGTCCAAATGATTTTTACATGAGTTCTACCAAATGT
Source organism: Myodes glareolus (assembly GCF_982192425.1). Lineage (NCBI taxonomy): Eukaryota > Metazoa > Chordata > Mammalia > Rodentia > Cricetidae > Myodes > Myodes glareolus. Next base: position 24,474,519 of record NC_142042.1, on the reverse strand, counting down.
TCAAGATTCAAATACATGATCATTCAAATACATAAAAATTCTTAAGAGAATAGAAAATGGCAAGGCACTACTTCATTTTAGGAGTACATATGTATACAAAGTTATGAGTGTACTATATTCAACATATATATCATTTAATGTTTTTATTACATATATGCATACTTCATGGAGCTCAAACCTGAGAAAGAATAGTATAGATAGTAATGAGCTATCTCCTTCATAAATATAGATGTTAAAGCACATCATTATCACACATATAAATGTATGAATTTCATAGGCATTAGCATAAAACAAACTCAACATTTTCTCAGACAGTGTCTCACTATATAGCTGGCCTAAAACCCGGTATGTAGATCAGGCTGGCCTGAAACACATAGAGATCTTTTTGGTTTTCCAGACTGTAGTCATCACATTCATCTAGCCTTGGTAGGAAGGCAAAGAGATATAATCTGAGGGCGTTTGGAAGAGATCATTTTATGAATCATAGCCTTTATATTAAGTTTGACGGTAACTTTGAAAAGTTGTGCTTGTGGCATTGAATACACTGGAAGTTGCAAAGGACCTCTGAAATAGGCAGTCTTAGTTTCTTGTTTTCCTCATGAATGGATGAGGCTAAGAGTTTCTGATGCCTTCTATGAAGAAAGCAACACTGTCTTGTTACCGGTCATTAGTTAATGGGAGAGTTAGTAATTAGTCAGAGTTAATGGGAGACTGGAGGCCTGTGGAGCAAAGGTTCTAGCCAGTCAGCTGCTTCTAGGTGAGTATGTGTTGAAACTACTTGGGGAGAGCTGTCAGGAATCTCTAGGTGCTCCTAAGACAAAGTGGGTACAAACAGAACCCAGGCACAGTACTTTTGAAAATTCTTCACATGGTTATTATACGTAAGGAAGGCTGTGAAACCTGCTATAAACCCTAGCTAAGTATTAAAATAGTCTGGGAGAGCTTTCAAAATTACTCTCACACCACATTGTGTGTGGTGGGTGGTTTTTTTTGTTGGGTTTTTTTTTTAACCTTGGATGAGAATCAGTTATCAGGAATTTTGAAAATTCCCAATAATAAATGGGCAGCCAGGATTGAAGTTCCATGGGTATAAGTGGCGGTCTGACGCCAAGGACTCAGCCGAGGCTGGAAACCACAGGTTTGCACTAAGGACAGTTTTAAGAAAGACACAATTCATGAATAACACTCATCAGTCTTGCCATAGACTTGGAAAAAGGGGTGAATGTGTTCATCAGAGCTCCTCTCTTTGAAGAGAAATGGAGAGAGATTGGTATCTACAGACAGTTGAGGATTTAGAGGGTGGGTGATGACTGTAAAACTGAAAAGAGATACATAACAGATGAGGGTCTCAATAAAGAAGCAAAAATGGGGGTCACAGGAGAGCGACATGAAGCTGCAAGAAAGAACTGGCAATCATTTTGGAGCACAATCAAAGATTGATAAATTTAAAATCTTGTCTTTGTTGCTTACTGACAAAGACTGATATTAATGTCATTAGTAAAATGACAATGGATGAGTAGATCTTAGAGATCTTTATTCTAGAAAATGTGGTATTTTAGGATGAAGAACAGGCCTCAAATATTGCATTCCTGGTGTGCATTGGATGTGCCTTCAAGATTCAGAGGCATACTTGATTCTCACATTGTTTTAAGATGTGTTGTCTTTCATATTGGCAACTGGTGTGAACACAGGATCAGTCCATTAATGAAGTTAATACCTGTAAGACAAAATCATTTCCAAATAGCACACCAGCCAGGGGCTAAACCTTCATTGAAAGAATCATGTTTTGGTTGAAAACTTAACATGAAAGACATGACATTACTGCTTTTATCCAAATTGCTCATGCCCCTCTCTCAATTCAAAATACATATAGTCCATCTTCGAGAGGTTCCATAACCTTAACACTCTATAGTTTCTCAAAAGTTCAAATCTGATATTTTCATTGAGATTTTAGCTGTGTCCATATAAACAATATAAACTAGTTAAATATTTTTAATATAATGGCTAAATGTTCCAATTTCAAAAAGGAGAAACTGAAAAATGCCAACTAACTAGAAGAAAGTAAAAGGTATGAGGTCAAACATTAAATTCTAAATTCATGCTTGACATCTGGGGTACCTGGTGGTATGCTATGAGCTCCAAAGATTTTACAGAGCTCTGCTCTGATGGCCTCACCAGCTGCATCCACACCACCTCTACTCTGGACTGGCTTCACCCATTGTCTGTAGCTTTTATCAGCAGAAATTCACTCCCTGAAAGCTCTGCTGTTGTTTAGGCTTCATGCTTACACCTTCCGGCATCATAAAAGCAGCCAACAGGATTGTGACTAACTCTCCATTGTCTACAACCCCTGCCTATTGAAACCCACAGGGAAGATTGTGTGATAACACAGCTCTTGAAACCTGCATTCCCGAGAAAACAAGATTATGTGGATGAAAAAGGTCTACTATCACCCTTCACAATGTCTGGGTCCAAATGTGGCCTCCGAGCCTGGGTAGCTGAACATGGAAAAATACTTCCTGGGAAGGCCATATAAAATCAAGCTTTTCTTGCATTTTCATCTCTAAGCAAAGAGATGTTTAAAGTGAAGATTCAGGTGTGTGTGTGTGTGTGTGTGTGTGTGTGTGTGTGTGTGTGTGAAGTATGTAGATATTACAGTTGTATAATTCATACTTGACCTGAGAGGCTCCTTTTGAGACACAGTTTTGAGACACAGTTCCCTTGATGCATTTTTTGCTATAGATATTTGTATTGGTATGGATTTTGGTTTATTGATACAAATTTAAGGTCAATTTTGTTATATGTATATATATATTTCTGCTTTTGATTAAGGTATTGTGATTGTGTATCTCATTTTAAAATGTAATGTATAATTAAGAAATGTAAGTTAATAGATAGTCGTCTATAATAGTCAAGCTTATAGTAATGTTAGTTAGATTTTCTAGATGTATAGAGATGTACTTCAGATGAATAGGCATTCTTCAAACCTTTCAAAGACACAGAATATGGCATTTAAAAATTATTTTGTTCCTAGCAATACCAATCTACTTCAAGAGAAAGATGGACATTGAAGATGCTCCTTATGGAGTTTGGTAGCCATTTGGGCAAGAAACTGCTCTTGCCTGGACTGCTTGATAAACTGGACATGCAAGACCCACAAAGAAATGACTACTAAACTTACCTAAAGGTCAAATGATCCTTCATGGTTCCTGCTACACGAAAGAGTCTTCCAAACATTCTGCAGGACACAGAAAAAAAATGTGATGAATATGCTACCATTATAGGTGGAACTGTCTTTGAAATTTTCTGCTTCATGGAAAAGTCTGCTGGATGCTATGAGTCTGTGGACTGAAGATTGTATGCCGCAATGTTACAGAAGAACTTTGGATGACTGTTTAGGCAGTGAGATGTCTCTGTCAATTTTAAAGTTTTGAAAGTTGCTTACAATGAACTTATTGTTTACTTAGGTAATACTACATCCTTCTGGAGTCTATGATGGAGTTGAAGAATTTATAGTTATAGTTTTCCTTAGTTATGATATAAGATAAAATGGATATAAATGTTGTAATTGTAGTTCTTGCTTGATAACTGTTTAGTTATATGTAATTTTATTATGCTAAATTAAAAACCTTCCTTTTTATTTAAACAGAAAAGAGGAGGTGATGTGGAATTTCTCTATTATGCTGTGTTTACCATTCATGAATAAAGAAACCGTTTTGGACCTATAGCAGGGCAGAACTTAGGTAGGCAGGGAAGACAGAACTGAATGCTGGGAGAAAGAAGGATGGAGTCAGAGAGAAGCCATGGAGCCAAAGGAGACAGGCACTGGAAACTTTACCTGGTAAGCATGTGGTGATACAAAGATGAATGGAAATGGGTTAAATTAATATAAGAGTTAGCAAATAAGAAGCTAAAGCTAATGGGCCAAGCAGTGATTTAATTAATACAGTTTCTGTGTGATTATTTTGGGTCTTTGCTAGCCAGGCAGCTGGGAACCAAGAAGCGGCCTCCCTCCTACACATTTTTACACAACCCTAAGTCTTGAAAGGAGGAAAATCTATGGTTGACATCTTCATAGACTCTTAAAACTATAGACTTATAATAGATAATGTTACAAAATTTAAAGAATACAACATATAATCAAATAAAAAGCTAATATCAAGGCAAATTATAAATCTTAATAGCATTATTGCATATCACCAAACATGAAAGTGGGGATATTGGCCATGCTTGAAAAAGAAATCAAGTGTAGATGCTATGATCAAAAATGTAATGACCCAAATATGAAAACAGCTTAAAGAGTGAATGAATCTAAATGAAGAATTCATGGTAAAATGGCTAGTAGCCATTAAGAAAGAAAACGAGACTAGTTTAAGGAAAGAAAGCTATAAAACCATAATGGAAATTAAGCAGTTAAAAAAAAAGGAAATTGTTTCTTGAATGTTTTTATTTTGATTATATCTTCATTGAATTTAGGAATATTCTGATTTATTAAGTGACTTTTATTTGTCATAGTTACTGGATATTAAAACTATATTGACATTCCATGGTTTCTGTTTGCCTTTGATTTTCTTCTTAAATAACTCAAAGTTTATTTTATCAGAAAATTATTTGTTCCAATTTAATCTTCAACTATTTTTAAATTATTTAAGTCATTTTATGCATGTTATATTTATTTTTAAGATCGAATAATGAAGCAAACGCAGGCTCTGTAGGTTTGTATGAGTGTAGAGAGAAAGAAAGCATGAACAACTGTAAGACTTTTATCAAAAAGAATCTCATTCAAGCTCATTCCCCAATCAAGTAAAAGTTTCGGAAAGTTCTACCAAAATTCCGTGACATAAATTACCCCTCTTCCTTTAAAGTTTTTCTTTCAAATAAAAAGCAAGCCAAATCTGATTAATTTATAGCATAAAGCAAGTATAGTCTTGACTCCACAGTTGGATGAATAAAAGGGAAAAGAAGGGGGAGAAGCCTTTATGTGTATTATTGCCAAGGTACAAAGGAGCTGTCCATTCACAAGAGTCAAATGTGTATTTTAAAAAGCGATCATGATGAGTCTCTCTCAGAAGTGTAAGGAGAGGCAAGCACCAGAACATCTATCAGAAGAGTTTAATACACTGCTTATTCAAAGGAAAGTAATTTCTGTTAAAGCAGAAAAGGGAGCATAAAAAAATCAAAGATCATTTGAATTTTGTTAGAAAATTCCACAAGCATGAAAATAAAGTTATAAGATATAAAATCAATTTATAACAACTAATTATCACTGGGCAGTAGTGATGCATGCCTTTAATTCAGAGGCAGAGGCAGGCATATCTCTGAGTTCAAGGCAAGCCTGATTTACAGGACAGTCAAAGTCTACACAGAAAAACCTTTTCTTGAAAAACAAAACAAAACAAACAAGCAAAACTAACAAGCAAAAAAGAAAAAAAGCTAATATCTTTTTTGTCTTGCATCAACCAACTAGATTATGAAGTGAGAAATATAAGAACAATCACAGCCAGCAACAATAAAACTCAAGAATGTGTTGAAATTAATAAAGAACACCCGAGATCTTTACAGATAAAAAGAATCAGGTCCATTAAATATTGCAAAATACTCTGAAATAAAATAGAAAGTCATGTTCAGTATTGAATGAGGCATTCAGCTACAACACAACTGTAGGCTTTTTACTCGGGATAGACAAAATTAATTGAGGGTGACAAATGGAAGAGGATGTCTGCAATGTAAAAATATCACAAAATATTAATATCTAGAGTACACAGGAGCATCAGTAGAAGCCAGACAGAGAGAACAGCAGAAAAGCCAGCACTTCAGGAGGAAATTCTGGTGATGACATGCTGCTACAATATTGTCTTTCTGTGGTACTAAAGTCAACTCTTTCTGCATGAAATCTCTCCCCTTCCACAAAATGTGACAAGCAATTGAAAATCAAATGACTGAACCACCATTGAGGTCAGATTCCTCATGATGGAGTCATCTCTAGAAGCTCCCTTCCAGACCTCCAGGGAGGCCTTAATATTTTTTGTATCAGTTATACACAAACAGCACTAAGAATGAGGCTGCTAGGCATATGTAGAAAAATTAAAAATTATTCAATTATACACCAAGTAAATTTAATTTTTAAAATATGATTTTAACTGAGATAGAATTTTATTTTTTCTTTCCCTTTCCCCTTTCAAGGCCTTCCTGCATACCGTCTTTTACTCTCAAGTTGATAAAACTTATTATTATTTTTGCATGTATGTATGTGCCTGCACAAATTTTTAATACAAGCTGCTGAATCTGTTGTGTTGTGTGTGTATGGTTTCAAGTCTGACCACTCTATTCAACAACCATAATGTGTTGCTAGGTCTAATGTCTTCCTCGGGGGAGGGGGGCTAAAAGGCAGGACGTCAAGGAAGAGAGATGCTGGCCTGGGCGAGAGTCAGGTAGAAGGCTTACAGAGGACTCATGTCTTTGACAATGGTGAAAACTTGTATACCCTTGCAGCACCCAGGCATTCTGATCTGTTGACATCTCGTGCTCGTCTCTCATTGACTAGGCACAATCAGTACCTTTGAAGAGCCTGTTTCTAGGCCCTCAGGAAACACCACTTGGTAGTTAGGTATTGGCTAGGTAAGGTCAGGAATGCTGACAGTGCCAGGCAGTCTCCAGGTTGGCTCCTTTTGGCCTGGTAGACCTTATCTTCCTACAATAATGTAGCTCATCCCTTCTCTTGGCAGGCAATAGCTGCGTGTAGTTCTTGGCCTAGAATGGAACCCCACGAGATTTCCCCCTTTCATGTTTGTATGTGTATTGGTATTTCCACTGTTTGGGTGTTGATTTTGCAGCGATTTCTAACAGAGATTGTCTCACAGGAGACTTCCTGTTATTCTGGCTCTTACGATCTTCCTGCCCCCATTTCCTCAATGCTTCCTGAGCTACAGATGCAGGGGCTTTGATGTAGGTGTATCCATTGTGCCTGCACTCTATCTAAATGAGCGATTGATTTCTGCCTTGTATCCAATTGTGGTTTTCTGGGATGGTGTGTATTTGCTGTAGAGAGTTCTTTGATGAGGAATGGGAATTGCACTTATCCAGGAAAGGTGACTCATGCATGGTATCACCTTATTTACCTTCTTTCAAAGACTCGCCACAGGCAGCCATGCTTGTTCGTGTGATAACCGTGTCTTATTGTACACTATAAATTCCAAAAGGCAGGGGTCTCTTGTTCTATTGACCACCCCATGGAAGATGCTCAATAAACGTGATTAAATAATTATTTGAATACAGTTGAAAACATCAGAAAAAGATGTTTGTTTTTGCAGTTACTCCAGCAGTAAGCTAAACCTTTACCTGGGCACGATTTTCCCTAAGAAATTGACCTTTTCAACAAATAAGCATTTAGCTTGTATTTTAATTTAAAGATGCACTTTATGCTTCCTGAGTTTTGTCTAATTTATTGTTGTATCCTCAACACTTAAAGGAGGTTTTTGTGCACAGCTGAGCATTTGATAAATAATTTTGAATAAAAGAATAAATCGTCAGTGGCAAACCAGCTTCCTCCTAGAAAATAAGTTTTTGGTGACCTCAATTGAGTTATATTTCTTTCTCCTGTAATCCTATGTTTCCTATCATTTGGTGTAATGTTTGACTACACTGAAAAGTCTCACAAAGTAAGTTAGGTTGTTTTTTTTAACTTTTTTTTTAACACAAGCTAGAGTCCTCTGATAATGGGGGACTTCATTTGAGACAAATTTCACCTTCAAATGGACCTGACAAAACATCAACGAGAACACTTTCTCCACTGATGCCTGTTGTAGAATAGGCCAGCCTACTCTGGTCAAAGCCATTCCTGTGTAGACAGTCTTGGGGTATATAAGAAAGCAAACTGAACAAGTCAGTAAGCATCATATCATACCAGTCTCTATTTCAGTTACTGGCTCTAAATTCTTGCCTCAAGTTCCTGCGCTGATTTACCTTCACGATGGGGTGTTACTTTTGGTCATGGTATTTTATTAAAGTGACAGAACACAAACTAAGACAGGCAGCTGTTGGTATAAGGACTCTTTAAACCCTTGTGCTGGCCATGTAGGTGTTTTGCCAAGATGAATATTGAAAATGTTCTTACATTTTTCATTCAGAAAATAATAATAGCAGGCATAAACATGAAGCTTAAGAATGATTAAATGCATATACACATATGTGTACATGTACTGCACACACACACACACACACACACACACACAAAGCTACTTGATAGGGTTTTTGTTGCAGGAATACAAAGAATACTTTACAAATGATAGCTGTTATCAATAGTTATATTTTATTAAATGACATTGCTAATGACTGTATCACAACACAGAGAACAGGGACGTAGGATTCTACATCTGAACTTCTTTCCTAAACACAGTCTGTACGTCAGTCTCTGAGTACATTTCTCTGCAAAATCTCTTGATTAAGGTACAAAAAAAATCAGCCAGAGACAGTAAGATTACTGGCTTGCAGCCATTTCTTGTTTTGAACTTGCTCATTTATAATGATTAGAGAGCCTGGTCTATATAAGGAACTGTGATTCCTATAATCATTTCCTCTCTGCCTAGCCCAAATTTCCCTCCAAGAGAAACTCCTTTTTCCTACCAGGAGAACCTGAGAGAAGGGACTGCCTACAAGGAGCTCGTTTGGGGGAGCTGATTTCATAAACAGATGGAGTGCAGCTTCATTGTGCTTCCAAGTTGTGCTTATGATAAAATTTGGTGGGTGTCTTAAAGCTCTCTCTGAACTCTTTCTGACCAACACATTGTGACTTTCTAAATTGATAATGGAAGCTTGCCTCTCCCTAAGGTTCTTAAGTTAACAATCAGGTGGCCGATAGCACATTATCTTTTATTTCTCCCTCCCTCCCTCCCTCCTTCCCTCTCTCCTTCTCTGCTTCCTCTTTCCCATCCGTCTTTTTTCCTTCCTTCCTTCCTTCCTTCCTTCCTTCCTTCCTTCCTTCCTTCCTTCCTTCCTTCCTTCCTTTCTCCCTCCCTCTCTCCCTCCCTCCCTCCCTCCCTCCCCTCCCCTCCCCCTTTCTTTCTTTCTTTCTTTCTTTCTTTCTTTCTTTCTTTCTTTCTTTCTTTCTCTTTAGTTTCTCTTGGTAAGCTTTGCTCCTTGGTGATTTCACACATGCATATAATAGATTGCAGTTATTCTCTACCTGTTCCCTGCACTCTCTCTCATTTCTCTCCCAACTTGATTGGCCTCCTTTATTATGAATCTCTTTCTCATTTTCCTGACATTTTGTTTTGTGTCCCACAAGTTTAGCTAGGATCATCTGTGTGACCATGTCATAACTAGTACTATGCTGCTCTGTCTCCCAGAATCGGTTGTTGTCAGTAGTTCACTAGTAGATGGGGTGAGGCACTGAGAGCCCTTTCACCATCTACAGCTGACTCTTAAGTGGGTCTGACTTGAATGGGTCTGTCCATTAGACATAGGATCGAGGAGTTCAAATTTGTCATAACTGTATTATGCTAATAAGGTGGCATTTAGAAGATCTCTCCCTTTCTTCTGACTCTTCCATTCTTTCTGTTTCCTTTTCTCGTAATATTTCCTAAGCCTTCAGATATGTACAGAAGTCTCATTTAGGGCTGAATACTCAACTGTCCCCGATTCTCAGCATCTTGTGCAAATATGTTTCCTAGTCACTTCCACACACTGTGAAGAAAGGCTTCTGACTAAAACTGAGAATAAATCTTGTCTGTGAATACAAGTATACATATTTAGTGGACTATTTGATGCTTTGTCAATTTAGCAAAACAGCAGTGGTAGGTTCTTCTCTAGGGTCGAAGACTTTCTCAGTCGTAGGTTTTTGCCCATTTTTAGAGTACCAAGCACCAATTTCCTCTTGTGCAACAGGTCTAAAATCTAATGAGAACACATTGGTTACCACACAGCAGTCATGCCACTATCGCAACAACAGCATGTCTCGCTTGGCAGATTAGTTTTGTAGTTCCTCTGTGTTGGCACATGTGTGAGTGATGGGAGTCCTGCTTGCCAGAATTCATTCATTCATTCATTCATCCTTCCTTTCTTCCCTCTTTCATTCATTCATTCTTCCTTCCTTCCTTTCTTCCTTTCTTTCCTGTTTGTTTGTCTTTATTCTTTCCTTCTTTTCCTTTCTTGCTCTCTTTTGCTTCCTTCTCTCTTACCCTCTCTTTATTTTAAATTTATTTATATTTGTATTTCTGTCAGTTTCGTGCATGTATATAGTGCTTTGTGATCATATTCAGCCCCTTTGACCTTATTTTTTCTCACTGCTATTCCTATAAACCTTTTCCTCTTCTACATCCTAGCTAGTCTCATTCCCATTTTCATGTTGTGTGTGGAGGGTGGATTGGGTAGGTGTGTCTGTTTGTGCACACACAGTATTGTGCAATAGACATCACTGGGGTGTGTTTATGATTGCAATGACTATGTCATATTTTTTGGCTTTTACAATTTTTATGTTCCTTATTTTGGTCATGCAGAGAATTATAGATGTCTCATTCAGGGCTGAGGACTTGGAAGTCATTTATTCTCAACACATTGACCAATCTACATTAGCCATTCCCATCTTTATAAAAAGAAAAATCTCTGTTCAAGTTGAAGAACGGTACTAGTTTGTAAGCATAAACACAGATTTTAGAAGGCAGTTTCACTACATGCCCATTTAACAAAATATCAGTGATAAACACCTGCCAGGGCCTGTGTTCTTCACATCTATAAGCTTTGACCTTTGGCCTGGCACTGGGATTTTCATTTAAAAACCTACTGCTTCTGGAAAGATGTTATCCACCAATATAGGGTACTTTTGTTCAAAATATTTTACATTATATTTTTAGTGAATTTATAAGCAGTAAGTTTCTGTTTAATTTATTAAAAGTTTAGTTAAACCTTCTGCCTTTGTTTACTCCATCTTTCCTTCCCCATTCTCTTTTAAGCCTTCATTCTCCTAGTACCCCCCCCTTCTAGTTTCATTTCACTTGTCTATCTTTCAAGAACATACCTATCCCATGGCTTCTTTTTTTCATCATGGCCTCTATAGACAGGCATTATAATGTAAATACACAAATCTAAAAATTCAAAGTTAGAGCCATATTTCCTTGGTCTTTTTGGTCTTGTTTATTTGTCTACAATTTCTCCCAAATTGTTCAAGACTGTCAATGCAGAAGAGCCACAAAACATAGGTCAATTTGAATGTGGAATAGTTTAGATGAGGTGCCAGAATTCTTTCTGTTCTAGTTATTACAACAAGAATTAGTTTAATAGCTAAGCCAAGGGAAAGGTCTAGAATCAATCTAACACATTCTCCTTGAGAGAGACTCATAAAATAGAACACTCCACTGTAGATGCTGCTGGAAGTGTTCCCATTGTACTTTCTGTCAGAGAGTCATGGTGCATCAGAACAGAAACCATCTTCGCAGGATATCACTTTACCATCATCTCAGTGGCCTATGTGACTGGCACCAATATTTACAATAATGCATAATTTTTCTCCTGTTGGTTGTATTATCCAAGGCCCTGTGAATTTCTGGGCATTAGGAGAGGACAGGTATTGAAGCAACAGGTAGAAGAAGTGGCATTGTAGCCATACTGTCAACGGATTTCCCTCCATCCTCTGAACCCCCTTGCAGAAAATTCTCTCATCACACAGTGAACCACTGCATAATTTACTCAAATTTATCACATAGTACTTGGGATACAAATCCACTCAGAAAAAGCAGATTTTTGTGGTGTATTTCTCCATGTCCCATTGTTATGGTGCTATTCTTGAATTAGGAGTTAGCAGGCAACCAAAATCTAGTTTTCAAGATATAATCTGTCATCTGGATCAAGACTCTCTACACTGTGTCCCACAACCTACCACAAGTGCGTCCACAGCTATTAGCTGCTGTAGCCTATGGCCCAAATGTAAGGGCATCTTGTAGCAAAATTAGGAATTGTTGTAATCTCTTTCTTGCTTTGAGATCTGTTTTATACTTCTATCACAGAGTCATTGGCTGAATATGCTTGAAGAGGATTCCCAAGTTCAGTGCCCACTGAAATATTTACAAGCTCTTACTTAATATGCCTCTATTTCAGTAGGAATAATATTGTTTACAACTCATCTCTTAACTTTGATGATAGGCTTAGGATAAAGGAATATCCTGGTTGACTCCAGACATTTAAATTTTAAATTTTTTAAAAAGAAAGCAAGCTATCTTTTTTCATTTTACATACCAATCCTATTTTCTACTCCCTCCTCTCCTCCCATTCCTTCTACCTAACCCTTCATAACACCCCCCATCCACTCCTCAGAGACAGTAAAACTCATTGCTTTGGGGAAAGGTCCAAGGCTCTCCCTACTATATCTAGGCTGAGCAAGGTATCCATTCAATGAGAATAGGTTCCAAAATTTAGATTTTATGGAGTCGAAAAGCTTATAGGTAGTGTATGTATTTAGTCTCAGAAAATTTTCCTCTTAGAATTTTCTTCTTTCTGAATCTTTTATTTCATTAATAAATACTGCTACACTTTTATTATTATTACTATTATTATTGTGAGTATGTATGATGTGTGCACATAGAGTGCATATGTGGAGGTCAGAAGACAACACTGTGCATTCTGTTCCCTCCATTCACCTCTAAATAGGTTCTATTGACTAAACTCAGATAACTAGGCACATGTGGCATATGCTTTTACCTGCTGGGGCAGCTCACTGACCCAATCTCTCTTTTTAATGCAAATCAAGCTTCAAGCAATCATTATGGACGCATATTAACCTCAGTTTCAGGTTCCTTTCCTGCAATATAAATCTCTGGAAAGTTTAACCCTTTTGCATTCGTAGTTTTTCTCTGATACAGCACAATGATCTAAAATTTTGGTACAAAATACCTCTTTTTATCCTTGAAATGCCACTGAATTTTCCATCAGGTCTTTTAGTTTAGCATGTAAAAATAATTTAATGCATACATTATGCTTCTTATATAGGTCTGCTCTTTCAATTAAACCGAGAGCCTAATGCTTAGCAAAAATCTTCCTCGTATATGTGAGAAAAGGACTTCCCTAATGCTTTCCTGGTAGTCTTGAGATTTTCATGGCTAAATCCTTATGGTATCCTAAGAGATTTTGATGTTATGGCGTGATTCTTACCCACTCCCATGATTGAGGGATTTTTATTTTTGTATATATGGTGAATGATATAAGTCCAAAATTTCATCCTGATGGCCAGTTCTTCTTCTCCTTCTTCTTCTTCTTCTTCTTCTTCTTCTTCTTCTTCTTCTTCTTCTTCTTCTTCTTCTTCTTCTTCTTCTTCTTCTTCTTCTTCTTCTTCTTCTTCTTCTTCTTCTCCTTCTCCTTCTTCTCCTCCTCATCCTCCTCCCTCTCCTTCTCCTTCTTTTTCTTCTTCTTCGTTGTTGTTGTCGTAGTGTTGGTTTTGATCCAGCAACAAAATGTACAAACACTGTGCTGAGATAGTTTATCTTGAGAACTGACCCCAAGGAGCCAAGGTGATAGAAAGCATAGAATAAAAACAAAGAAAAACCAATAGAAACTTCAGCCTAGAGTTGGCCACTACTGTGACACCAGGTTGTGGGAAGAATCTTGTATGATGGGTTTGCATTTATCAACTTGAGGGCTAGAAGAGAAGAGTTTTCCCTTCCCGTGATGAAAATCTAACAGGTCTTTACTGTTTCATGCTTTCAGACTGTGTTCTTTGAGGAGGCCACATCCTGGAGTTAGATTGCAGCTGAGGGAAAGTCCTTACTGTAGTAAAGAGATAGTTGAACTCTGGGCTAAAGGCTGTAAACTGTACATCAGAAATGAACTCTTTTACTTTCATGAAATTTCCCACAAACTGGTCTTCTTACATTCTTGTATTGCTGCTGTGATAGAAAAAAATACTCTGAAAAAAAAAAGAAACAACTTGGAGCAAATTTGCATTTGGTTTCTTGTTCTAGGTTACAGTCCACCATAACAGCAATCACAGCTGCAGAGCTTGAGGGAGTTTGTCACATTTCATCCACATTCAAGAGAGAGTAATAAGATGTGTGAGTGCTCGTATTTAGCTTGCTGTTTCCATTATACACAGTCCAGAGTCCCCTGCTTAGGGAATAGTCCTCACTACACACACACACACACACACACACACACACACACACACACAATGGTTAAATCATGCGATGCAATAATACCATTTCTGGAGTCATAAGGTGTTGGGCCTTATGAGGCCCAGGTGTGAGGCCCAGTGTAACTTCCTGAGCCTAGCTAGAGTTTAGAGATTCATCTCTGGCTACCCAACCTTGACCTTCCTCTGCTCAACCACCACTAGCATGGCAGAATATTATTGACCCTTGTTCCTTACTCTGCCTCAACCCATTACAAGCGTCTCCACCCCCATCACAACCCTATATAAGTCCCTGCTTGATACCATTAATGGAGATCCTGCTTTGACAGACTCCTAACTCTGGGTGTGTTTCTCCCTGGTGGCCAAGGCGGGGAGGGCGGCTGGGTTATTTGACACTCACCATCCAGCTCAGCCCCAGGGAGAGTCTGTCCCCCACTCTTTTATGCCAGAGAACCCGGCAACATGGCATTCTTCACAACAGCCAAATTGTGGAACCAACCTACGTATCATCAGTGGATAAATTCATAACAAGCAACACTACAAGTACGTGATGAGATAAAAACCTTTTAGTCTTAAAGGGGAAATGATTCCTACAATGCTGAATAAAATAATGCAACTATGGAAATAAAATATAAATTGAAGTATACGTGGCCTCACATGTCAACATTGAAGCAGAAGAGGAGCAGGGGGAGGAGAAGGAGGAGGGGAGAAAGAGAAGGAGGAAGAGGAGAAAGAGGAAAAGGAAAGGAAGGATAAAGGTAGAACACAGAATGATGGCTTCATTTCACTTTAACATCATGGAGCCCAATGTAACCTGCATTTTTTTTTGTTTTATCATTTTATAGCTCGAAACACAGAGATTTAGAGAGTCATTCAGTTACCTATATATGTTTCCCCAAGTTAAAAAGCAAAATTCTGTCTTATGAAACAGTTGGAATTTTAACTTCTGAATTCATGTACTGTAAGCCATGATAGGATGTTTTATCAATGCTAAAACAGCACAAACATATAAAATCATGCCACTATTGAGAAACCTGTGATCTTTCATGGACATAGACAGTGTCCTATTATATCCGTACTCACACAGAGACGTCTACTGAAGCACAGAAAGCTACAATGAACATTTGCAATACGGTTATTGTTTATCACAGGTTTGTTCACCTGAAGTTATCGTGTGTTTATTGACAAGATGCCGTTCTTAGCAGTGTGGGTTATTACCAAAACATAGACAGTCTTGCTTTCAAGTTGCTTAAAATTCATATTAAAATGAAAGCTATTTATTATTTGTATTCTGGCTAGTAGGCAAGCTGACTTTCTGTGTGTTATGATATTTTCATAGGAACAAGTCATGATGCAGAGATAACTTAGGTTCCCACAACAGGTAGGTGAGGTAGAGGACCGGCATCTACATTGTAGGTTATTCTCCCAATTATTCCTCTGTACTAGAGGAATGTCAACTGGATGAGTGAAGGTGAGACAAAGGACTTTTGTTTCGAGGATAGTTGCCTTCTTTAAGGATACTAGTTTCATGTAAGTAAATTTATCCCACCCTCATCTCCATTTCTCTCATACCAACTCCCCACTTTGTTCAGCCACTAATAAAAGCATCGTCCTCATTTCTAACTTTCAACACTTGCCTGCTATTTTTTGCCAGCCTGTGGTTACCTATGGAAGACATTTTATGGCCTGAAAATGCCTGGCTTAAGAAGCTTCCCCCTCCCCAAATATGCAAAACCAATGGTAACATATGGCCCTATATTTTTTCCTTTCTTGCCAGTTCACTAAAATAAATTTACTTTCAATTTACATATTCTTGTCTACATTTCAGAGATTTAAATATATTTGTAAGGTCTGTCCTGTCTATCTTTTTCTAAGATTATGCAACAGCTTTGCATGCTGTTTAGGAAATAATAGGAACTTTTATGATTTTCAGAATCTTTCATTTCCTAAGAAATTTAGCAACTAGGTGATCAGAATGAGAAAGGCCAGGATGTCCGAAGAAATATAAGATGTAAAGTTATTGTTTCTATAAACTAGATCTGGGAGAACAACTACTGAGTATAAAGCTTGAAATAAAGACTTTAGTAGAGAGACACACACTATGTAATTCTCTTTGAATCCTAAACAAAGGTCAACTTTAAGTAACTTACCGCTATACAGAGATTCATCATTGATCACTGACTGGATTAAAATAGAAATAATGTATTTTTATTCTATAGTCAGAGACAAGACTACTCCAATCTTTTTTGAGAGGACCTGGAAGGCTCTAAGAGAATGTCTCAAAGCAGTTTTCCTTCTTCCAAAATCTTGCTTCAAGTATTCTTGAGGTTTTAGGTCTACATGATGTTAAGTGTTAAAGGAATTGTCCTGTAGACAGATAGAAAACCTTCCCAAACTTATGAGGGAGGGATGCTGGACCTGTGGCAGTTGCATTCTCATGTGGAAAACAGAGCTGTGGCTTGTTCTTTATAGACATGATTCTGATGGATCATCAATTTCCTTATCACATGACTAAATGCTCCTTAATCATTTGTAATAGATCATGTATGTGGGGTACATAAAATCCAAAGAATCTTCCCTTTGTTTTAAGGGTCATGTGGCAGGTGGAGATAGGGACTTTTATAATGTCAAACATATAGTGAAACATTAAGAAAACTTTAAGAACAACAGTTTCAACCTGTAGTACGTTTATCATCCAGTGACCACTGGATAATCTTTAGATGATCTTAGTAGCGAAATGATGAATTCGTAATGAAAACAAGTGATCACTTAAAAATTTAAGACTCCAAAGAAAAATTTGGTTGCCACAACTGACTAAAGGAGCTTTTGCAACAACAACAAAACCTTGGGCTGGCTGAAGATTTTTTTCAGACACTATTTTCTTGTTAGAAACACTAATGCTACAATATAACAGACAGTTGTTATATTGGCTGTGAACAGTGGCACTTCCTATTGTGTATCATACTGGGAGTGTAGCCCACTCCCTTCCAAGCTGAGCCCTACTTCATCTCCATAATATCCCTCCATGTCTCTCTATCCCACTCCATTATCACTTATTCCTGACCTAATCTCTGAACACTGTGTCATATCTCAGCTTCCTCTGATGGACAAGATTCAAATATATTATAAAAATACATTATAATGTAAAACAATGCTGAAAAATGGTTAAAGCTTTAGGCTGAAAAATGCTGTCAAATAATGCCATATGCCCAAGCTATGGATGTAACCAAGCAGGAGGAGTCCTTAGTATAGTTTCCTTACACTGCCCAGGTAGTTTCTGACTTCCTCATTCACAGAACTTCACAGTTTAGGCTGGGAATCCTACTTCAGAGGGATAAATAATGGTTCTGAAAATTGGCTGCAAACATATTGGTACAGTTCTTACAAAGTAATTGCTGAATATAATTAGTAATGAAAATGGATGATCATCTAAAAAGTGATTGAACACGGTACAGCATCAGTTAACTCGGTTTTGACATAATGGAATAGATTGTGTGTAACGTCTCAAAGAAAAGTAGGCCACGGTTTCTTCTCTAAATTTTCTGAGAGGAAGATAGTTCTTTAATCAGTAAGAGCTACTGGATGGAGAATTATACCAGGAAGGTAGAATTAATCCACAGTAGAAGAGTTACAGGGCTGGATGGTGGCCTAAAATTGTGAGAAAAGTTTTGCATTTAAATTATGTTCAGAAAAATGGAAAGACAAGATTAAAGCTGAAGTAAGGGAGATGTTTGTGCATGTGTGTTCAATCATGAAGACTTTAAAACAGTATAATTAAGCTTGGATCTCAAAGACAGCAGTGTCTGATTGTCGGGAAGAATCATATTGTGAAAGATGGAGCAGATGTTCATGCTTGTGAGACGTGACAACGGCAATGTCTGATTTTGAGAGATCAATACTTTATGATTATGGAGTTTGACATTTTTAATTTGATATGGAAAACTCTCTTATGTGGTATGATGCTCTTTGCTTCTCTTGGAAAACAAACTTAGAATATTATTCCTTTTATACAGGGAGGCATTAAAAGGACTACTGCCTAACAAAACTTTCTAGGTGTTTTCTTTAGATTATGCCATGAAAATTCTAAGAGAAAGAATAATGTAAGATAGGGTCGATTTTGCATTGAAAATTCTTCTTCAAGGATCATCTCGCCTCTTCAGTGGCCAATCACACATTTTCCCCCGTTCCAAGTTAGGATGTGGCACCTATGTTAAAGTCTCTTGATTACATCCAGCTTCATCCAAAGCAGACTCCCTCCAGAATGGAAGGCAGCACATGCATAGTAACCAGAGAAATAATTTTGCTTTTAATTTCACTTTAAAATTTCCGTAAGCTGCTTTTTGTAATTGCTTACTTAAAACAAATGAGCCCAGCCAATTTGCCAGAGGAGACAAGAAATGCTTCATGTCCTGAGGACTTTCTGTCTTCCACAGAGAGTTGAAATTTGGCATCCCACAGCCCCACCAGGGCCAAGAAATTAAAGGATTTTCTATTTGAATAGCTAGCTGCATTTGGAGATGTTAGCCTAATAGGAATGTGTGTACAGTCAATATTACCTAAGACTGATAGCAAATTGGTGCCAGAGAAGTCACTCAGAAATTGCTGCAGCTGCTGTGTTTCTGATGAAAAATAAATAACAAATAGTCAATATGCCTCTCCCCCAGAAGATCAGCTGTCCTGATCAATGATGTAGAAGAGCTGCCTCGCCAAGCCAAGTTGACAGTCTACATTGATGTCACATACACTGATGTACTTGTTAGTTTAATTTGTGGTAGGAGAGCTTAATTCCCCCAACTTGACTTTGCTGATATTGTTTTGATCTGACACCAAAATGATGTGCCATTTGGGGAGCGATGGTGTGTATCTTTTATGTATTTTCTCCTTGTTGGTATTTCCTGAGTTGAACCGCAAGACAGTCTGCTGACGAAAGACACATGACTCCCTTGCCCTCCCTCTCTCTCCCCCTTTCCTCTAAACTGGCAAGGAAAACATTTTGCATAAACAAATTCCCAATCATAGCTAATCATATGAAAGCTGACAAAAGTATGTTATTCCTGCTCTATGAAAATACTAATCAAAGTAGCTTGTCAATTGTTAAAGTTAATGATTCAGATATGCAACACTCTGACTAAATTTTAGTAGGTAATTACATAATTATGTACAGGTTAACACAATCAAACATAGCAGTTACCGCCTCCTCGGTCTCTAAATCATTCGAGGGCACCCCTGTCTCATTCTGGAAACGATTGCCTGTCTCATGGTGTCTGAGATGCAGGTATGGCTCAACTCTTTCTTTTAGGAGGGTGTCAATGCATCTGAACTACACTCCCCAGATTTTCAACATAGCAGCAGCAGCAACAGGAGAAAGAGAACATTTGTCTGCTAGGGTTCAACCATATTAGCCATGGCAAACAGCATTTACAAGTTTCAATCCTTTCTTTGGGATTGGCTGTTTATTATTAGGGGCAAGATGATTTGTTCTAATTCATGGTGCCAATTTTCTCCTTTTTAAACTTTGGAAAATGCAATATCTAATATACATTTCTGAATATTTTCCTGTAAAATAAATTTTGGGAAAGCTATCTTTTTGTTGATTTCTATTATCCCTCAAAACTATGTTTCAATTAGAAAAATAAAGCCTCCTGAGGGGTAATTTAAATTATTTTCTATTGCAGTGGATTGAAATCCTAATTTTTTGATTTTCAAATATATATAATGCTTTATTTTAATTTTAAGTTTCTTGTTTCAAATTCAAAACTTGGAGATGAATGGAAGGTAAACTAATCTTTCTAATCTCCTTTCTCTCCTTTCTTGGTAACTTCTCATCTCCCTCCCCCATTTTATTATGTCTCAGAAGTCATAAGATATTTGGGAGTGTTAAAAGTGACAAAATGTATAGAAATAATTCAAAGTATAATTATAAGAAATAGTTAAGGAAGAGAGACTACAAGTATGAATACACGAATAGAAAATTATGACTGTCGAGGCAAGAGCCCTTAACATTGTAATTAGGAAGAAGAGCAACTGGGTAGGTCACAAAAAGAAACTCCTGAATCTGAATCAGAAAATTCAGGTAGAAAGTTTTCTTCCTCTTCTCTCTCTTCCTCCATCTACCCTCCATTCGTGTGAGTAAGAGAAAGAAGGTCTTGCAAGCAGAGTGAAGAAGCTATGCAATGAGGAAGTCTGAGAACCTTCTGGTGTGTGTGGAGAACTTTGGCATATTTAGAATTTTTGCATAGGAGGACAAAGAACAACTTTGGGGAAATCTATTATGGGGACTTCAATGTAATGATTTTTCCATCTCATGTGAACATATGGAATTAATAAGCAGTGGTTTTTTTTTATAATTCAAGATGTGTCAACATTTTATTCCTTCCAAAAGATAAAGCTAGGGTAACATCTGTTACATCTGTAAATTGCACTTAGACCATTTTTTTTGTGCTTCCTTTTCTTTTATTCCCAGAAAAAATACCAATAAACCTGTCCTTTTTAAAAATTTAAATGACTGAAGCCTTTTGATTGATTATGTTCTTGGACCTATAAGTACCATTCTATCAAAGAAATAAAAATCATCAGGTAGCCTGTCCTAGCATTAAAAAATCAAGATCTAAGCAGAAAATACATACTTATACATATGTATAATTATATAACTATAAATATAAAACTATATATAAATCTGTAAACATAAAACTATATATTTACATATATATGTTTATATTTGAATTCATCCAGAAATAACAAAGAATGAATGGAAAGAAGAGGTGAAGAAGGAAGAGAGAAAAGAGGATTGTAGTGTGCTATTTTATTGAAATAACTCCAGTTTCAAAGGCAGACCAATGTTGGTGTTTTGAATCTTTGGTACCATGTCTGGAAATGGGAAGGAAGAAGAAGGATTTATTCCCAAGGTCCTTGTGTTTTCTGATCAAAGTCTCCCCAGACCACTAACTCCCCTACTTCTTTGATGTGTATTATCAGCACGAGGATTACAGAGTCATTTCATAGACCAGTGGTCCTCAACCATGGTTACCCCCAACCACTGCATTATTTTTGTTGCTACTTCATCACTGTAACTTTGTTATTGTTATGAATCATAATGTAAACATCTGATCCCAGGAGATCTGCTACACAACTCCTGTGAAAAGTCTGTTCAACCCTCAGAGGGGTCATGCCTCACAGGTTGATAACCACTGCCAAAGGCTGTTTCTCTGAGAACATCAAGCATCATGAAGACAATGAATGGAGGAAAGAGAGTCTTTTAAAAGAGAAAGAGTATCCTGCGGTGTTTTATTAATTGATCCAAAAACTATTATGCTGAAAGTTTTCATGGTAAGGAAATAATATTTTTTTTAACTTGGATGATACATTTGTGTGCTTACTGAAAGTGTTCTAAAATTTCTAGGTCCGATTTGGTCCTCACAGTGCACTTGTAGTTTTAGACAGACTTAGGAGAAGGCAAATCTCCTTAGAAGACCTAGTGATCACTGGGAATGTTGCGATGAAGGTGTGCGTGCCTCTGTGTGTCCTCATGAGGAGCTCATGCCCAGTGCAATCACTGATAAGAGGAGCACTTATGGTATCTCATTTTTCTCTGCTGACAGAGACTCTCTGTACCGCACCATCACAACATCATCTCTTTATGTATATACATACAACAACTTAACTGCTAATGCTTTCATACCTATTAGAAAATAGGGTGTGCTTTCAACACTGTTGGATGAGTTGCTTCCGGGCACAAATACTCTCAAGTAGAAAAGATTGGTGGCAAATCGTCTAAACTGAATTTGAGATTAAGGGAAACAGAGCTCCTATACTGAATATGACTTTTTAAAATTAATACACATATGAAACATATATTTGCATGTCACTTTTTACTAATACTTAACTTTGATCTCACAGTGCAGAAACATAAATCTCTCATTTTAAAATGACATGTAAAGGTTCCCCCCCCCCTTAGTTTTGGAAGGCAAGATTGAAAGAAATACCAGTACCTATGCACAAGTGTGTTTTAAATCTCTTTCTAATTTCTGCTTCAGTCAAACCTGAAATGTTGATCTATTGTCCTCCTTTGCCTTACACTGAACTCATTGGCGGCTCTGCCCATAAACGATAATATTGCTGTGACACCCAGAGCCTGGCTCCTGGAGCTCTTGCTTCAGGTACCACCTTGTTATTCTTTTCAGCTCCTTATTAGAGAAAAGACACTGGCCTCTTACTTAGGTCTCTCATCCATTTAGAACCCGAGAAAGGGCAGCTCATCTCAAGGCTTCAGTATTGCCTGCTGTGTTTCTAAATCATCATATTCTTACCCTTCTCAGAATAGAAATTCAGAGACAAAGCGCTCCTCTTTCTGCTCCTGTTCCGAGTTACCAGACTTGGCGAGCTTAACTCCATTTAAAAGATGTCCACCTTCCCAGTGTTTCCACTAATCCAGAGAAATCTTCATACTATTCATCTTTTCATTTCTGTCATGGCTCTTCTTTAGTTTCCCGTGCTGATAGCTATTAATTAGCACTGCAAAGGAAACATAGTTGAAATCCTATACTTCCTACATACTTTTATGAGCCCTGATTCGATTTACCCCACCACCCCCAGTTTAAATATTAGGTCTTTGGGTGGTCACACTTTTGTTTCTCAGATTCGGATGGGTTTTAAAAATGGGGTGCCAGAATTGTTTTTAAATGTGGAATTTGGTCACAGCAACAGACCCTGATTGTTTATTAGTGAAAATCTATCTGAAGGTGCTCACCTTCCAAATGCTTTAAACATCATTCTTGGACCTGAATTTAAGGTATTTCCAAACAGATTCAAACCAAACATACAATTTTCACAGATGGCACCAAATTTCACAGTCTCTTTCTTTTCTTTTCTTTTTCTCCACGTGCAGGCTTGATTTATATAAAGATTCTTCTTTGATGAATGACCTTGGATGAGAATCCTTCTACCGGTCAACATCCATGATACAGAGTAGGTTTGAAGACAGGGTCAAAAGGGCTGGGCACTGTGCGAAATAAAAACATCAGTGTGTGCAGGGAGAGTTTTACAGTGTGCGTGCTCTACTGGAAGCCACGCTGCATACTACAAAGGAAAACACCAGGAAAGGAGGTAGAAGCAGTTTCATAAAAAAGTCTTTGAACAGCGGGAAAGTGAAATGTTTATTGTGAAGAACTCCACAAGCATCCATGGGGATGCTATGTTGTTTCTAAAATCAACATAATCTCTAATTTATGAATGAACAGTAAGGCAAAGGCAAGTGCAGAAACTGGACCAGAGAAAGCTTCATATTTGCCTTCAAAGGAAAGTGCAGCCCCGGGGATGACTGCTCTGAGTTGTTAGTTGTGTTCCATGTTCATCTGTACATAGATTTCTTTCTCATTCTCCAAAAGGGTGGGCTCATTGGAGCGGAAGCCAAATTCTCATCCTTTGTTTGAGATTTTAAAAGACATATGCTTCACTTCAAAAAGATTGTTTTTTTTTATAAAAAGCTAGAGCTTCAAATTTTAACAATGTTCATTTTTGTGGAAAAAAACAGATCCAGGGTATGGGAAAATATTAAAATTGTGCCCCAAATTATCCTCACCAGTGTCATTTATATAATCATTGCATTTGTACTTATGGCTAGTAGCACCATTTGGTCAATAGATTTCTCCTGCTCATAAATACATAGAAAGAAGGGCTGAGGAGATGACTCAGTGGTTATGAGGATTTGTGGTTTTACAGAGGATCAGACTCAGTTCCTAGGACCTGTATGGTGACTGACAGCTGCCTGTAACTTTAATTCCAGGGGATCCGATACTCTTTTCTGACTTCCTTGGGCACACACAAGGTATCCAAACACAAATGTAGATAAACAAATGTATATGTAGGCAATATACACACATAAAATAAAACAAATGAATCTAAGATAATTTGAGAAGCACAGGTGACTGGCTAAAAATAGCTTTCTAAAGCATAGATGAAAAATAAGAAACAAAATACTCTCAAAAGATATGTATTTAAATGAGTAAGTTAGACTGTGACAGCCACATAACAATCTCTCATTAGGGCATCATTTAATAAACATCTGTGGGAAGGTTATTTTTCTGGGGTAACAGGTGCCGGAACGACCTCTTACCAGCTATAGTCTTATCAGTTCTGGAAGATAGGGGAGCAGAGGGGTAGCCCTGGGTAGCTTTCCCCTCTAGCCTTCACCTTTTCCTGGTATTCTGTCAGCCTGGTCTTCATGTTACTTGTTTTGTTAACTTCTTTACAGTGAACATTGACACAAAGTATATTTTTCTGACTTCACCATGTGCTTTTCCTCATTCAACACTGGGAGAAATGGATGTTCATATTCTCCAGTGACTCCCTCAGCTACATTGCACATTATAATAATGTTTGTATGTTTTGTTTCCTCACCTTGTATGCGTGCCCTAGCTAGGATTTTTATTATTGGGCTAAAATGCTGTGACCAAAAGAAACTTGAAGAGGATAGGGGTTACTGTTTCCTACATTTCTAGGAAGCAGCCCATCACTGAGGGAAATCAGAACAGGAGCCTGGAGGTAGAAAAGAAACCATGGAGAAACACTGCTTTACTGATCTACTTCTCCTGACTTGCTTATTTTATTTTTCTTATATGTCCTGGAACAACCTGCCAGTGGGTGGTATTGAGCACCATGGTTTGAACCCTCTTACATTAATCATTAATCAAGAAAATACCGTATTGGCTTACCTAGAGGCTAATCTTACAGAGGTGCTTTCTCAATTGGGATTACCTTCTCTCAGATGATTGTAATATGATACCCTATTACTATATAAGTATCTCTTCATATCTTTGGAAAATCAGCTCAGAACCACATATATCCTGCAGCTGTATGTATATAATACTAACACCCATGGATCATACATGTTTTCACAATAGTTCTGTTTTCATGTTGTTCATGTCTCATTGTAAACACTGGGGGACAAGTTCTAGGCCTTGTTCATTTGCACACCAGCATTTAGCTCTATGTCCACACACTTGATTACAAGAAGAAAACATTGCATGGAGGGTAAACGGACAACCTGGAAAATACAACTGACATGACTTCTATAACATCTTTCAACCCCATTGACTTTGGAAAATAGATTTCCGTTCAAAAGGACCAGATATGGCTTGTTAGACATTTCTAAAGAGAATTTGCAAGAGTTCCCTTCAAAATAAAAACAGTTACTCAAATCCAGCACCACCTTAGTTGTCACTGACAGGGATTGTGAGCTGGCCTGGAAGAGCCAAGGTTCGCACCTTTGGCGTTATTTGATATTTTTAAAAAACTAAATCAGCAACAAATAAACACATGGGCTGTTTTCTTATTTTTGACTTGGTTGAGTGTTCTAAGGATGGAGTCATTAGAGTATAAAAGATTGGTACTCCAAAGTATAATCTGCAGAGAATTGAAACAATTGACAGAATCTCTCTCCTGTGTCAGGAGATGGAAGCAGGAGGCAGGGTGGGAGAGAGCAGCCCCAGCAGAGGACCTCTTCACTTTCAGCACCGAGTGTAGGGTATGATACTTGGGAGATGCTCAGTATAGTTTCGTTGAATAATTGAATGACTGAGTGAGTGAGCCAGCCAGGCAGACAGAAGGAGGGAGATATAGAGATGCTATATTTGGGTGAGTTTCAGGAGAAGATCATAGAATGAAAAGTGGTTTTGTCTGATCACAAATAAAAGGCAGAGAAGTGTATGAAGTAGTAGCAGAAGAACAGAACAATCCGAGACTTTTGTTTAAAGCTTTGTGTGCATGTCATTTGCTGTAAAATCACCAATTTTGAATGTGCATTTTGATGGAATTGCATTCAATTTAAAACTTTTCAATAAAAACCAACATCTAATGCTTGACTATTTTCATCATTTTGGTAAGCACCGTCTTACCTATTTCTGGCTATCCTTCCTCCTATCATCAGCTTTGGGCAAGCAGAGAGTGTCTTCTCCATCCATAACTTCACCATGCCAAGGAAGCCAGGCAAATTTAACCATAATACTTTAGACTTTTGCATGTAGCTTTTTGTTTGGATATGTGTAATGTTCCAGAGGCTTTGTGCTAAAAAAACCCAAGATTCTTTCTACTTCTGTTGCTGGCAGGCATTTGAACCATGCTCTTACCTCTAAATAACTTTAATCACATAGTGTTGTGTTTGGAAAATGAAATTTACCCTACAGGCGCATATGCTTAAACACATTGTCACCAGCAGGACAGTCTGTGTTGGGAGGTTACAGAATCATCTGGACATGGGCCCTAACCAGCAGAACTAGGTGGCAGGGGCCCCTTCTTAAAAATCGTGATGTTGGTATTTACTCAGCAGCTAGTCCAAGCTTTGGGCTTCCTCATAAGTACATGAGTAAATAACCTATGTGGTTATCTCCTGTCACAACAGGCACAGCAGCCATGGTTACCATGCCTTCTCTACCACAGACACAGCAGCCATGACTACCGTGTACTCTTTGTCAAGCGGGACAGATATCCGATGATGTCACAAACCAAAATAAACTTCTCATAAGTGATCAAGCATTTGTTCACAGCCAGAACACCAGTATACATGGTAAGATAGTGTAAATTATATTAAAATTTCATTACTTTTAGGGGAAAGGTGCATCATTACTCTTCTATGTAACCACATGTTCAGCTATAACACCTTTATCAATCATGAGTGCTAATTTTCTGTGGTGCTGAAAGGAAAAAGTGACCATGTTTTATTGCTAGAAAAAGTTTGCTTTGAAATTTTATGATAATGCCTCTCTTCCCACCAAAAAGAGTCCGGTGAATTTGAACATTCAGTGTACAGCCTAGGCCAGATTTGAACCAATAGCCAACTTTTAGACTGCTAAGATGTAGGTGGCTCATAGCTCTGAAGCCCAGACACAGCTCTGCCAGAGTAGTGTATATTTTCCAGCCTTGGGAATATCTTAGGGATAAGAAACTAAAAATGCTGTCAGACCAGAATGGTATAGGCTTCCTGGGTAAAACAGATGATTTTGCTTTGAGAATTGGTTCTTGAATTCCATGTCCTAGATGTATAGTAGCAGACAGAAGGGCTAACGGCTGAAAATTAAGCCAAAGAATCAAATGAAGGCAAGCACTTGGTAGTCCCACTCTGAGAATTTTCTACTTATTTTAAAAGATTTGTTTATGTGTGTGTGTGTTTTGTTTGCATATTACACCAAATGTTTTCCTGGTGCCTGCAGAACCCAGAAGAGGATGTCAGATGTCCTGGAACTGGAGTTACAGTTGTGGGCCACCTTGAAGGAGCTGGGAACCAAACTCGGGTCCTCTATAAGAGCTGCATGTGCTTTCAACTAACTTCTTAGCCCCTCCGGGACCGTTGAAAATATACTATTTTAACTTATTCTTTGGAAATTTCTTACATATATACGATGTATTTAGATCATACTCATCTCCCGCACTCCAATCATCCCTGATTCCCCTCCACATGTCTTTTTGTTTTTAAAATAAAAAAAAAAAACAAACGAGCACAATGTTTCCAATTAGTTGTACCCACATGCACATGGGTATGGGCCATGCACCTGAACATGCAACATACTAGGAGCCACACCCTCAAGTAAACTAGCAACCATCAACCTTAAATAGCCAATCCCCATTCACATTGAAATGTTGATTCGTTTAATCTTGTGCAAGCCTTGCACAGGCAGCAGCAGCTGCTAGACGTTCATTAACACAAAGGTTATCTTAGGTCAAGAAAATCCTGTTCCACTTCAGTTCTCCCTGCGTGCTGGCCCAGAAAATCTTTCTGCCCCTTCTTCTGTGATGTTCCTTGAGCCTTTCAGGGAAAGGGTGTGATCGAGAAACCCCATTTACAGATGGGCGTTCCACAGACTCTCATACTCTGCACTCCGACCAGTTGTGAATGTTTTCACGGCTGCCTGCACCTTTCTTTTTTAGAACACTCCTCCACAGCAGGTAGGAGAGAGATGGCTGAGGGTGGAGATGTGAGCTGGTCAGTTCACACCTCATGGTGACCAGGAAAACTGGGAGTAGCATTTGTGTCCTCCATAGCAGCTTCCATCCAAAGATCTGTCACATGCCGGCTTTTCTCAGAAGGTGTGTTTGATTTTGTAGCTGTTGTGTTTGCCTTCCTTTCCTCCTCTGAGAAATACAAGGAACCTGCATGACACAGCTTGTGAGGGGGGTAGCGTACATTTCTTCAGAGACACGGATTTCTCCTTAACAAGTTAAGACGCCCTTCATTTTCAAAATATTTTAAGGTGACTCAGCCAGGGAGAAGAAGGGAATCACCATTGTATAAAATAGAATTCTTTTATGTAAAAACAAAATGGACCAAAAGATACATTATGCAAAACAAAGCCTTTGGTATTTGTAAATTTATGGATCAGGAGTCAAAATAGACATCGTGATTTGTTGTAACTATAGAAAACTGAAAAAGCAGCTTAAAGATATGGTATTTTATCCCTAACTCTAAACACCTCCAAGAAGCTTTGGACAGAGAAGTATTATGTTCGTTCCTTCTAAATGTTCTGCCTCTTTGCCTAAACCTTTGCTGTATTTAAAACAGTGACTCTGACTTGATTGTAAATGGGATCCCAGGTCCAAGGAGAGATCCCCAGATTGTTCTCTGGACAGAGGAGAGGGTGCCTGAACTGGCCTTGGCCCATAACCATACTGATGAATATTTTGCTTATCACCATAGATCCTTCATCTGGCAATAGATGGAGATAGAGATGGGGGTCCCACGTTGGAACACTGGACTTAACTCCCTAGGTCCAACCGAGAAGCAGCAGGAAGAAGAACGTGAGCAGGGAGGGCAAGATCAGAGGGAACCTTCATCCGGCGATGGATGGCGATGCAGACGGACACCCACATTGGAGCACCGGACTGAGCCCCCCAAGGTCCAAAGGAGGAAGAGAAGGAGGAAGAACATGAAAAAGCAAATCAGAACGGCAAGGGGAGCGATCACCCACTGATACAAGGCGACTGATCTAATGAGAGTTCACCAAGGCCAGTTGACTGGGACTGAAGGAGCGCTTGATCCAACCAGATTCTCTGGAGGAGGCTGGATTCTCTGAATGTGGCTGGCCGGAAGTCTTTCTAAAGAGCCATTGACAATGACTCTGGGACTTGTTTCCTCTGCATATACTGGATTTTGAGGATCCAGTCTGATTGGATACTCACCTTCCTGGTCCTGGAGGGAGGGGGGAGGAACTTGAACTACCCACAGGGCAGGAAACCCTGACTGCTCTTAGGGATGGAGAGGGAAGAGGAGAGGAAGTGGGGGGAGTGGGAGGGTGTTGGGAGGAGGGGCGAAAATGGAAACTTTTATATTTTAATAAACTTTGAAAAAAAAATAAAACAGTGACTCTGAATATTTTTAATGGTCTGAATACTTTAGGGCCACAGGAAAAATAAGTCTATTGTTTCTTAAATGAACACCTTGGAAGATACTTTTAGCATCTATTTCTCAGGTAAATTTCATGACTACAAAATCATTTTCAGTTACTTAGAAGAAAAAAATAGCTTAACCAATCTTAAAATTACAACTCCATATCTAGTGAATGACCACATCTAGTCAGTCCAGGCTTGACCATTGATATGTGTAAGGAATGAGGATGGTGTGGTTAAATATAACACAGGAACAGAGGTGACCAATTCATAAAGGAAGCAGGCAAATGCTTCATAATGCAAGGATGAGGTTTATTGTATGAGATCAGGCACATTCAGGTGGTATGACCGTAGACAAGAATGGAGCTTCTTAGGATGGAAGGACCTCAGGATCGTGAAGGAGCCTCCCTGAGGTGTGGATGGAGCACTTAACAGACACGACACAAACGGAAATCTAATCCTAAAGGGCCCTTACAGGAAGGGGAAACTACCCTGAAAAGTCTGGAGGGGAATGTCATGGTTGCATATATTATAGATGCTGGGTTGATTGTTTCTGATTGTGCTGGAAAATTTATTTAAAAAAGAAGACTAGGTTAAGAACATAAAGAGGATATAAAGTGAGTTTGTCTCTTCTTCCTTCCTTTCCCTCCCTCCCTCGTTTTTCTTCCTTCCTTCTTCCCTCCCTCCCTCCCTCCCTCCCTCCCTCCCTCCCTCCCTCCCTCCCTCCCTCCCTCCCTCCCTCCCTCCCTCCCTCCTTTCTTTCTTTCTTTCTTTCTTTCTTTCTTTCTTTCTTTCTTCCTTTGATGCAGAGCCCCTCTCTGTAGCTCAGGCTGGCTTCAGTCACAATTTTGGACAAGGGCATAAAGAAGCCATGTTTTTCTCCAAAACAACACAAGAACAGTCTCTAGGCCACATACTAACACATTCTTCTCCTCTGAAACTTCTTGAGCTAGACCCTCACAGTTCAAATCACCCTCAGCACCACTGACTTCCATGATCCTACTAGCATGGCCAATTAAACCCCACTTAAAGTACATAATTGCTTTGCTAGTTCTAAGTCCCAAAGTGTTCCATATTTTAAATGAAAATATGTTTCAGTTTAACACAATACGCCAATTTCTGGTACCAACTTCTTTCTTAGTGTGGTTGTATTTTGTTTGTGCTCTAACAAGAGGCCAGGCAGTGGTAGCACACACCTTTAATTCCAGCACTCTGCAGAGGCAGAGGCAGAGGGATTTCTATGAGATCAAGGCCATCCTGGGCTAAAGTGGATTGATCCAGTCCACAGAAACAGAGGTGGTTTACCTTTAAGCCTGGTATTTGGGAGTCACATGCCTGTAATACCAGCACAAAGGAGGTGGAGACAGGAAGGGATATGGATGAAAGGGAGAGCAAGATAAGGCCAGAGGAAACAAGAAGGGAGCACAAGGCATTCAGTTTGAAGATTTGTAGCCACAGGACTTGTAGAGACAGGATCTGTCCCCTTTAATCTGAGTATTTGGTAGAGGTAAAAGGTCTCCTTAGTGGCTGGATCATTTACTTCTCTGATCGTTCAGCATTTGCCCTGATATCTGAATCTGAGTTTTTATTTTTAAGACCAATTAGATTTGCACTGCAAGTTAGGATTTCTGTTGCTGTGATGAGACACCATAACCATGACCATTCTGGTAAGGAAAACATTACATTGGGGATGGCTTATAGATTCAGAGGTTTAGTCCACTGTCATCATGGCTGGAAGCCTGGCTGCCTGCAGGAAGGCATGGGACTGGATGGAGTTGATCAGCAGGTAGCAGGAAGCGTGAGACATTGAATCTGGCTTGAGTATTTGAGACCCCAAAACCCACTCCTAGTGACACACTTCTCCAACACTGCTATACCTACTCACACAAGGCCATACATTCTAATGACAAACATTCAAATATATGAGCCTATTGGGATCAATCTTATTCAAACCGCCACAAGAAGCTTCATTAAGTATAAGAATAAGAGAGAGAGAGAGAGAGAGAGAGAGAGAGAGAGAGAGAGAGAGAGAGAGAAACTGGGAGGAAGGAAGTGGGGGACTTCTCCTGAGATATAATTTAAATATGAAATATCTATATTAAAATAGACATATATACTTACTACTTTTCTCACCACTGTGGCAATTTACCAGACAGAAAGACTAAAGGAAGCATGATTTATTTTATTTTGGAGCATGGTTTCAGAGAGTTCTGTCATCATGGCAGGGTGTGTGTGTGACCGAACAGAGTAGCTCACACAACCGTGTCAGGAAGTAGAGGAAAGGGAATTTTGGTCCTCTGCTTGCTTTCTCTCTTTGCCCTTTTTGTTCTGTCCAGGTCCTCAGACCATGGAGAGGAATATTCACATCCAGGGTAGGTCTTCCTTCCTCACTAAGTCTTCCCTGGAAAACCCACACAGACAACACCCCAATCTGCGCCTTGCCAGGCTCCGAGGTGCTTCTAAATGCAACAAATATGACAGTGAAGAGGAACCATCACAAAATTGGTTTTGAAGATGGTCTTGCTGACCGGTTTAAACTTCCAAATATGGTCCTAGAAATCACAAAGGAGCCCTTTGTAGGTTACTCCCTAGAGGCGTTCTTCACTTCCAGTTGGGAAAAGCCTAGGCCGGTGCGAGCATTTTTGGGGGGAAACATGCTGTAAGTTTTATAAAACTGAAAAGTGGCCAGAAAAGAGATTACTGCTCCCATTTTACAGATAAGGAAAATGAACCCCAAAGAGAGTATTGCGATAACCTTCCGGGCTCTCCAATAGTGCACAGCGGACAGACTATGGGGTTGAAAACCAGCAGAGCAGGGTTCTAATCCCAATATTGCTGCTGAATATAATGTGAGTTAGTTCCTCATTAACTCGATTAACCCAAGGGGGAATCCAATCAACACTAGTGGGGCGCTGGGAGCAGCACTTTTCTTCCTACACTGATGTTTTTACCAGGACAGCACGATATCTCCCATCTGGATCAGAATCAGCATTCCAAATACCAGAACGGGCTAAATTACTCTTTCCTTTCTGTCGTCGCATCTGTCTTTTGGGGGTGGTTATATATGCCGCTAACATTTTTAGCTGGCAGCTTGGAGTAAATCTCTTTATTGTTCTGCTTTTTGTGGGCAGTCCCAGCACCTCTCTGAATGTGCGGTGGTAGAGGATAAATCTAATAAAAGGGTAAATACTCACATGACTCAAAATGAAAGTGCTAATGCAAACTCAAAGGCAGCCTAGAATTTCTGGAGGTCATTTGCCATTCAGGAGGGTAAATCTGCTGGCAAGTATTCCTCCTTTGAGTGGAATACTGGCTCACATTCAGGAAATAGCATTTTAAGTGTGGCCTTGCTGACTTGAACTGAGAACTTGTTTTACTTAATCCTGAGGGAATCATGATAGAGGTAAAAACTAGGGAGGTGATTTTTTTTCCCTATAGGAATATGAAATACATGTGTTCCTTTTGTTTTTATAATGGTCCCAATGAAAAGCTATCTATCAATTACAAATCTGTTTTATTTTGCCGTGATGCCCTTTAATTTTTTCCATATTCACCTTTCTTTGTGAGGGCATAAAGCTGAGTAATAATTTTGTGTTAATTGGAATGCACACAATACACTTAGAAAAACTCTCTGTGTTTTCCAGTCATTAGTACACCATTTTTCTTCACTAACTGTAAAGGGCGCCACTTTCCTCCTCTGATATTTGAAAGCACTGTATAGTCTACATTTTTGAATTTGTTACTGTGCCTGATTTTTACACTGCCCTATAAGGTAGGGCTTATGAGACGTCATTTCCCATTGCGAACTCAGGGGTGGGAGTGTGACTTTTGCTTTGAGAGAAATTTGATTTTGATTTCTTGCACAGTCTGCTGGTGTGAAAACAGCTGGAGTGGTCTTTCTTCCAACATCCCAACTTCAAGTGGCTCTCCCTACATTTTAATAATATCAAAATTTATATGATGTCACCCAGTTTTTAAAGACTAGGTAGAACAGGAAGAATAAGAAAAAAATTATTTAAAGTAAATTGAGTAAACTTCGCATTTTTATCAGTTTTTTGCATTATTACCTATGGTCTTTCTAATTTTTAGATTATGCAAAAGAGATTCAAGTTTATTTCACTTGGAAATGATCTATTAAACAAGAGCTATCTTTTTGGAATTTGCCCTGATGTTAGGTGACTATCATCAGAAAAAAATGGAATATTTCTACAACCTTTGACCTGTCTCTTTAAGATGTGCAACAAGGATGAGGAGCAAAGAATCTGCAATATTCTTTATAATTTCATGGGGTCTTCTGAGGAAATGTGCCAATTTTATGGGGACTCGTAGGGAAAAATTTTGATTTCATGTGGATTCGAGTGAAAAGGTAAATTTCATGGGATTTCTAAAAATGGCTGGATTTCTCAGGATCCATGAAATCTATGACAGCCATGGAGAAAATGGGCTGCTCCTGTCATGGAGTAAATTTCAGTGCAGTTTGGCTGAAAAGTTTAGTTCTTATCCACCTGTTATGATGTGCAAGGCACACTTTGGATCTCTCTGGACTTTTTACTCTCATCGGTGACAGAATGCCAGAGCTGACACTCTGTAACATAGCAGCAAACAGGAACATGCTGGGGACTTGAGTTTTGCTATGAACATGTAAGGTGTGGTCACTAAAAGTGACAATGTGTCTGGGTGTCATTTTGGAGTCAAGGCCAGTGTGGTGGAACTTGGAGTTGGGAACGTGACTGTGATCCTGTGGGAGGCTGCCATGCCCATAGGCATGATCGTCACAGGGGGCCGTTTACTAGGGTGTGAGGAGACTTTAGACACTGTTGTGACTTTCTAACGCAGTATGGGAAAGGAAAGATACCTAAGCAGGTGTGGATGTTTACTTCTATGAAACCATTGTGAATACAGCAGCGACAGTAGCTAATACAACTGTGTTGTTTGTGACCAGCAGTGTTTCTATCACGGACCTTCCTACCTGAAGCTATGAACAACTCTCAGCCAAGTTGCAAACTAAACAATGTAATGTTATGTCATTTTTTCATCATTTTAAAATTTATTTTACATATCAATTGCAGTTTCCTCTCCCTCCTCTCTTCCCACTCCCTCCTTCCCCCTTCCCCTTACCCCTCCTACTCACTCCTCCTTGGTCTCCACTTAGATGGGGTAAGGCCTCCCATGGGAATCAACAACAAAGCATGGCACATCAAGCTGAGGCAGGACCAAGCTTCTCCCCAACCCTGCTCCGCATCAAGTCTAAACAAGGTATTCCACCATAGGGAATCAGTTACAAAGAGCCATCAGGAACAGGTCCTGGTCCCATTGCTAAGAGCCCCACAAAAGACCAAGCTACATAATTGTCACCCAGATGTGGAGGGCCTAAGTCAGTCCATTACTGGTTCCCAAGCTGTCGGTCCAGAGTCCATGAGCTCCCACAAGCTCAGGTCAACTGTCTCTATGGGCTTCCCCATCATGATCGTGACCCAGCCCCTTGCTCATATAATCTCTCCATCCTCTCTTCAACTGAACTCCCAGTTCATCCCAGTGCTTGGCTGTGGATCTCTGTATCTGCTTCCGTTGGGTACTGGATGAAGGCTCTATGATGATTATGACTGCAATCATCAACGTGATTACAGGGGAAGGTCAGTTCCGGCGCCCCCTCTACTATTGCTCGGAGTCTAAGCTGTGTCATCCTTGTGGATTCCCAGGAGCCTCCCTGGCACCAGGTTTCTCCCTAATCACACGATGGCTCCCTTTATCAAGATATCTCCCCTATCCACTCTCCCACTCCATCTTGCCCGAAACTCAACCAACCTGATCTCTCATGTTCCCAACCCCATCCACTCCCCCCTGCTTCCCCCTCCCAGTTTACCCAGGACATCCCATCTACTGCCTCTTTCCAGGGAGATCCATGTGTCCCTCTTAAGGGTCTCCTTGTTACCTAGCTTTTCTGGGCCTGAGGATTGTAGCCTGGATCTCGCTTGTTTTACATCTAATATCCATTTATGAGTCTGAACATACCATGTTTGTCTTCCTAGGTCTGGGTCATCTCATTCAGGATGATTTTTTTCTTGTTCTATCTATTTGCCTGCAAATTTCATGATGTCATTGTTTGTTTATGTTTTTCCACTACGTAATACTTCATTGTGTAGATATATCACATTTTCTCTATCTATTCTTTGGTTAAGGGACATCTAGGTTGTTTACAGGTTCTGGCTATTATGGATAATGATGCTATGAGCATCGTTTAGCAAGTGTCCTTGGGGGTATGGTTGAATATCCTTTGGGTATATACTCAACAGCAATATTGCTGGGTTTTGAGGTATGTTGATTTCCAATATTCTGAGATTCCTAAGATAACCTGCTCTTAAGAATCATTCAGCACACAGTTAAAAGTAAAACTTTATCTTAACATCTAATCCACTGTTAGATTTCAATGTGCATAAAATTCCCCCACATATCAAAATGTCCATGGACATAGGAAGTAGTGTGGTTGTAGGAGTCATTTTTCTTATCCTGGACCACTGTTGTTGATTTCTAGTATTGGTAGACTCTTGCCTCCTAAATGCCGATAATGACTCCCCATTATGTCATGACAAAACTTTCAAAATGTCTTCAAGGTAAGAACTTAAGGATCATCTGATCACCATTTATATTGGCTTAATGTTATATGCAGACATTTCCAAGTGGGAAATACTCGCGGATAGTTCTTTTGCTTCAAGGCTTTCTGTATGGCCTCATTCCTTTCAGGCTAACCTCAAGTCACGAACATGCAGAACCTCCCTAGTCTTGGTCAGTAACGCTCCTCTTGATTCATCATCTGTAACTTTGGGCATGTCTGTCTTCTTAAGCCCACTGAGATGGTTCATGAAGCCTGGCCTTTGGACCTACTTTTCTTACCCTGAATTATGATTTTGCTTTGCTCATTCAAAATTTAAGAATTTGCTGTGGTCCCTGGGTAGTATAAATTAGACAATCCCTCCTTTGTGCTCTTGTAGCACTACCTACACATGTTATTGTGAGAGTATCGGGCTGTTTTCGTCTCTGAAAGAGCTTTAATACGTCTCTAAAATATTTGTAGTTTTCATTGTTGGTCTACAAAATCTTCAAGGTGTGCTCTTATGTGCTCTTTCTGGCTACACAAGTTCACGATTTTCTTCTGCTGACATACACCACTTCAGCCTTATGTATCTACACCTTGCTTTGCAATTCTTAGGTATGTCACACACTTCTATATCAGCTTCTACTCTAAGGCATGTCCCTAAAGGTATTCTCTGGTTGCATCACCCATATGACTCCTGTTCAGTCTAAAGAACCCAGTGCTATTACAACCATTGAGAATTTATGTGGGATCAAGCACAATGCTGCCTAGTAAGGCTGGAGAAGTGACAAAGCTGGGATCTTTCTTTATGTGATACTGGCAATCCACTTCTACACTTAACTTTCCCCTGATGCTGGATTAAGAGCCCATTTTTCCACCAAATCTCTGTTATAGCATTTACCCTACAATATTATAATTTGGGCTATGAGATACTCAACGGAAAACAATGAGCCATCTCTCTCTTTACATGTATTCATCACCGGACATAATGTTCCACTCATAATAGGCACTTAACTAGGGGGTGCAAACCAGTTCATCAATTGCCAAGGTGGTCAACATAATATTTATTAGAAATACCTTGAGTGCTGGTCTTGGGGATAATTTCTCCATATTCTAGTTCTTATTATCACCACTAACCTTCTGTTTTGTAAACATGTCTTTATGCATTGTCCTTCACCATTCCTCATAGGAAGTTCCTTTGGATATCAGTCCAGGAGCACAGACCTGGTATCTCTGATTTCATCTACTCTCTAGAAAGGAAAGGCAGAAGGAAATCAATAGTTACACAGGTCACTTGTATGGATCTTGGGTGTAAGTGATGAGAGTCAGATAAAGTTCCCTTTTTTAGCTATTTCTAACATCAAACAGTATAAACTGGAGGTTATATGTATCCAAAATTTCCTATTGTCTATATAAATAAAAGTTAGAAGAAAAACAGAAAAAATCTAGACCTGTAGAATTCATTTTCTTAATTTTTCATGGAGTATTTGGCTTCCTGTTAGACAATAACTATCTTTTTTCTATGTAGCTTAACTTTTGATGAATTTTGTATAAAGTTTTATAATCTAACTATAGTTATATTAAAGACATTATTTTGCATGTTGAAAGCACTGTACTGCTTTTCCAGTGAGACAAACTGACAGCGGTGTCCTTCGTGTTTTCATCAGTGTGTCTAGAACCAAGTGAAAATCCTCAGCATAGTTTTGAGCACAGAGCACAGTAACGCGTAGGGAGTAAATTCATGATCCTAAAATCCGGGATAGAGATAACTTTCAAAAATTAGAGACTTAGCACTTTCTGTTCAAATATTTACCAAACATGAATTTTAAATATTGCATGAAAATAGTTGTTATTTAAAATATAGAAGTCCCACAAAACTAAAAACAAATCGCAAGCCGTAGGTGTTTGCATGATGATTTGAAAACAATCTTATCAAAAACCCTTCCAGGAAAGAGTCTCCCTTTGTCCTTGAATGGGAATATCACAAATACGAGTAGTATGTCACTTTCATCATAAACAGCAAGAAAGGAAACACTTGGATGAAAGGTTCAAGGGGGTGGGTCAAAAATAGCTTCCGGAATTTATAACTTATCTTGGATGCTGGGCCTACCTGCCCTCACAGCCTACAGGCACAGAGCACAACTTTCAGAGTCAAGGAGCTGGCTTCTGGCCCTTAACTTCCTTTAATGTTTCTTGGTAGTCTTCAATTCTCCAATCCTCTGCATTTTTTTTATCTGTTAAATAACAGTGTTTTCTTCATAGGGTTATTATAGCAGTAGGTATAAAAAGTAGACTGTGTGCTCACTTTGGTAGCACATATAATAAAATGGGAATGATGCAGAGAAAGTTAGCATAGATCTTGTGAAAGATGACATGCAGATTCCTGAAGTGTTCCTTATTTTTTTTTTAAAAAAAGTAAACTGTGAAAAATGGTTGAATAAGCTATAGGACACTATACAATATCACAATATCAGTAAGATGATTATTCATTTTTCATTCCTTTCTATACAGTGTCTACTCGTGTCCTGCATGAAGACAGCAACTGCAAAGATGGGCTTGGCCTGGGAAACCCCTCCAAGCCCTTCCAAAACCTTGCAGAGTGCCTTAGTATTCATCTAGCCTGAGTCAGACTCGGGCCAGTCCTTGATGTCATTAAGTCTTTGGGAACTTGTACAGCAAGTTTTTTTTTCCACCACAAACCAAGCTCTTGCATTCCAATAAAGATGCTGTATGGGAGTAACTATTCAAAGTAGAGCATTTTAAGTGGATTTCTTTAGGATTAGAGCTTCAAATTCACATTGGTGTCTTCAGACGTAATTTAAATGAGCTGAACTGAGTCCTACAGAAGTTAAAGCTTATCAATCACTAGAACTGCCCTCTGTTTCCTTTCCTAGTTTGGTTTGGCCAGGGATCTCAAGCTCTTGCCACTGTGACCTTCCCACAGGGACGGACTACAGTTTCAAACTGTGAGAAAATAAATCCTCCCTTCCTTAAAAAAAAAAAAAAAAAGAAAGGAAGAAAAAAAATTAAGCAAATTCTACTTCAGACCGCTTCAAGCTTATTGTGATTGGTGCTTTCTCCTTCTTTGGATAATCACATTCATTTTTTCCCCTTTTAGAATTGGATTGTAGTTTCTATTTTGGGCGAGGTCCTAGTATAGGCTTCACTACTGGATTTCAGAAATATCAAACTAAGTGATCAAAGGAACTCATTCGAGGTCCCCCAACCCCCAGGAGACACGAAGAGGACAAAGGGATACATCTGGGGTTGCAGTGCCCACCCCTCCAGTGGTGGCCGGCAGACGGCACACTGAACCTTCCTATAAGGTTCATGACAATGCGAGTACTGGCTTGGCTCTGACACTGTATTAGATATGTGAAGATCCAAGCTGCTCTCTACATAACTCAGGGCAGAATAGGGATTGCTTTGTAGGCTCCCTGGCTGTTTTAAAGTTTGCTTTTAACCCAGTGACTTTGAAATTTCTCAGTATATTTTTTGTGTGTGTGTGTGCGCGCGCGAGCGGAAAAAAGAGTCAGACAGAGGAGAACTGATGTTCCCTGGGGGCGCATCGTGTTTTCCACTTCCCTTTATAGCAAAGGTTTTCTTGCATTTTATCTTCTATCTCCTCCTACAAGGTAAGATTTGAGCAGTCTCTTTCTTACCAAATCTCAGGAATAGATGCTGTAAGGTCGTGCACCATCCACTCAGTCTTAAATGCTTTCTCACAAATAGAAGGATGCAGGAGTGTTCCTTCACTTCTCATAATACTGTGTAGAATTTGGGCCTTCTCATTAGACACCCGGAACACCAAATCGCTAGATATTTCTAAAAAAAACATTTGAAATCTTCATTGCAAAAAATTAAAATAATGATGTTTTTATAATTGTGATTTCCATCTAGCATTAGCTGAATATATTTTTTTTTTCTTTTTCTAGTGGAGCAGAGTGTGATAAAGCAAAGAACGCTTCCATATCCTGAGATCATCTGGGCACTTCATCTTGTAATTTAATTGTGTTACCAGAAAAATCCTAAGGGCTATATCTTTGGAATGTAATTTGAGAGGAGCAGGAATGGGTTCAGAAAGGCTAAATGATAAATTGAAATACACAGCTGATACACAATGGATCCATAATTTAAAATCATTTTGTCTAATTCCAAAACTCACACATTTACCCTGGCTTCTAATGCCTCCTAGAAAGGGGGAAAATTTTGAGGCACTAATGTAGCCCCGGGGGGGGGGAAATAAACAGTGAAGATTTATGGTCTGGTTCCCTATTTCTGAACAGTTCTTCCATGGAATGGTAAATGTGCCCCATATTACACTCTGAGACTGTCAAAAACAGTGGGTACTGGTAAATTTTTAACTGAGGTTAGTGCAAAATTCAGCATCTTCACTTTTCCACTACTGACAATTCTTCTGGAATCCCCAGTAGACGCACTTTGAAAGATTTCCCCCTTTGTCTGAGTGAGCATTCCTCACCTGCTTCCCTGCTTCATTTCCACACACTGTATTGAACAGAAATACAGATAAATGTTTTCAGAGAAAAGGGAAGGGAGCAACGATAGACCAGTCAGAGTGCCCCTTCTCCTGGTTTAAAATGATGGATGAGGTAGTTTGGTAATATACTTTGCAACATACAACAAAACAACAATCCCCATTAAATACATCAGAAATAAAACACCTGTGTTCTACCCGGGTCTCAAATCTGATTCCTAGTCCATACTTGCTTTGAATCATGGGCATTTAAATCATTTATTTGCTATTTGTGGCAAAGCCATCAGCTATGGGGACGCAAAGACTCTTTCTCTGGGGAAGAAAGCCATACTTAACATGTTGATAGTGATGAGTCCATTCAGTCATGACTTTTGTTTATTTTTCAATTAGCGGAAAAGTAACAGTTTTGTTAAGCGATTTTATACATGGTTTTTGTTGGGGTTGAGCCTCCTCCCTGTTTCTCTCTTCCATCTTCTCACTCCACTCTTGCTTGTGTCCTTTCACCCCAAAAAGTCCCCTTTCTACTTGCGTACATTCTGTCTTACGTATTACTGATCCTCCTCAAACTCTTTCCCTCGGACAGATTTCTTCTACAGTAGCCCGCTCGTGGTTTCATGACCTATATGTCTGCTCACCCTCTCACATATGAATATATTCATATTCATAGCATTGACAGCAAGAACCTCTTCATGAGACAGAGCATGCTGTATTTGTTTTACCAACTCTAGAATATCTCAATAACAGAATAATTTCTAGATTTGTTTATTTTAATGAAACTTTCATAATTTCGCTTTCCTTTATGGCTGTATAAAATTCCACTGTGCATATGTGCCACTTTTCCTAATTGTTATTGACAGAACTGTCATGAACATGTATGTGCAACTTTGGTGTCAGAGACTAGACAGTCTCTTTGGGAATGTGCCTAAACAAGGTATGACTGGATAATTGTAGTTTTCGTCTTCTGTGTTTGTATGTGTATATGTGTATGTACATATGGGGGACAAAGGGCCACCTTGGCTGTTGTTCCTTGGACACAGACCACTTTTTTATTTCTCTTTTAACTTCTCTTCTCTTCTCTTCTCTTCTCTTCTCTTCTCTTCTCTTCTCTTCTCTTCTCTTCTCTCCTCTCCTCTCCTCTCCTCTCCTCTCCTCTCCTCTCCTCTCCTCTCCTCTCTTCTCTTCTCTTCTCTTTTCTCTCCCCCTCTTTTTTTAAAGTCTCTCTTACTTGTCCAGTTCTCATAAATTAGGCCATGATGGCTGACCAACAAGGCCCAGAGATTCATCTGTCTCTAGCACTGAGATTACAAGCAGACACCACCATGATTGCCATTTTTAAAATGTGGATTCTGGATGTTTAACTCTGTTCTTGTGTTTGCAAGGCAAGTATTTTCTTGCCTCGCTACCTGAGCTACCTTCCCAGTCTCTATTTTCACTGTTTGAAAAGCTTTCACACTGATTTCCATAGATGCTGCCTCAGTTCCCACTCTCACCAGCAGCGAATGAGGATTACCCTTTGTCTGCATTCTCACTGGCATTTTGAATTCACCTTATTCTATAATAGAGGACCATATTCAGGAATCACGAAAGGGTCACAAGAAATAGTCACTAATGTGCCTTTAGAAGTCTTTCATCATCAGTTGTTTCTAAGGAATCTTTAGTCAATCTTTCTTACCTGTTTTAAACTGTACAAGGGCACAGAATCATTTATTGCTAGAACTGGCCAGTCTTGAGGTTTCTGCTCTCGTGTTAGGTGCTGTTTTAAGTACTGGTGGATAGTAGACTAAACAAAGCAAGATTTTGGTTGACGTGGGTAGTCCATGTGTGCATGTGTGCGTATGTGTGAGGTGAGAAACTGTTACTATATGCGGAGCAAAAGGGAAGCAGCCTTGTCTGGCGTTTGCAGAAATAGCGAGGAGGCCAGAGTGGATTGAAGAAAAGAATGTGGTGACTGGTAGGGTAAGCAGCAAGGGGGTTGTGATGGGGCTGTGCTCTGCGTTGTATTTTCAGTGTTGTCTGAGACCTTTATACTGGAGGGTCAGTTACCAGCTCTGCTGAGTAGTGATAGAACCCAGGAGAAGGAAGTTCTGCTGCACACCGCTTGTTCGTCTCCCAGCTGCCCAGACTCCCAAATAATCTCACAAAACAATATTATTTAGCACACATATCAACAGTTAATTGTCTCATTCATATGTGTACATGCACCAAGGACGACCCACATAAACCAAAATATTTATCCTGTTATCCACCATTTGCAAAACAGGGATGTGTACTTTCAATGTTTGCAGTATTCTTTCTTTCTTTTTGGTTCCCAATTCCTATGAGGTAAAGCGATCTCTCTGGTACAGTTCTGAAGGCTGAAGAGTCAGTTAACATTGGGGTGAAACTTATGAAATGTGGAGCCAACATAAAACTTTCTTTTAGCTTGTTTAGATTTATTTCATTTTCTGTCCAAAATGTTTTTCCTGAAGGCTTATACGTGTATCACATATCACATGCCAGCCTGGCATCCATGGATGACAGGAATGGGCGTCATATCCAATGGAACCGGAGTTGCAGGTGGTAGTATGCCATCATGTGTATGCTGGGACTTGAACTTGAGACTTCTGAAAGAGCACTGAGTATTCTTAACCACTGAACAATCTCTCTAACCTGCTGCACCTTGCCTTTAGATCATAGGTATTTGTCAAAGCAATGCAAAGCTAATCTAGT
Organism: Myodes glareolus; assembly: GCF_982192425.1. NCBI lineage: Eukaryota > Metazoa > Chordata > Mammalia > Rodentia > Cricetidae > Myodes > Myodes glareolus. The sequence goes on along the minus strand of NC_142042.1, from coordinate 24,431,241 downwards.
CTTGTATGCTATGGCTAAGGCAGTATATTTTTATTTCACATAAAATGGGTACCATTAGAGGAAGGATGGCATAATCCAGCTACTGTGCTCAGAGAAAACAGAAGAGCAAGAAACAAACAATTGTTTTCATTAACTGTCTGTGGACAAATGAAGAGCATTTATATAATATTGAGTGAGATAATGCAGAGTTACTATATTGGTTGCTTTTGTGTAGGGACATCAAAATAGCTGGAAGCAATTTAGAGAGAATAATTACTTTGGTTTTTGGCCTCACAGGGTTCAGCCTATGGCCGTGTTGATCTGTTCACATGGGCAGAACATCATGGTGGCAAGTGAGGATATTTATGCCATGAGGGACAGGTAAGGGAGAGGAAGAGGGGAACCATATATAACCTTCAAGTCATGCCGTTTGGGACCTTCCAGCTGGATCCCATCTCCTAAACTTTCCATAATCTCCCCAAATGGTGTCACCATCTGGGGACCATATATTCAGTACATGGTCCTGTGAGAGATGATTTCTTATTCAAGTCATAGCAATTCAACATACCCTAGGGCCCTAAGCATGCTCCCCTAGAATCCAAGCATCAATTTATAGCATGGAGGTCAGCTTATGTATTGTAGCTTCATTTCTTACTTGTTTGATACATTTCTTGAACTTCTCATCTTTAAAGTATGAATAACAAGGGCTCTTCATCACAGAATTATTATAACAATTTTAATACTATAAAATGACCAAAACTCCACCATCTTTTTAGTGACCACTCAGTATTGAGATTTTCTATATGACTTTGTGACATTTATGCTTGATAAAACTGATTCAGATGTTTCCTTTCATAAGGCCTATGGTAAGTAAATTATAAACTGATATTTCCAGTTTGTAAAAGTTCAGAGAAGTAAGGTGACTGGTTCAAGATCATCTATCCAGGCAATAGGGTGAAGTAATGGAATCCAGGTGGCCCCACTCCAGTTGCTATTTTTATTAAGATTCACTGCAGGTGCATTTGGATATCTGCAGAAGTCTAACTGTAGATGCATTTGGATATCTGCAGAAGTCTAACTGTAGATGCATTTGGATATTTGCATAGGTCTGTCTGCAGGTGCATTTGGATATTTGCATAGCTCTAACTGCAGGTGCATTTGGGTATTTGCATAGCTCTAACTGCAGGTGCATTTGGGTATTTGCATAGCTCTAACTGCAGGTGCATTTGGATATTTGCATAGCTCTAACTGCAGGTGCAGTTGGATATTTGCATAGCTCTAACTGCAGGTGCATTTGGATATTTGCATAGCTCTAACTGCAGGTGCATTTGGATATTTGCATAGCTCTAACTGCAGGTGCAGTTGGATATTTGCATAGCTTTAACTGCAGGTGCAGTTGGGTATTTGCATAGCTCTAACTGCAGGTGCATTTGGATATTTGCATAGCTCTAACTGCAGGTGCAGTTGGGTATTTGCATAGGTCGAAGAAGAGATAAAGATAAGTTTCCTAAATAAATATTATTCTTACTATTTTATCAAAACTCCAAATAAATCACTTGTTTATTTAATTAGCATACACACTAATACACGAAAGAAGTGACACTAGAAAGGAGAACCCTTTAGGAAGAAGACAAATCTGGGCTGCTAGAACATAAAGCATGCATTTAGAAGACGATACCAATCAGCTGTTGACACATCGTATAATTCGGAGAAAACTGCCTAACATCTTGAATCTTTAGTTTCTTCATCTGCTAAATGAAATCTCAGTATATTCTCATATCTGCTGGCTAGATTTTTCAAACTATATGCCAAGATAAAGATGGAAACACTAAGGAAAAAAAATGCTCCATATACCACATGTGTTGTTACTATTGAACGTCTCTAAGAAAATTCAGATCTAGACACCTCTAACACACCTTCTGGGGCTCGTTACTAAGCATTTGATCAAAAACTTAAATTCTTTCTACTTCCTAGGGGGAAGGGGAGGGTGAACTAAAAACGTTTCCCCTTGAGGCTTAAATTCATAAAAGTTTTCTTTCATTGCTTGGAAAAAAGTTGTCCAAACCTTCTTTTCCTCCTGTTTTTTTCCCCATTGAAGAGACCACCAGGTGTCTTATTCTCTCCTAGCTCCTGTAACAAAGCCCTATAGACCGGGTCACACACACACAACCAAAATCTACTTCTCATAGTTCTAGAAGCTGGAAAATCCAAGAACAGCGTGGCAAGCTAAGCATCTTGTGAGATCCACCATTCTGATTCACAGAGGTCAATGGAAGCTGATGTTCCCTACTTACTGTGTCCTCCTGTAGTGAAGAGGACAAAGGGCCTTCTTCGGGCTTCTTTTGTAATGTCACTAATCCCATTCACAGAGTTCTTACAGTTGAAATGCCTTCCCAAAGGCCACATCTACAAACACCTGGATACTGGGAATTGAGTAATAATTTCTGAATTTAATGGGGTTATAAATATTGACATTGACACCTGGCTTTCTCTATTATGAGTAGTTATTGCCAGGGGTAAGAGTTTAAACCCCTGTTTGTTTCAATAAATGTATATTATCTCTTATATACCAATCATGTGTTAAGGGAGAAGAAGGTATCAGTCTAAACCTCATGAAACGCAGAAACCAATGGGAGAAAACAGTTTTGCAACGTTTCCCCAAACCACATTGTTAAAGCTACAAGAAGGGCATTTACAGAGTGTATCAGCAGTGGAGTTCAAAGTGTGCCTAAGTCTGGATGATGTATGCAGAGAATGGGACCAAAGTGGGTAAAAGTGACATTTCAATTGAACTATGAGTTAGAAAAAAGATTGTCAAGGTAAAGGGGTATTATATGTGGTGTAACCAAAATGCTACCAAATGAGAATGTTATATGGGATAAAACTGAATGTGAAAGCACAATTTAGAAACGTGTGTGGTGGTTGATCAATAACTGTTTAATGAGGACAGTGATGGGGTTCGTCTGAGTTGAGTATACCTTTGCTAAGGAGCAGCTAGGATGCAGTGCCAAGAAGTATGAAGAAACACAGTTAAAGTAGGAACCAAAGTTATAAAGTAAAGACACAGAAACTGCATATGAAAATAATCTGAGTAGAATGTGTAGGAGCTACTGAACAACCAAAAAAAAAAAGAAGAAGGTGGAGTCTAAATAGGAAAACCTAAGACTACCTCTACCTTAGGATTCTCTATAAAAAGAAACAGAGAAGAAGGCCTTGGTGGTAGATGAGAAGACTGAGACCCAAGGTACCATAGTCATGGTCACAGGAAGTTTCTGATGTATTTAAGGGACTTAGCTAATACATTGTGGAGTTATAGAGAAGTTGCAAGCCATCAGTAAAGGTTCATAATTGGGATGGTGACTCTGGTAAGTCTAAAATAGAGTGATAAATAATGTGGAGAGAATAGATAAAGAAGCCGGGAGGCAGATACAAAAACAAACAAAAAAATCAGAAAAAAAAAGAAGAACAATGAGATAACCTTAGAAAACCAAGTTAAAACAGCAATAGAACAAAAAAAAATGTATGGAACAGATCAAGGCACAGAGGGGTGGGACAATAGGAAGAGGCTTTTGTATCTCTGATGCAAAAGAAGGCAAGAGTTTGAAGACAGTGCTTACATGGTACAAGATGTACCCATTAGAAATGCCCATTGATTCTGAACACTAACCTGATTCAGTCATTATCCTTTTCCAGTGTGTTCATAATGCCCAAATCCAAAGATTAATTAGCTATAGGAGTAGCTTCTGCAAGAACACAGCTGGAGCATATTCATAGGTTTAAGAGCTGGGGCACTGATGTTTTGGAGAGAGCAGTGTTTAACGAAACAACATATTGTGGATGCAAAAGACTTGATTCAAAGACCGACTTTTCCTGTGGAGACGGACTAAGGTGACACGCGCACACGTGTGGCACTAATCAGTTTTGTGTCATGGTGATGAAAATGCCTGCTGGAAACAATTTATAGAGGATGTATTTGGGGCTCATAGTTTCAGAGACTTCATTTTCTGAAGACTTCACAGCAACCCCAACCAGTACCTCAATTGAGGAATTAATGTTCAAAACATGAACTGGGAGGAGAAACTTGAGCTTTGAACCATCGTATGCGGTATGGGCACTGCATATTTCTCTGACAGGGAGGGGTATAACCCAGGGCGTGTACTTCACATAGTGGAACAAGTGTTAATTTCTCCCATAATGTTATTCCTTTTGGTCTCCGGTCCCTTTAAGGGACAAGCCACGCCCACTCCCAGCAACTTCTGACCTCTCCTCGCCATCTTTCTTTCCTTTCTGTTCCCTCTCTTGGCGTGTGCACACGTGTTTTCCCACCTCTCTCTCTATTTTTCCCTGTCGCTTTTTTTTCCCTCTGCCGCTCTCTGTGGGGAATCTGCACCGCTCTAGCCGTCTCTGCCTAGACTAGCGGTTGCGGTCACACCAGCATTATATTTTCTAAGGAATAAAACATACTCTCAGATATTTTAGTGTCAAAATACCTTGTAACGATAATAGTTTAAAAGTATGGTAGAAACGGGCTTTGTGTGAGTGATCTGTTGAATTTGTAGCCTGTTCTCAGAGGAGGAGGCTTAGTCAGGTGGTCAGGAAAGGCCACAGACTCGGTGGCACTGATCAGTGAAGGCAAGCAGCCGGTATTTCTGATATTTATCAAGGACAAACCTGGACTCCAAACCTGAAACTTTGTGCGGTGCATATCCTATCTGGCTTATGTTGTCTCCAATAAGGAAGAAAGGATCAGATGGGTGGCAGATACCCGGCCATATGCATATTTATAATATGGCAAATGTGCCACCAGGCTGACTAATTCAAGCATACAAGAGCTGAAAAGTTTAGATGGAAGCTGATGTTTTCAGGATTCCAGGATGTGGCTCTGCCAGATCAGTGTGTTAACTTAATGAGAGAGAACATTTCCTGATTCAGGAAGGAAAGCAGCCCCGCTGTCCTGATGAACGAACACATGGATCCCTCTGTGCTTTACAGTTCACCCTTATCCCCCCCCACCCCCCCACCAACTCCCTACACAAAAAGCACTCATCTGACTCATTGTGAAAATACCCCCAGGGCTTGGATATTGCCCATCTGATATCTCTAGCTTTGCTGCAAGCCGTGGTAATTGCTCTCTGTAAATGTGTTGTTTCTGAATCCCCTCTAATGCAGTCCTTTGTTCCTCTCTGCTTATTCCCTCCTTTGCTTTCGAGTGGCTTCCTGTCTCACCCTTCTCAATAGTCACCATAGTGTTAGACACCTCAATAATTATGCCTCCCTACGTGGTCCTTTATAATGAAGAAAAATCTAATTTTTCTCCCTGCTCTTCAGTTATAAACATTGATGCCATTTGCCATTTATAGCCATTTCTGCCCTTTTCCCTCCCTTTGGTAATTTTTCCTGTAATAAAGTGCTCTAACCTGTACGTGTATTTACTTCTCCAGCTACGCTGCTGTCATCTCGTGCTGAACTCATACCCAACATTAGTCATTGTTTCATTTTTCGACCGCTCAATCAGGTCGATACCACACTGCTGAAGTTCGGGGCTCACATGCTAAATGCCCAGTTGAAGGTGGAGCTTATTAGACAATTTCAGGTCAATGTGGGCACAGGCACAAGGGAGATTGAGAGGTGCTAGTCTCTTTGTTTCTGATGAGGTGAGATGCTTACTTGATTGCACTCTGCCCACCATTGCTGTGGTGCCTCATCACATGCCCCAAAGCAATGTGTTCAAGCAACCATGAACTGAAACTTCCAAAAAACATGTCTTATTTTTATTGTTAACTGGGTTGGCTTGTTACAGAGTTGGAAAACTGACAAACACACGCTCAGGTGAAAAGCCTACACCAAAGGCAGTCTACTTCTTCCTGAAGTATCTCTATCTTAGGTTCCAGCCTGACAATAAAAGAGGAATTTGCTTAACAAGGTGTGAAGAAAAATGGAAACCATCAAAGCTCTTCAGAATGTATCACTGGAGTCTATTGTACCAAGGTTTCTCCAAAGTGAAATGCTTGTCTATTTTAATCATTTCGTCTTCACTCCCTGAACTTAAAGTTCCGTCTAGCTTTGTTCCCTCTACCCTTAACGTACTGTCAGCGAAACCCACACCCAGCTGCCATTTGGCATCTTTGGCGATCTCTGAGTTCTACGATATATTCAGAAAATTAGGTTTGGTTGAAACATAAATGTTTTAGTCTTTTTTCTATTGCTAATAACATAATACCACAGAATAAGGAAGTCATAGGAAGACAGGGTTTTATTAGCTCATGATCATGATACGGAGTTGACTGATCAGAATATTTGACATCTGGCTACCTGGTGAGAGCCTTCTTGAGGGCAAAGCCCTGAAATGATCCTGGGCATCAATTGACAAGAGACAGAGATCAGGCAAGCTGGCTTTCATGGCAGCCCCATTTGAGATGGATTTCCATCTGGTCGTATCTCTCACTGTCTTATAATGGTGATTGCAATTCAGTATGAGTTTCAGAGGCAACAAACTATATGCAAACCAGAATTGAGGAATGGCTCTGCCCTGTTATTGGACCTCTGTATTTTCATTGCCCGAACACAATAATTAACTCCCAAACAAACTTACTTCCTGTTGGAAGTAGTCTGTATTCCATTCCCTTTATGTCTGAGGAAAAAAAAAATATGTGGGGCTTTCCGTTTGTATGTTTGATGAAACCAAATTTCTTGGGAGACAGTAGCATTTTGACTTTGTCTCATTTCAGTGAGACAGACAAGGAAAGAGGCCCAACAAAGGAATATTCTGGGAAAGAAGTCTATTCCCTAATAGTTCTAGTTTATATATAGAATCCCAGGAAACTCATGAATTTTAAACAGGATTTAATTTGGAAGTACGTACATATTTTATCTTCCAGAGATATGGTGGAATTTTTATGCAAAACCCAAATAAAAGGAGACTTTTAGGGAAGTAGCTGTAGCTATGCTATCCTCTGTACTGTGGAGGAACTCTCCAGAGGTCATGGGTCACACTGGCTGGAGGACCTCAGTAATAATGGTAGCTGTCTGACTGTAGAGCCTGGATACTTGGAAGGGTTTTTAACATTAACCTGGATGGTGAAAGGAATTCTAGGAAACTCAACATTGTGAAAAAAAGGAGAGAATGCTTTCTATTCACCAGACCCTTCAATTAAATAGGAAGAATCGGGAGAGCAGGCAATACATCTATGTCGTACAACTGGTCGTGAATATCACGACATGGCACCTGTAGATAGGTTTCCTGCTAGCAGAGCCCAGACTGTGGTCAGTTCATGCCTGTGTCTGGTGGCAGAGAAGATGGGATATGACTAAAGTAGAAGTCACAATAATATAGATGAAATTGATCATTCCAAATCTCTACCCATTTGTTTTTCCTTAATCTTTAGGGACATAATATTGCAGGCACTGTTTTGCACAGATGCTGCCTCTCATTCAAATCAGCAAAACAGACGCCATATACTTTGTCAGATGTTTGAAATACAGAGAAGAAACTTATGAGTCCTGTTTTTAACTTGTGTCTGGAATGTTTTGTCGATGAGAGGATGTGAGTTATTCTCTCATAAGATGATGTGTAAGTACTCTTACAAATGATTTCTGACTCACAAAAATTATACATTTATACTAGTTGTCAGTGGGGTGTCATGTATGCTATTTCCTGTCTAAATGTCAGAGACAGTGGCTGTGTGTAATAGAATATATCCAACCCTTTGAGAAACCTGACACTACTGGACACATGAATGGATGTTGCTGGCTCCTGAGCCAGCCATCTCTTTGAAGAATACATAACTGCAATCCATTGTGTAAACAAGAGAGAAGTGTAAGACTGTGTTTGACTTAGAGTTTTCAAATGATGTGCTTGTGTCCAGGAAGCATTTAAGTTCAAAGGCTTTAGAGACAAAACAATTGGAATTGCAGAAACATGAGCACAGATAGTGCTATTTGTAATAGAAATGGGTAGAAGTAAGAGTCATGGCTAAGGTGAAAATCTTGCTTTGTATTAAACCGGAATGTGTGTGATTGTTCTAAACACATCCATTCTTCTCACAATGGGTGTTTTTTTTTCTCCTCAGTTCTTTCTCATAGAGAGAAAAGGATAGACCCAAGGACAGATAGTCCTATATGGGAGATAGATTGAAATGCAGATATTTTTGGCTTCCTTTTCTCTACTGAGCCCATTAGATTATGTCTCCTTTTATTTCTGTTATTTGATTTTCTGTTCTCTCTGTGTTGACATATTTGAAGTGATAAAATACATTTTTGTTCTTACGCTACTAATGCAGTAGAGGTATTTTTTTCAATTTTGCCAAACTACAACACACTAAACATGGCAAATAACTGCTTTCAGCACTATTTTTTTCCCAAGGCATGCCTTCAAATGGGAGTTAAAAATAGGAATGCAGATGCTAATAACAGTATTGATAAAAGAAACTCCAGCTTCGAAAGTGAGAAATCCAATTATAAAAAAAAACATGATGAAAGTATTTGAGGAAAACATTCTGCAGCAGATGAGAGTACTAATGGAAATTTTAGTTCCATTATTGTACTATTATATATCATAAATTAAATATATATTATAAATGAAATATAGTTTTCTCAATGTAACCTGAGATTAACTAGGACTTTCTATTCTCATAACTAATGAGTCTGGAGCTGACACCTTATATTTAGATTCCATTTAATGTGTAGAGAAAGAAAGAAAGAAAGAAAGAAAGAAAGAAAGAAGGAAAGAAAAAAAGAAAAGAAAGAAAGAAAAAGAGAAAGGAAGGAAGAAAATTAGGCATACTAGGTCAAGCATCTGTGCATTGGACTTGGTCCAAGTAGCCTCTGATTGTTTATATACACTCTAGCTGTCTGCATCTCAAGGAATTTAGTACTTAAGAACCAAGAATTCCAAGGTTTCTTAATATGTAAATAGTGTGTACTTAGACGAAGGCAGTATTAGCTTAAAATGCTTTAGTTTTTATATATTCTTACTCAAAGGAGCTTAAAATACATCTCAGGCCACATGCCATTAATTTTCCTGGCATTTTTTTAAGAGAAAGGGGCAAAAATTATTCTGTTAGTATTAGCTTTCTTATATATTTACATTGAAGGAACTCTGTAAATCTTTAGGAAGCTGCTATGCCAACCTTCAGGCTGTTTATACTTTAAGAATCCCTAGTATGCTCAACTCTACAGATGTCAAATCTATGCATGCCAATGAAGAATCAAATACCCTTAAGAGCCTAAGATTCTATGCTTAGAGGTAGAGACTGGGAGTTGAGGAAGGAGAATTTGCTCTTCCGCTATATGAATATGATCAAAAAATGCCTAACTGCATCTAGGCTAAGTAATGGCAGCTTAAGGAACACGGACTGTGTCCCAGATTCAATAGGCCTCTTTGAGCTAACCTATGACCTCACATATTCTGATGCATGTGCCAACACTACAGTTGCTCAACACAGGAAAGGGAGACTCACTCTGTGGTTGGTTTTTAACAAAGTCTTACATTCCGTATAGAACCATCTATTCAATTTGTAGGGCTACAGTAATCTATACAACTTATGGATCAATGCATCAAACATTAAATTATTAAATGTGTAACACCCTCTTTCACTGATTAATAAGCCATTGTAGTAGACTGTGGAACCAGATTCCAGTTTAGAATTCTTGTAATAGGACTGAATTGTGTATGCTTCAAATTCATATGATAAAGTTATATTCCCCTTATGTTCCTCAAAATGTCATTGCTTGGGGACAAAGGGTGCTAGTTAAATTTCTGCTACTATAACAAGATATCTGAGAGAGACAACTCATACAGAAAACAGGTTTATTTTTGGCACATAATTATGGCCATTTCAGCCCATGATCATTATAGGTCTCACACGTTGACCTTGTGGGAAGGTAGTAAATTGTTGTGCATGTGTAGTTGGAGAATGCTTGTTTGTTACCAGGCTTCCCAGACCCAAAATAATCACAGAGAAACTATATCAATTGCAACACTGCTTGATCAATGACTCTAGCATATTCCTAGCTAACTCTTACATCTTAAATTAAACCATTCCTATTATTTTGTGTTTACCACAAGGCATCTTTATTCATTAACCAATGGTAACAAAACATATGCACAGCATACAGAGGGGAATCCTACATCAGAGATGTACATGGCAGAGCCAAACAACTTCCTTCATGGACCAGGGATCACAAATACCAAGAAACAGACAGGTTCCATTATCCCCTCCAATGGCACACATCTAATGACCTAACATTTCCCAGTAGGCTACTTTTCTTAAGGTTCTGTTTCTTTCCAGGAGTGCCATCCTTGGGACTGAACCTTTAAAACATAAACCTGGGGCAGGGGAAGGGATGTCACAGGACAGATTATACAACAGATCTTTTAGTAAAAAAAAATCAAGATGCGATGCCGAGAGTGAAACCTAATCCACTAGAGGCGCCTCAGTACACGAGGAGGATGGTTGGGCAGAAGCTGACACAGTAGAAAGACAACAGGAAGTCACGCAGAAAAGTGAGGCCTTTCCAACCACAGAGAGAGTAGACACTAGAGAAAGGAGCCTTGCTAACATCTTGACCTCTCGGCTTTTTAGCCCTCAGAACTGTAAGAAAATCATATTTGCTTTTTAACCCACCCAATATGTGTTGTTGCATTTCTGCATTCTTAACAAACTAATGTACCCTCCAGATATCTGTCCCCATCTCTGGTATCTGTGCACATGGCAAATGCCTGTAGTATGATGAATGTAATGGAGAATGGGATTCTGCACAGCTCACCTGAAAGTTAAGAATATTGGTCTGGATTTTGTTAGTGACCCCAAGTAATCACTTTATCAGTTCAACACCAGATGAACTGTCGCTGTGCTGAAGAGAGGAAGCCAGATGGGAAGGAAAGCAAGGGACTGTAAGACGCTGTGCCATAGCGTCTGGATTGAAGTCAAAAGGAACGAACTCTTGAGCCTCACTTCCACAGAGAACTAAATTCTGCCGGCAGTCAGAGTGAGTCTGCAAATAGATTCTTCTTCTAGTCTCCATAAAAGCCTAGTCCAGGCAACACCTTGGCTTTGGGCTGACAGGAGCTCATCTAAGCGCTTTAGACTCTGACCTCTAGTATTGTGAGATAATGATAAATGGATGCCCTTGTTATTTCCTGAGTTTGTGGCCCATTCCTGTGCTGCACTAGAGACTGTTTCCCTATGATTGGGGGTTTAGTTCAGGAGAGGGTCATCATGTTTCTTGTTGGCTTTGTCTAATGGTTGGCTGTGCTATAGTTAGCAAGTATATAGCTTCAAACCCCGCCAGAGCTCCTACATAAAATACATTAAGAAACTGTTGTAGTGGAGATTTCATGTTTTTTTTTCCTTTTAAAATCAGAGGAATAGTATAATAAAAAAATAAGAATTTTGGTTCTTTTAAAGCAAAAGTTGGATGGAAGTGCAACAGATTTTATGGAGCAATACCAGATGGGAATGCATTAAAATAGCCCTAGCGCAAGGTGAGCAGGAATCAAGTCTGGGTAATAATAATGGCACTGTGCAAAAAGCATGCCTGGAGAAAGTGTGTGAGCTGGAATTGCAATAGTGTCTCTTTGGGGAAACACTTTGTATGCAGTTAATGATAACAAAACAAAGAATCGGGAATCAACATGAACAGAAAAAGATCTTTTGTCATAATTATTATGAGGATAATTGAAAGCATAATAATAGATTTGTCAGAGGGTATGGTGCAGAGGAATGAGACGAAAAACATGAAGGACTGTGACAAATCAAGGGGCAGAGTAAGAAAAATACAGAGACAAAGAGATAGAAGTAGAGATGAGCCATCTCAGAAGAGAAAGGTTTCGAGATGGTCCCTGGTGATCAGGAATGAATGCAGGGAGGATTGGAACTGGGACTCCACTTTCCTTCCTTGAGCTACCTCTCTACTGAACTTCTTGCTAGTGCTTTGGCTCCTGACTCAATGGTGGTTCTCATGGATTAATGAACTTGTGTGGGATTTCTGTATCTCTAAGCATGTTCCTGTTTGCTGACGTGGCTCTTCACACTCCTATTCTAAGCTCACTGTTTCTGGTCTTTCTTTACTTTTGTTTATAGTCCATCAGGATAGATGGAGATCCAAGAATTACGTTTCTTTCATACCATGTCCAGTAGACCTCAGCAACCAGAAAAAAGATGAGGAAAAAGAGCCTGAGAGTTGATGGTCATCAATAGTTTTTCAAAAAATTAAAAAAAACTTTCCAATGTACAAAAGCACTATTCCACGGCATGTGTGTATGTGACATGTATTGTGATGAATATGTGAGTGACTACAGGCATATACCTGCCTACTCCCATCATGCTGGGTTGGTTGCTATACTATTTAACCAAGACTATCTGGCCTTCAACTTCTGGCTGGATCTCCTATTTCCACCTCATTTTTAATCACAGGAACACTGAGGTTATAGATTTGTTCTACCACATCTGTTTTCCTTTTTCTCTTATTGAATATAGATTCTTTTCTTATACAGTATATCCTAATTGTAATTTCCCCTTCCTCTACACTTCCTCTCCTCTCTGGATGCACTCCCTATCTCTGTCTCTCTCAGTGACCCACTTGTTCTCACAGCCAGGAAGCCCATAAAGATACTAAGCTGATATCTATAATATATACACAGACGACCTGGTGCAGACGCATGTAGGCTCTGTACTTGTTGCTTCAGTATCTGAGAGTTCATATACGCCTTGCTTAGTTGATTCATAGGAGTTTGTTTTCCTAGTGTCCTCCATCCCCCGGACACAATTCTTCAGCTTCTTGTTTCACAGGATTCCCTGAGCTCTGAGGTAAGGGATTTGATGGAGACCTCCAATTTAGACTTTATCTTTGCTTAATACCTGCCTGTGGGTCTCTGCATCTATTCCCATCAGCTGCCAAATGAAGATTCTCCAATGATAACTGGATAAGGCCTGGGCCTATGAGTATAGCAGAATATCTTTAGGAATCATTTTGTTGATTATTTTTTCGACCAGCCACATTTGGTTTTACTCTAGGTCCTTTAAGCTAGCTATTCTCTGGTTGTTGGTTACCTAAGCAGTGTCAGATATAAGTTCCTTCTCATAGGTTGGGTCTTAATTCACATCATACGTTGGTTGGCTACTCCCGTAAGTCTGTACCACCATTAGGGACAAAACTTAGGCCATCAGTGCCTTCATCTACTAAGCCATCCTGCAAGCTCATCAACACTGTTCTTGTGAAAACCAACTCTTTTCACAAAAATTAAAATAATATTTTTGATAAGTTAATAATCCAAACAGAGACTTGCCTTTTAGTAAGACTAATTTAGAAGAGATTTGAAGAATATCAAATATGAAGATGAAGTTTGTATGCCTTATTTGGAAAATGTAGACCAACAGTTCAGGGAGATTTGTCATTACATATCTTGCTTATCTCTGTTCAGAATATGATAAGTTATTCCCATGTAGTTCATCTGACAGGGCAGGAAAAAAAGCAGCATATGAGCATGTGATCAGAGATGATGTAGATTATACATAAGTTATGAAGGTTCCTATGACCAAGATGTTAGTCACATGCAGTGGACAGTCAACAGATTACAGACATTTATTGAGTTCTTACTCTTTTCTGGGTCTTGAGTGTTGACAAGAATACAAGGTCCCTACCTTCAATAAATGTCCATTTTCAGAACTGAGAAGACAAAATCAAATACAAAACTAAATGCAGAAATCATTGCATTTGCTGTTTTCAGTGCATGTTGCTTTCATCTGTCTTCCAAATTTCTTTTTCTCACAAATTTCTTTGAATGCTGCATATTTTTCACCACACTGAAAGTTTTCCACAATTTTAAACCTTGGTTCATAATTAGACCTTAGGAAGATGTTAATCATTTAATAGTTAAACTCTACTGTTTCTTGATTTAGGTGTAACCAACTCAGAGGCCTGAGATTTATTCAACTAAGGAGCATCCCTGCCTCCATTTTAAATGAGCCTCTTCCATCTACCCTTTACCTAGAATGATCTTAAAGGTTAAAAAGACACAACCCCATTCATCATCTTTCAAAGGGTACTCGTCAACCAAGATTATGGTATAATACTTTAGTGAGGGTCTCTCGTTTTCATTCATTTCATCAGTCCCTTTACACCATTCTCTTTCATACTTCTCTAGCTCTGCTGCAGTAGAAATACTAAAAATTTACTCAGGATATAGAATTTAGGCCATTAGACTTGGTTTCAGACCAGGCTCTGAGATGTTCCCATTGCAGTAAGTCATCCAGACCTCCTTTTTTTTTTTTTTTCGGCTTGGGTTATATTTTGTCCTCCACAAGGATGATACAGTATTACCTAATTTATTTGATTCTCACAAGGAGCATATAAGAGATGTGTGTCAGCTTACTAGTTAAGAACCTTGTATATTGGCTTTAGCACATAGCATGCTAGATGTTAGCTATTATAATTACTTAGTGCCTGGTATAACCAATCTCTAATATTTGCCTAGGTATACATAAAATAAATTTCAATTATTTCTTTAAAAACAATCAAACAGGGTTAGAGAGATGGATTAGTGGTTAACAGCACTGGCTGGTTCCAGAGGACCCAGGTTTGATTTCCAGTCCTCACACAGTTACTCACAACTGTGTGTAATTCCAGTCCTCGGGTAGTTGATACCCTCTTCTGGGCTCCATGAACAGCAGATACCTACCCGTGTAGTGCATAGACACAGATGAAGACAAACATCTATAGAAATAAAAAACTAAATGTTTTAAATTTATCACATATATAACCTTCTCTGACCGATTTCCCTTGACTTATAAGAGCTAAGTTCTTCTGAATTTCTTAGAAAAGAATTTAATCCTAGGTACACTGTATTATACTTACATAACTTATGGAAAATACAATTTTAATAAGCTCCCAGTTGTTTCATTTGTGTTATCAGGGCAAAAGTACCTATTTTATAAGTTTTTCATTAATTCAAAATTTACAGTTACTGATAAAATATTTTCTTCAAATACACACAGGTGTTGTCATCTCCATATTTCTTCCCTATTTCATTATTTTTCTACTTCAATATTAATAGTCATAGAAGTAGTCTGTATCCCATTAGTATAACAAAACAACTGAGTTGGGTAAAATTTACAAAGAGAAAAGGTTTATGTAACTCATGGTTTTTGCAGGCTACAAGTCCAAATAGCATTATGGAAACTCATTGAGATATTTATCCCAGCTGCATTACCTGCAGGTGTTATTGAGATGAGCACTTGCTTGAGAGGAGAAATCATGCCCGGATTTCTAAATGAGAAAAAGTAAGGAAGCTTGTATCTTTTCTTCTACAGACTAACACTAGCTCATAGTAAGACTCTGTCTCTTAAAGGATTGCTACCTCTCAGCATCATCTTATTGATGAGCATACCCTCAGCATATGCTCCTTACAGCAGGATCAGGGGATTTCACGTTCAAATCATATCAGGCACTGTTCCTTCCAAATGGCACATTTATTGTTGGTCGCCTTAAGCCTTTCTTGGATGCTCCTATCATAAACACTAATCATTGAACTATTCCCTGTATATTGATTTTGGAAACAGGAAGACCATTGTCTGTGACTGACAGAAATTAAGCACAAATACCTTTTGTCTTTATTCATCAAGTAAAAAGGCATATAAAATGGAATCCAAGTTGCATGCAAAGAAAGACATCTTGGAAAAGGATATAAATTCTCCCAAGTGATAGGAGATTTTCCTTGTAATGAAAACTATGGAAAACCTACATAGTAATGAGCAGAAAAAAATTAAAACATGTAACTTAATATCATTAAGTTTAGTTCTGTAAAATGTACAAAATATACATTAACATTTATCTTTAAATAATAGTTGACATAATTAAGTAATACAGAATCCTCTCCTAATACTTCTGTATATCATTTCCAGTTCTATCATCCTACAATCTTGCAAATGCGTCCTTAATAAAATTATCCTGACAAACCCCAAATCTGTGCACAATCATGTGATTTGAACAATGTTATCTGAATGAGTGCATCAGAAGATGAAAAGAATTGATATTAGTGTCTTGGTAGATTTTTAATAATCGTTAGAGTGCTTACATGCTCTTCTCAGCTTTCCTAATAGCAGCTAATGATTGGTCTCAGACTCATTTCCATTTGCCTTTCTGTCCCTAAGCAAGTTGCCCTAAAAAGCTCTTGAAGTATTTCTTTCATTGATAAGACATGAGATAGTTCAGCTTCTTCACCAGATATTAAGGTGTGTTCTTAATAACCTGGCAGATTTAGAAGTACCATATTTGTGACCGAATGCTTTAAAATTGCTCTTTAATCTACAACCCTATGAAAGTTTTAGATTTCCCTCAAAAATCTTTGCCAACCATTTGGACCAGGCTGAATGGTTTCTTCAAAGAGGTGATTCATTGTTTCCTGTTTTGCACACACATACTCCAGAAAGAGATGAATTCCTAAGAAGAGTGACCCAGACTAAAGCTCAGGCAAATAAACAGTAACTGAGCTTCCTTGTTCTGGGTTGCCTGTGGCTATCTAAGAGTGGGCTGTATATGGTCAGAAGAGGAAAATCCTAAGGAGAGGGAGACCCTGACAGCCAATCAAATCATTGTGAACTGGAATAGCTCTGTGAAACTAGGAGAGAGAAAATGCCATAAAAATGCATCAAGTTAATTTCACGCTTTCCCACCTTCAACTTTTGCACAAATTAAATTTAATGCTCTTCAGCCTGAGTGGTCTGCATGCAAAATGGTATCACATGGTTGGGACTGATGGAGATAAAGGGGGCTTAGCATTACTTATAAAATGGTAAGAAATTGTTTGTTCTGTGATTATGAGTAATTTCATAGTAATTAAAACACACCCCCTCCTCTCCTTAAATGTACTGAAAGCTTGCATTAAATTTAATTAGAAATTAAAATGAGAATAGTTACTTTTGTTTCTACTAAATACCAAGGAAAGGTGACCAACTAAGTCAGCATCATGGTTTTAATACCCACACAGAAATGAATAGTTTTATTGTGTAGCCTCTAGATCTCTCTCTTGTTTAATTGGTTTAGAAACCAAATATGGTTTGGTCTTTTTGGAGACCATCTTATATAAATGTTAGGATAAAGCCAAAATGCCTTGCCTTTCTTCTTATAGTCCTGCTCTTCATTTTACCTTTGACCTTCCAGGGATCCACGAAGAAGGCTCTTTTTCTTCTGGAAAGAAGAGCTTAAACAAATCCTAGAAACTAGAAAGGTAATGATGGGCTGGGACAGAGAATCAATCTTTGTCAATGTAAGACACAGTTTACAATTCCTTCTGCTCATAATACTCCTGCGATACTCACTTCTATTCTATTTTGTAATGTGGTTATATTTTGGGGTCTGCGGCATGGGAATCCCTACCTGGTGGCTCCAAGGAAGAGTATGTTTCTCTGGGGTGTCCTTTGCAACCCACTGATCATTTGATGGTAAGAAATGCCCTATGAGAACAATGATGCACATTTGTACTGGAAGCTTCATTGGGTGTGACTTAATTTGATTTAACATTTCAGAAGATGCAAAAGGAACAGGGAATCTTTTCTTATTTTGTTTCACTGGCAGACAAGACACAAGGATATTGGAGATGCATTGGACTGCCATAGTCAACAGCTACCCTCCAACCCCACCAGGAAAAATGACTCTTGCAAAAGGGAGAACACAGACAGGCCCATAGACTACATTATGGGAAGGTAGAAAGAGTTTATCTAACTCAAATTAAACTGAGTCTTATTTCCTGGATAATACCTGAAGACACCTTAATCATTGTTCTTCACCCCAGCGTATCTGAAAAGCATGGCACATGTGGCAAAGACCCCATCTCTTCACTAGTAATTACAATAACATGTATACTCTTGCCTTGGACAATCTCAGCATTTGTAGATTTTTTTTCCCTCTAGTTAAAATAAAATATTGTTGAGAAACATTTTATTTGTCCCTGGACATCATTATTTTTTTCTTTCTTCTAAACATCTCTTTAAAACCCTGAAATCAAAGAAATGTCTATGCTTCTCTTTTGTGGGATCCAACTACACTCTCCTGAACCCCTCAGTCTCTAGGAGCCCTCTTTCCCATCTCTATTCTACTCTTTCCCTGTTCTCACCTCCAGCTCAAGGATGGATGACCTCTTTAGCCTTAGAGTTGCTTTGGTGCCTCTGTGAACATTTGACATCTATTCCAGGAGTGTTTGTTTTCCCCTAAAGTACCAGAAACCCTTTCATCTGTGTTTGTCTAATTGTACCATGGTATCAGCTCACATTTGTTTTTTTACAGTGGATTGTGATGCCCTTAGCAGTATGACTGTGTCTTTGTTAACGCTGTATTCCTCATGTCCTACCTAGTACCTTGGCATCCAAGTGTTTGATAAATCAAAGAATCAAGATCAGGATAAAAGTGGGCAAGTAGAGTACAACATAAGAGAAATAGAGTGATCCCATAAAAGGCTGTCAGCTGTCCTACTGTTCCACTTCACTTCCCCTGGGGCAGATAGTTGACACTGTATCAACATGGACAACATGAGGTAACTTTGAACCAAAGCTGGAACTGGTCAACATGATTCCCTAAGCAAGCAGACTCCTTGATCTGAACGACTCGGGATAAGCAATGGTGGTTTTCCTGTACTTGCGTGATAAATGACAAGTGAGTTTTGGAAACTGTAGGTGTGGTGTGGTATGGTAATACACAGAAAAGAGTTATAATCGTGAGTTATAATTTGTGACCTATTCACTACGCCAGATGTCAACTCTGGAAGGCATTTGCTTATATTATTGCCAAACAAATTGAGAGCCCTGCATCATTTTCACAATTTTATATATGAAGGGATAAAAAGAATATATCTCAGAATAGTTTGTGCAACTGCAAAATGTTGGAACGATGTAAACTGACTACATTAGTTCCAGCCAATACCTGCTCTTGCCAGAGAATCATTCTCAACATTTCCTACCACACCTGAAGAATGTGGAACAAAAAAGGTCCCAGATGATTAAAAGAGCCTCTGAAGTCTTGGGTTTTACTTTTCAGTTTTTGTCAGAAGGATTTCAGGATGTCTGCCATCATCTCCTGATAATGTTTTGAGATTTTGCAAAGGCTCCCTACTGCCAGAACCAATCATACAGGGGCTTTGACTTAGAATCTTTGTCATAGCATCCCTCCAGAGACTGACTTAGGACATTAGGGACATAAAGCCATCTTGTGCTTCCTGTTCTTTTTCCTCTTAAAGCGTGTGGAGTTCTCAGTTGCCTGTCCCTCTCTTCTGGACTCATCCTGACACTGTCCTGTTCCTCACCTCAGACTTATTTTCCTATTTTGACTCCCCATAGTTTTCTTCCCTTCCTCGAAAACTTCTGTTTATGCCATACAGTGCTTCCCATAACTTCACCTCTTCTCAGAAAGTTCCTTTCACCTTTTTATTCATTAAATGCCTGAATACCAACCCCCTCAAGGACATGCACCTTTAGTTGTACCCATCAATGGAAGCCGTTGATTTCTCCTTCAGGTCCATAAGAGCTAAGGTAGGGCCAGAAAATCTTTTAAGTCTCATCACTACACTACATGGTTTGTATAATCTTGGAAGACACAGACAAGGTTTTACTTTTTAAAGTTCTCTTTAGCAATTTGCAATTAATTCAATATTGGACGTTTAAAAAATAATATAAAAATCCTCACTTATGTTGTTTTTTGTTGTTTGACTTGGTTTCTAAGACAAGTTCTCACTCTCCTTCCCACAGTGGATGATATATTTAAGATTGCTGTCAACTTGGAGCAGTCCTGCTTCCCCAGCCTCCCAATTGTGTAATTGTGTGTGTGTGTGTGTGTGTGTGTGTGTGTGTGTGTGTGTGTGTGGTGGAGGTGGTTAGACCTGGCTTAAAAGCCTTTGTCTCCGGACTTACTTTTTCTTTCCCACCATTTATATCTGCTCATAACAAGCCAGACCATTGCTCATACTGATTTTTTTTTAAAATTAGCGGCATTTGTCATTCGTTTCCAGCTTCATGCTTTTAGGGTGTTTAGGAAAACAAGCTTGCACTCAAAGTTCTGTGTCACTATACCTCATAGCTCCAATGAGAAACTTATATTATTGTTTAGATGGGAATTTTATCTTGCTCAAGACCCAGCCCCTATACCCAGACCTAGAACCCTCTTCTGTCACTGTTATTGGACATCACAACCTCTACCTGCCCCCTCTAGGGTCATGTTTAACCTTCTACCAGTAAAGTAGCATCTCTCCTCTCTCAGACACCATAACACCAGCTGCCTTCCCAAGGCACCAGGATTACTTTGAAGAATTCGCACTACTCATTGTTCATGCAGACTCCTCACCTTTTCCTCTCTTATATTCCTTAAACACACCAACCCAGAACTCTTGGTATATATTCTGCAGTACGCCACTTCTCCCTTTCATCCTTCCTCTTCTCCCCCCTCAAAGATTCTAACTCCATTTTCTGAGGACCTGCACTGACTGCCTGTTTCCTCTGTGGGTAGAATGGTCTACCTTTGCACTCAAAACCCAACATCCACTGACCTTCATTGGGGGCTTGCAGGTCAAACCCACATCTGTCCCGCCTTAGGCATCCCAAACATGACATCAGATCACCTGCACTGAAACATCTGCTCAAGAGCCTGTGTGGACCATCTGTTTTCACCTATCTCTTTCCTGGTACCTAATCCCGGAACACTAAGATTAGCCAAATCATCTGTTTGCCTTCAGTATGAGAGACAACTTCTTGCCAAATGGCACTCACACAACTTCATATCAGAAGTCCTGTGGAGCCTCCACAAAATTTTCTAATCAGAGTAACCCCTCCATTGTCCAACTGTCTGCTTTCCTGTGACTTTGCGCTTATCTGGAGCATCACCCATTCCTCAGGTCAGAGATCAATATTACCTGGATATTTGACACCAAAACTACCATCTCAAGACTCACTTCAGTGCTCTTTTCTGTTCCTATTCTACAGATCAGAGGTCACAAAGCATTCGTCTTGTATATATCTTCCTATCTGGAACCCCACTGGTGATGTCAGAGGTCTTGCATGTGTTTTATTTGAACTGCAAACTCCTCAGCTACTTGATTCACGAATCAGCACCACTGACTATAAGCATCTCAAGCTGTAAGCTCAAGCTGGTTGTAAGTGTCAAACATCTTCCAACTGATCCCAAATCAGCCAAGTCAGGGTAAGAATGAATACAGATCAAATGCCCACTCACCTGGCATTAAAGGTGGGTAGAAACTCGTATCTAAAGATACATTCCATGACTTAATTTCTGATATCAAGATCCTACCTCAAAACTCAAACAATATGAAAATCAAGACAATTTGAGATCTCAAAAAATCATTATAGTAATTGTACCCAATGAGTACAGCTTAGACAAAACTCATGACAAGAAATTGAAAGAACAATTTTAATCATATTCAAAAAATTCAAGGAAATCTTTTAAAAAGTGAATAATTACCTGAAATAACTTTGAAAGGACTGGAAATGAAATCCTGACTGAAATCTAAGAAAACTAACAGTTGAGCGAAATAAGGGCAATCCAGAATACAAAAATTAAAACTCAAAAAGAGATTGAAATATTGAAGAAAAACTCAAACTGAAATGAACTTGGAAATCAAAAATTTGATAAATCTAATAAAATGCTCAGTGAAAATCCAATACTTTTTCAAAAATGTGTGAGTGGAATATGGAGGATACATGGAAAGATTAAATGTGTTAACTATGGACTTAAAAGAAAGGGAAGAATTTCCAATCAAAAAATGGCAAAAAGATATTTTCAATAAGGTCATAGAAGAAAATTTCCAAATCTAGGCAACAAAATTTTCTTGTAGGTATAAGGGGCACACAGAATATCAAATATACAGGTGATAAAGAAAGTGTTTCATGCAGTATTATAAACATAAATGTACAAAACAAAGAAAGTCCACTAAAAACTACAAGAAGGTCCAAGTCGCATACAAAGTTAGGTCTTTCACAGTAACACTGACTTTTCAGTAGAAACTTACAAAGTCAGAAGGGGACTCAACTTACACTACTATCCACAGAAAATTTTCATGTTGTGATTTTCACAGATCGTGAAAGAACAGTAGCCAACTTCATATGGAAAAACTAAAAGCCCAGGATAGCCAAAACAATTCTGTACGATAAAGCAAGTTCTGGAGGCGTCACCATCCTTAACTTCAAACTCTACTACAAAGCTACAGTAATGAAAATAACCTGGTATTGCCATAAAAACAGACAGGAAGACCTGGTTATCAATCCACACCCCTCGAATGCTTGATTTTTGACAAAGGAACAAAAAGTATAAAATGGAAAAAAGAAAGCATATTCAACAAATGGTGCTGGCATAACTGGATACCAACATGTAGAAGAATGAAAATATGTATTGCCATGCACAAAACTCAAGTCCAAAGGGATCAAAGGCCTCCACATAAAACCAACCACACTACACCTCATAGAAGAAACAGTGGTAACTACACTTGAATGTATTGGCACAATTCTGGAGGCATCACCATCCCTGACTTCAAATTCTACTATATTGTATTGGCCACTTCCTAAATATAAACCCAGTAGCACAGACACTGAGAGCAACAATTAATAAATGGGACCTCCTGAAACTGAGAAGCAAAGAACACAGTAAACAAGACAAAATGGCAGCCTACATAATGGGAAAAGATCTTTATATATATACATATGTATAAATATGTGTGTGTGTGCGTGTGTGTGTACTCACTTTTAAGTGGCTTTTAGTCATAAAGAGAAACCAGCCTACAGTCCATAACCCCAGAGAACCTAGAAAACAAAGAGTACCTTAAGAGAGACATATATGGAACTAATTATATAGGAAGGAATAAAAGACAAGATCTCCTGAGTAAATTGGGAGTGTAGGAGTCATGGGAGAGGGTGGAAGGGGAGAGAAGAAGAAGGGAGGAGAGCAGACAAAAATGTATAGCTCAAAAAAACCAAAAAGAATCAGGAAAATATTATCATGCAAAATGAGTAGCCTTTCTGACAAACACACCAACTTGTAAATCAAGCAAATTCTTCCATTGACAATAGCCTAAATAAACCTAGTGGAGGGGACCTCCCTCCACTGTAAAACTGAAGAAATAAATCAAGAAAGTGCAGAGCCCTTCCACAGCAACAGGCACTTAACCCAATTAAGGAGAACAAAGGAAGGAAGAAAATGCATGGGCACACAGAAAACCTGGGCTTGAGTGGACCTGGGAAAGACCAGAGCTTCTGCAAATGGTGCTGGAGAAAGTGGATACTTACTTGTAGAAGAATGAAATTAGATCCCTCATCTCTCATCTTTCACGAAAATCAATTCCAAATATAGCAAAGACCTTAATGTAAAACCTGAAACGTGGAAACCAATAGAGGAAAAGGGTGGGAAGAAACTACAAGATATAAGTGTAAGTAAGATTTTTCTAGATAAGACTCTGTTGCTCAGGAAATAAGACCAGTAACTGACAAATAGAACCCCAAGAAATTCAAAAGCTTTTGTGATTAGATGGAGTATTCTATAGATGTGTGTTATGCCCATTTGAGTCATAACATCTGTTAGTTCCCTTATTTCTCTGTGAAGTTTCTGTCTGACAGACCTGTCCATTTGTGAAAGTTGGGTGTTTAAGTCTCCCACTATTAGTGTATGGGGTTTGATGTCTGATTGAAGCTTTAGCTTTGATGCAGGGGAGGGGGCTTGGTCATGCCTCAACTTGAATTGCCAGGCTTTGTTCTTATCCTTTCTGAAGAGTAGATGGGGTTAGGGCTGGGGATAGGAGGTGGGGGAAAGTGGGAAGAGGGGAGGGAGGAGAAACCGTGGTTGCTATGTAAAATTAATTATATATATTTAATAAATAGTAAATAAAAAAAGAAAAAAGCTTTTGTGCAGCAAAGAAATAGTCAATGGAGTGAATACATAGGAGACAGAACGAGGGAAAATATTTGCTGAAATATCTGAAAATATCTGACAGAGTTTATACAAAGATCCAAAGAAACAAAACAGTATGAAAATGAAAACCCTCACATGGGCCTGGAAGAGGGGGCACTGGAGAGACTTCTCACTGTTAACAAGGACTGGCCCTGTACCAGTGGACCACTGTTTTGTTTCCAGCATTCATATCACAGCAGGGGATCTCACTACTCTTTGTAACTCCAGCCTTAGGAGATCTGACACTCTTTGCTGGCCTCTACAGGCACCTAAATACACACAGCATTTATACAGTACACATGTGCAGGGACACACACACACACACACACACACACACACAAATTCAAAAACTAGATAATTAAAAATGGGCATAACTCTGAAGAGAATGCTTCAAGAACAAGGTAAACTTGATGAATAAACATTTAAAAAGTGTTGGATATCAGTAGCTGTCAGAGAAGTATAAATTAAAACTACATTGAGGTTATCTCACCCTAGCCAAAAAAGCAGATATCAAGAAATCAAATGTCAAGGAAAGCTGATAAGGAATTGGAGAAAGAGGATCCTTGGTAACCAATGTGTTAGTGGGAATCTGATACGGGAGAATTGTCTGTATTCTGTCAATCATATTTTAATAAAACGCTGATTGGCCAGGCAGGCAGTATAGGCGGGAAAGCCAGACAGGAAGTAGGGGTGGAGCAAAGAGACTGGGAGTATTCTGGAAGCAGAGCTCCCTCAGCACTCCTGTGCAGACCACTGAAGAGGCAGCATGTAACTTGCCCAGCTGAGAAAGGTACGGAGCCAATGTGGCTAATGTAGATAAAGATAATGGGGTAACATAAGTTATAAGAGTTAACAAGAAGCCTGACCTAATGGGCCAATCAGTTTATAACCTTATGGAGTCCTGTGTGTGATTTTCTCTTTGGAATTTGCCAGCTGTGGGGTACCAGGTGGGATGGAAGCCCCAACAAGCTGGCCCTCATACTACAGGAATCTAAACTGGTTCAGCCACCACAGGACTCTGTGGTCATTATGCAAAAGGTAGAAAGAAACCAAGCATATTATTATCCAGCGACAAAACTTCTGGTCAATACTCAAAGAATTCTATACACTGCTAACAAGATATTGCTCAACCATGTTCATGGCTGTTCTGTTCACAATAGCTAAAAAGTGGATTCAGCTTAGCTGGCCATCAACAGATGGATGGATAATGAAGATGTCGTTTATATTCACAATAAAGTGTAAAAGAAAAATGAAACTCTGAAAATTTTAGGTAAATTAATGGAACTGAAAAATTATATTGAGCGAGGTAACAAATACCTAAAATCTTATCAGATACAAGATCATATGTATTTTCTTCTACATTTTTCCTAGAAATGCTATAGTATTGATATTAATGTGTTTTTGAAATACTTTATTTTTAGAATTTGGTACAATATGTTTTGATCATTCAGCAACTCTCTCCCTCAACTCTTGCCAAATCCATAAAAGTTGTATTCTTTGTTTTTCAACCCTTCAAGACAATTTGGTTCTACCAAAATATTCTTTGATTCTTTTTTGTTTGTTTTGTTTTGTTTTGTTTTTGAGAAAGAGTTTCTCTGTAGCTTTAGAACCTATCCTGAAACTCACTCTTAGGCTGGCCTCGAACTCAGAGATCTGCCTGACTCTGTTTCCAAGTGCTGGGATTAAAGGTATATGTCACCACTACCCTGGTTCTTTGATGTTTTCTAATAGAGTGTGGTTGTCTTACCAGAGTCTCTTAGAGTCTGTTTCTCTTACAGAAAACTGTCTCCCTCTCTTCCAGAAGCTAGGATTAGAATTGTGATCTTGGATTTGATTTGGTTTAAATATGCACAGGTTTGGGCATGCTGTCACAACCATGCTGTCACAACAGTTCGCATGTTGCTGTGTTGAGAAGACAATCCTTTCTTTTAGTTATCTACCACCTTTGGCTCTTACACTCTGTCTGCTCCTTCTTCCACAATGAAAGAATGGTGCAGTATACATGTTACATTTAGTGCTCCATGTTGGATAGTCTCTTATTCTCTGCATCTTATGTCCATGTTAATCACCATCTAGTGCAAATAACTTTTCAGAGGAGTATTGAGAAGTGCAATGCTTTGGGTATAACAACAAGTCATTAGTAGTTGATTTGATATTATTCACAGTATCAAATCACCATAATAATATTAGTGATATTATCACCATAATAATAGTAGTAGGCTCTTATCTGGAGCCTGTGACTTATCTAGTCATAAGTTTTGGGCCCAATATTGATGCTAGGTATGATTTCATCTTGTGAGCAGGACTTCGGTCCAATCAGAAACCCTTTGGCTACTCCCATGATATGCATGGCCAGTGGGCATATCCTGCCAGACCAGCTCTTAGGGTTCATAGTTGGTGAAGAACAGAATAAGGGGAGAGACAAATAAGGAATAAGGACATGTTGAAAATGTCACATGGAACCCTACTACTGCCAGTGTAACTATATTATAGCAACTAAATAAAAAGCCCAGTTCCAGGAATGGTGTATTTCTTTTGAATCTGTTAGCTAGTGAAGACCAATAGAACCCCCTAAGTAGAATAACCTAAATTATAGGTCAATTCAATTGCTTTTAGTCACCCTCCATATTGGTGGTAATGCTCTGTTGTAGAAGATATCACATAGTTGAGTCACAGACCATGGCTAGCTTTTGCAGTATTGGATGTGTATTCTACTAGAGGAGAAAAGAGATGTTAACAACCACGGCTGGCTGTTAACTCACTATGTAGTTAAGAAAGACCTTGAGCTCCTCATCATCCAGCCTTTCTCTAAGTGCTAAGACTACAGGCATATGCCACTCACATCCCACTGAAGGACTTGTTCTGTGATAAGTATTATATAAAACATGAGGTATAGCTTGTCTAGGTGTACCCAATTAGCATCAGTTTTGAAAAGACGACTTTCAACACTGAATTGTCTCTATGTAATTGCTAGTAATCAGCTGACTGTATTTATGAAGCTTATTTCTCTTCTATTTCACTGATATGTATATTGTTCCCAAATGACCTACAACCTGGATGAATGTAGGTTTAGAGTACATCTTAAAATCATAGAGCATGATTTCTGTAGTTTTATCATTTCCATTTCAGAATTTCTTGGTTATTTTGGTTTAAATTGTATGTAAAGATTTTCTCCAGAAGTTAATGGGTCATGTTGTCTTCTTATTTAGTCTCCTAATTTGATAAATTATATTGTTTAATTTTTGAATATTAATCTAGATTTGAGGGAGGATCTTGTTACTTGCAGTGGGCATAATCTAAAGAGGGCATAATTTTTTAATATTCTCTTTATTTGGAATTTATGTTAGAAAGGACTGTTAGTCAATAATTTTCTTTTCCTGTAACCCTTTCTGGAATTTTAATATTAGGGTATTGTTACTTAGGAAGGGCAACTCTAACGGTATTACATGAATAATTATCTGTGATCCCTTTAATGTCTAGCAGACATCAGCAAAAGAAAACTGTATCTTGATAGCTTTTAATGTTTGGAACTTTAAATTGAATATAAAAGGTGTAGATAGTTTATGTCTTCTTAAGTAAGTTTTGGTATTGGTATTATGATGAACAAACCAAGTGATGAACGGACACTTGAAAGAAATCCCACACTAGCTCAGAAAAGAGAAATTGATAGTTATTTATTTAAGGGTAAAGTCACAAATCAGAATTCTCTGCTTGAACGGTGGACATAGATAGAATCCAGCAATCCAACAATCTAAACGAGCAGCCGGCAAAAAGGAGGGAAAAATGGGGTGGACGCAGGCTCTACATCCGCATGTACAGTATAAGAGGCCACGCCCCAGTAGGCGGGGAACCATAAGCTGCAAGCCTTCCTACAGCAGTTTTATCTTTCTCTAATTACAACAAAAATTCCCAAGATAATTAACTTTGATAAAAAATATTACTTTACTTTGGCTCAGGGTTTCAGAAGTTTCTGCCCATGATTGATTCCTGAGGCTGGCAAGGTGCTGCTGATTCTCTTTACCTCGTGGTAGCTTGAAAACAAAGAGAAAAACAAGGATCTGGAATCTAATATATTCCCCAATAAATTTCTTTACATTCAGCCTGACTCCTTACGGTTTTGCCAGCTCACAATAGTACCAGAGGCTTGCAACTAAGCCTTTAGTACATGGACTATGGTGACATTACAAGGCTATCAGAACCACAGTTGTCTTTAAAAAATGGTCACTTCAACTACTTAAATCTCTATCATTTCTCTCTCTCTCTCTCTCTCCCTCTCTTTCTCTCTGTCACACACACACACACACACACACACACACACACACACACGAGAAAGAAAGAGAGAGAGAGAGAGAGAGAGAGAGAGAGAAAGGGAGAGAGAGAGGAAGAGAAGAGGGAGGGAGGGGAGTGTACAGGTATGTGGGCATTCGCATTCCTGCATGAATGCCAGCATACATATGGAAGTCAGAGGGACACCTCTGATGGCTTTCCTTAATCACTCTCTGCCTTAATTTTTAAAATAATTCTAATTTTTGATAACTTCATACATGAATACTGTATCTGCATCAATTACTCCTGTTCTACCTGTTAAGTTGGAAGATTAGGCCCCAGCCCATTGCATCAATCCCAGCCCCCAGGTCTAAGAGTTATACTGGTCTGGACTCCAAATCCCAGTAGGCCAGGTCCTGACCCCTAGGACCCTATTTAAATACCCACAGAGTATTTAAATGAACTCCCAAAAGAGGAACATGTGGTCTCTTTTCCTTCCTCCCAGTGGTCACCTTTGAGAACTCTCAGTTTCCCCTCAGGGCCACTCAAGAGCACAGAACTCCTGTCAAACCTGGATATTTCTTAATCTGGCTTGTTTTGATTTCGCTTGATTGGGAATTATGCGTCGGCAGAGAGCTCACTTTAGGAGTTACTCCTAACACTACCCTCCACCTCCAATTCTTTCATGTTCCCTCTCACCCAAACTCATTATATCTTCTTTATTATTGCTTCTCTCTCTCTCTCTCTCTCTCTCTCTCTCTCTCTCTCTCTCTCTCTCTCTCTCTCTGTCTCTCTCTCTCTCTCTCCCCCCCCCTCTGGAGTAAAATTAATATTGCTCATATGTATATATTTTCAGGGCTGACAACTTGGGATTGAACTGTCTCTACGGCAGCTCGTCTACGAAAGAAATTATTTCTCCCTCTTTCAACAGCTAACGATCATCTGAGGCCTTCATTTAGGAACAAAGCATTGGCATGTCACTGGTGCTGCCCATAATTCTAGTGACCTTTTTATTGTCAGGCAACCATATTGTTGTGATTTCATGGGTTTACTTTTCATGTCACGTCTAAGCACACTAAGAGCAGGCATTTCAGGACCCTAGATCTAACAGTCTAGGCACACTAACAGCAGAAGTTCAGACCCCTAGATCTAACAGTGTAGGCACACTAAGAGCAGAAGTTCAGGCCCCTAGATCTAACAGTCTAGGAATACTAAGAACAGGGGTTCCAGGCTTCTGGATCTAACAGTCTTCTTGTGACATACCATGGTTTTCCCCAGGCCTTAGATGTAAGGGTTGCATTGCAGATGTATTAGTTGGGCTGAGTACCTCACAGTCACTTTTTTCCCTGCATTTTAACTACTTATAACTTTCTGTTATAAAAAGGTCTTCTTTGCTAATGGGTGGGAGCTATCCTTATCTGTGGGTCCAAGGATAAATATCTAGAAATTAGGATTTACATTGGTTTCGGTACAGCCGTTCACAACCTGTGGGTTACAGCCGCTTTGGGGGTCAAATGACCCTTTCACAGGGGTCACATATCAGATATCCTGCACATAACATGTTTACATTGCAATTCACAACAGTAGCAAAATTAAAGTTATGAAGTATCAATTATGCAATTTTATTGTTAGAGTAACCGCAACATGTCTAAATATATTAAAGAATTGCAGAAGGTTGAAAACCACTGGTTTAAGAAAATGGTAGGGGTAGGTTCTCTTCTTGGGTTTATGATCCCTATAGCCATGAAAAGCTGGCGAAGTTTAAAGTCCCAAGTGTGAATTTCCTTATTTTGAGGGAGCCTTAGTGCAGTTAGACACTGTTTGTTATCCCAAAGACAAAAATCACTATTACAGAAATGGCGATACCTTGCTGTTTAAGTGTGCGGTATTTTTTGAGGCAGTGTCTCTCAGTGAGCCCAGAGTTCACTGATTTGGCATGATTGGTGGCTAGTGAGGTCTAGAGGCTCCTCTGTCTCTGTTTCCTGGGAACTTGGGTTACAGTTACATGTCACCACATCCATTTTCATATATGCATGCTGGGGATCTGAACTCAGGTCCTTGTGTTTGCATAGCAAATGGTTGACTGAGCCACCTCCCAAATCCTTGTCAGTCTTTTGAATGTGTGGACACGGTATTTCTCATTCTTTTACGCCTTTGCAGTCTACAGAACCTGCACTGATATAGACCCTTCCATTTTTATAATTATAGTTGGTGGTCAGTTTGGCTCTTCTTTTCCTGCCATTTCAGTTAGAAGTCTGTAAATACTGTTTTTTCAAACCAATGAGGTATGTTTTAATTTCCAATTTCCTTAATTTTTGTGTTCTAATGTTTGTTTCCTTCTGGTGAATGTGTGTTTCTTGCCCTCATCTGAAATAGTTTCATGCGTAATTGATTACTTTTTTCTCTTAGAACATGTTCTTTATGTCTTGACATATTATAATTGCTTGCTATTTTTGTCTTCCTTATTGTTGTGTGAACTCTTTCAAAATTGAGAATATAACTTTATCACCAACTCCTATCTTTCTGTTCTTATCCAAGTATCTAACTCATAAAAAGTACCTAATAATTCTTGCTTTAATATGATGACTACATGAATGATTTACTGGAAGAAAAACAAGCAGTTGACCTAGGTCTGGAAACCCCATTTTCTGGTTTTGAGCAATGCATTCTTTCTATTTTTTTTTGTCTAATGTTAGTTACTATCCAGGTGCCATTTACATAGAGGGCATGTCTTCCTCCATAATTGTGTAATGTTCACCTTTTATTTTACCTTTTTAATCTTAGCAATTGTTGCAATGTTTGGGATGAATATTCCAGAAAGACATTCAGTCTAGCCCTTTAAAGGACATAACCGACACCTAAATGTACCAATTTACACTCTCATGCCCAGGAACGCAGCTGTCACTTTTGTGCTAGCTCATGACATCTTTTAATCCTGATGAGACACTCCTGTCAGCTGCTTTCTTCATTACCAGAAAACTTCTGGGTCTTCTGTAGCTTAGGAGGTACCTTGTTAGTGTACGGAAACTTAATTATAAACTGCTTCATCAAGATTGAAGAAACAGTAGCTCTTGAAAATAAACTAACCCTTATTCTTTGTTTGTGAATCGGAATTAGTTTCTGACTTTTGGAGAAGTGGCCTCAGTCTTCGGTGTGAATTTTGCTAAAATCATCACTAACTACAATGAATTGAATATTTTTTCCTCATATATAAACCTATTTGTCACCAAAACATATTTTTCCTAATCTTCTATGTGTATATATGATAAGGAATATATGTATGTGTACATGTCATGTTCAAGTGTGTAGTTATGGGCACTGTCATGCATAGCACACATATGAAAATCAAAGGACTATCTCAGATATCAATCAGTACTTGCCTTCCACTAATTTGAGACAGGGTCTCATTTTTCATTTTTAAAAAATAATTAAATTTGTTCTTTGACATTTATGCATATATATGTGTGTGTATATATATTATATACAGATATATGTATGTATAAATATATATATAAATACATATATTTACACACACTTATATAGTTCTATTACTTTTAGACCTACTCTCTTTATATTCCAACATTAAACGTCAGTGCTTCTTCTCTCCCATGTCTTTTCTCACACTCAAGTACTTTTTGTTTCCTGACACACTGAGTTTAACCAGAGTCCTCTGTATGTTTGTGGGTTTAGAACAATCCACTGGGAGCCTGCCTAGTGGATTTATCAATGGGTATAAACCAAAGACAATGACTGACCCTCGCCCCAGAATAGCCAGGGGTTAAGTAGGGATTAGTAGTTTCATGAGCCACACCCTGATCCAGGATGGGCTGCCGATAGGCCCAGTCTTGTGAAGGCCTAGTGCAAGCAATGGCAGCTGCTGCGAAAGATGATGTAATGACTGGATTGTGCTGCGAAGATGGCCTCTTTATCTTCTGACTCCTCTTCTTTCCACCACTTCTTCCTCCAAATTCCCTGTGACTTAAAGGGAGCATTATAATGTTGGGACTGTGTAAAGAATTATCATATATTCTCAACATCTTGAGCAATTGTGAGTCTCTGCATTCACTTTTGTTCATTGCAAAGAGAAGCTTCTGTGATTTAGACTTTATCCATAGTATAAACTTTAGACTTTAGAATTTATCCATAGTATAAACATAAATATTTACAACCCAGCTTGGTACCATGTCGTTTTAACTACTAATCAATAGTAGTAGGTTGTCTCTTATACCCCAAGACTTCCTTAGCCATGGGCTTTTGATTGTCTTAGAGAAACAGACATGAATGTTCTCCATTGGAGATGGGCTCATTTGGCTGTCACTGTAACAGTCATGTAGATTGTTATCGTAGTTTGTAGTGTTCACAGCTGGATAAGACCGTTGATAGATTTTATTTTTAATGCCTGAAAAACACTTCCTGTCACTATGGAAGTTAGCCAGAATGGAAGGATCTTCCCTCTCATTTCCAGCTTGCTTTTTCTGTCTTATGCAACAAAAGTATATTCTGTCTTCAGCAATAGGGTTTATCACCTAACTCAGGTAGGCACCAAGAGGAATAGCAAGAGCCTATATTGTTTTGGGGAATCTCTGGGACCTTCCCAAACAATAACTAATAAGGAAGTATTACATACCTGTCCCTGTGGTTTATTTTTAGTAATTCATGGCACCTAGGAAAAAGATTATCCAGCCATGAAGAATGTTACCTCTCTAATTTCTTTTTTTTTTTTTTGGTCTTTTAACTTACATTTTTAAAAATTGGCTTGGAAATAAGTATATTTCCTTACGATTTTTTATATACCTTTGGTTTTGATTACCTTCCTATCCCATTCCACCTTCTGTCTTATTTCTCCACCCCATCCGTGCTTAGGTCTTTCTATGTGCAGTGTTCCCCATTCCTACTTTCCTATTATCTACATTCTAATACTTCCCTCTCGTAAACTATCTTGCTCCCCATAGCCCCTTTATAATTTCTTGGATTCTATGGGCATTCCTAATTAAATGTAAGAACCTGAAGACCACAAACTAGACAGAAGCCATGTGTCCTCTGTCAAAAGTTATAGTGACATTTTATTTATTTGTGTTTTAATAAATAAAGCCAACCCAAAAGCCAAAATAGTTATAGCCTTCCTTTTTTTAAATTTTAGACAAAACGGGATATACAGTGATATTTCAACTTATGTTTTAATAAATAAAGCTTGCCTGATTATCAGAAGGGCAAAACTAAGCCACTAGAGGTTAGGCAGTGGTGGCATATGCCTATAATCCCAGGATTTGGGAGACAGAGGCAGATGGAGCTCTGTGTGTTCAAGGTCACAGTGGGCTACTACACAAGATCAATGCAGAAATAAATCCAGATGGTGGTGTCTCACCTTTAATCCCAATACTAGGGAGTCACACCTTTAACCCGAGCACTAAAGAGAGTATAAAATGGGAGGAGAGAGAGACTCTGGCTTCTTAGTCTGCTTAGCCTTAGTAGCTACAATATGTGGATTCTAAGTTTATTTGTCTGCTTTGTTACTTAGATTTATCTTCTTTCCTCTCTCCAGCCCATCCATCTCTTATTTGCTAACAGTCACCTTTCTATGCCATTGTTTATTTTTTAGCATCATCACATGTAAGAAAACACATGATATCTGCCTGTATATTTATTCAGTGTTGTCACATGTGATAAAACTCTCAATATCTGCCTGTCTGAGTCTGTATTTTTTCATTTAACAGCATTTTTTTGAAAATGGCATGATTATGTTCTTAATGGTTTATTAATTCTCTGCTGTGTATTTACTCTTTGTTTTCATTATTGGTGGGCTTCTAGGTCAACACTTCGGCTCAGTTGTTGTGAATAGTTCCTCAGTAGGCATGGATAAGAAGCTATCTCTATCGCCTCATTTCCTTGGAGAATATTTCCAAGAGTGGTAGAACTGGGTCATAGGAAATTTCCATTTTTAGCCTTTTAAACTACTTCCATATATTCCCATGAATAGTATATATATATATTTTTTCTTCAGAGCCTCACCAATATTCACTTGGTTTGATTTGGTGAGAGTAACTGTTCTGCTTGAGATGATAAATAATCTCAATATAATTTTTCTTGCATTTTTCTGATAACTCAACTGTTTTGATTTTTATTAATGATTCATTGTTTTTAATACTGGTGTTATAGTCTATGTTCTAAATCATGACTCTTTATTTTGTCCCTCAAAGAATTATTCTGGAAGCCATTGGGGTTATTTCTTTCTTTGCCTAACTCAACATTTTCAGTATGAAAGCATAAAAGATGTAAAAGTTAAATACTGAATATTATTATTTTCTTTCCCTACTTTCATTGAGAAGATATTTGTGTGGATATTGTCCCTAATTTTGAATAAGGAGAGTCAATTGAATGATTAAATTTTTATCCATTGGATATGGCATATTTTATCACAAGTATTAAGTTAATTTCCTCCTCAAAAAATTCTCCTATGTGACCTCACGGTTTTCTCCTAATTTTAGAGGTTCATTCACAGAATAAGGCAATATTCTGCCTGGAGTAATAAAAACGAAATAGAACGAAGATAGAAAATCAGATCTGGCATTTAGGAGGCAGTTTTAATATGCCACAAATCCTTGGACGGCTGCAGAGTTAATAGATGTATCGTATGCCTTGTGAAACCAGGGAACAGAAATAACTGATAAGGAAACAAATTAGCTAAAACATAGTCAGGACATTTCCTCTGTAGTGGTTGATTAATATTTGGTTCACGGAGTAGTGTTTGTGGTTGATACAAAGCAACGTGTCAACCAATTAATTTTCTTGAAGAGTCCAGAGAACTTTACTCCAAAGTCATGTTGACTGCTGCTTTCCTCTTAAAATAACTGCCTGCTGTCCGCCAGGATGTTCTACTTCACTAGCAAAATTCCATGAACAGAGCACTGCAGTGCATCTTTCCGCTATTAACCGATCTTGTTTCCCAATTTGTTCTCTTTGCCTCAACTCCAGCCTCAGCTGATTATTATTTTCTTTAGCATCATCTTTATTTATCAGTTTAGCACCTTATTTTACAGTGATCATCTGTGAAGAAAACTGTGCTCTACTCAGGTCTGTCTGTAGAAGTCAATTATTTCCACAGACACTCTGCAACAAAAGGCAGGTGATAATCTGGATCCTGACCCTTCACACTGCGTCTTCCCACCTTTCTTCACTTAGAGTGAAATTTGAGTGAATTAGTCTGCTTTTAAAGAAATGTGACAAGAAAGAATTCCTACGAGGAAATAGCCCCATTCACTCGATGATGCAGGGACAACCTGAAATGATCCATTCACTTCTTAAATAGAGACATGGCCAAAAAGAAGGCAATCAGTGGATGGTTGCCAGAATATTCGGAACTGTCAGAAGACATCAGAAGACAACTGGAGAGAATATCATCCATGTTTGCTTTCATTGCCTGAAATTAATTAAATCTGTTTTGCAATGCCTTAGAGAAGCAGAAGGGTCACTGGGTAAAAATTACACAGAACACTTTTTAAGGCATGATAAAGAAACAAACCTCTTTTCACTTCCTCAACAAATACTTTAAACCCAAATACAATCAGCACTCCTGACAACTATTCTGAGTACCTTCATCAACCCTCTCTTTTTCCACTTTGTGTTCTTCTCACTCATCCTTGATAGGGCAACCAGGGACCATGTCTTTTCCAAAACTAAACTGATCATGCAATATCAGTCTAAGTCCACCTCAGTGTTCTATTTGGCATAAAATATCAAATGCAAATTCATTTTCTTGCCTACAACCCTTTAACTAATCTACTCCAGCCACTTTTCTGTTCTGGCTACACTAGTCAGTGTCCTTCTCTAGACACGGGCTAAATATTGACTGCTGTTTCTTTCCCTGCTCACACACTTGGACTTGACAGGCTCCTACTACTGTCACCTTGTCATTTAGCAATGACCCAAGAACTAGAACTGCCTTTGGAGAGAGGCCTGGCATCACTAGCTGCTTGTACTAATCAGTTCCTTCCTCGGTGCTGTAACATTTGTGTGTGTGTTTTTTTTTCTCTCCTCATAGCTCTTAATACTGCTAAAAGATATCAGTTGTACTTGTCTGCTCCTTTTCTTTTTTTTCTTTTTTTTCTTTTTTTTTAAGTTTATTAAAATATAAAAGTTTCCATTTTTGCCCCTCCTCCCAACTCCCTCCCCCTCCCCCCACTCCCTCTCCTCTTCCCTCTCCATCCCTAAGAGCAGTCAGGGTTTCCTGCCCTGTGGGTAGTTCAAGTTCCTCCCCGCTCCCTCCAGGACCAGGAAGGTGAGTATCCAATCAGACTGGATCCCCAAAAATCCAGAATATGCAGAGGAAACAAGTCCCAGAGTCATTGTCAATGGCTTTTTAGAAAGACTTCGGGCCAGCCACATTCAGAGAATCCAGCCTCCTCCAGAGAATCTGGTTGGATCAAGCGCTCCTTCAGTCCCAGTCCAACTGGCCTTGGTGAACTCTCATTAGATCAGTCGCCTTGTATCAGTGGGTGATCGCTCCCCTTGCGGTTCTGATTTCCTTTTTCATGTTCTTCCTCCTTCTGCTCCTCCTTTGGACCTTGGGGGGCTCAGTCCGGTGCTCCAATGTGGGTGTCCGTCTGCATCGCCATCCATCGCCGGATGAAGGCTCCCTCTGATCTTGCCCTCCCTGCTCACGTTCTTCTTCCTTCTGCTTCTCTTTTCAAACTGCAGTTTTAGACTGGTGAGTCCAGCCTTTCTTTTAGTCATTACCTCATATGCAATACCAAGGACAATGTTTGACCGTTGTAGGAAACAGGAGAGATTGGTGAGCTGGAGACAATTCCTAGCCTATTATATTAGCTGATCCTATGAACCTATATGTCACCATGTTCACAATCAACTGTGACATAGCTTGTTCTTTAAGTGCGGGCTTATTTAAATTTAAGCATTGTAGCTACAGTATGTTTTATTTATATGCAATGCCACCAAGGTTAAAAGCATGAAGCTTCAGTCTCATAGTTTGCATGAATCTGCTGAGTAATGTGCTACTTATGAAACTATTTGCATGTTAATATTTTAAATGTTTCATATGAAAATTGTTGATTATACTGCTCCTTATTATTTAGAGACAACTGGAACATGTAGAGTGCTTAAAACTGTGTCTGGCATAAGCTAAATCCTCAAGTGCTAGTTATTAGTAATAGCAGCAGTAGTTACTGTCCTTCTATGATTGTGTAGCCAACCGTCTATTCCTTTTATATGAGAATAAGAAAATAACAATAAGAATTAAATATAGCCCAAATAATAGCCCAAACTTGAATTATGTTTTTAAAGTGTGCTCTATAAAAGTCAAAATATACCATGTCTTTAATGCCATTTTATCCTGATTTCAAGTTTGTTGTAATAAATAATTAACTTTTTTATTATTTCAAGGGGAAAGAAGGGGAAAAGAGACTTGAATAAAATAATATTTCTACCTTTTAACCATTATGTAGTTCAGAAAAAAACATTCTAATAAACTCTGCTGCAAAATATCAAATTTACAGTGATTTTGCCTATCTCGGTATATGGATGTAAATTTATTAGGAAAAAACACTGATGTTTAACATCCAAGTGAAACACACATTTGAAAATTATCAATAATATTATAATCATTATTACTTACCAGAAGAAACAAACTCCTCAGGTTCTTTTTTGCATTCATGAGGAAATGAAGAAGTCAATACAGCATTCATAATTTTGCATATCTACCAATCATTAATATTCACCTTAAATATGAACACTTCTCCACTCATATGAATAATTGAAACTGACTTTAAGTTTTTAAGTCACTTGAGAACTAGTCCATCTTTAAGGAACAAATATCCTTGATAGGTGTTTTATCTTGATTACTTTAGATGACTTCTTGGATTTTGTTGTACAACATTAAAATATAATACTGATAGTGTGTATCTCAAGATTAACCCTAACTATTGCTGAAGAATAGCAAATGTAAAGTATTAGTACAAGGAAAATCTTTGGCTTCCTATAGTTTTGTACAAGAAATAAAATACTTTGTTGGAAAGTTCACTGGCTTGAATCCAAGGTTGAAAAGTCCGTACTGTCAAGAAGAGGTGACTCCTCAGAATAGTCTATCTTACATGCTTCATTCCTGTATCATGGAGTTTTAACTTCGTAGCTTGTTAAATTTCCTCTGATTTCAGAGAAAAACAACAAAAAGATCAACCAATTTATTTTCACTGAGAAACATGGAAATGTGTTTATAAGAATTCCTCAAGTGTCCTATTAGTCATAATAAATGTTTTTCAGACTGAATGTCTTCCTAATATCTTAATTTATAAATGTAGCTACCCACTTTAGTGACTGCTGTACAAAAACTGGACATTTTATCAAACACACTCTATTAGCAAAATTCAAACACAAGTTATCTAACTCTTACTCAACTTTAGAGAACTGATACTTAAGCCAAGCATGTATTTTCCAAAATTTAATCACATCCTCATCAAAATGATGTCAAGAAGTCCAAGTTAGCTTCTTCCATTTGGATATCAAAATCTTATGTCTTTCCAAAGTCACTGCTAACTTCTCTAAGACCTTGGCCACAGGCCATTCAGTTGTTTGGCTCTAACATTTTTAGTAATTAAACTCCATTGTTGTTTGTAGACTGCATGTCTTGCCCACCCCTCCTCCAGGTAGTGACCCTACCCTCATATTGCTAGCCTGCCCCCTGATTCCTAAGAACGAAAGTTTTGTGTACCCTTTTCTTGTAGCACTGCTCAATCCTTCTGTGCTGCCAACTTCTGCCAGCCAAAGATAATCAATAGAACCCAATAAGCCTTCCCAAATCTTCTGAGTATGGGCAGTGAGAATCTTCTATTTCTACCTGAAACCTGCTCCTTAGCTCAGAAGCTGTATCTAACCTTAGTTGAGCTAGGATCATTCTGATAAGCCATTTGCACATCAACACTGAATTGCCACAAGACTGAACACCCAAACACCATTCAGCTTGTTCATAACTTGACAAGTTGGCTATAAGAGAAAACAGAAATCTAAATAGCCTCTCAACAATTATGAGGCTAGCATGACCTAACTAGCTGACTAGGTCCTATCCCCAAAGCACAGATAATCAAGATGTTGTGTCTGCTCCAAATAACAGTACTCCCTTAGAAATGTTTTTGAGAAAAGCAACTTACATAATGCATAAGGCGATGATTTCAAAATAGCAATTATAAATATGGACAAGTAATTAAAATAGGGTATGAATACATGCATGAATGAAGACAGTCAAAACAAAACTGAAAGAAAACAATTCAACATATGAAAACTGAATTTAATAAAGAGATGGAATTTCTGAATAGAAGCCAAACTGACATTTTAAACAGGTAACTATTTGAATATAATTTGCTAAAAAATCTAATTCATAATATAAACCACAATAAATCAGCAGATACGTTCCACTCCGAGAACACAAACAAGGGGAAAAATTGCCATGTTTTGAAAGCTGAATACTATAGGAAGAGCAGAAAATGCCTGTTATGATTGTGCAAGTTGAGGTTTCACCAAATAGGAATTTTATATCAATGACATTCATTGTTGTGGTCTGAATAAGTATTCCTCAAAGTGTTCATGTATTAAATTATTGGTAGCCAGTAGATAGATTCAAGCATTAATACTGAGCTGAGTCGTGAAATCTATCATCTGGTTGATGGATCAATCTCTTGACAAACCTATGATCTGATAGAACTATTGGGATGTCAAATAAAGTGAGTGAAATCTATTTAGAGAAATAGATTTTCATGCTCTGAAAGGGCTTACTTGCACCTAGCTCCTCCACTCTTCTTGCTTCTTCCTGGTTGCCACTAGACAAGCAGATATGTTCTATCATGCCCTCCCACCGTCATGTTCTGCCTCATTGCTGACCCATAACAATGAACTCAGCTGGAGATTCACTCTAATTTTTTAGACAATGATCTTAATCAATTGACATGTTTTCTAAGGTGTTCCTGATAGCAACAGTCTAACAAATTTGCAAGTCATGGTTTACACATGAAATAAGGACCCTAACCAAACCTATCCCCACACTGCTAGAGAATTATGTTTCTGTAGCAGATTTTAAGTATGTGATAATAAGACTGTATCTGGAAGGTTCCTTTTATGTGACTTTTTTGGTACTTTGACAGTCAGGAACCTCTGTATAATTCAGCAGTGATATTCAAATACAAGGATAAAAAAGATGTAGGAATGCAGGAAGAGTGGTGTGAATCAAAGCGAGAAATGTAAGCAAAGTGGAGACACAATAGGTGCAAAATCCAACAACACACTTTTCAGATTTTATTAAGGTTTAAAAATAAAAGCCACATACCATGCCTAAAGGAAAGATATTTGTATGCTAAGTTCTGTGGGAACTCCTTCCACTCCTTCAGCCAATAGCCTTTAAGATACCAGCCTATTTGGGCGTGGTCTCTTATATTATAAATGCAGCTGTAAAGCCTGTGCGCGCTCTCTTACTTCTGGCTCTCACTTCTGGCTGCTAGACTCTGTTCCTGTTTCCCATTTGTGCAGACGTCTGTGATCTAGGACAGTGATCTGTAAGTTTCCCCTAAATAAATGACCCTTTATTATACATAATTCTGAACTAGTATGGAATTATTTTGTATATTTTGCTATTATCTGGCACCCAATGTAGGGCCCAGTCCAAACATTTTGGGATCAGTCTGCTAGCCATGTGGCATGTTGGACACTGACTCTCCCACCCGTGGCTTTAGCCAGCCTTCAGATGTAGTTCAGCAGTCCCAGGTTTGTGATCCACATGACAGCTCACACACTGCTGCCTGCAATCCTTACAGTACACATAGTCTGCAACTTGCATTGATAGAAAACTTTGGGTTTTCTCTTTATCCTGGGCCCCAACTCTCAGAATCATTTGACTGCCTTAATAACTGTTCTTAATTTGCTAAACAAAGCATATTTTTCAGTATCTAAGTAAGCAACACATGCTGTTTGCTGCTGCTAGCATATTTTGGCCACATGACTGCAATTGCAACACCTGCTGGACAATAACAATTATTATACCTACTCAAATTCACTGTAATTACTTTATGACAGGTAAGATCTGAAAAACTAGAAAAAATGACTGGTAACATCCAGGACTTCAATAATTATTTTCCTTACATTATGGAAGGTATTGTGCAAGATTTATGCAATTTTCCTTCCTATTATTTGATTCTAGAAATTAGCTTTGTTTTCAATATTATCTCATTAAAAATATGGTTTAATACTTTAAAGAAGGATAGCAGAAATTTAACAAAACATTCTGAGAGAATTTGTGCTGTTGATTTTAACTGTTGAAAAGTTATATGTCCAAGGATGAGATATTATCTTCACTGAACAAGTTGGAATTCTCAGTGAGGACATTAGAACAGAATACTGACAGGAGATTCAAACTTTTAAAAAGGCAGTAGTAAAAAGATTTGAAAAGACTGAGGAATTTATTGAAATTTATGAGCAAGGACAGAAGGTACAAGGACAGGATTTAGCCTCATCAGTACGAGCCAGACCCCAGGATGACTTACACGAAGTTTCAACTGCATATCCAGTAATTTCCTCAGAAAGACCATCTAGCACTAAGTACCCTAAGGTAGTCAGAGAAGATGCATGGGAACTAATACATATGAATGATCTAAAAGAAATAAAATAAGCAATAGTTTCTTATGGGCTACATTCACCATTTGTCAGGGAAATAGTGAAAACGGGCTTCGAGCACTAAGGCTACCCTACACGATTGGCTTCAATTCCTATCAGTGGTTCTAGGAAATGAACCTAACCTGCTTTGGAAGTGTTATTGAAGAGAAGCAACACAGGAAAGCAGAAGGATTTACAATATTCATATACCTATGCAAAGTTATCTTGTCATATTATATGCATGCATGTTTCTACCTCTGTTTAAGACATCTTCTATATTGATACAATTTTAAGATATATTTATTATATTGCATTATATATTTCTATCTCTGATTAAGACATTTATACATTGTTTACATTTTGATGTCATTGTCCTCCTTTATTGCACAATTGTTTAAAGATTGTTTAATACTCTGACATGAAGTCTTAGTCTTTAAGTTATATAGGTATTAAGTATTACAGGTCAATAGTTATTTCTGTTTGTTATACTTTTAGTCAGACTAATTTGGTTCTTTAGATACATAAAGATTGTATTCTGCATCATTAGGAAACCTTCAACAACTTCAAAGATCTGTACAACATGGCATTTAAATAACTTAAGATTCTGTTGACATGAGACATGATTGCTCCTGGCAATACTGATCTATTCCCGAGAGAGTGTTGAGTAGCAAAGACACTCCACTTGGAGTTTGTCTTCTTCTTGGTACAACTGACCTTTGGGCAAGAAACTGCCCATGCCCCAAACACTGACAAAGTGCACAATATCTGGACTGAACAAGCAAGATACAAGAAAAAAGACCATCAAATCTTTCCAAGACAAGATAAGATGATTTTGAAATTTTTCCTGCCTATGAAAATGGTCTGTCAGTTACTCTAGGCCTTAGCCAAAGTTGGTTGCTTCAATTTTGCAAATGAAACTTTGGGTGATTGCTCAGACATCCAGTTGTCTCTGTCATCTATTGCACATTTTGGAAGCTGCTTGGTTGCACTTCCTACCTACTCAAGTAATATTATATCCCTTCTTAGGCCTTTGATGGGGTTGAAGATTAGATAGTTGTAGTTACCATCCTCTTAGGATCTAGCCAAGCCATTTCCAATAGAATACTCAGACTCCTTAGGATAGAATGCTTATTAAAACATTTAGCATATATTCCTTGCTTAATATTGTTTATGCTGATTGTAATTCTAATCTTTTACTTGATATTTGTTCTTAGTGTATATAGTTTTGTATTGGCTTTGGAACTCTCTTATTTAAACAAAAAAGGGGGGTGCTGTGGGAGCTCCTTCAACCCCTTCAGCCAATAGCCTTTAAGATAGCAACCCACTTGGGTGTGGTCTCTTATACTATAAATGCACCTGTTAAGCCTGTGCTCCTACTCCTGCTTCCCACTCTCACTTCTAGCTGCTAGATTCTGTTCTTGTTCCCCATTCGTACAGAGGATTATGATCTAGGACAGTGATCTGTAAGACTTCCCTAAATAAATAACCCTTTATTATACATAATTCTGAACTAGTGTGGGATTATTTTGTATCTTCTGCCATCAGCTAAGTAATGCAAAGTTGTGTAAACACTAACATGAACAGCAAAATACATTAAGATGGGGGAGTGTAAAGTAGGAATTATGTGGAAGTAGTGTATTAACAGTGTCACTCATGATGAATGGTAAAATGGTTACATGGTTTTGTTTACCATATTGACAAATGACTGTCATCTTCTACTCTTACAGAAAATCTGT
The DNA here is from genome assembly GCF_982192425.1 of Myodes glareolus. Lineage (NCBI taxonomy): Eukaryota > Metazoa > Chordata > Mammalia > Rodentia > Cricetidae > Myodes > Myodes glareolus. The sequence continues at coordinate 24,387,682 of NC_142042.1, read as the reverse complement.
TCTTGAGTTACTTCAAAACGTATGAGAAATGTAGTATGTCCTCTAAATTTAAGTCTTGAATATTACAGTTCTGATGCCTTCTTTATCTTTGAGAAATGGCTCTAGTGTCTCATCCTTTGCCCATAATATCTTGGAGTCATCTCTTTCCACACTCCTGAGGGGTACAGTTTATAACTACAAAGCCAGGTATTTTAATTTTGTTTCTATTGCTGTGATAAAGTGTCCTGATTTTTAAAAAAAATTGGTTGAGAAAGGGGTTTATTTTGATTTACAAGTCTAGAGGGGAGTCCTGGTGGAAGTCCAGGAAGAAAGCTCATACAGCTAGTCACATTTCCCCCGTTAAGAGCAGAAGAAAAGGATTGATACATGTTTGCTTGCTTGCTTACTTTCACCTTGGCTTCTCCATTTTTGTACAGCTCCAGGCCATCTTCTAAGGAAATGGTGCCATTGCAGTGGGCTGATTATTTACACCTAAATTAACTTAATTAAGACAATTCTCCCATAGATGTACCCATGGGCCAACCCAATGTGAACAATCTTCCTCTGATAATTTTTTCTAAGGCAATTGTAGGTCATCCCAAGTTGACAATTAAAGTTACCATTCCTACCTCTACGGTTTCAGTTGGGTAATTAAAGTTCACAACCACCGGTTCAGTCAATACTAGATTACCTGAGTCACTGCTAGTCCCTGTTGAATTAATAAATAAGGAGAAAAAAAGACATGCTTTCTTTTTAATTTTTTAATTAGCTACAAAACAATGGACTTCTTTGTAACATCTTCACTCAAACATATACCTCCTAAGCTTTGCTCACAGCCATGCTCCCTGCCTTCCATACCCTCTTCTTCCATGTTCATTTTCTCCTCCATATGTTCTTTTTGTGTTCATATTGTATGTACTTATGTTGATACAGTGTAGTCCAAATTCTGTGCACAACAGAAATCATGTGATATTTTATTTTCCCTCTTATCAGAGCATTCTTCTTCCTTTCACATATCTTCCTCCCCTCCATTTAGTTTCCCTCCTCCTATTTTGGTGTGTATAGAAATCTAGATTCTGTACAGCGAAGGAAATATTTGATATTTATCTTCCTGAAAATATGGCTTATCTTAACATGGTGTACAGCTGCACTAATTTTCATGTAAGTGAAATGGTTTCCCTTTTTAGTTTTTGAATGGATATGTATGTGTGTGTACCTCAGTATAAGTACCTATGAAGGTTAGAGACTTCAAATCTTCTTAGAACTGGAGTTTTAGCAGAAAGTTGAAAACTTTTTGACATAGGTGCTGGGAACTAAACTCCTGCCCCTTACATAAGAAATGTGTGCTTTTAATCTATGCAGCCATCTTTCTGCCTGTTTACTTATTTAATTTATTTCTATAATTTCATTCATTAATTGTTGAATAAAATTATATTGTATCTGTGTATATATATTTTTATCAAATAGTCCCTTGATGAATTTCTAGACTCTTTCTATAACTTGTCTATGGTGAATAGTTCAACAATAGGTTATTGATATTAAGCTATTGCTATGGAATGATGAATTAGATTCTTTTGGGTATAGTCTCAAGATATGGTTTAATTATTTCCAAGTTCTATTTTCAGGTTTTCAATTTTTAATGTTCTTACCTATTTGTATAGTTACTGAACCATTAACATCAACAGTGGTAGTGTATAAATATTCCTTTCTTCATATTCTTATGAGTAATTGTCTTTATTTTTGATGATAGCCCTCTTGACTCACATGAAATATAACCCTAACATAGTTTTAACTTGCATTTTCTAAAGGATAAAGATGCTAAACCTTTTCTTTTACAACATTTATTGGCCATTTGTATTTCATATATAGAAATATCAGTTTAACTAATTTTCACAATACTAATTCAATATTTTTTTGGTTGTTAGTTTAAAAGTTCTTTATGAATTCTAAATTTTAATCAAGTTAAAAATATAGGTAGTATAGATATTTTTCCTTCTGTAGGCTGTCTCTCCATTCTGATTGTTTCTTTTATTGGGGAAAAGTTTTTCAATTCCATTCAATCCCATTGTCAAGTTGACAATAAATGTCTCTCTCTGTCTCTCTCTGTCTCTGTCTCTCTGTATGTGTGTGTGGGGTTATGATAATACCATTCCACTTACTCTCCACTCTACATTTGGCTGCTTTAACTCTGCATGCTCTGTAAGTTGTTTTCTTAGGTATCAAACTTTATGCAGATACACCTACTTAAGAGATTTACTTAGTTGAATGTACTCTGTGTGTCAGACACCTCAGGCAAAAATGTCTATTGATAATTATAATCTCCATTTGCATAATCTACTTTTATGATTAAGAAAATCATCCTTACTTCTGGGTAAGAGATGGATTAGAAACTGCTTCCGTGTGATACAGAGAAGAGTGAGGATCATAAAATAGATACTTACCAAAAGAAAGGGGAAGGACACTGGAAATCACAGTGGAGAAAGAGGAGATCTGGCCAAAAATAGTGAGCAGTCAGGGCTCTATTTGTACTACTCCCCAGGAATAGGAGAGAACCTGAAAGATAAGATGGGTGAATCTGGTGGGGAAAACAACAAGATTAACAATCCCAACAAGACAAGCCACCATTCTTGTAAGCCCAAATTCAGATCAGGTATTGATGAGATAGTGATTTATTTGGAATGATAGATCCATTTGTTCATTTCCCAAGTACAGAAGCCATTTTATAGGAAGCCTGTTGTTAAAAACCTTAGCTGATTTGAGAATCTGAAACAATAATAGTGACAAATTCACAGTCCCTTAAAGACCAACACTCAAAGTCATTCATGGAAGTGGGAGGACAGACAACCAGAAAAGTTTAGGTGACAGGGTCTGTAAAGTGTGCAGAGTGAGGTTTTCAGTGGCAAGGAAACAACATTACTTGGTAATAACTTTGGAATCTAAGTAGCCTCAAGTCTGATGTCAACAGGTGGGCCAACTTATGTGTTGTGAATTAATACACACACACACACACACACACACACACACACACACACACACACAGAGAGAGAGAGAGAGAGAGAGAGAGAGAGAGAGAGATTGAAATGGGTGGTTTGTGATATTATAGCTGACTATGATATTATACTGAATACACCATGTATTTTTAGCCTAATTCCTACAAGGATATTTTAAGTGCACTGAGTGTCAGTAGTGCAGAATGCAGTGACTGAAAGACAATTTGTTTACATACCTTACTCTCAACGTATATGGGATGGACCCTGGCAAAAAACCTCAGGTTGTACAAACCTGAAAGTCTCAAGACTACAGGATAGTCTTCTCAGGTCACAAATTGTAAACTATGTGTTTCTAGCAAAGCTCCATGGGACTTAAAGAAGTGAAGCAGCTGAAGTTCAGGCAGCTCTGGCAGGTATCTGTCTAATACAGGCCCAGCACCAGAGCAGGGAAAAGAAAGAAATAATCTATAAATTCATTTGATTCATGTCCACCTACTACTGACAGACTCAATTGTAGAGGATCAAGAGAAAAGGTGACATAAAATGTTCATTTATTCTCAATGTTTCCCCATTCTTCTGAAAGATGCTTTTAATAGTTTTTGAAAAAGATTTATTTACGTATCTTTCATATGTAACAGTGTTTTGTTTGCATTTATGTATGGCATCATGAACATGCCTGGTGCCCGCAGAGAATGGAAGAGGACATTGCCTCCCCTGGAATTGGAGTTGCAGATGGTTGTACACCAACATGTGGGTCCTGGGAACTGAATTCAAATCTTCTACAAGAGGAGCAAATGCTTTTAACCACTGAGCCATATTTCTAGCCCCTGGTTATACCCTTAGTGGTGTATTTTTTTTTATCATACTTTACAAAGTTTGCATGTTTTTATTTTTTACTACTGTTTTTATATTTTATCTAATATTGGTAATGGAATTTTTTTTATTAAGCAACTTTTTTTAAGCCATTGCTCCATTCTTTGTAACATTTCCCCTAGGTTTTACTTAACTTTACTTTCTACCTTTCCCCATTCTTATATAATTTGTTATTTTGTTCTATGAGCATTGGTGGCACTTAACAGTATTTAATCAATTTCAAGTGTACTTATACAACTTGTTCAGTATGGTGTTAATGTTACAAACCACGATTTTCTCCTCTTTGAATGCACTAGGAAACAAACCCAGAAGTATGGGATGCATCTTTTTGTTGTAGTTTAGTTTTTTGTTTGCTTGTTTTGTTTTCTATTGTTTTGAAACAGGGCCTCTCTGCATAACCTTGGCTACCTTGAATTCCCTGTATATACCAGGGTGGCCTTGAACTCACAGAGTTCGGCCTGCCTTTGCTCTTGAGTGCTAGGATTAAAGATGTGAGCCACCACACTTAGCTGAGATAAATTATTTACCACACAGAAACATGACAAAGCAAGGCAGCATCATGGCCCTTCCTAAAGATCATAACTCCTCAATTGCTGACCACAAAGATACAGAAATAGTGAAATGTTAAATGAAGAGCTCAAAAGTTTGTACATAAAAAGATCTGTTACTTCAGAGGTGATATAAAAACAGATAAATGAACCAAGCAATTCAATACAGGACCTAGAGAAGAAAGTCAACAAGACAGATACAAAAGTTAGCATAGATGGGAATATCAGCATGGACCCTGGAATTCTAAAGGACAAAATCTCCGAACAATATTGGAACTGAAACAAGAAGTGAGTCTAAATGAGCTCTCATATTTTGTCAAACCCAAGCGGAAAAAATAGCAGGAGATACCATACAAATACATAGAGATCAAATGCTGAATACATTCTTGAATGACTAATGAGTTACTAAGGAAATCAGAGAGGAATTTTAAAAAATGCCCAGAATCAAGTTTTCTTATGGTTTCTATTGTTGTGAAAAGACACCATGACCATGTCAACTCTTATAAAGGAAAATATGTAATTAGGGCTGACTTACATTTTCAGAGGCTTAGTTCATTATCATTATTGATGGGAAACCTCATGGCATGCAGGCAGGTATGGTGCTGGAACAGTAGCTGAGAGTTCTGTATCTTGATCTGTAGGCAACAGAGTGAATTGTGATACTGGGCTTACCTTGAGCTTAGGAGACTTCAAAGCCAGCACCCATACTAATATACTTCCTCCCACAAGGCCATACCTACCTCCTGATAGCGCCACTCCCTGTGGGGGTCATTTTCTTTCAAACCACCACACAACTGAAAATAAAAGCACAAATAACAAGACTCCTTGTGATACAACAAAGATAATTCTAACAAGAGAGTTTATAGCTATGAATGTTTATTGTAAAGCATAAATGGAGTTTTTGCCATGCTGGGTCCCACAGCCATTCAGTCCCAAGGAAACATGCAGAGGCTTATAAAATTACAAACTGTTTGGCCTGTCAGCTAAGGCTTATTATTAACTAGCTCTTAAAACTTAAATTAAACCATAATTCTTGTCTATGTTTAGCCACAAGGCTTGGTATCTTTTATCAGCAAAGCATTCTCATCTTGCTTCCTCTGTGACTGGGTGGCAACTGCAAGAAGTCTTCCAGTCTTTTCTCCTAGTCTTGTCATCCTATTTATACTTCCTGCCTGGTTCCTGGCCTATCAGCATTTTATTAAGCCAATACAAGTGACAATCCTTACATGGTACAAGAGCATTATCCCACAGCAGTAAAGCCAAATCAAATAAAAACATCAAATAAATAGCATTATAGTGTACATCAAAAAAGAAGAACAAGAACAAACCAAACTCAAAATCAGTAGACAGAAAGAAAAACAAACAACAAATACAGAGCAGAAATTAATTAAATGGAACCCCAAATAATGGTATATCTGTAGAATCAATCAAAGAGTTGGTTCTATTAATTAACACATAATATTGGCAAACCCTTAGCTCAGCTCTTTCAAAGCAGAGAACAAACCAAAATTAAATTAATAAAATAAAAATGCAATTAATAAAATAAAAATTTCTTCTTTTAGACTCCAGTGAAACAGATATCAGTTAAATCCAGGGGAAATTTTGGGAATACTTGGAAATGTTATATTGTAAAACTCTTTTAGGCTGGGGGGAATGGTACAGAGGGTAGAGCCATTGGCATTCCCTCATGTGGATCCTAGCTTGTAATGTGTGTATATTTGTCAATGAGAATAAATGTGAATAAAGCCTAAAGCCAAAAAGGGGGAACAAGGGAGGGCAAAAGGATACACTAAGAACAGGAGACAGGAGGGCGGAGGACACATATGACTTGGAAAGGAAAGGAAATTGGGGAAAACACGTGGGAGGAAGGAGAAGATGGAAAAGGAAAGTCCATTGAAACAAATTGTGTTTGAAAATGCCATGATACTTGTGATTTTGTATTCTACTTAAACTATGTAAACAGAATTTCTCAATAAAGAAATGGCTGGTTGGATACACTTTCAAATTATTCCAGACCCTTCAGGAAGAGGTAATACCCACGTTTCCTAAGTCATTCTGAAAATAGAAAGGGTTCCTGGAGGGTTTAGCTGAGAAGTTTATCCTGAATGTGGGAAGCACGAGCCTATGGGATGGAGTCCCAAACTAAATATAAAGGAGAAAATGAACTGAGCATCAACAGTTACTTTTCTCTGCTTCCTACCAATGGATGCAACATGAGCATCTGTCTCATGCCCCACTGCCACACCCTCCCCCACTGTTGGAATTTAATTTCTATTGCTGTGATATTACCCTGACAAAAAGAAAGTTAAGGGAGAAAGGTTTTGTTGCGGGTCACAGTACCAGGCTGCAGTCTATTATAACGTGGAATATCATAGGTACCGAAGCTTGAGGGACCTAGTCACAGTGTATCTACGTTCAAGAATGGAGAGGGAATGAATGCATGTGTTCCTCCTGTGCTCAGTCTCCTCTCTAAACCTACACACTACAGGACATAAACCCAGGGAATGGTTCCACCCATAATGGCAGTTTTTCCATCTCAGTGAACGTAATCAAGACAAACTCCCCAAGACACGCCCACAGGCCCACCTGAGCTAAACAACCCCTCACTGAGATTCTCTTCTTTGAGATTTTAGATTGTTTCAAGTTGACAGTGAGAACTAACTATCACACCCATCATGATCAACAACAACAACAACAACAACAACAACAAAAGAACTCCTTTTCCTCAAGTTGTTCATATATTTTGTCATAGCAAGGGGAAAAATAGCATATTTGGTAAAGGCCCAACTGGGGAATATTGGTTAGGGAAGGTGGGAGAAAAGGAAAGGACATCCATGACACTACTGAGGGTCTTGTGCTGAGTAGAAAGTAAACTGATTATTCACACTATACTGAGAAATTTGAATCAATACGCATTGGCATTGAATGCATGTTGTCTCAGCTAGCTCCATCTGTCAAGTCGTCACAGCTTAGATTATGTAAGAGAGTCTCAATCCAGGATATGCCAGGTCAGATTGGTCTACTGCCGTATAGGTGAAAACTCACTTTGGCTGGTGATTAATGTGGAAGGGCTCAGGCAATGGTGGGCTGTACCATTGCTATGCAGGTGGGCCTGGTTGTATGCATAAGTCTGAGAGTGGGCCAGGCAACGAGCCAGCAAGTAGCATCCTCCAAAGTTCCTGCCTCCAGGGTACTGCCTTGTATTCCTGCCCACTGCCCTCAAGGGTTGCAAACTGTAAGCTGAAGTAAACTTATCCCTTCCCAAAGTTTTCATCATGATATGTATTACAGTGACAAAATGAGACTAGAATTGATTGTTGTTGTTTTTATCTCATTAGGAATGAAACCGTTTCAATCCTTTATTCTTATACACTGTTACCTCTGCTCCAAAGCCTAACATAACAATGTTTTCTCTGCCCTTTACATTGTGCTAAAAGTACTTAAATATTTTTTATTCATGATTTCTGGCATAGACACAACAAAGATCACTTAAATGGCTCTTGTCTTTATCAATTAACACTTGTTAAATATTCATAGAACATAACTCTAAACATTCTATTAAATTAGTTGAACAGCCTTACAAGTGTAGTATAGGTAGTCTAAGAACAAATTCTGAAAGCATATTTATGTTAGAAAAGAACTTATTATAATCATATAAATGTGTAAAATATTGAAAAGCATAAAGAAGAAAGTTGAAGTCTTTCAAAAACTCTTTCATACAAAATTGACTATAGATATAGCTAGCATTTGACCAAATTGGAACAATATTTATATACCAAGTTTCTTCATGTTTTTGTATATTTTAGTACTATTCTCATGTTATAACACTATATGGAGTGATGTATCCTAATTCTCACTAAACCTTACTTTTAGACTGTTCTTTATGTCTCATAAAATAACAGCTAAATGTTTTTTCTGTATATATTAGCAGATTATAACTAAATTATTCATCAGATCTTCTCTAATTCTCATTTTAAATACTACTTTGGCAGTGTCTTCCTTTGTTCATTAAAGACAATTTTATCAAAGACTTTAAGAAACTCTTGTGTGCATATGTCATGTGTGCATGCATTGTTATGTATGAATATGAGTACACATGTGCCTTGGTACACTTGCAGAACCCAGAGGACAACCTGAGGTATTGGTCCTCAATTTCCACCTTCTTGAATCTGGTCACTTTGATGTTTGATGCTGTGTACCAGTTAGCTGGCATAGGCACTTCACATTGCTCCTTCCCATCTCTTTGTAGCGTGGCAGGAGTTACAGAGATTCATTACAGTACCCAGTTCTTATATAAGTTCCAGGCATTCAAACTGAAGCCTTCACATTTGTATGACAATTTTTTTTTTATTCACTTACCTATATCAATCAGTTCTCAAAAACTTTTTCAATTCTTAGGCTCCTAGGTTAATAACTGGTTAAGTCTTGGAGACATCGGAATGAATGAGTATGAAGAAGAGCACGTAAAAATAAATAATTGTGATGACATCGAGCACATGTTGATGTAAATCTGCATTTTCATTTTTATTCATTAGGTTATAGTATAGAGGATTTCTTGGCTAAAATTCATAAGCATTCTAAAGCCTATAGCTGTTATTGCCTAACTGCTTTCCAGAGTTGAGTCTATCAATTTACAGACATGTTGGCAAGGTGATAATGTTAAATTTTTCACCACTATCAGCATATTATTAATGTTGTATAAGTGTTTGCTTATTTGATAGGTAAAATGTATATCTCATAATTCCCTTCTCATGCCCTTACTGGGGTTAAACATGTTTTTGTATGTGTATGTTAACTAACTTTTCCTTTTCCCTTTTTGTGAACTTTTTTGTGAACTACCTATTTCCTTTCCATATTTCCATATTCTCCAATGGAAGGGTTGCTGTTGTTCTTATCAATATGTATAATCTCTTCATTTGGTAAGGTTATTTACCTCTTTGTGATATAATTTGGTAAATATTCACTCTCAATTTTTATGTCCTTCAATTTTGTTTGTATTTAATATCCTTTATAAAATTTTAATGGTTAATTTAATATTTAATTTCATGATGTATCCCTATACCACACAGAATATTACATTATTTTACCAGCATTAGGTTAAAGGATCTATTTAAGTAATTACCTTTCCTATGCACTTTTTTCAGTTATAAAAACATTGTGCTCAGACAAGCCCCTATGAGATAAAGGTGGCTCCTTTTTAAGTTAATGAGCTACAGGGTTTATTGATAGACTCAGTTCTGAAGTGCGTTAGCATAGTATTAGGATCTCAGGAAACTAGCAATCTGCTTCCTTTAGCATCTATCTTTGGTAGACTCTTACTAATTTGTAGGTATCGAAACTTTTCTATAGCTTTGACTTCTGTTTCTTTTATAATCCTGACTACAAAATTTCTCTTTCTTTGCATGTGCTTAATTTCAGACCCTTTGCTAATTGGCTGCAGTTCTCCAAGTTTCACTCTTCAGATTCCAGAGCCTGGCCTTGTCCTCTGCACATAACCAGTCTCAATCTAGGTTGATAACCTATATATAGATTTTCATTATACTTTTGTTTGGGTAGGGGTCCCCTTTGACAAGTAAGCTAGATTAAATAGGGAAAAAGTGATAGTGATGCCAGTTGATACCAGTGGTATGTTGAACATTGCCTTGGAGAGTGGATTACATGTGGGTGTTGGAAGTCCTGTAGTGGATATTGCTGTAAAAAATATTGCCTATTAAATTGTAGTGGATAATTCAGGACGTCATGTTAACCTATGTTCTACTGCCAGCCAGGTCTATATCCTTATCATTTGTCTTAACCTCTATTAAGTCAAAGTAGGATCATCTAAAATGTGTATGTTATTGTCTTTAAAATAATAATATCTATGAAATAAAGGTGCTCATCATATAAAACTTATGACCTGAGTTCGATGCCTGGAACCTAGAACTGAAAGAGAGAAATAGTTCTATAGTTCTTATAAGTTATACTCTGACTTACATAAGCATGATATGATATTCTCATACACACACACATATACACACACACACCACTCTAATAATATATAAAGATAATTCTAATTATAGAATTAGAAGCTCTAATTTTTTATGTGATGTTTGAAAGTCTGACAAAAGTAGCAAGATTCCTGAGCTCTATAAAGCTGCTCTTTGGCGAGCACATGGGGATACTGCTATAATTACCTGTGAATCAATGGAAATGACACATTCCCTACATAAATATTGATGAGTGTAGAGGGCCACAGCCACATTCTCCATCACAAGATGGCGCTGACATCCGGCTTCACTGCCAGGTGAACGCACACGTGTTGGTAATTTTCCACTACTGTCCCCGCCTACTCCCGAGGCATCACCTGGGACTGGGAGCAGCGGACCAATCCAAGAGTGACACGTCCGAAGCAGGGTCTGTTTCATATATAAGGGATGGCTTCCTTCATATCTGGGTCTCCGCCATGTTGGCTGATGCTCGCTCTCCCAAGGGGCATTAAAGCTATTTCTGCAGTAGGATCCTGTGTCCCGCGTGGTTCTTGCAGGCGAGGCCGAGCGCAGGACAGATGAGGCTGAAAGAACCGATACTATAAGAACAAATACACAGCTACCCAGTCCTTGGTTGGAAGAGAGTTCACTTAATAACAGTGTGAAAATAAATTTATCATTGTAGTAATTCATTTTGAATTCTGTGCTGAAGCTTGTTAAACTTCCAAAGAGAACAATCAACACAAAATACCCTTCAGTCTATCAAAACCATCGGTCAAAAATCAGGAATATCAACAGAAAGATGTTCAATGACTCATCTATTATTGAAGGGAGGGTGGTAATTAATGTTAGTAACCAATAAAGCATTCCACAAATCTTAGTAACTTTGAAGCTTAATTGTTTATTTCTGAATTATATTAGTGTAGATACCAAATGTTTGACTATGTGTGATTATAATGCAGATACGTAATGTGTGGTCCTATGTGATTATTCACAATGAATCCCGGCTCCTGTTATGCCCAGAGTCTGGATACCCAAAATACCACCATGAGACCAAATCCATTCCAAAAGCAAAGAGTCTTTATTGTGAGTTAACTTGGGCCTCTTCATCAGACTGAAGTAGTGGCGGCAGCAGTGGCAGCAGCAACAGAAACAGAACAGGGAAGACTCCAAGAAGTGTGGGGAGAGAGGGTTTAGGGAATTCCAAACCTTCGTAACTACAGATCTGGGATTGGCTCAAGCCCTGACTAGGTATCTGGACAGAGCTGATAGGCTGCTTTGAGTCTAAAAGGAATTGAAACATTGTTTTTTCAGCAGGAGGACACCTGGAGTTGCATAGCTACAAGCATTCTCTGCCCACCTGTTTCCAAAGCTGCTTATACAATAAACACTCTAAAGCTTAATATTAATTACATTCTCTTTGTCCTATTTGCTCAGGCTTCTTATTAACTAACTCTTACATCTTAAATAAATCTATTTCTATTATTTTATATTTTACCACGAGGCTCATGTTTTGTTACCTCTTGCTTCTTGGGCAGCTACATGACATCTGCCTGATTCTGCCTTCTTTCCTTTTGTATCTCTGCTTGGATTTCCAATCTTGCTATATATATTCTGCCCTGTTGTAGGCCAAAGCAGCTTCTTTATTAACCAATGGCAATAAAACATATTTACAGCATGCAGAACAGAATCCTACATCATAGTTGTTCACTTATTTCTTATTGGTCCTTCCCTGTGAGGTGAGATGTTGCCATTCCTGATTGATCTCTCTCAGTGGGGTGATGTGCTGCACATTTCTGATTGGTCTTTCCCTATGGATTAAGGTCAGGGAAAGGTCAGGGGCAGTCACACCTCACTGACTGGAAGAGGTCAGGGGGAGGTCATGCCTCTAGACTAGAAGTAGCTACTTCCTCACCCAGAAATTGGTTGGGTTTTCCTGCCCAGGGATTGGTTGGTTTTGTGCTTCAGTTCATCAGGGCTCTGATTTCAGGAACAAACTGTATTTCTTCCACTAGACCGTTTTAGCCTTTGGCTCTAATTTTAGGATCAGGGCCTCTTTCTTTAACTGGCTATGATTCTAGGGTACAAGTGTGATTCTTTGGCTCTGGTTTCAGGGTCAGGGTATTTTTCTCTGGTTCTAGGTTCAGGAATAAGATTTTTCTTTTGCTGGCTCAGGTCCCAGATCCTGGGTGTATTTCTCTCACCGGCTCTGGGTTCAGAGTTAGGGTGCTTAGGGATTGTGGTATGGCTACAGATCTGATGGAGCCTGGATCTCTCAGCTTCTACCATCTCCAGAACCTTCTATTGTCTAAGCCTTCTTGACATTTCTACACAAGCTCTTTTGCTTTTAGCTGGCCAGAAGCAAAGGAGCAAAATGGGCCACAAGATAGTTCCTGTCCCATTCTTTGACAAAGCCCAGCAACATGGACCTAACCCCAATCCCATGGGAGACTGAGAGGTGTAAGTTTGTCAGATAGTCTTGCTGGAGGCCAGGAGGAAGAAGCCAAATTAGTAACATTTAACATGTCTTAGATACAACATATGAAATGCATGCTTGGTAGTGGGGCAGGGAGCAAGAACTCATGAAAGGAAGTTTCTTCTCATGACTGTACCAGTAATAATGACATTGTCAACAATAGTTGTTTCCTAGAAGCTAAAAGTAAGTTTTCATGCACAATGGAAAGAATTTACCAAGGTAGTTTTGAAAATTCTTAATAATGTAGAAAAGGTATTGAAAAAGATGACTGCATTTAGTAGCAAATTTTGGCTTTTTTTCTCAAAGCCAGTTTTTCCTAAATTATTTATGGTTGAATTTTTAATTTCAGGAAAAATAAATGTTCACAAATAGGTCAGAAAGTCACTCATGATTTCTGTATATTATTTCTTGTGTTTTTCATTGTGGTTTGTTGATAGCAGAACACTTGTGACAAGGTCTATTTTCACAGAGGGTATAACTCAAACATTCTTTTGCCTCAACCTCCCAAGTTACAGGTATGCATCACCACATCTAGCTTTGTTTTGTATGTAGATGTTAATTGCCTTAAAATGGATTTTTTCTTAGTTTCACATAAGAAAACTAAAAGAAATAGCATACATTTTATCTTCCAGTTTCATTGAAATCATCATTTAAAGTATCTTGACTGACTTACAAGGCTGACTTTTTCTCTTTCATTCACTCTTATTCATCGATAGTAGAATCCCCTTTCTTTTCCATTTTTCCTCTTCCACCTTCTCCAAAGACAAGCACTACCTACTGCACTGTCTCGGATCTCTTCCTCTTTCAGTGCACTGATGTGGGATTCCCCTCTGTATGCTGTGATTATCATTAATAATAAAAAAAACTTCATTGGACCTAAAGGGGGCAGAACTTAGGTAAGCAGGGATAGCTAAACTGGATACAAGGAGAAAGAAGGTGGAGTTAGGGAGAAGCCATGGAGCTGCCGACAAACACAGGCATGCTGAAACTCTGCTGGTAGGCCACGATGTTGTTAACAATAGAAAGAAAATATTACTAAAATTCTACTTATTGGAAATTAATATGATTGTAGAGCTTTCATTTCTGGTTGGCTGCTGCAAGTAAATTCTTTGGCTTTTCTAAAGTCAGTAGTTTTGAACAGGAAGGTAATGTTCTTTTGCTTCAAAGCATTTTATCCAATTGGATAACACAGGACTAGCATCTTGCACCTCTTTTTCAATTTATTCAAACCACAACCATGTTCGGGAAGGATAGCATAAAGCCAATTTTTCTATCAGCTTGGTTAGAAATATGTTTATCAATAATCTTCCTTTAAGTTGTTTTCATTATGTCATAACAAACCATCAACAATTCTAAAGAATGTTCAATTAAAATATATTTAAGGAATCATGGTTGTTATGGATACTGGTAAGTGCCCTACATTGTGAAGTGTTGCATTCCTATGGGATAATATATCCATATTTATCAACTCTTAACCACATTAAGACCTTATTAGGAGGAAATATTTTGAAATTTGCATTAACATGAGCTGCACAATTCTAGATATTATCACCAGATAGCACAGAATAATTTTGGAATGAACTTTTGATGACAGAAAGTATCAATGTTAAATTAGTAAAGTTTATGAAGCTATTAGTTTTTTCCCCTCCTTTGTTATAAATAATTAATATATTCATCTTTATAACTCTCATATATTAGTGGAATACCTACTAAGTGCAAAGCATTGCTTTTCTTGTATGTAAGAAGATCATATCAAATAAGACATGTGCCCACTCTATTTGTATAATGTGTGTAAATAATTATGGCTGGGTATATGATAAAATTCTAATTAACCATTAAAGGATTTTACAGATTGATACTTGCTAACATGGGAAGTATACACCATATGTTCTTAAGTGAAAACCAGCCAGATTTAAATCAACATGTAAAATGTATAATTTTTATAAAAATGTCTTTTTAAAACTGGAAGTATATATATACATGTTTATAATGATTAGTTCTGTGTGATGATATTATAGGAAATTATTTTTGTGATTTGTCTGCTATATTTTCATGGTTTCTGTTTTAAGCATGTAACGTATTTATAAATAAGCATAAATAATACATATAGTGAGAAAGTCCAATGTATTCTCAAAAATGACATGGGTGTAAAAAGTAGGCAAAAATCAAGCTATAGAGCTACTGATCTGTTCAGGAAGATAATTTATTAAATATTTGCTGTTTCAGACTCTGGAATGCACTGATAATAAAGTCTCTACTTTCATGAAATCTTTTAATTGTTCTTAAATCTTTGAGAAATTTCTAGAAGTGGTGAAATATTTTGATTGTTATCCCAGATGCCAGTTTTTTTTTATAAAATTAGAAAGTTTTGAACGATGCAATTCAAAGAAAAGATCTCATCTTTCTTTAAATGTCATCAAGGAAAATCTGAAACATATCAGAGCTAGAAGAAAAGATTCGATTTTGGAATTAGAAAAATAGATCACTGGAAAAAGAATCCTTGTATTGTGAAGAAAACGACTGAAGAGGCAAAGATGCTCACTATGTTAAACATTAGTTGTTAATATTAGAAAAACTGCAGACTACTCCAGGGCCTGTCCACATTTCCAGTACAAGAAGCTAAGATGTGCTTTGTTCTGGAATATATACTAGGTTCAGAAGGAGCAGAGGCTAGAGCAGAGGTGTCCTTTAAGTGATACTCTGGGAAATAAGACCATTGATTCTTCAGTGGCTACAGTCAGGCAAGGGATGCAAATAAAGGATTGGTTACTGCATAGTTGAGCAGTTTCCTCTGAGATAAAGCATTCCGTCCGGAAGGGCAGCTCATTAAAACAAGTATGTTCTAAAACAATGCTTCTCAACCTTCCTAATGCTATAACCCCAACCACAAAATCATCCTGTTGCTACCTTATAACTGTACTTTTGCTACTGTTATGAATTGTAATGTAAATATCTGATATGTGACTCCCAACGGGGTTCCAGCTCACAAATTGAAAACCACTGCTCTAAAAGGAGATAAAATATTCCATCCTTCAGGAAAGCTCACTAAAACTCAGAACGTTAACAACTCAGTAGGAGGTTCAAGAAGCTCCTGAAACTGACCATATACACCAGACTTCTTTCCTCAAGCATTTATAAAGGACTGCAGAAAGACTCTCAGACCAACTAAGCCACCTTAGGCTGTGCAGTGCACTCCAGCTTTTAGCTTTATGAGCTGCCACCTGTGTTGGGGTGTACCTTTGCTGATCCATATATTCTTGAGTCATTTCTTCCTTTAAGTAACTCTTCACCCGCACTCCCGTAAGTAACTCCTGTAAACTCGCTGGCTTGCTAAGTTGCACTTTGAGGTATCCTGAATTTGGTCTTTTCTCAATTTTATATCAGGGTGAGTAGATGTTCATTCATTTCTCTTGAGAGTACTCTCGTACAGTTGTATTCTTTGGTGTAATAGTAGAGTATTAAGAAATTTTAAGCCTTGATGAAGAAAATTATTTTTCACAGAACAGCAAGAGATATTTTTGTATGATATTACCCCCATTATGACACCTCAATTCATTACTTAATGAATGGAACTTATTTGTTTAAATAAGTCTAAAACTATCATTTTATCATTTTGTTTAAAACTATCATTTTAAATGTACTATGTAGCAAATGTTTTTAATCATGACAATTTGACATCAAATAAAACAAATATAGATGATGATATAGAATAAAACAAATATATATATATTATATATATGACACTTAGAGTCTAAGTGCACCCACCTATACCCTAAGTTGCCCAAAATCTAGTACATAATTGACATTATTTTGAAGTTGAGTAATTTAATAAAAGGGAATTCATTTTAGGCAATTTGACAAATTATATCTCAAATTTAATTTGAGTGAAGATTTTAAATACTATGTCGTTTTGTCCAGTGATATGATGTGAACGTACTCTTGATTATGCAAAGTGAATTACTTCTAGGTGCTAATGAATTCTCTTTATCTGAGAACATTGGAAATCCCAAAGTGAACAGTGATATATTCTGTTTTGGCAGAAGGCAAAATTTTTGTGGGTTTTGCAGTGTAATAATCCTTTTGTGACTGTGTACATGTGTTACTCTCATTGGTTTAATAAAAAGCCAACTAGCCAATAACTAGGCAGGAAGAGGTTAAATGGGAAAGACAGACTAAGAGAATGCTGGGGAAAAGAGCACAGGCTCACCAGCCAGACACAGTAGAAGCAGAAGATGAACATCCCATGCTGATAAAAGATACTGCCATGTGGTGGGGTGTAGCTAAGAAATATGGGTTAATTTAAGATGTAACAGCCAGTTAGCAGCAAGTCTAAGCTATCAGCTGAGCATTTATAATTAATAACGCTTCTGTGTGGTTATTTAGGAGTCAGCTGGCAGGACAGAGCTGGCTGGGGGTCTTGAAGAAAGCCCCACATATAGGGTTTTGTGTAATATGGCCTTAAGATCAGGGGGAAGTGCCTTCACCTTCACCTTTGGAAGCATGTAGATGTATGCTTGCCTGTAGGCCTCTGTGTCAACTTACATTCTATGTACTGGTTTACATATGTGCTGTGTCTGCCTGTGTGCAGACCTTATGTGCCAAGGTAAGTCTGGGTAAGCCTACCTAGTGGCCTGTGTACTGGTGGATAAGGTGTTTTTATCTAACCGTGACTCCTTACAATCTCTTCAACTTCTTGGCCTCCAGTGACTCTCTTCATTTTTGGGCATCAGAGTTTGAACCTCACAAGGTCTACAATGATCTAGCCAATAATGATGCTTTAATAGAATCTTCATGAATCTTGTAGTGTTCTTAAGAGAAGGTGAAATATCACTGGAGAAAGAAAGAAAAGACCTATGTCACTATACTATGTGCCCTGTGTGTTTGACAGAAAAAAAAAATGGAGTGAATGAAGTGGCACATTGGTTATCAGTTGGTGAACATTTAAAGAAGAATGGGACTTTTGGGAGAAAGTATTTATTGATTACTTTGTGTGTTTATGTAACAGAGACAAAAATGAGAAAGCAACAAAGACCTCAACTCTGAGAATCCTTGTTTACCTAGGGTGTTCACTCAGACTATAGGCTGTTCAATATATTTCTACCCTATCTCTTTATGGCTTTTTATCCAACTCTCAAACATCTGACTAAGACACACAGTAGACAAACAGTTTAAGATGTGTTGCTAAGGGAAACATCACAGAAGTATTCTGGACAAACATTCGTTATGCTTTAAGAATGACATATGCCATGCAGTTCATTTTAGATGACATTTGTGATATGTTTAAGTGTGTGTATGTGTAATACAATAATAGGTGATAGCGTGCTAGAGAGACTCAGCATGCAAATCTTGACATAAAAACAGGACGGGAGTATATATATGAGTAAAACCTGAAACATATTGCTCAGGTTTCTACTTAGTTTCCCTATAAAGTCAAATCACATTTTTATTTATCTGGTCCTAAATATTCTTTGGATCTAATTGTATGTCTCTGATCATAAAGGTTCTACACCTTGATATGAACAAATTTATTTTTTTGCTTTTAGACATCCAGTTTACTCTCACAAAATCCCTCCCTGTTATCCCATATCCCATGCCAAACAGTTCAGGGCTTGGTTCAATATTTTTCTCATTCAAACTTTCCCTGGAGGGAGGGGGGAGGAACTTGAACTTCCCACAGGGCAGGAAACCCTGACTGCTCTTAGGGACGAAGAGGGAGGAGGAGAGGGAGTGGGGGGAGTGGGAGGGTGTTGGGAAGAGGGGCGGAAATGGAAACTTTTATAATTTAATAAAATTACTTTCAAAAAAAATAAAAAACAAAAAAAAAAACAAAAAAAAAAAACAAAAAAACTTTCCCTGAACTAAGTGATAGTGATAACGGTTCTCTCTGATTGAGACTACGCAGTTTCTGACTCCAGGTTTTGTACTCATCATATCGAATTGCATTTATTTTGTATCTTTCTCCCCATTAGATACTGAGTTATAAGAGCACACCTTCTGAATTATGAGTCTTGATAACTCTAGCATCTGGCACTTCAGTCTTACAAATTATTTATTGATTGGCTACCCCGATTAAATGAATTTGTGTTGGCAGAGGAGAAAGCTTCAAGAATTGAAAGCCTGAGAGAGAATTCAAGGAAGATAGGTGAAGGAAAAGGCCTTACTCTTCTGAGATAAACTTCATTTACTTGGCAGTTTCCTTTCTGGCTGATCTTGTGTGGAGGCAATTGCTGGACTGAGCTCTGTGTCCCTACAGTCAAGCCCTTAGTTGGGGAGGGGCTATTTACAAAGCCTATAGAAGACAGTCTCTTAATTTTGCTAAGAAGCTTTTCCTTGAGAGCTCCCCTATTCCATGCAGGCACCTATTGTGATGTATCTTTTGTGAAAATTTCCCAGAAGTCTTCACCAAATTGGTCACTTAATTCTTGAAGAATTTCTTTTTTTTCAGTGACCAAATACATGGTGTGAAGGTATTGGAGAGCTTAGAAGAAACATTGTCAGATGGGTAGAGGAAAAGGAACTCATTTTAAACTGGTAGGCCTTTGAGTGTGTGAGATAAGTTACAACAGACCTTGGTGTTACTTTTGGTGTTAATGACTGTCAACATCACACACAACTGTGCCATCCTTTTGAGATTACAAAGGCAAAGGTTTCGGGGGTGATTTTAAATGGGTATTAGTAGATGTATGAAGCAACACTTGTTGTGGCAGCTCCTTCTGCTCCTTCAGCCAATAGCCGCTGAGATATCAGCCCATTGGGGCGTGGTCTCTCTCTCCTTAAAAAAGCAGCGGCTGTCCTCCACTCTCTCTCTCTCTGGCTTTCAGCTCCGCTTCCGGCTCCTGGACTCCTTTCCTGATCTCACAGAAGGGCTGTTGTCTGGGACAGTAATCTGTAAGTTTTTTCCCCTTTGAATAAATACCCATTCTATTAATCATAATTCCAAACTGGTGTGGGATTGTTTGTGACTTACGCCTTCAAACACTTGATACAAAGGACTTGCCCTTGTGTGGGAATGCTTCATCTGTAGTTAAAAGAATAATACCTGAGATAGAAGCAGTTTTAAGCCATTGAAGTGCATATCATCAGTACACTCTGGACAGCTAGAAACAGTTCATGGGGACTCTTGGGGCTCTGGGGTTGTCCTTTACTGGCAAGGATTCTGTAGAACCAAAGACAACTTCACAAGACCCTGTTGAATGTGTACCTTCTGCATGTGGTTTCTCCTGTTCGGGATGCTTTGATTGAGACTGCTATACTTTTTTTTGCTATTCTCTACTGTGTGATCAATAAGTTTTATTAATAAACTTAAGACTTTTTATGGTAAATGAGCAGCGGGGCCAGACCTCCCAAGGCTCACACTCACCTCTTCCCACCAATAGGGTTCACTTTCTTGAGTGTTGCAGCTCTATTCCTTCTTACCCCCACGCACACCTGTGGCAGCGCGAGAGCTGTCCCTCAAGTCCTAAGGATGGGAGAACTGTACAATGCCAGCTGCAGCATTCGGGAGAGAGGCCCCCTACACCTTGTCTGACCAACACAGTAGAGCTGGTCTTGAAGGTATAAATGTGGTGAGAGAATTGAGGGCAGAAAAGCCCCACCCCTTACTCATCACTGCAAGGGCAGTGCTAGAGAGCTCACCATGGTGGTGAAGACAGTAGAGAGTTGACAGGCTGACCAACTCTGCAACCACCTGGACACAGAACCAACATTATGAGTTGGCCCACCCAGCATTCAACCCACCTGTGATCTACTGGTGCACGTGAAGGGGCTAATACCGCAGACCCAAAGACACAGGATCTCCGTGACACAGAGGAACAACAGAATATCCATGAGGAGTCCCAATGAGGGCCAAACATTGATACCGTAGCAGAAACCAGAGGCCTTGAACCAGACCAATGTCTCTTTGCATTGAACACTTGCATGTAAAAGATAGATGGATAAAGGGTTTATTGTGTAACTCACTATGTCATACTAAAGCTTCCAGGATGAGATTTTTCCTTTTTTCTCTTAAATTTTATTTTATTTTATTTGGGGGTGGGGGAAGTTTACAAGGGACAAGGGTAGGTATGAAGGGACAGTAAATGAATGGGTTTGAGATACATAAGGTGGGAGACACAAAGAACAAATAAAAAGAAAGTTTAATAAAAATGGGGAAAAAGACATTTCTATTTGTAACGTTGATGTTTCTTGGAGATCTGTTTCTCAGTAAAAGTGAATGTCTTCTTAAAAGTCAGGGACCTTTAAATACACGTTGCCAATAGCACTGTGGTAGTATTTATGGTTTTGTGTAACTCAATTAGCTCGTGGGAGGTGCAGCAACAATGTGATCACCAGGAAGGTAAGATGAGATGAATGGAAAACTGCTCTCTGATTTTGAGAAATCAATGGACATGCCTGGCTTCTTTCTGTTGATATAATTTTGTAGGTTTGAAACAAGTACTGGCATGGTTGCTTCCAAGAAATGAATATTAAATGCTGACTAGTTTTTAAGAAGGAATAAGCTAGCTGGTACTCATGAATGAAAAGAAGTGGAGGTAAGGGAATAGAAGGTTGGGAAAGATCTTTCAAGTTGAAACTCTTTATTCCTTCACATCATTTCCTGTGAACTTTGCCTATGGCAGGAGAGAAATGAATGTAGAACAAGACCAGCACCAGCAACAAATAGCGGGGAAAAAATGTTAATTCAGCATAATTAGTTTCTAAGATAGACAACAATAATTTTCACATATTTTGTCTGGTTCCCCAGAACTCCTCATGTTACCTACATTGTTCCTAGGACTAAGAAGAAAAAAAAAAGAGTCCTCAGATTTGAGGTAGGAAGGTGTGCACAGAAAAGTGTTCACACTTTATAAAGCCAGGAATCTAAAACTTGAAGGGTGTTCATCTACCTCAGATCAGATAATGAAGGGTTATTTAACATAATCATAGTAAAAGAACTTAAATAGGAAGAGAAGGTAGTGATATTCTGAAATGAGATGATGTAGAAAGAATAAGGGAAAACATGGAGGTAGAGCACATTACGCACGTGCAGGATTCTGGCCTTAATCTTCAGTATGATGAAAAAAGTCAGTGAAAATAGGGTGGTAAGTTTAAAAGAAAAAACTAGAGTAAGCAGTGCAATGGATGGAAAGTAAGCACAATAAGGTAGCAATGAATTGGAAGAATAGGAACAGAATTCTGAAAAACAGTCATCATAATCAATGAAGGAAAAGGACTGAGAAAAACAAAAGTTGGGAGACATGAAAGAATATACAGGAATCACCCTTTACATTGAAGCCTTTCCAGAAAGTTATAGGAGAAAAGGAAGATATTTGAATATATAGTTACCTAGAACGTCTAAGAATTAAAGATATTTTCTAAAACATTTTAGTGTAAGTAGAAATGTTAAGACCAGGCAAAGGGGAATGAGATACAAGATTAAAAAAATTAAAGAGCAATTTTAACTGAAAGCTCTCAATTTACACTGTCACTTTTTACAGAATGGTACATTTTCTATTAAGAACTTTGGTCCACTAATGCAGGAATCTAAAAACACCTTGGGAACCTACTCTCTCTGTGAATAGCCCTTGACCAATGCTAACAGATGCAAGAATATAATTGTTCTGTTTCCTTGCCTGCAAAACTCCAAACTGTTAACTTATTCCAAAGTTTCCATGCAGGATCTGTCTTCAACTACATTCTGCATTTCTTTGGATTATTGCCTCAAAGCCTGTTCATAAGCAATCCATTTCCTCCACGTCGGCTTCCATTTCCCATAGTTTCCATAAACTCAAGAAAGGTAAACAGTTGGGGAACAAGTTTAAGACACACAGTTTTATGAGGTACATTTCATGTTCAAATCATAACAGTTTCTGAGGATCATTTTTGTTAACACCTGTGACCTAGTTGAGGAATAAAAAGACTGTATTTCTCAAGTTTCATTTAAGTAACTACTAATTTAGTCTCAAATAGTTAAAGGCCAATGAAATGGGGGGAAATAAACAAGAAAACCAGACTATAAGATATACGATAGTGTAGACCAAAACATGTATTCTGATTTTTGATACATTGTTTCTTTTCTTTTTTACTCACTCTTTTAGTGATTTTTCCTGTTTACCGAATTCATTCGTTACTGAATTGTTTTCAAGCATAAGAAGCCATATTTACTCAATGAGTTTTTATTGATAAGTACAAAGCTTATCCTAATTTACTGATGTGTTGGAAATAATTCAAGAGCTCTGTATGAAAAATTTTGTGAATTACAATTTTGGTCAGTCTATGTTTGTTGTTTAAGTTGTTTAATCCTATAGTCTAAGATTGTTTTGAGACAATCTTAGCAGGTGGCTCACTGTGATCTAAGTTTTCTGTGTGGTCTTTCTGGCCTCTAACTTGCTGACTTTCTGCTTCTGTCTTCCAAAGTTATGAACACAGGTCAACTCTACCGTTCTTGGCTTGAGTGTCTGAATTCTTACAGAAAAAGAAATTTCTACATGCAACTTTGGTAATTGTTTTCAATTTGTATAAAGAATACATGATTGCCTTAGCACATGAAGGAAGGATGTATTAATTCTTTTCAAACAACATAAAAATTACTATAGCAAATAAGCACATAGCTTATTGTAAATTTGATAGACATTTGTTTAGAGAATAGGATATTGAAAATGTGGAGTTTATTATTTTAAAAAATATTTATTTATTTGTAGTATTTAATGTGTATTGCCTGAGTGTGTATATATGCATCAGATGCATGGAGGTGACCCCAGAGAACAAAAAGAGCCATTGGATATTCCAGGAGTCAGAGTGATAGGCAGATAGAAGAAGTTCCATATGAGGGATGGGAACTAAACCCAGGTCCTCTGCAAGAGCTCCTAACCACTGAGTCACCTCCTCACCACCTGGTGCTATATTACTTTTGCATTATAATGCAGAAATTGTTTCTCTTTGTGTGCTGCATACAAATTAAAATATAAACATACTAATAATACATTTTAGAAATTAACGACGATTTGTTTTGAAGTCTTCTTTCCCTGGGTCTGTCATTACGTTTGATTACAGAATGCTGCAGCTTTATGCGTGCCGCAGCTCTCAGCTGTATCAATCAGCGACAAATTTTCTCCTAATAATTCCTAATCAAGAAAACAGATACTCCTGTGCCTCAGTCGACTGCGGTTAGTTAGAAAATGCTCCTTGACTGATTAGTTCAATTTAAAACTGTGGTCAGGAAAGTTTGTCATCAATTATGTCAACATAGCCCAAAATAGTTGGGGAAAAAAAATGCCAGAGCACAGTGCATTTATTTGATCTGGGCAGTAATAAAGACAGTCACTACATAACCAGGGCTGAACAGAAAGAAAACAGTGGCATTTATAAGTGACAACCTGTTCAACAATCATCTCGGAGCTAACCAAGTTTTAACAATAGGCATTAACATTAACATGCCATCTCTGTGTAGATGAAAAACTTAAGATTCTATTCTTTTAGTATCCTGAAAATATTTCCATGATTTATTCATTCCAAAATGCACTTACAAATCTGAAATATTATTATGTGCAGGTTTTTTTATTTTAAAGCTACCACTAGTCTTAAATTTTTAATAAACTACTGAATAGGTGACAAAGAGAATACATTATGGATGTCCACTTTTGAAGAAAAGTATCTCAGTGATAAATACTCTTAGTTAAGCAGGAAAGCTCAAGACTATGTATACTTTGCCAAGTGCATTTGAGTTAAGCATGTTCCAGGCTTCAAATACTAAAGTTGTCTTAAGAATTGAAATGCATTTATTAAGAAAGATCATCTCAAACCAGGAAATCTATTTGATTTTGACTTTGCTAAAAAACATCATCTCACTTTCATTTACATGTTTGATAATATACTACACATGCCTCAAGAATTTATAATGAGCATGTGTTTGATCCAATATATATGTATATTATTAGATTTCCTTATTTTTCAAAAGAAGCATTATTTTGAGCTGTGGTCATTGTCATATGCTTTCGAATCATAATGGAGACAAACCTCAGGACATGTCAATGAGAGACACTGGGCTTTGAAATGGGGTGACATATCCTAAATTTGCATAACACCATTCTGTGGACTGAGGTGCTAGGCTGAATAAAAAGAAGAAAGCTAGCTGAGTATTCGCATTCTTTCTTCCTTCTCTCCTGACTGTAGGCACAGTGTGACCCGCTGTCCCAAGCTCCTGCATCACAATTTCCTGCTGCCTTAATGGACTGTACCAACCCAAAATAGCCTCTTCCTTCCTGGCTTTCTTTGGCTAGGTATTGGCCAGCAACAAGAAAATTAAGTTATATAGAAAACAATTATGGCGATGTGGGTTCAATTCTGTGATGTACATGCTTGGACCTTGGAATTAGATTGTGCGAAGAATGTGAACAACTTTAGAACTTTAGACTAGATAGACCCTAGAATTCTGTAAGCATGGTTTCCCAAGTCATTCTGGGAAACGAGAAGACAATGAAGGCAAAGAGAAACGTGAGCAGTAAAAGCTTGACACATAAGGAAGATTTCAGAGAGGGAAAGTACTGTCAGGAACCAGAATGGGGAACTGGATTAGTTACTTTTCTATTGCTGTGATAAAGCACCATGGGAAAAAAGTCAGATTTATGAAATAATTGGCTACTCTGTAGAGGATCTTTCAGGACAGGGAAACATTCGGTTGTGACATTGGTACTACATACGCCTATCGCTCACATCTACAGCAAAAAAGAGTAAAACACAAGCAGAAAGAAGTGAAAAATGTGCAGTGTGTCGAGAGCAGGAATGGGAGTGAGTTTCCTGTTCAGCAAAGACAGTTTTGAAAGCAGTTGTAATCATGAAAGAGATTATTTCTATTACAGAGAAACTCAGTGCTCTGAGTAATAGGAAAGAAACAATAGGAAAAGATCAATACAGGAACTTCCCTACAAGTAAAATCTAATTATTTTTACTGAAAAAAGTTACAAAAGAATCGGTACTTTAGATTAAGGTTTAGCTGTGTCAGACATTTTCTGTCTGAACTATCCAGTCTCAAATAATCAATCCAGAAGCTGAATATGAATTATAAATTATTGGCCAAGAGCTCAAGCTTATTATTATCTAACTCTTACACCTAACCCATATTTCTATCTATACTTTGCCACATAACTTGGTACTTTAGCAGCATAGTAGATTCATCTCTTGCTTCCTCTGTGTCTGGTTGGCACCTCCACATTCTACCCTCCTCTTTTCATTATCCTTAGTTTGATTGCCCCGCCTACACTTTCTGCCTGGCTACTGGCTAATCATTGTTTTATTAAAACAAATCAGGTGACAAATCTTTAGCGTATACAGGAGGATTATTCCACAGCATTTCCATCTTTTTGTCTAATTAAGAAGAAAGGTTTTAACCTTAATAGGATAGGATTATATACATCAAAACCAATTATGAAGTAAGAATGACAGTTACAGTATCTAGTCTATTTGTGTTTGCCAAAATAAGAGAAAAATATTACCTATCTTTTCTTGGTGAATCTTAAACTTTGCATCTAATTATCTTTCTATTATAACTAGGGAAAACTATAACTATTTAGTCTTCAATTCCACCAAAGATCCTAGAAGAATGAGATGCTGCCTAATGACAGGGACATCAGGCTGCCCAGACAGTCACCCAAAGTTTCTCTGTAATATTGTGGCATCCATCTTCAACCTGCAGGCCTAGGATATTTGACAGACTTTTCTGTGAAGCAGAATTTTTAAAGAACTGACATACCTTGCTTTGGCAAAGTTTTATAGTCACTTTCTTTCGTGTCCTGCTTGTCCAATTTGGACAGTATATTGTCAGCGGTCAAGGAAAGAATAGCTTCTTTCCTAGTGGCTAACTTTTGCTACAAAGAAAGTAAACTCCATATGGAGTTTCTTTGATGCCTATCAACTTGTCTGAAGTAGATTGATGTTGCCAGGAGTAGAAGTAGCTCATTGTCTTAAAAAAACCTATGTTACTAAAACATCTTAAATTCCATATCCTGTAGATCTCTTAAGTGTTTGAATACCATCTATTAATCTAAATATATCTGTGTATGACCTTGAAAACATATCTAACATGTCTGTAAGTTTGACTATTATAGATGAATATTAATCTGTATTTGTTAATTAAACATTATTTTTTAATGAGCTGCATAGACATAATACCTTATATAAGAATAGAAATATACATACAGCATAACAAAATTAACTTTAAATATGTTTCAATATACCAAAACCCATAGTAATTTTAAATTTGTAAGATTAATAGCTGCTTTTGGATTAAAAGTAGATTCAACAATCTACCATTTGTCCTATCATTTTTATATCTCTCCCTTTTCTTCTCAGAAAGAGATCCTTGTACCTAATCTCCTTTGCTCAGGTTTTTTTTTCTGATTATTACCAATAGCAACTTATAACCAGCTCTCCTTAAACAAAAACAGACATCCATATTACATTGTGGTGGGGAAATGTGGGCATAGTTTTCTAGATTACTTTGTTCTGCTTGGGGGCACTGGTAATCTTTGGGGAACACTGAGAAAATTTAGGATTATGGCTAAGGCCTGACTGGAGTGTTCTGTGAGGCTGGATCATCTCAATCAGTCACCTTGAAGCTGTTCTGGATGCAGAGCTCAGAGTAAACTGCAACAGAGGTGATCTGAGACTTTGGATCATCTGGGCCATCCATTCCCATTAGAGATTTTTCAGGGGGTCTTGAATCATAAATCTTATTAATCTTATCCATAAAAATCAGGAGTTAGATATCAGGTTAAAAACTTGTAACATTAGAGAATCAGGGGATAAGCAAGTGGACTAGATAATGTTAATGTAATTATTGCCTGTATACATTTGTATATAGTTATTGTACTTATTGTATGTAATTTTACTATGCTAGTTAAAAAACCTTTGCCTCTTATTTAGACAAAAAGGGGAAAATGTGTGATATTTTCATTGTGTTCTGACAAATAAAGCTTGCTTGGAGTGAGAGGGGAGAGCTAGCCACTGGCTGACCATAGAGGTCTGGAGGTCTGTACAGAGAGGACACAGGATGTGATAAGGTGAGGCAGAGAAACAGAAGATACAGGAAGGAACTATGGCTGTTCCTCTGCTTCTCTTGTCTTTCAGGTTTTTACCCTGATTTATAACTCCTGGTTTTTATTGATAAGATTAATTAGATTTATGTTTCATTTAGTCACTAAGGAAACTTGTTCTCTGGCATTAGTAAAAGAATCTCCGTGTGAAAACTGGGGGAAAATGCTAATCTAGGAAAAGAACCTTATACATTTAAATCACTTAATGATTATTAATATTAATAAGCAACTAAGTGGCATCAACCACCATGAATTTCTCCGCAGAGAAGCATAAGAAAACATCTCTACCAAATGGGGTATGCAGAATGCTAACGGGGCAGATACAATAGAGTACTAACTCCCCCAAGAAGCTACCAGGAGGAGGAAGATAAAACAAATTTAAGAATATTAATGAAGGCTTCTTAAAAAGACTGTCTCAAAGCTCTCATAGATGAATAAACATTAGATTAAAAAGGGTAAAAGTGTTCTCAATGTACAGAAAAACTTGTACCAAGGTGAGGAATCACCATTACAAGCATACTGAATGGATATCAGAGTGTTGGGTCATCCCCCTGCTCAGTAAAGATAATGAGAAGCTAACAAATGGAGGAAGAGAGTTCGTAACTTGTCTCATTGCTATGACAACACATGTGACAAGAGTTGTGAAGGGGAAGAGAGGTTTATCTGGCTCATGGCTGGAGGGTGTGGTCCATCACGGTGAGGAAGGGATGGAAGCAAACCATGAGGCAGCTGATCACGCTGCACTCACAGTCAAGCAGCAGAGAGCCGTGGATGCTGGTGCTGAGCCAACCTTCATTCATTTATTCAGAATAGGACCCCAGCCCATTTCAGGTGCGTCTTCCTACTTCAATTAACCCAGTCTTGACATCCATTCGCAGAAATACTCAAAGGCTGGTCTCCTAGGTGATTGCAGAGCCCGTTGGCAATCAATATTAATTACTTCAGGCAGAAAGAAAAATCAGTTCACGTCTATTTTACATCTGCCTGCCACTATAGCAAGTTATCATCAAAAAACAGAATGAAGAGAAAAGCATGGTCAGATGTGAAGACCCAAAAAATATAAAAAGAAGACAGAAGTTACCAGCAATGCATCTTAAATGAATTCACGTTTGCAGCCATTGATAACTTACATTCCACGGTGTCCAATGGACTTACAGATGTAATCACGAATGATTGGCAGTAACTGCAGAATCACCGAGGAGTGCAGCTTTGTCAGGCGATGTGATCTGACTGAAGAATCCCCAGTTCTCTCAAAGGGTAAAATGGTAAGTTCTGGAAACTATTAGATCAGCAATGTTGATCTCTAATACATTCTAGACTGGATTACTCTAACAAGAAATGGAGAATGCTTAGGAAATAATGAGACTGCCTCCCGGATCCAGTCTAAGTGCACTAAAAGCATCGCTACTAAATTAGCCTTATTTAATTTTCTGTAGGTTGAGTAGCCTGGGAAATTTCAGAAGGTGGAGAGGTAATATTCTTGTCTAGGTAAGGATGTTTTATGAAATCACTCACGTGTCCTTGTGGAGAAGGATAGACATTTGACTGACTGACAGAAGCAGGTAGAGCACAGCCGGGCTTGCAGTTACTAATTTGATGTGAGCTGCCAGGCATGCTGCTCCTCCTGTGTCTCGTGGCTTTGTCCTCAGCCCTGCTGCAGTTACATTCTAAAATCTAATCTGGTCAAGGAGACATCAGTCTGGAACGAGTAAGCCGATACCCTGGAAGAAAGAGAATTCAGAAGAATTTTAGTAGCTAGACCAAAGCATGAAAAATAGGCCATTGAGATTCAGCTGCAGATATGATATACAGTTTTGACTTTTACAATCTGTTATATAATAATAAGTTTGGGCTGCAAAAAGTTCATGGCGAAGTAATAAAAGCAAAATTGAAAACAGTGCTAGGTCCTGTTGTTAAGCACAAACTAAGAGCTTGCTCCCCTCCCCACTTCCAGGAAAGGGTAGGCCATGATAAGTGCATCAACGGAGGAGCATGTCCAATATGAGGGAAATACAACAGGAAAAAACGATTCCTAAAACTTCACTGGGCTCGACCACTGAGTTTGTCCATTAGTAGGATCCCCTCCTCACTACTGTTACACACGATTCAATTTCTTGCTAGACAGAAGGATCCCTTTCTCCAACATCCACTCTACTAACCTTAATATAATCAATAAATAATATGTGCATGGACCCCATTTGACCTTAACTCCAAGTGGAAACTGTGGGCAGCAAAGGCCAATCAAAAAGGAAAAACAATCCATCTTCCTACGCACTCTAATTGGTTTAATTAGTCCAGGCCTAAGCTTATCAGTGCATGGCATGCCTCTGGTTTTAGGACTGGTTCAGAAGTAGTCAATTGATGTAAATCTCACAGTTTTTTTTTTTCCCCTAGCAGTTAATGGGAGGCAACCTGCCTCTCTTCCTGAATGAGGAATCAGGCAGCACTAATTGCTGCTGGCAGGCATCCAAGGACTAGGAGGGAAGTCAGTCTGGAGGGACAGGAGGCACACAGATAGAGGCAGAGAAGAGCAATGCCCAGGAAGTGGACCCAGAACCCCAACTCAATTGTCTAAATTGCTCTGAGGCTGGAGATTTCAGTCCGACTTGATGCCAACTCGAGTCTGGTTTTCTGTCACCTTTGGCTGAGAGCCTTTTAAAAGATCCAAGAGCAAACTTCTAATACAAAGAGAATTGTCAAAACAGAAGGACACAATGCCCCGGGGAAATTTTGAAGGACTCATGAGACCTTATGATCATATAAGTTGTTTAGAACGCCTGACCCAGGGAAGAGGGCTTTGCATACTGGTTACTGCTCGGTAATTCAAGGCTAAGACTACTGCTGCAGAGCTGTGGAACAGCAAATTGTGATTTGATGCAAGACACCAAGAAACAGTCTAATGTTTAAGGCATCGTGTTATAGGCATCTGCTTAGCAATTAGTGGAAGTGCTGAATGAAGCAAAGAATCGTGAGCCGTATCTGGAAGTTCTGCTCAACCCCAGGTTTGCTAACGTTTTGTCATTCTTGTTATTTACACACGGGCAACATAGTTACTTTCTAAAGAGAGAACGACTCCTACCTTGCTTTCCCTGTGTGTCCTGAGAGATGCTTTCTGCAGGTATGTGTCTCCATCTGAAGGGTGAGTGGGACAAAATTAACGTTTTCTCAACTGCTTTAAGCTCTGCAAATGCTTTTTGCCACCAAAAGAAATGACTGGAAGGGCATTCGCCAGGCTCGTGGCCTGCTGCTTCTCATAACAATAAAATCTAAAAACGGGTGATCTGATGCCAGCCTCCCACCGTATTACCATCAGCGTCACCCTGAGGAATCTCCTTGGGACACACTCAGATCTAATTCTGCAGATGCCGCGTGTTTTATTTCAGTCATGGAATCTTCTGTTGAGTAAACTATCAAAACCTCGATGACGGAACAAGAATTTATTGAGCACTTACGTTATGGGCCCTGTGTTCTGCACGATGATGGCAGAAACCTTACCTGTCTGGATTTGTCTAATGCACAGAGAAAATCAGGAGATTTGGTGCAGTGCATTTTCTGTTCTTCGGGCTTCATAACCCTTTTCTTAGCTTTGCTCTTAATACTGAATCTAGGATATGGCCAAGGTTCTCAATATTGGAAAAATATGATGGGGAGGGGAAAACTGTCACTATGAGTGCCTATTGGATTCTTTCGAGAAATACAGAAATATCCTTTAGATTAAAAATGTAAACCTATATATACACTTATGTAATGCTATTTGGCTAAATATATGTATAACTACATAAATATATATGTGTGTATATATCCAAATATATATGTATACACAAATATATATATATATATATATATACACACACATATATATGTATGGTTAAATATTTTTACTTTAACTTATTTAACTTGAGTTCACTGCTCTCAAGACTGTTAAGCAATACAAACAGGACTGACTTCATGGAGTCACGGAGAAGAAGAAAATTCACAGTTGAACAGTTCAGGAGTGGAGGGTGGGAAGAAAGGGTGGCTATGTTATACTGCATGAAGTCCTCAAAGGATTAATAAGAATATTGTTTTAAAAAGACAGTATAAATTAGCAAAATATAACTCACAAATTTCCGGATACCTAATAAATTCCTGATGTTACTTATCACTGAACACACTGTAGAATCCAGAAAACACTTTCTGTATTCTAGGGCTTAGTGAACGGGAGTGCCAAAGTCAACGAGTGACGTTTGAGCTGTTGTATATGGTGCATGCATCATGTGCCAGGAGTGTAGCTGAGGGGAAACCAAGGAGAAAGAGATAGGGAAGTTAATACAGAGAGAATGACTTTTAGCCTTGAAGGAGAGATTGAAATTTAGTACATTCTGAGAAATGCTGCTTGGGTAAGGCAAAGGCAACCCTTGGGAAGTTGAGAAGCAACAAGGATGTAGATGTCTGTAAGGTTAGAGATGGTTTTAAATAAAAGAAGTTTCATGGGAAGGAATGATGGGTTTTCAGAATATGCCTAGGGTTTGACATATCTTAAAGTCAAGAGAGTAATTTATTATTGTACTAGGTTTGAAGTGAGGAGATTTACTCTGTTTCTGAGCAAGGAGTAGCAGAAGGAATGAACAAGGACTTGACAGATTTTATCAATGAACTATACCATGAATTGGAGAATTGGAGTCTTGCCAGGAAAGAATTATAGAAACCCCCGTGACAATTGTGGTGTCAGGACATGAGTTAAGGGATTAATGGAACATTTAAAAATGTACAAAAAGCATATTTTAGGATAAAAATGTTAGCTCACCAGACAGAAGTAATTCATGCAGTGTTTGTTTGTTTGGGATGTGTCCAGTACCTAATATCAACTGTATTACATCATCATTTGAGATTTAAGTTTATGTGCAAATGCATGTTGTGAATATCTTATTTCTGTAGGAAGAGGATGATGTTCATTTATATTTTCTATGGGCAGCATATCCTAGGTCTCTAGGGTCCCACTTCGTTGGGATGAGAAGTAGAATAGGGGAAAGAGGGAATGTTAACATCAAGTTTTCCAGCCAGGTAGACTGAAGTGTCCCTTCAACTTCTTGCACACGTTCACAAGGTGAGAAAAATTGATTTTTGGCAAGCCTTAGGCTTACATGGTAAGCTGTGAAGCTGATGTGACAATTAAACACCCATAAACTCTCTTGCTAGAGCTCAACAAATGGCTTCTTTTATAAGAATGGGGTGAGATCTTAAAAGGAATTATTATAGGTCATATCAATCTGTCCATAAGGTAAAGTAATAGAATTTTAATATCCTTTTACATCTTTAAGTGATGATTTTTCCTGTTTGTCTTAGTGATTTGTGTAAACAGATTATCTCTTTCTTCCTATATGAATGTCATTAGAAAATCAGACATTGGTTTATAGTTCGCTCTCTATGTTATAAGTGACCTACTATGACTGTTTTGGGACTACGTATGTAAATAGTAATTCAAATGTTCAATATTCGGAGAAATGATGAATTATTTTGGGGAATCCAATGAGAAAGTAAAAAGAATACATTTACTACTTATTTCTGCAGTCAGTCATGTTGCTGAGTGATCCTGGGAGAAAGTGATATAATAGCTACTGAAATATACCCTTAGATGGAAAAAGGGGTGAGCTCGGCAGTGGAATACTTGGAAGCATTGGTTGTAGATCTGTTGGCTTGTTATTTTTAATCTTTGTCTTGTATAGTTTTACCTCTAAATGGTTCTAAGGATTAAATATATTGTGTAATATAAAACATTGTTGGTAGTGAGCTTAAATGACATTTTCTGCAGAGGAAGAATACAGAATACATGAGCATGGATGCAGACAGTTTTGAGAATGGAGTGGGAAAGGGGATGGCTTCTTTTCACGGAGTCTGTTTACTTAGCAAATAAGTGGCAATGTTATTACCTATGAAGAATTAAACAGGTGATGCAAAGTAGGTGATTCTTCATGTTTAGTGAGAGCAAAGTTATTAAAAGGATCATTTTTGAGATGGAGAGGGGGAACTGACCACTAAAATGTAAAATTGCTAGGTGGCACAGAAAATAGCTTTCATAAATTCAAGTGAGTGTGCTGAATATATTCTCCAGGATAGTTGGTTGCACAGGGTTGGAAGAGTAGGTGAAGAGCTAAACCCACTGGGATTAGAATTCTAGAAGGAAGGAAAGACTAGAGAATGAAGACAAAGAAAATAAACTCTGTATATGGGGTGTGTAGCAATGGAGATAATGCTCCCAGGTTAGGAGAATGAAAGAATGTTCTACCCCATGCTGGGGTAGAAAAATTCATTACAAGAGTAGGCATGCTTTGAAGGAAAGATGGATGATTGAGACTAAACTGGGGGAGGGGTATTTGAGAATAAGAATCAAATGGTGGGGCCATTACTGGAAATGGCAAGGTCTGCTGTGTGCTTAGGAAAGTAATGGTGAAGAGAGGCATCAAGGAACTGAAAGAGCCAGATGCTGAGGCAACTTCTCTGCATCTTGTAAAGTTATAAGATCGATAAAAGGACCAGATATGAGGGAAAGACAGTAATCTAATTAGTGAAATTTTCAATAAACGATGAGTGGCATATCAACATAGTTATTAAGATGATAGATCCCTTCCATCCAGAGGGCCATCGGAGGGGTGAGTTTGCTTCGGGCCCGTGGCAGGGGCCCAGCGAGGAGGAGCTCGGACTTTCCCCGACCCAATAGAATCCCAGGTCACCCTGCACTGCTGGCTCCACCCTGTTAAGCTCCCCCCGCCTGCCATCCTAGCTTCCATCCAGGTACAAATTCTTATATTTCTCCCTTCCCACTGGGGCCATAAAATTTCCCCAGCTCAGCTGCCTTGCACGCTGGGTCTGCTCTGTAGGCGCATCCCAGAAAGAGGGAGTGCCTGTGCTTCAATAGCCTGCCTGAGGAAAGGTAGGCATTCTGTCAGTGAATTCCCTGCCCAACAAGGGAACCTGACCCGCTACCAGAAATTCCAATATAGAGCATTTGAATGAAGAGATGGGCAGACGCCAAGGCAAGACCTCCTCCAACAATCTGAAAAACAACATGAAAACACCAGATCCCAACGACCCTACAACAGAAGGACTTGAATACTCTAACCCAGAAGAAGTGGAAAAAAGTGCCATTATGAAAGCAATAGAGTCCCTTAAACAGGAAATGAATAACTCCCTTAAAGAATTGGATGAGAAGTATAACAAAAAGTTTGAAGAAATGAGTATAGAAATGGATGAGAAATATAACAAAAAGTTTGAAGAAATAAGTAAATCCGTGAATGATACCCTGAGAAACCAAGAAATAACAATCAAACAAGGAAACAGTCCAAGAATTGAAAACTGAAATGGAGGCAATGAAGAAAACACAAACCGAGAACCGGCTGGATATGGAAAACCTAGGTAAACGAACGGAGACTACAGAATCAAGCATAACCAATAGAATACAAGAGATAGAAGAACGAATCTCAGATTCTGAAGATACCATAGAGAAAATAAATGCTCTGGTCAAAGAAAATGGCAAATCCAACAAATTCTCTTCACAAAACATCCAGGAAATCTGGGACACAATAAAAAAACCAAATCTAAGAATAATAGGGATTGAAGAAGGAGAACTGCAGATCAAAGGCCCAGAAATTATATTTAACAAAATTATAGAAGAAAACTTTCCCAATGTAAAGAACGATATTCCTATGAAGGTTCAAGAAGCATACAGAACACTGAATAGACTGGATCAAAAAAAAAACACGTCACCTTGCCATATAATAATCAAAACACAAAACATACAGATTAAAGAAAGAATATTAAGAGCTGCAAAGGAAAAAGGTCAAGTGACTTATAAAGGTAAACCTATCAGGCTTATACCAGACTTCTCTATGGAAACCATGAAAGCCAGAAGATCCTGGATAGAGGTACTGCAGAAACTAAGAGACCATGGATGCAAACCCAGACTGCTATACCCAGCCAAGCTATCGTTCACTATCAACTTTGAAAACAAAATATTCCAGGATAAAAATAAATTTAAACAATTCGTAGCCACAAATCCAGACTTATAGAAAGTAATAGAATGAAAATCGCAACCCAAGGAATCCAACATTGCCATCACTGTCTACAATAACCCAGACATCTAGAGACCCTTCACAACCACAACTCAAAGAAGAGAAACACACAAACTCTACTACACACACACACACACACACACACACACAAATAATAAACGGAATCAACAACCACTGGTCATTAATATCACTTAATATTAATGGACTCAACTCACCTATAAAAAGGCACAGACTTAGAGACTGGATAAGAAAACAGGATCCAACATTCTGCTGTTTACAAGAAACACACCTCAACCACAAAGATAGACATCTACTCAGAGTAAAGGGTTGGGAAAAGGTTTTCCAAGCAAACGGACCTAAGAAACAAGCGGGTGTGGCCATTCTAATATCTAACAAAATTGACTTCAAACTAAAATCAATCAGAAGAGATGGAGATGGACATTTCATACTCATAATAACAATTAATCAGGAGGAAGTCTCAATCCTGAATATCTACACCCCTAATATAAAAGCACCCACTTATGTAAAAGA
The DNA here is from genome assembly GCF_982192425.1 of Myodes glareolus. Classification (NCBI taxonomy): domain Eukaryota; kingdom Metazoa; phylum Chordata; class Mammalia; order Rodentia; family Cricetidae; genus Myodes; species Myodes glareolus. Next base: position 24,351,203 of record NC_142042.1, on the reverse strand, counting down.
AAAACTTTTAGAACTCAAGGCAGTCATCAAACCACACACACTAATAGTAGGAGACTTCAACACACCTCTCTCACCAATGGACAGGTCAATCAAACAGAAACTCAACAGAGAAATAAGAGAATTGCTAGAGGTAATGAATCAAATGGACTTAACAGATATCTATAGAATATTCTACCCAAAAAGGAAAGAATATACCTTCTTCTCTGCAGCTCATGGAACCTTCTCGAAAATTGACCACATACTCGGTAACAAAGCAAACTTACACAGATCCAAAAAAATATTAGTAATCACCTGTGTCTTGTCGGATCACCAAGAAATAAAGTTAGAATTCAATAACAATTCAAACACCAGAAGCCTACAAATGCGTGGAAGTTGAACAGTCAACTACTGAATCATCCCTGGGTCAAGGAAGAAATAACAAAAGAAATTAAAGTCTTCCTTGAATTTAATGAAAATAAAGACACAACATACTCAAACCTATGGGACACAATGAAAGCAGTGCTAAGAGGAAAGTTCATAGCACTAAGTGCCCAATTAAAGAAAATGGAGAAAGCACATATTGGAGACTTAACAGCACACCTAAAAGCTCTGGAAAAAAAAGAAGCAGACTCTCCCAGGAGGAGTAGAAGATTGGAAATAATCAAACTGAGGGCTGAAATCAACAAAATAGAAACACAGAAAACAATTCAAAAAATCAACGAAACAAAAAGTTGGTTCTTGGAGAAAATCAACAAGATTAACAAACCCCTAGACAAACTAATCAAATGGCAGAGAGAGAACACTCAAATTAATAAGATCAAAAATGAAAAGGGGGACATAACAATAGACACAGTGGAAATTCAGAGAATCATTAGATCTTACTACGAGAGTTTATATGCCACAAAGTTGGAAAATGTACAAGAAATGGATTGGTTTTTTGATAATTACCATTTACCAAAGTTAAATCAAGACCAGGTGAACGATCTAAATAGACCTGTTAGTCGCGAAGAATTAGAAGCTGTTATCAAAAACCTCCCGACCAAAAAAAGCCCAGGACCAGATGGTTTCAATGCAGAATTCTACCAGAACTTCCAGGAAGAGCTAATACCTATACTCCTTAATGTATTTCACAATATAGAAACAGAAGAATCATTGCCAAACTCTTTTTATGAAGCTACAGTTACCCTGATACCAAAACCACACAAAGACACAACCAAGAAAGAGAATTACAGACCAATCTCACTCAAGAACATTGACACTAAAATACTCAATAAAATACTGGCAAACCGAATCCAAGAATACATTAGAAAAATTATCCATTATGATCAAGTGGGCTTCATCCCAGAGATGCAGGGCTGGTTCAACTTACGCAAATCTATCAATGTAATCCATCATATAAATAAACTGAAAGAAAAAAAAAACCATATGATCATTTCATTGGATGCTGAAAAAGCATTTGACAAAATTCAACACCCCTTTATGATAAAGGTGTTGGAGAGATTGGGTATGCGAGGATCATACCTAAATATAATAAAAGCAATATATAGTAAACCGACAGCTAACATCAAATTGAACGGAGAGAAACACAAAGCCAGTCCACTAAAATCAGGAACACGACAAGGCTGTCCACTCTCCCCATACCTCCTCAATATAGTGCTTGAAGTTCTAGCAATAGCAATAGGACAACATAAGGGGATCAAGGGGTTTCGAATTGGAAAGGATGAAGTTAAACTTTCGTTATTTGCAGACGATATGATAGTGTACATCAGCGACCCCAAAAACTCTACTAAAGAACTCCTACAGTTGATAAACACCTTTAGTAATGTGGCAGGATACAAGATCAACTCCAAAAAATCGGTTGCCCTCCTATACACAAAGGATAAAGAAGCAGAGAGGGAAATCAGAGAAACATCACCTTTCATGATAGCCACAAATAGCATAAAATATCTTGGGGTAACTCTAACCAAGGAAGTGAAAGACCTATTTGACAAGAACTTTAAGTCCTTGAAGAAAGAAATTGAGGAGGATACCAGAAAATGGAAAGACCTCCCCTGCTCTTGGATTGGGAGAATCAACATAGTAAAAATGGCAATTCTACCAAAAGCAGTCTATAGATTCAATGCAATTCCCATCAAAATCCCATCAAACCTTCATAGACCTTGAGAGAACAATAATCAAGTTTATATGGAAAAACAAAACACCTAGGATAGCCAAAACAATCTTCTACAATAAAGGAACTTCTGGAGGCATTACCATCCCTGACTTCAAACTCTATTACAGAGCAACAGTATTGAAAACAGCTTGGTATTGGCATAACAACAGAGAAGTCGACCTATGGAATCAAATAGAAGACCCGGATATTAACCCACAAACGTATGAACACCTGATATTTGACAAGGGAGTTAAAGGTATACAATGGAAGAAGGAAAGCATCTTTAACAAATGGTGCTGGCATAACTGGATGTCAACCTGTAGAAGAATGAAAATAGATCCATATCTATCACCATGCACAAAACTCAGGTCCAAATGGATTAAAGACATCAACATTAAACCGACCACTTTGAACCTGATAGAAGAGAAAGTGGGAAGTAGTCTACAAGATATAGGCACAGGAGACCACTTCCTAAGCAGAACCCCAAGAGCGCAGACAATAAGAGAAACAATGAATAAATGGGACCTACTGAAACTGAGAAGCTTCTGCAAAGCAAAGGACACTGTCAGTAAGACAAAAAGGCTACCTTCTGACTGGGAGAAGATCTTCACCAACCCCTCATCAGACAAAGGTCTGATCTCCAGAATATACAAAGAACTCAAGAAACTAGACACTAAAACTCTAATTAACCCAATTAAAAAATGGGGTACTGAACTGAAAAGAGAATTCACAACAGATGAACTTAGAATGACCAAAAGGCACTTAAGGTCATGCTCAACCTCCTTAGCGATCAGGGAAATGCAAATCAAAACAACTTTGAGATATCATCTTACACCTGTCAGAATAGCCAAACTCAAAAACACCAATGATAGCCTATGCTGGAGAGGATGTGGAATGAGGGAAACACTCATCCATTGTTGGTGGGAATGCAAACTTGTGCAGCCACTGTGGAAATCAGTGTGGCGGTTTCTCAGGAAACTGGGAGTCAACCTCCCTCAGGACCCAGCAATTCCACTCTTGGGAATATACCCAAGAGATGCCCTAACATACTACAAAAGCATTTGTTTAACTATGTTCATAGCAGCACTATTTGTAATAGCCAGAACCTGGAAACAACCTAGGTGCCCCTCAATAGAAGAATAGTTAAAAAAGGTGTGGAACATATACACATTAGAGTTTTACTCAGCGGTAAAAAACAATGACATCTTGAATTTTGCATGCAAATGGATGGAAATAGAAAACGCTTTACTGAGTGAGGTAAGCCAGACACAAAAAGAGGAATATGATATGTATTCACTCATAAGTGGATTCTAACCATAATTAAAGGTCTTTGAGCCTATTATTCGTGATCATAGAGAAGCTAAATAAGAAGGTGAACCTGATGAAAATCATGTAGCTATCCTCCTGGAGATTGGAAATAGACAAGGGTCCCAGGTAACCTCGGGTGCTTGGCATGGTTGGAGGGTTGTTGGAAGGGGAGAGGATTAGAGAGAAGGGAGTAGGGGAGGAATGGGGAAAGCTCAGTGGACTGGGATGGGGGGAGGGAGGAAGGATGGATATGGGATCAGGGAAGAATATATTTCAACTAAGGGAGTCATTTTAGGGTTTACAGGAGACTTGATTATAAATGGGATCCCAGGTCCAAGGAGAGATCCCCAGATTGTTCTCTGGACAGAAGAGAGGGTGCCTGAAACGGCCTTGGCCCATAACCATACTGATGAATATTTTGCTTATTACCATAGAATCTTCATCTGGCGATGGATGGAGATAGAGACAGAGACCCACATCGGAACACTGGACTAACTCCCTAGGTCCAAACGAGAAGCAGAAGGAAAGAGAACGTGAGCAAAGAAGGCAAGATCAGAGAGAACCTTCATCTGACGATGGATGGCGATACAGATGGAGACCCACATTGGAGCACCGGACTGAGCCCCCCAAGGTCCAAATGAGGAGCTGAAGGACCAAGAAAATGAAAAAGGAAATAAGGACTGCGAGGGATGCGATCACCCACTGATACAAGGGGACGGATCTAATGAGAGTTTACCAAGACCAGTTGGACTGGGACTGAACGAGGACGCAGTCCAACCAGATTCTCTGAATGTGGCCGGATTCTCTGAATGTGGCTGGCCCGGAGTCTTTCTGAAAAGCCATTGACAATGGCACTGGGACTTGTTTCCTCTGCATATACTGGATTTTGTGGATCCAGTCTGTCTGGACACTCACCTTCCTGGACCTGGAGGGAGGAGGGAGGAACTTGAACTTCCCACAGGGCAGGAAACCCTGACTGCTCTTAGGGATGGAGAGGGAGGAGGAGAGGGAGTGGGAGGGTATTGGGAAGAAGGGCAGAAATGGAAACTTTTATAATTTAATAAAATTACTTTAAAAAAATAAAATATCAAGAATAAAACAAAAACAAAAACAAAAAAACAAAAAAAAATAAGATGATAGATCCCTGTAAAAACAGGATTCTAATATTGTTTGACTGTTTTTCAGCGGTCGTCATTCATAAACCATAAATACAGCAGAGTAAAAAAAGCACAGGAGCGTATACATCTCAGAGTGATATGAGAATTAAGGCAGAGCAGTGCCTAGTACCAAGCAATTCTAGAAAACTTTAGATGCTAGTAGCCCATGGTATCACCTGATAGATCACCTGCAACTCTCTTGATTGTGAAATATTGAAGGTAAAAGGGCTACATACCTTTTGAGAAGCCTTCGGGAAAATATGTGGCCTAGGAGAAGATCAAATTCAGTAAGAGGTAATCAGGGAGCACTGAGAAAAGTTGACATGGGGATTAATTACTAACTGACCTGGAGTCCAGAAGCTACAAGAGTCAAGGAAGAGAGGCAACCTAAGTCAGAGTCAGACTTGTAAACCGAAGGGAGTTAAGTCTTGGCATCAAGATGGACAAATAGGAATTCAGAGCTGGTTCTACCAAGGCAGTAAGGAACGACAAGAGGAGCAAAAGACCTGGATCCTGTTGTTGCTCTTCTCGGATTGATCTCATGTAATTTTTTCAAAGATAAATATAGAAATCCTACATCAGATACGAGATCTTCGCCATAAGAGATCCCAAGGAAACATGGCTCAGATGTCAGACACCAGCCAAAAAATTGCTCAGAAGTAACTATTTATCGTGCCAAATTTAAAACCTAACAGCCAGTTCACAGCTGCAAGCCAGTTTTAAAATATAATGAATTCAAAGCACCTTTCTTCTTACTTTAAGAAACATGTCCTAGTAGATCATAATATTAATTGTCTAACTAATTCTATATTCATTTACTTGTTCTACTCAAATGAGCAGTGTGTACACTTTCTTACTAACATACTAGAGACTGCATCTCTAGGTCCATCTATGAATACAGTTCTATTTATATCAAAATATATCACCTGTCTTTGGAGTTATATTAGGAGTTAAGTTGCCAGAACAGATTTATTGTCAATGATCGTATCTGACTTCAAAGTTTTGCTCTCTGAGCCGGCCACCCCTATGCCGGCTTATCCATGACGAATCAAGGCTGTTTTTTGAAAGATCAGTTCAGGGAGAGGCAAAGTTCAAGTTCACAGCTGTCATGGTCTTCTTCTAACAACATCCTGCTCTCCCTCCCAGGGTGTGGGATTGGTACTTGGCCTATGGAAATCATCAGCTTTGAAATATTGATGTTCTAGTATAACACACCTAGATATGAGCGCTCAAGTGGGACTTTTTGTCATAGTTTAATTCAGTGAACAAAGAGATGGTTTCACTCTGTGAGAATTTGCCAGTGGTTACTTCATATGCGTACATTTTTTTCCATCCCCAACTATATCATAACTCCCTGTTGACAGAGGGAAGGGTTGCTTAATTTGTAGGCAGTTGAGCTTCGCTTGACCAAAGCCCCTGGCTTCTTGTCATACTCTGAACTATGCCTAGGCAAAGCAAAGTGGCATCATGTAATTGCACATGCAAAAGACAATCTTGTGGTCAGGTAACTGTGGTTAATGGGTGGGAAAATAAGGCTGCCGAGTAGGTGCTGCCCTTTTTATAGGACCTCCTGAAATTAATGAGGCTGTGTTGTTAGAGATAGCAGCAGGCACTCGACTACACATGACTCAGTCTGCAATGCTGGACACGCTAATATTTTTCTCTGCAACTTGGAAAATCCACAGTTCTTTACCATTGCTTTCTCAGGTAGCTGCTGTAGTTCTGTATGTGTGCATGCATGCAGTACCGTATTTGGTTGAAGCTGACAATTTGGGGGATTTAGAAAGTGCTGAGGAGTTTGAAGAAACGGAGATGCTTGTGCCCTTTCTCCACTTCTCTTTATGTTCCCTTAACTGTACACTCAATTTAACAAATGGTGCTCAAAGCAGAGAACAGGCTGATGGTAAACTGCTGGGATGGGGTAATCAGTGGATCTTAGTCAGGCCTGAGAGGAAGAACGTCCAGCATCTCACTCTCGAGTCCACAGGAAACGGTTGCCTTATTATGCAGGGCTCACCCAAATAAACTATCAGACAGGAGTCAGAAGACTGGGGCACTCACTCAGATGTGGATGTTGTTCTAGGAGAAACTAGTTTTGACTCTGAAATTCTTTTCTATCCCTCAGGATACCTGGACCTATGGCTGTTTTTCCACCATCACCCACCATTTGCTCCTACTCTCTGTTTCCGGGCTCTTCCTATGCAGTTTATCTGCTTGCCTTAACAGGTGAGGCTTCCCTGCCTCTTCTTGAAAGGAGACAGAGAAGGAGTGGATGGGCTAGATGGAGTAGGGGGGCAATGGGAGGAGAGGAGGGAGGGGAAACTGTGGTCAGTATGTAAAATAATTGAAAAAAATATTAGTAAAATAAAAGTAAATGAATTTTTTTACAATGGTGAGGCCTCATAAACTTATCTCCCAGACATGATGATAGATCCAATCTTATGCAGGTAACCCCAGCGACAGTGAATTCACGAATTGAAAATTATATCATGCAAAGAATATATTGTTTCACCGAGTTCTTCCCCCAAATCAGGATCTTATATTTCTTCTGCCCCACCTCTCACAATGTTCCCTGAGCCTTGGGTTAAGATTCTGAAGGCATTTAAATAAATATGTAAATTTATAGTTATCATAGCCCAGAGGTACTTGAATCAACTGTGCACCTCTGCGTTAAACTCTTTCCTCATAAAAGAAACTTCCTAATGAAAGTTGATAATAGAACATGGCATGGACATAAACCTAAACATTTAGAAGACAATCTGACAACATGTCTATGTAGTGAAACATAAATAAATAAATAAAAAGTAATTCTCCCCTGGGATTTCCAACCTCCCCAGGCAAGGGCTTTTGTCCAAGTTTACAGTGCCAAGCATGAGTGCCCTTCTGTGGAATTGGCCTCAAATACAATCAAACTACAGTGTGTCTCCATAATAGTAACAGCACTACTGTACGAGTGGCCATATTTTATCAGAGATTGTTACTGTAGCTTGTGAGGTACACAGGTAGGTAGGACCTTCAATGATGTTTCTTCTCCATCTACTTCCACGGTTCCTTCCCTTGCTCTGAAAGCTGGCCATCAGGGAAAGTTCTTACAGCTGATACTCAGGTTAATTTCTCAGGAGATTACAGCCCAAGTGTGTAGTGTCTTCAGCAATAGAGTCTGACAACCTATTTTTGTTGGGCAGCCAAGAGCAACGGCAATAACCTGTTGTTTTGGGGTGGCTTCTTAGGCTACCCTACCCAACAGCTCACAAGACATTATCTCACCTTTGCCATTGAAAATTTCATTTAATAACTTTAATAACTTTAGGCTTCTTGGAAGAAAAATTTCCACCCATCAGTCTATAGATTTTTTTTATGATATGATTTTGGTAGATTGACAGTATAGGGATTTTTCACACATCCTTGCTTTGTTTTTTTTCTACATCCTTAGTTTTTACTTACCCTGTTCTCTTACCCCCTCATTTGTATCCTCCCTCAAGCCTTCTTATCCCAAGTTTTGTACCCTCTAATATCCATACCACTTACGTTATATCATCCCCACTTCTTAAAGCCCTGATTTTGCCCCACCCCTCACATCTTATGGCTCCTCTCTGACTTTCTGGTCTTTTTAAGCACTCTAATTAAACAGTGATATAAGAATCAAAGCCAGGATCTGTATACAACAGAGAACATGCAGTTATTTGTTTATCTGTGCCTGGGTTATCTCATTCAGTATGGCTTTTTCAGTCCTGTTCATGTTCCTACATATTTTACAATTTCATTATTTATGACTGAATAAAATTTCACCCTGTACACACACCACAATTTCATTATCTATTCATTGGTTGATGGACATCTATAGCCTAGACTTCTTGAAATATTTTCCTTGTCAAAAAATGATAGTTTCCTTCTCTGAGTCACTAATTTTGTTTTCTTTATCTTATAATTTCTATAAAACTTATATTTGTTTTTCAGTTCAACCGTTCCACTTTTATTTGGGCTATATCTGGTGTGATTCTTTATTGGTGGGAATAATGACATTTTTAATTCATGTTAATCTATCATGTGGACTTCTCCACATTAACTCTCCTTGACCTGAAAGGTTGGGTCTCAATTCTTAAAACATTTCACTCTGGCTCTATGTTGGTAGAATCTCTGCTCTTAGATCAGGAATCATTGACCAAGAAAATAAGTCACTTAGCGTCTATGTACTACTTATTTGGCTACATTCCATGAAGCCTAGGGCTTTGTGTCACAAACTCCTTAGTCTATTTTCAGGTTATTGTATATCTTTCTGCAATATCTGACCCAGATTACACTCCCAAGGCTCATCAGAGGTTGTTGCCACAGACATGGAGAGAGCTTAGAAAAATATCTTTGTGCAGGACTCTGGTAAGAAAAAGAAGCTCATCTGTCAATTACTTATCCCAGAATTATTCAAACTATATTGTCCCAAAATACAGTCTCAACTCTTGTCTTCTTCTAGAATAGGCAAAAATTTATAACCTTCTCTTAATAATAAGATTCTTAGAATTAAAGAAGGCATACTGTGAATATTTTAATTACTGTTAAGATAATTTGTTGTTTTGGTAGAAACTGGAGACTTTTTGAATATTCTAAGTGTGACTGTACCCTTTTCATAAGTGAATTCTGATAGATACTTCCTAGTTTTCCAAGGATAGTCTCGTAAAACTTATCATAGACTAAAGAGTGAGTTTTAAGGAAACTTTATGCCAATGTTCTGAAGTTCTGCACAGTTTTACTCTTTATCTCTGAAAGTATAAAATAGCAAGGCCTGTGAATTGGAATCAAAATATGGACCTGTTTTGATCTTAGTAGTTTGTGTTCAGGATAGGAGGATATCTATGGATTAAATTTTATGGAACAGCAAGTGCTTTCTATTTTTGGAGGCAAGAGAGAAGCTTTGTATCTTATTTAGAAGGATTAGCCCCTTTCTTCTTGTATTGTGGTGCATATCCAAGTTGTATGTGTTATATAACACTTTTGTTCTATTTCTGGGAAGTCGTGAACAAACATTAACTCACCTGAGATTCCTATCTGATGATAGACCAAAATAAGAATGTTACCAAAGTCCAACTGAGTAAACCAACGAATTTCACTGAAGTTACAAAACTATGAGTGAGTGGCTACCCTCAGAAGCAGTAATTACATTATCAGAAGCTCACCACAGTATGGGTGAAGGCTTTCTAAGTATAGAAGCACTGCATAGTTTACAGGCAGCTCATACATTGGGGAGTATCTCTTTTAGATGGCTCAGGTAGTCTAAGGTTCTTCCATGTAGACTATCTAATTTGCCCCTTTGGGTGTCTTAGCAGCCCACTGCATATAAAAGCTTGGAAGCGGGAGGATTTAAGGAATTTGGTCAGTTTTAGGGACTTCCTGAAGCTATTGAGTTGTTTGCTTTCTGAGTTTTAATGAACCTCCCTGAAAGATGCAATGTTTGAACTCCTTTTAGAACATCCAATCCCTCAATGAGTTTCTCTCTAAGGTGGGATGTTTTATTTTGTAGCAAACTGTTACACAGGTATAAATTTTGTGTGTCTCTAAAGAAGAATCACAGAAGAAAAATAGAAGACATAAAAGTAGCTTACTTAGATATTCACATTTTTGCAGAGAACTTTAATCAATTAATGTTCAGATTTAGTTATTTAGTTAACAGCTTAAACTGTATCTGTGTTAAATTGTCTAAGCAGACACAATTGTTTTTGACTTTTCTTAAGTTCTTAGAAGTCTTTTAAGCACAGAGCAATAAAATATCCATAAAGGTTTGAATGAAGTAAAGATAAGATCATGAATGTAAAAGCAAGAGAGAAAACTAAAAGGGCTAAACTGAAATACAATTGGGTCTACTGATAAGGGTAATAAAAGTGAATAATCATCTCTGGAGAAGCTGAAGGGATTAGAAGTGTTAGACATCTTCATTTCCTTTCTCTCCATAAAACAAAATACGCATGTTCTTTTCTCTGCCCATAAACTCATAAAAATACCATTGTTTTCTCTATGACATTAAAGGTGTATGAGTAGACAGGAAGGAGATTTTGGAATCCAAAGATCTGTGCAAGGATAATATGAGTCACAGATTTTGCTGGTGGTAATTTTTAACATCTTTAATGCACATTTTATACATAGGATGGTGGTGCTGACTCATAACTCACCTGCTTTGCTTCTTCTAACTTGGGCTTCTTTATATATTACAAATCATTTTAATTTATTTTTTTTCTATGAGATTTGGCATTTAACTGCTTTGTCATACAGCCAGTAACAGGAGTGCCTATGTGTATGGAATCTGAGTATAGCAAGCACAAAAGTTGAATCATTTATAATGTTCATTTTATGCTAGAGTTTATAATGAAAAAAGTGATCGCAAACTGGGTTTTTGTTGTTGTTGTGTTTTTGATAGAATTACATGGGAAGCATCATAGGTATAACATTTTTTTCTTTTGTGAAACTATTTCATTTGCTGACAGAACTCCCTGTGCTTATGTGGACACATGCTTGTCACCAGAGTAGCTAAGACAATGCACATGGGCAATCATTTCCAGGAAATACTGTAAGGAGCAGACTGAAGAAGGCACAGTTCAAATTTCAGGGCCACATGACTTTTTGAATAACCCAGTAGAACGGTGCAAACATCACTGATGTAATCTGAAGTTTGAGTGTTTACCATCACAGAGCGTTAAATTGGGGATCAAAAATAACTGTTCTAGAGCATTCACACTGCCTCAGTGTGAACATTTAGGCAAAACTAGATTTGAGATAAAGTCTCTAGTGAGGGAATGTAGAGGGCCACAGCCACATTCTCCATCATCAAGATGGCGCTGACATCCGGCTTCACCGCCAGGTGAATGCACATGTGCTCGGTAACTTTCCACCACTGCTGTCCCCGCCTACTCCCGAGGCATTCACCTGGGATTATGGACAGTTGACCAATCCAAGAGTGACACGTCTGAAGCAGGGACTGTTTCATATATAAGGGATGGCTTCCTTCATATCTGGGTCCCCGGCCATGTTGGCTGATACTCTCTCTCCCAAGAAGTATTAAAGCTATTTCTGCAGAAGGATCCTAGTGTTCCGCGTGGTTCTTGCTGGCGAGACCGGGCGTGGGACAAGGGAATAAGCACTAATACAAGAATGGCATTGAATATTCTTTGTTAATTTTTAGAATCTAGCCAGAGTTGATATATATGTGTATGCATGTTTGTGTCTTTATGTTTTCTGACAATTGTAAACCATTCTTGTTTCTTATAGAGTTACTATTTATTTCATGTGGAAGTTTAAAGTTTTAAAAAATAAATTGCTGAAGAACAGCATTGAGCAGGCAGGCATTTGTCGAGATAATTATTTAAATTGGCTGGAATCACTAGAGCAGCAATGAGGTTCAAGAGCTCGGATCTGAAAAGCAGGTAATAATTACTCCAGCTGAATAGTATTTAAATAGAATGGTGGTTATTATTTTGGGGTGGGAGTCACATAATTCTGAAATTATATGATAAAATAAGCTGGAGTCTATTGCTAAGCCCCGAAGTCATGCAACTTCTACTGCGCAAATGACTTGTGCCTTCCGGATGAAAGCATATTAAATACAGTCACATTACAAGATAAGGTCAGACCCAAGTTGCGCCCCCTCGGTCTTGTGCCGTCAAATTCCATCTCAACCAAGTCATTTTTCTGTAGGGCAGAGCTAAAAGTTGCATACGATATTGATTTGTGACACCAGGACTGACGGCTAATTGCTGTCTTTCCGAAGTGCAGAACAAACAGCTCAGTTGATTGCAAGTGTGGTTACCAGGCAAAACCCAAAAGTTGGTTTTGAGAGCATGCCATTTCCTGCTCACGATGGAATTTCCTCTGTCTGACAAGTAATACACGCGTTATCTATTCTCTCTTTATTGATAATAAGTCAACAAGAGCATATGTAGCTTTCAGTTTACAAACAGACAGGGTTTTTTAGATGGAAAATATCACAGTTAAGAAATCTAAGTGTAAATCATGCAAGCTGTTAAGTAAGGTGCCCTTCTTAAACTGCCTATTTTCATACTTTTTATGTATCTATGTATATAATAACATATGTGTGTATGTACATATTAACCTATCTTCATCTATCTATATGCATGTATAATTTTTCAGATATTCATTGCTGATTTCTGTATATTTGCTGTGTATTTTGTGAACTAATTTTCTCCTTATTACTAATTGTAAAAATAGCATATTAATTATAAAATTTTATATTCTTTAAGATGTCCTTTGTAGTTCATTATGCTCTGAATAAAAGATATATTGACCTTTTTTCTTACAATGTGTATGCGTTCAAATCACTTTCTTGTTATAGAACACTAGCAATGCCAGTTTTTCAGTGCTTATTCTTCATTACACTGAAGAATTTCCCTCCATGTTCAGGATTTAGAAGGTTTGGCAGTCAGAACTCAGAATTCTGATGCGAGGGCTTCAAGGCATGAAGGGGGAAAGACGTGAATTCATTATCGACTAGCAAGGGCAGCGTTTAACAAGTAACTTGGGAAGGAAATTGCTTCGAATGCTTCAATAATATGGAGGAAAGGAACTGTTAACCTGAAATACAAAACGGAAAGACATGGCAGAAGCCTCCTGCCTGGTTCTGGGCTTCTGCGTGATGTTTCTTCTGGATGTAAAAGTGTCTAGAAGGAGTGATGTGGGTTGCCGGCCTCAGTATGGAAACTTGCTTCTAATGACACAGTAAAGATGTTTATTACAAAGGTTCATGCAGGGTCAAGGGGGGAGGGAAGATCAGTATTTAACCCTGTTTCACTGTGATCTGTATGTAAGGGATTTTTCATAAGCTAGTTGCCGTATCATGGACCCTGTAATTTATGACAATAAAAATAAGGCAGAAATTACTTGCATTAAGTTTTACTTCATGTCCTCTACATTTAATGTTTATGTTGTTTAAGCAGTTTAAGAAATAAGGTAAATATTTGTCTCAAAATCCAGGACTTAAGGCATCTACTGTGTTCATTCTTCTGACTTAGGGTATTAAATCCTAAGGAAAAGTATGTCATTTTCCCTAAATTACTAATCAAATAGCAGTATGGTCTGGAAAGTATAGCGGTTCTCTGCTGCACATGTCAGGAGGGGCTTGACGCCAGAAAGAAGCATGTGGTTTGTGAACTCAGCGTTGAGTGGACACCAGCTGAGCATACTAGCCTTAAAAACTCTTTACCTTTCAGTGGTGTAAAACAAGCTGAAAGTTTAGTCTACTCATGGTTGTGCTGTAGAGAAAGCAAAAATCACTCTCCATCGCATGGAAATAAAAATATCCTTGCAATTCTAGACCCAGAGGTGAGTTCAACCAGCTTTCCATGGCCCCTTTTCGTTTGCCAAGTTGGGTGGTTCTCCTTGGGTTATGAAAATTCTTTTCCACAATAGTCATTTCAGGCAAAATTTCATCTCTATTTAAGAAAGTGCCAGTAGAAAAAGACACTGAAAGTAATTCTTTCCTATTGTATTATCTTTCAGTAAAAGTAGCAATGAAAAGATAAAATGTCGTTTATTTCCTGAGAACAAGAGAGCCTGGTCAAAGGCCCCGGGGAGAGAAGGCAAAGCATGAATGTCTGAGTAACAGCAAGATGACGTCACAAAGGCCCCTGCAGCTGTGTGGGGCCCGTGGAGTTGGCTCTTGTCAGAGGCGTGATTAGTGCAACCCCCTAGTGCAACTGTCCATTGAGGGGGACCAATTTAAAAACAAGGAGGGAGCCAGTTAATTACCTTGTCAGCAATAAATCTAGCAGTGGGCCGTTGGGGCAGCCAAGCCTCGATGCATTCAAGCAGCCATCTGTCCATCTTCTTCATCCACTGGATACTTGTTCTTACTGAATTGGTTTGGACAAGGAGCCTAGCGGACAGGGATTGTCTCACCTCGTCTTAGGGATGTCTTCATTGATTTTTACCCATTTCTGGAAGCTTGGCAGTAGGAGCTGAGAAATCAGCATGAGCCATGTCTCATGGAGGCCGACGTGTCAACCCCACTTCCTCTTGCTGCTAGTCCAACAGTTACTTTGGCATCCCTTCTTTAAACTCTGAATGTGTTTTTAAAGCAATCTTAAATTTTAAAGAAATGTGCATTTACCTGCACATGTGTTCAGTGCATGTGAATGCAGCCATGTGAACACTATATGCACACATTCAGAGCCCACAGCATTGTGTTGAATGTCTTCCTGTAGTGTTCTAGGCACTACTGTCTTCACACAGATTCTTTCACTGAGTCAGAAGCTTGCTGTTAGATGCTCAGACCAGAGTACTCTCAGGATCTGTTGGTCTCCACCCACAAATTTTGGGGTTACACATACAGTCTTGACTAACTTATCCCAACTCCTACTTCTGAGTAAATTCCCCAACCCTTAATTCATGTTTTTTTTTAAATAGATTGATGCAAAGACCATTAAAAGGGGGGGCTGTAGTATTTACATAATTCCTGTCTGCTTAAATAAAGACCAGTGATGCCTGTTGTTTTATGTTGTCAATTAACACCTGATTTGTTATTCCTTTAGACAGATGGCGAATGGCTGGTGTGATAAGGCACTGTCCTTTCATTTAGTGCTATGAAGTTACAGATGACCTCTCTAGTCCTTCCTCGCACAGAACAGTACATGGAATCAGATGGACCTTTCTCTCCCATCATGCCCAGGGGCAGCATACAGGGTTTAGAATTAAAACAGCTTTTTCTATTTCTTCCTTGTTTTGTCTCTTCCTTAAACCTATAGGGTTTTTTTTTTTAATCATTATTGTTTTAAATCCCGATTTGGATTTGTCATCACTGATTTCAATGCAAACATAAGCAAGTGCTTCAATGGGCCAGTTAACTTTTCTTACTACTTTCAAAAGCCAACAGAGATTCCACCCCGTGACCCACTAGAGATCTCCAGATGTACTGGAGCCATTTTCTTGAATGAATAAGAACAAAAAAAAGAAAAAGAATGAGAATTTGGTTAAATTCACCTTCCTAGATTTGTTCCACTATTTTTTTCTCAAATGGGTTTTATGATGGCTTTTAAATATATTATTGTTCTAATGCGAGGATAAAACCTCATTGATATGATTTCAAATACAATGTAGATTTGAGGTGGGAAAGTAGTATTGGTGATCTCATAGAACTATTATACTTTTTCAGCATTTGCTTTGGAGAAGAAAGGAAAATAAACTTTTCCATTGTCTGTCTTTCCTCTTTCTTCTGTCCTCCTTTTCCTTACCTATAGTTGGATCCCACATCTTTCAGTCCTTAGTATGTGGCAGACTTTCCAGGTACTGCTGGAAAGAAATGTTCAGGCTATGTCCTTGAGAAACTGACATGTAAGGAGCGATTTTGCTTCCATGTTTGCGTGGTCTTTATTGTGGCTTTAGGAAATCAGTGTACGGGAAATGAATTCTTAGACATTGGGAGTCTGGGAGCTTCTCCACAGACAGTGTTTCTCAGTAGAAGTTTGAAGGTTGGTTAGGCTCCATCTATATAAAAATAAAATACAGTCTAGGGGCATGAGAAACAGGGCAACAGAGTGAATATGTAACATGATTTCCAGATCAAAGTTGCTGTTATACCCACCCCTTGGGTGGGAATCCCTATACATGCTATGTTACAGTATATGCATGCATATTTGTGTGTTTCTTTTCTGGTTGATGATATGAAGAATTAGACTTGTTTAGATAAAGATAGGATGGCCTGAGGATCTTGAAATTTCTGGAGAAAATAAAATAGGGGCAATATGATATGGGATTCCTCTCTGTATGCTGTGAACATCATTGGTTAATAAAGGAACTGCTTTGGACCTATAGTAGAGTTATAGGGGAACAGAGCTAGGTGGAGAAAACCAAACTGAATGCTGGGAGAAAGGAAGAGGAGTCAGAGAGAAGTCATGTAGCCCCATCGGAGACAGAAGCCACAGCCATGTAGCAATACACAGATTAATGGAGATGGGTTAAATTCAGATATAAGTGTTAGTCAGTAAGAAACTAGAGCTAATGGGCCAAGCAGTGATTTAAATAATATAGTTTTTGTGTGATTATTTCGGGACCCAGCAGCTGCGAAACAACAAGCGGCCTTTCAACAGCAATACAGTAAAAGGTATTACTTAGTGAGTTATATCCGTGCTTAATTTATTGAAAGATAAATTTGTCACTTTATCCTTTGATGAGATGATGAGAAAAGAATGTTCCACTGAATCAGACCCTTGTGTAGAGTTTCTGAATATCAGAAAAATGTGCATAGAGTGTTCAAATATGATAAGGAGATCCCTTAGCTGGGCTTTGGAGGCTGCAGGTCAGTATTAGGAACTTTACTGAGGAGAAAGATTGAGCTACCACATGGATCAGTTATCAGTAATGAAGAAAATGTGCATGCCTTATTTGTAATCAGTAGGGAGATACTGAAAATTTCAAAGGAGTGGGATGATTACAGCATCCTATAGTATGACTGAGAAACATGAATATAGAACAAACAGAATGAATTAAAGTTGGGGTAAGAAATCAAGTTACTACATAAGTCCAGTAGTCAATGCAAAGTCATGATATTTCTATAACCAAAGAGAATGAGCATGAGGCGCAGTTATGAAATATGCCACAAAATATGGGCTCTAGATACCTAAATGGAAATGTACAGAAAGCAACTGGATATATTGAACTGAAGGTCAGGCAGAGATCTCTAAAAGTATAAATTTCAAAGTTCAGCCTTGACACTCATTATGCGACCTTACACACGTTGTCTAGCTGCTCTCAGCACTGTGTCATTACATTTTTTAAATAAGAAAAAAAGAGCAATGCCTCACACGTGCAAGGTCCTATGTTAAGTCTCCAGCATCACCCACAAACAAAAACAAAACAACACTGGTTTCCATGCAGCAGGAACACTTACTTCTCAAAGTTGGTAAATGTGTCGGTTAAAGAAACATTTAGTGAATTCTTCTACATCAGTAACACTGGGGTATTTTCTCTGAGAGACTGAATGTTAATTAGACAAAGGTCTACCATTAGGAACTTAGTATCTCATGGGGAAGATACACTTAATTAGTCAAAATATTCAATACACAGAGGCACCTCAAAACACAATTCAATTCTGTACTGGGGATTCTTTCTAGTTGTGGTAAAAACTAATAAAGAGGAAGGCAAATGAGCTAGGTCCTGCCAAATTACTGGTATTATGTTAATTAGGATGATTGGAAAGGGATGGAGAAATGGCTCAGTGGTTAGTGCTTGCCATGTAAGAATGGGGATCTGAATTCAAATCCCCATAATCTATGGAAAGCTAGGTGTGAGCGTTTGTGCTCCTACAGGAAGATAGGAGGTAGACACAGCAGAACAATCAGAATATTATACTCCAGTCGTCCTGGTATGCACAGGGACAAGCAATAAAAACCCTGTCTGAAACAAGGACAATACTCAAGGTGGCCATTTGACCTTCACATGTGCACCTGGCACACGCATATTTGCACCCACATATTTGCACCCACACACATGAGCACACATATTTATCACACATGCAGAGATTAAATAAAATATAGGAAATAATGCATTTAGTGATTAGGTTTAGTTTAATTATGATTCATAAATCATTAATGTGAAATCAGACTAGAGGTAAAATAAGGGCTTTGCATGCTTTAAATACTAAATCAAGGAATATAAAAGAACCTCACACATTTGAAGAAAATATAGATGATATCAAAGCAGAGCACCGTTCCGAAATAGTTGAGCCATATTTTAAATGAATTTACTTAAAGGAAGACTTCTTTTATGATGCTTTCAAAACTCAAGAGAGAAGAAATAAAGATTTAAGATTGGATCTAGATAATGGGGTTAGAGAGAAGAAAGAAAAAAGAGAAATGCTTTAAAATGTAGATTTAAGAGTACTAATGGATTGTGTTAGAATCCTGACACATAGAGGTAGTTCAGAAATTTAATTTCATTATTTAATTCAACTAAAACCTCCCATGTAATCCAGGCTGTTGCCACTGCTCTTGGTTGCTCACCAGAATTTGGCCTAAGGCCCTTTTGCCGAAGACACTACATAGTTTGGTTACAAGACATGGAATAATCAAGCTGATTCTGACTAGAAACCACTGTTACTGTCTTGTTGTTGTATCATGGAAGGTGCTATGCAAGTTACTGGATAAAACCATCAATTGTCTCCCCCAACTAGAAACCCTACAAGCTACAATGGCAGGGTAAGCACATACTTATGGCATAACAGTAACATAAATATTTCCAGAATAGCCAAACTATTTCTGATTGAATTTAAGGCCCACTCCATAGGGGGATATTCATGCTTGACATTGTTAATGAGGCTAAGAATTCATGGCTGGGGAGATCATAGGCCGAAGGGTGAACTTATAACCATTACTTTCTTAAAGAGACATAGAACCAAGCTACCTTCTAAATATTTATTATTGTACCCATAGATTAGTGCAGTTCTCAGTTGTCATCAGAGAAACTTTTTTGCACATTGGATAATCATGAATGCAGAAACTCATAACTGGTTGAAATGCAGAGAAAAAATGTCTGTGAATATTCAGGCATAAATTCAATATCTATATTACATATCCACCCCCTCAAGGCTCGGGGATATCACAGAGGAGTGGGCAGAACGATTATAAGATCCAGAGGAAGGGGGGAGTGGACTGAAACAGGATCTTCTGGATATTGTGGACCACTGTGCACTGATGAACTCCCAGCAACTGTGGCTGCCTGCACAAATGACGCATAAAATAAAGCCAAGCAAATTTATAGCATGAGTGGGAGAGGCGCTTCCAAGCCCACACCCCTATCTGAAGAGCTATCTAAAGTTGATGTTTAATAGTTGAGGGAGAGTAATTTATCTTTAGGGTGAGGCCCTGGTAGGTTGCCCATGCTCCAATGGATGCCCCTACCTCCATGAGAACATAGGCAGCATGAATTAGACTCAGTGGGTTTTTTTGATAAAAGAGGATGTGGAATTAGTGGGTATCTGGTATGAGTTAGGGGTAGTATTAGGGGTAAATGTATAATGAAAGCACTACATGCATGTATGAAATTCTTAAGAGTTTAATTAAATATTGTATAAAAACCTAATGAATCAACTATATAACGTTCAAGTAAGTAGCGTTTCAGAATGGCAAGGATGATGGTATGAACACAAGAGGAGACAGAGAGACTTAAGGACAGATATGGAGAATAGTAATCTTGAGTTGTTAAAATGAGGTCAGAGAGCAGAAATAAATATAAAAGCAATACAAGGAGAGCTGGGAGGAGATCAGCCACGGACTTGTGAAAAATCGACTCTAAGAAAATCTCAAAAGGGGCTGTTTTAGAGAGCAGGAGAGCTCAGCCTTTCGCTACTCATGGGAGAAATTCAGTTTGATCTGTGAGTGGGGTGAATGCAGAGTGAGGGGATGCGACATGAGATGGAAGCTAGTACCTCGGGGTGGGCAGCTGAGGAAGAAGAGTGAAGAGGAAACACAAACGAATCAGAGGCAATCACTGTGACCTTAGCTTGAGAAGCAAAGGAAGAATGAGGAGGAACATTCTCTCAAGTTCTTTCAGGGCTCCAGGGCTCTGCAGGTTGGACTACCCCTTTCCCCTTGGCTACCACGATTCAGTATGTTCCTAAGGGAGCCAGGCCAGTATTTAGTCTTAAGAATCCCACTGGACATGGGGACAGTGATCATATCTCTTATTTAAATGCTTTGCCCCTACTTTATCTTCACTAATAAATGCTTTTACTCGGTCTTTACTTACTGAGAGACCAATTTTATGTCAATATTATCGATATAACTTCACAATTCTTTATTTTTACTAATTCATTCAAAGGTGAGGTCATTTCTTTATACTGATTGGCCCCTTTTTTCTTTATTTTGTGGAAAGTATATTAATTGCTGATCGTTCAGCTTTTATTGAGAGAAGAGAACTGGCAGTTGTCACCATCGCTGTGATATGAACTTGAGATCTACCTCAGACAGGTGCAAAGCAAACTGGACACAGCAGTGGAAAGGCAAATGATTCATCTTGGGGTGTCCTGTCCCTCAGTCAAACTTCATTTGTAATATAAACCACTGGGAATTTTATGACTTTGTGGAAAAACAACTATTATTTCCTCCTAGAAATCTTTGGCGAGCTCTACAACTATCTTGAAAATCAGATAGAATTAAGGGCTATGGCTCTTTCTCTAAAATACTTAATATAGAAAATTTTTAAGTGTTATTAAAAGGAAGAAAGCATAGCAGTTTACTCATATCTTCTGGAATACTTCAGAAGTTGCGTTGATGGATTGTATTAAATTACTTGGTTCAGTTTTCTTGCTTGTATGTGTCTGTCTGTGATCTCATGTTCCGTTAGAATGAGGCGAAGCATTAAATCCATTGTAGCTTCTTACTGTCCCTATCAAGCCCTGGCACAAATACTTTTCTTTGTGTTGTAAAACCCTCTCACCAATCCAAAGATAGCCTTGAGCAGAAGTGTTTTATAATGTTCTTTCTAAATGTCTAGTTCCCTTGATAACTTAGCATTGTTGTGATGCACATTCAATACGAACCTTTCGTTGTATATAGGTCTCATTCTTTGTGCACTGTGGCAGAGTTAAAGTAGTAAGTATCGTGTGGTTTCAAGAGGTCAAGGTTGAGCAATAAGACCTGGCTTATGGCTTTTGGTTTTGGCTAAAATTTGGTGTTCTGAGCCTCAGTTGTCTCTTTTGAAAGATGAAAATTGAAGTTAGATAATCTCCAGGACCAAAGATAGACCAACAGTTGGAATATTTGGTTTCAAAATGATATGGGAGTCTTTCAGACTGATAATTTCACTTTTTTCACTATGTATTAGTTCAAGTGGATTTGACCAGCTCAATATACAAGTACCTTTCCCTCCACTCGAGGTCCTTGTCTACAATGACAGTGAGCTCAACTTATGTTTTCCTGAATATAAGAGGGATTCACTGTCATGTTTATTGATGCTTTATTTCATTTTTTCAGCATGTTGGTAGATGAATGCTGAAGAATGCCTATTACTTTAATATTGATAAGTTCCCTTTGATTCTGCCATCTACTTACCAAATGTAAGTAGCCCCACCCCTGTCTTTCTATGCCTTATCTAAAATAACCATCCTATTTTCTCCATCCTATATCTAAAGGTCCCAACTTTGTTTGCTTTGTGGCTGGAGATATTCTCTGCTCTGTTCCTTTAAATGTCACTTTTTTTCTTTGCAAAATGTACTTTATCACTTTAATTTATTATCTTGCCTATACACACGCACACACACACACACACACACACACACACACCACATATATATGAATAACATTCTGGGAGTTAGAAATATTAAAACCTGTGAACTCACATAGTCTAAAATTTTACTTGGTTTTAAGTCTCACGTTGCATTTTTGATATCTATATTATTCAGTTATTGTTGCAAAAACTCTTCTTTGCAACCGTTCCAACCTGAACCTTGATGTCTGTAACAATCAGTGCAGTTTTTCTTCATTCACACATTTGTGCATTCCTTTTGAAGATACAGCTTACATGTGTTGAATTCAACATTTACACCCTATACCTTTGGCTGAGCCCCACTGGATGGTGAGAGGGTAACTATTCATGTACTGACAATTCAAGCCCCTCAAGCCATAAGCACTATATCCCATTGTTCAGATTTTAAAAAAATTGCACATCTGAAGATAAGGGGTTCAAAAATGAACTCTTCTCAACATGAAGCTATAAAAGAATAAAGTGCAGTGCATTTCTAGAAGCAAAGCACAAAAAACACTTCTTCAACCTGCCATAGTGCTTGCTGTTGAATGTTGAGTGAATGCATAGCATGACTACACCTCAAAACTGTAAGTTACTCAGCAATAATGGAGTTCATTAAGTAGAAAAAGATCAGACTGAAGTACTAACCTGAGTTTCTAATCATACAACTGTCATTGATTTGTAAAATATAAACCAGATGATGTGGACCAGTCATGAGTGTCCAGTGGCGATACAAAGTGTTAGACAACATATGTGTTTAATGTAATTCATTCCTCCATCTGGATGCATGAGGTTTAAGAAAAAGAAAAAGATGGAGAAGCCTAGGACAATTCTGACCCATGCCACTCAGAGAGACTTTTACCTTCCCTGCCTTTAGAGCATGTGTCAATGTACATTTCTGGTCTGGCAAGTCAGAAACAATGTCAAAACCCAAGTTGGAATGATGAAGACGTAGTCAGCATCTCTCTCTTCCTTCTTTCTCTGCTTTTTACATTATCCTTAGCTAAGTAGCCACAGGCTATCTTCATTTCCCCTGAAAATTTTTGTAAAAAGTGACTTATAAATTATGGCAAAGTACTTTGAAAAAGTACAAAGTCACTTAATAATATTCTAAACCAGGTCATGTGCTGGGTATCATGAGGAAATTCTGTAAGATTGTGAGTCTCAATGAGACAGCAAAAATTTTTCTTTCTCCTTCTGTGAACTTTTAGTTAATATGTGCATAAATAAGTAAAGGGATGCCATTTCAAGTGGGCAGAGAAACTCAAATTTTCACCTCTATATTCTTTTTTATCCTTATCTGAGTATCTTTTTCAGCCTCTAACTTACAGTATTTACTCAAGATAGCAAAAACAAAAACATTCAAAAGCAAAGAAAGACATAGATTAGATCTACTCACATTTAATAAGCAATCATTTCTCCTCTTCCTCTCCCCCTTATACGCCATCTCAAGGAACCCTCCTTCTCTTTCAAACTCAGTACTTGTTTTTTCTCCAACTGTTTGTGTACACACAAACAAACACACATAATGCAACTCCTCCATCTGTGTAGTATCACTGTATGTGTATGATCTCAGACCTGACCACGCAGGATCAGATAGCCAAACAAAGGGACTCCTTTCCTGGGAAAAAAATATTTTTTCTGCTTTCAGTATTCCTTTTTTTAAATTATTTGTTTGTTTTGCCTAGAGTTTATTGTGCAGGGTTGAGGTCCCTGGGGTTTCCTCCTTCCATTCTAACACATCTGTTGGTGTCATCTTTATTCAGATCTTGTTTAGGCAGCCATATCAATGAGACTTAATGACTGTAGCTTCTTTGGAACTTCCAGGAAATATAATCTCACAGCAAACTTCCTGTTCCTTTGACTCCTTCAAGCTTTTCACACTGTCTTCTGTGGTGATCCCTAAGACCTAGGTGCAGAAGTTGTGTTGTACATCTACTTATCCTTAACTTTACTTGTTGAAAGAGACATTAAAAAAAGTCAGAAAGATCCAATTGTAAGTCGTGGCACACAGTCTGAATGCTGTAAGTCCATTTACTGTAGCTCCAGGGAGCTCTAGAGTAGACACACAAGGACAAAAACAAATGCTTAGCTGGGCATAGTAGGACTTACATGTTATCCCAGTGCTAGAGAGAATTAAATGGTTTTGACCTAACCTGGGCTACACAGCAAGTACCAGACCAGTAAGACAGGAAGACTTTATCTCAAAAAGAACATGTAAAAAACATATCTAGACATATAAAAATAAAGGGACAGGATCTTTGTCTTCACAAAAGTTACACAGTAATAGAGATAGAAGTAAAATCTGTGTGATGAAAAGAAGATATAAGGAAATACGGTGTGGCACACATAGGCGCACATACATGTGCATACCTGTGAGTGTATTTATGAATAAGACCATTATAGTATACAACATGAAAAGGGAAAGGAAGAGACAGATTCAAGAGATTCTTTTGGAAACTGTTTCAATAACAGTGTTTGAAGCAATGACAGTTTGGGTTGTGGAGATAGCAAATGGGAAATACAGAATTTTCCTAAAAATATAAAGTCTTATGAATTAGCCACTCACAACAGTAACCAAGCCTCAGGTATATGATGATTTTCTCCATTCATATTAAAGATTAAAGACAACTTTGTACCTGTATCCTAAACTTCTTAAGATTTCAGTTTAACAAGCACTATTTGGCTTAGAGAATTTTAATCTAAGACTTCATTCTTTCTTGAAAATTCACCTATTCACTCTAAACACAGAAACACAATGAAACTATTAAAAAAGTAAAACTTCATTTTGGACCTTTTTTTTTTTTTGCAGTTGCAAACTTCTCTCCCTTCATTCCATCTGTCTGGCCAACTTGCTTTCTCTGTGCCACATAAATGTCGTTTCTTTGGCATTCCCAAACGGGAATACATTAGGTTTATCACTTTTTCTCTTTGCTTATGTAGATTTTTATAACTAGGGCATTTTTTTATCCAAGCACAAGGGAACACCAATAACCTGCCTCTCAAGGACCAACCCAGACAGGATGACACTTATGAAAACACCTCTGATGTCCCTTTGCCTTGTTGCCTTCTGGACAGATGCACTGTCCTCTTCAGTTCCCCAGAGCTCTGAACATATTTCTGTTGCATTGTTTGCCAGATGGTTCTAAGTCTATACAATTAACTGTTTACATACATATGCTCACCTCCTAGACTTTAGCGTTACAGAAGTTATTCTGATTTAAAAGTTTTCTCTTTCCAAGTCATAAAATAAAACCTGGAAATAATCTGACCTTCAATAAAGTGAGAACGACTGCCTGATAGTCTCACGATGGAAGAAAAAGAGAGATAGGTCATCTAAGATTAGTATTCATACTCGCTTAAAGCTTCACTTTCTATTTTAATCTTGCTTTTTCCTTTGAAAGTTTTAGCTAAAAAAGAAAAATCTTTGTAGGTCATAGGACTAGAAGCCTGGCTATGACTGCTCCTCTGTTTTCTGTAGAGGAGAAGAAATTCATCTATTAAAAAAAATGATGAAATCAAATGGGAAGATAATTTTCAACTAACTGAATGTTAAAGTCTGTCTGTAAGACATACGTGCATGCATAGCTGCATATATGAGCACAGAATAAAACTCTTCTTGCTTCGTCATTTAATATTCCCTAGGTCAAGTAGCATCTAGATTGTGTATTCTATAGGTCTTTCTTTGGCGATTTCAAGTTTTCTTATTGCTTCCTTTATTTAATATTCATTATTCTATATGTATTAGAGTAGGAGTGATGGCAAAAATACAAAAAGTTGAAGTTAATCAGTCATGTTCCTTTTAAGAATTTGATCTGGAAAATATTTAGGGTTTTAAATGTGTTAGTTTTGATATCCATGGCTTCATGATAATGTACATTAAATTATGTTATTTATTAAATTATTGTCATTTACTTCTGACAATATTTCTGTTGGACCTTTAAATTTTCATAGTAACATAATCCAGATACACTATAATAAAATACTGCATTTGTAAACAATTTCCAAACTATTTCACATCCTAATCCCGCTGGTCTGGTAGAATACTCAATCGTATTTGACAGTAGTTACAAAGGTTCATTATGGTTGTGTCAAACTTCCAAGGTCATAACTGGGTGTTGAGTCGTAAGGTGCTGGGGATGTGGAGAGCAAACCTGGCAGTCTAGTGTCAGTTTTGAAATGTCACCACACAGATCTCCACTTTTCCCAGTTGGCTCCTTCTATTCAGTTCTCACTCCTGCTGTTTCCGAATGATGACAGGGGAAGAGGAAGCTGAGTAGAGTGTAACAAAGACTCTGGCCACCTGTGAGGGTTCTCTCCCTGGCCTTGCTGCCAGGAGACTGCAGCCGTGAAGGATCCCCCAACCCTAGACATTCTAGGGCAGCCACCTCTCTTGTCACCCCCCTCCTTTCATGGAATCTCTTTTTAGTTTGAAAGAATTCTTTTGCTTTGAAGTTCTAAAAGACATTTGCCTCTGCCCTTGACCCTCCTGCCACCCCCAACCACACCCTGCAGCCCCAGGTTTGGGGAACAAAAGCCAAGAACTATTTTTCAGGATTCTGCTTCCCCTGCTTTCTTCTCTGCTATGTGCATTCCCCCTAGAGCAATGAGCAGTGTCTCAGCTGTTTGAATTGAGAGAAAGAAAAAGTGAACACAGCAGGGAAAATGTATTTCAAAAGAGTATATACTTACAAAAAAATGTAAGATTTTCTAAGTGGAAGAATAAATTTATTTTGTATTTAGAATCAATACTCATCAATTGAAGACTTTCTAGCACAGCCCGTCTTTCCATAAAAGTGCGGCTGTTTTATATATTCCATGAGTAAAATTAAAAAAACAAGAAATTGAGATTATGTCAATTTAATTCCTTACATTTATTTAAGTCAACCAATGATGTGTGAAATAATATAATTATTATGTGCATACAGTTTGTTAATTAATAATTTTACTGAAAGGTAATTGGAAAATATTTAATTAATAAAGTTTATACTTCTTTTTCTTGTTTAGGCTACACAAAATACAAACACATATACATACACATGCAAATAAATGCTATACACATGTAAAATGAATATATACAAATATATCTACACATACTGATACACACACACACACACACATATATATATAACACATATATACATACAGAGAGATGAAATATTTCTCCTTTAGGTTATAAGAGATGGTGACAGATGGATAGATAATAATAATAGATAGATAACAGATAGATAGATAGATAGATAGATAGATAGATAGATAGATAGATGACAACAAATATATAGTATATAGGTATGAATGTATATATTTATCACTCCAGAAAATGGTTTTTGGTTAAAACTATGATGTTTGTCTTGGCAAATAGAGAACTACAAACTTAATGATCAATATTTATTATTAATACCTTTTCGACAAAATACAATATCTCTTCATGATAAAGGACTTGAAGAAAGCAAAGATGCCAGGAGCATACCTAAACCTAATAAAGGCAAAATGCAGTAAGCCAACGGTCAACATCAAACTAAATGGAGAGACACTGAAAGTGATCCCACTGAAACCAGGAACAAGACAAAGTTGCCCATTCTTTCCATATCTATTCAATGCAGTTCTTGAGGTTCTAGCTAGAGCAATAAGACAACAAAAAGGAGATCAAGTGGATACAAATCAGAAAAGAAGAAGTCAAACTCTCACTATTTGCTGATATGACAGTTTACATAAACAACCCCAGAAAACTTCTCCAAGGAACTTCTACAACTCATAAACACCTTCAGTAATGTAGCAGGATACAAGATGAACTCAAAAAAAAAAAAATCAGTAGCCCTCCTTTACACAGATGATAAATGGACTGAGAAAGAAATCAGAGAAACATCACCTTTCAAAATAGTCACAAAAAGATAAAATATCTTGGGGTAATTCTAACCAAATAAGTAGAAGACCTGTATTACAAGAACTTTAAATTTTTGAAGAAAGAAATTGAAGAAGACACAAGAAAACAAAAAAGATCTTCTATGCTCTTGGGTAGGTATAATTAACATAGAAAAAAATGCTAATCTTATCAAAATCAATCTACAAATTCAATGCAATGCCCCTCCAAATTCCAACATAGTTCTTCACAGACCTTGAAAGAACAATACTCAACTTCATACGGGAAAGTAAAAACCCAGGTTACCCAAAACAATCCTGAACAATAAAGGAACTTCTGGAGGCATCAGAATTCCTGACTTCAAATTCTACTTTGGAGCTACGATACTGAAAACAGCCTGGTGTTGGCAGAAAAACAGACTGGAGGACCAATGGAATTGAATCAAAGACCCAGATATCAATTCACACACCTACAAACACCGATTTTTGACAAAGAAGCAAAAAATATAAAATGTATAAAAGAAAACACATTCACCAAATGGTGCTTGCATAACTGGATATCAACATGTAGAAGAATGAAAGTAGATCCATATCTATTGCCATGCTCAAAACTCAAGTGCAAAAAGATCAAAGACCTCAACATAAAACGAGCCACACCGAACCTCATAGAAGAGAAAGTGGGAAGTACATTTGAACACATTGGTAAAGGAGACCACTTCCTAAATATAACATCAGTAGCACAGACACTGAGAGAAACAATTAATAAATGGGATCGCCTGAAACTGGAAAGTTTCTGTAAATCAAAGGACATGGTCAACAAGGCAAAATGGCAGCCTAGAGAATGGGAAAAGATCTTAACCAACCCCACATGGGACAAAGGACTGATCTACAAAATATACAAAGAACTCAAGAAATTGGTCATTAAAAGAATAAATAATCCAATAAAAAATGTTGTAAAGACCTAAACAGAGAACTCTCAACAGATGAATCTAAAATGGCTGAAAGACATTTAAGGAGATTCTCAACATCCTTAAGTATCAGAGAAATGCAAATCAAAACAATTCTGAGATTCCATCTTACACCTTTAAGAATGACTAAGATCAAAAATACTGATGATAACTTATACTGAAGAGGATGTGGGGTAAAGGGAACACCCCTTCATTGTTGGTAGGAGTGCATACTTCTATAGCTGCTTTGGAAATCAGTATAATGATTTCTCAGGAAAACAGGAAACAAACTCCCTCAAGACCCAGCAATATCACTTTTAGGTATTTACCCAAATGATGCTCTCAATCATGCCACAAGGATCTGTGCTCAGCTATGTTCACAGTGGCATTGTTTGTCATAGCCACAACCTAGAAACAACCTAAATGCCCCTCATCCGAAGAATGAGTAAAGATAAGCTACACAATGGAGTTCTACACAGTGGAAATAAATAACAATATCTTGAAATTTGCAGGCAAATGGATGAATCTAGAAAACATCATATTGTGTTAGTTAACCCAGACCCAGAAAGACAAATATAGTATGTACTCACTCATAAGTGTCTTTTGGACATAAAATAAAGATAAAACAGTCTACAATTCACAGTCCCAGAGAACTTAGATAACAAAGAGGACCACAGAGAGACATACATCGATCTAATATACATGGAAAATATAAGAACTCAAGATCTCCTAAGTAAATTGGGAGCATAGAGATCATGGGAGAGGGCAGAAGGGGAGGGAGGAGGAAGGGAGAGGAGAGGAAGAAAATATATAGCTCAATAAAGCAATAAATTAAAAAATACTCATCTTTGTTTAAAACATCAGGCTTTGGATAATGTTAATTTTTAAAAATACAAATCATAATTTTGATACCTTAAAAAGTATAAGGAAAGCATCCATATTTCCATGAACTGTTATCTCACCACCTAATGGACAAGAAAACTACATTAATAAACACTGCGAGTCCATTAGATTGTGGCAGTTATTTATGCCAACCTGATTGAGCTATGATACCTAGAGATTTGGTAAAACATTATTTTTTTTTACCATGTATCTAAAACTGGTTCCCTAAGAGATAGGCATTTGAAAACCCAGAATGAGTGAAAGTCCTACTGTCATCAAGACAGGAGGACATCATCTATTCCACTCAGAACACAGTCAGAACAAAAAGTCTCAACATGGAAGAATGTATTCTATGTGAACTGGGACATCTGTCCCCCCAACCATCAGGCCTTGAGATTTCTGGTTCTTGAATGCTGTCACTCAGACTGGCCTCACATCATTGGCTTCCTTGACCCTCAGGCTGCAGGTTTGGCCTTGGATCTGCTCTACACATTTTCTGAGTCACTGATTGACACTGGACATCGTGGCACTTTGCCTCCATGGTCATGTGAGTCAGCCTCTTACAGTAACTCATTTCTTATTCTTCTGTGTTTCCATATGTCCTATTGATTTTGCTCCTTCAGAACGCACTGCCTGAATACACTGAGAATACATTTCAGAACACACTGGGCAGTTTGATGGAAAAAAAGAAAGACAGCCTTTCCTAGTTACTAATGCTAATACTGCGCAATCTATAAGTCACTTTCACATATTTTCTATTGAGATTTAATAATTCTTTGGATAGTGCCTTATTTTACTTTCATCCTTATATTTAAAAAAAAAGAGAATAAGAGACTAAGTCAAAAGTTAAAACTTTCTTACCTAGGAATAGTTATGGTTCTTTTCAATACTATATTTATACTGAAAACCATAAAGATCATTCCAAGTTGTAGGTTTTTGCCAGAATATATGGCTATCAACTTCAAATGCTATCACATAAATTAAGCACAATTGTGTTGGTCAATACATAACACGGTAATTTTGCATGCTACATCTGTCCCCACACACCTTTCTTCAGCAGAATTTGCAGAATGATTGACATGCTGAACCGTGACTCAGGCTTATTTTGGCATACCATAATACTTAACACACCAAACATCTTGTTTGTATCAATTTTCAAGTGTGTTAGAAGAGCCAATCATGAATAATAAATGCACCACCAGCCCCCAGAAAATCACAGGCCTTTAGAGCATGCTTTGCAAGAGCCATTGACCAAGGCCAGATCCCTTTGGACAAAGTGGGAGTCTTTGAAACACAAAAGACATTGGCTAAGGGAGAAAGCTTTGTTTTCTCTCCTTTGAAATTCACCTCAATGGGTGAATCATTCACAAACCAT
The DNA here is from genome assembly GCF_982192425.1 of Myodes glareolus. Taxonomy (NCBI): domain Eukaryota; kingdom Metazoa; phylum Chordata; class Mammalia; order Rodentia; family Cricetidae; genus Myodes; species Myodes glareolus. The sequence continues at coordinate 24,320,312 of NC_142042.1, read as the reverse complement.
CTCCTGCTAATAGTATTGTAATAATTTACATGTCCTCACAAATGCGACCTAACATACCAAGGTGACTGAACAATGAAAGTGTAAGCTGTTACTCTACTTGCTGTGGTAATCCCACGTGACCCTTTCCCTCCATGCTGTTCCCATGTTAGGGTTTCTTCATGGAAAGGCATCTGCACATTGTATCTAAGAAGGACTCTGCTCATTTTTATTTATTATTTTAAACCAGATTCAATTGCTCTATCTTTGACTCTGTTCCCAGTCTCCTCTGACAGAGTTATGCTTCATGAGCCAAGAGACACAAATATTTTCCAAGCACAGTCCTCAAGGGCCATCAGTGTACTTTTCCCCTAAGCTAACTACTAGGATCTGAGGGTAAGTACTATCTATTATTAATCTCTGTATCTTCAATCTTTGGCATGGTGACTACATTCAATGAAAATATTTGTTAAACAGAACCACACTTAAAATAATCAGTCTTAATATGGCAAGCATTAATTTTTTATTAGTTTTCAGGGTCGCTATAATTCTTTATGGTATACTTGGATGTTTAAACAGTGTAATTTATTTTCACAAAGTTCTAGAAGTTCAGAGTCCAATATCCAGGTGTGAATAGTGTGGTTCCTCTGAAAAATTTTTCCTTGCCTTGCTGATGGCTGCCTTCCTCAAGAGGCTTTTCCTCTTAGGTGCTGTCTATCCATTTACAGGGCCTTTCCAGAGTGCCTGAGTTTCTCTGGTATATTTTTTTTGAATAAGCATGCCATTTATATACAATAGGGTCCTCACATACCACTTCATGTAAGGCAGACCGATGTCTTGTGGTTCTTATTTTTAAATGAAATAAAATTGTAAGGTTCTTGGTTTTTGGATGTGATAGGCAATTCCTGTCTGTATTCTGTGAATATGTTTTATTACCATTGGTTAACAAAGAAGCTACTACATTCTATGGCAGGGCAGAATATAGTCAGGTTGGAAGAAAAATAAAGAGAGGGTAGGTAGAGACAAAGAGATGCCATGCAACTGACAAAGGAGAAGGACACCTGCCAGAACTCTTCCTGTAGGCCACAGACTTGTTGTGATACATAGATTAATATATGGATTAATTCAAGATGTAAGAGCTAACCAATAAGAAGCCTGAGTTAGTAGGCCAAGCAGTGTTATAATAAATATAGTCTCTGTGTGACTATTTGAGTCTTGGTAGCCAGGAAACAAACAAGGAGTTTCAGGCTACAAAATGGCACCCATATATTTGGTGCTTACCCATGTGGCCAGCCACACACTTAGGGTCTGGGTGCTTGTATACCCACTCAGGGTTAGGAGAAAAGTAGCTGAGAGCATGCCTGCTGCTCAGCATCCCTGCTTGGTCAAGCAGCTAGGTTGAGTCTGCTAGTTGTGCACATATAGGAAAGTACGGCAGATTCCTGCTGCCATGCATAAAGACATTTCTAGGCCATGCAGCATGCTGCATGGCAGATTTAGCTTTTACCCAGCTGCATGGCAGATTTAGCTTTTACCCAGACTAAAGGGGTTTATGTGCTGCATGATGCGTCTCAGAGTTGAGGTAGTGAGCACAGCTCCCACCCAGCAGTACTAGAGCTGATGATAAACAAACCTCCATCATATTGAAAGTTCAAGAGTGGTGGAACCAGCATCCAGGACTACCACAGCCATATTGCTTACCATTTTAAAGTGCTCTTTGTAAGAAAAAAAAAAGGATTTCAGATACACAATAGGACATATTCGGACATAAAAGGCCTCTAAACAAGACACAGTGTGTTTTTAAAATGTATGTAGGCTTGGCAGAGAGAGGAAAAAGGGTGTAGACAGTTATAAAAATACAGACAATAATAGATTAAAGGAGTAAAAATGATAAAATAAATATTAAACTTGTAGAAAGAGCAATAGAGTAAAAAATAAGCCACTTAAAGATAAAAAATACACAGAGAGTCTGGATTATGCATATTACTGTGTTTTCTCTGAGTTTTTTGACTATTAATGAGCTCACTGCAGAAAGACATTTGATTATGAGGCTGTTAAGCTAAACCCAAAAATGTATTTTAAAGGTATCTTGACTTCAAAATTTTAGTTTAAAAATATGTTGCTTTGGAGAAGAAGTTCTGCTTTTGTTTCCACAGAGGATGAGAACCTGTGGATTCCTTTTAGGCTAATGAGGTTTGATGGAATCAGATCCCCTGAAAGGTCTCCATGAACCCTGAACTACTTCACCCAATAAAGAGCAGGAAGCAGTTTGGAAAAAACAATGCCCCAATTGACAAAATTATTGCTTATAAATGTTTGTTTTCTTTAAAGAGGGTTGATTATAAATGGCTAATGATCACAGTAAATTTCTAAAAATTAGGGGAGATATTATATAGAGATGAATACTTTACATTAATATGGATCTTTGTCTACTGATACATGTTTAAGGTATATTTATTTCTGCTCTTGTTTAAGGTATTGTGTTTGTGTATCTCATTTAAAATGCAATGTATGATTAAGAAATACAGATTAATAGATAGTCATCTGCAATATTCAAACTTTTAACTATGTTAGTTAGGTTTTCTAGATATACAGAGATATATTTCAAATAGATAGATATAATATTCAACACACCAAAGACATGTAGTGAGGGCTGGCTGGCTGGGGTATCTGTCCCGCCCGGTACCGCACAGCCGGTGAGTCCCAAAGAAAATCACATGGAGTCTACATTACGTTATAAACTGATTGGCCCATTAGGTCAGGCTTCTTATTAGTCCTTGTAACTTATATTAATCCATTATCATTATCTATGTTAGCCACACGGCTCAGTACTTTTCTCAGTGTGACAGCTCATATGTTGCCTCTTCGGTGATCTGGGCAGGAATGGAGGAGGGAGCTTCTTCCTCCCTAGCCTTCTCCTGTTCTCATTGCCCCTCCTCTACTTCCTGTCTGGTTGACCCACATATACTTCCTGCCTGGCCAATCAGCGTTTTATTAAAACATGATTGACAGAATACAGATAATTCTCCCACACCAAAGACAGAATACGGCATTTAAAATGTTTAAAGAAATTAGACTTTTCTTGACAGTGAAACATGTCTACTTCTAGCAGCTTATTTCAGAAAGGTTGATGGACACTGAAGAAACTCATTATGGAATTTGCCTCCAATGTGACAAGGGTAGCCATTTAGGCAAGAAAATACTCTTGTCTTTACTGCTTGATGGTATGTTTTATGAACTGGAATGCAGGGACCACAGAAAAGTTACTGCTGAACTTTCCAAAAGACAGGATAGTCTTTCAGGGTTCCTGCTTCGCAGAAGAAACTGCCAGACATTCTGCAGGACACAGAAGAAAGCAACTGATGAACTTTGCCATTGAAAGGCAGAACAGATCTTCAAATTTCCTGCTTCGTGAAAAAGTCTGCCAGATATTATGGGCCTGTAGGATGAAGATGGCTGTCCCAATGTCATAGAAGAACTTTGGGTGACTGTCTAGGCACCAAAAAGTCTCTGTCAATTCTAGAACTTTGGCAATTGCTTACAATGCACTTCTTGTTTACTTAGATGATATTATATCCTTCTGAAGTCTTTTCTGGAGTTGAAGACAGATGGTTATATTTTTCCTTAGTCATAATAAAAATAAATTAGATATGAAACTTTACACTCACAAAAAATAGTATAACTGTAATTTTTGCTTGATACCTGTTTGATATATGTAATGTTACTATGTTAACATTAGACCTTCCCTTTTATTTAGAAAAAATGGGGAGATTATATGGGGTTCCCCTCTATATGCTGTGAACATGTTTCCTTCTCATTGGTTAATAAAGAAGCTGCTTCATCCTATGGCAGGGCAGAATATAGCCAGGCTGGAAGATATATATAGAGAGTAGATGGAGTCAAAGAGATACCATGTAGCTGCTAACAGAGAAGAATGCCCACCAGCACCCTACCGGTAAGCCACAGCCTCATGGTAATACAAAGATTAATAGAAATGGGTTAATTTAAGATGTAAGATCTAGTCAATAAGAATCCTGAGCTACAGGCCAAGCACTGTTATAATTAATATAGTCTCTGTGTGACCACTAGGGTTTTGGCAGCCGGGAAACAAACAGGCAGTATCTTGGTACACGGATGTGGACATATACATTTGAGCAAAAAACAGTTCAACCTATAGCAATAACCACATGAATTCTTAAAAAGATATGGTGACATGGTGAAAGTGCAGTTTAGAGAGGTACATTCCATGACATGTGGGATGAAATTGTTCCGAATGATACAAAAGGAATTTCAATAAACCACGGATTTGAACAACAGTTTCAGCTAGTAACTCTTCATGGGCTACCTCAGCCTCCGTTTACAGGCTTGCAAAGATAATTCAAGAAATAGTAATATCAGTCATTTGCTGGCTAAGCTCTGTTCTCACCAGTGAGGAACACGGATAGAGGATATGGCGGCTTCTGTTTGACTGAACGTCATTTCCTAAATAAAAGGACATCTATGAGCTGTCACTGTCTGGCTCTCACATTAGCTGTGGAACGGAAGTGATGATACTAAAAGATGGGTCACCAAATTTTGCCATCATCCATCCTCTGAATCACTCGCACCGCTTTTTAGGAAGGTTACACAAATTAAGTGGAACTTAACCATGTCCCCTGCTTAGTAACGATTTCTGGGGAAAAGCACACATTAGGTTAGAAGAAAAGTTACATCTTTTACTTCAAGGTTAACCTTATGTCTACAACAGGCACGCATCAACTTCATCCTACTGGGTCTACCCCTGACCTGGTGGTATAATCTAGCTCCTCATCCATGAGGCATCTGAAGAAGTACTGCCAAGGATGTTAAAGATGGTTTGACATTGAAGAAAATTTCAAGTCTTTGTGAAACCACTCACTCTGAGTATGACCTAGTGATCCCTATCTCTGTGACCATCATATTTTTTCATATATATGTGTATGTACCTATACATGATGTGTGTACAATTGTACCTGTGCCTGAATGTGTGGGTTTGTGATTTTGTTCATCTACTTTTTGTCCTGGCTACCAGGCAGCCTCTATCAAGTACTCAATGTACTGATGTCTCCATTCACCATCATATCCTTTATTACCTTGGAAAACTTCTGATGGATGTGAGAATGGTTTTTTATAACCGGATTGAAGTTATCTACCATTTCTGTAAAGAGGGAGAAGGACTTTGTATATTACAGTTAGAAGAAAAGCTCTCTGTAATTGGATAGAGATAATTCATGGACTTGAGGGTAAATTTTCCTAATAATATGTAATTGTATTTTGTATTATTCCATATTTAGAACACACCTTCCTGATTATTCATTTAGCTTCCAGTTACCTTGATAAAGAAAGCAATGCTCAGAATAGCTGGCATGTGGTTTCACTTTCTGAAGCTCCCCAGTGAGGGAATAAATACATATTTCTAGGGATGAACACTTTAGCAGCAGCAGCAGGAAGCTCTTTAGTCAGTCATTGTAAGATAGAATGGAGCTCTCTTTCTGAAATATTTGTGTGGTGAAGAGCCATTTGTCATGAGTTCAACAGGGCTTTTTGTACATGAGGTAGGGGGAAAGAATGCCCAGTAAGTATGGTCTGCTTTACAGTTGGTCTATGACATCTGAAGTGATTCATTTTAAGACAAAAACAATTAATTGTTACCTATCTTTGCAAAATGATGTGCTGATGCTAACTTTGGGATGCAGGTGTGGACTTCTGTGGTTTTTCTACCTGAATCTAACATCCTACTGAGATATGGCATCTGCATGGTCTGATGTTGAGTTTGAAAACAAGGGATACCTGGCCCCAAGGATCTGGAGCCCAAATGCTCCTTTGGCACTAAAAGGAAGCTTGCTACAGTGTTATCTGGGGGAGAAATTATACGAAAGAATAAATGACAGCTGTAAAAACTGAATATTTACTGAGTATTGCATGCAAACAGGTGGACAACATAAATGCTTCAAGCACATGCAAAAATTACACTTTAACATACAAAACAACTGCTGGTGACTGTGAGCAACAGCAAAAGAGCTAAGGCAAAGTCATCAAGGTCATGCAAAATTTCAAGGAACAAGGATGCCAGCAGCAGATAGGTCTTTGCTATGTTCCTTATGCTTTCTCCATACACCTTCTTAATGCTAGACAGCAGTAATAAAAGCTTCAAGTTGCAGTATGAGAATACCTAAGTTAGTCTTTCCACAGTGATTAAGCTATACGACACAGCTGAGCATCATGACAAACTTCTATAATCCCATCACATGAAAAACTGAAGCAAGAGGATCAAGAGGTCTAAGTTGGGGCTGGTGAGTTGGCTCCGCAGTTAAGAGCACTCCCAGCTTTTACAGACGATTCAGGTTCAATTCATGTGGTGGTGCTCAAGCATCTTTTATACTCCATTTCCAGGAGATCCAGTACCTTCTTCCTGACCTTGGTGGGTACCATAAATATATGGGGTACACAGACATACAGACATACATGTGAGCAAAACATTCACCCATATCAAATAGTAAAATTGTAAAGCAGAAGAATGAAAGTTGAAAATAAGTAAAGTAAAATTTTTCAAAGTTCAAAGTTATTTTTGGTTGCATGATGCGCTTGAGGGCAACTTGGTCTATGAGAGATTGATTCAGAAAACCCAAAACCAAATACAATTTCATGAAGAATAAATTAGATGATGTTGTGTTTAAGCAATTAACATGATACTAAATAGAACCCTGATAGTATAATAGAATAATGAAGTTCAGAAGCATAAGTAACTATAAATATCAACAAGTGCCAGTTCTATCTAAAAGTATGGAATATTGTCCATATGAAAATAAATTTTATTATTTGTAGTCAGCATTGCAGGCTTACAGATTGGCCACACTAGCACATTTACTTTTCAATAGTATATACATGTGCAAATGTAGGTGAACACACACACACACACACACACACACACACATGATACCACATGCTAGGTAAATCCCATGTGTTATATATTCAGGTCTATTTTTATATGCGTGCATATATAGAGCAGAAATATATGTGGCTGCATTACTTAAAGTTGTATTCTTTGCATCAGCTTCACAATCATTTCCATTCCACAGCAGACATACAATCATGAAGCTTGTTCGGCTCTCTGCTCCGATGGGACTTACCATGCTGACGCAGTCTGCTTAGGAACATGATGCACTCTGGCTGTCCTGAAACCCTGGAAGGATTTGCAACCTGACCACAGTCTGAAATGAAGTAGAGACATAAAAAGTCACACAATGTGAGGCAGAATCTTGATTTCAGCTGAGCATAATTACCAGGGAATTGGTTTAACTGGAGATCATTCTGCGGCGCTCTCTTCTAATGTCTGCATTGCATTCACTTACATTCCAGTTGGAGCAGAGAATTTCTAATTTGTAAAGAAACAATTTCATTCCATACTAATTTTATTTTTGCGGAAAGTTTCTCGTCATGCTCATATCTGGAACCTCCTTGGACTTTGTTTCCTAGCAATTTGCTTTCTATTACAGAAATTCAGAAAAACTCTGCTCTTTCTTTACTTACGTTTTGCCTATTTCTTTGTCTGTCCAATATTTAAACTTTTTATATGCTAAGAAAATCCACTGATTTGTGACTCTTATAGGAGAATGAAAGGAAGGCAGAGACAGAAATGTTTATTTCCTGTCTGCCTTACCTCAATCAATCTTGTGTAGGAACCCTGAATCTGAAATCTCGTGCTGGTGACCCAAGGCAAGATGACCACATATGGTATCATAGTAGCAGATCGTCAAGCAGTGACCAGAAGTAAGCAGGCCTATGTTTCCAGGGGCAACAGCACAGGGCAGCAGCACTAACGGCAAAGATTCAGTGCAGAGATGAGGCAGCACATGCTCGGAGGGCAGCACATGCTCGGTGATTGGATACCAGAGGTGCAGCAACAGTGTGCTCATTAGCCTAGCTCTGTGAGATGATTCCAGACTCTCCCCGGCCTATTTTACAAGCTTAGTTCCATGGTGTTAGCAGGGATATTTTATGAGTTATATATGAACTCATGTTCATATATGATTCTCTATGATTCGTCTTTCTGTTTCCGTTAGCCAAAGTCCATTTCTATTGTTTGCAAGTAGTCACTCCATCTGCCACAACACATAAGCTTTTGTGGAAGCTTTGTGACTTAGGAAGGTTGTAAAACCTTGGTAGAGGTAAACGGCCGGAGGGTCATTTGGATAAAGGACATAGCTGCAGTCTATGCAGCGGCCATGTCAACTGACTGTAACCCCTGCTGACTTAAAACACAGAGACAATTGGATCCTCTCTAGATATCAGTGGGAAAGTTTTACCTCTTGAGACTATTCTGCGAAGAGTGGAAGAAGTACTTGAGGTGTATACTTAAATGTATACATTTAAGTATACACCTCAGCCAGGCTACATTAAAGCTAAAAGTTGGCAGGTGGGGCGAGGGGAGCCATCAACAAAAGACAACTAATCCCAAAGAAATGGTTTTCTATTAATTGCCTAACAACCTACAATACCACATTGAAGAAGCAATAAATGGCTCGAGATACAAAATCACAGAAACAGCATCAAGTTAGGAAACAATAAGAACAAAATGTAAAGCTAGTAAAGATGTATAAATGACATATACAACCAAACAGAAAAGCTGGACTTAAAAAGAGTGTGATGATAGAAATAAAAAATTCACTAGAGAATTTCAGCATAAAAGATATTGTCAACAAACTTAAATATAAGTAATTTGAAAGGAGCCCATGTGAAAAACAAAACGAAAACCACCATGTTCCACATAACCATGTATGTAATGGGTTACATGTGTGATGTGATAGCTCCACTTTATAGTGGAACTAGAAGAGGAATGCATAGATAAAGAGGAAGCAGGATAAGAAGAAATAACAAGATAGACAAGACATTAGTCCATTACTTTTCATTTAGCCTCAGGCAAATTCTCAGGACACAGACAAGAAGAAAAAAAAAAATCTTTACCAAAATTTAGTGGGAATGGTTTCTCACCCAGTTGCTAATGTAGTTCTTTTTGCAACCTCTAGAGCTGGGTCTCCAAGGTCCATGTCTTTCTCAGGGCTGTCTTCCAAGTTACTATTAGGACAGCCATTAAGCTCTGCCTATTGCGTTTAACTACTTTTCTAGTCCAAAATGTTCTCCTCCTCCTTCTCCTCCTCCTCCTTCTCCTTTTTCTTCTTCTTCCTCCTTTTAGTTTTCATGACAGGTCTGACTGTCCTAGAACTCACTCTGTAGACCAGACTGGCCTTGAACTCAGAGATCTGCCTGCCTCTGTCTCTCAAGTACTGGGCTTAAAGGTGTACACCCCCCCAAATCTGGTTTACTTTCCTATCTTTTAAGTCACTGCCACCATGACCTATTTCTAGTATTCTGACTTCTACATGTACTCCAAGTTGAACATACAGATGAGAGAATTTAAAGCTCCAGTCCACATGTGAGGAACAAATTGCAGTGTCTGTCTTTCTGTTCCTGGGGTACCTCACTCCTGTGGTTAATACACACAGTGCAATTTTATTCAGCTGTGAAGAAAAACATAGACTGCGAAGCCTGCAGGTAACTAGGTGGAAGTGGGAAGAGGTAAAGCTTTAAAGAAAGAAACTAAGTGCAGCACCCCCCCCCACCTTTTTTTTCTAACGAAGACAACTATGATGCCTAGTTTTTGTCGACAAGTTGACACAAAACCTAAAGTCACGTGGGATGAGGGAACCTAAGATATGGAAATGGTCAGATCAGCCAGGAGTGTGATCATGTCTGTAAGACATTGTCTTGATTAACAACTGATGTGGGAGAGCCCATCCCACTGTGACTGTGAGAGATTCTATCACAGGCTGGTTGGTCCTTGGCTTTGTAAGAAGATAGCTGAGTGTAAGCCAGGAAGCAGAACTGGAAGCAGCGTTCGTCCTTGGGATTTAACTTCCCTCAGTGGTGGATTGAGACTTGGAGGTATAAACCAAATAAATCCCTCCCTTCCCAAGTTGTTTTTGGTCCATGGTATTTGGTACAGCTACGGGAAGCAACCTGGAACATCAAGATTCATATACTGTGAAACAAGAAATTAAATTCCATCTAGATCTTTAGAACTTGACCTAATTCAGTTTGATATTGGGTGACTGAGTAAAAATACTAACTGCCATGAAGTGTCTCTTTGAACCTTAGGGTTCTTATTATTTTTAAAATTAAACGGCCACATGGAATAATCTCTCTGAAACAATTTCACGAGTTTAAAATATTTACATGCCATTGGAGAAACCCCAAATTATTAGCTTATATTGCACTGTTGGTTTCAAAATTAAAAAGTACATTCTTATGGATAGCACTCAATAATGAAAACTTTTCCTTTTATAAGGTTTTACTTTTATTTGTGTATCTGTATCTGTATCTATGTCTGCATGTGCCACATGTGAGCAGGTGCTCACCGAGACTTGGAATAGATGTTGGAGTTCCTGGTAGTTGTGAGCTAACCCTCATGGGGCTAGGAACTGAACATGGCTCGTCTGGAAGAGCAGAGGTACTCTTAAGTGCTGTGCCATCTCTCCAGCACCAAGTTTTTATATCTGAAGTTAAAATCCTATTAATTTTGTGAGCATATACTTGCTCATTGTAGTACCGTTAGAGATTATCTATAAAGCAAAACAATTTCCTCAATCCACCAGCAAAAGATGATCATTTTTAATGTATGATTATATCTAATTCAACATTCTTATTACTCACAAAATGGTGAGTCACTGTGTACTTTTTATATTTTTATCCTGCTTTAGCAATGCAGTATAATTTTCCTTTATTAATACTTATTATTTGACGGCATTCTCTACAATGTTTTCAAGATCAGTTGTCAACTTCACTGCCTCCCCATCAGGGCCATTCAGTTTGAAAGAGCTTCCATCTAGAACAAGGAAGGTGCCATCCTTCCCAAAACTTACCTCCTTTCATCAGAACATTGTATCTTCAAAAACCCATAGGTTGAAGTTCTGGTCTCTAGGGTGATAGTGGCAGGATGAGGGGATGTAGTAGGTTATTGCGGCATGAGTACAGAGTCCTCATGAGTGGGATTGGAGAGCACCTTTGCAGGAGAGACCTTTTTTCTGCTTGAAGCTGGTGAGAACCTAAGATGGATGTCCATGAACCTAGAAGAGACAGTTCAATAGACCAAGAGGTGGGACTTCTTGAGCCGCTGCTTCTTTTAGCAACTTAACCTTGGACTTCACAGCATTCAGCAAAATGCAAAATAAATTCCAGCATTTAATATGTTATCCCGTCTATGGTACTTTGTCACAGCAACCTGGTGTTGGCTTAGTAACTATCTTTACCTTCTTTATCCCAGTGTCTTACATTGGATACATGTAAAACCCTAAATATCTCGATGTAGAGGAATATCTGAACAACATTAGATTTTCCCTAAGAATAAAAAAACATTATATTATCTCATAATATGATGTAACTTTTAAGGTTTGGAGTTTATGAAAGAAGTTCAATGGAGCCTTGCAAAGTATTAGTAGAAAATATATTTAAATATATATTGTTAATAAAATTCACGAAGATCTTATTCGGTGTACTTTGATGTGTAGCTAACATACAATAGTAGCATATGCTTTAATTAACTATAGAACTCTTTTTGCAAAATACCACATGAATATTAAAATAATTTAAATTAAGAGAATATATAACTCAAATTATCTTGGGATATATGTATATGTGTTTGTGTATAAACATGGCTTTTATATCTACTGTGTATATTAACAGAATTACATCTGATTCTAAACCTTTCATTTTCACTTTTCTTAGGCAATACTTTGATTTCTTGTATATAGTTATCAATTTTCTAATACTGTTCTTTAAATACTCAGAAATACATTTTAACTGTGTAAGGGTTTTTATAAGCATAGCTAGCATCTGCTACTATAAAGGGATAAATACTCTGCATATATCCAAGTGCTAAAACCTTTGGAGAATTTCAGAATTTTTTAAAACTGTGTTCAAAATTTTAAAGTTGATATTTCCAATAGTCTATGAACAAATCACAAAATTTTATAGGGTACAAATGTCACTTTATAGCCAAACATAAATTACTGTTTGATAAGTCAAAGGAAACATAGCGGTAATAGAAAGCATGCATTCAATTGGGAGTCCCAAGTTTGAGCCTTTTGTTAAAACAAAACAAAACAAACAAACAATATTTTAAAAAAAGAAAAAAGAAAGCCAATACAGAGTGTTCTTCTGGAACCTGTCTCATCACTAACAATTATGACCAGTGTAGCAAGCAAGGAGAGGTGGAAAGCAGATTGTAAAAAAACTAAATAAATAGAGCAGGGGAACTGGCTCAGTGGGTAGGCATGCTTGCCTTTCCGCATGAGCATGAAGGCCTGAGTTTGGATTCCCAGTACCCACGTGGAATCCAGGCATATACTCCAGGAGACTGGCTGGAAAAGCCAGCCTAGCTGAGAAGTGATGGTGAGCTGAAGATTGGGTGAGGCCCCATTTTAAGTGAGAAAGGTGAGGACTGATGGAGCAAGACACAGGCTGTCCTCACTCGCCTCTACCTGCAACACACACACACACACACACACACACACACACACACACGCTTGCGTGCGCGCATAACTTCATCCTCACAATGCAATCTTTTCTTTCAGAAAGACAGTAATAATAGATCTCGAATATTTCCATTGCAGTAGTTTCTTTTCAAGCTTTCATTCTTTCCAGGAAAAATTAATTTTAAGGTTTTAGTGAAATATTTTCTATAAACCTTCATTTGTCAGTATAGGGTCCAGATATACTGAACCATATGTGTGTGTGTGTGTGTGTGTGCGCGTGCGTATGTGTGCGTGTGTGTGTCACTACTTTAATAGTACTTAGTGGTATTTAACGTTAAACTTATTCGAAGTTTTATCTATTATATTTTGTCAATTGTTTGTGAATGGGGAATTCGTTTTATTTCTATAGTGAAAATAAGTAAAATTGAATTTTTATTGATTTGACAAATATCTAGAAGCAATTCAAAGTCCTTTCTTGGCCCAGAGCTCTGATTTGTTGAAGTCAACTATATACATAAACAAAATATGTATATACACATATGCACACATATGCAAACACACTTGGTTTTTCTTAATTCCTTCTTTGAGGGTTAAAATGACTTCCAGATTCTGTTCTTATTTGCAAATGAATAGTTTATAATAAATAAATATGTTAATAAAATTTAATAATTATGATATAATCTATTATGGCTTTAAAGTTATTTGCATAAGTAGTAGAAATAGTAGATGGGATGCAAAAATGAGTTTTTATTTCAGTAGAGGACCTGCTTTCAAAATTAGGTAGATGGAATAGTCATTTTCCTTTGTGCAGACTTACAAACATAGACATCCTATGAACCAAAATCTGAAGTGTAAAAACTATTTATTGTGACCCAAGTATTGGTCTAGTACTATGGACAATGAAATATAAAATATTCATTAATATTACTATTTTACAGAACCTATAGTGGCTCTACCCCACTCCATCCCATTTTGCTATCTCATGCTAGGCAAATCCCGTCTTAGTTAAGTTTCCTATTGCTTTGAAGAGACACCATGACCATGGGAACTCTTATAAAGAAACACATTTAATTGAGGTGGCTCATTACAGTTCAGAGGTTTAGTCTGTTATTGTCAACATGGCAGCTGCAGGCAGGTATGGTGCTGGAGAAAGAACTGAGAGTTCTTACATCTTCACTCACAGGCAGTGGTCTCAAACACTTTCTTGAGCATATATGAGACTACAAAGCCCACCGCCACAGTGACACTCTTCCTCCAAATCCATACCTACTCCAACATAACCACACTTCTTAACAGAGACACTCCCTTTGGCGGCCATTTTCTTTCAAACCACCACACTTCCTTTTCTCTCAGAGATTTTTGAAAAATTCCTCTGTTTTAGGAATAAAGACTTTTCTCTTGTAATTAGTGATGACACAATAGGAGATAACCCGTGTAAACAGATATACTGTATCCTATGGGTAAACAGTTGTTAGAGGAATTTTCTCCAAAAAAAAAAAATTAGCATCAGAAAAAACAAAAAGAAACATGAGAAAAATATTAGCAAAAATTTTGGAGACAAAGATAAAAGAATAGATTTTGGGATGCTCGAAGAGTTTCCATTTGGGGAAAGAGCCCTGCTTGGTGTGTTCAGATTTGACAAATAAAGAAGCAACCCAAAGCTCAACCACACAGTTTCCTGGACAGGGCTCTGCAAAAGGCACAGGAACAGAATGGCGTGACTGAGCTACACATATCTCTTCTTAGCTTAAGCATTAGAATTGAGTGGTTTTTCAGGACATTTGCAAAATCTGCAACGATTTCTAATGTAATGACTTTGTTGAGAATTACTATTTTCTGAGTGACTTCCTAGTTGGAGCCCTTTTGGAGCCATTTTGGTCTATATTTTCTACTGTGCTGTTTTTCATTCCATGGGGTTGTAGGATACCCTCATCACAGGACTTTCCTTTTTTTTTTTTTTTTTCATGAACTCCATGCTATAAATACAGCACAAAAGGGACACTGGTGGGTGAGGGCCAAGGGCGGAGACAAATATGTCATACAGACAGAGCTTGAGTGCAGAGTTTGTTGAGAGACTGGTAAAGGGAAAGGAAGAGAGAGAGAGGGAGGGAGAGGAGGGAGGGAGAAAAGAAGGGAGTGAGGGACAATGGAGGCAAAGCCCTGCTTGTCTCTTCAGAAAGAACAGCAGGAAGAGAGTGGGAGTAGGTGAGGCTTGTCTCTTAAAAGGAACCTTTGCACCTTGGTGCAGTCAAGGTATAGCTTGCCATGCGGAGCGGCGATGCACTGTGCCAGGTTCCCAAAGGGCAGGGCCAAGATGTGCCTGAGTGCTAACACTACATGTATTCCTTCTGCATCCATACAGCTAAATGATGATCCACATTTCAGGATCCACAGATCAAATCATGCCATGGTTGCCCACTTCTTCAACCATCTTTATTTCATTTTATTTTATTTCTTTTTTTATAAGCCACACGATTTCCATTTAGGAGCTATGTGATGCCTAGTGATTATTGAAAAGCTAAACAAATGCCTACCACTTTGATGACATTCTTTTCTAAATTGCCAGCTCTTCACTCACTTTGTTCTAGTTCCTGCTTTGTTCTCTACTTCTCAACAAAGTCTTAGAAATTAAATCCATCGATAAGTGCAATAAACCAATAACTACGCTAAGGCTTGGTAGGAACGAGGCATGGAAATCCACACTGATGGAAATGACCTGGTTATGCTGGTCATGCCGATTTGCAGTTCACTTCGCGGCCCTCTCTAGATGATTTTGGAGGCACCGTTTTTAGGTTTCAATATCTTTATTATGTCACCTTTGCCTGGAAACTTGGCTTTATTCCCCCCTGTAATTCACTTTCTCCTTGATTTGCCCATGGCCGTGATGTTCCTCCATGAGTGATCCTGTATCACTTGGACTTCTGAGCACTTTAGCTTCTGTTACTTTATCCATGGTTAGAGAATGGACAGTTCTTGGAGCCGGTCATGGCAGGTTTGCAGGTTTTAATGTTAATCTAACAATCTGTTCAAGGTATTTCAGCACACATTTGTAGGAGACAGGAAGGGGAAAGGCAAAGAAAATGTATGTGATGCAGTTCTCAAATGATTAGTAAACACCAAATCATGCAACTTATTCTTCAAATTTTAACTCCACAGTTTTTTGAATATCTACATCTTATTTCTTTCAGAGAAACATAGCTGGAGCCTGGAGAGTGAAGCAGTTGCTTGTTCTAAACAGTCCTCTGACAATGGGTCATTTTATTAAAATTTAATAATAATAATAATAATAACAATAAATCTGATGAGACAGCTCACTGGATAAAGGTGATTACAGTCAAGTCCAATGGCATGAGTTTGATCCCCAGAACTCACAAGATGGAAGGAGTGACTCCTGCAAGTTATGCTTTGACCTTCGTGTGCATGCTAGGGCATGTGCACACATGCACTTATAGACAGCCACAACAAAAAATCAATCAATCCATGGAAAAGTAATGGTTTGGTGCCAGGATCATTTGTCAGAAAGCAATGGAAAGCCATAAGAGGATTCAGTGTGAAAGCCAGACCCTGAAACATAGAACAACTCTTCCCATCCCTCACCCTTTCTACACTTTCATCACTGCATGATTAATAAGTGAATCCTGGTGGTAGAGCTGATGGGGGTGGTGGCCGTGGCGATGGTAGTGGTGGTGGTGGCGATGATGAAGATGATGACATTAAAACCAGGCTCAGAATCTGTGAAGATGTTTCTTTTTATTTCACGTTTATAATTTTTTAGTCTACAAGTAGTTCAGGTTTACTCTTGCTTTCTCTCCTGCCTCATTTAATGCAAGTTTTAGAGAAGGAGTCTGTAATAAGAATTTTAAAAACACTGACCAGCGCCCATGCTCACCTGTGTAGAATTGCTCATAAATGTTCAATTATTTCTAATTCTAAAGCTAACGTTAACTCTTACCAGACCATGCATGTCTCTAGGTGGCAAAACAAGGGTCAGCACTATTTGCTTTCCAGCCATGATTCAGATCATTGCAAAGTAGGTCTTGAAATGTTTGTGGGATTTCTTTTCAGTACTCTGTGCTAGAGTCTCTGCCAACACTGATTCTTCAGCCTCCCGAGTAAGCTTTGAAAGAAATGCTGCAGGCGGCATTTCCTGTGTCATTTGCACAACTCTGATTTCCGTGACATCCTTAACCTGGGTCTTGTGCCCTGTCAATTTCTAATAGTTCTAATTGCCCAACTATCTGCTCTTACCCAATCATAAATCCTTTTAACATTTCACTTTTCCCCACAAGAAAATGTATCCCAGTTTCCAGGATGTGACCTTCAGCTGCTTCTGGAAATACCAGGCAGAGGATTCACCCTGGCTCAGCAAAGAGGCCTCCTCATCACCCACTTCCCCCCTCATCCTCTTAATGGCCTCATAGCTGCCTTGCCGGATTGTAGTCTTTTAATGTCATAAATAAGTTTGCTCTCAGATATGTTCACTTCTTTGTCCCCCTTCCTACACTCAGTTCTTTTTAGAGTTCCCTTCCAAACAGAGATTTTCTTTATCTATTTATTTAAAAATTTTGAATCATTAGGAAAAAAAGGGAGCCTTTGCTTTGCTGCGTCATCTTAGAAGCATTCATTTATCCCCTCTGATGTAGCGAAAGGCTAAACACATTTACCACTTATTGCTAAGGCTGGCATTCGGGGTGATGCTGGGTTTTAAAAAACCGCTTCCCTGCTATTTACCCTGACCTTAATTTGCTGGTTGGTCTTTTTTTCTGAATTAATGATTATATGCTGTATTTTACTTTCTGTCTTCCTAAATTTCCATGTTGTCTTTAAATCCTCTAGCTTCTCTTGGAGATTAGATCATACGCTTAATGTGATTTAATCACCGCTCCCTACAGCCTCTCCTTCCTTTGAGTTCCAAGTATTATTTAATCTTAAACCTAACATCCTTCCCTTCCTTTGCGGGTGATGTACACATTAATTTGGAAATCTGATTGGCACCAGACCGAGCCTTCTTTCTTCCACTTGGTGTAATCCTGTTCTATACTGAGGTAATTAAAATCTTCCACTGTTACCACTGTGCCCTTTTCTTACATATACCTCCTATCCTCTCCCTCCCTTTGTGTATGAATGTGTGTGTGTGTTTGTGTGTGTGTGTGTTACATATACGTACATGCATGTAATGTTTAGTAGTTCATTTCTTCCCAAACAACCTATAACATTGCTGGTATCACATATTCTACTGGTTTATAGTACCAGATGCTTGTTGTTCATCATAATATATTCGAGAAACATATTACTCAGGAATCTTCAAAATTTCATCATAAACAAATAACAGATGTATAAAAATTTCTGTCGATTCTTACAAATAGGAGTGCCTCCCATTGGCTATCCATTATAAGGTTTATATTTTTTTAAACGCCTCAGGATTAATGGCTAACATTAACAAGGGTTTTGTTAAACAAAAGTTGACCACTTTATGTGAGTAATTACATGTGGTGGAGGGAAGTTACTGTGATGTATGCACATATTGCATGTGCGATGATGACCTCGTAAAATGGCCGCATATTTTAGAAAGAAGCGGAGTTTTGCATAGAAAGGAAATTTTGAAAATCTAGGCGCAGTCTTTAGATTGTTTGCAGCCACTGCTTCTAGGCAACAGGAAAGAGATGTTTACAATCTGGGCTCTCCCCTGCCCCCACCTCTGGAAGCTTTTCATACGCTGCTGTGGCTGCTGCAGTTTGATAGAACTACCAGACTCAGGACCTGCGACGGCCCCTCCTCCACCTCACTCTACTCCCGGAGCCCAGCTGTTAGAGCCCATCTATATAATCACCCCCTTTGCCACCAGGCTCTTTTGTGGAAGTTAATGCGATGTTCAGAAAGGACAGTGATGCAGAGACGGGGGAGGATTTGATTTTTCATTTTACCTGCACGAAAAGCAGCATCAGGAAATGAGGAACTCCTTGTCCTTGGTGCTTGACTTCGCCGACAATCACCTGCTGCTGTGTTAGAGGGGGTAACCCAGTGAAGAGGGACCATGCTTCCCCAGCTGAGAGTAAAAGTGAGAAAAAGGAACTCTTGACTCTGGCTTTTCAGAAACAGTGGGGGTTTTTTGTTCCTGCTCCCCTCCTCCCAAAGAGAAGCTCACGTTTTTGTCCATAATGACAAATAAACAGAACACGATTTTAATTTACTTTCTGAAAGCGCATAACCTTCATCTGCTGAAGAACTGGAGGGTGGGAATTTAAGAAAACAATAATAGGCTATCAACTTGTAAAGGTAGCTTATTTCTGGCCTTGGGAAACAGGCTTTAATTCTTCATTTAACTTGAGGTAAGAGGACGATGTTTGAAAGGGGCAGGAAAGATATACGAGGAAATGGAGCAAGAACAAGTTGAGTGCTGAGGCTCTTAGGTCAAGGTTACCCTTGCAGTTGCCTGGAAACCCCGTGCACCTTGCTTTGATCCCACTCTGAGCTGATGCTTGCTCAGCTTGACCACGGAGAGCAGCTGCTGAATTTCAAACAGCTCACCTAAGCTGAGTGAGAACCTTCCCAGGTTATTGTGGAGCGGCCTCAGTTTCCTTATTTTGAGGGAGCTGGAAGAGCTCACGTTTTAGAGGTCCTTTTCTGATTACGTTCTGTAATTAGCAACGGTATCAGTCAAATGTAGAGATATAACGTGTTGTTGATTAAGAAATTGGAATCTGGAGGTTCAGACGCGCCACCTCATTGCATGGTTTTATTGAATTAATACAGTGATATGTATGAACCACTTAAAACCCAGCCTACAATATAGCGAACGCTTGAGAAGTGTTAGCTATTATAACTAATGAGTTTCTGGATGAATTCAAGGGGAGAATTAGTAGCTAATCTGTTCTACCTGCTCCTTGCTGTTATAGTTACCGTTATAGTTATTATCAACTGCAGCGTTCGTTAGAATTTAATATTATTAGACAAGGCATTCTTCAAATTCTATCAAAATGAGAAGAGAATTCAATGTAAGATATCACATTTGAAAAATGATGGCAAGCATGGGCATTGGTGCCTGTAAGATTGCTCAGCAAGTAGATGGTTCAGCTTTCCACCAGGCCTGACTACCTGAGTTCTGCTCCTGGACCTCACATGGTAAAAGGAGAAAAACAGTTGTTGTAAGTTGTCCTCTGACCTCCACGTGCACATGATGAAACTCTAGAATGATCTGTTATTGATTTGACGTTGATAAACTAACTTTCAAGCATGCTGCTCTAAGAACTAGTGGTGTTGAACTGTCTCAGGACAGTATCTCCTCCTCTGGTTAATCAAGTCAATTACAATTCTTCTTGGAGACACCATGGTCCTATGTGGATCTATTGTTTTATTGTTCTTTTTTTTTTTTTTTTTTAGTAAATTTTATTAAATTATAAAAGTTTCCATTTCCGCCCCCCCTCCCAATACCCTCCCACTCCCCCCACTCCCCTCCTCCTTCCCCTCCGTCCCCCAGGGCAGTCAGGGTTTCCTGCCCTGTGGGAAGCTCCAGCTCCCTCCCCCTCCCTCCAAGTCCAGGAAGGCGAGCGTCCAAACAGACTGGATCCCCAAAATCCAGCATATGCAGAGGAAACAGGTCCCAGTGTCATAGTCAATGGCTTTTCAGAAAGACCCCGGGCCAGATATACATTAGAGTTGTTTTATTGTTCTTGCCCTGAGAGTTGAGATCCATTTTATAGCCTAATTTCAAGAATCTAGGCTACATCATACACACCCCCAAAGGGTTGTAATCTAGTGGCTTAATTGCTGGTGAATCTGAAGCAAAGAAACACGAAGATGAAAGAAGAATGACACAATGAAAATAATTGCTTTGTGTGAAAAAATATTTGAATAATTGTGTGAGAATTTCAGACCCTCCTTCCCATTTGAGTCTTAGAATCTTCGTGTCTAGGCCTCTATCTCCTAGATCAGAGAACGGGGGTTTCTTTTGAGTAGAAAGTATCCCAGAGGAACTATACTCACCTTTCCTCACTTGATTCATCTGGTGATTTTTTTTTTAATATAGAACTAGTACACAAGTCCACCCACAAAGCAATCAGGCAATATCCTGGTTCTCCAAGTTGCACATGAACAACCAAATAAACTTACAGTAAAGGAACTTTGAAGAAACACTTATTAATTCAGAAACAAAACGAAAACCTTAAAAAACATTTTTATACGTTAGATCTTCCTATAAATGATTAAACTGCTTCATCTTTTAAATAAGAATTGGGGATGAAAAGAAATTGAACACAATAAAGCTGTGGGAAATAATGGCAGGGACAAAGCATTTCTCTAAGAGATTAAATAATAAAATGTAGACAGTTTCCCCCAAAGAAAGGAAAGATACAGCAAACAGAAATGTGGTGAAATTAGGAGAACTCTGTGAAAGATTAGTACTTTAAAATGTAGACTTAAGAGAGAGAATAGAAAAAAAAGAAAATGGTTGAAGAATTTATTTATAAACACTTCCCATAATTTAAAGAAAGAAATTAAGGCTGAATGGGACTGTTAAAGACAGCTCAGCCCATCATTAGTCCCCAAAATTCCATCCCAAATCTTTTCAAAGAATATAAAATAAGCCTAGAGATCAAAAGCACAAGATTTCCCAAAGTTGAACTTGGAAAGTAAGAAAATGGTGGATTCTGAAGCTGAGGCCTATAATCCTAGCACTTGAGATGAGGCAGAAGGAGAGCAGTGAGTTCTCAGGTCAGCATAGGTTACAAGGGTTATACCATCTTAGAAAATAGAAACCATATCAAACTAAAACAAAGCAAAAGCACAGGATAAATGAAGCTCTGAAGTGAATCATTCTGAGACAATACACAGAATTCTGATGAGCCAGTTACAGGCTAATCAAATAATGTGTAATAAGGACAGTGTTAGGGATGCAAAATCTTTAGAAATTTGCATTTTACTTATCCCTTTTCAGGACATTACTAGAAATTATCTTTACCCAAGAATGCAATAAGGACGCAAATATGGAGTCTGGAAAACCAGGAATCCTTAATACAGGAGCAGTAAGAAGGCAACAAAAACAACGTAGACCAGCACAGCTACACAACTACACTGTGATGATCTTTGCATTGACTTAATGTGAACACTGCTAGTTTCACTCAAGTTGTTACATGTCTGGTGGGAGGTTAGAATGAGGGAAGACCTGTGTGTGTGTGTGTGTGTGTGTGTGTGTGTGTGTGTGTGTTCATGTGCATGAATATACATAAGGACATCTAGAGTTAGCACAAAGGCTCATACTTTTCTCCTTTGGAGTGGCAACTCAATAGATTATACAAAATAAATGAAAATTCAAGAGACAAGGCACATTTAAGCATATGAAGGAAAATACAAAAAAATATGGTGAATATAATTGAAAAGTTGCTTTCATTATGGAATTGGGAGATTGCTTTCGTTTGTGATTACTCTGAAATTTGCAATATTATTTGTCTCTGTGTTTATAAATTATATTTATAAATTTGTATTTATGTTTAATGGAAAAATTTTATATCATATTTGTGTACTACCAGAAGGAATAGTGAAAAAATCGTAACTGGAAGTTAGTGTTGTAGGTATTGTTAATCTTTAGCATAGACCTAGGAAAATTCTCAGAAAGCATTATGGCAAGGAAAGGCACATTAAACAGCATTTGTAAAGTGTGTGGTTGGGTATTCAGGTTAATATTTACATGCATGTTGACTGGTGATAAAAATAAAGGCATGAAAAATGACATAAAACAGCCTTGGAGGACTTGATAGCTACACAATCTATTCATGATTATTCCATAAAACCTATCTGAAGTAGTTAGCAACACAGAACATTAGAGTAATTATTAGAGCTGATTGCAAATCAAAGTGCTTGATATATTGAGAAAATAAGTCTTCAAAATTTTCCCATAATTTTGAATATATTTTTTTGTAATAATATGAAAGAGATAAATAATCCTTTCAGAGTTGGTAGACAACTCTTAACTCACAGGGCACTCATATCTGCAACCACCATAACAAATAATCTAAAGATGAATTTGCAAGAGCTATATGTAGAAGTGGACATATCAGTTTTGTAGAAGGGAGGCATCAAATATTAAATTTACAGATGTTCTCACCTAAAAGCTCTCAGTATACCTAAGTATGATATTATTAACGTAGTCAGGAATGATGTTTAAGATCACTTTCTGACAGCTAAGTAGTCAATATAAATCTATATCAATATGAATTAATGTAATTATATTTTGGATATTTATATCATATAATCTGTAACACATTTACATTAACATATATATGTTTATATATAAATGTTCTCATTTAGTTCAATTAGGATTCCTTATACAAGATGAATGCAACTTATCAATGTTGCAATCCTGAAAAAAATGATTCTCGTCCCATAATTTTACTTTTAGTCAATGATGTGGATTCCCCTCTGTATGTTGTGAACATGTTTTATTACCATTGGTTAATAAAGAAGCTACTTTTGCCTGTGGCAGGGTAGAATATAGCTAGACAAGAAAACTAAAAAAATGCAGAGTCAGACTGACGCCATGTAATTGACAAAGGAGAAGCATGCCAAAACCTTGCGAGTAAGCCAGAGCTTTGTGATGATACACAGATTAATAGAAATCAATTAATCTAAGAAGTAAGAGCTAGCTAAAAACATGCCAGAGTTGTTGGCCAAACGATATTTTAATTAATATAGTTCTTTTGTAATTATTAGGGTCTGGGTGGGCAGGAAGCAAACGCATAGTCTCCATTTACATAATGGTGCCAAACGTTTGGCAGCAATATCCACATAAAACTTAACAAAACTTAAAAGGGGGAGGAGGACGTCTAGACACACAAAATGGGAATCAATTGGAGCTTCTTGGTAGCCACATGTTTTCAAATAGATTCTGTTTGCTGGTGCTAGGTCCTTTAAGAGACAGCTTCCTAGCTGGGTGGTGGTGGCGGTGTGCGCCTTTAATTCTAGCACTCAGGAGGCAGAGGCAGGTGGATCTCTGTGAGTTCGAGGCCAGCCTGGTCTACAAGAACTAGTTCCAGGACAGACTTCACAACTACAGCAAACCCTAATCTCAAACAACAAAAAGAACAACAAAGAGTCAGCTTCCTGATTCATACTCGCGGCATGAATGGCTCTGGCTCTTTTGGGAGGTCCCACTAGAGAGCCCTTAAATGAGGTTTGTCAGCAGAGTGCTACAGGTTGCCTAATGGTGACATAGACCCACTGTGTCCCAGGAGCTGGAACAGTGAGCATGGATCGCAGAGCTGGTGGTAAGCATATCTCCACCATGTTGGATGAGGCAGAGCTTAAAAGAACAGCCTCAGTATTAGTCCTGGCCACACGGCGGAACATTTTAAAAGGGGCTCCAAGTCTAAAAAGCATTGCAAATGCACAGTAAAGGCACATCCAGACCAAAAAAAAAAGATCTCTAAATGGGTCACAATGTTGGATAAATTTACATGGGCTTAGGAGAAAGAGAAGAAAGAGTTCAGACAGCCATAAATAAAAGGATTAAAAATAAAATAAATATTAAAAATAATAGAATAATAAGCCACATAAAGACGGACTATATACAGAGAGACTGGATTATGCACATTATTGTGTTTTCTTAGTATTTTTTTTGTTTTTTGTTTTTTGTTTTTTGTTTTTTTTTTTTGAGACAGGGTTTCTCTATGTTGCTTTAGTGCCTGTCCTGGAACTAGCTCTTTTAGACCAGGCTGGCCTTGAACTCACAGAGAACTGCCTGCCTCTCTTTCCCAAATGTTGGAATTAAAGGTGTGTGTCACCACCTGGCTCTTTGGATTTTTTGAATGTTAGTGAGTTAACTGCTGAAAAACATTTGATTCTGGGGGCTGTTAAGCTAAACCAACAGATACATTTTAAAGATATCTTGACTTCATAATTTGAGTATAAGAATATGTTGCTTTGGGAAAAAGGTTATGCTTTTGTTTCTACAGAGGATAGAAAGCTGTGGATTCTTTACTGGCTAATATCGTTTGGTCAAACAAAACCCCCTGAAGTGATGGCCCATGTGGGCCACCAACCACAACAGCTTCAGGACCACTGGCAGAGATGAACAAATCACACAGGATACCCATGAAAGACCTGATTAATAATGCCTCAATCAGCAGAAAGTAGTCTAGAGAACTTATACCCAAACTCCCAAATATTGTTTATAAATGTTTGTTTCATTTAAGAGGGATTGATTATAAATGGATAAGGGTCATAGTCAATGTCTTTCTAAAGAAAAAAAGGGGATATGATATAGAAATATATACTTTACATTGGTATGGACTTTGTTTTATTGAACAAATTTAAGGTCAATTTGTTATATGTATATTTCTACTCTTGTTTAAGGTATTATATTTATACATCTCCTTTTAAAATGTAATATATAACTTAAAATTATGGATTGATAGTCATCTTTAATAGTCAAACTTTAGTCATGTTAATTAGCTTTTCTAGATAGACAGAGATATGTTAGATAGTTAATTTTTAACACTTAAAAGACCTACAGAAAATGGCACTCAAAATGTTTTAAGAATTTAGACTTTTCTCAACAGTGAGATATGTCTGTTTCTGGCAGCACCGATTACTTCAGAGAGGTTGATGGGCATTAAAAAAACTTGTGATGGAATTTGTCTTCAATGTGACAAGGCTAGCCATTTGGACAAGAAACTGTTCTTGCCTGGACTGCTCAGTGGTATGTTGCTTGAACTGGACATGCAGGATCCCAGAAAAAAAAAATGACTGCTGAACTTGTCAAAATAAGGTAAGACAGTACTTCAGGGTTTCTACTCTATCAAAGAAGCTTCCAGACATTCTGAAGGATATAGAAGAAAGTGGCTGACAAACTGCCAACACAGGCAGAACAGATCTTCAAATTTCCTCCTTGACTGAAAAGTATGCCAGATATTATGGGCCTATAGGCTGAAGATGGATGCCCTAAATTACAAAAGAACTTTGGGTGACTGTTCAGGCAGTGAGATGTCTCTGTCATTTTTAGAACATTGGAAGTTGCTGAAAATCTATTTCTTGTTTACTTGGGTAATATTATATCATTCTAGGATCTTTGATGGAATTGAAGACAGACAGTTATAATATTTCTACCCTCACTTCTGCAATAATATGTGAACCTTGGGTGTGGGAGTTGTATTGAAAATGTAACCGTTGCGATTGGGCTCTGCAACTCTGCACTGTGACTGACCATGGTTTTCTGCAGTGATCTCCATCTGTTGCAAAGAGAAGTTTTCTTGATGAGGGTATTTGGATATACATCTATCTGTGGGCATAATGATTGATTTTTAGTATGTAGCTAAAAATAGCCTTTTTATGCATATACTGAGATAATCAAAATTGTCATTAATTTTCATCCTACTGATGCAATGTTTCATATTAGTTGATGTGTGAGTGTCGAACAGTCCTTGCTTCTCTATGATAAGAAACGTTTGACCTTGATACGTAGTCTTAGTTTGTTTTTATGCTCGCTTTCTTCGTATTTTGTTGAGAATTTTTACATCTTGTTTTTTAGGGATATTGACTTGTAGTGGTCTCTTTCTTGTTTTGTGTCATTCTCATTTAGATGTGAGTGTATTACTCACTTCAGAGCATGACATGCTTTCAGTACTTCCCAGTTGTTCTCCAAAAATTAATATTAGCACTTTAAAACGTCTGCAAAAATCGTAGATGGGTCTGGGCTATCTTACTCAGGATGGTTTTTTTCTAGGTCCATCCATTTGCCTGCAAATTTCAAGATACCATTTATTTATTTATTTATTTATCTATCTATCTACCTATCTATTTATTTATTTATTTTACTGCTGAGTAATACTCCATTGTGTATTAAGTGTACCACATTTTCTTTATCAATTCTTTGGATGAGGAGCATCTAGGTTGTTTCCAGGTTCTTGTTTTTATGAATAATGCTGCTATGAACATAGTTGAGCAGATGTCTTTATGTTATGAATGTACATCCTTTGAGTATATGCCCAAGAGTGGTTACTGCCAGGTCTTGAAGTCGATTGAATCTCAATTTTCTGAAAACCCCCATACTAATTTCCAAAGTAGCTGCAGAAGCTTGTACTCCCGCCAGCAGTGGAAGAGTGCCCCCCTTACTCCATATCCTCTCCAGCATAAGCTCTTATCAGTGTACTCACTCAGAAGTGAATATTAGACATAAAGACTACAGTCCACAACCCCTGAGAAGCTAGATAACAAGGAGGACACTAAGTGTGACACACATGAATGCTCCTGGAAGAAGAAATAGATAAGCTCTCTTGAATAAATTGGGAGGGTGGGGGTTTGGGAAGGCAGGAGAGGAGAAGAAGAATATGAGGAAATGGGTTGGTTGAATTGGGGGAGGGACAGAGAAGAAGAGCAAGGAAATAGCTTGATGGAGGAGGATTATCTGTCTCTGAGCCGGGCGGGGTCAAAAGCAGGCCTGCCCGCAGCTCCTTACTACAATAGCTATCTTGGTAGAGGGAGACATTATAGGGCTAGGGAGAAATCTGGTACTAGGGAACTTTCCCAGAATCTACAAGGATGACCCCAGCTAAGACTCCTAGCAATACTGGAGAGTATGCCTGATATGACCTTTCTCTGTAATCAGATTGATGACTTCCCTAATTGTCATCATAGAACATTCATTCAGTAACTGATGGAAGCAGATTCATAGATCCACAGCTAAACAATAGGCCAAACTCCCAGAGTCCAGTCAAAGAGAAGAGGGGTTATATGAGCAAAGGGGTCAAGATCATGATGGGGAAACCCACAGAGACAACTGACCCAAGCTAGTGGAGATTGCTGATTCTGGACTGATAACTAGGGACCTGTGTAAGACCTAGGCCCTCTGAATGTGGGCGACAGTTCTGTGACTTGGGCAGTCTGTGGGGCCACTGGCAGTGGGACCAGGATTTATCCCCAGTGCAGGACCTAGTTTTCTGGAACCTGTTCCCTATGGGGTGATACTTTGCTCAGCCTGGATATAATGAGGAAAAGCTTAGTCTTGCCACAACTTGATATGCCAGACTTTGTAGACTCCCCATGGGAGGCCTTACCTCTTCTGAGAAGCGGGTGGGGGTTGGGTGGAAAGAAGGAGAGAGCAAGAAGAGAGGAGGGAGGGGGAACTTTGGTTGGTATGTAAAATGAAAAAAAAACCTTTTAAATAAAAAATTTTTAAAATTCAAACAAACAAGTGAACAAATGAATAAAAAAAACATGGAGACTTATTAATTATAAAAGCTCTGCCTATGGCTTAAGCTTGTCCCACTTGCTCTTATAACTTAACCCATTTATATTAATTTGCATTTAGCTTTGTGGCTTTTTACTTCTCTTTCATCTTATACCTTCTATTTCCTCTTGTGTCCTCTGGCATCTCCCTGGCATCTAGATTCATCTCTTTCTCCTTTCTCTCTGCCAAGAAGTTCCACCTAACCTCTTCCTTCCTAGCTGTTGGCCATTCAGCTCTTTATTAAACCTATCACAGTGACGCATCTTCACATAGTATAAAGGAATATTCTGTAACAAAGACACTCAGTAAATAACTTCTAAACAAATGGCCAAATAATAAATAAAAAACTATACGTTAATATGAGAAATCTAGAATTATGATTAAAACAAGCCAGAAGGAAAAAAATCTGTTATATTTTATGATACTTAGAAGTCTTGCAGATTCTGTAATATTCATCTGGGTCTCTGAAGGTATCAACATCTTAAGGAAATCTTTCTAATGTAAAAATCTAACTTTAAGTTTCACATTTAATATAACTATTGTCATGGTAACAATTCATTTTCAGACATGGACACTTACAGTCTTTAACATTGGTGACCCTCGAATTGATGAGAAATAGTGTATAGAGAAGATACTTTTCTTATATTCTGTGGTGGCTCAGCATCTACATACGTACTCTCATGATGTAACCAACTACTGGTAAGATAGTTGCCATCTCAACTTGTCATTTATACATAAAATTCTACTATTGGTGCCCATTTCTTAAAACTCAGGAACATTTGACTTTAAATTCAGATATAAAATTATATAACAGATATCAAGTCTTATAGATGACTAATATTTTCAATTGTGATATCATGTATTTTTTTATCTTTAGGGACAAATTTCATATTAATCATAGATGTATATCTTACATAGATAGTCAGCAGTGTCACCTTAGAAATATTTCCAAGTTTAGAAAGCTCTAGATATTAAGCCATCAGGAATATTCATCCACTTGGGATTGTATGCTTAAGTTATTCATTATTAATAATTCAGTCAGATTCCTTAGAGACCCATTCTCAGCCGGCACTGGAAGGACTCAAATGTGTGTTATCATAGAAGCCTATACCTGAATGGAAGCCATGGCAACCATGGCAGGGCATAAGGCTGGAGGCACACCACTGAAATGGGCACCTCTAACTTTTCAAGAGAAGAAGTTGAAATCCCAGGGGTGTTTCCTGAAATGTAACTTCACAGAAATCTCAGCATAAAGTCCATTATTTGATTGACAGCATTTAACACTTTCCTTTCTTACAGAAAGGATAAAATAAGGTAAAATCATATTGTTTACTTTAGAAATATAGAAATGCTTGTAGATAATGCACTGTCATCTTGAGGTCAGATAATGACCACTGTCCCTGGGAATAAACAGAATTTCTAGTGTTTCTCTTTATGAATAAAGAGAAACATATAAATTCCTTCTGGGATAAGGAAATAGACAAGATCTGAGAAAATTCGGAGCATGGTGTGGGGGCAGAAGGGGAGAAGGAGGAGAGCAGAGGAGGGGGAGGAGAGCTTGAGAGAATGGGATAGTCAACATGGGGGAAGGACAAAGTCGAAGAGCAAGGAAAGAGATATACTGATGGAGGGACCCATTATGGGGCTAGCAAGAAAGTTGGCACTAGAGAAATTTCTAGGAATCCACAAGGATGACCTTAGCTAAGACTCTAAGCAATACTGGGAGAAGGAGAGGGAGTGGGAACTGGGGTTGGTTAAATGAAAAAAAAAATAGTATTTTTAAATAAAAAATATACCACAAAAAATTAAAAGGTAGGAGAAGAATAAAGATATGATTCAATGAATAAGAGCACTTACTGCCCTTACTTAAAACTTGAGTTGGTTCTCATCACCTACAGGGAGCAGTTCAAGACCATCTATAACACCAGTTCCAGGAGACCCAACACCTGCTTCTGGCTTCCAAGAGTACCCATATACATGACATACACTCATACTCAGACAGACAGACAGATGCTTCTCTCTGTGTCTCCTTCTGCCCCCCCCATATTCCAATAAATTTTAATATTCTGAATGCTGCATTAAATTGTTCCTTTTTTCTATTTCCATGACTTTTGCTCAGCCCTTCTGTCAAGTATCTTTCTTATATTGTGTAGTAATAAGATCCTAAATTAGGAGATGGAGATGCTTCAGTAATTAGGGGCACTGGCTGCTCTTTCAGAGGTCCCAGACTCAATTCCCAGTGTCCACATGGCAGTTCATAACTGTCTATGACTCCAGTTCATTGCAGCAGGCTTCCTCTTTGGGCTGCCAATCACTTCCCAAATAAAGCCATGGAGGAAGCAGAAAAGCAGGGTGGACAGTAAGTAGATGAGATAGATGAGCCTCGGGGAAGTACATAGATGAATAGAAATGAGTTAATTTAAGTTAAGAGAGAAGAAAGAACTAGGTAGAAAAAAGCCTAAACTAAGTTAAAATTCAAACTAATAATTTTATTCTTCTCTCATATATTACATCCTGACCACAGTTTCCCCCGTCCCTTCCCCTCAGACTCTCACCCCATCTATCCTCTCCCTCAGATGCACAGTCCCTTCATCAACCCTCAGAAAAAAGCAGGTCTCCCAAGGACATAAACCAAACAAGGCATAATATGCTATAATAAGACCAGGCACATGCTATCACACCAAAGCTGAACAAGACAATCCAGTAATAGGAAAAGGGTCCCACAAATAGGTTAAAGAGTCTGAGACTTCCCCTATTCCAACTGTTAGGAGTCCCCCAAGATATTCAGCCATAGCATATATGCAAAGGATCTAGGTCAGACCCTTCCAGGCTCCCTTATCTCTGTGAGTCCCCATGAATCCCAGTCAGTTGATTCTGTGGGTCTCCCATCCTTCTTTCCCCTCCTCCACAGCTCTACCTAATGTTTGGCTGTGGGACTCCGTATCTGCTCCCGTCAGCTGCTGCATCAAATCTCTGGTCTCTCTGATGACGACTGAGTCAGGCTCCAGTCCCAGAACACTCTGGAAGCAGCACAGACTGTAGGTCAAATGTTTTGTGACTGGGTTAGTGTGCCAGTCCCTCTGCTTAAGGCCTTCTCTGGTTACAGAAGACGGACGTTTCAGGCTCTGTGTCCCTATTACACGGGGACTTTGCTAGTGTTACTCTCAAATTCCATGGGGTTTCCATTGCCGTTGGTTTCCATCTTGCCCTCGAAAGCTCTCCAGTTCAAGTTGTTTCTCCTAGTATTTCCTCCCTTCCCCCACTTCATCCCTCCTGTTTCCAATCCCTTCCCACCCACCTCCAGTCTACCCACAAAATCTATTCTATTTCCCCTTTCCAGGAAGATCCTTGTGCACCCTTGTACTCTTTGTCACTTAACCTCTCTTGGTTTGTAGATGTAGCATGATTATCTTTTATTTTACAGCTAATACCCTGTTGTTGTACTTGTTGGTACCACCAGCCCACAGTTAACAACATGAAAACTTCTCCTCCCTGTCGGAGGATGTGTGTCACTGGAGGTGGATTTAGGTTTCAAAATTGCACACTATTCCCAGTTATCTTTCTCCATCTCTTACTTGTGGATCCAGACGTAAGCTCTCAGTTCCTGCTCTGCAAGGGTCCTGCCCGCTTGATGTCATGATCCCTACTATGATGACCATGGACTAAAAACTTCTAGAATTGTGAGCTCCAAATATACACTTTCTAGGTGGCCTTGGTTCTAGTGTCTTATCACAGCAATGAGAAAGTACCCAAGACACTTGTGTATGTAGTAGGAAAAGAAACAGCATTTATCTTTTATTCCTTCCTAAGACTTTCACAACCAGCCCAGGTCACAGCCTAATTCATTGACAAGAATAGGAGGTTTGATGTCACACAGATCTTATAATCATCACATTGCTCACACCTTAATTAGGTGCTCCTTACATTTAAGTGTGTATGAGATTCATCTAGAAAGTTGATTGCTATAAAAATCTCCCAGAGATCTGGCATACTAGGATTGGGTTGGGCTCTGGGTCTGCCTTTCTGAACAGTTCTATCCTGATTTTAATGCTGCTGCTGCTGCTGCTGCCTGTCAGCATACACAGCTTGGGAACAGCCCTTCAGCTACACGGACTTGGCATGGTACACACTGTCCTAAGGTGGGGACACTGTAGTGCTAGATCTTTTAGACAAAGGGTCTCTTGCCATGTCAATGCCCTCAGATTTACCATTCTCTTCCAGTTTTAGCTCTGGAGTAGCTGGGATTATAAGCATGTGTGGTGATAGTTTCTCTGTATTCTAACAAATAAGACTTGCCTGAAGATCAGAGGGTAGAGCTAACCCCTAGTTAACCAGAGAGATCTGGAGGTCTGCACAAACAGACAGGAAGTGATACGGCTGGACAGAGAGAGGAATATAAAGCCGGAAAAGACAGGAACTCAGCCTTTTCAGCTGAGGAATTGGCAAGATAAGAGTTAACTGTGACTTGCTACTTTCTTTCTCTCTGATCTTTAACTATTTGCCCTGATATCTGGCTCTGGGTATTTACTAATAAGACCAATTAGAACTCGCACAGCAGGCATGTGCTACCAATTATGAGCACTACCTCTAAATCTCAGCTTTGCCACTACAATGCGAGTTATTTGCGCTTTCCTTTCTTCAGATAACTCCTTTCAAAACTGGGGGTGAAAGTATGGTTTTTCAGAGGGTATCTTAGTCGATGTCATATTGCTGTGATAAAAAAAAAAAAACAAAACACCAAAACCATAGCCACTCTTATAAAGGAAAGTCTTTAACTGGGACTTTCTCACAGTTTCTGAGGTTTAGTGTCTTCTCATCATTGCAGGGAGAGTGATGACATGCAGACAGACATGGTGTTTGAGAAATAGCTGAGAGTTCTCCATCCAGATACACAAGCAGCAAGAAAAGCAAGAGATACTGGGCCTGGGTTGGGCTTCTGAAAACCCCGAACCCCAAATCCAGTGACACACTTCCTCAAAAAAGGCCATGCCTACTCCAACAAAGTGTGCCTCCTAAACCTTGTAAAGTAGTGCCACTCCCTGCATACCAAGGATTCAGATTCAAATATGTGAGCCTACGGGGGCCATTCTTATTCAATCATCACAGGGGAGTATTCATTATATAAAGCAAGGCAATGTGTGCAGAACATTTGGAAGTATGCTTCATATACAGAAATATGCGCAGATTGGTGTCAACAAATTCACTGCGTGATTTCTTTTGATAGAATTACCATATATTTGAAGGAAATAAAAATTGAATTCTAAGAGATTATAAAAGATGCTAAAATAGGTTTTTATTTGCAAACATGTAGTTTTCTATTTTCTGGAGTTTTTATTGTTTCTAGACAACAACTTATATGGCAGTTATTGTCACACATTTTAAAATAATTATAAATGTTTTGTCTCCTTCAAGTTAAAGGTCAAAGATGATTCTTTTTTCTTTTCTTTCTTTCTTTCTTTTTTTTTTCAAGACAGGGTTTCTCTTATATGACCAAGAAAGAAAACAGACTAACTACTATATAACTGTAGACAGTGGAAAGTCAAACTATTCTCACCATCCGAGCATATTTTCCATTGCCTCATAGCTCTGTTCTGTTTTCACTAGCATAAGTTATTTTATCACAAGCATTTTATGTATTCCATATGCCAAAAAGATTAATGGGTGCCCGGCAAATCTGTTGTTAACTTCCTTGAGATCTTGTCACATCTACGTGACCTTGAGGACGTTCATCGAGGTCTAAGCCTCAGCTTTCAGAACAAACACAGGATGACACTTGATCATGTCACTATGAATTATCATAGTAAAGATGGAATTTTGTAATATTTGCACTGTATTCAAGTTAGAAGTTAAATTAAATTAGCTACTTTTCTTGTATTTTGGCATGACTTTGGTGAGTGACACCATAGCTATACCTTTAAAATATTTCTTAAAATATTATAGGTATAAATTCAGGAGCTTGGTAATAAATAGTTCATTTTCAATATTAGCTAGCAATTGACTACAGATCTGAATATTTGACTGCTCCAAACCACTTAGTTTTAGGTTTCCTAGACTTTTCCTGGAAAAGAATGACAAAAGCTGGTCACTTCCTAGTTTAGAACTTAGTAAAACTGTGCACCATCAGTTTGAGATTAGCCACTGAATATATGAGCTGCTGTGGAAATTTTATATGCAAACCAGAAAAGTATTTGGGGAGCCTTAGGTTCTAGAAACTTTAAAAGATGTGACTATTCCTGAAAAAGCAGTCAAACAGAGAAAGAAAAGCTATGGTTTCTAGAAATAATTCAGCTCCTATCCTTTCTCTGAGTTGTCTCTATTTATCTCTTGCCCTTGGTCTCTGACTAGGGTCTGCCATTAGATACAGTCTAAAGTAAACAGCGGACTCAAGAGCCTAGGAAATGACCCTGCATGAGCCACTGGGGGAGGGGGAACAGCGCATAAAAACAAACATGTCTGTATTTATGATTGTTGTATTTAAGCTTCATTCAATTATTTATATTTTATATACTATTGGTTAAGTATGTTCGTTTGACCTTGTAAGCAAAAGGGTATTCCCTTCTGTTTTGTTAAAGAGAAGTCATTATTTCACTTTTTATCTCAATGCTCCAAGATTGATAAATATATGTAGTTTGCCTTTGACTTTGATCTGAATGTTTTATATGTCATTCCAACAAATCATGTCAGGAAATGTGTCAGGGCAAAAAAAAAATAAAAAAACAAAAACCAGTCCCATGTGTGCCCATTGCTAACTGAACTTCCACTGTATGTCAGCCTCTGCATTATATGGTGAATTACAGCAACAGCATTTCAAAACCAGTATAAGGATGTTTAGTTTATTAAGAAAAAGTCTATTTTACACACAGGTTAAGGAACTTTCCAAAGTCGAAAAGCTGACAAATATGGTGAGAATTCCAGCACTGATAAGCTTCAGATATTATGTTCTTTTGTTCATTCTACCTCACATAGTGTTGTTTTTATTCCTTCTTTCTACACTAGTCTGTGTTTTCTGATTACCTTAATGCTTGATTACCACCTGTCTTATTGTTTAGATGCCATGACATGGTTGCAAAACAAAACTCTTTGACTTTATGTACAATAACAAATTCATTATGATTTTCCCTTAATAAAGCCAAGCACACTTCTATGAAAGCAAATTTTGCCTGGATTATTGTGTAAAGCAAATTTTGGATCTCAGATCAGGACTTACTGGTAGATTTCTTCCATAATCTGTACACTTTCATATAGATTTATAGATGATAGATATATAGATAGATAGATGATAGATGAATGATAGGTAGATGATAGGTAGATAAGAGATGTATAATAGGTTTATAATACATAAATAGATGATAGATAAATAGGTAGATAAAAAATGGATAGGCACTTAATAAGTAAATGAAAGAATATATAGATGATAAATGATCGATAGGTAGTAGATGGATATTAGGTTTATAACAGACGAACAAATGATAGATGGGTAGATAGAATTGTTAGATAATAGGTAGACAATAGAAATATAGATAGGCAGATAAATATATGATAGATATATAGATAAATAATAGATATTTTTGATAGAACATATTTTTCAGAACACATAGTGAAGACACAGGTTAAAAATGATTCCATAATGAGACTCCAATATTGATGAAATAGTGATTGTTTTAGTTGTAGCAGAAATGGTTTATGTTATACATCTGCATTTCTTTCTTTCTTATGTGTTTCCTTAATAACTACCTCAGAGTGACTCCACATTGCATGCCAGAGTTCCTATCTATTCAAAGCCTAGCAGTAAAATTCAATTAATATAAATACTGAATTTTAACACTCTCACATTTAATTCTCTTGATGCCAAACACATTTGCGACTATTCTATATTTTGTGAAACTTTGAACTCCCCTTTCCCTGAAAATTGTCATCTTTTGATTCTCCCCTGTCTTTGTCTATCTTTTTTTGAACTTTTCATTCTTGTACAGTGTGTCCTGGTCATATCCATCCCCCACTGTCCCTCCAACTCCAGTGATGTTCTGTCTTGAGTGTGTTTGTGAAAGTCCTCTGCACTCATTCTTCCTCATTTTATTGAGAAGCAGTAACAGCTATGGTTAAGAGCAAAGGCCACTGCTTGGATGTGTTTTACCATACTTCTATAACATTGGGATAGTTACAAACATGTCCTTATTAGACTTCTGTGGTTTATGGTATACACACTAGGATTGAAAGTGTCCAGATGACCTAGAAGATAAAAGCTTTCACCACACAAACCTGGGGACCCATGCTTTAGTAGTTCTGCCTCCTCACGCCAAGGTAGAAGGAAAGAACCAACTCTCAGAAGTTGCCACTGACCTCCACACAATGCTCATATATATACATGCAAATAATAAAAATAAGAAATAATTAATTTTTTAGTTGAAAAGTTTGATTTTAAATTGAAATAATGACAGAACCTAAGCAAATGTGTTTCTTAAGTTTGCAGAGTGTATGCTTAATAACTAAAGAATTCTTTGACCTTTTTTATTATGGATGGCTATAGAGAAAGAGGAAATATTTGTAGATATGCAAATGAGTCAACCTAGACATGATGAGTCAGCCTAGAGATGAGCTTCATAATGGAGAGTTTTTGCTCCGGCATCTCAGTGATAACTCAATGGTAGTTCTTCCTGTCTGCTCAGTTCCCTTAAGTAGGCGTCTTACACGGTGTTCTTTCTTGTGACATGTGTCTTTCTCTGACAACTAGGTTTATTTACTCACATAGCTGGTGTTGGGCTGTGATTCATTAGCCTGAATCATCTGCAGAGGGAGAATGGGATGTGGGAAATTTCTGCATGTCAAACTATCTCTTTTGTAATAAGAAGAATTTCTTAAGAATTAATTAAAATATATTTGCAATGTAAAAAATTACTTCAAAATCATGTGACTCAATTTTTGTGTTGAGAATATCTTTGTTGGAAGAACCCATTTGTTTGTCCCTGTCTGCTCAGCCCTAAAATAACCATACAGAAGCTATATTAATTAAATCACTGCTTGGCCTATTAGCTCCAGCTTCTTATTGGCTAACTTTTACATATAAATTTGACCCATTTCTATTAATCTATATATCACCACATGGCTATGGCTTACCAGGTAAAGTTCCATCGGGCTACAAGGCTTCTCTATAATTTCACCTCCTTTCTCCCAGCATTCAGTATAGTTTTCCCCACCTATCTAGCCTATCAGGCCAAATCAGTTTCTTTATTAATGAATGGTATTCACAGCATACAGAGGGGAATCCCACATCATATCTTGATGATGATGGAAAAGATATTCTCACTTAAACAATCATTTAGATTCTTTCAGTGGTTACATTATTTTAATTTTTATATTGCAGAAGAACTTCTTATTTGTGGGGGAGGGATTGGTCAACTTGAAACACACTTAGGAAGAAGATGAATACCTCATCAAATTGCCTGTAGGCAAGTCTGTGAGGGCATTTTCATTATTCATAATTAATATCAGAGGACTTAGACCACTGTGGGTGGTAGCACCCCTGGGCAGGTGGTATAAGAAAACAGGTTGGGCAAATCATAGGGAGCAAGTCAGTTAATATCACTCTTAGTTTCTGCCTCTAAGTTACTGCCTAAAGTTTACCCTGATGATGGATTGCAACATAAGAATTAAAAGGAAGTTCCTTGGCCATGATGTTTTATCTGTCCTTAACTAGAAAAGAAAGCTAGGAGAAAACATGTATTAATTGCCTATTTGCTTTAAACAAAACAAAATAATTATAAGTAACAAACATCTATTTATTTTCCTATACACAAATCAGAAGATAAAATCACACTTCTGATGTGGGATTTCCCTCTGTATACTGTGAATACCATTGGTTAATAAAAAAGCTGTTTGGGGTCTGTGATAGGGTAGAGAAGAATTAGGCAGGGAAAACTAAACTGAATGCTGGGAGAAAGAAGTCAGAGTCAGAGAGAAACCTTGTAGCCCTGCCAGAGACAAACATGGGACGGAACCTTGTGGGTAAGTCACAGCCACGTGGTGATACACAGATTAATAGAAGTGCATTAAATTGAGATGTAAGAGTTAGCCAATAAGAAGCTAAAGCTAATGGACCAAGCAGTGATTTAATTAATACAGTTTCTGTGTTGTTATTTTGAGTCTGGGCAGCCAGGAACAAACAAGCAGCCTCTTACAACTTCAAGCAACTATTAAAATTAGATAGCAAGTTAAATAATGGAAAGCCAAGTGAATTCCATGCAGGTGTTATTTTTAAAAATAACAAAGATGCTTTAGTTGCTTTGCAAATGAAAGCCAAATGGAAATACTTGGTGGACATTAAGAAGGCCAGAAATATTATAAAGCCTATACAAATCTCTATAGTCCTTTAAACCAGGATGACTATGTTGTATATCAAAGACAGCTTGGGTTTATCAATTAATTTTACACGTCAATGGGATTGTTCACAATTGAAAACAGAAGCCATGAATAAATTGAGAAATATATCAGACAGAACATATTTGATTTTAGTAATCTGAGATAGATACTTAAAAAATAAAATTAAGTTGCATGCAACTTTCTCATGCCATCAGCAAAGAAAATTTATAGAAATACAAATTAGAAGTAATGATAAAAAAATCTTATTTTACTTTGAAGAACCATCCAACCAAGCCTAACAGGGATTAGTTCTAGCTATAGTCATGTTTCATAGACACATTAATCACCTAGAAATGAGAGTAAACAATATGTTAATGAAATTTGCAGATGGTGCTAAATTGGAGAGAAATAAGTTAGCACACATAGCAACAAGGCAGATAAATTATTTTGATGATACACATCTAAGAAAAAGAATGACTTTTACTTAAAAAACAGGCTAATATAATGGGCATAGATGATAATATTCAATCTTTATTAAAGAAAAGAGGAAATCAAGGCATAAATAATGTCAGGAATGACAACTGCCATTGATAGCTTAATCAAATTAAGATGATTTTGTAATTTTCATTAAAGTCACAACTACAGTATTTCTGATAGGATGGTAAGTAAGCAGTTGCATGTAATTATTTGTATGTAAAAATTAAGTATGTCCCAAGCCATGTGAATACACAGAAGTGATGAAATAAGAATCAATACAACATCAATAATTGCTGAATAGTCAATCAATAATTCTGAAAGAATCATGACAATACATTTGTCAACACAGGGAGATTCGGCTTTCTCGTCAGATTAAGTCCAAGAGTACAGATTTGCTGAGGTATGAGTTATTTTTCTGGTGAAAGATGAGAGATAACAACGGCATAAGGTTTTTGTTTATTGATCCTACAAAACTGAGGCATGCTTAGTGCAACTCTCAGAAAGGAATTTATTGGCAAAGCATTTATTTTACTTACTGTTGTACTTTTAATTCTGGGAAGCAGAGACACATTTTAAACTGATATGTTGCATAGTTGTAGAATACAAATCTTGTCATATACAGTTATAAGAATGAATTCATATGAATGCTGTTATTATCACAGGAGGATTAGATTTTAACAATTTGAAAACATGTCTTACACAAATTTATGTAAAGGCCTTTTTTTGGATATTAGAGTCTGGGCAAGAAATAGGGACATCAGTATAGGTAGGAGTTCCCACGAGTCATTTAAAGAGGTGTGTGAGCCACCTTCTACCAGCTTTGCTCCTGAGTTGTAGACAGAGGGAGGTCACACACACTACAGGGTACACAGAGTACCAGGACAGCTGTAGAACACTGTTTATTGTGTTATGGCACAAGTATTTTTGTGCTTTAAACTGTTCGGAAGGAAGCAAAAGCAATATGCCCCTAAAAAGAGACATCAACAACAATAACGTGAATATGGAGAACTACTTAAGTTTTCAATATTCTACAAGGATTTTATAATCCATTTTTTCCAATATTTATCTTGCCATCTCTGGCCATTCGCTTCCAGTGAATGCACACACACACACACACACACACACACACACACACACACAGACCATGGATCAACTCTAAAAAAAAAAAAAAACAGGGTATTTTACTTTCCAAA
Source organism: Myodes glareolus (assembly GCF_982192425.1). NCBI lineage: Eukaryota > Metazoa > Chordata > Mammalia > Rodentia > Cricetidae > Myodes > Myodes glareolus. Next base: position 24,280,545 of record NC_142042.1, on the reverse strand, counting down.
CATGTCACACATATTCTGTTTCTCCTTCTATCTGGAAAGTATTTGATGGTTATTCTGGGTACAATTCAAATGCCAGTTACCCTTTCAAACTTCACAGTATTGTTTTTATTATCTCAACTAATCCTTGTTTTGTCTTTTTAAAAAATTCATATAAATTATATAAAAACACCGATCAGGTTTATCTTGATATTTCCCATCTGTGCATGCGTTCATCATATGCTCCACCCATTTTCTACCCAAGCCCTTGTCTTCTTCCGCCAGCATTGTTTCTAGTCCTTAAAAACTCTTACTTTAAAAAAAAAGTTCTCCTTTCCTCTCTCTAATAAACATTCTTTCACTCCATGCTTTTTCAAGTTTCACCAACTGAGTGAAAATTTGTGCTATTTGTCTTTTTTGTTGGGCATTTTTCTTAAAGCAACAGTGGCCCTGCAGTCCCACCTGGGTTGCTGCAAATGGTAGGATTCCATCTTTCTGACAGACTACTCTTCCCCTGTGGAAATATACCACACTTTACACACTCACTGACAAGAGATGAAAATTATTACATATTTGACTATTGTGCACAGCATAAACAAGGGAGTGCAAGCATTGTCTTTGCTATAAAGATTTCACTTCCTAAATCAAGGAATTAGTAGATGGTTATAAGCCTAACTCACAGGGGCAAGGGGAAGGGCAGGGAGAGCAGAAGAATTATTAGTTCTTATAAAACTTGGGCTACATAGTGATTTCCAGATCTTCCTTGGCAATACAGTGAGACCCTACCTCAAATTAGAAATGGTTGAGTACAGAGCGAGAGAGGGGAAAGGGAGGAAGGGAGAGAGGAAAGGAGGGGAGGGAAGAAGGGAGGGAAGGAAGGTGGGCTGTTTCTTTGGATTGGATCATATGGGAGTTCTATTTTGCTTTTTGAAGACCCTCCATGCTGTCTTTCTTTATAGTTGTAATAATTCACATGGATTCCAACAGTGTCTAAGACCTATTTTCTTTCTTCCTTGCCAGAATCTATTACTACTTTTTTCTCATAGTAACCATTCCAATTCAAGTGAGATAATACCTCATTATAATTTTGATTTACATTACTCTGATGATTATGGAATTTGGAGGCTGTTTTCATGCGTTTGTTGGCCACTTTTTTGAGATATGCCTGTTTACCTACTTCTTAATTTTATCATGTTGCTCATCATTTTTTTATGTTCCTCATATTCTGCATATCATCCCTGGACACGCCATTTGCAAGCATGTTCTTCTAGTCTAGAAGTTTTCTGTTGATCGTATTGATTGTTGATTTTGCTGTACAGACACCTCTTATTTTTGCTAGATTCCTGTTTTCTATGTTTACTTGTGTTGCTTCTGTTCTGTTGACCTAAATAAAACTCCCCTGTCTATATCAATGTCTTGAAATACTTCCTCTACATCTTCCTGTAGCAATTTCAGAGTGTCAGACAGAAGATTTATGACTATCTTTGCTTAAATGTCTCCTATGCTCGCTCTGGATAAGAAACATGAACTATAGCCTTTTTTTACATTTTTTTCTATCTACTAATGCCTGGAAGTAGACCTTGTTTCCTCTGTGAATAACATTAGAGGGAGATAAGCTGAAAAGTGTAGCCAGAGTCTTGTGAGAGTTGACAGAGCCTCATTCATTCACCCTTTTATAGGATTGTCCTACCTCATATGTATGTTCTGAGCATTGCCCTTATAATTGTGATCAGTAACTGCTGTGGGACAAGGATCTGTACTCTGTCAATTGTATTTTTAATACAATACTGATTGGCCAGTAGCCAGGCAGGAAGTAGAGGTGGGGCAACCAGGCAGAACATAGAGGCGGGGCAACAAGAACAGGAGAATTCTGGGAATAAGAAAGAGTCAGTCTGCAGTCAACACAGAGGAAGCCAGACAAAGAGCAAGTAAGATGTGACTGCCTTGTGAAAAAGGTACCAAGCCACTTGGCTAACACAGACAAGAATAATGGGCTAATTTTAAGATGTAAGAATTAGTTGAGCCTTTCCGGTGGTGACGACCTCCCTACGAGAACATGCCTCTCGCAAAGGATCTCCTGCATCCCTCTCCAGAGGAGGGAAAGAGGAAACACAAGAAAAAGCACCTGGTGCAGAGCCCCAATTCCTACTTTATGGATGTGAAGTACCCAGGATGCCATAAAATCACCACGGTCTTTAGCCATGCACAGACGGTTGTCTTGTGTGTCAGCTGCTCCACTGTCTTCTGCCAGCCTACAGGCGGGAAAACAAGACTGACAGAAGGATGCTCCTTCAGGAGGAAGCAGCACTGAAAAGCACCTGATTTGAGATGAGTGGGAACCATCCCAATAAACACATTTTGGGGAAAAAAAAGAATTAGTTGATAAGAAGAGCCTGAGATACTAGGTCAATCAGTTTGTAAATAAACCTCTTTGTGTTTATTTGGGACTAAACAGCTGTAGGACCAGGCAGGACAGAAACCTCTGTTAACAAGTAACTTTTGGGTTCATGATATGTCAGTACATAACTATCTTTGGGAATCAGGTTACAGAGTTATAGTGCTTTCTTTTGAACTCTAGTATTTTTATTCATAAGTTGTATATTGAGTGATTTATTCAGTTCCCATTTATGCCCATTTCTAACCATTGGATTGGTAAGAATCCAACTTTGTTGCCTGGTTGTGAGGATCAAGTGAGTTAATAAATATAACAGCACTCCTCCATTTTAAGTATTCTGTGCCTGCTATCCACGATTACAGGGCTGTGCAGACTGTGAACTCCTCAAAGGCAAGATCTTTTCATTTCTTCTAACCAGCACAGTGTAAACACAGTACAGTGCCTTGGGTATCCTGGCAATGTAATATTTCAAAAGTAGATCTGTGCCATCAGTGAATTGATACATAGGATGAGGCAGAGAAAGACACAGAGAAGAACCCTACATATGAATCATACGGTCATTACAAGTTACGTTTCCCTAATAGGGAAGAAAAGAAAGAGTCTCATCTGTGGTGGACTCCAGCAATCAACAATTGCACTCCTCTAGCTGGGGAGCTGTGACAGATGCTGCAGAACCAATTTCCCTTTTTAAAGGATTCCCCTTGCAAAGGAGAAAGGAGAGATGGTGGGATCTCTGAGCTCTCAGAAGGCATGCTAAGGTGTCAGGAACTGCTCCGCAGCAGCTGGTAGTGTTCCCCTGCCCTCTTGGCTCAGGGCTGCCAATTCAGCGTCTTCATGCTGTGTGTAGACCTGCAATGCAGTGTTGTTCCTCATACATACAGTGGTTAAAAAAAATCCCCCAAGGAGGAGGGATCTGCTTCAGTGATTAAGGTTGACAGACACCATAATGTACTCTGCTCTCCTGCTTGCTATTGTTCTGACCCTTTCTGTTTCTATACATTTCCTGAATTCTGGCCACTGTCCAAGAATTTCACATTGCTCTCATTCTCCAGCCCTGCAAATAGCCCCGCACTCTTTGTTTCCTCTGCTTTGTTATCTTTGCTCTTGCCTATGGCTGACTTTTGAGCACACTGACACATGCTATTTATCTTTGTCTTGTTTCATGCTTGGTGGTGTTACCTACTCTGACCCTGTGTCCAGCCCTACAGTACCAGCGATCAGCGTAGCTCTAAGGAGCTAAATTAGTGCCTCTCATCAAGTTGAAGATTTTCTAGTGATGTTTTCTTAAGAGACGAGCTTTCTAGAATTACAGATGACAGCCACAAAAATGGGAGCTGGAACAAGCTCTGTTATGCCCACCCATGCTGTCAGCCATGCTACTTATCTTTGTAGAGCCTAGATTTTCTATATGTATAAGGGGGCACAGAAACAGTATAACATTTGCTCCTGGGGGTATTATTTTGAATATTTAACCAGTTAACAAAGCCTGAAAGAAACTAGTACCAACAAGTCTGGGAGACCTGACACTGTCTTCTAGACTCCTACTGCACCTGCATACACCTGCACTTAGACTTACACAAGTATATACACATTTAAAAATAAAATAAATCTTTCAAATATTAAAAATTAAGACATAATTATTGAAGTATCTTATGTTAGACATAGAAACTACCTCTAGTGTTCTATCATCATTAAGAGATAACAAAACTAAATTAATTAATTAAAAAGATAGCAAAACAGTTGAGCAAGAGAAATATTTATAGTTTTGTCACCAAACAATGAAAGCAAAAGTCTTTATTCTATGGCACGAAGTGAAGATTTGAAGTTTGTCTAATTTTCATAATTGTAGTTTTGAATGTCATCAGCTAATTTATTCTCCTCTCCATAAATCTATCCTTTCAGAAAATATTTGCTATAGAGTACCCGCCACATGACAGATTCCCTCCAGAGCTCTGGAAAGTTTTAGGATGGGCATCTCCCCATCTTCATGAGCTTGCATTGTTTCTTTCTTGCTATTTCACATATCATTCTAAGTTTCTTTTATATTCTTATAAATTCATTTGTGTGGAGCTGGAGAGATGGCTCAGCGATTAAAAGCTTGTTTTGCTCTCCTTGAAGTTTCACAGCAGAAGGCTCACAACTTCAGCTCCAAGCGGATCTGATGCTTCTTGCCTCTACAGGCATAGGTACTCATCTACACACACACACACACACACACACACACACACACACTTAAAAACAATAAAAAAATGTGTCTGTGCACCTCCTACATACCAGGTGTCACCTGTTTAGAGAGAGGTAAGCAGCAATAAATTCTTAGGAAAGAATATTGTGGTTGGTAGGACTGAGTCCTGTATACCTTTTTTTTCGCCTACAGGGAAGTCTCTAGAAAAACATTCTCTTCAGTCATGTACTGGGGACTTTCCTTGATTATCTCTTGTTTGCCTCGTCTTGCCTTTGGATTTCTAAGTTATTAGCATAACTAGTTTTACACAAAAACTTTGAGCTAGTGTAAAAACATGAAGATATATATATATATATATATTTGCATAAAAGCAAAGGTTGCCTTTTAAACTATGACTGAAACACAATATTTAGTAGATGCTTGATAATGATATTGATAATCACTATAAAAGTCAAACGATGTTTGGAAGCTCTACTGCAAACTGTCAGTTATCAAAAAAAAATGTTGCAAGTAGAAATGTTCACCTTCACTCTTGCTTTCGTCTAGGGCTTGTATGCTTGGGCATCATTAGCAGGGAGACTCAGCACCACCTAACTGGTAGATAACAGTTATCCCTACAATTAAAAAGGAGCAGTCCCTTTCACCATTTTTTTTAAATGTTTTAAGAACTCTAGCTATTAGGAAGTCTCAAAACATTCAAGGTAAAAAGAATGAGACAGACATGGGAATTTTGCTGTGGGAACTATTAGATTGAGGCAGGGGTCCCTCGATGGCTGTTAAGTTCTTCTGTTTGATGTGGTGTTGTGTGAGCAATACTAGCCAACGATGGGGACAATGATCCAGCATGAGACAACTACATCCTAAAAAGACTGCGCCCAATAGTGGTATAGCCTTTCATCCTGCCTTTGTCATAATTCTGGCAAATGGATCATATTTGATTCACAATAAATGCTTAAAGTAACACTTGGAGAGGTTGAATATTTATTCAACCTTGTGTGATGTTGGGTAATGCCAAAGCTCATGCTTGATTTAAATCTATTCTTTCCTACCAAAAGTACAATGCTACCTTTATCAGAGCACAGACTCAGTAGTGCAATAGATGCACACGTTTTCAGAATTCTTGCTCTTAGAAGGGGTCTATAATCTAATCAGAGGGAAACAACACCAGTGAAATGAAGTAGGGACAAAAGCATTTCTAAAGGTCAGTCTTGGCTGGAGTGACCTGGGACTGTTTCATGGAGGGGAGACTTTAGGAAACAAACCTTGGAGCAGCCATATGTAGGGCAGAGGGAAGGACAGTCATTTGCCCAGCAAGTGTAGATGGATGGATGCCTGGGACCAGTGTTCACAGAATTCATAGATGTTCACAAGGCTGACTGAAACATTCCAAAGAAAAGACCAGTTTAAAAGGGGGAAAGTATGCCTTTAATTTTCTTAAGAACTTCTAACAGCTTTGATATCCAAATGGGTATGGGTTCTTAAATACTATTTATATGGGTGACTTTGAATCCAATGATCGCAGCATAAGGAGAACTTGTTTATTAGGATATGCCTCAGGAGTTTTAGGATCCTTTTCTATTTTTTCCCACATTTCTTACTGGATAAGCTTCATGTATCAATGCCCACAGGCATTCTTTCCCTTAGCTGGATTTGGATCTTTGCTCAGAATATTTCAAGGAACTCCCCATAGTTAGGCTACTCAAACTTGTAACCTGCCACTTAAATTTCCTCTTACTCTACTTCCCCTCCCCTCTGCACATAACACCGATTTACTATGCTCTCTGCTTAGCTTTTGTCTCTCTTCCCACTGAGAATGTAAAGTATGGTGAAGACTGAATGATTATTTGTTTGGCCCACCACTTTACATCTAGTGCCTAGAAATGGATCTGGAAAATAGACACTCCTCTATAAATATTAGACTAAGAAGCAAATGAATAACTTTGTCGGGAGGTGTGGTGAATTGTTTACATTGACATCTTATATAGCTAAGGGCTTATTGGCATCACTCCCGTGGTGGGATGTGTTTTCTGTAGTTCGTTGCAGCAGTTTCTCCTACGAAACAGAGTGGGTTTATAACTGTTTCAATTAATAGCATGAAGATAAAATCAAGGGGCTTTCAGCGTAACCCTCTTTAAGACCTTATCCTTTCCCGCTGGCATTGACTTTTGCTATGTACTCAGGTTAGCCTCCCACTCACTAGCTCAACCTCCAAAGCAGCTGAGAACAGTTATATACCACTATGCCTAGCCTGCTAAGATGTCAGAGAAATCAACACTGATATTTCAGAGACCCTTTAAGACAGATGAAATCCTTTCTGAGAAAATCAATCATACCCCCAAAATCTCTTCTGTCAAAAATTAGTGCTGCCAAAACTCTCGAAGCCATCATTCCCACAGCAGCCTGACAAAGAAGCTCTTTAGCTCACTCATCATGAGATTAGAGGGGAGGAGCAGAACACCAAGAATCAGACTGAGCCACACCTGGACCTGATTTAGGTAATGAGTCATTGGACTTCAAGCTGATGCCATAATAGAGGTTTGAGAGGAAGGGGAGTGTACTTCTCATGTGTGGAGAATGTGAGCGAATGAGGGCAGAAATGCCAGGTCATATCAGATTTTGTAGCGTTTCATTGTTCTAAGACAGCCACAATAATATATTGCTGACAACGTGACTTCAGTATTCTGTTTTCAAGCAAAGAATGCTTTCTCCTTGAATCTGGGTAGACTTATGTTTGCCTTAATTAAGTAGGGAGAAATGAATGTCATATGGCTTCCAAGGCTGTCATGAGATACAATGCAGCTTTGTCTTGGAGTTCTGAGCTTATAGTTACTGCCTGAGGAGTCTGATTACCCTGTGGTTACCATATGCTGTGGAAGCCAACCTACATGGGGAGCCTCGAGTAGGTAAGTTCCTCCACTCTATGCTAGTAGTATTTGAGTCCTATTAGCCCTTGGTCCCTGATGTGAACAAAGGAATCTTGATTAGTAACTTCTCTCATTTTCATGACAATGTATTTCAGTGTAAGAAAGGCCATGGGAGGCCTTTCTCCCAAACTATGGTAGGCCATCATTTGAAAAGTTTTAGTCCAGTATGGCAGGGAAGGTACGGTGGAAACCCACTGGGGCTGTGGTGACCAGAGGAACAAGAGGCAGTCCACATGACAACAGGCAGGAAGAAGGGAAAGCAGGCTGGAGATAGGGCAGGTGTAACCTTCAAAGGCCTGCCTCTAATGGCCTTCTTGTACCAGTCAAACTCCACTTCCCAAAGTCTCCTTGGCCTTTGAATAATCTCACAAGATAGGGACAGAGAGTTCAAAACATGAATACTTTCTCACCATTCTGATCCCTACCTGCCATCCCATTCCTAGAATTCAGGTTTTCCTAAAAACAATAAAGACCTAAACAATAACCTATGCATCCAGTCTAAATTTCTGACCTGTTTGAATTGAGTCTGTTTTAAACATAAAATGGTTACTTGAAAATACAGTGTTTTAGACAAGTTGCTTCCCATGATAGTAGACATAATAGATCACCTTAGAATGTGTCTTTGCAGTTTGTTCTAACATGGGAAGTCCATCTTTCCTTTCAGTGTACCCTAGTCCACCTTCCGTGCTGCAACAAAATCCCTGAGACTGGAGAATTTGTAAGGAGAAAGTCTAATTTAGTCCATGGTTCTGGAGTCTGTAAGTTCAAGATTAGGCAGCCACATCTGACAAGGACCTTGGCATGTATCTTAAAGGAAAAGGTTAAGTGTGCTCATGCAGAAGAGAAAACGGATTAAAAGTGACAACCTGTTACAGAAAACCACACCTGTTATAGCTTAGGCCAGCAGACAGACAGAAAGCAATAATAAAAAAGGCTCACTGTTAAGTCACTGAGACTTTTTGTGGTGATGGGCAGAGTTATGGGCAGAGTTGTTACACAATAAAAAGTTAAATGAATCAAAATGAGAAACCTGGTAAAAGAACTTGGGTAGAATACCTATATGCAAAGAAACAATGGTTAAAACACTGGAAATAATGATTACTGTTTATCTACAATCAAGAAATTAAGTCATCTTCTACCTGTGCTTTTGAGCACATAGTACAAAATGATAAACAAGAGAACTGTGTTCTCTGCATCATTCATAAATGGAACGAGGCGAACAGATTCTACTTACCCTAGTATCATGTTTCTTGAAGTATATCTATTGCTTTGATTGGCTTTCTAACTGCCCACTGTTTGTGCAGGGTCAGAATCAACACCTGCTCTGATATAGAGTGCTTTGTGAGCAGCATTGCCATGCTCATAAACCTCAGTGGAGGAATATGAGAAACTTTGAAAGGGCAACTCGGAATTAAGATATTATCAAAGCCAAGCTGAAAACCATTTTTTTAAAAAAAATTCTAAATATAGATGCATGCTTGAAGTGTAGAAAACGAAGTTAGAAAGGCCGTGTGAACAAGAAAGTGAAGGACTGTTTTGTATAGCTGTGGATGTACCCTATTGGTCTCCCGATATTATAATGAAAACAATACATATATGCCTACACCATCCAAGTGTCAGGAAGAATTTAATGTGACATTTTGTATTAAGTTTTAAATTAATATTTGCCGTTTTCTTTGAAAGGCTAAAGCTGTCATTTGGTACAAAGAAATAATCAGTAGCTTTTTAACACAGAAAAACATCCCTGAGAGACACACATTTTCTCTCCATAGAACAAGAATGGTACAGTGGTAAATGGTAAGTCTGTAAACCTTTTGCTGTGCTAAAAGTAAGGTTGATGCAAAAAACTGAAATAATTCAGTAAAAAGATGAAAACTCAAAACTTGCAATAGACATTTTAGGTGTCCTTGAAATGATTTTGTAATGAAAATTTTATCAGGGCGTAAGATTCCACCCTTGTTCTTCTGTGTTCTAGAGTTGCTTGATTATAGTTGTCTAAATCCACACATTTCACTCAACACAGAGCAGAAAGCTGAAAAGGAATTTGTAGCCTATTATGGCTGTGTGTTTGCTTGGTCCACTTATGAACCCACACCTTCCAGAGACTAATGAGCTAGGTAGAAAGACATCATAGTTCTTGTTAGTTTTGATGAATGTCATCTAGAACATTAAAGAGATGTTTGGTCTAGGATTTAGAGATATAAGACTGCTACAGAAGTATGAATTGTGAGGTTTTCCTGAGAGAGAGCAGAGAAATTGAACCCAAATAGAACATAGTAGAATCCTTGTTTTAAAGGGATTAAAAGAGAACACAAAAATGGTGACTAAGAAAACACCAAAAGTGTATTTGTCATAAGATGAAGGCACAAAAAGGACCAATGAATTAAGTCTTTCAGGTTTTACAACTCCCTCACAGTTTTAAGATTATCAAGTGTAGGTCAGGTGAATAGTGAAGGTATCAGGCATCTTGAGAGCTCCAAGGTGTGAATATTGTTGATGAAGAAGTCATGGTATTTGTTCTTTTGATGACCAATTTTCTTGATTTCTTTGTATATTTTGGAGATCAGACCTCTATCTGATGTGGGGTTGGTGAAGATCTTTTCCCATTCTGTAGGCTGTCATTTCGTCTTGTTGACCGTGTCCTTTGCTTTACAGAACCTTTTCAGTTTCAGGAGGTTCCATTTATTAATTGTTTCTCTCAGTGTCTGTGCTGCTGGGGTTATATTTAGGAAGTGGTCTCCCATGTCAATGCATTCAAGTGTACTTCCCATTTTTTCTTCTATAAGGGTCAATGTGGCTGACTTTATGTTGAAGTCTTTGATCCATTTGGGCCTGAGTTTTGTGCATGGTAATAGCTGGCACAGCCCCTTTGGATGTCAGTGTGGGGATTTCTCAGAAAATTAGGAAACAACTTTCCTCAAGACCCAGTAATACCACTTTTGTGTATATATCCAAGGGATGCTCAACCATGCCACAAGGACATGTGCTCAACTATGTTCATAGCAGCATTGTTTGCCATAGTGAGAAACTGGAAACAACTTAAATGCCCCTTGACTGAAGAATGGATAAGGAAAATGTGCTACATTTACACAATGGAGTACTACACAGCAGAAAAAAATAACATCTTGAATTTTGCAGAAAAATGCATGAAATTAGAAAACATTATTTTGAGTGAGGTAACCCAGACAAAGAAAGATAATTATCACATTTAGTCACTCCATAGGTGGTTTTTAAACATAAAGCAAAGAAAACCAGCCTACAAACCACAATCTCAGAGAACTTAGACAACAATGAAGACACAAAGAGAGACTTACATAGATCTAATCTACATGGGAAGTAGAAAAAGACAAGATCTCCTGAGTAAATTGAAAGCATGGGGACCTTGGGGGAGGGTTGAAGGGGCAGGGGAGAGGCAGGGAGGGGAGTAGAGAAAAATGTAGAGCTCAGTAAATATGAATTTAAAAAAAGAAAAAGTCAAGGTATAAAAACATCATTGCTAAGAATATTTGTTTGAGAAGAAAGAGAAGGAACAATTGAGCTGACTAGTTTTCTGTCAACTTGACGTAAGCTCGAGTCATCTAAGAAGAGGTGACCCCATCTGACAAGTGATACCATCAGATTTGGCCTGTAGGCAAGTCTCTGGAAGCATTTGATTGATGATTGACGTGGAAGGGCCCAGCCCGTTGTTAGCAGTGCCATCCCTAGGCAGGTATCCCTGGGGTATATAAAAAAGCAAACCGAACAAGCCAGGCAGAACAAACCAGTAAGCAGGGTTCCTCCATGGTCTCTCTCAGCTCCTGCCTCCAGGTTACTGACTTGAGTTCCTTCCTTGATTTCTCTTTATGACAGAGTGTGATCAAGACATGCAAACTGACATAAACTCCTTCTTCCCCAAATTGATTTTGGTAATGGTGTTTCATCACAGCAATAGAAAGCCAATAGGAGAACTGGTGTACCCATGATCAGTAGCAAGAAAAAATGCCATTGAACCAGTTAAAGAAGTGCGAATTGACAAACTAGTAGTGGTATCGTTGTCCCTTTTTTTCTGACTGCAGATACAAGATCTCATTTATATTCTCATTCAAAACATTGGCAAAATATCTACCAGAACAAAGAAAACAAAAGGAATCTGGAGAGAAGTCACTGAAATCCTTTTCGTAGAGGTTCCCAATCACTATTAAAATATCTTCACACGTGTCCCAGCTCTATACTTTTTTCTTTTTTCCATTTTGAAATTCTCTGGAGTGATTTAGAGTCTGTTTATACCTGTCTCCTTTGCCCTTTGTTTAGATTCCTGTACCCTGACTGGATCCTGGGCTTTTCCACGGCTATGGAGCAGCAGAACGTCCTATGCTTGGTGATTTTTCCCCCCACCTTCCAATGTTTGTCTTTTAAACCAAGGATCCTTCTACTTCTACTTTCCCATATGGCATTGTGAAAGTTCACTTCCTTAGCTGAAATCGCAAGCTAGCTAAGTTTACTTCATATACCAGACGTTTATAAAGCGGGCTGTGCTGTCACACTAGCCCCAGTAAATCTTCCCTTGAATTATAAACCTCTTAGCCACTAATAGCCCCCTCATGGTTACCAGAGAACAGGTTATGCTTCAAAATTTTCTCTTGATCTCTTAATTCTAGGATTAGAATTTCTCTCTTCACTGTTTTGAGATTAAGAATACATATGCTATCCAAGTTCTGTTATTGTTTGGGTTAAAAATTTCTTAATTATAGTTCATTGCTTACTGGTTAAAATTACTTCTAGTTCAGGCAGACAATGAATCCTGCAATGGGGATAAGCACGCAGGAATGTGTCCATAGGACAACAGAACAGGAAAAGGGAAGAACCAGTCTTTGAAACTTTCTCCACCATTACGTGGCTGACTTGGTGTTCTTTCCTTTTCTGGAGATAACTGCAAAAGTACTTCTGGAATCATTGTATTGAAGAGGAAGTGGTGAAAGCCTAGCTTTCTCTAATAATTCAATGACTGCTGATGATAAAACCTTCATTCTCATGATTTCAATAAAGTGTATTGACACATTCCTAATCTTCTCATTCTTAATGCTGGATACTTCAGAGCTTTATGTTAATATGGTCTCTCTCTATCCCCATCTCTCTCTCTCCCATTTGTTTTTTGAGTTATTTTGTTTTGATAGCATATGCAACCAGGAATCTTAAAACTTTAAAACTAACAGTGCCCCGCTATGGTCCCAGGAGTACAGAAGTTCACTCTGCTGGAATAGTCTAAACATACACACACACACACACACACACACACGCGCGTACACACACACACGTGCACACACACAAATCTCTTTGACATACGGCTTGTTTTCTTCTTTGTTGTTGCTGTTTAATCAGCAACAATTAATTTAACAAGAATTTTTGTTATTTGTTTCCATTGTCCCTTTCCTAGGCAACTGGAATGGCAACAACGCTGCCAGGTTTGTCTCATCGAACACTGCGGTGACACGCTTTCGCCAGAAGCCCTGGCCGGAGATATGTCATTGAGTCTGAGTTAAACTGGGAAAATCGTCTGTATTGACTGAAAGAAGCAGCTCGAAAAAGGCTAAAGTTTGGAAAGACTTGTGAATAATTAAGAAGAGTGAGTGTCAAGCCAAGTAAGCATATTCTTAGTGGTACAGTCTATAGAAATCGAGAGTAGGAAACAGATGGAAGTTGAGGTATAGACTCAATATCTCTGGGAATGTCAGATCAGAGATTATTTTTGGAAATGTAAAAGGAGGTTTGTGTGTAGGAGGAGCACCAGAGCTGGGACACAGATCCTGGCAGGGGGAGGGGCGGGGGTGCACAGGCAAAGAATGAAAAATCCAGTATGGGGATGAGGGGTATTTAATTTGGGGGGGGGCACAGGCAAAGAATGAAAAATCCATTATGGGGGTGAGGGGTATTTAATTTGTAGAATAGCTGCTTAACCCCACTCGCCTGCCGATGACATATATTTTCAAACAGCCTACCCTGAATTTTCAAATTTGAGTTACCACCAGGTAATTTACAGCTATTTTCCAACAAGAGCAGGGGCGTTCTCTGTGATTTATTTTCAGTTGTGGCTTTCCTCCCTCCGCTCCAGTCTTCTAGAGGTATCACGTGCGGACAACTCTTATGTGGACTTTTAGCTTCTAGAGATCACAAAGTAGACGGAGCAGCTAGATGGGTGAGGCAAAATAATGAAAGGATTTAGCAGACTTAAGGACTAGCGCAAGAGACGGGGCGCAGGCAAAGCTGCAGTGTGTGCGTGCTTGACAGGACTTGTAGGGCTCATTCAATCTTGGGGAGGAACAAAGGGCTGGCAGGTGAAAGAGAGCAGCAGCCACAGTCAGGCCAGGTGTTCAGCATTAAGGCTTGCAGGGCTAGAGATCCCAGATGGCTGGAAGGAGAGGTGCGAATGAAATGACCCGGAGAAGTCGGGAGATGCGCGAGGAAGGCAATAAGCTACATTTAGGTACTTGCAATTAGAGGGATTGCAATTGCTTGGCAGTTGCTTGAGTGATAATGAATGTTTGAATCATCGTTGAACAGGGGACAGATCTGTTTCCTTGAAGAAGTATTGTCCAGTCTTTTTAGTGTCTAGATTTCCCCAGCTCCCTCTTTATTGTTGGTTGTTTCCACTGAAAAGAACCACGGTTATGTTTAAAACAAGATTGAAAAACAAGAGGTTTTAGTTAACAAGAGTTTTAAATTAAGTTAGATAATTGTAGGCATCGCCAAAAGAGGAGAAGCTATGAAAATACTAACAGATTCATATTGACATATTAAATATAATATGTATATCATTTGTAAATCCTGTATATATTCTATTCTATGTATATTATATTGTGTGTGTCCAAATGTGTCTGTAAAGGGTAAGTACTAATGGAGGATATCTATTTTCTGACAACCTAAGTGTCATATTTTTCATGCGTGTGATTTACCAGTATCAAGAATTTTATTATGTGTGAATTTAAATTTTGTTTAACAAATTACCTGAGAGTTTTTATGAGTAGCATAAAATAATTTGTGTTAGTTTTTATATAATAACAAGCATGTATGAATCTCAAATTTGTTTCATGTTTTGATAGAGAAAGGTGGTTGAAAACTTATTTGTTGATTATTCTTCAGGAACACCAGTGGTTACAATGTGAACACAGAGTCACAAGTGAGTTCTAAGAATTCCGTACACTGATCACCAGTGTGGCATACCTATTTACTTTGTGTTTTTAAAAAGTGAAACAGGTTTCCAATAGTGAAAAAAAAAACCAGAGTCACTAGTTGTAAAACTGTAGGAAAAAGAAAAAAAGTTCATAAAGTCAACATAAATATATACTACTGATTTTTAAAAATAGTCTCTCCTTAGCGGATATTCTTTTTTTTAAGTAAGCATTTCTATTAATTCTTTCAAGATTTCATATTCATCCCTGGCTCATCTTGTCAACTCCTCCTAGGTCTACCTTCCTACCCTCCATCCTCAAGTCCTTTGTATTTGTTTGTTTTGTTTGATTGATTTAACAACCCATCCATTCCAGTCTCTGTGCGTCATTTAGTTCTGGATGTGGGGCTATCCATTGGTGTGCTTTTAGCCTACTAGGAGCCGTACTCTCAAAGGAAACTGCCTTTTCCATCCTCAGAAGACATTGGAGTTGGGGCCTATAAACACCTACCCACTCAGTGCTGGGATGTTGCCTGGCTTTTGGAACCACAGCTGCCATTGATTCTCTACAGTTAGAGATTATCTCTTAATGCAGTGATGAACTTCCTGCAAAGGACTGTGGGAGACAGTTCTGCATACTATTTTGTACTGTAGAGGTGCGAATGTTAGATTTTTATTTTGAGCCCAATTGTTCAAAAATTTTTGTACAGCAAACACTCTTGGAACATAGTGCTATCCTCCAGAGCAGGGGACACAGGGTGGTATTCAGAAGTCACCATCTCAAGTGTTGGTGATGCAACCCCTAAGCTGTGAAGTTGTCAGCTGTCTCTTTGAGCACTGAGTGGTAGAAAATGGGGATTAAGAAACCACCAAAAGGAAATGCAAACCCTACAGACATGTAGAAAACCTTTTTACTATGGGCATACTTAATGAAGATGGGCACTACACAGTAATCAAACAGCAGGCGTGTTAACTGGAATGTGCTACAGAACCTAACACACTTGTTGCACTGTAACGTGTTATCCTGTTTTGGTAATTTGAAAGTGAAAAACGTTGTGTGCTATGTATAGAAAAATGCTCTAACTTTTACATTGCTATAAATGATTTAACACAAAAATCTGTCAGAATTTTGATTTTAGATACTTACAAGGGTTATCAGATATAAAATATATTTAAATGATAGCAGGCCTACGGAACTTTAGGTAACAACTCAATAGATATGAATGATAGCCCATTAACTAGGTGATCATGCCTTCATGTAGAGGCAATACTGGATAATTATGAAATAAAGGGTGTTGCCCTGTTCTTTGCAGTGAACACTATTTCCCTTTTCCCTTAGCTGGTGGACATTTCTCACACTAGTTCTTGTTTTCTTTCATGTTTATTAATTAATGCTCAAGTGTCCCCCTACAAGGAAAAGAAAGTTATGATTTTGCCAGAACCTTTATATTTAAAGTGGATATTATGCAGAAACAATGGAGGATAGCTATCTGATAAATCTAAGACGCTGGGATTAAGGTGGGCAGAATGATTCTCAGTACACACTGGGCTCAATCCTGTCTTACCTTGGCTCACATGAGTTTCTTGTCTGTTCTCAGGCTCTTAATTATATAAATAATATAAAAATTTCAACATAATAGGTACAGCAAATCATATCTGGCATCAAAACCCAATTAGTGGTTAAATTTGGGAGAGTCACTGAGTTGCTTTGGGGCTCTTGCTCCTTATATAGAAAAATGTACATCAGCCTAGAATCCCCCCACACTTGTGATGAGACTCAAATTAACTAGGGTGTATGGGTGTGCTTATAAATCATTATTATGTACAAATACACCATAACTTGGAATCATAAAGTGGGTACATTTTTAAGTCTTGAAACAGAATTGAATAATGTATCTCAGTACTTTTGCCAAAGTCTTTCTAAATTTATGTTGCTTCATGAGTCTGAAGACTGCTTATCAGCATCTACACGTTTACTATTACGTGAGAGTCAGCCCGTTTTACACCAAGAAAATCCAGCTTTATGGTTTCAGAAGAAGAAGCCAATGCCTGCTTCCTTTATATTTCTGGCCCTGGATGAATTGGTTCTAACAACGTTAAGTTTGGACAGTCAGTTCTAGACATAGACCAATAAAGTTGTGAGTTCATAGATGAAGAGAAAAGAAACAATACCCATAAAAGCTAAAGCATAACTTCATACTTTTGCTTCATGAAGGTAAATTCAGAAACATTAGCAAAATTATGAAGTTCTCATAAGACAAAGGTATGACCTAAGAAGTCTAGATCAAGTCTTGTATTTGTGAGGAAACTGGGAATACATCCTTCAATATGTATGGTCTTGGGAAACCATCTATTTACCTCTACTTTAAATGGTCAGGAGGGTGAAAGGTAGTTCAGTATTAAAGCACTTGCCTAGCACATACAATGTCCTGAACAGTGCATGGAAAGGTATTAAAAAGTGAAATTCTTATTTGAGTTTAAAATAAAAACTTACACATAACAGCAACAGGAAAGGCAGATCACTTACATAAATCAGCATAAATTCAGGCAATAGGATTCGACTATAAAAACAAAAACATGTTCACTAATAACATTGGTCTGTATAATTTATGTTTATCAAGCCTATGCAGAAAGTAATTGTGTATATCAAAACTTAACAGGGGTATCCTTTCATTTCTATTGATATATTAAGCATGTAACAGCAGAAGTATCAGTCAGATATGAGTGGTAGCCACTAGGTGGAATATTTTTGCATGACTTTTACTTTGAAGTTGCTTTTGTGACAAGGTCTAATTTCTAGTTTTATATTTTGCTTTTATAATCAGGAAATTAAAGAAAAGATATAAGAGTTTCATTCATAAATTCTGCATGAAGTGAGTACATGCAAAGCAGGCCTGCAAGAGAAAGAGAGAACAAACACAGGAAGATCCAGCAGCAAGCAAACTGGAAACAGGCTGAAGCAGGAAGTTCACTGAAGATCCAGTAGCAAGCAAACCGGAAACAGCCTGAAGCAGGAAGCAGCCTCAGAGTTCAGTGAAGTCAACCAGAGAAACTGGGAGTGATGGGACTTCTCCATCTCTGTTGCTGGCATGGTCCAGAACCTTCTGTATAACACTGGGCTCCGGTAGTTTAGTGAATAAAAGAGTCAACATATTCTTTTGAGAAGTTTGGCTTTGGAAAGAAGAGAAGTTGGGTTTTGTGTAAGCTAATGAATATGCTATATACAAAGGTTTTCCGTTTTTGGTTTGTTGTTCTGTTTTGTTTTGCCACTGTTGACCTTTGTTTTAAAATCTCAAATTTATAATGTTACCACACTGGTAAAGCAAGGTCTTAATCACATAAGTCAGCATCTGAGCTGAGATTTTCAGAGTCCGTAGATGAGAACATACAACCCTGCCCACTGTTGCTGGAACAGGCAGGGAAGTTCCCCTGGTTTTAGAGTTAAGCCTTGACGTAGTTCTTTCCTTTTTCAGATCATACTTACAGTTCATCCTTTAACATTTCCAGTTGTGAACTCATTAAGGCAGAGATAAAATTTAAAGCCCTCAGAGGGCAAAACACAGTCCTTTCGGACCCTTTATTCTTCTATACAGAATTCAAACACAATTTCTGACCCAACTTGATCAGGGCTTTTCAAAGCATTCAACTTAATTTTCACAGAAATATTCTCCTCTGGTTTGTTTCTCCACACATAAGCAGTTCATAGTAGATTTATTTAAATTTAAAATGGCAACCACTGAAATGGAGAAAATGACTTCCATGGTGGCTCCAGTGGATGTATAGTAAATCTTCCACTCACACGATCATGGTATAGGAGGGGCTGAGCATCCGTGAGTGTGAGGAAGGCTACAGAACTCTGGAGTTCTACAGGGAAACAATGTGGACTGAGTGGAAGCAAGGGGGAGATTCCACTCCAAGATTCACATTCTCACTAAAGCGAAAAACAAATAGACCAAAGTCCTATATCTACAAACAGAACCCAAAACAAGTGCATGCGCGCGCACACACACACACAAACTGAAATAAATCTATACACCAAACCCTATACATAGGATAGTGTCATACTTCTTAGAAAGGATCTGATGACACCAGAATGGCATAAACTCACACACCTTGACCAAGAGCATGACACTTCTTGGACTTTAAAAAGATAAAACAAGGGAAGAAAGCAAAAACCTTGAAACCTCACTAATCAGAGATTGAACTATTATTTTCACTAAAGATCTGTTTCAACAGAGCCAGAATTCTGAGTGTTTTCTTCGACTAACAGTTAAGGAGACACACTTCTAGTAAGCATCCTTAAAGAAATGGGATGGGAATTAGGTTTCTTGGTGGTTTTCCCCCAAAATTTCATTCAGTTCTCCTTTGAAAATACCCAGGAAGCTAAACTATGCCATAGAAATCAAGCTGTATCATTTTGTACAGTAACTGAAGTCAAGATCAGTTTTTTGAAATTGGCCCATTAGTTGAGGAAGATGGGCCACGGTCCCATGATTTCTGTGTAGGTCCTAAGGGCTGGCGACTGACATGTGCACACGAAGCAGGCCTTCCAGCCAAGACTACGGGGTCAGTTCCTAGAATCATTTCGGAAGCCAGCAGAGGCAGAAATGAAGCCATCCGCTGTGGGCTGGCGAGAAAGAGGACAGAGCCAGAGAAAGTGAATGGTTGCTTTGCCAACGTGAGAAATCTAGAGCAGGCACCAGATTGCTGGGAGGAAAGGAGATCAGGAGGAGACATATGGAGGTGGGGAGCAAGGGCCAGTTTCCAGCTTCATGAGCTTTTAGCATCGTCACTATGTCTGCCTTCTGCGCTTTGTACTTCCGTTCTTGGGATCATCCCACTGGGTCTGGAGGTGGGCTTGTGTCCTTTCCTCTTCAGAGACATGTCTTCCTTCCTCCTTCCTGAGGGCTGGGGCCTGCTGTTATCCTGCCTATCTGTGCTCCCCTTGCCCTCTTTTGTGCTGTCTCAGCTGTTCCCCGAGACAAGCTACTTCTTTGTTGGAGGTTACTTTCTGGTTTGTTCTCTTGTATAGACCATTTCAGCCTTCATGCTCTTGACTGACCCCAGCCTAGACCTGGGGAGCCACAGCAATGACCAGTTTCGAGGGGGCTTTCACCCTCAGTAGCGCCAGCATCTTTGACTGCCAGTGTCTTCCATCTCATAGAAACCTCAAAGTCCCATCGTCTCAGCTCAGTCCTGTAGATCTTGCTACTCTCATAGGTTTTCAGGGCTCGCTCCTATGCGTTGTCCCGTCAATCCTTCCTTTTTCTCTGGTCATCCTGCTTACTTCCCTCTGTTTACTTCTGTTCAGGACCACCATAATTACCTCTTTGTGATCACATATGACCTCACTTCCCATCACTTTTTGACTTCATTGAATTCATTTGAACAAAAATACAAACAAAAATAAATCCGGGTTCATTTTACACTTCCATCCCTGCTGCAGAGTATGACTCAAAAAAAAAATCAAAAAACAAAACCACACACAATTATTGTAGCATGCAAATTCAAGTACGTGTTTATTAAAAATAAATTAATGGGTGGGGTACAAAAGGTATCCTAGATTAACCTAGATATTATGCTTCACACTAGTAAGTTTTAAGATATATATATATACATTTTAAAATTAAACTTTGAAAACCTTAGGAAAACAGAACAGGATGGAGGTCAGGAGCTAGGTGAAGGATAACCACAGAAAGAATACAGAGATACAAAATTCTTTTATACTCAGAAAAGCTATGAAATTATATTAAGTAATAGAAATTTACACATTTTAATCTCTTTTAAAATTAGCAGAGTAAACCCATAAAAATAATGTTATGTGTAATGAAAACTAATAATTACTCTCTGAAAATCAGAGAGTAAGCAATAGTATAGACTAAATACATTCGACTTTAAAATAAGAGTAATTTTAAAATGTGAACTGCAATAAACCGGATACACTTTTTCAAGACAATTTTCTTTAGGGCTATTTTTTATTTATTCTTATTCTTTGAAAATTTCATAGATGTATCTTAATATTTCCACTGCCACTCCTTCCCACCAATCTCTCCCAAGTCCCTTTCCCAACCATAGATCCCTTCCAGCTTTAAGCACTCTGTCTACTTTTTATTCACTTACTGCGAACACATGTGAAAATTATACAAAAAAATTAGAGTGCTGTCCTTTAATTCAATAATTTAAGTTTGTAAAATAATTTGTATTCCAAAAGAGAGTAGCAGTTTAAAATACACAGATAGATGTCTTTATGTATATGATGATTTAAAAATAGTAATTTTTTTCAAGGCAAAAATTAGTGAAAAAGTCCAACTTTATGAAAAAAATTTTAAAAGGGAATTTTGTTCATTTGTTAGATAATAAATCATTTTTGTTTATTTACTACATAATAAATCATACATACATTCAATAGAAATATTACTTTAAAAATTTTAAGCTTTATTTCAAAAAGTTGCAGATAATAATAATAATAATACCAATAAAACCTGCCTTTTTTACTGGCTTTTGGGACCATACTCCTCATGCTGGGTCACTTTCTCCATGAAGAAGTGCTTAACATTACTGCAATTTGACATGCCATATTTTGTTGATACCCATGGGAGACGTGCCCTTTTTTGTAAAGAAATGGAACAGGAATAGATTGGGAAATGGGAACAGAGAGGACTGGCAAAGGGAGACCAGGAGGAAAGGAGGGAGAGGATCCTGCATCCAGGCTCTAAAAGAAGGGAAGGAAGAAAGGAAGGAAGGAAGGAAGGAAGGAAGGAAGGAAGGAAGGAAGGAAGGAAGGAAAGAAGGAAGGAAGAAAAAAAGAAAGAAGGCTATACTTCCCAATGAGCTTCTACACAGAGTAGCTAGTTGGAGCAGAAGCTGTGGAGCTTCACACTGGATTTTTTTCTTTCACTAATGAATATATATTTTTTTGCACATATCAATCACCAAAAGTGAAAATTCCACGACAGATTTAGAACTAGGAAAGCAATTATCTTTATGTCCTCTTTTGTAACTTGAGTCCAAGGCCTGCATCCTCTTCCTCAGGCCCTAACCCATCCATGTTCCCTTTTCTGCCTGTCATTCCGTAGCCACCTTGCTTTTAGGCTGTTTTAATACTAGGAGAAAACAGCCATAGAATCTTCCTAGAAAAGTTGATTCTATAAAGTGAACATTTTCAATCCAGAAAAGAAAAATGTGTGAAAAACTTGAGGAAGCAGTCATTGCAGCTGCATGCGTCACCTCTGGTTGGGTTTTTCTAATAGTGCCCATGTGGCCTTCAAAGTTTCCTGACTAAACACAGATTACCTTTACAATCAAAATTATGCTTTTTTTCTTTTTACTCAAGAAAATAATAAAAAAGCATAATTAGTCGAATGCTGGAAACAAATCATTGTATGTTATTCATGGTCAGAGTTCATGGAGAGCGGAATCTATGCATGCATGTGTGTGTTCCCCTTTAAATCAGGTTAATTAATTCTGGTAACCCACATTTATTAAATATATTACAGACCGTTTTCCCACATATCCTCGTTCTTTCCTCCTAATGACTCTATTTCTATTTCTAGACCCTCGTCTGACAATTTGCTTGCTTTCTCTGGCTACCTTCACACTGAACGATGCAGGAACGTTGTTTGACGTAGCCTTCTGGCAGCCTCTTCCCTTGAATCTGCTTTCTTCCTGAGTTAGCCTCTCTGCCTGTGGCTTATCACCTTCTTTGTTGCATGTTCCAGGGCTCTGTCTCTTTGTGCTTCTCCATCATGGAAGCAGAGAGCCTGTTTCGGAGAGAGACAGGCAAGTCAGGGCAGACTGTCCCTACTTCTCGTCTGCCTGGTGCCTAGCGCTCTCCCTTACTGCCACTTAAGGCCTGTAATGATGTTTGTTCCTAGCCACTTTATAGCTGTACTGCTGCCATTTTAGGGCTCTTTGAGCTGAATGGCAGGATAGCTTCCTCAGTCCTGGTGAGCAGAATTCCCCACCCTCTCAGCATCTCCCTGGATACTTACCTCTTCCCTTTCCTTGCGTTCCCCCTTCTGCTGGTTCCCTTTTACCTTTAGGGATCTGCTTGCCAGTCCTTATCACCAGTCTGCCGGGACAATCTACTGCCTAGACTTCTCATTAGGCATCTCTCTTCGTAGGTACTCCCTCATCTCTGGGAATTGTTCATTCACAGTAACATTTATAAGGATCACAAAAACATTAGCATTTAATTACTGCTCAATTCCCCTGCTTTTCCTCAGACCAGAGGATAGCAGAAGGATTTGAGCAAGTGAATACTTAGCGAGGCAGTATTTCTCCATTAACACTGCATTTGTGTGTGAGTATGCAATCAATCATAATTGAGTGTTTCACAATCGTGAGGAAAAAGTGATGTTAATGTCTCTGCTACTGTTACATTTGAAACTCAGGCATGCATTCGTCTTTCTTTGTTCTTCAGTAAGTTGTGTGGGTCAATAGAGTAAGGACTTTCCTTGAGAACAGTGTCACATTTCTGTGAGCGTAAATGCCAATTTCTGAACTTGTGAAATCACGGCCAAGGAAACTGAGCTCTTATTGATGTGGAAGTTAGCCTTCAGCAGCATATATGATGCTATTTTCTTTGAAATTTTGCATTTGTTTTATTCCTAATGCAATCCTGCAAGTTTGTGTTCTACATGCGTGTTCTTGTGATATTTCTTATTAGTGAAAAAGCATCAGCAAGTTCTACCACTTCACTGAGTTTGGACAAGAGTAAGATTGTAATCCGATGGCTTTACTTGATCTCAAAATTTGGTCCATGTATCTTATATCTACTATTTCACAATTCTAAGTTTGCGCCTAAGTCAAACTTACGTATTATTATGCCAGTGCAAACATGCAATCTCAGAAACATCAAAAACGTTCACTAGTAGCTTGAACAAAGACAACTGTGGCTTCTATCACTCAGTTATATCTTTTAATAGTTGATATGTATTTTACTGAATTTAGCTGAGTTTTGTTATTGTATTCTTAACCAAACAATGTGTTTTGAACTGTCAAAGTCTCTCTATAAAAGAGTGCTTATAAAATGTAGAGCTCAATAAAAATCAATAAAAAATAAATACAAATCATGTCAACTGGAAAAAAAGGAGTGCTTATATCCATCACAATATGGGAACAAGACAGGTTGACACTGCGAACAGCCAGCTAGGCTGTGGGCAAACAAGTCAAAACAAGTTAAATCCATGCAGCAAGAAGGAAACACAGTATAGGTAGAACGTAGTAACCAATAGTTACAGTGTTCTGTCCTAAGCAATTTAACAATCTAATACAAGAAAAGAGTCAGGATCAGGGGCTATAGAAGAAAATAATTATCAGCTGACAAATTCAACATGTGCTTCTTACAGTGTATTTTGTACTGGATAAATACTGGATAAATACATAATACATGTACCTGCATGTGTTTGTATGTTGCAAAATTATTAACCCATATTCCCCAAGAGGCAAGACTTACCTAGTACATTATGGTGTTCAGTTCTTTTCGTCTTTAGGGTATAGTCAGAATATTACCTTGTGTGGTTATTTATGTTAGGTCTTTTCCTCAAATCCTTCGTTTCTGGTTGCAGCATTTACTCACTTCTAACGCAACGTTCTGTTAGAAGTGCATCCCATCACACTTTTTTTGTGTTCTACAGTATTATCAGTTTTTTTTCCACCCCTTGGTAGGTTTTTTGTTTGTTTGTTTGTTATGTTTTTAAGGCATTATTCTGACTCTGAGACTAGAGTTTCTTGCTCTCCTGGTCACTAGGAGCCAATGCTAGGAATAACTTGAATTAAGAATGTTGCTAGCACTGCACCAGGTCGCAAGTCTCCATGCTGAATAAATATTCACTAATTCATTAATCTAGAAGAATTAAACCTAGCGTTGACTGCCATAAATCATTATACTGTGGTGCATGAAACCTTGTCAAATCCTTTACGGAACAAGATGGAAATATTTTGTTTAGGATACGGTATCCAAGGTAACGTTTGATTGTTACAGGCGTTGGGTTAGAAACTCTCTGCAAAATGCAGGATCCTGCCTATTCCCCCTTACAGCGTGGAACCAACCTTTCCAGATGCTGCAGCAGCATTCGCTTCCCATCACCACAGATTTTAATAAGGCTGCGTAAGCTAGATAAGATACAGAAAAATTTCCCACTAATAAGAACTCTCTAGGACTTCAGCTCCTACTGAAATAGCCCCAAGTATGAGACTTTTCAAATAGCCTTTAGCGTTGATATGATTCATGCTACTATAAGTTATTTTTCATAGTAAAACTGTAAATGAGGGAAGTTTGATTTCCATAGTCTAAAAATCATAGAAATAATAGAAAAAGTGGGGTTTGAGTTGAGTATTGTTTATGCTGATAAAATATAACCACAGTGGTTGACTAACTCACTGTTACTGTGTAACATGGTGCCATATGAACCATTCTAGCATGTTATTTATATAGTGAACCTGGTCTTTAGAGGGAGATTGCTATTCAAACAACAGAAGTATTTTGATATGAGAGTAGTGAAAAACTAGGGTCCATTAGAGGTCCAAAGTCCAGGATGCCTGGTTGATCCATTGGTGTGAAGGGAGATCAGCTTTTTAAAGTGATATTTTGTTCATGGCTTGCAGTTCCTTCAAACAGCCCTCCCCTGACTCCACTGCATCCAGACTGGAAATAGCTCTCAGCTCTTCCCTGCCTTCTCTTTTCTGGTGCTGGCAATTGTTTTCTGAAAGCCCTCTCCATCAATGTTTTCTTTCTGTTAAATATCTGTCTTGTCTTTAAAATTCTCTACACATCATTGCTCTTTATATTTTATGAGTTTTGTTTCAGAGTGCTCACTTGTTTACCCAAAGAAAGAGCTAAGATACTGAGCGACCAGAAAAGACTAGTGACAAAAGAGAAGGGGTTGCCTAGCAGCAAGGATGCATGGAAGGGACGCATCAGTAAATGGAAGGAAAATTGATGTCGTGAAATTTAAGGAATTCTGAGAGATAGGGAAAGAAAGGTGGAAGGAGAGAGGAAAGGAGAGGCTGTTCTTAGCTTTGTAATATGCAAATGAGTTAGAATAACAAAAATACAAGTTGTCCTACGTAGCTTTTTTTCCTTTTTAAAGTCACACTTACATATTTGTTTATATATCAATCATTTGGGGTTTTCAAAGTGCTGAATTTTGAAGTACTATAAATAATATCAACTTGAAAAAATCTGAGTGAAATCATGGTTTGTTTTCTTTTTTTAAAGCACGTCAATGGGGTTTTCTTTCAGATAACTTTCTCAACGTTCACTTGCCTGACAATTTTCAACTTTTTCTCAGTTCACCCTCAGAAGATTAATTTTGTCAGACCAATTTAATTGTCTTGACTCATTATTCATATTGATCCACAACTGAACAACCTTAGAATCACAGTGGCGTGTAACTGCAGACTAGAAAGACAGGAGAAGCCAGAAGAGCTGAGTCTGAAGTCAGGTGGTCTCTGTGCTCATGTGTGAGCACAGACACAAGGCCCTGGGCCGAGGAGCAGGGTGACACACTACTCACTCCAAAACACTTGCAATCAAAATGAGACAATGCCATACCATGTCCACAGTGAGCAGAAACCTGTTCCGATACCAAGTCCCTACACTCAGCCCCACAGTAAAAACTTCGGAGTCCTGGACACAGGTCATGCTGAATAATACCACAGGAATGTCTCTGGAAACAAGCTTTCTTAAAAATTTTGTTCCACTAGAGAGCACTAATGACCAAACTCTTACTGCTGAGTTTTAGCAGAGACAATTTTCCTTTCACTACTTCTACATTTCTTTAATATATTCTATCTCAAAAGGCTTGTCTAAACAGGCCAACGTTCTGATATCCACGGTGATGAGCATAGCATCTACAACCAAAAAGGGCTTCTGGAATTTGTCATAATGCCATCTGAACAACAGCAACAGACTAAGGAGTAGACTGCCAAATCATCGATAGGATCTCTCTTCCTTTTATCTTAAATTTCAGTACAGTTCCAAAGGACTTTCAAACTGCCTATGATGTCAGCCCCGGGGAAGGGTGAGGAGGATTGGTGAGTAGGACGTTGTAGGGTGGAGCATCATTTCACCACTCCAGTGTGACTCAGTGTCAGTCAGAATTATGTTGTGCTTTCTCCGTTATCAAATAGCAACAATGCATTCCCTGAGACTCACAGTCGATCCTAAAGGCTCAGCTAGTTGTGAGGTGCTGACAAAATCCAGAAAGCAAAACCAGATTGTTAAGTCACTATGATCATGGAACCATGAAACCACTAAGTGAGAGCCATGCTGGTGAGCATTGAATATAAAACATTTCTACAACAAATGAAAAACAAATCAGCCACTGAAAGTTTTTCCACTAAAATGAAAGAATTTCAAGGACTTTGTCTTGCCACGGGAGGCATGTTCTTCTGAGGAGTGTTGTCTATAAATCTATTTGACTGCCAGCTTCATGAGTCAAAGCCACCACTAGTGAGGAACTGAAACTCCCTGCAGATCAAATGTTTGAGGTTTGGTTATACCATGTACTGACTCACCATCTCCTTGGCTGTGCCTTCTCCCTCCTCCGTATCTCACACATATGTAATAGTTGGCTCCACACTTCCTCCTCAAATCTGTTCTCTCTTTCATGTTTTCATTGAGACACATCAATCCACTGAATACACTGAGTACATTCAGCTAGAAAAACGTGCGTATCATTTCCTTCTCCACCAATCAGGCATGTCTAGTGATTCCACATCATTTGTCACAGTCCTCCCCTTTGATTTCTAGGTTGTCTATGACATCTCATTTCAACCCTGAATTCTTTTTTTGACCAGAAGCACCAGTTATCTCTCTTTCCAATCTCTGTGCTTCTAGTTCGCCTTTTAATCTTTTTGTTTTGTTTTGTTTTTCGAAACAGGGTTTCTCTGTAGCTTTGGAACCTCTCCTGGAACTAGCTCTTGTACACCAGTCTGGCCTCGAACTCACAGAGATCCACCTGCCTCTGCCTCCCGAGTGCTGGGATCAAAGGCATGTACCACCACCGCCCAGATAGTAGTTCACCTTCCTATTAACATGAGTATTGTCTGTCTTAAATGTCTAAGCAATGAATCATCCTCTAGTTAAATATATCTATTGCTTCATGTTGCATAAATTACTTCATATTCTTTTAGTATAGAATGAGTTAATAAGAACTATCATGTACATATGCAAATATGTCTGCTTTGCAATGACAGATAGTAATAAAAGTAATGCTGCAGAAGGACTTCTGTCTGCCTGCTGATTATAGAAAAATTAATATTCCAAGACAAGACAATTTATGCAAACTAGTAGATGAGTAGATATTTAACTAACTGAGACTGGAACACAGGGTTGGGAAACAGAAAGTCATGAATTCAAATTTTCACTCTATCATCAACAAGATACAAGTATCTGACTATGTCACTATGCCTTTTTTTAAATTTTATTGGTTTTTATTGAGCTCTACATTTTTCTCTGTTCCTCTCCCTGCCTCTCCCCTCACCGACAACCCTCTCCCAAGGTCCCCATGCTCCCAATTTACTCAGGAGATCTTGTCTTTATCTAGACAAGATCTATCTTTATCCCATGTAGATTAGATCAATGTATGTCTCTCTTTGGGTCTCCTCGGTGTTGTCTAGGTTCTCTGGGATTGTGATTTGTAGGCTGGTTTTCTTTGCTTTATGTTTAAAAACCATTTATGAGTTAGTACATATGATAATTGTCTTTCTGGGTCTGGGTTACCCCACTCAAAATGATGTTTTCTAGCTCCATCCATTTGCCTGCAAATTTCAAGATGTCATTTTTTTCTGCTGTGTAGTACTCCATTGTGTAAATGTACCACATTTTCCTTATCTGTTCTTCAGTCGAGGGACATTTAGGTTGTTTCCAGGTTTTATCTATAACAATGCTGCTATGAACATAGTTGAGCACATGTCCCTATGACACTGTTGAGCATCCTTTAGATATATACCCAAAAGTGGTATTACTGGGTCTTGAGGAAGATTGTGTCCTAATTTTCTAAGAAATTGCTACACTGACATCCAAAGAAGCTGTACCAGAGGTCTGACCTCCAAAATAAACAAACAACTCAAGAAATTGGTCATCAAAAGAACAAATGATCTAATAAAAATGGAGTACAGACCTAAACAGAGAACTCTCAACAGAGGAATCTAAAATGGCTGAAAGACACTTAAGGAAATGTTCAGCATCCTCAGTCATCAGAGAAATGCAAATAAAAACAACTCTGAGATCCCATCTTACACCTGTAAGAATGGCCCAGATCAAAAACACTGATTACAACTTATGCTGGAGAGGTTGTGGGGTAAAGAGAACACTCCTGCATTGGTGGTGGGAGTCACTATGCCTTTTAAAGACCAAGTTTACCTATGAAATGGAGAGGTAACTCTGTCTGTGTCATTAAGAAAACTGACCCTATGCTTCTAACACACAGGACCCACTGTGAAACAAGTATCATAGATGTTAGTTGTACATATTATAGATTTAGTTGTACAAGAGGATGGCTTCCTGTAAGAATCTATTTCAAGCAGGCCAACACTGTCTCTCTAGAGATAGGAAGAAAGCAATGGCCTATGTTAGAGGGTCGATCGTATGGATCCTTTACTTGATGCTTTCTGGACATCTCTTTACGCCAGTAGTTCTCAACCAATGGGTTATGATATATACACACATACACATACACACACATACATACATACATATATTTCCTCCTTTAGAGGGATGCTGAATTTGGTCATGGTAATGGCAGTGTGACAGAGGTGTCAATATGTCAGTTCTATACTATAGCATGATGATTCTTCCACCATCCCCACTGAAAGTTTCTCCTTTGGAAGTTCTCAATGGGAAGCTAATATTCTTCAAACCCAATCTTCTAGAGCACATGTTCTCCCATAACCTTGTTGATAGGTAGAAGGCTAAGCCAAAGAGTTCCAGCCAGCCTGCCACCATGTGAATGAGACAATAATTATTATTTTGAGCTGTTGTTTCCAGGATTATTTTTTACATAGTATCTTTGTAGTCATGGCCAACTGGAATATCACCAAAATAAGTTCATTTGGATTTTTCACACTTGACTTTCCCTGAAATAGGAAACTAATATTGATTGACAGGCAGATATATAAATTCACAGATCTGGGATTTTGATGAAATTCAAAACCCCACAAGTCTGAAAGTCTAGAAGGACAGTTAGACAAGAACGTTCCTCCTCACCCAGGAATCTAGAGCCAACTCTGGGTCGATGAGGAGGAGGCAACATAGGAAATAATCCTGAGCACTAAATGACTAGGGTGTCTGATCCAGCAGGTGGAAGGTTCAAAGGTCTACAAAGAAAAGACAAAAAGTGATTATTAGAACAGTAGACTCTATGTATCCAATAGAATCAACAGTAGCATATTCTGTGTGTTGTGGTTTCAGCAACTAGATTGCAACAAAACAAAGAATAAACAAACAGAGAAGAATGGAAACGGCCCAACCATTCTTACAAGATGTCTGAGGCAATAAACGTTAGTATGACAGATTTCTATTTGCTTTTAGAGTGTATGAATCTGCAGATGACTCTGTTATCAGCACATGGGAATAATACTGGGAAGATCTGAGTATACATGTAATTCAGAGAATTGGTGCAATGTGTTCCTGATTTGTGAAAGAGCTGCATTATTATCTTTATAATTTGCAATACAGAGAATATAGTAACAAGTGCAGGTAAATTTGTAAGTTTGGTGTTGGACTGTTAGGAAAAATTTGACTTCTTTTATTTCTTCACTGGAGTGTAGGGAAACATAATCCAGAGGAGGATGGATACAGATGGAAGGGTGCCTATAGACGGGGAAAACTTTAAGTTACAAAATAAAAATATTTCAACATATGAGATTGAAATATGTGAAAGAAAATAGCCTCCCAGGACTATTAGTATACCTCTTCATAAATTTATTAGAGATTTGAGATATGACCTTTGGCTCTGGTGAATCACAAATGATTATCTGCTTATTTTAACAATGTGAGTCATAATTTTCTTTTGAATTTTGTGAGTTTTTAATATTAGCATAATACTTGCTTAGTTTATTTCTAAAAATCTCTCTCGGTATTGGAGATAATCTCATACTTTTGTTCATAATTTCTGACATAGAGAATATTTCTGTTCTTTTAAGGTCATGAAATCTATTTTCCTCCTTCCTTAGTGTAATTTTATGCTTCCATT
This sequence comes from Myodes glareolus, assembly GCF_982192425.1. NCBI lineage: Eukaryota > Metazoa > Chordata > Mammalia > Rodentia > Cricetidae > Myodes > Myodes glareolus. The sequence goes on along the minus strand of NC_142042.1, from coordinate 24,249,719 downwards.
ATATGTACAGAGAAAGTCAGGAAAATACAGGGTTTGAATCTGAAATTCATTTTAACTTAACAAATTTCATTGAGACCTTGAGAGGTTAGAACACTCATTAAACTAGTAATATACCTACACAGAGAATTAGGCCTGACAAACTTCCAGGAAACTTGTGCTATCAAAGGTCCCAATCCTTCTATTTCCAACAATAACTAACATTCCAGTTCTATGGAATTGTGGATTTCATTTTGCATTGGTAAGGAGCAAACAGAGATTGGTTGGCTCTATATATTATCTAGAGAATCAGATTTTGGGAGCAAAATCCAATGGTACCGGTCAGCAAACTGTCCATGGAATCAGCCCCTTGTGACTTTTCCTGACTCTCTGATTGTATTTTTTCTGAAGTTGCAACATAAATTGGGCTAAAGTATTAACTAGACATTTAGTTAGATATGAGAAAGAAATCAATGTTGCTAAAAGTTGATTTAACAGTCAGAGTAATATAATCTGCTATGAATCTTATTTTAATATTTAATGAGTAAAACTTTTGAAATCTCTATTTTTGCATTGAGTCTCTCTTACATGGTAGAAATTTGTTTTATCTACAAGTACAAAAAGAAAAAGAAGGAAGGTAATTTCAAAGAAAATTATAGAGTATAGACATTAACACATAAAAGTCAGACGTGGTAGTAGATGACTCTATTTCTATCAGTCACAAGACTGTGGAAGATGGGTGGCGAGTTTGAAGCCAGCATAGTCTACATAATCAATTCAAGACCTATATGAGTAGTGACAAGACTTGGAATTAAAAAAAAAAGATGAAAAAGGAGGCTGGCATATACAGTACATTTAATATAGTCATAGAACCAAAAAAGGCACTTTCTACTGCTATGAATTTCAAAATAACATGAGAAATATCCAGATATTAAGTACATATTCTAAGTAACTAGTCACTTGGAAACAAAAAATAACATGAGAAATATTCAGATATTAAATATACATTCTAAGTAACAAGTCACATGGAAACAGAATGTTTAGATGGTTGTAAAATCTGAAACCTTAAACAAAAATTGATTTTACTCAAAGATGCTCATCACAGAAGAATGGGTAGCATGGACACCCGTGAACCAGCCTCCGTCCTAGAAGTTCATGAAATGTTACTCAGAACAGTCCCATTGCTGCCAGTTCCTCACCCCAGCAAGTGCAATCTTCAAATCATGATGTAAGTGTCTGAATCTCTCCCCACTCACAAAAGCCTAGGAATACTTTCCCAAACAGCTGAAAACATTTGGGGATGGAAAAAGGAAGTTTCAGCCAGTGTGATCAGCATTTGTTGTTTGTGGTCCTCACCCTGCATTGATGGTCGTGCACCTCTGAGCCATCTGTGTCTGAACCTGAGGATGCCCACTGATGTTGCAATAAATCATTATTTACATGTTTATTAAAATTCTCTTCAGAGAATTTTTCTTTTGATAAACATAGTCTGTTTCTCTGGGGTTAATAATTTGCATGACAACTTGTGTATACACTTGTGTTTATGTTTGTCTTCAGAGATATATCTAAGTCTCTGAATTTGGAAAGTGTGTATATGTGTGCGCGTGCGTGCACACGCGTGCACACACACACGGGCACACACACGTGTGAATCTTTCTGAAACTAAGATCCTTCAGCTGATGAGAAAGTGGAAAGTAGCTGACTCAGCGAGGCATTATTTGTTTTTATGACTTGTATAATAAACAGCTATTTTGACCTTTCTCCTTGACACAGAATAGACAGTTTTGAAATGTACAGATTTTATTTGCACAGCCAAAGGTGCAGGAAATAGTGCTCCAGTAACTGCTGCATTTGCTAAAGGCAGCTCATTATCAGTAATATGTAAAATGGGAGGTCACAACTGGCTGACAAACTGTCTCTATCCATGTGGCTGTATTTCTCAGTTGGAGCCTCGATGGCAATCTGTTTAAGCTGACTCTTCATTGGACTGAATTTCCAGGAATTCCAGTTTATATCGTTGATCACTGCCATCATTATACAAGGTATATTTGTCCATCATTGTAATGATAACAATGTCCCTACCTATTTTAAATGCCCCAAAGTGGCTTAATACCATCCTAGGTTGTGAACCATCAAATGAAAGTTAGTAAGCACATTATTGACTAATATATTTAATATAAAATTGCCAAGTGAATATCCATCTTACTATCAGGTCATCTAATAGCCCACTCCAAAATTCTTTTGTTAGACTGTCTAATGTATGGTGAATCTTTTTCTCTGGGTTATTCTACACTGGACCACTGCTAACTCCCTCCCGGATTCACCTTCTGCTGCCTGGAAGATAGGGTGAAGGCTTTGAGACCTTCAAAAGTCTTTACGTCCTTTGTATTTTCTCTTAGACGCCTTCTGATACTTGCATTCCATCCACTGTTTTCCAACTTATGGTTTAATCTCCCAGCGGCAAGAGAGTCCAGGCTGAGTTGTACCGACTTTTACTTGAAGAGAAGATGAATGATGTTGGGAGACAGATTGCTATAAACCTGAGTTAGCAGCATTGCTAGGCAGGTGGAAGAACTAATTCAAAAAGAAAGCTCCAAGGAAAAGGAGATCAAACCAAAGGTTAAATGCCATCAAATAGAATACATGTAAAACAGAGGAGAAAAAAACCATGAAGTGTTGGAATTATGCAACATCTAAATATCAATTATAAGGCACAGGAGCATCCACTGAAGGCAATCAACAACAAAACAAAACCCTTCTTTATGGTTCTGCTACAGAGTTAAGGAAGATTCGTGAATTCCGACAGCTGAGGAACTTGATTTCTGGGCAAGGAAACGAAGAGGAAAAATAGTACTAATTAATTCTGCATCAAAGCAAGAACCCTCATTTAGATGTGAACTGACTCTTGGAGATTATGATTTTCTTGGGTGTGCACATTTGTTTCTGTTTTATTTTTTGCTGTTGCTTAAGGTTTGATTTAAGTCAAAGGTTTTACCTATGTCTACTCTTTAATTTGGTGTAGGACTATATTCTGCTGCTGGCCAACACAGTGGAAATTTTGTAAAGAGGTAAATATCTTTAGTCAGGTATCATGAAGCCCACATATGATACAGCTCTTTATTCTCACAGAGCAGAGTAGAGGTGGAGTTCTCTCAAAATTAAAATTAATAACTTATTGGGGGGATGTGTGTATAGTGACACACACACACATGTGCGCGTGTACACACACACACACACACCACCACCACCACCACCACCACCACCACCACCACCTGAAAAGAAATCCAAGCATATGAAAAAATAATTATAGGCCGTCTTCTCTGTGTAAAATCCTCGGCCAAAAAAATGAAGTTAGGAAATCTTTACTTCTCACTCAATGCCACTAGGCAAAGCTATTTTACAAACCAAGAAGCTCCAAACTATTCGAGTTTCTTATATATTGGTGATGTAATATTCTGTATTGGCTAGATTTTAATCTATTCTTTATTATTTCAAATTTTATATTTTAAAGTACCTTTGAGTGCATGTGGACTGACCTTATAAAAGAGTAAATTGATATTATTATATTTGTATGTAAAGAATAATATTAATAGCATACTCTCTTATATTTCACAAAATCAAAGTTAGAAAAATGGCAAAAGAATACATAGAGATTTAAATCTATATGTGCTAGCCAAGAATTTCTTAAGTTATTGGTCTGTGTTGATAGTGGAAAAGATGGCATAAGGAGAAATAAATGAACTTCTAGGGTTTCATCAAAAACTAAAGAACTCATTAGTGTAAATGGTAATAGGATCTTTGGAAGTATATTTGTGCTTAAATTGGTCTATGATGGGAACATTTATTTATTTCAGAACATTTGTTCTAAAAAAATGGAGGATCTTAAAAGACAGAAGCTGGGAAAGTTTGCCACCCAAACATGAGGATCTGAGCTCAATGTCAAAATTCATGTAAAAACAACGGATGTGATGAAGAATACTTCTGATCCCAGGTCTCACTGCCCATTCAGCCTAGCCTAATAAACAGTCCTGAGGCCACTAAGAGGCCCTGTCTCAAAATACAAGGTGGATGGTGTCTGAGAAAGAATGACTCTATAGGTGTTTCTCTGGCCTCTATGTATTTAATAATACGTGTACATACCCTGAAACACAAACACACATATACAAAACCTGATTTAAAAAACAACTTTAGCTTTTAATAGTTTATTGAGCATTTAGTAAACTGTAAACCTAGGATCTACCTAGATTTTACAGAGAGCTGACTAAAGAATTAAAATAGAAACAGAGTGTGGGTAAATGATCTTGAGTCTACTATATCTTTCAGGATTGTAATAATTGCTTGCCTCTTCCGCCTTGTTTCAGTGCCAATACATCCACCACCATTATAAATGATCAGCGCAGAAACTTTGCCTTTCTCTTCAGCAGGATGGAAGCTTTTAGCCTAGAGCCCAGACATTCATGAGAGGGCGTTTCTCAAGGTTTATCAGATTTGCTTCATTTGTGCATTCCTTGATCAAACAAGTCAATAAACCTAGTGGTCTTTGTGAAATCCTCTGTGGGCCACTGCTAGAATTTGACTATAAAGCATATTCTACTCAAAGCAGGATGACTGTATTGATGTTCATGACTCTGGGTACCTGTGTCAACTTGGACCTGTGTCTAACAAACCTTCTGAAACACTTTTCTTTCTCTTTTCACTCCTGTGTATAATACATTTGCAAATGCCAAGGTCTGATTAGAATAGACTATGGGAATCATTGCTGTCTTTCTGTGGTGTTTCAGCTTTCTTTCTTCTTAGGGAAGAGCCATACCTTCAGCCAGCAGTCCCAGGATCTAAAAACAGACTTAGATAGATGCCAAATGTAGGTAAGGGATGGGAACATCTTTTGATTTTTTTTTTGAGTGACTGCGCTCAGCCTCCATCTTCCTTCATTTTGCTTCATGCACTGTAACTTAACTAGATTACATGCACACACATCTTTCTCTTATGTAATTTCCATTATACTCTCTACCTCTATAGATCTCCGTAGGCCTTCTTCTGCCTGCCATTCTGATGTTACTGCTCATTATAATAATTCTACCAACTGGAGTCTGACAGTTCAGCATTGCCACCTTGTCGCCATTAATTAGGGCCCCTATGAGTCCCACTGTTATCAAAGAATCTGGTTATTATCAGTGCGGCTAACAACATCACTTTTCCTTTGGTACATGAAAATTTCCCTCAGAGATCATAGTGGTCTGATAGGTTCTCTGACTCAGCCAATGCCCATTTATGTGAGTCTTTGCTGTCTCACAGCTGTAGCTTTAAACAGTTCTGTCACTTCTACCTCAGAGTAGAGCCCATCAATTTGAAATGTGAGGTGTCCTTCTATACATTGCAAATATGTGTTGTTTTATTGGTTGATGAATAAAGCTACTTTGGCCTATGGCACAGCAGAATATAACTAGGCAGGAAATCCAAGCAGAGATAAAGGTGAAGAAGGGCAGGGTCAAGAGAGTTGCAAGCAAGTGACCAGAGCAACAAGATGTATTAGAAAACAAGTAACACCAGGAACCCATGTGGCGATACACAGATTTTTAGAAATGGGTCAATTTAAATGTAAGAGCTAGCTAATAATAAGCCTGAGCCATCAGCCACACAATTATAATTAATATAAAGTCTCTGAATGATTATTTAATAAGAGGCTGTGGGACTGGGTGGGACAAAGAAATACTTTTAGCTACAGATTTGTCCAGACTTCGATGAGAAATCCTCATTCTAGCACCTTATCTTACCTTCCAGGTACTTTGCACCAATTTCAAATCCTGTAACCGGGGATTACAGCACTCTTGTGTGGATAAATACTTTTGATTCAACAATCTTACATTGGTATCCCATGTTTATTATTCTGGATCCTTATGACATATATTGGATAGCTTTTCTTTAGGTTACAACCCCTTTGCTACTTTAGTAGATTATCTACATGAAGTAAATTGTGACTTAATCCTAGTTATTGGCTTAGTGTCAGGCAGAGTTGAGACATGGGCATGACTGCAAACGGAACAGAATGGGAATGGTTGTGCATCTCATAGAAAACACATTTAATATTGCAAAGAAGAGACCACAATCAAAGAAAGACTGGTCTACTAATTAAGAAGGAGTGTTTTCAGTGATTCAGAAAAATCTGGAGATTTAAAGTTTGGGAGTGCTCCAATCCAGGTATCCATGTCACGGGTTTCATAATCTTACTCTTTCCTGTTATTGAGCTGGAGAATCCTCCTAGCATTGGGAATTCTGTGTCCCCAGCACTCAGTTCCTAAAAAAAACCCATAATCTTCAGTCTTTGCTTTTCACTGGCCACAGACAACCCTCTTTATATTAGTGATTGATTTGCCCCACCATTTTCCAATATAGCAGTGGCCCCTAGAAATAATCATCCTATTCAAAATTCCTTAAAATTACCATTGCCACAATTTCTCAAACTCCCGAGATGGTGAACCTGCCACTGAATTAATTTTAGCATCTACTTTCAGTTTTGTGCCTCCAAAATTTTTTTTTAATAATTTCACTGCAACTAAATGTCAGATACTGACAGTGATCCTTCTGTGGCTGCTGAAGAGATTTTTATTGCAATCTGACTGACAGGTGACCTAGCTCCATACATTTACTGTAGAGTCTGCTTCAAGTTCAAAGGTCACAGGTCAAATTTGATGAGACTTTAATGGATTGGGTAGTTACTCCTCTCAACAACAATTGGCCAGTATGAGAAGAAAATCTAAAGCTTTGACAAAAGAAACAAATCATGCTGTAGTTACAAGGGATGACTCATGGGATTTTATAAGGTACTCTACAGTTTGTGGATACTTCATAGTAGTTCCAACTTGGAAAATGGGGATGCCAGCTGTTCATCCTCTTTAATTGACCACACATTGTACATAGGAAGCACAGTAGAGTGAGAAATAATATTGAAAACTGCCTCTTAGTGGAAGACAAGGGGTAGGCAGAGCTCATCATAGTTCAAAGTCACCGCCACCATTAGAGGAGTAAGGGTTTTCTTCTTTGGGAGGTGAGAAAAATTAAGGTAGTGTAGCACATTTTAGTAGAAAAGTTAGTAAACCGTACAGGGGGAAAATCGGTCAACTATATGTGGAAGAAAACCATGCCTATAATTGGGGGGAGCAAGGAGGGATTATCTCAGTGTTGAGAGGTTATCTAAGCAGAAGATGAACAACTCCCTTACTATGCCTTAATAGAGGCAAAAGGAAGATTTACAGACTAATGGCGAAAAGAGTAAGAGATTGTATAAGTCAGGATTCTGTTTGAAAATTGGACAAAAAGGAGAAATGCATTATGGAGCATTGACTGACATGATTTCAGAGCCTGAGGAGTCCTATAACATACCATGTTCAAGCTGAAGGCTCACAAAACCTGGGGAGCCCAATTGTGAGTCACAGTCTGAATTCAAAGTGCCAAGAATGCACTGATGTGTGAAAGCAAGTGCTAAGAGATCTTCCAGACCACAGGGAGAGACATATTTTCTTTCTTCCACACTTTTCCTCCTTCTGGACCTCCACATGCTGCATGATGTCCACCAACATTGATAGGGGTGATCATCACAAATTCAAACACTGGGCTTTCCCCAGAACACCCCAGCACTGTTCTGAGATAATGTTTTGCCAGAAAGCTGAATAACCCTTTGTTCTGTTTAGTTGACATAGAAAATTAACCATCATAGACATAACAAGGAATAGAGAATGACATCAAGATTTCTGATATAAAAAGTTGAAATTTCTACTAATTACTCATTCAGTTCAGGGAGTATTTCAGAAGAAAGATGCCCGATAAGAAGTTATATATAGAAGTCTAGAGTGGAGATTTGCCTTCTGAACTCCGTAGCATATGGATGAATTTCAGTGTCACTAGATTGGCTCAAATGAAGAAGGGGGTGAACAGAGAAAGGAAAGAAAATGATTCTCTGATGTCCAACCCTGAACCAGTTCATCACTGGGAGATTAGCCACAAGAGTGATTTTCTAAAAGCTATGGGGGAAATGTCAGGTGCAACTTACAGGAAATAGAAGAGGCAGGCTGAAGTCATGTTTAAATCTAGCAAAGGGCAAGCACTGGAAATCTTTATCCACAGCTAACTGAAACTGGTTCAATGTGCCAAGTTGAAAAGAAAGCATGACTTTTCAAGTGTGCTTTGGAGAAATTTCACTGCAAAAGAAGTGACTGGAGCTGTAGTTGGGGAAGAAATGGGATGAGCTAGGAAAGCAAAGCAAACGGGTTTTATGTCACAATGGTAATGACTGAGTTGATGGGAATAACTTGTGATGGAAAGGGGGCCTTTCTATGGTGAATTTCTTGAGCAAAGTTCCTAGTGAAAATGTGGTGTGTTTGAACATTAAATAGGAACATCCAGCGTTTCTTCTCATAAGAGGAAAGAAAGAATGTTGAGCAATGATCATTAATGGCTCACTGTTAATGTGATAGGTGGGGTTTATGGAAGTTTTCTTCCCATGGCTTTTATGAATTAACTCAGTAAAGTAGAAACTGGAAGAAAGAGTGGGAAGGTGGTGTCATAGGTTTGAAGACAAAAAATACAAAACAGAGGAGGGAGAAACGTGTTGTAAATGCTGTATCATTAAAATCCTACCTGAACAACTGTAGCAAAATTAAAATGAGACATAGACTCATAGAATATATTTCCTAGTCAGAGACACAGGAGTGAAGGAAGCCATTAAGCTCTGTGTTTTCAAGGTAAAGGGTTTTCTCTAATTGTGTTCACCATGAGAAAGTCAAGACAATGAGGTCTATGAAAAGAGGGTATTCAAATTGATTGATTATGGAAATTTGAAAATTGTTGCAAGAGATTTCTTATAGTAAAGATGCAGGGAAGCAAGGGTGTGGTAAAAGTGTGAGAATGGTGAGAGGTGTGAAATGAATTTTACATTCTGAGGTGGGGTTTAGGGAATATATGTGAATCAAAGATTTAAGGGAATTGATGGGGATTTCCCTCTGTATGCCGTGTTTACCATTAATGAATACAGAAACTGATTTGGACCTATAGTTGGGCAGAACTTAGCTGGCGGGGGGGGGAACTAAACTGAATGCTGAGAGAAAGAAGGGCAGAGTCAGAGAGAGTAGTTACAGGAGACAGATGCTGGGAACTTTGGCTGGTAAGCCACTGCCACATAGCGATACACAAATTAATGGAAATGGGTTAAATTAAGATGTAAGAGTTAGCCAACAGGAAGCTAGAGCTAATGCGCCAAGCACTGATTTAATTAATACGGTTTCCGTGTGATTATTTTGGGGCTAAGCCGCCAGGACAAACAAGTGCCCCCTCCTACAGGGAATGACCTAAAAAGAGAGATGGTTGATCTAGAGTGTGGCCATAGAATTTTGAAAGACTAATAGATAATCAGTGTATTAGAAACATTATACACCAAGGGTTTGCAAGCCCTTGGGATCTAAAATGGAATTGTGGCAGAGTAAGCCATGAACTGAAGGAGCATGTTTCAATGACTTAAGAGGAGCCCAGAGTTCTTTAGATGACTTAAACGAAGTGCAGGTCGCAGTATGGCATGATGTTCATAGTACTAAAGCAAGGGAGTGAAAACCTGCCCAGGGAATAGGATACTTTGAGTGGTGATGAGGACAAAGGCACAGCTTTCTGGTTGACTCCTCAAGAGGAGTATGTAACCTCCATAAAGTAAATGCAGGGCAGCCAGTACAAGAAGATAAAGGGACTTCCACAGATCCTGAGGATCTCGGTGATAATGGATAGACAATCTCAGGAGCTAGGGGCACATGGATGGTTAATGGTAGGTATATAGAGCCATATGAAAACTACAGTGTGGAAAATAAACAAGGTCCTGGGAATTGAGAGTTTCTGGTGAAACAGTGAAAAGGTACTGTGTTTTGATAGAAACATCGCTGATCACCGGTCAATAGTATAGGGGGCAAGTGTGGCAATGAACGTGCAAGGGTTAGAATTTTCAGCCTGTTCTTGACATCTTGACTTCTGGAGACCAGAAGAGAGATATAGTTGACTATGTAGTTATGCATGCAACCACAATGCCTCTGAAACCCTTTCTATGGGGACAAAAGTCTAAATTATTGGTACCATTATGGGCTTCTAAATGAGCAAGTTGAAATGGGCAGCAAGAGCCTCTATGTTATAATTCTCACATAAAATAGATAATAATTTTCTATAAAATAAATTATGAAACAATGAGAGTTTGGATATTTAATGAGAATAAATGGATTATGGAGTTATTGCATAGGAAGAATAACAGAAACTTATCAAAGTTGACCTGCTGATAAAACACAAAGTCTGAACCTCAGTTTCTTTGAGGACCGTGAAGCATCATTGTCTGTAGACCACTTATCCATGCAGGGACACCTTTTTTTAGGGGATTGTCTGTCATTTCAATAACTTTTCTGAATCACTTTCCTTGTGCCAGAAAGCTTCTCTGTACCTTAGATCAACTCTAAGCACTCACTGCTTTGCCTGTAGAATCTCCTTCCTGTTTCTGCAAAATCTAAAATGTCCTTCAGGGACAGAATGCCCCTTCCAGTCCAGTCATCTTATCCAAATTAAGTCAGCAGGGTCCTTTCAGAGCAAACCAAGCAATCAAAAAGGGCAGCTGACTGCAGAGTTCCTGAACACTTTAAATCCCCCTTTCTCATGTGACTTTAAAACTTACATACAATGTAATTCTGTCCTGGTGCCTCAGTCACCATCACTGTTTTGCTTTTTGAAAGTCCTCATCACTGTAGTCATATTCAACAGCATGGCCTTTGTGTGCCTGTGTTTGCTCAGCTTTTAATGACAGTTTCCTTTGTCTCATACTCCTTTTCCCTTTTTCTCACGTAAGTCCTTCTACTTGAAGAAGACTATGAAGTCATCCCTGGAAAGTTACAGGATGAAAGTTTCCTGAGTGTTCTCTTGTTTTATTTGACTTATTGTCATGTGAATACTTCCAATACTTCCCTTTATAAAGGAGGAGAGGTAATTGTTGTTAGATGTGTGTGTGTTTTAATGTTGTCTGAGTACTGTTTATTAAGATAATTTCTCAGCACTTATATATCATGTATATAGTAATGTATATAGTAAATGTTCACGAAATATTTATTTGATGAAACTGTGCTAAAGAACAATCTTGTCTGGAAAGGAAAAGCAAATGGCTATTAGCTGAGCGAAGAGACAACAGTAAATTAAAAATTCCATAGGAATAAGACTTTTAACTCATTGCGTTTTTTTCAGAGCATGGTAAAATTTTATTGAATGAATAAGATTAAAGTTGAATAATTACACTCATATTTAACATTCAATCTCAAGAGACCTTCAGGTACTATATGTGTGGGGAGATACCTTACTATTCCAATTCAAATGCACATTTGGTAAAACTACAACAGCGAAAACAGCGACTATTTTCTCAGAGTAAACCTTTAAAAAATCTGAATAGACAAATGTTTTCTGAAGTACAATATTATCCCAAAAGCCATTTTTCTTTCCTCTTACCAAGCTGCTTAATTTTAAAAATGCTCATGTTACTGAAATCTATTCAATTTTTAAAAATCAATCACTCTCACGCTGACTATTTTAAGTGAGCATGACACTTTGCAGGATCCCATAAATAAATAAAACGGGCACAGCTTTGTTTATGTCGGGAACCTTCTGTTAAGCGCTGCTTCTATTTATTTACTTTTAAATTATGCCAGATTTCTGCAAATTTGAGTCAGTTTGGGGATCAACTTGAAAATTTAAAGACTGGCTATTTACTTTGCTTGTGATACTTTGCAATTACATTAGCGCATAGATTTGAGGGCCGGTAGAAGGCATTATGGGAACATGTTCAAAATGGACCAAAGTGTTAAACTAGATATGCTATGCTCCTAAAATTTTATGATTTCTCTTAACCTAATTTCCTTTAACGTTTCCATTCTTTTTTCTTTCTCTACACATCCAGAGAATTTTAGCTCCCATCCCTTATACTTACACTTGGCTAGCCAGTCCATGATTTGTATAGTCCAGTACAAAAGGTCTGGTGATCATGAACACAGATAGGACTCCTTAAAGACGAGTAGAGAAGTCAAAACGCCCCAGAAAGCCATGCTATTCAAAATAAAGCCCACTGAATAGGCATTCATGAGTGATATTATGATTCACTAATTTGCTCACAATAAAAAACTAACTCCTATTACTTCAAACTAACTGCCTCTCATACATAATTTGGCATGATTCATGAAGCTTACTTAAATCTGAGTAGCCTTTCAAAGGTAGTAAAAGTCAAGTGATAGTCAGGGCAGGAAACAATGGTATTTCTAACCAACAGTAATGAATCTATTAGAATCTCCTCAGACCTTAACAGTAACATGGTTTCTATCCTCAACACTGTCATGTTCTTCAGGGCAATCCCATCTTTAGTCCCATAAATGACATGTTTAGAAGTTTCATTGTCTTTGACAGTGGTTGGTTTAATATGTGTACCTGGGGTCTAATTTTACCTTGGAGGAGTTAGACAGTAGTGCTTCTAGGCAATATTTTCATGCTAAATATTTAGACACATAACAAATCCTTTCTCTTTCTTTGAATATCCTTTATGTCTAGGTATGAGGCCTGAGTCTTATGCAGTGGTAACTTTGAGGAAAATATTCTGATGGAGGTGACAAGGTGAAGGGATGACTCCAGAAGACACAAGAGGAATCATGTCACCCATAACATTGATAAGCCATGGCTATTTCTTGCTTGGAGCCAGCTCTCCTCTGAACTCATAATTTCAACCAGTCAGTGTAAGTGTCTCTTCACAGGTTCATTTTCATTCTGACAGTCTTTTGTCTGTGGCTGAAGAATAAATTTTACTACAAGCTTTCATATCTGGGCTTCTCCAAGAAGGGTACTGGACAGCGAAGCATATAGGTAAGCTGTGGGTCTTTTATCCTGTCACTTGTATTATTTTAAATAAAATGCTGATTGACCAGTAGTCAGACAGGAAGTATAGGCAGGACAACCAGGCAGGAAGTTGAGGCGGGACAATGAGAATTCTGGGAAGAGAGAAGTTTCAGTCTGCAGTCCCCATCCAGACAGAGAGGAAGCCAGACACAGAGCAATCAAGATGTGACTGCCTCACTGAAAAAGGTACCAAGTCACGTGGCTAACACAGACAAGAATTATGGGGAAATATAAGTTATAGGAGTTAATAAGGAGCCTGAGCTACTAGGCCAATGAGTTTATGATTAACGTAGACCTCTGTGTGTTTATTTGGAACTGAACCGCTGTGGGTGGCATGGCTGTGGGTGGCATAGAGGGACCAGGTGAGACAGAAACCTCAGTCAACATAGATACAGTTCTTGTTGGCACTATTCAAATTTAGGACTCTTGAAACTTGGTAAAGAAAGGTGGGTAAGTCAATCAGTGCTTCTCCCGGAAAGCAGAGTGCTTACTCTTCGTTAAGCCCGAGTTTGCAGGTATAAACATTTTTAAATATGGAAACATTCCAAAAGGGAAAACTATGTTGTCATCATGTAACTGAACTGAGGCATATTACAAACAGGAAAAAAAATCTATGCTTCAAACAAAGACACCCATACAAAATTTTAACAATGGACACAGAGACTAGACTGGGACCAATGGGCTCCTTTTCAAACAATAGTTATTCCAACTAAAAATTACATTCCTATGACTATTCAATCTGTGTTCCCATTTTAGTTATTATTTTTCACCTTCCAAATTATAGACAACCCCTACCCTAGCAGCAATAAATTAATACAACCGAGAATTTTATACCATTTACACTCTATTTGAAACTGGGATGCATGGTAAGTGTGTTTTAGGTGAAATGGCTAAAGATATACTGGCATATGATTTTAATCTTACCATAGATATATTTCTATAGGCTATTTAAAATATGAGATACAATTTTTAATATTAGTAAGTGTGGGCATGATTACTTACACACTACTAACTAACTTAGGTTACTAGCCAGGCCATTTCTGGTCTCCATTAGTGCCCTTGTGGAAAGTAGACCCACAAGAACACGGCATGACCAGGAGAACAAGGAACTGGATGTCAGCCTCCACTGCTCCATTTGGCCAGCACTGCTGTGCAGGGAACAGGTCGGGCAAATGTACACAGATCTTAACTTGCAAATTCCAGGGCTTAGATGGGCAGGTGTTAACATGGTAAAGAGTACCATAAAAGCTGGTAAACTTGAGGCTCCATTATTAGAAGTGGACCCAGGCACCATTTCCACAATGCAGCAAACAGATACCCCAGTCGTTCACTCCTTAGTTCCAAACAAAAGATGTTTTGAGAACAAAATTCAAACGGTTGGCGGGCAATGCATGATTCCGACTGAAGAGAGGACTGGGATGTCTCCTCGATGGAAGGGACTCTTATTGCCTAGCCTCCTGATTGATTTTCATCCAAGGCAAATTCCAAGAGGAAAAGACCACAAAATGGAAGTGGACGTTTTAAAAGGGGGCAAGTGCAATATCATGCTGAAGACACAAAGAAAAGGAGTGTAAAACTGAGAGCTCTTCAAGGTGGGAGGCTGTATTTTCAGGTAGTTTGCTGCTATAGTGCTGTTCTACTAAATAGCTTTAACACTTTGCTAACATTAATTAAGCCTCACAAACCCTGTGAGATAGGTAATTACTATAATTAAAGTGATATTTCAGACTGGTAAAATGAGACTTAAAATACCCAAGGTCAGAGGAAAACCGTAAGGCCTAGTTTAGCAGCTCAGTTATACATTCTTCCATCAGATGACTGCACCCTATAAGCGATCCTGTTTGTTTTATGTCTTTTCCTCTCTGTATGCTTAGATTAAGATACAAGGATAGGATAAGCAAATGTGATTATTGAGACATTAGACTACAAGTTAATTAAGGAAGCTTGAAGATGATATGAAACAATATCTAAAAGAATGATCCATATTCCATACACACACACACACACACACACACACCCCATGGCAAATCCATTTCAATTAATGGCATCTTTTTTTTTTTTAAATCGCTGAGTGCAACAAAGAATCAAGAAATCAAAACATGTAAAACGTTCTCCACATTACATCACAGCATATAAAGGCCATCATTACTTTGGAAAGAGAACACAGCAGACAGACAGAAGGACATCTTCTGGTTGCTATAACTACAGAATAGCAAAGGTCATCACTTGAGTGGAGTGGGGATCCTGCCTGGATTGAATTTTAACAATTGGGTGAGATTATCGAGAATTCTTCCTCTCAATGGAGGGAAATGGAAATGTGCTGTTTATATTTTTAAGGATAGTTGGAAATAAACAATGGAAACATGCGGTTTTAGAAATAAAGTGTTAAGATGAAAATATTGACCAACTTGGATTTTTTGCAAATGAAGCAATTTAGGTTATAATAGTAGCCTAAAACTTCAAATCTAGGAGAAAAAATAAATTCTATTGCAAACATTTTTATTAAAAAAATTCTTCATGGGATTTAAAAGTAGGGGAATCAAGATAGGGATGAAAAAGCCCATCATAGTGGTACAGGCTTTCCAGCCCAGCACTGTGGAGACACAGGCAGGGAGATCTCTGAATGCAAGGCCAGCCTGGTCTACAGAGCGAGTTCCAGAGACAGAGAGATTTGATGTCTGCACAGAAGTTATATAAAGCTCGTCCCTTTCTCCTCAGTCACAGAAAGCACTAGCAGACACAGATTGAATTGGGGATTTGACTGAGAACCGTGCGGCATCTCAGAGGGGCTGTTTTCTTTCCAGTGTTCTGCACAGCCTGTTGGATAACACCAAGACAGGATCTGAGGGCACAAACTGACTCTGCTCCTGGACTCAGGCTGCTGTCACACTATGTGTCTGTTGACAGAAGAGTGCCAGGTGACAGAGAAAGTCAGTTTATCATTGCAAATCTCTCCACCGCATTTCCATACCTGATGCTGCTTTTTATTGGTGACCATTTGAAGAGAGCCCCCTTCAGAGATCACACAGCATCAAGTCTGAGGTCCAAGTCTGATTTCAAGGTTGTTTTCTGATCTGTTATTTTAGCAGTTGCTCACCATCCTTGAGAGTTTTCACAACCAACTGTTTTCTTTTTCCTTTAAAGCTAAATACACTGAAATAAGTCTGAAAAGTTTTCTATAACTCAGTGAGCAAAGCATCCCAAATACTCATGGCAAAGCACAAGGAAACGCTCTTTTAATCCTCATCATGCTAAGTGAGCCTATGGTAAGATCAGCCTTCTGGAGATGTCCCCTTTTTTGGTTATTGTAGAAAGTATGCAGATTTTTGTGCTTGGGGATAATTTCTCCTGTGTTGCTATAAGCATCTTATAATTTTGTGGAAACAGGTAATTATATGACAGGAAGAAATGCCATAATAACTAAGCATGGAGCAAGACCAAACTTGGTCCCGTGAAGAACAATTAAACAGATGTAAGTAAAGCCCAGGATAGCTCTTGCCATGCGTTTCTCTGGTGTACAAACTGTATATAAGAACAGGTAAGTGTGCTTAGCTTGCTAATGACAAGGTGTCCTATGCGACCTGTGGAAAATGGGTCTGAATAAGCAGCATTCTCAGAGGGAGTAATGGAAGCCGACATCACCTAAAATGTGTCTCTATGCCATTTTAATTCCGATTTATGACACTTCCATTAGTTACATTATTACTGCTTTCTTTGTTGTTTTGCAAATTTTCATTTGGGCAATCTAACTCTGTTTTATCTGTCCTTAGGTATTTAAGGAATCATAATTTGTTCCTAGTTGTCAAACTTTCCATAAAGCCACAGAGAACCTGTCTCTTACAGTGGTAATCCCAAAGGGCAGTTATTAGTAAAATAGCTCCCAGGAGGAAAAGGAATCTCAAGGTGAGATTCAGAACTATATAGTCCACAGCAGCTTATTCTCCTCGCAATACTGTGGATTGGGGACTGCCAGCTATCCATCAAGATATTTTTCCCTTCCCAGTAATAAAGTTGCTTCCAGGAAGTAGCCATCCAGGGATCTTTGCAGTCCCATGTGGCAAGTTCCCAGTTTTGGGCAAGTACATGGTAGCTTGCTTGAGTAGTGTTGTATTTGACTTGAGGATCAGCCCATCTTACCTCCTCTGTGCCCTTCTGCCAGCTCAGCAGAGGAGACACTGATGCCGGAGCCTCAGGACAGACGGAGAGAGCTGAGCAGCCCTCTAACCTGGAATGACCCTCAGAAGGACAAACGATATGTTTCTATGGTTTCCCACGGATATATTTGCGGGTTTATTTGTTATAACAGTTGTAACCACCTTTTCATGGATTCTGCGATAATGACAGCGGTATGGATCAAAGAAGCAGGCTAAAGATACAAATGACTTGCAACTAGTTGGAAGTTGGGGCAAACATCGTGTAGCACAATCCTTATGTTTTAGCGTTTCACGTAATTATAGATCCTGATGAGAATCAACTGAAAATTAAAAGAGGTGAGTGGTTTTCAAAACTCTGGCATTTTTTTTTCTTGGAAGCAACAATACAGGGCATAGACTAATGTTAGAGATTGTGGACATAAAAGACCTAAGATCATATCAAAATAATGAGGTTAGAAATGAACGGGAAATTTTCCTTGATTGCATCTGCTGAAACCGCCAGTCAGTCAGCTGCCTGGTAGAAAGGAGATGGACACCATATTGAGTGAGGAGTATTGCTTATAATTTACCCTGTGTGTTCAGTTGATGTCATACTAGCCAAGGTTCTGCAATCATAATTAAATCTAAGATTCTAATATCTAGAGAGGGTCTGCTGATCAATTAATTATTGATCATGAAGCTCAGGCAGATGTTATAATCAAAAGACTTTGGAAAGAGACAGGATTTGGTAGAAATTCTAGCTCTGTGCGTTAATGTAATTTCTTGACTTTCTCTAGGACTCCATTTTCTTATTTTTAAAATGAAAATATGGGAATAAAATAAGATACTGCAAATTGCTTAACATGGTGCCTGGAACAGATAGGTCATCAATGGTAGTTATCAATAGTAGCTTGAAACATTAAACCAGTGCTTTAAGTATTTGAAACTTTGGAAGCTAGATGTGGTGGCGCACCTGTATTATCAGTACTCATTAGGCAAAGGAACATTTAAGGCAATTCTGATGTACACAGCAAAGCCTTGTCTCCACAATAACAAGCAAACCATATCTATATATCCATATACTTGAAGAGATGCTTAGGAATCTTTGTAGAATGCATTTACTCATTAAAATTGACTGTAAGTTTGTTGATAGATTTCATATGATGCTCAGCTCAAAAATGAAAGACGAAAACAAACATTGAATGGAAAGTTCCCTCTCTTGAATATGTTAAGCATTTACACGAATGTAGTAATGTCTCATTAATTATCCAATTATTTTGTCCGAAGAGGACATAACTATTTATAAACAAACTTAGCCTATGTCTAAACACATGACAAATGCGCAGAGTCACAAACATATCTGCCTCTACTTCAGCCACTGCTATCTCTTGAAAGGACCCCTTGAGTGTGCACACCAGCATTCTCATTATCTACCACCAAATCTTGACAAGGTCAAGGTAAATCTTTTGAAAACTCAAATAAAAAGTGGTCTATGCTGTCTGTTAGCAACTTGTTCTCACAAAACAAGTAACTCGTCCTTTTCTTCTTTCCCTGAAGGCATACTACTACGTTACTCTACAATATAGTTCTTTTTTTGTTTCAGTGTGTAACTTCTCTCTACCTTACAGCAAGCTTAATCTGATTTTTTTTTTTCCTCTTTAAAAACTCATTTAGAGTCAGATGTTGTGGTGCACACCTTTAACCCTAGCACTCTGGAGACTGAGCCAGGATGACTGCCAAGGAAGGACCTAGGAGAGCCTGGGCTATATATAATAAATATATATAGTAAATTTCAGAAACACCTGGTCAGTGTGAGGCCCTTTCTCAATGTCCATCCAAGTGGGTATCAGGGGGAGGAGAAAGGAACATATTTAAAAGGACTCAAATTTCACATCCCTTTTTATGCCTGTTTTCCAGTGTGTACGTAATCCAATAGGCGGAGAGCATGCGTCCAGGTTATCTCATTTTCTTTGAGGCAATAGTGAAGAGGTTAATTCATAATTGCATTTCTATGAGTTTTATTTAAATGTGATGTGTGCTAAATATTTATCTTTCAGTTTTCAGGTGATGGAAAGTAAAATGTTCATTCCATTAATATGAGTTAAATAGATCATTTTGATATAAAATAAAGTTTGGAATCAAAATTAGGGAGGTGGGATAGACACTTGACTCCTTGGAACAACTGGACGAAATAGTCGTGGGGGAGGGGAAGCCTTATGGGGCAGGGAGACCCGACCCAGTTGGAATGGAAGAAGGTGAGGGAGAAGAGAGAAAGGCAGCCTCAGACTGAGAGATCGGTCAAGCATCACATCATTTCTTTCTTTCTTTTTTTTTTTTTTTAACAGTCTGGCAAAATGACATTGCAAGGATTCGAACCACCAGAACACACGTCCTTTTCTCCCTTTCTAAAAAAAACAAAAAACAAAAACAAAAACAAAAACCGAAAATGAGTCTCTCTCGGCCACTCCAGGAAGAGCATTTAAAAGCACGCGACCGGGGATGCGAAACTGAGCCTCCCTGCACCACGCAGGACCTCCCCTCTGTGTCTGGCATGGCTCTTCCCAGCTCAGCCAGGGAACCCAGACAAGTTTATTTACACACACACCCCCGCCCAGCGTGCACAAACACACCCGCAGAGAGCGAGGGCGCGAGGGGCGGGAACGCCCTCTTTTCCATCCCTTCCAAACAATTATCTGCCAGAGGAAAAAAAAAACGCAAATCCTCCGCCGCGCCGGGTGCTGGCGGGCGGGCCGGGAAACGTGGCCGCGCCGGCGAGCTGGGGATTTGTGAAAAGGAGCGCTGGCCCGCGTGCGCCTCTTGTTCCCCGTGTAATTTGCAGCCAATCATCGGGAGGTGTCCGCGGCCTGCGTCCTGCTCACCTCGGCGCCGCGGCCCGCCCCCGCCCCCGGCTCCGCACCGCCTCCCTCGCCTTTCTCTGCGATCCCCTCCCCCAGCCACCGCACACACGCACACACACAAACACAGCGAGGGGGGGGGAGGGTGAGAAAGAGAGAGAGAGAGAGGGAGAGAGACTCCCCGGCTCCCTCCCTCCCTCGCACACAGCGACTGGAGACGGACCCGGAGCAACGCGCTGGGAAGAGCAGAGACCACCGACAACAGCCCCGCGCTCTCCCACACACGCTCACACTCGGCGCTTTCCTCTCCACCCCCACCTCCTCCTCCTTCCACCCCCTCCACTAACACCATCTCCTCCTCCTCTCTGCAACAAGAAAAAAAAAGCCATTTACAGGTATTTTTTTTTCATCCGCATATTTATTTACCCCACCCCCCCCATTCCCAACAGTTTGTTTACAAGTATTAAAGTTGTAATTGGGAGCTGCCAAGACACATCTGGATTTGTGTTTCTTTGTGTTAGGGGGTGATGTGCAACTAATTAAAGGCAGACTGGCAGCGTCTGCAAATTCTAAGGCTCCCCAAATAAAAAGAGACTGGTAAGTGATTGTTCTTTCTCTTCCTCTGGCTTTTTTCCCCCTCTCTCTTTCTCTCTTAAATGTTTGCTGTCCGGTGGGATTGTAAAAGTAGATTAATGCTGGACTTCAGCAATAAAAACCCGTGACTGTATTAATTAATTAATTAATTTGCACCCGCCCCTCCTCCTGAATGTTAAATATGACCTTTGATCTCCGTGTCTCTGGTAGACCAGACATACAGTATTAGCCATGTACAGTCACATTGTTCAGGGGCAAAGCAGGATCATGAAGTATGGATGCTTAATTTAGCTTTAGTATTAGAACTATAGTTATTGGTGTGTGTTTTATTTTGTTGCTAAATAAAAGCCAAACAATAGCTGTGGCTTAGATACCTTTTTCATGCTCCAGGGATGCATTGATTAAACAATAATGACCTGGATACGAGGTAGAATCATTTTCTACAGTTTCTGGTGGCATTGAACCTAGAGGTGGGGAGGGGGGAGGTGGTGGCAATCAGAGAAGCAAGGAGAGCTTGTTTGGAAACACCACACTAAGACTCTGAAAGGGGATATTAAATTCTTTCTTTATTTGGAACAAGGTCAAAAGACTAAAATGTTAAATTTCCCCTCTGCTCAGTGTGAGGGTGCCTATTGCATGACTGGCACAGCTAGTTTCTAGTGAGTGGCAGTTATTACGGTTTTGCATTTTCAATGTGATTCACAGAAACTGAAGTTGTATGCATATGCTTGCTGTGTCTTCCCCCAAACCCTCGCAAGTATCAAGAATATTTAGCCAGGAGGATTTGGAGGCACCTTTGTATTGTCATCAGACCTCTGAAGGAAGCAGTAGTCCCTCATGTGAAACCACAGAGGTGGTTCCTGAGTGATTAGGGACTTGCTGTGATTGAAGGATGCCTGCTAGCTTCTAATCCAGCCTGGGGGAGGTTCCTTATCCTGATTTACTTTGCCTAATAGGGATTTGTTTACAGGAACCCATTTTTTAGGGTGCCCCATCAGTCGGTCTTGAAGTTTTCACACTTGGAGTTTGGACATAAATGGTTCATTAATCTAATTATAAGCATAATTGCTATAATTGATATGCATTTGAAACTCTGAAATTTTCAGACAGACACTACTAGGCCTTCAGTTAAATTCCTGAACTCCACCTTCTAGCCCAATCTATAGGTTTCAGAAGATGCCAGAGAAAGGTACTCTGGCAAAAAAGAAAAACAAAAGGAGGGGGGGACAAAGAAACTGGTGGTTTGTTTTCTTTTTTTCAGGTGAATATACATTTTACATCTCTGCTTTAATTCTTAAATGGCTGTGGGATACCTCTTCCCCTTAATTAGCAACCAAAATATATCTTCCTAAAGCTTAATGATGGCCTGTAAGCAGAGAGAAATGCAAATACCCAGTTAACATTGAACTTTCCTCATAGAAAAAAAAATAGCAAAAGGAGGAAAAAAAATCATCTTAATGGTTCTTTGGGTAAACACCACCTGAAGGGAATCTCCTTCCCCTTCACTGTATGCAAAAATCAGTGTTGGTGAAAGATTTTTTTTTTGCGTCCCTTGCTTTCCTCTTTTCTTGGGAAGAGACAGCAATCTCCATTAGAAATGATTGGGGGTATTCTTACAGGGGCAGCAGACCCTTAGTTCTGAGCCTGTGACATTGATTGCATTTGAGACCTCTCTCTATATATTCCATCTTTCTTTTTCTCCTTTCTTTTAAACAAGTAATACACCACCCTCTTGCCCCTGCCAAGCCCCACCACCAAATGGCTTGTACAATTGAGACCTGTCCTTGGTCCATTGAATTAAGACCCTAACAGAGCCAGCTGTGCTGGGATTCAAACTAATGACCACAGACACAGAAGGACACTGTGGCAGCTGGTAGTTCTTCCCCCCTCCCCCTTAGCCTCTTTAGTTCAGATTGTATGTGGGCAGCCTTGTAGCTCTCAGTTGTATTGTGTTTGCTTACAGTTTATGCTCGGATGTATTGTAGACTTTCTCAGTACTTCATTTGCTAATTTCCTGTGCGTTTTCCTCATAGGGCCATTGCTGTTTTCCACTTTACAGCATTTGCATGCCCAGGCAGCGCTTGTTCACACGTTTCATAATGTTTAAATGCCCTCTGCTTATAGGTAGTATCGCCCGCCCTCCCACCCCTGATTTGCATGTCTTTAGCACTCCAATTGCCCTTTTCCCTCGGCATTTGTCACCCCCGTCTTTCCTCTTTCCCTGGGTACTCTAGCTATTAATACATTTTTTTTTCTCAGGAGGGTTACAAGAATAGGGGGTGGAGGGAGGAGCTGTGTGGTGTGCTGTGGGGAGGGAGGGAACAGGGGTTGGGAGTGTTAGGGGGTGTGTGTGGGGGGTCACGTCTTGATGATTGTTATGCAAACGACCCGACTTGAGAACGTGGGAGCTTTCTGTGGTGTCTGCAGTGGGCTAGCGAGGGTGGCTGTTTATTTATATTTAATTTTTCTCCTCGTGCAGCTCGTTGGAATGACTTTCTTTATTTTAGTTGTAACAGTTGGAGGATAATGCAAAGGAAGACGCTGCCTGGGAATTCACCGTCTGTGGACATGCGCCCCAGAGAGGACTAAAGCAGCCCTCACCTTGCTCTCCCCACCCGGATCCCCCTTTCCTGCCCGGCCCGGCCGGTACCCCGACCTCACCATCACCCGCTTCCCTCCCCCCCTCCACTCCCCCTTTCCCACCCAGGTGTCGGACCAGGCGGTCCCCACTTCCACCCTGCACCCCTTCTTCCCCCCCTGCACCATGAACACCAATGTCTGCGTGGAGCCCGGGCCGAGCCCGGAGGCCCCGGGCTTGCCCAAGGAAAGCCACCTGCCCGAGGGGGCCCTGAACAGCCTTGTGGATTACAACTCGGAGATGGAGCGTTACCGCTCCTTTGCCACCTCCTTCTACAAGACCAACGGGGGCGCCTTCCCGCAGGCAGCCAAGATCGCGCGCATCACCACCCCTATCTTCCCCAGCAGCGCCGCCGCCGCTGCGGCCGCCGCGCGCATCGGCATGTCCCCGTGGAACTGCGACAACGCCGCCACCGCCGCCGCCACCGCGATGCTCTGGGGCAGCGGGGGCGGCGGCGGGGGCGGCGGGGGCGGGGGTGGGGGCGGCGGGGCCGGCAGGAAATCCTCCTCGGCCGCCGCCTCCTCCTCCGCCTCCTCCTCGGCGATCCTCCCCACCGCCGGCGGTGGCGGCGGCGGTGGTGGTGGTGGTGGTGGTGGCGGCGGCGGCGGCGGCAGGACCAGCATGCACCACCGGAACGACTCCCAGCGGCTGGGGAAGGCTGGCTGTCCGCCAGAGCCGTCGTTGCAAATGGCAAATACTAATTTCCTCTCCACCTTATCCCCCGAACACTGCAGACCTTTGGCGGGGGAATGCATGAACAAGCTCAAATGCGGCGCTGCTGAAGCAGAGATAATGAATCTCCCTGAGCGGGTGGGGACTTTTTCCGCTATCCCGGCTTTAGGGGGCATCTCATTACCTCCAGGGGTCATCGTCATGACAGCCCTTCACTCCCCCGCAGCAGCCTCAGCAGCCGTCACAGACAGTGCGTTTCAAATTGCCAATCTGGCAGACTGCCCGCAGAATCATTCCTCCTCCTCCTCGTCCTCCTCGGGGGGAGGTGGCGGAGCCAACCCGGCCAAGAAGAAGAGGAAAAGGTGTGGGGTCTGCGTGCCCTGCAAGAGGCTCATCAACTGTGGCGTCTGCAGCAGTTGCAGGAACCGCAAAACGGGACACCAGATCTGCAAATTTAGAAAATGTGAAGAGCTAAAGAAAAAACCTGGCACTTCGCTAGAGGTCAGAGGAGATGATTTCTTGTTTCCCAGTCTTGCCCCCTCCCTCCTCACCCCCTTCTCCTCTCCCCCACAGGGTTTCTTGTCTGGTTTCAAGACGCAGCACGCCCTATTCTGAAGCTTCTTGCAGGTTGTAACATACTGTCATAGGTGGTTTGCAGAGGGCATGGCCTCTACACCACCCTCCCAGCTGCACCTCAACTGGAACCACCTTTCTGCTAGAGGGTGCCCCTCCTTTCTTATCTCTGGAAAAAAAGCAATTGGTCTAAGAATCCGAAGTTTTACATTTGAGTATGGTTAATATTTTTCCCTTGCTGGTTTAAACTGTGCTCTCAGGAAAACCCACAACAAATAGCTCAGCTCCCAAAATTGAACATATCCATCATAAATATATATACAGCTAAAAAAAAAAGACTCACCAGAGACCCAGTTCTAACACTACACATGTGGTACACAACCTACATTATACACATACATGTGTGCATATACCATCTATCATACATATGTGTGTGTGCTGCAATGCCTGGACTCAAGGGTTGTTGGTTGTTTTTTTTTTTTAATTCTCTTCTAGAATAATTTTCTCCTTAGCACGATAGAATGTTTTTGTTTATTTTTTGCCTTCTTGATTTTTTTTGAGCAATCATAAATCTTATAGAGAGCTGATAGTCACCAGCTATTTTCGAGATGTTACTTTGAGTAAAGCAGAAGTTATTTACTATTGTGTCTAATAGATGTTTGCTTTTTCAAATATTTTATGTAGTTCCGGAAAAACGCTGTTGTTTTTCTTTTTTGTCATTGGTGTTATTGTTGTTTTATTTTTTACATTTCCCTGGGGTTCTATATCTAACAAAGTATCTAGATACATTGTGGTTACAAAATTACTCTAAACATAGAGAGGTTTTGGTTGATACCATATATAGTAAAAAATAGTTTACTTTTCCTTTAGGTTCTTAAAACAGACATTAATCGCTAAAGTAATACTAAAGTTAGGCTTTTAATTGCATTCCAAAGTAAGATGGATGTATGTGATGAACATTTTGTTTGATGTCCTAATTCAAACACAAAACGAAGAATTGCAGAGTTACAGGTATTTTGTTTTGGTGCCATATTAAGAAGGAAATATGGACAGGCAGCCACAGTCTATGATGAAATAGAGTAAGGTTAGCTCCTTGTGCATGTGTGAGACTGGGTGATCCATTTAGTGTTTGAGAATGCTCTGTGAACTAGAGTGCAGGTCGAGAGGGACTGTCACATCTGTCCTAAGGAATACTTGCACATTCTTTTAAAAATTAGGAACACGGTATAGGGATGTTCTCTTTGAATCATTGAGGATTGGAGTTCCAATGAATAAAGGAAAAAAAGTGAAAGATCTTGTTTCTGGTTTGACTACGAAGAAGATGGGTCCTCTTGCTTTGCTGGGTACAAACCAAGGCCAAGGGGCTGGGATTCCCAGAGTCAGAGAGGGCACCATGGCCTGCAGTTGCACCACAATACTGTGTGTATTTCCCTCTAGGAAGAAACCACGTCTTCTGGGGAACTTTAATTTCACCACAGGGTGTTTAATTGTTCGTCCTCTGGGTAACTCTGGTCAAGCAGAGATAACAGCAGCCACAGTCAGGATCATGCATTTTCTCAGATGGCAAACATTGACTCTTGAACTCTTTTCTGGGGGAGTTAATGTACAATGACTTCCCTGGGTCTGTAAGACCATGAAAAATTAAAATTGATCTTACATTGTGGTTTCCTGCAAATGCCAGTGACTAGGACTGTATGGGTTCTGCTTTCTCTTTGACAAGTAGTATGTAGTGCTATAGTTCTGGCATTGCTAGGCCTCAGCCTTAGCTGCAGTCACTGTACCACCCTGTACACCACTGTAGGGAATGTAGTGGAGAGGACCACCCAATAATAATTCTGACTTCTTAGTTAGTAACCATTCCAGAGGAGTTTGCTATGAGAACTAATAGGCTTTCAGTCAAGTGTCTATGTTGGTGTGCTCATCTAAACAGGCTTCATATATTCATTCTCTCTCTCTCTCTCTCTCTCTCTCTTCCTACAAACTTTAAATTTTCCCCATAATTCCACACATCATAGAATCATTTTTACCTTTGAAAATGAGCATGCACAGAAGTTGAGTGGTCCCTCAGAAGGTAGGAAGAGGTCGAGAGAGAATGCCCACTTCCCTCTACAGATGTTTTCCTGACTGAGGGTTCCTTCCTACCAGAGCTTGGACTGTGGTTCAAGGCCATGATCATTAATGGAATACTGGGCAGAACGAAAGAAAAAAGTTTTCAAAGCAGCCTGAGTGTTTATCCAAATCATGAATAAGGTAACACGGTGTGATTGCCTCAAACCCACAGGCAACCTCAAGCTCCAGTTGGAGGAAACTTCCAGGGCTGAGGCATAAATCAGCAGAACTTCAGTGACTGAACCAAAGATGGAAAATCCCCTGCCGTACTGGTTTCCTGTCTCTAATCTGATCCATTATCATCTCAGGAGATGTTTTTGAGGAGGGATGGACTTCTGTTTGAAGTTCTGGACCTGGAACTTAGTCATAAACTTAGTAGCCAATGCTTGTGGCTTTTACTTATGAACACTTGCAAAGTTAAGATCTGTATACTGAACACAGCTCTCCAAGCCTGTGTGCTCTCCTCTTTGAGCTGTTCTTATCTCAAGACACTGAAAGCATAGTCAGGTTGCTTTCAGGCTGTGCAAAACAAGTTGAAGAAAGATTCACATGATGCTCTGGAATTTGAGCCCACATTTTCTTAAGCCCCCTTCCCTAGCCTTCCTTTAAACATGACCTGTCCCTGCTTAGTCCCATTTTAAGAGTGACTTATGTTTAGAGAACCACTGCTTGTTGACATTCAGGATGGCAGTACCCATTAGATAGTGAGTGCTGGATGTTTTGTGGCCTGCGTGTTTGCATATGTCAATGCCCGTTCATCAATCATTATATTAACAAATAGCCCCTAATTGTTGAAAGCAGTTGATACAAATGTGCTGTGCTCCTGTGGGACAAAATTTATTTTAAAAATGTATGTCCTTAATTAATATTAACTTCCTAATTGTATTTAAAATATGACCATGTAGGCGATTACTACGATATTAAGTTAATACTTTACCTTGCAAAGGTAATCCTTCAGACTGCACACAGGCAACAGTTATTTTTCTGATACCAAGATTTAACTTTCTAAAATATCCCAATCTAATGTAACTCAGGGGATAAAGTTGTCCCCTGGGCAAGCCAGGCCTCTTAGTCTCTGAACATTGTTCAGGTGACGTGATTGATCTCTGTGGGACAGCATTAGAGACCACACAGATCTGGTTTCTCTCCCATTAGTTGATTTATGGAATTACATTAGTGAAGCAGTGCCTCTGGGGGTTGCCCTGCCCCTGCTCCTCCTGCTGCCACTTTATAGAGAAGAGGTTGAAACACTGGAAAATCAGGGTCAGGGTGTTTGTTTATTTTCCTTTCTCTTTTCTCTCTCTCTCTCTCTCTCTCTCTCTCTCTCTCTCTCTCTCTCTCTCAAAAAAAAAAAAAAGTGTGTTGGTGTACAAGTCCACAGTAATGTTTCTAGAAGCTAGCTTGAGATTCTAAGGGATTTGATGACAAACACCCTGATATTATTATCAAGTAAAGGTAGATAACTATTTAGAACAGTGTTCCAGAAGGGAAGAGACATACTAGATACAATTTTTAAGTTCTAAGGACGTCAACCAATGCCAGTTGTGACATTCTGGACCAAAACACTGCTGTAATTTGTGCAGAGTGATGGCACCTTCCTGCTAAGGAAATTCATTTGTAGCCCACATCTAAAGTAGGTGTGTGACTCCAGCTGAGAGACGTAGAGCAGGGGAAATCAGCAAATAACATTTCATAAAGTTTTGAAGTTAAAGTGGGTTTTTAAAATACATAGATATGCATAGATAAAATATTAACCCTTCATGTTTTAAATCGAAACGTTTTTCAATTTGTGACTTCACGTAATAATTTCAAAATGAGTTTTCAGTTTAAGAATTAAACCATGCTAGTAGGAACTATTTTTAATACAAAGATGCAATATTCATTGGCTGTAGGAGGGAAAATGAAAAAGTTTCAATGAAATGCAAATAAGATGACAGATGTTTTTGTTACATTAGAATGTAACAATCGGATATTCTATGGAGAAGATCCAGAATCGATGAATGATAGGAAAAAAGCTCAAAAAGTTCAGTTTTGATCAAAGCCACAAGACACCTTTATCATGACAGCACTGAACCACCCAGTGGACTTCTCTGCCCATCACTAGATTTCGAAAGAGTTTCAGACTGTTTTTATGTTTTGGGTACAAACGAGCTTTTTTCTGTACATAGTAAATCTGTACTACTTTCTGTCGGTTAAAAATAGTTGCTGATGAAAATAGGGTAATATTGCTTCCTAAATGAAACCAATACTCTGATCCATCTAAACAGCATATAGGATTCTAAACAGTATTTTATGTGGTAATTATAAGTAGTGAAATAAAATGGGGGAAAAAGCATTTATAGACTGTGTTATACAAAGAATGTATTTTGAAACTTAGACATCATCAAATAAAAAATAAACATTCAGAAAAACAATGAGAAAAAATTTAAATAACATTGAACTTTAGGCTTCGCCTTAGTCACAGAAAGTTATTTGATGATGAAGGGATGTTTATTAGTGAGGAAGTCGGTAAAGGTGACTTGACTTGGGAAGTTTTAATGACTTCGTTATTGAATTGCTCTTTTGTGCACCAGTCTGTTTTTATTTTGGACAGAGTGGCGGAGTTTCACACAGTCAGACTTACAGAGCGGTGTAGAACGGTTTGGGCAAGTGATTTGTGAGACTGAATGTTTAAAAAATCTGCAGAAAGGAGAGAGATGTCCGCCATGATTTCTCCGAGTGCAGCACTGTTTACCATTGGAAACTGGAGACAGGAGTTTTTGCTCTGAGCCCTGAAATCTTGTTGGGATGTTCATTTTGGATATAAAGTTAAACATTTACATATTTTAATATTTCCCCAAAATAGGCACAAATGTGTTTTTTTAATTGATTTTTATTGAGCTCTACATATTTCTCTGCTCCCCTCCCTGCCTCTCCCCTTCCCTTCAACCCTCTCCCAAGGTCCCCATGCTTTTTAGTACTTTCAGATCCTCTTAAAATCTATTAATCTGAATATATAATTCACCTTTACCAGAAAACAATTCACTTTAATTTTGTATTGAAAAACTTTAATAAGATGGTGTCCTATTCAGGACATTTCACACAAGCAGGGTATGTTCCAATTTCTTATACTATACAAAATACTAAAAAAAAAATGTGATGTAGTCATACAGCAATATCTAAATAAAGTAATAGGTTGCAGTGAAGATTATTTAAATATATTTTTCTCCAATGGTTCGGTTAAATTATGAAAGCGGAAATGAGCTCAAAATACTTTGTGTAGGCCAGTGATTGGTTGTTGTGTGTTTTAGCCATTGGAGAGGATATTACATGATTTGAATGGAGGAACTTTTCAAGAATATCTTTAGGTAGGCCTGTAAGTGCTGCTGGTATGTGTGTGTAGTTTTGTTCCTTCAGTTCTGCTTCAGTGTTTATGCCCATCTGATGCTGATTATTTGACATTGCTCTGGTTTCCTTGGGAGTTTTAAGATACCTGTGGAGGAGAGCAGTAGTGATTTTACCAAGGTCATCTCCTGTTTCCTCACCTGCAGAGACACCTGTCTAGAAACTGAATTATCTTGCAGGGTAACTGAAAATCCTCCTTCCATTCAGCATCATGGTTTCTGTTTCCTATTGAGTGATGCTGCATCCTACTTCAGATGCGACAGTCCTTTAATAATGCTGAGGACTCATCCTGCAGGGCTTGAGAGGACTCTAGCATGCTTGTTAATTTCTTCTTTAAAGCATTATAAGGAATATTTTCTTTCCTCTGTGAAACTTATAGACTGTGTCTTAGTTTCTTTTAGGAACTTGAGAATACATAAATAGAAAATCAAGCCTGCTGGCTCCCCTCTCCATTTTTTTTTTTGAGTATTCATCTCTACTGCTTCAATGCAATTTTTTTTTTTTGCTGATGATAAAAGTTACTTTTTCTAATCACTGTGTATTTTTATGTAAAATCAGATATAAATTATATTCAGGGAAATATAATACTAGTTTACTGGCTTTTCAATTTTTTGTAGTTAAAAATATTGGGCCCATGTTGTCACATAGAGAAGCTGTAAAAAGTGCTTCTAGTCTCAAGCAACTTATTAAATGAACAATGATTAAGTATATTACACAGCTTCACTAAGTGAGTTATTCTTAATGTCTGTTAATGCAAGGGAATCAATGTAAGGAAAGGGTTAAATGCTTCCTATAAATGCCAGTTAGCTAGAGAACACATTTAGTGCTGAAAAACTGACATGTATATATTAGTATACATTACTATAGGAAGAAGGTACAGGCATGCATTTAGTATACATGTCAGAGAAGTAAATATGATTTGGAAATTAAGAAGTCAGGTGATCACATCTACATGGGGTTTTTGTTGTTGCTTGCTTTTTGGTAGTTGTTCCCACACGCCCCATAGAAGAGTTTTGTGAGAAGGTGAGATGGTGGCTTTTTTAAGCACTGATATAGGAAAGCTAGTGTTCCTACAAGGAAAAAGTGAGAGTCCCTAAAAGAAGTAGAATTCCAACCAATGATTTTTTTTAAGAAACTTTTTTAAAAAATAAAAAGAGGATGCCAAGCATTATGTAGAAGGATGTTTGTCAAGATGGAGTGTTTATTCCTTCATTCTTCCAGAGGTTTGAAAATCTGCGGAGTGGAAAACAGGAGAAAAGGAAGAAACAAGGGCTCAAGATGTGACTAAGACATTGGATTTGAGAGTGAGAACTGAGACCTGGGCTTAGGCTTTAGGTTTAGAGGTGAATTCTTGAGACAGAGAGTTCTATGTCAGAGCTGATGTCGTTTTGACTTACGCTTTTGAGTAAGTAGCATTATCCCAGAGTACAGCTAAAATTCTTCAGGTATTAGCAAAATCCCATGTGACTCTCATCTTCCCTTAACTTGTGTTTTAGAGGGCAGTCTAATGCGTTGAGAAAAGTGTTGAACAGGGAGAAAACTCTGCTGAGAGTGCTCGTCCTTGCTCAGCACACCGGACCGTAACTGGATGATTGACAGAAGCATCCAAGGGGTAGAGATCAAATAGGAGAGAACACGATGCATGTCTGTAGAACAGGAAGAGTGATGGGCATTTCTGTGGATTTCAGCAAACCTGCCAAGTTCTGAAAAAGACATATTTTCTCTAAAACTTCATAAAGTAGATAGTGATGAAATAACTTTTTTTTCTAAAGAAAGAAAACCACTGAAGTGTAATGATTGGAAATGGGGGTAATTAGTGATGGTGGATCAGTGGTCAAAAAATTATTGTATTGGAAAATGACAGTTCTGCGGATATGTTTCTGTAGGCTTCAATGAGGTACGTAAGGATTTTGATGGAGTCAAGAATAAGAAAAACTGTGAGACATAGATGGATGAAAAGTCAGTTGCAAAATCTTTTATTGAGTCTTAACTATCTTATATGCTACTTCTAATCCATAGAAAACACAATAGAGAATGCTGGCTTCTTCCCATACCCAAAGAAATATATTTTATATTTGCTGCAAGGCTGCTTTGTGTAGCATTGGGGATCATTTTGAAGTGTGATCTTTCTCTGGGTTTGCCTTTTCCCATGAACATGAATTTGTGTGATATGGGAGTGAGTTGAGCTTGATTCTGACTCTTTCAGACCACAGGTGACAGGATGCTAGACTAGTATCGGCATAGTATATCAGCGATTCAGGAGGCCAATGTGTTGGCTTCTCAATGTGTTGGGATAAAGTAGAATGGAGCAGAAAATATATGGATGTACCGCAGCCAGTGAGGGATGTTCAGTTGTAGTTCCAGCTGCATTAGGCTGCTGTGTTGGCCACTTACAAATAAAAGTGGAAAAATGCAAGCAATATTAATAATGCAATTGAACAAGTTTATAGTGAGAGAGGAAATTATCCTTTGAACATTTGTTAACAAGATAAGGAGAAAAATATAAGTGTTTCTATACGCGGTATGCTTTGATTCTTCGAGGTAGGCCTCTGTCTGTGCTGTGTGTTCATGGTCCTGCTAAGAGTGTGGTTAAACCCTTGATAAACTACATTCAGCTAAGCATATCTGTAGGCGGGGACTGCTGTTTTCTAATGCCTATCTGTTAGCTCTGTAGACACACACAAACACACAGCTGCAGTGTGTGTCCAGGCTTAACGAACCGTTTTTTATTATTCTCAACTGCCCCCTGTCTGCACCTTTATGATTCCCTAACTCTAGGGTGTAACTTGTTTTTCCTTGTACTCCCACCCTGTTCCCAAACAAATACATGGAGACTTATTCTTACTTATGAATGCCTGGCCTGGCTTTAGCTTGACTTGTTTCTAGCCATCATTTTCTTCCTTCCTTCCTTTCTTCCTTCCTTCCTTCCTTCCTTCCTTCCTTCCTTCCTTCCTTCCTTCCTTCCTTTTTTTTTCAAGATAGGGTTTCTCTGTCCTGACTGTCCTAGAACTTGTTCTATGGACCACACTGACCTTAGACTCACTGAGATCTGCCTGCTTCTGCCTCCTGAGTGCTACAATTAAAGGCTTCTAACCAGCTTTTCTTAACTTAAATTATCCCATCCCTCTTGACTTTTACCTTTTTCTATTCTATACTTTTCTTTCCTTCAGCTCCATGACTGGCTGTGTGGCTGGCCCTAAGCATCCTCCTCTCCTTTCCTTCACCTTTTCTCCATTCTCCCTCTTCTTGTTCTTCTCCTATTTATTCTCTCTGCCTGGCGTTCTTCACTATTTCTCTCTCCTGCCTAGCTATTGGCCGTTTAGTTCTTTATTAGACCAATCAAGGTGTTTTAGGCAGACAATGTAACATAGCTTCACAGTTTAACAAATGCAGCACAAAAGAAAGCAATATATCTTTGCATTATTAAACAAATATTACACAGCATAAAAGAATATAACATCACAAATTAGGAAATTTCTGTAATGTTAAGTCTTAATCTTTCATCCAGATTTCATCCAGGGTTCTTAGTTACTTAGTCTTATGTTCAATTCCCATCTAAGAAATGAACTAATTGTAAATTGAACAGTTGAAATTTTAGATGACTCTAACAGCAACAGCACATGTATGGGCGTGGCTCACCTTGGCTTTGTCCTCCACACATGGATAAGGGACACACAGGGATGCATGGTAACAACAGTGCCACTCTGGGTGGTGCGTAATGTCAAATTAAGATTTTCTGCCGTGTTTCATAAGAGCAAAGGGAATGCTGGAAGAAACAAAGAAAGGACAGGAGAAGCGAGGTATACACACAGGCTACAGAATTGCTGCAGACTGGGAAAGCATTGACTGCTTTAGGTCACTCTCGAGTCTCCTTATATCAGAAATGACCAGAGATTGTTATTGTCTTACGGTCTATAAGAAGATAGATCTGGGATTTAGATCCACTAGAACCATTCAGAGTTCTTTCTCTTCATTCGCCACAATGAAAAAATTATTTCCAGGGAAATTCACTCATCTTAGCTTTTCTTACCATTGCTGAATTCTCTCCAGCCTCTTCTTTCCTATCTTTTCCTTTTTAAGGATAAAAATCAACTTTTCAGTTAGAAGCATAGTAAGGACACGGCGCGAAGACAAATCCTCCAAACTAATGATAGTGTTTTAGGGAACTAAGGACACTAATTTATAAACAACCAAGCACTCAAACGTGTTAGCATAATCTTAAAGAGGTTATAAGGAAAGTTCCTGGGTGAATACTGAATTGAATACATAGAAAAGATTCCATAGTGATGGTGAAAAGATTATTGCTTACTGCATATAACAAATCCCATGCCTAAAAATGAAGTGCTATTAATTTTCTCTTAAGAGTTACTGTGTTTGCACAAAGATGTAGAAAAACCCATGAGTATTTCCTGAGGATGAATTTAAACATATAGACTGGAGTATTCTGGGATGTGGTGATACTCTGATGTCAAGGTCGTGGAATCCTTCTTGTGTATATCCTCTTAGCATAAGTGAACTCAAATATCTTTCCAGTGATTGAGGATTGAGGACACATGTAAAAACTTGAACAATTTAATTAAATTAATTCTTGGCTTTATATTATTTATTTAAAAATATTAAGAAGGATGAAGAATTCAGATTAATTGTGAACATATTTTGTGTTAAATTGAGAGCCAAGACGAGAGAGGAGAAAATATTGGAAGAACCAGGCTGCAAAGTACTCACGGTGTTCTTGGGAGCTTGCTTCAAACCAAGTGAACTGTTTTGGTGATAACATCTAATTGGTGGAACTGCTTAGAATTAATGGTCTTTGAGTTCCTCTGAGCAATTTAGGCTCATAATACCCTCGGGAAGTTCGGGACTGGGTCTGTATCAGTGGTTCAGTGTTACCTGAGGAGACGTTGAACAACATGCAAGTGACTTCAGTCAAAACATTACTCATCTTTCACTTTTATATAATATCAAACAATAAACATTTCTCCAGAACCCAGGCCTATAGGAATGAAAATACCATGAGGACGATGGGCTATGGATGATAATTTTAACTATTGCATTTTATTCTAATAAAATTTAGAGGCTATTCAATTCTAGCCTTGATAGCTTAAACATCTTAAGTACTGTAAGTGATCGACAGTTTTCCCATGGTTACACAAATATCTCTTCTTGTTTTCAGTAAAAGAATGGTGAGCTTGATAAAAATCCATGGTTGCAACAAAAATTTACCCCAAATTTCAAAATTTTTCAACAACATCATCAGTTTTTTAAATAACTAATTTTACCTAGAGGCAATAGTTCAGACAGGAATGAGCACAGTAGTATCAGGGAGAGACTGAATTATTAAACTTTCAATGTGTGTGTACCCAGAAATATACTCTAAGCCAATAGCCAGATGTATTGATATGAACCCATACTCTAATACAAGCTTGTGGATTTATAAATAATGTTCTGTACACTTAGACTAAAAACAGTAGAGCTTAGATTTTATTAACCTAACTTTTACACATTTATTTGGGTGAGGGAGTTTCATATAGCCCAGGTTGTCCTCTAACTGTAGCCTGAGACCACCTTGCATTCCAGCTCCTCCTGCCTAGACTTCCAAAATGCTGAGGTGCACACCGCTAGGGCCAGCTAAATTTTGCAGTTAGATTGATGTTATTATATGCAATCATTTTTGAAAAATAATTTTTATGAAAAATACTTTTAAAAATCTGTGGGCCATTTTTTTAAAAATGACCTGTTTCTCTACAACATGCTGCTGCCGTATCATGGTGGTTTATTTCTTTCCAAGAACATTTTTGACATTGAAATACTCATTTATGTCACAATAAGTTAGTCATTTGTTGGGCTGCTGTGGTTTCAAGTATTTTTAGCCAAACTTAATTATATATAGTATTTATCTAGAGTCACATCTAAAGAAGTTGGTTGTAGTAGCTACAAGGGATAGAAAGTTTGGGTTTATGGAATCCATGTGTCATTTTTCTTCCCCTGCCCCGACTTCATCGCTCTAAAGTAAATGTCTCCCAACCCTGTTTCCCTAACAGACACTACCTCTATATGCACTTAGCCTTGTTTCCCTTCTAAAGTCACCTCACCTTGGTGGTGGTAGTGAGGATGGTGCCAAAAATATAGGTAGGAAGGCAAAGCAAGAGACTCATTCTGAAGGTAGGAAGAGGATAGGAGCAACACCCATGGAGAATGGAGGCCAAGAACACCTCTTCCCTGAGTCTCAGTTTCAAATGTCAGATTGTCAAGTTAGAAGCCAGGAAGAGTGAATGCACCTTATAATTACCTGTTCTTTATTTAGTGCCTGTCCTCCTTTAGTGATTACCAGCTAGTGGTATATTATACTTGTTTTTATTTACATCTAAATATTGACCAAAAATCGGGCTTCATTATGTCAAATAGGGATGTGCTAAATGAATCAACTGTGAAAGAAATGAATCAGATTTGCTACACATTATAAACTCACTGCAAGGATATTGCCAGGCCTGAAGAAGAAAGGTGTGGTGCAGTTTAAAACTCGAGAGCTGGGAGAGGCGACTGAAGTCTGTAGACACAGTGCTACACAGGCCATGGAAGGGGGGGTCTTGAGTTTTAGGCCAGACTGGGGCATGCTGAGACCCTACTTAAAAATACCAAATAAAATAAAGGAAGGAAAAATAATAGAAAGTAAATTCATACTCTAATTCATATATTTTATAGGTTATTTTTTTTACTATGGAGTTATTTTTGTTTATTAACAGTGCATTCCAAGACATCACATTCATCACCGATCATAAATTCATAGTTTTCTCATACAATGATCATACTCTACCTATCCTTCCTAGTGGCTCTATAGTAGTAGACTATGCTTTGTTATAGTATAATATTAAAATGAGAGCATAAAAGACATTTTTGTTGAAATCTAGGGAAATACTCAGCTTTGCTAGGTCTCACTTTTTACCACAACTATTCAAAGATTTTTCTTTACATATAAATATACATTATGGTATATTTTCATATCAATGGTATCGTACATGCAATACAATGTCTCATATCTCAAAGCAAATTTAGGAAGAAGTTCAATGTATGGAATGATATTTTAATGTTATTTTATAGATCCAATCAGAAAAAGGGGAATTTTTCATTACCAAGAATCCTTATGCTTTTGTTTATCCAAAAAAATTCTAAAGTTGAGAAGTTTTATTTAAAGCTATAAACACAAACACACATGCACACACACACACACACACACACACACACACACACACACACACACAGTCAAATGCAGAAAGACGTGGGAGTCTATTGTCTTACTCATTTATGTAATTTTTAATTAAGGTTTTCAGGGATTCAATAAAATCTTTAAGTTGTGGGGCTAATATGTAGACTTAAATACAGCAAAGATTTCAAAATTCGAGGTCTAAGATGCCTCTGAGTCTAAGAAACTGGAGGTGGCTTTCACACCCCCAGAAGGTCTCAAAACAGCTTTCATTGGCGCTCGTCAGCCTGAAATCCCTTTGACTTTGTCTGGAAAACATTTTTCATTGACAATATGGGAATCAAAAAAATGATTTGGTGATGTGTGTTCCCTTAAGAGTCACCAATAAGAACATGGATAATTATTTTTTAATCAATGTAAGAATAATGTTATTCTCAAATTCTAGCTCTGTAAAATCATGCATAGACCTACCCTGATTCACAGTCAAATTGTGAAGGCCCAGGTGAATCGTGGGGAATCTTTGTTTTAGAAAGTAATGCAAACAAACACTGGCAAATTATTTAACATTCTCAGCTGAAAATTGTAATGCCACCTCTGTTATCTCAACTTAGAACATTATGCTTTCTGGGGTGAATTTCAGCACCAAAGCTCATCTTTAATTTGGTCTTTGAAACCTCTTATGTAATGTCATTCAAAAGTCTTAAATATACTGTGATAAATACCACTGCATTCACATCTATCTGTGCCATCTAGACCTAAAATGACTGACCTCCACAGCCTCACTTGCACAGTTTCAGGTGCTCCACTTCTCCCTTTCAGGGGGTGAATTTTCCTTCAGCTGCACATATTTCTAACAGGATTGTGCAGGTAAAGGCTTGACCTGAAGACACTAAGGTACCAGTGGTCACTTGATAGTTGCCAAAAAAGAGAAACCTTCTTGAATTCTGAAAGCAGAGATTGGGGCGTTTGCATTATTTAAGGCTGTTTTGCTTGCTCTTCATTAGTCAGTTAGCAGAAATTTATGCTGAAATACATTTCACCAGAGACCATATTTATTGTAGCTTTTTAGGTAAACATAAACTGTGTTTGGGCTTACATTCATCCTGTCATTCCATCGTTGAAGGACATGCCTTTGCTTTGAAGCATTACTTATGGGATAAACACACGCCCTTCTTTCAAGCTTGAAGGTCATTTTCTATCTGACCTCTGTCAGAAGAATTCTTTGCAGCATGCTTTATAGCAATGCCAGGGAGAGGGACAGTGCCGTGGGGGTGGGGACATACAGAAATCTCCCCAGGCCTCTTGGGAGCCAGGCTTCTCACACCTGCCTAAGTGGTGAAGGCTGCCTTAAAGAACGGGATCAACACAATTCTGTTCATTACCTCCCGCCCCATTTCCTTCCAGGGGAATCTGGTCCTCCTGTCACTCAGGATAACTACCCCTTGCCAGCATCGCCGAGATCGACAGTCATAGTAATCTTATCAGGAGTGTGATTCCCCAGCTGGGACCATGAATTTATCTAACTTGGAGGTAGTTGGTGAGGGCATCTAATCCCCTGTGTTGATGTGCTGAGCTTCCAAATAATGCACAGTGGTCCTCTTACGAAGATGGCCTCGTTAGTTGACAAAGTCAGGAAGACGTGCGCCCAAATGTGGGCAGACTAATTAGAAACCTCTAATATGTTGTGTTGTTAGCCCATAACAGAGTTGCCTCTGGCTGCTTGCAGATAACTCAGCCTCACTCTCAAGTAAATTTCCAGTGAGCCAAATGAAAACTGGACAGAATGTTAGAGGTGACAGTCGCTGTAACCCCTAGACACTAAAGAGTTTTGCTGTCTTTTTAACCCTAAAATAAAGCTGACAGGAAAATCGTAAATTTCTAGTAAATATTTGATAATGTGTTTTAAGTATTGCACAGGTGGTTTTCCTAATTTTTCTTCTGTTTTTTAGATGATTTCTTAATCATTTTTTTTAAGTTTCATGACTTCAAAGATCTTACTGTAAAGAAAAGCCATTTAAAATACTTTGCCGCTTCCCTTCCCCATCCCCCTGGCTGGGGTTGCCTTCCGACCTCCCCACAAAGCACAGTGCTGTAACAGAAGAGCATCGCTGGGTGCTAGTTTATGTCAGAGCCCATCACTATAGAAACCTCTGCTTTGCTTCTCTCATGTCTCCTCCTGTTTGATGAATTCTTAGTGCCAGCAAGCACTGAGAGAGGACCATCTTTTCCTTCCAAAAGTGAGCTTTGACTCAAGGTAGCGTTTCAGAGCTCGCTTTCACTAAATAGTGCAAGTAAAATTGAGGAGCAGGAAGGGCTAAAGGAAGTTAGAAAATAGATTTAGAAGCAGCATATCTAAGGCATAAGGACTCAGCTCATTTAAAAAAACGTCCTCTGTACTTTTTCTGTTTATCTTCATAAACATATCTGTTTATCAAGATACAGGATTGCATAAGTATATATTTATAAACTTGTTTCCAGTTGGCATCTGAGAGTAAGCTGGCATCTCTGTCACACATATACACATAAATGTGCATACATATGAATATATATACACATGTTTATTTTTCGTATGAGAATCTGAGTGTAGATATATAATTGCATGAATCCACTTGATTCTAATGTATCTTGTTAAAAATGACTTCATTTTTGTAAACTTATTTATATAGATTTTATTCTTAGCTGGCATCAGAAAGCAAGGTGGCATCTGGTAGAACTTTTCAGTTTTCATTTCCTGCGTGTGTGTGTATGTGTGTGTGCCATGTGAATACCTATGTAAAGTATGAATGTTAGAATGGGTATGTTGTGTTTCTTATTGCTTTGTGTATTTCCTTCAGTAATGATGATGTAAGAGTAACTAGAATTGTAATTATTACATTTAGTATTCAAAGGTTGAATTTAGAAAGCAGTTAAGGAGTTTTTTCACAAACAACCAGATGATGGAGGGCCAGTATTTACAGTGAGCTGGAGAGCACAAAGTCAGTTAAACCATCAGTAGAGGAGTCAAGACCCAGTATAATGGTACTACTTTATCGGGTATAGTAGACCTTTTTGTGCTTTGAGAAGTTACAGTTTAGTGCTTTTTATATATGCATGCAAATTTGAATTATGGAATTTATAGTAAATTAATTTGCCTTAGTTGAAATTTTGGTTGTTCTTGAGAGCAGTTTTTAAGAACAATTGCAAGTGCCGACAATACAGATGGAATTTGCCTTCCAAAACAGTTAACTTGTTCACTTAAACTTCTTTTTTAAGAATATTTTAATATAGGCTTAAGCTCCAGATCTAAGACAAAGAAAGTCCCTTGGAATAAAGTAAGATACACCCCAGAGCATGAGTTTGGGATTCTCAGAGGAGAGTTGTCTAAAGTCTGACTGATAGCGTGCTAGGTTAATAAAGATGTTTATTTTCAATTAACATTTTTATGAAAAGAGAACAACAACCAAATTGTTTATGTATGAGAAAGAAAGTCAAAGCCAACATCCATTATTAGAGCCTGGTGTACTATCACTTTTCATTGTATTCTATTAGGAAATTCAAGTACTATTAACATTCTCTTAAGATATATATATATATATATATATATATATATATATAGTCACACACCTGAGTGTGCACACACACACACACACACACACACACACACACACACACAGTGTGGATGACTGGCTGGTAATATCCATTTAGCATTTCAGTTTGCCGCAATAGAGAAATAATTCACTCAGTTCTGACGTTAATCTTGCATAGATTGAATATGTATGTACTTTCCGCAACTTTGTACGTAAAACTTCAGGTTCCTGCCTGCTGACATACTTGTTAGTGTAATGGGTGGAATAATTTAGCCATAGTCACTTTGGCTGTATAAAAGGCTTATATGTAGCACACTGAAGATGGCATGCATAGCTGGTCATGAATTTTTGTGATAGCTGAGATAATAGAAATGAAGATCATGAAAGATCTATTTCCTATGCATGATGAGAATGTGCCCTTTATGTGTAGACACACAAGATGATCAACTGAAACGGATGTGGCTTTCCTATGTGGGAGCTACCGGGTTTACATACAGGCACCAGTTGCTCTTCCTAATGGTTAATACCTTCAAACTTCCATTTATTCTGATTGCTACATATGTCACAGGATTCTTTTCCTGTGTTTTAGTATGTAATGTGTTTTAGTTATTTCAATCAGTATTAATTAGTATTAAATTGAATAGTATGGTTTTTATACTTCGAGGTTAAATGTTTCCTCTTTTACTGTATGTTGCTGCAATGTTCTCATGTTGTGTATGATTGACTAAAATTATTGCTGAAGTGTAAAGGAGAAAAATCTAATAGTATATTGACATGGAAAGAAAGCTTAACCTGTTTTCTTGCTCTTTTTTTATAGAGAACACCTGTTCCCAGCGCTGAAGCATTCCGGTGGTTCTTTTAAAGCAGTAGTGTATCTTATTTTCAAGGCATTTTGGAAACGAAGGGCAAACTAATGTCTTGTTTTAAGAAACCACTTAGTCCACCATTGAAGAAAATATCCAGAAATTATTTTCATTTTATGTATAGGGGTTTCTTCAAAAAACAAGAGGAAAAGAAAAGAAAAAAAAGACATAAAATTAACAGGGAAGCTTTGGAAATTGGCCAGTTTATTTACTTTCAATACACTGATTCTTCCTTTGATGTAATTCAGCTATACTAGTGAAGTTGTTGTCTATTTTGAAAGTGGCTGTAAAAAGAAAAAAATAAGTTTGGGTAACCCCCGACTGTAAAATCATGTATCTTTGCAAAGTACATATCTATACTTCATTTTCAAATATATGTGATTCAGTACTGTAAACTGTACAGATAGCAGCTTGTATTTTGTGTGTTTAGACACAAGGAGACAATCATGTCTGAGCATCTCTGGAGATTAACAGTTTGTACACAACAATATGGTTCTGCAAGTTAAATCTGGAGCAATAAATTTTAGCTTTAAATATTTTTGCCAGTGGTTTGTAGAAGCAGCGGCAACACTGGTGGTTATTCCTGCATCTTTCTGTAGAGACTCGGTGGCCGGTTTTACAAGACTAAGAGATAACGCTGCATCCAGCAGTTACCTTCAAATGTGTCAATGTAAGAGGGGAAGCTACTGTGAAGGTTTCAATGGATCTTTTGAGCACTATATTAGAGTAGTGGTTATGCACTTGCGTTGCTTACAAACGAGCTGTACAGAGGGTATACCTCCAAATACTTAGTGTAGTTGACTTGTTTGGGTTGCACTGTAAGGGGAGTACTCAGAATAGTTGGGAATTGCAGAATCAGTTGTATAAATTTTTTTAATTAAAAAATTGTTTCCTAGGCTGAAGTTATCAGATCATAGAAAGAGACAGTCATGCCTGACAATTTTTTTTTCCTAGCCACACACAGTCTGTCCAAGCTTTTTGGCTATTTGTTTATTCATTTGCTTTGGGGAGAGGTAGGAAAGATAAAAACAGAAGAGTCTTCAAATGTTTTAATTCCATGTATGACATTGAATGGGCAGGTTGAAAACAATCCTTGAATGCATCAAAGCTTACTTTAAGGCATGGCTGGGCATAGTTTCAAGTTAAAAATAATTAAAGACATCCATTAAAGTGAGGTGGTTTTTTTTGTTTCTTTACCTTCCTTTCCATAGCCTCTCAGTTGGACGAGTGTTCTTCCCCTGGCCTCTCAGAGGAACACTCACTGCTTCCATTCCCATTCTTATCCCAGGATGCTTTCTTTCCATAAAGCAAGGCCACAGTGAGAGGAATTTCATAAAAGACGAGACAGCTGACCCCCAGGATGCTTAGAACCCAGGAGCCTCGTCCCGTAAGATTGGGTTTTCCTAGGACAGTTGTATTTCTTAAAGGATGCCTATCCCATTAAAACAAATACTTTAATTTTTTTCTTAAAATTAGACTGTAAGGGTCAGTTTCAGGAATAAAACATGGTTTAGTAAAAACACATGGAATAGCAGAGTTGCCATGTACTCATATCTTTGTTTTATCTGCCTGTCAAAGCAGTGAGTGAGAAGAAAGACAACAGAAAAAGGGTGGTGGTAGAGCAGTGAGGACTTCAAAGTGTAACGTGCTCCAAAATCTTTTAGTTTTGAATAGGAAATAAGATTACAGTTTTTTTCTAAGGGCGGGTCAAGTACAGTGTCACCGGGGCACCTTGATGAGAGCAGAGTGAGTTTCTATGATGCCAGTGCGGTATACCAGTGGGATGAATGTGCCTAGCTAGCATACCAACGCCTAGTCTGCAGTATGGTCAAGCAGTCTCTGTGAGGAAAATGCATTATGTATTACACCCGCCTGTGTTTAGAGAAAGGAATGAAATCATCAGAAGCTAAAATGGGCTGTATATTACTTTTGAGATAGCTTTCTACTCCATGTGTATTCCTTAGAGGGTTGGTGGTTATCATTTCTGCTTCTGCTGGAGGACCAATGAGTGCTGTATGAGTTCTTCATTGTCCCATTGTTTCTTTTCTTCTCTCTCTCCCTCTGTCTTTACAATTTTTATTTTACTTTATTATTTTTGCCAATGTGTTACCTATGGGTATGTGGAAACTTATTTTCACACTTGAATGGGAAGCTTCCCTTGCATT
The DNA here is from genome assembly GCF_982192425.1 of Myodes glareolus. NCBI lineage: Eukaryota > Metazoa > Chordata > Mammalia > Rodentia > Cricetidae > Myodes > Myodes glareolus. Next base: position 24,206,051 of record NC_142042.1, on the reverse strand, counting down.
TGTAAAAATGATTACAAATGAAACAAAGTTCTTTTCAAACTGTATTAGGCACACAATAGGGACGTCATAGCAACATACGGACAGTCAAAAACTCAAGGTGGTATTGCATGTCTTGATGTATTCTGTTTTTTTAGACTTTTGTGTTTTGTTTTTTTAAGACAGTGAATATGTGTATTGTAAATGTGTGTTTCATATGGCAGTTCATTTATTTTTAATGAAAAGAATGTGTTACTATAATGAGCAGTGTGGCCTTTTTCTTTAATTCTTACATTTTGTTATTTACGGTAATTTCTTTTGTGCCACATACTTTATATTTTCCCTTAAAATCATTTTACAAAATATAGGGTACATATACAGTTCTCACTGGTGATGGTAAAGAAATTATCCTAGATTCCCTCTAGTTTTCTTTCTCAAGTGTTGGTGCACAGACAGCTTGTAGCCTTAGGGCAGTGAGTTAACGGTGTGCATTTTCCTTATTCCAAAATATCAGTGAAACATAACCTTTAACAGTTGCTCACTCTGTGTTTCATTCTTCATATCAAGGAAAGTTAGAAATTAGCCATCAGATTGTAGGTTGTATATATGCAACTTAAAAATTACACCTCAGATATTGCTAAGGTTATTAGAAAAATTCACACACACACAAGAGTTCAGTCATCAGTGGATGTCTTGTCCTGGCGACATTTGAGAGAAGCACAGGAGAATATATGGGCTATTGACACCTGCAGTACTAAGTAAATGTTCCTCTTAGTAGCCCTCAGCACTCTGGTAATACCACAATGCAGAGCTGCCTTCTCTGACCTTCAGACTAAGGTGAGTTTCTTTCTAGTGGCCTCCATCTGTCCTCATACAAGCAGAAGCATGTTCACAAAGCAGTAGTGAATCCATCCCTTGGACACAAATAGAATCATCGTCCCCCTAAGATATGCAGATATAAGAAGTCTCCTGGTTGCTTAACCCCCAACTTTCAGTTTCCTTCTGAGCAATCCAAGGGAGTGGAAGACGATGGGCTTGCTATGACTTAATATTAAGTAATCACTAAAAGAAAGAAATGTTCCATCCCTTGTCAGAAACCCTGGCATGGACGTTGTTCAATTAGTGCTATAGCATATAAAGCCTTGAAGCTGATAGTATCAGTAATCAAAGAATGAAAAGAGGGGCACAGTTAAATGAATGCATGATTCAGGGTCAAATATGTTGAGCAGAAAGCTGTAGTGGGTCTTTGATCATGGTGAGATTCACAGCAATAGCAAACAGTTGGTTCCCACGAAGCAGCTAAACGTTTCAGATTTTGTTTTTATTCCATTTGGCGTTTCACACTGAGATCTGTATTCCTAGTGAATGAAGCACAGCTACTGTGTTCCGAGGGATTCCATTTCATGATGGCCAAATAGATATTTCAGGATGTGGGTCTCAAAGTGTACTCCTTTACCGGTGTCCTCCCGTTCCGAACTGTGCAGTTATCGGTTACATTTTCTAATAGATATTTGTGTAAAGGTGTATGTAAGCGTGTGCAGTTATTTAAAAAAGCAGTTTTGGAAAACAGTGTATTTATTGAAGAAAAAAATCACTTATGGGGCATGTACAAAACTGTAAAAAAAATTAAAAATCACTTCAATTTTCCCAGTAAAGTTGTTTTTGTGAAATTTCTGTGTTGTTAAATAAAGGACTTTAGTATTCAAAATATCTCCATTTTTCCATGACGAAAATTTTATTTGTGGGATTTAAATTAATGAACACTCAGTTATGAAAATCTAATATTGCTTATATGTAAAAGTTTGTTATTCTACATGTGCTCTTATCTCAGTGGTATGATGCTGTGTGCAAATCTTTCATAAAATATGCTATTATTGTTCTTTTTGTTCATCCATATCTACCTTAAGTGTGCCTATCTTTCTATCATCTATCTGTCTGTCTGTCTGTCTGTCTGTCTATCTATCTATCTATGTATCCATCCATATAATTTCCATAAAGAAAAAAGAATATTATGCTTAGGATCTATTTTTCTTGAAAACTTTTAAAGACTAAGTTAAAGATTAACAAATGAGCCCTAACTCCCCTCACTCTCATCCACTGTAAGCATGCCTAAAGGAAATACCTCAAGCCTTCCTTCTGCCTTGAGTGGAAATCTTTAGTGATTCAGACTCTTGAAGATGTTGTACATGAAGAACTATGGCACATGGGATTGTGTCTCCGGCCACTCCCTTTCATTTTCTTTGGGTATCTGCATTGTGTTAGTTTTTCTTGTTCTGAAATGCTGCGATCCACCACTTTGCCTTACTATGTCCTGAAGCCCTCCTTCACCTCTTAGTACAAGGGCTAATTTTATTTGATGCCTTTGAGACTACATGCACACAAATTTCAACTAGAACATGGTATTAAACCTTGGAAATCCTTGATATAGGAGCACAACAGAACTTCATACTATTCAAAGACTTCCTGTTCACAGACTACTACATGGGAAGATGGTTTATGTGTGTATTGACATCGAAGTGTGCACTGTTAGGATTTAACATTGTAAATGGAAAATATTTGGAATAAGGCAACATGATGGAATTACATAGAGCAAGAAAGAGGACTTTAGTAATTCTAATTACAAGAAACTCCCAAATAGGCAACAACTCAGGTAAGTCACTATGACTTTTTTACATTTGGGTGCAAGCAACGAAAGTATGCTAAATATATTCAGTTAGAATTTGGCAAGTAGTACTTTTCTTTACTTAAACCTGGAAAGAATATGAATGCCTAGAGGTTTTTATGTGATGATGAGATGATTTTTCAACATTTTGAAAAGTAGAATGCCTTATTAACTATTCTAATATTAAGCCAGATAATTTGTATGGTTTCTACACATAGCATGGTTTTTCCAAGTGTGTTGGTAAAAGTGTTTGATTATGATATTATGCAGAACTGATTTCCCCATTCTTGTGTGTGTGTGTGTGTGTGAAGAAAAATATTCAAATCTACCACTGTAGACAGTGCAAAAACCTTTGCATGTGCTGTGTGCATAGAACTTAGACAGGAAACTTATTTATTTGAGAATTGGGCCTCCAATCTTTTGTTCTGCAATTTTGGCTTGAATTCTACTTTTGCATCCTTAACAATTCAGATTTATTTTATTTTACTTCATTTTTTTATTTTGCCAGTTCTCAAGTCAATCTTTCTTAACTACTGTGTATTGTGAGCTATTAACCAAATTCCATCTTCACTCAGGTCCTCCTTTCTCGAGCTGTGAAAATGGCTGTGGAAGCATTGCTTTGTCTTCCCAAGAGTGCTGCTATTTAAACCCAGTCTGAGGCTAACTTGAGCATCAAGGTTTTTTTTTTTAATATGCAAGTGAATTTCATTACTGTATTCTCTGGGAATCAGAGAATTGGGAGGAAATTATGTAGAATCTTTTGAGCTTTGTAAATGTTCTTTATTGAGGTCTGGTTTTGATTTATTGTGTCCTACTTTCAAATACTTAAGGAACTGTCCTGAAATTGTGCCTACGTTTACTCTCCAGATGTATTACCTTCACATCACTCAAATAACTGGTATATTTATGTTCTGTTAAGGTATTTATTTTGAAGTTTAAATGTACATCTAAATATTGATAGGTGACTTGATTTGTAGCTTTGAAGAATAAAGTTAGTACCAGGTAGAAATAGAACAGTCTAGGCATTAAGAATAGTATGAAGATATTCTCCTGTGCTGAGAAGAAAAACCTATCTTGTAAATATTAAGAGCATGAGAATGTCAAGTGTCTGGTCCTTAGAAGAGACAGGGGATGATTACAGGGACCTTGTAGATCACACTGGGGATTTGCCAAAAGAACTGATGGAAAGCCACTGATGATAAGGTGAAATCCCAAGAACTATCCATGAGTTTTACACTATAGATGGTTAAAGTTGTAGGAAGGGCAGCAACCTAAAGTCAATGTAATGCTGATTTAATGTGGAATCAGGATAAGGATAGTGAAGATCGTAAAATCAGACTAGTTCAGTTTATAACACAGAATAAAGGCAATAGGACCTGTAGACATACAAAGAGTTACATAGGTTAAAAAGAGAAGAATGAGTAATGACTTCTGGATTTTAACATAAATAGCTAGAAAAGTGAAGTCAGCATTTGCCGACATGAGGGGAGTTATAGTTTGTTTTAAACATACTAATTTTGATAATATGGCTGAACGGTCAAGGTAGATTCATAGGTTGGAGGTAGAAATTGTATTTACAAAGAAGAGCCTGCCTGGCTATTGAAGGGGGGAGTGTGAGTGATCTGGAAGAAGGGGCTTAGGGGTTGGTCTGGGACTCTCCTATGATAATTGCGTTTTTTAAAAAATTCTATCCAGCTTTTTAATTGAGGATCAAGATCCTAGATTGATAAGGCTAGAGAACAAATGGAAATCCAAGGGACGAACAGCAGTAAATAGTTTGGGTTAACCTCCCTTCTCTGGGACTCATTCCTTTGTCCTTTTGTTATTTCAATCAACTCTCTATCACATGCAAAATTTGTACACTTTATCAATAAATATTTATCCACACATAATTATAATTAATTACATATGCAAATCTTATCTCTAACGCATAGGCACATTGTGTACAAGTTGAATGTCATAACTGCTGTTTTTAAAAAATAAGCACAATTGTACTGAATTTGACTTCACAATTCATCTTCTGTGCTTATATTCCTTGTTGGCCATCCCTTAAAATGATATTCTTATTATTTATTTGATATCTCTGGGGACTGGAACAGAAAGTGGGTAGATGATACTGAAAATTGAGATTAGTCTTTGTTTACTTCCAGTCCCAAAAAAGGATTTGCCCAAATGATCCATTACAATGTAAAAGTTGTCTCATAATGATAAAAATACTGCAGTATACATTTTTCATTAATTTTCACTCTAGTTTCTATGCTGCCATTCTCTACAGAGTTAATTATAAACATTTTTACCAGGAGTTAAAATTCATTCCAGGGAGTATAATGAAAACATAAGGACTTGTATTTTGTATTTGAAGAGAAAGCGGTCACCCTTCTTTAGGCTCTGAAGCCACCATTTTAAAGAAGTTTCCGTAGGATACACGTACATCCTTGTCACTGTAGTTCTGTGGACCAAATTCCTCCAAATCCTCCAAAAGAAATCCTTCAAAGAAATAGAGGACCATTAGTCCTAGCCCACCGTAATCCCAAGAACCTCTACATCCAGAACAAGAAAACAACTATGACAAACAGAGAAATACTTGGTTCCCTGATTGCTCAACAAAAAGTCAAGAATATGAAGTTGTTAAGGAGTTTAAAGAAAATACACAGTTGGGAGACCTATAAAACAGCTGATGCTTGCCGACAGGTTCCATCGTTAAGAAAAACATCACATAAATAAATGTTCAGAGAAACATGTAAAGGTAGTTTATACACTGAATTATGTGGTTTATTCCCACAATGTAACAAAAATTGTGAGCCCGAGAAACCAGAGTACACGTGACCAAGCTCTTAAAATGGTGTTAAAGGCACGGGGCACGAGACTGACGGAGGTGCTTTAAGTCATACCAGACAATAGGCTTTCGCTTTTTTGACCTTTTACACAGCTTCTGTGTCTATCCACTCTGTTCTGTCTGTTCTGACTGCTCTGTATATGGAAGGAAGAGTGATGATTAATTCTTGTCAGTAATCATTATATACATTGCCAATATTGTACATTTATATCCTCCAAATCACAGTCTATGTGTACCTCCCTTGTGTTTTTAGTTGAAATTAATACAAAATAGGCAAATAAACCTTCTGATTGAGACTTTTGGAAGCCCTTTGATCCTCTTATGTCTTTAATAGACAGAAATTACATTAAGTTGTGCGACCTTCTGTGGTTGTCATGTACACCAAGTAGTTGTAAATTAGCATGCGGTAGTTGTCTCGACGGAGGCTGCCAGAAAGTAAACTCTAAGGTGTTGATTGGAATTGAAAAATGAATTTGTATTTTGTTCATGGTATGAGCTCTATATATCTCACTTCATAAACTTTAAGGGAGAAACTATCAGGAATTGTCTTCCAGTGATGCTACAATAGTGGTCCTCGAACAATTGCTCTTCATAGCTTTGACACTTATATGCTTGCGATTATGTCATCTGATTACTTTATAAAAAAGTAACAAATAGGCTTAACATAGTAGATTACTTACTAATTTCTTCAGAGACTTGTGGGGAGATGGGTTTTGATAGGAAAATCTGCTGTTTGAAAGGGCATTTCCATAGAAATGAAGTAACCAGAACACAAATCCCCTCTGTGAATACGTATGGACAAAGGGTAATTTACAATGAAGTTATACATCAAAAACAAAAAAAATAATTGCATTCTAAAGATTAAGATATGTGTATCTCCACAGCTGTGTTTTCTACTATGCCAGTCTCTACGTGAGCTGTAGAATCCAAAGATATGATTACATTTCATATACCCACCCTTCCTTACTTATTAAAGATGAAATGGTTCCTATAAGAACAGGCAGTCTAGAATATTAGAAGAGAGGAAGTGCATCCTGGACAAGAAGTTAAACTGACAGAGGGGAGGTTATTTCTGAGATGGAAAGTGTTGCAGAAAGGCTAAAGCAGAAGCCACACACTGCATTTTGCTCCCATTCTTCCAGTTATTTCAGTTTTGTTTTTAATCCTCTCTTGTTTACACTGTGGCTTCTAAAATCTCTGTGGTTAATTTTCCATTTATAGAAATTCCTGAATATTGATAATTTTCATCCCTCTCATTTTCAGTAGCAATTCAACAATTCTTTTTTGGTAGATCCTTGTGGCCTGAGTGAGGTCATGTGCCCAGCATTTAAACAGCGATGAGGGAAGCTAAAGATGTTGTGCTTAATCAGTGCGTGCGATCAAGGTGGTGACATGCCTTTCCCCCGTATGTTCATCACATTGAGAATGAATGGAGAGTTTATGAGAGAAAATTAGGATCAGAGGATATGAGAAGTAGGACAAGATAAGCAGCAAAGGGAACTAGCAGAAGATATGAATGAAAGGGAAAAAAATCAATGAAGCACTAACAGTGGATAACAAAAACAAAAGGAAAATAGAGGGAGTGAAGGCAGTAAGGGAGAAGGAAGGAGACGTCTTCAGGATGAGTGCTTCATTGAAGGGTTAATGAATAAGAAAGCAGCAGGAGGAGGAGGCAGAGAAACTGAGACCTTGGTTGGAATCCTAATAGAGTCATTAATTTCTTTATAATTGATAACTCAATTTGGTTAACTCAGAAGATTCATTTTTATTAATTAGCCATGTATATGCATAAACACACACAACAAACAGGCACGTGCGATCCCTTCTACCTATGGCTAGGGCTTAGTGAACACAGTTTCTGAGATGAAGATTATTATTTGCAATCAATTTGATTAGCTTTCCAGCAATATTCTATCTGTTATAGTCAACCTACTTCCTTATAGAAATCTGTACTGATGTTGTTTATATAGAACACAAGCAAATGATATTTTTTTTTACAGAAAATGAGTTGCTTTCAGAAAACTAACAAAAGACCACCAAAGTCACAAACTAGGCCTTAACCACTAACTTTAACAATATTTTTACATAGATTTTTTTTCATTACATTTGCTGTTTCATCATAGAACCACTGAGTATGATGATACCAAAGATTTTCTTTCTGCTTTCATTGTATTTACATCTTGAACTTAATCACCCCATGTTTAAGACAAATTCTTATTTTAGAAACAAAAATGGTCCCTTTCCAATTTTATGGTATTATTTGATAATAATAAAGGCATAGATCACAATATCAAGTGTGTTCCACTAATCTTGCTTTAAGACAAAGTTGGAAAGAATGACAAAAGTGAAATGTGACTGTTGGTACCACCCAGCTCAATGTATGCTCTTCACTGAGAAGGTAAAAAATCTAAATTCTACCAAGAAAACTTAACAGTTTTTATTTGGGAATGCAAAGCATCAGAATGATACAATTGTCGAGTTTACAAGAAAAAGAACCCTGACAAATTCTTGAACCTCTAGAGACATCTAATGAAAGAAACCTAACAAGTCACTAACTCAGAAAGATGAGGGTCACCCTTACCATGATGAAAAGGAGCTCAGCATGCACTGTCGTTGAAAAGGTGGGCAGCACCCAATGTTTAATTGATGATGTCAGCACAGATCAGGACTATGTGAGAGAATCAGGTGGACCTTAGTGATGTCCTCAGAGGTCAGGGCTATGTGAGAGAATCGAGTGGACCTTAGTGATGTCAGCAGAGATCAAGACTACATAAGAGAATCAGGTGGGCCTTAGTGATGTCAACAGAGATCAGGACCCTCCATAAACAAAGCCCATGGTGAAGATGAAGTGTGCCTGCACTGACCGCGTCAGTCAGTTTGATACCGGTGAGAAAAGAAGGACTTGTGGCCATGAAGACAGATCTGTAGGTAGAAATTGCACAAACAGACAAGAGCAGGGACAAATGCTGTATATAAGAGGGGCTTTGAGACAACTGTACCTACTTGATAGGCACAAGCATGCGAGGCCAACTTCATGTCAGGTGGAAGGCCATTTGTAAGTATTTTAAAGGCAGTACTAACTTAAAAGGTGTATTTTGGAATCTCTTCAGAAAATAAAGATACCAATTTCTTTGTCAATTCAAGTCCCTTTTAATTAATGTTTAGCCATCCTGGCATGTGTGGCTTGTTTGAATGACAGCTGTCAATTAAGCTATAAAGACACAAGGAAAGCATTTGATTTTATGCTACTTTACAGTATGAGCAAACTCTTGATGAACGAGGCTTTGCAGACGTGGCTGTGGTTCTTCTAAAATTTGTGTCAGTATCATTTCACTGTCTTCTTTCGTTCAACACAAATTAGCCTAAATAGTTGTGCTCAGGAAGTGACAAGCTACAAACCTCCATCAATCGAGGTAGACATCTCCTGTAATACCACTTTGACTGCTCAGCACCAAGAGAGGGTCTCATTTTCCAGTGATTTCATAGAGAGGGTGGGACAAAAATACCCTGGTTTGGCTTGGCATATGTGGCACTTGTCCTTGTCCTTGCATTACTGATTCAAGGGAATGGACCCCCCTTGTTAACCAGACTGGGAAAAGAGGAGAATCAATGTTCAGAGGCACATGAAGAGTCCTTAACTTAGGAAGGAGTGTAGGGACAGAAAAAACAAGGTCCCTGCCTCTTACATGGAGAAATGGAAACCCACAAGGTCTCACTCAGCATATGCATCTGTTAGGTAAAGGAAGAAGTAAGGGTGCAGTAATAGAGGCCTGGGATATTCTAGATATAGAAAACAGTGTCCCCAATTGTTGGAACCCATGTTCCATTTGTTGCCTTATGTACAAACATTCGAATAGAAAAATTCAACTAATAGTGTGTATTTGCCCCATATAGATATGTTTTCTATCCAGCATTTCTCATTCTTTAATTTAGAAGGAAAACTATGAAAAAAGTACATATAATTCAATCTTTTTAACTAAAATAGACAAGTAGAGGAATTAAAATGTATATGTTCAAAATGAAATTCCTAAACAAACAATGCTAACAAATAATGATTTATAAAAATTTGAGTTAGGTTTCTCTTTAAATTTGAATAGTAAGAAACAATGAGTGACTAAAACAGATAGAGCTTTATTAAGAGTATTGGTGTGAAAAAAAATCTGACACAAAGACATTGGTGTGAAACCTAAAACTACATGCGGTTTTTCTTCACTTTTATTTATTTATTTTTAATTATTGTTTCAAATGACCTATAAATAAACATATTTGTAGAAAACTTTGTCATTTGTATATTGGAGTGGCCATAAAACTGTGCTACCTCTTAAGATAAATCCTTAGGCTTAATACTGTAAATACTGTGTCTGTACCCATATTTACAAATTCTTTAGTTATTTGTCCTTTTGAGATATTAGTGAATTATGAGTACACAGCTATATGGATACTAATTTTAAAGAGGTAGTGTTATTCATTCTAAAGCCAAGGCTTTCATGTTTATATCATTGATAACATTGATAGATTTACACATGAGAAATCCTAACTGATTAATTGAGTAAAGTGATTAGATTATTTTCTTTTCTTTTTTTTGTAATTTTATTAAATTATAAAAGTTTCCATTTCCGCCCCTCCTCCCACCACCCTCCCACTCCCCCCACTCCCTCTCCTCCTCCCTCTCCATCCCTAAGAGCAGTCAGGGTTTCCTGCCCAGTGGGAAGTTCAAGTTCCTCCCCCCTCCCTCCAGGTCCAGGAAGGTGAGTGTCCAGATGGACTGGATCCGCAAAATCCAGTATATGCAGAGGAAAGAAGTCCCAGTGCCATTGTCAATGGCTTTTCAGAAAGACTCCGGCCAGCCACATTCAGAGAATCTGGCCACATGCAGAGAATTTGGTTGGATTGCGTCCTCGTTCAGTCCCAGTCCAATTGGCCTTGGTAAACTCTCATTAGATCTGGCCCCTTGTATCAGTGGGTGATCACATCCCTCGCAGTCCTTATTTTCTTTTTCATTTTCTTCGTCCTTCTGCTCCTCATTTGGACCTTGGGGGCCTCAGTCCGGTGCTCCAATGTGGGTCTCCATCTGTATTGCCATCCATCGTGGGATGAAGGTTCTCTCTGATCTTGCCGTCTTTGCTCACGTTCTCTTGTAAAGAATACAAGTTAAAGTTGGACGGCTCAGACTGCTTTTGTTTATATTTCATTATTTGTTTATTTGTGTGTTTGTTTTACTCTTGTTTGGGAAACAGGGTTTCACTGTGTAGCCTGTGGTGGCTTAGAAGTTGCCATCTTCTTACTTATCCTCCAGATGCCTCCACACCCAGTTCACTCCTGATTTTATTGATCCATAACCTTTACTAAACTATCATGCTGAATCAGTGTTTTGATGTAGGAAGGTTATCTGTCTATGTGTTACTTTCATTGGTTAATAAAGAAACTGCTTGGCCTGATAGGTAAGAACATAGGTAGGCGGGAAAGACAGAACTGAATTCTGGGAGGAAGAAAACAGAGTCAGGAGAGTCGCCCACCATGAAGCTGCCAGGTCCGACATGCTGAATATTTCCTGGTAAGCCACAACCTCGTGGTGAGATACAGATTATTAGAAATGGGTTGAATCAATATGAGAGAGTTAGCCAGTAAGATGCTACGGATAATGGTCCAGGCAGTGTTTAAATGAATACAGTTTCCGTGTAATTATTTCGGGGGTAAGCTAGCCAGGATCCAGGTGGGAACACAGCTTGCTGCTCCTTTCAACAGAGTGGCACCCAACGTGGAAATGATGGAGGAAGGTCTTCTGTCTATGTGTTACTGTCATTGGTTAATTAAGACACTGCCTTGGCCTTTTTGATAGGCCAGCCCTTAGGTGGGTGGAGTAGACGGAACAGAACTGTGGGAGAAAGAAAGCAGAGGCAGGCAGATACCATGGCTCTCCTCTCCGAGATGGAGGTGGGTTAGAATCTTCCTGGTAAGCCACCACTTCGTGGTGACACACAGATTATTAGATATGGGTTAGTCAAGATGTGAGAGTTAGCCAATAAGAGGATACAGCTAATGGGCCAGGCAGTGTTTAAAAGAATACAGTTTCTGTGTAATTATTTCGGGTAAAGCTAGTCGGGAGGCTGGCGCCGGGAAGCCACCCACTGCTCCTTCTACAGTGTTTAAACACTGCTTCTTTAGAAGGAGAAAACCAGCTCTGTGAATCATCTCATGTTCTATTCATTTCTAAATGAACAACTCCCTAGAGACAACTAGTTTATGTCCTGCAAACACTAAATAATCTCACAAACTATTTTACTTCTCATATTTCATTGGGAAAAGTAGACAGTATATAAATATTCCTTGGAATAAGTCTCATCTGTTTGTTTTGGAGGCTCTTCTTACAAGCATGACTTAATTTAGCTTTCTCTACAATGGAATGGTTGATAAAATATATATTTTTTTTATCTTATAAGCAAACTCCTATTTCTAGAAAAAATATGAACTAAACAAACTTGGTTTACCAACTTTGAAAGAAGCTTTTCTCCTGAGATCCCAATCTGCCCTGGAATTTAGTGTTATAAATGCCTTATCCTATAGTGGCAAATGGGACTCTAATTATTCCTTAGCAATAGTTCTGGCATCAATAGATTCATGGTTCCAGAATTTTGTTTACAGATACGTTAACCACTTAAAGCAGTTTACACCACCTTGACTTATATGTACCTTTGCCTCCCCTCATATATCACCTAAACCTGCTGATAGAGCCGAATGGCAGAAACCCCATTTAGGCTTTAGAATAACATGAAAAAAATTATTTGTCTTAGTTATATGCCATTGTCTTAAGTTTTTCAGTGTGACTATCTTCTCCATTAACACAAAGATGCATGTGTCAATACCTCGAATTTTGAAGTTTTAAACAACTTTCTAAACTCTTTGTTTCTAAATCATTTTAGTCCATACAGTCAATCCAAAACTATTCTAATGACAAAGTTTTTATTTATGCTAAACACCAAACTTACACCTTCACCACTTTTCTCTCTGGGTTAAGTAAGAAATGTTTTCTCTTTCTGGCCTTCAAGGTATACTATCATTTCCAGGTCTTCTTCCCAATATTGTTTCTATAAAATCTGTGGGTGTATTTACTTTTGAGGTTCATGTAAATCCACTTTGAAGCAAATATTATTATGGGATTAGAAATGCGAGGAAAATCATATCATCAGAAACAAGGTAAAGTAGGGGATTCTTCAGAGCGTGATCGTGGCTGACCTGTGCAAATAGAGCATGTAGGATGGAAGATTCGGTTGGAAGAGTATTGTGCTGCTCCTTGGGAAAGCTGTCAAAGCTGATTTTTAAGAGTAACAAACGTGCCTGTCACTTGAAGACTCTTTTAGAGTGTTAAATTGGAAGAAAATTAGGTATGGAGAAAATATTCCCAAATTGTTATATTTTTTCTCATCTATTTTTACTTCCCAGCCCTTTTGAGTAAGTACTTTGTTAAATAACCCAAGGGGGAAAAACAACCCAAAGGCTACTTCCTGTTCTCTTCTGGTATACGGCAACTAATATTTGAAAGTCCATTGGAAAATCTCTTCCCTTTTACCAAGCCCAGTAACTGGCGGCTAGGTGATGTTGGAACTGAATTTAGTTTTGGCACTTGAAGTTGAAAAGATGTGTATAAAGGTAATGCTGCAAGGGTCCTCTGCAGCATTCACTAGTGATATTTGTGGTAAACCTCCTTTCCAAATTCTGAAGGATTAGATGATTGCACAAAAGCCCCAAGCCTTCAGAACTTTCATCTGTATTTTCTCGTCCCATCTTTAAGGACTGATCCTAGGTTTTCCAAAGCTGACCTCTGAGTTCAACACAGCAAATCTGCTTTCGGTGAATGTTATAAAGTCTCTGAAGTTTGAGTCTTTTAGATCGTGGGTCCACTGTTAAATCAAGCTGCTCTTATATTCAGAACACAGTTTGGGGCAAGTTTTGAAGGACCCCTCTGGCTCTCACATTTATGAACTTGTTGTTAATGGGTCTCAGTTTCTCAGCCTCTGCAGACTGCTAGTGTCAATATAGTGTAACATTAACAAGCCAGCTCCTCTGTCTTTCAATTGCCTGGGCCATGACACCTGCAGAGCAGACTATCACCTGTTTGTGGAAGGTCGTTTGCTCATTTCCTGCCTGCCCAGACCTGAAATAACCACTCAGAAACTATATTAATTACAGCACTGCTTGGCCTATTAGCTCACACTTTTTAATTACAACACTGCTTGGCCTATTATCTCACACTTTTTATTGGCTAGCTCTTACATCTTAAATTAACCCATTTCCATTATTTTATATTTTACCACAAGGCTTGTGGCCTATAATCAAGGTTCCAGCTGGTGGCTCATGTCTTTCTCCTCTGGCGGCTACATGGCATCTCACTGACTCCATCTACTCTCCTCTCTCTCTCTCTCTCTCTCTCTCTCTCTCTCTCTCTCTCTCTCTCTCAACCAATAAAAGCAACACATATACATACGGACTTCCCACACCATTTCCTCTTTTCTGTTTAAATAAAAAGGAAGGTTTTAACTTTAACATAGTAAAAGTACATATAACAAAACAGGTATCAATTATAGTTACAATATTTATATCTACTTTATCTTTTATCATAACTAAGGAAAACTTTAACTATTCTTTAACTTCATCAAAGACTCCAGAAGGATATAATATTACCTAAGTAAACAGGAAGTGCATTGTAAGCGACTTCCAAAACTCTGGAATTGGCAGAGACATCTCACTGCCTGAACAGTCACCCAAAGTTCTGCTGTAATGTTCTGGGCACCCATCTTCAGCCTAATGGCAGACTTTTCCATGAAATAAGAAGTTTTGCAGACAGCTCCACCTTCATTGATAGTTTGTCAGTCACTTTCTTCTGTGTCCTGCAAAATGTCTGGCAGACCCTTTCATGAAGCTAGAATCCCAAAGGACTGTCTCACCTTTTTTAGACAACTGCAGCAGTCATTTTCCTGTGGGTCCTGCAAGTCCAGTCAAGCAGTTCAGGAAAGAGAAGTTTCTTGCCCAAATGGCTAACAAACTCCATGAGAAGCCTTTTCGATGTCCATCATCCTCTTGAAGTAGATGGGTGCTGCCAGGAGCAGATGTGTCTCACTGTCATGAAAAGTTCTAAGTTCTAACAAACATTTTAAATGCCATATTGTGTAGTCTGAAAGATTTGAAGAATATCTATCCATCTGAAATATATCTTTGTACAACTAGAAAACCTAACTAACATGACTACAAGTTTGCCCATTATAAATGATTATCTATTAATCTATATTTCTTAACTATACATTACATTTTCAAATGAACTGCACCAACACAATACCTTAATCAAGGGCATAAATATATATAACAAAATTGATCTTAAATTTGTATTAATAAACCAAGACCCATACCAATGCAAAGTATCCATCTCTATAACACATCCCATTCTAAATGTAAACAAACATTTATAAAGAATCATTTAGGGAATTTGGCATAGTTCTCTCCAAAATGCTTCCTGCTTTTTTGCTGGGTGAAGTATTTTTGGGTGTTCACAGTGACTTATTGGGGGTGTCTTAGTTCATCAAACCACATTAATCTGGACGGACTCCACAGATTCTCATCTTTTGTGGAAACAAAAAAAGAACCTCTTTTCCAATGCTACAAATTCTTAGACCTTATTTTAAAGATACCTTTAAAATAAATATGTTGGTTTAGCTTAGCAGTTCATACAATGAAATGTCTCTCTGTACTTAGCTCCTTCACAGTCAAAAAAATTCAAAGAAAACACAATAATATACATAATCCAGACTCTCTGTGTATATCCCATCTTTACATGCCTTATTTTTCTTTAATCTATGAGTGTCTGTACTCTGTCTCTTTAAGGATTTTGGTTTTTTGAAAATGATTCACTTCTTTTTATAACACTCTATATTCTTCTT
Organism: Myodes glareolus; assembly: GCF_982192425.1. Taxonomy (NCBI): domain Eukaryota; kingdom Metazoa; phylum Chordata; class Mammalia; order Rodentia; family Cricetidae; genus Myodes; species Myodes glareolus. The sequence goes on along the minus strand of NC_142042.1, from coordinate 24,190,648 downwards.
CTTCTCTCTTCCAAGCCTACATACATTTATCCAATACTGTGACCAATTTAGAGGTCTTTTTTAAAAATCTGAATCTGTCTTTATTGTGTGTATGTAATTATTTTCTGACCAGACATGCCCTTTTTGTTTTTTATTGTTAAGCTGGCATGGCTAGGACCAACTCTTTGATCCTGCCTTTTGGCCTTGCCCAGTCTAACATGGCACAGTCATGTTTTGCATACAGTGGGTCTATGTTGTCATTAAGCAAGTTGTAGCAGTCTTCTCTCAAATCCCATTTAAATGCTCCATAGCCAGACCTCCCAAAAGAGTCAGAGTCATTTATGCTGGTGAACTAGGAAGCTGCCATTTTTAAAGAAGCCACATTTTGTAGTTTTTCCTACTAAAGCTGAGTCAGGAAACCTCTTAAAGGAGTCACATCTCTGCTTTCCACCAACAAACAGAACAAGAAGGTGCATTAAACTCTGGTTTTTATGTCTAGAATTGCTTTTTAAGCTCTCTTTGGTCTTTAAGTGGATTTAGGTGGCCACATTATAAGTTATAATCATAGTTTTCCTTTGTTATGATAAAAGGTAAAGTAGATATAACTGTTGTAACTGTAGTTCTTGCTTGATAACTGTTTTGTTACATGTAATCTTGCTATGTTAAAGTTAAAACCTTCCTTTTTATTTAGAGAAATGAAGAGGTGATGTGGGAGGTGATGGATGCTGTGAAAATGTTTTATTGCTACTGGTTAATAAAGAGGCTGCTTTTGGCCAATGGCTTAACAGAGTAAATCCAGGCTGAAAGATATATATATATATATATATATATATATATATATATATATATATATATATATATATATGGAGAGAGAGAGAGAGAGAGAGAGAGAGAGAGAGAGATTTGGCAATCAGTACAAAGCCATGTAGTTGCCCACAGGAGACAGATGCACTAGAACCTTGCTGGTAAGCCACAGCCATGTGGCAATATACAGATTAATAGAAATCTGTTAATAAGAGCTGGTTAGAAATACACTTAAGCTATTGGCCAAACAATGTTGCAAATAATATAGTTTCTAAATGATTATTTCACGTTGAGGCATCTGGGAAAAATGAGCAGCCTCCTCCCAAAATCACCTATTAACACACTGGACTACCTTAGCTACTGTGACTGGTACCATGCACTCTGACTGTGTCTCTGTTAAAATAAGTGGTTTGTGAGCAAAGCTACCCCACATTTAAGATTTTTTTCCCCTCAACTCACTCTCATCTCATACCACTCAAGTTAGTTGGGTCCCCAGAGAAACAGATGCCAAAGATGGGTTAGAGATGTGAGAGATTCATTGGAGAGAGAAAGTAGGAAGCAAAAGCAGTTTCGGATTATAAATTTGACAGTTGTGATTATAACAGGAAGATAAAAAGAGAGAGAGAAAGAAAGAGGAAAGAAAAAAGAGATAGCAGAATCAAGTAGAAAGAGTTTAAGACATAGTACAAATAATAGAGATTTGGTTAAGCCACTGGAGTGCTTTGCCAACTCAAGTTTTACATTGGAAGAGAGTCACGCTCAATCACTGGATATGGGTGTCCAGTGGGAATAGATGTGGAGGTGTGCTGTGGATAATGCCCTTGTACACTGTAAAGATTTGTCAACTTGTATTGGTTTAATAAAATGCTGATTGGCTAGTAGCAGACAGGAAGCATAGGCAGGGCGATCAGACTAGGAGAATTCTGGGAAAGGCAGAGACGCAGTCATAAGCCAGATGCAGAGGAAGCAAGATGAGAATACCTTACTGAAAAAAGATACTAAGTCATGTGACTAAACATAGATAAGAATTATGGATTAATCTAAGTTGTAAGAGCTAGTTAGTAATAAATCCTGAGCAATAGGCCAAATAAATTATAATTAACATATGCCTCTATGTGTTTACTTGGAACTGAATGACTGCAGTACCAGTAGGGACAGAAACTTTCATCTAGAGAGGTGGGTGTAGAAGGACAGTAGTTAGGAAGTCAGTAAAATATGACATGATATAGAAGCTATAGTTGTTGTCATTTAGTAAGTATATTAGTTATATAATAATTAGGAACACAGATGGCTCAAGGACTGTGAGCACAGGTCTAGAAATCAAATAGCCTGGTCACATGTAGTTACTGATTGGTCATTTGTTAGCTATGGACTTTTTAGCAAGTTTGACCTTATGAACTTCTCACTCCTAAATTGATTATCAGTACTTACTCAAACCAAAAAACACTCCAATTGGATTAAAAAAAATCCCTCACATTAGTGATGTTCTTACCATAATTATGTCTACAGTTTACCCATTCAAAAAAGAAAAAAGCTTGTAGTGTACTCTAGTTTCTATTCAGATGGTATAAAATCTTCTGCTTAAAAGATAATTTGCTTTCCTTTTCTGCAACTGACCTTTTTTCCCCCTGTTGATCCTTGATCCTAACTTGTATTAGAAGAAATATCTTTGACAATTCTGGGTATCCCTTAGCACAATGCTATGATAATATTCAAACAGCAACTCTGCCATTTTTCAACTGAATGACTCAGCTAATATAATTTCTCTGTGACCTAGTGTTAATATCTATAAAATAGGGATGCTTTGATAAGTCTCTTATAACTGGATAATTATTCAAACAAAATTGAAAATGGAAATAAAGAATAGGAAAAGTACAATGTTCTTACTCAAAAATCAGACACTTTAAAGTTAAGGAAAATGCATCACTTTATGTAATAATAGACGTTGGCATTGCTTGCTTTTTTATTTGTTGGGGATAAGGTAGCTGGGAAGTGGTGGATGATGAGAATAGGAAAGGCAGTTTGTTTTGTTTTTGCTCCAACTCATTAATACAGTATTTAAAATCCATTAATTTTCAGTGAGGCACATCAATTATATATAAAAAATTTTTTGTCAGGCTAAAATTATCAATCATTAAGGTTTTAATTTCTTACACTTGATTCTTAAGATACCATTATTGTGATCAAAGCAAGTCACCTATTCACTCTGATATTTTTAAGAATTAATATGTGTTTAAGACTTTAAAACATTTTTTAAATGGAAAAACTCTTAAAGCACAACACGATTAGGATGTCATAAACGTGATCCTTCATAATTTATTTCTAAAAAACTGTATGACTCAAGAAAACAAAATTTGAAAATATGAGACCTAGTCATTTTGGTTTTTAAATATATTTGTCCACGGAGTTAGAGGAGGTTGACACTGGGCATAAGCTGTGACTTCAGGTTTCCTGTTCACTCCTGTCTTATTTCCTCTTTCATAAGACAGATCTAAGAACACTCCATAGCACACGCCTGACACACTCTCCTTTCACTCAGAGTCTGCTTCCCAAAGATCCAACTTTCAGTACAAATTGAGGCTTGCTTATTTCAGAAGTCACTCCTCAAGTTTCATCTGATTGCAATAGGGGCTGAGAGAAAAGTGTGCTGGGGTTGGTACTTGGCGTTCTCTTTTGCTACTGGGATAGATGTCATGCTGTACAATAGTGTTGAGCCCCGCCTACCTCAGAACCAGCCGGGCAGCACACCCCTCTTCCCACCACAGCTTTCCTGGAAAAAACACCATCAATTTAGAGGAAAAAGTATCAGTAATAAAACGATTACTGGTAGATTTATACAGTATATTCTAATAAATACATGTTGTTAAAGTATTTAAAAAATTAGCACCATGGTAAGCATTTTTGAAAATGAAATCACTACTTGGTATCTTTATTTCATTCTGTTAGAGTGTAATACACAGTTGCTGTTTGCCCTGCGGGTCTCTGTCCCTTCTTGTAAGCAGTGGTGGTGGTAGTGCCACCCATCCTGGGTACTTTGCAAGGTTGTAATGAGGTTCTAAAAGAGACGGCAACTGTGGAAAACGTTATAGTAAATATAAATATTAATTAATATACTAATAAAATAGGTGTCTTTAACTTAATTTGAATACTTTTAATATTTCACACATACACACTACATGTGTGTATATATACATAGCATATATATACATGTATAGTTATATATATATATAACTAGTGTCACAAATCATTAAAATATATTGAGTATTTCCTTTCCTGTAATTTTAAGACCCTATATGTGGTGTATTTAGTTTTATTTTATTTTGAAATTAAATAACAATGTGTAATCAAATATATACTTTGTCTTAATTATTCTATATTTTGTAATAAAGCAAGTAGGAGACCTTAGAGAAAAGAAAATATGACTTAAAATAGCTGATATTTCATGGCACTACAGATTACTTACTAATGTATAACTAATTTGAGAAATAATGGCCTGTATTTATCTACTGCTACTATAAAGTTTTGAACTTCTATGGCATGCCAGCATACACATGTAAATCCTTGATGCTCTAAAAATTGTCATTGTCAACCACTTAACAAAATCAACCCCTCCATATCATAATATAAATAACATTGTATAATATCATAAATAATTAGAAATAATGATAGGAACTTAAAACTCTGAACTAGTTTATAATCTGTATGATATTAACATTTCATGCTTCCTTTTCACCTCAAGGAAATCAAGTAAACTGTAAGTTCTAGTGTAATTCATAGTTTAGGACATGCGTACACATGTGTGCCGGGCACTGTGTTCGCTCAAATTAGCCATATGTTTTTTTTCTTTTTTTAAGCTCTACATTTTGCTCTGCTTCCCTCCCTGCCACTTCCGTCCTTTTCAACCCTCTCCCAAGGTCCCCATGCTCCCAATTTACTCAGGAGATCTTTTTCTACTTCCCATGTAGATTAGATCCATGTATGTCTCTCTTAGGATTTTCATTGTTGTTTAGGTTCTCTGGGATTGTGATTTGTAGGCTGGTTTTCTTTGCTTTATGTTTAAAAACCACCTATGAGTGAGTACATATAATAATTGTCTTTCTGAGTCTGGGTTACCTCACTCAAAATGGTGTTTTCTAGCTTCATCCATTTGCCTGCAAATTTCAAGATGTTGTTATTTTTTTTTCTGTTGTGCAGTATTCCATTGTATAAATGTACCACATTTTCCTTATCCATAGGTCGGGGGGCATATAGGTTGTTTTTCAGGTTCTGACAAACAATATTGTTATGAAAATAGTTGAACACAATGTGCTTGTGGCACGGTTGAGCATCCTTTGAATATATACCCAAAAGTGGTATTGCTGGGTCTTGAGGAAAGTTGTTTCCTAATTTTCTGAGAAATAGCTATACTGATATCCAAAGTGGCTGTACCAGCTTGCACTCCCACCAGCAATGCAGGAGTGTTCCCTTTACCTCACATTCTCATCAGCATAAGTTGACATCTTATGTTGTTTTATGGATGTAAGATGGAATCTCAGAGTTGTTTTGATTTGCATTTCTCTAATGACTAAGGATGTTGAACATTTCCTTACGTGTCTTTCAGCCCTTTTAGATTCCTTTGTTGAGAGTTCTCTGTTTAGGTCTGTAATCCATTTTTTAATTGGATTATTTGTTCTTTTGATGAAGCATCTTTAACAAGTGGTACTGGTTGGGAAAATTATTGTGTTTTGTGATATTGGTGGATGAGATGATCATTGGGAAAACTAAAAGCATAAGGAACTGGATATCAACATGTAGAAGAATGAAGGTAGATCCATATCTATTACCATGCACAAAACTCAAGTCCAAATGGATTAAAGACCTCAGTATAAAGCCAGCCACACTGAACTTTATACAAGAGAAAGCGGGAAGTACACTTGAACACATTAGCACAGGAGACCGCTTCCTAAATATAACCCCAGTAGCACAGACACTGAGAAAAACAATGAATAAATGAAACCTCCTGAAACTGAAAAGCTTCTGAAAAGCAAAGGAAATGGACAAGACAAAACAGCAGACTACAGAGTGGGAAAAAATCTTCACCAACCCCACATCAGACAGAGGGCTGATCTCCAAAATATACAAAGAACTAAAGCCATCTATGCTTCAAAGGGGTTCCAGTGAAGCCTCTGAAGGGGTCCTCAAGTTAAAGCTGACACCATGTTTATATAACTATTGGCACTGGAGCAGAAATTGATATAATGGTTTGTCTGACACTGAAGTTCATATTCCTGACTCTAGGTCACATGGTTTTACATGCTTTTTTTTTTTGCATCTATGAAGTCATGAATTCCTCCCTTTGACAATACCTGGCTACAGTATTTTGAGCTACCCATGATTAGGAGCTTAATCAACTATTTGATTTATCTGAAACTACTTCTGTATACACAGAATGTTAAAATGATAATCAGTTTAGTGAAGAATTAATTTGTACATGTGTGGTTAATGAAAGTCATTTGGAAACAATTGTTTGGAGTACATCGTTCTTGATTTGGCTGGAACGGGTTGCAAGCTGTGCCTTCTCATCTTCCCGTGTCATCTCCTTGTTTTCCTTTCGCACCTACATTGTCCTCTGCACACTCTGCTCTATGAGCAGCCTGTCATTTCCAGGAGGGCCTTTCCACTCTGGCAGACATGCTGTTCCAGGGCTCTGGCAGTTGTTCTGAGTTTAGTGGGAGACCTACAGATTGCCTCTGCAGATACCCCATTTTCCGGCTGATGCCACTCCCTGCCTCCTTTCCAGTAAATCCTTATTATCTCACTTTAGTTCTGTTTCCTCCTTCCTTCTTTGTCATGCTGCCTCCCTTCTGCAGAGATGCTCACTTACCTCTCTGTGCTGTTGGCATTTCTTACTTAGCATCTTTACTCTTGGGGTGTCTACTTGTTTATTTGCATTTATATGCAGGCTCTCCTAATTTTCTTTGCATCTATCCCCTTTCGTCCTCACCATTTTGTCGGAAAGGACCGCCTTCTGCGTAACACCGCCAGGAACACATTTCTCCCCTGGGAAACACGACAGAACCTTTCCTTCCAGTGTTCTTGCACTTTCCCTTTAAAGCATGTCTCTGCTGAAGCAGCTAAGTGGCTGCACAACATAATCCTGGAGAAAGCCAGCAGAAATGCTATCTCAGAGCTTTTGCGTTTAACTCTTTACTGTCCATTTTGTGCAGATTTAGATGGCCCACAAATAATCCTTGAGTGAATTTTCATTTGACACATACCAGGTAAGCATTTAGCATCTATGAAAACCTTTAGATTTTGCCTTATATATTTTCTTGATTTTTCTACTGTGCTCTGAGTCTAAGCCCCCTCTTCCAGGACAACTTAATGCACATGTCAGTAGCCTCTGAATTTTCTTCCAGCTACTGGGTTGGGTTGAGAATATGGAAACACTGCAAAGGAGAGCCTGTTTTGGGATATTTCCATGTGGGATTTGCTTTGGACTCTCAGCATCTCTGTAAATAGGAACACATTTCTCATTCAGTGCTACTATCCTGTTTGGATATGGAATGACATCCTTTCCTCTGTGTTATTTTCCAAATTCAGGCTAATTCTTTTCTGACCTCTCAGAATTCTGCTTGTGTGCCTTAATGTGTTTATTCAATTATTAAATTATATATTTAACAGTTAAGTGCTGGGCATTCACTTCACTGATGAGATGCATTTATAACCCCTTTCATTTATCTATTTCTCAGTTTTAAAACAGGGTCTTGTTAAGTTAGTTACCCAGGAGAGCTTTGAGTTCACAAGCAGGCCTCGAACTTGTGAGCCTGCTCTCTCAGCCTCTTGAGAAAGTAAATCTCATCACTAAAGACTGCTTAGATCACAAAGTGATAGTGGCATCAGTTCCCATTGATTGGTGTCTACATCAACAACAGCATGAATAATTAGATACAGTGCCTTTAAGGCACTGAGACCAAGAGTTAAAACCACAATCTAAAGGCAGGAATGAATTGGTAGCTATAAGAGCTGTTACAGAAGCAGGTGTAAAGATCAGAGAAGTCAGACTAAAAGAGCAATTGGTTTCATGGAGAAGAGGTAGTAGAGCAGGTCTCATGGAGTGATGCTAAGCTGATGCCTTGAAAGATGAACTGTCTGCCCATGGATTGACCGAAGAAAGGACGGGGCTGTGTCTGTCCAGAAGAGACATCCTGAAGAGCCATTTTTTTCATCCGTAGGCCTTAATAATGTCCTGGTTAATTTTTCATCAACTTGTTACAAAGTGGGTCAACTGGGAAGAAGGAAACTCAGTTGAGAAGACACCACCATCAGAACTGTCCTATAGGCAAATTTGTCAGGTATTTTCTAGGTTAATGATTGATGTGGGGGTATCTGATCCACCACTATGTGCAATGATATCTTTGGATGGATAGGCCTGAGATGTATAACAAAGGTAGTTGAACTTTGGAAAGCAAACCATTGTTCTTCAATGTTTTTTCCTTCAGTTCATGCCTCCTTGAGCTCCTACCCTGACTTCCCTTCATGATGTACCATAAACTGTAAGCCAAATAAATCCTGTACTCTCACCCTGGTCATGTTGTCTATCATAGCAATAGAAAGCAAACTATGGTAACTAGTTAGCATGCAGACAAACCTAAAGATCTAAGTGAGACATTCTATATGGTGCTATAACCCCAAAAGATCGTACTCTGAGAAGTAGAAAAATTAGTTTTCTTTTTAGATAAATCACTTCAGTTACTGTGACCTCACTTAAAAGAGAAGACAGAATATGCAGATAACAAAGGTGGAGAAGGAACTAGAAGCCGAATGTAGCAACAGTGATGCTTGAAGGTAGGACAGATTGAAACTTGCCTGTGTGTTGGAAATAATAATGAAAGAAAAGACAGCCCTGGAGATCTGCAGGCTGCTTGCTTGTCAAATGTATCAAAATAAAGGATAGGTTTTGAGGTGAAACATGAGGGCGGGATAGTTAGCTCACTTACATTGGGTTTGAGTTTCTTTAATACAAGCAAGCAGAACTCACAGAAGCAAGCTCTGGACCAATAACATGGATTGGAGCATCACCACAAAGCAGGTCCACTGATGCCATGGACATGGTTCAGGATGCTTTGTAGTTGTTGATGAGGAAGACAGGAACAGTAGAGCAAAGTCTAAGACATGATCTTCAAGCAGTTATTTAGTATAAAGGATATGGTAGTTTTTTCAATAGTCACTATCATAGGCCTTATCAGGTCTTGACATATACCAAGGTTAGAGACATTTTATATTCTCGATTTCACAAGTGAAGACACTCTAACTCACAGAGGTAAGCTTACATTGACCACTACCACCCAGTAAAAATGAGAATAATGTTCAAAATCTTTGATCCTTTCTCTATCACATAGTTTCCCCGCTGTCCTCATTTTAGCAAACATCATGGATATAGGACTAGATTAAAATGCAGGAAAGTATAGACGAAGTACTCTTGGGACCCATAAGAAATACATTACCTTATAGAAATGGTTATCTACTTTCACTTATGTGGCAATGTGTGGAAAATTTTATTTTCAGGAATGTAACCTTATTTTATATGCTTTTACACTAGGTTTCAGTTCTAAAGTTTTAGCTTTTATTTTACGATTTTCATTAACATCCAGGTATGTTTTTATTTTAAAGTAAGAAATTATAGATATTATATAAATTATAAAATTTAATATAGTATATAAATTATAAGATTATAATATATTTGTGGAATACATATGGGATGTTTTGATAAACCTGATTCATCTTTTATACTTTTGACTACTGTTCTAGGCTTTCTTTTACTATGGTTGAATTATCTTGCATTTGTACGCCATTATCAATAAATTAAAAGGACCGTGATCTTAGAGCCTTCTATTTCCTCCTTGATGAAATGCCGCAATTTTCACGTTCAGTTCAGTACTACACTGAGGCACAGATGGTGAAGTCAATTTTAAAATAGATGGACTTAATATCCACTTTCTCTTCACGTACCCATGGTGGCTATCTGTAGCACAAGCTAAGACTACAAACTGGAAAGTCCCTGTGAAGAAAAACACAAAGATAAGGATCATTAGATTAGTGTTACTGCTATGCATTATGCAACATGACCCGTAAACGAGAATATCCTTGTTAGATATATAAAGCCACCATATAATAATTTACGGCTGACTTTTACAGAACCACTAGGTAGATTCATGACATATTAAAAGAGTTTATCGGAAAAATCCTTACACGTACTCTAATGTCAGTTTCTGAGTAACTTGCCAAAACACTAATGCCCACTTTAAAAAAAAAAAAAGAGTGAATGAAAGTGGACTTTCCACAAAACATGTATCATTCATCAGAAGAGAAGGGAAGAAATCAATCAAGGGGAAGACTTCTCTCATCAAATTAGACACAGGCTTGGCAGGTTTTCCCAATAACTTTCATTTTCTAAATGAATGAGACAGCAAAGATCTGCATTGGAATAAGGGAAAGGTGTTGCTGGTTGGAGGAGAAAATCAATGGAGGTAAGTACACGTTTAGGGGAACAGGAAAGTGCTACCTGTCATCTGTACTCATCTTCAACTGTGGTGTGAACTCCTGGGAAGTGTAAGGTCGTTCTTAAAATGTTGCTTCTGTCAATGTGGCTGAGAACTTTCTCCCAGTCATGTTCATCACTAGCGGTGTAAACTCATGTAAGCAGAAATTTAGGCTTAAGGGGAAAGAGTTGTGGGAAGGCAGAGGGGCAAAGGGGCTGTTCCCAACACATGGTGACTGTAGTGAAGGACTAGGTTCTCAATCAGCTAAGAAGAGAGACACGGCAGGGAATAGAAACAGAAAAGATCACTGGATTATACTGACCAATTCAGAAAATGGCTGATGTAGGACTTTCCCAGGGAATGAGACAGATTATAAAAATATCGTAGTTTTAGAGCAACAGACTAAAATGATCACCAGGAAAAGCCAGAAGCACAGACAGTCTCAACAATAATAGTTTGTCTGAGGATATCATGATAAAAATACAGGAGGGCATCTAAAGAGACATTTCTCTCCTTTTTCTAGATAACTGGTAGACCTGATTAAAGTAGCTGATTAATTAATAGATTAAACTGATCTCTTTGATCGGTATTTCTGCAATTGTCTGCTAAACAAATTGACTTTGTTTCATGCATATAAATGCAAGAACATTGTTCTCTTAGCTTCAGATTGATTTGTGTATAGTAAATCTACCACATAAAGAAGTGGCTGGACACGTGAAGTATCTTTTGTTATCATCTTTAAAGGATGCTAGGATGTTATTTTAGTCATATAGCCCCACTAATATGACTTTCTTAATACGGTTTTGGCAACATTACCTTATATTTTATTTGCTTTCTTGGGGAAGAAATTCTGTGATGACCAGTGCTTGATGTCTGCAAATATTCTAAATTTGGAATGTTTTTGAAGGTTCTGGTAAATTTTATAAAAATGACTTTAAGATGTTTTATACTCCACAACCTAACAGTGTCTCTGTTCAATCAGTTGTCATCTCATTGTTGGATTTTGTTATTTGTCATTCACTAATTTTACAAGAAAAATAATACTTTATAGACATTTTAATTGACATACATCTATTAGCATGACTAAATTCCTCTCATGCTTTCAGTATCTCATGTCTAGTTTGTTGCATTCTTAGATTTATATGTAGGGAATTCTACAGTTTCTTGTTCTGTTTTGTTTCTCATTTTGTTTATCACAATCAAAGCTTAAGCTACAACTTTTAGTGAATGAGAACATGGACCATCTCTGGGAAGATGCAGCCCTGAGTACAAGCCACCATAAGCTCAAGGAAACTGGAAAGACAAAGGCACTGCTCCTCTTGATACAGGGAGCCCTAATACTAGTGCTCAAACTCCAACTGGGGAAGAACAGACCCCTTGAAGCTATGTGTTTCCTTTCCTGTATGTCTTTGTGTAACACACAATTCACCTAGCTGTTTATGGTGGCCCTGCTCAAGTAGTGATGGCAGTTGAAGCTTTTGGTTGTTTACAACTTGATCTCAGGAAAGTTCAGTACTTTATTAAGGCCAAAGGGATAGTAACTGAGAGAGATGAATGTAAGTAGATTAAGTGGATCATCTCTACAGGAAGACTATAAGTCTTTCCACAGAGTCTGTCTCTTTCCAGGGACGTTCATCAGACTGCATTGAGTCTGTCACAGCTATTATAGGTTATAATGACCTGTGTTCCCACAACATTCATGTAAGGCAAGACTTTCTCACATTTTAATAATTTCATGATCTACAATGTTTTCATGTAATTGCTAAAGAAAAAACTTACCAGAGATATGGAATGTATTTAGCAGTCAATAGCTAGTGCTTCCCCCTCTTTCTCTCTCTCATTAAAATAATGAGGAAAATGTGCATATTTCTCATATATGGTATGATTCTGTAAAATATATATGAATATATGTATGTATGTATTATGTATGTATGTATTTATGTTGTGGAATGGGAAAATCTTGCCTACATATATATCACCTTGCAAAATATCATTTATATAGTGGAGCGAGTTCATAGCTCTTCTCTTACGTGTTTGGGTAGGTGGACTCGCTTAGTAAATAGAGGCTCTTGGTCAGGGTTCGGATGAATTGAGTGCAATCCTTAGATTCCTTAAGGTGACTGGAGAGAATCTACTCCCAGAATTATCCTCTGACCCCCAAACACCCACCATGTGTGTATAGTCACATATATACTCAGATAGATGCACACACAATCATAAGGATGAATAACAAATACTTCTTACAATAACACATAATAATAACAAAAAATTTAAAATTTATTTTCATGATTATGCTACAATCACCAAATTGTATCTAGAGCTCATAAATGGACCTGTTCCTACTAAGTGAAATTTTGAATTCTTTCATCAACACCTTGCCCATCTCATGGTTCCATTCAATGACCTGAGCCCTGTAACTCATCGATTTTTTTTTCCATTTATTTCTATGAAGTCAAAATGATTCCACCTGTAAGCAATGACACTATGCTGCATTTCTGTGTTTTGTTTCTTCCCTTAAGAATGTTTCCTCTAGATTCATTCATCTTATTAATGGCAGAAATTGCTTCTGCGTATGACTGAGTAGGACTTCTACTGTTCACATGCACTGCATTTCTTTTACCAGTCCATTCACACATGAAGGCTGGTTGCTGCATATGTTTGCTAATGTGGACAATGCTGTAGAACACAGGGGACACAGATATCTTTTCCACATACCAATTTCGTTTCCTTTGATGATAGACAGTGAAAGACTAATCATAGGATAGTTCCAGATTTTAGAAATATACCCCTTGATCACTTGTTTGCTTATTTTGAGAAATGTGTACTTTTTTAGTTTACTTAGTTTTAGTAGATTATATATATTTTGGTATAGAATTGAGTTTCTTGTATATTTTTATGCTAATTCTATCTAATTTGTGCATTACAGTGGTTTTTTATCAACTAGCTTTTCAATTTATTTCTCATATGCTCAAAATTTTTATGTACAGCATTAATATTTGGGTTTCAAAAATATTTATTCAATAGATTACTATGAATTTGATTATTTGAACATTGAGATATAGTTCTAAAGTATGTTATTATACAAAATCAAAACAATTGAGCCTAGAAACATTATTTTTAACTAATTATATATTAAAAATAGAGATTAAAATATGTTGAATAATCTCTTCTATGGTTCACAAAGTAAAAATATTAGCGCAAGCTTTTCTGATAAATACATTCATTTCCCATGTGACAATATCATTGGACATACAACATTCGGAGATGAAAATATTTTAACATGATCCATATATAGTCACAAGCTGAAAGCACAGTGAAGAAGGGACAAATCCAGGAAGGATGAGGACAGCTATTCTGAGTGCTGAAGACAGTAGATCTGAAACAAAGGCCAGTGAGGAGTTGACAATTATTCTCCAATTTCCTCCATGGCTGGCTGCTGATATAATGGCATCACCCAGTGTGACAAAGACACCAGACACAGAGCTTTGTCACAGCAAGATGATAAGTGAATTGTCTTCTCCACATTTCATGTCTGTTAGTGACACTATATACAGTTTAGAAAGCCTGGCACATAAAATTCCAAGTTGAGTGGAGAGGCTAGGTTCAGTTAGACAGTAGGTCTCGACAGAATTTCTGTGCACTGATGGAACCACGTGACATGATAGGTGTTTTGTATTTAGAAGGAAGTGTGGGCCACCCATTAATATCCAGAAGAAGCTCCATGGAAGGAGTGTTGTAAAAGGAAGAGGCTAATAACGCAAAACAGTATCTTCCACTACAACACAGACTGCTGGTTGACCCCTCATTCCATGAAATGCACAGAACAGAGACAATAAATGGGTAGATTTCAGGCAGACCACTTGAAAGTTTCATAGTTTCATGTCCCTCAATGTACGAACAAAAGTCAGTAACAACACTTAGAATACAAACAGTTTACAAGAGGCAAGTTTTGTTCACAAAGGACTACAATGATAAACACAGGATATTTAACAATTTAAAAATAAATGAAGGTAGTTTCATGGCAAAATTCAAAAACTTAGTTTGTGATACCTACTGTGAGCCAGTTCCTGTTTAAGCTGCTGAAGGTATGTTCAGCATAATTATTCCTGATTAAGTGACAGGAATATTTGTTGACAGGCTTGCAAGTTGTGGTCTGGAAATCACAAAGGTACGTGTGTGTGTGTGTGTGTGTGTGGGTGGGTGGGTGGGTGGGTGTGAGCATGTGTGTGTGAGTGAGAGAGACAGACAGAGATAGAGACAGAGAGACAAACACAGAGAGAAAGACAGAGACACACAGAGAGAATATGGATTCCCATGGAAAAGTGTATATAAGAGAAATGACAGCAACTGTGAGGGGCAGAATATACTAGACAGTCAACAGCAGCTGCTGTACCTAGAGTGCAGTGGGCACTAACAAAACAGTAGCAAGGTAATTGGGATAAAGATTGTGAATAACCTCAGGGCAAAGTACTTGTATTAAAAAGAAGGTTCAAATTGTAATGCACTGCCAATATTCCTGTGCAGATCCATTCCACATAATGACGCAGAGATTCAGCCTCTCTTTGCTTACTTTTCTTGTCCAGGGGATACAACTTAGGGCTAGTGGACTAGGCAAGTGTTTTACTACAGAGCACCTTTTCTGTCCTTTTCTTGTTACTTAAAATCTTCTCTTGTGGTAGGTAGATAGAAAAAAGACAGCAAGAAAGAGACACGCCCCTTTCTTAACTACTCCACCACAGAAATGACACACCCCTTCTTTTCCCTCTCCCCTGGTATGGTAATCTGAATGAGAATGACCCTATTGACTCCCTTGTTTAAATGCTTGATCCCCAACTAGTGGAACTGTTTAGTCATTGGGGGTGGGCTTTCAGGTTTCAAAAGCCTATGCCAGGCCAGTGTCTTTCTGTCTCTTTCTCTGCATGCTGCCTATGGATCAGCTGTAAGCTCTCACTATTCTCCAACACAATGTCATTCTGCCTGCTGCTATACTGCCCACAACGATGGTCATAGATTGACCCTTTAAGATGGTAAGCAAGCCCTCAATTAAATGCTTTCTTTCATAAGTGGTCTTGGCCATGGTGTCTCTTCACATCTATAAAGACACCTTGTCAGCATTTTGTTATACACACATCCTTCTGGCAAATGATACTAGGAACTGACGTTTAGTTATGTGAGCAATTTAAAACTGTGGGGGCAGGAGTTTGATAAACCTAGAACTTTCTCAGCTACGCTAGCATAGTTAATGATGGAATTAGAAATGATAAGTCGAGGAGTCAAAGCAGGGCGAGTTTGTAAGGGATATTTTATTCCAAGGTAGGACTTTACCTAGAGGAACAGTTTAAGTTGACTCTGGAAAACCATATTTAGATTTTTCTAGGTCATGTTGCCTGTCCCTGTTAAGAATAGATAGAATAGAGACATATTAAAAGAGTTTATCGGAAAAATCCTTACACGTACTCTAATGTCAGTTTCTGAGTAACTTGCCAAAACACTAATGCCCACTTTTAAAAAAAAAAGAGTGAATGAAAGTGGACTTTCCACAAAACATGTATCATTCATCAGAAGAGAAGGGAAGAAATCAATCAAGGGGAAGACTTCTCTCATCAAATTAGACACAGGCTTGGCAGGTTTTCCCAATAACTTCCATTTTCTAAATGAATGAGACAGCAAAGATCTGCATTGGAATAAGGGAAAGGTGTTGCTGGTTGGAAGAGAAAATCAATGGAGGTAAGTGCACGTTTAGGGGAACAAGAATGTGCTACTGTGTCATCTGCACTCATCTTCAACTGTGGTGTGAACTCCTGGGAAGTGTAAGTTCTTCTTAAAATGTTGCATCTGTCAACGTGGCTGAGAACTATCTTCCAGTCATGTTCATCACTAGTGGTGTAAACTCATGTAAGCAGAAATTTAGGCTTAAGGGGAAAGAGCTGTGGGAAGGCAGAGGGGCAAAGGGGCTGTTCCCAACACATGGTGACTGTAGTGAAGGACTAGGTTCTCAATCAACTAAGAGGAGAGTCACGGCAGGAAATAGAAACAGAAAAGACCACTGGATTATACTGAATAGAGACTGGCAGGATGGCTCAGAGGGTATAAGCGCTTGCTGCATAACCTTGTGTGATGTGGGAGTCCCCTCTGTGTGCTGTGATTACCATTAGTGAATAAAGAAACTGTTTTGGACCTATATATAAGATAGAACTTACTTAGGTAGGAAGAGAAAGGTAGGCTGAATGCTGGGAGAAACAAGGGCAGAGTCAGAGAGATGCCATGGAACTGCTCCCAGAGTCAGACACGCCAGAACTTTAGCAGGTAAGCCACACCATGTGGTGATATACAGATTAATAGAAATAGGTTAAATTAATATATATGAGTTAGCCAATAAGAAACTACAGCTAATAGGCCAATCAGTGGTTTAATTAATACCGTTTCTGTGTGATTATTTTGGGTTTAAGCTAGCCAGGGAGCCAGGAACCAACAAGCAACTCTCTTCTTCTACACTTGTGGACTTAAGTTCACTATTCAGAACCCCACATCAAAGTGGAAGGGAAGAACTGACTCCACAGATTTGTTCTTTGACCTCTGCACACGTGCTGTAGCACATGTATGTTCACACATGTATATGAAACACACAATCAATGAGGAAATAAACAATGTGGCCTGGAATGGACTATAGATGTGATTCAGTTTATTAAGTGTTTGTCTGGTGTGCCCAAAGCTCTGAGACAGTGAAACTAGGCATGTTGGTTCTTGGTCACAGTCCCAGCACTGAGGAGGTAGAGGTTGGAGGATCAGAAGTTCAAGGTCATCTTCAATTACATAAATGACTTTGAGAACAGTTTGGACTACATAACACCCTGTCTCAATCAGACAATCAAAAATCACTCCATCAAACAATCAAAAATAATGGGTAGAACACAAAGGAAGATGGTGGAATTCTACATGCCACAATCCTGAAGGTTATTTGCATAAATACTTGTTGGTGTTTCAGCATACGAAGGAATATATTGAATAGAGGCAAGCTTAGAACTGGGAAATAATTCAGACTCTGTCTTACACAACAATGGCCTAGACATCGAGAATGGCTACCCAATCAAGACAAGAACTAATAAAAAGGCTTTTTAAATAGGACTTCCTCAGGTATGTAAGGGAAAATGAGAAAGAAGTCTCTAACTTTTAACCTGAGTTTTCTGGACCCATGATTATGGCATCTCTTTAGATAGGAAGAGAACAGAGACACACGAGAGGCTGGGATACAGTCAAGAACTTCAGGGAGAATTGGATTTCACGTCTTTGTTAGGTTTATAGTCTGCCACTTGTTGTTCTTATGTTGACTGTATTCGAGTTCAACTGATGCATATTTGTAATGGGATCAGTCACATGTTCAGAATAGGTTTGGTTGTTTGAAATTAATTTTTTCGGGATTAGAAATAAAAGAAGTGTATTTGAGAGCATTGTGGATAAGTTTGCCACAAGAGATTAATCTAAGTCCTGCATGGATTAAGTTGGACCTACTCTTTCATTGTGAAATCTTGATATATTCCATGTTCTAGTAATATAGCTTGTAATCTTAGAAATGAATCTCAGAAATATGTTACATCTCTTGGGGGCAGCCTAGGATTCTTCCTTCTGGTAAGTTCTGTATTTGTGCAGAGCAACTGGAAATATACATCTTTGTAGTCAGTTCTTTGAAGTACTATTCTCAAAGATCTGCTATCAAGTTATTCCTTAAATTTTTTATTATTATTTTGCCTGTGTGTATGATGTGGGGGTTGCACACATGTCTCACAACAACCCAGGAGCTCAGAGCACAACTTTATTGGATCCATTTTCTTATACTTTTCCATGGATTCTGTGACTCTAACTCAGGTTACCAAGTTTACGTGGCACACATTTTACTTTCTGAGCCCAGACCTTAACTTATTTCTTTATATTAAGCTTAACTAAAGAGGCAAAAGAACTCAAGTATAAAGTTTTATCACAAGTAGATAAATGCCTTCTAAAGTTATTCTTATCGAAATGAACCCCCCAGTGATACAGTAAATCTGTGCACACATGTAACCAATTTACATAAGTTGCTGTTGATAATCTTACGAGTTTTTTTTTTTCTTTTTCGTTTTTGGTGCAGAGCCAGTCCACAATGGTTCATACAAATTGTGTTTAACCTGATTATTCTGATTGACAATCTATACACTGAACATCATCCCTAGAAAATTAATCCCTTGTTGCTTGCCACATTTATGTGAAGACTCATCAATAGAAAAGAGTCAAAGAAACGAGCTGAAATCCTGGCTTGTGCACTCAGAGGTGTGTGTGCATCAGGTATGCCTGAGAATCTGCTGAGCCGCCTGCTTCCTGGTGACGGGCTCCGGGGCCTTGTACTGGGTTGCTTGTCTTCCTTCAGCGTACCCAGCATTTGTGGAGTTAATGAGGTGTTGTGTATAAAGGTCTGTGAGCCAAAATGGAAAAGGGATTATCTAGCTACACAGTGGTATGACAGAGGAACCAGGCATGATGAATAGGAGTTTGATAGAAGGCTCCTGGCTAGATTCATCTTGGTACTGTAACCACCATCAGATTCATTATTTTTATCGAAAAAGAAGTTGTAGAAGAAATAGGCTCTTCCACACTTTCTGTCTTGATTGGCTTCCTCCAGGTATTGTAGAAGACTGGAAAGATGATTAAATGAAATTTTTTTTCTTCTGTTTCTGAAGGGAGTTATGCCATTTTCAGTCATCTCTGGATGAGGGACAGCTAGGCAGAAGCCTGCCAGGGTATATTACAATATTTTCAAACATCTGTAACTCTTTTTTTTATTTCATCAATTAAGTAAATATTGAATACCAAGTTATATAGTTTGTTGTAATTATTTCTATGGGTTTCCACATTTTAGAGGTTTTATTTCTATTGTTTTTAAAGTTGACTTGAAATTGAATTTTGATAAATAGTGTTCTCAAATTCAGCCCATCTTTCTTCAGTATAAACACACACACACACACACACACACATTAACCTGCACACAGTATGCACACTCAAATACACATAGGTTGTTGGCTATCACAAGGGCAACTGTAGTACATGAAGGCATTGCTACTTGAAGAATCTTCTGGAGTAGAATAAAAGAAATAATGTGATAAGCAGGATGGCCTGACTAAAGGTGAAAGGGTAGAAAAATGTGAATAACACACAGAGAGCCTTGAGTTGAAGTAAATGCATCATGGACAAAAGTCTTGAGGGATGTGACCAGAAGATTAGTTACATTTCAATTAGAAAGTATTGAAGTCTTGGCTAACGAGAGTCTCTTGTTTTAGCTTATAGAGAAATATTGAATTTATCTGGGCAGAGGATTGCTCTGGTAAAACCAGACTGTCTTGTCAGGTCCATAAAGCAAGATCGAACATCCCAAATGTTATAGATAAGCATAGTTTGGGGGCTAATATAGGATGGGACTTTTTTGTTACACATGTTGATAGACTTAATTTTGTTTAGGTATATGTAAGTCTCTTTTATAATGACTTGTGCTAAAAAATAAGAGTTACTTTATTAAAGCAGTTACTGCTGTGGACATCCTGACTTGTGTCATAATTTGGGAGTAATTCTCAAATGCGCCATTTTATTAGAACAGAAAAGTGTAAACGCTCTTTGAGCCCCTCTGATGTGCGAAGGTTCTTTATCGGGACACATTTCACATTCCACTAGAATTTTCTGGAACCCCACTGCAAGCATCAGCAGAATTCTTAAAGTCAAATGGTTCTGTTGTCAGGACAGCTTTATTTATTTTCAATAATTCCAGATTAATTTGTAGCATGTATCATAATATATTTTCACTCATAATTTAAGTGGCTGCTCTTTCCCCATGGTATACATTGATATTTCTTGTTAAAATTTTATTTGAATAAAAATGGGTTTTGTTGCCAATTAGGAAATGACTGGATTTTAGCATGTGGCTGTGAGTGGAGCCAGTGATTCTTTCTCAGGTAGGTTAATGTGTTCTGTAGTTCATTTAGCACACAATATTTGAAAAGTTATTGTCCTGTGCACGCGCCTCTTGTCCCCCAGCTCCATTTTCACCCTCGTTGTTATACTGTGTAACCAGTAAGATGAAAGCATACAAGCTCCTTTCTTCGACTCACTGTCAGATGGTTTCTAGTGGGTTCCTACCAATGGTCTATATAGTGGAATTCTGGGAGACAAAAGGAAGAAAAGAGGCCTGTTCCTGCCTGGTCCAAGCCTCAGAACCTGCTTCCCTCAGAAGGGGATCCTGGCTCCCTCTCAGGTCTACTCCCAGTGGGATCAAGGCTCTGATACTCAATTTCCCTTTGCTTCCCAGTGTCTTATCAACACCGTTGCCACCAGACACTCCCAGGCTCCATACCTCAGCCCAGGGCAGGGAAACACCCTGGGCTCCTGGTCACTCTCTTTTCAATACTGTCTCACTGACTGCTCTGCACTTCCTATAGCTCCAGGGTTCTTCCAAGACCTCTGCAATCAGTTTCTCCTGCTAAACCACCTCTTTTAGGAATACCCTGGGTGGCTTTCCCTCCCATTTGGACATTGAACTCAGTAATCCTTCTGTGTAGGCATGGCAGTGTGTTTCAGTGACCACCATAGTCAACAGACTAAAACTCTGGTCTCATGGTGCTTACAGGATTCTAGTAAATACTTTACTATGTCCCGGTCATTGCTTAAATGTAAACTCTTTTGTGAGCATTAACCTCCAGTGGTGTGAGATGTCTTTCTGTATATGTGTTGCTTTTACTGGTTGATGAATAAAGTTGTTTTGGCAAAGTAAAGCCAGACAGGAAGTATAGGCAGAGCAACCAGACTAGAAGAAATCTGAGAAGAGGAACGTCACCAGCCAGATGCAGAGGAAGCAAGATGAGAATGCTTCACTGATAAAAGGTACCAAGCTGGCTAACATAGACAAGAATTATGGGTGAATTTAAGTCATAAAAGATAACTAATAAAAAACTGAAACTAATAGGCCAGTTTCTAATTAATATAAGCCTCTGTGTGTTTCTTTGGAACTGAATAGCTACAGGACCAGGCTGGACAGAAACTTCTGTCTATACCCCAGTTTTTGGTTTGTTATTATACTAAAGGAAATGTTAAGATGATAGATAAAATCTTCCTATGGAATCAGAAAACAAAAGGTAAGAACGTGGAATTAAGAACTAAAATGGTCTCTTCATTCACAGGGACCATAACATTTTTATCTTATACTCTTTTTTTCTGTACTTCCTTTAGTTTTGATCTCTTTAGTCACAGATTGTATTTCTGTTGAACAAAATGTTCACTGAAAAGTTCAGAGGCACAAACAGGATGATAGGAAGGAAATTTCCTTGAACTGAAATTAGTAAACACATTTTCAATCTTCTTGGAGGAAATTCCTGTCTCACTGGAAGGCCACAGAACCTATGGGATGAAGCCTCTTTCTTCAAGATCTGCACAAAATGTCAAGATATGAATTTCCCTTTTAATCTAAGATGAGACTGCCTTCCTATTCAGTAGTTTAATGCTCTATTTGAAAATCTCTAATCCTAGGTATGCAGAAATAATTGAATATGCATTCTTTTTATTTGGTTAGGTGGTGAAATCTGTTTTTGTGATTGAGAAGGTAAAATGAAGATTTGAATATTTTGGATTAATGTGTTGGAAAAATGTGCCAAAGCAAAGGTAGAGGTTCTTGGGACACAACACATTTTAAAAACTACAGTTGCACAGAATACTTTTTTATGCATTCCACGACAGATCTTGTAACAGAGTCCAATAATTTTTCATTTGGAAAAAGAAAGAAAAGGAAAAAAATAAGAAAAACATAAACTCATTAATATACTTTCCATTTGCATAGGTAAAGACATTAAACTGAAATGTTATTTTTCTTTTTTGTAAACATCTTATGCTTACTAACCACATTTTTTTTATTTTTTATTTTATAGTCTATGTGCTTAGGCTTAGACACCAAAAGACTAAAATAAATTACCTTAAAATTTTTTCTTGGTGCTAGAGAGATAGATTAGCAGTTAAGAGCATTTCCTGTTCTTGCAGAGGATCCAACTTCAGTTTCTAGTAGTCAAGAGGAGTGGCTCACAACTGGCTCGCAACTACTTACAACTCCAGCTCCCTGAGAATCCAATGCCTCTGGCTTCTGAGAGTACCTGCGTCTAGTGTCACATATTCACACACACACAAACACAAACACAAACACACACACACACACTATGTCTGTCTCCCTCTCTCTGTGCAGGTGGGTGTATGTATGTATATATATATATACATTTATATTATTTTGGGGTAACAAGACTGCTTATCAGATGAAAGTGATTGCTACCAAGCCTTTTAATTGATTCCTGAGATCTACGTTATGGAAGGAAAAAAATGTTGTTCATTCATACAGTATACATATATACGTGCACACCATATATTTTTATTTGAAAATATCATTTTATCTTGATTTTGTCATCTAAGAAATTTAATAAATTCACTCTGAATAAAAGGGAACATTTGGCATGAATGAGTAGGTGCTTTCTGCCCCTCCATTTCTAAGTGTCACATTCATTAAGCATTTATAAATCTTATTAATAAAACTATAAAAA
This sequence comes from Myodes glareolus, assembly GCF_982192425.1. Classification (NCBI taxonomy): domain Eukaryota; kingdom Metazoa; phylum Chordata; class Mammalia; order Rodentia; family Cricetidae; genus Myodes; species Myodes glareolus. The sequence continues at coordinate 24,167,754 of NC_142042.1, read as the reverse complement.
TCCCCCTTCCTACTACTAACGCTTATCCTTATGACCTCACAACATTACGTTTAGTTAGTAGACACATAAAATATATAAAATTGTTTGTCTTCAGTACTCTCTAATTGAAGAATTGAGAGAGGGAGTTGGAAGGAAAGACTGAAAAAGTTAAATTTCTTAGAATCTCTCAGGTTAAATCATGACTGTTGTGCCCAGTCAAAACTGAACCTTTTTTTCTTTCCTTTATTATAGTGAAGAAGAGGGGCACTTAATGGTATATAACTTTTAAACATTTATGGTTCTTTATTCATGGGGCCTACTGGCAGTCTGAATACAGTGAGGAAATGGAATTCCATTTCTTCCACAAAGGAACCAAAGAGCAGTTGGATGTTTTCTGGTGCTTTTAGTATTTTTTCTTCTTCTGGTACTTCTCCAGTGCCATTTCATCCCTTCCAAGACAAGCTCAGAGAAAAGCTTTCTTATGTGGTATCTAGACATGTGTTGGGTGATAACACTCATGGCTCTGTCAGGTTCATGTCAGATATATTTTTTTATTTAATCAGTAAGTAGAAAAAGTAATATATAAAATATGAATTTTATCAATTAACATTGTGAAGCCCAAATACATTGAGGCAGTTTATCAATAAACTCATGGATTCCTATGATTTCTCTAGGATATTTTCAACTTAGAGTCCTACCTCAGTAACTCAATGCTGAATTCTCATGCATTCTTCCATGATGCAAAGAAGACCAGGCAGAAGCCAGGGTCAGTCGTTGAAATCTGTCAGGAGGATTGTATTGTGCAGACAGAAGTGTGCAGAAAAGGAAGGGAGAAAGAGTTATATTTGATTTCTTCATCAAAGGATAAAGGTGGGGCTGACAAATTCACACTCAAACAGATCCCAACCCATTTTGGGCGAGAGTTCTCTGTGCCTTTCTTGGTGCTGAACTGAACCCAGCTCCAGTGTATGAAAAGTTGGTTGTATGGACGCGTAGATTGCAGACCTGCACCCAGCTACCCCATTCATACCAGTATTGATACCACCACTGCTGGCAACGGCAAAACATCACTGTGGTCTGTTTTGGGTGCTGCATGCCCATGTATTAAATTGAACCAGAAGCGTCTTTAAAACAAAGAAGGAAACAATGGGAAGCAAGAGGCTGGTTCCACACTCCTTGTATACAACTCAGACCTACAGATCTTTGCACAGGGCTTTGATGATTGGCTGCTGAAGGGAAGACACTCATGGGTAAGGGTAGGTAACAGAACTCCAATGAAGCACTTTTTCACTTCCTCTTCTGCAAATAACTATTCATATATATATATATATATATATATATATATATATATATATATATGTTCAAAAATTACATAGTACAATTGCTTAGGGTGATGAAATTAGTTTATACACTATCTATCAGATTCACTTGTGCATTAATTTCAGTGTGAACAAATTATATAAATACAGAAATAAGCAGATGCATCTTCATCTAGTATGGTGGAAATGCTTTGAAATCCCTGGATATGGCTCCTTTATTTTTCTTTTACGTAAGATGACCAAATAAGCATTTTTAGGTGAGAGGACTCTGAGTCTTCTAAATTTCATTTCTCATCTGATACCCTTCCCCCAAACACATCATTAGCCTGAAAATGCAAAATCTTTCTCTGAACTCTAAATAGCATTTCATTCCCCAAAGCTTTAAATCCCACCTTGTTTTTAATCAGCTTTCCAGAGTGACTCTGCAAGGTTACACAGAACCGACTGACTGATTTATGAATATAATTTTTGTTTTAATTGAAACAGCAACATTTAGGTTCCACCTTAACAGTGCACCTTAAAAGATTATCTCGGTTATTTCACAGGCACCGAGCCGGCACTAATAGTCCAAGGCAGATATTGAAAAGCAGCACAGGGCCAGGCAGATCTATTAGAAATTCCCATCCACGCGCCTCATACATATTGATTTCTGACACCAAGCAGCAGTGAAAGCCCCCGTGGGAATAATATATTTAGCAGGGTTCGCTGTGAGGAGGTCACAGGGTGCATACAGATTAGCTTCAGAGGACCAAGGCGCTAGTATTGGAGCCAAATGCTAGATTTTATATCATTTTAATCTGAACTTTTATAATCCTTTTAGTTCTTCTTTCTCTGCATGGCAGAGAGAAGGCTGCTTCACATGTATCATGCATCTTCTCCTTTATTCTTCCTATAAATGTGCAAATGCTGCTGTAATGGGGAGGAATGTTCCTTCCGCACAGGCAGCCCAGCCCAAGCCAGATTTGCTGTTATAAACGGTGGTCAATGCAGATGAAGACATCTTTATTTAAAGATTCCTTTCCGTGGGGGAGGGAAAAAGCACAAACTGGGATCTCAAGGGTTGAGACAGAAGCATAGAACTTGCTCTCCTATTAAAAGACCCGTCGCTCCCCTCCCCCTCTCGCTGACACTGGCGCTTAATTGAGCAGAAGTTGCATTTATAACTGTTACAGCTATGAAAACAAAAATCTAAACATTTTATTAATTACCTTTCTGCTGGGGAGGGAACGCCTGCTTATTATGCAAGGAAGTGTTGTGACTATATCAGATGAGGTGTCAGATGAGAGCAAAACACACGTTTTGGAGACTGGAGAGAAGCCAGCAGTGCCAGAGGAGAGGTTAGAGTGGCCGCAGTTTGACAGAAGGGTGAAATACGTTCAGACAACAAAGAGGAATGGGAGATTTCACTCAGCACACACAAAGGTTCATTGTCTCCCGGAGGCGGCATTTGAATTTTAGGTGCTCTATAAAAAGTTCCCATGATTACTAATAATCAGAAAAAGAAGTAGCTACATCTGCAAAGTGCCTTTTGACTCCGAGTTATTTTCTTTGGTATCTTAAGCAAGCATAAAAGCTAAGGACAGAAATGAAGAAAAAAAAAAGAGAGAGAGACAGGAAGGACAAGCTACCACGACTTAGCCACGGCAACATAGGAACAGCCACAGCAAGCAAAAGGTAAATCTCAGCTGTGCTTTACCAATAAAGGCTTATTTTAGCAAATAAATAAATAAATAAGAAAGAAAGAAAGAAAGAAAGAAAGAAAGAAAGAAAGAAAGAAAGAAGAAATAATTACGGCATCCAATTAAGAAGAGAACTTTCTTTGTGAAATCATCTAACTAAAATACGCCACACGTATTACTTATTCAGGCCTGTTTCCTGCGATACCTGTTTATTTACTTTTGTTTTCTAGTATGTTCAAGCTGAGCACAAGTCAAGAAAAGAAACTCACCATATTCAGGGGAGAAAAGCAAAGAGCAATGAAATCTCAAAGTCAATTTTGAACAAACTTTGGGAAACTGAAAATCTTTTCTTGGCAAATGCCCTTGTCAGAGTGCTTGGCTGACTGTTTCCTGGAAGCCAGATGACACTCACAGTGAGCTCTGAAAGGCAGGGCGCAACAAACACCTTTCTCAGCACCTGCAGAGATTATAAGGTAGTGAGGTACCTGGATACTGGAGAGCCTATAAACTTTCACTCAGCTCACTAAGGCATTCAGATTCAAGAAAGGAATGCTGGAATCTAGAGGAGGCTGGAGCAGGAAGGAGAATTTAATGAGGCAGCTAAGGAGCTAAGGGGCTCTGCAGAAACTGGGCATTCTTATCACTAGAAAAGGGTGTGTGTGTGTGTGTGTGTGTGTGTGAGAGAGAGAGAGAGAGAGAGAGAGAGAGAGAGAGAGAGAGAGAGAGAGAGAGAGAGACTTGGCTTCTTTCTAAGCTGCAATATAACAAACTCCAAAAGTTTAGCATAATTGGTTGTTTGCAGACTCTGATGATAGAACCCAGAAAGGCAAATTAAAGAGAACTAAAGGAAGAGTCAGACCAGCGAAGGTATCAAGCGTTAAATTCCACATCTCATATCCTTCTCTTTTCTTATTTCCCAGGTAGAAATCACTTCTTTTGGTAACTTTCTGCAGTTTATACTGACTTTCTAATACATGACTGTGAGAGCTTTTATTTCTCATTATGCTCTCAGGCTTAGTGAATTTTCTTTTGTTTGCTAAAAAGAGGTGGACTCCATCCTGGGAGCCTAGCACAACCAAGGACACACTCAAGACTGAGTGACCATCTGGGACAAATGTCAGCCCTCTGTACAGGGCCAATGGCCCTCATCACAGACACGGTGAAAAATCCCTGCTCAACCCAGGACTAGGAGAACTTGACAACATTATTGTCCACTTTCCCCAGTTGTCAGAACATTTCTTTATTTCCTTGTACATAGATGTTAGTCAATGATTTTGGTTGGTTTGAATAAGTTATATTAGATAGAAGTTATACCGAAAGGATGGAGACCCAGAAATAATTGACTCAAATGAAACCAAAAATAGCCAGTCATTCATGCAGCAGGTCTGTCTTCGAGGCAGCCAGCACTCTGCTTGATGGCTTCTCTTTGGACTAGCCCCATCACTGTCAGGGAGACAGTCCAAGACTGATGGAGCTGTTCATTTATAGCCTGAGGGGGGAGGGGCATATTTTCCTCTCAAAAACAAGCCCAAGGAAGTGCAAGGCAGGGAAGGTACAAGTATTGATAGCTAACCTCCTGATTTTGATTGGAGTTCCGCTGCCCAGTTAACAATTCATTTTCCATTTTTTTTTTCACCGTAAGCCAACTACGTGTCCTTGTCATGGAATCCCGGCGTGTGTCAGCTCTGCTAGCCGGGTGAAAGCTTCAAAACTGGATACTCCATTTCTTCCAACTTGCAACTCTAGGCTTGCTTTAGTCGATGCATTGCTTATTGGAGTAGGGACGTTCCTTTTAAATTTCTGACAGCTGCAAAGGAGTCACGTAGCCAACTTGAAACTATAAGCCAGCACACATCTGGCTTGCACCAAGTCCACCACACTTCCTCCAGGCTTAAAGTCACAAGCCGGTGTATCCCTGTTTATCAGGTCAGTGTTTCATAGACTGGTGAAATTCTGACAGCAGGGCAGTGGTCTAGGACATTAGCAGGGCACTTAGCGTTGGCCTGATTTTCTCCCAGTGTTGAACCACTGGTCAGTGTTGAGTTTTGTTGCTATTGCCTGCTATTTTGAGTGCTGCTTGGTGTCCCTGAAACTCCTAGGGCTGATAAGAAAGTGAAGCTTTAGAAAGCATTTTTCCCTGTGAATATAAAATTAGGAGATTCAGTACTCTGGATAGACCAAGTAATCTTAAAAATCCTTAAGAACAGGTCCCTTCCTGTTAATTACTCAGGCAGCATCGTCACTGAATCACAAGGAGTGTGAGAGTGAATTTTTTTTTAAAAAAATGTTTTTGGAAACAGAATGTTTGACTCCCGCAGTTAAGAGAATACAAAACTAAAAGTGAAATTAAATGGAATTATTTTCAAAATTAATTTGCACTCCCATCCTTCCCAGCTGTGCTAAATATTTTATCTTAAACAAAGAGCTTCACAGCAATTGGCAATGTGTGCGAGAAAATAGAAGGTAACGATATTTTAAAGCAATACACAAACGATGTGTGTGCGGTTTACAATTCTAAATTCTGACGATGTCTACAGTGCATGAGTGAGATTCGTGGAGAATATATAGATGCTTTGTGAGGGTAAACAACAACAAAAAAAATTCAGGGAAAAAGTCCCTTTTAGTTGGGGGCAAAAGCATGCATTTACTTTCAGTGGAAGTAGGCGCACTTAAATCCCCGCTGAGCACTAGGGAGGGCTGGATGAGCTGTCTAGAAAGCATTTTCTCTCACTTTATAATGTTAGAAATTCTCGGACGGCAGTGTGCATTGCAATGCAGGGATTCTTCGGTGTAAGAGCACATCAGGGCATGGAGAAAGGTTTAATGTGTTCTCATTAGAGGAGCAGGGGCACAGGGGAGGGGGAGGCGCCTTGGGGGACAGAGCTGAGCTCGACCACTCTGCGAAGCATTATGATTTTGTGCCTTCTCACTTCAACTCCCTCAATCCCTGAGCTTTGCATAGCTGTTTCCCAGGCAGTTCAGGCAAATGCCTCCCAAGCCTCCTGTAAAGAGAGCTGTGTTGTATCTCGCTGCTTGCAGTTTTAACAGTTTATTTGCTTGGACCTTTTAAATATTTTCTTCCTTCCTGGATCGACTCTTAAAAAAAAATTAAAATAAAAACCAGCTTTTCTTTTTCACATTCACTTTCAATCAAAAAAAAAACTGAAAGGAAAAGAAGACAATTTGATAAATGCAAGACAATCCAGAAGCCTTTGGAGTTATAAACTCCACAGAGCTGACAGAGTGGGAAATCTGGCAGGAGCAGCAAACAGGGCTTTGATTTTGAGAATTTTTTTTTATAGCTAGCTAGACAACTGTAACCCACCGGCCATCCAACTATTTTTTCTAGTTTGCTGTATTTTTTTCCCTAAATGAAAAAAAGAATCCCCCCTGAAGAACAGAACATTTTCCATGTGCAATGTGAGTTTTAATTTGGAGAGGAAGCTATCCATGTAGAAAGGCTTTTTCCTTAGCCACGGGTCAGCTTGTGATGAATGTGACCATGTACCCTGAAGCCAGGGAACAAGCCAAGGAGGAGTTTCTTCTTAGGTATGAAATATTGAACATAGCTGGTAACCCTCTGCATGCATGCTCTACTGTAGAAATTTTGTTCTGCAGAAATATATCTTGCAAGCTCTAATGGCACGACATTCCCAAAATAGACTAATAAGCAAAGACATGGAAAATCCACTCCAAGGCATTTCCTCCTTAGGTTTTGACACTTTCTCTAAACTCTTTCTCCTTGGGAGTTGTTACAAGATTACAGATAATGGGTCTTGTGTAGATAGCCACACTTATAGTTCATGTCTCACAGTACAGCGGGCATGTGCCATCATCCTGAATGTCGCTCTTTGTTGACTTTTCTAGGCATGTGCGCTGAAAGAGCTATGCTTCCCACTGTTGCCCAGTGATTTTTTTAAAAAGGTTATCAAATATTTCAAAAAGAAAACCGGGGTTCCTCCCTTTGAGTTCCTACTACTGTCATTAACGAAAATTTAGAAACAGACACAGAAGAAAGTTTGAGGTCAGATTTTGTAGAGTTTGAGAGGAAAACTCCAGGATAGACGGGATGTCTTAGCCGCCGCCAGGAGGAAGGAGATGAAAAAGAGGAAAAGAGAAAGCTGGGGCTTATCAACTTGGTCCAAGATAGCAGGCAAGTTCAGCAATGGAGGTCAGCAAGCAGCCTCCTGGCAGAGAGCAGGGAGAGTGCCCGTGAACAAATGAGAAAACCCAGAGTGCTACTGAAATCATAAGCAGGTTCTGGACAGTATCCAACAAAGAGGGAAAACCGCAATGCTGCACAATGGAAGTTTTGCGAGCAGTTATACGCGAGAGGGATTCTGGGTAGGTTTAGTACTCTATCTCATTAAGGGGATAATTATTCCTCCTGTCTCTTTAAGAATGTCTTCAGCTGAATCAGTTTTCTTACATGGTGGTGCGGGTGAGGTAGGGGGTGGACTCCTGGACAGATGATTGACAGGTCTAACTGGATTAACTCTTGAAGGAAAAGAAAATAGCAAGTGATGTCCAAGTCTTAAAAGCAGACTAGAATGTCATGCCTTCACCCAGGGTCAGAAGCAGATACTATGCTTTTGACCAGGGGGCCTAAGAAATGGCAAAGGTGATGTCTACTTGTCTGATTTTACCTGGGAAATGAGAGATGTGGCCTGAAGCTGACCTAGAGGGAGAAGTTCACCCACAATGTTCCACTACTATGACATTTTTCTCTCAAGAACTGAGACCCTAAAATTACTTAGAAAATGAGTTAAAATCAAAGAATCTATATAACACATTTTTACCAGAAAGATATAGATATAGAGATCCAATCAATCCGAAGCCTTTCTTCATATAGACTTACTGTATGGACAGGTGTTTCTTGTTCTCCTTTTTCAAATTTTCTTTAATTTATTTGTATGTGGGTGTTTCTCTGCATGTGTTTCTGTATATTGCATTTGTACCTGGTGTCCAGAAGGACAGCGAGGGCATCAGATCCTTTGGGACTGGGGTTACAAACAGATGGTTGTAAGTTTCCAAGTAGAGTGTTGGGAATTGAACCCAGTCCTCTGGAAGATAAGCATTATGCTTAACAGCTGAGCCGGTCCTCCAGCTCCTAAACTAGAGTTTCGGTCACACACTCAAGTCTCCAGTTTCTATTAGAGAAAGAGAAATAACACAAATCCAGAATAGAAACCAGAGTTTATTCCATCATCTCTGGTCCATGGTCAGGAAGGAATCAAGGGCATTCCCAGTTTCTGACCAAGGACACTAAACAAAGACCCTATCCCTAAACAGCCTAACCTATTTCTATCTTCTGCTCATATCAGTCAATTACGATTAACTGACTGTACTAACAGTTGATGTATATATTTCAGGTCCATTAATATGAGATTTTCTTTTTAACTTGTAGTCTCTGTGAAGTTTTACTTTGGGAAGAAATTAAGAGAGATTTTATTTTTATTATAAGAAAGATGACAAATGGACTCAAATTCATAATAAGTACAGAAAATTATAAGTCAAAGTTCTGTGTTTATTGCACATGGAGGACTGGGCAGTGAGGTACTTAGAAGTTTGGGAAATAATGCAAGCACCATTGTCAAACTTACTTGAAATGAATCCTCAGACTTGTTAGATATAGTTCATGTAAGCATTAATTCTAAACTTTTTAAAGTATGACCACTTTGGGTATATTATTATGAAGACATTTAGACAATATAATCTGTCCCTTCAGTGGGGGGTAAACAATTTGTTTAAAAAGTTTATACTTCTTTTTGCTCCTTTCACATAACCATGATGTCACCAAAATAATGGCATCCATATAGTTGTCACTGAGTTGACAAGCAGATGTGGTTGCATGACATTGTTATTATGCATTAGGTAGCCTTATGAATTTTTATAGTTGAATATTGATATGGGTTGAACATGTTTAATAGGAATTTTTCGGTATTTTTACAGAATGGGTTCATACTTTTGAAAATACTGGCTAATATTTATATACTTACATTTAACTGGAAAAAACCATTAAGACTTAATTTTAGTTTTCATTTTAACATCAACTATAAAGTATATCTGATTGGATTCAAATTTTCCTCATTTGAAATTGAGCGATTATTTCTTTACTCTTGCACCTTCAGAGTAAATGCCAAACTGTGTGCAGAAAACACCGCTGCCCTCCCCAGACTATCTCAAGAAAAACACCAAAAATATTTTAGGCAACAAAAAGAGTGATTTAACTTTGAAACTGATAATTCAGGTTGTTTATTTATTATCCATTGGATTCAATGTAACAGAAGTGATATTTGGCTTTAATTTCCTTAGAGTGGTAATAATTATAGTTAGCATTTTTAAGCACCAAGTTCTATGATAAGTTTACTATAAACTATTTTATTTAATCTATGTATTGTGTACTTTATAATTATCCTGATTTAAAATTTGAAGAATGTGTGGCATAAATAGATCAGATAATTTGCCCTCATTCATAAAGCCTCTAATTAACGATTTTAGGATTCTAAGCAGGTCTGTTTGACTTCAAAGTTCTGTGCATTGCATTATATTGATTCTGCAATGGTTAGGGAATTTCATAAATCACTTGTTTTATGCTCACCATTAGAGTGAAGTTTTTTTCAGAAGGTAAACACAATTTTATTATTGACTGAATGGGGGCTTTCATCTAATCTATTTCCCTGATAATCCATTCCTTTTATTTAAAGGCAAAGTATTGAGCACTAATATCCTAGAAAATGTCCCTGTATTCTAGGTTTTATCACATTTACCCTTAAGTGAGCAGAAGACAACAACCTTTCTCCATTTATTGTGTCAGAATTCTCCTGTAGGCACAGGGAATGGATAGTTATAAAATGTGAACAAACAACATAGTTTTAAAGATAAATATTATGGTCAACATTAAACATAAAATGTAGGAAGGATCTATTCGGCGAACACGGGAAACTCCTGACAGGTAGTGTTAGAGGCTGACCTGCATGATGAAGAGGGAACCATCAGAACCCCACTGCAGGGAGACAACACATGCACTCGAGGGCTTTGTGCAATGGAAGATGCTGGGAGCCTGGAAAACAGAGCCTGGGATGAGCAGATTATTTCACATGCCATAACAGCAACTGCACATTTAATTTTATGAGCTATGAGAAATCTCTGGAATTTCATGCAGGCTAATGCAGGTTCTGCATAAATATTAATATTTAAGGAAGTCTTACTGCTATCTGGATTAGATTGCCGAGAGTGAACACTGCTGAGTGAAAACATTAGTAAGTGAAAGATTTGTGTATCTAAACATGTGTCTCAAGTTACACTAATTAAGATGTTTTTCTATTCTCTGTTACGTTTGAATCACTTCATACAGATGTTGGCATCCTATGAGACAATACATAGTTATAGATCTGGAGACAAACGCCACTTAACAGCTGTGCGATCTTGTGCAATGACTAACCACTCTGAATCTTTTTTTTTTTTTTTTTCAAGACAGGGTTTCTCTGTAGCTTTGGAATCTGTCCTGGAACTAGCTCTTGTAGACCAGGCTGTCCTTGAACTCAGAGATCCGCCTGCCTCTGCCTCCCAAGTGCTGGGATTAGAGGCGTGCGCCACCACTGCCTGTCTGCTTTTTCTTTTTTAAAATTGGAAGAACTATAGATTCTATGAACCCAAATTCATTAGGTTGATATGGGGTGTAAAGAATGTGTTTACAACTTAGAATAGGACTGGGATGACGGTTCAGTGGGTAAAATACTTTCTGGACAAACCTGGGGATGTGAGTTCCAATCCCTAGGATTCATGTAAAGTGCAAGTCTGTAATCTCAGCACTCCTACACTAAATAGGAGGGGGAGCCATGAAAAACCTTGGCTGTCGATAAACTGTCGTAGTTTACCTAGTGGCAACTCTGTTTCAAACAAGGTGAAAGTGAAGACTTGACACCAGAGATTGTCCTCTAAGTTCCAGACACGTGCTGTGACACAGGAGTGGGGCAGTCCAACCACACACACACACACACACACACCACCACCACACACACACCACACACACGCACACACACACACACACCACCACACACACACCACACACGCACACACACACACACCACACCACATACACACCACACACACCACACACGCACACCACACACACACACACACCACCACACACACACCACACACGCACACACACACACACACACACACACCACACCACACACACACCACACAAACCACACATGCACACCACACACACACACACCACACCACACCACACACACACACACACCACACAAACCACACATGCACACCACACACACACACACACACACACACACACACACACACACACAGGATATTTTCCTCCAGACAGAGTAGTTCTTGGACTTTTGTACCTACTAGAAAAACAGTTGTCAAATAACCTCATTTAAATGCAATGCAAACATGGTATCCCACATACAGAAGGCTGGAGAAACTTGGGGAACTAAATGAAAGATGGATTGCTAGAATGCTCTCCCTTCTTGAGTTCTCAGAATTGGACACCTTCTCTGAGTGCCCCAGACAATCAGAACTAAAAGTTATCTTTAACTGTGAGATTTTTCACTCCTTTCTCTTTGCAGCTACACCGAAATCCTCACAGCTGCCCACTGCTTTTGTGTGAGAGGTAGTATCATGGAGGCGTCTAGCGTGCTCAAACTCTTCTGCCTCACACACTGCCCAGAAGTAGCTGGGTTGAGCAACATGAAATCTGTGCTTCCTTTTTTGCTCTGCCAACTCTGTCCTCTTTGGCAAAAAACAGAGTAGTCCTGTTTGTTAGAAGAACCACACCTTGAGCAAGCAGATCACAGTCCTACTAAACCAGACCTTTGGCGGGTGAAATTTAAGGCTTGCTATGAGAAAGACAATATTTCTAACTGACATGTCCCAGCATTACAGGAAGTTATCGTATATCCAGAACACAGTGAGAAAAATGATCATGAAGGTTTATGAACTGAGTTGGCTTATTCTAGGGTTCTGACTAAGCTGAGTCCCTCTTATCCTACAAACATGCAAGGATCATTACTGTGACCCATCCATGCATCTGTGTACCCAACACATAGAAAGGTGAGTTCTTACCCACAGGATAAATCTCACCTATAGATTCCCAAATCTTTGGAAATCTACTCTCTGCCTACTCTTTCAGAGCAAGTCCTGAGAGATGACGCTTAAGCTTAGAAGACATGGCATTTTGATGACCACCAGCTCCTCACTCTAATCTCCTAGACTTCCTCACAAACCCTTTCTTCTGAGTTGACTGGCCCTTACCATCCTTTGCATCTTTGTTGGTGCCTCAACTTTCCAAAGAACTGTCACAGAAAGCTTTTGTTCCGAGGTGACCTAGCTGCTTCCATGACTTTATTTCATACTGTCTAGTATCTTAGTTATTCATTTGTCACAGCTCCAACACACTTTTATAAATAATCGACTCCTTCAGTTGGCAGAGAGTCTGCTCTGAAGTTGGGAGACCACACTCATTATTCAACCCCTGAAAATCAGGACTTTGTCACAAGAAACACTCAAACTGATCAGTTGAGTGGAAATGTATATGCCTCGACTCTTTGCTTTTAATTTTACCAATTATTTTTCTTAATGAAGAGCAATGGATTTTCTACCTTTTGTCCTATCCATATAGGCTACCTGCTGTGGGACAATGGCCTGTACCCTGTCAATTATATTTTAAATAAATGCTGATTGGCCAGTAGCCAGGCCAGAAGTAGAGGCAGGGCAACGAGAATTCTGGGAAGCGGGAACCTCTTTCTGCAGTTGTGACCAAGAAGAAGCAAGATGTGACTGCCTCGCTGAATAAGATACCGAGCCACGTGCCTAACATAGACAAGTATAATGGGCTAATATAAGTTGTAAGAGTTGATAAGAAGTCTGAGCACATGGGCCAATCAGTTTATAATTAATGTAGACTTCTGTGTGATTTCTTTGGGACTTTACAACTGCAGGAACTAGGCAGAACAGAAAAACGCAGACAACAGCTACCCTTCACCTTTTGTGTTATTTTACAAAAGTAGATGTGTAATATTTTACACAAGTAGATGCAAGAGGGCTTAGAATATGCCCTGGGGATGTAGCACAGAGATTGCAGACTGTATTGGAGAAATTTTGTATTCAAATTCAGCAAAATGGGGAATTTTCAGAATCTTAATAGGTTTTCGTATCAACATTTCTTATAAAATTATACCTTTAAATTATAATAGAAAACTCTTTTATATTGGACAACCAAATGAAGTGAACAATTATTTTTATATAATTATCTATTTTCTCTCATTTCTCTTTGAATATATTGTTTAATATAACTTTAATAAAAATACTGATTATACTTTGGGATGATCTATCACTGCAATTTAATATTTTGTGTAAAAACTGAGAAAGACTTTTGCAATACCACTACTATTTATTTGTATGTTCAAACTGACAATTAGAATTATTTTTAAGATCTTTATTTTAAGAATTTATGGAGTGACTTTCATGAATTCAAATAACAGTATTTTCAGAGACTAATTAAAAAAAATCTGTGAATTATAACAATGACCTACCTGCAAGATATCCCAACTGGTGCAACAATGATACAGATGCTATTGGAATAACTTTTTAAAAATTGAATTTAACTTATCCATTCTTTGGCCGAGGGGCATTTAGGTTGTTTCCAGGTTCTGGCTATGACAAACAAAGGTGCTATGAATATAGTTGAGCACATGTCCTTGTGGCACGATTGAGCATCCTTTGAATATATATCCAAAAGTAGTATTACTGGTTCTTGAGGAAGGTTGTTTCCTAATTTTCTGAGAAAGAGCCATGCTGACATCCAAAGGGGATGTACCAGCTTGCATTCCCACCAGCAATGCAGAAGTGCTCCCTTTTCCCCACAACCTCTCCAGCATAAGTTGTCTTCGTTATTTTTGATCTTGGCCATTCTTTCAGGTGTAAGATGAAATCTCAGAGTTTTGATTTGCAATTCTCTGATGGCTAAGGATCTTGAACATTTCCTTAAGTGTCTTTCAGTCATTTTAGATTCCTCTGTTGAGAGTTCTCTGTTTAGGTCTGTACTCCATTTTTTTTATTGGATTATTTGCTATTTTGATGACGAATTTATTGAGTTCTTTGCATATTTTGGAGATCAACCCTCTGTCCCATGTGGGGTTGATGAAGATCTTTTCCCATCAGAAGGCTGCCATTTTGTCTTTTGATCGTGTCTTTTGCTTTACAGAAGCTTCTTAGTTTCAAGAGATCTCGTTTATTAAATGTTTCTCTCAGTGTCACACAGAAACTATTAATTACAACACTGATTAGCCAATAGCTTAGGCTTCTTATTAACCAACTCTTATTTCTTGAATTAACCCATTTCTATGTTATATTTTACCACGAGGCTTGTGGTTTACCAGTAAGGTTCCTGGATATCTTTCTCCTTTGGTGGATACATGGCGTCTCTCTGACTCTGCCTACTTTCTTTTTATATCTCTCTGTTCAGATTTCCTGCCTGGCTTTACTCTACTAAGTCATTGGTCAAAACAGCTTCTTTACTAGCCAATAGTAATAAAACATATTCATAGCATACAGAGGGGAATCCGATATCAGAAATATCAAATTAAATATCATGATTTGGGGGTTTTTTTGCAGCTAAAAAACAAAAATTATTTGTTGTTTAAAACCTGCATACAAATCAAGAGAAAATGTAAATAAAATTATAAAGAAATACTCTCCTACTTTAAGAAGAAAAATAAACATAATTTCTCTTATAAAACTTTAAAATTTATATCTGTATCATTAATGGATTGAAAATAACTTATACAGATAGTAAAGTATTAGTATTTGATGCATATATTGATGAAAGTAAAAGTACAAAATTGTTTGAAATTATTTCAATTTTTTGGACAAAACAAAACATGGTAACTATAGACACTGTCTTGTTTCTCCATTTATTCTGTATTTGTATTTCTAAACTAAAACAATCACACATCAGAATACACACACATGCAAACAATCAACCTTTTTGGAGACTAAATCAGGGTAGAAAGCAAGGCAGTAGAAATTCATTGAGCAAAGAGATGAGAAAAACTTGATATGAGTATGCATCAAGAAAACAAGCACTGAGCTGACTTAATAATTCTGTAGCTATCAATATAAACTTTCCATGTGAAAAACCGTGCAGTCCATTTCCTTTTACTAATTTTAAAAGTAAAATAAATACATTAAGCAAGGGCTGAAGTATTTGCTTTAATCTTCTACTTTAATGTCCTTATGAATAAGTTGGCCTCTCTTTCACACTCCAGTCAATCCCCCAGAGAGTACTGTCAGCTTAACTAGAAATAATATCCAGAATCTGAATAATTTTCACTATCTCCATGGCTACCGTCCTTAATCGACCCACTGACACTCTAGTCTAGTCTTTTGCAATAACCCTACATGGTCCCCTGGCCTACCTTGTGCATTTGTCTATAGCCATGTCTATATACACACAACATGGTTGTGCAAAGCAGAAGGCAGCTCGGGTCATTGTTACTGCTTCATTTTCCATCACAGGCCTCCCGTCTTATGCAGAGTAAGCTTCAAGATATTTAAAATTTTTACATGGCCATTCTTGATCTATTTTTACTTAATGTTTTCCTGAAAATTCTTCTACTTACACTCATGTTCATCCTGTTCTTGCCATGTTGCTATGCTCGTTCATTCTAGACCACACTAGATCGACTTCAACTTCAAGGTCTCTGCACATCTTCTTCCTTTTCATATACTAACAGTTGCACTTCTCTCATCTCCTAATTCTTCATGCTTCCTTCTTAGCAAAACTTTTGCAAGTCCCTACTTATTTTAAAAAGCATTAGAGCAGACTTCCCAGACTGCCCCTGGAGAGGTAAATGTTTGGCTCCCCACTTAGAGGGCTCAGCTCTATAGTTCCTCACATGCTTGGGGAGGAAACACCCCATTCCCCCCCCACACCCATCAAGTCTCAGGGAGACCCTGTGCAACCTCCACAAACTCGGTACCATCCCCCACCACATCTGTAATCACCAAAGCCTTGGCCCAGGTAACTCAGACCCAGATAGACAAACATGGTATGTACTCACTCATAAGTGGATATTAGATGTAAAGCAAAGGATAACCAGCTATAGTTCACAACCCCAGAGAAGCTAGGGAACAAGGAGAACCCTAAGAGAGATGTCCACGGATCCCCCTGTGAAGGGGAAGTAGACAAGACCTCCTGAGATAATTGGGGGGTGGGTAGAAAAGGAGGGAGGAGGAGAACATGAAGGAATGGGATGCTCAAGAAGGGGGAATAATAGTGAGGGAGAGAAAGAAAAGAGATACCTTGAGTGAGGGAACCATTAAAGGGTTAACGAGAAACTGCTTTAGGAACATTCCCAGGAATCCACAAGGATGACCCCAGCTAAGACCCTAAGCAACAGTGGAGAGGACATCTAAACTGGCCTTTCCCTGTAATCAGATTGATGACTTCATTAATTATCATCACAGAACCTTCAACCTGCAGCTGATGGAAGCAGATACAGAAATCTACAGCAAAGCACTGGGCTGAACTACCTGAGACCAGCCCAAGAAAGGGAGAAGGGATTATATGAGCAAAGGGGTCAAGACCATGATGGTGCTACCCACAGAAACAGTTGATCTGAGCTATTGAGAGCTCACTAACTCTGGACTGATGGGGGCGAGGAACTTGCATAGGACCAAATTAGCTCCACTGAATGTGGGGGACAGTTGTGAGGTTTGGGCAGTATGTGAGGCCACTGACAGTGGGACCAGGATTCATCCCTAGTGCTTGAACTGGTTTCTAGGTGCACATTCTCTTCGGAGGGATAACTTACTCAGCCTAGATATAGCGGGGAGGGCCTTAGTCTTGACTCAAAGTGAAATGTCAGACTTTGTTGACTCCCCATGGGAAGCCTTACTCTTTCTGATGAGTGGATTGGGGTGGGGAGTGGACATGGGAATAGCTATATCAAAAAAGCATCAGAGCACATATTGGCAGCAGTGACTAGACTCGGGCTGATATTTGAATAAGACATAGAGCTGGAAGGGAGTAGAGGGGAATTGGAGGGGGAAGTAGGAGGCTATAGATGAACCCATTTCACTATATACATGTATTAGATTCTCAAGAGTTAAAAAAAACAAGGAAATCTAGATAAAATTTAGACTTAAGTTAAACAAGACATCACCATCTACATAGATGTTTTTATTCTATTTCCATGTTTTATCTTGCTACATCATCTACCCTGTTGTTTTTCTTTTTATCCAATTTACATATTATTTGTTTCTTAGCATAGAATGTAAGTATTGTAAAGCCAGAACTTTTGGTCTGTTTTATATTTGTTTGAACAAATTAATTGCTTAATGCATGTCTATTGAACACGTGAGTATTCAATGGGTAACTAATACAGAAAAGAAGCCTTTCGAAAGTGCCCGACATACAACTCAGTGACATTTGCTGTAACAATGAGCTTAGTGAAGGATTGTCTTAACATATTTTCTACAAAGATTTGTGATTGCTGCAACGTAACTTTTAAATAACTATTTGTTGAAAATAGCTTCTATGCAATGGAAGTTTACTTTTTCCAGCATTTCTATAAATGCATTTGGTATAGCATGAATCAGGTTCTATCATAAGGACTAAGTATGATTAATGGCCTTTTTCTTTTCCAAGAAAACCAAAGTGTAGTGATCTGAGGGTCTTGTCTGCTGCACGGATTTTCTTTCTCTTGGATTTAGGGAACAGGGGCACTGGCACAGGTGCCTGTCTGCGGCTGCCCTGCTGAGCTTGCTCCCTTCCCAAGCCCTCACAGATGAAAGTGTAATTGTGTGGAAGGTGAATTGATTGCAATTAACCCCAGACTTCCCCTCAGGCTGGCATATTCTGCCCCCTTTGCTAGGAATGTGTCACCAATGCCACAATACACAGCTGATGAAAGCATATATCACATAGAGAACACACATATATTATAGGATAAAGTACATAAATCATGTAGAAAAACATGCATTATACTGAGATGATCAAATTATAAATGAAGCACATAAATCATAAGATTACACTGTTGAATTGTATCAGGAAACATAAATTATATAGTGAAATCGCAGGGTCACTGGAGAGGTCACTGAATAATGAAATGAGCGTCTATAACTTAAGGAGGAGTGGAGTGTCCCAGTGAAAAACCCACTGTGCCTCACATTGAATATTCCAGTTAATCCAGTTTTATCTCTCACACCTCTGCATCCGAGGACTGCACTGCACAGCGTGGGGGAGGGGCAATAAGCAAACCATTTGCAGATGAAAGATTGAATGATGGCGTACTGTAAGTAAATTTTAGAAAATAGCAGCTATCAACTACAATGAACATCTGTAGTCAGATTTTCAAGTGGGAGGCGGGACAATAGTCGGCTGTAAACAATGGGGCAACCCCTGCTTCTAAAATGAAGGGAATCCTGAATTTCAGGGGAAAATCCCAAAGAGAGAAAAGAGAGACAAGGAAGACTGGTTTCTTCTGCAGATAAACAACTGGGCTGATACAACATATTGAACAATAAACTCACACATTCATTTTCCATTACAGGGGAGAGACTCTGCTTACTGTAATGAGTCATTTCCCATTTTTGATCTTATCTTCCTCTGCTCCTTCACTGTATCTTGTATTAACAGACCCAAAAAGAAGCAATATAAAGGGAATAATTCCTTAACTTTCTCCTCCTTTCAACACAATGGTGGAAACCGTCAGAGGTCATGGTACATAGCTACCGGAGGAGGCCAGGGTAAGACAGATTTTCATACGCAGTTCATAGCAATAAACAAATCAGATCAATCTTGCAAAGCTTTTCAGTCCAGTGTTTGTCTATGTGAATTATGTTCTCAATAAAGCAGGAGCCTGGAATTCACATCTATTCCCAGCTTGCTGAGTTAGGATTATGGTTCAAGCTGGATGTTCAGAGGGATTCCTTAGTCATAAACAAAGTGTTTGACCCACCGTATTCCGCAGGGTATCAGAGAGCCTGGACTGACTGAATTTATACAGTGGGAATTGATAGCTTACTGCTGACCCTGCAGGGGCAGGGGCATTGGCTCACGTCCTATTTCTGGCTTTCCTTGGCACTTGTTACTTCAGATAAAGGTAGATGTGTCAAGATACGCTGCTAGTCCCAGAGCAGAGTTGTGTCAAAGGGCAAGTGCTAAATTCTATTTGAAAAGAAGCAATAAATTGGCACCCTGAAATGACTCCCGCCTTCTTTAAACATCGTATTTCAGACTTTCCTTGCTCCTCATATTCAATGTTGGTTAACATTGTGGGAAAGATATTAACTGTGCATATGCAATCATAGAAGAAGCTGTACAAATAAAGATATATTGAAAAGCTTTACTTTAAAGCATATGTCAAGCACAAAATAGCATTAGCAAATTAACCCATACAGTTTTTTTTTTCTTTCTAAATTCAGTTTTCTCTGCTAGCTAAACTGGTTTGTCCTCAAAATATCCATAAATGGTTAAATCTATTCACTCTAAGTATAATCATTTTACTCTATGATCTATGTGTTTCATTAGTTGAGGTACACATTTCGCTATAATAAATGTGCTTCAGTAAATGATCTATGCATTTCTTACTGAAATGTATGTGTTTCATGAGAAAAGGTATGTGTTCATCAACTATGAATAATGTTCCTAACGGCACCACATTCCATTACTTGGCTGGTATCAGCAAGGCATTACACATCCATTCCCTTATGGCCATAGGCACTGCATTCGCCCAAAAGTGCACATCAGATCCCGTCACGCACAGGTGTTGATACTCATGTGCGTGAACTCTGCGGTCTTGTGAAACAGAAATGTAAGGGGGCAACAGAGTCATATCGAAGGTCAATATATTTATTAGATGAATGGGAAACAATGGATTTGCCCCCCTGCCCTCCTTGTCCTTTGTAACTCAGAAGGAAAACAATTACAGAGAGAAAATTGCGTAGGAAAACACAGTTGGGCTCTTGTTGCTTTTCCCAGATAAACTCCTTTCCTTGTACTGTAACTAAAAATCAATTGGGATAAAGTAGGAAATCATTTAATTTCAATTTAAATATTAAGACTACTTTTAAAAATTCATGTGACTTACATATTAAAATGCTGCCAATTTCAGAATTCCAGTGAATTGGTCTCCAAAATGGTGAGATGAATTATTTATGCCAAGGAAAATGAATTACTTAAAAAAGTTAAATACATTGTCCCTTCAATAGAAGGTGTTGGTGATTGCTCATAACTAAGGGGCTCATGATAGATTACAAGGTAGAAGAAGAAAAGGGTTTTTTTTCAGTTTATCAATACACACAGTAATTAACATCTCAATATATTAAAGTTTAAACACACCAATTATCTAACTAAACCCACAGCAACATTTACTTAAAACCCATAACTCATAACTCTTTATGTATAGAGATCTATTTTTCTTTCTAAGAAAAAAGTTTCAAAGGATTATGACCATTTTAGGCCCATCTGTCAGTGTTTGAGAACTTGATTTCTTCTTATGTATTACCATTAATCTCAGAACTCTAACCTCAACACGTTGCTTTTTCATTTCTATTTAGAGTGTAGGAACACAGTATGCAGAGGATTAGTTACTATTGTGGTGAACAGACAGAATGGATTGTGGTCTGGTTTTTACACGTGTATGTTAATTATGGCAGAATGACTTGTTTTCCTCAGATTAAAATGAATGTTTGTATATGTGCTTCTCTAAAGATAATTTTTAATAAACACTGAATATTCTATACATAGACATCAGAAGATTCATTACACATGTTCTTCACTAAGTGACCTAGTTTTCTTTCTATTTAACATCCATCATTAGGATAATTCTTTTATTTAATTTTTTACATTTTTATTTACTACAATGACTGAAATCTGTTTTTTACTGTTATGTGAATTATAATGTTACACATATGTTATCAGCTGAGAACTAATTCATTGTATTTGAAATATTCTTTAAATAGGAATAGTTTACCCAGAAATAAAAAAATTGGTACTGTTAAAGAATAGTTACAGTTGTCTAGAATAAAATGTGTTAATGCGATCTCTGTTTACAAAAAATATAAACAAGCACATATGGAATGAAAAGATATAAAGCACAGCTTCATTTCTCATAATATTATTCAGCATTAAATATGGTTGAATTCAATTTATGTGTAAAACTAGGTCAGCCACTAATAGTTTAGAAAATTCAGAATCCATTAAAGAAATAAGAATGTCAGTTTATACATAGGGATTATAAATAAATCCATTTCTTTAATTCACACTGTGTGTTTTGATGATTGTGTAAATTAAGTCTGTATTAACTATATCAGAATGCATTTAGCATAGAGTTTGAATATTACTAATAGTTCTTGATGGGAACCTGCAAATTATTGGTGAATAACAGAAGCATTTTCACTAATTATACTTTTCGGAATTTTCACAGAAAAAATTTTGAAGTCAAGAGTAGTTTTCATTCTTAGCAAATCAGATTAATATTTCCTATTGCTTGTAACATCATACTAAAGAATGCTCATTGGTTTCAAGATACACATGACTACTTCATAAGAAAGTTCCATGAACCTGGAATGGTCTCAGTGACCAACAACAAATTGATGTGATTCTACTCTACAAGGGACTGTATATTTAAGTAAAGTGTCTTTACTAAACATTCCTAAATTTATATTGAAAGTCAACCTCAACTGACATTATTCCACCTTGTGAAAAATAATATATATTCACACTTCAAGAATGTTTATCCATCTCTTCCCACCACCGTACTTCTCTTAGCAGACAGATGTCAGATATTTATAATGTTTAAAGATTACTTTAGGAATAGAAATTTGAAAAAAAAAAGAAGACCACATCTATTAGCATTATATTGTTTTCCGGGCACTGTAGTGACTCATAAAGTACTTACAGATCCTGAATGTGTTCTGAATTGATGCTCTGCACAAAATCTAACTCTGGCATTCTCTGCAGTCTATGTGTTCCCAGCTCTGACTAATACAGCAGTTTCCCTTCAATTTCTACATTGCTTTCTGCAATTGCTGTGGGGTAAAAAACAGATCTTGCGTGTTAAGGAGAATTTGAAAGTCCTTTAAGAATTTGTGCAGATGCTGATACATTTAAAAATAGGGTTAATATCAGGTTATATTAGGCCCAAAACACCTTAAATTGCTAAAGTGTTTTACAGTGACATTTTGGTCATCAGCTTCAACCATTATCTGGGGATAAAGCAATTTGCAGTGGCTGTGGACAGCCAGCTGAGTGCAGAGCAGAACCGCTCAGCTATAGAAGCATGTTAGAAGGGGAAAGTCAAGGGTCCTGCTGACCACACATAAAGATTTTTTTTTAAAGGCAAAATTGCACAACACTGCCAAGCTAGTAGAACTTCCATCTATCCTTCCTAATTCCTCCTACCTAATAGAAGATTTGATTTCTTCTGTAGCGCCTTCATTAAGAATGGTGCATATTACAGAATCATTTTTAATTCCCCCTTTTCCCCTTTGGCAAATAATTCTCTGCAGAGGTTCAGTTGGAGCTTCTGGCACTGGCAAACCATCACTTTTATGGTCTTTTTAACCGTGAAAAAGATCGTCCTTAGCTTCTTTTAAAGGTCAGTATCAGGAAGAGTTTTGTACTATTAGCAAGATGGTGCTGAACCAAGTAAGGAGTCTAACGTGCATTGCAGTTATGTGTTAACTTATTTATAACAGAGACTTGCCAGGGTTCGTGCTTTTATTTTACTTTCTTCTTTTCTTGATCCAATAGTTTGATCCCAAGTTTATGTATTACATTCATGAAGGAAAACCAAGTACTGATTTGGGTATTAAGTTCACTCTTTGGCATATTTAGAAAGAAGTAGTTTTATGAATTAAGTTGGAAATTATGTGTACAAGCTTAAGTGTATATCAATTGGGGCTTATTTAAGCTATTTATTTTTCTCAATATACTGTAGGCAATATAATCTCAAATACCCAAGATAATGTACATACAAAAAGTCTTCTACATTCTGTAGAAGGCCTCACTTATTATTGCTGAAATGAGAGTAATGAAGTCTATCAGAATGTAAAGAATATTCATTACAAGTGAATTACTGCCTTCAACTATGTAGCATTGTTGTGGTTTAAAGGTTGTACTGGAATAACTTCAACAGTCATCACTGAAGTAAAATATGAGTGTAAAATATCTGGCACAATTTTAACATCTTGTTCAAATATTACATGTGAAGTTAAACTTAATAGTAATGAAATATAATTATCACTTCCTAAAAGAAAGATACCTTGGTTCTATGGGTGAAGCATATTTGTCAAAATTGTGACTTAACATGTTAATCTAAACGTTAAATAAAAGTTAAAATATATTTATCTATGCATAACATAATGAATTCAGTTTTTTATAAGACATTGGTTATACATTAAGTTCTACAATTCAACCATATTGAGTTAAATTAGTATAAAGTCTTGGTATAAGGACAGTCTTGTTGTTCTGGATAATATTTTTGTGGCAACAGAATCTAAGAGAAAAGTTAAAGGTAAGATGAATTATTATTATGTAACAGGTAAACAAATAAGAGCACAAAGATTCATTTTTACAATGAGCTTGGGATTCACAGATATAGCTTTGACTAATTGAAACGGTGAATAAACATTTGACTAATATGGAAATAACTCATGTAAATATTATTGATTAATACAAATCAGTTTTGCTACATTTATAGTTCATCTCATCAAATAATGGTGATGATGACAATATAGGAATATTACAGAGTATGTGTTAAAACAAGGACCTTCCTGTTTTCCAAGCTTCTCACCCCCTTATTTAGCATTATGCTGGAGGTACTAGCTAATTCCACAAAACATGAGGAAACCAAGGTACAAATTTGAAAAGGACATAAACAAAAATTTTGCTTGCCTGTGACATATTTATTTATATAAAACATTTCAAAGAAATAACCAAAAGATGAACATTTCCTGGACTTCACAGGTAATCCTTCAAGACCATAGGATTTGAGGGTGGGACACACATGAGTTCTTTCTGATGTATCAGAGTTAACAACTGGACCTTGAAAATGAAAACAATTCACATTAGTACTGAAAAAGCAAATCATTTCTGCATAAATCTAACAAAATATGTATGGGATTTTTGCAAAAATATTATAAAACTCTGACAAAGAAGAAATTCTAAAAAATGGTCAAATATTCTGTGGTCAAGGAGTAAGACTATTTAAAATGCCAGTTCTCATCAACTTAATGTAGTCAATGAAATCCAATCAAATTCTAGACAAATTATTTTATGGATATCAACAAATTAAGTCTAAAGTTTGTCTGATTAGGCGAAAATTGAAAGATAATTTAGCACAATACTAAAGAAGAACAAAATTGGAGAACCAGGCCTATACAACTTTCCAATAAAACTGTAGGAATCAGTATAGTTCATGACTGCTATCCTAGCCATTAGCAGATTGAGGCAATCTGATCTTAAATTTGGGACCAGCCTGGGCTACATAGGAGTTTAGGACAAGCCTATCACACTAAAACTCTGTTCTCAGAATACCAAACAAAACAATAACAAGAAATCTTTCTCCACAAGGATAATTAGAATTAATCAAAAAAAAAAACCAATGGAATCAGAGTAGAAGACTCACATATCAGTTTAACTTTGATGAAGTAAAGGCAATTCCATACAGAGAAGACTCTCATCAATGAAAGCATCAAATTTGAAGTGAGCTTGCAAAAGCATGAATGCAAACCCAGATCTCACACTTGTGAAAATCATCTTAAAGAGGACGGGGGCATCATAAGCAAGATGGAAAGTACTGACCAGCTAAAGAAATACCCAGAGCACTTCTTAACAACACTTACTGAGTTGATTGAATTCTCATATTCAACACTCTGTGGGTCATTCCTAAAAATCTCCGTCACTCATCTGTGAAAGTTATTGTTAAGATAATAAAAACGGAAGTAGCACACTTGGAGAACATATTTGGAAAATAAATATTTGATAAGGCATGAATATAGAAACACACAAAGAATTCTCCCAGCTCACTGCTGATAAATAAGCCAGTGAAATATTAGGACCGAGTCATGAATGAATGTCTTGTCATAAGATACTCAGAGAAAAATAGGCACATGCAACATGCTTTATTGAAATCTCATTACAGAAATATAAGCTAAAACTTCCATGTAAGGCAGTTACACACCTGTAGAGAGAGTGTAATTCAAAACACTGATAGCAACTGTTGACAAGGATGAGCAACAACAGAAACACAATGCTAAAGGTACAGCAACTTTGGTAGGTAGGTAGATTCTCGCAAAGCCCACCTTACCACCCAAAGAACTGAAGGCTTACATCTGTGTACAAAGTTAAGTATAAATAATTACAGAATCTTTGTTCATAATTTTAAAGACAAGTTAAATAAAACCTCCAAACAAACAAAACATCCTTCCATGATTGAAAGACTCGACTATTGTATACCTATGAAATTGAGTATTATTCTGTGAACATAGAAATGGATTGTCCTCCAAGAAAGATATATGAAATATCTTGAGTCTGGAAGGGCTATGTCATGTATGAGTGAAGGCACCCTGTCAAAGGCAAACTCATAGACAGCAATATGATGATTGGTTTCTGGCGAGTGGAGAATTAGGGTATCAGGAAGGAATGGATTGTTGAAGTACAGGGGATTTTTAGGGAAGTGAAGTTGTAATGAAGGATATTTAAAGATGGATACGTGGCATTTATCATTTGTCAAAGTCCAATGAAGTTTATCATGCAAAAAGTAAACCCTAATGTGCACAATAACATTAGTTAATAATGCATAAATACCAATTCATCAGACATAGAAAAAACACCCACTATTGTTTGATACAGGAAGTATAATAAAGGAAGTCATGTGAAAATATCATGTGGGGATCTATATGCCTCCTTCACATGCCTATATAGTTAATATTATATATTATAGCGATATATTATATACATATTGTTATATAATTGTATTATATTATTTTATGTGTGTTATATATATTATACAAACCATTTAAACCATTTATCAGATATTTTTTGAAAATATTTTCTCTACATCTGTGGTTTGCCTCTTACTCCCATGACCATGTCTCCCTCAGACTAGAAGTTGTTAACTGTAAAGAAGTCTAGCTTATCAATTATTCCTTTAAAAATCTGACTTGGATGTTGTGTTTGAAGTCCTGGTCCAAGCTAATACCAAGATTTTACCCAATTATCATCTAGATATGTAATTTCTACACTTAAGACTTCTGGTCCCATTTAAATTGATATTTGTGACAATTACAATGTATGTGTCTCGATTTGTGTAAAATTAAATTGGCTTCATTGCTTGTGCTTCCATACTCTGTCAATTATTAGTGAACTCTCTTAGTGTGGGGACGTCCATTCCTTAGCTCTCCGTTCTTACTGATATATTGGTTGTCTTTAGCCAGTGCCACACTCTCTAGGTGACTATGGCTTTAAAATAATGCTTGAAGTCAGGCAGTATCAGGCCTCAAACTTCATTTTTCGGTGTTGTGTTTCGTAGTCTGAGTCTTTTCACAGCCCATGAAAATTTCAGAGTCAGTTAATCAATATCCATAAAGCAGCTTATTTTGGCTTGAGTTCATATGGTGTTGAATTGACAGAAAAGCATCTGGAGAATGGGCGCAATTTAAAAATTCAACCTTTGTATACATAAACAGCAATCTTTCCATTTCTTCGACTTTGGCCTCTTTTCATCCTTGTCTCATAGTTTCCCCTAAGGAGCTTGCGTTCTACAATGTTAAATTTGAAATGGCAGAGAAAAGGTCTTTGCCTTGTTTTTGTTTTTGGGTCAAGGGCTCAGTACTTCTACTTTAAAAAATTACTTCTTGGTAAACTCTCATTAGATCCGACCCCTTGTATCAGTGGGTGATAGCATCCCTCGCAGTCCTTCGTCATTTTCTTCCTCCTTCTGCTCCTCATTTGGATCTTGGGGGGCTCAGTCCGGTGCTCCAATGTGGGTCTCCGTCTGTATCGCCATCCAACGCCAGATGAAGGATCTATGGTGATAAGCAAAATATTCATCAGTATGGTTATGGGCCAAGGCCTGTTCAGGCACCCTCTCCTCTGTCCAGAGAACAATCTGGGGATCTCTCCTTGGACCTGGGATCCCATATATAATCAAGTTTCCTGTAAACTCTAAAATGACTCCCTTAGTTGAAATATATTCTTCCCTGATCCCATATCAGTTGGACTGCAACTGAACGAGCACGTGATCCAACCAGATTCTCTGAATGTGGCCGGATTCTCTGAATGTGACTGGCCTGGAGTCTTTCTGAGAAGCCATGGACAATGACACTGGGACTAGTTTCCTCTGCATATACTGGATTTTTGGGATCCAGTCTGTTTGGATACTCACCTTCCTGGACCTGGAGGGAGGGGGGAGGAACTTGAACTTCCCACAGGGCAGGAAACCCTGACTGCCCTTAGGGACAAAGAGGGAGGAGGAGAGGGAGGGGGTGAGTGGGAGGGCGTTGGGAAGAGGTGCGTAAATGGAAACTTTTTATAATTTAATAAAATTACTTTCAAAAGAAAAAAAAATTACTTCTTTGACCCTGTTATTTGTTAGTATGGAGTTTAATTTCTGTATGCCGAAAATTAAAAAAATACTCATTTAATTCCAGTTTAGAATGAAAGCATATTATATGTTTTCTTTATGCTGAAACTTAGGGATACATGTTTTATGGGCCAGCATTAGGAGCTGCATGCCTAGTTCATTTCATGAATATTAAAATTCGCACTCTATATTGGTTATAACATTTCATAAGTGTCAACTGAGTCAAATTATTAGTTGTGCTATTGAAATTTCCAGCATTGTTAATGAAGTTGCTTATACTCATAATTATTCCAGATAGCAGTTAACACTTCAAATGTGTTTCTGTATTTGACAATTTTTCTATTTTGTGTTCCAATTTTTATTTATGTATTTTGGAATACTCTCTTGCTTTTGGCATACAATTATTGTTTCCCTGCTTTTTACGGATTGAAAGCTGATTTAAATATCTCTTATTCACCTGGGGTAATACTTACACTCTTAGAATCTACTGTATATGACTCAAATACAGTTGCTCTATTTTCCTTATATATATCATCTTTGTGATACACCTGTTTTCTCCATTTTTTTCCAAATAAACCAGTACATTGTTATTTAGATGGAATACATCGAGAAAAGTAGAAATTGGTTCTTATTCTAGTTTCTCTCTATTACTGAGATAATGGCCATGACCAATGACAACTTGGGAGCAACGGGTTTATTTCACCTTAAAGATCACAGCCCATTACTGAAGAAAGTTAGATCAGAATCTGAAAGTAGAAACTAATGATTTTGTTCTGCGTGCTAGAGACAGTAGATTCATTGTCATATATAGCTGTGCTTCATGGCCATCCCTCGCTCCATCCATCCAACCCTCTTTCCTTCTGGCTCTTCTGTCTTCTGTCCTTTGTCCTTTCTCTCTCACACCATTAGACTTTATAAGGAAGATTTTTTTTTATATAGATTTAAGCACCAGGGGAGATGGAAAGGTAAAGACACACCTAAGTATCTGCATGAATGTTTTGAGAGTCCTGTGCAATCGCTTCTCAAAATTCCAGGTGGTATTTTATGTTGTAGATGACAGCATGCCTAACTCCTTCTACTGCTATAGTGAGAAAGACAACATGAAATACCTAAAGCAAGTGGACACAATTATGTTCCAAAATAAACTTGCTTACAAAGCAAGGTAATTAGACTGTAGAATTGATTTTCTTAACTTCTCTTTTGTTATTCTTTTTTCTTTTATTGAAAACTATTTTTTTCATATAATATAGCCTGATTAAGGTTTCCCTTCTACTAATCTTAGTTCCTCCCATCTCCTTTCCAATCCATCTCATTAGAAAACAAATAGACTTCTATAGGATAATAAGATAAAATATAATAAGATATGGTAAAACAAACAAATGAACAAAAACCCACACTGGAAACAAACAATGGGAGGAATCCAAGAAAAGGCCAAAGAAACAGATATAGATGCAGAGATCAACTCATTCTTACACCCAGGGTTCCCATAAAAACACAAAACTGGAAAGCCATAGCATGTGTGTGTGTGCGTGTGTGTGTGTGTGTGCGTGTGCGTGTGCGTGTGTGTGTGTGAAGGGACCTGTATAGTTAAAAAGTAGAGACAAAAAATAATAAAGAAGAAAAAATTTAAAAATAAGACAAGAAGCCCTGACACAACATTATGAGACAAGGAACTTCCCAAGAAGCCACTGAGTCTGTTTTCAGCTGAGCATTTACTGCTGAACATCCAGCCTGCCCTTAAGGGCAGTTTGTTTTCCAGTGAGACTCCCCTGGAGGAAACTAAATTTTCATTTGCCGGTGGTTATCTATTAGAGCCAGATGGCTTCTGAGTTAGGGATAGGGACATGCTTTCACTTCTCCTTTCAGCTCTAGGACCCCATCTGGTGCAGACCCGTGAAGGCCCAGTGCATACTCAGTCTCTTTGGGTTCATATGTACATTGGTCTTGCTGTGCTTAGAAGTCCTTGCTTCATTGGTGTCCTCCATCCCCTCTAGATTCTTATTTTATAGTGTAGTCATTGTGCAAGACAGTTTGATAAGATATTGGCATATCTTATATTTTGTCCTTTCTTTTGTTTTTTGCTAATCTACTTCTGAGACAAGGCCTCTTGCAACCCAGGTTGAGCTTGAATTCTCTATAAAACAAAGGATGATTTTAGCTCAAATTCTAATTGGTCTTAATAATAAAACTCAGCGTCATATATTAGTGGATGAAAGCTAAAAGATCAGAGAAGCAGAATAGACCATCACTAGTTCTTACCTCTATGAAATCGTCAAACTAAATGGTATATCCGGTCTCTACAAGTCCTCAGAGTGAATGCCTTGGTCTCCTTTCTCCTCCTACCTTATATTCCTCTCTCTGCCCGGCCATATCCTTTCCTGTGTCCACCTCCTTAGAATAGGGATTAAAGATGTGTGACTCCCAAATGCTGGAATTAAAGGTGTGAGCCACCGCTTCCTGGCTCTACCTCTCTTTTAGACTGGATCAATCACCGGTAGCCTAGGGTGGCCTTGAACTCACAGAGATCTGTCTGCCTCTGCCTCCCAAGTGCTGGGATTAAAGGTGTGTGCCACCACTGCCTGGCCTCTATGGCTAACTAGTGGCTTGCCCCACACTCCTCAGGCAAGCTTTATTTGTTATAGCTCAAAGCATCACCACAGATGATCTTTACTTAACTAGTCTTGGGATTAAAGGAATGTAGCCCCAATCCAGTTCTTCATCATCTTTTGATTGATTCATATCACTTTGGAATGTAGCTCTTCTTAGGTATTTTCTTATACTAAAGATACGGGCTTTTTAGATGTTAG
Source organism: Myodes glareolus (assembly GCF_982192425.1). Classification (NCBI taxonomy): domain Eukaryota; kingdom Metazoa; phylum Chordata; class Mammalia; order Rodentia; family Cricetidae; genus Myodes; species Myodes glareolus. The sequence continues at coordinate 24,137,341 of NC_142042.1, read as the reverse complement.
TTCAATGACTTTAGCTGTCACTTTTCAGTGGTCAGGTGAACGTAGCTGATTAGGCCTGACAATTTAGTCATACCTTTGCTTTCCAAGGCTGGACCTTGGTGACTGTTCATATCTTTAACCCTCATGCAGGTTCTCCTGTAACTCTGGGTTGCTCGTTCTTGCCCAGGGCTTTGTTTTTAAATTCTAGCAGCCTTTTCTGACTTAAACAATAATTCCATAATATTTTGCAAATTTGAGGTATTCCCTAGAGACTAAAGTCAGCTGTTGTCTTGCCTATGATTTGTCATGTGTTTCTGATTTTTATTTTATTTTTTTTTGAATATAGAGTCTCTTTATGTTGCCTTGATGACCTGGAATACCACACAAAACCGACCTTGGAAACATAAGGTCCTCCTGCCTTTGCCTCTTGAGTGCTGGCTAAAGGCATGTACCATCAGGCCTGTGTTTCTGAGTTTGAAAGTGTTGACATTCAAATTTTCAATTAAAATAATGTTCTTAGATAATTGTCATTATCAATTTTATTTTAAGCAAGTAACTGAACTTATAAATTATAAACATGCTATGCTCACTATAACTCATATATTAGTAATCTGCTTTAGAGCATGATTGTACAGAGAGACATTTTATTATGATGCTTGAAGACTGGTCTCAACTTCCAGAAGTCTTGTCTTGGTCTACATTCTTGTTAAACTTTTCTGGCCTCAGTACCGTGTGAACCCAGATCTGTCCAAAAGTTACCAGGAATGCTAGTCCACGGTCAAGGTCTTTGGTTTGCACTCACAGATCTTATCTAACTTATAGACTGAATATCTCTGTAGAAAGTACTGTCTTATACAATACCCATATTGAAAGTCTGTATCAAGACAAAATAGGGCACAACAAGATCCCTAGCTATAATCCATAACTCTTGTGATTTTTAGCATTCTCTTTGAAAAGTAAGAGATGTAGCAACTAAAAGGATTCAGTTTGCTCTTGAAAAATACAATATCCCACCAAAACCGAATAAGCATTATTTGGGGACCAGTAAGATTGCTCAGCTGGTGAATGTGCTTACCACCAAACCTGATGTGGTCAGCATCAAGCTTGATGTGATAACCACCAAGCCTGATGTGATGACCACCAAGCCTGATGAGGTGACCACCAAACCTAGTGTGACAGCCACCAAGCCTGATGTGATGACCACCAAGTTTGATGTGGTGACCACTAAACCTGATCCAGTGACCACTGATACGATGACCACCAAGCCTGATGTGGTGACCACCAAGCCAGATAAGATGGCCTGAGTTCTGTCCAGGAGATTCACATGGTGGAAAGAAAGAACGTACTTTGGCAAGCTATCCTCTAGTCTTCACATGTATGTGGTGCATGCCACCAAACACACACAATAAACAAACAAAAAAAATATGTAGCAATATTTGGAGGAGGGTTTTCTTCTGCCTTTAACTCTGAGGAAGTATACTTAATCCCCTCTACTAATTGTGATAGGCACATAAATAAATACATCTTGGAAATGAGTTGAATGTGGAATATAACTACATGGTTGCAAAACCTCTGATATTTTTTCCATGATTTACTTTCCTCCATATATACACAGACTAAAATCTGAATATTGGCAAATTCTACATGCAGCTTCTATTCTCTGACCTATGTTTAAATTGCTAGAGTTAATATGATTATTTTATTTTTATCAGAACATAGTTTAGGAAAATGAAGTAAGATCCTAGACTTTTGCAGACCACATGCCTGTATTCCAATTTCTGTAATAGAACTTCTGTTTTAAGGAGAAAGACATGTGACTGCAGCAATTTTTCCCCCACCGCCCCATTATCCAGCAGAGCTGAAACCCAGCTCTTGTTTGTCCTTCCTTAGATGCATCTAAACTCCTGGCGTATGCTTCTGACCTCAAACTATAAGAATATAAGGAATGGACACATGAGGCATCACTACCCCTGAACAATACAGATGATTATAAATGAATTCCTTTTAAAACAACCCTCGTCATATCACAATGGCTTGTAGAGACACACACCCTAATCTGGGGGAGGGGCGGGTGGTGCTGGACTGAGTGGATTTCCTGAAGGAAACCCTAATGTAATTAACATGACTGGCCCTTTAACTTTTAACACGCTGCCCCAATTAAGCGTTTGAGGTCTTGGACTACAGTCTGAGGTCATAGCTACTAAAAATTGACTCATTCCAGGAAATCAGCAGCGCTTATGATATCTCTGTTAGAGACTTTTATTTAGCCTTTTAGATATCTGCTTCTTTTGCCCTTAGGGCAAAAGAGTTTAAAAGGAATAATGTAAATATATACGTAAGTCCTGGGAGAAATTTTGAGTTTTTCAGCTTCTTTTCAACAGGCTCACATTGTACTATCACCATTCTGTGAGTGAGGGACTGTTACCCTCCAATGTTGTCCCCATTTGGCAATGAATGTGATGTACAGAAAATTTTGAGCATTGTCTTATACATATCCAAACAACTCGGGGATGTTTATAGATTAAGAAATTTTATTTATGATCAAGCCCTCCATAAATCATCACTATTAACCTACATTTTTCATTGCATTTATAAAATCAATGTTTTCATGGTCATTAAATAACAGGTAGAAGATAAACCACTAATTCGATTTTGCATTTTTATGAGAGGTGCTAAACCAGATTGTCACCTTGGGCCCAGGGCTCAGGCCCAAGTCCTTAGTCCTCATGTTTTTTTCCTTACTTCTTTCCTTCCTTCCTTCCTTCCTCCCTCCCTCCCTCCCTCCCTCCCTCCCTCCCTCCCTCCCTCCCTCCCTCCCTCCCTTCCTTCCTTCCTTTTTCTTTCTCTCTCTCCCTTCATCTCTCCTACCCTCCCTCCCTCTCTTCCTTTTCTTTCTTTCTCATTTTAGATAGAGTTTGCAAGGGTTGTATAAGTCAGAGACACATCTGCTTTCTTAACGAATTGAAGGCCAGAATATTTTGTGTTGACTTTGCTGTAGAAATCCTCCCTTCACGGAGCACCTTCTGTTTACACGTGAAGATTCCTTCCTCACGGAATCTGGGCACACAGGGCCCCTTGGGACAGAATGCCCTCCCCCCAGGCTGCCTTTTCCAGCTCTATCCTTTTGTTTCTGCCATCCCCCTGCCGTGGTTTTAGAGTTTGTAACAAAACCACAGGTGTTACAAACTCTAAATTAGAATTGTCTATTGGATGCATAAACGTGCGTTAATTACACAGCTGTTTTAAATTGTGGTTAAGTGGCCGAAAACTGCCAAGAAGCCCCACCCACATTCATTACGACCTAAACGAAAAGGACGCGTGTACAGTGATTACCAGGCTTCCTCTGAATCCCCCGAGCCATAGAGCAGACTTTCCTAATTGTCAGCTGGACTGTGCAGGCTTGTTTAAAATAATTAGATTGCCGCCGCAGCAGCAGCAGCCTCAGCAGCGAGCCTCAGTGTAGGTTTTTATAGCAGATACTATCAGCTTCCTGTTCATTTTTGACACTATCATTCTGCCAGTCTGGAAAACCGGGAAGAGGAAAGAGAAGAATTGTCCTTAATGTACACAAATAATGCAGCTCAAAAGTCAGTAAGACTCAGCCCTGAGTGTGAGATGGATGGAAACAATTCTGCAAACAAATCTAAACTGGGGGCGAAATATGGCGCTCTCGGTTTTTTTTTTTTTTTCAAGAGGGATAGCTGAAATCTTTCTTAATTACCGCTTATTCCGATGACAGAATTGTAATTTATCATTTAGTTGTAATTTGACATATGTTCACACCTTTGCCATTTCCAATTTCCTCCTTCATTCTAATTGTCTGCTTCACTCGCCTGTCATGCGCTTCTCTTGGGATTAATTCGAGCTGTCTGTCTGCACCAGGCTACCAGCACACTTGGGGCTGCTGAGAGCGTGACAGTGTCAGTGTGCACACAGTTTATCTGAGGCATTACCCAGCCATCACGTCCCAGGTCTCCTCTCCCATCGCTGTTTACTGTTTATTCCACTTTGCATTTGTGACTTTTCCGTGTTTTATTAGACTCTAATTATGCTCTTGGCTGTCAGCTGTAAGAGAGAAAATGTTACATTAATTGCCGGGAAGGGGAGGCGCTTAGGACCGGTAGTAGATGGACTGGTAGATGTCTCTCTCGGTCTCTGCGATGCAGGCATTATTTAAACGCTTGCGTTGTCACACTTCGCTCGGAATTCTTTCTAGAAGCCAATACTAAAACATAAACATACGAACATTCACGTTAATGAAGCCTTTTTATGCACAAACGGTTTCCCCCTCGTTTTATCTAAGACTAGAGAAACTGGCACAGTAAGACATGAACCTGAGTTTTCAGCTCACCATGTTTTCTCTTTAAAGGTCAATTGATTAATTCATAGATGCTTTCAACACATACTCGTAGTGTGGGGCTGTGATAATGTAGAGTACACTCAGCGAACACTGAGACAGACCAGGGTTTTGAAAATGTATTTCGTTCATTCTAAAATTCCTCCTTCTTTTTGCTTCCCTTCCCTCCCCTCCCTTCTCCTCCCCTCCCCTCCCCTCCCCTCCCCTCCCCTCCACTCCCCTCCCTTTCCCTTCCCTTTTCCCTTCCCTCCCTTCCTCATTCCCTCTCTTCTTTTCTCTTCCTTTCTTTCTTTTTATTCTTTTTTTATACTACATTTTGAACCCAAGGCCTGCACATTCTGGGCAAACTATCTACCTCTGGCCTAAACATAGAAACCATTAACAATTCTATTAAAAAATTCTTGGGCTAGGGAGATGGTTCAATGGGTAAAACATTTGCATGTAAGCATGAAGCCCCAGGTATGGGTCTCCAGAACACAATCAAAGCTGAGCACAGTAGTGAGTGTCTGCGATTTCAGCTATCCTACACGTAGCAAGATGGGGCCACAGACAGCAGACTCCCCTGCGAGACCTGGGCCATAGCTGGGAAAATGCAGCAGGAATATGAGACAGCCTCAAAGCAAAGTGGAAGTTGAGAACCAACACCCAAACTACCTTCTGACTTCTCGGGAGCACATGCCATGCAAAAATACCCATTCACATATGTACACATGCACACAGACACATAAACACACACACACACACACACACACACACACACACACAGAGAGAGAGAGAGAGAGAGAGAGAGAGAGAGAGAGAGAGAGATTTAAAAAAACATTTAAAAATCTGATTCCCAAAGCCTTCTCTGCCCAACAATAGTTTCTGCATCTGTCACTTCCTCCAAAATTCCTTCAGAAATAAAAGACTTCTCATTAGAGTTAACCTAAACTGTGAAAAGCAAGCTTCTTGATCTCTCCAAGGAGATTTTCATTGCAAGTAAAACTTCCTGATAGCATGAAACAGAGGACAGACATTCTCTTCCACCCCTTTAGACCATGAAGAAGGGCGGGATACATTGAATTAGTTTCATCTTTACTCCCTGGCCCAGAAGACTGAAAGCAGTTTCATGTCCTTGCTCATTATCTGTGGCAGGGAGCTTGTATTTTGTTTTCTCCTCTCATAATTTTCTCAGTCTTGCTTCAGGTAATTGTGGGCTGATGATATTCTGAAACTTAGATTTATTCCTTTTTTTTTTAGGGTGATCCTACCAATTAAAGTTCTGCTAATTATGGTTTTTGGCTCCAGACGCATAGCTTTAATTCTATATGCTAGAAACCACTATGTCACTGCCTGGTCATTATTTCACAAATTCTCAGCTTGTGCAATACCTGTGTTTCTGTAAACATATACATTAAACCACACTGCTGAGAGTCAGAATTTTATGGAAACTCATATGGCATGGGGGAAGCGAGTCACAGTTTTCAAATTATGATATCTGTTTACAAGGGCTGTAAAACATTGTCTAGACTCTAAAAAAACTTTCAAATGATAGGCTATAAATTTCTGATATTTATCTAGCCTATCTTAGGTATATAACTTACATGCTAAAATATCTAAAAATGCTGATTAAGTGCAACTTACTGATAAACTTAACTTTAATTTTTCCATTCTTGTTCTAGGATAACTCTGTTCTAAAATCCTACTGAAGTTCACATGGTGCTTTGCAAACACGGTGTAAATAAAATGGTGTTGGTCATATTATCATAATATAAGTCCTAGAAGACAGAATTTCCTAGTATTTGCTCTTTTTAGATAAATATATTGAAAGCAGAAGAAAGAAACATGTAGCAATTAAGAAGAGAGATGCTAAAGGGTGAAGAAATACAATAGTAGGGGGCAGAAAGGAGACTGAGCATAACACCAGGGTGACAGATTATCAACTTGTATGAAATACAACAAAGCTGAATGGTCAAATAACGTCATGTGATAAATGAGATTTCATTTTTCAGGAGAACTTTTTTACATAATCTATACTCGATTTTCTAGATATCTTTCAAATGTCTAAAAATAATGCAAGACCTTGACTATCAAATATTTCCATTTCTAACTGGGCTCTTCTCAACTGTGAGATCTCTCTAGAATATTCTGTTGGGAACTAATAAGAATTTTACCTTGGCTATTAGTTGTAGATTGTGGGTCCTGCTCTAACTTCTTGGCTGCCTTTTGTGATGCTCAATAATTTTGTTTTTTTCTGTCTGTGTGGCCTCACTGTACCTTGACAACGACAGGTTCATGATTGCTAGACTGACTGGTTTTTTCACTCCTTCACATACTCACTGAACGGGGAGAGCAGCAGAGACCAAGAGAGAAACTATGCCCTGTATTCACAGAGCTTGTTTTCAGCCAGTTATTTATTCTTTGTGCTGATTCCTACTATCACTGCTTCCCGTGTGAGCTTATTCATAGTTTTCTCTCTTTCCATGTATTCCTGCCAGGTCTCTAACCTAACTTATTATTGAAGGAGCAATAAATTTTAATCTTCATAAAAAACTGTTCTAACTCACACAGAGATGGGAAATTCAATTTTTGTTTTTTTAAACTTTCTTTTTTTTATTCTTTGTGTCTTTCCCATCCTGCCACACAAAATAAAACTTAAGAGGAAAAAAAATAAAGGAAAAAGCAATCTCATCATGGAAGCTGTAGTGTGACACAGTGAATCATGCAGTAGCCCCCTTTATCCACAGATCTTTACTTGAGAGTGTTCATTGCTCTGGTTCAGGCTCTGCTTTCTGCTACACTACCAATGCTGGGCCCTCACGGGACTCTTCTTGGATGTTGTTGCCCTGTGTCATGGAAATCCTGTACCTTTGGGTCTGCTGGACCCTCCCCTTCACGTGCTCCAGCAGAACATGGATGGGGTAGATGTTGAGGTGGATCAACTCATAGCCCCAGTTCAAGGCCTGTGTAGTTGCAGGGTTGGTGCCTGCCAGCTCCCCTTTGTCCTCACCACCGGGGTGAACTCTCTAGCATTGCCCTGGCCAGTTCACCCCTTACAGCAATGAGCAAGGGACAGGTCTCCTGTTTTCACGACCTCAAAGTAAGCTCTCCTACACTTACACCAACAGTGCCAGGTCTGCCGTGTTGCCCAAGCTGGTGCAGGGGCCCCTTTCCTGAGTGCTGCAGCTGGTGAAGGGCAGGGTTAGCTCTCCCACCCATATAACCTCAGTGCCAGCTCTCCCACGGATGCCAAGGTGAGGGTGGCATCTCTCCCTGTCCACACCACCATATGGCAGATGGAGGGCGAGGCCAGATCTCCCATGCTCACGTTCTTGGGAACAGGTCACCTGCATCTCTGTCATTAGGGTCAGCTCTACTGTGTTGCTCAGGCGAGGTACAGGGGTAAGACACGAGGGGACTGTGGCCAGCCATCCCACGCTTACACTCTCAGGGCAAGGTCATCCATGAATCTGCCAATAAGGTCAGCTCTACTGTGCTTCTCTGGTGAAGAGCAGGGCCCACTTTCCTAAGTGCTGCATTTGGTAAGGTGAAGGGTCAGCTCCTCTATCTGTCACAGGTAGAGAGGGACAGGGGTAAGGGGGCCAGTTCTCCCATTCCCATGCCTCTGCATGACAGAAGAGTAGTGGGGACAACTTTCTCATGCTCACAACTTCAGGACTGGCTTACCCACACCTCAGCCAGCAGAGTCTGCTCTACTGTGCTGCAGAGGAAAGGTATAGGGCCTGCTCCCCCAAGTGCTGCAACTGAGGAGGGGTAAAGGCAGCTCTTCTACTCTTATGGCCAACTCTCCCACTTGCCTCAGGCACAGAGGGATGGAGGGGCGTCTCCTCTTCCCACCCTTGCATGCCACTCTATAGCAGACTAGGAACAGGTCTGGATCTCCCAGGTTCATGTTCTCCGGCGAGCTCACTCCTGCCTCTGTCAACAGGGTCCGCTCTGCTGTGCTGCCCAGAGAAAGGGCAGGTGCAGGGGCTGCTGAGAAACTCAATTTTTGTTTACACACTGCATTAGTTTTTCTTTTAAAAATTAATTTTATTGAATCTTGACCTATTTTATTTCATCTTCCCACAGCACGGCAATGTCTCTTAGAGTCTGTATATTTATTTATGATGATCTTTAGTGGTCCACTTGTTCTAAATTCTGTGCCTGGGATGCATTTGTTTGAAAACCATCCCAACAGAATCTGCCACCCCTCCAGCTAACCCAGGTCTCAGTGTTCACTGATGGACTTCGGGACTCGTTGATCTCAGTATTAACCATATTACAATATTGCATTGTGTGACCTTTATAGCCTCAGGGAAATGAAAGCACCCTGCTTGTTCCTCTATAAAAATGAGAAGACATTCTATTTTTATTTTATTATCATTTAGAAAAATCTGATAATTGATGACTTTAAACTTCTGTCAAACGATGAGAGGGAAAAAATACAAAGAAATTTATAGTTTGTTTTAACTCATATAAAACTTTCTGACAGAGTTTCTAATTAAAGAATAACATAAAAGGAATAATAAGGATAGAAATAAGAATCTTTGTTATACAGATACCTTTATTGTCTTAAAATATCAAGATAAGTCATAGAAAAAATGAGAAAAGAGATATTTATTAACATTTTAAATTCAACCTAGAGGCATTATAGACCTAGAGTAAAACCAAATAATGCAGGTTTTAAAAAAATGTAGTGAGAAAACGATTTCTAATGATATTCTGCTGTATTCAGAGGGTAGTGCCTTGTCCAACCATTGTCAGAGAAGCTTCCTCCATCAGCAGATGGGAACAGCAATAGAAAATGCACCCAGGCACCGCACAAGAGAGTGAGAGACCTTGGAACATCAGCACTAAATGGGTGTCTCTGTCAAATCTCTCCCCTCAGAGCTTAGGAAACCCCATGAAAGTGATGGTGGGAAGACTGTAAGAGCCAGAGGGTACAGAGGACCCCAGGAAAACAAGGCTTTTTAAATCAACATTGGTAAAGCTCACATGCACTCACAGTGACTGAGGCAGCATGCATAGGAACTGCAGGGTCTGCTCCACGTCCCCTGCATTTATTTGGTGGCTTTTTCTTTTTTCTTTTTGTTGTTGTTGTGAAGAGACACCATGACCACGACAGCTCTTTTTTTTTCTTTTTTTTAAAGTAATTTTATTAAATTATAAAAGTTTCCATTTACGCCCCTCTTCCCAACACCCTCCCACTCCCCCACCTTCCTCTCCTCCTCCCTCTTTGTCCCTAAAGGCAGTCAGGGTTTCCTGCCCTGTGGGAAGTTCAAGTTCCTCCCCCCTCCCTCCAGGTCCAGGAAGGTGAGTATCCAAGCATTCTGGATCCCCACAATCCAGTATATGCAGAGGAAACATGTCCCAGTGTCATTGTCAATGGCTTTTCAGAAAGACTCCGGGCCAGCCACATTCAGAGAATCTGGCCACATTCAGAGAAACTGGTTGGATCACGTCCTCGTTCAGTTGCAGTCCAGCTGGCCTTGGTAAACTCTCATTAGATCCGTCCCCTGGTATCAGTGGGTGATAGCATCCCTCGCAGACATTATTTCCTTTTTTCATTTTCTTCCTCCTTCTGCTTCACATTTGGACGTTGGGGGGCTGAGTCTGGTGCTCCAATGTGGGTCTCCGACTGTATCGCCATCCATCGCCAGATGAAGGATCTATGGTGATAAGCAAAATATTCATCAGTATGGTTATGGGCCAAGGCCGGTTCAGGCACCCTCTCCTCTGTCCAGAGAACAATCTGGGGATCTCTCCTTGGACCTGGGATCCCATATATAATTAAGTCTCCTGTAAACCCTAAAATGACTCCCTTAGTTGAAATATATTCTTCCCTGATCCCATATTCAACCTTCCTTCCACACCCCCATCCCGGTCAACCGAGCTTTCTCCATTCCTCCCCTCCTCCCTCCTCCCTAACCCTCTCCCCTTCCAACACCCCTCCCACCCGCCCCCCATGCACCCGAGGTTACCTGGGACTCTTGACTAATTCCTACCTCCCGGCAGGTAGCTAAATAATCTTCATCAGGTTCGTCTTATTTAGCTTCTCTAGGATCACGAATAATAGGCTCAAAACCTTTAATTATGGTTAGAATCCACTTATGAGTGACTACATACCTTGTTCCTCTTTTTGGGTCTGGCTTACCTCACTCAGTAAAGCGTTTTCTATTTCCATCCATTTGCTCTTATAAAGGAGAACATTTGACATTTGATTGGGGTGACTTACATTTCAGAGGTTTAGTCCACTACCATGGTGGTGCAACAGGGTAGTGTACAGGCAGACTTGCATCTTGGCTTGCAGGTAAAAGGAAGTGGTCTGTCTCTCTGGGCATGACTTGAGCATATATGAGACCTCAAAACCCACCTCCACAGTGAAACACTTCTTTCAACAAGGCCATACCTCCTAATAGTCTCACTCCCTTTGGAGGCCATCTTCTTTCAAACTGCCACAGAAGGGGAGGTGAAAGGTAAGGAGAGAGAAATAAAACTTTTTAATTCAAAATAATAAAATGTGATATATATTTACACATAAATAAAACATATATATGCATATACATAGGTTTTACTGTATACATGTGTGTTGAAAGACTGCTTAAAAAATTACAAAGACTTCGTCTGATAAATTTAACCATGATTGAATTACTGTAGGGGCATTTCATTTGTATTTTAGCAAATAAAACTAGCCTGAGGATCAGAAAATTAAAACAGCCTCACTGGTCAGCATTATAGACCAGGCAGCAATAACACATACGTTTAATCCCAGTAGCCACCATACTTTGTCATAGAAACCAGGCAATAGTGATGCATGCCTTTAATCCCAGAGAGGAATATAAGATGGGAGGAGACAGCTCTCAGTCTCAGTCTCATTCTGAGATTCCTGGAGGCCGGATCACCACTTCAAACTGAAGTAGAGGTAAGAGTCAGTTGCTGGCTGTTTTGCTTTTCAGACCTTCAGGTTGAACCTCAGTTTCTCTCTCTGAGTTTTTATTAATCACACTTTATTTAATTTGGTCTTCTTTGCAAAGCGAAGTTAAGAACATTTGAAATTATGCCTAAATGGGCAAATAAGTTACTCAATTACTCATTAAGAAGGCAAACCTAGGTGTCTGCTGATCACAGTAGGTATGACTATGGATGGGAAGGTAGCTTTAAGGCACATCAATCTAAAATATGATGATTGATGGGCAAATAATCAAGAGATGTGTGAGGACAACATGACCTAACCATAGATAGGGTACAGGGTCCAGATGACATAAGTACTAAGCCCCAAATAATCTGAATTGTATTGTATGCTGCTTCACTGATTTCAGTGATTTCTTTATCAAATAAAGAAATAATAGGCGAGTACAGAGAAAAAGACAAAATCATTTAGTTATGGCAAATTAACTTCCTGCAAATGAACTCTACCAAAAAAAAAAACCTCAGTCAAGCCATTTTTTAAAGAAGTCTTTGTTTAAAGACATTCAAAGTAAATGTATTGAGTTTAATTCCGTGATTTTCAATTGAAAAGCACAAAGAATATTATCGATATTATTTACCGTTTGCGATGGTTTGATTGAGAACTGCTGTGTCCACCAAAGGTTAGCTACCTGAACCTTCTTCAGCTGGCTGTGTGCTAATGAAGGTTGTGGACCTCTTAGGAAATGAAGCCTTGATGAAGGCAGTGCATCACTGGGAGTAGGTGTCTAGGTTTTACTGGACAGACAGACCCACTTCCCGTTCTCCCTGTTTTCTCTCTGCAGCTTTCTAGTCCAGTCACCAAAACTTTGCTGCCTGTTGCCATGTCTTCCCTGTCATGACAGACCAATCCCTCTGGAGCTACAAGCTAAAGAAAACGGTGCTTTCTCCTAAATTGTTTTTTGCCAGGATATTCCAGAACAGCAAAAATGTAATGAATATACTGTTCATTCCTCTTCCTAGCAATAAACATAGAAAATAAAAGGTTATATAGGCAAGAAAAAAAATTTTTACAGTATGACGATATGGAGTTTTACAGAGGAAAGTAAGGAAAGAAATAGTGTATAATTAAATCATTTAATTATCTGTGTGTAGATAATAATTCATTACGAAGAGAAAAGTATAGCAGGATAGTGTATCGAATAAATATCATAAGGTCACTAGACTGAAAGGAAAGAGCAAAGATTATCCATAAAAGTGTCAAAATATGGAATATTTTATTTTTATGGTATAGGAGAATATGTATTTTCCCAAACAATTTTTGTTCACTATGCAGAAAAAAACTTGGTTATTTAGGAACATTAGAAGTGAAGTGTTCTGTTTATTAAACAATATTATTAGACAAATGGAAACTAAGCCATGGAACAGAAATCAAATTTTAGTTAGATATGACTGACAAATTATTTGTAGGTAGAATACATTTAAAACTTGTTTAAATATTAACAAAGAAAAATAAAACACAAAAAGTAGCAATAAATACAGCAAAATGGTTCAGTTTCATCAACCTTTAGGAAAATAAAATCTAAAAATCACAGTGGGAGAGGGCGACCACGCAGGAACTAAGCTGGAAGATGAGCTCTTCTAGCACATATTATACATATTGTATAAATATATGAAAACAGTATAACCAGAACTATCACACCACAGAGGTGCCTACAAGTTTAAATACTCACATGGACACTGTGACTTCTAAGTTCTATTCCAGACATACACTGGTGTGCCTATATCCCAACACTGCACACACATAGACACACACACTTTATATATATATATATCATATATAAATATATGATATATATATCATATATAAATATATGATATATATATATATCATATATAAATATATGATATATATATATATCATATATAAATATATGATATATATATAAATTTTCATCAGTTATCTTGTGTATAGTGATCAAAAAATTGGAATATGAATGGCCACCAAACATAAAATTAGTGTGCAGTTTTACACAACAGTCTGCCTTTTCATATCTATAGATATGAAAAGATAAAATATTCATTAAAAATTGGATATATTTAAAAGTACTTTTTAAATGAAGAAAATCTGGGCATAGAATAATGTCTGTTATAGAATTCCATCATGAATATTTCAAAAATAATAAATTAATAAAATATCAATAATAACAAATAAATAATTAACGGTGATAGACTGTTAGAAGGGGTGACTTTGAGTGCACTGTCTGGTTGAGCCCAGAAAGGACACATTGGGCCCTCTTGTGCTTTGGCAATATTTTATCTATTTGCCTAGCTGATTGACTCAAATTTGATGACTTTATAAAGATCCTTCTGTCTGTGGGGCCGTGATTTCTCTCTGTAGTTCCTTCTGTGGGTTGATTTGTGTCCTCACCCCGTTGCTCAGTATATAAATTGAAGGCCTACATCCTGTTGTGCTGGTCTTCGAAAATGATATCTATGGGACATAATTAGGGTTTGATGAGTTCTGGAGAGTCACACCCTGACCCGGTGTGTATAATTCTTCCTTATAAGAACTGCCAGAGAGCTGGTAGTGTCATGGAAATTCACCTAAGGACACAGTCAGAAGGTGGCTGCTACAAGACGCTGAGTGGGAACCCAACCAATCAGAACCCTGATCCTGAACAGTGACAAATAAATGTCTGTCCTTCCACTGCCTTGTCCGCTTATTTGTTTTTAGGAGTCTGTCCTTCCTTCCTTCCTTCCTTCCTTCCTTCCTTCCTTCCTTCCTTCCTTCCTTCCTTCCTTCTTTCCTTCTTCTTTTCTTTCTTCCTTCCTTTCCTTCTTTTTCTTCCTTTCTTCCTTCCTTCCTTCTTTGTTTTTAAATTATTTTATTACTACTTTTAAAAATTATTCAAGAAAAGCTATCTTTTCTCATTTTACATATCAATCACAGTTCCCACTCTCTCCCCTCCTTCCTCTCCCTTCACCTTCCTTCCCCATCCCACTCCCTATCCACTCCTCAGAGAGGTTAAGGCTTCCTATGGGGAGTCATCAAAGTCTAGCACATTGATTGAGGCAGAACCAAGGCCCTCCCCACTGTATCTAGGCTGAGCAAGGTATCCCTCCAAAGAGAATGGGTTCCAAAAAGCCAGAACAAAGAGTAGGGATGAATCCTGGTCTCATTGCCAGTGGCCCTGCAGGCTGCCCCCGCCATACAACTGTCATCCACTTTCAGAGGACCTAGTTTGGCCCTGTACTGGTTCCCTTGCTCTCAGGCCAGAAATGGTAGGCTCTCACCAGCTCAAGAAAGCTGTTTCAGTGAGTATTCCTGTCATGGTCTTGACCTCTTTGCTGGTATTCTCATTCGTCCCACTAATCTATTGGACTTTGGAAACTCAGGCAAGTACTCCACTGTGAATCTCTGCCTCTGCTTCCATCAGTGGCTGGATGAAGGTTCTCTTGGTCTGCTCTGGGCCTCACACCCTTTCTTTACTTAGCGTCACAGAAAGGAAGCATCCTTTTACCTAGGTTCTGTTCCAATTTGCACTGCTCCACTGCGTTCCCTTAACTTCACTGCACACTCCATTCAATGCCTGTAGGACTGACTGCCTTACAGATTTATCTGACTTCCAGAGAAATATTACAACTTGGGTAGACCTGTCTGATCAAACAATAATGGTAAATAATTGTTTTCCTAGTGGAATTACTGAGAAATTGTATACTATAAAATGTTTAATAATGAGAACTCAAAATGTGTCTAAAAAATTGAAAATCTACCCAACATACATCTTTTACCCTCCAGAGGGGATCTGACTCTCTTCTACATTTTTGCTACTTTCAACTGCTTTAAACAGTACTGCAGATATGTATACCCAGATCTGCAATGGGTTTGTATTTCACACTTTAATTTTTCAAAACTCACCCTGTTGCTTCTTCACCCCACCCATAAAGAACAACATGGAAAACATCCAGTCAAAACAAGATATTGGTTCTATGTGTGTGAACATATGTGTTTAAAAGAAAGAGCTGTGTCTAACAATAAAGTGCTTTGCATTCTGTGACATTTTATTGTTAATAAACTCACAATCTGTCTCATTGTACCTGATTATATTTTTCATGAAAACATTGGTTCAGCATGAATAGAAATAATGTCATCCTTTAAAAAATTGTCCTATCCTGTTTTTACATTGGCCATCTTGGCATGTAGACATCTGTTGTGGAATATTAGTTTAAGATGTGTTACATTTGTTTATGCTGTGGAATATTTAATGATGCCAAGATAGGCTGTATTCTTTTATGTTGCATTTGTTTAAGTCTGTGAGGCTGTGTTACTTTGCCTGCCTAAAATGTCTGATTGGTTTAATAAAGAGCTGAATGGCCAATAGCAAGGCAGGAGATGGATAGGTGGGGCTTCCAGACAAAGAGGATAAATAGAAGGAGAAAAAAGAGAAGAGGGAGGAAGCTAAGCTAAGGCCAGGCATTCATAAGTAAGAATAAGTCTCTGTGTATTTATCTGGCAGCTGGGTGGCCCGGCCCCTAAGAGAAAAGATTTAAAAAGAAGCAACAACAATTACAAACATCCTGCTCAGTTAGTTATTGGTCATTTTTCCTTTCAACTGTTTTATTTCTTAACCACAGCGGTCAGGATAAATTTTTAATATAGCCTGTATTTCTCCTGTGTCATTTCACACTTAATTTGATGTCTTGATGGTAAACTTTGTCCTTTCTAGCATTTTCTTTGCAGTAATGCTAATACTGTTTTTTAAAATGGCCACAGAGCTTTTTATTCTAAAGCTGTTTTTAATTCTGAAGTCTTAATTGATTAGTACCCTATTGATCACAACTTCATTCTCTGTGGCTAACCAGTTTCCAATCTTATTCCTATATTCAATTGTCTTGAATTGTAGATTTCCAGCATCTCTTGTCCCTTGCCCTCCACACTTCTTTCCTGAAGGTGACTTTACTAGAGGTGAGTTTATTTCTGCCTTTCTTTTCTCAGATTGTGACCTGTGGCAAGGTTTTACCTTGAAACATCATATCTCCCTTTGAGCAACATGAACAATCCCTGCTACAAGATTGAATCTCCTCCACAGCAATTTCAGTTGCTGCTTTTCAATTGTTTAGGCTTACTGTTCCATAAAGCAATAAAAAAGGAAACTCTCCACAAAGATATCCCATTTCCAGTTGGCAGGTAAAGATAATTAGTGGCTATGAGACAAAGTATTAAAGGTGCCTGATGGAACTGTGTTTGCAAGAAAATCGTATGTGTGCGTGCATGTGTGTGTGTGTGTGTGTGTGTGTGTGTGCCATTAACAGACATTTATTGTCATCCTAAGAATGGTGTTTATTGCTAAACATTGTATAACACTTCCTTGTAAGTTTAATTTAAAAATAATTCTTAAAATATTTTATAGGGTCTCAATGCATTTGCATATATATACTTCAAAAGAGTATTTATGCAGTATATAGACATATTTTTTTACAATTTCTATCATATTTTTATCTCATCCACCCTATTAATCTAATGTTGTTATTTATGAACACCAAAATTTTGGTCCTATAGAATTTGTCACTTTTGATATCATGGTCATTTTGTTCTTGTAACAGTTAAGAATTAGACATGGTACAAATTTAAAAAGTAATTTAAAAATTATTTTAATTTTACATCGGTGTTTATTTGCCCTTGTTTCCAGTTAAGAGATAATTATAATAATGATGGTAAAAATAACACTATCATATATTCACACACTAGAGAGTTGCATAGACTTTTTCTTTTTTCTCTCTGTTGTTTATTTTGTTTTAATTTTTTAAAAGCATTGTCTCTTTTCCTAGGTTGTCCTGTCCCTCTCTTACAGCTGAGGATGACTCTAGACTCCTGATCCTGTAGCCTCTACCTCACAAATGCAAGGCGTGGACAAGAAAGCAGTCTCAGTCTATACATGTCCTCATACCTGGGACTCCTGCAGAACAACTGTCTGCACAAACATATCCCAATAAACAACTGATTTTTTTCCTCATACTGATGCCAGGATATCTATGTTTACTTTTGCTTTACTGCAACAAGCAAAATAAACCTGATTCTCTACTCCCCATCTTTTGACTATAAGACACTCCTAGAGACCTTCAGCAGTGTTTAATAACAGAAATAAAACTACATCACTGAATGCAATGGACAGAAATACCATGATGTTGTCATGTTAGAAGGCTAAGGATTTCTTTTCAATTTTACCAATGAGAAATCTAGGATTGAGTGTTTAAATTGCCTCATCAAAACAGAATATCAATGTAAGGTTAAGCGGGATCCTATATGGTGGCTGATGATTTGTGAAATGTTTTTGAAAAGAAGTTCAGTTTGAGGAGGATAATGAAAACATGGTAAAGAGCCAAGTGGACAACAGGACCAAGCCAGTCTTGTACCTTATGGACCATCATGAACCATCAGCAGACACTGGGGCTTGCCTGGTGGATGTCTTGCTCTATGTCTAAACTCATTACTCCAGATTCTCTCATTTTTAGTCTTCTAAGAATAACTTTACTTCCTAAAGCCATTCTTGTGCAAATGTTTCTTTATAGAGCCATGATCCTAGACTAACCAGTACTGAATCTTCCTTTTCAAAACACACACACACACACACACACACACACACACACACACACACACACACACACACACATTGCTCACAGAGTAAGAAGTCTGAGTAGCTACAGAGAAAACCCAAGTTGGGGCTCCTGTGTGCTCAGTGTCCTGTGATTCTGAGTATTTAAATTAGTTTGCACACTGTGAATCTTGCAAAGCACTCTTTGTTTTCACACGCATGTGATCTGCTTTTGATGATGACGGGATAGCTTTATGCCCATGCTGCACCAGAACAGTTAACGATTTATCAATTTCTGTGCTCAAATCCCAGATCTCAAGGGGATCAGCTTTACACAGTAGCTTTGTCATGCAATTTTAAACTCTTCCTCTGCAACTTCTATCTTTTGAAGAACACCACATTCTCAAACTACCAATTCTGTAATTCTGTTTTCAGTAAACAAATCAAAATCAAACAAAAATGTTTCTTAATTTGTTTAGTACATGACTAAGTAACTTTTACTTCATTTAAAAGAAAATGTTTCCCCATCTTTTAAGAACCCTTTGATTCTCTTTGCTCTTTTTCTTAATCCTTGTCAGCTGTCAAAACCATGTCTCTTTCATAAACTGACCCTTACTGTTTCTCTCATGGTCTCCCCTAACTAATTTGTGAATTGCCCTTTCTCTGTTCTAAGTATGTGCAACCTGCTCATGGGTTTTCATTAACTTTAGTCCTCATGGTAGTGACGTCTAGTAACCTGCTAAATGAAATATGGTACTCTTCATCCCTTGACATTATGTGCTGGGTATTGATCATTACTCATCCCATTTAAATAAAATCTATTGAACGTAAAGAACTTTCTCCCAAGTATTCCTTCCTGATTTAATTGCAATATTAATATATATATATATATATATATATATATATATATATATATATATATATTGCATTTACCCTAAGCTACATAGCTTTAAACCAGAAATGGTAACTATTTGACTGTGTCTCTCTCTGTGTGAGTATGTGTCACCATACTCACATTGTGTGCATGTTGTGTTGTATTGTGTGTGTGTGTGTGTGTGTGTGTGTGTGTATGTGTGTGTGGTATTGTGCATGGGAGGCAAAGGCTAACTTTTGGAGTGATTCCTCTTTTTCTGTATTGACTTGACAACCAGGAATTTAATTAGGTTCCTTAGGCTTTACTTGCTAAGGGATCTCAGGCTTGAAAAGCAGGTATGTTTACTTGCTAAGTTAATAATTCTCGGTCCTACCCTGTTCTTTCTTACCCCTTTCCCCTCAATTTTTTCTTCCTCTTCCACATTTAGTATCTCCTTTTTCAGTTTCATGTTGTCCTTTCATTGTTATTGTACATGTGAAAGATAACACATAATACTGTCATTGTTTTACTGGCTTGTTTCATATAAAATACTCTCTGGATCAATATTGTTTCCTAAAAAAAAGTAATTTGTTTTTCCTTTATGACAGAGCAAATTTCCATTAGGTATTTATACCACCATTACACAGTCTGTTCATCTACTAATGGCACCAGGGCTGATGTGATTAATTTGTTATAGTGATTATAGTATCATGATAATCAAGGCCATATAAATATCTCTATGGTAAACTGAATTCAGTGCCTTTCGTATGTACTGAGAAGCAATGTCGTGGGACCATATGAAAGTGCTAGTTGTAATTTTGATGCAAAACTTGCACAGTTACAATAGCTGCACTAATCTCCATCTCCATCAGAGTGCATGAGTCCCAAACCTCCATGCACAGAGAATGCTTGCTTGTTTCCTTGAGGATGTTCCCTGCTCATTTCTAATTCATCTTCATTCAGGAATTACTGAAGATTTCTGTAACATTTAATGCTGTGAGATCTAAAGTTACTAGGCTGTCCTCACTTTATAATCTTGTGCCCTTAGACATATAAGTAAACTAAAAATTATAACAATAAAATAAGATATAAAATGCACAGTAACATTTAAATTAGAGATATGCTATACATTGAGAAGTTGAAAGTATCTTGGGAGTCTCCTATGTAGAGAAGATATTTAAATTTAAGTACTTAAGTATTAAGTACATTAGGAAGTTTTCATAACTCAATATGGGTTAGGCTCTGTTGAAGTAATGGATTACAGGGATCGATATAATAAAGCTGTGTGTTTTTATCATGATGAGGCTCCTCTTCAGAACGTGAATTCTTTCAGTCACATGACTTGTTGAAGCTAGGAATTCATTTCTCCTAGTGTACATTTAGGAAATAGCATGCTGGGGAGATGGGACAAAGCTAGGGTGACCAGGAAGTAGCCAGAGTTAAACTAACTTCTCTGTGGCTGTCTGGTCATAATTACAGGCTAGACAGTGATGGAAAGTAAGAATATAGAAAAAAAATGCTTAGTGATCGGAACCAAACCACGTTAGTTTGGGGAATTGTCATTGTTTAACTAAAATGGGAGGTTTTTAGAAAATGCATTTACCATTGCTAACACAGAAGAGTTGAGTTCAACCACTAGGTTCCTCAAGGTGTGAGGAGAGCACCGGCTCCTGAAACTGTGTTCTGACCTTCACATGTAAGCTATAGTAGTCTTTGCATGCCTACATGCCTACACACACACACATACATACACACACATACACACACACACACACACTTAATGAAATTCATATTAAGATGTCAAATATGCAGGGCAATAAATGCTATCTTCAGAGCAGGCATTAAGTGAACTGATTTGCATTCTACAGCATGATGCTGAGTTTATTTATTCCTTCACCCCAGTTTCTTCTCTTTGAAATAATTCTTTTCTTGTGGACTTTATCTCTTAGGAGACTTTTAAGTAATAGTAGATGAAATAATGTTTATGCTTCCCTCACTACGCTAGACAGTTCTGAACTTGACTGCAGCACTGCTGGGTTGGCCTTGGACCTGGCCACTCCCCTGCCATCTTTTCCCAAGATATCTGCTAAGGCTATCAAGATCACATCCAGGTACAAGCAATGGAAAATGAAGCAAGGGTTGAAACTGGAGACGTGTCCAGCCTCACTAGGAGTCTTCTGGGGAGTTCCATATCACGCGCCCACTTCTACCGCAGTCAACACTTACACTGCAATTACACTTGGTTCGAAGAAGGTCGTTCCTTGCTGTTTTAAACAATAAATTTGGATACTATGGAAATTACTTTCATTTGTTAGAGAATTAGGAAAATGACAATTAACAGCCAGTCTAGAATCTTAGCCACCAGCTTTTAAAATTACAGCCAATACCCTTTTAAGTTTATTTCATTCATGGCGACATCTGCACCATTCCCTTAGGAAGATTAAAGTCCTGTTTGTTATTTTGTTACGACATGTTAATTTTATGAAAGAGACAGTTCTTCTGGGCTCCAGTTTCTCTGTCCAGAGCTCATTTTGCTCTGCATGACCTGTCTTCTCAAAACTCCCATGCTTTGGTAAGGAATGAATTGCTAATTAGTGATTGACAAATGTATGTCATTCTTTGTTCACATTTCTATTTTTGGATAGGACTAATTTAAAACTGGACATTCTGGAGATGGGTCCTTTCCATCTCTCCCCTCGGGCTGAGACCTTTATGAAGCAAAGATTCTCTGGAAATCAAATCTTTAAAATGTAAGCTTCTGCAGATGGTATAATCGACCCTGGGAACATCTGCAAACACATCTGGACAGATTTAAAGCCATGTTGTTTAATTATTTTTTATTAAAATTAAGCTGGTTTGAAACTCTTGGTTATGAGCTCTTTACTTTTCAGTGGGTCATGATATCAGAATGGGAGTAGACAATTGACTGCCTATTCCATTCCCTCATCAACTTGTAAGTTCTGTCTAAAGCTTCTTGTAGAAGCAGAGGGCAGTGATCCAGTAGATAGTGGGAACCGAGCTGAGAACAGACCTTCAGGAAATCCATGCTTACAAAGAAACAGCAGCAGATCCAGGTGAAGACTTTCAGGAAGAAATTGGTTTACTGGCCTGTGATTTAAGTTTAGGGTAAGAAAGTAGAAATGTACATTTTCACATTCAATCATGCTTTGAAAAAAATCCTTGTTTATATTTAACAGGTACTATGTAAGCAAAATAAAATCTATGTAATCTTTACATATTAGTTTATTCTGGAAACCTATTGCTATTCTTTTTTTAAAAATCTAGAGCATTTTATACAATTTTGATATTTTTTTCTTATAATCAATGGATTCAGTTCAAATGGAGATTAAAACATGATTTTAAAAATAGCTACCTAATCTCAGATATCTACAGATACCTAGTCTCAGATATCTACAGATAAAGGTCACGGTTATTAAGTGCAGATGGTTATACAGTGTATATAATGTTATACAGTGGCTGGAAAAATTATTTGTCTTAGAAGATTTTCTTGTTGTTTCAATTATTTTGCCCTCCACCACATTTGGAAGCAGTGATTGATGTTATACAATGATCATTGAAAAAATGTTAAGTTTTACTTTTAATAATTTTAATTATTAATTTTAAAAGGTTAATTTAACTTTGTCAAAAGTTTTGCTTTTCACAGACATCGAGAAGTAGAGAAGTAAGAGGAGCATTCTTACAGAGAAAAACATCTAGCCAAGTTTCAGAGGCAGAGTACAATTGTAAAAATAGAAACTAGATAAGGTATTGTCATAGAGAACACTGCCAAGACTCAGCTATGGCACTGACATCTCATAGAAGACAAAGAATAAAAGGGGGAGGGTTGCCTGTCTCTCCCTCTTCCTTTCCCTCCCATTTCTCCCTAACAGAAAGAGTATATTTCCCAAGAGTCAATGAATATTATTCAAATATACTCACATTCATGCATCAATGTCTTTAGTTCCTCAACTTTGGGATACGTGACTAAGTTCAGTTTTTCAACAATAGGGGTCAGAGACAAGCTGTGGAGTTGCAGTCTGACTCTGAGCAAAAAGCTCACGTTTCTCTCCCAGGTGATTTCTGCTAGGAATGTAACATCTCCAAGATTTAACAGAAAGTCCACAATAGCACTTCTACCAATCGCTCCATTTTTTTTTATCAATGTGTCTCATAAACACACAATTCTGCAATGGGGGATTTTTAATAGTTCTTGGGAGTTCGTGTATGGAGTGCACATTAAAAAAGGAACTTGATCATTTGAGTTTGAACCATGTACAAAGCTCAAAATAGCTCAGAATAAAAAAAGTATCATTGTTCTTTAAATTAAATGCATTACATCATGGCTGATGTTTATTAGCCTTTTGATTTTCTAACTTTGCAACAGAGCACTCACCAAGTGGAGAAGGTGCTATCAGCACATGTGTACCATTGCCCTTTGTTTCTCTTAACTAACGAATGTTTACCTTTGAATTGTCACTTTCCTTCTGTCTTCTGAAAGGCATAGGAACAATGATCTTTTCTGTCATCTGAAAACTATTCTGCATTCTTGCTCTGCATGACACACGACAGCAGACGAATTAAAAAACTTTTCATACTGAAAAGAATATCTTATAATGTTAGGGAAAAGTTAAAGATTTTAGTTTTTTCTTGGGCAGAACAGTTCTGTACATATCCCCTGAAGTGTGTCATATTGAAATTCAGATTCCCTCTACTTTATTCAGCACAGACAGAAAGGCAAGTTTCACTGTGATGCCTCATCTTATCTCTGCTGTGGTCTGTGGCCCATTTCTGAAATAGGGAGTTATTGCCATAGCTGGCCAGTGCTGATGCTAGCAGACAGCACTGCCTTGCTGAGCACTTCGGGAGTTCTGTAGTAGGTGGCCTACTGCCTTTCTAGCTTTAAGCTGTTCGTGATTAAAGGGAGGGAATTTCCAGGTCCTGTAGGGTGCAGTCACAGAGGACTTGCACACTCAGCCAGCAGTGTGAACCATCTTTGGGAAGACAACTCATGAGATTTCCTTCTCTACTTCTTCAGAATGGACTGCTATCTTCTGGCTACTATCTTTCCCCCCTGTCTGTACCTTCTCATTCTGTCCATCTTTTCTCACTCCCTCATTCCCAATTTCCTTATCATGCTCAAGTCACCCTTGCTCCCCTTCCCAACAGTTATACCGAGCCTGTAACACTTAGGCATGGGTATGTAGGACACAGACATTACTAAGTAGAGAGTCCTGAAAATAAATGGAGGAGGACTTTCTTCTGCAGTATCCTTCTTATGTCCTTATACTACAAGGTTTCATGTGACTCGCCTACTTTCTTCTTCTGAGTTGCTACAATGTGATATCTTTGTCTTTAAACCTTGAGACAGGTAATAGCATTTAGTTTCATCTCCAGGACTTGTTAGAGTGCTGTCTGCAGAAATAGAATGTAGGCTGTATATATAATTTGAAATTTTTTTATTAGCTACATTAAAAAAGAAAGAAGGAATCAGTTGACCCCAGCTGGACCATCTCCAACCTCCATGCTTAGGCTGGGATGTACATCTTTCATGTCAGCCTAGCTCTTGTGTCTTCCTGACATAGTTCCACATCAGACACAGAACAAAGGAAAGAAGTTAAGTTGCCAAGTCTTATCACAAAACTACAAACAATATAAAAGATAAGATAATATGTTTTTTTTCCTTTCTGCACCCCCAGGAAAAACATATCAGTCCTATATAAATGTCCTTCAACAAAAATCACCTGAATGGAACTCAGGATACCAAACTTAAAAGCAAACAAACAGAAAAACAAATAAACACAAATTTCATCAAAAAACTAAAGGAGTTAAAAGAGGCACAAACAAACAGTGAATAGATTTAAAGAGAATAAAAATCTAAGTGATGTCCAAGAAAACACCAATAGAAGCCTTGTTTTAGTCACTATTCTAGTGCTGTGAAGAGACACCGCTCAATTTTTATAGAAAAAACATTTAATCATGAGTTTGATTATAGTTTTAAAAGCTAAATTCATTATCATCATTGTGAAGACCATTGCAAGCTTGGTATTGGAGAAGTAGTTGAGAGCTACATTTTTATCTACAATAAGAGAAAGACAGAGAGGCAGAGAGGGAAAGGAGAGAGAGAGAGAGAGAGAGAGAGAGAGAGAGAGAGAGACTGGGCATGGCTTAGGCATTTGAAATCTCACAGCACACCCCAAGGATACACTTTCTCAAACAAGGCCACACTTCCTAATTCTTCTCAAATAGTGCCACCTTCTGATGACTAAGCATTCAAATATATGAGCCTATGGGGGCCAATCCTATTGAAACTACCACAAGGCTGAATGATATGACAAAGACAATCCAAGATTTGAAAAATATATTTAGTAAAGGGCTAGAAGTAATGAAGGAATCCCAAGCTTAAATGAAGATGAATTACTCCAGTAGGAAATTCAGAAGAAAGCCTTACAAGTAAAATGGATCAGCTAGAAGCTAGAATATAGGACATTCAT
This sequence comes from Myodes glareolus, assembly GCF_982192425.1. Classification (NCBI taxonomy): domain Eukaryota; kingdom Metazoa; phylum Chordata; class Mammalia; order Rodentia; family Cricetidae; genus Myodes; species Myodes glareolus. The sequence continues at coordinate 24,112,177 of NC_142042.1, read as the reverse complement.
ATTTAGTTTCAGCTGAAAATAGAAAAATTAGACAATAAAAGCAAAAACATAAAAAAAGTTACAAATCACATAAAAAGAACATGTAGGAACTATGGAACTCTATGAAAGACCAAATATTTGAATCATAATCATAGAAAAAGGAGAATACCAGGCTAATAGCATATACCAGATTTTGAACATTACAGAAAAAGTTCTTCCAAACTAAGCTAATGCATACCCATTCGGACAGGAAGCACACAGAGCACCAAATGGACAATATTAGAAAAGGAACTATCGAGAGCATATCATAATTAAGACAATAAATATACAGAACAAAGAAAGAGTGTTGAAGTTGCAAGAGAAAAGTTACAAGTGACATGGAAAGGAAAACCCATTGGAATAACAGCTGATTTCTCAGTAGGCACTTTGAAAGGCAGAAGATTCTGGAACAATAGCACCCCAATTTCCCAGAGACCACAGATGCCAACGTAGACTAATGTACCATCAAAACTCTCTGCCCCGATTGAAGGGGCATGACAAATTCTCCATTACTCAAATAGGCCAAAAGAATTCATATCCAACAGCAATCCTAATAATAATTAGTAAAATGTATACTTTAGGTTGAAGAAAGGGATGAGCATAGATAACTGTGAGATTCTAAAAAGAAAACAAATGAAGCTACCATTACTGAAACACAAAGTAGGACTAGAAACACAAGAGAACAAACTACAAGAGAAGAAGATGGCCTTAATAAACACATACTTGTCAAGAATAATTATAAATATTAATAACCCCAGTTCTCCAATCAAAAGACAAGAACAAAAAAAACTCAAAACCAGTAGGTGTCAAGAAATGATAAAATTAGGCTAGAAATGAATGTAGTCGAAACAAAGGAGACAAAAAAAGTCAACGAGTCTAAGAGATGGCTCTTTGAAAAGATTTTTAAAAATTAACAGAATTGGCCCAACTAACCAAAAGAAAGAAAGCAATGACCCAAGTGAATAGAAACAGAATTAAATAGAGAAACACTAAAACAGGAACCAAATTTTTAGACTATTATAAAGGCAATATCTTAAAAATCTATACTTCAATAAGCTGGAAAAATCTAAAGAAAATTAAAGAATTTCTAGATATATTCATCCAAAATATCAAAGCTAAATTACAAAGTTTTCAACCTAAGCACACCAATAATAAACAAGACTGAAACAATAAATCAAAAGCCTTCCAGCTAAAATTAGCCCAGGCCCAGATCTCCATCTGATTCCTAGAATTTTATCAAACTTGTAAAGAAGACCTATAATCAATACTCCTTAAATTAATCAAAAAATTGAGACATTAGAAGCACTTTCAAATTTCTTCTATGAAGCCAGTATCAGTTTAATACTAAATCCAGGTAAAGATACAACAAAAAAGAAGACTACAGGCCAATATCCCTAATTAAAAAAATTCTCCATACATCAGCAAACTGAATACAGGCATATACCAATAGATTATCAAACATGATCAAGTTCCCTTATTCTGGAGATGCAGAAATAGTTTAACATATTCAAGTAAATAAAGGCAATAAATCAAATTATTGGACTTTAAAACAAAAATCAGATGATTATCTCAAAAGATGTAGCAAAAGTCTTTAACAAAATGGCAACCGGTATTCATGATAAAAGTTATAGAGAGAACAAGATGGGATGGTATACACCTCAAAGCAAAAGAGGTTATATGACAAAGTCCACAGCCAAAATCATCCTATATGGAGAAAAACTTGAAGTAGTCTCATTAAAACCAGGAATGGAAAAGTTGTCCCTCATTTCTACTCCTTTGCAATACAGTGGTTAAGCACTAGTTGGAGTCATAAATCAAGAGAAGTAAAGTGATACAACTTTGAAAATAAACCAAAAAAATCTCTCTCTGCAGATAATATAATACTATCCAGAAAAGATCCCAAAAATTTCACCGGAAAACTTCTAGAAATCAGCAATTTAAGCAAAAGTCACAGGATATAATTTTCAAAATACAATTTTCAAAAATCTCTAGCTTTTCTATACACCACTAACAAACACATTGAGCAAGATTATAGACTCTCTCCATTCATAACAGACACAAAACAAACAAAATATCTATAAACCTAAGTGAAGAGACAAAAGACTTCTACAACAGAAACTTTAAATTTCTAAAGAAAGAGATTGAGAAAGACAATAGAAAATGGAAAGTTCTTGGTGTGGGAGAATTGTCTGTATTCTGTCAATCATATTTTAATAAAACGCTGATTGGCCAGGCAGGCAGTATAGGGAGGAAAGCCAGACAGGAAGTAGGGGTGGAGCAAAGAGACAGGGAGTATTCTGGAAGCAGAAGCTCCCTCTGCCATTCCTGTGCAGACCACCGAAGAGGCAGCATGTAACCTGTCCAGCTGAGAAAGGTACTGAGCCATGTGCTAATGTAGATAAGGATAATGGGGTAACATAAGTTATAAGAAATAATAAGTAGCCTAACCTAATGGGCCAATCAGTTTATAACCTAATGTAGACTCTGTGTGATTTTCCTTGGAAGTTGCCAGCTGTGTGGGACAGAAACCCCAACAAGCCGGCCCTCATGTTACAAGTTCTCTCGTGCTCATGGATTGGTAGAATTAACAAGTTGAAAATGATCATTTTACCACCAGCAACTTACAGATTCAACTCAATCTCAAAGTCTCTACAACATTTTTCACAGAAACAGAAAAAATAATAAAATACTATATGGGACCCCAAAATAGCCAAGGCAATTCTAGCAAAATAAAAATAATTTTAAAGGGATTTTTTTCCAGACCACAAGATAAAATACAGAGCTGTAGTACTGGTACAAAACCAGACAGACACGTAGGTAGGTGGATCAGAATAGAGGATGCAGACATGAGTACATGTAATGACAGCCATCTGATATTTGACAAAGATGCCAAAAATACACCATGGAAAAAAGACCTCATCTTCAACTAAAGATGCTAGGAAAATTAGATGTACACAAGTAGAAGACAGAAGTTAGACCCATGTTTTCACCTTGCACAAAAGCAAACTGCAAATGGATCAAAGACCCAATGTGAAGTCTGAAATGCTGAAACTGTCAGAAGGAAACATAGGCAGTGGCCTATAGGATGTAGGTGAAAGACAGGACTTTCTGATCAGGTCTCCATTTGCCTAGGAATTAAGGCCAACAATTGACAAGTGGGACCTCACACACTAAAAACAGTTCTGAACAGCCAAGGAGATATGAACTGGGTAAAGAGTATGCCCACAGAATGGGGAGGAATCTTTACTAGCTATAAGTCAGGCAGAGAATTAACATCCAAGGAGCCCAAATAATGAAGAGTCAAGAAAACAAATAACCCATTTAAAAATGGCTGTGGATTTGAATAATGAATTCTCAAAAGAGGAAACAAAATAGCTAAGAAATACCTCAAAAATAATCTTTAGCAATTAGAAAAATGCAAATCAAAATAACTCTGAGACTTCATGATACCCCAGTCAGATTGTCCTGGATTGTAAAAGCAGTGACAACAAATGCTAGGAAAGGCATGAGAAAAGGAGAATTCTCATCCATGGTTTGTGAGATCACAACTAATCCAGCTCATCTGGAAATCGATACGGAGGATTCCCAAAACATTAAAAAATGAATCTACTTCACCACACAACCACATCACTCCTTAGTATATACCTAAAGGATTTGACAGCCTACATCAGAGAAATTAGGTCAGCAATGTTTGCTGCTGCTCTACTCACAATAGCTGGGAAATAGAAACAACATAAATGTCCTTCCACTGATAAATTATAATGAAAATGTGGTCCATATAAATAATGGAGTACTATTCAGCTGTAAAAAAAACAAAATTAAGAAACTTACAAGTAGATGGACTCAACTAGAAAATATTAGATTGAGGGGAGGATAACTAAGCCCTAGACACACAAATGCTTCATATTCTGTCCTCTGTAATTTCCAGTTCCAAATCTTCAGATATGCATATAAAAATGAAGTAACTATGAGGCCAGGTAATTTAAAAAGGATCATGGAAGCGAAGCACCTGAAATAGGAATACCAGGAAACAGGCGAAAAGAAGGGGAACTTTAAAACAAGATTAAAACAGGGCTGCTTTAATCTCGGAACAGGGAGAGAGGTCAAACAGATCATAGGGATAAATAACACTGAGAATGTTTGAAAAAGCCACAAGGAATCATAATTACATATAATATATGCACACACACATATATGTGTGTAGATATATAATATATTTTATGTATATAACATGTTATGCCACTTATGTAGCCTCTTGATTTTGTCCCAGTTGTTCCCTAGAAGTAGTAGTTCTTGTTGCTAGAGACAAATGTACTTTGGACATAGGTCATAGAAGAATTAAATTGGATCTGACTCTTCCTGACAGCCAGATTTCATATTTCCGGAAGGTGCTATACAAGTAACTATGGAAAGGAAGTTATCAATAGCCCTAGATGTGACATCCAGGAGGCACAGTAAAATAACATGGAAGGATTTCCCTAAAGGTGCAATAGTGGGACTCATTCCATACCCAACAGCTGTCTCAGTGAATGTAAACCTTTCTCAACAGGAGTAAATCATGGCTGGTACCAGAAACCTAGCCAACTACTTGGAGTTAGTGATGTCACAGACCTTAGATGAGATCCTACTACTGCCATTTTCCTAAAGCAGTGCAATTTCTTACTGCATTCGAAATGCTTATCCCTATACACACAGGTTAGTACAGCTCTCATCTCAACAACAAAGCATCTGTGCGCAGAGAACTTTACAGAAAGCCACAACTGATCGTGGGGTACTAAGACCTGAATGACACATCTCCAAACAGCCTCACACCTAAGTTTCAGGCAAAGTGGAAAAAGAGGTAAAAGAGGCTATGAACCAGAGCATTTTGAGTTTGAGAAGTGGAAGAGCATGGGGATGTGGGGAAAAAGGAGAAGAAGAAATAAAGTAATTATATTTTAAGAAAACAAATTACAAAAACATTAAGCAAATTAAAAAATAAAACTAAACTTAATATTTATGCATGTCATTTTATAGGCATGTGTTTTCGGTAATTAATAGCTGATTGCTTGATTTAAGAAAACTGGGGAAACATTATTATTTTCATTTTTTTTTGCAACTAAGAATTTTTTTTATTAAATTATAAAAGTTTCCATTTCAGCCCCTCCTCCCAACACCCTCCCACTCCCCCCACTTCCTTTCCTCCTCACTCTCCATCCCCTAGAGCAGTAAGGATTTCCTGCCCTGTGGGAAGTTCAAGTTCCTCCCCCCTCCCTCCAGGTCCAGGGAAGGTGAGAGTCCAAACAGACTGGATCGCCAAAATCCAGTATATGCAGAGGAAGCAAGTCCCAGTGTCATTGTCAATGGCTTTTCAGAAAGGCTCCGGGCCAGCCACATTCAGAGAATCTGGTTGGATCACGTCCTCGTTCAGTCCCAGTCCAACAGGCCTTGGTGAACTCTCATTATATTAGTCCCCTTGTATCAGTGGGTGCTCGCATCCCTCGCAGTCCTGATTACTTTTTTTTATTTTCTTCATCCTTCTGCTCCTCATTTGGACCGTGGAGTGCTCAGTCCGGTGCTCCAATATGGGTCTCCATCTGTATCGCCATCCAACGTCGGATGAAGGTTTCCTCTGCCCTTGCCTTCTTTGCTCACATTCTCTTTCCTTCTGCTTCTCATTTGGACCTAGGGAGCTAGGTCCAGTGTTCCAACGTGGGTCTCCGCCTCCATCTTCATCCATCACCAGATGAGGGTTCTATGGTGACATGCAAAATATTCATCAGTATGGTTGTGGGTCAAGGCCTGTTCAGGCACCCTCTCCTCTGTACAGAGAACCATCTGGGGATCTCTCCTTGGACATGGGATCCCCTTTATAATCAAGTCTCTTGTAAACCCTAAAATGATTCCCTTAGTTGAGGTATATACTTGCCTGATCCCATATCCATCCTCCCTCCCTCCCCTCATCCCAGTCCCCCGATCTTTCCCCATTCTTCCCCTACTCCCTTCCAACATCCCCCCCCCCCATGCACCCGAGGTTACCTGGAACTCTTGTCTATTTCCTACCTCCTGGCGGATAGCTAAATAATCTTCATCAGGTTCATCTTCTTATTTAGCTTCTCTAGGATCACGAATAATAGGCTCAAAGACCTTTAATTATGGTTAGAATCCACTTATGAGTGAATACATACCGTGTTCCTCTTTTTGGGTCTGGCTTACCTCACTCAGTAAAGCGTTTTCTATTTCCATCCATTTGGCTGCAAAATTCAAGATGTCATTGTTTTTTACCGCTGAGTAAAACTCTAATGTGTATATGTTTCACACCTTTTTTAACCATTCTTCTATTGAGGGGCACCTAGGCTGTTTCCAGGTTCTGGCTATTACAAATAGTGCTGCTATGAACATAGGAGAACAAATGCTTTTGTAGTATGTTAGGGAATTTCTAGGGTATATTCCCAAGAGTGGAATTGCTGGGTCCTGAGGGAGGTTGACTCCCAGTTTCCTGCGAAACCGCCACACTGATTTCCACAGTGGCTGCACAAGTTTGCATTCCCACCAACAATGGATGAGTGTTCCCCTCATTCCACATCCTCTCCAGCATAGGCTATCATTGGTGTTTTTGAGTTTGGCTATTCTGACAGGTGTAAGATGATATCTCAAAGTTGTTTTGATTTGCATTTCCCTGATCGCTAAGGAAGTTGAGCATGACCTTAAGTGCTTTTTAGCCATTCGAAGTTCATCTGTTGTGAATTCTCTGTTCAGTTCAGTACCCCATTTTTTAATTGGGTTAATTAGAGTTTTAGTGTCTAGTTTCTTGAGTTCTTTGTATATTTTGGAGATCAGACCTTTGTCTGTTGAAGAGTTTATGAAGATCTTTTCCCAGTCAGAAGGTAGCCTCTTTGTCTTACTGACAGTGTCCTTTGCTTTACAGAAGCTTCTCATTTTCAGTAGGTCCCATTTATTTATTGTTTCTCTTATTGTCTGCCCTCCTGGGGTTCTGCTTAGGAAGTGGTCTCCTGTGCCTATATCTTGTAGACTACTTCCCACTTTCTCTTCTATCAGGTTCAAAGTGGACAGATTGATGTTGATGTCTTTAATCCATTTGGACTTGAGTTTTGTGCATGGTGATAGATATGGATCTATTTTCATTCTTCTACAGGTTGACATCCAGTTATGCCAGCACCATTTGTTAAAGACGCTTTCCTTCTTCCATTGTATACCTTTAGCTCCCTTGTCGAAAATTAGATGTTCATAGGTTTGAGGGTTAGTATCTGGGTCTTCTATTCGATTCCATAGGTCGACTTCTCTGTTCTTATGCCAATACCAAGCTGTTTTCAATACTGTTGCTCTGTAATAGAGTTTGAAGTCAGGGATGGTAATGCCTCCAGAAGTTCCTTTACTGTATAAGATTGTTTTGGCTATCCTGGGTTTTTTGTTTTGCCATATAAACTTGATTATTGTTCTCTCAAGGTCTGTGAAGAAGTTTGATGGGATTTTGATGGGAATTGCATTGAATCTATAGATTGCTTTTGGTAGAATTGCCATTTTTACTATGTTGATTCTCCCAATCCAAGAGCAGGGAATGTCTTTCCATTTTCTGGTATCCTCCTCAATTTCTTTCTTCAAAGACTTAAAGTTCTTGTCAAATAGGTCTTTCACTTCCTTGGTTAGAGTTACCCCTAGATATTTTATGCTATATGTGGCTATCATGAAAGGTGATGTTTCTCTGATTTCCCTCTCTGCTTCTTTATCCTTTGTGTATAGGAGGGCTACCGATTTTTTGGAGTTGATCTTGTATCCTGCCACATTACTAAAGGTGTTTATCAACTGTAGGAGTTCTTTGGTAGAGTTTTTGGGGTCGTTTATGTACACTATCATATCGTCTGCAAATAAAGAAAATTTAACTTCATCTTTTCCAATTCGAATCCCCTTGATCCCCTTATGTTGTCTTATTGCTATTGCTAGAACTTCAAGCACTATATTGAAGAGGAATGGTGAGAGTGGACAGCCTTGTCATGTTCCTGATTTTAGTGGAAAGGCTTTGAGTTTCTCTCCATTCAATTTAATGTTAGCTGTCGGCTTTCTGTATATTGCTTTTATTATATTTAGGTATGATCCTTGTATCCCCAGTCTCTCCAACACCTTTATCATAAATGGGTGTTGAATTTTGTCAAATGCTTTTTCAGCATCCAATGAAATGATCATATGGTTTTTATCTTTCAGTTTATTTATATGATGGATTACATTGATAGATTTGCGTATGTTGAACCAACCCTGTATCTCTGGGATGAAGCCCACTTGATCATAATGGATAATTTTTCTAATGTATTCTTGGATTTGGTTTGCCAGTATTTTATTGAGTATTTTTGCGTCAATGTTCATGAGTGATATTGGTCTGTAATTCTCTTTCCTGGTTGTGTCTTTGTGTGGTTTTGGTATCAGGGTAACTGTAGCTTCATAAAAAGAGTTTGGCAGTGATTCTTCTGTTTCTATATTGTGAAATACATTAAGGAGTATAGGTATTAGCTCTTCCTGGAAGTTCCGGTAGAATTCTGCATTGAAACCATCTGGTCCTGGGCTTTTTTTGGTCGGGAGATTTTTGATAACAGCTTCTAATTCTTCACGACTAACAGGTCTATTTAGATTGTTCACCTGGTCTTGGTTCAACTTTGGTATATGGTACTTATCTAAAAAAATGTCCATTTCTTTTACATTTTCCAACTTTGTGGCATATAAATTTTCGTAGTAAGATCTAATGATTCTCTGAATTTCCTCTGTGTCTGTGGTTATGTCCCCCTTTTCATTTCTGATCTTATTAATTTGCATGTTCTCTCTCTGCCGTTTGATTAATTTGGATAGGGGCTTGTCGATCTTGTTGATTTTCTCCAAGAACCAGCTTTTTGATTCATTGATTCTTTGGATTGTTTTCTGTGTTTCTATTTTGTTGATTTCAGCCCTCAGTTTGATTATTTCCAGTCTTCTACTACTCCTGGGTGAATCAGCTTCTTTTTTTTCGAGAGCTTTCAAGTGTGCTGTTAAGTCTCCAATGTGTGCTTTCTCCGTTTTCTTTAATTGGGCACTTAGTGCTATGAACTTTCCTCTTCGAACTGCTTTCATAGTGTCCCATAGGTTTGAGAATGTTGTGTCTTTATTTTCATTAAATTCAAGAAAGACTTTAATTTCTTTCTTTATTTCTTCCTTGACCCAGGGGTGATTCAGTAGTTGACTGTTCAACTTCCATGAATTTGTTGGCTTCCTGGGGGTAGCACTGTTCTTGAATTCTAACTTTAATCCATGGTGGTCTGACAAGACACAGGTGTAACACGAGAGGGCTGGCTTGTTGGGGTATCTGTCCCGCCCGGTACCCCACGCCGACATGCCCCAAAGAGAAAATCAATCACACAGAGATCTCTATAAGGTTATAAACTGATTGGTCCATTAGGTCAGGCTTCTTGTTAACTCTTATAACTTATATTAACCCATTATTCTCATCTATGTTAGCCATATTGGCTCCGTACCTTTCTCAGCTGGGCAAGTTACATGCTGCCTCTTCAGTGATCTGCGCAGGAGTGCCAGAGGGACCTTCCTCCTCCATAACCTTATTCTATTCTCTTTGCCCCGCCTCTACTTCCTGTCTGGTTGACCCGCCTATACTGCCTGCCTGGCCAATCAGTGTTTTATTAAAATATGATTGACAGAACACAGATAATTCTCCCGCACCATTTCCCTCTCTTTTTTTTTTTAAACAAAGGAAAATACCCATAATCCATTTGTTGGGAATGTGGGCGTAGTATTTCAGGCTACTTCCTGCTGGTTGGGGGCGCTGATAGTCTTAAGGGGACCTAAAGAAAATTTAGAGTTATAATCAAGTCATGACTGGAGTATCCTGTGAGTCTCGATCATCTCAGGCAGTAGTCTTGAATCTGTTCTGGATGTAGAACTCAGACATCTGGGCCATCTGTTCCTATCGGAGATTTTTCAGGTGGCCTCCCTTGGTCAAAGGTGATTATTCTTAACTCTGAATAAATCCAGAGTCTCTCGTTTTCTGTGGAAACAAAAGCAAAATCTCTTCTCCAAAGTAACATACCTTTTGACTTCAGTTTTGAAGCCAAGGTATTTTCAAAATGCCTATCTTGGGTTAGTTCAGCAGCATTTATAAACAAAAGTTTTTTAGCAGTTGTTGCTCCTTCCTCAGCAATCAAACAATTTAAAGAGAGCATAATAGCATACAGTATGAAGATTCTCTGTGCATTTTCCATCTTTATGTGGCTTTATTTTAACCTCTATTTCTTTTATTTTTACTTTTACTTTTTGAGACAGGATCTTTGTATATCTTTGTCCTGGAATAACACTGTAGACCAGGCTGTCTTTGAACTCACAGAGATCCTCCTGTCTCTGCCTCCCCAGTGCTGGGATTAAAGGTGTATGCTACCACACATTGAACTCACAGAGATCTGTCTCTGCCTCCCAGGCATTGGGATTAAAGGCGTGTACTACCACACCTTGAGGTCACAGAGGTCAATCTACCTCTACCCCTTGAAGTCACAGAGGTCAATATGCCTCTGCCTCCCAGGCATTGGGATTAAAGGTGTGTACCACCACACCCAACTACTCTCTTTCTTTCCTTTTAACTTTAAGAACTTTAACTTTTAGCCTGCATATACACACTGTAAACCATTTAGAGGTTTTCTTCCTCTTTGAATCTCTCTTTACTGTATATTTTTCTTTTTCTGACCATATGAGTCTTTAATTTACTAAGCAATATGGAGAGCTGTGGCTTTGACGGCTAGATCCAGCTCATTCCTTAGCTTTTCAGTCTCAAGGCTGAGGTACCAGCCAGAGCTGTGTTCACTGCCACAACTCTATGGCGTTTCAAGGTCCTTGCCAGCAAGCAAGCTGCAGCATTCTGCTCACAGACCACACTCAGTCAGATTGCCTGCCTGAAAGAGTCAGAGTTTGCTCTGGCAGGACAGCCCAGAAAGTCAGCATTTTAAAACAGAGCAGCTTTTCTCCTGCTATGGCTGAAAACCGAAAAGCATGCATTGAGCTTTACATCAATACCGTTTAAGTTTTTCGTGGCAGGACCTCTTAAAAGAGCTGCAAGGTTTTGCAGCTAAAGCTGAGTCAGGAAGCCTCTCTTAGATGAGAGCGCTTGCTTGCCTCTAGCAAGCAGAGCAGACGCGAGAAATTGCTGCCACCAAGAAGCCATGCTTTACTCTATTCTTTCTCAAGCTTTCTCAGGCTTTCTGTGGATTCAGTTATCCACGTCTGGGCGCCATATGTAACACGAGAGGGCTGGCTTGTTGGGGTATCTGTCCCGCCCGGTACCCCACGCCGACATGCCCCAAAGAGAAAATCAATCACACAGAGATCTCTATAAGGTTATAAACTGATTGGTCCATTAGGTCAGGCTTCTTGTTAACTCTTATAACTTATATTAACCCATTATTCTCATCTATGTTAGCCATATTGGCTCCGTACCTTTCTCAGCTGGGCAAGTTACATGCTGCCTCTTCAGTGATCTGCGCAGGAGTGCCAGAGGGACCTTCCTCCTCCATAACCTTATTCTATTCTCTTTGCCCCGCCTCTACTTCCTGTCTGGTTGACCCGCCTATACTGCCTGCCTGGCCAATCAGTGTTTTATTAAAATATGATTGACAGAACACAGATAATTCTCCCGCACCACACAGGTGGTTACTAATATTTTTTTGTATCTGTGGAAGTTTGCTTTGTTACCCAGTATGTGGTCAATTTTCGAGAAGGTTCCATGAACTGCAGAGAAGAAGGTATATTCTTTCCTATTTGGGTGGAATGTTCTATAGATGTCTGTTAAGTCCATTTGATTCAATACCTCCAATAATTCTCTTATTTCTCTGTTAGATTTCTGTCTGATTGACCTGTCCATTGGTGAGAGAGGAGTGTTGAAGTCTCCTACTATTAGTGTGTGTGGTTTGATGACTGCCTTGTGTTCTAGAAGTATTTCTTTTACATAAGTAGGAGGTTTTATATTAGGGGCGTAGATATTCAGGATTGAGACTTCCTCCTGATGAATTGTTCCTGTTGTGAGAATGAAATGTCCATCTCTATCTCTTCTGATTGATTTTAGTTTGAAGTCAATTTTGTTGGAGATTAGAATGGCCACACCTGCTTGTTTCTTAGGTCCGTTTGCTTGAAAAACCTTTTCCCAACCATTTACTCTGAGTAGATGTCTGTCTTTGTGGTTGACGTGTGTTTCTTGTAAACAGCAGAATGTTGGATCCTGTTTTCGTATCCAGTCTCTTAGTCTGTGCCTTTTTATAGGTGAATTGAGTCCATTAATATTAAGTGATATTAATGACCAGTGGTTGTTGACTCCGGTTATTATTATTTTTTGTTTGTTTGATTAATAGAGTTTGTATGTGTCCCTTCTTTGAGTTAAGCTCGTGAAGGGTCGCTAGTTGTCTGAGTTATTGTAAGCAGTGCTGGCAATGTTGGATTCCTTGGGTTGTGATTTTCCTTCTATTACTTTCTGTAAGGCTGGGTTTGTGGCTGTGAATTGTTTAAATTTGTTCTTATCCTGGAATATTTTGTTTTCTCCATTGATAGTGAATGATAGCTTCGCTGGGTATAGTAGTCTGGGCTTGCATCCATGGTCTCTTAGTTTCTGCAGTACCTCTATCCAGGACCTTCTGGCTTTCATGGTTTCCATAGAGAAGTCCGGTGTAAGTCTGATAGGTTTACCTTTATAAGTTACTTGCCCTTTTTCCTTTGCAGCTCTTAATATTCTTTCTTTAATCTGCATGTTTTGTGTTTTGATTATTATATGGCGAGGGGATTTTTTTTTTTTGATCAAGCCTATTCGGTGTTCTGTATGCTTCTTGAACCTTCATAGGAATATCACTCTTTAGATTGGGAAAGTTTTCTTCTATAATTTTGTTGAATATATTTTCTGGTCCTTTGATCTGCAGTTCTCCTTCTTCAATCCCTATTATTCTTAGATTTGGTTTTTTTATTGTGTCCCAGATTTCTTGAATGTTTTGTGATGAGAATTTGTTGGATTTGCTGTTTTCTTTGATCAGAGCATTTATTTTCTCTATGGTATCTTCAGACTCTGAGATTCGTTCTTCCATCTCTTGCATCCTATTGGTTATGCTTGATTCTGTAGTCTCTGTTCATTTACCTAGATTTTCCATATCCAGCCGGCCCTCGTTTTGTGTTTTCTTCATTGCCTCCATTTCAGTTTTCAATTCTTGAACTGTTTCCATTACCTGTTTGATTGTTTTTTCTTGGTTTCCCAGTGTATCATTCATGGATTTACTCATTTCTTCGATCTTTTTGTTATATTTTTCATCCATTTCTTTACTCATTTCTTCAATCTTTTTGTTATACTTCTCATCCAGTTCTTTAAGGGAGTTATTCATATCCTGTTTAAGGGACTCTATTGCTTTCATAATGGCATTTTTTCCCACTTCTTCTGAATTAAGAGGTTCAAGTCCTTCTATTGTAGGGTCATTGGGTTCTGGTGTTTTCATGTTGTTTTTTAGATTGTTGGAGGAGTTCTTGCCTTGACGTCTGCCCATCTCTTCATTCAAATGCTCTCTACTGGATCTTCTAGTACCAGGTCAGGTTCCCTTGTTGGGCAGGGACTTCACTGACAGAAGGCCTACTTTTCCTCAGGCAGTCTATTGAAACACAGGCACTCCCTACTACCGGGTTGCACTCACAACCCAGGCCCAGCGAGCAAGGGAATTGCTCTGGGGAGATCTTGTGGCCCCAGAGGCAAGGGGGGAAGAGAGGAAGGTGTGCCTGAATAAAGTCTAGGACAGGAGAGCTCTGCAGGGAGGAGCCACCACTGCAGGGTGACCAGAAAGTCAAGGGAGGTGGGGAAAGTCTGAATTCCTCCTAGCCGAAGCCCTAGGGCCAGGAGAAAACTCAACCCTCCTCCAATGGAAGTCTGCTAGAAGTTCACTCTCTCTTGCTGGCCAGGAATGTGATTGAGCTGAGACAGGACTTGCCTGTCGTCAGGCAGGCTATCAAAGCACTGGAACTGCCCCTGCCGGACTGAGCCCACAGCCCAGGCCCAGCGTGCAAGGGAGCAGCTCTGGGGAGATCTTGTGGCTCCAGAGGGGAGGGGGGGAAGAGAGGAAGGTGTCCCTGGATAAAGGCTGGGACGGGATTCGGGAGAGCTCCGCCTATTTTCATTTTTTTTAAACAATCTTTTTATTTTACATATCAACCACAGTTTTACCTCCCTCCTTTCCTCCTGCTCCCATACCTCCCCATTCCACTCCCATTCATTCTTCAGACAGGGAAAATTTATTTTTAATACAGACGAATCACTTTTGCATTTCTACCAAAATGTTTGGAACTTGGTCTGTGTCACTGTGGAAAAATGCTTATGTTAAATTTTAATTTAATTTTTTTTAAGTTTAATCATTCTAGTTTGTCAAAATTACTTTTTTTTTCTTTTAGTACCCAAGGCTTCATGCCTCCCAGGCAAGCACTCTGTTTGGCTCTAGACCCAGTAGTACTGTTCATTTATTCAAAGCCACTAATGAGGTTGACTTTTCCTTTGCTTATTTGTTTACTTCAGCATCTCCCCTTCATGTTTGAAATATCTTGCAGTATCTCATTACTTTTGTGATGTTGCTGTTTAGAATCATGTCCATATTTAAATGAAATTTTTATTTCTTTGTTGTTTTAAATTTTTAAACTCATGTGTTCTGTATAAAATATCTTATCAGATTTATTATATGCATATGATACATTTAGTATTTTATTTATCTCAGTGCTGTCTTACAAAGAACAACTGTTTTTAATTTTAATCGAGATCAATTTATTAGCATATTTTATAAATGTTCATTTGGAATGTCTAAGATATATTTGTTCAATTTAAGATCATAATGATTACCAGCTATGGGTTTTATAGTTTTAGATTTTACACTTTGATCAATTTTGAATTAGTTTATTTACAAACACATGTTCACATATAGATCTTGCATTGATATATATGCAAGTCAATATGTGATATGGCCAGTCAACATGTGGTTAGCTGCAACCACTACACAAAACAGGATAAACCATTCACATCGCAGGTGGATGGGTATGTGGATATGATTTTTTTAAGCATCACAAAGCAAGACAAAGATTCAGAAACTAGTTCATGTCACATCTGTTCCTTGATCTGTATTACTATGTATAAATTCATCCAGCTACCACTCTGTTGTATACATTTGTGTGATAATAACCCCAAACCTCTGTTTCAAATAGCAAAGAAGAATTTGAAATTTTTGTCACCTACAACAAGGCAAAATAGCCAAGGCTAAGAATGCTCAAAGACCATGATGGACAGATGCAATTTTCAAGGACGCTCCTCTTTGGAAAGAACACAGATAGATGTTACAGGGCTCACAAAGGCTAATGTGGCAAAAAGACAATTTGTCTTATTTCTCATGTTCTTCACAGCTCTTTCTCAGCAAAGGTTTCTTGTACCGGTTACATGTCTCATTGTTCAGGTCAGACTTTAAAGTCCTGGTCGCATTAATTCAATAGTGAGAGAACATGTGGAAACTCCCTAATGCTGTCTACCTGCAAAACAAAGACAGTGCATCACTTTGTGTTTTGTGCCTTCATGACACTGACAGTTTCTGGTCTGTTTGGTCATATACACATGGAAAGCAGGAAATTAAAGTGATAAAATTCTCCACAAATTTTAAATTTCTTTTTCATTTTTCCCTTTTCAAAATTGTAATCTGAGAACCATTTTCAATTCTTTTTAATTTTAGACACATAGATACAGGGGAGATTTTGTATGGGGGAACAAATCATCAATGAATTGAATATATTGGGTCCAGACACATGAACTTATTTATTAAGTTGAAATCATCTTGTGCGTTAAAGTCCAAGATGGGGGGAAGGAGCAAGAAATATTGTTTGTTTTAGGTATCATTATCATTCGTCACTCTTAAATAGGAAATGGGAAATGTAGCAAGGTGAAGTTACCTTTGGTAGAGCAAGTTCTATATAGGTACATAAAAAAAGATTTATCAGAAAAATGGTAAAACCATAATTCACAATGAGATCCAGGAATACCAATACATGACCCTTGAACCATCCCAGGGCAGAAGAGTGAACTCGGTATTTTCACCTAACATATTTTTCTTTTTCATAAAATTGAATCATTTATTTATTTTTTTTGTTCCAGAGCCAGGATCTCTCTCTTAACTGTGACAATGTGAAAAAGGAAGGTGATCGCTAGCTCCAATCCTGGGAGTCAGTGGAGGAATCAAGAGAGCCAAGGAAGGCAGGGTGAAGGCTATTACCCCCTGAATATGTGGCTAACGTGGCTGTGTAGTGGGTCAGAGAGGTACAGAATAGGGGCTTAGTTAGGCTCAGACACAGTGAAGCAAGCCAGGACATCTGAACTTAGTTAAGAGACAGAAAAATAGAATAGCATCAAGCAGGAATAATTAGTGCAGGAGATTCTTACAGCAAATTATAAATTGAATATATTTAAATCTACTACTGTTCTCACAGTTTAGTTTTAATTTCTTTGTGTGCCTTTCTAATAGAGAAAGAGAGCAATAATAAAAACTAGAATTTTAGCCATTTACTTTACTTTACCTTTCTTAATGTCTGACAATATGAGAAATAATATAAGATTATGCTTTATTTTAAATTTATCCTACTAAGATTCACTAGTTATTGTTAAAGAAAGAGACAGGATCAGGCTTGTTTACAAAATGAACTATTTTTATTCTGGTGTGTTCTTCCATGTGTATTCATCTTTTCATTGATCCTTCACACATCAATAGACTCACCTAGATACACACACATAAACATACTTCAACATATAAAACGACAATACATCAGACAGTGTTCATTCCTGATCTAAATACTCTAAACTCAACTATACAGCAAATTGAATCTTTTGGCAGGAATTTAGAGAGAAAAAGAATGCTATAGATTCTAGTTTTAACTTCCGATACACTGCTCTCTTCCTTGTAAGCCACAGTGGGGATGGGGAAGGCTTTCTCTAGGAAAACCAGATTTCGTGTGACTGACACATACTACATTTTTAATAGAAGAATGAAATGCATTATTCAGAACTCAGTGTTGGCCAGTAGTTTCAGCTCAGTCGCTGATCTTTCTTCTTCCTATGCATCCGCTGTCTGAAGTTCAAATTCGTTTTGTAATCAGTACTGGTGGCCACTATATTATTTATTTTCCTAGGTATTTTTGTGTCAGCAAACTCGCATATGGTATTATAGTATTTCATAGTATATATTAATGGAGACGACAATTACGACTCAGAATATATTTTTGAGCTATCTCAAAGAATATCTAAACATATCTACTAGTTTTTATTTTAATTTTTTCCTTTGATTGGTGAGAATAAGATCACATTTATAGAAGTAAAGCACCCTATCTTCATGAAAGAGTGCAAAGGTAAGGATTTACCACTTAACAGCATGTAGGGTCCCTAATATGTTTTTGAAATCCTTGATGCTTGGGGATGATTCATACAAAGATAATGTTCTATTGCTATTCTTCCAAAATTCATGTTCTCTGCTTTCAGAATCAGACATGTATTGTGGCCTGAACCAACAGAGTGTACTGTTAAGAGCTCAAAGGCTAGATACAGTTCCATAGTCTTTACCCTTCCCAGAGGCAATATTTATCATGCAGATAATTTTTAAAAAATTAGCAATGACCATGAAGTCAGAAAATTCTACTCCAGGGACCAGTGATATGGCTCAGTAGGCAAAGACTCTTGCTAACCAGTTCTGGCAATCTGAGTTTGATACCCAGGACGGCATGATGGAAAGAGAGAACAAGCTGTATTAAGTTTCTCTCTGATGTCTATGTGTATGCCAGGTAATGAGTGCACCTCGGTACAGTCAATTAATAAAGCTTAATTTTCACAATGGGACTTTGTATTCCAAATCTATCTTAGATTTACTTGTTTTTATCAGAATAATTTTGTCTGTATCTTATCCGACCATTATTTTTGCAAAAGAAATTATGTTATTTCCCCCACTGCAAAGACTCATATGAAATAACAGGTCTTAACTTTGTGAGTATATTGCAAAGTCCTTTATGAGGATAAGTTTTATACTTATTGTTATTGTCTCTGTGGTTTTATCCTGAAATAATGACCTCCACCACTTTCAGGTTGTTTTCAAGATGTAAGCTGAAAATAGTGAGCTGTTCCTGGTGTAGATGTTCACCTTACTAATATACGATAGCATTCTAAATCATACACAAACAATATGTTAGAAGCAATTAAAACAATTGAGTCAACTTCAAATCATGTAATCTGTGTAGACATGACATTTTTACTAAAATAATACAATCTATAAACCACTTGGTGTTTACATATAGCATTGTGCTTATTCCTCTCATCATGGTGTCTCTATGTTCATAACCTGAGCAATTTGTAATTAGGACAATAATATCTAATGCACAAGGTTTCAAAGTCTATAAAAAGGCAACATAAGCAAAAAATTGAATGATAATTGAAAATGTGTAAATATAGTTCATGGGCAACAATATTAGGGAGTAAGTCATCACAAGTTAGCACTAAGAAATTGATCCCAAAAACTACTAAAAAATTTAAAAAAGTGAAAGACATAAAGTTCACAGGGAATGAATTTAAATTGATTAACAGATTATGGAATTTTCTTTTTAAAAATTCATTCTACAGCATATTTTCCCCAAAAAATAACTCTATAACAAGTAGAACTCTTTTCTTGTTTTATATTCTATTATTGATATATAGATGCCTATTTATTTTCTAATGAGAGACAGAAAGGATATGAATTCAGATGGGAGGGGATCTGGGGAAGATATTGGACAAGTCGAAGGAGGGGAAACAGTAATCAGAATACATTGTTCAGAAAATCTATTTTCAATAAAAGAAAAATAGGAAAAAAAGTAAAAAGTGAAAGTGAAGTAGCAGTCAACACAGTAGCAGAGAAAGAAAAGAGAACATGGAGGCAAAGGTAGAGGACACAGAGTGGAGAGCAGAGAGATCAATGCTGTTTAATATCAGGGGCTGCATCTGGGCTCCACCCCAGCACCTTCCATCAACGTATGTGAGTCTTAAAAATCCTCTGTCAGAATATTTCTTCATTACATTTTCTAGTCAATGCACACACACAGAAAACACACACACACACACACACACACACACACACACACGCAAATAAACTACATTGTCATATGTTGATCCTAGTCTATTAAAATTGAAACATTTATAGCTAAATTTGAGTTTTCTGTTATTGAAGTGTTTCTTCTAGTTGAACTGAACATATATGTTTAGGATATACTTAACTATACATATAAGTATAACTATGGACACACATGATTCTGAAACAACTGCATCCATGAAATGGTAATTTTATTTATCCAGTTGATTGAATATAAAAAGTAAAGTCATGGGGAATGCCCCTCTGTATGCTGTGAATATATTTTATTATCATTGGTTAATAAATAAGCTTCTTTGGTCTATGGCAGGGCAGAATAGAGCAAGGTGGGGATTCAGACTAAGAGAATTCTGGGAAGAGGAAAAGCCAGACACAGTTGCCACCCAGATGCAGAGAAAGTAAGATGAGAATGCTGCACTGATAAAAGGTATCAAGTCATGTGGGTAAACACAGGCTAATAGAAATGGGTTAAGAACTAGACAGAAAAAACACTTGAGCCATCAGTCAAACGATTTCATAATTAATATAGTTTCTTTGTGATTATTCGGTCTGGGTGGCCAGAAAACCAAAGTACAGTTTTAATTTACACTAAAGTAACTCAAAATATTGAAGAAATGTAGACTTTGCAAATGTTCTTGGAGTTAGACACTTGCTCAACAGGAACAAAGAAGGGTGTTCTGGTTACTTCTCAGGGAAGCCCAGGTCTTCTCCAGTCTGAGTGATTAATGACCTCCTGACCACTCTACGAAGATGAAACTCTAGACTTCTTGGTAATACTCTTGAATCACTGTATCTAGTTCAGTTTGTCACAATAGCTAGATGAATGTCTAGCATATTAAAAATGATTAGTTGTTTATAATTACAATAACCAAATGGAACAGTAAGTACAATACTATTTAAATTTTCAGCAAAATGTAAAATTCATAGAAATAACTCCAACAAAATTTATTTAAGGTCACTTTCCCAAACGCTTTAAAATCTTACTGAAAATGATATCAGTAAAAATTGTTGAAAAATAATCCTTCCAAACAGAATTCTACAAAAGCAACAAAATGGTCAAAGGTGTTATTTTTTGGATTCTGAAAATCGATCAAAGGCTCTCAACTACTTGGTGTCACATCTCCATAACTTATTGATAACACTGAAAAGAAACAGCTGGCACTCTGAACCCAGCCTGGAGCCCACTGCCAAAAGTAGAAGAGCACAAGTATTCCTTCAGAAACCTAAGTCTCAACGTGTCTTAGCTAGTGAATCTTAACAGAAAATGAGTAAGACCTCATTTACAAAACTGTATTTTATCCATTTTAGTTGAAAAAAGTTCCTGCCCTAGGGAAATTTGTTAGAAATAAGTGCAATTTATAAATAAGTGTTTTAACACATCAGGTATTTGATTAAGTGGACAACAGTTGAGGCTGACCAAATGGTTCAGTAGAAAACTCAAAATGGAGCCAACAATAGCTTTGCAATAGATCTGTTATATTCCTGGGAATCCAAAAGCACACAAAGATGTAAAGGTCTCTCCATGCTTGTCAAGGAAATATCCAAGCTTGTTCATGTTCAGAGGCTCTCTGCAAGTAGGAAATGAAGGGTAAGACAGAGATCATCTGGAAAAACCAATGACTTAACTGAGCAGAGAGTTAGATATCCTTACATAATGAAGAATATAAACAGTATAGAATCCATTCTGTAAAGCTGGTTAGCAATCACCACCATTACAAGAAGAAAATCTATGTTTTAGAGTGTTCATATGCTTTACAAATAAGGCTTTCACAATTGTGTGCCATACAGAGGTAGAAGTATGATTCATAGGCAAAGGGAAAATCAATCAACTGGAAGTTTTCTGTATAGCCAGATGTTAAAAAGTATCTAAGACAGTGGCCAAAAATGTAACATTGAGGATTTACACTTCCCTATATAAGAACTTAATAAAATTGAATGTAATTAGTGCCATTAGAGCATTGATATATATGAAATGTAATATGGGTGTAGAGACGGAGAAAACTATTCATCTGTTGTTGACTATACAACAGTTAAGTAGGAAAAGAGGGAGGTTTGTTAAATGATGTTAGATCCATTATACCCTATAAAATAAATAATTTTAACTTCACGTTCATTTTAAAAATAAATGAGTTGAATCATAGGCCTAAAAGTAAATGCTAAATAATCAAACTTCAATAATCTTTTGAGAGAGGCAAAGATTCTTACTTCATAAAAGATTACTTCATAACTTACTTCATAAAAGAAGTAAAAGTTAAAAAAAGCAAAAGTTAAAAAGTTAATAAAGATAAAAGAAGCAAAAGTTTAAAAAATTTTGGTATATACAAAGTATATGGAGTATAATAGAGCTATTATACATACATATGTCATATGTGTATATATATTGTACATATGAAATATATATATATACAAAGGATTATTTCAGAATATATAGAACTTTCAAAATAAGAACAAAAACTAATATAACATAATTTAAAATGAACAAAATTTGAATAGACTTTGCCTATACAAAAATTATATGGAAATGATTGATCAGTGCTAAAAGTCACTTGACATTGTGAAATTTCCAACTTCCATGGGAACTCTAATTTAAACACATGTATCTAAAATTTAAATATATTTTGGTCTGGGTTAGCTCACTTAGAGTTATTATTTCCAACTTCATTCACTTAGTATTTCACAATTCGTTTTTCTTTGTAAGTGAAGACTGATGTATATGTAGCACATTTTCACTATTCACTATCCGTTGATGGGTATCTAGGCTGTTTTCATTTCCAGGCTATGATAAACACAGCTGTAGTAAACACAGAGGTATCTCTATAGTAGGATATACAGCCCTTTGGGAATAAGCCCAGGTATAATATGTGAGACCTAGTTCTAGCTTTGTGAGAAACCTCCAAACTAATTTTTATAATGACCACACCAGTTTCTATTCTTCTGCTTGTGGATATTAGCTTTGAATCTTTGCATATGTGTGCTTCATTTGGAATATCCACAGAAGTCAGGTGAGAGAGCCTATAGGGACTGTCCAAGGAGATAGAATGTGGCTTCTTCAAGGGTCAAAATGAGTACTGGAACAGGATGGGTTAAGAGGAGTGGGGTGGGAGGGCAGGGAAGGACAGAACAGTCTAGAGAAAGAATTAGAGTTGGTGGGGCCACCACGTCAGTGACAAGAAACCTCTAGTTTTGCTAAAGGTTGCATGGATAGGATGGATACAGTATAAAAGACATACATACAGATGCATGTCATTGTTTGTTCTTGTATTGTGCTTTGCACTGTTCTCCTGAGTATGACATACAGTTTTGTGTCTGAGGTCAGGAAAAATAGACTTTCTACAAGTCTTATGTGAAAACTATTAAGAAAAAAAAAAGTGTAAGAATTCACATTCACACAGAAACACTGGAAAAATAAGGTTGTTTAACAATGATGGAGTACCAGTTAAGACTGCCATCTCACTCACATGGTATACCTGGAACATGGTGGGGACTCTTGCTTCAGCTTCTGGAGGGCCTGTTGAAAGTGTGGCCTATGAGCAACCGTTAGCCTCTGTGGCACAGAACTAAGCGTACAGGAAGGGCATCAGGATGCTGTGCATAGGCTAGGCTTCCAATAGAGAAGGGAAAGAAGGCAGATGAGAGATCGGTAGGCAGAGAGTGCAAACTGCTAGCAACTGGGAACTGCTGGGTAAGCCTGGGTTTAACACTTGTCCGTGACCACTGAAACCCTCCAAGGGTGCTACCATGATGGGCTTCTGCTCCACTCCTTTCCACACACCACGTGCTTTGCTTCTTCACCAACTCTGACCTGCACACTGGCACTCCACTCTGGTTGGGAGCAGAAATGCCTAATTAACTAAGCACCAATAAGCAGAAATGATAGAAATGACTTGGCTGATGGAATCGATCCCTCTTTCTCTTCCCTCCCTCTCTCTTTTCCTTCCTTCGTCCCTCCCTCCTTTCCTTTCTTCCCATTTTACTGTTTCCTTTCCCTTTTCTATTTTATCATTTCTGGGGGTAAACCAAGACTGTGTGCATTCTGGGTTAGTGCTTAACTACTGAAGCCAGTAAACACCCAGCCTCAGCCAAGATAACTTTTAGTGTAGTGTTTAGTAGCAAAGGGAACCAAGATGTCCTCTGTACCCTTAGCAATTTTTTAGTTGGTGTGTGTGTGGATGTTGCTATAGCAAATTTGATAGATTCCTTAGTATTTATTCATTTGTGCAATTTACATTTTGTAGTCTAACATCTCTGTTCCTTCGGGTTTTCTCCACTGTTTTCTTCGGTGCTTTGCTCGCACCTCTGTTAGTGGGCCTTCCGTTCCTATATGGTATTGAGAATGCTCTATGATAACTGTCCTTTTAGTTTTAAGTGAGTGAGCTTACTAAGTAAGAAAACAGAACTGAAAGCATAAGTGGTGAGGACCAGGTAGAGAAAAGTGTCAGATAAATAACGAAACACCATGAAAGTAAGCATTCACAGCAGTCAATAGAAATAGCAGCGGAAATCCCATTGAAGATGCCAGCAAGAGCCCCACCGCCAGAGTTCCTGATGGAGCAGAGTGTCTCCTTCAATGAAGCTCCCAAGAAAAAAGACAGGTCGTAGCAGAAGAGAGATGCATCATCAAGTAGGGTGTTATGTTCACCCCTGCAATGCCTGGGAAGAGACTGAGCAGAGCACTCTCGGGTCATAAGTTTCCCTCCCCACGAAGGCATCTTTTATACCATGGGATTAACGAATAGCAACTCCTCTTGGAAATGATTTACCTTCTAGCTGTTCTCATGGACACAATGTTTTAAACTCTTATCTGCTTGCTGCTTTCCTTTATTATTTTATTTTTATTTTTTGCTACAGATTTATGAGAGAAGCCTGCCTAGGACAGGGAGTTTTGAGGACACTGAAGAATATGCTTGGGTCTGAAATGGTGGAGGCAACCCCACTTCCAGAACCAGCTTCTCTGTTAGCCGAAATAGCACATGAAAATTTACCAATATAAAATACATTGCATCTCATTATATTCCTCTCTTCTTCCAAGCACAATAGACGCTTTGGTGTGCTGTGCTGCTGATACATTTCAAGGCCAAGATATTCATTCTCCTAGCTTCAGGAATGTTTACTCTTGGCAACTTGCAACTGAGTCCCTGTCTGAGAATTGCTTTCAGCTGCAGGAAACTGCCTTGCCCTCTTCCCCAGGGAATCACACATCCAGTAACTGTTTGATGTAGGAGCACAAAGGCCTGGCCCATTGGCTTCAATTGGAAGTAATTCTGTAGGGGCATTCACACTTGAAAACTCCCTGGGGGACTGGATGGGTTGGCATTAGAGCTGGGCTCTAGTTCTCTTTCACCTTCTTCCCATTGCTGCTTCACAGTTATAGACATGGCACCCTCTGAATATCAGACACATACAAATGTCAGGTAGGTTAAGAAAAACGACCTTCCCCATATGCCGGCGTTTATGATGAGCCTCCACGTTTCCAGACAGAAAAGACTATTCTCCTTTTCCCATGTACTAGCTCACATCTAGCTAATACCCAGTGGGTGTTTCCATGGGCTTAATCTTTATGATATATTATTCTTCAGGATAGCTTTTGAGATAGGTAACCATATTTCAGTGCTGTTAAGATCAGTTAATTATATAATACTTCATCAATTTGTACCAGCTATTAAGATTAAAAAGGAAATGATTATATAAGCATAGCATACAACACAATTATTATCGTTTTTTTAACCTGTGGTTCTTTTTTTAATTAAATACTTCTCAATTGACCATGTAAAAAACAATCCTCTGAATGTGTTTATCTCCTAGCATTTATAACTATTCACTTCCAATAACAATTTAATCTCAGGACTTTTATTAATTTTCATCTTTGTGATGACTACCCATTTCAAAGCCCTGTTTAATCTTTTTAATTAGTTGTAACACTGTTATAGGCAAAATGGAGACAATGGTTATTTTGCTGCCTTGAGTTCTGGCCAAAACTATATTAAATTCATTTATTAAATTTTTATATACAAATCTCAAAGATACATCTACACTGTAAGGGGTTCTGTATCTTGCTACGAATGTGTTCGCGGTTTGAAGCCATGCTTCCATGACATTTGAATACTTCAGAAAAGTCAGCAGGAAGTTGAACAAATTGATACAATGACCGTGATTGCTCTTCACAGTGCTTATCTCAGCCACAACAACCCATCTAATCCCTGACAATCACGGGATTCCTTTCCATTTGTCTGTCCTGTAGTGACCTTGTCTGGCTCCTGTTTGTCACACTACTTTATGTGCACAGGCATGTCTCATTTCAGTGTAGAATTACCGTGTAGTTATTTTGAGAAAATTAAAAATAAGAATTAGGAATTACAATTTAAGTTAAATCATTTTGCTGGATTGTGGTGATGTAATGTAAATGGCGAAGGGAAGCCACATTTGAGTAAACAGACTCTTTCCGTACATGGTTGTTTCCACGTGTTTGAACAGTATCAGATACGTCCAGATGTCAATCACTGACAGGTGGGTGTCAGGATTGAATGAGCATCACTGTTAGCTTCATCTTGATTTCCAAAAGTTATAATGTGGAAACTTTCTATTAGGTGAAATGAAATCGGGTGTTGTTAGCATGAGACAAAGATTATCTACTGCCACAGTCAGTGATAGGACTGTGTCAGAACCAAGGTGATCAGGCTGTTAGGTCAAAGCTATAATGCCTGATGCCAATATATCATCAATAAATGAATGAATTCATCAATCAGTTACTGTGGGCTTGAGTTGTCCTATTTGTAGCCAAGTCCTGTACTGTTCAATGACAAATGGGATCTGGAGAAGTAGAAACCGGACTTTAGTTTGCTGACAAAGAGGAGAACAAAGGGTGGTGAGCTAAACACAGCATTTGAGACACTAAGAAATGTAGCTAAGATCAAAACAATTGGGCGAACTAAATAGGATTTTTGTGGAAGAAGGGAATATTGAGGGATATTTGCAATTCTGTGTATAGATTTTATTTGAAGCTATGGAGATTATCATATTCACTCAGAACTTCTAGAAGTATTTTTAAGGAAACATTGGTCATATCTGACATAGGAAAAAAAATCATCAGAAGAGACCCGTGTAAATTCACCCCTGAGAATTTAAAAGTGAGCCATTGCAGCAAGAGATGCATGGACAGGAATCCTGAGGCAATGGCTGGTTTCAAGCTGTGGCAGATTATATTACTGGCATTAATCAGGCATGTGTATCATGATGCCTTGCACACTGCTTAAGGCCATGAAGCTTTATTTAGAAAATGTAGATTTGCATTTAGTTGGTAGATTTATTTATTTATTATTCATTTCAAATCCTTATAAGTTCAGGGACTTAGTCTCTTACTAGAATTGATTTTGCTATTTTAGTGCATACATTTTAGCAGTGATATTACACATACATATTTGAGTGCATATATGTATATGATTTTAGTAGTGAATATACATATGCACACACACTTAATGATAGAGCTGAAATTGAACCTAGACTGGCCTGAATCAAAAATCAACACTATAATATGCTATGAATACTGATTTCAATAAATATATAAATGATTATTCAATTACTATACACACATATTAAGTTTTATGATTCTCAATATAGTCATTAAAAGAGGTTTTTAATCTTTCCCAAATCTATTCATATCTTTGGATTCAGAATCAATTTAGATGATTCCTAGATAAAATATTTTAATAATATTTATCAGGAAACCTTTGCATCGTCAAGAGTATGATGATGAAAAAATACATACAGGATCTGTAAGACCTGTAACAAGAGATGCTGAATGTATTATTATGTGAAAATTTGTGTTTGAAGAGTGTTATTTGTTACTATTATCCATGCATTAGGGAGACTAGAATATAAATTAATTAAAAACAGAATGATTTTAACTTATCTGAATAAGAATGAATTCACTGAAATATAAAGTGGCTATCCACTAAATCACAATTAATTCCTTCAACCTGTAGCAGGACACATTCACTTTGGATTCTGTACTCTGTACACTGTTTAAATCTATTGGAATGTAGAAGGTAGTTTAGTGAACAGACAGTACAGGTTAATGTTAGTTTGAAGCAAAATGATATTCTGTTCTAACTATAAATAAATAAAGAGAAAAAACATTTATTTCACTTTAAAATTTTGAAGAATTTAAAATTTCTTGTTCTGCCCAAATTGTCCAAGAATATAAAAATATCACTTGCAAAGAAAAATCAAACAAAACTTTGAATAAAGTCAGTCTCCAAAAGTAATGTGATGGTGGTTTCCTGATAGTTATATGGTGGCCTGCCTTCTCTCTCTGGTAAGCTGCTGAGGAAAAAGACCACGTCCACCTCTTTTTAATTACCATATCTGACAACTGAGGAAACCATCATCACCAACAGATTAACAATGAAATCATTGGGCACATACATTTTTCCAATGCTCTTCAACTGTACTCAGTAGCAAAGAATAATTTCCAGAGATTCAATAAACATCTCAGTCTTTCAGTTTTAGCCTCACAATATAAACAAGGGGGATCATCTTTAATTGTTCATTGTCCACTGCCAAGAAAATCAAGATAAAGTGGGCTATCCATGCAAGACGATGTGTAAGAAAATACCACCCTTGATAACTGGAAACAAGATGTCTAGGCTGTAACTAAAGCACCTCTGTAGACTTCATTGCCAAGGAAAACTCAAAGTCAGCTCAAGAGCCTCATTTCTTAGCTTACTGGAGTAGAACTGATAAAACATTGTATAGATTTGAGGTATTTTAACGTTCATTTTATTGACATAAAAGTTGTCTATATTACTTGGCTCATTCATACATGTATACAGTGAACATTAGTCACGTCTCTCCAGCCTTCTTGCATTTTTGCTCTCACCTCTTCCTTGCACCCTGTCCCTGCCTACATAATTATTATTCTACTTTGGGTTTACTTTCCTTTTCTTCATTCGTTTTTGACTTGTTTCTACATATGATTGGCAACATGCAGCACTTCTTTTTCTTTGACTTATTTTTCATAGCATGATTCCTCCAGTTCTGTTTGTTTGGCAGAAAATGGCAGTATTTTATTCTTCTCACTGGTTAAATAATATTCTGTTGTATCTGTATATAAGCGTATATTTATATATGCATATATATACATATATCTTTCTGTGTACATATCTCTTGATGCGTGACAAGTGTGATTCCATATCTTAGCTCTTGTGAACAGTGCTCCAGTAAAATTAGTGCTCCTTTGCATGCCAGCTTCAGCTCTTTTGCATGGATGTTCCTTGCACATACTAACTCTGAGAACCCACAAACATTTACTGCACTGATTTGGTATATAGTTTAAGAATCAATCAAATTGAGTGTACTGCAATGTAAGGTGATGCTGTGATAAGGAGGGCAACAAAGAACAAAGATCTAAGAGACTAAGGACTCAGAGGGCCTGATTTCTGAGACCGGGGATGAAGTTGATCTCAAGTGCATTTGTGACATTGGAAGCAGTCACCCCTGAGGTTCCCAATTACGTATGCTTAGTACAACACCGACCACATCAGCACCTGTGAGTATCAGAGCGAACAAAGAACTCTCTGGTTTCTTTGTCCAGCGACTGCCTCCTTCCCAGAGCATATTCTAAAAAACATCACTAGTGCTTCCTGGCCCAGGAATAGTCAGGTTCATTTACATGCTATGTCATCTGAAAGGAATTTTGCCTGCCTTCAATGTTGACTCTGTTGTGTTCCATTTCTGATAGACACATGTTGGGTCCCTAAAGGACAGGCTTTCGCACCCCCACTTGATCTGTTTTGCACTCTTGCGGTTGGTTGTTCTGAAAACAAGAACAAAAATAAGAATAAAACAATCTGTTGTTTTTAGCAATGTTTCTAAAGATGTTTACCCCTACGGTGATGAGCTTCTTGTTTTTGCTGGCTCAGCCTTCCCTGCTGAGGGCTATATATACTGTGTGAGAAAGTGGAATAAAGTGTTGTCTGCAGAACCTGAAGTTGTGTGTTAATCCCGACGTCCCTTGCTCAGAAGAACTACAGTTGGGTGCTGGCACGACAGACACAGTGTTGAATTTGTGGAGGGAAAGGCTGTAGAGACCCCCATCCAACTCTGTGTATCAACATCTAGGTCACAGGTCAGAGGTCAGGTTCTCCTCCTGTGCAGACATGCCTATAGAAGACAAGGGAGGAGTCCAGCAGTTATTAAAAATATCACCACCTATTTACACAGGTCCCATGATTAAGCACTGTTTTGTTTCTGATTTAAGTTAAATAAATTAAATTAAGTGTCTATTAAACATCTATGCACGATCTTAAAATGAGGACAAACTTTAAATCCTCCATGTTATTAAATCATCCGTGATATCACAGGTGAATTCTCCATGATATTAAATCCTCCATGATATCACAGGTGAATCAGTGATAGATTTGTGGTAGCAGTTGGCTTAGCAGTTTATAGAACCTGCAAAATGAATTTTATGTAGTTACTGTAATATCTTAACATTTTCACCAAAAATTGCACAAGCGGCCCTACTTCATATTTTCACAACAATTAGTAGCATCACTTCATTTTATTTGTCTAATCGTGAGTGATAATTGCCTTTGCAATAGAAATTTGCAATACATGATGGCTAAGATATTTAGGAACTTTTTATGGCCTACTGGATATTCCTCTTATTGACCTGCCTGTTGATGTCTTTACTTGTCACTAATCTCATATTTATTCTTTTCCTTTCTAGATTTGCAGGTTATTTAGCTATTCTTTTGTGGGGTCATGATTTGTAAGTACCCACATACTGCCCCCATTTTAATTCTATTTTCTTTTAGTACTTCGCAGTGTTTCACAGTGGAAAGGTTTTAATTTGATGAAGTTGTCAATCAGATTTTTTCTTTAAGTATTATATGCTGGGTGTTATTGGTTTCATACTGAAGAAATTTGACAAATCTGTCTCAGCCCTCTTACCAAGCAAGCACGAATACTGATAAATTGCATAGGTGGTATGCACCCTTGATATCATGTGAAATTAATAAACTTTTGCTGTTCTCATCCTGACAATACCCATCTCTGCCCTCTTATCATGAGGAAAATGCTGGATAAAATCTAATCTGAGGGTCAGTAAACAAAATAGCTGTTAAGGTCTTCTAAACACAAGTCGAAGCAGTAGAAACCTAAAGAGGCGTGACTTGGTATCTCAGATGGGATTGTGGAACAGAGAGTACAGAGGTAAAACAAGAACACTGAGAAAATCTGAGCTTCAGTTAGAAATAATTTATTCATATTGATGCATTAGGTGTGGCAGGTATATGCACCATAGCATTCGTAACTGAAAATACCAAGGGCGAAATTATGAAAACCCTCTGTGTTTTCTTCACGATATATCTGTAACTAAGTATGTTCTAAGATGAAGTTTACTAAAAAACATACTTTTTATCCCCATCCACTGCGTATGCTCCAAAACAAGTATCCCAGCAACAAGGACTGTCCTAGAACCAGTGAATAATGTCTCAGAGATTGGAAATCATGTTATCTGTGGGTTTTGAGAGATATTGGAATTCTTTCTTGTTTGCAAATTTAAATAAGGTGAACAAATAAATGCCATTTACCGTGTGCTGCATTTATGACTCGAGCTTAACTGTGATTGGGTGCAGTCAGACCAGGATTTTCTGCACATTAAGCAGCATAGTCACTAACTCATAAACAGCATCCCATTTCTCAAAGAAGAAGATATCAACCAATATCTCTCGAGGTCAGTAGCTTATATGAACCCAAACTTAGTCTAGCTGCAATCTATTGCCACGATAGCACGCAAAAATGCTATAGCTAGAGAATCTTTGATCTCTGTCTATCCTGCTTGCATATTTGTGCTGGTTAACGTGTTTTAGAGTAGAGATTCAAAAATGACCTTTTCCTTTTTATTCTGCAAGCAATGTTGTTGTTTATTTGTTTCTATAGATGAAACATCAAAATGCAGAAGCTGATGTGTCAAAGTGAATGGAGACAGCATCCAACACAAGGCAGGCAGACTGTGTTGTGTTTTCCTGTTGGTGTTGCAGCAATATATTGATGTGTGCACCATGGCCAGGGCCATGTTTGCTGAGTACCAGAGTCAATAGTTGCTCAGCATCCTGTGTAAATTCCCATCACTACTCCTCCCCAACTTCTTCACCTAGGCAGCAGCATCTCCTTTCTGCTCACTTCTGTTTGGTATTCAGGTTAGGGATTTTTAAATATATG
This sequence comes from Myodes glareolus, assembly GCF_982192425.1. Classification (NCBI taxonomy): domain Eukaryota; kingdom Metazoa; phylum Chordata; class Mammalia; order Rodentia; family Cricetidae; genus Myodes; species Myodes glareolus. Next base: position 24,080,774 of record NC_142042.1, on the reverse strand, counting down.
CAGAGGCAGAGATGGTATATTGATTCCTAAAATTCATATATCACCCTTGGCAGCTAATGACGGCTGCCTATAGCTGCTGCAGCAAAGGATACACAGTAAATCTATTGGCAGATTTTTCTCTCAATTTTTTGAGTGATTGGAATTAGGAAATATTTTCAGTTCTAAGGAATCAACTAGATAGTTCACCCAATGAGGGTAGGGAAATTACATGAGATGCCTGCCAGTGGTTTGAAATTTTTATGGAAATGTTATGGAGAAAGAAGTTCATGCTTCACATGACTGCCTGTTATAAGGAAGCTTCTTCTCCATGCTTGTTCTTTTACACTTAATGTCCAACCCTGTCTCTTTAGCTTTCTACATAGTATTATTTGGCTTTATAATATTTGTGTTCAAAATACAATAATTTTCTTAAAGCAAGCAAAAATGGAAACAAATCTGCCCATGGCACTCAGCATGTGTTTTCAATTTCAGACATGCTTTTTGCACGTGGTTTTTCGTATGTAAAGATGACCTCTGGGTCAGACCTGTCAGATTGCCTCTATCTCACATCCCTGAACTAACTGCAGCCTCTCACTTGGCATGTTGGTGAAAAAAGCCCTGCTTTTCTGCTCTGCCTTTTCAATAAGCCCGTGCTTTCCCTTTGCATGCGATGTAAATGAAAACCATGCTTCCCTACCAAACCACTACCCTGTATCAAGCAGACATATACACCCTGGACCAGCGTGATTATTATCTTTATATTATAATGCAGCCCTACAGCTGATGACCATATGAACCAAACTAAAGAACAAACTTGCACAATAAGAGCAATTTGATAAGTCTGTAGAATTTGATATAGTTTGTGATTTGTGGTTTATGTGTATAATAATTTCATATTTCAAATTCTTCGACTAAGCAGTTTTATACTTTTAATGTTAATCTATTAGTTCAAATTCCATCCTTAGATTAGAAATCTTCAATTATGCATAGCAGTTTAATTTGCTAAATGTTTAATGATATACACATAAATGAACAAACAGAAAACTCCAGCAATGACAGAGAGACCGCCACAAACCTTACAAATATTTGTCTCACTGAATTGGAAATGGAGATTACTGTCTGAGCATTGGAGTCTCATGAAGCCATCAGTCAGATTAACGCAGAGTATGATCAGAGGAAGTTTAACTGGTGCTGTGTAAAGGCAAAATAGAACGATCAGCCCAGAATTCTGGAACTGATTTAGAAAAGTCTTTATATTTTCAGGATGTGTTAAAAAAAATATGAGTAATTGGTGACCAGTGTTCTACATTTTGAAATCTCCTAATAATGTAAAATGTCAACCACCCTGGGTCTCGTTAAACGCAAAGGTAATGATTGTGAGTAAAGGATTTTTAGTTTCTTATTTTAATGTTTTGCCTACAGGTATGTATGTGCATTGTGTGTGTGTCTTTCTGGTGCTAGGGTCATTGATAGTTGTGAGCCACCATGAGAATGTTAGGAATTAAACCTGAGTCCTCCATAAGAGCAGCACATGTTCTTTACAACTAATCTTACTGTCTGACCCAGATTGGGGATTTTTAAAGACCAAGTGGTCTCAAAACTAGCTCTAAAAAATGACTAGCAATAATGAATATTTTCTTCTTGCTTTATCATGCATGCCTACTTTATTAGCCAATGTTTGCTGATAAATTTTAAAGTCTAGGTTTTCTATTATATATCATATGAGTGATCAGTTATGATTAACTATAACATGTATATTGCTATTACAAAAACTAGATATTAAACTTAGATATTAATTATTGAAATTTTTACTTTCAGTGTTTGGTAAAAGACAAATATCTTCATGTATCTGAAGATCAATTCCAATCCATCAGACAAGCTGAAGGAATTGGTTTTGCTGTCTAAATAATTGCAATGATTTCATTATAGTTACATTCAAATATGAAAGAGTACTTGGGCAACTCGAATTCAGGTTTATAAGCAGGTCCGACAGGAACCTTATTCACTTCAGTTTTCTCTCAGACTAACAATGATGTCTTCTTCTATCTATTAAAACCAGGCAAGTCACCATCAGTCTGTGACTTCCACTATTTAACTCCTAGATAATTTATTTTGATAAATTTCAAGTTTGAAATTCCATGGCTGGCTTCTGTTGTCTTGGCCAATCCCTATGTATATACTCACGTTGTTAAATATTTTGTCTGAAATGATTTTATAGAATTCTCTGCCTTCAACTATGCAGATATACTGATTAAATCATAAATTCTGTTTTACCACAATGCCTACAGAAAATGTGTTAAATGAATATCTGCTTTCTTGAACCTAGTTCTGCTAAAGTTATCCAGTATTCTTTAATCAACCCTAAAATGATTTTTTGAATTATAAAAGATTGCTTCTTTATATGACAATTGCATTTTAAACAAAATTTATGTACCTATGGGCTAGGGGTACATCTCAGGTACAAACGCTAGCCTAACATGCTCATTTTGCCTCCCAGCACTCAAAAATAGTAATGTAATAAAATTTTTGTTATTCATTCAGTAACCTTCCTCATTTCTGAACCTGACTCAAAATTGTGTTTGTTATTGTTTCCCTTCCCAAAATATGGATGTCTAAAATGTAATTAAAGGCTCAAGTTTCACAATCCATCTCCAGTGCATTTCCATTTAACACAAAACATTATGCATATGTGATCCTCCTATTATAAGATTTTTATTTAATTTCAGAAGTAAGTTTACATTCTTTCACTCTTTCTGTCCTTGGATATTTTCCCTTATGACCACCATTTATATAAAAACACCTTCAAAACATATGGACACACTGCATGTTCTTTAGGTAATGGATTACTGTGTTTTTAAATTTTTTAATATTTAAAAATTTTATACTTGCATATACTGTGTCTTATAAATCTACACCTTTTCAACTTTTTCTACTCCCTCTAACTTTTTCTTTTCAGACTACTTTCTTTGTCAACTTCATGTGCTCATTTTAAGTTTTGAAGCCACTGCATCCATATAGTGTTGCCTGTGTGTGCATGGCTGTAGACTGCCTACTGAGCATTGACATTCTCTCAAGGGCTTTTTCCCTTCGCAGTTATCAAATGCTAAGGGATCAAATGCTCCTTCCTAAGGATTCTTTATGTTCTTAAATTATGTTTCCTCTAAGACTCTATAGAATTAGACTCCAGACTGGCCTCGAAGCTGCTGATTCCAGGACTGTCATCATCACACACATTCAGGCCCATTGAGGTTGCAATCAACAGGTGCACTACAGTGGTTCTGAGCTTGGAACTCAGACCCATAGCAACAGATTACAAATTGACCCACCTACCTACTCAGGCAAAATGCCAATCTGATTAAGACCCCAGAAATAAGCCAATCTTTGTACCATGCTTGATTGGCAGTACAGAACTAGATGGGGTGATGGGCAAAGAGCTTTCCTAAATAAAGCCAGGCTGCAAAGACTGAAAAGCCACTACTTTTTCAAAGGTACACACACACACACAAAGAATGTGAAGTAAAGGGTACCAATCTCACCAAATTGTACATCTACCAAAAATATAAATAATAAATAAAGAAAATGTTGGGTATCACTAAGGTTTATCAACAGAGACTAAAATATTATCTATAAAATAATATTTATATAAGTAAAAATTTCCAAGCTCATTATTTCTCAAATAGTGGAATAAATGATCAAAGGAGGCTATGAACAAAGATTGTCAAGTTTACAATATTTATATGGAATTAAGATAAATATTAAAAGGTAAGCAAAATAAGTAGAAGCACATTTGCATGATGCACATTTGCATGTCATGTATAAACAAAAATTAATTTTTTTAATTAATATGTGAAAAATAGACATTCAGATGAAATATGTGAGGACAGATTTTATAAATGAAATTTCTAAAATTTGCATTTAACCATATGTTTGAAAGCATTTATTAGCAAAAATATTTAAAACCACTGTGATAAAACTGAAAGGAAAAATATGTAAATATGCAAACAGGACTTGGGATTTTATATGTATCTCTCAGTAACTGATAAAGCATGTGTATGAAAGGTTAGTGTATGTTGCAATTAAGATGATCACATAGGTGTGACTTACCCTGAGGCATAGAAATGAGGACCACTGCTTACCAATATCAAATAGAAAATAAAACTATAGGAAGTTTCCTAGATGTAATTTCAGCTTAGTGTTGGTGAGACAGATCATTGGAGAAAAATTTCTAAAGTCCAGAAGAGTAGCACAGTGAAGAGGGATGCTAAAAGAAGTCTCACACTAGCTCAGAATTGAATATAATAAAGGGTTATTTATTTAAGGGTAGACTGACAAATCACAGTCCTCTGCTCGAATGGGAAATCCAGCAGCCAGAAAGAGAGGGAGTGCATGCTTTACAAAGGTATTTATAGTATAAGAGGCCATGCCCAAGTAACACTAACTTTTAGTGGGTAACTAAAAAGCTACTGACTGAAGGATTTTCCTACAGCACCTCCTCCTTTTGTTTAAATAAGAGAGTTCGCAGCCTAATACAAAATTATATACAATAAGAATAAATATCAAGTATAAAAATTGGAATTACAACCAGCATAAACAATATCAAGCAAGAAATGTGATAAATGTTTCAAAAATTATCTTATCCTAAGGAGTCTAAGTCTTGTATTATAAATAACTTGGTCAAGTCATGAGAGGAAAGTAGCGATTACTATCTAGTCTTCAACCCCACTGAAGACCAGAGAAGGGAAATAATATTACTTGAGTAAGAAGAAAGGGCAATCAAGCAACTTCCAAAATGTGCAACAAATGACAGAGACAACTGGCTACTTGGGCAATCACCCAAAGACTCATTTGCAACATTGGCTCAACCAACTTAGGTTAAAGCCTAGAGTAACTGACAGACCTTTTTCAAAATTTTCAAGTAGAAACATTTTCAAAACTATTTTACCCTGTCTTGGCAGAATTTGACAGTCTTTTTTCTTGTATCCTGCTTGCCTGTCTGGATATCAAGCATTTTTTCAGTGGTCGATGCATTTGTAATTCCTTGCCTCAAGGCAAGTTTTGCCAAGAAGAAAACAAGCTCCAAGTGGAGTGTCTTTGGTGTTCAACAGTCTCTTAGGAATAGATCAGTGCTGCCAGGAACAATCTTGTCTCACATCAACAGAACCCTAAATTATTTAAATGCAATATTCTATAGCTCTTTGAAGTGGTTGAAGATTACCTATCTATGCAGAATGCAACTCTCTATATCTAAATAACCTGATTAGTATAACTATAAATATGACAAACATGGATGACTATTGACCTATAATTCTTAATACCTATATAACTTAAAGACTAAGACTTCATATTGGAATATTAGACAATCTTAAACAACTGTGAAACAAATACCAACAATGACGTCAAAATGTACCAATATACAAAATGTCTTAAGCAGAGGTAGAAGCATGCATGCATACAATATGACAAAAATAACTTAGCCTAAGTATACCAATATTGTAGACAAAAATAAGGAACATATTCAATATAATTTAAGTTTGTGTCAATATAGAAGAATATACCAATGCAAATTTCCTATAAATAATAGCTCACAGTTTTCACTCTATTATTCAATATTAGTGTTAGTGTGAGTAAGCTCACACTACTCTTATCCCATCCAATTTCCTTTTTTTTTCAAAGAGATTCCTGAGCCTTCATAATTTTCCTCCAACCCCCAACCCTATACCAATTATAATCAACCCATAATTGATGTCCCTAACACTAAGGACAAACTTTGTTTGGAGAAGGGACATCATCTTCTTGAATTACTTCCAGCTGCCATGGGGGTGATGTTCTTTTTATGTGATCCTGTAAAAGTAAAATGATGGTTAAGCTTCAAGATTACTATCTGGTATAATTGCAAATAGTCTCTGGGTATTAGGTAGAGTTTTTCTGGGGTTCCTATTTGGAGTTCTGGCCATAATGTTGTAAAAAGGTGCACCATTTCAACTAACCAAGTTGGAACCATCTTGAGCAGCTGGTACCTAATACGGGTCTTATAGTTGCACTACCAGCATTATGACATCAGATTAACTAGGTGGAATCATTGTTGTGGGGTTCAGCTAGCTCAGTCAGTAGAGTATGAGATGCTTAATCCCAAGGTTGTGGGTTCAAGCCCCATGTTGGGTATCAGATGAAGAGTGATGTTAAAAAGATATTCCATACTAGCTCAGAATTGAATATAATAAAGGGTTTTTTATTGAGGTGTAGACTCATAGATCACAGTTCTCTGTTTTAATGGGGAATCCAGCAGCTGGAATAGAGAGGGAGTGTGTGCTTTACAACGGCATTTATAGTATAAGACGCCATGCCCAAGTGGGCAGGTAACTAAAAGGCTACTGGCTGAAGGATTTTCCTACAACAGCACTGAATACTTGTTTTGTTATCCTGAAATTATAAAATGAAAGGTATTCAGTCTATGAAGCTGGATGCCTATAAAGAGTGAAGTGATGCTTGATTCTTGTTTTATGCCATATAACAACAATTTCCATTGTTGGAAATTGTTGGAAATTTCCATTGTGCCATTATAGAGTTTGGCTCTAAATATTAAAGGATCAAGCAACAGAGAGCTAAAATGGATGAGCTCTTCTTGAATTCATTATTGGTAGTATACCTTGAAACAGAAACTGTAACCTGATGAACACATGAAATTTTATTGAAAATGAGGACCTTTATATAAGCAAGTTAAGGCACAAGCTACAGAGCTTGAGAAAGTATTACAAATGCCTAAGTCACAAATGCATTGAATTTGGAACAGGTGAATCATTTTACAAGAAATATTAAATAATCAAAATCAATGGAAACCACTAACCAGTAATTATAGAATATTTGTAAAGCCCGGGAGGGTAATTTTATGGCCAGCCTAGGCTCTTTCTGTGTCTTGAGTTAGACAAAACAGAGAGCATTTTGTCAGTATGTCAGGCTAGAACTACACAAACAGCATCTCAATAATATGGTCTTTTGTGCTACTCCCAGAGCCTTATCTTGGGAGCAGTGGCCACTGTGTTCATGACAACACAGCAACAGGGAGATTGAGGGCCAAGGACAAATGATATGGCCACAAATCTGTTCTGATGAATGTAGGTGAGTTGCTTTTAAAAATTATGACTTGTTTTGGTTGCAATAAATTTAGATGTTTTCCAGAATTTTAACAGGTTGATTTTTAAGGTTTTGTTTGAGTTCTCTATCTGTAGAAACATGTACCTATGGACTTATTCTGCCACTTTTGCAATATCTCAATATGTATTATAAGGATGTATGACAAAGAACCACAGGCAGCCAAGGAAAGTTGAGAGCAAGAGTAATAATTTTCCCCAGGGAAAACAAAACCAACTGATTATCCAATGCCAGATGGTCAACCCTGAAAACATACACCTTCAAGTAACTTTATATATTGAGGATCTTTGTCAGTCTGTCTGTCTTTGACTCTGTCTCTGTCTCTGTCTCTGCCTCTGTCTCTGTCTCTGCCTCTGTCTCTGTCTCTGTCTTCTCTGTCTCTCTGTCTCTCTCTCTCTCACACACACACACCACATAATAATAATTAAAGAAAAATAGGCTATATATTTGAAAGAAAGCAAGGGAGGAGGTTTGGAGGGAGGAAAAGAAAGGAGGAATGATATATCATAATCTTAACAAATCAAAAAGTTATTTTTAAAATCTATGTTATTTTTGTTGCACATCTAAGTTTGTTATATAAATGCTCCAATAAGGAACTTGACATGTATTTCTATTTGCCAACAGTACTGACTCTAGATGGGTTGTAGACAAATTCCTTCTCAGAAATTCATTTGCTTGACAGTACAAGTTTCTGCCATGGTTACTCCTGATTCAGTCATTAGTCTGTAAGGAAAACAAGAGAGCAGAAGCCCCTGCAGAGGCACTAGCTATCAAAGACAATTCTGAAAGTATCATACCTTTAAATTCTTACGAAATTGCTAAACGTTTTCCATCTCTATGTGGTTATTGTTAATTCCCAGAATAGGTTGCCCCAGCACATAATATTTTGACAATAAGTTCTCAGCATTGCAATAGTAAATTAGCAAGAAGCATTCATTAGAAATCATAGTTCAAATTTTAAAACGTCATCTCCTCTTGAGCTAGGCCTACAAAGTGTGACGTTCCCTCAGGTTGTTGATTAATGTTGAATTTCCCAGGCAGTTGCAATGTCACAAAGGGGAAGAGAGGTCTCTGCAGGGCATTGTGCAGCTATGCCGTGATGTCTGGCAGGCTGCAGTGTCTGCTCGGAAGATTAATGCAGCTTTGACTTTTGGTAATTTCAATTTATAATGAGTTTATCATCACTGTAACCTCATTACAAGTGATGAAATTTTTGCATTTTTCCACATAGAATCTGAGTCCCGGATTCTCTTTCCTGGAGAATGCAATCCTAGATGATACTTAAAATAAAATGTAAAAATTAAGTGGAAAAAAAATAAAAACTCATGAAAAAATGGATTTAGTGTGTGCTATTTTGTGCTTCTTATGTTATGCCTTGATTCTGCTCACTACTAATTGTTTGAATTGATAGTATTTAAGGTTTCAGTTTAAAATTTCTTTAGTGTAGCATCAAGTTCTGTAGCTGCAGTTATTTAGAATCTTTGCAGGGCTGTTTTTGTTTCAGTCTTGTTTACACAACCATTTCTATGAAAGACTATTTTACAGGAGACACCTTGGTATTCTGACTCTTACAATCTTTTTTTTTCAAAGTTTATTAAATTATGAGAGTTTCTATTTCCGTCCCTCCTCCCAACACCCTCCCCCTCCCCTCTCCCCCTCCTCCTCCCTGTCCATCCCTAAGAGCAGTCAGGGCTTCTAGCCCTGTGGGAAGTTCAAGCTCCTCCCCCTTCTTACAATCTTTTTGTCTCTTTTTTCCATGATATCCCAGGAACCATGGATCCAGGAGCTAGAATGTAAGTGTAGGCTTTGGGGTCAGGCATATGCAATTTATTGATTTCTGCATTGTGTTCAGTTGTGATTTTCTGTGGCGGTCTCTATTTACTGCAAAGAGAAGCTGCGTTGACGAGGGGTGGTAGCTGTACTTATCGGTGTGTGGAAGGATAAGACTTAGAGTGGAGGTGCAAATTCAGACGATAGAAGCAACCAGCAGTCATATTCAGCTATGCTGGCTAGTTTTATGTCAGTTTGACACAAGTTAGAGTCATCTGAAAGGAGAGAACGTCAATTGAGAAAATGTCTCCATAAGTCCAACTGTAAGGTGTTTTCTTCATTAAAGATTAATGTATACAGGCCTAACGCTTTAGAGGCAAAGCCATCCCTGGGCTAGACATCCTGGATTCTCTAAGAAAGCATGCTGAGAAAGCCATGATGAGCAACCAGGAAGCAGCATCTCTCCAAAGCCTCTGCATCTGCTCTAACCTCCAGGTTCCTGCCCTGTTTGAGTTGCTGGCCTGTGTCCTTTCAATGATGAACAGTGCTGTGGAAGTGTGAGCCAAATAATCCCACTCATCCCCACAATGCTTTAGGTCACGGTGTTTCGTCATTACAATAGTAACCGTAAGTAGGATAAAAATTGGTTTCAGGATCATGTGGTATTGACGCAAAACAAGAACATTTTGTTTTGAAGAGGATTGTGGAAGGAATTTGGAATTTTGGGTCAGAGAACCCACTGATCACTCAAAGCTTAGTGAACTGTTCTATGGGTGTTTGGAAGATAAAAGCAGTAAAAGAAATACAGATGATGCAGGATGGCTAAGTTCCAAAGGGAAGTTTAAGAATCAGTACAATACTCTTTCAGGGTGGTTGTATATTTAATAAACTGTAGTTCTGGCTAGCTGGCGCTGAAAAAAAAAGGCAGTGATAAACAAGAGACCAGAGCCACCAATGTGAAAATTTTGCTTTACTGAGATATTCTATGCTGGTCAGCTGGAGCTGAAAAATTGTCAGTGATTAAGAAGAGACCAGCATCATTGAAGTGAAGTCATTTTGGAAGTGTTTCCTATGAGTCAGCATGCAGAAGCTATTTTCCAGAGGTGGCTAAAGTTATACTTCAGTCTGGTCATCAAACTTGGTACTGTAAGACACCAGGTGGTAATGGTTTGAAAGAATGATGGGTCAAGGAGAGCAGCTGAGGCTTGGCCTCATGAAGAGAACCCAGGATAGGCTACTGGTGAAAGTCCATCACAGTTACTCGAAGAGACCTCAGCATTTTGGAGATGGTACCACGAGATGGCCATCAAGAATAACAGCAACCATGGACTGGAACTAGCCTAAGCTTAGGAGACATTCTGTGCTGACTGCAGAAGGTGAAGCCAGAGAAGTGATCCAAGCCCTTTGGAGGAGCTCAGAAGATAGTCAATGGGTCCCAGACATTGAACACTGACATTTACATAGTAGAAGTTTTGTTTTGTTTTGATTTTTATGTTACCGTGCCCTGATTCTTCTCTCTCCAAATAAGAAAGTATTTAACTTATTTTTTTTATCTTGTAGGTACCCAAAGTTAAGAGAATTTGAACTTTCAGAGAGATTTTAGAATTATACAAATAATTTGGATTTTAAAGAAGACTGAATATTTTAAAGAAGCTGAATGTTTAAGTGTTCGAATTTTCAAATTTATAAATTTTGAAATGTCTATATTGTAATGTTACTATTCATGTGTGATATTGGGAATAAACAAATAAGAAAGTTATGGCTTAACAGTAGACTGTTTGTATGTCAATTTCAAAAGTAGTTAATTGCTACCTTTATGCCAACTTGACACAAGCTAGAGTTATCTGAAAAGATGAAAACTCGATGAAGAAAATGAATCCATAAAATCCAGCTGTAAGGCATTTTCTTAACTAGAAGTTGGTGGTGGAGGGCCCAGCCCATTGTGGGTGGTGCCATCTCTTGGCTGGTGGTCCTGGGTTCTACAAGAAAGAAGGCTGAGAAAACTGTGGAGAACAAACCACTAAGCAGTACCCTTCCATGGTCTCTGCATCAGTTCCTGCCTTTAGGTTTCTGCCCTGTTTGAGTTCCTGTCCTGACTCCCTTCAAGGATAAACAGGGATATGAAAAGAGCAGGAAAAATAAACTCTTTCCTTCCCAAGCTGGTTTTGATCATGGTGCTTCACCATAGCAATAGTAACCCTGCCTAGACTGACAGCCATGAGCTGCAACAATGACCAATGTAATTGTGTAGTAGTGGCCTCAAGCAGTGGTAACCAACTGCTTTCTAATTGTACTTAAGACCCACTCAAAAAGAGGGAATTATTCCCACTTCTATTGTTCTGGATTCCCATTCAAGAAACCATGTTATATTAGCCTTCATGTCTTCTTGGCAATTCACCTGACAGTTTCTCAGGCTCCCTTGTTTCTGATGATTTTGGTGACATATCTTTTAAAATTATTTCTTTTATTTTTTGAGGTTATAATACAATCATATCATTTTCCCATTCCCCTTAACTCTCCAACATACACCTTTTTGCTCTCATTTCAAACACATAGCCCTCCTTTCCAAGAATTATTGATATGGTGGTATTTTGTTTGTGTTTTAACAAATAAAGCTTGCCTGAAGATTAGAGTGCAGAGCTAAACCACTAGAGGTCAGACAGTGGTGGCTCACACCTATAATCCCAGGGCTCAGGAGACAGAGGCAGAGGGATCTGTCTTAGTTCAAGGCCACCCTGGGCTACATGAAAGTGATCCAGTCTAAAAGATAAACAGAGCTCACATAAACATGATTCCAGCACTTAGGATCCGATGCCTTTAATCCCAGCACTATGGTGATATGGCTGGGTGGAAAGAAGAATATAAGGTAGGAGGAAACAGGAGCTCAGTGCAGGCTGAGCAGCAGTTAGTCTGAGGTCACAGTCTAGGCTGTCAGTCTGAGGGTGTAGTCTAGACTGTCAGTCTAAGGAGGCAGTCTGGGGAAAGGGTGGCCCTTTTGATCGTAACGGTGGTAAAGGTTTCTCTAGTGGCTAACTGCTCTGCTTCTCTGATCTCTCAGCTTTCATCCCTATGTCTAACTCTAGCTTTTACAATTAAGAACAATTAGAATTCGTGATACATATTATTGCATACATACCGGGCTATTGCAAAAGAAAGTATTGTAATATCATAAGATCCAGAGAATGAGGGAGTTTGCTGCAATTGTGTGTTCTATTAATGTCAGAACTTTGACAGTTTTGAGATTTAATAGGTAGAAGTTTTATAGAATGTCTCTTTCTTATGATTTGTTTGAAGATTTTGATAGAACAGAGGTTACTTTTGGAGGCAAACAAAACCACAGAGTTAAAATTGACTCTTCAGATCAGACCAAAAGGACGTAGTACAAACGTGACCTGTTACTGTTCAGGTTAACTTAAATTACCTACTACTATCTTGAGGTTGCTGTTGCTGTGATGAAATCTATGACCAAAGGCAACTTGGATTTATTTGACTTACACTTCAACATAGTAGTAGATCACTGAAAGAAGTCAGGACAGAAAGTCAAACAGGATAGGAACCTGAAGGCAGAAATTGATGGAGAAACAATGGAGGGATGCAACTTACTGGCCATCTCACTCTGGTTTGTCCAGCCTGCTTTCTTATAGAATCCAGGACCACTAACCTAGGAATGGTACTATTCTCAATAGGCTGGTCCCTCCCACATCAATAACCAAATAATATATATATATATATATATATATATATATATATATATATATATATATTACAGGCCTGCCTTCAACCTGATCTTATGGTTTTCTTAATTTTCTACATTTTCTTAATTGAGGTTCCCTCCACTCAGATGACTTTAGATTTTGTCAATTTCACATAAAGCTATCCAGTGCACCTAGTTAAAGTGAACTGTTCTATGGGTGCTTGGAAGATAAAAGCATTGAAGGAAATTCAGATGATGCAGGATGGCTTGTGAAGTTTCAAAGGGAAGTTTAAGAATCACTACAATACTCTATCTAGTATTTGTCAGGTTTTTTGACATTAAGTTCTTGTTTAAATTCCCTTTCTGTGTAAGGGAATTACTCTGTATGGACTACAGAAGAGGGAGGGAAGCTATGCTGCAAGGACAGATTATAACTATAAATTATTTTGAATTCTTTAATATTGGCAAAGTCCCAACTTCCTTAGTATTGACTGTATTTGTATATTACTTCAGACCCAATTCAAAAGTTGTTAATTGAGAGACTAGCCTGAGTCAGAGACTCCTGCTCTACTAGTGGCCTCACAGATTTAGAGAAGGCCAGGTAGGCTGCCTATTCTTCTCCTCCAACTTCCCCAATCTCTCATTATCTTAGCATCCTTCCACCATACTTCAAGACTTGTGCCCTCTTACTTGCTGTGCCCCTGTCTCCAACAGTGGCAAAGAATCCCTGCTCTACCAGAGACCAAGCTGATTGGGAGAAGTCTAGACCACACTGACCAGAAGACCAGAGGGGAAACAGAAACCAAGGAACAAAACATCAGTCCAAAAAGACAAACTTAGAAATTGGTAGCATGACCTTTAATTACCCCAAATGCAACTATCTAGAGGGCAACATAAGAACATAAGAATCAGGGCTATTTAGATGGCTCAGTGGTTAAGAGCTCTGGCTGCTCTTCCAGAGCTCTTGGTTTCAATCACATATTGGCTCACAACCATCTATAACATGATTCAATGCCCTCCAATGGTGAGCAGAGGAACCTGTGGACAGAACACGCAATAAATAAATAAATAAATAAATAAATAAATAAATAAATAAATCTTTAAAAAACAAAACACACGAAACAACAGCCAAGGCAATATGCCACAAGCAGAACACAGCTATCTTACTGCAGGACATTTTCCAACACAAGAGAAGACAACTGAAGGGGTGGGGGCAGTTGAAGGGAACATGAAAGTGGAAATAAAACAGTAAAGAAAACACAAACTGAGGAAGTTCTGGGAATGAATAAGCCAGGTCTGCTAAGAGGAGCCACAGAACCCAAGCATCAGCGACAGAATGTAGAAGTTAGAAGAGAGAATCTCTGGTTCTCAGGCAATAAAGATGAAATGTCAGAAATAGATACATCAGTCAAAGAAAATGTTAAATCTAAAAAGTTCCTAACACTGCATCCAGGAAATCTGGGACATTATGAAAAGACCAAACCTAAGAATAATAGGAATAGAAGAAGTAAGAATAACAGGAATAGAAGAAAGAGAAGATTCCCAGCTCAACAGCCCAGAAAATATTTTCAATGAAATCATAGAAGAAAATTTTCCTAACCTAAACAAGGAGATGAATATAAAACTACAGGAAGCTTATGAAACACCAAATGGATGGAACCATAAAATGAAGTGCCCTTGGCACTTAATAATCAGAACACTAAATATTCAAAACAAAGAATAATACTAAAACCTGCTAGGGAAAAGAACAAGTGACATATAAAGGCAGATCTATTAGAATTACACCCAGTTTTTCAACAGAGAATTCAAAAACCATAAGGGTCTGAACAGATGTCCTCAGTTTCCAAGAGACTACAGATTCCAGCCCAGACTACTAAAGCAAAATTTCAGTCACCATAGAAGAAGAAATATATTCCATAGCAAAGTCAAATTCAAACAATATCTACCCACAAATCTAAACCCCACAAAAGGTACTAGAAGGAGAACTCCAAGCTAAGGAGGATAACTATACCCATAGAAACACAGGCAATATAATCTTACACCAGGAATATCATGCACGCACACACACACACACACACACACACACACACTACTACCAACAACAACAACAAAATATCAAGAATTAACAATCATTGAATGGATCTCTCAATATCAATGAATTCAATTTTCCAGTAAAAAGACACAGACTAATAGAATGTATATGAAAACAGGATACATCCTTCTGTTGCGTACAAGAAACACACCCCAACATCGATTATAGACATTACTTCAGATATATGGTTAAAAATGATTTTCTAAGCAATTAGACCCTGAAAGCAAGTTTAGGTAGTCATTCTAATATGTAATAAAATAACTTCTGAACAATATTAATCAAAAGAGATGGGAAGAACACTTCATACTCATCAAAGAAAAAGTTCACCAAGATGACATCTCAATTCTAAACACCTATACATTAAACACAAGGGCACACACATATGTAAAAAGAAATTACTAAAGCTTAATTCATATATTTAATCCCATATATTAATACTGAGAGACTTTAATGCCCCATTCTCACTAATGGACAGGACATTCAAACAAAAACTAAATAGAGAAATAATGGAGCTAACAGATGTTAGGACTCAAAAGGACCTAACAGATATCTATGGAAAATTTCATATGGAAAATTTCACAGATCATTCTCCACAGACTTGGTCACAAGGCAATTCATAACAAATACAAGAAAATCGAAATAACCCCTGTATCCTATCAGACCACTACTGCTAAAGCTAGATTTCAACAACAGAAACAACAGAAAGCCTAAAAACTCGTGGAAACTGAAAAACTCTCTACTGAATGACTGCAGGGTTAAGGTAGAAAACAGAAATTGAAGACTTCCAAGAATGCAGTAAAAATGAAGGCACAACATACCCAAACTTATGAGACACAATGAAAGCAGTGCTAAAAGCAAAGTTCACAGCACCAAGTGCCTTCATAAAGAAATTGTAGAGATCTAGAGATCTCATACTAGCAACTTAACAACACACCTGGTAGCTCTAGAACAAAAAGAAGCAAACACACTCAAGAGGAGTAGACAAATAATCAAACTGAGGGCTGATACCAACAAAGAGAACAATGCAAAGAATCAAGGAAATGAAGAGTTGATTCTTTGAAAAAAATCAACATGATAGACAAACCCTTATCCAAAATAACTAAGAAATACAGAGAGAATTACCAACTTAACTAAACAAGAAATGAAAATGGGAACATAAAAGCAGCCACCAAGGAAATCCGAAGAATCATTAGGCCATACTTCAAAAACCTGTACTTCACAAAATTGGAAATTCTAAAAGAAATGGACCATTTTCTTGAAAGATATCACTTACCAAACTAAAATCAAGATCAGATAAACAATATTAATAAACCCATAACCCTTAAGTAGATAGAAACAGTCATTAGCAGTCTTCCAACCAAAAAAAGCCCAAGGCCAGACTGTGAGGCTCTGCTTCACCGTCTTTGGAATGGGATTTGTTATTCTCTGAGGTAGCATATTGGAAAAGGTAGCTTTCCTTTTGATCTCTCAGACTTCACAGTTGAGTTTTTCTGACATCTCAAAAAAGACTGGACATTCACACAGCACTGGAACTGTTCAGAAGACAGGGATTTTGTAAATCGGACTGAATAAATTTTCTATTAGGTAACCATGAGCTTATGAGTGAGGGGAATGGTATTGTTTTGGTGTAGGAAGAAGTCCTATACCACATGTTTGAACACGTTGGTTTGGGAACTTGTAAAACTTTAAATATTGGCCTGTCTGGTTGACAAGTTGCTATAATGGCAGGCCAAGAGGCTCATAGGCTGACCCCACTTCCAGTCTAGCTCTCTGCTTCTGCACTGGCTCACATTTAACAAGCTGAGTTGTAGGCTCTCACAGTCGTAGGTAGAGATGCAGTTACACTGCCTTTCCTAACATAATGGAATGGATCTCTTTAAATCATGAGTCTAAATAATACCTTCTATATTAAAAGAATGGAAAGAAAGAATGAACGAAAAAAAGAGCAATGAAATAGTAGAAGAAGAGTGTTATCAGTAAATAAAAGCTGAACTAATAGCACATACAATGCTAGATGAAACCAAAACTCTGAGAGGATACCAAGCATTGCTGATAATAGTGGAGTTATACTACGTTTTTATGGAAATGGTGACTACTGAGACACTATGATTTTTTTATTCAAAAGCAGTGATGTATAGTCAATGGCAGAGATTAAATTATAGACATACTTACACATGATTGACAGAATATGGATGAAGGGAAGGAAATAAGAGCTGATGACATCAAGAGAAGTTAAGGCTAAAGTGTTATAACCTGTACCCACCGCCATCAACACTACAGATGCTCTTCCCAATCCCTTCCTCTTTCCACTTACCAACCTTACATTTTACTATATCCTTTGCACTTGGTTTGTTTGGCAGGGGGTTATGATGAAAAGTTTTCCTGTCTTCTGAGGCCACTTTGTTACTTGCAATATAGGCTAAGTACAAAGAGATTAGTGTACGCCTCTCTTTCTATCATTTTTAACAATGAGAGACCAGTTCCCAACACAAGGGATGGGATTCTGCTGTGTAGGACTTTCCCTGAATGGCAGAATTTTCCCATCAGAATTTTTTAGACTTCAGTGTATCCAGCCTAAAAACACACCTTTAATGTTTTTATTGTCTTCCTTGACTAACATTTCTATTGTTTAAAAAAATTCCTTAAGATTTTGATTTAATAAAATGTGATTTTCTTGATGAAATATGAAATGATATATACTATAAATGTGAATTGAAAAAGAACAACTTGAAAAGCAAATAAAGAACTAGAAAGAGAAGTCTCTCAGTAGGACACGTATCCACTGGAGAATAACAAGCAAGGCTCAGAGAACTAGTCCATTGTCGTTCAACAGACTTTTATTGAAATCTACAATGTGCCTGGAATAGCAAGATGGAAGAGATACGAAAATAAAGTACCATTCACAACCTTGACCTATTTACAGACTATTTATGTAGGTTAAACTTATAACCAGAAAAAAAATCTAATGAATTATGATGGTAACAGCCCAAACCACATAGTGTGTTAGTATGTAGAGGAAAGAAATGTCCAAAGAGTCATAGGAAATGCGATGAAAGGCTGTTAAAGAAAACAAGAACCAGACAGAAATGAAGGGGATAGTTTTTTTTTATATAAAAACAGAAGGTATCACACTTGAGGAGATTCAGTTTTAGTTCTTTTGCTCCACCCATGTGACTGTAGCAAGCCAAACAGGAACTGCAATCAGGAACAGGTGGGGTAAGTAGACAGAGAATTCTGCAAGGTACCAGTGACTCAGGTGAGCAGATACCAGTAATCCGAGGCAGTCTCTAAGATGACTCAAGCAATGCTCCTTCCAAAGCTGTGTGGTGTAGACTTGCCAAAGACAGATGCCAATGTCTTGAAAGTTAGCAGAAGTCATACAAGGAAAGTCTTCTTCAAAGCTGATCTCTGAAACTCTGAAACTGGATTTACTAAGTAAATTGCTTTGGGAAATGGGGCAGCAATTTTAGAGGCTGCAATCACAGAAATAAAAGAATTTAGTTGAACGTTGTATCATCTAGACCAGAACAGACTTCTGGGCTTTTAGTTTTCTTACCATTTCTTGTCTGACCTATGCTCCATGGATTTATCCCATGCTCACCTTGACTTGTCCTAAAAGTAGACACACATTTTTCATTGCTTGAATTCCTACAGAGTGCTTGAAGCATGGGAAACCATATACAAATGTGTATTGAGTATGTATTATTAGGAGCTTCAAGAAATAAGCAGGTGGAAGCAACAGAAAATGGAATTTCAGCATGCTGGAATTACTGATTTGGACCGTATTCTGCCTGCTCTGTTTACTAGTGACTATAAACAAACAAATTCCTCCAAACCCAGCTTAATGAAAGCAGATCCTGAAAATCCTCCACAATACCTTGTGATGAGTGTGTTATTCAACAAATGCTGCCTGTTTATTGTTAGTATTTAGAAGATATAAGAAATGTGATGAATTCTTTATATATTTTGGAGATCAGTCCTCCATCAGATGTGGGGTTGGTAAGGATCTTTTCCCAGTCTGTAGGCTGCCATTTTGTCTTATTGTCAGTGTCCTTTGGCTTACAGAAGCCTCTCAGTTTCAGGAGGTCCCGTTTATAAATTGTCGATCTCAGTGTCTATAGGACTAGTGTTATATTCAGGAAGTGGTCTCCTGTGCCAGTGAGTTCAGGGCTACTTTCCACTTTCTCTTCTATCAGTTCCATTACAATTGGCTTTATGTTGAGGTCTTTGGTCTTCTTGGCTTTGAGTTTTATGCATGGGATAGATATGGAACTATTTGCTCTCTTCTACATGCTGACATCCAGTTATGCCAGCACCATTTGTTGAAGATTCTTTTTTTTTTCATTGTATAATTTTGGCTTCTTGTGAAAGAAAGATGTGTTTCTTTCTTTGTGAAAAATCAAGTGTTCATAGGTGTGTGGATTTATATCAAGGTCTTAAGCTTAATTCCGTTGATCCACATGTCTCTTTTTATGCCAATACCAAGCTGCTTTTATTACTAAGGCTCTTTAGTCAAGCTTGAAGTAGGGGATGGTGATGCCTCCAGAAGTTCTTTAATTGTACAGGATAGTTTTGGTTTTTTGCTATCAAAATCACATTTTACTGATTTTTATTAAGCTCTACATTTTTTCTATGCCCCCCTCCCTGTTTTTTCCCTTTCTTTCAACTCTTCCCCAAGGTCGCCATGCTCCAAATTAACTCAGGAGGTCTTGTCTTTTTCTATTTCCTATGTGATTAGATCTGTATAAGTCTCTCTTAGTGTCCTCATTGTTGTCTAAGTTCTTTGGGATTGTGATTTGTAGGCTGGTTTTCTTTTTCGAATGATGACCTCATGAAATTTGCAGGCAAATAGATGGAACTCGAAAAAAACATTCTGAATTAGGTAACCCAGACCCAGAAAGGAAACATGGTATGTACTTACTCATAGGAGGTTATAAGGAGTATAGGATAACCAACCGGCAACTCACAGCCCCAGGGAGGCTAGATAACAAGGAGGGCCAAAAGAGGGAAACACAGATTTTTCTGGGTAAGGGAGATTAAAAAGATTTCCTGGGTGTGGAGGTTGGGGAGATGGAGGAATAGGAACTAGAGGGAGCAGGTTGGGCAGGCTGGGTGCTGGAGATGTGTTGGAGGCAGATGTAAGGTGAGAACAACTAAAAAGACATTCTGAAAGGGAGGCCATTTTGGAGTTAGGGAGAAATCTGGTGCTACTGAAACCCCTAAAAATCCATCAGGATGACCCCAACTAAGACTCCTAGCAATTGTGGAGAGGGTACCTGAACTGGCCATCTACTGTAAGCAGATTGGTGGCTTCCATAATTGCCATCAAGGATACTCTATCCAGTAACTGATAGAAACAGATGCAGAAATCCACAAACAAGCTTTGCACTGAACTCCCAGAGATCTGAGCTCTGTGAGTCTTGCAGAAGAACGGGAGGATGGATTATATCGGCCAGGTGTGTCAAGAAGGGAGAACCCACAGGGACAGCTGACCTGAGCTCATAGAAGCTCATGTATGCTGGACCAAAAGTCAGGAAGCCTATATGGGATAGACCTAGGCCCTCTGCATGTGTGTAACAATTGTATAACCTGGTCTATAAGTAAGGTTTCTAACGGTGAGAACAAGACCTCTCCCTGGCACTTAGCTGTCTTTTGGTAGCCTGTTCCCCATACTATATTCCTTGGCCCTGCCTCATCATAAGGGGAGGAGCTTAGTCCTGCCTCAGCTTGATGTTCCATGCTTTGTGCAAGCCCATGGGAGGCCTGTCTCTTCTGAATGGAGATGGAGGAGGAGTGGACGGGGAGGGGAGTAGATGGGAAAGGGGAATGAATGGGAGCAGAGGAGGGAGAGTAAACTAGATGGGTGTAAATCAAATGAAAAACATGTTATTTAAATAAAAAGGGGGAAAAAGAAATGGAATGAATTCAGATAGACACATTCAAATCATCCTTTACCCTCATCATAATCATATAGTATTACAGGTACTGAATGCTCAACTTAAAATTTCAGAATATCCATTAAATAATGAATGTCCAATCATCACATTTTTATGAGCTGCTGATTGTTTTAGGCATTGGAGAGAAAATTACTGAGAGTTGGGGGTGGGGGAAGACATAGTCCCTAAAAATAAATGATTTAGATTGAAATAATTCTGAGCTTCATTTTGGATAAAATTGTAAGATATCAGATTTGTCCCAGAGGAGATATAGTACTTCCAGGTTTGGGTTTAGGTTATAAATATCCCAGGAACTGTGTTACTCATGGTATTTCAATTTATTCCCAGTTGCCCATGCACTGAAACAAAGAAACACATACCTGTATCTACATGTAATTGTAGAATAAGTATCCCATGCCTTTGGAAAGGTTGTATGGAGTTCAACTATAGATTTGTCCGCTGAGCGAAGACACATTTTCAATAATTATGAAAGTAAATGATGAAATTTACTCTTGCCTGTATAAGAGTTTTATTTTAGCTGAAACTAACCATGTAGCTTCCAGGCTATAGACGAGAAAAACAAGGATGACATCCACCCAAATGTGTGAAAGTGTCATTGAGACAGATGACAAACATTTCTCCATTTCAGCATCTATCAGAATTATAAATCACTATTCCTGGAATTGTATCAATAAAATGTTCTTTGTATACCACAACATAATGTAGAACCATAAAAAATTGTAATTCAAAAATTTTGAACCTTTGAGTTGTAATATGTCTGTTAAAACATGTTGTACATTATATACTAAAGTTAAAAAAAAAACAGGGAGTATAAGAGACTGCCAAAAACAAACTAAATAATGACAGCTAGAGAAGAAAGTGAGAGAAAATAAATTGAATTCACATATAATTTCCAGACATCCTTTGAAAAAGGAGATAATTCCCTATGAAAAAAAATTTCATAGCAACTAGGCAATATATTTTTAGTAAGAATCTACAGGCATTTTTTCTCATCTTGGTCATAAATAATGTTCAGTTGGTTTAGGAAAATTCATTGGTTTTATGAAAAGTTACTACACAGTGTTGAGCAGATAGATGTCAGGGAAAATGAGGTATTTTGGAGTTTAAGACATTGCAAATTTCAACCGTAAATACACATTATCACCTGCATCTTTGTGTAACTATGCTCTGTTTGGTTTTTAAGTGGAAAGTATTAGTTTCTTTTTCGAATTCTCTAAAATTATAACATTTCATAACTAGTAATTGTGTAGTCTAGGACAAGAAATAGATATTAAGCATGTTTTTAAAAGTCCAGCTCAGGAAATATCAGAACACATTTATTTGAGGCTGCCCTGCTGGTGATTACACATCACTTAACATTGGCCTTGGTCCATCTCCGAACAAGGACTCATCTGAGAACCTATGGTTCTGTGGAGGAAAATAAGTAAGTAGGCTGGTTTTGAAGACAGAGAAGATATGTGGCATAAAATGAAGTATTATGTGTTATGGAATAATTTTTTTGTACACTGAGAAGGTGTGTCTTTTCCAAGGTGCCTCTAATTGGTTTAATAAAAGGCTAAGTAACCAGCAGATAGGCGTGTAGAGGCGTGGGGATGAAAAAGGGTGGAGCTGCCAGCCAGATGCAGAGGAGATGAAAAAAGGTACCACCACAATGTACAGCATAGATAAGGAATATGGGTTGATTTAAGTTGTAAGCTAGTAAGTAACAAGCATGAGTTATCAGTCAAGCATTTATAACTAATAATAAATATTTGGGTGGTTATTTGGGAACTGGCTGGCAGGACAGAGCTGACTGGGGGCACAGAGAAAGTCCACCTACAATTATGATGCTCATTCAAAGGTTGGCCTGTTGGAGCTACTGATAACACCCCTTTGTAACATGAGGATCATTTGTTGTCTGAGGTTTCAGTCATGCCAGGTTTATTTCCTCCCACTAGGCCCCACAGCCATTTAGCCCCAAAGAAATCACACAGAGGTCTATATTAATGATAAACTGATTGGCCCATTAGCTCAGACTTCTTATTTACCCTTATAACTTGTATTAGTCCAGTATTCTCTTCTTTGTTAGCCACATGGCTCAGTACCTTTACCGGCAGGGCAGGTCACATCTTGCTTCTTTGGTGTCTGGACAGGATTGGGGAGAAATGGGCTTCTTCCTTCCCAGAATTCTCCAGTTCTCATTGACCCACCTCTACTTCCTGTCTGGTTGTCCCACCTATACTTCCTGCCTGGCTACTGGCTAATCAGTGTTTATTTAACACATAACTGACAGAATACAGACAATTGTCTTGCACCACCCTTTCATAGTTAATAGCTACCTACAGGACAGTCAAGTTTGACCTTGAAGATGTTCCAGTAAAAAGAGACAGTAGGGTACATGTCACGGGGTTCCTTTTATGTGAGCTACCATCCACAGGACAGAAAGATTACCAGCCATGTGTGAAGATGGGGGTGATTATTAAGAGCTTAGAGATTTCTGTTTGGTGAATTGAATTGTCCTAAAATTCAATATTAGTTACGATTGGTCAATTCAGGATAATACTTACTAAGAACAAAGGAACACGAATACATGATTTATAAAGGTGAGTGTTATGGTATGTAAGTTATATTTCAATAAAACTATTATAAAAAGTAGGGCAGCAACATTTTTGGCACATAGGTTATAATTTTAGATTAGTTTTTGATTAGCCAGTGAAACTATCTACATCTAATTAAAGTAGTTAGCATTTTATATGCATTATTTTTCTTAATCCCATATTAAACCTATTACCGATTACATCATTCTCAACTTAGAGTAGGTGATTTTAGGAATTAGAGGAACTGAACAGTTTGCCCAGGGCTAAAAAGATCTAATGAACTTCATGCATATTTAGAATCTCACCCAGGTCAAGCCTCATGGTCATGCCTGATGTCACCCTAAAGGTTTCTTCCAATTAACACATGACTGAAGAGGAATGAGACAGAAAGAGAATTTCAGAAAGGACGCTGAGTCACCTGCCATCTCAAAATACTGTGGATGGGATAAGTTGGAAGTTGGTTGGAATTTATTGTCTAATTTTGATATTCTGAGCCCCCAAATGGAAAGAAAGTACCAGACAAAGCATGGGGTTGTGATTAGACAGAGGGTGCTACATGAGACTATTTGAATAGACTCAATCCAAGAAAATTCAAAATTAATCAGGAAAGAATACATGAAAAGTGCTGAGTTTTCCTGAAAACTTTTTATCATTGGTTAAATTAAGTAACTTACTTTACTTATCAAATATATTTGTTTTCTTTATGTCTGAGTTAGTATTTTTATCACTGTGAAGAGACACTATAACCATGGTAACTCTTATAAAGAAAAACATTTAATCGGGGTAGCTTAGAGTTTCAGAGATTTCATCCATTATCATTAAGCTGTAAGTGTTAAAGCAGTGGGAAATAAAAACAAAGGAGCAGATCCAAAGATAGATCATGAATTCTAAACCAAGAAAGTTCCAAAACACCATGAATTTAATGATGCATAGTGGCTGGTCAACTCTGAAATTTTTAGAGGGAGCATGTGTAATAGAAAGGAATGAAAAAGGTGTGTCAAAATAATGGAAGGAAGATTGTAGCAATGTGTAAAATTTTTTGGATATAAAGATTTTAAGAATTAATCTTAGGATCTGATGTTGGGAAACACAAAACTGTAACTATGGAAAGTGTGTAATGATGGAAAGCGTAGACTTTAAGTCAATGTGGAAAACAGTTACAGAAAGGTATGAGTGTAGACAGGGAGGTAATTAAGAACGTCATAGAAAAATACTGGAGGCAAAGAGAAAGGGAGGAGGAGGGAGAATGCAAGAAAAGAATACATGGAGTTACACAAAATGTGTTACTTACCCCAGTAAGCTGAATAACTTGTGCAGTTACATAAGAAAACTCCATCTCTCCTGTTTGTTAGCTGTTGTATAAAACACTTTCAGGAAAGCCACAATTTAAAACCATCTGTGTAATTGGAGACAAGCAGAATGATTGCTAAAATGAGACCTCAGTTTTCAAAATGATCTCCTCAGTCTGGAATATGGCTTCAGATCCCCTGGAACTGGAGTTCCTCCTGGTCGTGCGCCACCATGTGGGTCCTGGGAATCAAACCCAGGTGCTCTGAAGAGCAGCCAGTGCTCTTAACTACTTACCCACTTATACAGCCCCGGCTTTCCTTTTTATCAGATTATTTTATCCCAAAAGCAAAGATAAAACTAGAATACTACCATAACAATTGAACAGGAAATAATTACTCTACATTTGAGAAATCTTTAGGAAAAACTATAATTACTGCCTACCGAAGGAGCGACATCTCTGAGATAAATGGGAAAATCTTACTGGTTTTGGTGAATAGATAGTATTCATTGAAGAACTACCTTCAAAAGTACAACTCATGGGTAAAACTGCCTTAATCCTCAAAACAGACTATTAACATAATCATGTGTATACATATTAATGGTTCAGAAACATTACTAATACCAGCTTGTCACATATTTTACTTATATAGTCCAAAGTTTAAATAAATTATAGATTATTTGAGAATATTTACACAATGCTTCAAGGGTTTTTTTTTTTGTCCTTATGAGTTCAAATTTATATACACTTTCTCCTCATTGGTCTGTCATCCTACCCCTTCTTAAAATAAATTCCATTTGACTCTTTAATAAAAGGACATTTAAAGTTTCTCTTTAGGATTGTTTTGGAAAGATCACCTGGTTTTATTTTATTTTTCTCAATAGTAGTTGTTCTATGTTAATATCTTTCCCCTACATTTTCTCTATTCTCTTTAACCATTAATATATCCCCCACTTTCTTGAATATTCCTTCCTGAAAACACGTAACCAATTCAATGTTTTCTGAAGCCTTTCTAAGTGCTGCCATTTTAACTGTTTCCAGTGACAAAGTCAGAGTGGTCTGTTCTAGTCTTTACGGTAAAAGGGAGATAAATACTGCTCACTCCCTTGTGTCAGGAATTTTAATAATTTAAATCCAAGTGGCTTAGTTTCTGTTTTGTATTCTGAAAAAAAAAAAAAAAGCACACCACATTTCCTCTTCTCCCCTTCTGTATCTCTTCAGGAATGCTTCCTGTTCTGAGAGTTCAACATCCTGAGTGTCAAGAGCCCCTTGGATTAGAGAAGATTTTAAGCAAAGAAAGCAAGATATTCCCACAGCCTCATGACAGCAGCCTTGGAAGAGGATCTTAGATTTTTGGGGGCTAATCTGACTGTCTCTGGACATCAGAGTGCTCACCAGTGCCCAAGTGGAAAAGTGTCCCCTGGGAGATACAAAGAATCCACATTGAGTAAGAAGCCCACCACTTCTGCATATTTGACCTGATTAAACTGTCTGTGGTTTTCTTTGGCCTTTGTTTGTGCTATGCTGTTTCTGTAAGCTCCCTACACTCCACGGTTTCTAGGAACTTGTAAAACCAGTCCTGCATTGAGAATTTGAAAAGAACCAGGACAAAAGAATTTGTAGACACAGAGCAAACAGTAAATCCAGGAAAGGAAAGGACCCTGGAAGCCAAAAATTTTTATTCCTAAATCATGTCTTTCCACCCCACCCCCCAAATGAATGATTGTCCTAAGTGGCTTAAAACATAAAGAATGTCCTACAGGGGATGCTCTGTTGGAAATGAAATTGGGCACAATAATCTTTTTAAAAGACACTGCAGAAGGGACCAATGCAAAAACGTTAAACAAAACAGCATAGTTACACAAAAATGCATAATAGAAACCTCTTAAAATTTAATTATTAGTTTGTTGGAAAGTGACCCTCATTTATTTTCAGTTTGTCAAGCGTTATGTGTTTAGACACAAGAGATTTCTGTCATGCTGCAACCTGAAGTATGGCAACTTTACCTCTGGTCTCCGCTTAATATTCCACGCTGTAGTGCAGAGCTGCGGGCAGGCCTGATTTTCGCCTCATCCGGCTCCCACACGGCTAGCTTAGTCCCAGAAATAACAACACACAAATTGTATTCATTTAAGCACTGCCTGGCCCATTATCTCTAGAGAGTTAGTTACTGACTAACTCTCATATCTTGATATTAACCCATTTCTAATAATCTGTGTAGCACCACGAGGTGGTGGCTTACCGGAAAAGATTCAGCATGTCTGACCTGGTGGCTGGCTCCATGGCTTCTACCCCATTGCCTCCTTCCCAGCATTCTGTTCTGTTTACTCCACCTACCTAATTTTCTGTCCTATCAAAGGGTCAAGGCAGTCTCTTTATTAACCAATGAAAATAACACAATAGACAGATAACCCTCCTCCATCATTTCCCCTTTTTCTGTTTAAACAAAAAAGAAAGGCTTTCATTTTAACATAGTAAAATTACATATAACAAGACAGTTATCAAGCAAGAATTATAGTTACAATATTTATATCTATTTTATCTTTTATCATCATTAAGGAAAACT
Source organism: Myodes glareolus (assembly GCF_982192425.1). Lineage (NCBI taxonomy): Eukaryota > Metazoa > Chordata > Mammalia > Rodentia > Cricetidae > Myodes > Myodes glareolus. The sequence goes on along the minus strand of NC_142042.1, from coordinate 24,053,703 downwards.
ATAACTATAACCAATCATTCTTCAACTCCATCAAAGTCTTTAGAAGAATATAATATTACCTAAGCAAATAAGAAATAAACAACTTTCAAAACTCTAGAAATGACGGAGACATCTTGCTGCCTGAACAGTCACCCAAAGTTCCTCTGTATCATTGGGGCATCCATCTTCGGCCTTCAGGCCCATAGTATCCAGCAGACATTTCCACGAAGCAGGCAATTTCAAAGGCAGTTCAGTTAATATTTGCTGTGTCCTGCAGAATGTCTCACGTAGTCTTTCATGAATCAGGAACCCAAAAAAATCATCTCACCTTTAGGCAAGTTGGAGATTGTTTCTTATTTTCTAAGTGGACAGCAATATTATTAATTTTATAGACTCTTCCTGCTTAAATACCATATAAACACATGCTAATTATCTGTCTAATAACTTTTCAACTACTTCCTAGTTACAAGAAATTTTCCTTCATAGGCAAATTTGATAATATCAAAGGTATCATCTATCTGTTAAGCCTTGATCCTTCAATCTACATGAGAACCAAATCTTCAGTTTTAAATTTGGATGTTGGGAAAATGATTAATTGACCCCATTTTCATAGTATGTTTGGCTCTTCCAAGAAGCAAATATGGATTTTTTTGAGAAATGAGTGCATAGTTTAGCTTCCAAGATTCATATCAGTTAAGAATAAACAGTGTGATGATGCAATTAAAGATCACTACCAGAGAAGACAGTAATAAGTAAGAATGTAGAGATGAGAATGATCAGTTGATTTATAACATTGAACAATGAAGTGTGAAATAGAAGAACAAACCTTAAAATTACATAATTAAAAATAAAAATAATTTCCTTTTGGATTAAAACCTATATAAATATAGTACATAGAATTAATATTGGCAAAGAATTATAAATTCTTCAAAAGACTGCAGGCTGGAGAATAATGAAGAAAGGATTTTGAATTGGAAGATATGTAGAGAAGTTGCCAGAATGATAAACAAGGGACTGATTATGAACATCTGAAGAAAGTCAAAACATATTTAAAATAGTATGCATGCAATATATATATATATATATATATATATATATATATATATATATATATATATGAATTTCAGGAGGGAAACAGAAAGTGCAATATGGAAATGGTATTTTGTTACAGTTGAAAGTGGGCTAAAATTTTATGGAAGCCTTCATTCCATAGCAACAACCAGTACAGCACATTGTAAGACATAAAGATTTAATTAAGTAACTGTTTCCTTAGGCATATGCAATGAACCTTTAGGATGAGATAAATTTGAAGACGAGCATTCAAAGTAAAGTAAGGTCAAAAAGAAAACATTAAAGAAATTTAAGTTAAAAAATATTGCAAAAATATAAATAAAAAAGAAATTTTATGGCTATTACACAGAAAAGCAACTTCAGCTTAGAATTAGTCACTAAACAATATTTAATAAGTAGAAATAAATAAAAGCATTTAAAACAACTTAGTTTTGTAACATAGTGTTTACATGACATATTAAAATCATATCAAAAGGAAAGATTACAAAAATGCCTGTGAGGAATAAAGGAATGAACAACAGATACATTAATGAAAAGTTTATAAAATATTTTATGTAGACAAGTAAATAAACACAGAATGAGTTTCTAAAAATATCAAATTACATTTCTGTGAACTGATAAAAAATGAATGCAAATTGAAATGTAATTGTAGTTTTAGATGGTGAGATTTCTTGAATTATTCAGAAAAGGAATTCATGTATGGGATATATTAATTTCAGAGATAAACACAAAAATATTGTTTAAGTATTAAACTCTGTTCTAAAAACATATGAATGCTCCTTTATGAAGGAAAATGGAGAGGGAATGGATGTGAGGGAGAGCGGAGGTTGATGGGAGCTGGGATGAGGGAGGGAAGAGAAACTGTAGCCAGAATGCATTGCATGAAAGAAGAACCATTTTAATAAAAAATAATAAAATAGAGCAGTGGGTACAGTGGAAAATACAGCAGCATACAATATAATGTCCTCCAACAACAAGGCAAGACATATATAGCAAAAGGAATTAAGTCCCATGAACACAAAAATAATACAAATAGAATTTCACATATCTATAAAAGTCTTATTTGACTACATTTATGATTCTACTGTTTGTTATAATATAAAATATCCAAATGTCCCCAATGTTATAACACATTATTAAAAAGAAAAGTCTGGGAACTAACTAGATAAAACACTAGGTAATATTTAATAAAAAGAAAAGGGAATAGGCACACTAAAACCAGATAGCAGAATCAAGGAAGATTTTGTATTCTTCAATAAAACTGAGTTATTACAGATGAAACACACACTAATAATATAGGGAGAATAAACAAAACTATCATTGTAATAGTAAATGTATGCCTTTTTCATTAATGTTAATAAAATAATGAGAAACTGGTGAGATGGTTCAGTCAGTCAAGGTTTTGTGTGTAAGACATAGGATTCGAGTTTAATCCCAGGGACTCACATATAAAGACAGAGGCAGCACCACTCACTCGTAAATTACTAGTTCTGCGTATGGGACCCTTCGTGAAGCAGGGCCACAAGACCTGCTTAATAGAAGTCAGAGTTAGTACCCATTTTCTATCTGCTAGCTAGCCTATCACCCACCCAGTCCTACACACCAATCTGGTACTTGATGTCTGAACCCAGAGCTCCAACCAGAACTTCAGACCTAGAATTAGTAAGATTCTGAACCCTAAAGCTTAGAGTAACCCCAAGATTGACAACCAAACAAACACACTGCAAAAGAAACCAAAGAAACAGTTAGACAGTGGTGGCCTGTGCCTATAATCTCAACACTCAGGCTGGTCAGATCCTGGTCTACAGAGTGAGTTTCAGGACAACCAGGACTGTTACATAAAGAACTCTTGCCTCAAAAAAACCAAAACAGCAACCACAAATACAGAGAGAGAGAGAGAGAGAGAGAGAGAGAGAGAGAGAGAGAGAGAGAGAGAGAGAATCAGTAGCTTTTACACAGTAGTCTTAAAAAATAAAAAATAAATTAAAGTAACCCTTGAGCCAACTCTAACCTAGAAAGTGAAAGGCTTGTATACATACTAAAACCATTTTGACATTGAAAAGGGAAATCAAAGTGAACACCAGAATACAAAAAGTTCTTCCATGGTCAATGATCGGTAGGATTAATATTGTGAAATCAAAAACTTGTTATCCTACCAAAAGTAATCTACATATTTAATGCAACCAAAATTTCAGCACAAATATTTGCAGAAACTGAAAAATGTAATGTTAGACTTCATATAGAAAAACAAACAGTAGCTTTAAAAAATCCTGAATAATAAAGAACTGCTGGAGACGTCACCATCTCAGAATTCAAGTTGTATTACAGAGCTATAGTTGTAAACATAACATGGTACTGACATAAAACAGAAGCGTAATCATGAGATACATATAAGAAATTTCACCATCCTTACTAAACAGATGATTAGTATCTAATATTACACTGGTACACCATGTTATTTACATCCACTAGACTGACAGAATTTATGATAGGCTATGCAAACAGGGGATTCAAATTAGTACAATTATTTTTGAAAATAAATTTTATTTTTTTAATGTTTTACGCATGAACTTTCTGTCTGCTGCCCAGTGATTCTCCCTGTAGATGTTCGTTTAACACTGAGTACCCAAAAATCAGGACAAGACTGCTTAACGCCGTGTCGTTCTTTTATTGTTATTAATCAATTACACTTTTCGATTCTGAAACAAATGTTATGCATTTCTCAAACTCAAAACTTCTACCTTCTCTCTTGTGCTTAGTTTATAGAAATAGTCCACCATTCCTGGTTTAGTACTGTTATCCTGAGAACAATGACTTAAAGAGTGTAGAACCAACACATAGCACAGTGCTTCTTCACTAAGAAATTTTATGAAACCAAATCAATTAATTAAAAATCCATTGATCCCAATTTCAGAAGTCATTTTCAAAGGGGAAGAAATGGTGACTATAAACTTAGGTAGAACATTCCCTAGGTAGCAGGAAGATAGAAAGATGGGAGGGGCACCTCTAACTGCTCTCCAAGAACAGTGCCCTGTGTCGGAAGTAAGTTTGAGGGTACACTAGGGGTTCTTTTGATTATTAGTCTTTAAACCACTTTCTTCACTCGAGATGTCACAAAATTAAGTTTGTTTTGGTGGAATAATTCTATCTGTACACAAGGACAAAAATAATGAGATCTCATGGAGTGTAAATCCTTATCTGTTACCCACTGCCATATCATACGGTTCTGTGTTTTTTAATCTCTATATTATTTTATTTGTGATAAAATAACTGCCTTGCCCATGTGTGTGGGATAATTTGATCTGCAAATAAAATAATACAAATTAAATTTATATAAAGAGAATGGCACAATCTGTTATTGTCTTAAGTATTTGTTTTTAAGACAAATACGCTAATAATCGGTACTACCAAATTGGTACTAAGACATCACCCTGTGAACAGGTGGGAAGAAGGATCTTTGCACACCCTTCAACATAAGCTTCTGATGTAACCCATTTCATAAAGGAGCTGTGAGTGAGCTGTGTTAAAATGCCATGTCTTGGCTTCCAGAACATTATACTTGCTTATGCTGAAAATACATTTGAAAACAATTCTAACTCAGAAGCAAGAAAAAGACAAATAAAAATATTACTCCAAAAACAAAAATTCAAATTTCTATGAATGGAAAATTGAACAAGGTATAAATTTAAGCATTATGGAAATGCTTGGGCACCATATTCCACCAAGTGTTTTGATCATTTTTACTTTTTATTCATGAACATACATGGGTCTTTAAAATGGACTCATTTTCATTTCCCTGAGTCATGTTTGATAAGCACTCACCAAGCCTATACCGCCGTAAAATTACATCTTTAATAAAGTACAGTAGTTGCTATGCAAAGATTTAGAGCTTTTTCGGTGACACTGGAAGATAACTCATTCCCTTTAAAACTTCATACTGTTATACCAAACCTGACTCTCAGGTGCAATGCAAGGACCATGCTTCACTAGTAAAAAAAGAAGCATCGGTTATTTTATCTCAGAGATGGTTTCATTTTTTTCAACAAATACCAAAAGAAGGCCCAAAATGAATCTATCACCTAAAAAAATTAAGTAGACCTAAAGAGAAAAATTATCACTGTTTTCTGATTTGGGGCACAGAAGACACATACGCACAGAAGAATGTTTTGGGGGCCAGTCATTGCTTCCGCTTTGGATGTGATGTCTCAGAGGCTCTGGAATGGGGCACTAGGCTTAAAAGTGTTGTTCTCTTTGAATACTTAGGAGAGACTGGTAGATCATGAAAGCCCTTGGTGTAGAAGAGCTTCCCTGATGAGAAAATTAAAATGGAGAAGAGGTTCAAAGAGAGTTGAGCTAGGCACAGGAATTTAGACAGTTCAGATGGCTGGCTTCCCCCCTCCCCGCGCTACCCAAGACTGACGTACAAGATACACAATATAATGAAATGTCTAGGCAGATGTCTTCTGAACACCTTAAGACATTCTAAATAATAAGGAAAAAATGCTATTTTCTCACTTATTGTTTTACTTTTTGGTACACATGCAACACATCCTTATTTATGTCTAAAATAGTTCCTTGTGCCTTCTTTCCACAAACAAGAGTTTCAGTGGCCATGATGACACATCAAGAATTGCAAACATCTCCAACTCTGGAGGAATGCAATCATAGAAAAGAAAATTGTACCTTATTATACATTAGCATAATTGTTTGTGACTAAAAATAAAACTACATAAATATAAATCATATATGTGGAAATTATTTTTTAAGTATTGAACACATTGCTGAGTATCACAGTGAGAAACTAATGGCCAGCCTATGAATTACAGTATGACCACATGCCTGGCAGATGCCTGTGGTACATCCAAATTACTCCAGAGGAATTCAGCAAAGGTAACTGCTCTCAAACATAATTTCTAAAAGGACCCTTTGAATATCATAATGCTCTGGTATAGTTGACCTAAATTTAAATGTTTTGAATATATGGATTTTACAAAGACAAATAGTTCCATTAAGAGAAAACCATAGTATCAGTAAGTTAATCTTTTTATATGACAACAAACATGAGATTCCTTGTTGGCAAACATACATATATTCATGGCTCTCACTGCTTGGTTTGTTAGCAGTGTGAGAGAGAATGGTGAGTATAATAGTGTGGAATTGGAATTAGAGCCAAATAATAAGAAATAAGGGAGAGAATAAAATCTTGACAGAGTGGATATATTGAAGCTAGACTTTGCACCTCCCTTAAAAAAAAAAAACACATTTTATTTTAAATGTGATGTATTTTAGAAAAGTCCTTGATTAAAACTCACAGAATTATAAAGGGCATTTTTGGTCACCTTGTTCCATAATACATTGAGGACAAGGAGATACTTGATAAAATATAAGGGGCAGTAAATTCAGTACAAATTGAGGTAAATAATACCTTATGCATGTGTATAGTCAACCTGTGAAATTCATTGACCGAGGAGGTCACTGAGTCAAATACCACAACTGAATTTGAAAAACAGCTGGGTAATTTTATGACCACTAATAGCTTGGGGAATTTTGCTCAGCAAGCAGAGAAAATAAGGGTAATCAAATCTCTTGTTTCAGAATGGAAGTTGCCAACAGGGGCTTGTCCAAATCTGTGTTTTACCTTTGTCCTCTGGCGTGTCTTGTAAACACACACGTCAGACAGGCATTGTGATGGACACCCGCCTGAGTATTCAGCACTTTGTTGCTGATCTTCTTAGATGCCCGTGTGCCCTTTCACCTTCATCTGAAGGAAACAACCCTGTGCCAGCGGAGCAAAGGGAGGCAGATCAGTGCATAGCATGCTCCATAACGATTAGATGAATGCCATGAGTGGTTGTCTTTAAATATTGACCTCATAATGCTCAAATTTATGAAACTAAACAGCTTGGAAGTTTCTAGTAATTACATTTGGAGATGAGTGGGGTTTGACAGCAATATTCTTTATAGCACGATGAAAAATGGCTTTAGTAAAATTACCATACCCTTAATATTTCTTTATAAATGTGTCATATTTTTAAGCAAATGTCATTTACATTTAAACCACATTTCACTTTATATATACACTTGTTTGGATTTTGTGACATTTGATCTCTAATCAGAGTCACATACTACATCTGTGCATTTCAAGTTAATTGTACAATTTTCCCCCACACCCAAAATTTTGACAGAAAGTCAAACTTCAAGCCACCTGTAATTTAAAAATCCAAGATATATACCATTTATGTGATAAGATATGTGCACATATATTGTAAATAATCTTCCACATTTTGTCCTTTGATAACAGCAGATTATAAAAAAATGTTTTAGAAACTCAGTGTTTTTGAAGTCATTATTTTATGCACTGAACATACACCATATTTCACAAAACTTCCTGTTTTTGCATATAGGTTTCTTGCAATTTTTCACTCTTATTACTGTAAAGAACATACAAATGGAGGGCTGATTTAAAGTGAGTGCACTTTTATTCATATTGCCAATTATTTCATAGACACATTTTTCCTTTTATCTTTATCAATTTATGAGAATTTAGTTTTCTTCTATAATAAACAACTAAGATGCATATGTTTATGTGAATATATGTATATATAATTTTACTGGGAGGTAAACTGCAAAGAGTGGAAACTTTGGTCATCAGTTTTTGGCATCTTTGATTATTTGCAGTTTGAATATTTTTCTGTAAATTTTTGGCATAATTTTTTTGACGTTTTTGGTAGTTATTTTATAGCTTGAAATGTGATCAATATATAATTGGACAAAATGTTCAACTCTTGCTTACTAATTGCAAAAATATCAATAGACTAAACTTCCCAATTATGACAATAGAATGACTAAATGATGACAAATGCAGAACCCAACATCATACCACCTACAAACCCCTACACCTTCTCAGGGAATGTTTGAGAACAGAGGTGGGGAGATTCTAAGTGGCAGAGGACCAAGACAACTCCTGTGAGATAATGCCTTCTATATGTGACAGGGAGACACACCTATGACATCTCACTGTGATCTCAATCAAGATAGGTTTTCACAAACTTTATTTTATAGAATTTACTCTTTTGTACTTTTATCTCCTGTACTATTTTTGATGAGTCTTACTGGATAACTTACAGTTTCGCAACATATAATTGAACATTAACCACAGTATTTTCTAATTGGTTGATGGTGGTATGTAAAGAATCTCTTGTTTTAATTCATCTTTAAATAACCTTCAGAAGTTATTAAAATCAAAATAATCTTATAATACTTCTTATGAATTTTCTTGATAAGCTATACTATCATTTATACAGTTACAATAGCAGATATACAAATTCACTTCCAAAAGGTTACTTTTGCAAGCAGTTTAGATTCACAACAAAATAGGTGAATGAAAGATTTACACTTTCCTTAAATATTATGCATTCAAACAGTTTCCAAAATTATCAACTTTCTATATCAGAATTTTGTTACAATTAATGAACCTGCATTAACACAAACATATCACCTAGTATCCAAAGTTAACAATTAACATTAGAGTTTACTCCTGGTCTTGTACAGTCTCTAGGTTTTGACAAATGTATAATCATGAGAACCCAACACTGTAGAATTATACAGAATCAATTGACTGTTCTAAAAATTTCTTGCGTGACTTATTCGACTATCCTTTTATAACCAATCACTTAACAACCAGTTTTTAATTTTTATTTTTAAATTAAAAATATTTTTTTTGTAATTTTATTAAATTATAAAAAGTTTCCATTTACGCCCCTCCTCTCAACGCCCTCCCACTCCCCCCTCCCTCTCCTCCTCCCTCTTTGTCCCCAAGGGAAGTCAGGGTCTCCTGCCCTGTGGGAAGTCCAAGTTCCTCCCCCCTCACTCCAGGTCCAGGAAGGTGAGCATCCAAACAGACTGGATCCCAAAAATCCAGTATATGCAGAGGAAACCAGTCCCAGTGTCATTGTCAATGGCTTCTCGGAAAAAAAAAAAAATATTATCTGTATGTGTTTATGTACAGTACAATAATTCAATAGGCATATGCAATGTGGAACATCAAATTGAAGTGATTATATTATGCATCAAATATATTTCATTTATGTGTGTTGGGAAACTACAGATTATCCCGATGACTTTGAAATATATCATAGAGTTGTAGGTACCAAGTTACTTGTTATCTGATCCCAAACCTAATTCTTATCTAACTGCATTTTGGTACCTGTTGCATAACGATTTCCTTCCTTCCTCTATCCTACCCTCACACTGCTTTTTTAGTCCTGGTAACCAGATTTCCACTTACTTGTATTAAATTGATGTGAAGCTTCCACAAGTAAGCAAAAGGATACTGTATGTCTGTCCCTGACTTATCTTATTTAGCTAAATGTTCTCCAATTCTATCCATGTTACTAAAATTAAAGCATCTCATTTTTTTAAGGCTGAATACTATTCTTTTGTGTGTTTGTATCAAAATCTTATTTATTCTGCCATCTGATAGTAGACACTATCAGATAGTTTAATGGCGAATTAAACTAGGAGATTGTGATTAATGCTATAAGTAGCGCTACTTTGATCTTCATTTCCTTTGCCCATAGAGTCACTACCTGGTCACATGGCAGTTTCCAGGTTTGAGAAATTTCACTATGCCATCCATAGTGACTGCAGTTATTCACTTTTCTTCTAGCAGTGCTTGAGAGCTCTTTTCTCACTTTCTTCTTTTTTCACATATAAATTAAACACTTGCCTTTCCTTTCATGACTGCTTTCGCTCTATTATTGTTTTTTTGTATTTATCTCAAATAATTTAATTATCTGGAAATTTATTCCCTGTCCCATGTTATTATGTAGAAGTATGATATTTAACCCCCCAACTTAAAAACTTTCCAGCTATATTTTTGTATTAATTTCTACCTTTTTATTAATTTTATTGAGCTATACATTTTTCTCTGCTTCCCTCCTTTCCTTTCCCCTCCCTTTCATCCCTGTCCCATAGTTTCTATGCTCCCAATTTACTAAGGAGATCTTGTTTTTTTCTACTTCCCATGTAGATTAGATCCATTTATGTCTTTCTTAGGGTCCTCATTGTTGTCTAGGTTCTCTGGGATTGTGATCTGTAGGCTGGTTTTCTTTGCTTTATGTTTAAAAACTACTATGAATGAATAGATATGATGATTATCTTTCTGTGACTGGGGTTACCTCATTAAATGTGATGTTTTCTAGATCCATCCATTTGCCTGCAAATTTCAAGATGTCATTATTTTTTTCTGCTATGTAATACTCCATTGTGTAATTGTACCACATTTTCCTTATCCATTCTTCGGTCAAGGGGCATTTAGGTTGTTTCCAGGTTCTGGCTATGGTGAACAGTGCATCTGAACATAGTTGAACACATGCCCTTGTGGTATGCTTGAGCTTTTGGGTATATACCCAAAAGTGGTATTTCTGGATCTTGAGAGAGGTTGTTTCCTAATTTTCTGAGATATTGCCGTACTGATATCCAAAGGAACTGTACCAACTTGCACTTCCACCAGCAATGAAGGAGTGTTCTCTTCACCCTACAACCCTTCCAGAATAAATTGTCATCAGTATTTTTGAGTATTCTACAGATTCAATGAAATGCCCATCAAAATCCCAGTAAAATTCTTCACAGACCTTGAAAGAATGCTACTCAACTTCATTTGAAAAACCAAAACCAAAACCAAAACCAAACAAAAGAACAAAAAAAAAAAAAAACAAGATAGCCAAAACAATCCTGTACAATAAAAGAACTTCTGGAGGCATCACAATTTCTGACTTCAAACTCTACTACAGAGCTACAGTACTGAAAACAGCCTGGTATTGGCATAAAACAGACAGGAGGGCTAATGAAACTGAATTGAAGACCCAGATACTAATTGACACACCTACAAACACCTGATTTTTGACAAAGAAGAAAAAAATATAAAATGGAAAAAAAGAAAGCATATTTATCAAATGGTGCTGGCATGTACAAGAATGAAAATAGATCCATATTTGTCACCATGCACAAAATTCAAGTCCAAATGGATCAACGACCTCAATATAAAACCAACCACACTGAACCTCATAGAAGACAAAGTCAGAAGTACACTTGAGTGCATTGGCACAGGAGACCACTTCCTAAATATAACCCCAGTAGCACAGACACTGAGAGAAACAATTAATAAATGGGACCTCCTGAAGCTTTAAAACTTCTGTAAAGCAAAGGACATGGTCAATAAGACAGAAGAACAGCCTACAGATTGAGAAAAGAGCTTCACTAACCCCATATCAGACAGAGGACTGATCCTCAAAAAATATACAAAGAACTCAAGAAATTGGTCATCAAAGGAACAAAGACTCCAAGAAGAAAATGGAGTACAGACCAAAACAGAGAACTCTCAACAAAGGAATCTAAAATTGCTGAAAGACACTTAAGGAAATGCTCAACATCCTCAGTCATCAGAAAAGTGCAAATCAAAACAAGTCTAAGGTTCCATCTTACACCTGTAAGAATGGTCAAGATTAATTTCCACTTTTAATTTCATTGACATATGCCACCCGACTCTATAATTTCTATTTCCTAATCAGTTAATTTTGCTCTGTGATCCAGTAATATATGTTAGTTACTATATATATTTATGTCTATTAGTAGATACATATTTAAAGGCCTTATTTATATTTATAATTTTTGTTAAAATTTTTTAATTTCTTTTATTCTCTGATCTGTTTCTTTTACATCTCTTGGCATTTATTTAATTTTTCAGTTTTAACAGTTGCTAAAGGAAATATTCAACTCATAGAAAAGTATTTGGAAAAAAAGATTTTAATTGACCAACTGCAGATATTTACTTCAGGAGCTCAGTACCCTAACTTATTAGAGGACCTTGAGAAGATTCAAATTCCAATCTCTTTTTCTCAAAATGTTGACATATTCCTCAAGAAAGAATGGTGAACAAGTGCTTACACTAATGAATGTAATCAAATTAAACCAAAATTTAAAACCAAATGCTAGACACTTTTAAAGTCAAATTTATTAGCCGGACAGTGGTGGCGCATGCCTTTAATCCCAGGACTCAGAAGGCAGAGGCAGGCAGATCTCTGTGAGTTCAAGACCAGCCTAGGCTACAAAAGCTAGTTCCAGGACAGGCTCCAAAGCTACAGAGAGACCCTGTCTCGAAAAAAAAATTATTTTTCATTTTGTTTATTATTTTTCAGTGTACATTTCTTTATGTGATTAATGAGAGACTCACAAGTCCCTATGCCAAATCCAGTTCAGTCATTTTCTGCCTTGGTAGAGGAATCTCCTTCTCAGAGCAATTAAAGAACCTAATGCCTATTGTAAGAAAACATACTTCTCTGGATAATAGAACAGCTATAGAAGAGAGAACAAAACAGTTCAGGAGAAATTATAAACCGCGTACTTTGGCAAACTTTCTAGAAATGAACAAAGACCGAAATTAAAAATAAGCATAAGTGACATTGTCATTAAGGGTCTAGTAGACACAGGTGTGGATATAATAATAATTTCATCAGAATCTCGGTATAAAATTTGGCCTCTCATTCAGGATGCAAATGCTCAGTTTTTAGGGATTGAAATTTTATCTCTGGTAAGCAGAGGATGTGATTAGTCAAATGTATAGGGCCAGAAGTACAGAGAAGAATACTAAAGCAATATGTAGATAACATAGCAATGAATTTTTGAGGATGTGATTTGTTACAGTAATGGAATACTCAGATTAGCATTCCCCCAATCTTAAAAACAAACCTCAAATTAATGTATTTTTCTGGGAAATTTTTAGAAGAACAGTCACTGATCATTCAGGTTGTACAAGAACAGAGCACTACAGCTGCTGATATTTTAAAAGTATCAACAGCCCTACCTTTAAAATGATTGACTGACAAAGTTGTATGGGTTAAGCAATGGCCTTTAGCAATAGAGAAGCTGCAGGCTTTAGAACAGTTGATATAGAGGCAACTAAATGCTCAGCATATTGAAGAATCAACCAGCCCTTGGAATTCTCCTGTATTTGTTGATAAAAAGAAATCTGGGAAATGGAGAATGGTGACAGATATAAGAGCTGCTAATAAGGCAGTTCAGCCAGTGGGCTTTCTACAGTCTGATATTCTTTTGCCTTCTCTTTTATCTAAAGAATGGCCTCTTATAGTTATTGATTTGAAAGATTTTTCTTTACTACAACTTTACAAGAAAAAGACAAAGAAAATTTGCCTTCACAGGGCCTGCTTATAATAATTCTAAGCCTGCTAAAAGATATTAATGGAAGGTTCTCCTGAAAGAAATGTTAAATAGCCCAACCCTGTCCCAATATATTGTAAGTTGGCCATTGGAAATGATATATAAGCAATTTCCTGAATTTAAAGTTTACCATTATATGGACAATATTTTGCTATCTGATTCAAATGTAGATCTTTTAGAAAGAATGTTTGAAGAAGCAAGGAATGTGTGAAGAATTAAAGAAAATTTTCCTTGTTGGGGATTGCAAATATCTCCTGAAAAAAACATACTGAGGGGATTCTATTAATTCTTTAGTCTATAAAATAGTTTTACAAAACATTCGACATCGAAAGCTGCAAATTAGGAGAGATCAATTTCAGACTCTTGACGTCCAAATATTGCTAGGAGATGTTTACCATCTACAGTATTTTATTGGAATAAATCCTAATTAATTTAAACAAAACCTCAGAAGGTAACAAGGACTTAAATAGTCCCAGGGAATTATCAGCTTAAGCTAATAGAAAATTGACTTTGATTGAAGAGAAATTAAAGAAGGCACATGTGGATTATATGCATTCAAATCTTAACTACATTCTGGTCATATTACTCTCCATACATTCCTTTCCAGGAATTTTAATGCCGATGGAAGATATTATCTTAGAATGGATTTTTAAAATACATAAACAAAGTAATCAATTAAAAATCTATGTGGAAAAGGTCTCTGCGTTAATTCTGAAAGGAAAATTGAGACTTTGTAAATTAGTAGGAATTGACCCAGAAGAAATTATAGTATCTTTTAATAATGATGAAATTAAAAATTATGGGAAGAAAGTGAACCCTGGCAAAAAGCTTGTAGTGATTTTTTAGAGAGATTAACAAATATTACAAAAGCAAGAAAATTCAACTTATAAAGAGAGCTAACTAGATCCTTCTTCGCATTGTATGGGACACACCAATAACTAGAGTCCCTACATTTTATACTGATGCAAATAAATCAGAAAAGGCAGATTACAAATCAAGTAAGTTAAGTAAAGTAGAGCAAAGTCCTTATGATTCTGTCTAAAAGTCATAATTATATGATATTCTCATGGTACTAAGAGATTTTTAAAGGTCCTCTCAATAAAGTCACTGATTTACAATATGCAGAAAAGGGACTTTGCATATTGAAAATACTGAATTTATATCAGATGATACAGAATTGACTTCCTTATTTATTCAATTATAAGATACAACCTGAAATAGGTATCATCCTTTATACATAACACACATCTGATACCATATGGGCATGACACGTCCTCTAGCATGAGATAATGCAAAAATTGATCATTTATTGATTGGAAATGTGCTGACAGTCTCAGAATTTCATAAAAACATCATGTCAATGGAAAAGGTTTATAAAAAGACTTTTCCATCATGAGGCAACAAGCCAAGGAAATTATAAGGAAATGTCCTATTTGTTCTTCATACAAACAAACACCACTATCTTCAGAAAGTAACCCAAAGGGAACTCAAAGGAATGAAATATGTTCCATTTTGTAGAACTTGGAAAACTAAAATATGTACACCACACCATTGATACCTATCCAGATTTTCAATGGGCAGCTGCTTTGCGTTCAGGAAAAGGCTGATTTGGTATTCATACATTTGCTAGAAGTTATGGCCATTATGGGCATACCTGTACAACAAAAGATAGACAATGATCCAGCATTATTCTCTAATAAAATGAAATATTTTGTTGCTTATTATAATATAAATCATGTTACAGGTCTACCACACAATCCTACAGGACAGGCAGTTATAGAAAAATCAAATCAAACTTTAAAGGATATATCAAAGAAACAAAAAGGGATAGTAAATACTCCCCAAATTAGATTGCATAGTGTTTTATTAACTTTGAATTTTCTTAATACTAGTGAGAAAGGAACAATAGCTGCAGAGAGACATTAAATCGAAGAAAAAAAATCTACAGAATTTAATCAGCTGATATACTTTAAAGATGTACTAACCTCAGAATGGAAACCAGGATATGAGTTACATTGGGGAGGGGTTTTGTTTTTGTCTCCACAGGAGAAGAAAAGCTATGGATATCGTCAAAATTGATTAATATTTTATTTGAACAAGAGACACAATAGTTCATCAAACAGCATGGCCATCGAATTTAAACTAACCTATAAAACTAACTAATGCTCTTCATTTGATCAGACAGAACTTGCCAAAAGGGAAGCTCCCCAAAGTTAGGGTTAAGAAAGGGTTTTGTTTCTATTTTCTCAGGAGAATGAAGACATCCAGCTAAGGAATCTGAAGACTAGTGGACAAATGAGACATCTGAATGTGAAGGACAAATCATTCAGAAAAAATGTCACACAAAAAGAGTAAATTGGCCTATTAGTATAGCACATTTTCAACAAGATAAAATTTCATAAATCTTCCCAAACTTTTGTTTCTGTTCATCTGTACAGACATATAATGCAAATTATTTTTTGGTAATCTCATTTCAATTAAAGATTAAAACTGGCTATGGAGTTGGAGTGTGGTTATCTCTCTAAATTCAAGCATGCTTATTAAAGTGAAATTCAAAATCACTGTCTCATGTCAGAAGAGCCAGCTGATATGAGACAGAAAGAAAATAAAAATGAAAAGACTCTTTTATTGGTACTAATTTCACAATCTTTTGGTTTTTATATTGATTCTTTGATAGCTTTCTCAAGATATAAGATTTAAAAGATATATGTGTATGTATGTGTACATATGCATATGTATATGTTATGTATTTATACAGCATGCATATATATCTTGTAAAAATGTAAATATGTTTATTTTAAACTTTTTGTCATGATAGTAATGGTCATATATTAGTAACCAAATGTAAAAAAAGGTTTCCTCTACCTTTCTGTACATGGTTTTGGGTCTGAGTCTCTATCGGTTATAAGTAGTGAATCATGTACACCTGTAGCAGTGACCTTTGAATTCTCCAAAAGGCAAATAGCCCTCAAAATGATAATTCCTCCAGGACTATTACAACACAACTAAGCAAGCTGTAAAACACCACCTAAAGATCAGACTTGGACTACAAACTGCTCAGAACAATTTTGAGGTGGCTAGCTGAGATGATCCAGACTAACAGACTACTCTAGCCAGGACTGGAGACAAGCCCATTTCCCATTACACAGGATGGGGAACAAATAACACAGCTACCTCTCCCAAGAATTGACAATTAAACAAAATTTTTCTTTTCAGGATCTGCTAAAGATGCCATTGCCCCCAGATAGCAGGAAGCAAATTTAAGAATAAGATGCTCACTTTCTCAAGAGGTGGGGTGAGTGGTTTTTGGGTTTTCATTTGGTTACAGATATTTTTCATTGTTTAGGGGGATTGATTACAAGTTGTTATTGGAAATGGTCAGGAAAAAAAACTACAAAAAGGAAATTATATTCAAGGCTCTTGATTTGGAAAGAAAAAAGAGGGATATAGAAATGATAGGATAAAAAGCTAGATTGTTGAATCTACCTTTTAAAAAGTAGCTACTAGTTTTAAATGTTTTACACTGAATTGTATATTACACTTTTGTATATTGAATACAAATTTTGCATATTGACACAAATATGAGATTAATTTTATGAAAACAGACTATACATATATTTCTAATATTGTTCAAAGTATTGTAGCTATACAGCTCATTTAACAATGTCCTGCAAATTTCTAGTCCTTCAAAATTATTATTGCCAACTGTTTAGAATAATAGGGAGATGCAGGTTTGTAATTAGTCACCTATTACAAAGAACTTGTAGTCACATGTGTTTTCAAGATCAAACAGAAATATATTTTAAATATTTTTTGGCAGATCATTGTCAAAAAACACTTCAGAGAACTACAGAATATAGCATTTAAGATGTTTTAATGGCATAGGTTCTTTTTTTTTATGACAACGAGACTTGTCTGCTCATGGCAGCACCAATCTACTTCAGAGAAGATGATGGGCATTGAAGAACCTCCACATGAAGTTTGCTTTCATTGTGACAAATGTAAGCCACTGGACAAGAAAGTATACTTGCCTCAACTGCTGACAGTATGCTGTTCTAATTGGACAAGCAGAACACAAAAAAAGACTGACTAATCTTGCCTAGAGAAGGTGGGACAGTATTTTAAAAACTCTGCTTCATAAAATAGTCCGTCAGATATTCTAGGCCTGTAGGTCAAAGATAGATGCCCCAATGTTGCAGAGGAACTTTGGGTGACTGTCCAGGAAGCCAGTTGTTTCCGTCATTTTTCAGAAATTTTGGAAGTCATTTGTTTGCACTTCCTGTTTACTCAGTTAATATTATTTGTCTTGGGTTTCTGAGGTAGCTGAAGACTAGATAGTTATAGTTATCATTTTACTTGTTTCTGAGACACAGAAAAGAAATTCACTAAAGAAATGTAAAGTATGTAAGGCTGAGGAATATTAAAAGATAGTTTTGGAGAGCAATGCAACTTGTGACAAAAAGTAAATTATGTACAAGACTTTGAACTCAGAAAGACAATATAAATAACGGTGTGTTTTCTCTGACTTTGTCTAAAGCAAATGAACTAGACTTTGCTGGTGTACTTATTGTCTGTATATATTGTATATAATTATTGTACTTATTGTACATAATTTTTGCTATATTAGCCATAGCCTTTTTTTCTATTTTAGACAAAAGAGGAAATATCGTGATATTTTATTTTTATTTTAATCAATAAAGCTTGACCATCGATCAGAAGGTGAAACTAAGCCCCTGGATGCCTGGTAGTACTATCACACACCTTTAATCCCAGGATTTGGGAGACAGAAGCAGATGTATCTTTGTGTGTTCAAGGTCATGCTGGGCAATACAAGACCAATGATGAAAAAGATCCAGGGGGTGGTATCTCACACCTTTCATCTCAGTACTAGGGAGTCATTGGACCTTTAATCCCAGCACTAGAGGGGAATATAAAATGGGAGTAGACAGAGGCTCAAGGCTCAGTCTGCTGTCACCCAGACTTGGTAGAGGTAAGACTTCTCTACTTCTCTAGTGGCTTGGCAGTTTTGATTTTCTAATCTTTAGCTTAAACCCCAATATTTGTCTCTTGGTTTTTATTATTTGTGCTGCACTATTCAAGAAAAGAAAGCATAAAACTATTGATTAAAAAATAGGATGAATGCTGATCATCTTGTATCACATACAAATGATATGAAATATGGTTAAAGATACATTTCTACTTTAAAGATGTTTGGGAGAAGAATGATCTTTACTGCACATAAAATATAAAAGTATTATGCTATAACTGATGCATTATAAAAATCCTACAGTCTATTAGAAGGAGGAAGATGTGACTGAAATGAAGGTGACGTGGGGAGCCTTACACAGTAGGCACCAGAGTGTATTTAAATATTAACATCAAGATAATATAGTGGCAGCTGATTTGCAAAGTGTAAAGTGCCTGGCTCTATCCTGTCTCATGCATGCCTTCTCATTCCTTCTTCACAATAATTCTCTGAAATGGCATTGCTGTCTGTTTTACTAATGAAGAAACAGAGTTAGAGAAAAAATGATTTGCTTACCCTCAGCCACAGTTATTGAACATAAACACACATGGATCTTAAAATCAAGCTTTCCTGTTATTTATTTTACGTCTCATACCTAGGAGCAAATATTTCAAAAGTTTAACGTATGACTTGAAAGACTGGGGTCCTTCTTGGAAAACAGAGTATAGATAAAGAAGCAGTAACCCTTCTAGCTGAATAAACAAATGCAAAATAAACAGTAGATGGCTCTGGACACCATGCTAAGGACCCAACCTGTGTTTAAGAGGCCACAGAAAGTAAAAACTCTGTGATTGGAAGGTGACATGGGGAATACAGCATTTCCTAGGACTAGTCTAGCTAAGTGTGAAAAGTGAATCAGAGCTGAAAGAGAACGAGAGCGACAAAATAGAGATCATCCAACAGTCCAGGAGACTGACACCTGGAGACTGAGGATGAGACAAACGCATACAACAGATGGCCGAGATAATAAAGCAAGGAAATGGAAACGAGAAGCTTTGAAAGGCTTTAAATTCAGGAATCCATTAGTTTTTAATGTTTGGGGAGACATAAAAGGTCTCTAAGCAGAAAAACATCATCTGTCCATGTAGACTTTCAGTTTGCAGAGTAGGATACTTGGAGGTTTTACTTAGGGGGAAATGGCCACCACTGTGCATGATAGGCTTGTGCTAGGCTCCTCGTTATCACTCTGGCCCTTGAACCTTGCTTCTTCCAACAGGAGGCTTTTTCTCCATCATACATCATCACTATGACAACGTAGAGATAATCTACGGCCAGTGTACGCCTCATGGTGGTGACAGCAATAATGCTGCTTAGTCAGCTGGGGGAGGGGAAAACATGCATTTTCCTTGTTAAAGATAAACTGAAAAATTGGAAGGGGGGAAAGAGAACTAAAAATTAAATATTGCCTTCTCAAGGATGCAGAACAACTTGTGGCAGTGTGCTGGCAAGATCGGTGTGAGGAGACAGAGAGCCCAGAGGCAGCAGGCTTTGGATAACGCTGAAAATCACTCTGGGCATCACAGATGTAAAAATCAATTTTAAGATTAAAAAATTGAACTGGTAATTTTAACCCACACTGTATTGAGTTAGGTGGATTTTGTATTATAATTACTCTTATGCCCATCAAGTAAAACCTATAGGTATGGATGGAGCCAAAATATCACTTAAACATGACCTTTATAAAAGACCCTGACTCTAACCTGGAAAGAGTGTCTTTCTACAAATAATCTCTCTTTTGGTTTTTATTTTTCAGATCATGAGAAAAATCCAAGTCCTAATTTTTATTGACAAACTGAAGTATTAATATGATATATTCAAGCTGAAGACTAACCAAGGGAATGGGTAATGCCATAGGCACCAATTTTTAAATTGAAGGGCTGACAATGGTCATCTGAATATTTTAGAGCAAGGAATGTGCTGTTTAATTCTCTCCCTCCATCGCCCCTGAGCAGACTCGGGTTTTTCCTCAGCTAAGATCCCAGATTGCTGAATTCTCAGATTTACAGCTGTGCCTTGTAAAGAATTTCTCTTCCTTCCCTCCTGCTCAGATCAATTCCCCTTGGGAGCTGGTATCTTAATCATATAATCATTTGGGCTGGAAGGGCCTCTGCTGGCACACTAATCTATTCCTGTGAATCACAGTGGGATTGATTTTATTATTACTAAGTCATCCCTGATCGATGGGTGGGGGGATTTATCTGGAATCTCTCTAGTGACGGTGATCCTGCAGGCTCCCCTGACAGCTGATGCCATTCCCAACTATTCATATTGTTATAAAGTTATCTTTATATTTAACCTAAATCTTTCCTTCTGGAATCGAGACCCGTTACTTCTTGTTCTGTCCTCGTTGACTAATGAGAATTGGTCCCTCTTCTCTTGATAACAGACTTTAATGGATCTTGAGACAGTTATGTTTCCCCCCAGTCTTCTTTTATCCAGATAGAACATGTCCACTTGCCCTAACCTTCCCACATAGGTCTTATTTCCTGAAACGTTTATCATCTTTGTGGCTCTCCTCTGAACTCTTGGTATTCTGTCTATGTCTCTTAAAGTGGGATGCTTTAACCTAATTGTGGTATTTCCCTGGAGGTCAGACTCACAAAGCGAAGGCAGAAAAGTGGCCTTTGGTTCTTTTGCATGATAGCTAGCTCACGACTACTGCACTGGCATCTAGGAAACATAGGAGAGATAGAATGCTTGGAGAAAAGGTCATCTCAATGCCCTGCTAACTGTACAGGCTAGGTAGGGGCAAATGCTTAAGTATTGGCTTTTGTATATCTTTGAAGAGGTCATGGCAGCAAGTCCATTGCTTAATAGTTGGGTGTCATCGAGGCTCTGTGAACTCGGGTTAAATTCAGTGTCCAATAACACTGCTACTTTCAACACTTAGCAGCTAACAGTAACAACATCCAAATACACAAAACTTTAAGTTCTATATTCCGTCATTTTAGCAGTTATTAGCTCTTCTTGTATCTGAATATGAACAAAGAAACAAAAAAGAAATTATTCATAGAGATAAGCAAAGCATGACATTAATGCAATTTCTTATTTATTTATTTATTTGTTTGGTATGTGTGTATACCTACATGTGTTCAGTATATATGGCTTTGTGGAGGTCCATGATTGACCCAGATGTCTTTCAACTACTTTCCACCTTCATTTTTGAGATAGGATCTCTGACAGAACCTTGAGCTCATCAATTCCGCCAGTGTGACTACTCAGAGAATTCCATAGATCCTCTTGTCTCTGTCTCCCCAGGACTGGAGTCACAAGAACACAGCCATGCCTGGCTCATTGTAGGGGTTCAGGGGATCAGAACTCAGATCCTCAGACTTGTACTTTAAACCTTTTACCAACTGAGCCATCTCTCCAGCCCTCATCATTTTATATTAAAAAGGTAAAATCAATATGTTTTTAGTAGTTATTCATCACTTTAAATATTTTTTAAAATCACAATTTAAGATAATAATTTTTCTCTAAATGTCATTTCATTAAGATTTGGTTAAACTCACGGAATTCTGAAATGATAGATTTGGAAGTCATCTGAGAAATATCTCTCAGTAAATATTTAATAAATCCTAAAACCCAGAGATGTGAAATCAATTGGTAATAATTAACCTTCTAAAATTTATAAAATATTTAATTCATTGGAAAACCATAACTGTGCATACTAAGTAAGGGTCACAGATCTTAGTAAAAGATTATAAAATCAAATGTCATGTATGCTTCGTTCTTGAATGGCAGATCATTTGAAGTTCCAGGAAGACAATCTTCTACTCCCAGTTCTCACAATTTATTTCTGTTACAAAAGCCACTTCCTACTATTCACAATGAATTGCTTTGTTTTGTTTGGGGCACTATCTACATCAGACAAGAAAGAAATCTTTTAATGTTATACAATCAACCGCCACTCTCCTAATCTATGTTTTCCTACTTTTTATTATGTAAAAATGACAATGGAAAGAAATATTTTAGTACCTCCAGCTATCAACCCCTTTCCTGCAGCTCTCAGATCCAGTAGAAAATACTCCAGGAGCCAGAGCCAACATCACTCTTCCTATTAAGATTTCCTTGCTTATTTTACCACACTGCGAATCCACCCTAATGCTGGACTTCTGATGTGCTTTGAGTTCTACTCCAAGTTTGTATATTCTATACTATCCATTTTTTAAAGGGCCTTAGATTTGTAATTTCCAATAACATTTATCATGCTGGTTATTCATGGATAAAAGCATACTTATAAAATAAAAATATCATTCACAGTTCTAGAACTTGTTCCCAGAACTTGTTCTTTCTAACTTAGTATGCCTCAATAAGTGAACTAATGATTTAATTGTATTTAGAATAGGATTTTGGCCATTTGATAAACCAGTGTGGATGAAGAAAAGTTTACAAGGTCTCACCCCTAGAATAAGAGCTAAAGGCAATCAATGGCTCCTGGGGGAGAGCAAATAAGTCTTCTCCAGGGATGAGCCCTAAGATATGGGCAAAACCAAATTAACTCAGTAGGATGTATGTGAATGTCTCTGTGTGTGTATGTGTGTGTGCATGTATGGGGGTGAGTGTAACAGCAGTAATTACAGAAGTGTCAACAGAGGCTTCTGTCCGGCCTGGTCCTGCAGCCATTCAGTCCCAAAGAAACACACAGAGGTCTACATTAATCGTAAACTTGTTGGCCTATTAACTCAGGCTTCTTTTTAACTCTTATAGCTTACCTTAACCCATAATTCTTGTCTGTGTTGGCCATGTGGCCTAGTACCGTTTATCAGCAAAACATTCTCATCTTGCTTTCTCTGCATCTGGCTTCCTCTGTGGTGACTCTCTGGTTCTCATACTTCCTGCCTGGCTACTGGCCAATCAGCATTTTATTAAGCCTGCACAACTGACAAACCTTTACAGGGTACAAGACCATTGTCCCACAGCACTTCCCCCCCCCTTTTTATAAAAAACAAGAACCCTGAATCTAATCTCCTTTGTTTAGCTTTCTTCCTGACCATTATTAAGAACAACTTGTAACCAACACTCTAAAAAAAATCCATAATCCATATTTTGGGAATGCAGGCATAGATTTCTTGGCTACTTCCTGCTGATTGGGAGCACTGCTAAGCTTATGGGGACTTAAAGAAAATTTATAATTATGATCAAGTTCTGACTGGAGTATTCTGTGAGGCTGGATCATCTCAGTCAGCAGTCTTGAAATTGTTCTGGATGTAGAACATGGACATCTGGGTCATCGGCTCCTATCGGAGATTTCTCAGGGTGGGGGGGTCTTCCTTGATCAAACCTGATTTTTCTTAACCCAGAATGAATCCATAGCCTTTCATTTCCTGTGGAAATGAAAGCAAAACCTCTTCTCCAAAGTAGTATACCTTTTGATTTAAATGTTGTAGTCAAGGTATTTTTAAAATATATATGTTGGATTAATCTAGCAGCATTTATAATCAAATGTCTTTTAGCAGCTTTTGTTCCTTCCTCAGCCACCAAACAATTTAAATGCAACACAATAGCATATAGTAGTCAGATTCTCTGTGTATTTTCCATCTTTATGTGGCTTTATTTTAAACTCTATTTTTTCTTTTTCTTTTTAATTTTTGTTTTTTGGGACAGAGTTTCTCTGTGTATCTTTGGCTGTCCCAGAACTCACTCTGTAGACCAAATTGTCCTTGAACTCACAGAGATCTGCCTGCCTCTGCCTCCCAAGGTTGGGGTTAAAGATGTGTGCCACCACACCTAACTACTCTCTTTCTTTCTTTATTTTAAGGACTTTATCCTTTTACTTTTCTCTCCCAAGCCTACATACATTTTCAAACACACTGTAAATTAGAGGTTTTCTTCATCTGAATCTATCTTTACTGTGTATCTCTCTTTTTCTGACTACATGAGTCATTAATTTGCTAAGCTATATGGCTGGGATTAAAGCTGTGACTTTGACAGCTGGATCCACCCCATTCCTTAGCTTTCTAAGAGTCTAGCCTCATGGCAGAGGTACTGGTGGAAGCCACGTTTACTGCCACAACTCTAAGGCATTTCAAGGTCCCTGGTCCCTGCCACCACCAAGAAGCATGCTGTCAGTTATTCATAAACACCATTTAGTGTTTGCTGGTGGGTCCTCTTAAAACAGCTGCAAGGTTTTTCTAGCTAAAGCTGAGTCAGGAAGCCTCTCTTAAATGAGAAGTGGTAACTTCTAGCAAACAGAGCCCACCTGAGAAAATGCTTCTACCAAGAAGCTGTGATTATCTGTGTTCTTTTTGTGTCTAGAATTCCTTCCCAAACTCCTTCAGGTTTTTTAAAGTGGATTTAGTTGTCCACATTGGTGCCATTTTGTTGAAAGGCTGAGCATGTAGTTGTTATCCAGACATAGAGGAAGCAAGATGAGAATGCCTTGCTAATAAAAGGAACCAAGCTTTGTGGCTGACACAGACAAGAAGTATGGGCTAATGTAAGTTATAAAAGTTAATAAGGGCTGAGGACAATCTTTCAGACCAAACCTTCATCTGGCGATAAATGGAGATAGAGACAGAGATCCACATTGGAGCACTGGACTGAGCTCCCAAGGTCCAAATGAGGAGCAGAAGGAGGGAGAACATGAGCAAGGAAGTCAGGACCACGAGGGGTGCGTCTACCCACTGAGACGGTGGGACTGAACTAATGGGAGTTCACCAAGACCAGCTGGACTGGGAGTGATGGAGTATGTGATCAAACTGGACACTCTGAATGTGGCTGGCAATGAAGGCTGACTGAGAAGCCAAGGACAATGGCACTGGGTTTTGATTCTACTGCATGAAGTGACTTTGTGGGAGCCTGGTTTGTTTGGATGCTCACCTTTATAGACCTGGATGGAGGGGGGAGGACCTTGGACTTCCCACAGGACAGGGTATGTTGACTGCTCTTAGGACTAGAAATGGAAGGGCAAGTGGGGAGGGGAAGGAGAAAGGGGGGCAGGGAGGAGGTGGAAATTTTTAATAAATAAATAAATAAGAAAAAATAAAATAAAAAGTTAATAAGAAGCCTGGGCTAATAAGACAGCCAGTTTATGATTAACGTAGATCTCTGTGCATTTCTTTGGGATCAAACAGCTGTAGGACCAGGAAGGACAGAAACCTCTGTCAACACAGAAGGAGTAATGAATTTGATGAAGAGCATGGGATGATGTAGGAGGTTTTAGAGCATCTAGTCACATTAGAAATCCTCAAAACAGGGTAAAAATTAAATTAAAAAACTATAGAGTTTTACCTGTTCTTAGTATTTGAGACTGAGTTTAGATTGAATCCAGTTCTTTGATCCAGAGATTTCTGTCACTAAGTGCTGCGATTACAAGGATGGGCCACCATACCCAGTTTGAAAAGTCAAGTTATGGATACAGTAATGTGATAACTAGTATGTGTAAAGTGTTATCAGGTGACACTGATATTTCTACCCTAATAACGAGAGCACACAGGACACAATAGGGCATTTGGCTTTTTGTTTTGTTTTCTTTGTTAACAAGTAGCAAAATCACTCAAGTCATTACATTCTAGAACTCGTCTAAAATTACAAATCTTTCTCAGAAGAGAAGAACTTCTGCTTCCTTTTCATGGGAGGAAAGATCCTTCACAAACAGGGAAAGAAACACTCAGCCACACTAGTAGCAATATTGATGCCAACACGTGTAGCCTTGTGTGAAGGAGAAGCTTCTGTAAAAGCCATAGCCATGTAAGTCTGCACCTGCCAGTTAGCAGCTGGCCAGGATTTTCATGGAGTGAACAAAGGGGAGTGCTTTTAGGACTGGGAAAGATGGAAGAGAGGAAAAAATGTCTTTGGTTCCTACACATTTCCCCAAGTGGTCTCATGGTCCAGGTCAGAGGATTAGAGAAACTTCTTGAAGGTACCTAGTAAAATGTTACTTACCTCAATGCGCCGAGGAGTTATAGGGAGACCTGAAATTCCTTGGAGTCCACTAAGCCTTCACCAGCAACACAGAAACTTCTCTCCAAAGCATAAGAGGAGGGGGAAAAGCCTAGAGGAGAGAAACGGGAGAGGTAGAAAAGAGAGAGGCAGGGATGACAGAGGCGAGGCCTGGTGCTCAAAGGTAACTCCTGCAATGGAATGCTAGCTGGTGGCAGGGTTGTGAGGAAGTGAGAGTGTGAGAACTGGCTGTCTGTCTGTGAATTACGAAGGCTGTAATGAGAACTACAAAGCTGTATTACAAGTGCTGAGACTCAAAGGTCTACTAACAACTTGTTTTTCTGTTCTCAAAGTCCTTGATTCATGAAGTGAGTCTAACTGAAGTTGTAGTGATAGTTCCAGCTTAGAAGCAGCTCAAACCAATTCAAACTATTATGTTGGGAATTTGTCAGCAGGAGAGCCATGCCCTTCCCATCTGTACTATTTTGATTAATCTTTTTATCACGATAAACTATGAAACACCTAAAGAAGCAAGGATATTTGACTCTTAATTAAGAAAAAGTTCAATATATACAGATATCAAAACAGAATCTAATAAAGAGGCAAATGTGTTAAAAAAATCTAATAGATCATTTACTTCAATAAGATAACTTATTTAAATAATGGAGAACTGCAGACAAAAAATCTGAACCATATAAGGAAGAATATCTACATTTGTTTAAAGGGTTTCCTGAAAAACTGACTTTCCAGAGGCAAGACCTGAAACTTGTAGCAAAGTGAATGTCAGTTGCAGAGTGACTCTGAAAAGCACATAGCTCTGTAGATTTGGGGAAAAACTGAAAGTGAGAAGCGTACTTATATGAAAGGTTATTTGTTTCCCTGGTCCTTTCACACAAAAGTTGCAATTGTGTGATGGCAGAGAAAAGATAAAACTCATATAGAAAGTTCAATAACTTGTGGTCAGGAATTTTCGGGCAAGTTGGCAGATATCTAGGAGAACACTGGAGAGAAGAAAGTCATAGTTGGGGCAAAAGTTCTGTGAATAAATAATGTTCGCGCCGTGCCCCTCGTGACTTCTGGATTGTTTGTGATTGAAGAAGGCTGCAAACATTCCTAACTGAGATGTGAGATACCACCAATAGCAAACGTAATGACTCAATCATAGAAAAATTAACTTCCTGGTAAAACAAAATATTAACATTTCTTAGAAAAATTGTACAAAATCTAGCATTTATACAACCAATACTCACAAGCTGAATTAACTGTTTTGTGAGGACACATCACAGCAACCGTGTCTACATCATGGGTGAAAGGTGCTATATAGAAGAACCTCAGAGGACACAGGTCACAGAAGGAAACAAATGTGTAATCATATTTGTACTAAATTAAAACATTTAAATAGGATTAGAAGTAGCTGCAAGGAAACAGTCCTAAGAGTGAGAGTAAAATTTACCTTTAGGAAGTGGCAGAGGCTAAAATGATGTTTCTTTATTGCATCATTTTCTCTTTCTTGATATGAGTGCTGATGAAAAGGATGTTAGCTTAAAATTAAACAGCTTGTGCATTATTTGTGAATATTAGGTGACCACAATGTTATATGGCTTGACATAAATTTTTTTATTATTTTATTTGTTGTATTTTCATTTTAATTTGTAATGTTGCAATCATGGCAAGTAGTGCATTTCTGATCTTGCATCTTGGTCTATTGCCTGGCAAGTGGTAGACAATGCGATATTCCCTCAAGATGCTGCTCAGTGGCAGTGAGCAACAGCTTTTTGTCAGCACATCGCCATCACTATTCCATAATGCACTTTATTGCTAAACTGTTCTTTCCCATTGGCTAGATATCCTAAATTAATTCTTTCATTTTTACATCCCATATGAGGTATTTAAATTTTTCTTTATTTTTGAGAATTCATACATAGATACAATGAAATATGATCATATCATTGCCGTTTTCCTCTCCAGCTCACCCCATGATTGCCCGACATGCCTCTTTCTGCCCTTATATCTTTCGTGGTTGTTTTTATAACCCTCTGAGTCCAATTAGTGCTGCCCAGATGTGTAGGGATGTGGGGCTACAGACTGGAGCCTAGGAAACCTATTAGTGGCCATATCCTCAAAAAACAATGATTTTCCTTCCCTAGCTCCTCCGTTGTCGGGACCCCTGCAAGCACAGTGGCTGGCAGGGAAACGATCTCTGTGAGGTGAAGAATGAAATCTGATTGACTTCATTTTTGCAGGGGCTGGGCAAAAGTTTGCAGATTCTGTCCTTATGGGCCACCTTTCTTACATATTTAAGCAGAGTAAAATCTGGGGGAAAGTCTCCTGGTGACAATTGTCATAACAAACTTCAGAGAGGGCTACATTGAAACTCCTTTGCAAAGCAGCAAAGTACTTGTGACCTTTCCACTAAGAGTGAGTTTTAAGTGACAAACAGATCTCAGGGTAAGGGCCCAGGGAGGGATGATTTGTGATAAGTGTAAGGATAGATTCTACTGATGGAGAATGCAAGGTCCACCATTCTCCTTTCAGAAGGATGAGTGCGGCGCGCATCCTGTCCGGCAGGAATGAACGCCACTAAAAACGAGAATTCCTTCCCTGGTCACGTCTTTATTCGGAGCATTCCGTTGAGGAAAATTGGGGGAAGGGAAGATAGAGCAGGGACAAGAGAAAGCTTAGAGAGAGGAAGTAGAGTCCAGAGGCAGCTGCTTTTAAACGGTGGAGAGGCTTGAACGCTGTCCTGATTGGTTAATGCCATTTTGCTGGTCTGAGCATGTGCAAGCAAGGGTGTAGGCAAGGGTGCTCAGCCCCACATGGCTGAGCCAGGTATACCTCCAAACTGCAGGACCACCTGTGCCTCCAGGTGGCTCCCTACAGATGAGTTCTAGTCACTGAGAGACTAAGCTCAGGATTAGCGCCTAAGCAACGCTCAGGATTTTGAGAAATTCAGAACTTTTCAACAGGATTATAGTATTGGGCATGATATTACCTCCTGTGGAGAAGGCCTCAAATCCAATTGGAAAGTTCTTAGTTTCTCCATGGTCATCAGGCCATTGCTGCAGCACAAAGCAGCTCTTGGTGTCAGGTCAGCATTTGCAGCATGCCATGTCCAGCATCGGGCAAACCTTTGGTGTCTTTTCTCCCGCAGCAGCCTGCAGAACACCATGTGCTTCAAACCTTTAGCTCTGTCTGTTTAACTTGGAGCACAAGTGAAAACCAGGAACTAAAAAGGAACGATTTTTAGGGAGTGGGGACTTCTTAAGGTAGAGGGTCAGAAGACTGTAGGTAAAATGAATGTATTGAGGTGACATACTAGAGAGAGAAAGGCTTAAGCAGGGAAGGACTTGGGGGTATGGGTGAAACAGGTTAAATGGGAGGGCTACTCCAAAGAAAGGGGTGTGAAGAAAATGAGAGCCTATTATCTCACAAGGCATTTTTTTAAAGAAAGGAGGGATAGTAGAACACATATGAAATGAAAGAAAAGGGGTGAAATACTGACCATTAAAGATTAAGCAGGGGTAAGTGTGTGGGTAGAAAAGAGAAGGAAGTAGTGGATGGGTGGATGTATTAACCAAACCTAAGAATCTATGGAAATGGCTTAAAGAAACCCACTAGTTAGTAAATTAATCTCAAATACAACTTTAAAACTCTCTTTCTCTCTTCCTCTCTCTCTCTCTCTCTCTCTCTCTCTCTCTCTCTCTCTTTCTCTTCTCTTCCTCCCTTTCTGTCTCCCTCTCTGTCTCCCTCTCTGTCTCTGTCTCTGTCTCTGTCTGTCTCTCTCTCTCTGTGTGTGTGTGTGTGTGTGTGTGTGCTCAGGTGGGTTTGATGAATGAAGAACTATGTCGGAGCTGCAAGAGCTGTGGAAGAATAGGTCAGAGAGAACCTTCCCTGATGTCTCCTCTTTCCTTTGGACCTAGAAGAGGTTTTTTACTGCCTTCAGGCTTTTGTCCTGTCTGCTTTCTATATTGGCTATATTCTCAGAATAGACCCTTTATTAAACATTCTTTCAATTACCATAATTTGATTATGTCCCTTTTCTTGTGAAGCCTTATCTGTCTGTCTCTATCTTTCATCTGTCTAATATTTATCTATTTATCCATCTCTCCATTCACTTTGAGGTATATACACACAGACACAGAATAAATCATACTATGGTCTATGTCACTATTCAAAATTCAAAGGAAGCTAAATTAATATATTCTAATAGAAACACTTTCTAAAATCTACTGCTAAATAGTGAATGAACAAGTCTGGACTGATATAATTCCAATCACATATTTTATTTTAGATCATATAATTTATTATATAATTTTGAGTAGAATAATGTTTTGATTTGTTAGCTGGTGAATTTCATTATTTGTTTACACTAGTTTTTGGGAATTCTGTGCTCTAACCCCAAATGTTTAAGGCCTGCCAAGTTCATTCATTCATTCAAATGATGTTCATTTTAAAGCATATTATATTCTAGATACTTTGTGGAAACTTGGACAACAGTTATAAACTATTTTTACACAACTTACATTATAGTACTAAAAACAATAAAACAATAAAATCCTAGATTCTAACATCTATGTATTATGTTGAGCCAACAAGAACAAACTTTTAGATTTGGAAAATATCACTAAGAAACTAACCTAGCCACACACCTGAGAGACACAGTTGTGTGCGTATTTTAGACAGAGGTATCTAAGGCTTGTCAGTGGGAGTGTGCCTGATGGGCTCACAGCCCTGTTAGGACACAAATGAGCTTGCAGTTGTGTGGACAAATGGGCAGAGGAAAAGGCATTAGATCATAAGGATGCTTTAAGAGCTTGAACTATCGTCTGGTAATGGAAATCCTCTGCAGGTGTTAGGCTGATGGTTAACAAGACCTGCTGCTCTTTGGTGATGATTACCCTGACTCCTGTGTGACAAGAGGATAGAGAGGAAGCAAAGTGGTAACAGATTCTTTCCTTACTCAGGTGAGACTGGTCTCCAAACATACAGACAGCATAGGCAATAAGTGGTAACAAATGGATTCAGATAAGGCACACAGTCAGACCCCAATGAGATTAAAGTCAAACATTAGATGGGGACACCCTTCCATTTCTTGGTAGAGGCTTCTTTAGGTGACATCACTCATATTCAGTCCTGACCTACCTATATTACCTAATGGACACCCAGTGGTCAAATAGATTTTAAGATTGGGACATATTATACAATTAGAGTCCCACCATGAAAAATAGAGTTTGTTTTTCTTTTCTATCTGCATTTGAAGAGGAATTACATCTGCAATATTTATATGAGTAATATGTGTCTAGACTTTGAAAGTGGCCCAGAAGTTAATGTGTATCTGAGGGGTAGACAGTGGAAGTTTCCAAGGGTTTTCAG
This sequence comes from Myodes glareolus, assembly GCF_982192425.1. NCBI lineage: Eukaryota > Metazoa > Chordata > Mammalia > Rodentia > Cricetidae > Myodes > Myodes glareolus. The sequence goes on along the minus strand of NC_142042.1, from coordinate 24,022,133 downwards.
TTATCACTTAGTACCCAGCCCTCTGTGTCCGTGGGCTCCACATCTACAGATTTAAATGCTGCTCACAGCAGCTTACATGAAGAGGAGACAGTGAGAGGAGACATGTTGAGGGACTGGAGTAGGAAGAATAGCACTAGGATACACTGAATACATCAGAGAAAAGAGTTAAATAGTACCTGGATTGAAACCATACAGAACTCAATGATTTTATCATTATGCCTAAACAATGCTATTTAGTGAATATTTATTTACATAGTATTTATATTGTATGAATTATTATGACTAAGGTAGAACTGATGTAAAATGTGTAAGAGGGTGCATGGAGCTTCTATAGAGGCAAAACACATTTTCATAAGTGATCTGAGCATCTGTGGATTCTACTGCTCTCAGAGGTCCTCACACGAATCCTCCAAAAACATTGAGAGACGGCTGCTGTTAGACTTCAGTGATTTAGGAAGAAAAAGAAATATCTGAAAGCTAACTGCACTTGTCGAGAATGTGTTGCAGCATTTTATTACTAGACAACTTTGCTGAAAAAAATTAGTATTCTACAATGAATGTCATGTATTGTGCTGATTTTAATATATTCCAAGTTCTTAGATATTTTTTAAAGCAGAATGTGCTTCAAATTTTGCCTCATTCCCTGCTTTTCTCATTAACTCTTAAGCCCTGAGCATCCTGTTTCTATTGTACTTGTTGCCATTGACGGAGGTAAAGTAGCTATTAAGGATTTCAACTCTCACCTCTTTTGGAGCCTGCTTTTTCTCTGGTCCCTAAGTAGTCAGCTGCCCTTCCTATGTCGTGCTTCGACTCCATAATCACTTCAAACCTCTGGCTTGCTCTCCTCTACATCCTTTGCTGATGGTATTCTGTTATAGCTTTCGCATTTTAAATGTCCCCTGGATTCCCTTACTAATTATGTTTTTTTCTGCAAGGACCATTTTTAAAACTCGTTTGTTCCCTTCAAATGATTGTCTTCCTTCTTTTGTTCCTTGACTTAAAAAAAAATCTTCTTCTTAAGTAAGCAGGGAAGAAATCTGAAAAACAATAAAGATCAGACATTTCCAAGGAGAAATTCCTTCTGTTTTTTTCCCTTTGTTATAAAATACAGGCATTTTGTTTTCTCGAAGGACAATTCTCCCTTTGGTAACGCTTTGCAGTCTTTAGGAAACATTTTTCTGTTTTTCTCATTTTGGGCCTCCCACAGACTTAAGCAGCGAACAGAAAATGTTCTTACATTGGTAAAGGCCCTGCAAGTTTCATAGTGATGGAAACAGTAGAAACCCATTTTTGAGTGGTTTATAAATTACTTTAACGTGAATTGTGATTCTTTTTTCACTTAAGATGCCTTCTAGGTTCCTTTACAAAATTTTAGCAGGACTGTAAAAGGAGAATGAAAATGATCCAAGGAGAGGCTGTTGATGCAGGAAATTCTACATTTCAGCCACAATATGGAGAACATAAGCAGACTGCAAGAAAAAGCAAGTAATCCAACAACTTAAATAGATTAAAATATTATGAGCTTCAAGAGCCTTCCCAAATAGTTGGCAGATACATAGTCTTATCCAGATCAATTATCTTGGTTATGGATTTTTTTAACCTTCTGTAGAGTCATTTAGTTCACCTAGGTGCCTCTGGAAGAGCTGTGTTATGACATCAATGAATAGGATTCAAAATAGGAGTGAAACTATAAATTCTATGGAAAGCCAAGTAAGAAGATGTACATGTTTATAAAAACTTCCCAAACTACATATGATTGCTGAGTGTTACCTTCCAGGGAATAGATGGACACCTATTTTTTTGCTCGTTTGTAGTGTGAGAGAAGAGGGGGCTGTGTGTCTATATTATTTTGAGACCCTGTCCTTAAACATTACCATCTCTCACCATCTGCGGTCACTGTAGTAGAAGGGCCAGTGTTTATTGGTTACTTCCAAGTGCTTGCCTGTCTGTCTTACTATGTGAGTTTTTTTTTTCATTCAGTTCTCATAACAATCCTCTGAAACATATACTCTTAGTCCCATTGCCATTTTCAACAGGATACAGTAGAGCACACTGCATAAAAACTGTAATCTCAAGCCTTAACATCATGTCTTAGAGACCTGACTCTTGTATCTTTGTTTGGAAAAGCATCTCAAACTTGAGCTAAACTCCTGATTCTTATTTGGGCTTATCTGCTTTTCATTTCATGAGGAATTCCATTTTTCTAGTTGTTCAGGTGGCACTTAACAAATGCCCAACTCTTTTACTCTCATGATGTAGCCTATTAGAAAATCTGGTCACCTGTCTTTATTTCTCACTAGAGCATCCTGTGGACTTCATGAAAACATAAGCCACGGCACACCATGTGATTTCTGACTGTCCACAGACCATGAAATCTAGAAGAATTTAGCCATGAATTTGCAAATGTGTTCAGAACAAAATCTCTTGATGCAGCTGAATCATTTGGGAGTGTTTCTTTCTCCCAGTAATCCTACTGACTGATCCTCCATTTATTTTATTAGCTGTCATCATTACTTTATCTGCTATTAACTTGACAACTTGCCATCATTGGGAATAGAGAAGGCAAAAAAAGGAAAAACCTCATTTTTCACGAAACTCACTTTCTGCTGAAAAGAAGCAGACAATTAAAACTAACCGTTTGAATGTATTCCAGATGTTAATATATTCCTAAAAGTGTTGATAACCAGATGGGTGGGAGTCTTTGAAAAGTGGCCAATATAAAGTTGAAGCTTGAATAGAGACGAGAGGGAAGATAGACCGAGCCTCAAAAGGAGACACTCAACAGTGTGCTTCTGCTGACCTCTGATTTCTCTATTTTTAGCTACACAGCGTGTTCTATATTGGGATAGCTTCTTAACAGCAATAACGTCCTGAGGGAAAATGTATTAGCAATTTTACATCTATTGTCCTTAAAATAAAAGCCTCTTGATTGCTACATGCGGAAAACACTGGTTTTTAAAGACTTTTTAGATATATAAAACCATATCAAAAAGTAATGTGGACCAGTTTATTTATAATATTTTTGCAAACTGAATGTCCTAGTAATTAGGCTGCATTTCACCCTAACATGTGACTTTATTGTGTAAATTTTGGTTGTGCATTTTCAGTAAGGTATATTTTCTCTATGTATAAAATAAAGGATATTTAGGGACTACAATAAATACTAATATCTTCATCTCTATGTTGCTGCAAAGGATTATATTGTACTGTAAAATCTGTAGTATCAATTTGATTTTCTCTTTTATGGGCTAACTCTATTCATATATATATTTTTTCAGCATGCAAAAAAAATGTTGCCAAGAACACTTGCCTTACGTCCTACATCTCAGCATATGCAATAAAATAAGAAAATAATCTCTTTGCTTCCACAAAACTGCAGGAGTTTTCTCAGATTTCAGCCTTGGATCTTATTCCTGTCTCTGAACACTTATTATGGCAATGATATGTATTCTCCCCAGTAGCTTACAAATATCTGCGTTGTGGTCAGTTGGATCTAAACGTGGACAAAGAACAAGTGATGTTTTGTCTAAAGGAAACCAATTACTTTTGCAAGGAGTAATGGATGCAAGTGTGTTTATAGAAAATACTATTTCCTGCTTCCAAAATGTTAATTGTCACATTATCATTCCCTCATTCTCTCCCTCCACTTCCCATACACACACAGAGGCACAAACTTTTAATAGTAGCATCAAGTCTGTGTTATGATTCAATTATTTAAGTCCCTTGGATCTTTTGTCTTTATAGTATAAGAAAGAAAGACTGGTGAAGAAATTTGAAAGTAGTTTCACTGAAACTTTGAAAACTGCTTATACCCTTCTCCTATTTATTTGATCCTTTTACTTGAGAGCCACAAACTATGGGAACAATCTTGGTTATCTTCTCTTCTACTCTAGAAGACATCATACCCTGTCAAATATAACTCCTGATTTTTTTGAAAACTTTTATTCCTTTCGACCCTTATTTTCTTCTATTACCAACCTATCTCAATATCTCTCTTATGTGTACCATCATTCCAAATTCTGTGTGGTGTTTAACCTTGGTAAAGTAAAAGTGTAACACGTGCTATGATTTATAACTTCATTTATAACTTGAATACATTTGATTTAATAATCATCATTGAGCCCCTAACTGTCCTAGTCCCCAACAAGTCCCGTGAACAAAAAGACACTACTTATTTTTATGTCTTAGGGATTTCATACAGACTGTTCTATTATGGTAGAATAAGAATTTTTTTTGTAATTGCTTTGTTAAAAGCTATTTCTATGCATCTATGCATGATAAACAAACTATTTTATTATATAGTATTTTTATTTTGTTTCATGGCATTACATACTATTTTCTACAAAAGCCTCGTCTTAGCTCTCAATTCCGAGTAAATTTGTCTAGATTTTATCATCATTTTCCATGGGAGATATGAATTAGAAATAAGATGATCATTTTTTATTATCTTTGTTATTTATTTCAGAGGCATAATCAAAATTAGATCAACAAACCAATAAAAATAATAAATGGAGGCAAAGATTTTTTTTTTACCTTGCTTGCTTTGCTTTAGCACTGAAGCTTTAGTCTATCCAGGCTAATGGGGTTAAATAAGCATCCTCCACAGCTACTCCAAAGAGCTGTGAAGAGATTTTAAATTTCATCCCAAACAGAATTTAAATTTCGTTTTTCTTATATAAAATTTTGTGACAATACAACATTTAAATACACAGTTTTATGAATTAATTTTGAGCAACATATATGTTTGCCCACCATTTCAGTCAAAGTATGTCATATTCATTACATAGTTCTATCAAAATTCATTTTTATACCTTTATAATCTTTTCATTATCCTAGAAGTAAGTTTTATTTCCATTTTTAATCACAATAGCTTTATATTTTCTGTTAGCATCCTCCTTTGGCATATTAGTAAACTTAGATTTATTGATCTGAATTCTACTTTATGACATTTGGAGTTATCCTTGTAAAGAATGAAGACAAGATTAAGAAGAGAAACAAGTATACAAGTAAAAGACTCTCTCACATACCTCTTGATGCTTCAGAGCCAACAATTGCCTGCACTGTGGAACACTGAAGTAATACTTCAATATAGGAAAGAGGAAAAGATGAAATATCAAAGTTACCTCTCAAAATCTACTATGATATATGATTATGTCACTTATATATGTCAAAGACACAGCTCAGAATTCGGCTGATTTAGAAAATAAAGAAAAATGCAATAAAGGATGTCTGCCTAAACATGAGTTCCAACAAGGACAACAACAGACATGCCAAATGGATAGGGAAAAAAAATGAGGCCTCAACCCGACTCAAAGACCTCCACATAACTAAACAATGCCGAGAAACACTATTCCCAAGGCAAAAACACACAAATTGGTGATGCAATGCCCAATGGTCAGTCCTAAAAATATACATGCAAGTAATGCTACACATGCTGAAAAGATTAATTTAAGGAATATATGTATTCTTTAATATATATTAATACATAATATACATGCATTATAAATTTATGCATACATATTCACGTGATAACAATAAAAAAAGAGTCCATGAATTTGCAAGAGAGCAAGTTGACCTGTATGGGACAGTTTGAAGGAAAGAGAGGGAAGAAACATAATAATAAAATAAATATAATAATAAAATAAAAATATAAAGAAATAAAAATATTTTTTATGAAAGGGTGTCTGTATAAAAGACCATGAAAATTCAATCAAAGCAAAGAAGGAAACGGAGTGTCACTTTACTGACAAAGGACCTTGACAGTAAGGTCAGCATAAAGCTAAGAACCACCAGAGGAGAGCTGCTCCATCCCGAACATGTTGAGACACACAATGTTAAAGCACAGAAATCAATTACTCTCACAAAGGAGCGCTACCTCCCCAAGCGGGACAGCTGTCCCTTGTGTGCTTATATCCACACCAAACATGAAGGCTATGGGAGGGGGATGGAGATGCTCCAACCTTCGTCAGAAACCAGCATAGGTATTTCTCCACTTCTGCTTGGCATCAAAATATTGCCAGGATTCTCTAATGTGACATTAAAATATCAGTATCGTTCCAGATGAGAGTTTAAATTTCTCTCCAGACAAGACAGTGCTCTGGACCTTTAAAAAAGTCACTTAGTTATGGGCAACAAATAAAATCAATTGTCTTTAAACACCTACATAGCTGTGCTTATGACCTATCGCCATTGCGTGGAGGGCGAGGTAAACAAATATTCTGAACTGTTTTTTTTAAGTTTTTTTAATATCGCCATAGGTGACATCACACTATTTAAATCATTCTTATACTCTTTTCTGAACTTCTGTTTGCAGTAGAATGTTGTCAATTTTAGGCTTCTATGCTGGCTGCATTAATATTCAATGAAGTATTTCGTGTTTAAATAATCACTAAACTTCTTGATAGCTATTGGATATTAAATGATTTTTAATAAGATCTATGTGCATATCCACCCTTGTTTTAAATGAAATATAGTCTTGTAATTAATAGAAATAGTATGGATATAAAACCAGTTTGGACTAGATCACAAATACTGATTCAGTATATTTTTCTTTAAGTTGGAATTTGTGAGTCAAAACAGATGAATTTGAGAAGTTGGCCTATACTGCTAAATTGCTTTCCAAAAACTCTGTGAAAGTTTGCAGAACTACTAGTGGAAAGAAAGTGGCAATTATGTACAGCACCAGAATACCATACATATCACTGTGAGGATTTGCTAATTGACAGGTCAAACAAAATACAAATTTTAGTCATATGTTTTTATTATTGTTATTGCTAACAACCGAAAGATAGCGATAAAGCTGTATTTGGGGAACCTAGAAATTATAAGGATATCTTTAAAACTATATTTGAGGTTTTAGAGTTTTCTAAATATTGTTCTAGGGTTTCTTTAGTGGGAGCATAACATAGTCAAATTTTGTAGAACAGACTAAATTTTTCTCAAGTCTGATTCATTTACCAGGTCCCAAGTCATTAAATAATACAATCTACAAAATTTTGAGCTTTATGTATCTGAATTAAGTCTCTTTTGAAATAGTATAAATATTCTTTGTTTATTTAGGGAACATTTTTAAAACCCACTACGTGTCAGGCACGGATGTGTGTGAAATACCAGACATAGTGTTCGGTTATAAAAATTCACAATTTAGCAGGACAGGAGGAAACAAGAGATGTATGAATTTTCATAAAGCTATAATTCTATCAATAGTCACTCTAAGTAAAGAAAAATATATACAAATAATTAATAATGTTGATTAACTTTGATTTTTCTGTAAAACAATTTGCCTCTGTCTACCTATCCAGCAGATTTCCTGGATTCATAGAAATGATATTCATAGTGCACAGGGCCCTGGTGATGCAGCATCTTTTAACAATGGAGACAAATACCAAAGATTTCTTATCATGTCCACCAATATTTTATGTATATTCTTAATAAATACAAAATAATTTAGTCAAGGACAGAGTCAATGCATGTGCATAAACAATTTTTTCTATCGTATGGAATTTTTTTCAGTAGCCAATATTCTCTCCATTAGTAACTGAAGAAATGCAAACAGAATTTTCTTTTAAAAGTCATGTGAGTTTACTAACTTGGGGGGGGATCATTTAAGAGAGGAAGTCTTAAAGAATCACCAACTATAGTAATCATATCCTTTCCAAACATAATCATCCTCTTTTTATATCTTATGAAACAAGCATATTCTATCCTTTACAAACACCTGCAGCACTAATATCTCTTAAAAATCATTGTCTATGTATCATTTGTAAGGTCTAGGGTTTGATCTCCCGAGTTACAAAAATAAATGGACAATTAAATCCACTAGTTAAACAATTTAAGTACTAAACTCAAAGGGCTATCTTAATTCATTTTGAGCTTCTATAGCCAAATACTTCAGAGTGGGTAATTTATAAGAATATGATTTTCTCATTGTTCTGTGAGCTGAGCACCCAGTGTGCTGTTGAAAGATAGGTGTCCTCTTGTGAAATTGAGTCTTGAACAGGGCATCCTTTGCAGTAGAGGAATGCTGTCTCCATATAGTAAAGAAGAAGGGCAAAGAGAAAGAAATTCTTTCCCTCACGCTCTCTCACTCTGGTAGCAGTCCATTGGACATCTCCCGTTAGGCTGACCTCCTGACATTATTGCGTTACGAATTCTGTTAGCACTCATGTTTGACTGAGCCTAGTGGCTCAGGACTGTAATTATAGGTATTCAGGGGGCTGAGTTGGGAAGATTCAAACCCACTCTAGGCAATGTAAGGAATCTGTATCTCAAGATAAAAAGTGAGATAAAGGTCAGCGGGTGTAGCACAGTGGTGTGTGATTTCTTAAAGTACTAGAAACAGTCAAATGGAGAAAGAATGCAGCTGAGGGATACTTGGCCCTACATGGAACTTAAAAGTGATATTAGAACCACCGGGTGATATAGTTTAATGACAGAGCCCTGGACCAGAATGCATCTGGTTCTGGGTTCAATCCCCACTAGTGGCAAAGACAAAACTTGTTATAAACAGTCTGAAGAATCCTGAAGGTTTTAATTATCCTATAGGCTATTTTTGAAACTTTCCCAGTGCGAACAATGGAAATAATGAGTATTTTGTTACAAACTTTCACACTGCAAGCTTCTTCAAAGAGTAGTCGTGTTGTGTGCCCCCCCCCATACCACCTTAAGGAAATGATCATTAAATAGATATTCTATGTCTGCTTTCCCGTCTTTGCTCTGTTCTCTGACAGCTAAAAATGCTACAGAAACATATTTCACCCGAAACTTTAAACTTCCTATGTTCACATCGATGGACAGGGGAGCTGTCTGCTCAATATCTTCTCTTCTTAGGAAGCCTTTAAGTCAAATATATGTGCTCACTCAAGGATGCTAATTGCATGGGAATAAGAAAACAACATCTTTCCTGTGCCAATATTCCATCAGGTCTTAGTGAAAATGAACAGGAAAGTGGAGAATGACTAGAAATGTAGATTAGATTCGTCTAGAAAGGTAATTAACTTCTAAGGGAACAGAAGGTAAATTCAGATTTCTAATAAAAATGGAAACGAGTCTGGTTGGAGCTCTCATCAAAGAAACGTCATGCAGCTCCATCTTCCTCATTTCATACTGCAAGACGTTTATACTGGCAGATCTGGCTGGTCCTGATATTTAAAGATGACTGCCTCAAAAATGTGTATCTTGTCATGGAAAATTTAGAAAAATAGTATATTTAGCCTATAGTAATAGTGCCTAATCAGTGTTTATTACAAGATTCTGATTCTATAACTGATACAATGTGAAAAATTAATGTTTGTTTTATGTCTCACATGCATTATGTTGTATTATATACATAAAACACTTTTTATATTAAAATATTAAGAACATTAATAAAAATAAAATCTAAGTTAATCTTGTTTCAATTTAATGTATGTTTCTATATTAATATTTCTAAAGAATACATAAAAATACACTGTAACATATGCTGATGAAAAGTTATAAAATAGAGCTACAGTTAAGAGCATATTATGTGATGAAGTAGTGCACAGTCATTTAACTGGGTCAGTGTTACAAAGTTTATTTTTCATAGCAATAGAATTAACCTCACCAAAAACCTAGAGGCTATTATCGATATCCATTTTATAAATGTTTTAATAATTAGTGTGATTTTTTTCCCCCTTAAGGCTTTGCTGGTTCCGGGAGGGACGTTAGATACTGTTCTACCAGGATTTGTAGACAGGTGTTTTAATCAGTGTTCTACTGCTGTGAGGAGAGTGCATTATCATGAAATTCTTATAAAAGAAAGCATTTAATTGGTACTTTTTTACAGTTTCAAAAGATGAACCCATTATCATCATGGTGAGGGACATGGCACTGTGCAGGCAGACATGTTGCTAGAGAAGGGGACAACAGTTCTACATCCAGATCCTCAGGCAGCAGGGAGCGGAGACACGTGGCCTAGACTGGGCTTTCGAAGCCCTAGTGAAACATTTCCTCCAACGCCACACCTTCTCAAGTAGTGCTACTCCCTGATTACTAAGCACTGGAATATACTAGCCTATGGAAGCCATTCTTATCCAAACCAAAAGAAGAAGCTTCACATACAACCTTCTCCCTGGGTTCCTTGGCACGTGATGGCTGAGCCTCATCACCACAGGAAGCCTGGGTTGTCAGAATAGACTGGTAGCAGAGAGGTGAAACAAAGATGCACACGTCTTGGAAGACTCACTGCAGCCATGGTCGTTTTGCCTTGTCATCAAGACAGTAGGAGCAACTAGAGCAACCAAGAGCAAGACAATGAATGCGGGGGGCCATCCTGTCCAGCAGGAATGAACGCCACCAAAAACGAGAATTCCTTCCCTGGTCACATCTTTATTTGGAGCATTCCCTTGAGGAAAATTGGGGGAAGGGAAGATAGAGCAGGGATGAGAGAAAGCTTAGAGAGAGAGAGGGTTGGGCCCCGAGGCAGCTGCTTTTAAACGGTGAAGAGGCTTGAACGCTGTCCTGATTGGTTAATGCCATTCTGCTGTTCTGAGCATGTGCAAGCAAGGGTGCAGGCAAGGGTGCTCAGCCCCACATGGCTACCTCCAAACTGCAGGACCACCTGTGCCTCCAGGTGGCTCCCTACAAATGAAGGTCTCAGATCATCGGGGTGAGGATCTAACTGACCAGACCATGTGCAAAGCCAAGTTCAATGAGGAAGGCTGGTGTTTGGTATATGATTCTGTGGTGAGAGGAGGCGGATGGCAAAGGCTGACAACACGCTGGATTGTGGTTGTCGCAGGGAAGACGTAACTTCCGGCTCAACTTTGTGTTATGGCTATTTTCCTTGCCTGTTTATATTGTTTTCTTGGCGATCTGTACTGGTCATTACCATTAGCTTCCAAGAATACATTTTTAATGTACAGTATGTATAAAAGTAAGAGCACAAAAAGTGCTTGCCATACACATAGGTTCTTAAAAAAGAAAAGATTGTCCCTTCATAGAATTTCCATTTTCATTAAGAAAGTGAGAGTTGTTATTGCATGGTTTCATTTGCTAAAATACAAGCTTCATATTTCCGTTTTCTCTACTGAATTTAATTGAGGTACATGGTGCTTTTCTATAAGTGAATGAGTATTGATCTTTCCTGTTTTTGTTTCTAGTGTTTTCATTTAAAAAAACAGCCTTAAGATCCTCAAGGTCCTGGTGACAATTCAGGGAAGCCTAAATCATCTCGTACTTGTTCAGATTTACACAATAATATTTGATTTTTTCCTTTACTTCTGTCTCTTCTTTCTCTCGCTTAACCATACAGCTTGTTCAAATCTTTTGATCAAACTTGAAACCTATAATTGAACTATGTAAGTGAACTAATATATAAGAATAATAGAAAATTTTTCCCATCTTTACAAACTAAGAGCATAGCAAAGAGAAATCTGATATAGATCAAATCTAGTCCAAGTGTGAATGAGGGAATGGAATTAGTAAAAAGGAGATGATAAAAGTTGTCAATATTTTAGAGACAAAACTCAGAAAAAAATAGCCATTACATTCCTATAATCACCTGTATTATCCATTTATAAATTGAATAAAATTAATCAAAGAGTAAAATATGCCCTTAAAACTGAATAGACTTCTCCAGAGGAAACAGAGCCAGTGTAGCTAGGAGTGTGTATTTAGGTATCAAGTGTGATTAAATATGTCTCTCCTTAATAGGAAGAACCCTTATTTAAAGAAATTCTAACCTGAAAAAAACAATTTAACAAAGATAGAAATTTAATCCTATGACAAAATTTTATTAAAGGTCGTCAAGAGAAATTTAGAAGGAAATAAATAATGAAGACATTTTTACAAGCATGAATTTCTACCATTGGATAATCCTAGGAATTTTCGTGTAATGGAGTTCCTTAATATTAATCAGTAAATGACTTTTAGTCATTCCTGAGTGCGACATGTCAGATATTTTTGCCTAAGCACACTCCCAAGCATTCCTTCTTTAATATATTTCTAGTTGTGAAAGCTTCTGAGGAAAGAGCAGTCATTTTTTAGCAGTACAATACATCTTCCTTACTTATTGAGCCTAAAATTAATTTGGATACTAGAGACGAAGGACTGGGCAGATATTCTGCCATGGGGAGTATCATGAGTCACCCTTACTAGCATCAAAATAAGGGTGACATTCTTTTCTTCATTAATTCTGGACAGCTTAACGAAGACCTTCTTGATGCTAAACAGTTTAATGAGTTTGATATCAATGCAGCAAAGAAAAAAAATACTACAGCTTATTCTTTCCTAAGTGTTCAAATTATGAGGTGGGTTGAAATTAAATATTCTGTTTAAATCAGAGATGCCTATTAATGAGTACATTTAATTGATTTTACCTGTAATCAGTTACCTTCACAGTCTTTCATGAAATATTTTCTGATTCCAAAATGAAAGTTTTATTCTCACTTCCCCACTACTCAAATTAGTTCTTGTTTACATTTGTAACTTGTATTTTCCTTCACAAGGACATGTCCCTGTATACCTAGTGATTTTGAAACTAGTGCAATCTAAGACCAAACAGTGAAAGGATTTTAGTGTTTCCACTACTCAGTTCCAACATGTAGAGCAGCAAGTGTTCTACATAGGTGCTCACTTCAGCTGCTTAAAAAAAAGGAACAAAAAATAGAAATATCCAAAAGGGTGAGAGATCTTTTTAAAGCATTCATTCACCAACTATGATACCTTGACATGTGCTGAGTACTGTTCTACGTCAGAGATATATAAAAAATGTAACAAAGAGGGAGAGTCCAAGTAAATTAAGAAGAATTCCATCGAAGTATCAACAGTGGCAAGTACAATAATGGGTGCTGATTATGTATATCAGCGAGTGGGTGAACTGAGAGAACCAAACCCTGAAGTGGAATTGCTCTTAGAATGCTCTCACAACAGGAAGGAAACCAGAGTGCCTGAAATGGAAAGGAGAAAGGGAAAAACTGTCAGACAACATAGGCTGGGTAACATCTATTAAAATTTATTAGTTAGGTATGTGCATGTCTATGCATGAGGAGTAATTATATTGACATTTCAAAAAAAATCATCATAGAAGAGCAATGAGTGGGAGCTGAGGAGATGACTCAGAGGTTAAGAGCACTGACTGCTGCTCCAGAGGACCTAGGTTCAATTCCCAGCACCCAAATGGCACCAATGCTGGGCAAAACACCAACAATGTAAGGTATGCATGCGAACACAAGAACAAACACATAAAGCAAAGCTTCGGTTGTGTCTTCAGTTTTCACACTCTAGATTATGTCCCAGAGAAAAATTTCTAAACTGTGACTACAGCAGGGCCCTTCCTATCTGTTGGACACCTGTTTTGTTTTTTTTGTTTGTTTGTTTGGTTGGTTTGGGTTTTTTTCTTGCTTGTTTTGTTTTTGTTTTGTTGTATAATTTTTTTAACTGCACATTAAAACTGCTGTGATTCAAAGAACAAGGAGGTGGTTTGAAAAGTACCTGTCCAGTCAGAATGCATTAACTTAAAGGAGGATACAAAAATATCAACTTGTGGGGGTGAGTTTGCTCCTGACCTGCGACAGAAGCCCGGCAAGGAGGAGCTCAGACATTCCCCTACCCCCTTGACTCCCTGGTCATTCTGCAGGGGCTGCTACAACATGCTGAGCCCTCTTGCCTCCTATCCCATCCCAGCTTTCACACAGGAACCCCTTCCATTATTCCTCCCTTCCTTGGGGCCATAAAATCCCCCAGGTCAGCCTGCTTGGGCGCTGGGATTGGGTGGTAAGTGCAACCCAGCGGGATGGAATTACTGTGTTTCAATAGCCTGCTTGCAGAAAGGAAGGCCTTTTTCAGTGAGGTCCCTGGCCAACAAGGGAAACTGACCCTGTACAAGAAGATCCATTAGAGAGCACTTAAAGGAAGAAATGGGCAGGCACTAAGGCAAGAATTCCTCCAACAATCTGAAAAACAATATGAAAACACCAGATCCCAGCGAACCTACAACAGAAGGACTTGAAGACCCTAATCCAGAAGAAGTGGGGAAAAGTGCCATTATGAAAGCAATAGAGTCCCTTAAACAGGATATGAATAACTCCCTTGAAGAAATGGATGAAAAGTATAAAAAAGTTTGAAGAAATGAGTAAAGAAATAGAAGAGAAGTATAACAAAAAGTTTGAAGAAATGAGTAAAGAAATAGGAGAGAAGTATAACAAAAAGTTTGAAGAAATGAGTAAATCTTTGAATGATACCCTAGGAAACTGAGAAAAAAAACAATCAAACAGGTAATGGAAACAGTTCAAGAATTGAAAACGGAAATGGAGGCAATGAAGAAAACACAAACTGAGGGCTGGCTGGATATGGAAAATCTAGATAACAAACAGAGACTACAGAATCAAGCATAACCAATAGAATACAAGAGATAGAAGAATGAATCTCAGATTCTGAAGATACTATAGAGAAAATAGATGCTCTGATAAAAGAAAACAGCAAATCCAACAAATTCTCATCACAAAAAATTCAAGAAATCTGAGACACAATAAAAAAACCAAACCTAAGAATAATAGGAGAAGAAGAAGGAGAAGAATTGTGGATCAAAGGCCCAAAAAATATATTCAACAAAATTATAGAAGAAAACTTTCCCAACCTAAAGAACGATATTCCTATGAAGGTTCAAGAAGCATACAGAACACAAAATAGACTGGATCAAAAAAAATTCCCCTTACCATATAATAATCAAAACACAGAACAGTCAGATTAAAGAAAATAATATTAAGAGCTGCAAAGGAAAAAGGTCAAGTAATTTATAAAGGTAAACTTATCAGACTTGCACCAGACTTCTCTATGGAAACCATGAAAGCCAGAAGATCCTGGACAGAGGTACTGCAGAAACTAAGAGACCATGGATGCAAGCCCAGACTACTATACCCAGCCAAGCTATCATTCACTATCAATGGAGAAAACTAAATATTCCAGGATAAAAACAAATTTAAACAATATGTAGCCACAAATCCAGCCTTACAGAAAGTAATAGAAGGAAAATCACAACCCAAGAAATCTAACATTGCCAACACTGCCTACAATAACTCAAGCATCTAGCGACCCTTCACAAGTACAACTCAAAGAAGGGAAACACACAAACTCTACTACACAAATAAATAAATAAATAAATAAATAAATAAATAAATAAATAAATAAATATAACCGAGTCAACAACCACTGGTCATTAATATCACTTAATATTAATGGACTCAACTCACCTATAAAAGGACACAGACTAAGAGATTGGATATGAAAACAGGATCCAACATTCTGCTGTTTACAAGAAACACACCTCAACCACAAAGACAGACATCTACTCAGAGTAAAGGATTATGAAAAGGTTTTTCAAGCAAACAGACCTAAGAAACAAGTGGGTGTGGCGATTCTAATTTCCAACAAAATTGACTTCAAGCTAAAATCAATCAGAAGAGATGGAGATGGACATTTCATACTCATAACAGGAACAATTCATCAGGAGGAAGTCTCAATCCTGAATATTTATGCCCCTAATAGAAAAGCACCCACTTATGTAAAAGAAAAACTTCTAGAACTCAAGGCAGTCATCAAACCACACACACTAATAGTAGGAGACTTCAACACACCTCTCTCACCAATGGACAGGTCAATCGGACAGAAACCTAACAGAGAAATAAGAGAATTACTAGAGGTAATGAATCAAATGGACTTAACAGACATCTATAGAACATTCCACCCAAATAGGAATGAATATACCTTCTTCTCTGCAGCTCATGGAACCTTCTCGAAAATTGACCACATACTCGGTAACAAAGCAAACTTCCACAGTTACAAAAAATATTAGTAATCACCTGTGTCTTGTCGGATCACCATGGATTAAAGTTAGAATTCAACAACAATTCTAAGCCCAGAAAGCCTACAAACTCATGGAAGATGAACAGTAAACTACTGAATCACCCCTGGGTCAAGGAAGAAATAAAGAAAGAAATTAAAGTCTTCCTTGAATTTAATGAAAATAAAGACACAACATACTCAAACCTATGGGACACAATGAAAGCAGTGCTAAGAGGAAAGTTCATAGCACTAAGTGCCCTATTAAAGAAAACAGAGAAAGCATACATTGGAGACTTAACAGCACACCTGAAAGCTCTGGGAAAAAAAAGAAGCAAACACACCCAGGAGGAGTAGAAGACTGGAAATAATCAAACTGAGGGCTGAAATCAACAAAATAGAAACACAGAAAACAATCCAAAGAATCCATAAAACAAAAAGCTGGTTCTTGGAGAAAAACAACAAGATTGACAAACCCCTATCCAAACTAATCAAACGGCAGAGAGAGAACATGCAAATTAATAAGATCAGAAATGAAAAGGGGGCATAACCACAGACACAGGGGAAATTCAGAGAATCATTAGATCTTACTACAAAAATTTATATGCCACAAAGTTGGAAAATGTACAAGACACGGACTTGTTTTTAGATAAGTACAATTTACCAAAGTTAAATCAAGACCAGGTGAGCAATCTAAATAGACCTGTTAGTAGCGAAGAAATAGAAGCTGTTATCAAAAATCTCCCTACCAAAAAAGCCCAGGAACAGATGGTTTCAATGCAGAATTCAATCAGGACTTCCAAGAAGAGCTAATACCTATACTCCTTAATGTATTTCACAATATAGAAACAGAAGAGTCATTGCCAAACTCTTTTTATGAAGCTACAGTTACCCTGATACCAAAACCACACAAAGACACAACCAAGAAAAAGAATTACAGGCCTATCTCACTCATGAACATTGACGCAAAAATTCTCAATAAAATACTGGCAAACCAAATCCAAGAACACATTAGAAAAAATATCCATTATGATCAAGTAGGCTTCATCCCAGAGATGCAGGGCTGGTTCAACATACGCAAATCTATCAATGTAATCCATTATATAAATAAACTGAAAGAAAAAACCATATGATCATTTCATTGGATGCTGAAAAAGCATTTGACAAAATTAAACACCCATTTATGATAAAAGTGTTGGAGAGATTGGGGATACAAGGATCATACCTAAATAAAATAAAAGTTATTTACAACAAGTCGACAGCTAACATCAAATTAAATGGAGAGAAACTCAAAGCCATTCCACTAAAATCAGGAACATGACAAGGCTGTCCACTCTCTCCATACCTCTTCAATATAGTGCTTGAAGTTCTAGCAATAGCAATAAGACAACATAAGGGGATCAAGGGGATTCAAATTGGAAAGGAACAAGTTAAACTCTCGTTATTTGCAGATGATATGATAGTGTACATAAGCGACCCCAAAAACTCTACCAAAGAACTCCTACAGCTGATAAACACCTTTAGCAGTGTGGCAGGATACAAGATCAACTCCAAAAAACAGTTGCCCTCCTATACACAAAGGATAAAACAGCAGAGAGGGAAAATAGGGAAGCATCACCCTTCACGACAGCCACAAATAGCATAAAATATCTTGGGGTTACTCTAACCAAGGAAGTGAAGAACCTATTTGACAAGAATTTTAAGTCTTTGAAGAAAGAAATTGAAGAGGATACCAGAAAATGGAAGGCTCTCCCTTGCTCTTGGATTGGGAGGATCAACATAGTAAAAATGGCAATTCTAACAAAAGCAATCTAAAAATTCAATGCAATCCCCATCAAAATCCCATCAAAAATCTTCACAGAACTTGAGAAACCAATAATCAACTTTATATGGAAAAATAAAAAACCCAGGACAGCCAAAACAATCTTATACAATAAAGGAACTTCTGGAGGCATTAACATCCCTGACTTCAAACTCTATTATAGAGCTACAGTATTGAAAACAGCTTGGTACTGGCATAAAAACACAGAAGTCGACTTATGGAATCGAATAGAAGACCCAGATATTAACCCACAAACCTATGAACACCTGATTTCGACAAGGGACCTTTTTCCTTTGCAGCTCTTAATATTCTTTCTTTAATCTGTATGTTTTGTGTTTTGATTATTATATGACGAGGGGATGTTTTTTTTTTGATCCAGTCTTTTCGGTGTTCTGTATGCTTCTTGAACCTTCATAGGAATATCGTTCTTTAGATTGGGAAAGTTTTCTTCTATAATTTTGTTGAATATATTTTCTGGGCCTTTGATCTGCAGTTCCTCTCCTTCTTCAATCCCTATTATTTTTAGATTTGGTTTTTTTACTGTGCCCCAGATTTCTTGAATGTTTTATGAAGAGAATTTGTTGGATTAGCTGTTTTCTTTGACCAGAGCGTTTATTTTCTCTATGGTATCCTCAGAATCTGAGATTTGTTTATCTATCTCCTGTATTCTATTGGTTATGCTTGATTCTGTAGTCTCCGTTCGTTTACCTAGGTTTATCATATCCAGCCGGTTCTCAGTTTGTGTTTTCTTCATTGCCTCCATTTCCGTTTTCAATTCTTGAACTGTTTCCTTTACCTGTTTGATTGTTTTTTCTTGGTTTCTCAGGGTATCATTCACGGATTTACTTATTTCTTCAAAGTTTTTGTTATACTTCTCATCCAATTCTTTAAGGGAGTTATTTATATCCTGTTTAAGGGACTCTATTGCTTTCATACTAGCACTTTTTTCCACTTCTTCTGGATTAAGGTGTTCAAGTCTTTCTATTGTAGGGTCGTTGGGATCTGGTGTTTTCATGTTGTTTTTTAGATTGTTGGACGAAATCTTGCCTTGGCATCTGCCCATCTCTTCCTTCAAATGCTCTCTATTGGATCTTCTGGTACCGGGTCAGGTTCCCTTGTTGGACAGGGACTTCACTGACAGAATGTCCACCTTTCCTCAGGCAGGCTATTGAAGCACAGGCACTTCCTCCTTCCGGGATGCGCCTACAGGCCAGGCCCAGCATGCAAGGCAGCTGAGCTGGGGAAATATTATGGCCCCAAGGGGAAGGGAGAAATATAGGAATTTGTACCTGGATGGAAGCTGAGATTTCAGGCAGGAGAGCTTAGCAGGGTGGAGCCAGCACTGCAGGGTGACCTGGGAGTCTATGGGGTGGGGAAAGTCCGAGCTCCTGGCCATGGGCCAGAAGCAAACTCACCCTTCCGATGGCCCTCTGCTAGAAGTCAGGGCCCCTTGCTGGTCAGGAATGTCGCTCAAGGTGGGAATTTTTAATAATAATAAAAATAATTAAAAATAGATGGTTGATAACAGAAAAAAAAATCAAGTAGCGATGCAGGGAGTGCCCAAGACATGTGTACCTTTTGACCTGGAATCCTGATCTGGCTTAGAGAGAGAAGGAGGAAAGACACACAGGTGAAAGTACAGTGAATCTGGAATCAGGTGGGATCCTCTAAAACTACTACAGGGACCTAATGAGATTATTTCAACTATAGAACAGCATACCTTAAATCCTTCAATTCTCAGGCAATCTTGATAAGCACACTGTAACACTGTTTTTAAACTGACCTTCCAAGAGGGAGTCCCTTGAGGTCAAGAACTGTTTTTATGTTTAGCACACAGATTAAGCTGTCAAATAAGATGCTGCCTAGTGAAATTTAGGTTTAGATAAATAATACTAACTTCAGTATATCAAAATATTGCAAACATATACTCCTATATTAATGCTAGTATTTATGCTTATAAAAATACAGCCATTTTTATTCAAAGTAGATTTTTCAATACCTGTCTAATTTTACTGTTTCATTTGGCAACTCAATGTAGAGATTATCTTAAATCATCAAAGTAGCCAGTGAAAACATTTTATTCCTCTGTGGTTTGTTCAGACTGTTTATCACATCTCTCTGAGGTGTATGAAGTACAAGGCAGACTATAAGACTACTGTTGATCTATGAACAAACAGTATTTTAGACACAACGCTGTGCAAATTCCACTGGATTTGATGACGAGGGTCTTAGGGTTCCATCCAACAGTGCCAACAGAGTAAGTACAGTGAGTTTATGCTTCACATATTCTGGACTCAGTGTGATCGCCTGCTCTGAGCAATGAGGGTCGTCTCAGAGACCAAGAGCTGGGGCACAGAAGACACAGAAGGTCGTTGATGGTTTTGATGAGAACAACACAAACTTTTCAGATTAATGAACGGACGTGATATTCCTCTTTTTTCCTTAGGAGGGAGGCTCTTATAACTTCAGTACTTTCACTCTTCTGAAAATCACCTCAAGTTTAACATCCCATGGTTTTGAACAAGTTTAGGGGGCAGTGTGATGTGATGAGTGATACATCACTGACTGGCTGGGAACCCCAGCTCGGCTCCAAGATGCCTTGACAGCAGCCTCAAGGGGACACACGGTGGCTTTAGCATGATCCCGTGGATAATTGCACTAGACCTTCTCTCATGCTCTGATAAATCATCCGGAGTTACATAAAATGCAGCTTCAAATCCTGTCTTCCCACTGGCTTGACACGTCTACTGCTTTCTTATACAGAATTGGGGAGCTGCTACTGACACTGTAATGTCAGAACAGACAAAGTCCTCCAATCTCATCGCTTCAAATCTGAACATGAATATACCCTTTGCAGGCAGAGGAAGAAAGTAACATACAGTATAAAGAAAATTAATGTGTTGCACATATGACGTGTTAGGCATTTAAATTATGTTAAGCCTTTCTCCTTCCTGTCTTTAGTACATATTCAGGTTTTGTGCTTTGACTTTTGTTTCTTCTTTGTATGAGTTTCTTCTCAGCTCAGCTTCTCCTGCCATTACAGCTTGGTTTGTCACAATGATCTTTGCCTCGAAGGTTCCATCTGTATCATGCTCAGAAACACTCACATGTGTCTCTCCTTGAGTATCTAATTACAGACAGGATGATATGTCTAGTCTCAAGAGCCCTAACTCCATCAGGTCAGTGAAAGGGAGTGATTTCTAAGGTATCTTGCATTATCTGGTAAATTGTGGTAGTTGTAACCATGTACTCGCACATACATGTGAAAAGCTACCAACCAACACATAATACTGCAGAGTTGCCTGTGCAACTCTTACAGGGAACAAATATACAAAATATATTTGTACAAAGATACAAACATATTTTATAATTATCAATTTAATGTGCAGTTGCTATTTACTTACTTTGTCAAGTATTGAAAGACAAGGCATTAAAAGATATAAAAACAAGACAGTTATAGAAAGTAAGAAAGCCCATTGCACCACAAATGCTATCTTGATAGCCATCATCATGTATGAAGTTCTGGTAGGCTTCTCTCTGCTTTTTTATACCCAAGACTTGTTCTAGCTGTGGGGCCTATTCTGAAATCAGTGGGCTTTCATATCTTTCTGATTTTAAAGATACAGAAACATTGAGTCTGGACACCATTTCCCCAGTTTTGGCTTCAGAGAGTAATTGTCTTAAATTTAGTTTTCTTACAGCAATCATTCAAGTTAATTATATGGAAAATAAATGGATTTATTTATTAAAGTACCAATAATATACCACTGTATTTTCCTTTCTAAAAAGACTATAAATAATATAAGAAAAGCTGTGTACAATAAGTATAATGACTACATCCAATATATAAAGGCAATAAATACACCAACATTGTCTAGTTCATTTGCATTTGACAAATTTGAGAAAACACTCCACATCTATCCTGTCTTGGTCAGTCAAATTTTCATACATAATTTACTTTCTATCACAACTTGCATTCCCAAAAAAAAAAAACTATCTTTTGATATCTCTCAACCTTGTAAACTTTACATTTCTTTAGTGAATTTTTTTCTGAGTCTTGTAAACAAGGGAGAGTATAACTATAACTACCTATCTAGTCTTCAAGTATCTCAGAGACCCGAGAAAGAAATAAGATTATCTGAGTAAGTAGGAAATGCAAGCAAGCGACTTCCAAAAAATGTGAGTAACAACAGAAACAATTGGATCCCTGAACAGTCACCCAAAGTTCCTCTATAATCGTCTTCAGTCTACATTCGACAGACTTTTCTGTGAAGTAGGATGTTCTGAAGAACTATCCAGTCTTGTTTTATGAATGTTTGACAGTCGCTTTCTTTTGTGTCCTCCATGTCTAATTAGGATAGCATACTACCAGAGGTTGAAGCAAGGGCATTTTCTTGCCCAGTGGCTTACTTTTGCTATAAAGAAAGAAAACTCCATTTGGAGTTTCTTCAATGCCCATCATTTTCTCTGACGTAGATTGGTGCTGCCAGAAGCAGACATGTCTCACTGACATAAAAAGGGAAGAATTTAAGTTATTGAAACATTTTTAATGCCATATTCTGTAGATCTCTGAAGTGTTTAACCTTTGTTTGACCTTGAAAACATACTTAATGTGACTACAGGTTAGATTATACTAGGTGATTAACTACTAACCTATATTTCCTTATTGTCCTAAAGTTGGTAATAATAATTTTTAAGGACTAGAAATTTGCCTTACACTGTTAAATGAGTTATATAGGTATAATAATATCTTGAACAAGATTAGAAACATATATACAGTATGTTTTAAGTAAATTAATCTCAGTATACAAAATTTGTATACAATGTACAAAAGTTAAATCCAATATAAAACATTTAGAACTAGTAGTTTTTTTAAAAAAAGTAGATTCAATAATCTCCCTTTCTATTTTTATCATATCTATTCCTTCCCCTTTTCTTTGCAAAGTAGATTCTCTACCCTATCCTATCATATCTATAGCCCCTCTTTTAAAAAACAAGAACTTGAATATAATTTCCTTTGTTTAACTTTTTTCCTGATTGTTACCAATAATAACTTGTAACCAATACCCCTAAACAATGATAAATATCCATAATCCATTGTATGACCACCCCACTTCTTGGTAATGTGGGCATCATAATCTTAAATTTACTTCCTGATGTCTGGGGGTGACAGCATCTTTACAGGATCCTGAAAATTTGGGTTAACTGTGAAGTCCTAGGACTTGTCTCAAGTCGTGGCTAGAATACTCTGTTAGGCTGGATCATCTCAGCTAGTCAACTCAAAATTATTCAAAAGGTGTTGTCCCTTTTACAAGACAGATTTTAAAAGAGATACAGGTATTATTGTACTCACAGTGATAGCATTTGGTATGCTGTGTCGTTAGGATGATTTAAAATTCAACATTTTTCTTTTAGGAAGATGACTGCATTTTAGAATATTCTGATAGTTAGTTTTAATTGTCAATTTGATGCAAAACTGGGAAGAGAGTCTCACTGAGGGAGGGTGTATATGGTTGGCCTGTTGCCATGCCTCTGGAGGCTTATCGTGATTATTAATGTTACTTGATGTGGGAAGACCAGCCCATCATGGTGGCGCCATTCCCTAGACTTGGTATACTGGAGCACAAATCAGTACGCGTGCTACTGTCTTTCTGGGCTCTTAACTATAACTGTGAAGTGACTAGCTACTTGAAGTCTGTACCTTGATGTCCCTACACTAATAGGCTGTAGCCTAGAATTGTGAGCTGAACAATTCTTTTTCTTGTCTTAAGTTGCTTTTGTCATGGCATATTTAATCACAGCAACAGAAATGAAACTACACATATTTATATTTTTACTGAATTTAAATATGTATTTTACATTTCATTAGATAAAATATAAATGCATTACCCGAAATATTTTAATATACATTTTCTTCCATCTAGGAGAATTTTTACAACTCTCTTTCCCCTGAATGATGATTCTATGTGTCACTTTTTCATCTGTAAATCGAGTATTATTTTAGCATTTTTGAATTGAATAAATATAAGTGAAAATTAAATGATTTAACATGCATTAAAGAAATAGGATAAGATACTGCCCCAAATAAAACAATGTGACTTTATCAATTTCTATTATTGCCAACTAATGAAATAATGCTCATGCATGCTAAGAATCTACCCCAAATGCTTTCTGTCCTCTAGCATGGCATTAACTCTGCAGCCTCTCCAATCTCTCATATGACATTCATGCTATTTCCCTACACATCAGCAACCTGTCACTCACTCTATCGCTGTTGTGCTCCATGACAGGTGCATGTGTCTTTGTAATTTCAATATGCTTAAAGGGTACTGGAGCACAAAATACCTCATGTGTTTATATATGCTAAGTTATAAATTCTGAATCAGGACATGTATATTCCATAAGACCTTAATTCAAGAAAAACTGCATTTTTTAAGAACAATTTTATGGGGGCTAGAGAGATGGCTCAGAGATTAGGAGTATTGGTTGCTCTCCCAAAGAACCTAGGTTCAGTTCCCAGCATTCACATTACAACCATCAGTAACTCCAGCCCCAGGGCATCTGTCTTCATCACTGTTCCATTGCTGTGAAGAGACACCATGACTAATTTATAAAAAGAAGTGTTTAACTGGGGGCTTGTTCACAGCTTCAGAGGGCATGCCATGATTTTCATGGTCAGAAGCATGGCAAGTGGGCATGATCATCACGGCCAGAAGCACGGCAAGCAGGCATGATCATCACAGTCAGAAGCGTGCTTGGCAGGCAGGCATGGCACTGCCACAGTAGCTCAGAGCTTTTCACTGAATGGTAAGATGCAGGCAAATAGAGCACAAGAGCGGGCCTGGTGTGGGCTTTTGAGACTTAAAGTTCACCCCCGGTGACACACCACCTCCAGGAAAACCACACCTCCCATTCCTTCCTTAAAATGGCTCTACCGCCTGGTGACCTAGCATATGAATATATGAGCCTATAGGGGCCAGTCTCATTCAAACCACCACAGGATCTGACATCCTTTCTTGCCTCTGTGGGTACCATGTACACTGACAAGCTTGTAGGCAAAACATCCATAAACATAAACAAACAAACAAATAAACAAACACATAAAATTATTTAAAAGAATAATTTATGCTGGTGTGCCTATGTCAGCTCCTATAGCAAATTTTGATCTAGGCCAATTCTTATTTATACACCTCTAATGCATACAGTAAATAGGAAGGGCTGTCCACAGCAAGGTTCAAAAGCACTGATATTTCCGAGTCACAACAAGAACTGGAGACTAAAGCCAGACTCAATGTGCTTTCAAAACTGGAACTTATGGTCAAAAATAAAAGTCATTTTGAGACTGAAGCCCTTTTAAATTAGATTAGTATTTCCCTCTCTACTTGACTGTTCGAATTCCTCATGTACTGCAGAACTTAACACCTTTTTGACAAACGGTTTACAAATAATTTATCTTGTTTGTAGCAGGCATCACCATTCTCTGACTGCTTCCTGAGCCCTGCGGAGGCATGTGCAGGCCACTGGTTTGTGATTATCCGCTTCACCTCCGCGTTTTCTTCAAAGATGTAATTGGTTACAAATTATGTTTTGAATTATTATTCAAAATGATGGGGTTCATTGTTACATTTCCATACAGGCATGTCATTATACTTTTTTCTATTTTCAACTGCCTTCCTTATTTCCCCGTCCTCGGCTTTATGCTGGTTTCCTTGCTTCTCAAACAGTTTTTCATTTTCCTTCCCTGGTAGGTAAATTCCATCTCCTCCCTCCCTCTCACATCCCTGCTCAGAACCTCTTCCTCACTCTTCTACTTTCATGACCAGCACATATGTGCGCATGTGTGGGCACTTGTTTACACACACACACACACACACACACACACACACACACACCACTACACAAAATTTTAGATTTTAAATATGAGAGAACCTTATAGCAATTGTCTTTCTGAGTCTGTGTTATTTTATATAATATAGTATTATTCAGTTCTATTCATTGTTTTTCATTGCATGATTTCATATTTCTTTATGGCTGATGGACAATTAGGCTGATTTCATTTCTTGTAACTGTGCAAGAGTAGCAACAGACATGGAAATGTATTTATCACTGAACTATGTTGTAATACACACACACACACAAGACTAGGATAGTTGTGTGATGCAATATTTTCATTTTTAATTTTGAGAAACTCCACAGTCATTTTCACTGGATCTCTACTGGTTTGCATTCTCAGTAACAGTAAGTAAACAGCAAATAAAAGTTCCTCTTCTCTCATAATTTCATTGTCATTCTTTTCTTTATGACAGTTCAACTATGATAGAATGGAATCTCAATGTAGTTTTAATGTACAATTCTTTTATGGTCAAGGATGTTGAGGTTTCTCAAATATCAACCAACATATTTCTTCATTTGTTCATTCAGATAATTAGTCCACTTACTGATTGAATTACCTGTTTTAGTGTTTAACTATTTTACTGGTGTTTATATATTCTAGATGTTTATCATCCATATGATGTACAGTTGACAAAGAATTGTTCTCCATCTCATCCCTGTCTGTCTACTCTAGTGAAAGTATCCTCATCAGTGTAGAAGCTTTGAAGTTTTATGTAATCTTGTGTCTCCAGATTATGGAGACACAAATGGGCAAATACTGCCCATTGCGGAAAGTTGATAAACTTTCCAAATTTAACATACTTTCCCAACAAAATATCATTGCGATCGGTATCATGAAGTTTTCCCCCCTTTCTTGTCTTCTGGTAGCTGTACACATTCCTGTTCTACATTAAGCTCTTCAGTTTGTTTTGACAGGAATGTTGTATATAGGATGAGAAGAACATTTAAATTAATTCTTCATCTTATAGAAATCCATTTGTTTAGGAGCATTTGTTGAACAGACTGTTTTCCTTTACATTTCCTATTTTATTGCACATACAGATAAATTAAGATGGTGAGAACACTACTGTGGTTCAAATATGTCTTTGTTTTCTCAAACTCACCACAGATCTTATGCTGCAAAGTTTTACATTAATGATATTAAGAAGATAGAAACTTAAAAGGGCTGACTCTGCTCTTAAGAGCTGGACCTTTGCCATGACTTAATAAGCATTCTTTTTATGACTACATAGACATACATGATAATTGTCCTTGTCAAGACTTTCAATGCGGTCCATCAATATTTATTTTGTATTTGTGGATTATAGTTTGTTTTGTTTTTGTTCTTGTTTTTACAGGTCTGTCTTCTATACTTCGCTTATTTATAAAGGTTTTGCTACATAATTTGGCCATTTTTATCTTTAAGGTATATACCATTATATCATTACTTTTAATAAATTTGACAATAATTTATGATAAAAATATATATTATAATATATTTTCCAATAAAATTAATCTATACACCCATGATGAAAGAAACTGAAATCCAAAAAAAATATTAAAGATGTGCTAGAAAAGTAATACATACAAACTTTTTAATATTATAATGAAAAACTTGAGCAAGTTTTCTCTGGAATTGGAAGAAATTTGTTTTGGCTACTTGTTCTGAATATACAAGTGAAGATCTTTTTTCTGTGCCTTATCACACTATGGGCAAAGGAACTTAAGAGAGGGATGGAGCTTCATGAGCTCTTCCTTATTCGTTCTCAAATTAACTAATTTATTGTGTGTCATGGGTCACATGTGGAAACCACATAACAACTTGGAGAAATCACTTCTTTCCTTATTCTGGTTTGGTCCTGGGCATCAACCTCAGATCATCATGATTGCCAGCAAGCATCTTTACCTACTGAAGCATTTTACTAGCTAAAATTTTTATCTTTTATTACTTTTGAGATTATAATATAATTACATTTCTCCCTTCCGTTTTCTTTTTCAAAACCTTCCCCAGACCCCTCCTTTCTCTCTTTCAAATTACTGAACATTTTATTGTAATTGCATGCATAAATATATGTAAATGCTTATTACTAAATATAACCTGCTCAGTCTATATTATGTTACTTATATATTTGATTTCAGGGCTAAACATTTGGTGTTGGATAAAAAATTAGTGTGCTTTGCCTGGGGGAGATTCTTGCTCCCACTCTCAACATTCTTCAGTTATCAATGCTAGAATTTTTACAGACTTCATAGTGTAGGCAAGCATAGCCACTGTGACCTCATGAACAGTGTAACTCTATCATGTCCATAAGAAACTGTTCTGTAGCAACACTTTCCAATCTCTGATTCTTAAGATATTCCTGCTTTCTTTTCCATGCTTCCTGAACCTTAAGGGAAAGTTTAAGAATATAGATGTTTCATTTAACCCTGGCCATTCCATATGGATGACTAATAAAGATCAACAATGATTACGTGTATTGTTTATGGAAACTTCTCAAATAGTAAGTATCCACATGGCTTTTTCAAATACCTATAGTGCTTATTTTCCCTCTCCCAGTCCCGTCCCTTCCTTACCCTCCCATTGTCCTCCTCACTTGCGTCCTTCCTCCAGTTATTATACTTTCTGATTAATGCTATCTTTGGTCTACTTTTGCTCCTCCTTCAGGATCTAGTCTCATCACCAAGTGAACCTATTCTAGTTTCTGGCTTATACAGGTACTCCAACTTAAACAAATCTAAAGATTGGATGTTAGAATTCACAAATGAGAGAAAAAATGGAGAGTTTGCTTTTCTGGTACTTGGTTACATCATTCAATGTGATTTTTGTATTCTATTTTTTTTTTTACTTTCAAATCTTTGAATTCCATTTTCCTTAAAGCCAAATAAAATTCCATATGTACCATGGTATCATTATCCATTCATCTATTCATCATCTAGACTATTTCCATGTTCTAACTATTGCTAACAGAACAGCAATAAACACAAATGAACAAGTGTCTCTGTGGTAAGTTATAAAATCCTCTGAGCATATGCCCACCTGGTCCTGTTTCTAACTTTATAATGAACACTCACACTAATGCCGTTCTCCATTCCCACCAACAGTAAGCATCTCCAATTCCCTACATCCTTTCAAGCCTTTGTTTTCTTAATCTAAGCTGTTTTGGTTGGGGTATGATAAAACCTCAGAGTAGTTAATTTGCTTTTCTGAAGGCTAAGGATGATGAACCCTTTTTAAAAAACATTTCTGAACCATTTGTATTTCTTCTTCTCAGAAGTTTGTTAAGCTCTACAACCCACATTTTAATTGAATTATTTGGTGATGTTAGATTACCAGAAAGACAGAAAAGAAAGGGCGAAAGGGCTACCTGTGGAATGAGCAAAAGTTTCATTTCAGCTTCTTAGATGGCTGAGCTGAGGAGAGATATCACTTAAAACAGGTCTTCCTTGTGTGTGTGTGTGTGTGTGTGTGTGTGTGTGTGTGTGTGTGTTGTTTTCATGATAAATAAACTTGTTTTCAACTAGTTTATTGTTTCTATTCAGAAATGTTATTGATACGCTATATCCAATTTTTCTCCTGAAACACTCTTGAATTCATATGTTAGCTATATCAATTTGTGTTGCAAGGAGCAGGGCTCCTTATTCCGGCTGCCCAGCTAGCTTACACCTGAAATAATCACACAGAAACTATATTAATTAAAACACTACTTGCCCATTAACACTAAGATCTTATTGACTAACTCTCACATCTTGATTTAGTCCATTTCTATGAATCTGTGTTCACCATGAGGTCGTGGTTTACTGGAAAAGTTTTAGCATGTCTGACCTGGCGTCTCCATGGCTGCTCTCTCCCACTGCTTTCTTTCTCCTAGAATTCAGTTCTGTCTTTTCCACCTACCTAAGTTCTGCCCTATCAGGCCAAGCAGTTTCTTTATTAATTAACCAATGAAATCAACATATAAACAGAAGGACCTCCTACACCAAGTTTGATATATCATTTTTAGAGTTTTCTGTGTAAATGATCCTGCTATCTTTACACAGGGTGATTTAACCTATTTCTTTCTATTTTTTTAAAAAAATACATTTGTATTTTTATATACATATAAAAAATATGTATGTGTGAATGTATGTTTAGCCCGTAGTGTAGGAGCCCATAAAAAGAAGTCAGATCCACTGTTAGTAGAGTTTATAAAACCTTCTGATGTTAGTGCCTGGAATAGAACCCAAGTCCACTTCAGTAGAAGTGTTCTTAACCTATGAACTCTCTTTCCAGAAAGCCCTTTCTAATTTGAATGGTTGTAATATCTTTGTCTTGCTTTTCTGACTAGGATTTATAGAAGTATGCTGACTAGATATGGCAAGACTGAGGATATTGGCTGTGTTCCTCACCTTTCAGGAGACTTCCACCTTCTGCCATTGAATAGGATGTTACTTTTAACCTTGATGCATTTGTACTGTATTGAAATGTAGTTCCTCCAGCACCTAAATAATGAAACTTTTATCACGGAAAGGAGTGAAAATTTTTCTAACTAGTTGGGTAATGGTGGCACAGAGGAAGGTAGATGTCTGCGCTGGATGCCAGCCTTTATTTTCTTTGTCTACGGAGATAAGCATGTGGCTTTTGCCTTTTATTCTTCTGGTGTAGTATATCATATTTTTAGGATTTTCATTGTGTTCTGGGACTAAACTTCTATTGATCACAGTAAAAAAAATTAAATGTTACATAGTGTTTCACTGAGGACTTTTTCATCTTTGTTTCTTGAAATACAGGCATGCGATTTTCTTTTCTTGAGTTCTTGTCTGGCTTTGGTTTTGTGGTAACATTTACGCTTAAAAATGTTTGAAAATACTCTTTCATTTTGGCAGTTAGAGGAAGATTGTATTAGTTTGTCAAATGAACTGACAAGTGGACTCATTAGTATGGCCACTGGTTACTTAAATTTTCTCTGGTGTGAGACTTATTTAGATCTGACTCCTTGTTTCTTATTTTATGCAGATTTTCTAACTCATTGAGATTTATTTAGTCCTGGTAGTTATAAATGTCTAAGAATTTATCTATTTCCTTTAAATCAAACTCCTTTTTCCTTCATAATTATTCATATGTCTTACTCTTTGTATTTCTTGGGGGCCACTATAAAGACTTCTTTCTCATTTTGAATTTTATTTGAGGAGTCTTGTTCTATTTTCTTAGCCTAACATAAATGTTGGCCTATCTTGTCGAACTTTTCTAAACATATGCATGCATACATATATACATACATACTTATATACACCCATACATACAAACACAACCCTATGATTATTAGATCTTTCTCTATTACTGTTCTCCTCCTTCTCATTCTCCTCCTTCAATTTGACTTAAAATTGACTATGTATCCCGGGCTGATGTGGAACTCACTGTGTAGACCAGACTGGCCTTGAACTTGAAATCACAGAGATCCATCTGCCTTTGCCTTCCAAGTGCTAGGGTTTAGGGAGCATGTTACCACATCTGGCCTTAATTCTTCTATTTCTATTGTGGTTACTATTCTTTCCTTCTTCTCACATACACTTCTACTTAGATTGTTCTTTTCTGACTAGTCCTTTGAATTGTAACATTAAGTTGTCTTTAAGATTTTTCTTCCTTCTTGATATTGGGGCGTCTTTGAATTTCCTTGTTGTTTTTGAGACAGAGTGTTTCCATGCAGCCCACCTTCCTAATATCCTATATTTTAATAGTAAAAATCACTTACCTTCTCATATTTTTAATTGTCTTTGGTGAGACATTCATGTTAAACAATCTAGTTGTCCATTATTTGGAACAAAATCAAGAAAATTCCCTTTTCTAGTATAAACAGACTCTTCAGAGCTTCAAAAAGGCTTTTACAGATCATAATAACTCAGTCAAATTTATGCCCATGTCTAGGTAATCAACACTGGTTTCCCACTGTTCTTAATTACACGCTTTAATACTTTCAAGGTTTACTAGTAAAATATAACATGAAAAGAGAGAATACACTTAGATGCACCTGAAGCTTACAGGATGTTGACAAAATAAACAGACAGGAATGACTTCCTGTTAGCAGTACGCAGGCAGAAAGAACTGCTCACTGCTAGAACCACAGAATGCCCTCCACACCTTGTCCTCCTGCCACTCCCATATGCAAGTGCTATTCTGATCAAAAGGTAGAATATTACCCTTGATAGCCTTCCATTTTAAATGAATTTATTTATACTGCAATCTTTCATCAACTTCTTTTGCTCAATATTTAATTCTTGAGATAGTTTTTGCAGTGGAATGCATTGATAGATTGTTCATTAATGGTCCTGCATTATTTTTATTATAATTTGGATTTTTCTACAATATATTTTGAGGATATTCTTTCCCCAATTCATCCCAGTTCCTCCACACCCAACTTTATGCTCTTTCTCTCTCATTTTACCAATTTGCAGCAATTTATCCACTTTAGTAAGAATTTGGGAGTTTCCAGTTTTTGAAAGCCTTTTTTGACAAGGTTGTATTGTTAAACATGCACACATTTTTTGTTTGGTGCATTGTAGGAGTGGTCTTTTTGGAATACTGTATGCATGTCTTCAGCTTTAGTCAGCACAGTTTCCAATTTGTCGGACAGATTTCCACCCCTGCATGTAGTTCACAGCAGTCTTGCTCTACATCATCATAAACAGTCCCTCATTTTCATGATGTTAAGTCATGCTACTCTTTTGCCAATTTCCTGGTGATCCCAACTTTGCCTTCTGCAGAAGACCACGGAAACGTCATTTCAATGAGGTTTCATTCAGAGCTTTACTTAATTCCCTTTATGTCCTCTATGAGAAGCATTTGATTTTAACTCAGTTTGTTATTTCCTTTGAAATGTACTATTTTCTATTGTGTCTTAACAATATTTCCATCTAAGATCACATTATTTCTGTTTCCATAAAAGTTTATTTTTAATCATTACATTATATTTATAATTCTTAATTTTATTTTCATATATCTGATTAAGGACTTAAATATATTGTGCTCTTAAATAAATATGTACTTCATTGGTATCTTTTTATTAAGAAAAATGAGCTTTTCTCTCTTTGTATTGATAAGATTCTTCTCCCATACATTATGTATTTGAAATACTTTTAAATTATCTTCACTGATTATTTAAGTTTCTTTTTGTCATTTGATATAATGACTTTATATTAGCTACATTGTTGCATTTTGTAAGTTCCCCATCTTTATTCATCTTCAAAATTGCTTTCACTGTTCATTAATGTTTACCTTTTACAAACAATTTTAAGAACTAATTTCACAATTCCAAAGAAACATAAAACTGCAAGGATTTATGAAAGGATTATGTTAAGTATAAAATTTCACTTGTGAAAGTCTGGTAATTTTTAAATGAAAAGTTAAAGCATTAAAGTGAACTAAACGCAAACTGAACGTTTCTCTGCCAAATGCTTTCATGGACATTCTTTACTTTCACTACAACTTTTTCATAAGATAGTTTCTATTCTTAGGAAACAAGCAGGCTGTGGGAAGAGGGTGACTTTCTCAAGGTTGAAGTACTTTTTACCAGGAAAATTGGTCCTTTTAAGTATATGGGTTGAACGTCTGCTTCCTTCCATTTCCTTCTCTACCTTGACAGTAAGTAAGCAAGTGTTTGAAGCTCATTTCAAAAAAAAAAAAAGTTGTGTGTGAAAAAAACACAATTTTATAGCAAAGATGTATTTTTGTGAAAAAAAAAGAAAACACAGAGATTTGTGACCTAAATATTTATGATATTCTCTTTCTGTCCTGCTTCCATTTTTCAGGGTTGGGGTTTGAACCTACAAGCTCATGAATACTACATAAGTGTTGTAATCCTGACATCTAACCCTAGCCCTTTGTTTATCTTTATAGACACATGATTGCAGTTCTTTTTCCTAGATAGCAATCTTCATTCTTCGGAATTCCTAGGTCAAAAGTGTATTTACAAGGCCGTCATGCTGGCTAGTTTTATGTCTACTTGACAAGCGCTAGAGGCACTAGAGAAGCTGAAGCTTTAATTGAGACAGTGTCTCAATAAGATCTGGCTATATGCAGGCCTGTAGGGCGTTTTCTTAATTAGTGATTGATAGCAGAGGGATCAGTCCATTGTAGGTGGTGTGGAGTACTGCATGCTATGAGAAAACAGACTGAGCAAGAGCCACAAGGAACAAGGCAGTGAACAGCTCCTGCCTCGGGGCTCCTGTCCTGTTTGAGTTCCTGTTCTGGCTTCCTTCAGTGATAAATTACAAGTGGAAGTATAAGCCAAATATACCCTTTCTTCACCTACATGCTGCTGGTCATTGTGTTTCATTGAAGCAATAATAACCACACCTTCAAAGGTGACTCTTCAGATTAATTTGCATCTATGTGGTCACTGTTTCTTAGGTGAACAAGCCTTGCTTTAAGACACAAATGCCTGTTTCTTTATGAGTTTATTAGAAAGCATTGTTGCCTGAATATCCTAAATGACTCACATTTTCTTGCCTTCTACTTTACTGATAAAATATTTACATATTTTACTTTACATATTTAATACATAACATTCTATATTAATAGTAGGCCCATTAAAACAAATGGAAATTAACAGAAGAAATATGAGTGTAAAATGGTTTCATGTTAAGTAACTACAACGTCTCTGGATGTTGAAATTGTGCTTGACCATTGAAGTTATTTGAAAATACGTAAGACCATTAAAGTCACAGGATCTAAAATTGATTAAGCAATAAGAAGCTTTAGCCTCATTAATATTTCAAAACCTCACAAATGAATAAAAAATTATTTAATCACCAGACTAAAATGAGTATATTCTTCATCTTAAAATGTGTTTATGAATGATTCTGTATCTAGATAATAGAAGTCCTGGTTCTATAAATATCCTAAGGGAATGGTGAATGGTTGCTGTCTATAAAAACTGTAGAGAAAGTTCAATACTGGGAATAACCAAGATTTGATTTACAAGTAAGAGATATACAGATTATCAAGCCTCCCAAGGAAGTTATGTACATTCGATATGTAATGTTATTATCCCGCATGGTTGAAAAACAACAAGTCTAAATGTTCTCTAGATAAAAATATTAACAATAATGTGGTTACACCATACAAGTTATCAGTTATTGTATCTATATACCAGTCATAGTAAATGTTTGCTATTTTATTATTATTAAATTTATGATAGCAAATTTTTCATATTTTAATATTGGTTGAGATAGATTATTTTAAGCAGATTATGTTATAATCATAACATGCATGATTATATCTACCTGATACTGTCTGTGCTTTGCAAACATAATCATTGCTGCTTGTTTTAAGATTTCAGACCATTGAGTTTCACAAAAGCTTGTTTATTATTTGTAAAAATATATTGTGTCAGGAAGGCAGGGAGATTCCCCAGAGTTTAAAAGCACTTGCTACTCAAGCCTGCTTACTGGGTTCATTCGCCTGAATTCCTGTGAAAATCCAAATGTGGCAAAGCACACCTGTGTCTAGAAATTCTGTAGTGAGATGAGAGGTCAATATAGGAGAAAAGCTGGCAGACCAGGGACCAGTTAGTCCAGTATATGAAGACAGTGACAGAATCATTCATTAAGACAGATACTGCTTCCATAAACAGAGGCCAAGAGAACCAACTCTAGAAAGTTCCCCTAGTCTCCACAAGCACACTATAGTCCTCATGTACCTTATGTACCCTCAAGCATACACTTGCACAAACAATTTTTAAAATAATGACCTTGAACTTAGTGTGTAAAAGGCCATGAAATAAGGTAGCTTTTATATTCAATATGAAAATAAAATCTAAACACCATTATATTGAATGAGGTCTTTAAAATCTCTGTACCTAAGAAAAAGACAATCAATACAGTGATCCTAAGTTTTAGGCATTGTTTCTGAGCTATATGATAAAGGATTGTTACCATAAATGGTTTCCTGTGGATAAGGGCAGGAATATTGTTGGATTTCCTAAACTGTGGTACATCATACATGGAGATCTTATCAGCAATAAAAAGAAACAAATTATGAGCACAAAAATAATTTGCGTAAATTAATGTTGTTTTGCTGAACAGACAATGCAAATCCCCCAGATAGTATATGTAGTATGATTTCCTTTATAAGCTCTTATTTTGAAAAATAGATTGTGTTGTTAACTAGAGGTTAAAGGGAGTAGAGAGATAAAGCAAAACCAGAAGGAGCATTCTTATTGAATATTTCTTTGTGGTGGAGATGCTATGTCTCCACCATACTATGGTGAACTATCACTGGCTGTGATATTGGACTATAATTTGGCAGCATGTTGTCACTTAAACATGAGTAAAGGGGATATGGTATTATGTCACTATGTAAGTCAAAATTTATATCATGTAAAAGGAAAATACTTGTTTTGAAATTAGCACAGGCATACATGCACAACCGTGACTACAAACAACCAGATGGCACATGTGATGGAAAAGTTTCATCAGACAATATCACCACTAAGATCATGAACATCAGAGGAAGGCGGTGGTGTATAAACACAGAGAATTCTTCTATGGCCTACTGAAACTGGAAGATCTGATATGTGACTGAAAGAGGTGAGTTGTGATGAATTTTTGCTATCCCTTCCAGTCAGTTTCCAAATAACAACACAGACTTTTTATTAATTGTGAAAGCCACGCCTTAGCTTAGGCTTATCCGACCAGCTCTCATAAATTAAATAAATGAATTTATATTAATTTATGTATTATCTTGTGGATTTTTGCCTTATCTTATCTTGTATCTCTTGCTTCCTCTCCATCTGCCTGGCGACTCTGCTCCTCTTTTGTCCAGAGTCCTCTCTGTGCCCAGAATTCCTGCCTATACCTCTTGACATTTAGCTTTTGATTAAAGCAGTCATAAGGTGTCATAAGACACATCTTCACAGTGTGCAAGAAGATTATTCTACAACAGTGAACGATATAGAATTTTAAGAAAAAAGATACAATAAACAGCAAAAAGACAGTGAATGACTAGCTAAAACCCAGAAATGCTATTTTATTTACAAAGAAAGTAACAAAACAAAGTGGTAAGAATGAGAAGAATCCTCTTCCTCTGAGTAATAAGTAAAAGAGAAAATGTGAAACTATGGGAGGGAGAAGCAGCATTAAAAGCAGTGAGAGTAAAAATCACCTACTTAGAAACTCAAACATAACAAATTACACCAAAACTTTTCAACAACAATGAGGAATGCATGGAGTGTTGTAATTTATGACCCAAAAAGTAAAAGTTTGCCAGTAATATTAATGTATTCAGAATCTTCTAATATAAACACCATGCAAGGTAAGCACAAAGTTGTTCATGAACATTTGACAATTCTACACAGAACAGAAAGAAATACAATCACAACTCAAGAGTAAGAAAAAATTAATCTCATAGGGAAAATTG
The DNA here is from genome assembly GCF_982192425.1 of Myodes glareolus. Lineage (NCBI taxonomy): Eukaryota > Metazoa > Chordata > Mammalia > Rodentia > Cricetidae > Myodes > Myodes glareolus. The sequence continues at coordinate 23,985,249 of NC_142042.1, read as the reverse complement.
ACTAATAATAGAACATTGAAATAATCAAATACTTCCAACTAAACATTCAGCAAAACATGAAGACAAATGAGGAACAAAAAATTGACAAAACTATGGCAACAACCAGCAATACAATCAAGAAAATTATAGGACTCATCAATGTCTCTCATTAATAACTTTACCTGCTAATGATCTCCACTCTCCATCAAGAAGATAGAACAACCAAATATTTGTAAATCTAATTTCAAAACTCAAACATTATTGGACATAAGAGACATATGAGAAATCCAAATAAAATAATAGTAGTGGACTTATCAATATATCAATGAATAGATTATCTAGCCAACAAAATCAATGAACAAATAAACCAAACAAGTAGACTTAAGCTATGACATACATCAAATGGATTTAACAAATATCTATAGAATATTCAAACCAACAATTTTTCAACAATCTAGCAGTCTGTGGTAATTTCTTCAAAGCAGAAAACTTTTGGGACCATCATCAACTTTAAAAAAAAATCCAAGAATCAAAGTAATACGCTCTTTATTATTAGAGGTTAATAAAATATGACTAGAAGTTAATAAAAATAGAGAAATATAATAGACAAATGGGGTGAACAATACAATATCGATGTGTGATCCAAGAAAATGTTGAAGGAAACCCAGTTGGAAATTGTACAACATATGTGGGGGTCATTCACCTGTACAAACTGGCAATGACCCTGAGAAGTGAAGGCATCTTCTCTGTTTTGTTTTGTTTTGTTTTGTTTTTGAGACAGGGTTTCTCTGTAGCTTTGGGTCCTGTCCTGGAACTAGCTCTTGTAGACCAGGCTGGCCTCAAACTCACAGAGATTCGCCTTCCTCTGCCTCCCGAGTGCTTGGATTAAAGGAGTGTGCCAACACCACCCGATTCAAGTGTACAGGCATCTTTTAAAAGCAGCAGGAGAATTTTCAACAACAGTTAGGTCATCTCAAATATGATTGGTTAAGGGACCAGCAGTTACAATAGTACACTTTTAATTGGTTGAAATTTTATCTTTGGACGTACTTGGGTAAGTTTCGTCAAGGTTGTAGGAAATGTTCTTGAGATATTGTGGAGCTGATTCAGGCCTTGTTCATGCTTTCTTCTTCGTTTCTATGTGTAATTTGTTGATAAATAGTCCTTTGTTAGGAGAGATGCCTGCTTTTCCCTTTCAGAGAACTGAAACCTAAATTCAGTTGTAAAAGTAGGAAAGCTTGAACCCATCAATTAATATACAAACTGTTCACTGTAGGAATATAGGAGAATTAAAACTTTACTAGAAACAAATTAATACGAAAATGCAACTTAACAAAATGTTAAAGACACAGACAAGACAGTCATTAGCGAGAGAGCTCTATAGCTATGAATAAATCAGAATACTCTGAAGTTAACTAACAATGACTCTATAAACAAAATAAAACTATAATATTAGATCAATATAATAAATAAGAACTATTAAGGGAGAAATTAATGAAATAGAGTCTAAAACAATAGTACTGAAATCAATAAAATACAATTAGCTATTTGAAAAAGATAAGCAAAGTTAGCAAACCTTTAGCCAAACTCACCAACAGAGAGAAAAAACACAAACTAATAAAATAGAAATGAAAAGGGGAACTCAATAGTAGATACTAAGGATGTTTAAGGGATTGTCATGTCATAATTTAGAATTCATTCATTAATCAAATAGAACATTCAAAACAAATCAATAAATTTCAAGATATATATTCAACACCAAAATTAAATAAAGACATATATAATTTCGTTTAGTAATTTAAACAGACTTGATTATTTTAAAACAATAATAAAATGTCTCTCAACTGAAGAAGAGCAGACAAGATAGAATCACTATCAAACTAATTTTTATTAGCTACACTTTTCCCAGTGCTAAAACTGGACAATTATTAAGAGGTAGATTTATAAAAATTCTTACAATTTTTTTTTAGTAAAACAGTTCAAACACTTCAGAAAACGTGTGTTAGCATCTTATTTCAGCAATTACATCTAAGTACCAAGAATGTTGTGGCTCATAAACATTATAAACTTCTTTCTTATGGTTCTGATAAGTTCTATTAATAATCCTTCTATAAGTTCACTAAAGATAATTGCATAATAGCCTTTCATTCACTAACATTGAAACCTTGTGATAAAAAACTTCCCCCAAACACACACACAAAGAATTCCTATCTGCATTCCAGAAGGCTACCTTCTCATTGTGTCCCTAGACAGGGGAAAGAGAGCTCTGAGCTCTTCAATCCTTTATTCAAAGGCTGATTCATTCATGAAGGAAATAATACTGTGGTATAATGATGTACTAAGAGCCATTTTCAGAAACCACCATATGAGATATTCAACCTTCATCATATGAGTTTTTAGAACGACATTCATTTCACAGCAGCGAGTCTTCTAAATGACATGTAAGAAACACACATTCTACTTCTAGGTACTTACAAAAGAAAATGGATGTTGCACATCCATATATATATATATACATATATATATATACACACACATGTGTGTATATATATATATACATACATCCCACAAATATTCTGTTGTGATGCTATTTTGTCAAAATTGAAACATTTTCTTCTTGATGGAGGCTTTACAAACCCAAGAAGTAATCAGATACTCTAAGTCTCAAGACTCCTGAAGTTTACAAGGTTCATAGTGTCCTTCCCAAGAGCTGAGGGGAGACACTGGCCAGCTAAACTGCCTGCAAGTTGTCCAAGGAGCCACAGTGATGCATCTTTTGTTAGAGTCACCATGTTTGGGTTGGCTTTGGGAGTAATGAGAGTCTCTGAGTCACCCATACCTCTCTAAGTAACCCTTTACTACTCTTTCTATGAGTACCAATGATAAACTCACTTTGCTAAATCAGATACAGATGAAACAGGTTTGGTGGTTTTAGTGGTGGTCTCTCTGGAGTAAACGAATACTTATTCATGTCTCACAAGGGAAATTCCAGGTTTCCCGGTATCTAGAACTATTCTATGACAGGAAAAATAATACACGAGGTTATCTCAAATTATCACGGTAATTCCAAGAAAGAATCCGGATCTTTATGTTTTTCTAGTGTCAAGCCATAATTAATGTGACTACATGGATCTCTGTAGATCAGCCTCTCGTCTTTCTCACTGTTTTCCAATAGCAACGTAGATTCCATAATAGGTGTTCTCAACGTGAGTTCTTACTCTTGGACATCTATTAAAAGGCTACAAAGTATACTTAAAATCTGATAAAAGAACAATTTTCCTTTATTAATTTTAAGAAGCCAGCCTAAACTGAGATGTAATAAAAAACACTTTCCCAATGAAACCCATGGGAACAAATAGGTTTGTCATGTGGAATCTCATTCTAAATAAGTAATTTTCTACAAATCAAGTTTCATTCCTACAGAGCAAATACTCAGTTACTCATCCTTCTTTATAGAAATTGTCTAGTGTCAGGAATGGAATTAGGATATGGACAGAAATATTGTATATAGGACAGGTGCTTCCTGAATGCCAATGATTGACAAGAATTTTGCTAAACTCAGATTGAAGAAATTAAATCCTACTGTTTGTTGTCATTTTAATTTAAGGGATGCTGGGAATATCCACACTCTCAAAAAATCTCTCTCTTCTGGCCTGTCAAAATATCCATAATGTCAACATTAGAAATTTTCTCAGTTAAATGAGCTAAAGCCACAACTGAAGAGAGGCCCAGGGAGAGGGAACATCATAAACACGTTATCAGTTTGAAGATGTCTCATGTGTCTAGACAACAAAAAAGGAAGGCATTGCTGTCCTGCACTATGAACTTTGACTTCTCAGTATTATTTCTTAAGCCAATTTAAGTAAGATACACTGCTTTCAAATTTTTACTAAATAGATAAGAACATGTGTTTGTTGTGACATTATACCAAAGAAGATGAAGTAAGAAACATAACACATATTATTCCTATTTTATTACAGTGTGGAAAGGGAGTCCCTAGGACAGAGCAATCGGAGACGTTAAAAGACAGAATAATAATGATTCACCTAAAAGTATTATGAAAAACTAGGAATCTAAGTTAGCAGGTGGAAGGAAATAAAGATCAAGCCAGGAATTAGTAAAATAAAAAATAAATGAATAACACAAAAAATCAGTTAACCAAAAAGATGGTTCTTTGAAAGAATAAACAAGTTTGACAAACTCTTAGTCAAACTAACTTAAAAGAAGAGAAAACACACAAATTAGTAAAATTGGATATACTAAAGCGACAGTCCAACAGATACTAGTGAAATTCAGATGATTGTTACAACCCACTTTGTAATCTATATTCCAATGAATTAAATAGATATGAATTTTGAGATATTTATAGCCTGCTAAAAATTAAATCAAGAGAATCTAAGCTATTTTACACATTTGTAATAAGCAATGCAGCTGAAGCAGCAATTAAGTCTATCTCAACTGAAAAATTAAAAAAGGGGGAAGATGCACTCATTGATAAATTTTACCAGACACCTGAAGATGAGGAGTGGTGTTGTTCGAATTGCTTCAGGAACGAGAAAAGGAAGGAACAGTACCAAGTCCATTTTACAAAGTGAATATTATACTAATACCAAATCTGAATTAGGACACAACAGAAACTAGACAAATTTTCCTCATTAACATGGGCATCCTCATTCCAGGGATGCAAAGATGATTCAACATACAGAAGTTAATAAAAATAACATATAAATACTCAGTGAGAGCAATCACATGGTCACCTCAAAAGATGGAGAGAAGTGTTTGATAAAGTTTTATATTCCTTCATTACAAAAGTGATGAAAAAGTGATAATAGAAAAAATTACTTTAACTTAATGAAGGTTGCATACAAATCTATAGCCAACGATATTCTAAGAGAGAAATGCTCAATTCCTTTGTGAAAAAATGTGAAAATAGCATAAGCTTCTCTATTCTCTCTTCTCATTCAATATATTTCTCAAAGCCTTGGTTAATGAAACAGGGTAAGATAAAGACATAAAAAATATAGATAAAAAAGGGAAAAGTCAAATTATCCACATTTGCAGATAATATGGTGTTATATTTAAAAACCCTAATGAGTACATGACAAATCTCTTAAAACTGATATTTTTAACAAGTAGGAGGACACAAAATCAACATAACAATCAATTTTTATATAACATAAGGCATATACAGAAGAAGTCAGAAAAATCCCAATTAAAATTTTTAAGAATACTCAAGATTTCAGGGCAGAATGATTAGTATAGAACAAATGGTATTTATACATTTGGGAATATATATATATATATATATGTGTGTGTGTGTGTGTGTGTGTGTGTGTGTGTGTGTGTGTGTGTGTGTACACACACATATATATATATATACATATGTGTACACACACATACACATGCACTATATATTTATGAGATACCAGATAACATGAATTTGAGAGAGCAAGGAGAGAGCACATGGAAGGAGTTGGAGGGAGTTAAGGGTGAGTAGAAAAGATATAATAAATTAAATTTTAAACTCATTACTCAAGATAAAACCTAACAAGAGAAGTGGAAGACTTTTATAGTGAAAACTTTAAATCCTGAAAAAAATATTAGAAGGTAAAAAAAATAATTTTCATCAGTAAAGTTAATACTGTGAAAATGGCTATAATTTTGAAATCAAATTACAGACTCAATGCAATCTCCATCCAAATTTCAATACCACTTTCCATAGAAAGAGAGGAAACAATCACAGCAACCATGTGCAAATATAAAGGACCCCAAATAGCCATAGCATTGCTAAGCAAAAAGAACAAAGTTATAGGTGTCACAATACTTGATCGAGTAAGAGTTCAGACCTAGCATTACAAAAAACATTGGACTGGCACAAAATCAGACACATAGACAAGTTAAATAGAGTAGAAGAAGCAGAAACAAAGCCAAACAACTACAGTGGCCTAATTTTGACAAAGACAGAAAAATAAACATTAGGAAGATGGCAGCCTTTCGAAATACAATGGTGGGAAAATTGAATATCCACATGCAGAAGAGTGGAACCAGATCCTTGTCTATCATCCTATACAAAACCCAATTCAAAATGCATCAAAGATGTTAATGTAAGATCCACAACTGGTTAAGACTTAAAGGAAATCTTGCGACATCTTAAGATATTGATATAGGCAAGAACCTTCTGAATGGAAATTCAGTAGATCAGAAAATATTACCGGGAACTACATAACAGGATCTCATGAAATTTAAAAGTTTCTGGATAGCAAAGGAAATAACAAATTTCCTGATAAGATAGCCAATAGAATAAGAGAAAATGTTTGTTACCTATATATCCAAATATGTGCGACAGAGGATTAATATCTAGAATAAATAAAGAACTCAAAAAACTAAAATACCAAAAACATTTTAGCAATGAATAATAAAAATACCCCAATATACATCTCAAATGGTAAAGTAAAATGGCAAATAAAAATAAATGGTCTATAATAATATCTTTAGCCATCAAGGAAATACAAAAGAAAACTATATTGCCATTTCATCTCATACTTGACAAAACGGCTATGCCCTAGAAACAACAAACAAGACCAGTAAAAACAGGCAGAGCTGTGGAGAAAGAGGTACCTTTATGTATTCTGATGGGGATGTGAACTGGTACAGACATTAACAAAATCAGTACAGCAGTTCCTCAGAAATCTAAAAATAAACTACTGCATGATGCAACTGTAGAACTCTTTGACATATATCTACAGCAATCTAGATCAAGACACTATAAAAATTATCTCTTTGCCTATTTGCCATAGGTAGTTTATGAATCTGGTTTATGAATCTTGACACAGATTACTCAATAAAAAGCAAGAGATGGCTATGAATAAAGTTTTATTCATAGTGAAGAATTAAATTATGCTGCTTGAAAAAAATGGTTGCAACTATAGTGAGCCAGATGCAGGAAGGCAAATACCATATTTTGTCTCAGAAGTATATTATATATTTCTTATAGATGCATAAATTGACTTATGTGTATTTATATATAATGTAAATAGAAGCAACACTGACAATGAGGGAGGGCAACGGGAGTTATAAGGAAGAGAAAACCCAAGGTCTGAAGCAGGAATGCATAGGGTCAAAGAACCGAATAAAATGTTTTCAAGGAACTCAATACACTCTGTGCAATGAATGTAAATCAATGCACTTTTTAAAAAGCAGTCTGGTCTATAAGCACTAATTTAGTCTAAAAATGAGTGCGCAAAGTTAGCAAAACCATTTACGTGAGAGGCAGGTCTAATTCAGCATCCACACAACATTTAGGGATACTCTGAGGGCTGGCGTTATTTCTTCAGCTTATGCCCATGGAGAGTCATGATTTTAATTATTCATAACGTAAAGCTCTTGAGTCACATAACAGCAGCAAACATATACAGTAATTAATGAACAGCCCAAAGCCACTGTCTTGGTCTCTAAAGCTCTGTCTCTCAGGAATGAGACAGACAGAATTTAGCACGTAAAGAGACCTGCCCAAGAAAGCAGTTGGCAGACCCAGGCTCAGATCCCAGACGCGTGTGCTCATCACTCTGTTCCTTTCTCAGAATCTTGCTCTCTGCATGTCACTAATCCATCGAGCACATGCAATAGAAATCACCTTTGCCTCCTCTCTATCTGTATTGATGTTCACTGTGCTGATGCGACCATCATATGCAGGTTTGTACAGACATCTCTGCAGAAAATACAGAAATGTAACCTGCTATCGAAGGAAGGGAAATGGGAATCAGTCTGCAATGGACCATTCTATGCCTGACATACATTTGTGTAGCATCCCCTCTCTGTTTCATTTGAAGCTCTGGCCTTTAGATACTCTTCTTCCTGAGTTCACATTGGATAAAATCAGAATAAACTCATATAGCTTTCAAAGGGGATAAAACCGTCATCAGGATTTTTTGTGTCAACCCCTTGGCTCTTTCTTCCTGTTCAGTGAAGGTAACCTCTTCTAATGCACACTTCACTTTTGGCAGCTTGGCAGTGATTGGGGGCGGGAGGATATAGTGTCTGAAATAAAATCCACTGATCCAACTATGCAATATTCATTTCATAGGCAACGTAAATAAAAATAAAATACTTCCTGAAATATTTTTGTTCGTACAATATCTGGCTGAGTTTCCAGGAACTTTTCAACTCCCATCACTAGAAAAATATTATGCATTTTCCACAGTTGAACATAACATGTTGTCTAATCTCACTGATCGGGACTTGCTTTCCTGAGGTATAAGACACAGGTATTTCTTAGGAATGTATTTTGAATATACTGCAGATACGGTAATAAAAATGGAATGAATGAATCTTGATGAGGATACTATTAAATCCACTTAAGTAAAGCCTTCCAAGAAGATAATTTTTCCCTTACCTTAATCATTCATTTTCTGTACCTTGCTGTGACCCCACAAATACTAAAGAGCCACGATAATTCAGTGATTCTGGCTTGTAGGTTGTTTGGTTACCTATGACTTTAATGAATCCACATATAAATGATTAGGGTGGGAACAAGGTAATTTTTAAAAAACTGTAAGAAAGTCTGAGGAATCATCAGGACTGGTAAATTTTATGGCCTCAAATGAGTCTAACAAACAACAAACTGATTATAACCGCCATGTAAAACCTAAGGGAGACACACAAAGGAGAAAACACTGGGAAGTATCTGCTGCTGGGAAATGGCTTCCTGAAGTGACAAGAAAATTAGTCAGACTTGAAGCAGGGCAATTCCAAGAGAAGGCCGTAAGGAGGCTTGGAAGATTCAGTGGCAGAAATAACCACTTAGAGAAATAATCCAGTAAGAGTTGGATCCCGGTGTCTGTGCAAACAGTGGCAATACTTAGGACATTATCCTTTCTCGTTAGTGATTTTCACTTTTGTGGTGTTGTGGTTCCTTTTCTGCTTGAGGAGCAGTTTTTCTCTTGCTTTTTCCATCAAGATGACATAATGAGTATAGTCTATACATTAATTTAAAGATAAGGAGAATTCAATAATGGAGAGAATCAAGGATCTGAGGGTGTCGGAAAAACCAAAGTATGTATAGGAAAATGCAGTGTGACTATTTGATTGTAGTTTACTGGTGGGAAATTGACAAGTCTGTATTCAGAATGAGCTTTAATTAGTCCTCATTGCGGGTTAAAGTACTTAGCAAAAGCTTTCCAAGTGTCCCAGGCCATGCTCTTCACTAAAGAGAACAAACGTCAATTGAAAACTATCTATCTAGGTAGCGAACTATGACCTAATTTAGTATATAGCCAACCCCAGCCTACCTAAAGTATATTCTTGTAGCAATAGCTGGCCGCAGCAGCATTTCTTCAGCCAATCATTAATGGCCAACTCTTCGTGCTACTTGCAGTGTTAGGCAAATTTCTCACCCTAACATGAGGGCTGCAAGCACCTTGCAGTAGCCAATTAAGCTGCTTTAGGAATCTCACTTCATTTTCATTGTTGTTTATAAATATTGTCTGAGCATGTTGTTGGGTTGAATTCACTAAATCTCTCCTGGTTCTCGGTGCTACCTAGTTCATTCATTATTCTTGCTCGGCAGTAAATTTCATTTGTCTAAAGTTTTTTTTTTTTGCCAAAACATTGAGGCAATTTTTAAGAATAATATAACCCTTGTACATTTTAAGGTGTCACCCAAATTTAGCAGATTTAATTGTGGTCACCACTATTACAGAAAACAGTTATGTCGGTGTGAATCAATTCACTTTTAGACATACTATAACAAAGAAAGCTTATTTAACACACTGAAAGGGGCAGCATAGTAATCATAGTGCTAGCTGCAATGCAGAGCAAGAGGCTATGGGGTAGGGTTAGGGGTAGCCTCCGGCTGGGAAATGTTCTTCTGATGAGCATGAGTTTCTATGTGCACTTTACAAAGCGTGTATTCTTAGGTGGATGGTGATAGTACTAGTTGTAAGCTGCTGTGCATAGAATTTTCGGTTATACAGTCTTGTTGATATATGTAAGGGCCATACTGATAAAAATAGTCCTGGTTGATCTCTGACTATGGGGCTCCATGGCACCATACTCTCTGTCTTACCGTTTGGCCAGAGGCTATATTTTTCTTCTAGGGGATTTTGGAACCAAGCTAGTGGAAATTCCCGGATAGGAACCTGTTCTTTTTTTCTGTTTTTTTTAATCAACTTCCTTCTATGTAAATTATATATGTTTCTTATATTATGACATTGACACTTTTAAGTTTTAGTTATGCAACTTTTTATATGTATTCTATTTAATATAAAGACTGTATCCACAATATAAACTTTAATTCATTTAAGTTATATCAGAGTAAAATATTACATCTTTTCATTATATATACATGATCACTATAGTTCTAATATAATTTTATGATGATTAACATATTTTTGTATTTGATAAATTTATTAATCACCTTGTTCTCTTCCAAATTCATGACCTCTTTTTTCAATAATTATTGTTGCATGCATACTGTATAAGTATTTAAGAACTACAGGTAATTAAGGAACATTGAGAGTAGAAGAAAAACATCTTCCCCTAGAAGAAGCATACCAATATGTTATCTAATACCAAATACTGTTTGTTTCTAAAGCAATTACCACAGTGTGTTTTATGTTTTCTACAGAGACTGTGCAGCGTTTCCTGCAGGAGTTCTGTAGCCCCGGTTTCCTGCATGCATCTGCTGCGTCCACTGCTTATTTGCATAGAGTCAGCCATCACTTTGTGTCTTCTCTGTGGTCTTTGTGCATTCTTGACAGCTGCTTCAATAGCACTCTGCCACTGGATTGGCTGTGACAAGATGATGTGACATGTTCAGATTCTGATGACACAGCAAACTGCAAATTACCCATTGGCAAAATGCAGTCTATTGCTGCTGAATGGTCTCTGGAATTCTGTAATAGGCAATCTGGGCTTTGCAGTATTCCAGCATAGCAGATGCTGTTGTGTATAATAGTTCCATTTTTTAGAAGTCAGAGTGGTAATCGGCCATAGCAGGTATTTGTGACTACCCACTGTAAATGAATGCATCCTTCCCTCACTTCCTGTAACTATAACAGCTCGTGAGATCAGTACAATGGTGCTATAGACAGGCTTGGCAAATTCCATGTTTATATTTTTCTGTAACTTTATTAATTGATAATTACAGAGTGTCTCTTGTGGTAGGTAAACATCTAATAAGAAAATCACTTCTGGACTAATGAAGGAACAAACTTCAATGCAATACCATTTTAAGTTACGTAATTTAACTGTTAAGACACAACACAATTGAAATTTGCCTCAAAGATCAGAGATTACTTTTTAACTTCCTGTTTGTTCTTTGAAATGTCTTATGCATATAGAAGCTAAATTGACAGGCATATCTCCTCCCTCTCTCTAACTCCTTCTTTACCTCTCTAGCACATACACCTCACAACTTCATGTTCAATTTTTTTATAACCCGCTGTGTCCAATTAGTACTGCCACTATAGACATGGGTGTGGGGCCATCTGCTACAGCATGGGCAACTTATAAGAAGCCAGACCCCCAAAGAAAAGTGACTACACCCTCTCATCTGTCATCAACTCCCAAGTTAAGAATGGCGACCCCTTTCCCCCCATGCTAGGAGTCTTAGCTGGATTTCTCTTGTGCAGGTCTTAATCAATTAACCACAGCTGCTGTGAGTGCATGCAGATAGTGCTGTGTCACGCCCAGAGGACAGCGCTTTACAGAACTCACCTCTTTCTCCATCCCTTGCATTTCCTCTGTCTCTATTTTCAGCATGTTTCCTGAGCCTTGGAAATTAGGGACTTGATCTACATGTTCCATCTAAGAGAGTCTACTCGCAGACACTTATTCTCGGTATTTTTTAACAGATGTATGGGCCTAAATTAACATATACCCACAACTATCAGAAGGTTTTATGACAAAAGATGAGATAGTCATAAATCTATGGATACAATCATAAATATTTACAAGGCTGTTGACAACATAATTACTTAGAAAAGCAATGAGTTTTCCCTCAGATCCCATGGCCTCCAAAAATCATGTGCTTTTGATCACATTTATGGTACCAAGCATGAATTGTGTCCTGTGCTACAGGGTTCAAATCTATTCGGGAAGCAGTTGGTTACCGCAGTAGTCTCAATGCTGTTATTGCACTGGTAGATAGATACTGTCTTGAAAGTCAGTATTGCAGCATTCAGGATTCACCATTGGGTCATGCACCAGGTTTCTTTACATGAGTTCCAGGGATTGAGCTCAATCAGGTAAAGCTCGAGTTACACGTGATCTCCACCCCATCTTTCTTCTGTCCAGAAACAAACACCCTTACCAGTGTCTTCCCAACTAAAGCCTCCATTATAATTAATAAAGTTAGGAATAAGATCAGTAGACTCTGAAAATTGTAAGATTCACAAAGCTAGCATATTTTTAGGTTAACATTAGATATTTTTAAATGTTCAGATCCAGGTTGATTCTCTGACTTTAACATTGGCCTTTATAGGAAGTTATGTTGAATGCTCTGCTCTTGGTGTGTGCAAACAGCCTAGGTAACGTTCTATCCTAATAGGTCAAGTTAACTGAATGGTTGAAATTGACTAAGTTTGTAGAGAACTAAAATAAATTCTTAAATTCTATTTTAAAACACAAAGAGTGATTTAGGCCTATTGAGAAGTCCTGCTACCCAAATATTAAACATCCCAGAAATGCAAATTTCAGCTTAGTCATGGCAACTATTGACCATGCTTCACAAAATAATTTTGTATAGGCAATTTACTGTTCTTACCTGTTTGTGATGTGTGAATACTAAATTGTGCATTGTGTTTTGGTACACTAATCAATAGATTTGTTGAATAAAAATATAGAGGAGTATTGGGTTATAAATGGTGAATATGCCACTACTATAATGCATAAAACATAGCGTAACAACTCCACATAAAGTGAATACATCCAGAAAAGGGAGTGCATCACATTTTTCCTTTGGAAAATATCCAATCCTTCCTCCAAAGAAAACCAAGTCAATGATTTTGCCCTCTTTGCTCTTATTTGAATATTCTATTTAGCTTAATTTTCTATTAATAATAATAACAGTTTTTTTTTCTTTTTTTGTATTTTCAAGACAGAATATCTCTGTGTAGCTTTGAAGCTTGTCCTGGAACTAGCTCTGTAGATCAGGCTGGCCTTGAACTCATAGAGACCTGCCTGTCTTTGCCTCCCAAATGCTGAGATTAAAGGCATGTGCCACCACTGCCCAGCTATTACTGTGGTTTTGAGACAGGGTTGTTCTGTATAGCGCTGGCTATCCTGGAACTCATTCAGTAGACCAAACTCGCCTCAGACTCAGAGATCTGCCTGCCACTGTTCCTGAGTGCTAGGATTAAAGGTGTGTGCCGCCACCATCACCACCGCCAGGTGTTATAATTATTTTATTATTGACTTTATTTTTGGTTGTATTTGTGTGCACTCAAGTGTGACATTTAACTTGAGAGAATGTGGAACATTTAGGAGAAACACCTCAGAGCATGTCTGTGAGGGAGTTTCCTCAGCGTGAGGACCACCATTTCATGGCCTAATCTCCTAGACCTTGAAAAAAGGTAGAAATGAAATAAGTGCCAGTGTTCATCTCTGTTTTATGACTGAAGATGCAGTGTGAACAGCTCCCTCATGGAGAGACTACCATGACTTCTCCACCATAATGAACTGAAGCTTGGAATAGTGTGTCAAAATAAACCTGCCCACTCTTACATTCCTCCTATGAGGTATCTTGTCAAAGAAGTAAGAAAAACAACTAATTCATGATATTACTGATTAAATAACTCCATGAAAGCAATGTAAAGTAGGTCTGTCACACTTCTTCTTAGACATTGATCAATGTTGCTGAATACACATTAGATACTTTTTTCCTCAACCAATTCTCTTGGTATCTGGGAGATACTGAAAACCAAGGCATCAAGAAAAGAATTTAAGAAGTCTACTGTTTGATGTTTTTCAAACAATGAGCATAGTTAAAAGACTATAGTTGCTTTGGGGGAAATCTTGTTTGAGAGAAAACTTAGTGATAATGAAAGTTAATATAATTTATTCTCAAGTAGATAATAGGATAAATTTTAATTATTAAATTGATTTAAATAATATCTATTTTTACAAGAATTTTGTACTGTTTTAGTATCATTGAGTTAGAATCAGAGAAATTTCTGTCTTTGGTAAAACACAAAAAAATTAAAGTTGAATTAATAAGAGGAACAATAACAAATATAAATTGTAGAAAATATTTGCTTAAGTTATATTTAATTATAAGGACAGCAAAACCAATTAAAATCACTATTTCAAAGACTAGAATAATTTAATCTTAAAAATACATTGGCCGTGTTGCCATACACAAGATTGTGTCTTCCACGCTCATAGAGTGCAGTCGTCTAACAACTTAGCTGAAGCAAGATGAAAGCAAATAGCTAACAATACAGCAGAATGAAGCTTTTTAGTCAGAAAGCTAGTTGCCTTGGGCATTTGATATTTGGGAGTGCAGTGTAACATCAAACCCCACCCGCTCTGCTGTTAAAACATAGCTGGAAAGCACAGGGAATGGTTTCGAATGTGCTGGAGGACACCAGACAAGGACAGTGAAAGGAAGAAGTTGTAGTCATGATTCTTCAAATTACAGCATCTGAAATTCCACCTGAGAGAATTCTATATTTCATCAGTAGAAATCCACTTTATCTGCCACTGCTAAATCTAGACAATGTGACTATGTATATTTGGTTGTTGAATTGTATTCAAAATTGTAAGGCATATAAAACTACAAATTTATAAAAGTTTCTATGCAAAATGCTTTTTCTAATCAATTAACTATGCGACTTTGAACGAGAAAAATTGACTTTGAATGGCAGCTTTGTCAATTCTAAAGGAATAATACTAGTATTCATATTTTAGAATTTGTAGGTGAACGAAATTATATATACATATTATATATAAATATAAATTATATATACATATTATATATATAATATATAATATAAATATTATAAAAACATATAAATCATCTATGGCAATACTAGTAGGTAAATATAAACGTTTAAATATATAAAATATGTTTATTAATATTTTTCTAATGAACTAAAACTGTGCCTAGATTTGAATACAATATGCAGCTGTACTCAATGTTTTTATTCATTTTCATGACCAATGAAAATAGAACTTTAACTGTATTTTATATTCTGTTTGTATAACTAATATTTGTAAGCAAATTTAATCCCTAGAATTTCAATTCAATTTCATGAACTCAGTTTTCTGCAGGTCTTGTTCTGGTACCCACAGTCACAATGAGTTCACGAAAACGAAATTGATGCCATGTTTAAGAGATACTCTCTTTTAAATCTTTTTCTTTATTTTTGTTTTATGTGGATGGATGTTTTGCCAGTATCTCTGTCTAAGCACTATGCGTTTGCAATGCCCACAGAAGCCAAAATAGGTCATAACATTCCTTGAGAGGAATTCACAGTTGGCTGTGAGCTGTCCTGGAAACATGGCTAAGGTACTCTAGAAGAGCAGTCCGTGCTCTGAAGCTAACTTTGAGCTGTCCTCAGCCCGGGAACCGTCTTCAGAGGTAAATCTCCCCATCTTCTGGGTCTTACGATTTTCTGCCCTCTGTTTCTTTATGTTCCCTGAGTCTTGGAGGGGACTACATAGATGTCCCAGTTAGAACTAAGTGTTTCATTGTCTAGTTCTAATATCTGTTTCTTAATAGATAAAAGCTGTCTACTTAATAATCAAGACTGCTTTTCTTGGCTGACAGAGAAATTGAAAAGACAGAACTTTCAAGGTTACTCTGTGACTTGTTTATCACAAGCAGGACTCTCTTTATATTGGCACTGATTTTTCTGAAAATATTTTTAAAGCTTTGGTATGAAATTAGTTCATCACATCCCTAATTCTTTTGTACATTTGATACAAGTGTGAGTGATTATTTTACTTTGAAAATGGCAATCATCCTATAAATTCCACTATACGTGTAACTCTAAGAAGGATGGATAAAGTTGTTACTGAATAGCTTGTTTTCAGTGAACTTTCATGTGCTCCCTTTATAACACATATTTTTGGATTTGTTGATAACTGTTTTCACATACCCTCTATATTTTATCCATTTTACTAAGTAATGAGGCAATGTGTGGAAAAGGCAAATTGCCTTTTCTCTAGATTTGTGAGTATAGTAGGGGGTTATGGGCAAGAAGACAATAAAAATGCAATAATTTTGATTGTAAATCAAATTCATGATGGTGTGTGGGTGTTTTATAAGGGGAAGGAAAAAACTTAAAGTAAAAAGTCAAAGGCTAGAAGAAACTATCAATGAGGAGGAAGACTCCTTTTATTTGAAAGAAAATAATCTAAAATAAAAGAAGTAAAGAAAATATGGACTATCTCAGAACAAGGAGGCTAGGCATCAAAGCAACTTAGGGAGTACACAGTGCCAGATGGTGAGGTGATCCGAACAGGAAGATGAGGCTCTAGCCAGGTTTCCAGCTCTTCCGTCTATTGCTGTTTTAATTAGCCTTTCCTGTTCCATATTTTAAGTCCTAGAACATAACTGGCACATTTCCATGTTTTAAGTAATTTGGTAATTCCAGGTGCTTTAAAATTTTTATGAATTATTAACCATTACACAAGATTGGACTCATGAACATTTCCTCATTCCAGGCCATCGCTGTGTTATTATATGGACAAACTCTCTTAATTTATATCTTCTGTCTCCCTCTATCTCTCTATCTGTCTGTCTGTCATCTTTTTCAGCCTTCTTTCCTCTTCTCTCTTCCTCAGCCTCTCTTTCTTTTATTATATTGAGCACCAAAGATCTCAGACAAAGTCACAATCTCCTGTACTTAAGAATGTGACTGCAAATTTAAAGACATAATTAAGGTAAAATGAGACTTTTAACATAGATTCTAATCAAACACAATTGGTGTCACTATAGAAAATGATGATTAGAACACAGACATTGTACATGCCTAGAGAAATGCCATGGTAGGGCACTTAAGTAAAAATTCTTTTACGTAAGTCATCCTGTAAGTGGAATTTTGTTTTGTTTGGCATATCTAGCTAAACACTATAGTATATTTGCATATCTATATACACACAAATTATTTGAACATATATAAAATTTATAAACATAAAATATATAAGTATAAAAATCCATAAATATTTAAGTATATATGTTTAAAATATATTCTGTTCCTAACACTTTCCTAGGTCAATTTTCTTTAGCATTCTGATTTTTAAAGGTAAATTTCACTATAAAGAATACAGGTAGGCACTTGCTGTATAGCATAACTTTATCAGAAATATCTATTTATACTTTTTTACTTTAATATATTAATCGTTTTAAGCTTTTTAATATTTCTCCAGATATCAAAAATATTTCTTCGTCGTATTTCTACTCTACAATGTTGATTTAAAAACTCAACCACACATTGAATCACTTAAGACTTTTGCAAACATATGTGATTCCTAACGCTCAAAATTTTTAAATATATTCATTGTTACTATCCTGGGATTTTCTCTTTCTACAATATATTCTAGATTTACCTCTAGGAAAAGATGTGAGTACTTAACTCTTCTATGTTTCAGGCATTGCATTTCTGAGCACATCCCTAACAGTACTAGAGGACACAGCTAACCCCAAATAAAACACAGCTGTTTTAATTGGAACAGGTTATGACTGTTCCAATTGCTTTTACCTTGTGCCCATTTCCCTTCGACAATGTGCACTAACTCCAACTGATTCACAAGACATTCTTTTTTTTTTTTTTTTGGTGAGACCATATCTCACCTAGAACTACCTATGAGACCAGGTTGACTTCAAACTCACAGAAATACTCGTGCCTCTGCCTCCCAAGTGCTGGGATTACAGGTGTGCGCCGCCACATCCAGCTTTGTTTTCAGATTCTTGAGGAACCTCCATAGAGGCTACACCCATTTAAATTCCTACGATCACCCCAAGGTCCAAATGAGGAGCAGAAGGAGGGAGAACATGAAAAAGGAAATCAGGACCGCAAGGGGTGCGTTCACTCTCTGATACAAGGGGACTGATCTAATGAGAGCTCACCAAGGCCAGCTGTACTGGCACTGAACGAGCATGCGATCAAACTGGAGTCTCCGAACGTGGCTGACATGGGGGCTGACTGAGAAGCCATTGACAATGGCACTGGGTCTTTCGTCTGCATGTACTGGCTTTTTGGGATTCTAGTCTGCTTGGATGCTCACCTTCCTAGACCTGGAGGGAGAGGAGAGGAACTTGAACTTCCCACAGGGAAGGAAACCCTGACTGCACTTAAGACTGGAGAGGGAGGAGGAGAGGGAGTGGGGGGGAGGAGGAGAGGGAGTGGGGGGAATGGGAGGACATGGGGAGGAGGGGAGGAAGTGGAAATTTTTATAAACAAATAAAAAAAATTACCTAGAATAATGAAAAATAAAAGATATCCAAAAAAAAAAATTCCTACGAACAGTGTAGAGGAATACCAACATGCATTATGTTTTCTTTCCTTTTTTTCTTTTCTTTAAAAATATTTATTTTTCTTTATTTTATTTTGAGACAGGGTCTCACATAGCACAATCTGGCCTTGAACTTACTATGAGGCAAAGTATGGCACCGAACTCTTGAACCTCCACTTCCACCATGACTGGCTTTGCTAGTTTTTTTTATTTTTTCAAATATAATTCCAACTACAATGAAATGTAGTCTCAACTGGTATTCCCCCCGACAGCTAAGGATGTTGAACTTTTCCCGCATATATTTACTGGCCATTATTTTTTTTTAAAACTATCCAATTAATTTCCTAACTTATTGCTTGGATTCTTTGGTTTACTTATTAGTTCCTGATATAGGAATGATTCCACTGCCAGATGCATTGGAGGCAGAGACTTTGCTTCCATTTTGTGAGCAGTCTCTTCACTCTGATGACTGTTTTCTTTGCTTTGAAGATTTTCAGTTTCATGCATTTCCATTTGTCACTTGTGTGTGCACACACAAGTATACACAAAAATGGGCGCACACACACCCATGTATATTTGAGGAAGGCCAAGGAAGACCTCAAGTGCCCTGGCCTCTCACTATCCACTTCGTTCTCTTGAGGTCACTCATTGCATGTGAGCTCTCTCTTCCAGCGAGGCTGGCTGGCCAATGGTCACCTGTCTTCATCTCAAGGCTGGGTTTACAGGCACTGCTGTGAAAATCCCTCCCCTGGTGAGACAGAAACAGCTTCTGTCCCAACAGTAAACCAAAGTACTATTCTGCCCAAGTTCACCCTGGGGAGCCAGAGAGTTTATTGAGCTTACACGCAGAGCATGGGAAAGGGGTTACTGGAGGAGTCTGGGTGATGCCCCAAAGCAGCTGCACTTAGAAAGTCTTCAGTCAGCATGGATGATGGCTTTCCCACAGGCACATAGATGGGATCCCATCTCAGTTCATCTTCTCAGGCCCATATACCCTAGCTAAGGCCTCTTGCAATGAGAGCGGAATTGCATACAAATGTCTGGGAGAAATAACTGGAATCTCAGGTGAGGGTTCAGCGTCCCTTCCAACCCCCTCCTGTAGCTGGCTAGAAAGGGCAGTCCACATATTCAGTAGGCTACTGTAGGCTGTGCAACATGTTACCTCAGGACAGGGGTCGGTTTAATCGTCTGTCCTGCTCCTACCAATCAGCAGGGGATGAATGTCTATGTGTGTGGCAGGGATGCAACCACCCACTCTTCATCCCCCAACAGTGCTGGCCTTGATGGTCTGACAAGACTCTGGGAATGTTCACTGTTGCAGCGGAGAGTGATCCAATCCTTTGGGCTGGGCCCTTCAGATTGCTGAGTCATTTCTTTGAAAGTGACCACATAGTTTTCTGGGAACAAGCAGAAGACTAGTTTGTGTTTTGTTTTCCTTGGAGGAAGGCTTCCCCCACTAAGTAAATATTAAAGAAACAGAAGGTATGGAGGAGAAGAGATGGCTAGGTTTTCCTTGCCTCAGGTCCCTTCCAGATGGCCCAGCTGTGACGCACTGTCCTCTGCTTCCTGAGTGTGGACAGCACAGCGACCACTGTTTCCTGCTGTCACACCTTCCCCGACATGATGGACAACATGATCCAAAGCCAAAGGTGAGAACTGCCCTTCATCCAGGAGAGGGCTGTGCGCTAGCATCCATGACTAAATGGTATTGAGTTGACGATCTTCTCTGCAAGGCAAGGCTGACTTTCAGGTTAGGGGTGGGAATCAATGACTTCTTTTGTCCACTGAGAAAAGTAAATTCAGGAATCTGAAAAAACTCTTGAAAACTTTAAATATGAAAGTAGTCAGGGGAAGGGTTAGAAAGACTGCAAAATAAAGTTGAAGAAACATCTCAAAAAGTTAGTAACAGACATGGGAAAAGGAGCAAAATGAAGTGTGGGAGGTCGTGGGAGGGGGTCTAACATCTAAACAGGTAGAACTTCATTAACAGCCTGGGGGGAATTCTCTGGTGGCCAAGGCTGCCATGGAACATTAATCAAGCTCCAAGCAAGCACTATGGGGTCCGAGACAGTGTCTCCTCTGTGGAAAATAATTCAAGACCGAGGTAACTGTGAGAGCCATTCCAGGTGCTTTTCTTTCTTCTTGCTTGTTTATTTATTTATTGAGGCAGGTTCTCACTATGCAGCCTTGATCTCAGAGATCCGCCTGCCTCTGCTGACCGTATGCTGGGATTGAAGGTGTGCGGACTGTATGCTGGGATTGAAGGTGTGCGGACTGTATGCTGGGATTGAAGGTGTGCGGACTGTATGCTGGGATTGAAGGTGTGCGGACTGTATGCTGGGATTGAAGGTATGCACCACCACACCAAGCTTTCAACACATAACTTTCTATACTAATGTGGTCACCTGGTCACCAGAGGTCAGAACAGGAGGGAGGCTGTCTGGTCAGAACACATGGAGGCAATTTTCTTCTTGAGGATCCAGAGAGCCTTTCGGTGTCATGTGGCAAGGACTTAACCTAAGCACAATGCCCAGTCCTCTCTACTGTGTGCCCGAAAATAGGAAATTTTTACTCTTTAGGAATAAAGACTATGGAAGTCACAAGCTCACTCTAGAAGTATGAAAATGGCATGGAAAAGGAGCACCATGGGTTCATTTTTAATCGTTTTTAAAAAATTATAACAATTTGTCATGTTCACACCAAATTTAGTCCAAAAATCATGCAGAAAAATTAGATAATAGATAAGAACATTCACATTAAAAGTAGGCAAAATATTTTAACAAAAAATTATCTAAAATATGTAAAATTTCACTATGAAATGCTTTGATTTGTATGATTTAGTATTTATACCAACCCAATTCAGTTGCTTGAATCTCTATTTTAGAATATCTATTTTTAAAAAAATATCTATGCTATAAACCAGTACATGCATATCCACATGTAAGCTACCCTGCCTTCTTCAAGTTTTCTGGACTACACAAAAAACCTGGATCTCAGGTAGTAATATAGCCTATGGCTATCAACAGCAGCAGGGTTGGGAGGCTTCACATCATGGCAGTGAATCCCTCACTCACATTCTAGGAACTGAACCAAACACAGAATGCCTTGGCATTTATTAGTTCTGTTAACCCTGTAAACTGGCTCTGTACTTGGTTGCTGTGTTCTTCTGTGTGTTACACAGACATGCTGACTTTGCAATCTATGCTTTGTAAGAGAGCAGGTAATTCCAGCACTGAGGAAACCATATAGTGAGGCATGGGGGATGATGTCAGCGGCACCCTTCCACTCTTGTTTATCCTGACTGTGGCTTTCAGTCCTGCATTGAGGCCTCCTTGTATATCGGTTTCTAGTGTGTCACCAACCATCACGCAGTCCCCTGGCTGCACTCCAAGGAGATCACAGCAGTGATAAAATATGGAAGGTGCTGGTTTCTCCTCTTTCTGCTCTCCTCCTATAACAATAGCATCAAAATAAGACTGGCAGGCGCAAGCCTCGATCTTCTCCCTCTGGGTCTGTCTGTCACCGTTTGTTAACAACAGTAGGCGGACCTCTTTGCGAAGTTCAGCGAGCATGGCTTTGACGTCTTCTACTAGGATCATATGCTGTAAACGCGTAGATTTCCACAGGCAATAACATTCTTCTGCCAATTTCCTGTGGTTAGCACCACCTTTGGTCTCCTGGATGGCTTCTTCCCAGTGTGCAGTCCTCACGTCTGTAATACAGGCACTGTAAGGATGAAAGCATTCCTTGCTGAGTTTAACTTGAACTTTATCACAGATGACTTTTGCCTCTTCTCTGTAGTGGTATTTTGATTGTAAGAGCTTTATCACCTGATGAAGCATAGGACCCTTAATACTGAAAGGGATGGCTTTTATAAGTGTGTTTTCCACATCTGGTACTCCTTCACTTTCTCGTTGAAGCTCCATCATGCCTCTCCGGCTCGCTTCTGCCATGTCGATGACCGTGTTGTCCAGGTCAAAGAAGACCGCGCGCACCCGACTAAGCCCCATCGCTTCGCCGCTCAAGCCGCGCGCGAGCCACCACAAGACATTCTTAATACTCTATATATTAAAAAAAGTGGTTGCAACTTTCAAACAACATACATGTTGATTTCCAGGTATAACAACCAGTTAATGCCCAATTCTGCTGTGTAAGGCTTTAAAAACGCTTAAGTCCAGCTTTCAAATAACTTCTAAAATTGATTTCTCAGAGTGAAAGGGGAGTTCCTATTGTTGCCACAGAAAAGAAAAATCTCTATTTACACTGTTAAAGTTCATGTTTCATAAATTAACTCTCCAGCAGTTAGACTGTTCTGGCTAATGTATACAAATGCCACAGAATCTAAGCTAGGTACTTAAAAATGATCTAAAATAAAAATCCTAAGTTCAGTGTGTCTTTATGGTTACAGAATTGTTAGTTGGGCTATTTGAAGTCTCTGTTTGGTATCACTTAGACTCTTTTCAAATTTCCACTAATTTTATGCGGAGTCTAATGTTTCATGAGATCTCTTAGATTGTGCTGAGTTTGTTCATTTAGCACACATGATACCACTAACCAGTAAGTACTGTCAATGATCAAACATTTCTGACACACATCATTCTCAGATATATTCCTTAGAAAACTCAAATGAATATCTCCAATAGGTCAGCTGAAGCATAGATTCAATGTAAGCTTGTCTCAATATTACAAACAGGTTAAAATCTAAGAACCCTAGCAAAATAAATAAAATAATTTCAAACTTTCCACAACCTGGACATCAGTCCTGTACAGTGCTGTCTAGTTTTCCCATTTCATTGACTTGTGAAGAACATTCTGTGGCTTTACTCTGAATCACATGACTCATTTTGGCCTTGTCTTTCCATATCTATGTAAGTAGGTGACTTCTGTAGTTGATCTATTCCAATCTATAAATTCTGTACCTTCAATATCTGTTGAAATATCCAATAAGGAAAGAAAGAAAAAATTAATGGTGATTTACACTGATAAAAATTATTCTAGCTTTCATTATAAAATGTATGGGATTGCTACTTTAGGGTCATACATTGTGTGTAAAATATATGTACATAACTATAAATGGATTTCTTGAATTGGTTCATCCCTCTTAAATTGGAGAGTCATGAAAAGACCATAGGAAATGTAGATATTTGATAATGTTGCTGACCTAATATGATATTCTTTTGTGGTAAATATTCTTTATAGATTAAATATGCTCTCTAAAAGTTCAAACATGCTTATAGTACATTCTTGATTTGGGAAGTCCTTCTGTATATGTGTTGTTTTGATTGGTAAATGAATAAAAAAGCTGCTTGGGCCTATGACAGGGCAGAATAGAGCTAAGCAGGAACACTAAACTGAATGCTGGAAGAAAGTAGGCGGAGTCAGGGACACAACATGTAGGAGACAAGACACCTGGAAACTTTACCAGTAAATCACAGACCTTGTAGTAAAATACAAAATAATAAAAATAGATTAATTTAAGATGTAAGTATTAACTAGAAATATGTGCATGTTAATAGGCCACGCAGTGATTTAATTGATATAATTTCTGTGTGACTATTTTGGGTCTGGGCAGCAGGAAACGAACAAGTAGTCTCCCCACCAACACATTCTGTTTTCTTTTGCCCACACCCTCTTTAACTCACTCCCTATCATTCCCTTCTTCCATACAGCTTCTTTTTCCATATTTATGTCTTTTGTCTCATTTTATAACCAACCAATATTAACCAGGCTATTCTGTGGGACTCCATATTTAAGGCTGTCCATTGGCACTCTATGGGTTCCCCATTTAGTACACAAACTAAAGGCAATGACTATTCTTCTTTGGAATCCACCTGTTGCCAATAGTTAAGCAGTGAGCTCTTCTCTGATCCATGAGAGTAAACATTTTTAATAAATGAAAGGACAAAAATTATAGCAAATATAAAAAGAAGTAACACAATTCTTTGCTGTCATCATCAAGTATTCTGAACTGTGCACAATTGTGTGTGTTTCTTTCTATATAGATAGCCTATGTGTGTGTTTTTTTAATACAGATTTCCAGTGAGATGGATTTGATTAACTCCACATTGCTTAAGAAACTTGAGTGATGCCTCAGTCTCTGAACTGTCACTAGGCTCTGGGGGAAGTTTCAGATCCATTTTGACATGGGACCACCATCAGGTGTACTGTATGTCAATGTCTGCAATGTCCTCATAGAGTTCAGGGTTGTTTTCATTTCTGCCATCTAGGACTGTGACTTGCTTCTTACTCTTATTCCTCTCCATTTTTTTCTTTTCTTTTTTTTCCTCTCCATTTTTTCATGTATCCCCCTTGATCTTTCTTCATTAAATTCACAAGAAGTAAAACATTGACGATTATTTCTTTCTAGCAGGTAAATCACTATTATTTTTGAAGATGTCACCTCTCATCTAAATACGTGTTATCAGCTCTGCTATAATGATGCTAATGCATTCTATTATCTCCACGTCTCTGGCAGATTATAAATTATCAGCTCCACCCTTGAATATAGTAGATTATAAAAATCTCAAAAAGTTTAGGGTTGAAGTAGTAATAGCTTCCTGGCACTGTTATGAGTTCCATGGTGAAACAGTTGCATAAAAAGCATCCTCTCATTGAGTAAGCTTTTAGGTCAGACTCCTTTACCAGGATTGTCAATGTGAGAATATCTTTGCTACAGTTATCAGCTTGAATTCCAGTTCCCTCGTCACCATCTAACATTTCTCTGGCATGATTTAGATGGATTTTGACAGTATTCCAATATCAGAGCATATTCTGTCAGTCTAAAACATATTCAGCAGCTATAATCACAAACATCTAAATTTATCCAATTTCATTACTTGGATGTGATTTTTTTTCTTTTCCCACATGCCAAACTAACCCATTTTTCCTGCCTAGTGGCACAAACAGATCCAAAAGTGTCCAACCTGAAAATGTTGAGATAGATTTAATATTTTCAACTCGTTATTCATGTGACTATACATCCTTAAAGTATTCAAAATGATATAGAAAACATTCTTAAAATATTAGAATGTAGATAATAACCATTTCAATCACACTCTTACACAAGGAAAAGAGTGATGTAGAGAACATAGATGTCTTATTGAGAATTATACTTCTAATGTGATTCAATGATTGCAGGTACACTACCTTTTTTCATTAGTCAATATTAGTTTGATGGAGTCGAAGTTATCTAAATGCATGGATATTGATCACATGTCAAGTAGTAGTCATACCTATCAGTTATTCACCAATTCAAAAAATCATCTCTTTATATATAAATTAGTATAAGTAATATGAAGATTATGGAAGTAACAAAATCCTCTCTGTATTGCAAGTAATAGTACACATATTTTAGGCAATTATTATAGGGGTTTTCTTATTAGACCAAATATAAAGTAAATGCTGTTTGAGGGAGTTGGAGATAAGTTCTTTCAATGTAGCTTTGACTGTCCTAAAATTTACTATGCAGACCAAGTTGGTCTCAAACTCACAGAGATCCACCTAATTCTGCCTCTGTGCTGGTATTAAAGGAATTCGCCACCATGCCTGGCAAAACAATGTCTTTGTAACCTAAAAACTTCAAGTTCTTCACATTGTTTATCATGAAACTTTGACAATATATTAAACAGCATCAGGATGTGATCAGGACTTGTGGGGTTTTAAGCTTCCCAAGTCTGAAAATGATACTAAACTGAAGGTGATGGGGAAAATATGAAGTGCGAGTAGTTGAAGAAGAAAAAACAATCAATGAGGAAAAATTCCTTCATAAATCCTTCAAAACGAACTTGTAATCAATTCAGGATAGAAAATATGGAAATGCAACATAATTAAATTCATGATCTTGCCTCTTGAACTACTTCAAGGAAATTCATTTTTCCATGATCATCCTGAGTTTCTGGGCCCTCCACTGCATATCTGTTGTTTGATTTTTTTCATTGATTATTAGTTTAGATAAATATACAAATGCTTACTCTCTAAATACAACCTGCTGTGTCCATTCAGTGTTGCTTGATTGTATATGATTTTGGAGCTGACCTGTTGATATTGGATAACCGAGTTTTTCGTCTCTACGAAAGACTAGTTCTCCCTCTGTGCAGTTTTGAATTGACTGTAGCTTGTGTTCTAGGGATGATGCCCTGGGAGATTTCCCCTTCCCTCCCACTTTAGCATATATATATTAGTACTGTTAAGTACAGGTCTTGTTTAGGCAGTCATATTGTTGCAACTTCACGGGTGCAGCTTCTCTGTCAACTGGCACCAATTCTTGTTGATATAGCATGTAGGAATGTTCTCTGTAGTCATTAGCTTCCAAGATTGTAAAATGTCTAATAAACTTAGCATATATAATGCCAAGTACACACACTGTAGCCAGCTAGTGATGTCTTCTTGTGTCTTAAAGGGAAATTTTGCTCTCATTTTGAAAGAAGGCTTTGAAATCTCTTTGTAGCCCTATGTAATGGCTCTTAGGCTGCTGGTCCCATGAATCTAAACTTCCTGTCTTAACAGTGGTACATACAACAGAGCTTAATTTGAAGCAAATCTAACTGCTAGTGACAATAAAAAGTCATGGCCTATTCCATCAAATATGACCATTTCTAATTTACAAAGTTTATGGAATTGCCTCTGTGACTTAGGAAATAGATAACATCAGAGGGCACTAAGGGTGATTTAGATGCCAGAACAAAAGGAAAATGGACTCCATATCTGTTCAAATGTCCCCTCCACACTTGGAGTTTAGATATGTGCATCTTTGAAATTAATCTCTATGGCTGTAATACTTTCAATGCTGTTAATAAAGTCATGTGTTTACTAATTGGATCCACTGCAGTCTTTTTAAATGGCCCTTATTAGATTTTCACTTAGGAAGTAGTGAAATGGGATCAAAATTAATTTGAAAGAAAGCTGTGAAAATCTGACCTGATATACTGCAGTAGGGTGAAACATTTAAAAATTGATTACATGAGTTAAACACAGGATGTTGAGAACCTACTTATTATTTGGGATATAGAATCCAAAAACTTTATTTGTAGAAACATTCATTTGTAGTAATGATTCCTTAAATTTATAGAAATAATGGATTGTGACTTTCTTTAATTCCTAGTGCTACTTAGTGATAATTGAGGATGTTGTCTTTCTAGTTTGGTAGACTTATACTATATCCCATACCGATGTATACTGTCCCAGGTAAAATTCATTTGGATTTGCTAAAAGCACGAGAAATAATGTTTTCAATAAAAAAATATTAATGCCATGAAGAATTGGCTGAGTGGATGCTAATTTAAGAGTGTTGTGCTGCATGATGAGCTAACTTTTTGTTTCACTGAAAGGGCTGAAGAGGGATTACAACTGTTGACATTCCCACGAGTGATGACCGGGTACCATTGATAGCCACGATGACCGGCCAGATGGCCTATGGCAAAGTAATACCTGTGGGGCTTGAGAGTTTGAAGAGACGGTGTAGCAAAGAAAATGTGTGCTATCACTGTAGAAGCAGGGAAGCACGGCAGACTCTTGCTCAGTGATGTATAAGGTCAATATGATCTCCCAACTCATCACAAGCATGATTTGTATTTCGGAAAGATCGTGTCCTGCTATAGATTTATCTTAAAATTTAAAGAAAAAGCAAACCAGATCATCACAGACTTAGAAACAATTTTTATGTTTCTTTAGATGAGAAAGAGAGCAATAGAAGTGGATAATCAGGAAATACAACAGTCTCATAATAACAAAGAGGAGAAGGTTGATGTAAGCTTATTTGGGGCCAGGGGATACTGATCAGTTGGCAAGGTTTATGCCATGCAAACATGAGAACCTGACTATGAATCACCAGGTCAGGTAAAACCAGGCACAGTAACGCATCACAATCCCAGCAGAGAAAGAGGAGGATTTCTGGAAGGTTATGGGTCAGCTAGCCTGCATGGTGGAAAATAACAAAGAAATTCTGTCTCTAAGAAGGTGGCTGGTAATGATCAACACCTGGGATTGTCATATGGCCTTCACACATGTGCTGTGACCCTCTTATATTCTCTCTCTCTCTCTCTCTCTCTCTCTCTCTCTCTTTCTCTCTCTCTCTCTCTTCTACACAGAAGTGGCATGTCAGCTAAAGCTATTCAAAAAATACATGAAGTATATCAGTAAACCAAATTTTGATGAGAAAAACCATTACTTAACACAACACCAAATTATTTATATATGAGTTGACGATGAATGAAATAATTAAAGGTAACAGCATGTATCTATGGATTGCTTCCCAGAACATTTATGTGTAAGTCCCACTAAGTATATGCTCTGATAAAAGTAAAACCTTAATCCAGGTCGAACAGAACCTTAAAGGATCTGACAAAGTTATTTTTTTTCTATGTAAATAAACCACAGTGAACAGAAAATGTTGGCTAGCTTCATTAAGGGCATGTGCAACCTGCTGTAGTGGATATTTTCTCCAAAGGATGAAAGTTTCTAATCCTTTTCCAAGAAGTGGATAAGTGGCTTTTGCTAATTTAAATCTTAAAATATGTAGCAGAATTGCTAGGACAGAAAATAATAAAGTTGGTGTCTAAGAAATTCACGTTTTCCCATGTTAATTTTGTAACCCTGTTTTCTTGCCCTTTCTAAAATTCAAAAGAAAAACATATGTTAGGGAGTAATTTGAGGCTTCATTTTTTTAAAAAAAATATTTTTGGGTGCTTGTCAAAAGGACTTTCATTTCTTCTGCTTAAACTTAAAGTCTCTTCATGAGACTTTTTTGCCATTTAAATAAGTGGATTCTAGCCATAATTAAATGTCTTTGAGCCTATAATTCGTGATCCTAGAGAAGCTAAATAAGAGGGTGAACCTGAAGAAAATCATATAGTTATCCTCCTGGATATTGGAAGTAGACAAGATTGCCAGGCAAAACTTGGGTGCAGGGGGCGGGGGTGGAGGGTGGATGTAAGGGGAGATGGGTAGAGAGAAGGGAGAAGGGGAGGATTCAGGAGAGCTTGGGGGAATGGGATGGGTAGGATGGAGGAAGGATGGATATGGAAGCAGGGAAGTAAATATCTTAATTAAGGGAGCTATTTTAGGGTTCACAAGAGACTTGATTCTAGAGGGGTTCCCAGGTCCAAGGAGAGGTCCCCAGATTGTTCCTTAAGCAGCAGAGGAGAGGGTGCCTGAACTGGTCTTGTCCCATAGCCATACTGATGAATATCTTGCATATCACCATAGAACCTTCATCTGGCGATGGATGGAGATAGAGACAGAGACCCACATTGGAGCACTGGACTTAGTTCCCAAGGTCCAAATGAGGAGCAGAAGGAGGGAGAATGTGAGCAAGGAAGTCAGGATCATGAGTCCACCCACTGAGACAGTGGGACTGATCTAATGGGAGCTCACCAAAGCCAACTGGACTGGGAGTGTTGGAGCATGTGATCAAAATGGACACTCTGAATGTGGCTGGCAATGAAGGCTGACTGAGAAGCCAAGGACAATGGCACTGGGTTTTTATTCTACTGGATGGACTGACTTTGTGGGAGCCTGGTTTGTTTGGATGTTCACCTTTATAGACCTGGATGGAGGGGGTAGAACCTTGGACTTCCCACGGGGCAGGGAACCCTGACTGCTCTTAAGACTAGAGAGGGAGGGGGAGGTGGGGACGGGGAGGGAAATGGGAGGCGGGGAAGAGGTGGAAATTTTTAATAAATAAATGAATTAATTAAAATTTTAAAAAAAGAAAACACCCCAGACCATTGCATGTAATTTTTGCAGAGTACAATATGTTATGACATCAATACCTCATAGCTTTATAATCTTTAAATACTCCATTTTGAATATTTCAATATGGTCTAAAGGTGGTTATAAACATGACTTCATAAGTTAGTTGTTCTAACAATTCTCTGATTTTTTTCTGGCGTCTGCATATGTCTTTATTTCCCCCTCAATATATTTCCTCCTGGGGTTTTCATGTATTTTCAGTTCAATTTTCAGAATAAAATAAGTGAAAATGGAAAAAAATTCTTTATATTATAAAAAGTATGGTAAAGGCATTATAAAGGCATATCATCATATAAATAAAATGATGGATATGATTAACAAGTTACAGACACTAAAAAAATATTGGAAATGAGTTAGAAAGACATATAATAGAAGACTTCAAGCAACAACCTTTTCTCTTGTTCTTTTTATATCTTCCTTTTATATCTCATAAGGCAGAACTCCTGAGCCCTAAACACACAAAGCATCATCCAGCATTGGAGCAATCCTATATATTCATGGTATTTAGATGAATTATGCCTCTGAGAGACGAAATCACACTGCAGCTTGCACACGGATTGCTGTGTCGGTGAGCTCGCCACATCTGCACCTCCTGTCATGATGGCATTTTCCCTTTTCTGTTGTTATTAACACTGGCAAATCTCAATATCTAAAATAAAATAAAATAAAATGACTCAGAAAATTTCTCAGTATATTAAGCTCTGAAACCTCTTGACTCTGATGTTATGCAACATTTTCTTGACTGCTTAAGGTTTTGTAAGCGAGTCAGAAGAGCTGCTGCGTAGCCTGATGTTTTATGTGGGATGCAGAGAAAGTACATGATCTAACCACTATGGAGGGAGTGAAGCCCATGGGAGTCATAGCAAGAATCAGACAGAACCAAAACATTAACCTAAGACAAGTCATAGACTCTGTTAACTGGGTTTAGTCCTTCACATTTTGATCTTTTACACTTTCCCTTTGGGGTTTTTAAAGGTTATTCTAAGGTTTGTGGACCACGACTTAGATCACTCTTTAACAAGAAGCCTTGTTAACAAGCCAGATAACTTTTGAAAATTCTCCTAGATTCATCACCATTGGCTATTAATAATCATGTTTTATTTGTGGTCAAAAGTACTTTATGACTCTAACCATATATCTTGGAATTCTAAACACAAGAAGTACTATGTTTACTAATTTTAATTATATTTATCTTTCACTTTAATACATATTTTTACCGTTATATGAAAATAACAGCCTTTTAGTATTTATTTTATTTTCAGGTATTTTGAACATCATTTTCAGGGGTGTTAAAAGGAGAGCTTTCAAGTTTTTTTCATCTTATAGCACTTGGATAAATTGTATATACAAAGCAATACACGTTCCAGGCTGACTCATGAATCTCTCTACTTTGAATTTCATAGCTAAATTCAATCCTGGCTTCCTGGCTTAGTATGATCTTAACATAATCTTTAAGTAATTTTATTATAAGGCTTCAACTAGGTATCTTTAAAATATAAAGTCTAGGTAGGGAGATGACTTGGTGATTAAGAGCACTGCTTGCTTGTCCAGAAGACGAGAGTCAAGATTCCAGCACGCACGTGAACACATGCATGCACACAGCCACACACACACACACACACACACACACACACACACACACACACACACACACTGTAGTGGCTCACAGCCATCTCTAACCCCAGTTCTATAGCTTCGATACCCACTTCTGCATTTTCGGGCACTGCTCAGATAAGGAGGCAAAGCACCCATACATATAAAATAAAAATAAATGAACCTCTTTTAAGAGACGTGGTAGCATTAAAGGGGGAAAGCTCACAAGAACTCTTCACTAGACCTAAGTCAGACCTGTGCAAATGTGGGGAGGACCAAAACAACTGCCTGGAACGGACAACACCATTGCAACCCATTTTTAAAATTGAGAAGTGAGCCTTGATAGAGAACTACAAGCAGCTAAAGCTTATTGGGAGCAGGAGAAACAGCCTTTCCCAGGGAAGAGCATACCAATTGGTTATCCAGTATCAAGTGGTCATCCCTGAAAACACAAGCAAATAAATAATGCTATATGGACTGAGCAAGTTGTATTCATATATGAGAAATACATGTGTGCATGTGTGTAACAACAATTAAAGAAAATAAGGCCATAAATTTTAGAGACTACAAGAGGGAAGTAAGAGAGAAGTTGAGTGAGGAAAAGGCAGAGGAGAATTATATATTATATTTTCAATATATATACATATTCTTTTAAAAAGAAAATCTATACTAAAAACTATCAGAATGAGAGTTAGTT
This sequence comes from Myodes glareolus, assembly GCF_982192425.1. Taxonomy (NCBI): domain Eukaryota; kingdom Metazoa; phylum Chordata; class Mammalia; order Rodentia; family Cricetidae; genus Myodes; species Myodes glareolus. The sequence continues at coordinate 23,952,773 of NC_142042.1, read as the reverse complement.
GTACTCTTAGGCCAGTTGTACTGAAACTACATTCTATAGTTACTGTCTTGGGTAATAGTCACCTAAGAGGAAATTCTGGGAGTGGACAAAATGGAAGCTTTCAAGATTAATAGACACTTACTTATATAATAGTCAACAGATAGTTTCTCTGAAAGTTCAGAATACTAGTTCTGTTCTGATACTGCTACAAAGTTTGTGACAGGACCTGAATTTCTATATGAAATGTCATCTGAAATGAGTTGTGGGATTATGTGAAAATGATCAAAGTATATGGTATGACTTCTCAAATAATAATTGAAGTAGTCACTAAAAATAAAATAAAAATATAAACAAAACACTGGAAAATAACTAAATCTTTTAATTATGGCCACAGCATAACAATACCATAATAAATACAAAGAAAATATTGTCAATAAATCCAGAGAATAAAATGTCCCAAACCAAGTAAAAAGAATGCTGAACTGGGTATGAACAGCTCACTGAAATCTTACAAAAGGGACCAGAACTGAAACATTCCATCTTGTGTTCTAAATTTTGTTGTTGTTGTTGTTTGGTTTGGTTTGGTTTGGTTTTTTTTTTTTTGTTTTTGTTTTTGAGATAGAGTTTCTCTGTGTAACAGCCCTGGCTGTCCTGGAACTAACTTTGTAGACCTGATGTCGAATTCATAGAGATCCACCTGCCTCTGCCTCCCAAGTGCTGGGATTAAAAGTGTGCACCACCACCACCACCTGGGTGGCATTTTTATTTTTTTATTTTTTATTTAATTATTTAAAATTTCCACCTCCTCCCCACCTCCCTTTTCCTCCTCCCTCCCAACCTCCCCCTCCCTCTCTAGTCCTAAGAGCAATCATGGTTCCCTGCCCCGCGGGAAGTCCAAGGTCCTCCCCACTCCATCTAGGTCTATAAAGGTGAGCATCCAAACAAACCAGGCTCCCACAACTGACTGGCACTTTTAAAAAAGGAATAAATACAGGCTACTGGAAGCTGTAGAAGTAAAGAATCAAGTCACTTACAAAAGAGGGCAATTAAAAGAAAAAGCTGAAGAGATGGTTCAGTGATTAAGAGCACTGTTCTTTCAGAGAACCCTGGTTCATCTTCTGGTACTTACATGGTGTCTCAAGATCGTCTGCATCCAGTTCCAGTGAATCCAACATCCTCTTCTCGTCTCAAAAGGCAGCTAGACCTGTGTGCTGTATCTAGGCATCCGTGCAGGCATAACACTCATACACATGACTAAAAATAAATAAACCCTTTTAAAAGGAACAAAAGCTGATTATGTGACAGAAACATTTAAGGCCATAAGAACCTGAAAAATGTATTCCAAGCTCTGAAGGACTACAACTGCCAACCCATAATATTAAATTCAACAAAACTATCTATTAAAGCTGAAAGAGAAATATTTTTTAAAATCCCCTGATTTTTTTTAAAAAAAAGTGAAAGAAGTTCATCATCACAAGGCCAGCTCTACAGAGGATACTAAATGAAAGACTACACAAACAAAAAGAAGAATGAAAACACCCACAAGGCCAAAGAACTAAATGAGGATTATCAGAGCAGTTAATAAAAATAAAGTCCAAAAACAAATCACAGAATCGACAATATGACACAATTGAAAAATTTTGATAATAACTCTAAATATTAATGATCTGAGTCTCTAATAAAAAAGATGTAAACTTTAGATTTGATGGGAAAACGAGATCAACTTTTTGCTGCCTCTAAGAAACATAACTTATCATCACCGATGGAAACAGCCTTAGGGTACTAAGATAAGAAATGGTATTCCAGGCAAATACAACAAAGACATAAGCAGGGATTGCTACTTTAGTATCTGACAAAATAGACTTCAAAGCAAAGTCAGGCAAAAGAGATGAAGAAGGTCACTTCACATTCATTAAAGATATTACAATTCTAAACATGCATCAAACATAGGTGGGTGCATGTAATTTCATAAAGAAAATATAACTGGACATAAAGTCATTGACTAACTGTACATGGTGATAATGAGTATCTTCAAGGCCCCATTCTCACTAATAGACAAGTAGTCCAGGAAAGGAAATAGAGAAACATTGAGTTCAAAGGAACTACAAGTCAAATAGACCAACAGAAATCTAAAGATTACTCTATTTAAACATGAATTATCAGTAGGCCATGGAACTAAAAATTAACTACATATTAAGATATAGAATAAATGAAGAAAATAAGGGTCAGAGTAATTAATGCAAATACATTTTACTGAATTATGATAGGGGACAATAATTTTAATGAACAACATTAACAGAATAAACAGCAAGAACATTTATTACCGATCAATAAATATAAAATTCTAAATCAATTCCTCTTTAAGAAATGCAAACCCAACTATAAGAAAACAGCTTTACAAGATAACATGTTTCCTGCGAGATCTCACAGATAATTTATATTTAGATATTTTAAATAAAACTCTTGAAAAATATTTGATCAAAAAAACTTCAATGTGCAACTTTTTTCACTTAAGGATTTTCTTTAGCACTGAAGGAAATATATTCCAGTTTAAAAATAAGTCTACTTGAAAATCAGTCACCATTCATATTTCTTGTTATTGTCATTTCATCTTCTAAGACATGTCTACCTGCTATCAGTAGTCACATGTTTAATCTATAGCCATTAATTTTATGACTCTCTAAAAGATTTTCCTAAAAGTTCTTGGAAAAGTAGCTCATAACTAGGTCTTTATATTATATGTAAAGTATGATTCAGAACTGTGATCCTGAGTGACTAAACCTATTTTTTTAACTCAAGACCCTCAAGATTTCCCTGTATTTCTGTTCATGAATGCAGAGCTGAAACAGTTGAACAGGGACAGCCAAAGCTTCCTCTCTGTTGAAGCTCTCCTTCATGAACTATCAGTAACACCCAAAAAGAAGAAAATTAATCTTTAAGACCTGCTCGACCCCAAACTTATAGTCAGAAGTGTGTAAATGTGGGTAGGACCAAAATAGCTGCCTGGGATTGACAACACAATTACTACCTGTTTCTAAAATATAGAAATGAGGCCAGAGAAGTGAACAACCAGACAACTTGACCAAAGTGCCTATCGGCAGGAAAATACAGACATGAAAACAGACTTGGGTTAACCTAATTCCACATTGAACACCAAAAATGAACCAATTCTAAGAACATTTTAAACACTAGGACTGAAACAAAGTAACAACAGTTCTCTAATAATTCTTTTCTGGCTGTGTTTTTAAGTACATGTAGGTTTTAAAGCACTCTTGTGTCCTTGTTTGTACTTGTAATAAATTTTCCACCAATCACAACAAAATAAACATAAAAATTTAGTAAACTAATCACTAAAGAGGAAGTGGAGAGAACAATCTGGTAGATATTTAAAAGGTTAAACACGTTCTTAACATGTGATCCAGCAAACACACTCCTTGAAATTTTTCCAAATAAGCTGAAAATCTGTGTCCATTAACATACAAAACTGTGCATAAATGTTCACATCAGTTTTATTCATAATTGCCCAAAAGGAAGAAACCAAAATGCTCTTTACCAGAAGAATGAACAAATAAACTCTGGTACGTCTAAACAATGGAATACTATTCAGAGATGAAAATAAATGTACTCTAATGTATTAAAATTGCTTGGCGGAAGTGTAATTACATACTGTTAAGTGGAGAGAAGAAATGTATCCAGGAAAGCTATCCATTTACAACTTCAAAGCATGACACCCCTGAAGATCTAAATTTATGTAGACAGTAATTAGAATACAGGCAGGGATAGAGTTAGTAAATGAACATACGAGAAATCAATGGAGGTAAAGCAATTTCTTATTATACCTTAATCTTGAACGCGCAACATTATGCATCAAGCAAAACATTCAGATGTGTGAATAGGAATTCATTCTAATGTACACTGGCTTCTAAAGACAAAGCCATTGCTTCAGGATAGATATTTTTACTGTATACAAAGATATTCAATAAGATATATAGAATTTTGGTCTTGCCAAGTGTTTGAGCAGCTTCCTTAATCTACCTATTCCATGTTTATATTTATGAATTATTAGCATAAAATGACTTTTTAAGTAAAAAAATGAATCTAGTGTCCCAATATGTAGAAATAAATAGGATTCATATAAAATTGTGCATGAAAAGTAAATTTAAATATTTATCTGCATTATGTAGTTTTTAGTTTTCTTAAATTTTATTTTCAAATAGTATAAGTATGGTGTGGAAGGTTCTTCTGTTTATGTGTTGCTATCATTGGTTAATGAATAAAGAAACTTCCTTGGCCTTCTGATAGGGCAGAAATTAGGTAGGTAAGGAAAACAGAACTGAATGCTGAGAGAAAGAAGGGCAGAGTCAGAGAGGACACCATGGATCCTCTGCCTGAGACAAATGCTAGTTAGAATCTTTCTTGGTTAGCCACTTTCATGTGGTGATATACAGATTAATAGAAATGGGTTAAATCAATAAAGGTGAGAGTTAGCCAATAAGAGGCTAGAGCAAATGGTCCAAGCAGTGTTTTAATTAATACAGTTTATGTGTGGTTATTTCGGGGCTGAGGTAGCCAGGCAGCTGGGACAAACAAGGGGGCCCTCCTTACAACATAAGTATCTATCTACAAGGCAGGGAACCTGCTCCTTAAATGTACATTATTCAAGTTGCAATCTACCCCAGTTACTTATCCTTTGATCCAAAGATTGTATGCTCATTGTTAATATAAACTGTTTATCAGGAATATAATTTAAAACATTATTTTTATCCTCTCATTTCTTTAATAATATTCAAAGGCCAAATGCTTTAAATCTGGGGGAAGTTCAGTTTATCTGCTCTGAAACTAACTTCTGCAATTCATTTAAGATTAGTGTATACTATGATGTAATGTATTGTATTCATTTAGTCTGAGGCAGTTAATGATTTGTCCCAGTCTCATACTGGACAAGGCCAAGAAACTTATTCACCATTGCCAAAAGTGTAGCTAGTTATAAATAAACTTCCCCTTGTGGGATTTAGCGTCTTCTCCACAATATCTATGAAAATTCAACCTTGAAGAACACTCTGGTTTCTGTATGAGGTCTTTCGAACTTGATTCAATGCTGAGCTCACCAGTTTTTCTAAGATTATTTTAATTGCTTGGAGTTTCACATTTTGCAAATGTGCACACACACAAAGAGACAGAGAGAAAGAAGGATCATGGGGGTTTTGATAAAAATGACAAGGGATTTGTAACTGAATTGGGATGAACTCAGCCCTTAGCAAGAATGAATCGTTCATACATGAACTTAAACCCTCTTCACCAATAAGGTTAATTTTTATTAGGTTTTCATCAATATTTTTTAGTTGTCTGTTTACATGTCCCATGCTACATAATTAAGTTTATTCCTGCCTTACTTCGAACTTTTCTTAGTGATTATACCAGGTTGTTCAAGTTCATTTTGATTACCCATTTGCTAGTTCTCCTTTTTATCTAGTTAAAGATAGTTTGTGCTATCCTTTAAATAATAAGCTTTATTTTATTGATTTTTCTCAGTTATTTTCCCTTTTTTTCTCTTTAGCTTATTTATTTATTTAGTTCCTTATTTTCTGACTTTATGACATGCAAAATTAAATATGTTTTGACATTATTTTCTGCTATAATTTATATATATACATTTTATTTAAAGCAACATAAATTGAATCTGTTATTGTCTCATATCCTTAATTTTGGCAATATGAAATGACAATTTTTTATTTTCTCTGATGATATCTTTTCTAATTTATAGCTTCATGTATTTAGAATTGCCCTTACCTATTTTTGTTGTAGATTCCTAATTTAATTCTATTCTGGTCAAATAAATTAGATAATAAAAATCAAGTATAGCATATATTTGTTAATATGTTGTTAAATCTGACAATTTTAAAAGGTATTGCAATGTCCCAATATAATTGATTAATTTTGTATTTCCTCTTTTCAGTTACACAGGTTTTGCTTTGCAGATTTGAGGATACTCTTGTTAAGTGGGTATATAGAGGATGGATGGATGGATAGATAGATAGATAGATAGATAGATAGATAGATAGATAGATAGATAGATAGATAGATAGATAGATAATTTGAGAATTCTGTCTGTACCACAAGGTCCCACAGCCATTTACCCCTAAAGAAACACACAGAAGTCTACATTAATTATAAGCCAGTTGTTCTAATAGCTCAGGCTTCTTATTAACTCTTATAACTTATATTAGCCCATAATTCTTGTATGTGTTAGCCACTTAGCTTGGTACCTTTTATCAGTGAGGCATTCTCATCTTGCTTCCTCTGTGTCTGGATGACGACTACAGACTGAGCCTTTCCTCTTCCCAGAATTCTCTTGTTCTGCTTGCAACACCTATACTTCCTGACAGGCTACTGGCCAATCAGCGTTTTATTAAAATGCAAGTAACAAATCTTTAGAGAGTACAAGAATATTGTCCCACAGCACTGATATATCTTAGAAACTCTTTTATCACAAAATACTCTTTGGCTTAATAAAAGTCATTTTCCTAAAGCATATTTTTTTCTTCTTTTTACATAAGTTCTCCATTTTTATTATGGTATACTTAGTATGTATACACATTTAACTAATTTATTTTCTATGTTGGTATAATCTGTATTTTGATTTAGTGTTTAGACTAGTTATACTACATAATCATAATTTTTCTCTTCATTCCTTCTTTCTTTTTTCTATTTCTTTTCTTTCTTCCTTCTTTTCTGAATCATGACATTATGCAGCACAAGTAGGCCTCAGATTAGCTAGAGGTTGAGGATATCTTTAGACTCCTCTTCATTTCTCTCCATTCACCTCCAAAAATGCAGAAACTGCAGACAAGCAATGCCATAACTAGCAATATAAAATTTGGAGCCAGGTATTTAGTTTTACTGTTGTTTTAAAGGTGGTAGAAATTTAACCCAGAGCTTTGTGTATGTTTGCTAAGCACTCTGTCACTGATCCACCCTCTGAGCTTTTTTTAGCCACAATTTTATTTGACACTTTTAACTTTTACATTTTTAAATAGTTACATCATTTTGGCTCTTCTGATTCTCTCTGACTGGTTCTTTTAGTGATATGTAAATATTTTATGCATCATTTCAGTTCTTCTTTTTATTTTTATTAAGTGTCCTGAATTTTTTCCTAGTGCTTATACCAGAGATTCCAATAATATATGAGAACTATGTCTGTTAGAAACACACTGCAGAGTTGTTATTGTTAATGATATTGATATTTTCAAAAGTTAAGAAGTAACAATTCTGTATTTGTAGGAAGTCTTATTAGTTTAAAGCTGATTTTTACAATATTCATTTTTTCTATGGATTCTAGTTACAACTGAGTATCATTTCATCTAGTCTAAAGGATTTTCAGAATTATTGCTACAAGCTGTGCATGCTATTAAAGTACATATATAGCCCTTATATTTCTGGACTGTCTTTACTATGGTTTTGAATTTTAAATATGACATCCTGTGCCTTCCATATTTCATAGATTCTATTGTAAATAAAGTATTTATTGTGCTTGTTTGTTTGTTTAAAGTGAGTCCTTTTTCTCTGGCTACACTAAAATTTTTCATTTTGCAGAGAGCAAGGAGAAATATATAGAAGGATTTGAAGGGATAAAAAAGAGAGAAATGATGCTTTTATAATAATCTCAAAAAGAAAAATATTTTATTTTACATCTATCTTTCAACAGATAGATTGTAACATACCAAGTTTTTAATCTATTAGTTTCAGATTTGTTGTTAAAATTTCCAAAAATTTTGTAAAATCTTTGGCTTTTTTTCTGCGAATATGGTGCTATAAATCATTAACCTTTTAATTTAATATTAGCATAACTTTTCACTTTGAAATTATTTAGTACTTTCTTATAGTGTCTTTGTTAAATTGATATTATTTATCTATGTATTTTAAGTGTGATATTATTTATTTTATGTGTCTGAGTGCTCTATTTGCATATATGCCTGCATACCAGAAGAGGGCATCAAATCTCTTGATAGATGATTTTGAGCCACCATGTGGTTTCTGAGAGTTGAACTCAGAACCTCTGGAAGAACAGCCAGTGCTCTTAACAACTAAGCCATCCCTCTAGTTCCTCAGTATGATAGTCTTCTTTGCTGCCTTGTTGTCAGAAAAATTTCTGTCATGATTTAAATAAACAAATGTGTACATATGCGCCTCTTTAAATTCTTTTTATTTGCTTTTTAGTTTGGCTTTCTGGGAAATGCTCTTGTATCAGTGAAACTTGATGGTTATCCAGGACTACACAAAGACTATTCTCAAGCTCTTGGAAACAGTACAGTTTCAGTTTCCTGTGGAAAAATTCTAGTATGCTTTAGGGGATGCCATTTAATGTGTAAGCAGTATTGGCCGCATTTAACTTTCTTGAACTTATTTTCAAGACTAGTTTGCATTTAGATACAAGTCATTCCAAGGTCAATTCGAGGATGTTCTAATATTTTAGATCACATTAGTTTTATTTGCAAAATGTGCAACCTTGGCCATAAATGATTTATCTTAATTATGTCTGTTACCTTAGCCTAATGAAGCTCAATAGCTGGTTCTTGCTTCTTTGCTTGACTTCAAGTAGTCCTTGTAAACAGCAATGTTGATGAATGAGGATGTCACTGAACATACCAAAATCCAAGGTTGGCAATTTTCATGACTTTCTGGTCCTAACAAACATGACTTTGAGCAGCCCAAGACAGAATGTCACAGATTCTTAATGTTCTTCCCCAATTTCAGTGACTTTTCCAGGAAAAATGAAAGAAAGAAAGAAAGAAAGAAAGAAAGGAAGGAAGGAAGGAAGGAAGGAAGGAAGGAAGGAAGGAAGGAAGGAAGGAAGGAAGGGAGGAAGGAAGAAAGACTTCTCCAATTATTCTGTGACTAGAGAAGTAGAATGGTGCGGTTTGTCAGTTTTCTGCCAGAAATTGTATTTAAGGTGTTTATTTTCTGTGGTGGTTTGAAAGAAAATGGCTCCCACGGGCATGACACTATTAGTAGATGTGACCTTGTTGGAGTAGTTGTGGTCTTGTTGGAGGATGTGTGCCACTGTTGAGGCAGGCTTTGACACTCTTAGGTCTCATATATGCTCAAGCCACACCCAGTGCTCAGTTCACTTCTTGTTGTCTTTTAATTGAGTTATAAAATCTCTCAGCTCCAGCACTATGTCAGCCAACATCATACCTTGATTCCCACTATAATGATAATGAAATAAACCACCAAACTCTAAGTGAGCTATCCCGTTAAATGTTTTTCTTTTTAAAACAAGTTGTTATGGTCATGGTGTCTCTTTACAGCAATAAAAACCCTAATGTAGACTAATTTGTTAATGTCTTCAATCATAAAAAGGTGTATCTCATGACTTTGAATTTGTCTCTGGGTTGCAACAACTTAAATACAACAAAAATCAAATAGCTCTCCATGGAAAACTTGAGTGTGTATGAAGAAATTTGGAATTATTTTTAAAGGAGTACAGTAGTTTTCTGTTACACATCAACAATGATGATAAATTTTAAATTAGAGACAACTAAATCATAAAGAAAGTTGTGAATCTAAACTTAGCTAAATATTCATGAGCAAACAGAAGGGAATAAGTAGTTGCAAGAAAGGTATCTTATGAAATAATGGATTAGTTGAAGGGATAAGTTGAGTATTAAAAATTGAGTCCAGGTGACATATTGAAAAGAAATGTTAAAAATGGTCTATGAATTCATTTAAAAATGTTTTTACAAAAATAGACAGACTTCTGAAGGATTGTGGGAAATGGGAACTAAAAGACCAAAAAGTTGCTGTCTCAAAGTTATACTCAGTCCAGCACCAGTGATGCTGAACACATGTGCTCTAAAAAGTGGTAACAGCATGCTTACTCTTTTTTATGTTTCTATTATTTTTAAATTTTATTGTTGATACTTTTTATTATTTAAAACAATATTTAAATTTGAATATATTTTGATGATATTCTTTCTCTCACCCAAGTCAAGTTCATTCAGATTTTCTCCTCCTCTCCCCCCACCCAGCTTGAAGTTCTTTCTTTAAAAGCAAAAACTCAGTACAACAGCTGAAGGCCCCAAACCTAGAAAGCAAAATACATTAGCTGTTAAGTAAAGGATAACCATGCATCAACCCACAGACCCAGAAGGGCTAAGTTACCAAGGAAGACTCAAGGGGGGAATACACAGATCTTCCTGAGAAGGGGAACTAGATACATTTTGTGGATGGACTGGGGGCAAATAGGGATAGGAACAGTGGAAGGAGAGAGTAGTGATGACTGAAATGGGAGAGAGGGCTTTGTGGGGCGATATAGAAACCTGGTGCAGTAGAAACTCCCTAGAGTCTAAGACAGTGACCCTAGAGAAGACTTCTAATAATGGGGGATAAGGAGCAGCTACTGGCCAACTTTTATAACCAGAAAAGGTTCCCAGCAGAGGGATTGGGTTGTCAACCCATAAAACCTTCGACTTACAATCTATCCTGAATGCAAGGTGTGCTGGGGTGATGGTGGTGCAGAACTTGTAGAAGTGGCCAACCTCTGACTGGTTCAACTTGAGGCCAATGCCATGAGAAGGAACACGTGCCTGACATTTCTTGGAGGGTCAGGAAGCTGAGGCCAGATAGTCCAGAGACACAGGAAAGAACCAAACACAACAGGTCAAAAGAATCAATGAAATGATTCCCATTAATATTCTGCTATACTCATAGATGAGTGCCTAGTCCAATTGTCATCACAGAGGCTTAATCCAGCAGCTGATGGAAACAGATACAGGGACACACGGCCAAACACAAGCACTACCCAGAGCTCGGGGAAACCCCACAGAAGAGGGAAAGAAAGGACTGTAGGAGCCAGAAGGGTGGGGGACACAATAACACGGCCCACAGAATCAACTAATCAGGTCTCATAGGGACTCACAGAGACTTAAGCGGAAATCACAGACCCCAAGCTAGGTCCTCTGTATATGCATTATGGGTTTGTTTGTTTGCTGTTTTGTTTGTTTGTTTGATGTTCTTGTTGAATCCTAACAGTGAGAGTGAGGCTGTCTCTTACTCTTTTGCCTTCATATGGCATATGGGACCCTTTTCCTTCTATGGTTGCCTAGCCTAGCCTTGTTTGGGTTGAGGGGATTGTGGCTAGCCTTGTTGTAATTTTTTATACCATGTTTGACTGAAATCCCTGGGAAGCCTGCTCTTTTTTTTGAAAGGAAATGGAGGAGGAGTGGATCTGGAGGAGAGAGAAAGTTTAGGGGATGGGAGGGATAGAGGGAGAGGAAATTGCATTCAGGATGTAATGTATGAGAAAAGAACTAAATAATTTTAATAATAATAATAAAATAATATTTTTATTATTTAAAACAATATTTAAATTTTAATCATATTCTTCCCCTCTCCTAAGTTTGTCCAAATCTTCTCCTCCTCCCTAATTACACAATTTTAAGTTCTTTCTCAAAAAACAGACTAAAAACACAGTGCGACAACAAAATTCCCAAAACCTAGGAAAAAAAGGCATGACCTCCCCCCACACACACATATACAAAAGCCTCCAAATTATAACCAAATAAAAGCACCACACAAAACCATGTACTCTGGCATTTGTTGGTCAACTACTCCTAAACATGAGATCTGCCTGTACCGGTTGATATACCCAGTTTCATTCCATTGGTGAAAATTGACTTTCCCTCTCCCAATAGGTAATAAATGACAGTTCCTTTGTTAACCTTTACCTGAGTGGCTAAGTTTTCATTCACTCATTCATTCATTCATATTTTTAAAAACTATAACAAAATAAAATATAAGATAAAAACAAAAGCTATCATATCAAGTCAGACAAGACAGACCAACAGATGGAAAAGATCCCTAAAAGCCTAAAAGAAGGCACAGGACTTAGAATCCACTTGTTTGTTCAGGAATCCCATAAAAACATTATGAAGTCATCATGTAAATGCAAGGGGACCTGGTCCAGACCTGTGCAGGCCCTGTGCGTGCCACTTCAGTGTCTGTGCGCTCACATGATCTTTGCTCATGTTGACTTGGAAAGTCTTGTTTCCTTGGTGTCCTCCATCCTCTCTGACTCTTACCTACTTCTTCTTCTGAGGGATTCCCTGAGCTCTGTGGGGTCTGGGTTTGAAGGAGACAACCCCTTTAGTGGAGGGTGTTCCAAGGTCTTGTCTGTGGGTCTCTATATTTTCCAATAAAAGTGTGTTTCTTATGGAAAAAAAGATACTGTTGGGGGCATAAACATCATATTTGCCTTTCATTGCACTATAACGAAACTTTCACAGATAATTGGTAATGACTTTGAAAGGTATAAAAGGAAGGATTTAGTGTAATTTAATCCAAGGTTAGCTGCAAAGAAGAAATGGTGTTGCCTCCAAAATCTCAAGATAGAAGTAACTTTTTATGTTTAATATTCAGTTCTTTTTAACCATTTGAGAATTTTATACATATATCTAATTGTTTTAATCAAATCCACTCTTCATGCTGCCCCTCAAATTCTTCTTCTATTCCCCCACCACTTTTCCCTCTTAACTTTATATGCCTTTAATTTTAAATATACCACAGTCATCTAGTGTCCATGTGTGCAATTGTACAACAATCTACTGGGGCCACAGAGATAGTCGCTGAAAGGGCTGTAGCCCTGAAGAAAACTGGCTCTCCCTTGTGTGAATGACATCAATTGACAATAGCAATGCAGTGAGGGGTGGAACTTTGTGGTTTTGTTGTTGTTGTTGTTGTTGTTGTTGAGATGCCTTAGGCCTTTCTTTTCCCCCACAAGCTGAAGGATTAGCTGTGTGAAGTGGTGTCTTTCTGTGAAGGTACTGTTCCTTTTATTCCATACAAAATCTGACTTTTCCTCTCTATTAGCCCACCCATGGTTCTAAAATTGAATTCCATGAAGTTCTTCCTCTCTTCAACTGCACATTTTGTGTATTTTTTCTTTACTCTCTTCCCTATCTACATTAGGAATTTGGAACAGCGATATTTTAACAAATAAATATGACACATTAGAAAAAGAAACGCATTAAAGAGAGTTTAGATTTTTTTTTTCGTAGACAGTGCCTGAGACCACTTCAGTCTATGATTCCTTTTTTAATTCCTTAAAAGCAATAAATATAAATACACCCAATATTTTAAATTTTATAATAAAATATTTGTGATCTAACCTAAAATTATTGGTAATTCTGTCATCCAAAATAAAAAGGAAGAAGCTCTTGTACAGTTATATTTGAAAACACATGCAAGGAGATAACAGAATCTAGCTTTGAAGGATTTCATCCACTCTCATAATATTTTCTATACATAAAATTAGAAAATGCACTACATAATCTTGTGCAGCATTGTGATAAATACTTGTATAATATACCTTATATTCTTCAGCTCATGCTAAGTGCTCACTGAAGAATGAGAAGGTAAGGGATTGACAGCTTTATAAACCATCATTTAGAGATCTGAAAACAGTGCTAAAGCCTGTAATTAAATAGGAACTGATTCATAGATTATACCAAGAATCATCATGTACTTTAGCTTGGGTATTACATATATATCTTTTAAACTTAGTATAAGCTAAACAAATGTGAGCAAAGGTGAGAAGCGGGTTTTTCTAAACTGTACGTACAGTCATTAGTAATCTTATTAGCTCCTGTAAATGACCACAAGCTTTTATGAAATTCTCTATTTAGAGTCTGAGCTAAAAGACTATTCACTGGGTATGGAATTCCAGAAGAATAGCTAAGTGATAATGGAGTCCAATTTACATCACTGTAGCATCAAACCTTTCTTAGCTCAAATGGAGCAAAATACATTCATTTTCCTCTACTCAAGCTCCTCACTAATGGTCTCGCTCAACACTTTGGACAGTTGTTTTTGTAAGCACTTTTTGCTGGTAAGAGGAAGCTACACAGGGCCACAGCAGCTGCCTAATGTTCAGTTGTCCTTCTGCTGTTTGAGGATGTTCACTTACCATTACATGAACTTTCCAGACTGTTAATTCTGCTCAGACACAAAAACTACCCTTTTTTGATCTCAGATAGCCAGAAAGATCAACATGCTCTTTGTGATTTTAGAATAAGTGATTCAGAGAAAGGGAAATTAGGAATTAGCTCATGAGATACATTTTCCAAATCATGTGTTTGGGGTATTGACTTCTCCATACACCTGGAGAAAATGTAATGACACAGGAAAAGGAGACCATGAACAGACACACAAACAAAAAAAAAAGTGAGCAGTATGTTTTTAATCCTGGTAAATACTTATTTTCTTATCAGAAGTTCAATATGAAGGAAGTATGTGAGACGTTGGCGTTTGAAATGCCTTTATTCAGCATCATATGGTAGACGAGATTCCCAATGAGAATGATAGACTTAAATTGTACTCATCTATAACATTTAAATAAATAAATGTGCATCTATCAGAAGTTAATACTGAATTATATTTTATTTACATTGTCATAGAAAATTCCAGATAATCAGTATAGTGAAGTATCATATGAGCTATAATCAAAATATCTAAGTGGTAATACTACCACTACATTTATCTAAGTAATCCTAGCCTGTAACTGTTTGTGCAGTTTTCTAAACACTTTATTTATAAAGCAAGGATAATGCATACTTTTTTTTATCTGCTTTTCTATGTTGTTGTAGAAAGGCTGCTTGTTTGATCCCGGCTGACTAGCCCAGAAATAACCATATAGAAATTGTATTAATTAAATCACTGCTTGGCCTATTAGTTCTAACTTTTTATTGGCTAGCTCTTACAGCATAATTTAACCAATCTCTATTAATCTGTATTTTGCCACATGACTGTGGTTTACCAGTAAGTTTCCAATTTGTCTATCTCTGTTGGCGGCTATATGGCATCTCCTTGTCTCTGCCTTCTTTGTCCCAGCATTCAGTTTAGTTTTCCCTACCTAGCTCTGCTCTACCCTATCACAGGCCCAAAACAGCTTCTTCATTAACCAATGGTAGTCACAGCATGCAGAGGGAAATCCCACGTCATTATGTTTTTATTGTTATAAGGTAATAATAATATAAATAGTAAAAATGCAAAATGTTTACATATTTATTTTGAATATATTTTCAACATGGAAATTTCTGCATAACTGCTAATAGTTTCTAATTAATCTTTTTATTAGCAAAAATTACGTATTCCAATAAACCTAAAATATTTAATATTAGCTGAAGACTACTTGCATGGCATGCTAGCTATACCTCAGAATATGCCATTATCTCTGTACTACTAAGACCCAAAAAGCTTGAAATGTCAAACTTTCTACAAATAATCTTAAAGTGCTAAAATTAAAGGCATTCATGTCAGATCCATATTTCTACACCTCCCATCCATTAACTCCCTTTTAACAGACACTGCTAATTACTATTACCCATAGCACACATGAACAAGCATTGTACGTAGGTGCATGACCCCAGCGGAGACATATTTGGTCGAGCCAACAATAACAAAGCAGAACTGAAGTGTACGGCAACTTCTAAATCACACCCTTAAAATCTAAGAATGGATTCTTCTTCCTTCTTTCTCTAAGTTGTAAAGTAGGTACTGCTTAACTTCTGCCAAGCTGATGAGACATGAACAAATATTAAAACAAGAAAGATTAAATGGTTTTGTGTTCTTAAATCTGCTGTGCAAAAATTTCCTCATTAGAGTTACTCTTCTATGTAAGTCATAAACTTTAGGATTCTTTGACATTATTGCCTAACCTACAACTTTAGATGAAATTTGGTGAATGTATTCTGAGAGATATGAAAAAATTGATCATGTTTAATAAGATGAAGCAGCCATTTATTCCCCTGGGATATTTATTAATGGTTATTCTCAAATTTCAAAGGGAATCCTTAGATCTCAAAATAACAGCAATTTGCTTTTAGGTTAAATGTCTTAAAGTTTACACTGGTTCTCAACCTGTGGGTCACAACCCCTTTGGCAAACCTTTATCTCCAAAAATATTTATTTTATGATGAAAAGAGTAGTAAAATTATAATTATGAAGCATCAAAGAAAATAATTTTATGGTTAAGGATCAACACAACATGAGGAACTGTAACATGAGGGGGCCTGTTTGTTGGGGGTTTTTCTGTCCTGCCTGGCCCCCCAGCTGTTTAGTCTCAGAGAAAAATCACACAAGAAATCTCTATAAGTTATAAAGCTGATTGGCCTTTTAGGTCAATCTACTTATTAGCTAACTCTCTCATCTTGATTAACCCATTATTCTGATCTATGTTAGCCATGTGGCTCAGTACCTTTTTCAGTGGGGCAGCTTACATCCTGCTACTTCAGTGATCTGGGCAGGAGTAGGAGGAATCAACTTCATCCTCCCCAGAATTCTCCTGCTCTCCTTACATCATTTCTACTTCCTGTCTGGTTTTCCCACCTACACCTCCTGCCTGGCCAATCAGTGTTTATTTAAAACATGATTGACAGAATACAGACAATTTTCCTGCACCACTTCGCCCTCTTTTTTAAAAAAAAGAAAACAAAGGAAAATATCCATAGTCCATTTTTGGGAATGTGGGCATAGTATTCCAGGCTACTTTCTGCTGGTTGGGGGTGCTGATAATCTTATGGGGACCTAAAGAAAATTTAGAGTTATGATCAAGTCCTGACTGAAGTATCCTGTGAGTCTTGATCATCTCAGGCAGCAGTCTTGAACCTGTTCTGGATGAAGAACTCAGACATCTGGGCCATCTGTTCCTACCGGAGATTGCTCAGGTGGTCTCCCTTGGTCAAAGATGATTTTTCTTAACTCTGAATAAATCCAGAGCCTCTCATTTTCTGTGGAAACAAAAGCAAAATCTCTTCTCCAAAAAAACATACCTTTTGACTTCAATTTTGAAGCCAAGGTATTTTCAAAATGCCTATCTTGGATTAATTTTGCAGCATTTATAAGCAAATACCTTTTAGCAGCTGTTTCTCCTTCCTCCGCACTCAAACAATTTAAAGAGAGCATAATAGCAAACAGTATCAAGATTCTCCATGTATTTTCCATCTTTCTGTGGCTTTATTTTAACCTCTATTTCTTTGATTTTTACTTTTAACTTTTGGCTTTTTGAGACAGGTTCTCTGCGTATCTTTGTCCTGGAATAACTGTAGACCAGGCTATCTTTGAACTCCCAGAGATCCATCTGTCTCTGCCTCCCAGGCTACTTGTTCTTTTTTTCTTTTTTTTTTCTAAGAACTTTAACCTTTAGCCTGTATATATTTTTAACAAAATGTAAACCATTTAGAGGTTTTTTTTTATTCTTTGAATCTCTCTTTACTGTATATCTTTTTTTTTTTTGACCATGTGGGTCTTTAATTTGCTAAGGAATATGGAGAAAACAACAGTCAAAAGCTCTTAAGGCGTTTCAAGGTCCTTGTCAGGAAGCAAGCTGCAACAGTGTTTCCATAGTCCGGACTGCCTACTTGAAAGAGTCAGAGTTTTCCCTGGCAGGATGGCCCATAAAGCCGGCATTTTAAAACTGCGCAGCTTTTTTCCTGCTATGGCTGAAAACCAAAATGCTTTACTCTAGTCTTTCCCAAGCTTTCTCAGGCTTTCTGTGGATGCAGTTATCCACGTGGGCGCCATTCTGTAACATGAGGAGGCCACGTTGGGTGCCATTCTGTAACATGATGGGGCCTGTTTGTTGGGGGTTTTTCTATCCTCACACCAGGTCCCCACAATTGTTTAGTCCCAGAGAAATATCACACAAGAGATCCCTATAAGTTATAAAGCCGATTGGCCTTTTAGGTCAATCTTCTTATTAGCTAACTCTCACATCTTGATTAACCCATTATTCTGATCTATTTTAGCCATGTGGCTCAGTACCTTTTTCAGTGGGGCAGCTCACATCCTGCTGCTTCAGTGATCTGGGCAGGAGTAGGAGGAATCAACTTCCTCCTCCCCAGAATTCTCCTGCTCTCCTTACATCATTTCCACTTCCTGTCTGGTTTTCCCACCTACACCTCCTGCCTGGCCAATTAGCATTTATTTAAAACATGATTGACAGAATACAGACAGTTCTCCCGCACCAAGGAACTGTATTAAAGGGTCACAGCCTTAAGAAAGTTGAGAATCACTGGTTTCAATGATAAATACAATTATTTCGTACATGGAATAGAAACTACATGATAATCGTGTATAATAAGAAGGTATACATCTCAACTGAATATTAGTAAGAACCCCAATATATAGACTCAGACTTGCAGACCAACTGAGTCCAACTCTGGAGATCTGGGATTGAAGATATACTCTGATTATTTCTGTCCTGTCCAAAAACTGTTATTTGTTGATGATATCAAATGATACTCTTTAAAAATGTATAAACCTAAAGCTATTCCCAGTCATTTTCCCACACTGTCACCTCCAAGATTCCTTCAATGGCTTATTCTTATTCTAGTATCATTTATTCAAAAAATAGTAAGTTTTATGGTATAAAAATCACAGATCTCACCCAGAACACATTTGAAGCCTTTCTCAAGATACATAAGTTTTTTAATGGGAGAGCACATTTGATCCATTGCTGTCCTATATTCTGTATAAAAACAGAGTTAAGAAAAAATAGTTTAACATGGCTGATTATGACAAAGAGAAGCATTGTTAATGCATTTTAATATATAGTAATCTACTTTGCTTCTACTTTGGCTTTCTGTTTCCTATCATGGTGTAGTATATATTCTTCCACTTATTGCCCCTTTGAGTCTATCTGTCATTTAAATTTTTCAAGCCATCCAATGTTGAGTGAAGATAACCTACACTCTGGACATGGTGGTGCACATCTGTAATCCCATCATTAAGGGGGCACAGGCAAGAGGATTGATACCAGGCTAGTCTCCTTTGTAAAGAAGGTTCCAGGTCAGCCAGGGCAACTGAGCATGACACTGTTTCTTTAAAAGAAAATGCTGAGGCTAAAGATAAAAGGATGATTAAAAGGAGGAGGAGAAGAAAGTGGTGGTGTGTTGTACATTTTCATCATTAGGCTGTAACTTACCTTTGGGCTCTGTAATTGCTAAGTGATCTCAGTTCCATTTGGTTTTAAGAAATTATCAAGAGTAAGGGGATTTTTTTATTTTTGTGTGTTATTTTTTTTTTGTAATTTCTTAGCATTTAGGTGTCTTTTTAACAACCTAATCAAGTTTCTCTACTTTGAAATTTCTGTAAGATTTTTCATTTCCTTTCCTTTTTGATTCCTTTTTGACTCACCATAATTTAAGAATTTCAAGCAGTGTTTGTGATGGCTTTGATCATCATGGACAGGAGTATGTGTAAGAGACCATTGCTGAAAAGCTATAGGCACAGTGACCAAGACAAAGTAAATGATGAGGTCACTGCTTGCTGGTGGACTCCAGCTGAGAATTTCAGAATATACCTACTATTTCAAAAACAGACCTTCGGAATCTTTTGTCAATAAAATTTGAATTCCTGAGTGTTCTGAAACTGGCAATTGATCATAATCTGAAGTATTAGGTCTTTCCCAGACAACTACAAGTCCTTGCCACAAAAGAGAATTTGGCAAGAAAAGATTATTCTTCAATGCTGTGAAATGAAACACAGGAAAGCTAACCTATGCTGGGCAAAGTGATCTCTACCTAGGTATCAGCATCCCTCTAACTGGAGAACATGTGGTATTATCAAAGGTTCTGAAGGCAAGTGCCATTAATCACATCATGCATAAAAGGACCAGCTAATACCCTTCAGGGGGAGACATCCTCTTACTGTTTATAACAATTCTACAGCTTCACCTGCTAGCTGCATTTGTGCAATGAACTCTGAGCTTTAAAGACTTAAGTCTGTGGACAAATTTAATGTTTTCTTATAAAGTGGTTTTTTACACTCAAGATTATTTTCCTTCTTCCTCAGTTCTAAACTGTGTGCCAGGGAGTTTCAGATGTCCTAGGAATCACATCAGCATCTACAGAAATTATGAATTTTCAAGAAGATTGCTTGAAAAGTGTCGTTTTCTCTTCTTTTGTAAACCTCTCTTCCAACCCTTCCCCAAATTCCTCTCATTTGATAGTTTTTGGTCTCCTAGAAAATTAGCTTAATGTTTCTCTAATTTTATGCTAAATTGTCTTGCCTAGCCTGGTTTTCTGACTGTCTATAAATGCAAATATCTTAAGGTCCCGCAATTGCAAGACTAAGGTTGAATACCACATATTTTACACCTCCTCCCCAGATCCTAAGATGTACAGTATTTGAAACTTCCAAAACTAGTTTTGCCATTATATTTTCATATATTCAGGTACTGGAAATATTGCTTTAAGTTAAAGGAAACTCTAAAACTTTTTAAATGAATGAGGGCATTTCAAAGATATTCTTAAAGGAAATGAGAACATATGATGAAGAAAATAAAGCTTGACTATGAGAGAGAATGGATAGATTTATTCACTAAATTGGTACAAATTAATAATACATTTGGATTTTAATGATAATATTTCATCTCAAATATTACTAAGTATGCATGAAAGTTATGGCTAACTTTCTTGATGTGGGATATTTTATTAGGATGAATAACTATTGTCTCAATTATAAAAATGCAAATTCCAGTGTGGGTGGTCCCTTTGAGCCCAGGATTTGCAAGTTGCGGCTGCTTATTTTTCTTCCACTTAGATTTGAGCATTAAATGATATCAGTGGGGATTTAAAACCATTATTTTTGCCTCTACAAAACCTGATGTCTTTGTGGCAAACGTGGGAAGTATGCACTTTAAATAATTCTCTGTTTTCTACAGCAGATACTGCTTCAGGCTCCGAGATCTTCACAATGAACTGAGCACAAAGAGCAGAGGACCCTATGCCTAGGCCATTCTGTTCAATCATTCATTTCAAGAAGGATTGATAGGATGAGAGGAGAAGGGGTAGTCACATAAGCAAGCATGATACATTCAGTTTTATTTTTCTATTCAAGAACTAGATACAGAATTACTTTCAGACCACACACCTTGACATATGGCATAACATTTAAAAGCACCATTAACAGAAGATTGTACATACTGTGAATATTTAACTTTGCCAGTATATCACCATTAACATGTCTTGCAGAAATGTAAAAATACGCAACCCTTCAAGAACAATAATCACTTCTAACGCTCAATACAATTTGTATGAGTAAGATGTATGAATTTTGTTCAATTTCAGGCACCACTTAGATACTACAATAATACACTAATACTTTTAAGAATATTTAAATTAATTTGGAATATTATAAAATACTTCAATGGCTTCTGCATGTTCCCTTCAATAGGGCACTCCACACAACGTTTACAGCTACAGACAGTTGAAGAATCATCGCAACACTGTACAAAGCAATTAGCGTTGTCATTTTTCATATGCAAACTTTAAAGTTTTTACGCATTAACATAATAAAAATTAAGTATATCAAACATAGTATTTTTCCATCTGTGTCTATCAATCATATAGAATTCAGCAAATTCTACTTTTGCTTTTGTTCTTTTGGTTTTTGAAGGCAGCATTTCTGTGTGTCCCTAGCTGTCTTGGAAATCACTCTGTAGGCCAGACTGGTCTTGGATTTAGAGATCTACCTGCCTCTGCCTCCCGAGCGCTAGGATTAAAGTGGTGTACCCTCAGCCCCACGCAAATTCTATTTTTAATGTCTTATGAATGAGGACCTCCAAATCTCCTGAAATGTTTTCTATCAATATTGTATATTACAAGTATGAAATTGATACGCATTTGCATGCACTCAGAAATGGCAAATGTATGATTTGCTCCATTTGGATGAAATAAGATAATGAAGTAAGGCTTACTTTTCAATTATAATTACTCCCAATAGAGACTTTCTAGATTATATCAAATAAATAGAAAGGTTTGTGCTTTTTACTCAAATGTGTTTAACATTTATCATGAAAATAACAAATAAAAATGGAAAAATCTTGAATCAAATGTGAACTCGATGCTTAGGAAAATGGTAATATCATTAAGATACAATCAACTGATCAGACACATAGTAATATGACCTGTGTCACAGCCAGTAAAGAAAAAAGCTTCGGAGTCAAGAGACAGCTTTTAAAATGTTTTTTTAATTATGAAATAAGTAAAACCTAGGAAATAATAAAGAATAAACTAATGTCATGTGGTTCTATCAATAAAATGATGTCAGTGTTAAAATGTCATATTTGCTAAACAGCTCATTTAGAAAGGCAAAAAGCAAAAGGAGAAAGGATAGAGGAGGAAAAAAAATGGAAAATTTTACAGATGTAAAATGTCCATTCTCATTCAGTATTTCCCATTTATTTTACAAATCCTACTACTCCCAAAAGCAGGCTGTCTTGTAGGTCAACAACCAGTTCCCAAATCATGATATGAAGACTTGTTGTGTATGCTAGGCCTTATCTTATGCTTGTCCCACTAGGTCTTATAACTTAACTTGTTTTTTTCATCTATGTTTTGCCTAGAGTTTTTTGTCTTTCTTTCTTTCTATATATCTTACTGTCCTGCTGTCTTCATGTCTGTCAGACTGGAAGCTGCCTGGCTTCTAGCTCTGGGCATGTCCCTCTCTTTCCCCCATATTCTCTTCTCTTATTTGTCTCTTTCTTTCTGGATTTCCCCTCCTATTTATTCTCTCTGCCTGGCAGCCCCACCTACCCATCTCCTACCTAGCTATTGGCCATTTAGCTTTTTATTAGACCAATCAGGTGCCTTAGGCAGGTAAAGTGAAACAAATGCAAAGCATCTTTACATAATTAAATAAAAATAGCACAAACAAATGTGATACACCTTCACATAAAGTAATATTCTATAGCATAAACAAGTATAGTACATCTTTGCCTCATTAAAATAATATTCCAAAACAACTCCCTTTATCTTGATATGTATTATGACTAAGAATCACTTATTGGACATGAAAATCTTTTAGGGGTTGGAGACATGGTTTGGTTCAGCATTTAAAGGCACTTGATGTTCTTCCAGAGGACTGGAGTTCTCTTCTCAGAATCCATATGGTGACTCACAACCAGGTGTAACTCTAATTCTAGGGACCCCACACCCTTTCTGCCCTCTGTATGCTCTGGCACACACACACACATATGAAGGAAATCATGAAAAACCTTGTAATTGAAATATCTTAAACAATGTAAATTGTATCCAACCCTGATTATTTTTCTACAACTTCATTTCTATGCAATAATGTCTTTTGAAATTTTTAGAAACAAAAGAAATTTCTATAATAAGTTTTCAGTTCCTTCTCTAGGAATATAGGAGGCATTTTTCTTTGTGGTAAAGAATATATAGAAACAAGAAATGCTTACATTCAAAGAGCTTTCTTTCAAATAAGTCAGATAAATTCTCTTACATAATCAAATATTAATTTATAAACCGAGAATCCCTAATACATTTTAAAATGATTTGATTTTTAAAGTAAACCAGGGTATGATTTACTCTTGGTGAGTGGATCTGCAAAGTCCATCCTTCCAACAAGACAAAAGGATGCTTACTAAATCCCTATGCTGACTCTCCAAATGGAAGGCATGTCTACAAATATGCTTCTACTAGATACTGAAGGGATAGTAAAAGTTCTTTCAACAGATTACCTTGGAAAGGTATTGGCGTAAATGTCATCATTACATCACAAGTGGTCCTGGAATGGCCTGTGCATTAAGAAGGATGTTTAGATTACGTGGAAGAAGACAATGATGCCACAGAGATCAGACCCATTTGTGGACGGGAAAACAGGAAAAGCCCCTACGTAGAGGGCAATGTCTAGAAGAATCCCCAGGATTCGAGACGTCCTGTTGTCACCAGTCTAAAGTAATTGGTAGTTCTTGTTCCAGAAGTTGCTGAAACAAGGGATCAGGTAAATCATGTTCCAATATTTGTCATATAATTAAGCTACTTCAGATTTATCATGATTTGTTTGAAATATATGTAAATTTTAACATTTTATTGTCTACTTTATGTTTCTCCCTGTGGAAAGCGATATTTTAAAAATAAAACACCTATTTTTCATGTGTTTTAGACCATCATCTAAAAAAGGAGACTAATTTGCCATTGTGTCTGAAAAAGCCCAAAATCACTTCAAATGTCTCATAAAAGTTATCAAAGCACTAGACATTAGAAAATGAGGGATGGAGCATCCTTACCAATTAAAAACAAATAAGGTGAGATGGACAAGTATTCAGGGTTGGTGCCCTTGGAAAGTCTCCAGGCCTTGGAATTGAAGGAGCTGAGATGGAATCCAGAGCAAATCCTACATTAAGAAGACAGCACTGAAATTCCAGCTACAGCAAAGCATCTCGGGTTTGCAGGGAAGATCACTGGAGAGAACTCCAAACATGGGAGGAAGCCAAGGGATTTGCTCAGAGAAGTCTTTGTATAGCCAGCTATGCATAGGTTAGCAACAATCTAACTCTGGAAAGAATATGAAGGAATGAAGACAGTGTCAGTGGCTAGCAATCAGACAGAAAATCTCAAAGTTTGTGGGACAAGGCAAAGAGAGTGCTATTTCACACACAGAGAATAATTTGATGAAATAGAAACATTAAATATCTAAAAAGTAAGAAATATAAATTCAAGAATTAGTCTGAAATGTCCTAGATGGAAAACTGCATTGTATGTGAAACTAGATTTTGCCGTTTTAAACTGAATGCTCTCTACTAATACTCATAATTTTTAGTAACTTCTAAATTTTGGTAGAAATGGAAACTGGTAACACAAAGGAAGGTGAGACAGCATGCCTTTTGGCTTACTGGAACTGCCATGACTTTGCTTTACCTGCATGACTCCTTTGCCCCAATTCATTTCTGGTTTTCCACTGCTTGAGGAATAAAATCTAATCTTTTTGTTTGATATTAAAGATCTACACACTCTTGCTAGAATCGCTCCAATTTATAATCTTATTTCAGTTTATATAATTTGTGCTAATAAAATTAGAATTTCTCATTCTTGTAATATATCTAGAAAGTCTGTGCCTGGCTAATTGTTATGATCTACGTTGGGTTGCCCTCCAATTACAAGTTTTAACATACTGACCCCTGGAACATGACAATATGGTGTTTGGGGTCATGTTTTACAGAGGTAATTATGTCAAAATGAGGCCCTTAGTGTGTAGCCTTATCTCTTATGAATGAAGATCTCACAATTCCAGCATCCAAGACTGTTTCAGCTCCCAGATCTGTGCTGTTTTACAATTATGGCAGCCATAGCAAAGTAAGACACCACCATAGATACTTAACCTTCAAACTGGCCTGCTCTTGAAATATCTGACAAATCAACTTTTATTTAGAAATTTTATCTACAGCAGATACTGTAATGATTCAACCACACATCATGGTTGACACTTCCTGGTTCCAGGGCCTCGCATGTGCGGACAAGAACTCAGGCAGAAGTGCCTAATGGCTCCAGGAATCTTAAAGGACCCTGCGTGACCTATAAGCAGCGTGGGTTGCATCATCTAAGTAAGATGTAGCTGCGTGAGTCCTTGCCCGCATGTGTGAGCTTTGTAATCTGCATATGATGCAGCCAGGCCATCACCCTGTGCTCATGCGCTTGGTGGCATTTTAAAAGCTGGGCGTGCTATCTTTAGCTCTCTCTCTCGCTCTCTCTCTCTCTCTCGCTCTCGCTCTGGCATGTGCTCTCGCATTCGCTCTTGCTCTTGCTCTCCCTCTCTCTGTCTCCAACTTTGCTTTCTGAGTGTATAACCAAATGCCTTTGTTCTCAATAGGCCTATTGCACATCGTGTGTTCTTTTTTTTCTTTTTTTTATTTATAAAAGTATATTAATTTATAAAAGTTTTCCATTTCCGCCCCTCCTCCCAACACCCTCCCAATCCCCCCCACTCCCTCTCCTCCTCCCTCTCCATCTCTAAGAGCAGTCAGGGTTTTCCTGCCCTGTGGGAAGTTCAAGTTCCTCCCCCCTCCCTCCAGGTCCAGGAAGGTGAGCATCCCAAACAGACTGGATCCCAAAAATCCAGTATATGCAGAGGAAGCAAGGTCCCAGTGTCATTGTCCAATGGCTTTTCAGAAAGGACCCCCGTGCCAGCCACATTCAGAGAATCTGGTTGGATTACATGCTCGTTCAGTCCCAGTCCAACTGGCCTTGGTGAACTCTCATTTGATCAGTCCCCTTGTATCAGTGGGGTGAATGCACTCCTCATGGTCCTGCCTTTCTTGTTCATGTTCTCCCTCCTTCTGCTCCTCATTTAGACCTTGGGGGCTCACATCATGTGTTCTTTTGGTAACCTCTCTGCATTCGAATCATTAGCCTTGGATTTATACTTGGTCATTGTTCTGGACTACATTTCTAAAGTGTAGGATCTATTTCTGCTTTATCTACGCATTACTCACAGTATCTAACCATTCAAGCACCAAGTGGGATCTCTGTTAATATACTTCTCGGTTTAGCATTTCTTAGATGAGAAGTTCACGCAAGCATATATCTGTGCATTTATGTACTTTCCACTATATCTGCTTCAGTACCAAATTCTTAAACTGAATAAAAGTCACTACATTTGTGTGATGAAAGTGTTGACTTGCTTCCAGACTTTTTCAGGCAGTAAGGATTATTTTTCCAGTGGGTATTACAAGTAAATGACATTTTTCTAACACGTTCAAAAAGAAAAACAATTTGCTATTTGGTGATTGTTGTTTCCAACACTAACTCTGTTACAGTAATTAATGTTCATAAATATCTGGTTTCAGTGGGTAACCCTCCCTTATGGTCATGGGGAATATTCTCATGTCATCTCTGGAGTCAGAAACACAGGTGATTCCTGATTCCTTTTTTTCTCTCATAGCTTCCACAGCAGTTCAGACACCACCACCTCCCACATCGCTACCCATTGCTGTGCCCCACCTCCTACATGGCTACCCATTGTTGTGCCCCACCTTGATTTTGACTTATTCTGACCTCTAGAGCTAATGGAAATGTTGGGTGATATTTTGATTGCCTTCTGACAGTAAAGTTTGCTTTGAGTCAGAAAGTGGAGCTAGCCACTAGCTGACCAAAATTAACCATAGAGGTTTTGGAGGACTGAGGGCAGATAGGAGAAAAGAAGTAGTAAGGCTGGGCTGAGAAAGGATCTCAGCCCTTTTGGATGGAGGAATAGAAGATATAGTAGGTTGCTGGTGGCTTCCCCTCCCTATGAGTGGAAGCAAACTTTATTGTCAGAATGTGATTAAATTATCATACAGCAGCTAATGTTTTTTGTGTGCTTCTACTCTGTTGGAGACTAGCTTCAATAAGTATAATTCTTACCAGGATAAAGACATGGAGATTAGAAAAATAAGTAAAGAGAATAGAGATGCAAGTGAAATAATAAATCAGAAGCATCGGATAGTACCAGGAGGGAGCTCCAGTGAAAACTGCCCATGCTTAATTTTCCATACACTTCGATACCCCAAAACAACAAGGTGGGGAGAAAGCAAAAGACTGCTTTGATATGATGCAAGGGACAACTAGAACAGCTACTTGCTTCAATACTTGAGACATCAACTCATTAATTCTTGAGAAAATCATTCTGCTGTTTAGGCAGTGAATCCACCATAGACCAGTATTCTGACGGCAGCCACTCCCTAGGTAGACCCTCCTAATTCAAAAGGAGCAGAAGCATGCTTAAATTCTCTGACTTTTGGTCAGGGTGGAGAGGATACACCTTTATGGACCATCTTAATGTCCAATGCACCACATAACTACACCCTAGGTCAGAGTGTATAACCACAATTGTTGTCAACAACTTTGAGCAAGCTAAAACTCTCTGACCTTCAGACAATGTGGAATGGGCTCATATTTCTGGGCCTCCACATGACTCATAGGAATCAACATGGAAACTAAAGGCCCCAATTCCAAACAGCTAAATGGATAGGAACAGATTTAAGATTCCCTTTGAACCACCTCTTCATGAAAATACTTGTGACCTTCAGACATGTGAAGCTCTTCACGCCTTCACACTACTCCAGTGTTGGGGAATTAGATAGCAAGGGGAGTTTTTTTTTTTTATAAAAGGTCTCCTTTCAAACACTTCACCTCTTCTAAGATCAGTAAGACCAGAAAATAAAAAGGGTCTCATTTATTTTGTGTGTATAAAATGCACAGCGCACTAGATGACAATCAACTCTTTACCATGTTAGGAGTACATGGTACTCCTAGTTAACGACTAGAGTTGGAAGATTTCTATAGAGAAGATAACATGTTGCCCCACCCACTCCTCATTCTCCTCATCCTCCTCTCCCTCTTTTTCCCTTTTTCTTTTTCATTTTCTTCACGATGTTGCTATTAGATTTTGTTTCTGTAGTTTTGCTACTGTTGTTAATGATTCTTCTTCAAAAAACCCAAACACATGCTTACTTCTGCATTATTTCTAAATGTAAGTGACCCTAGTAGTCTTGTAACTGAATGTTAGAAAGCAAAAGGTTTAGTTTTATGAGAGCCTTAGTGCACCCCGCTCAGCATTAAAGCAGAAAAAATGTTCATCAGAGTCCCTGCCTTGGACCTGTGACCGTGACCGTCTGTCCTCTAGCTTAAGGTGTTCCTCAGCTGACTCCAAGAAGTGGTTTGTCATGGTCTAATTAACTGATTGTGGTTTTATTGACATCTATAGTGCAAATAAAGTCCTTAGACAGGGAGTTAAAATTTTAGGATCAACCTTCCCTTTGTAATTACATTTTCTGCATTGCAGAATATTTTATGGTGATTTGGAGATGTAAACTGTTGTCTTCCCATAAAGAGGCCATCATTTCTGGACCCCTGGGAAGAAGATATTATCATTATGGGAATAACTGGATGCAGGACCCAAACCTGGGGGATCAGTGCCTAGGATCGGGATCATCTGAAGGACTGGGTAATGGCTTGGACTAAAAATAATTTATGATTTGCTTCAGAAGATGAGAACTGCAGACAGGACTCAGTTCACAGGAAAGGCCAGTGCACCTGAGCAACTCCAAGGCTGAATGAAGAAATAGAAAGCAACAGCAAAGAATTAAGCATAAAGATACAAGTGGGTTTTCACAGTTTAGACACTGATTGGAGTCCTAACCCATGCAGAACATTCAAAAATTCTGGTGCCAGTTGCTATACTACGAAAATACCAGCTAAGTCCAGCAACACTGACTGTGGCATCAAGTTAAGTAAGACCAACAGTAATACATTCCTTCTGGCAGTTAAGTGGCTACTTTTACTTTTATTTAACTTTCCTTTATTACTTTTGTATGATTCACTATTTCTCAAAATGAAAATCGCATATATAGGCTAACGTTACAGGTCTCTGGATATGCAATTAAGCCCCTCCAGTAAAGTGTATGTGATTGTGGTGTGTGTGTGTGTGTGTGTGTGTGTGTGTGTGTGTGTGTGTGTGTGTGTGATTCAACAGAGAAGACTTGCTCTCAGAAAACTTGCCAACTTCCTTTTAGTAGTGGCTGCTAGCTCTTCATTTAATGCCATCAGATGTGGATGCAACCACTCTTTCATGCTGACCCTTCCCTCCAGGTCTATTATTTCTTTTCATTTCTTTTCTTTTCTTTTTCATTTCATTGGAAATTAGCCTCACTCAAGTTCTCTGGACATGGAGATAATACAACCACATTGTGTTCCAGAAGAAAACACAAATGATGTCTCATCCAATTCCTGATAGA
Organism: Myodes glareolus; assembly: GCF_982192425.1. Lineage (NCBI taxonomy): Eukaryota > Metazoa > Chordata > Mammalia > Rodentia > Cricetidae > Myodes > Myodes glareolus. Next base: position 23,923,225 of record NC_142042.1, on the reverse strand, counting down.
GCCATTGCCCTCCTCTGAAACCTCACAGCCCAGCCTTTGCTGGCAGTGCTTTTATGAACAATCTGGTCTTCTGAACTTCTACCAAAATTGCTCATTAAGCCTTATTCACAACATTCCAGGTCTTCTTTAGCCCACAGGTACAATTTCTTCCAATTTCTTCCACAAATGAATTTCAAAGGCCTATAAATCATATGTCTGGTTTTATCATAACAACCTTATTTATCAGATCTATTTCTCCGTATTAGTCAATTTTCCCACTTTTGTGTGGCATATTTCCCAACAAATTCAACTTAGGGAAGAAGGGATTTATTTCAACTCAGATTTCAAGGGGAAAGAGTCAATCATGATAGCAAATGCAAGATAGGAGGAACATGAGGCAGCCGGTCACATGATATCCAACATCAGGAAGCAGAGATGATGGGTAGTTCTTTCTCAGCTTGTTTTTCTCTTTCTCCCCTTTTATTCTTTCCTGATCCCGAGCCCATGGTGATACTCACATTCAGGGTGGGTCTTCCCTTCTAAGTGGTTCTCTCTAGGTAGGAACACACATGCACACACCATACATGTATAAGAGATAGATAGACAGAGAGAACTTGACCTTCTAGGTTATTAAAAAATAGGTCAACTTGAAAATGAAGGTTAACCATCACAAAAGGCACAGATTTTTTTTATGAACTAATAGAAAATCTTGGCATTAATGTCCTTCCTTCCTTCAGAATTTAAATTCTAACTCCAGTGAATAAAGATTACATATTTATGTAAATAAGCTATTAAAGATTTGAATAAAGTTTGAGGCAAAAAGTTTGTAGTTGTGTACAGTTAGATTCTATAGTCCACAATCACTTTCTTGGGTTCAGTCTGTTTAATGTACTTTATTTGTCAAATTCATTTTATGATTATGCTGGAGAAAAAAAATAAAATTAAGTATTTTAAAAACATGTTTCCCTTTTTCAATTACTGCTCTAAGACACTAAATTCTGTTTCTACCACTATGCCTTTTTTAATATCTTTTATAAAACTCTAATATCCTCTTACCCACTTGTAAAAATATAACAATGAAACGATCAAAGATCAAAGGTTAGTGGGTTCCGGATCTAAAATCCCTTTACCCACTCAGCTGCTTCTTCAATCCCTGAGAAATGTTGCTTAATTTAGAAAGAAAAGTTGCAATGAGGCTGCTCCCCTGAATTTAGAGGAAAAGGACCCAGCAATAATTTGCAGGTGATTGGAAGGCTGTGTTTACACTTAGGATTTCCTGAGCTCACCAATTTTAACAATGGAGCCTAACTAGTTTTGATTTTAAGAACTGCACCCAACTTAGATTCTGAAAAACTCTTTAGAGTAGAGGTGCATCAAGGCTATAAATGAGAAGTACACAGACTACTTCCTTATCCTAGGAGGCAAAAGCCAAAATAGAACATGAAAGAGATGAACTGCCAGAGATTCATATAGGTTGGGAGCTACTTTCTCCCCTTATTCAACTCTTGGAATGTGTTCATACAATCGAGAAACAAGAGACTCAGGAAAGTCAATAGTTATTGCTGTTTCCAAGTTGGAAAATAAAAGAATGAAAAACTATGTGAGACTTTTAACTTTTTTTCTCATTGCAAAAGAAAGTCAGTAAATCTTGCAAACTTTAATGAAAAATATTTCTGAGAACATACAAAATATTTTTATGTATAATGTATATAAACATTGACTCACAGTACAAAGCTGCTTTACTAAGAAACAAGATAATTGAAACTTGGTTTAAAACAGCATCATTTTAGTCTAAAGGAACAGTTTGGGAAAGGTAACATTTGTGCAATAAGCTATTATCAACAATTTTTATTGTTGATATTTTAAGATAATATTGTTAATATTTTATTGTTGATATTTGTTATTTTAAGATTTTTGATATCTGCTATTGAACATGCATAGTGCTTGAGAGAAATTTTAAAAATAAATATCTTTGTGACTGGATAAAAATGAGAGAAATGATTCTGGAACAAAGGGAGACGGAGCTGGAGGAAGTGGTAAGAGATAAATAATGACAGAGAGACACACAAAAAGGGGAGAAAGGAAGCAAGAGAGGCTGGGAGTGAGGAATAATGTGACATCCCTCACATGAAACGCTTCTTCTATTGGACAACGTACCTTGAAAATCATTCTTAGCTTGATATGACGGGACACTGATCTTCTCTTTTCTCCTTGATTTACTGGTTATACCTATTCAGTCTCCGATGCTGGCTTCTCTTTTCTTTTGTTACTAAATATAGAGTATATTAATGGATAGCCTTGGATTTTGCCTGTTTCTTTTCTCAGTTCCTAAGTAATTTCTTCTGATTCCATGACTCAAAATACTAGTATCTCAATCACCATACAACACATATCTAATGTGTGTGGCTCTCATAGATTCACGGTTTTCATATTTACATTTCTACCTGACTCTTCACATAGATACCACAGACAGAAGATAAAGACGATGCCTACCACACAAAGCTCTTAATTCATACTCTCCTCCTTGAAGTATGATTCTCTTTCTTCAATTTCAATAATAAAATTGACTTTGATGCAGTTTTCTGTATATAGTAATCACAGATTCTTTTTATTTGATTTTAATTGATTGAACAAAAGATTTATATACTATGTTTTGATCATGATTTTCTCCCAGTTCCTCCTAGATCTTCTATACGTCCCTGCCCCCCCCCAATTTATGTTCTTTTTTCTTTCAAAACACAACAAAAAGAAGTAAAAACACCCACAAAACCTGTAAAAACACAAAAACAAAAATCAAAACAAATAAGCAAAAGACCTATAAGACAAAAATGCCAAACAAAGCAAAATGAAACAAAAAGTCCACAAAAAAAAAACAAAAAACAAAAAACATTGAGTTACTTTGTGTTGACCACCTACTCAGTATCAGGTAAGGTTCTGTGGGGGGAGCAAATGCAGTCCAACAAGAAGTGACCGAACCTGTATCTGCAACATTTGTTCTTGCTGGTGAACTTCATGGAGAGGTGTCGCCGTGCCTCTGGCGGTGAAGCAGACCTCATTTTAGAACAGTACAGATGGCAAACAGAAAGAAAACAGAGCATGAAAACAAGAGGGGTGGGGCAAGCAGGAGCCTGGGAGGGAAAGGATGGATAAGGACCAGTCCTCTCTTTAGCCGTGACCATGTGGGAGTTCTTACCGGTTACTAGCACAAATGAGGTAAGAGGGGATTTAAACACCTAAATGCTGTCCTGAATTTCGTCTAAGTGAAATACAACTACAACGGAATTGTGGGTGATTATAGACATGCTGAATTATTTTTCTCTTTGTTTTCTTCATAGTAGTCTAAAATTCTCTTCATTGAACTCTACAGCTTTTGAAGTGTGATCATCTGTCTATTTCCACGGAGAATTTAAAAAATTCTTTTAAAATCTCAGTTATCGCTTATGTTAGAGTGTGTACTACAGCAAACACTCAAAGGGAAGTCGTAAGTTTATTCTTATAAATTTATATTTTTGGTTTAAATACAACTTTTTTTATTTATTATGCATACAATATTCTATGTGTATGCCTTCAGGCCAAAGAGGGCACCAGACCCCATTACAGATGGTTGTGAGCCACCATGTGGTTGCTGGGAATTGAACTCAGGACCCTTGGAAGAGCAGGCAATGTTCTTAACCTCTGAGCCATCTCTCCAGCCCCCTAAATACAACTTTTTAAAGAAAACAAAAACAAATGCTTCATGCATGTTTTTATAAAGACATTAGGACTAGGAAACAAGTACCGCAAAAATTTGGAACAATTTTAAGAAGAAATATGTTTGTAAATCAGCTAAGCATTTGATAAAATTCTATGCTTAAAACAAGTATGCATTGGGTAGTGTGATTTATTTCTCAAAAGTAATATATAATCCAAATAGCGATTTATTCTATCTCTTTTAAAGATGTGAATTGTATAATCTAACAACTGGATAAAAGCCTTTATTATTTATGTCTGAATTATCCCATTAAAATCATTACATTTTGTCTATTGCTGTGTCTTTTTTTTCTTTCCTTTTGTGCTGTTGTTTTGTAGTGTCCTATTTTCCTGTTTTGTTTGCAACGATCTGCTGTTTTGTCTATAGTATTCTCCATTTTCTGCTTATGTGATAAATCTGGCACAGTTTCTGTAATTAAATACAGATGTTACTTCTGTATATAATTATTCATCACAAAGAATGGATTTTTTTAGCTCTTTTTTCTCAAGGCAAGAGGAATATCAGAAGCATAGGCATATCAGAAGACGCTAACTTTGTGGACTGATGTCTAAAAAGCATCATTGTGTGCTAAATTTAGACAATTTGGGGATGAGGCTAAAATAATGTGTGTGTGTGTGTGTGTGTGTGTGTGTGCGCGCGCGCGTGTGCATACACAAACACTCATGGGTCTGAATGCAACCATGTATACTGTTGGGTTCACATAGAGATCAGAACTCCATGTCCCATGCCTTTCACAATAACTCTATGCCTTGAGATGAGCAGTCAGTTCATCAGTTCCCCTGGCTGGTTTGCCCAAAGGATTGTCCTGTCTCAGCTTCACAGTGCTGGAGTGCTGGGCTTTTATGCTTTTAACCTGTGTTCTGGGGATGGTATCCAGGTCCTCATGCTTGTATAGCTGGCAAACACTTAAGGACTGAACTATCTCCCAGCCCCTAGGAAGAGGAGCTTTACTTCTTTTTCTAGTAATCTTCATAAAGACAGGACATAGAAGAAACAAGAGTGGATGAAATGAGAAGGAAAAAGTTTAGTTCATCAAATTTTCATTTATTTTTATGGTTAAAATAATTGTTTTAATTAACATAAAAATTGCACATGCTTATGGAATATTGTTATGTTTAAATATATGGAATATATATGTTATATATAATGTTCAAACTGGAGTAACCAGTTATCTTCTCAAACGTTTATTATCTTCCATGTTCAAAACATTCAAAATTCCATTTTATTCTAGCTTTTTAAAAATACACAGAACACCTTCATTGTTTAAAGCCAATTTTAAGCATTATTTTACTACTTTTATAAAGCAATTAAAGGAGAAATCAAAATTATTCTCCAGGTTAAAATAAACAGTGTGAATTACTAAAAAGAAGAATAAAGGGATAAAATCAAATTAGCTGAAAAGTGATTTCCAGTAACCCCTAAACAAGAAAACCCCACTTACCAGTCATACGTGTCAAATCCTTGTATATTTACAGGAAAGCTGAATATGTGAGATATGGGGAACGTGGAATGCTTTGTCTGTCATCGCTGGTGAGACGGCGCTGACATAGGATCTCCTCCACCACCGGCCACATCAGCAGATGCAGATGTTGCCTTCAGGTATCCTGCACTATGAGGAGCCACTAAGATTCTCAGAGTAATGCTTGAGGTTGCTTAAGAAACCATTATCTTGCATGAGAATCTAGAGTGTGCATTTCATAGTAGGCACTGTCCCATGATCATGAAGATTACATAAGGGAAAACATTTAATTTACTCAAGTTTTAAACATAAGTAGAAGATTCTATAAATTTTAATTAATATCCTATTATTCACATTTTTGCTTCTTTATTTGAAACACAAATAAGCCAACATATGGTCTTCTAGAAAAAAAAATGTAATGTTTCTTTGTTTCTCTTTAGGAAAATATTTCTTTTCATCACAGTTTAAAGCAGTTACTGGGACCTTTTTAAGTCAGGTATAGGGGCCCAATTCTGTAATCTCAGCACTTGGAAGGCTGAGCTAGGAGGCTTGTTATAGGTTTCAGGCCAGCCTGGGTTACAGAGTGACACTTGTATCAAAACTTTGTTAATTAGTTAATTAAACTTAAAATATAAATAGTAATATTCTCATTTTATTTTTTTTAACTTGGGGAGGAAAAGGCTTATTTGGTTAAATTCCCAAATCACAATTCATCACTGAGGGAAATCAGGGAGGGAACTCAAGGCAAGAACCTGGAACAAGATCACAGAGGAACAGCGTTTACTGCTCTATTCTCTCAATTGCTCCCTGGCTCATGCTCACCGATATAATTAAATTTGTTCTGATGAGCATTGCTTTGAGACATTTGAAATATATCACTTTAATGGTTATCTTTCAATTTCACAGTGTAGGTAGAATATCTGGTTGTTTTTCTAACTTTTTACAAAAGAACAAATCGAGAGTTAAAGAAATTATGAGTTTAATTGAATAATTGCCCCATCCTTGATTACAGTGCTCATCTCAAACAATCTGTACTTCATAGCAAACAGGTGTGAAAGGAGAAGTGAAAGAACAGTGATGATCTAGCTACAGCCTGTGCTTTTCCTTAATAAAATATTTTTAGTAATCATTTGGGCATTTCATACAATGAACCCTGATCACATTACCTTCCCATTTCTCTCAGGCCCACCTGTCCACCCTTGTGCCCCCACCACTAAACCCAAAAAATAATAATAAAAAAAACCATCAGTTCAACTTGTGCTGCCCCCATTGAAGCATAGTCGAACTCCCAGGGGCCAGTACCTTAAAGAAAACTGAGCCTTCCCTATCCTCCTGCAGAAACCTTCACTCGTAAGGAGCTACACTTCAGCATCTGTACCATATTTTTTAAAGACCTCTCTTCAACCGAGTCTTATTTCCATTACTTTTAGGTCTCTGCCTTGAAATAAACACAAGAAAACTAAGTTCACAAATGATTGGTGATATATTGTGTGTAGGAGCAATGGTAACCTCTTTGCATATATAGAATTATCTAACACTTAAAACAGTCACATTAGAAAGTTGATCTGGTTTTATTTAATACTGACAATGGTCCCATTAGAGATTTGATACTGATAGAGTGGTTTCAGAGATTAGAAAAGGAAGTTTAAATTCCAAACTTATGGAGCGAAAGCAATAATACAGTGTTAATTTTTCATTAACTTCATTAGTGTTAATTTTCAGCTTTACAGAATCTGGAATGACTTTGCAGACGATGATTGTCCTAGCAAGTCTGGGGGGATTATTCTGATTATATTAACTGAGATTTAAGAACCTGCACCGGAGTGGTTGTGATGGGACCCGAGACTACAGAATTACAAGAGAGGGCAGTGCATCTAATCCGTCTACTTTCTGATAATGGGTGTGATGTGTTCAGCTGCCAAGACTTCTATCCCACGTTAGATTGTACCCTTGAACTGTGAACTAATCTTTTTGTTTGAGTATTTTAGAACAGCAGTGGATGAAAAAAGTAAGATAGAAGTTGGTACTGAGAAGTAGATTATTGGCTGAAATAAATAAATCTGATTATGTGATTATTTAAACCATTGGAAAAGTTTTGTGTCTAGAATGCAGAAGAGTTTAGAAAATTGAGTTGGAGAAGCCATTGAATGTTAAAAACAGCGATTAATGTTCCTTTTTGAAGAACAATCTGGATTCTGAATACAGGAAGACTGAGAGAAATACAGATATTGGGTCTCAATTCATAGAGTTTCAGAAGGTCAGGAATTCATGAGGCGACCCTACATGTGATAGTTTGGTCAAAAATATGTCTTCATTTTGCCTATATGATTAGAACCCGAGTTAATCCTGTACAAAAAAAAAAAAGAACTTCTTGAGGCCTCACAAATCCTGACTTCAAATGTTACCACAGAGTTACAGTACTGAAAACAGACTGGTATTGGCAGGAAAAGAGACAGGTTGACCAATGAAATTGAATTGAAGAACCAGATATCAATCCACACACCTACAAACACCTATTTTTGGCAAAGAAGAAAAAATATCAAATGGAAAAAAGAAAGCATATTCAACAAATGATGCTGGAATAACTGGATATCAACATGCAGAAGAATGAAAATAGATCCATATCTATCACCATGTACAAAATTCAAATCCAAATGTGTCAAAGACCTCAACATAAAACCAACCACACTGAACCTCATAGAAGAGAAAGTAGGAACTACAATTGAACACATTGGCACAGGAGACTACTTCCTAAATATAACCCCAGTAGCACAGACACTGAGAGCAACAATTAATAAATAGGGCCTCCTGGAACAGGAAACCTTCTGTAAAGCTAAGGGCATGATTAACAAGACAAAATGGAAGCCTACAGAATGGGAAGAGATCTTCACCAACCCCATATCAGACAGTGGGCTGATCTCCAAAATTTACAAAAAACTCAAGGACTTAATCATGAAAAGAACAAATAATCCAATAAAAATGGGGTACAGATCTATACAGAGAACTCTCAAGAGAGGAATCTAAAATGGCTGAAAGACACTTAAGGAAATGCTCAGCATCCTTAGCCATCAGAGAAATGCAAATCAAAACAATTCTGAGATTCCATCTTACACCTGGAAGAATGGCCAAGGTCAAAAACGCTGATGACAGCTTATGCTGGAGAGGATGTGTGGTAAAGAGAACACTCCTCCATTTCTGGTGGGAATGCAAGTTGGTACAGTGTGGCGATTTCTCAGACCCAGAAGGACAAACAGAATATGCACTCACTCATAAGTGGCTTTTAGACATAAAACAAAGAAAAGCTAGCCTCCAATTCACAATCCCAGAGAACCTAGACAACAAAGAGGACCCTGAGAGAGTTATGCATAGATCTAATCTACATGGGAAGTAGAAAAAGACAGATCTCCTGAGTAAATTGAAAGTGTGGGGATCATGGAAAAGAGTAGAAACAGAAAGGGAAGGAAGGGAGGAAATCGGGGGAAAATATATAGCTCAATAAATAAACAAATAAATAGAAAGAATTTAACAGAAAAAAGTAATGGACTAATTTATTTGGTGGAGAAAATTTCAAGACAAGGGAACATTCAGGATAGTGCTGAGAAAGCAACTTTTATTGTTAAAGAGAAACTACCTGTGTTATACATTGCACAATAGAAAAACTGTCCTGAGGTTCAAGCCCTGTCTATCAGAGACTCCATAGGTCCAAATTCATTTGAAGAAAGAAAAAACCTGAAATGAAGGCCTTCCATGCTGCTCCAAAGCAACTACATAGGAAAGCATTTCCCCAATTTAGCAAATGTAATTGTAGCCCAAGGGTGACAAGATCCATAATAAAATGTTAAAAGAAATTGGCAGTGTTATCCACAGAATCCTGATTTGGGAAGCATAGAAAATACAAGATTGAGGGGGCTCATGGAGTCAGAAAACAGCTGAGACTAGGCAAAGCGTAGTAAAGTTGGAGTTCCTATAAGGAGGCCTTGAGAGGGCGTTGTATGAGTCTATTTGCTACAGAGAAACCATACTGGTAGAGATACCAGTAATGTGTTAAGGTCACCAAGAGAGATATGGGTAGGAAGTAAGCCTGCCAAAGAGAGAAACTATGTCTGCTGCAAGTAGCAGAGTTGAAATGATGGGGCTTCCATGCCCTTTGACCAATTTCATTACAAGCCCCAGATGCCAGATGCAAGGTTCAAAGATTTGGTGTCTTCTGCTGATAGATTTTAGACTTTTGGATTCTCTTTTAGAATGCAGTTTGGGATTTTAGATTGTTTGGATTCTCCTATTTTAGAATGCAATTTTATTTTATACCATTATATTTTATATGTATTGCCTGGGTTGAATAAGAACGACCCCCATAGGCTCATATATTTGAATGCTTAGTCAGCAGAGGGTGGAGCTATTTGAAAGGATTAGGAGGATTAGAATGCCTGGCCTTTTGGAGTACATACGACATTGTTAAAGAAAGTGTGTTACTAGAGGTGGGCTTTGAGATTTCAAAAGTCAACGCCAGGACCAAATTCATTCTCTCTCTCTCTCTCTCTCTCTCTCTCTCTCTCTCTCTCTCTCTCCCTACATATCAGGATACAGCTCTCAACTACTGCTCCAGCACCTGCCTGCATGCTGATATGCTCTGCCATCATAATAATGAGCTAAACATCTGAAACTGTAAGCAAGCCCCAGAAATGCTCTCTTTCATAAGAGTTGCTTTGGTTAGTGTGTCTCTTCACAACAACATAGCAGTGACCAAGAAAAATACTCATAGTTAAAATAGTTTGGACTTTTGAAACAATTAAAAATTGTAAAGATTATGAGGATTTTTAAAGTTGGACTCATGCATTTTACATTATAACAAGTTCATGAACCTATGTGGACATGGGAAGAATATAGTTTGAAAGTGATGCGGATATCAAGATAACAAGGATTAGAATTAGGATCATTGCTATTGTCAACCTGACAGAACCTAGAATCACCTGAGAGACAAGTCTCTGGGCATGCCTTTGAGGGATTATTTTTGATGACATTAATTAAGGTGAGATTTGCACACTCTAGGTGGCCTCATTCTCTGGCTGGGATCCTGGACTATAAGTGGAGAGAGGGAGCTGGGCAGCAGCAAACATTCATTCATTGCTTTATTGTCTTTTTCCCCTTAGAGCGCCTGCAGAGTATAAGGAGAGTATACTTTCTCCCTTACAGTACGTTTGTCAGGTTACTTTATAAAAGCAAGGGGGAAGACATTTTTAAAATAACCTTTAAAAAGTCAGTGTCCTAAAGAGAAGAAATTTGAAATATCTTAACCAAATTACTTTTATAAATTTATTTTATGTATATCTAAGACACCCCAAAATATTAAGACCTAAATGAACATTTCAAAAAAGATGAGGAAGATATAATAAGTAATTATTAAGCACTGTATTGCAAATAAATGTAAACACCATTGTTTCCTTGGCAATGAATAAAAGCACTAATACATCCTATAAATTTATATAAAATCTATAAGTTTTATATAAAAATTCAGTTTCTATTATCTGTTAAACTCTGTGTTTTAGCTTAGTCAAAGGAAAAGAACAGATTCAGAAAGAAAAATAGACTGTCAGGTGTTAGTCTTATGCTAAGTATAGTTAGATATTTGGCAAACTGAAATCCACGACTCTACAAATTTCGGTATTTGAACCCCCCAAACACAGTCTATAAATAGGTAAGTTGAAAGCAGAGAGGAAGTGTGTACTTAATTGACTACATCAGCAGCAAACAATGAAGCACGCTGATCTAGTTCAGGGGCTGAGTGCTTGCCAAGTGTGTGGAAGGCTCCATGGTTCAACACTCACCTTTGGAGAACAAAATCCATGTAATTGTTATAAATGTTCTTGAAGAAGCAAGGAGAAGAGAATGTGCCTGTGGAATCGAGAGAGACCAAGAGCAATCTCCTTGAATCTCTTGCAGCCCTGAAAGAGTGTAGACCCTGCCCAAAGGGGAGATGGATGTCAAGAAGGAACCCACAAAGTATCTTCAGCTCTTTTGCTTTTCCACTCTCTTGTCTCCTGCCATTGCTTCCAATTTGTTTAATGAAAAGGCTGTGACAGTATGAAATAACCCTCTGCAAAATAAAGTGAGGGTAGGGAAATAGAAAAAGAGGGAGGAGAGAGAGGTTAGTGGGTGCTCGCCTGGGCGGCCAGCCTGTCCTGGAAGAGAGCACAGCTCCTCCCCCCTCAGCTTCTGCGGCAGGGTCTTCGGTGTTCCACGGGACCCCTCCCTGCCCCCACTGCTGCCGCCCTTTTGTCTCCTGGGTCCTGGGAAGACCAGCTAGCCCTGTTGCAGTGCTGAGGAGTTCTACCCAGAGAGTGCTGAGGAGGTCTATTCAGAGAGTGCTGAGGAGTTTCATCCAGAGAGGAGGAGATGGGCGGGCGCCAATGCAAGAATTCCTCCAACAACCTGAAAGGCAACATGACATTTCCAGAACACAGGGAGCACGAAACTAGAAGAATTGAACACCCTACTCCAGAAGAAATAGAAGAAATTGACCCTAATCGGATCTTTATGAAAATAATAGAGGAACTTAAACAGGAGGTAAAAATCTGCCGTAAAGAAATGGAAGAAAAGTATAACAAAAAGATTGAGGAAATGAGTAAAGAAATGGAAGAGAAATTTACCAAAAAGTTTGAAGAAATGAGTAAATCCGTAAAAGAAATTCTGGAAAACAAAGAAAAAACAATCAAACAGGTAATGGAAACAGTTCAAGATTTGAAAACTGAAATGGAGTCAATGAAAAAATCACAAACGGAGGGCCGGTTGGCTATGGAAAATCTAGGTAAACGAACTGAGACTTCAGAAACAAGCATAACCAACAGAATACAAGAGATAGAGGAAAGAATCTCAGACTCTGAGGACACCATAGAGAAATTAAACGCTCTGACTAAAGAAAACAGAAAATCCAACAAATTCTCATCACAAAACATTCAGGAACTGTGGGACACAATAAAAAAACCAAAGCTAAGAATAATAGGAATTGAAGAAGGAGAAGAATTGCAGATCAAGGATCCAGAAAACATATTCAACAAAATTATAGAAGAAAACTTCCCCAACCTAAAGAACAATATCCCTAAGAAGGTTCAAGAAACATACAGAACACCGAATAGACTGGATCAAAAAAAAAACATCACCTCGCCATATAATAATCAAAACACAAAACAGTCAAATTAAAGAAAGAATATTAAGAGCTGCAAAGGATAAAGATCAAGTAACTTATAAAGGTAAACCTATCAGACTTACACCAGACTTCTCTATGGAAATTACGAAAGCCAGAAGGTCCTGGATAGAGATAGTGCAGAAACTAAGAGACCATGGATGCAAGCCCAGACTACTATACCCAGCCAAGCTATTGTTCACTATCAATGGAGAAAACAAAATATTACAGGATAAAAACAAATTTAAACAATACGTAGCTACTAATCCAGCCTTACAGAGAATATTAGAAGGAAAATCACAACCCAAGGAATCCAACATTCCCAACACTGCCTACAATAACTCAAACATCTAGTGACCATGCACAAGCACAACTCAAAGGAGGAAAACACATATACTCTACTACCCAAAAAAAAAATGACCGGAGTCAACAACCATTGGTCATTAATATCGCTTAATATCAATGGACTCAATTCACCTATAAAGAGGCACAGACTTAGAGATTGGATACGAAAACAGGATCCAACATTCTGCTGTTTACAAGAAACACACCTCAACCACAAAGACAGACACCTACTCAGAGTAAAGGGTTGGGAAAAGGTTTTCCAAGCAAATGGACCTAAGAAACAAGCGGGTGTGGCCATTCTAATATCTAACAAAATCAACTTCAAACTAAAATCAATCAGAAGAGATGGAGATGGACATTTCATACCCATAGCTGAAACAATTCATCAGGAAGAAGTCTCAATCCTGAATATCTATGCCCCTAATATAAAGGCACCCACATATGTAAAAGAAACTCTTCTAGAACTCAAGGCAGTCATCAAACCACACACACTAATAGTAGGAGACTTCAACACTCCTCTTTCACCAATGGGCAGGTCAATCAGACAGAAACCAAACAGAGAAATAAGAGATTTATTGGCGGTATTGAATCAAATGGACTTAACAGACATCTATAGAACACTCCACCCAAATAGGAAAGAATATACCTTCTTCTATGCAGCTCATGGAACCTTCTCGAAAATTGACCACATACTGGGTAACAAAGCAAACTTCCACAGATACAAAAAAATATTAGTAACCACCTGTGTCTTGTCAGACCACCATGGATTAAAGTTAGAATTCAACAACAGTGCTACCCCCAGGAAGCCAACAAATTCATGGAAGTTGAACAGTCAACTACTGAATCACCCCTGGGTCAAGGAAGAAATAAAGAAAGAAATTAAAGTCTTCCTTGAATTTAATGAAAATAAAGACACAATATACTCAAACCTATGGGACACTATGAAAGCAGTGCTAAGAGGAAAGTTCATAGCACTAAGTGCCCAATTAAAGAAAACGGAGAAGGCACACATTGGAGACTTAACAGCACACTTGAAAGCTCTAGAAAAAAAAGTAGCTTATTCACCCAGGAGGTCTAGAAGACTGGAAATAATCAAACTGAGGGCTGAAATCAACAAAATAGAAATACAGAAAACAATCCAAAGAATCAATGAATCAAAAAGCTGGTTCTTGGAGAAAATCAACAAGATCGACAAACCCTTATCCAAATTAATCAAAGAGCAGAGAGAGAACATGCAAATTAATAAGATCAGAAATGAAAAGGGGGACATAACCACAGACACAGAGGAAATTCAGAGAATCATTAGATCTTACTACGAAAGTTTATATGCCACAAAGTTGGAAAATGTAAAAGAAACGGACATTTTTTTAGATAAGTACCATATACCAAAGTTGAACCAAGAACAGGTGAACAATCTAAATAGACCTGTTAGTCGTGAAGAATTAGAAGCTGTTATCAAAAATCTCCCTACCAAAAAAAGCCCAGGATCAGATGGTTTCAATGCAGAATTCGACCACAACTTCCAGGAAGAGCTAATACCTATACTCCTTAATGTATTTCACAATATAGAAACAGAAGAGTCATTGCCAAACTCCTTTTATGAAGCTACAGTTACCCTAATACCAAAACCACACAAAGACACAACCAAGAAAGAGAATTACAGGCCAATCTCACTCATGAACATCGACGCGAAAATTCTCAATAAAATACTGGCAAACAGAATCCAAGAACACATTAGAAAAATTGTCCATTATGATCAAGTAGGCTTCATCCCAGAGATGCAGGGCTGGTTCAACATACACAAATCTATCAATGTAATCCATCATATAAATAAATTGAAAGAAAAAACCATATGATCATTTCATTGGATGCTGCAAAAGCATTTGACAAAATTCAACACCCATTTATGATAAAGGTGTTGGAGAGACTGGGGATACAAGGATCGTACCTAAATATAATAAAAGCAATATAGAGCAAGCCGACAGCTAACATCAAATTAAATGAAGAGAAACTCAAAGCCTTTCCACTAAAATCAGGAACACGACAAGGCTGTCCACTCTCTTCATACCTCTTCAATATAGTGCTTGAAGTTCTAGCAATAGCAATAAGACAACATAAGGGGATCAAGGGGATTCGAATTGGAAAGGATGAAGTTAAACTTTCGTTATTTGCTGACGATATAATAGTGTACATAAGCGACCCTAAAAACTCTCCCAAAGAACTCCTACAGTTGATAAACACCTTTAGTAATGTGGCAGGATACAAGATCAACTCCAAAAAATCAGTTGCCCTCCTACACACAAAGGATAAAGAAGCAGAGAGGGAAATCAGAGAAACAGCACCTTTCACGATAGCCACAAATAGCATAAAATATCTTGGGGTTACTCTAACCAAGGAAGTGAAAGACCTATTTGACAAGAACTTTAAGTCTTTGAAGAAAGAAATTGAGGAGGATACCAGGAAATGGAAAGACCTCCCCTGCTCTTGGATTGGAAGAATCAACATAGTAAAAATGACAATTCTACCAAAAGCAATCTATAGATTCAATGCAATCCCCATCAAAATCCCATCAAACTTCTTCACAGATCTTGAGAGAACAATAATCAAGTTTATATGGCAAAACAAAAAACCCAGGATAGCCAAAACAATCTTATACAATAACGGAACTTCTGGAGGCATTACCATCCCTGAGTTCAAACTCTATTACAGAGCAACAGTATTGAAAACAACTTGGTATTGGCATAACAACAGAGAAGTCGACCTATGGAATCAAATAGAAGACCCAGGTATTAACCCACAAACTTATGAACACCTGATTTTTGACAAGGGAGCTAAAGCTATACAATGGAAGAAGGAAAGCATCTTTAACAAATGGTACTGGCATAACTGGATGTCAACCTGTAGAAGAATGAAAATAGATCCATATCTATCACCATGCACAAAACTCAGGTCCAAATGGATTAAAGACATCAACATTAATCTGACCACTTTGAACCTGATAGAAGAGAAAGTGGGAAGTAGTCTACAAGATATAGACACAGGAGGCCACTTCCTAACTAGAATCCTAGTAGCACAGACAATAAGAAAAACAATGAATAAATGGGACCTACTGAAACTGAGAAGCTTCTGTAAAGCAAAGGACACTGTCAGTAAGACAAAAAGGCTACCTTCGGACTGGGAGAAGATCTTCACCAACCCCTCATCAGACAAAGGTCTGATCTCCAAAATATACAAAGAACTCAAGAAACTAGGCACTAAATCTCTAATTAACCCAATTAAAAAATGGGGTACTGAACTGAACAGAGAATTCACAACAGATGAACTTCGAATGGCCAGAAGACACTTAAGGACATGCTCAACCTCCTTAGCAATCAGGGAAATGCAAATCAAAACAACTTTGAGATATCATCTTACACCTGTCAGAATAGCTAAACTCAAAAACACCAATGATAGCCTATGCTGGAGAGGATGTGGAGTGAGGGGAACACTCATCCATTGTTTGTGGGAATGCAAACTTGTGTAGCCACTGTGGAAATCAGTGTGGTGGTTTCTCAGGAAACTGGGAGTCAACTTCCCTCAGGACCCAGCAATTCCATTCTTGGGAATATACCCAAGAGATGCCCTATCATACCACAAAAGTAATTGTTCAACTATGTTCATAGATGCACTATTTGTAATAGCCAGAACATGGAAACAACCTAGGTGCCCCTCAATAGAAGAATGGTTTAAAAAAGGTATGGAACATATACACGTTAGAGTTCTACTCAGCGGTAAAAACAATGACATCTTGAATTTTGCATGCAAATGGATGGAAATAGAAAACTCTTTACTGAGTGAGGTAACCCAGACCCAAAAAGAGGAATATGATATGTATTCACTCATAAGTGGATTCTAGCCATAGTTAAAGGTCTGTGAGTCTATAATTTGTGATCCTAGAGAAGCTAAATAAGTAGGTGAACCTGAAGAAAATCATATAGTTATCCTCCTGGATATTAGAAGTAGGCAAGATTGCCAGGCAAACTCGGGTGCATGGGGGGTGAAGGGTGGAAGTAGGGGAATATTGTTAGGGAAAGGGGAGAGGGGGAGGATTGGGGATGGCTTCGGGGAATGGGAGGTGGGGAGGGAGGATGGATGGTTATGGGAGCAGGGAAGTTTATATCTCAACTAAGGGAGCCATTTTAGGGTTTGCAAGAGACTTGATTCTGGAGGGGTTCCCAGGCTCAAGGAGATGTCCCCAGATTGTACTCTGGGCAGCAGAGGAGAGGGTGCCTGAACTGGCCTTGGCCCATAACCATACTGACGAATATTTTGCATGTCACCACAGAACCTTCATATGGCGATGGATGGAGATAGAGACAGAGACACATATTGGAACACTGGACTTAACTCCCTAGGTCCAAATGAGAAGCAGAGGGAGGGAAATCGTGAGCAAGGAAAGCAAAATCAGAGGGGGCCTTCATCCAACGATGGATGGAGATAGAGATGGAGACCCACATTGGAGCACTGAAAGTCAGGACCACGAACGGTGCGTTCACCCACTGATACAAGGGGACTGATCGAATGAGAGCTCACCAAGGCCAGCTTGACTGGGACTGAAGGAGCATTTGATCAAACCGGATTCTCTGAATGTGGCTGACATGGGGGCTGACTGAGCCCCCGAGGTCCAAATGAAGACTGAGAAGCCATTGACAATGGCACTGGGTCTTGTTTCTTCTGCATGGACTGGCTTTTTGGGATCCTGGCCTGTTTGGATGCTCACCTTCCTGGACCCGGAGGGAGGGGGGAGGAACTTCGATTCCCCACAGGACAGGAAACCCTGACTGCTCTTGGGAATGGTGAGGGAGGAGGAGAGGGAGTGGGGGGAGCGGGAGGGTATTGGGAGGAGGGGAGGAATTTTCGGATACTTGAATAAACAAAAAAAAAATCAAAACAAAACAAAAGAAAAGAATCGTGACATCATATTAACCAGGTGGAGTTGTTGTTGTGGGGCCCCATCTTCTTCCTGGAAACTTAATGATTACTGCAGAAAAAGTTATTGTTTCTTATGGGGGAAAAAAAAAGAAAAAGAGGAAGGAGCAAGGAAAGTGAGAAGGCAAAAAAAAATGCTTAAAGGCAAACCAATACAATCTACAATTACATGCATTTTCATTAAGACATAATAAAAATATTTAATCTACACTTTCCCCTCGAAGCTCACTGGCTACCATGTCAATTTGCATGGTGTCTACGAGAAGAAATTAAAGATTAAAGAGAAAATGTAATTGAATCTAAAATACTTGAATGCATTACAAGTTAACGTTTTGAAAGCGAAAATAAAAAATAAAACTATTGTCCCCAGCCTCCAATACCAAATATTCTAGCAAAATTTTCATCATCTTCTAAAGAAAAACAATGAAGTGAAAACTCAATTGAAGGTAGACTCCTGAGTAAAAACAGATCACTTTACCCCGGAAAAGACCAAACACTTCAAATCACAGAGGAGCTGCCCATGCTGAGCTGACTATGGAAAATACATAGGATGCTTTAACGTTGGTTAATATAAGACACAAGGGAAGAATGCTAATAATGGGATCTGGGAAAAGCTAAAGATGATTTTTTTCTATTATTTTATTTCTCTTTCTAGTTCTCTGTGTTTTCCTCCTTCCTGGCCTTCCCTTTGCCCTTTCTCTGGTCCTCATAACTACAATTCTAAGAATACTACCATCCAAATGGAGTAAGAATCTGTGACTTTTGACAAAATACCAAGATTACTATCTACACACAGTCATAAGCAGTTATTTTACCCACAAATTCAGTCTGAAGCCACAAAAGTAGTAACTGAGAATGCTCAGGTCAGAGAACTTTGCGACTTCCTCTAGATTTTGATCACTTTTTTTTTTTCTAAAAAGTGAAACACCAACCAAACAGAAGGCCATGGTTGGTATACAGATAAGACTGCACACAAAATACACAAAATACAAAGGTCCTGGGTTGCTTCTCCATGGAGCCTTCAAGTTCCTGCATGCAACTGTAGCCCTGGAATAAGATAACGGGCAGCTTCAGCTGTCAGTAAGGAGCTGCTGTTTGGTAGCTGTTGACTGAGGGTTTTCTGTCCTTTCCGGTTCCCACAGTCGCTAAGTCCCAAAGAAATCACACAGAGGTCTACATTAGTTATAAACTGATTGACCTAGTAGCTCAGACTTCTTATTAACTCTAATAATTTATATTAGCCCATTATTCTTGTCTATGTTAGCCATGTGGCTCAGTACCTTATTTGGCAAGGCAGCCACATCTTGCTTCTTCTGTGGCTGGGGCAGGACTGCGGACCAAGCTTTTCTCTTCCCAGAATTCTCCTCTTCTCACTGACCTGCCTATATTTCCTGTCTGGTTGTTCCACCTATACTTCCTGCCTGGCTACTGGCCAATCTGTGTTTATTTAAAATATAATTGACAGAATACAGACCATTGTCCCACATCAAGTAGCCATGGTAAGTTATCTTCCAAGTCTGGAATAGGATAGATCCCTATGTTTCTCACCAGAATATTAAATTTTTGGGACCATACGATATGGAAAACATTTCACTAAAATATGTACATACTTATTTACATGTGGTCATTACTATCACATTTCCTGATAATAAATACTGTGTTGGACTTTTGCTTGGGAAGGGGAAATGTTCTTCATCCTTACCCATTTATTCTTTCTGTATCAGTGATGTATTTGTTCAAAAGGTTGTTCATCTTAGCGCCTTCTAGGCCATCCCTTGGAATTTTGTTAGTTCAATGAAAGGAGACAATAAAAAACAGTCTATAAGACAAAGAGCATGTTTAATTATCTGCATGTACCCATATCACCTTTTTATAAGTAAATTAGCATTTAATTATATACTGCTTTCTGTTTGTTTTAATCTGGTATTTTTTTTAACAAAAGCTGCTTATTTTCAGTATTTAAAGACAAAGAACAAAATAATATTATCCCAGTAGAGAGCTAGGCTCAAAGAGCCGTATCTATCTGTGTCATACAGTATATCACATGGTGCTCAGGCACAATACTGTTCAAAAGTGAAGGTAACTGATAATTTTTTTAGCCCATATTCTGGTATTCTGAGTAATACTCCACATAAAGAATAGCCAGCACTGACTAATAACGCATTGTTTATTTAATTTTTCCAAGTAATCAAATGTAAATTGATAATTCTTCCTAGGCTTTAAGACTGAAGAGAACCTAGGGTTCCATCTAACTAGACAACTAATGGTAGCAGTAGCTCACATTGTTATTAATGGATATCGCAAATAATCCTTTTTATACTAACAACTGTACTTTAAATTTTAAATTTCTTAGGGATAAATATGTAAGCAGCCAAGGAAGCTAAAATCTATTGCAAGCATGCCTATTGTTGACCCAGATCTAATATATGTGCTAGTAAGTTGCTGATTAATTTGACATAATACCAGAAGTAGACTGAACGATATTTGGAATTGGACTTCTTATGACAATAAAAATTCCTTTCAAACAATTCAGAAATAAGAAAAGAAAAGCCTGTCACCTGAAGTTTTCAGAGAACATAACAGTTTCTGGACACATGATTCATCCTAACAAAAGTCAGTCCCATGCTCGAAGATTTCCCTAGCTAAGGATGTCACGTCAAGCATATATGTAAATATTGATACAGCCATACCGGAAGCATGCTATGGAAATACTGGGATTGAGCATCCATGTTTAACACTGTGCCTCCCCACTACTCGTCGATTCACTGTGGTGAGTTCTATTTTAACTGGTATTTTTGTAAGAGGTTTTTCCAGCCTAGGTTAACTTGCTAAAACTTCAAGTTAGAAGTTCAAAATAGTCATGTTTCATAAAAAGTGGAATATGAGAACTGATTTTAATCACAAGCAAACATACATTGAATTTAACTTCTTGCATGCTGCAGCAGCCTAGAACCTGTTTTCTAAATTATTTGTTAATGATATTTAGAAAAGTAATAACATATAGGCAAAGTAGCCATACCCTTGCCTCTGTGTTGCGTTAAGGCAGCCCACCTTTTGCCATAGCTGTTTTGCTAAAATGACCACAATGGTGGAAATTGCCTTCCTGAGCTTATTAGCCTTAATTTGGAAGTCTTTTGAACTGAAGTCTCTCTCTCTCTCTCTCTCTCTCTCTCTCTCTCTCTCTCTCTCTCTGACTGCCCTCCTGCTCACTCCAAGTGAACCACACAGGAGTCTTTGCTTTAATTAATTAGGGTATAATTAAACAGCAGGTAGCAGGCAGAAGCCAGAGAGTCACTTTCATCTGTTCCATGGGGTCTCAGGATGACAGCAAGAGTCCCCCATGCATTTTACCTTAAGCAGTTTTTGTATTTTAATTTCCAGCGATCTCTTATAAATTGCTCTTATAATTTCACTTGATAATTTAGCACTTCAAATTGGAGTCCCTCCAGCATTTACCCTGAAAATATACAAAGATGATTATGAAGGGGATGCGAACATTTAGATCAGCAAACACAATTAGAAAAATATATCATACACTTATTAATGTGGAGTGGGGGGTAGACTCCCTTTCATGACAGTAATCAATTTTAATTTGAAGACAGAGGTAATTTAAAGACACAGGAAAAGTTAGTGGTTTTTCAGAATGCGATGATGACGTTGGCTTCAGGGAGGCTTGGTTGCTCTATATGTTTCCATTGTACACTACATCCTTGAACTTTCAAACCCAGGAATGTAAAGCATTTGCTAAAAGAACTGACTTAAAATATTTCTAAAATTCCAGAGTAAAATAGTAATACTTTGTACTTAAATACTAATACACTTGCTATTTCTTCATTTAAAAAAATTAATCATAAAAAAGAAATTTTAAATTTCTTGAGAAGTAGATAGGTACCTATTGGATTCAATCATTTATCTCTACGAGTAAACAGGAAAGTTCAATCAATATTTGGTCATCACCAGCCATTCAATCCGCTATTTGGTTTCCTTGGCTGCTGTATGAATCTCCGCTCCTTGGTGATAATATGTTCTAAGCTACAGAAGGCTAAGTCTTTAAACGATTGTCAAGATCACAGTGTGGTGCTGTTTGGAAGTAAAACTGTTGTGTTCAGGTTTGGCTTCAGGTTCCTGCTACTAAATATAAATGGCTTTGATAATGTCATGCGGGGTGAGCTATGACGTGAGATGGGAAAAACTAAAGGAAATCCATGCATCTGAGTCTGTGACATAGGCTTGTTTTATCTAGATATCAAAAAATAAACAATGAATTCATTACAATTATTATCCATTAAACTTCAGCTTTAACATTAGAAGAATAAAAATAGATGTAATTACCAAGGTGCCATCAATTGGATTGGTTTAATCATTATATGCTAATTGAATGGGGAGTAAACACAAAGCTACTTAAGATATTTCAAACTCCATTTTATTATATTTTTCATTCTTTAAAACAATTTTCAAATTAAAATGTATTTTATCATATTTCCCTTCCCCAAGTTCCTCTAGATCCTCTCAACCCACCCAACTTTAAATGCTTTCTTGAAAAATAAACAAAAATTCAATACAACATCAAAACCAATAACAAAATAAAACCACGTCCAAAAAAAAACCGATACAACATATTTTGGCAGCATATTGTGTTTGTTGTGGAGGAGGCAAACAGCCCTACAGGAGCCTGTCGTCGAAGTGTGTTATCAAGACAGGAAGATCCGGGATTAATCTTTGTGCTAAGGTGACAGCAGTGAGTTATACATGGTTGGCGAGAGGGAGAGAGTTTCTCAACACAAGAAAAGAAACAGATAAACTAGGATGCCAAAGATGTCTGAAAGTGTGGGTGGGAGAATTATAGGGCTATTGCAGTCCTCACAAAGGTGCACAGTGCCCAGCTGCTGATCGCCTAAGAGATGGCGTAAGAAGGTTCCAGAGACAACCCCAGCAGTTCCACAGGACTTCACAGTGCTTTCCGGGGTGCTGCAGATCCCAGCTGCTTCCATGCATACATAAAACACGGTGTGAAAAAGACAAACAAACTTGGGCTTGAATGAGATTTTTCTTGGCTCATGTGAAACCTTACTTTCTACCATGCGTAGCTTCGTTTTTGCCAGGAAGCGTCCATGCTATAGGTTTAAATGCAAAGAAAGATTACAAATCGTCAGTCTTCCTGCCAGCAGCTGACAGAATAAGTTTTAGAAAAGTTAAAAAGAGCAACATTTTGAATGCTTTTACATTTTGCAGTGGTATTTCTGTCTAGTTTAAAATAGCAATTAATTGTGCCATCTACCACTTCACTGTGACTGGTTTCAATCAGCAGACTTCCTGTTAATGTGAGGCAAGAGGTGACATTTTTGCAGCCCTCGGCTTCACTTTCCGTCTCTACTTTCACCCATCATAATACTTAGTTAACTAAATGTTGAGATGTTTTATTGCTATGACTACATAATTCTTCTTCGCCAATCACGTGGTTTTATTAGTACATAATTTGATTTCTATTTTCTTCCCATCTACTTTAGCAGATTTAAAAGGTTATTGGTGTGAAACATTTTGCATTTTAAGTGCTATTTTTCTATTCTCATTTCTTTGGTTGGAGTTGCAGAGTAGTTAGATCAATAAAACCTTACAACTTTTTCATTGATTTTTTTTTGATTTGGGAAGTCATCTTTTAAATTTCTAAACATATTTGCTTCTAATCCTATGGCTCTTGTAGTCAGAAACCCTCTGATAAACATTAAACAAGACCCTACTGATGGTTAAACACCTGAGAATAAAAATTAAAAAAGAACAAACTATACTTTGTCCTCAAAAGATTTTTCCCCTTTTGAGCCTAAAGCTCACTGATTCACTTAAACCGGTTATTCTCTGAGTCACAGGGTTCTGCTCATCTCTACTTCCATGGTGCCAGGTTTCAGGGTCCTCGTGGTCTGACAATTTTACATGGGATGTTGGGGTTTGAACTCAGGTCTTCATACTTTTGCCACAAATATCTTACTGAAAGAGTCATCTCCCTGGCCTCATTTTTATTTTATTTTATTTTATTATGCATGCAAAATAGAAGTTTCTTTCTGCTATTTTTATACATACTTGTTTTTGACTGACTTCTCCATTCCTCCTTCACCTCCCTTATCCCACTACCTACTTAAATCCTTGATGTCCCAAATTCCCTTTGCACTTTCATATCACATGTGTTTATTACCACCTTATACATCAATCTTATGATTCATTTGACCCTTCTCAGGGAACTCTTTATAGTTTTCTGCCACTTACCCACATTCATTTGCACATAGATACACACACACGCAGGTTAACATCTACCTATGAATGAAAACAGCTTGTTCTTCTGTGTTTGCCTTGCCTTACTTCATATAATATTTTCTATTCCATACATTCTCCTTCAGTTTCATTTTTATCTATAGCTGAATAAAACTCCATTGTGTATAAGACACATTTTTATTACCCCATTCATCTGTTGATTGACATTTTTGGCCAATTTAATAAACACAAATTCTAAGTCACTTGATATTTTAGGACATAATATTTAGTGGAATATGTGAACAATATTAAGAGAAGTTGAGGATTCTAAATCACTTTTGATTCTGCAACCTTTGAGGGAAATCTCCTATTTGGAATCTCTCTTCTTGCCTCTAATGTTTAAATATTGATGATGATATAATGCATGTGATTTATCTTTTGCAGGCAACGTTGGATACTTTCTACATAAAAGCCTTTTTTTATCCTGGAAATATTATATTATTCCTTTGATAAAGTCCTATCTTTGGGTTTCTTAGAAAATGTCTCCTCATGATACACTTCTGTACTAATTTCCTATATTTTGACTTAGTAAAAACATTTATTTGTTTGTGTATTTGTGGGGGGTTTGGGAGGGTGGTGTGTGTGTGCATATGCGCGTGCATGCGCATAAGACTGAGTAAGAAGTTCAGAGGGCAACTTGCAGTGGGTTGGTTATCGCCTTCTACCATGTGGATCCCAGGAATCAAACCGACCATGAAGATTTGGTAGAGAACAACTTTACTTTCAGAACCATCATGTTAACCTGTGTTTTGATGTTTTATTCTGCTCTCCTCCATAATATCTTTTAAACTTGAGATAACTTCTTGAAAATTATTTTAAATTTTTTATTTATTTTTATTTAAGTATATGAACGTTTGCCTGAATATATGTCTGAGCTTGCAGTGCATTCAATGTCCATAGAGGTCAGAAGGGTGTGTCAGACTCCCTGGAACTGGAATTACAGATGGCTGTCAGCTGCCATATGGACACTGGATATTAAAGCCAGGTCCTTTGGAGGAGTAGTCAGTGCTCTTAACCACTGAGCTATCTCTCCAGCCTGATAGTGACTTTTATTAATACATCTTGTAAGTTCCAAGGCAATTCCACATAACTAGCTTGGATTTCTAATTTTTTTTGGACATAGAAATTCTAGTAATCAGTTATAACCTAGCATATATGTCACATAAACACAGAAACTCATATAGTTAAATGAAAAACTTTTCAGAAAATATTTTCTGATCTTAAAATGTTCATTATATTCATGATTTTTTTGGTTTTTTATTTTAATGTAAATTTTACTCATTTACTTCCTTATTCATCACTGAGTTAACCGTAGTTTGATTAAAAGGTGAATCAGGTTACATTGCTACAATTTGACAAAGAAGTGCTTAGATATTTATTGTGTCACCTTGTGTCTATTGGTCTATCTCTGAGGCTCGTCAGTTGCTGTACAGAATATTCTAAATTCTTCCCTGGCAAATACACTCTGTGGGACACTTTTCACCTTGTCAGGTGGTGGCAATCTTCTCATACCATTATTCTCTGTACTCTATTTCATGTGAACATTTATTTTTGTCTTTTAACTTATACAAACTTCCTGTTATAACTGGTAGCATAAAATCAAATTACTTCAAATTCAGTTTCTATAGACCACAAGGAATAAAGGATGCCCAGGTAGCAAAAAGTGAGGTGGGATTCTCAGTTCAACCACAGATTGCGACCATCAAACTACAGTTGATTTTCACACACCAACAGGCAACTCCATTATTAAGTCAGTATTAAACTCAATCCACATTAAAACAGTCTTAGTCTCATGGTCGTTCCCCTGACCACGTTGGCATGGTTATTGGTATCCTTGTTCAGCTCATGTTTGGGAAATCATATTGGTGAGACTTTATTATACAGACTGAGCATGTCATTTTAGGAGTATATCTATAGATATATACATATATGCATGTAACAACAATCAATGAGAAAAGAAGTTATGAATTTAAAAGAGTTTGGAAAAGGGTATAGGGAAAATATGGAGGAAAGGAAAGGAAGGTGAAATGATGTAATTGTATCATATATACTTTCAAAACTAAAACAAAACATATGTAATTTCTTAATGATGATGCATGCCTATCACTGATCAAACCCCATGTCTCCATCCACTTAGGATCTCATGAAGATGGAACATTAGTCATCTTAAATTTTATGCTCATTCTTCTGGAGAGAAAGAAAATACCTCAGAAGCTTGTCATAGCTACTGTTGCCTCGGACCAAAAGTGATATAATGACCTTCTCATGGCTTTAGCCAGAATAGTACTCAGTTACTATGAGCCCACTAGAGGTATGGTTGTGTCCAGACTTTTAAAATGGGGGGGGGGGGGGCATTTAGTCATGCCAAACTAATCACATAGGTATTTGGTGACTCTGTGTCACCCCATCAGCTGAATTCCTTATTTCTCAGCTCTTCCACAAACTGTGAAGCACACTGAGCTCTTCTCCTTGAGAAGGATACTCATATGCATGGAGATGCCATGTCAGTGTGCCGAATGTCTCAAAAATCACTGTTTTCCTCCCTTCAAACCAAGGTCTCACTCCTGCTACTCTTTGTGTTAGTGGATTTGTTCAATATGGTTGCTCTGTCGTCATGTCACTTTAGCAGTATTTTGGAAAAGGACAGAGTAACATTTTATGCTGCCATTGCTCTGTTTTGATAGGCTTTTGGCACCCCCATGTATGCATGCGAGTTATGACATATCTTTAAAAAGAAAGTGTACCTTATTTACAGATATGATGCATTAAAATCATCTTGGGGTTTCCTTTGTTCCTTCCGCTTCATCAACATGAACTTAATTCTGTACTGAAAAAAAGTGTAGGGTAAAGGGGTACATGCAGAAGATTGGGGTCCCATGAGATTACAATGGACATCATGTCAGGACACAGCATTATTCACACACTTGTGATGAAGCAAACCAACTGTAGTGTGAGTTACGTGAGGGCATAGGTCATAAGAGCACTTGATAATAATAAGTGATGTCTCAGGTTAGTGCATTTTCTATGCATTTATTTTTAATCATTGTTCAGATATATGCTCCAACTCATAAAAATATTTACTGTAAAATAGCGTGCTATATTACATGAGCAGCAGTCTTCCTCATCTCATGTCTGTCTCCATTTCTCTTATGTTTTATTGACTATCACGTTGTTTTGATCTACACGGACCTAGGAGTAACAGGTTATTATCCACATATACAGAAGTAAACCTCTCATTGCTTAGATATGCAATAGGAGGCACCATCTTAGCCTGTAATGTTTACAAAACAAAATATCCAATACCTTTTCCTTAGTGTGTATCCACACAGTCCAGTGACCTCTGTCTATATGTCCCTTCTGCCTTCACTATGTCCCTTCTGCCTTCACTATGTCCCTTCTGCCTTCACTCAGTGGTGCTCCTTCCCTATTTGCAGTATGAAGGCAGTATGCTTTCCCCACTATCTTATTCAAGACATTTCTCTCAGATATTTCCTACTATGGTGTTTCATTTTAACTTAAAATCTGTTCCTGGTTCTCTTTGACAATGCTCTAGATTTCTAAAGAAAACACCAAGGTAATTGTTGAGGCCAAATATAAGTGTCAGGTGACGCACAGTTTCCTCCAATTCTCTAAATTATCTCACTAATTCTACTCCACCTGACCCTATGCCGAGCACGCCCTTCAATCTCAACTCCTTTCTCTCAAAAGCAGAAAGTCTCTCCATGAGACTCAACACAGATGATGCTCCTCTAGGAACAAGCTGATCTGGTGTTCACATGAAGAACTACCCATCCCCACATCCCGGCAACAAAACAACGTATTCTTTAGAGATCTTTGTGAAAAACGTCTTATTGAATGTCTTGTTTTGTATGACAAAGAAAGCAAGGACTGCCTGATGACCGTACCGCTCTGAATGCTGAACAAAGCACCTGTGAGGAAAGAAACCATCACTTCACTCATCCACGTGTCTCCTGAATGCTCCAGGAGAGAGATTCTCACGCATAACTTCAAATACCCCAATTTCTCAGAATTAAATCAATTAATGCAGCCTTTTGGTAATGTTATCTCCTGCTGTAACCTAAGACAGGCCTGGAAGGTTGTTCGTTGTAATTGGATGTGCCAAAAGATCCCGCTGTTCTGATTCTCTATGGGCAGTGTTGACAGCTGGCCAGCTGGCAGGCACCCAGAAATTCTGCTTCTACCTATTAAGTGCTACTTCAACAGCCACATCTTATAGATGCCAACACAGCTATGGCATTTTGTTGGACTGGTTTGCTTATAGCTGTAATTATATACAAATGGTTATTTCTTAGGAAATAGTGTATCAGTTACATTAACTTAGAACTTGAATTTTAGGGACCAAGTTGTTACTATTACTGTTTAAACTATGCTTCCTAACTTTGATTTAACATTTTCTCTGTAATTTTAATGATTTTGTTATGTGGGAGGGTCGGCTTATTCCTTGAGAGTTTTAATTTGCTTTGATTTTTAAAACACCAAATTCAAAACTGTAATAAGGGACATGTATATCATATTCAGCTAAAATAAGTCAGCCAGTAAGCAAATAAGTGTCAAGTCCTAGAGGCAAGCGACATGGAAGCCAAATGAATTCTATCCTCAGAGGCGACGAAGCCCTGATTCTCCAGCATGCTTGCAGGAGGCCCTGAGGTTAGATCAACTTGGGTGGATTTCATGTCTCACCGCAGGAAATTGCCATGATGAACACTGAAGAGGGGGTGGAGGGAGAATAAGAACAAATTATATTCAATTTCCTAATGTAATGGCTAACATTAAAATGAATGAAACTTTATTAGCTCCCTTTTTCATTGAAGTGGACATGGCCAGATGAGCATTGAGACAGGACTGAAGCTAACCTTCTGAAATGAAATAACATTTCTATCTTTTTATTTCTAAGGGGAGTTTAAGATCAAAAACATATCTAAATAATAGTCAAACGCTAAAATGTGGGCAATCTAACTATAAAAACTCAACCAAATAAAACGATCATGCTGCCATTGCTAGAACTCTGCAGAGCGTTTCATAAATGAATGGTATGTTGGGTTTGTTTCATTTTTAGTATTTTGATTCAGGCATTTGTTTTTTTCACTTGACTCGTGAAGACAGTCCCATTATGATCTCATTAAGTCTAAAAGTTTAATTTAAAAATTCATTGAATAAAACCGCCTGTTGTTTCTTATTTCATAATCAAGGCAGTAAGTCTGCAGATCAGAATTAGTACTAATGTTTTAGTCCTAGTATCAGAGAGTATTAAGTTGCTGCCTTTGGAGTCTAATTGTTCCATATTTACTGTGTTGCTTTCCTGTTTACTGCAAAGTGGTGTGGTGTTGTCACCCTGCAATGGCAATATGTGATTTTTTTAAAAACTAACATTAAGCAGTTAAAGCAACAATCTAGGCCTTGCAGCTCCTGTTTGTAATCCCAACACTTGGGAACCTGAGGCAGGAAGCTCACTGGAAGCTCAAAGCCAACTTAGTCTACAGAACAAGATCCTAGGTCAAAAATTAAAAAAAAAAACCAACATGTTAAATGAAGATATTAAATAAACTTATACTTGCCAGTGTTGACATTGTTTTCTTTTTTTTTCTCTTTTTCTTCTGGTTTTTTTGTTTTGTTTTGGTTTTGTTCGAGATGAAGTTTCTCTGTAGCTTTGATGCTGTTCCTGGAACTAGTTCTTGTAGACCAGGCTGGCCTCAAACTCACAGAGATCCACCTGCCTCTGCCTCCAAAATGCTGGGATTAAAGGCGTGCCCCGCCACCGCCTGATGACATTGCTTTCTTATTTAGGAATAGTAAATGAAAAGGGGAGAACCATATCAAAGAGATAAAAGAACCATAGGTGATAAACTTGCAGCTCTAAAGCTGTGAAAATTTTATTTTCATAATACTGAAACTCAAAGTTCCTCTTGCTAAGTCAACACAAAGCAAGTCAGAGTGGAACAGGATGTTAAAGGGAGCAATAGGCAGGCAGACCCGGGTCTCTTAGGCCTGTAGCTTTAGGAACCTTAGCCTTACCTTGCTTTCCTACAATTTTCTTGCTTCCTTCTCCACAGGTGAACAGTAATGAGAAGCAACCTCATCTATCACCTTCTTGAGATTCCTAAAGCAAGTATTTGTGAGCCTTTGGTATGCATTTCAGAATTAACCTTTATCTCAAATCATCATAGACTCAAACCCTTATTTTAAAAAAAAAAATGCTGAAGCACTACGAGTTCTGTCGCTTTAGGTTCTTTTAAGAATCGTCTGAAAACAGAGCACGAACAATTTTAAAACTAAAAGAAGATTAGTAGAAAGAAACCACAAGGCCTTTATAATCGAAACTCTTAGGAGGCAGCCCTCCTTGTAGCTGGAATTACGGAATTACTCAATTGTAGAGAAGCCACTTGGCACACGTTGGCTGAGCTTCTCAAGAGAGTCGAATGTACAACGTTGGAATTCACCATCCAGTGACCTGATCAACACGACAGCTGAAGCAAACGGTTCCGCTGTGCTGCGGGGGTCTGTTTGCTTGGCCAAACACAGTCTCAGCAAGACATGCCTGAGAATATTAATTATGGAGACAAGCAAGAAACGAGAGGAAGCACACAGAAAGCCCCCACCGAGGAAGCAGTCTTGCTTCCCACAGAGTTCTACAGGGCACACAGACGTTCTCGAGCACCGAGCACACGCGGGCTTGTCCTCCTGCTGCTTTATGTTAATTAGGGAATAAATA
Source organism: Myodes glareolus (assembly GCF_982192425.1). NCBI lineage: Eukaryota > Metazoa > Chordata > Mammalia > Rodentia > Cricetidae > Myodes > Myodes glareolus. The sequence goes on along the minus strand of NC_142042.1, from coordinate 23,892,510 downwards.
AGTGGCCAACTGTAGTCTGTGGGCATATGTTGGTCAACTGTCTCTGTCTAATTAGGTTGTAAGCCCACTGAGCAGGCGCCTCATTTAAATCTATGTTCTGGAAAGCATTTCTGCCTCCGCTGAGGTCCACGAACAGGAAAAGGAAGGCAAGGACTGAGGTTCAATCAGGGAGGAAAAAGAAAAGTTCTATGAATTCATATGTCTATGTTTATATCTTGCCTAATGTTAATTAAAGATTTGGGGTTACGAATGAAACTGTACTTTTGATAGAGCAATGTCCTGCATGTTAGTAATAAAATATATAATTTATAATAAAACTTGTCAATAACTTCAAAATGAATTTTGTTTAAGTTTGTGTCTATTACTTCTAAGTTATGTGTATAATTTAAAAAGGTAATAAGCACAAAAGTCCAATGTAATACATACTCCCTTAAAGAACATGTCAGGGTACTTAGATCACACACTGTAGAGTTGACATCTATATGTGAATTGTTACAGAAATAAATCAACACCAGATCTTAGAAGGCTGAGGCAGGAGGCTCACCAGTAAGCGCCTAGCCTGGGATATAGAATGAGGTCCAGTCTCAAAAACTAAAATTTATTAATTATCAGTTTGTGTGTGGGGGGAGAGAGAGAGGGAGAGAGAAAGAGAGAGAGAGACTTTGGATGTTTAACGATACCTGTCTACAAAGCTACTCACCTTTTTTTCTATCTCTCTAATTAGAATTTTCTAGATACTGATAGTTAAAATGGCTTACTCTAACTTGATCTAGACATATTATATACTGAACACTTAAGCAAGAATTTCAGCTACCTCATTTCATTTGTTCCTCCTGACACTTGGTTTCTAGTTACTTTCTAATACAAGTTAGCGTTAAGGCCAGACTCGTATTTCCTTCTATGACTCTCTCATGCCACACAATGGAAGCCATTGAGATAGAGCAAGCAGATATCTGTGGATAAAAATGACCTATGACAAAGATGATCTGGAGTTTGGGTATTCTCCTCTTCTATAACTGTTTGTTGTTTAAAACAGAAAATTTTAAACAAATCAATTAATTCACACAGGAAATTCTTTAAATGAATATGAGAACCAATGACTCCATATACATATATACACAGAGAGCCATGTGCCACATGCTCTGTGGGCCCCTGAACTGCCTTTGGATATTGTTCCAATATTAATCTCTGCCTGTTCCTCCCAAGTTCTCATAACAAGACCCATTGGTTTCAGGTTAGAGACTTCAGGAACAAAGAGAAGCACTCTCCCCACCAGCAATCAGCATGGCACACATCTGGGTTACGTTTCCACAGCTGTTAAAAATGAATGGCCACCTTATCTCTGAGAATCTGCCTTTGTCTTAGGCTCAGGCTGCCCTTCACTCTGCATTTGCTGATATACACTCTACTTCCGTAAAATTGAATTTGTGACTCCAAGCTTGTTTACACTGAAATCCTCTTTTTATGACTTCCTAAATATAGGATAACTTTCTCCAAGGGCTAATTCCACCCTTGTTGATCTGCTCTCTGAAATTAGAGATTCTCTGGTTGAATCTTCGCAATTTGAGCAGTATCTTCATCTACTTGTGACCTCGATCACTGTCTACTAACTCTGCCATAATTATGCTATCTTTCAATTAGGTAAAATTTTCTTGAGACTGATAAAATGTTTTACTGCAACTTTAATCTGGATATGCTGTGTACTAAGCACCTACACAAGCACTTCATAAGTATAACTTCAGTTTTTATTTATGACATTGATTTTTGAGTATCAATAGGACTATGTCAAATGCATAAAATGGGAGTTCCTTGAGAAATGTCATTTAGTGTTCAGTACAGCCAGATTATGTCTTTCTTTCCCACTTATTGTTTTGTCATGTAACATAAAGTTATATTGTTATTAATATCTGCTTCTTTATGTACTAGAAGGGAAACCCTTAGTTGATAAAAATATTACTCTTTTTATTCACTTTGTGTCTAAAATAATAAATGTTTTGCCTCTAATAAGTTCTCTTTTTCTCTTCTCATATGGATCTTTACATCCATCAGTGAGTTAGGTATAAACCAAGGTACAACATTTTATTTAAACTTTAAATGTCATTTTTAATAAAGTTAAATGGCTTAAACCATTTATCTAAAATTATCTAAAAACCATATCTAAAATTTCAGGTCTTTCCTGTTTGAATAATTCTGTAATCATTTTAATGTTGTAAAAGTTAGATGAAATAATAGGGTTTATAGTGACGTATCTAAATCCAATTTTTGTTGTCAATAGTAAATAAATAGCACAGAGACACACTGTCTCTCCAAACACGTGAGTGAAACTTTGGTAGGAGCGGGCATCGGCATGCCAAGGTAGAAAGTTCTAACATGTGGTTCTAACATGCAAAGCCCATGAATACACTGGAGAAAAGTATCCGTTGTAAAATAAAACCCCATGTAGGCACTCTGTAGGTATGATTGAATATGAAACACAAAGTCGTGAAGCCTAATCACAGGATTTACATTTTTAAAGTCATCTCGACAAGACCAAACATTGCTTCACAAATCTGGAACTCTGCACTTTCTTTGAGAGACCTGATTTCTTTAAACATAGTTTTAAACTATGTGCTTTTCCATCAAAAACATGCATTTATATCTGTAAAATCTATTTTCCTATATATTTAATGACAATATACGCTTTCCATGTGAGAGTTTTTATTTAAAATATTAATTAAAATGACACAACTATTCCTTCTAAATGTTCGCTATGTGTACGGGTGTTCTCCCTGCATGTATATCTATGCTCCATTGACTGTTCACAAGAAGGTGTTGGATACCCTGGACCTGGAGTTACTGGAGATTGTGAACTGCTGTGTGGATGCTGAGAACTGAAACAGGGTCCCATGGAAGAGGAACCAATGTTCTTCATCATTTATTCATCTTTCCAGCCCCACACTACTATTCTTAACTATCTATCATATTTGTGCTTAATAATTTTTAAATGATTTGCTTAGCAAATGATAAAACAACACTGTGAACTGTCACAATGATTAGTAACAATACTTCCACTGGGAAATACAAGTGATTTTCTTCTCTAATTACTAAGGCATATCCATACAATATCAAACATTTCTATAAGACCAACAAGACAACTGTCATTTAGGACTAAAAGATTCTGTTTCTCCTCTTTCAATGTTCTCCTGAGATAACACATGAGAATAAATGAGGTAACAAATATGAAAATGATCAAATTGCTTAAAATTTATCTTTTTATAATTCTTAGGGGATCCAGAGACATTTATCAACATTAATAATAAGCCAAGCACCATGCTATCCATAGTTGATTATTAAACTGGAGCAACGCAGAACCTTTCAAACTACTTGCCCTCTCATTTCCTTTTTCTTCGTTTTCTTTTCTCTCTCTCTCTCTCTCTCTCTCTCTCTCTCTCTCTCTCTCTCTCTCTGTGTGTGTGTGTGTGTGTGTGTGTGTGTGTGTGTGTGTGTGTGTGAGAGAGAGAGAGAGAGAGAGAGAGAGAGAGAGAGAGAGAGAGAAGTCACTTTTGGATTTAGGACTGGTCATTATTTTTGGTCAAGAATAATCTTCCCCTCCCCAAGCATAATTGATCCAACAAAGAACAACTCAGAGGGAGTAAAACAAGCAAATATACTGAAATAGTTTTTTAAAGTAATTTGATAAATCATCTTACATTTCTAAATGGCCCAAAGTTGGAACTACTAATCCTTACATCAATCTTCATTATTCTTTCCCATTAGTTCATTTCAGAAAAGAAAAAAAAGTGCTCAAAATAAGGAACTTTCAGGACATAAAGTTTGAGTAGATTATTTCCATATTCTAAACACTGGTATTGGTAGTCAGTATATAAACACTGATAAAATAAGGCCCCTTTGAGATTTATAATCCTGACATTTGAATAGGGTAAAACAACTAAATACTTAAGAAGCCTAAAGAGGTAGGTAATGTTTAAAGAAGTAAATAATAGAATCTATTTCACATCGTTAGAACTAATAAAATAAAAAAAACACCCAGAACATTAGTAAGCTGAATTAAATAAAATAAATATTTGCTTTTTCAAGACTCTGTTAGTTCTCTTTCGCTTCTTTGTGCACATTACCTATTGCACATTTGCCTCGACAGAGCAAATTTGACATGCTTTCAGATGAAAGAACACATTTGCCTTAGAGATAAATTACATAATCATTAAACAACCTCAGAACCTGAGAAAATCTGTTGGCAGTAAACTGAGCCTAATACCATAGCTCTTTTACATTGGACTTCAGGAAAGTTGGTAAAGTCATCTAAATGTGAAAAATATTTTAAATAACTTGCAAGGACTGTCTGGAGGAAAATAAAGAGGCTCATTCCCTCACCGATGCTGATGAATCAATTCACCCCTGAGGCAATGATATTAGTGTGTCACCTCTATGAATCTTCCTAGGTGACTTGGGATGTATATAAAAATATAGTATAATCTTTCTGTATTGATCACACTACGCTATATTGAAATCAGCATTTCTACTCAATTGTTTGATCCGATGAAAAGTGATGGGAAATACTAAATATTGGCTGTTTTTAAAGACAAAAAAATTCACTCAAATGTTGGCTGCTTTAAAAAAATTCTCAAAGGGAAAGTTAGTATTCATCAGCTGCTTCCTTTATGAATAGTTTCAGAGCTTCGTGAATGATGGAATAATTAGGCCATCTACTGGTAAGCGGAAAGCAGGCAACTTACACATCCAAACTCAATAAGAGATTGTCTTGATGGCACACAAAGACCATGGGAAGTTAATTGGAAAAGAACATTTTTCCTTGTCCATATTAATTAGTGTTCTTTAATTTTAATATCTGAAGTCACGGGAAGTTAGTTTCAATAATATTTATAGAAGTGGTGGTTACAAAATAAGTGTAATGTTTGCATCATTTATATACTTACAGATATCTATTGACAATCTTCTGTCAATTTCTAAAGTAGAAATTTAAACATCAGAGACCCATCAATATTTAGGATACCTTCCCTACTCTAACTAAATTCATTCCCTGGAGAGAGAAGTATTCAATTCAAAAGTAAAATCTCAATATTAGATTTCTGCAAACAATGGAGAGAAATCTTACCTGCAACAGTGTTCTATAGTTTATGGGGTGATAAAAGTGTTGACAGAGGTTTCTGTCTTACAGGGTCCTGCAGTCATTCAGTCCCAAATAAACACACAGAGGTCTACATTAATCATAAACTGTTTGGCCTATTAGCTCAGGCTTCTTATTAAGAATTATAATTTATATTAGTCCATTATTCTTGTCTGTGTTAGCCACGTTGCTTGGTACCTTTTTCAACAAGTCAGTCACATCTTGCTCCTGTCTGGGTGACAACTGCAGAGTGACTCTTTCTCATCCCAGAATTTTCCTATTCTCATTGCCCTGTCTCTACTTCCTGCCTGGCTACTGACCAATCAACATTTTATATAACACATACAAGAAACAAATCTTTACAGGGTAAAATCATTGTCCCACAGCACTCCCCTGCCCTCCCCCTTAAAAAAAAACAAGCAAACAAGAACTCTGAATCTCCTTTGTTTAGCTTTTTCCCCGACCATTGTACATAACAACTTGTAACCAACATTCTAAACAAAAGCAAATACCCATAATCTATTTTTTTGGGAATGTAGGCATATTCATAGTTTTCCAGGCTACTTCCTGCTGATTGGGGGCACTGATAATCTTATGGGGACCAAAAGAAAATTTTAAATTATGGTCAAGTCCTAAATGGAATATTTTGTGAGGCTTCATCAACTCAGCCAGCAGTCTTGAAACTATTCTGGATGTAGAACCCAGACATCTGGGCCATCCATTCCTATGGAGATTTCTCGGGGAGTCTTTCTTGATTTTTCTTAACTCAAAATGAATCCAAAGCTTCTCATTTCCAGTGGAAACAAAAGCAAAACCTCTTCTCCAAAGTAACATACCTTTTGACTCAAATTTGAAGTCAAAGCATTTCCAAAATATATATGTTAGATTAACCCAGCAGCATTTATAATCAAATATCTATTAGCAGCTTTTGCTCCTTCCTCAGCCATCAAACAATTTAAAGTCAACACAATAACATACAGTATCCAGACTCTCTATGTATTTTTCATACTTATGTGGCTTTATTTTAAACTCCATTTCCTTTATTTTTCTTTTGAATTTTTGGCTTTTTGAGACAGGGTTTCTCTATGTATCTTTGACTGTGCTTGAATTCATAGAAATCAGTCTGCTTCTGCCTCCCAAGTGCTGGGATTAAATGTGTATGCTACCACACCTTGACCTCACAGAGATCTATTTGCCTCTCCCTCCCGAGTGTTCGGATTAAAAGTGTGTACCACCATACCCAACTGTTCTCTTTGCTTCTTTTTTATTTTAATGACTTTATCCTTTTTCTTTTCTCTCCTGAGCCTATATATACATATTTAAACTGTAATTGTTTAGAGTCCCTTTTTTTTGTCTGACTCTATCTTCACTGTATGTCTCTCTTTTTCTGACCACATGAGTCTTCAGTTTGCTAAATGATATAGCTAGTATTAAAGCCGTGGCTTTGATGGCTGGATCCAACCCATTCCTTAGTTTTCTGAGAGTCCAGCAAAGGAACTGCCTGAAGCCATGTTTATTGCCACAACTCTATCGTGTTTCAACGTTCCTGCAACCACCAAGAAACATGCTGTTGGGTATTCACAAATGCCATTTAAGTGTTTTGTGACAGGTCCTCTTAAAACAGCTGTATGGTGTTTGCAACTAAAGCTGAGTCAGGAAGCCTCTCTTAAATGAAACACGCTTGCCTCTAGCAAGCAAGCCCACCTGAGGAAATGCTGCTATCAAGAAGTCGTGTGTAACTTTATTCTTTTCTGTCTAGAATTATTTCCCAGGCTCTCTCAGGCTTTATGCAGATATCCATATGGATGTCATTTGTTGACAGAGGTTTCTGTCCTACCAGGTCCCGCAGTCGTTCAGTCCCAAATTAACACACAAAGGTCTACTTTAATCATAAACTGTTTGGCTTATTAGCTTAGGGTTCTTATTAACTCTTATAACTCATATTAACCCATAATTCTTGTCTATGTTAGCCATGTGGCTTAGTACTTTTTTTGGTGAGGCAGTCACATCTTGCTTGCTCTATGTCTGGCTTTCTCCGTGTCTGGGTAACAATTGCAGACTGACTCTTTCTCTTCCCAGAATTTTCCTGTTCTTATTGCCCCACCTCCACTTCTTGCTTGGTTGCCCCACCTATACTTCCTACCTGGCTACCGGCCAATCAGCATCTTATTATAACAAGTACAAGAAACAAATCTTTACAGGGTAAAACCATTGTCCCACTACACTATAAAAGGTTTCGATTTGTTCTTTAGAAATAAAAGACCAGAATTCTTAAATCTTCATTCTGGAACATATTTACCCTATTGTCAATTAAACTCAAGGAAAATGAATACACTAAAACACACTCCCAAAGATTCTCAACCTTTGCAAATTTGAGTCTAGTTTCAAATTGCATTAGAAATTGCTACAATTCGTGGAAATGAAGATGAAAAATTCCCGCAACTATGTATTTCTAAAAGGAGACTTTCTTTTCCTTTAAGTGACAGATTAACTCCCTTTTTGGTGGAAGGATCAAGCAGGCATTCCCAGATCATGTTGAGAACATGTTTCAGGACTCTGGTGTTGCTGCTGTTCTTTGTTGTTGTTTTTTTTTTTTTTAATGTCACTGATCTTGCTAGGTATGTTGGGGAATTCAGTTTCCCAGAGATTTTAGTTTCTCATCATTCCTTGGTTCCTTGGATATAGTCATATTCACATTCACACACGCACACGCACACGCACACACACCATTAGAAGTTCATTTCTAGTTCACAGAATTCTGCAGCAGAAACAAATTGTCTAATTAATAACCAAATTGCCTAATTAATACACAAATCACCTAGTAAATATCATCTCCAGAACCGCTTCATTTTGCTGCTGTCAACATCTTTCTTCATGGGATTCTTCACAACCCACTCTCTGTTCCTATTTTTTTTCACTCTATCTTATTCACAAACAATTCACGTTTCAGCAATATAAATTAATAAATCTCTTTTATTCGTTCATTTAAATGGCATTAAACTCATTGCAAATCTTTATTGTTTGATTACAATGTGCATGACTATCTTTGAGCTTCTGGAGTCACCACAGCAGGCACATTGAGAAGAGAAGAGGGAAGTAGGAAGACAGCCTCCACCCCCGCCAGGAAATGTCCCTTAAGTCACATTAACATATTTAAAAAATAGCTTTCAAGAGGCATCAATCTTAAATATGCTCTGGATTGTGTCTGAAATTAAAAAATTAAACATATGAGGCTTTTACTTTAGTGACTGGGGTACCAAGGTACGAAAGATAGCAGACAACAGCATTATTTCTTAAAGCAAAGATGTGGGGATTTCAATTGACCTACATTGCCTTTAAGGATGTTAGCAAACATCTGCTGTGCTTTCTGCAGCCTGCCTGGCTTTTGAGGTTGCCCGGGATACGGGAATAAGTAGACAAAGCCCTCCCAGCGAATTTTTTAGGTTAATAAAGAAACCTTAGAAAATCAGCCGAAGGTAAGAACAGTCGTGGAAGTTGAGGACTGGCAGGGAAGTTGAATCAGGGATAAGCAGGACTGCTCGTCGGTACAACGGGAGCATCCAGGTGATTAGGACCTATAAGCGTTCATGATGAGTAGCGCTGTAAGACACTGTGAAGCTAGTGCTAGCCTGGGCTATCAAATGAAGAGTCTCCATACGTAAAGTATTACTTTTCTTAGGTTTTAGAATCCTAGTCATCAATTGCATGGGTTGCATGAGTAAAGGGGACACACCAACTGGAAGAGATAGGTTACAGAATATCTAATGGAATATGTTGCTCATGGCATCTGTGCGGTTATTAAAACATTGGAGAATACCTCATTGTTGAATCTATCAATAAGAACTCTTTAAAAGTGTAATAAGAATAATTTGAAATGATCTCAAAACGTAAGAAAAGTTATACTTGAGAACATACTTTGTGTTTCTTCAAGGATTATACAAAACAAGGAAGAACTTTTTTTTTTTCTTTGGATTTTTGAGACAGTGTTTTTCTGTATCTTTAAAGCCTGTCCTGGAACTAGCTCTTGTAGACCAGGCTGACCTCGAACTCACAGAGATCCGTCTGCCTCTGCCACCCGAGTGCTGGGATTAAAGGCGAGCACCACCGCACTTTTGTACTGTGGAAATCCCTTTTGTACTGCTAATTCTTAAAGGTACCCAAGCACTGACATTTTAATGGAGAAAATTAAATGTTATTTTTATTGATATGTATGTGTTAAGAAAAATTATTAGCAGAATTTCTAAGGACTCACACGCACACGTATGTGTATCTGTGTGTGTGTGTGTGTGCGTGTGTGTGTGTGTGTGTGTCTGTATAACCAATGCAAGATTCAAAGTTTCCTTCACTTTGAATTTGGATCAGCTACAGTTTATAAATATTTTCTTATTGTTTGACTTGCACACTGTGACAAGAGTTGCCTGCAATTCACTGTAAACATGTGCAATAATCCATTAATGAGTTTTAAACAATTGAAAGCTAGACTGATTCTTGAGCTTCATCCACATATTTTAATACATCACAATTACAGTTCCTTCATTTATATCCAGTCTATGTGCTGCTACTTTTCTGTGAATTTGTAATATATAAATTATAAGAACAATCCTCATTCTTTTATTCATTTGATGAAAAATAATGTTATCCTACAAGGTTCAAATCAAACCATTTTCACAATTAAGTCACCTGCAAATTCCCTGTAAATACTAGAACATTTCTTCTATGTGAATCTTCCAATTCCTAGTAACCATTCACCATTAACTAAAAAATATACAATAAATGAATTTTCTTAATTTCTAGAAGGTAAAATATATTTGATGTACCTCCAAAAATCTCTGTCTGTAGCCTAATGTCTAATACATATCTTTTAGTAGTTAGCAATTAAATACATGTTTAAAAAGGATTACCTATTATTACAGCAGAAGACAGAATAAGTTAAAGTTTGATAAATGTGTTTTATTTGTACAGTTTTGTGAAAACATAAGCAAAAGACTATGGAATGGCTATGCTAAAAGATGCTTATAGCTTTCTCATGTATTACATTCCTCAAAATATTTTTGTGGTGGTAGAATAGCCTTCTCCAACACACAGAGAGAATTTACTGAAACCTAATGACAGAAAATTTTGATGAGGATCAAGGATCTAGTAATCACCATTCTTTTGGCTAGGGATCAATTTAAATGAAGAGATCAACAGAATTAGGGAGGAGCAATAAATTTTCGGTCTTGGTTACTGGGTTGTAGATTTTTAAGAAACAAGTATATTATGAGAAAATGCCCAGATAAGATAAAGTTTTGATAAGAAAATCTTGAGCCCATACTGTGAAGGAGGTACAGAAGTTAAGTCATAGACTATTTCAGCATACAGAATCAGACAAATCCTTGAAATGAAATTAACAACAGAATGCACAATATATTAAACTGTGCAAAGGGGGAGCAGTCAACAAAGAAAGTTCTGAGATTCATAAAAGGAAACAGACTCAGAATGAAGTTGATTAAAATCAACTTCATATATATAACATATATATATATGTATAAAATCAACATATATGGTACATTTGAACCTGGACTTGAAAAAATATTTTTGTATATGAATTTCTTCTAGGAAAAGAAAAGAGAGAGAGAAGTGAAAAGAGGAAGAAAGGAAAAATTATTTCTCATAGTCAAACTAAGCTTCTAAGTATCTAAGGCTACAATATTTCACCATTTCCCTTTTAAACATGCATTTATCATTTATTCCTTTATTAGACCGAATGAGTTTAACCAGAATCATCTATGTGACCGTGAGTCTGGAAACACCCATTAGAGCCTTGTGGACACTCCAGTGGGCACACAACTGAAGGTAATGACTGCCCTCCTCTTCCATGATTTGTGGTTCATGGGTCCAGTCTTGTGTAGATCCACTGCAGGTAGTAACAGCTGCTAAGTGGTCATGACTTTTACTGCCTCTGTCACTTCCAGAAGTCAACATTTCCCAGTCCTTCTATTCTTACTTTTTTACACCCCCTATTCTCACATTGATCACTGAATCTTAGCAGTAATAAACATTCTGTTGAGGACTGTGAAATGAACTACCATTTCTTTTCAGAGCAATCTATGCCTATCTATATTCACGAGCATTGATTGCAAGAGAGGTCTCTCTGATTACGGCTATAAGCACCAAGTAGGACTCAGCCAACCATAATAAGCTTAATAAAAATAGACCACCCAAAAGAAATTCTGAACTTCCAACCATTATTACCTGCCAGCATTGGACCTAGTCAAGATAAGCTTAATAGAGACCCCCCCCCCAATATAAACAGAATGATTTGAATTTGAAGATTCTAATAATCTCCACGTAGAACTTTGACATGTCCACCAACAAAGATGAAACAGAGAGAAAAACAGTAGATAATAGTTGTAAAGTACTTGAGTTTGGGGGTTTACTTGGGGGTTACATTCTTGTCCTTTACTTCGGCTGTGCTGAGATGAGTTTCTGTTATTTGCAATCAGAGAATGTCTCATAAAGTCAAGTCCTTTAGTGTGTAAAGGGAGTAGAATGAGCCAGGCAGAAGAAAATCAAAGTGGGGCAAGATGTAAAGAGAGGCAAAGAAGCAAAGCTATCCAACTTCTTTCCAACTACTAAAAAACACACCTATTGAATTTTAAGAACCATATTTTGGCCCAAATGTCTGGCATTATTCTTGTTTTCTCAGAATATAGTTTCTGTGTGTGCTACTGAGAGTCCATGAGGAAGGCTTGAGCATCTGAAGTGTTGTGTTTTGAGCACTGCAATCAGCATTCAATGATGATGAGCGTGTAACACTTGAACTCACATGTACTTGAGTAACCATATCATCAACTTAAACCCAGGAATCTGGATGGCACTTTTTTTTTAAGGATGCATTCATTTTTAGTTTATGTTAGGGGTATTTTTTTCAGTATGCATAATTGAGCATCACATGCACGCTATGCCCACAGAGGCCAGAAAAGGGCACCAGGTCCACTGCAAATTGTGTTACAGGTTGTAAACCATCATTTGAGTGCTAGGAACAGAACCAGGGTCCTCTGCACGAGCAACCAGTGCACTTCATCACTGAGCCATCACTCCAGCTCCAGACACTGTTGCTAAAACTAACACTGCTGGTTAGATCACTGCACAAAAACATCTTGAATTTTCACTACTCAAAGTTTCGAATTCCAATGTGAAGAGTTGAGAATAAAGGCACAATCAAGCCAGGAATCGTGTCTGCTGTCGGCTCGTTAGCTAATTTTTGAGGAGTGCCCATCAGAAGATACTCTAAGCAAAATTTATGGTTAGTTACAAAAATAATTTTAAATCTAGATTGATAATAATGATTAAAATCTCTCTGTGTGATTGCTGAGGAAAATGATTGCTGTAAATTTCAAATTAAACCCCACTTCCTACTTGGTACAAACTTCCCACAAAAACCATTTGCTGATCTACGTGTACTAAAATTAATTGCTCTACTACTTTTAACATATGGTTTTCTTTCAGTCTAGTCTAATCCTTTTCAGTGGAATATTTTAAATTCTTGAATCAGTGGCCTCTAAATACATGTCCTTTACATTTCCATTGTGCAAAACAAATTTTTATTAACATTAGACATAAGGAAGCATTTAACCTAAGACCTGAATATGTTAAGGTGTGTAATAGGGTGAAGTGTGCCACACTCCTACCAAACAATCTGTGTAATGAAGCCTTCACCCTCAGGTTCTCAGAATATGATTATATTTAGAGACAGACTTTTAAAAACAAATTCTGACAGTGGAATAAATCTAACATTTTGGAGTCTCCATTTTAGTAGGTTTCACCCTTACCACTTCCTGCATGAGTCCCTCAGGGCCTCCCTACAAGAGATCTGACCCTGTTATACTTTACCTCAAACCACAGGCTTTGTTTCCCTAGTACCTCGGTGCAGTACTCAAGAACTTTGTCCATTTGTAGCCCCACATGCATGAGAAACCAGCACCAACTGAAAAGTTCGGTTGCCAACTGGAGCTGTCGCAGACTCCTCTTGGAACATGACTGCAGTACCCTACAAGTGCCATGATGTCTAAAGCCAGAGGAAAATGTTTCCTTGAGTGGTTGTGAATGAGTAGTGTTCCCTGAATCTCTCTCTTTTTAGATGCCTTCTTTGTTAAGGAAAGTCTTTGACATGAATTCTCATGTTTGCACTCTAAAGCCCTGAATGGAAAATGTCTACCCTCCAGGTACCTTCCCCATTGTGCAGATTCTTTCTAATAGCTAATTTCTTTACCAGAAAAGGTCAGCCAGAATCAGAAACCAACATAGCCTTCAAAAACCCACTCTTTATGAACTACTTCTACTACCCAAGTCATACTTTCAAATACCCCCATAGCCTTCAAAATAACAGCTGGGGGCCAAACACTCAGAACATGGTTCTGGTAGAGATGTATTTCTTCTTCAAACCTTAACTGAACTTTGCCAGATATTGTATAGTAAGATTACAGAGATTTTTTTTAAATTGAGTGAATGAATTAATAATTAGATTAAGAGTTGGGGTTTAAGTAGAGTACACATAGATGTTAAAAAAATTAGGATTTTTTCAGATTTAAATAATGCAATACAAGTCTTCTGAGGTGTTTTACTACGACAAGAACTTGGGAGCATTAGGAAGGAAATAAAGGGGAAAAGGGAGGAGGAAGAATTACTGAGTTTAACTTTTGAGACGTTAACGTTTGAAAATTGTGGCAGAGTGTATACAAGCCTGACTGTGTAGAAACATCCTCTACATGTCTTCTTTCACATCCCTGTACAAGTTGTTCTTTGAAGATCTTTGTTCTTTTAAATTGTATTAAAAAAAAGAAGCATGACTGAGGATTGTTTGTTTTAGGAAGAATGTTCTTCTCATGACAAGATCTTGTTCAAGCAGTAGACTTATGAGAATTCTGATAAGAGCCAACTCCTAAGGATGGCACTGTGTGGGTTGCTAGAGTAACAAACAGGAAATGGGTCCAAATATCTCTTATGCTGTGCTGCAGTCTTCCAAGTAACACTGTGTTCTAAAGTAAATTTATTGGTCAAACAGTTGACAGTCTCGACTCAGGGTACAAAAGATTGAGGCAGGGGGAGAGAACAAGATATTGAAGATGCCACATCAAACATCATAATAAATACAATCTGTGTGACAAAGCCAGGTAGACATGAAATACAATGAGTCCATCAAAGCCTAAAGACAATGTACCAACCAAGACCCCTTCACTTTGTAAGAAATTATACACTTTGCTCAATACAATGGTTTTCTCAGAATCATAGAAATCAAACAGCACAGAAGTTACAAGTTAAAAAGCAAACTACTTAAATCATTTTAGAACCTCTTAACATATTATGTGACCATTGATGCTGACAGAGTTCAAGCTATATTTTACTTAAGCAGCCACAACCAAAGAAGTCTTCCTTATGCAAGTGTATTAACAGAATAAGAATGATGTCCTTAACCCCTGTGCCATAATGTCCTACTGTAGAAATATTAAGACCACTCCAGCTTCTTCCCCTTATCACTTAAGAGTAACAACTATTTACTAACCCTCTCTCCTGTTACCATGCAGTTCTTCAACAATGGTGCCTTCTCGTTCTATTGTTATTGAGTTAATTGATTCTTATATTCTTCATTCCCAAATTATATCTTATTTTCCTTACTTTCACAAGAACCAAATTTGTCATGTGATTTTTCTAATTGAACCACTTCAATATTTCACATTTTTTATACTATAAAATTCAAAGCCCTTTATTCTGTTATATAACACCTTTTGATTCTACTCATGGACCTCCTTCAATTCCACCTTGGGCTATCTGTCCCCTGGGAGCTTTTCTCAATAGTAACTCACCATAATTTTTCTGAACTTGTGGTTCTATTTCCTGTCAATAACTATATAATGTAAAAAGTAAGTAGAACAGAATAGTAATAATACAAACGATGAATGGTAATTAGAAAGTATTTTAAACATCAAATAGGACCTCTGATAAAGTGTGCTAACTAGATAATAAGTAAAATAAAAACACACATGTAAACAAAGATAAAATATTGAAAATCAAATCTAGAATGACCTACAAAGAAGAAAAAGAGAAGAAGAAGAAGAAGAAGAAGAAGAAGAAGAAGAAGAAGAAGAAGAAGAAGAGAGGAGGAGGAGGAGGAGGAGGAGGAGGAGGAGGAGGAGGAGGAGGAGGAGGAGGAGGAGGAGGAGGAGGAGAGGAGGAGGAGGAGGAGGAAGAGGAGGAGGAGGAGGAGGAGGAGGAGGAGGAGGAGGAGGAGGAGGAGGAGGAGGGAAGGAATGTAGGCAAGGGAAGCAGGATGTAAGCGGCCACTGATCTCATCAGAGACAATTCAGCTGAAGTAAAAAGTGAAAGACGTGTTTACACATTTAAAAGGAGCAAGGAAAAAAAACAATGAATAAGTTCATATCCAGTGAAAAATACTCCAAAAATTAAGGTGATATTTTTCAAATGAACAGAGACATACTATAGGTCTGAATTCCAAGCAATCTTGTGAAGTCCTTAATGTTGAAGAAAACTCTGGGGTAAATTTTTAAAAAATGAAAGAATTCACCAAGGAAATGAGGAATATCTCAGAATTGTGTGTACAAATTGCTCTGGTTCTATAGGAAAATATCAAAAACAAAAAGAATATGTAATACCTACTTTAGTGATTGTGAAATTGCCAAAAAGAAGATGTTTAAACACTGTAACAGAAATCAGAAACCAAAAATAGAGCTTTGCTTATGTGATCAATGGATTTTCATCAGTGATGCTAGAGTAACAAAAATGGGGAGTGAACATATATTCACTCAGTGGATTCAGAAAGGCTAGATACTCTTGAGGTAATTTGGGTGTTCAAACTCCCCCAATAGTCATACGATAAAGGTTTCATCTCCATCTTGGTACGATAGCGAGGTGTTATAAACTCAAGAAGCAGAGCCCAGCGGGATTGTGAGACCCTTTTCTCTTCTTACTTCTGCCCATGAGATGAATGGTTTTGTTCTGCCTGAGACTTTTCAAAATCCACAGTTTTTATAAACCTAGCCAAAGTTTAGCAGCAATGTCATCACTGTCTGCAAAAGAGTATAGCTGTATATCATATATATTTATACAGGCATGTAAGGCATAAGATAGATGGATATTTTAATAATTAAAATCTAAGATTTAAGAGTTAGATTCCTTAAACTAAATCAGACATTTGGATGAGACAGGAACATCATGAAAAACCCCGAAGGGGACAAAAGACGACTCCGTGAGTGACAGATCCTCTGCCTCCACAAAAGCCACTACAGCAGCAAGCATGCACAGGCTGGTAATATTACTGATGGCTTCTTGAACTAGGATGGGTTCAAGATTTTACTCTCCTTATAAACTTAACAGTTAATCTCTGTAATTTCTTAGATTCTGGAATAGGACATTAGACTACTGTGCCATGAAACAAATGGTAACAGCCAGAGAGACGGCTCAGTACTCAGGAGCACACACTGCCCTTGAAGACCTAAGTACTACATTGGGCAGCTCACAAATGTCTTTCATTCCAACCCCAGGGGCATCAGATGTTTCTAGGATATAAGAGAATCTGCACTTCGCATACCCACTCACAGACACATACATATAACTTAAAAATATAAGGAAAATCTTTAGCTCGGTGAGGTAGTATACACCTTTAATCTAAACACTTGGAGGGCAAAGGCATATAGATCTCTGTGAGTTCTAGATTAGCTTGGTCTATATATCAGGTTCCAAGTTAGCCATAGCTACCTAGTGAATCCATATCTCAAAATAAATGCACAAACAGATAGATATAAGATAGATAGGTGATAGATTGATAGTAGATAAATAATAGATAAATGATGGATAGTTACTTTTAAAAGGACTTCGTTACAAGCAGCGTGAGATTCAGTTTATGTGTTCTTCATTTGCTAAATTTCCAAAAAGTTAACAGAACATTTGCTTACATTTCACACACTTTGTGTATTTAAGTCAGCTGAACCATCATAAACATACAATGTTTCAATTATTCATAGAGAGCTGAAAAATTTAAAAATAAAATCCTGACCATTTTTCCAAAGTCAGACATTACATTAATTATACTAGGTGGATGATAAATCCTACCACTGTTTTGTAAGAAGGAAGCCAAATTCTGTACTCTGACATAGCTTCTAACACTATTTATGAGAACATTCAATAAATAAGGCCAATAAGATGTTCAGAATATTTGGTGTTCTGCTGAAAATTGGGAATCAACCTACCTCAGGACCTAGCAATACCACTGTTGGTCATATACTCAAAGGATGCTCAATCATACTACAAGGACATTTGTTCAGCTATGTTCATAGCAGCATTATTTGTAATAGCCAGAACTTGGAAACAACGTAGATGCCCCTCAACTGAAGAATGGATAAAGAAAATATGGTACATTTACACAATAGAGTACCACTCAGTGGAAAAAAATGACATCTTGAAATTTGCATGTAAATGGATGGAACTAGAAAAAATCGCCCTGAGTGAGATAACCCAGACCCAGAAAAATGAACATGGTATGTACTCACTCATAAGTGAATACTAGCTGTGAAGCAAAGGATAAAGAGTCTATAGTCCATGACCCTAGAGAAGCTAAGTAACAAGGTGAATCCTACGAAAAGCATACATAGATCCACCTGGAAAAGGGGAAATAGATAAGATCGCCTGACAAAATTGGGAGCATGGGAGTGTGGGGAGAAGGGAGGGCAGAAGAGGAAGAGAAGGGAAGAAGGGGAGGGGGAAGAGAGCTTGAGGGACCAGGATAATTGAGATGAAGGAAAGACAGAGATGGAGAGCAAGGAAAGAGATATCTTGATTGAGGGAGCCATTATTGGGCTAACAAGAAATCTGACACTAGAGAAATTCCCAGCCACAAGGATGACCTCAGTTAAGACCCTAAGCAATAGAGGAAAGAGTGCCTGAACTGGCCTTGCCCTGTAGTCAGACTGATGACTATCTTAACTATCACCATAGAACCTTCATCCAGCCCCTGATGGAAACGGAGACAGAGATCCACAGTGGAACACTAGGCTGAGCTCCTGAAGTCCAGTTGAAGAGTGAGAGAAGTGAGAATAGGAACAAGGAAGTCAAGACCATAATGGGGACTCCCACTGAAACAGTTTACTTGAGCTAATGAGAGCTCACTGACTCCAGCAGGACAGTGAAGGAAACAGCATAAGACTAAACTAGTCCCTCTGATTGTGACTGACAATTGTATGACTGGAGTAGACTACAGGGCCACTGGCAGTAGCACCAGGGTTTACCCTTGCTGCTTGTACTGACTTTTTGGGAACCCATTCTCTTTGGATGGATGTCTTGTTCAGCCTAAATATAGTATGGAGGACCTTGGACCTTCCCCAAAACAATGTGCCTTAGCCTCTCTGAGGAGTGGATGGGTCTTGGGGGCGGGGGAGGTGGAGGGGAGGAGGAAAAGGAGTGGGAACTGGGATTGGTATGTAAAATAAAAAAAATAATTTGTTTTCTTTTTAAAAAATAAAATTAAAAAAGGAAGGAGAAAAGATTTCAGAAATGTGAGAAACCATGGAAAGATATCTCCCAACAGGATGTTCAAGCATAGAAGTGAGGTAAATGCACTAATGCTGCCAATACTTATATTTTATGGCATGCAAACATGTTTAACAATTTGTGTGGCATTTTCTTTCTAAATGATGAAAGGGTTATTTTTAAATTGCTAGCATTGTCAGCTTCATAAAGCACTATGAGGAACATGATAGAATGCTGATTCTCAACTATTATGATAAATTACATACTCAATTTTCACTTTCAACCATCTTATGTTTTTTTTAATTTTTACATATTGTCTAGGGCATGATGAGAAGGCAACCAATTATCCTCTCATTATTGTCTAATATGTGACCACTTATGGCACATGTGAACTTCACATTAAAAGGTGAAGTTTCAAGAAAACTAAAAAGTAAAGTACCATATGGAAAGATTTCATACCAAAGAATATAATATAGCTTTTGAGACAATTATTTATATTTTCTTAGAATTTTCAACTGGGTTAGGAATAATCTTCTTGTGCAAACATTGTAGTCAAAAAATAATTTATAGAACAACAGATTAGCAGTAAAGAATAGATATTACCACGTGCTCCAGGGTGACTGGTTCTACTAAAAAAGATGGCAACAGATGAAGGGATGAAACTACCTGTTTGCTCAGCTCTAGAATGAGGAATAGGAACATTGAAAAAAGACAATATTTTCAGAGATCCATCCCTAGTATTTAATTCAATCAATATTTATTAACTGTGACAGATACAGATAAAGTACCAAATGACCCCACATTCTCCTGAACTATGTGTACTAAAACAGTTAAGTAAAAGGAAACATTAAATATGCAAAAAAGCTAATAAATAAAAACTTGAAATTGCACTAATCTTTAAAACCAGCAAGATAGTCAAGCAGCAAGTGACTGAGTGGCAGTTTATATTATGACAATCATTAATGTCAAAATGGAATATGAAAATTAACTATGATACTTAATATCTATTAAAAACAATCAAAGATAAGAATATCCTGAAGGTATTGAGCTGGATAGCTTCAGATAATCAAGGATCTGTGGAGAGGATAGAACAGAACAGTGGGAAAGGAAAGAGAAGAGGTTCTAGTTCGCTTTTTTTTTTTCAAGACAGGGTTTCTCTGTAGCTTTGAAGCCTGTCCTGGAAATAGCTCTTGTAGACCAGGTTGGCCTCAAACTCACAGAGATCGCCCCACCTCTGCCTCCCAAGTGCTGGGATTAAAGTCGTGCACCACCATCACCCAGCCTAGTTTGCTTTTAACTACTGTGATGATACACTCAAAAGGAAGCAGAACAGAGGAGGAAAGGACTTACTTCATCTCGTAGGTCATGGAGCATCCTTGAAGGGAGCCATAGCAGGAACTTAAAGCAGAAACCATATAGAAATACCGTGGCTGTCTCACAAGCTCTTGTTTAGCTAGTTTTCTTCATTATTTACTTTTTTGTGTTTTTATTTGAAATAGAAACTACATCATGCTTACTCTGCCCTTTCCTCTCTCTCTAATTCCTCCCTCCTACTCTTTCCCAAATTTGTCCTTCCATTCTCGAGTTGATAATTCTTTTTTTCCTACATTGCTACATTTGTGTGTATACGCGCACACACACATACACACACACTACATATATAACTTTCTGAATCATTTTTGTTGCTTGTGTGTATGTGGTTTCAGTCCTTAATGTCAAGAATATACAAACAATTTTAAAAAATAGAATCAAGGAAACAAATGACCAAATTATAAAACGGGTTAGATCAGATCTCTGCTTCATTAGAAGACATAAAAATAAATAAGAACCTCAAAAACTGGTCATCGTTCTTAGCTTTAGTGAGATGCGCATTAAAGAAACTTTGAGCTTTTGCACCACCCCATTCAGAATGGCTAAGATAAGCAAAGTAGCTGACAGCAAATGTTGGTGAGGCTGCGCAGAAAGAGGAGCCCCCATTCCTCGTTGGTGAGAAAGCAAGTTGGTGTAGTCACTCTGGAAATCTGTACAAAACATCCTCAAAGACACTGCAACTAAATCTACTGTATGACATCACTCTAGAACATATGCACAAAGGCCACAGCACCCCATTTCAAACTTACCCAATATCAACTATAATGTTTTATAGTTCTTTTCTACTTCCAAATGTCTCTGGCTTTATTTTTTTAAAAAAAAAAATACCTTCACTGTTTCAATATCACCAGTCTAGTCTAATAAGAAATACTTTTAGCTGGATTTCTGTAATATCTTCTGGAAGACCTTCTATGAAGCTATTTTATCTATATCTAGTTACTACTCCAAATTACAATGAAGAAGTTCTGACTTCAACATGCAACAAATATGCCCCCATATCCCTGTTTTTAGAGACATTATTTCAGAATAACTTGGACATGGCTTTGATCTACTTGTTCATAAATGGTAGAATGGATTTAAAAAGTTGGTATGAATATACACAGTGGAGTATTATTTAACCTGTTATTGGCAGGAAAATAGATGGAAGCAGATATCATCATGACAAACAACAAGTCAAACTCAAACGGCTCTCCTATTCTTTCTCTTATATGGAGAATCTAAATTCTAAAAACGAGGGATGTCTGGGTAGTCTTCTGTCAACTTAACACATGCTAGAGTTGCCTGAAAGGAAAGAATCTCAATTGAGGAAATGCCTCCATAATATCAAGCGGAATAAGAAAATGAAGATGTTTTCTTAATTAGTGATTAATGGTAGATCACATTGTGTGTGAGGTCCTCCCTGGGTTGGTGGTTCTAGGTTCTATAAGAAAGCAGGTTGGTCAATCATGGGGAGCAAGTCAATAATGAGCACCCCCTCCATATCCTCTGCATCAGCTCCTGTCTCCTTTCCATCCCTGTTTGAGTTCCTGTCCTGACTTCCTCCAGTGATGAACTATGACATGGAAGTTTAAGCCAAATAAACCCTTTTCTCCTCAGCTTGCTTTGGTTCATAGTATTTTATCACTAATATGGTAATTCTAGCTAAGACAAAGGAGGACCATTTGAAAAGAGAAGGATCAAGGGGAGACAAGAAGGAATCTGAGTGAATATGATAAAAATATAACGTGCAATTAGGAAGAAATCACAATGACACTCACTATTCTGTATAATTAAAATATACTAAGAAATAAATATGGAAACTAAACACCTAAGACCACTCCTGACTTCCTTGTTCTTTGCACCGGTTCTTCCCATGGGCTATAATCCAAAAATCTGCTTTCATTTTACAACTACCTTTATGGCATCTTATTTCTTTTCTTTTTTCTTCGTAACCAATTTCAACATTGCAATGCTTCCGTGCCAATTAAAGCATTTGTATCCAGAACTATATTCTATATACCTATACTATAAGTATAAGTATAGATTTCACAACTAAAGGAATGCAGAATATATACAGAACTCAGGGGTCACAGTCTATGCCCCAAGTCTAGATGGGCCACCCACCCTCAATAAACTGAAAGGAAAGAGAGGAAAAGAAAAATAAAGGGGGAGGGGAAGAAAAACTAAAGAGGAGAACGAACACTTTCAGCTCATGTACTGGATTTCTGTTGACAGACACACAGAGTTCCCTATGGTTAGAGAGTCCACAGCACCATGTGTGAAGAAATCCCACTTTTAAATAGACCTGTGCTAATCCAGGTCTCTGCTAATGGAGAGAATGAAGTAACCGGAGAGAAATGAATCCTGTGGCTGACAAAATAAAGCAGAAATACTCCACACAATTTCTATGAACCATGAAATATTTAAAAGCAAGAGAGGGAAGATGGGGGTCTGCTATCAAAGATAATGTACACATGAATAAAAATTTTAAGGAATAATTTTTTAAAATTCTTCAAAAAAGTCTTCCATACAAGAAGGACTGTGTGTGTGTGTGTGTGTGTGTGTGTGTGTGTGTGTGTGTGTGTATTGTGTTGTGTTTGTTTCTTAAGAATATGAAACTGGATGAGCAAATCTGGGAGGAGAAGTGGGAGGGAAAAGAAAATGATCAAAATACATTGCATAAAAATTTTTAAAAATTAAAATGAATTCTAATTCCACATTCAATAAAAAATTATCTTCAGAAAGCAATCATTGTAAAATAATGTCTTACCATTGAGACGACATTGAAAAAATGATGTATGTTTGGAAATATTTTGACAGAATGTAGGATATTTAAAGATCCTTCAGATGATCTAGGTGGAGGGATAAACAATATTATTAGCAGTGGTTTGGGTGTTGTTGTTGTTTATTTGTGTGGGGATTTTTTCTTATTTTTGCTTTTGGGTTTTGGGGGTTTTGTACACAAATATCCACATATCATTCCCAGCTCCCAGACCTGGAAATGGATTTTATAGCTTGAAAGCATGACCGAAACATCTTCTGCTGGTTTTAAAAGCTGGCTTCGTGTTCACGTGAGAGATTAAGATGGCTGTGTGGGAAAGCGGGGCTGGACTTGCACTCAAAAGCCACAGCTATGAAAGATGAGTCATGGCTGCCGGTCAGTCAAGCTAAGCCAAGGCCAGTATTGTGCAGCAGACCTTAGGTTGAGGGATTTGAAAAATGAGAAATAAATAAATCTGTTGACATAGAATGCCTGCCTGCCATTTCAGATTTAAAGAAACAAACAAACAAGCAAAATACACCTTTGTGTTTTCTTTGTTAGAGAAAAATTAGAAAATTGTGTGGCTCCAAGTGATGGCTGATTATTACCTATGAACAAAGCGATGGGTACCTTTATAGTAAGTCATCACTCGAGCTGTATCTAAACAGCAAACCCGCGTCATCAGTCTCAGCAAATGGAGCCGCAGAAGCCAGGGTGAAATCTTTTATCTGTCTTTGATTCGAACTAAGCGGAACGGTTAATGGGCCTTGTGCTGCAGCTTCTAGTAAATTGGTCATGTGCTCTCACTAACACATTCTGGAATGTCTTCCAGGATAGACAAGCGGGCAAAGGAATTAATATTTACCTCTGTAGTCATTATTTTCCCCATAGCTTCCCTCCTTCCCCTTGAGAACTAGAGAAAATGAGGAGCCGGGAGTGTCACCGACATGTGATCTTCCAGTGCCACCTAGCGCTGCTTTTATTTCTGAACTGAACGGGCAATTTTTATCAATGTCTGAGAAATTCCAGAGGCTTCTGCTAAAAAAAAAAAAAAAAAAAAAAAAAAAAAAAAAAAAAAAAAAAAAAAAAAATGAGTCCATTCAATCTTTATTTCATATGGAATGCTTTTCAGTTATAACTTCTGCAAAAAAGAAGAAGAAGAAGAAGAAGAAGAAGAAGAAGAAGAAGAAGAAGAAGAAGAAGAAGAAGAAGAAGAAGAAGAAGAAAAGAAAACGAAGGAGGCAACACTTGGGCACCACGAGCTAAATTTGAAAGGAAACTAAGTCAACATAAAGCAAATTTTGTTTCCTGTAAAGTTTCTTTTTAAAATTCTAAGCTCTTCTCTGGAGAATATTATTTCTCCTGCTCTCAGAATTCTGTGGTTGCCTGTAGTTCTTTGTCTGGGATTGAGCCCTGTGAGCCTTTCCCTTCCACATTAACATGTATATTTCTATTGATGTCCTTGTTCAGGTCATGTTTAGACAGACAAGGAAAATGAGGTAATTATCATAATCTCAAAAAAGTGTTCAAAAAATCAAATAACTACCAAAACAGTCAAGAAGATAAAAGCTATTCTTTTAATTTTTTTTAAAAAAAAAACTTTAACCTATACAAAACAGCTATCTTAATTCTCAAACCTGATAGAATCAACTAATATTTGATGATCTAATCAATACTAGGGCTACCCAGTCATCTAATAGCACTAGTGAAAAATGTAGAAGCTCCGGTTTGTCGGTTTTCAATTAACCCTGTAGTGCACAAACCTTTGTGGAGGATTTCCTTTTGTTCCATTTGTGTAAGCTCTGCTGTGATTGACAGTTTGCTCAAGGGAAAGGAAAAGTGAAAATAAACAGGTCTTTGAATGCTGTAAATCTCTCTGTGTGTGAAGTATGTAGGGTGTGTATGATATATGTGTGTGGGATGCGTGTTTATGGTGTGTGTATATATGTTATGTGGTGTGTGTGTGTGTTTGTATGTATTGTGGTATAGTATGTGTATGTATGTATTAAATGTGTTATGTGTGGTATATGCATATGTGTTGTGTGATGTGGTATATGTATTATGCGTAGTGGGTGTGTATATGTGTTTTGATGTGTTTATGATATATATATATTGTATGTGGTGTATATTGTATGTATAATGTATGTATATTGTATGTATAATGATATTATATCGGTAATTTGTGATGTGTATATCCGTTACGTGTGGTGTGTGTATGTATATGTGTGATATGTTTTATGTGTATATGTGTTGTGTGGTGTGGTATGTGTGATATGTGTGTATGTAGTATATGTGGGTATACATTGTGGTATGTGTTACATGTGATATGTATATGTGTGTCTCTGTGTGTAGGGTGTATATGTGTATTGCGGTGTATGTATATCTATTGAGGTGTGTGTGTGTGATGTGGTGTATGTGTGTGGTGTGGTGTGTGTGTGTGTGTGGTGTGGTGTATTGTGTGGTGTGGTGTGTGTGGGGGTGTGTGTGTAGTGTGTACGGTGTATATATGTATGTGTGTAGTGTATATATATCTAATGTGGTGTACGTGTGTATGTGTAATGTGTGTCTATAAGGCGTATATGTGCATGTGCAGTGTTATATATCTAGTGGTGGTAGTGATGGTGGTGGTGGTGGTGGTGTGTGTGTGTGTAGTAGAAGCCAGAGGCCACTGATCTCATGGAATGACTAGGGTGGCTAGTCAGTAAAATCAAAAGATACTTCTGTTTCTGCCTACTTGGTACTGATATTTACAAGTGTGTAGTATCCCTGTGCCAGGATTCATATGGGACCCAGGGACCCAAACTCAAGTGGCCATGCTTGTATAGCAAAACCTTCCCCCCATGGAGCCATTTCCTTGCCTGCAATTGCTGTTATGTTGATGATGCTATTGCAACAGAAATTCAGCTCCATCTTAGATTGACAGCGTCATCTATGCTGACTTGCAAGGATAATGACACTCCCACAGCTACATGACCTCTGACTTATAAATTCAAATTCCAAAGTCTGTGAGCAAAACATAAAATGTTGGTTTAATGTGCTAGTTAAACATTAAACAAAGTGAGACTTCCATGTGAGATGCAAGTGCTGAAGGAAATTTTTTTAAGTGCTTACTCTTTAATCCTGATTGACAGTATTTTGACAGCACATTTCATCATGTCAAAACTGGCTGTGATTCATGATGGATCAACTGCAAAAAAAAGAGAAAAGAAAGAAAAAAGAGTTCACAGTATTCTAAAATAGGTAACAGTTTACACTACCATTTCCTTGAAAGTAATTCTTTCAAGGACTGTTCTTGTTTTATCTCTCTGTGTCTGTTTCTCTCTCTCTCTCTCTCTCTCTCTCTCTCTCTCTCTCTCTCTCTATCTATCTATCTCATCTGTTTGTGTTCCATAAAGTTAGGAAATTTCACTAAGTTAGAAAGTATACTGGGGGAGACAGAGTCCCAACTGGCTATCTCTTGCACCAAATGGAGCTTCCAATACTGTATTGGGTTACATCTAATTCACTGGCCACAGGAATCCCCAAAACTAGGCTGTTGTCAAGACTATAGATTGTTCTCCACACATTGACAGCAAGAACCCATTGATGAAGAAAACAACTCATTGAACATGAAGTTATCCATCTGGTGCCTAGATAGAGATGTCACTCCTATGTTCCAGGTCTTTGGTATAGTCAGATATTCTGAAACCTCTCAAGGGAGAAATGTTAACCAAGCCAACTACAAACCCTTTCTCTACAAGGGTTACTATCTAAAAGATATGCTAGGGCAATGTGGCACAAAGTTTGTGGAAGAAAACAACAAATATCTGATTCCTTTTAAGGTTTTTCCATGAGATAAAACCCATATCCTACACTGTTTGGGTGACCAAGAGCCAGGGATTAGATAGCCCAGGAACCTGTGGTAAAACCAAATAATGATTCCTAATGATATTCTGCTATACTCATAGATCAGTGCCTTGTTCAGTCAACATCAGAGAAGCTTCTTCCTGCAGCAGATGGGAACAAATATAGAGACCCACAGCCAGACATTACAAAGAGAGAGAGAGATCTTGGAACACTCAGCCTAAAGGGGTTGTCTCCATCAAATCCCTCCCCCTCAGAGCTCAGAGACCCCCTCAGAAGAGGAGGAAGAAAGACTGTAAGGACCTGAGGGCATGGAGGACACCAAGACAACTAGGCCCTCTAAATCAGCATGAAGAAAGTTCATGTGATCTCAGGGAGACTGAAGCAGCACACACTGGACCTGCCCGGATCTGCACCACCTCCCCTGAATTTATATGGCAGCTTCTAGTTTAGTGTGTTTGGAAGACTCCTGAGTGTGTGAACATATGGAGCTGATTCTTGATCTTCTCTTGGGTTCTTTTTCTTCTGTTGGTCTCTCTTGTTCAGCTTTCATGTGCTTGTGTTTGCTTTATCTTATTATATTTTATTTTATTATATTTTTTAAATGAATGAATGGGTGAAAACCTAGCCACTTGGGTAAAGGGTAACAACTGAACTGTCATTTATTGAGATGTTGAGAGAGAAAAAAAATCAGTTTGACCAGTGGAGTGACATTGAGGATATCAGCCCCTACAGGACAGGCCCATGATCAGTAGCTGGCCAACATATAATGACTCTACTGATTTTTAGTGTGCTTTTACTTGTTTACAGTTTGGTGTTTTTTATTTTGTTCTGTGGGTGTTGTTTTATTTTGTTTTCTTGGTTTGGGAATATTTTGCTATTGTATTAGGTTTTAGTTTGTTTTTTTAAAAAAAAATAAAGTTAGTTGGGTAGTAGGGGTATAGGATCTGAATTTACTTGGGGGTAAGAAAAGAGTATGATCAAAATATAGTTAAATTTAAAAATTGTTTTAAATAATGAAAACATAATTTGAAACACACCAAAGTGGGCTGAGAAGAGAGAGGCGAAATCAGGTCAACGCATGGAAAGTTATTGAAATATCTCAGAATGATAAATTTAAATTTGAAAGATGGGCAGAGTAAAGAGTGAGATAGGAAGAAACAAAAATAATTTCCACACCACAGAGTGAATGGTTACCATGTTAGAAATAACCTGAAATTGGTATGACTCATGAGAAACAGACATCCTAATCCTAAACTTTCTAAAACTTGAAAAGCTAAACTAAAAACATATATTCAAAGGAAAGTATGTTCAATGTTGAATTTTACTTTTATTTTTTTAATTGAGCATGAAATCCAGAGTCCTGACCTTTGAGTTAAATCCCTAGCACCACAATGTTGGAATGAATCTGGGTGCTAATCAAAAAATCTGTTTTTCTGAATAAAATCTAATCACCCTGTAACTTTGCAAAATCCAAAAATTAAATAACTCTTAAGATGGTACTTTAAAACAAAACAAAAAAAAATCAAGCACAACTTCTGAGGCACTCTCCTAAGCTTCCCAGGAGTGGACATTTTGCTCACCTTCCCATCCTTTTTGTTGTCCCAGACTCCGTGACTTCCTGTTGGATTCCCAAGATTGTCCATACCTTCCTTCCTCAAGGGAACTTGCTATCAAGTGTCTCCCTCCTTCTCCCACTCCACCTATCTAGATTCTTCCCTCTCCTCAGAGAGGCAGACTCACTTCCCTGGCCTGATTGGATGGTGATGAATTAGTCGATGTATTTAACCCAGAATGATGATAAGTCATCCTCTGTACCACAGGGCTGAGAGCGACTTACCTGTTGCCTTGTTACCCCACTATGTTCAGCCATATTCTGAAAATGTAGCATGAAATAATAAAGTGCTATGAGAAGGCAAAAAAGAAAAAAGAAATAGAGTATGGACAAAGTATATTCCAAATAAAATAGATGAACAAATCAAATCATTAGTTAAAATTTAAGGTTTTCCGGAAATGTCAGTAAAAGTGTGTGTGTTTGTAGGTATATATGTACGTATGTTTATATCTGTGTGTGTGTATTTGTATGTGTGTCTTTGTGTGTGCCTTTGTGTGTGTTCCTGTCTGTATGTATGTATGTTTACGTACATCTCTGTGTATGTCTGTGTGTGTGTGGTGTTTGTGGAGGATGTAATGTGGGGAGAAGATGTGCTCTTCACTTCTTTTTTTGATCTTATTCAAACGCATGTTGGCGGAAGTGAAGTAGTAGCCTCTTCCTTTTTCACAACTCTTCTCTTGCCCTACTTTCAAAATATAGTTTAAATTTTTTTTCGTTGTTCAGAAGTGGGTGTTTTAAAATGTTGCTCTATTTCAACCGATAAATCCATTACAAGCAATCTTTGAGCTCACACCTCTGAGAGGCATTCTCAAGACTAAAACCAAACGGAAGTTATTAGGAGAAATGAGCATCAGTCACGTTGGTGTGGTAAATGATGTGACCTGTCAACTTGCCAATATGTAAATAAAACGTATCTGTCAGCTGAGGAAAACTAACTGGAATATCGTAAAAAAGGGCCTGAGTAAAAGGATCTTAAAGGTACCGATAGTTTTACTATAGAGCCAAAAGATGGTGTTCATCGCTCATAAATGACAGAAAACAGCAACCAGCCCCAACACTGTGCACTTCTATACAGGGATGGAAATAAGAGGCTTGCTTCTGATGCAGGAACGATGAGTTAGGAGGTGAAGATACGTTTAAAATACTAAACAATGCTTGTATATTTTAATTTAGTTTAAGGGTAGCTAAATACATTAAGCCAATTAAAATATCGTCAGCACTTGACAGTTTTATTGCTATAAGAATAAAAATTTTTATATATATATAGTGATACTTCTATTTAATAAGAACAAAAGAGAATTTGTTACTTTTAGCAAATTTATTGTCATGATAAAATGTTAGACTAAAGAAGGTTTTAAAGACATGGAATTTTTCTCTCTTTCTCTAGTCATAAACAAATACAAACAAAGATGATGGAGGTCGGTTTAAAATTATATGTACATATATACAGATATGCATTTTAAATATGAATGAGCATATATACACAAGTAAGTTAGGTGTTAATTTGTGTTACATAAAGTTATTAAAAACTTTGAGATGTAAAATAAATGGTACTATAAAGGAAAAGGAGCATATACCATAAATATATTAACCATTCAAATGCAAAACAGTGGATCACAATGACGTGGATATCTCAGAGCATACAGCACCTGTGAGGGTCCTCATAACAGGCTACAAGGTAGCTTCAGAAACAGAAATTTGTAGCCTGTTGTGAGGACCTATTATTTGCTGCTTTTGGTAGCTTCAGAAACAGAAATAAAAGCAGCAAATAAATATCCTGATTCCTTTGGTTTCCTCTGATTTGATGGTTCACATTATTAGATTAATCAAATATTTGCTTTCACTTTAAAAAGTCAGTGGGGGCCCTGTTTCCATGGGTGTGTGGAGAGAATGGAGAGGAGATCTTAAAAACAGATATAAGAATTTCATCACTGTGTTTGCAAAGAGCCAGAAGAGCTCCAGAAACTCCCTTAGACACTTTGTTACCATAGCTAATCTTTAAAACAACATTTCAAGGCTATATTATTTTCCTTTCCTAAAAATATATTAAAAATTCATCTTAAACACAATAACTTGTCATAGGTCACATGTGCTTAATGAGTGGCAGAGAAAATAGTTTGTATTTACTTGTGTATTTGCTGATCTATTTATCTATCTATCTATCTATCTATCTATCTATCTATCTATCTATCTATCATCTATCTACTTGTTGGCTTTTTCAAGACAAGGTTTCTCTGTAGCTTTGGTGCCTGTCCTGGAACTAGCTCTTGTAGACCAGGCTGGCCTCGAACTCACAGAGATCAGCCTGCCTCTGCCTCCAGAGTGCTGGGATTAAAGGCGTGCACACCCACTGCCCGGCTGCTGATTTACTTTTGAGACAGACACTCACTGAGTAGCTCTAGCACACCTGGAACTCACCATGTACCCCAGGCTATCCTTGAAGTCACAGCAGTTCTCCAAACCCCTGGGGGCTGGGTTTACAGGCTTGTGCCACCATGCTTGACACCAGAGGAAATATCTTAAGCCAGATCTTTTAACATAAAGCCTTCTTGTATGTCAAGGGTTCAGATTGGAATTCTTTGTGATAATGCTGGCCCAGTTTTTTCTTTTTCCTGGAAAAAAATGTAACAAATTTAATTCGAAATCTAGTTTCATTTCTTTAAGACAATTACTGTAACTTAAAATTCATTAGCAGAGGTTCAGCAAACACTAATGGATTATCAGATACTTCAGTGAGTAAAGTTACTGGGCCATTCATTTAGAAAAAAAAAAAATGTGTTTGATAGTCTGAGGTCTATTTGACCTCTGACAGACACTCAGCTCCATTCTTCCAAACACCATTTTGTCCAGAAACTGTGATCACTACTATATTCATGAAAAATTGTCCAAATTTAAGCCTTTATCCATGGTGAAGTATAACTTCATAAAATTGAAATTTTAACTTTCCCTTTGAAACTGTATGAATAAAAAGTCATAGGACACCATATTAGTTACAAACAAATGGAATTTAACTAACTCACAGTTCTATTGAGTCCAGTGCTTACAGTCAATCAATCAATCAATCAATAAAATTGAACCCAAAATAAAAACAGCAGGTGGCATATTCTCTGCTGGTTTTAATCATATTACTCTTCTTAGCAACTCATTCAAGAAAATGGCAGCATTCAGTAAATGGTGTTCTATATGGTCACAATAGTGAGAATTCTTTACAAATGATGTTTTAAAATGCAGGATGTATTCATAATTACTAGTTTCAAAACAGAAGTAGGAAAAATCCACAAATGCTCATAAATGCAATTTTGCTTTGAGAAAGTCTGATGTGAAATTCCCCTCTGTAGGTTGTGACTACCATTGATTAATGAAGAAACTGCTTTGGACCTATAGCAGGGCAGAACTTAGCTAGGTGGGGAAAACTAAAGTGAATGCTGGGAGAAAGGAGGCAGAGTCAAGGAGAAGCCATGTAGCCCCACCAGAGAGAGAAGATGGAATTTTACCTGGTATATCACAGACTCTTGGCGATACACAGATTACTAGAAATGGGTTAAATTAATATGTAAGAGTAAGAAGTTCGAGCTAATGAGTCAAGCAGTGATTTAATTAATAAAGTTTCTGTGTGATTATTTCAGTTCTGGGCAACCTGGACGAACAAGCAGCAAAGTCAGCAATGTTTCCATTTGAAAAACTAAGCAACAATGATTTTAAAATTGTAATTACTATACTGTAACTCTTAAGTCAAAGAAAACTTTTGACCTCAGAAGGTATTTTTTTTAATACTCCTAATATCCTCTGTCCAAAATTAGCTCCTCCCCTTTGACACATGAATGGGATTACTAATTTAAAGCTGTTTTTCCCACATGGTATTTTTCACTCGAGGACATGAACTTCAAAGTATTAAATTACTAACAGTTGAAAGAGTTTTTACTACAGGTTGAGCACGCAAAAATGTTTGGAGCCTTTAATGTTTGAATTTGTTTCCTATTTTAAAGTGTTTATACCCTGAAGATGGTATAAATAAATCCAAATTTAAATACAATATTTATTTATATTTCTTGTAGCTCGAAGGTAATTTTAAATATTTCAGTGCACCTGTATTTGTACTGCAACCACATAAGATTGGCTCATGTCTGAACACAGGGATCAGATTTTACTGCACTTGGGACCTTGAATATTTGTTAGGGGTGCTCCACCTATGACATAAATGCTAACTTGTAATAGCTGTCAGTAGATACCAACAAACTGCTATTTCCAACCCTATATGTTACTCCAATATTGAGATCAGAATGTGATTCTTTTATAGGTTCAGATTTAATTTACTAAATAACTATCGTGAAATAGAGTGGAACTATAGAGTCCTCCTGAAGTTGCAGAATTTTTCAGATTATTTTTTCTGTTTGTGAAGGCTCTTCAAAGTTTCTATCCCTTTTTAGTCATTTATCTTAACTTATTTTCTTGAGGCTTTTGTTTCTTCCTTTGCTCCTTCTCTCTGACTTCGCTTACCTTGGCCAACTTCCAGGACAACCCAGCGCTAGTGAGGAATGGTGGACCGAGGACAAAATCACTGTGATGAGGAAACCATTTGGGTCCTTAGCAGCCTGCAAAGACAACATGCTCAAACCAAGCCTTGAGTCAAGCATCTTTCGTAGTATTGAGCTCTATTTGTTTTTCCTGGGATTATTGATGAGCCCATCACAATTCACATAACCCAGGGCTGTTGCCTTCCACTTTGATTCTACCACACTCTTTGGAGGGGATTAAATTTCAGCTTGTGCCAAAAATAGCATCCACAGCCATACATCTTGTGTGCCTTCAGTCTCAGACCCAAACATCCTTACCTCACTTTCATTGCCCCTCAAGTCTGATCTTAGTTATAGAGGAAGGAGAAATTGTATGATTCAGAATGCCTATGAGGCTTTAAAAACAGCCCAGTGTAGGAAACTAGTATAATAAGGGAATACTATGAATCCACACTGCTTGAACTTGGAGATTATTAAAAAAAAAAAATAAAAGACACCTCATTTTGTGAAAATAAAAATCCCTAACTGGAAAAACATAATTTAGAAAAGGGCATGAGTGTGAATGGAACCACTGAGCCCCGTGGCAGGAGAAAATGGTACTATTGAAGGGACTTTAGCATGGCAAACATGGCTGTCGCCTGCCCTGCCCTTCTCCCCCATTCCCTCTGCCTTACTAAACACCTTTAAATTACATTCCTGAAGCTAGCCACCAGTGTTTGTTTTCTTATTAGATCAATCTCTCCTCCTGAGGCTGACTACCAAGGTCCAGCTATCAAAGTATTGAAAGCCAGCAATCAAAAGCCCCCTTCGACTATCCTAATTAACATATCCAATAAGAATTAAACACCTTATCCTAGCACAGGGCTTCCTCTTTTCCTTTACAAATCATCATTTCCTATAGTCCATGGCTGTCTCCTTTCTATACAGAGGTAGCCCTTTGTCCCTCCTGTCCAGGACAAATACCCCCTTCCCCTCTCTCTCGTTCCCTTCCCCTTCACCCTCTTCCTCAACCTTCTGTCTTTATCTCTTATTCCCTATCCTTTGTCTTGTCTCCTTGAGTCAAAGGTCACTCAATCTAAGGTAATGTTAGAGGAATCAATCCACGATTGATTTCTATTGGCTAGCACAAGCCATTAGCACATTTGTTTTTCATTGGCTAATGTCTTAATGAAAATCAGGAACTAGAATTCAATAAAGGAAAGGCAGACAGCGTTATTGGGAAACTGAGCATCACATAAGGGGTGTTTGATGACCATCTCACTGAGACAGATATGTTCGTGAAAGAGCTAATAAATAAATTGATTCAGCAGAGTCCTCTGTGCTGGTATGGAGCTCTAGCTAGTTTACTGAGCCCTATGGTGGGATATGATCTTTATTAAGTCTTTAATTTTTTTCCTCTTTGTTCTTGAGAATTTCATACACATATATAATAAAATTTGATCATATCTACCGTCTCATCACCTTCCAGCTTCCCTTAGATCTCCATTAGCATATCCCTCTGTCAATTTTGTCAATTATTTTTATGACTCACTAATTACGGCCATGAATATGTGTTTCAATGTGGGACCATCCTTTGGAACATAGGCATACTATTCGTGGCCGTGTCCTCAGAAGAGTGATTCCCTCTTGGTGAAAAACTGCAAACTTCCAGTATCTGCTCAGTAAGCGGTGGAGTCTACCTGTGGTGGCTATTCTTGGTTGTCATCTTGACTACATTTGAAATTGAGGGAATCCTGTGGGGAATTTTTGATTAATATGAAGAAGGAAGATCTACTTCTAATCCAGACCTTAGAGACAGGAAATCATGCCTTTAGCCTGGTTCTTTTGAACTTGAAAAACCCACCTCTAATCTGGATCACACCCTCTGCTGGAAGTCTATCTGAGGACAGGAAAGAAAGAAGCTTGGGTTCTTTGTTCACTCTTACATTGCAAGCAAGTCTCTTCCCTCGCTAGCATTAAAGACACTTCTTCCACTGTGTACTGAAGACCAGGTGAGACATCAACCTCATGGAATTAGAAACTACTGCATTCTTGGACTTTCCATTCACAGCCAGCTAAACAATGTTGGATTAGATGGACAAAAGTATACAAGACATCCTAATCACACACACACACACACACACACACACACACACACACAGGCCATGTGTGTGTGAAGAGAGAGATTCAGTCTACAAGTTGTTACTCTACAGAATCTAATACACTCTCCCTTACCCTACCACATCTCTGCTAGAACTTTGGCTGCCTTGATCTTGATCAAGTATTATGTTGGTTATCCTAGTGACTCTAAGTTTATGAGTGCAGTACCCATGTCATGTCTAGGAGACAGGACATCTCAGCACCCTTCCTCATCCTGACTCTGGCGTTCATTTTGCCCCATCTTCCATGATGTAAGTATGGTTTAGCTACTGGGAGTATATGTCTCACCCAGTTATATACTTTAATGAGTTTCTTTCATCAAAATGGAATAGAACAATTGATTTGAAATAGGTCATAAAATCGGAGGAGTTTAGGCACTTTATCAATGAGGGTGATATTTGGACAAATTGAGTTGGCATATTCATTAGTATTTTACACTCAGCATAAAAGAAAATCTTGAGCCGGGTGGTGGTGGCGCACACCTTTAATCCCAGTACTCCAGAGGCAGAGGCAGGTGGATCTCTGGGAGTTTGAGGACAGCCTGGTCTAGAAGAGCTAGTTCCAGGACAGGCACCAAAGCTGCAGAGAAACCTTGCCTCAAAAAAAAAGAAAGAAAGAAAAAAGAAAGAAAGAAAAAAGAAAGAAAGAAAGAAAATCTTGAAAATATATATAAAATAGTATGCTATGTACATCCATGTTTATGTACATATATAGAAAAGTAAAATTCCATTTCTATAAAGCATATTGAGAATGGAAAGAACCTTCACTCAGCAAATGTTCAGTAATCAAACTTTTCTGAGTCAAGATAGAAAGATAAAATTCTTGGTCATAAAATATGAATCAAATTTTCCAATTCGTTTTTATTCTAAATAGTACCTTTTGCATATCTCTGAGAGACATTATGTTTGTTCTTAGCCTTATCAATTTAAAGAAATGGTACTTTTAAAAACTGTGTCTTTATTGTATCCGTATCTATTTTTCACACTATATCCTTAAGTGTTAAACAATCAAAAATTATTGGGTTTACCATTATAAACTCTTTGAATAGGAAATATAAATCTGCTCATTGTGTAAATTACACTTGTTCTCCATAACTAGGGGGGAACTGTAAAGATTGATTAATTGTTCTGTAAAATATCATACTTTGATTATGTAGATTTCAAAGATTATTCACATTAAATTTTTAAAATGTATATTACCATCACATCTTATATTTCACCTGCCTTGCCAATAGCAGTCATATTTGTCATTATTAATAATTTGATTATATAATTTAAAGTATAAATTATCTTATTTCATTTCTGTAATACATCCAAAGCCATCGTTTCCTCCCCCAAGACATCATAACGAGCTCATCTGTCTCTTCTCACCTGTAGACAGACATTTGTAAGATTTATTGCTAATTTCCATTCATTCTCTTTCTGACATTTCTATTCTTTCCCCATTTATTAACAGACTCTCCCACTTGGTGTGCTGTTGTAGAGGTCAGAATGCTTAGGTGCTGCCATAAGAAGTATGCCAGTCTTGACATAACATTTGCTCTTTTGTTTGGATGTCTCATTCAGTGGAAAAGCTGGACTGACTTTTAGAAACCCTAATCCCCCACATTTCTCCCTGAGCTTTGTTTTTTACTTCCTTCTGCCACTGGTATCAATCCACCATTTTATCTTTTTGATGTTCAGGGTTTCTTTTCACCTTTCCTAACAACACAGTTCTAATAAGTTTTTGTTTACTTATGAAAATTCACTCGAAATTAGAGTATCTCACAATAACAAGTATACATCACATAAAGGCTAAACTGCATTGCTGTAGGTCTTCTTTGTTTTGCTCTACACAAAAAAAGGTACCTGAGTTGAGAGTTTAGCTCACAAGTATGACATATGCTTGCAATGCAAGGGGCCATTCATCAAAGCAAGGGTCTGCTGTGTCTACCCTCAGCAAAGCCTGGTTCACCAATTCTATTTCTGGGATTACGGCACAGGCTGGACCAAAGACCAGCCAAACCTCCAGATGGATCACCAAGGGAGTGCTTCTTTCCATCCAGGGTGACTACCAGGACCCTACCGGAAGTCACAGGGGAACAGGGGATGCTGAGAATCCTCTACTGGAAAGGATCTAGTGGCCATCAGCACTGTGGGAAGCACACTGGAGTTCAAAACCCTAAAGTACGACTTGTTGGTTCCCTGTTGTCATTACTTTGCTAAATGGACAAAATGTTAAACTGACTTCAATTGGCTTACCATTATATCCATAGATCGATTCTTCTTTCAACCCTCAACTTTTCTTAAGATTAAATAGAACATTTTCTTATTTATAACAAAGAAAGACCATAAACACACCACCTAAAAGATTGTCCTGATTGCCTTGACCGACATGAGAAGACCCACCCCACTACAGATGGCACCTTCAGGAAGTAGCACAGATAAAAAGGATTCTCTAGAAGGGAGCTTATTCTGTCCTTGCCTTGGCTGGGCTTTCCTGTGGCAGCAGAGGTGATGTGTCCCGTTGTTACTGCCTCTACTGATTACTTAGCTGATAGCAGAATCCGCATCTCTATGTTTTCACTATGAAATAGGGATTACTGGTTCTCCAGGAAGTTTCTGAACTTCTGGTGCCAATTTGGGACTACTGAGGCACTCTGCCTGTGAACTTACTGATTACAGGTCACCCGCCCCCACCGTCCACCTTCATTCCCCACCCATGGGAGATATATACTCTGTGATTACTCTGACTGTTGAGGCAACCATCTCAATGACTGTGTACTGGGTTTTTAGCAGTTCAGGTGTGATTTGGCTATCATTACTGTTTCAAGCTCAGTTAACTCATATACACATATAAAATCTCACACCTTTGGTTCTGTTCCTCTGCAGAACCTAACTAAAACACTAACACAGGTCCAATAACTTGAGAAAATGAGGAAAAGACAATAGTGAATAAATTGGTAAGACACAATAAGACTAGAAATGGACAAATTAAAAGTTTCACTTGACAGTAATAGAAGAAATAGAAAAATAACACAAGAGAGAGAAATACAATGGGAAATAACAAAGGAAACCAAAAGAGATGGAAAAGATCTAAGTAAAGATAAAAAGGCAGCACAACAAGAAATAAAAGCAACAAAAAGAAAAGGAAATTATTTTAAAAATTAAAAATGAGAGAAAAGAAATGACAGGAAAAAAACAATATAATTTTTAAAAGATGGAGGGTAAAGTTGTAGGGAAGGATTGTTCAGGTCTTCATGTCATAAGATAGATGGGTTCTGCTGGTGCCATGTTACCTTTCCTGTTACTGATAGTGCTGTTTCACTGGCATTCAGGCATCTGGTTTGGGGATGACATCATGAAATTTGAAGGTGAATGAATAGAGCTATAAAAAAAATTGTCTTGAGTGAGATAACCCAGACCCAGAAAGACAATCATGGTATATACTTACTCATAAATATATATTAGCTGCAAAATAAAGGATAACTATGCTACAGTCCGGGACCTAAAGAGACTAGGTAGCAAGGAGGATTCAGTGTGGGAAGGTCTCTTTGTTTATTTCCTTACCCCTTTTCCAGATGTTCCCTTTGACATCTCTGCTGATTTCTTCCTTCTAATTAGTTTTATTTTTCCTTACAGCTTATAAACCCCACCAAAATCTTTCCAGCAATGCAAAAATTGCAATGTGGTTACCTATTATTTTCCAAGTGAATGATTACAAATAATAAAAGTAAAAAGCAGCATGTTTCCCATTCCCTTTACATGATTAAACATTGTACATATTATAGGTGAAAAAAACAAATTATTCTTGAGGACCCACAGACGTTCATGTCTAAGCTACTTGTCAGAGATGAACAAAGTGTATGCAAGCAAGGTATTTTTCTCAGTCATTTATTTTACTGGCAGGCTACATTGTGTGATTACAAAGAAAGGATCAATCGTTTCATTATTTATCTCAAAATTTTATAAAATACTTTAAAAAAATCACAAAGCTAAACTTTTATATATGAAAAGCAAGCAGTCATTTCTACTTTAAATCTGTGCTTGCAAGCCCGCTCATCAACAATTTTTTATATTAAATCATATCAGGAAACTAACGGCAGAAAAGGAAAAATTAATCATCACCTTTGATCACCAGCCTATCCTAAGAAAGGTATGTCCCCAAGTATCTAGGCTGCTATTGTTTCTGTTCTGGACTTCAGCGAGTCCCCAGCTCAACTATTTTAACTATTACAAATGTGACCTTTTCAATTGTGCTCCCAGGATTTTCTCCATCAAAGTCATTAACAAAAACATCTTAACTTAACTTTACTAGAATCTACTTGTCTAAATTCTTTCTAAGAGAGTTGGTTGAATCATTTACCAGATCCACAGCAATGCTTGGAAAAAGTTAGTCACTATTATTCTAAGTACCAATAACAATTCTGTTAGGGCCAGAAACCCCCTGAGAAATTTTTGTACAACTCATAGATCATGAGGAATATGATGACCATGGGGGCAATGAGCAGAGCTATGCTCAATTACAGCATGATGTCCTCAGGACATGTAGTCCTTGGGGCTCTGCCACCCCAGTGATCACTTGGCAAAGCTTTGCTGGCCACTAAGCCATGCTCTAAGAGTCCCAATGTTGCCTGTTGGTCCCCTTGTGTGGTCCCAGACAATTCACAGATTTGTTCCTAGCCCAGTTATCATCAGAGAGGCTTCATCCATCACCTGATGGGAACAGATGCAGACCCACAGCCAAACATCAGGCAATGCTTCAGGATCCTGCAGAATAGAGGTAGGAAGGATTGTGGGAGCCAGAGTGTTCAAGGAGGATCACAAGATAACCCACAGAATCAACTAACCCGGGTACACAGGAACTCACAGAGACTCACTAATAACCAGGTAGCCTGCATGGGACTAACTAATAGACACTCTGTGTATATGCTACAGTTGTGTAATTTGGTCCTCTTGTGGGACTCCTGACAGTGGGAGCAGGAGCTGTCTCTCTTTAACAGGCTTTTGGGATCCTTTTCCTCATACTGGGTGACCTTGCCAAGGCTTAATACAAGGCAAGATGATTAGTCTTCCTGAAACTTGATATGCCTTGCTTTGGTAATCTTCATGGGAGACATGCCCTTTCCTTAACAGAAACTGGGGAGGAGTGAATTAGTGGACAGAAATAGAGGGGAGGGGAGGGACTGGCAAGAGAGAAGGGAGAAGAGTCTGTAGCTGAGATGTAAAATAAATGAATTAATTTTAAAAATGAATAAAACATAAAATGTAGAAAAGGGGAAAGATGGTTAAACAATGGAGGATAAAATTAAAGATTCAAACAGGGTGTAGTGGCTCACACCTATAATCCCAACTTGGAAACCAGAAGCAAGAGGCCAGTAAACCAAAGCCTGTCTGGTCCTCTGAGTCTAAAGCAAGAGTACACTGACTTAAAAAAAAAACTTGTTTATTATTTATTTACCTATTTACACTTAATTTTATGTACATGGGTGTTTTGTCTGTTTGTATGTCTGTGCACCATTCAAATTCAGGCCAGAGGAAGGTGTAAGGGCCACCCAAACCAGATTTATAGGGTGTTGTGAGTCAATAGTGCAGATGCTGGGAATTGAACCCAGTTCCTCTACAAGAGCAGCCTGTGTCCTTATCCACCGAGTCATCTCTCCAGCCCAAGAATACATTTAAAACAAAATCAACTAAGTAAAACTAGAATAGGACAAAAAAGTTAGATAGAAAAAGAAAGAAAAATGAGAAGGAAAAAATATTTACATAAACAAAATAAGTTATAAATTAGAATAGAAATGTTACATACAAAAATTTAAAGCAAGTGATTTTATAAAATCTACATAAAAAGGTAAACAGATAAAAAGAAAGAAAATCAACAAAAACTCAAAACCAACATGTACAGCCCTCAGAAGATTTTTTTTTTAAGAACAATTGTCTCCATGGTTTGGAAAGATGGATCAGTAGTTAAGATCACTGATTGCTCTTCCAGAAGACCTGGATTCAATTCCCAGCACCCACATGGCAGCTCACAGCCATCTCTAATTCCAGTTCCAGGGGTCACACACCCCTTCCAGCACTGCATTCACAAGGAGCACAGACATATGCATACAAAGCACCCATGCAAATAAAATAAAAATAAAGATTAAAAGAATATTCTCTTTTTAAAGAACATGGCTCTGATCATGTAAGTTAGCCTTGTGAACAACAGTAGGATGACTTTATCTTTCTGTGTGTCTGCTTCATTGAGTGCTAGCTGCTACAGACAGAGGGTGTATGCAGTTTGAATTCCTTCTTTATTTTGTACTGTTTGTTTTTTATGCTGAATATTTTCCGGGCAGAGCAGGGCTGTTACTTACTTGCAATTGCTCTACTTACAAGGGCAGGTGGGACAAGCCACAAGCATTCTTCTGACTTCCCTGAATCTCTCATTTTTTCAAGTGTTCGGTGAAGAAGCCCAGTAGGTATGTGTCTTAGTTGGGTTTTGTTGTGGTGGATAGATGCCATGGCAACTCTTATAAAAGGAAGCATTTATCTGGGGCTAGCTTACAGTTTCGGGGATTTAGCCCGTTGCCATCATGGCAGGAAGCATGGTGGTATGCAGGAAGACATGGTGCTAGAAAAGTAGCTTGGAGTTCAACATCTGTATCCTCGGCAGCAGGAAGAGAGAGTGTGAGACACTAGGCCTGGATTGAACATCTGAGACCTCAAAGCCAACCCCCAGTGACTCTCTACGGGTCTATGGGGCCATTTTCATTCAAACCACCGCAATGTGTAACAACCCAAGCCACCAGTGGGAGCACACCACAGTTGTGCTCTCTGCAACTGAGGTCTCTGGTTTTCCCAACTTAGTTCCTACACGACACTGTCTTCCACAGCAGTTGTACCCAGTTTCTGTACTTGATACCCAGATGGGAGGTGAGTCCCAGATTCCTGAGATATGGAGCTGTCAAAATCTTAGAACCAAACACATTCTCCAGCACTAGAGGAAGACTGAGGACCAATATCTGGATCAGTGTGTGTGTGTGTGTGTGTGTGTGTGAGAGAGAGAGAGAGAGAGAGAGAGAGAGAGAGAGAGAGAGAGAGAGAGAGAGAGAGAGAGTTCTTTTGGCTTGAAGTTCCCACAGAAAAACAGTTCAGTAACTTTTGGTCCAAAAGCTGCTGTCTGATATGGGAACCACTCAAAATGACTGGCTTCCACTGTACCACAACCAAAAACAGAAACAGAGAACACTCCCAAGCTGGAACACTGACGACTCAGAGTTCCTGTCTGTTTAGACAACAGTCATAATTGGTACTAAATTTGATGTTGTTCTTTCTCTCTTTCTCCCCAGTCCCCATCAACGCTCTGCTGCTGTGAAAGGTGCATGCTAACATCTTTTCCTCCCCTTGCTTCCATTCTACACACTCTCCTTTGGCTGATATGGAAACCTCAGTGCTCGCCTGGCATAACCACCTCAACAGGGAGAGGTCATATCCCCAAAAGATGCTAATGATTAGTGGGGACCAGTTCCTGTTTTCTTAGAAGAAATTCTTAAACTTTTTGATATATGGCATTCTTTATTCTCAATCTTCACCAGGTACTTTATAAGTAAACTATATCATGACTCAGACAGACATACATATGAGCATACACAGTTGACTAACAAATTCACCTAAGATGAAAAAAACTATAGAAATTTGTAAGTAATCGAAGAGTGAAAAGAAAACGGTGGGTTATTTGTAATGCAAACAAGAAGATGACCACTAGATAGCAGTATTTGATTAGAAATTGGAGGGAAGGGCGCGTCATTCCTTGTAGACAAAACAGTGTTTTCGATTTTTGTTTTCCCTTTTCTTTTTGTTTCTATGCCATGTGTCCATTGACAAATTTTTACATTCTGACTATTCTCATCCCTGACACTCCATCTCCTTCCTGCTCAATCTCCTTTCTTCCCTACCAGTCCCCTTATCTCTTCTGTCTTTTGCACACACACACACACACACACACACACACACACACACACACACACATTCAATCTTGTGCACCTCTGA
Organism: Myodes glareolus; assembly: GCF_982192425.1. Classification (NCBI taxonomy): domain Eukaryota; kingdom Metazoa; phylum Chordata; class Mammalia; order Rodentia; family Cricetidae; genus Myodes; species Myodes glareolus. The sequence continues at coordinate 23,849,630 of NC_142042.1, read as the reverse complement.
ATTTAACCAGGACCCTTTGATGGGAACTCTCCATTATAGATTTGTGTGTACAATTGAAGACAAGGCTTCCCTTCATTCATAATATGCCAGCAGCCAATAGTGCAGCAGTGTGGCATAACAAAACATATTTTACCAATAGTCATAATAGATTTATCCAACATCTATACCATCCCAACAAGGCCTTGTGAGATTATTAAACAAACATGTTTTAATTGACCTGCCTCACTCTCCACATATACTGATTTACCTGGACTTGTACCACTTGTTTTTATATTCTGTTATGTTAAATAATTAAATGGTCAGACATATAGTGGTCACTGTGGTCACTGATGTAATCAATTGCACTGTTCCCTGTGATGGTCAGCCTCAGTGTTCATTATAGTGGTCAGGTGAAGTGTCCTCTGGTAGGGTCAGTCTTACTGGTGACTGTGGTGGTCAGTGTTATTGCCCACTGAATGTCGGTTATAGTGTCACTGTACTGGTAGGTTACAGCGTCCACTGAAATGGTCAGTCATAGTGTCCACTGTGATGGTCAGTTGAGGGGACCTCTAGTGGTCAGCTAACTATGTACACTGTGATGATCAGTTGTGTCCACTGTGATGTTCGGTAGTTGTTTCCACTGTGGTAGTCACTTGTGATGTCCATTGTGATGGTCGGTGTGGTGTCCCCTTGTGGTCAGTTGTCATTTCCACTGTGATGATCAGTTGTGATGTCCACTGGTTTTCAGATGTAGCATCCACTGAAATGGTCATTAGTAGTGCCCACTGGAATGGTCACATGTTCTATCCACTGTGGTGGTCACTTGTAGTTTCCACTGTGATGGTCAATTGCAGTGTCCCCCGGTGGCCAGTTGTCTTGTCCACTGTGACAGTTCATAGTAGTGTCCACTGCAATGGGCACTAGTGCTATCCACTAAGATGGCCAGTTGTGGTGTCCTGTGGTGGTCATTATGTTGCCACTGTGATGATCACTTTGCTGTCTGCTGTTGGTCAGTTTTATTGTCCACTGTGATGTTCACGTATGGTGTCCACTGGTTTTTAGTTGCACTCTCCACTGTGATGACCAGTTGCAGTGTCCCCTGGTGGTCAATTGTAGCGTCTATTGATGGTCAGTAGTAGTATCCACTACGATCTCAGTTGTGATGTCAGTTGTGCTGTTTCCTGGTGGTCATTTCTAGTGTCCACCCTGATGGTAAGTTGTGGTATCCACTGTTGGTCACTTGTATTCACTGTGGTAGTCAATCAAAGTCATCATTGAGGTAGTCATTTATGGCATCCACTGTGACTGTTAGTCACAGTGGTCACTGTGTTGATTGTTCACGTGGTCAGTTGTACCGTTTAATGTGAAGGACAGCCTTTGTGCTCACTGTGATAGTTACTGATAGTGTCCACTGTGATGTCCAGGCTTTAGTGTTCACTGTTGGTCAGTTGTAGTGTCCACTAAGATGATCAGTCATAGTTATCACTATGGAGGTCAGATGTTCTTAGTTAGGGTTTCTGTACTGGCTAGCTTTGTGTGTCAACTTGACACAAGCTAGCGTCAACAGAGAGAAAGGAGAGTCAGCTGAGGAATTGCCCCCATGAGATCCAGCTGTAAAGCATTTTCTCAATTAGTGATCAATGGGGGAGGGCCTAGAACACTGTGGGCAGTGCTATCCCTAGCCTGGTAGTTCTGCGTTCTATAAGAAAACAATTTGAATGAGACATGGGAAGAAAGTCAGTAGACAGCACCCCTCCATGGCCATGGATCAACTCCTGCTTCCAGAATCCTGCCGTGTTTGAGTTCCTGTCCTGAATTCCTTTATGATGGACTAAAAGGTAAAAGTGTGTGTCCAATAAACCCTTTCCTCCCCCAACCTGATTTTTGGTCATTGTGTTTCATTGCAGCAAATCTTAAGATTTCCATTTAAAGACAGTTTCTATTGCTGTGAAGAGACACTATGACCACATCAACTCTTATAAAGAAAAACTTTTAATTGGGGTTAGCTTATAGTTTCAGAGGTTTTATTCATTGTCATCATGGTGGGACACAGCAGCATGCAGACAGACATGGTGCTGAAGAAGGAGCTGAAAGTTCTCAATCATGATCAGCAAGCAGTAGGAAGTGAACTGGCTTGAGCTTCTGAGACCTCAAAGCCCTCCCCCACAGTGATACACTTTCTCCAACAAGGCCGTTCTCCTTTGACCACTAACTGTGAACCAAGCATTCAAACATATGAGTCTAGGAGGGCCATTCCTATGCAAATCACCACACAGATGTAATGTCATCCACTTTGATGGTCAGTCATAGTAGTTCCCTGTGGTGCTCCTTGCTGCAGTCATCTGTAGTGGACACGATCATGTTCTACGTGGTGGTACATTGTAGTGTCCACTGTTATGGTCAGTCAGAGTGATAGCTTATTGTAGTTACCCTTGTGAAAGTCCATCATAATAGTCGCTATGGTGAAGATTCACAAGACAAGGGGCATTCAGTTGGCCAGATTTCATAGCTGAAAATAGTACACAATCTGGAATCTATGCCCACTTCACTGCTCAGGATCCACAGTAACTGAGGAGTCTCTCAGAAAGACCTGATATTTCCTATCTCCACAGGTGTTCACAGAAGATTCTTGGAGTCACGGACTGGGAGAAGGCTCCCCAAAGTACTACACTAACAGTATCTACCATATCAAAATGTTCTTTGTTCTTTCTTCCTGAAATTTGTTCCAAAAACAAAACTTTATTTTAATGAGATCAAATCTAGAGGTTTTCTTTTCTTCACTGAAAAGCTGCCAATTTTCAAATGTCTTGTTATACTTCTAAAATTGCTGTTTTCTTTGTTTGGGTTATGCTGATTATATCTCTTTCAGTGTCTGGAAAGGGATGCTTTGTCTGTTCTAAATAGTAAAATGATGCCGAAGGACCACAGGAGGGAGCCTGTGTCTCACACTAGAGGGCTCATCTGCCAGCTAAGCAGCTTGCTGAGCCTGCTCAAAGAGCCTCTAGAGTTGTTATGTGAACATTTACATGAACTTTAAAAAATCAACTATTACCTTGAAGAAATTTAATCACTCTATATTGAAAACAGGGCCACTCAAACAAGAAAACAACAATATTAAATATATGTGTCGCAATTATTTCGGCGCGGGTGTGTGGGGTTGCCATGGTCATGGTGTCCAAATATTTACTTTTAAGGACAGTGGCTTTTCCATATTTCTGAACTGTGTTGTTATACTAGATCAGAGGATGGTTGCTATTAAAATGTTTTCAAATACAATGTGTTTTGTTACTGTTGGAAGTGGGGAAGATGAGGATGAAAGGGCTGATGATATGATAGAGGATGTGTTTATGGAAAGCATTTTAGCGACAATAACATTGCAACTAGAATAAAATATTTTAAAAATCACTAATAGATTGCAGGGTAGCCTTCAGGTCACTGATTTTGACACATATCATTACTAATCTGTGACTAATGTTTTCAATGTTTTTTGTCCTTCAGACATTTGAACTCCCTTTATCATTCACTTGTAACAAGGTGGTATACGCACTTAACAGTTTCTTTTGGTGTATTCTAATTTCTAGCTTTCGGGCCCATTATTCAACAATATAAGAGATACTTAAACAAAACTCCCCCTTAACAACCATAGTCAATCTGATTGCCAAGGATACTGTAACAGACAAATTAGGCTTTGTGAAGCCTCCTGAACGGAGTGGTTTCCATTCCAGGAAAGATGGAGTGCATTGACAAGCCGCACCTGTTCAAAATGCTGAGAACTGCTGACCTTAGTGTTCCCAGTCCCAGTAGATACGTCTACAACGCAATTCTTACACCTGAAGCTCAGGGAACAAAGTGTAAAAAGGAGACAGAAAGATTTTAAAACCCAGAGGACTGGAAAGTCTGCTGTGAGATTGTGTCTTCTAAATACAACCAGGACGCCACATGAATTAAATTAACTAAGACTTGAACAATGACAACACCAGTCGAAACACCAATATTATTGGGGTAAACCTCACAAGCCCACACCCCAGATGAGTAACTATAGGCAATCAATGACTGCTGTGAGGGAGGGAATCAGTCTTATCCAAGGATGAACCCAATTGGTTATTCAGTATCAACTGGTCAGTCCTAAAATATATACATACCAATGACACTGAATGAACTCAGCTTGTATTTATAGGTGTGTGTATGAGCAATAACAAAAATTAAAGGAAAAGAGAAAATAACAACAAAGAAAACAATAGAGATGAAACAAGAAACCAGAAAGAGAGCTTAGAGCCAAATGAAAAGACAGAGGAAGGAAGAAACAGAGTATGGCAATAGGGGTTAGAAGATGATCAAAGTATATTATAGACCTGTATGAAACGCCATAGTAAAACCAATCATTCTGTACAATTAATAAATACTAACAAAGGTAAAAATTATTAAATAAGTACAAATGACAGTGACTACATGTAGAGTGATAACATATTAAGCTTTCAAAGGCGTGCAGATCAAAACTAAACTGAGATCCTATCTCACCTTATCCACAGTAACTACCAAGAAAGCAGAACACAATAAATGTAGAAAATATGTTGGGAAGTTAATTAGAACATGCTAGTGGGAATATAAACAGTGTAACCCCTATGAAACTCAATTCAGAGGTTACTCAATAAACAAGAATAGAATGACTAGGGAAAACACCAAAGATCAAGCTAGGACTTGGATTGTAGCTCAGCTGTATGGCCTCTGATTATATCTTGAAATCTTGAGTTTGATAACCACTGTTGCGAAAGAGGGGGCTACAAATGAGGATTCTACTGTATGCACACTATTTTGGGGTCACTGCAAAGTTCAAAAGAAAAAAATGTTAATCCATCTTAAGGCATGGACCACCTGCAGAAGTTATTAGAGGAAACAATACCTAACTTATGCCAAGCAGGAGCATCACGTATATTTTCCTCATCAAAAGAATTTTTTTACTAATCATTAATGTGGGAGTCCAGCTCAATACGGAAAGTGACACCTCTGTGCAGGTGGTCCTGGTTGGTATGAGAAAGCAGACTGAAAAAACCATGGGAAGTAAGTTAATGGGCAGCATCCCTCCATGCCTTCTGCTTCAATTTCCACTTCCAGCTTCCTGCCTTAAGTTAGTGCCCTGAAGCCCCTCAGTGATGTGGGAGTGTAAGCAAAATAAACCCTTTCCTTCCCAAGATACTTATGGGCTCAATGCCTTATCACAGCAATAGAAATTCTCGATAAGACACAAGCTAAGTTAAAGATGTAAATCTATCAGTTTGAATTGATTCGGGCCTCTAGAGCATTATAATTGGCAGGCAATATTATATAATTATGTTATGTAGCATCATAATTTTTATAGTGAAAGATAAAAAATACACTTTAGATGTTTCTAAAGACATAGCTCACTATGATTCCTTTGTTTCAAAAATAGTTTCTGCCTTTTGTTTAGCTAGCATTATAATTAATGGTTAATTACTGAAATATGTTGCATAGAGATTAGGAATAAAAATTGTCCAAATTCTTTATTTCTATTTAGTATTATATTAGTGTACTCAGTGCAATAAAGTCAAATGAATGAAGAATAAGATAGATAAAGATAGACATATGACAGATTTTTGAAGCACAATAACAAAATTGTCAATATTAGTGGTCAGTGTTAGTAGATCAACAGAAAGACTCAACAGAATTCACAATTTACTGTTATTTAGTAAATAAGGCATTTGCATCACTGTATGCAAAAAGATCAGTTATACTTCTTTCTATAAGTAGAAAAGAGCAAAAATTTTTTGAAGAAAATTAGTACTATCTTAATCATAAAATGTTAAAAAACAAATTTAAAAAATCTTCAAGAGAGTTCTAAACTAAAATCTGTAAGGCAATTTGTAATTTAAAGGATCGTAAATGTTTAATATGTAGTACTTTTGAGGATAGTGAAACCCAATATCACAAAACTTTTAATTTTTTCAACTAGTTTGATGTCTTACTCCATGTGTGAGACAATATCAAATATATGAAGCTAGGAAACTCATAAAGGAAGTGCTCTGGCGACTGGAATATTAATGTCAAAAGCTTAACAGGATGCTTCAATATGATATTTTGCTGCATCCTCTAGACAGGACAAACACTATGATCCAACATGGCCACAAAAGGAACTCATTTCATGACATCAGGTGATCTTGCAAAAGCATTAATTCATTTGTGAGGTCATACCCCCAAAGGTTCCAGTTTCCCTCACCATTGTTTTGAAGCTGAGTTTCCACATGAGGATTTTAGGGAACACATTTAGATCACTGCAGTAGATAAACACAATCTGTTTCATTCAAATTTCTGGCATATTGTAGGCATATGTGGGTGGATTCTAAAATTCATGCCAAGAAAATTATCACAAATAAACAGACTAGAATGGAGACCAAAGAAAGAAATTCACACATACACATACCTTCCTCTGCTTTACAGAGATGAGAAAGTCAGTGGCAGGAAATTTCAGTATTTATATGAGAACCATCAACTTGTAACAGAGTATAAGTATACACGAATAGTACAGCGATTGATACTTTCAGAAGAAAATAGATGATTTATAGATTTCTTCATTAGCAGTTTCAGATTAGAAATGAGCATATAAAATATGATGAAATATAAACCAAAACATAGACCACTACCCACTCATCAGCAAAGTTTCAACAGTAAAGACAGAAAATACTAAAGCAGCTAAAGTGCTTTTAAAAGGCTGATGCCCAGCGCCATTTATCCAGCTCCATTGGTAAGCAAAGATAACCTTCTAAAGTTTTGCCTATTGTAAATAATTCAGCAGCTTCATATCATTTTATACACATAGAAAATTCATATCCTAAATATATATCCCAAAGACCTGAAATTTTGCTCGCAGTGTTTATAATATTAAAAATGCTGGTGAAAAGAATAATAATAACTGTGAAATGATGGGCAGTTAGGTAAAAACTTACTGAAATAAAGCTAGACACCACTGGGACACAAAAACACAAACACACACACACACATTTGGAAATTTCTTTCTTAATATAAGAAATTCCCTATATTAGGTAGGGGCCAAGAAGTGGACTCAGTGGATAAGAATGCTTGTTCTGCCAGAATGATGGCCAGAGTTGAATCCATCACTCTCATAAAAAAGTCAGGCATGGCTACATGTCCCCATGACCCTAGAATTTGGGGGCAGAAATGAACCAATCCTGAGAACTCCATGGCCATCAAGCCTAACTGTCATGGCTTCTGTTTCAGTGAGAAATCCTGTCTGAAGGCAAAGAAGTAGAGACTAACAGGGGAAGACATGTAACATCTTGCTTTCTTGTCTCCATATTCTTACACGTGTGTGTGTGTGTGTGTGCATACTACTTACCTATACTATATATATATATATATATATATATATATATATAATTTATTTCTGAAGTTTAAAAAGATTTAATACATGGCATGTCTAAGCAAGTTTTAGAATAAATCATAAAAATTTTACCAAATGTATTTTAAAATACTACAGAGTAATATAATTGTGTTAGTTAGGTTTCTAGACAGTGATAAGTACCATGAACAAAAACAATCCAGACAAGAAAGGATTTATTGACTTATACATCAAGATCACAGTCCATCAATAAAAGAAGTCATGATGGTTTGAATAGACATAGTACCTATAGACTCATGTGTGTGAAGGCTTGGCCTATAGAGGTCTCATATGCATAAGCTAAGCCTAGTATGAGACATAGTTGCTTCTGCTGATTGTGGATCACTCAGCTCCTTTTCCTGTACTTGCATGTCACCATTTGCACCATGAAGACAATATACTAAACCTTTGAAACTGAAACTGTAAGCCAGGCATCATTAGATGTTTGCCTTTATAAGAGTTGCTGTGGTCATAGTGTGTAATGAGTCTTTCTCTTTCCTACCAGACAGTTCTCAAATAATGACATGAAGACTTCTTATTAATTATGAAAGCTTGATCTATAGCTTAGGCTTATTCCTAACTAGCTCTTATAACTTAAATTAACCCATTTATGTTAATCTACACTCTGTCATGTGACATGATTTCTCTTCCATCTTATACCTCCTGTTTCTACTCCATGTCTCCTGACAGCTCCTGTGTGCTTAGATTCTTCTCCTGGAAATCTTGCCTATACCTCCTACCTAGCTATTGGTTGTTCAGCTTTTAATTACACCAATCACAGCAAATACATCTTCACACAATGTACAAATATCCCACAACAGTGGTGTCTCTTCACAGCAATAGAAACCTGTAACACCCGATTCTTGGTACAATTCATGTACCTCTGTACCAATCGCAAGTCTGAGCAAAAGCCTGGAGATTGAAAGAACACACAAGAGACCTGGGTCATTCAAAGGAGATCAGCTGAATGCCGTTTATTCAGTCTAGGGGAAAACCTATTATACCTGGCTGTTGTATAAGGATTTCCTCCCAGGCAGGTGGGAAATTACCATACCAAAGATGAAACAATGCCCTTCAGCTAATCACCAGGCTAGGGCAGAGGGAGCACAGGAACAAACAGGATGCTTAGCTGGCTGACCAGAAACTGTCCTCAAGATGCACCCCAAGGAGCGAGGGTAGACCCGGGCCCAACAGAAACCCTAAGTAAAACAGAAGTCATTTTCAGGGACTGGGGTATTTCTGTGAAATGCCTGACCATGCTTTTGTTTGAAGGAATTTTGACTTCGGGAATTTGAGTTAGGAAAGCAGTGAAAAGCGTTAAGTGATGCTCAATAGGTTATCCTAGTAAGAACATGGAAGACAGTGGTGCTGAGGGTTATTTGAACTGTGGGGGGTCAGGCTCAAGAGCTTTCAGAGAAGAATGTTAGTATGTGGCCTAGAGACCAGTTTTGTAATATTTTGGTGAAGAACATGCTGCTTTTTGTCCTTGTCAAAAAAAGGCTTCCTGAGGCTGACATGAAGAATGTTGGATTAATTGCTTTGGCAGAGGAAATCTCAAAACAGTCTAGTATTGACTCTGTCATATGGTATTAGCATCTACTCTTATAAGAATCTGTAATGAAAAGTTAAAATACAAGATGTACAATTTGAGGAGAATGTGGGCACTAGGATGTAGAATAGAACTAAATTCTGTGTTCAAAGAGATAGACAGATTAAGAAATGGAATAAAGGGAGTGGTGACCGCAGGGCAAGAGCCCACCCAGCTAAGCTTCCAACTTGTGGAAAAAAATTAAAGAACACCATAGGTCCAGGAGTGGGGCAGCGTTCAGAAGGCAGAGGCTAGTAGATTTCCAAGTTTGAGGCCAGTGTGGTCTGCAGACCAAATTTTAGGACAGCCAAGCTTAGACAGTAAAGGAAACTATCAAAAACAGAAAGTTGGTGAAGATGTAATTGAATGAGGAGGGCATGTTCCCATCCCAGCAAGCAGCAGAACTTGGCAGCTTCAGCCATGTAGCTCTGAATTTCAAATAAAGGACAGTCGAAAAGGGTTATGGAATCTCCCCTGAGATTAAGGAAAGCCATTTGAGGCCAAGTGTGTGGTATCAGGTATCCCTGGATGGAGGCCCAGAGAGGCTATTATATGAAGCTATGAAGTTGAAGCCTGGATTGCTTTGGAGACCCCAAAATGTTGGAGATGCCAGAGCCATGGGATGCCTGCTTAGGAAAACTCCTAATGGAGAATAGAGCCATCCTAGGAGAAAAAAGTCTGTTGCACTCAACAAAGAAGAAAGGAGTTGGAGATCGGAAGAGTGTTTTGACATCAGATATGGAGACATAGTTTGGAGTTTACCCAGCTGGTTTTTATTATTGCTTTGGTCCAGTATTTCCTCACTATGCTCCCTTTCCTACATTTTGGAATGCTAATGTCAAGCCTGTGCCATTATATGTTGGAAGTGTGTGATCTGTTTTCTTTATTATTATTTTTACAGGGGATTACAGTTAAGAGATTGCATGAATCTCAGAAGAGATTTTGAACTTTTGACTTTCAAACATTGTTGAGACTGTAATAGACTATGGGGAGTTTTGAAGTTGAATGGAATGCATTTTGCATTATGTCATGACTATAAGCCTATGGGGACCAAGGAGTGGAATGTGACAGTTAGAGTATGTATGGTCCCCATAGACTCATGTGTTTAAATGTTTGGCTTATAGGGAATGGCACTATTAGGGTGTGTGGCCTTGTTGGAGTAGATGTGGCCTAATTGGAGGAAGTGTGTCACCAAGGGGGCAGGTTTGAGGTCTCATATGTTCAAGCTACAACCAGAGAGAGGCACAGTTGCTTCTGCTGCCTATGGATCAAGATGTAGAACTCTCAGCTCCTTCTCCAGCACCATGTCTGCCTTCACACTGCCATGAGTGTAATGGACTAAACCTCTGAAATTGTAAGCCAACCATAATAAAATGATGTCCTTTATAAGAGACACTATAGGCACAGTGTCTCTTCACAGCAATAATTACCATACCTAAGACAGAAGTCAAGACAGAAATGCAAGCAGGGTAGGAGCTGATGCAGAGACCATTGGATATTGCATCTTACTATCTTATCCCCAATGACTTTCTTAGCTTGCTTGCTTATAAAACCCAGGAGCACCTGTGTAGAGGTAGCACCAACCTCAGTGGGCTGGGCCCTCCCACATCAATCATTAATCAAGACAATATCCCATCGACTTGCCAACAGACCAATTTTATGGAGACATCTACTCAACTAAGATTTCCACTTCCAAGATATTTCTAGATTTCTGTCAGGTTGACCAAAAATGACCAATACAATAATAATCTAACAAAAAGAATATAAAAGAGAGAACAGGTTAAAAAAAATAGACATTTCAAGAGCAAGCCCTCTTTACATACATAGGAAGCTATTATGTAGTATGAAAGGTGGCAGAGGAAGAAAAGGCAGAAAAATCAATATTGAATATTTGATTACTCAGTTTAGAAAATGTAACGAGCATCCTCCAGAAGACTGGAAGAAATAGATCTCAGAAGCTAAGCTCAAATTTTCAGATAAAAACTATAGTCTTCTAATCTATTTGCTAATGGATTCTTGAATAATAGAAGAGTTTTTATGGCCAAAGAATTATATACACTGGATAAACTATCTTAAAACTCTTGGCCCCAAAGTCTGACATATAAAGTCAGACTGTATTAAAGGCATAGCTGAAAAGGAAGTGTACACAGTGACACCAAAGCTCACCTTAACCTTTTTCTTTTTTTTCCTAAGAGACATTTGTAATCTTTAAATTTAAACCCTGGTTCAGACATCCTTCCAAGGTAAAAGTGACAAAACACATCCTAATCCATAGCTAAAGAAGCAATGTGTTCCTAAATAAGAAAAGGAAAGCAGAAGAAAAAGCCAAAAGGAAACCAGTCATAAGCCTGTTGCAACCTCTGATTGTGTGCTCTGCCACGTTCACGAGTCTCCAGCCTTAAAACTGTTTTAAAGCAGTTCTCAACCCTGAATGCCTTTAGGTGAGAGCACGGACATGCGTAGGCAGATCCTCTACAAACAGACTTTGAAACGGCCAGCACAGGGTCACTGGTAGAGTGCACAGGAAAACAAGAAACCTTGCTTGAGAATAAACTGAAATGACAGCAGGAGAAAGAGACATGTGAACACTTTGAGCACAAAGAAGCCTGGATTATTGGAACAAACACACAAAGCCCTATAGCAACTGCATATAAAACAAAGGCTCCCGAATGAGTGAGGGAGTACACTGGGCATTTGAGAAAAAAAGCTATTAGTATTTCTGAGAATAGCTTTTTAGCACCAATTTAAAATAGAGAAATAAATTTTTCAAGTGGGTATAGTCTTTGCACTTTACTGTATCAGAATGAGGACCCTTATTGATAAGTAAACGTTGGTTGAACAAATATATAATTTTTAATAGCTCACAAAACGCTAAAGAAACTGAAAATTGAAGCCAGTTACTCATAACAACATTAAGAAATACCTCTTGCAAGGGTGACTTAATTCTCCAGTTGGACAGGTCATTCACCTGGCCATGGTAGCACTCCCAGGGAGGCAGCTTACCTTCCGACATGATTTGAGGTAGGTGGGATAATTATCTATTTAATGATACACTGTACTTTTTCCTTTCAAAATTCCTGCCCCTGGCACAGTACTTAGGAGCACAATGGGCAACATCTGTCCCTCTTTGTGAAACTGGAATCATACAGACACAACTTTCTCTTTGTCTCTTGTCTGTCTCTTTCTTCCAGATACTGTGGAATTTAAACGTGCCTTTTCTGATGCTTCAAGCTTCCACACTGTTACTCTAAGCCTGGCTCACATCATGTGTCTACTGCCCTTAAATGGTATTGTCATTTTCCTCCTCTCCTCCCATCTCTTCTAGGTAGCCCCTAAGATCTACAACTTACCTGCCCTAGGGGTTTTTATTTTAGAGTTCTAATAGCATTTTTTATTTAGGTTCATTTTAAAATAATTTTATTGAGACTAAAAATGTCGTCAGATAACGCCTTGGCCCAGTGGAAAATCTTCCCCAATCTTGTAACCACCTCTCTGATGTACTCTAAAGAAATAGGGTGCCATTGATTTGTTACTCTGGGTGTTTCACTTTTTGGATGTGTGCTGACTGAAGTGAATTAAGAGGTATAGGAAGAGGGATGTGCTAGTCAGTCCCATCAACCCAACCGTGTCGTACCCAGAGGTCTTCTGTCACTTTTACTCTCATACTCATGTCTAAGCCAAAGTGCTTAATCAGGAAATAACAAAGAAGTAGGAACTAGAGCTCTCTTCTGATACCCCCAGCCTTTAGCAAGGTCATTCCTGGAACTGCTGTTTGGGCTTCCCTGCCACACCTGACAAGTTTCTAGCTTCTGATCTCATCATGTATGTGAAGTCCAGATAAGGTACTAGGGCTTCCATGTTTTCTCTCAACTGGTTTGAGCATGCTTCATTTTTGGGTTTGTTGTATAACATCTGGGAGCGAGAGGTCAGGCTTTCAAACTGTCTCAGCAGCTGACTCCTTTCATATATTGATCTTATCATTGATTCATTCCAGTCTCTATGCCCTACCCCCAGCTACACTAGCTCTGTCACATTGCCGTGGGCATCCAAGACATCCAAGAGGAAGTGCTTTCTTAGAGATTCTGAGTGCTGTTATTCCAATCCTTTGAATCAGTGACTCCATCATTAACAGCACAGAATAAAGAATCTTAGATCATTGTTATCAGGTCCCCAAACCCCGAGCTGAGTCACTCCTACAGGACAGGTATAACACCTACAGTGATTGTGATGGAAGCAGAGAATCAGCAAGCCTCCCCACTACCTCATCTAGAGTGCTGCAACCACTTCCACGCAGATGCATGTCTTCTTTAATCCAAGTTTCCACAGCTCAGCCCAGCACAAGCTCAGGACAAAATCTTCACTCAGGAAGAACTTGCTTTACAGCATTGTGTGGCATTTTAAAAAAACATGACTTTTTGGGAGCCTAGTCTGTTGGGATGCTCACCTTCCTAGACCTGGATGGAGCGGGGAAGGCCTTGGACTTCCCACAGGGCAGGGCACGCTGACTTCTCTTAAGACTGGAGAGGGAGGGAGAGGGGGAGGGGAGTAGCAGGAGGGAAATGGGAGGAGAGGAGGAGGTAGAAATTTTTAATTAATTAATTTAAAACCATTTCTTAATCCATTACAATCAAGTGCTCTATCCCTGGACCCTTGATATTCTCTCTCTCTCTCTCTCTCTCTCTCTCTTTCTCTCCATATATATGACAAAAAGTTCACAAATATGCAACATTGTCTTGTCTTTGTATGTATATATATATATGTGTGTGTGTGTATGTATATATGTTTATATTCTGTCTTTGTATACACATACACACATACATTCATACATATATATGTGCAAAAAGGCCACAAATATCCAGCATTCTTTTCTGTCTTTGCATGTTTCCTTCAGCTTATCTGAAACTGTTTATATAGATTTAAGATTGATAACTCTTCCTGTAGGTTACAAGGAACATGAAATCTTGTAGCTTTTTAGCATGTCCTTTCGCACGGGGTAGCACCATTTAAACCCCTCAGTGATTGTCTCAATCCAGGAGCTTTTATAAATCTGTAAGACACTTGGGGTTAGCATTATAATAAAACCCCTTTTCAGACGGTAGACAGGATCTCTGAAGGACTACTGTGATCCTTCCACGGTAAGTGCTGGTTGGCCTCAGATGACAAAAGGAATACTAAAGAAGAAATATTAGAATTCAGTTCAGCATGCAAAGCTCTCATCACGTTTTACCAATTCTTTCACCAAAAGAGCAATGTTGGGAAGAGCAGCATGGGTAAAAGACACCCCTTCCTTCAATTGCGGATAGCACACAGACTTTTCCATGAGCCTCCCCACTTCCTCATCTAGAGTGTTGCAACCACTTTCAGGCTGATGCATGTTTTCTTTAATCCAAGCTTCCACTGCCTAGCCCAGCTCAAGTTCAGGATGGAATCTTTCACTCAGGAAGAACTTGTTTAGCAGCATTGTGTGGCATTTAAAAAAACCCATTCCTTAATTCATTGTAATCAAGTATTCTGACATTCTCCAAGCAGTACTATGTGCGTCTGAATACATACATATATATAATATGATATATAATACTTTTATATAGTATTTTTCCCTTATTTCTCCATCAGTCATGTTTCATATAGAATATCTACCATAATGAATTCAGTAACTTTCACAATGACAGTAATTATCCTTGAAAAAACACAAGGCTATTGTCACACATAAATGCACACAGTACTTATAACACACATAATATTTTCATGGTTTAGTTACTAGTTTTTTTCTAGTTTAGTTACTAGTTATTTCTTAAAATTCACTGTTACTATCGTATGAACTAGTTAGCTTCAACTTGACATAGCCCGGAGTCATCTAGAGAGAAACTCTCCAGTCTTTATCAGGTTGCCCTATGGATATGTCTATGGGGGTTGTCTTGATTATTAATTGATACAGGAGAGCTCAGCCCACCATGGGCTGCATTACCCTTAGGGAAGAGATACTGAGCTGTATAAGGAAGCTGTCTAAGCATGAGCCTGTGAGCCAGCCAGAGAGCAAGCCAAAAAGAAGTATTCCTCTGTGGTTTTTGCTTTAAATTTCTGCCTGGTTCCTATGATGACTTCCCTCAAAGCGTAAGACAAAAAATATTTCTTTCCTGAGTTGCTCTAGCTCAGAGTGTTTGTTAGAGCAGCAGACAAGGGAACTAGAACACTGTTCACATATACCTAGTGTATCTGCTGCCTCCCTCCCACTGGTGTTTATCCATTACCTAGTTGATGGGCACAGAGTGTACCTAGAACTTTTCTGTGGGAAGAAACTAACTTGTAGTGAGGACAAACTTTGCCACCAGACTCAATTGTACCCAATTATAATGCAGTTCTCATTATTGCTGATTATTTTCAGTTATCAAGAAGCTCAGTGATTGAATGGAATTTATCAAATTGTAAGTCTTCATCAAATTATGACTTTGTGGGTATATCAACCCAACCCAATGCCTTATTATATTACTGACTTTTGTATAAAGTCATCAAATCATGGGTAAATATTGAAGTCTGTTCTTGACCTAGAGATAATATTCAGATATAACTGCCTAAGAGACTAAAAGCCCCTGGATGCTCAGTGCTGAACACAAAACAAAAAGTAACAAAGTTACATTTCCCATTATATTATCATGGATGCTTAACTTGAAAAATAAACCCAGATAGTAAGTTGTTCACTCAGAGATCAACTCTAAAAAGAACTCACTGCTTGCTATCAGCAGAGTCAACTGTTAGAACTACCTCATCATTGTAGGAAAGGCCCTATGCATGTCCCAGTTTCAAAAAAGGAAGAATCCTTTGAAGAAGAAAACCACAAGGAACTGGGTCTGAAGAGATGATTGAGTGGTTAAGAGAGCTTACTAACCTTTTCTTGCAGAGGACCTGAGTTTAGTTCCCAGCACCTATGTTGGGCAGTTTTCTACTGCCTATAGCTCCAATTCCAGGGGCAGCAGATAGATGCCTCTGGCTGCCATAGACACCTGAACTCATGGGCTCATGGCCCTTACTCCTTACACATATGCACATCATTAAAAATAAAATAGATCTTTATAATTTGCTTTTAATCACCTTTAAAATAACCACTAGGAATTGGTCTTTGCCAAATAATAGTTTCTCAACTGTCTTGTTTATTTTTTAAAATATATATAAATATCTTTAATAACGTTAATTATACAAGTTTATAGAATCGTCAATCTTGTATAAAATACTAACAAATGTTTTTTTAAAAAGCTATAGTTCATAGTTTATTACAGTTACCTGAAACTTATCTCCCTTACCCCTGCCCCCATATGTATGTGTGTGTTTGCATGTGCAAACCAGAGACTGACATTAAGATTCTCCATTTTTATTTTGAAACAAGGACTCTCACTAAAACAAGTGATCATTGATTGTCTAGAATAGAAGCCACCAAACTCCAGGAATCTTCCTACCGGGCCTCCACCCTTCCACCCACCCTTGTTTCCTCTTCAACAGGTATGCATGGCAATACAGCTTTTTTTATTTGAATGCTGGCTTTCAAACTCAAGTCCTCATGCATGTAATGCAAGTTCTTCACTGATTGAGTCATCTCCCTTGGTTGAAATTGTTTATTTAAAAGCTTAGATAATTGGTGCTGGTAGACATTTAGTTTATGGTTCCTTTAATTCCAATAGCTATAAACAAAATCTTCAGCTTATGTCAAGATAAAACTATAAAAAAGAAACAAAATATTTAGAATCATTATCTAATGACATGATGAATATAAGAAATATGGAAAAGGCTGTGGTGTTATTGTTCATACATACTGGATTAATGAACACTGGTTTAATTAGCTATTACTACCACAATGGGATATATCATGGCGAGATGCCCAGACAATGCTAACTGAATAATCAGTACTACAAAATAAAGTCTCTTAAAAGCTATTATTTTTTTGTATCTTCAACAAAAATATTCATGTAAAATATTTGTTTATATAGCAAAACACACAGATACATTTCTGTAACAAGACAAGAATGTATTCTACACATTTAAATATTTTTAAAAGAACCATGGATGCATTTAGAAGCCATAGTGGTTTTTGTCTGACAATTTTCAAATTCATTTATTTCTCCTAAACTGTCTGGGATGTTACCGGCTTAGTGATGGCTTCCAAACTAATTCCCATTTTAATCCAACCCAAATTTCTAATTATGCTTGAAAGACACTAACCAAATTAGATGTCAGTTGGGAAATGCTGTTTTCCCAACTTGGCAGGGTAGCAGCTTCCAGGGAGATCTGGATTGCTGGGCTGCAGTTCTGTGCTCCAAGCAGGGTGCTCACAGTGTAAAAGGTATCACTTTGCTTTCACACAATTGCTATTATTAATGATAAGGAGATAAAAGGCGCAACTAGTGTCTGAAAGTTTCTCTAGGTTTTCAAAGCAATCTCAAATGCAGTCTGTGTGGTAGTGAATTTGGCTGTGAAGCAAGTAAACTTAGCATATATGGAAAACTGAAAACTGAAATTAAGGATTTCATATAGCCAGTGTTATTTCCTGAATGACAATTAACTAAGACATTGTATCTTTTCTGACACTGAGGAGAATCATAATAAACAGCTAGAACCTTCGTACTGTGACTAAACAAGCAAGAGTTGCTGAAGGTTCAGAGATTGACAACATTTTTGGCAATGAAATATTTTAAAGTGTGTACTATGTTCAGTTATAGAGACATTGAATATTCTATTGGCTGTAGTACAGTGTAAGCATCACTTTCATGGAAAACAAAAATACACAGCTCACTGTGTATTTGCTTTACCAAGGGAGTCTGAAACTGAGCTGCCAGTATTCCTAAGGTATGCCTATATTTCAACAAAAAGTTACATTTGACATATTGTTCCTTCCTTCCGTGAACCCAAATGTGGTTCTCTGTCATCTATAATATCATCAACATTCATTTAAAATCATCTGAATCTCATCAGCAAACAGTATTTTCAACTTACATGTTTTTAAAATAAGGTTTTAGAGCAATTCAATAGGATGTTGGAAATAAAACACCAATGTATAACACGGCTATTTTCATAGCCTGTGTTTCAAAGTTTATCTGTATTATCTGGCTGTTTTGATTTGCACATTTCTGTCACATATTTTCTCCTCTCCTTGTCAGTAGTTTCCTAAGACTGGAAACTGTCTTTTGCATTATTCATATTCAGTAATATTAGCCTATTTCAGAAGGGATTATTAACTTCATACCTCTGCTGACTTATTAGTTATATACAATGAAATCATCTATTTTAAATTCACAGCTGCAAGAGTTTTAATAAATGTACATTAGCATAAGATTATCAGCTTCTGAACACTTCTATCACTGTAAGTGTTCCTATCACCTTTTGCAATGTTTCTTCAGATGACTACAATGTACCATTTTTATTACTTCCTTTATTTTTTGAGATAATAATATAATTGCATCACTTCTTCCTTCCCTTTCCTCCCTCTGAGCCTTTCCATGTACTGCTCATTGCTCTCTTTCTAACTCCTGGCCTCTTTTTTCATAAGTTGTTGTTATAAGTATATCCACATTATATATACATATATTCATAAATACATAAATATAACCTGCTAAATCTGTATAATGCTACTCGTGGGTATGTTTTCAGGGCTGACAGTTTGGTGTTGGAAAACTAATCAGTGTTCTCTTCCATGGAGAAGACTGCTTCTCCCACTCTCAGCGTTCCTTAGCTGTCTGTAGATTTTTATCTTTACCCTGTCCATTTAAGCGTGTCTATTGCTGTGGCTCTGTTCACTTCATGTTTTGGGAGTCATATTGATGTGACTTTATGGATATAACTTCTGACAGTACTGATATTTTGCCTTTTCTAAAATACAAAGATTCATAAAATAGTATTTTTGTTTGATCTCTTTTAGTTAGCTTGAACTCTTGGAGATTTGTTGCCACTGTATCCATCAGACATTACCACACTATTATTGATGAATGGAATTCTTATACATGACTAAATCATAGTTTGTTTTCCATTTACACTGCATTGGCCATATGTATTATAATTATCAATAAATACTAATGTTTGTACTCAATTTGTATGTAGATGCATGTCTTTAATATTGGGGCAGATACCTGTTAGACCCATCCCTTTCGAGATAGACTGCGACACAATTAGCAACAATAAAAGTCAGTCAGTAGATAAAAAGGTCTCCATCCACACCGAGTAGGTTATAGCTTAGATGGTATTTTAATGTTATACTCCAGAGCTGAGTATACTTGTCTGCCATTCAACAGTACTGGATTACAGAAAAACATTCTGTGAGCAATGTCTGATCAGTGGTAGTACAGAGTGAAGAGGAAGAGAACAGAGAACTGTAATATAGGATGTTTATCCACGTGGATCTATTCTCCTTTTAAGAGCTAGCTTGCCTCACTCTTGTGGTTTGCTGTTTTGTTTTTTAGTTGATTAGTGTGGTAGTTTGAATGCAACTGTCCCCATAAGGAGTGACGGCCTTAAGAAGTATGGCTTTGTTGGAGTAGGCATGGCCTTGTAGGAAGTGTGTCACTGTGGGGTTGGCTTGGAGGTTTCCTATGCTCAAGATACCACTCATTGTCTAAGACCAGTTCCTATTACATTCTTCTCAAAATGTAGCCAGCACCACATCTACATGTTTCCCACCATACTCCCCACCATAATGATAATGGACTGAATCTCTGAACAGTAAGTAAGACATCCCAATTGTTTTCCTTTATAAGACCTGCTGTGGTCATGGTGTCTCTTCACTGCAAAAGAAACCATATCAGTTAGGTTGTGTTTTTCTGGGGTTTTTTTCTTTGTGATTGATTTAATTTTGTTGTTTTTCCATTTTGGAAATAGTTAAAATTCTCAACTGTGCCAATACGGTTCAAGGGAAGAGTATTGACTTTTGCCATAATAGAGTTTGAAAATCCTTTTAGTGATCAGAGATTAGAAGTACTATTTGCTCTGAAAGAAGTGGGAAGATGAGGAAAGCATCAGGAATGTGATTGGGGCTACCTTGCTGAATTAGGGCAGAGCAGAATTTTCTAATTAACGAATCAAGGTTGAGAGAATATTAGCAGAAATGAATATAGCTTGCAAGTTTTCATCACTATAATGTACAAGCAGAAGCAATGTTTGCGATTAAATTGTCCTTATTACCTTCAATTGGCCCAACAAAACTAGAGTCATCTGGGAAGCTGGAATCTCAACAGAATCATTACCTCCAACCAGACTGCCTGTGGACAGGTGTGTGAGGGCATTTTCTTAATTAAAGGCTGATATAGGAGGTCTCAACTCCCTATGGACAGTACCACTCCTCGATAAATTGTCTTCAGTAGTACAGGAAGGGATGCTATAGCAGGACGGGGAAAGCAAGCCAGCAAATAGCACTTTTCTATGGCCTGTGCTTCAGTTCCTGTCTTGAGGATTTGTCCTTGAGCTCTTGCCCTGACTTCCCTCAGTGATAAACTGTGAGATATAAGAGCAAATAAACCCTTTCCTTCCCAAGTTGCTTTTGGTCATGATGTATATCGTGGACTTTCTGAACAGAACATGGTTAATGCAGACACAACGGTGAACAATTAATGAACGGGACCTCATAAAACTGGAAAGCTTCTGTATGGCAAAGGACAGCAGCTTACAGAGTGGAAGAAGGTTTTTTACCAACTCCACATCAGATAGAGGGCTAATATCCAAAATATATAAAGAATACAAGAAACTTGATATCAGAGATATCAGAAAAACAAGTAACCCAATATAAAAAATGGAGTGTAGATCCAAACAGAGACTTCTAAATAGAAGAGATTCAAATAGCTGATAAACACTTAAAAGAAATGGTCAACATCCTTAACCATCAAGAAAATGCAAATGAAAACTACTTTGAGATTCCATCTTACACCTGTCAGAATAGTAAGATCAATAACACAAGCGAAAACTCTTGCTGGCTAAGACATGGAGCAAGAATAAAACTCCTCCATCGCTAGTGGGAAAATAAACGTTTATAGCCACTGTGGAAATCAGTATGGTAGTTCCTCAGAAAGTTCAGAAATAATGTACCTCAAGATCCAGCTGTACCCCTCTTGGACATATACCTGAAGGACACTTCAGCCAACTACAGGGACACTTGTTCGACCTTGTTCATTGCTGCTTTATTCCTAATAGCCCCAAAGTGGAAAAACCTGGATGTTCCTTAACAGAATAATGGATAAAGAAAGTGTAGTGTGTTTACACAATGGAGTATTATCAATCTGTTTTAGAAAAAAAAAATGACATCATGAAATTCGAAGGCAAATGGATGGAGCTAGAAAAAAATACCCCCCCCCAAAAAAAAGGAAAAAAGAAAAAAAAGGACTGGGGTAGGGCACATGAATCTCCCTGGGAGGGAAAATGCATTGGTTTTTCTAGGTGGACTGGAATCTTGAGGGAGGAATGAGAATGGGAGGACCATGTGGGAAGGAGATGGGAAGAAGGGATTGAGGGAGGGAACGAGGGGAGAAACAACTAGAGTTGAAGGGCATTTGAGGGGTGTTATGGAAGCATAGTGCAATGGAAACTTCCTATAATATATGAAGGCAATCCTAATGAATTCTTCAAATAATAAAGAAGATGGGCTATTATGTGCAGCTCATTTAAAACTGTAATGTATAGTCAAGAAATACAGATTAAAAGATAGTCATCTGTAATGTAGTCATATTAGTTAGGTTTTCTACATTTTCTAGATGTACAGAGACATAGTTCAGATGGATAAATATTCTTTAAACATTTCAGAGACTAACAGAATGTGAAATTTAAAATATTGTAAGAACTTAGAACTTTTCATGACAATAGGACATATCTGCTCCTGGCATCACAAATCTACTTCAAGAGAGTGATGGGCATTAAAGAAGTTCCCTATGGAGTTGTTTCGCCATTTGAGTAAGAAACTGCTCTTTCCTGGACTGCTTGATGGTATGCTATATGAACGAGGCATGCAGGACCCACAGAAAAAAGACTGCTCAACTTGCCTAACGATGAGATGGTCCTTTGGGGTTCCTGCTTCATGAAAGAGTCTGCAAAACATTCTGCACGACACAGACGAAAGTGACTGACAAACTGCCAATGTAGGTGAAACTGTCTTTAAAATTCGCTGTTTCATGGAAAAGTCTGCCAGATACTATGGGCCTGTAGGCTGAAAATGGGTGCCCCAATGTCACAGAAGAACTTTGGGTGACTGTCTAGGCAGTGAGATGTCTCTGTCAATTAGTTTTGGAAGTTGCTTACAATGCACTTTCTGTTTACTTAGGTAATATTATATCCTTCTGGGATCTTGGATGGAGTTGAAGACTAGATATCTATAATTATAATTTTCTTTAGTTATAATAAAAGATAAAGTAGATATAAATATTATAATTGTAATTCTTGCTTAATACCTGTTTTTATATGTAATTTTACTATGTTAAAGTTAAAACCTCCCTTTTTATTTAGACAGAAAAGGGGAGAAGATGTGGGATTATTTTCTGTATGCTATGAATATATTTTATTACTATTGGTTATTAAAGAGGCTATTTCAGTGAATAGCTTAGTAGAGTAAAGCCATGCGGGAAATCCAAACAGAGATATAGAGAGAAAGTTGGCAGAGTCAAGTAGATGCCATGCAGCTGCCGAAGAAGAAAGATACCAGTTGCCAGTCAGACACTCACCGGTAGGTCACAACCTTGTAGTAATTCACAGTGTAATAGAAATAGTTAATTTAAGATGTAAGAGTTATCTAGAAATATGCCTAAGCAATTGGTCAAATAGTACTATAATTAATATAGTTTCTGTGTTATTATTCGGGTCAGGGAGGCTGAGAAATGAAAGAGTAGTCTCCACATACACATAAATAATGGTGTAGCCATTTACAAACAGTTCATTTACAATCAGTCCTGCCAGCAAAATATGCTAGGGTAAAGGTAGCACAGGTTGTGGGTGTAGCCAATCTATGTCAAGTTTTCCTTAAAGCCTACTCTATGAGATGGAACCCATACCAGATGGATACTGGGTGACCAAGAATCAGAGACTAGATAGCACAGAGACCTACAATAAAGCCAAATGCTACAGGACTGAAAAGAAAAAAAAAGTAAGAATAAAATGACTCCTGATGATATTCTGCTATACTCATATATTGCTGCCTTATTTAGCCATCGTCAGAGAACCTTCCTTGCGCAGCAAATAGGAACATAAACAGAGACTCACAGCCAGACATTATGCAGACATATGCATTGTATCTTGTAACACACAGAGTTAAGTGAAATGTCTCCATCAAATTCCTCCCCCATGGAGCTGAAAGAACCCTGCAGAGGTGGGGGCAGAAGAAGTAGGGGAGGAGATGGGAAGATGGTCCAAGAGAACAAAGCCCTCTAAAATAGTGGTTCTCAACCTGTGGGTCATGACCCATTTGTAAGGTCAATTGATTCTTTCACAGGGGTCGGCCTAAGACCAATAGAAAACACAGATCTTTAAATTACATTCCACAACAGTAGCAAAATGCTACAGGTATGAAGTAGCGATGAAATAATTTTTCTGTTGGGGTTATCATATGAAGAACTGTATTAAGGGCCGCAGCACTAGAAATGTTGAGAATCATTGCTTTAAAACAACTGAGCAAAGCTCATATGAACTCACAGTGATTGAAGCAGCAATCACAGGGCCTATAGCAGCCTGCACTATGCCCTCTGCATATATATTATAGCTTTCAGTTTAGTACTTTTATGGGACTCCTGAATGTATGAACAGTTGGGTCTCTGATTCTTGTGCATTCCCTTGGGTTCATTTATTTATTTATTTATTTATTTTTGTTGGCTTGGCTTCTCCAACTTTGACATGATAGCTTTTGTTTTATCTTATTAAATTTTATTTTGTTATGTTTTGCTGTCATCTCTTAGAAGCCTGCTCCTTTCCAATGAATTGACAGAAAAGAAGTAGATCTAGATGGGAGAGGAGGTGGTGGAGGAACTGGGAGTTGGAGAGGGAGGAGAACTGTATTTAGATTATATTGCATGAGAAAAGAATCCATGTTTAATAAAAGAGAAGAAAAAAAGAAGAGAAACTTTTAAATACAGTTCATCAAAATGTTTCCTTCTCCTCAAGACTGATACTTTGGGAGTCAGCAGCTGCAGAATCTGCGTGAGATGCAGAAGAGCTTCCTCCCAGTAGACTGTTACTAATTAGTTTAATTTAGCCAAACACTGTCACCATCATCTATATTAATGGAAATAATTAATTGAGGAGAAGAAATTAGCAGATGGGAAGTAACCATATGCTCATGTCATGCTCTTAATCGGTAAAACTTAAGTAATTATGAAATGGAGAGCAATGCTAATTCATATGTCTATGGCATTTGAAATGGCTACTTCTAGAGCCAAGCTGTTAACAATGGGAGTTCTTCTACTTGGACCCTGAATTAGTTATGTATTGAAAGGAAACAACAACAGACCTACTGCCGTGCTGACCTCCTCACCCAGGGCCCCCGTTCACGAAATATTATAAATATACAGAGTCGGTGGATACATTTGTTTACTGCTTCTTATTTTTGGTCCCAAGAAAACAAGCTATGCACTTTGGGATGGCGATGGATGGTGGAAGATACGACACTAATAGACACATTTGGAGAAGAACTTGACTACTTTTGACTTTCATCATTCTTTTGTTCGGAAAGTTAAAGGATCAGGCCTGTGCAGAACTCCATCCACACCTAAACAAGATGTGAACAACATGAGTTGTGAGCATGGAAAACCTGACCTGAGTTTTACCTTTGTATGCACCTCAACCTCGCAGACTTCTTACTTATCTCAACACTGGAAGACAGCATTTCCTCATTTGCTCAACTAAGGACACCAGCTCACAGCAGAGGACTGTTTTCACCTGCTTTAGTCATTCCTGGAAGTAAATGACTACAAGTAAAAGACTTGTTACAAATAGTTGGCTTCTTTTAGTTGAAACATAAAGCTAGCTAGCAACTGTAAGCATTGCAATGACCTTTAAAACATAATTTCATTTTCATGTTTATTTGTTTCCATAGTACTTTCTTTAGATAAAATTTTCATAATTATTTTTCTTAACCATTTTTGATGGTGGGGGATTCAGGTTAGAAATTCCTATTCACATGTAATATTGACTTATCAGACTATCAGAAGCACTGGCTTTCAAGTATTAGATGGAATTTGGTTATTGTCAACTATCAAGCACTATCAATGATTGTGATCATTAAGACAACAAACTACACTTTCATTACCACAATATGTGCTTTCGAGGCAATAAAAGAGATTGGATACTTTTACTTATCAAGGGATAGAGTGAAATTATTTCAACAATTGATTTGTTATCCAATATATGTTAAAATCCATTTTTTATTTACATATAATTCTGGCAATAATAACTTCATTCAAAGGATCATTAACTCAGCGGAATGACATGCTATTGTAGGGTAAAGCTTTATGTGTGTAGCATAAACTCTTCCTGAAAATGATAACCAGATCGAAATTGAGGAGTGACTTTTAAACTCATTTTATTCATTGCTGTGTGTGTATATGAGGGTGCATGTATGTCATGGGGCAGCCATATGTGGCAGTCGGAAGACAACACTGTGGAGTGGGTTCTTCCCTGCCACATTCATATGGGTTCTGGGGGCTGAATCCAGGTGTTCAGGTTTAGGCAGCAAGCACCTTTACCTGTTGAGTCAGCTTGCCAGTCTGATTGACATTTTATCAAAGGGTGTTTTATCATGTCCTTTGGCAATGTTGGTGTCTGAATGTGAACACATGAAAGGAAGTGATTTTATCTTACTAAGTTTTTTGACATGTTAAAAAAAACGAGAGAAAGAGAAAAAAATCCCCTAATAGATTAAAACATTCAGGTATACACCATCTTTACTTTGAAACAGGGCTACCTGCAGTTGCTTATAGGTATGTGCAATAACAACTTTATAGTATTCCGTTTACTAAGGCGGTAAGTCTCACAAACAATATGAAGATACAAGTAAGAGGAATTCATTGTTCAGGTTGCATTACCATATTAGTAAGGTTGTTCAAATTGGAATAGTTATGGTCTTTGCTACACTGAATCTAAACAGACTGCTTTCCTGCAGTTACCTAGCATAAATCCTAGGGAGGAGGGAACAGTTTGCTTGCCAAGATATAGCTGACTTATTCATATGAGAGTTGTTCTATTGTATTTAGAAGGCCAATAGGGTTTTACAGTTAGGATATAAGATAGTAAAACGTGGGGTGTAGCTTAGCTGACAGAGTGCCTAGGATGTAAAGGGCTCTGGGTCCTGTCCCCAATACAACATAAACTAGATGTGGGCGTGGTGGCAGGTGCCTACAATCTCAGCATTTGAGCTGTGGAGATAAGAGGCTCAGCTCTAGGCATGCCTGGGATAGCTAAGACCCTGTCACAAGGATTAGTGTTGGAGGGAAGAAAATAAGAAAACAAAGAACAAATTTTCAATATTTTCTTAATTTAAAAATTTTAAAATATATAAATTAATTTAAATGAATACAAATAATGTAAAAGTCTATAGTTATATATACTTTTTCAAAATTGACATCATTTTCAGTAAAACATGTATTTGTCTTCTTAAGCAAAATGCTGAGCAGAAGTGGTACACTATTTAGAGCAGGTGACCAATGTTTTATTTCAGAGGTGTAAAGAATGTATTATGTTTGATTACTTCCACTTCTCATAAAACAGTCTGAAATCTGAAGAAAATAATTTATAAATTTAGTAGTTGAACCTGACTTCAAACTCAGGAAATCTTGTTTTACAGATGTTTTTAAGGTAGAATTTTAATTTTGTAGCATTTACTTATTTATATGTTTGTTTGTTTTAATGTTGACTTGTTTAAGTTATTTATGCTTATTGTTTAGTAACATTTCCTCAGATGCGGTTTGCAAGTCTTTCCTCAAACGTTGTAGATTTCCTCTTCATTCTATCAAATGTTCACTTTGATATACAGAAATTCTAGAGTTTGGTATGATCCCCTGTGCTTGTTTTTTGCTGCTATAATCTATGCTTTGGGCATATCTAGAAAAAAAAATCATCATCCAGGCTTAAATCAAGATCAATTTTCCCATGCTTTCTTCTGGGACTTTTAATTTCAGATCTTACACTGAAGTTTTTTTATCCATTATAAGCTAAGTTTTAATAAAGTATAAGATAAAGTATAGTTTCAATGATATGATAATAAAAATAACATAAAATATGTGAATTGTGATGCCAATTAAAATATATATATATATATATAAAATATGTAAATACATATCAGTTATGTTCCTCTAAAGACTCCAAAGAAAACAAATCATGTTTCTGGGTCATAGGGTATTACAGCGACAGATATGACTCTGTGATTCGGAAGGACTGCTGTGATTTGAGTTTGGGGCTGGAAGATCATTCAGTGCTTAGAGCTCAGTGTACTTAGCGCTCAGAGGATTGTTATTATTGTTGTTATTATTATTATTATTACTTGTGCTGTATCAGCTGTAACATCTCCTCTTTCATATATGAATTATACATCAGAATTCCAAATAGCCATAAAGAAAACTAGCGCCATATCACATGCAAAAAAAAAAATGGACAGAACTTGAAATCATTGTGTTTTGTGAAATAAGCCACAGCTGGGAAACTAAGTATTTCACTCTTTACTCATGTATGGAACTTGAGGACAGCAGACAGAGATAACAGCAAAGTAGGAAAAGAACTATTATAAAAAAGAACAAATTCAAAGAGTCTAGAGGACAGGACCAAGAAGAATAGAAGAGGATATAATCAAAGCACTTTTACATTGTATGTGAATATATCACAATGAAACCCGTTATTCTGCACAATCAATGTATAGTAATAAGATATAAAGCAAGATAGGAAGAAAAGCGGCCACATAAAAACACTTAGAAAAATTGGTCAATATCTGGGGGTATGCTTGCCCCATTCAAAGTGACACCCTTTAATCGTCACACCTACTTATTGGAGATGATCCATGAAATAGAAGCACTATTGTATTTGTTTCTCTCAGGCTCTTTTGTCTACTCACTAAGCATTGCTCATTCCCCTTGTCCAGAGATAAGATATTATTATAGCGACCCACACAAACTAAATTTTGAAGTATCTCTGATATATGCATTGAATTAAAGTTGATTATTCTAGGCCTTTGTCAAGGCTCTTTTCTGAGCGAAATAAATTGGGTTGAATTCCGTGTGTCAGGTCAACGTTTACAAGGTCATTCTCTTTTTATTTCCTGCATGTTTTCCACTGAAAAGAAATCAAATTTCTAGTAGTTATATTTTTTCTAATACCTTTCTGAGGCTAGGCTAATATAAATTAACTTGGCAACGATGCATTTATTACATATAATGTTCTAGATACTACTATATGCATGGAATAAAAATAGACATAATCTCCAAGCTCCTGCAGTTAAAGTGTAGCAAAGAGATACGCGAAGAATGCAAACTGCTACAAAGGGCATTCTGGGAAGCGGTAGAGAACACGGTGGGTCTATTTAGATAGAAAAATTTTGTCTCCTTAAAAGAATCTTTAACCATTTGAGGTTAAAGAAAATCAATAATAGTTTAATAGTGGTATTAAAAATAAATGAAATATTAGAGACTATTAATAATTTTATTTCATAAAGACTGATTAGTTACTGAGTATTAGAACTTATTAAATATGTACAAAGTATTTGTAGAAATTATTCATTGTCCCCATTATTTTGTACAGTCAATACTTCAAGAAAAACAAGAGACCTAAGCTCATATTATTTTTGCCAATGTTGATTCCTTTCCTTTCACCCAGATTCAAAAATCACTGTAGTATTTATTACTCACGCAGTGAGAGTACTTAAATGTGTCTGATTTAATTCCTCTCCATGGACTAAACACAATAACAATAATTGCCTGGTGATACATAATGTGTAAGGGTAAGGAAGGAGATTACCTTTCTGCTTCCTCCTATTCCTTCTGCTCCTTCTCCTCCATCATCATCATCATCATCATCATCATCATCATCATCATCCTACTTCCCATGTTTATTTTCCATCTTCTTTATTGAGTTGTGGCTGAGCATTGCATACAAATGGCCATCTCCTAATTGTCTGACCAATATTAGTAAGTCCCCACATATCACTCTCTTAGGTCAATATATATTAGGAGGCATATGCGAACATATTTGCATCATAAGTAGACCAACAGTGAGAGAAGGGAAACAAAGCAGCAGAGCTTTGATTGTTCAATTAGAGATCTCAAGGAACACCACTCTATTCTTTCCAGCAACTAAAAAGTTGAAATGCTACGAAATTTTCTTAAATGTTTTAGGGGATTCATCAGCGAATTCTTCAGCTGCCAGGATTCTCTTTGCTGGGAGCCTTTCTTATTGCCAACTGACTCTCGATTTCCTGATCTGCTCAGCTTTCCCACATCTTCTTGTTTCGGTCTTAGGTTGTCATTTCTAGGGATTTCTACATTTCTTCTAGGGTACCTGAGGAAATGATTTGCTGGTATTCATAGTAATTTTGGCATACCTTGCTACTTGTTGTTTTAGTTGTGAGATCTCATTTTTCATTACCGATTTTGAGTGTTGGCTTTACTTCCTCTTTGTTGATCTAGCTAGGTTTTTTTTTAAAAAAAAAAATTACTGATCTTTACAAATAAACATCAAGGTACTTTCTCTACTATTGCTTAGATTCTTAGCTAGGGTCATCCTTGTGGATTCCTGGGAATTTCCCTAGTGCCTGGTTTCTTGCTAACCCCATAATGGCTTCCTCTATCAAGGTATCTCTTCACCCAACTCGACTTCCCCATCCCTTTCTGCCCTTCCCCTGTAATCAGATTGATGACTACCTTAATTGTCACCATAAGACCTTCACCCAGTAACTGATGAAAGCAGATGCATTGATCCAAAACTAAGCATTGGGCCAAACTCCTGGAATCCAGTCATACAGTCATATAGAATGAGCAATGGGGCCAAGACCATGATAGGGAAACCCACAGAAACAGCTGACCCAATCAAGTGGAAGTTCCCTGACTCTAAACTGACAGCTGAGGAACCTTCATAAGACTTAACTAGGCACTCTGAATGTGGGTGACAGTTTGGGCAGTTTGTGGGGCCACTAGCAGTGAGACCAGTATTTATCACTAAGGCATGAACTGACTCTTTGGAACCCCTTCTCTATGGAGGGATAGATACCTTGTTCAACCTAGATACAGTGGGAAGGCCCTTGATCCTGCCTCAAGTGATGTGACAGATGTGTTTGACTCCACATGGAAGGCCTCACCCTCTCTGAGGAGTGGGTGGGGGTGGAGTGAGGAGAAGGTGGGGAGAGGGCAGATAGGAGAGAGAGAGAACTGGGATTGATATGTAAAACAAGATTTTTAAAAATAATTGAAAAGTAAAAAATGCGAATAAACATCAAATTCATTGGCTTTTTAAAACTTGTTTTATCTTGTTTGGCTAACTTATTTATGGTCTGTTCATTTTCCCTCCTTCTGGTTATTTGCTCTTCTTTCTCAAGTCCATTATAGTGTAAAACTAAGTTGTTTATTTGGGAGCTTTCTTCTTTAATGAGGTGGCTATTTGTTACCCTTTCATAAGCATCAGTATATTGTAAAATAAAAAAAAGATAATCTATAATTTGTGAACAAATATTTGCAAAGTACACATACAATTAAGAGCTAATAATCAAAATATGCATGGAATTCAACTCAACAATAAGAAAGCAATTCAGAAGAAAAGGCAAGATATCTGAACAGATACTTCCTCAAAAGAGAGATCTGGATGACTGGCACATGAAAACGCATTCAGCACTCCTGATCATTGGTGGAGTCACAATGAAAATGCATCTTTTCTGTTAGAGTGACTATTTTTAAAAATTCAATACTTCAGGTTCACCTTCTTATTTAGCTTCTCTAGGATCACGAATTATAGACTCACAGACCTTTAACTATGGCTAGAATCCACTTATGAGTGAGTACATACCATATTCCTCTTTTTGGGTCTGGGTTACCTCACTCAGTAAAGTGTTTTCTATTTCCATCCATTTGCATGCAAAATGCAAGATGTCATTGTTTTTTACCGCTGAGTAAAACTCTAATGTATATGTGTTCCACACCTTTTTTAACTATTCTTCTATTGAGGGGCACCTAGGTTGTTTCCAGGTTCTGGCTATTACAAATAGTGCAGCTATGAACATAGTTGAACAAATGCTTTTGTCGTATGATTGGGCATCTCTTGGGTATATTCCCAAGAGTGGAATTGCTGGGTCCTGAGGGAGGTTGACTCCCAGTTTCCTGAGAAGCCACACTGATTTTCACAGTGGCTGCACAAGTTTGCATTCCCACTAACAATGGATGAGTGTTCCCCTTACTCCACATCCTCTCCAGCATAAGCTATCATTGGTGTTTTTGAGTTTGGCTATTCTGACAGGAGTAAGATGGTATCTCAAAGTTGTTTTGATTTGCATTTCCCTGATTGCTAAGGAGGTTGAGCATGACCTTCAGTGCCTTCTGGCCATTCGAAGTTCATCTGTTGTGAATTCTCTGTTCAGTTCAGTACCCCATTTTTTAATTGAGTTAATTAGAGTTTTAGTGTCTAGTTTCTTGAGTTCTTTGTATATTTTGGAGATCAGACCTTTGTCTGATGAGGGGTTGGTGAAGATCTTCTCCCAGTCCGAAGGTAGCCTTTTTGTCTTACTGACAGTGTCCTTTGCTTTACAGAAGCTTCTCAGTTTCAGTAGGTCCCATTTATTTATTGTTTCTCTTATTGTCTGTGCTACTGGGGTTCTACTTAGGAAGTGGCCTCCTGTGCCTATATCTTGTAGACTACTTCCCACTTTCTCTTCTATCAGGTTCAAAGTGGACAGATTAATGTTGATGTCTTTAATCCATTTGGACTTGAGTTTTGTGCATGGTGATAGATATGGATCTACTTTCATTCTTCTACAGGTTGACATCCAGTTATGCCAGCACCATTTGTTAAAGATGCTTTCCTTCTTCCATTGTATACCTTTAGCTCCCTTGTCGAAAATCAGGTGTTCATAGGTTTGTGGGTTAATATCCGGGTCTTCTATTCGATTCCATATGTCGACTTCTATATGAAGAAAGTTATATAGTTATCCTCCTGGATATTGGAAGTAGACAAGATTGCCAGGCAAACGGGTGCACGGGGGGTGGGGGTGGAAGTAAGAGGAGATAGTTAGAGAGAAGGGAGAGGGGGAGGATTGGGGATGGCTTGGGGGAATGGGATTGGGGGGGAGGGAGGAAGGATGGATATGGGAGCAGGGAAGTATATATCTCCACTAAGGGAGCCATTTTAGGGTTTGCAAGAGACTTGATTCTGGAGGGGTTCCCAGGCCCAAGGAGAGGTCCCCAGATTGTCCCCTGGGCAGCAGAGAAGAGGGTGCCTGAACTGATCTTGGCCCATAACCATACTGATGAATATTTTGCATATCACCATAGAACCTTCATCTGGCGCTGGATGGAGATAGAGACAGAGACACATATTGGAACACTGGACTTAACTCCCTAGGTCCAAATGAGAAGCAGAAGGAGGGAGAACATGAGCAAGAAAGGCTGGACCAGAGGAAACCTTCATCTGACGATAGATGGAGATAGAGACGGAGACCCACATTGGAGCACTGGACTGAGCCCCCAAGGTCCAAATGAGGAGCAGAAGGAGGGAGAACATAAAAAAGGAAATCAGGACCGCGAGGGGTGCGTTCACCCTCTGATACAAGGGGACTGATCTAATGAGAGCTCACCAAGGCCAACTGGACTGGGACTGAACGAGTATGTGATCAAACCGGAGTCTCTGAATGTGGCTGACATGGGGGCTGACTGGAGAAGCCATTGACAATGGCACTGAGTCTTGTTTTGTCTGCATGTACTGGCTTTTGGGATCCTAGTCTGTTTGGGTGCTCACCTTCCGATACCTGGAGGGAGAGGGGAGGAACTTGAACTTCCCACAGGGCAGGAAACCCTGACTGCTCTTAGGACTGGAGAGGGAGGAGGAGAGGGAGTGGGGGGAATGGGAGGATATGGGGAGGAGGGGAGGAAGTGGAAATTTTTATAAACAAATAAATTAATTAAAAAATTCAACAAACCTTAAAAAAATAATACTTAGCAAATACTGACAGAGATGGGAACTGGGCACTGCTGCTGGTGGAAATGAAAATCTGTACAACTGTGCTGTAAAATCATCTGGAGATTCCTGAAAGACTAAGAGGAGGAACTATAACAGGTGCGTCCAAAGCAGACCTGGAGTCCATGTTCATCTCAACGACATTCACGGTGACTAAGACTGTGGAAACAACCAAATGCCTATTAACAGATCAATGAATAAAATAAATGTAGCATATGTCCACTTTGGAATACGATTCCATCTTTGACAAAAAAGAAATATTGTCATTTATGACATCATGTATAAACCTGAGAACATTGTGGCAAACTACAAGAATCAAGCTGCCAAAGATAAATGCTATTATATCTTATACATAAACTAAATATAAATCTAAAATCATTTGTTTCATAGAAGCAGAGAGGAGAAAAGGCGTCACTCAAGGAAAAAGTGTATAACTGAGTCTTGATTACTTATTTGCCTGTTTCCTCTTCATCTTTATTCGTCAAAATATCTCTGTGGTTACTAAAGCTTAAGTCATCAATACTATATGTGGATCTGTGGAATAAACAGCCCTCATGAAATATCCAAGGTACAATTGGATCCAGAATGGCATTGAGATACAGCTGCCACAAAAAAAAAACATAAATAGACTCCATTCGTCCTGTTGAACAAAAATTCATGTGACCTTTCACTACTTTGAGAGAGTTCTGATAAATAGTTGCTGACTCCTACAGCATCCTAGGAGGTTCACAAAGAGAATAAATACAGTCATTGGAAGAAATAGCTAAATATAAGCTTTGTGAGTCATATCCGGCTAGTCTGGATACTGCTAACCCCTGGAAAAAAACAGGTGAGCCCTAGAGCTAGGGAACAGCTCTGCCACACATCAAGTGTGACATCATGATCATAATGTCAACTGACTGCCACATCAAGTATGAAGGACAACACACAGCAAAATATTCTGCCTTAAGGACAATAATGTAAGTCCAGCGTAAGGGTACCTATCGTCATTGTTTCATCCATTCTATGAAATATATTAAAAATTTGCATTTGGAAGACTACTGATAGATAACTTTTATAGTTAAAGATGAAAAATGCCAGGATATTTAAAGGCAAAACACATTTATACAATGCATGTGCACAAATATTTTTCATTTTAGATAAAATTAGAAATCATCTAAAATGGATATATTTCAGTATATCTATTCTAATGGAATAGACATGAATCCACGCACGAATATTATCAAAGCATGAAACTGACTGGGAGGTAGTGGTGCCTGCCTTTAATCCTGGCACTCAGGAGGCCGAGGCAGGCAGATCTCTGTGAATTTGAGGCCAGCCTGGTCTACAAGAGCATTCCAGGACAGACTCCAAAGCTACAGAAAAACCCTGCCTCGAAAAAAACAAACAAACAAACATGAAACTGCCTCTTCAGTTATTGAATTCTCTTTCTACAATAAGGTAAGATTCTTGGTAGTTTTGCACACCTCATAAATGCCTAGTGGCTTACCTTACAATAATCCTTGCTTTCTTCCCTATTTTATATGCTAATTATTACTCTTATCATCATTTTAGGAGTGAGGAATCAGAGACACATAGATATTACATAATAAATTGTTAATTTGAGTCCTCAAAATACTGATTTCAGAGAAGGATATTTTTATCTATCCTGTGAGTCTTTGTTGTAATTGTAACAAAATAGAGGTATAATATAATTCTGTGGGTGAGAATGTCTTGAAAACATCTATCTTCCGGGAGAACTCTTAAGTATGAAGCTATTCTTATAACTAGGGTAGGAAAAAGACAAACTAAATTGGAAATAATATATCAATTTCTTTTCTAGCTGCTGCCACATGACTTATTGACCTCACCTGGTTTGGTGTCCTCGACTTCTGTCCCATCATGCCTTTCCTTTAACACTTCACACGGGACATTGGGTTTGATTTGTTTATCAGTTTCACCTCTCCAGAAGACAGTAAGTTGTAGACCCAAAATGGAGTTTCTTTTGTGAGCAAACGCCCTACACTTAGTTCCATAAGTGCTGTAAAAGTTTATGCCTAAACAGACTCACATTAAAATCACTTTTATAGGTTGTGTATAAAATTCTAAAACCCCAACAAAAGACATTTTCAAGCAGGTATATTTTTATTTTTGCTTCAGTTAAATCCTAATGGTAAACTTAATAAAATATGTTTATAAAATGCTGACTTGGTTTAGTTATATATACTTCCTCTACTTTCAAATATGAGTCAGATACACTGCAACTATTAAGTTCAGTATTTTTATTATACCATCCAACTCATAATAAAAATATCACCTTGCTCAAAATCCTTGGCAATGCAGAAAGCAACTTTCCTTAGTGCTGATAGTCCTACTTACTTTCTTATCTGTGTGTGATTGCTAAAAGTAACCAAGTTAGGAGTATGTCATAGCACATCACTGTCACACACATTACAGCATCCCTTTAGGCATTATTGTGTGACTACTCAGGATCAAACCCAGTGGTCATCTCTATGTCTGTTTCTTGCCTTTGTTAAATAACTATGCCCACTCCTCTATTATTTTGGTTCACATTTCTGGAAGACACTTATAAAAGAAACTAGTTTCATCTTAATGTTATAGGTGTCATAAGCAATGGAGGGTAAGAATAAAGGCATTTCAGCTGTAGTAAATTGCTTATAAAATGATTAAGAAAAATAACAGACACCTAAGAAAGAGTAGAGTCATTCGTGCCAAAGCAGGGCATTAGGATCTTGGTCTTAATACACAGGGAAGACTTTGGCCATTTGGAGACAATGGTTTTTCATTTGTTTTCGTTTGGTTTATGGATACAGGGTTTCTCAGTAGCTATGGAGCCAGCGGCAATGGCATTTATAATCTTACTCCATTCTGCTAATAATATTCCTAGCTGAATTCTGTAGAATGAACTATAAGGGAGGCATGAATTTGGCTCAGAAAACTAATAGTGCACCATTTCTTTTTATTTCTACCTAGCTGTTCTTGTTTCACAGATACACATTAAAATGATGTTTAACATTATGCAAAAAATTAAAGTCAGTGTGAAACACAAAGACTCCAACATAATTTAACACAGCAGTCCATAACTTTCTCAAAAGGGACACACGATTCATAACAATAGAGAAGCTTGGCACAGTGTATTCTGGAACTATGCAGACAGACAAGGTTACACGCAACAGTTAGAAAGTCTAATTTTAATGAATTTGATGTAAAGTACAATGAAACTTATGGTGACTTGTTAGGTGTGAGTATATAACTTAAGAAACTAGAAAACTCAGGATGAGGCTCATTTAGGAATATTTTCTACATAAATTATATATAAGAAATTCATATTGCAAGCTGAAGATGGTCTTGGATTCAGGAACAACGTTGGGGTCAGGATCATAGCTTGTAGACTTATAAAATACAAGACAAAGTAAACAAACTGGAAAAAAACCAAAACAAAGACAGCAAAACTTAAGGGGCCAAAGGCAGGAAATTTTGAAAATGAAAATAAAAATTCCATAATAAATACCACAATACCAAAGGAACAATAGTAGTGTTACCCAAAACATAAAATCATATGATGACTGAAACATTTTTACTGCCTTTGGTAAGAAAACCACTGATATCTTGACAATAGCAGAAATCATACATCATTGGCTTAAAAGGTGAATAAAGACAAGCGAGAAGCAGGCTGTCTATCTGCCCAGAGAATTCTCATTAAGGGAAAAAGCAGCACTGAGTTCCATGGCTAGTAAGAAATACAGTAGCAGAAAGTTTGCTCTAACAAAATGGAATACTCTATATTTCTGTGGAATTCTTTTCCCTTGGAGCTGTCAAGATGATTTCTTTCTCCCCTTATTCAGTCTTCAGGATTCACTTCCTCAGAAAGCACCATCCTCTTCCCTCCACCTCACTCCCTGTGCACGCATACACACACACACACACACACACACACACACACACACACACACACACACACACATACACGAGAGAGAGAGAGAGAGAGAGAGAGAGAGAGAGAGAGAGAAATGAAAGACAGGAGATGATGTCACGGTTGGGAGCAAGACACATTCAAGCCTTTCTCAGAGCCCTAATGAAAGGACCAGAGGGACCTAGTTCTATGTCATGGCCCAAGAGTAGACCAGGCTAGGTCCATTCTGAGGCTAGGGGCTAGGGGCTTGAAGTAGTTAAGAAATATTTTGGTTCCTGAGACCTTAGCTTTTCCACTTGAAGAGGATGGAGTGCCTAGGCTGCTGTCTACTTGCTCTCTGACAACCTTGAAATTTCCTTTCTTCTTTATCTTCTCATTTGACCATCCCGCTTATAACCCTGTCACTGAAAGATTGCGTGCTTCCAGGTCAGTACAGCATTTTAAATGATGAATAAAAAGAGAGAGAGAGAGAGAGAGAGAGAGAGAGAGAGAGAGAGAGAGAGAGAGAAAAGAAGACAATCAAGGGGAAAGAGACTGTCAATTTAAGAGTTGGGGACTTGTAAAGGGTTGCAGAGAACAAGGTAAAAGACAAGTGATAAAATTATATTTAATTTAAAATGTATTTAAAAACAGAAAAATATTATTGGCCTCAAAGAAAGAATAGGTTAAAAAACCCTGCAATATGCAATCTGAAATAATTATACTTTAAAGGTAAAGACAAAAAAAAGTGGAGAAAGTGTATGTTATAAAATCCCTGTGGAGTGGGGTCATGATCACTTCTCACATAAAATGAGTTCCGAAATACTTGATCTATGATGAAGCCAATGATTACAGTTTATTCAATGCACCACTTCCAAAGAAAACATATTTATATGCTTCTCTGTAGCTTTCATCGAGAATTATCAGTTAACTTATTTCAAACACTTTCCTTTTTAATACGTGCAGTTCCTAGGCTGGCTTGTAAAAATAATATTTGCAATAAACAAATAAACACACAAACATATTTCCTTAGAGAAGCTTGATTTGTGACATGCTAGTTGGTACTTTTTTGCCTCTTTGGATTGAATTAATATAAACTTTAGAATTGGTTAATATAATCAAATTTAAGCCTTTTTAAAACATGGTTTTTGGTGACTATGAGCATCAGTGTTTTAGGAATTTAACCAAAACATGATTTTGCAGAGGTCCTAACATATTTATTCTTACCGCCAATGTCTAATTATAAATTATTAAAATTTAACTGATAAACCACAGACCTTGCTCTAATTATTGATAGAAGGATGAAAGAGGAATTTACAGCATTAGTTCCCCACAAAAGATCTACATATTGCCTTTTCAAAAGGCTCAGACCTTTAGAACACAGAGTCAGCTCCCATCTTGTGAATGCCTGTGTACGTTTCTCAACTTCCCTTTAATAAACTGCTATAATGACCTAAATTTATCTAAATTGAAGTGGGTATGAACAAAAGATAAACCTGTAATATTTAGAAAAGACTTTTTCTATAAAATAATTTTTAGAACGTTTCAGTTGGTTTTCTATACAAAAAAAAAATCTATGTTACCCAAGTGACTGAATTTATTCTCTAAGTGGATTAAAACACAGTTAAGATTTTAACATAATATTTCGGTGCTTTTAACTTGAAGTATAAGCCTTGAAACTGGTTTTCAATTTCTAACTTTTATTTGATCCAGATTTATAAATGAGGTACAATCCATTATTTCTACATAATAATACATTTGGCATTCTTTGGACTGGTAAAAATTATTAACTTGAAAAGAAAATAGATTACACAAAGATCTGAGTTGCTGATCAATAGCCTATTCTGCATAATTAATTAATACTTGTTGTAATTTTTGAACCATATTATCATTCATCTCAGTATTATCCGTCTCTTGAGATATCAAATAAGCATAACCCAGAAGGCAGTATGGTCAACCTTCATGTCAACCTCAAAGATAAAATATGTGTGTAGAACCTAACCTTGCTCCTAATGGTCTGATCCCTGTCTTTTGTCATGGATTTCTCTATGCAGTCTCTTCTCTGGGAGGACAGAAGGATGCACTTCAGAAGGTAGAATAGCACTACCGTTCTACATACAGCATCACTGCTAAACAAGGATCCTAGCCTTGCAGTAAAGCACAGGTGAAGCTCCTGAGATTCCCCAAGGACCTCACAGAATCCGTGCTCAATTCCTGCCTCACAACAGTGTGCATTAATTTCTGTCGACTGAAGTCACTGAATTTTGAAAAAATTTGTTACACAGCAAAAAGCAATGAATTTACACAACATAGTGATTTGTCGTAAGTGCTGATACTGGTAAACACTGATTAATAAATCAGCTCTTGTTTTTTTTTTAAAGCACTATTTGTTGAATTTTCACTCAATATTATTTTATAGCATGCAACATCCTTTCTACTGGGAACAAAGAGATCCCTTTGATTTCCAACTTGCTTTTGAATTTTTAGTTCTTAAGCTTATCGTTCACACTTCCCTGTTGAAATCTTGCTTGCATAAAGTTCCTGTTATGCAAGTTTCTCAGCTTCTTAAGAACCTGCCACCATTTCTTTTTAGCTCTCTGAGTTTCTCTCTAGTTGGTGTAGCACACTGTCTTTGTTTTGAATTTATAAGGGGTCCTTTCTATTTTGTATGTGTGCAACCCTAGTGCCTACCTAATGTAGCCATCTGTAACAGAACAGAAACATAACAGATACAGTTGAAAGGCTAAGTGCCTCATAGCACTGGGCATTCAAGGTAACATCACACATTGAACTCTTATTTTGTGTTTAATACTACTGCAAGTACCATATGTTTATGAACTCATTTCTATTCCATAATAGCCATCTGAGAGTTCTACTGTTTGAGTCCAATTTTACATATGAAAAAAATGAGCCGTAGAGAGATGAAATAACCTGAAAGACCAGGTACTGAGCCACCTTTTAATAACACAATATAAAAATTACAGTCATATCCCTTCTATCCAATATGGCTTTTAGCCTCTATAAACTACATCTTTCTTTCTTTAATCTTCTACTTTATGATTTTTTAAGTGTAGAAAATAAAACAACCAGCTACAAAATTAAAAAATGGTGCTTTCTAATGTAGAAGCTCACAACTAGTCAGAGTACACAGAAAAAGTGTCTTTGAATTGCCCAGCCATAAATGGAACATCTATGTCACACTCCTCCTCCAAAGCCTAAGGGAACACTGCAGCAAGATTTCAAAGAGCCAGAGATTGGGAGGACTTGGGCAAAACAGTGTCTTCTGGACATAATAGGACCCCTACACTCAAGATCCCATGACAGCCATGGTTGAAGACTTGCACAAGAACAAGCCAGTCATCACTCTAGCACGGAATGGGGGATGTAAGAAACCAAACAGCCTCACCCTTGCTCCCCTGGATCGTATCTGATCTTTGTAATGTGCATATTCCTTGTCCTAAGAACTTAATACATTACCACCTTCCTTTTTGGAAGCCTAGCGGGATTAACTTACTTAAAGTAATTTAAATTTAAAGTTATCAGTTCCTCGACTGAAATTTTATTCAATTTGTCTTTGTAACATCTGTGTTTCTCATTTACCAAAATTGAAGATATTTGAACACAAGAACTTTTTTATTTTTGCTTACTCCTTTAAGTGTGTGGATGTTTAAACAGACAAGATCTCCTGAGTAAATTGGGAGCCTGGGGTGGGAAGAATGGGTGGAGGGAGGAGAACATGAGAGAACAGGATGGTCAGTCAAGATGGGGGAAGGACAGAGAGGGAGGAGAGCAAGGAAAGACTCAAATCTGGCTACTTCCTGCGGACATGGGGCGGCACGGGGAAGGGGAGAGCCAGGTGTCCACGTTTAGCTAGAGGTGTGGCTGGAAAGGCATCCCATGAACTGTCATCCTGGGGAAGGCAGCCAGATTTGAGTCTACACCCTTTTTCCAAAGAGAGCCTAAGTGTTTGTCATAATTACCATTCCAATTTTCTGTCACCCTTATATCCAAAGAGTCTGGAATGTTAAGTTGGGAACGTAGGTCCTAGTCCCTCACATCTATCCCAGCCCCCAGGTCTGGTCTGGACTTCAAATCCCAGCAGGACCCCTCCCCAGGATACTTAAGTGATCCCCCAAAAGAAGAAAACGTGGTCTCCCTTTCTTCCTTCTGGGGGTCGCGTTTCTGCGGCTTCCCGGTTTCCCCCTCGGGGTCACCCGAGAGCACAGATCTCCCATTAAATCTGGATATTTCTTAATTTGGCTTGTTTTGATTTGGATTGATTGGGAATTTTTGTGTCGTCAGGGAGCTAATATTAAGAAATATTCCTAACATTTAAATTTACACTTCTGTAAAGAAAAGATTTATATTTGTCAACTTGATGAGCTGTAGGACCTTCTGGGAGACAACCATTCAGGCATGACAGTGGGGCATTGTCTTGATTAGGCTAATAGATGTAGTTGAATCCTCCCATTGTGGGTGGCACCATTCTCTGACCAGGACCTCAAATGTGTAAATGGATAAAGGGAACTGATCAACAGCTTTCTCTGCTCAGTGCTTAGTGAGTGCGTGCAAAGTTACCCACGGCTTCAAAATCCTGCTGTTTTGGGTTTTTCCACCATGATGGACTATACCCTGAAATTGTGAGCCCAAATAAACCCTTTCTCCACAAAATTGTTTCTATCAGGATGCATAATCACAGCAGCAGGAACAGACTAAGACACATATTTAAAATATGCAAATAGAACCAAAGATGAGAATGAGACAAATTTCCTAAGGATCTCTGAGGTTAAATCACATCATCTATTCTGAGGCTTGGAGAAGTGTTCAGCACAGACAGCATAACAATAGCATTTATTCTATAACAGCTCTTTTTGCAGACTCCCTGTGTTAGAAAGATGAAAATATAAAACTGGCAAACAAACTGTGCCCTTTTTGTAAGATTATGTGATCCTCCTCTCTCACATTTTAGATAGTAGCTATAATCCATGCTGTATAGGGACGAAGTTAAGCCAGGAATGTAGATCATGCAAGGATGTCTCTTCAAGGGAAGGGATCTGGGTGTGTGGTTTCCATCCAGAAGGCTGGGGTGGATGTTGTTAATGGCCTGCTGACCTTTACTGTCTCCCAGAATGTTTATCCAGACTCTCCCTCTGTACACCTTTATCTTTGTTTCTCAGTCAACAGAACCCATCCATCCTTAGGAATATGTCACATCTACTTTATAGCCTGCTGGCCTCTATGATATCTCGGTCAAAGATCACACTATTTTTTCAAATTTCTAGGGAATATGCCCAGTCCTGTATGTAATTTGCAAAGGGCCCTTAAAACAACATATATAAAGCTTTTCTGTACAACTTAAATAGTATATTTCAATGTAATTTCAATATTTAAATCTATTACTTTTATGATCTGAACCATTCAGTGTAGGAAAAAAAAATCCTTGGAAAAAATTGATCTCCGAATATTCTGTGGTACAACCTGCTGAAAATTTCTGAGACATAATGTATAAATGTGACCTTAGGAGGAATTTTCTCTGAAAAGAAATTATTTTCTATCATAAGAAATAATATAGAAAGTGAAAAAAATACCAAGTATAGTCACAAAGATAAAAATTCAGAGAAAAGAGACAGAGCAGATTCTTAGGACTCCCATGTGTCAGTGCAGACCTCTATGGGTGGCCAGGGCCAGAGCCACAGGGCGTTTGGACAGGTGTATATCAAGTGGTCCTCAGAGATGACCCTAGAAAGATCAGTGAGCAGCAGGAATAGACACAACACAGGAAAGAAAAAACATGTCTATTTTAGTTGTCTGATTTGTTTTTTTTTTCAGTTTCAACATCATCTCTGTTTCTCTACAAAACTTGATTTATATATATTGTTACTCATTTGTGACCAAAAAAAGGCCACCATAAACAATTTGGACTGCCTTTAAGGAAAACTGAAAAAAGTCTGTAGTGCTCAGGAAAGAATGACTTGTTCAAAAGAGATTAAAAATGTGGTCCCAATCACACTTTCTTCATAGAGTTAATGTCTTGTCCTCCTCTAATCCTGTCTCTATCAGTCTAAATTCTTGTCTTGGAAATTAATAAAACTAAGCTAATCACAGATAGAGCTTATGGAACCAAGTGACTAATTATCTTAGGAAGTATGCTTGAAAATTACCTAAGGTTTAATGGATACTAAAAGGATCCCCACGATTCCACTAATTGATTTCTAATTAATTACATCACATTCTGTCTTCTTCCTAGGGTAAAAGTAATCTCAAAGGAAGTTATTGTTTCAAAAATATTTTTAATAATGAAGGAACATTTATTTTTAAAAGGATAAAGGATTTCATTCTTTTGGAGTTTCTTCTATTAATCCACTGTATGTCTGAACATAGAATATGAAAGAATAAATTCTCTTTTCTGGGTCAATGTCCTTCCAAAGTTATTGAGTTCTAAATGCCAAACCAAAATAGTTCACCATAGACTCAATGAAAATGTTCTGTACTAAAGGATGTTCTGACTGATAGTAAATTTAATAAAGTTTAAAAATGTCAAGTTGTTTTAATTCTAAGTCTGCATTTCCTAGAGTATAATGTGTTAAAAAATTTAATATCATAAGACCATTCTTCGTCTGGTTTGGGAGTTTTAGCATTATAAACTTCACAAAACAATCAAAATCAAGACTGCATATTCCTCTAGAGATTGGAACAATTTATCTAAATTACAAATTTATAGAAAGCTATTTCATAATATGAGGTTCAGAGTTTCCCAAATAAGTACCTTCTTATGATGTCAGAAAACCAAAATTCTAAGAATCCAAGCTAAAACTACCTTGGTGTAAAAATAAAGTTAAAACCCAACAAAACAGCAATACATTAGCTAAGCACTGTTTGTTTGTGTCTGTTATTTTTCTGTTGCTGTGAAAATATCTCACAACCATGGGGATCTTAAAGAAGTGAGAGTTTATGTGAAGAATTGTGGAAATTTTGGTTTATCACACAAGTTTTGTGACCATAAAATGGATGGAAATAAATTTAAAATCAGTCATATAAAGACGATATGAAATGTTTCTGTCAGAATTCACCTGTGCTGCGTGATCTGACTCTTCTGCATCCCTGACTATGAGTGCATGCTCAACTCCGATGACAAATAACATGAACAGATTAGCTCAGATCTGAGATTATTGTACGGAATGAATCACAGTACTTTCAACAGGCACATACAAATTTTCTGCTCTTGAAATTTAAAAAAAAAATGGTTTAATTACTGAAAACTAGAACTCTATTCTTACTATCATTTCTCAGCCTGCACTAAGTTAATATATCTTTGGATTGTATTGTTGACTGAGGTTTTCTGTTCAGTCTGGTCCTACATTCATTAAGTCTCAAAGAAATCACACAGAGGTCTACATTAGTAATAAACTGATTGGCTCATTAGTTCAGGCTTCTTATTGGCTAATTCTTATAACTTATATTAGCCCATAATTCTTGTCTGAGTTTTAGCCTCGTGGCTTGGTACCTTTTTTGGCAAGGCAATCACATCTTGTTTCCTCTGAGGCTGGGTCACAACTGCAGACTGT
This sequence comes from Myodes glareolus, assembly GCF_982192425.1. Taxonomy (NCBI): domain Eukaryota; kingdom Metazoa; phylum Chordata; class Mammalia; order Rodentia; family Cricetidae; genus Myodes; species Myodes glareolus. The sequence goes on along the minus strand of NC_142042.1, from coordinate 23,805,057 downwards.
GCTTCCCTCTTCCCAGCATTCTCATTGTCCCACCTCTACTTTGTGCCTGGTCACCCCGCCTAAACTTCCTGCCTGGCTACTGGCCAATCAGCATTTATTTAAAATATAAGTGACAGACCATTGTCCCACAGCATTCCCACCCCTTTAAAAAAATAAAAACAAAAACTCTGAATCTAATATCCATTGTTTAGAATTTCTCCTGACCATTAGCCAAAACAACTTGTAACCAACATTCTAAACAAAGGAAAATATCTACAGTCCATTTTTGGGAATGTGGGCATAGTTTTCCAGGCTTCTTCCAGCTTGTTGGGGGCACTGATAATCTTATAGGGACCTAAAGAAAATTTAGAATTATGATTAAGCCATGACTGGAGTATCCTGTGAGGCTTGATCATCTCAGACAGCAGTCTTGAATCTGCTCTGGATGTAGTGAAAGACCCCAGCCCTAGTCTCCATCTTAAGATGTTTTGATCAAACTGGCCAGGGCAAAACAGGATATCTGTGGGCGGCAGAAGCAGTCTTGAGAAAAACACCCTGTCCTTTGTGTATCGAAACCCAAGGAGGCAGAAACTGGCTGAAACTAGCTTAACTTAGACTTGTTTTTATAGACTTGTTTTTGTCCTGATGTTGAGCCACCCTATATGTTAATTTTATTTGAGTTGACCAATGATGTTGCTGTTGCTATGCTTCCCCGTTGTGTAACCCTGAGATCCTATAAATACTGGCTGAAAAAATACAAGGGGGGCTCAGTCTCACTGGAGTACTGAGTTGCCCATTGGCGCCTTCAACAATAAAGAATCCTCTTGCTGTTTGCATCCATTGGCGTGGCTTATTGAGTCTGGGGGATCCTTCCTGAACCCTAGAAATTAGGGTCTTTCTGTAGAACTCAGACATTTTGCCATCTGTTCCTACCAGAGATTTCTCAGGTGGTCTTCCTTGATCAAACCTGATTTTTCTTAACTCAGAATGAATCCACAAAAGCAAAACCTCTTCTCCAAAGTAATATACCTTTTGACTTCAATTTTGATGTCAAGGTATTTTCAAAATACCTATCTTGGATTAATTCAGCAATATCTATAAATAAATATCTTTTGGCAGCTGTTGCTCCTTCCTCAGCATTCAATCAATTCAAAGAGATCATAATATATCCAAACTTTCTGTGTATTTTTCATCTTTTGTGGCTTTATTTTGACCTCCATTTCTTTGATTTTTATTTTATAATTTTCTTACTTTTTGAGTCAGGGTTTCTCTGTGGATCTTTGTCCTGGAAAACACTCTGTAGACCAGGCTGTCATTGAGCTCACAGAGATCAGCCTGCCTCTGCCTCCCAAGTGCTGGGATTAAAGGTGTGTGCCACCACACCCAACTACTCTCTTTTTTTATTTTAAAAACTTTATCCTTTTTTCTTTTTTTCCCAAGCCTACATATATTTTTTAACACATTGTAAACCACTTAGAGGTTTTCTTCATTTGAATCTATCTTTACCATATATCTCTCTTTTTCTGACCAAATGCTAAGTCATTTGGCTAGGATTAAAGCCATGGCTTTGATGGCTGGATCTAACCCATTCCTTAGCTTTCTGTGATTTCAGCCTCATGGTGGAGGTACCTGCTGGAGTCATGTTTATTGCCATAACTCTATGGCATTTCAAGGTCCGTGTTGCCACCAAAGCATGCTGTAGGCTATACATCAATGCCATTTAAGTGTTTTTTGGCAGAGTCTCTTAAAAGGGCTGTAAAATTTTTACAACTAAAGCTGAGTCAGGAAGCCTCTTTAAAATAAGAGCGCTTGCCACTAGCAAGCAGAGCTTACCTGAAAAAGTGCTGCTATCAATAAGCTGTGCTTAACTCTATTATTTTATGTCTAGAGTTACTTCCCAAGCTCTCTCAGGTTTTATGTGGATGCAGTTGTCAACACATTGGGTGTCGTTCTGTTGACTGAGGTTTTTTGTTTAGTCTAGTCTGGCATCTATTAAGTCCCAAAGAAATCACACAGAGGTCTACATTAGTTATAAACTGATTGGCCCATCAGCTTGGGCTTCTTATTAGCTAATTCCTATAACTTATACTAGCCCATAATTCTTGTCTGAGTTAGCCTCGTGGCTTGGTACCTTTTTTGGCGAGGCAGTCACATCTTGTTTCCTCTGAGGCTGGGTCACAACTGTGAACTGCAATTTCCTCTTCCCGGAATTGTCATTGCCCTACCTCTACTTGTTGCCTGATCATCTCACCTATACTTCCTGCCTGGCTACTTGCCAATCAGCATTTATTTAAAATATAAGTGACAGGGTACAGACCATTGTCCCACATCATTGTATCATGGCATAATGTTTTGTTTTAAAAAATGTTATTTTAATTTTTGACTTGAGTTTTATAAAAATTGTTCAATGAGTTTTGTCTTGGATTAAGACAGAATTTCCAAAAATTTCTAACATAGCCCTAAACAGACTTCTACTCTTTTGTGCTATAGTTTATGCAAAGGTGTATTCTCAGTATTAGTGATTATAAAGTTAAAATGTCACAACTAGAAAACTGATTCTAATGCAAAACTATGCAATAATGAAGATCTGAGTTTTACTCCTCACCCATGTAAAAAGTTTTGTATGGTGGTCTGCACCTGTAATCTTAGAACTGGAGACATGAGGGCAGAGGCAGCCCTGGAATTCACTGGCTAGCAAGTCCTCCTCAGTCAGTGAGCTTCTAGTTCAGTGAGAAACCATGACTCAAACTTTCTAAATATGCTCTGGATAAGGGCAGCATAAATAGGCATGCTAACATGAATAGGGGAAAGCTCGGGAGCTCTCAACCCTACATGAAAAGTTAAAAGTAACTAAAAAATGCTGAAAGTGGGAGAAATAGTCTTCTCCAAGGAAGTAAATACCAATTGGTTATCCAATTCTGAGTCATCAGCCTTGGAAGCATACATATAAGAAATACTATACATACTGAGGAAGTTATATTTAATATGTATTATGCACATGCATATGTATGTTCAACAACAATCAAAGTAAAAATAGGTCATGGATTTGAAAGAGAGAAAGGAGTATATTGGAAGGTTTGGAATGAGGAAACTAAATGGAGATACAATTATATTTAATATCAAAACTAAAAAGAAAATATAAAGCATAGAAGAACACCCAACATTGACCTCTAGGCTCCACATATAGGCACACACATGAACATATATGTACATACCATACAAAAAAGAATAAATAAATAATATCAACTTTTGAAATTGTTTTAGATGCTCTAAATAATAAATAAATAATAAAATATAATAATATCAAAGATCCAGCCACAGTTCAATTGTTTATATGAAAAGAATTGAGCACAGCATATCAGTGTACATATTTGTTTTTGCCTTCAAAAACTGATAAAATTGTATGTATATCAAAATATCTGTCAACTTATGTTGACAAAACTAATGGCAAACCTCTACCTTTATAGAATTTATAATCTTACTGTGACAAAACTAGCTAATATACCCATTCTTTTAGAGACTACAGTGAAGTGTGTTATATGCATTTTCTCAATGTAATCTTTCAGTGATGGGAAATTATCATCATCTGTTTTTAAAAAACATATTTATTTTGTGTATGAGAGTGTTTTGCTAGCATGTATATAAGTATACCACATACATGTAGTGCCCAAGAAGGCCAGAGGTTGGTAGTAGAGCCCTTGGAACTGAAGTTAATATTGTCAGCCGCCATGTGCCAGGTGGGTGATGAGCACTGAACCCTGGTCCTCTACCCCAGTAAGCAGTTTGTGGTCTTATCCACTAAGCCATTTCTCCAGCCCAAGTAACCTGTTTTATGAATGACAACGTCAATAGGTGGAGTGTGCAAGTGGTAAGTCTTACTTTTGATTGAAATGTGCCACATTGTAATGGGGCAACATTATTTTTATGAGTAAGATACATATAACTAAATCTTACATAATATAAACTTATCACTGTTAGTGGTAGTGGTGTGGGTAGTATATTTTGATTTAAGCTTACTAAACTAGAACTCCATACTGCCTGAATTTTATACCTTTCAGCTACATGAGCCTCATCATTTTCTTTAAAAAAGAAAATTCGTAGTGCCTTCATAATTTTGCACATAAAAATTCAGACAATGCAACTCTAATGAAAACTATGCTGTAGATAAGTAGGGGCCATTCCTACGGAGTTAGAGAATCTCCTCTGTGTTTAACACACTGCCTGTCAAAGAGCTGCCCCTCTGAATATATGTCTCAAATTCCATCGTTATTATTCTACATTAGAACATTCTCATAATATTCTTCTTTGCATCTGCTTTGAATTCTGTCTCTAAAAGTCACTCAGTTTACTCCTAAGAGAAAAATATTTTCAGGATTCAGTAATGAATCATAACTGAAAAAACAAATTGCAGAAATCATGTACTAATATGTGATTCATGATGCTCTCTATTGCTTCTACTTAAAGTTTTTATTTATCTATGATTCTTTTTTAAATGTCACAAAGTTCCCCTGTGAGAGCATATTTGACTTACTAAGAATTTATGGGTACATTTAAAATAATAAAAATACATGTCATTTGTGATAATGAATCATAAGTCAATGAACATATTTTTATACTTACTTCCTCCCATATTTATTTGGCTGCAATACAAGGTAACTGGTAAGAAATTATGAGATGCTTTCTTCCATTTTTTTTCTTCTCCAGGACTAGAAAAACTAAAATCTTTTTTTAGTCTTTTGTCAAATTTAATAGGTTGTGTATACAGCGTAGTAAGGTACAAAGAAGAATTCCAGTAGGAAGGCCATTCATTTTTACAATGAAAATATACATATTGGAAGCAATCTAGGCTTGATGGCATTTTTTCTCATTACGTAAGAATGGAGCATCTCTACAGACACAGCCCCATCAGAGCATAGACCACAGAATGGCAGGGCATGGAGCAGAAAGCTTCCTGTTGTAAGAAAGAGACAAATGCACCTTGGAAGCTATTCCAATGTTTTTGAAGCTATAATTTCAAGTCTTTCTGTTACTGACAGCTATATTACTAACACATTCACCATATCTGAAGAGTTTTCATAATATTTAGAATTTTAAAGTCCTACTCTATGTTTTGCCTCTCTGCTGTGGATGTTGAAAAAAGGAAATCCTTAAACAGCATGGACTAATATGAGCAGTGTCTTCTGTCAAGTTACTTATTCTTAAAAGATTTGTTATTTATTTAATGTGTATAAGTATTTGCCTGCAGGTATGTTTGTACTGCACTACATACATGCAGTACCCATGGCAACCAGAAGAGGATGTCAGATGCCTGAGAAGAGAGTTAAGAGGCAGTTGAGAGTCTACAAGTAGACAGTGGAAACCCAACCCATTTCTTCTGCTCGAGCAGCAAGCACTTTCAACCATTGAACCATCTCTCCAGACCCCAAATAATGCTCTCGTTCTACACTCAATCATAAATTTTAAGATGAAGGACTTATATACTGATGAATACCTAAAAATGTAAGTAAAACAAGAAGCAGCTAGACCTTTTAGGAAATAAAACACACATAAGTAATAGATACCTGAGAATTATAGAAAATAAAAAAATAGTAGAGAAAGCATTTCAGTAGAGAAGATGGAAGATTAAGATACCTTGTGGTCAGAGACAAATGGATAAAACAAATGGACATTAAAAACTAGCCGCATTCAATTATCCTGCCCTGGTCAGAAGACAAATAAAACAATATTTCAGTTGCTTAAAAAGAAAGAACATGAGTCCCTCCTTTTTTTTTACTAAGTCATACTATATACTCCAAGATTATCTGAAGCTGATTTGCAATCCTATCGTTGGTGGTGGTGATGACACACACCACCCAAGTGTGGAGATTAAAGGTGGTGTGTGTCATCACACCTGTAGTAAAATAACACAAACCTTCAAAGCTCTAAAATTTGTTTGGCTGTACTTTTCTGCAGTTAATCAATACCAACAAGTCATCCCTGAAAACATACATGCAAGTAACATCCTACAGACTGAGCAAGGTTTTTATATTTAGAAATATATATCTATAGCTATACATGTATGCATACAACAATAATTAGTGAAAAAAAAAGAGTCCATGAATTTGAAAGAGAACAAGAAATATACAGGAGAGTTTGGAGGCAGGAAAGGGAAGGGAGAAATGCAATTATGTCGAAAATTTAAAACAATACATTTTATAAGTCACTTTTAAAGGGACAAAATTAATAACACCTTCACAATTTTCATTACTTTTGCAATTTACTAGAAAACACCTGGGCAAATTTTCAAATACATGAGATCCTGCCCCCAAAATAAATAATAATAATAATAAATTGATTAAATAAGATGATGGCAAATACTATATGGAAAAACAAAAAGAAGTAATATTACAAAGAATGGCATTTTATACTTATGGTTTAAGCATAAAAAAATCACAACAAAATTATACCAATATATAAACTACAGGGCAAAAATTCCTAAACATTTGGAATTTTCCATCATGTAACTTTTTCCTTTTATTTTTAATTTTTTGAGGTAAATCGATTAGATTATTGTACTGTTACATATATATTGACTTATCACACTGTATTCCACAGACATATACCCTTGTTACATGTTAATTAAATTAGGAAAAAAATACAGATGAAAAAATGAGCATATAAGAGATAGTCCACATTATATGGTGCTATTCTTCACTTACTAAAAGTAAAAAATATAACATCAGCAACACCAAATCTTGATAACAAAGTGTCACAACATAAGAGCTCATCCGCTGCTAGTGAGAAGGAGAAATGGCTCAGAAGCTCTAAAAGACAGTGTAACGGTTTCTCCCAAAACTAAACAGTCTTTGCTGAATGTGCAACTCAGCAACACAAACTCATTGAATTTACCACCAAAGAACCTTGGAAATACATTTACACAAAAAAATATCTACATACCGTCTACGAGTTTTATGTATCTTATCTATAATAGGTGAGTATATGTTGATGCAAGTATATGAACACATGTGGTGTGAGAGATTTTTCCCTGAGAGACACAGAACACATTGTCAAATGGGAACCTATCTTAGACAAAAGTAACAATTGTGTTGAAGTCCACCTTACAGAATCAATTCGATTTTTCTAATCCTTTAGGAAATTTTATTTTTAAGATGAAAATATAATTGCATCATTTCTCCATTCTCTTTCCTCTCTCCAAGCCCTCCTCCACACTCTTTCTTTCTCTCTTATAAAATTAAACAAATATGACTGTATTCTTAAACATAGCATTCTCCATCTGTATAACGTTGTGTGCATATTTTCAGGGCTGACCATTTGCCACTGGAGAATCAGCTGCTGTGCTCTTCCCTGGAGATGAATCACCTCCCACTCTCAGCAACCCTTCGTGTAGGACTGACTTCCCTTGAATTTCCTCTTGTCCTCCAACATGTCTATTGATGTCATTCTTGTTCAGTCATTTTGGTGAAACTTCACGGACGTAGTTTCCGACTTTACTAGGCGACACCACTTCACAGAAAATTTTCTGATTGACCCATAAGTTTCTGTCCCCTCATCCACAACATCCCCTATGCATAAGGCATGATAGTATTTTATAGACGCATCCTTTGAAACTGGACTCCAGATCTCTGCAATTTGATTGGTTGTGCTTTTCTGTGATGGTCTCTGTCTGTTACAAAGAAAAGTTTCCTTGGATTACACTTATCTGTGGGAATAAGGACAAATGTTCAGATTGTTTTTAATGGGGTTGCTAACAACAGGAGCTAAGATAGCTGTGATGGCCAAAAGACAGCTGCACCGCTGAAAAATCCCTCCCCAAAGACTGGAAAGAACTCCTGGGGCTATTTGTACAAATGTCCACAGTTAAACAGGTCCGAGACTCTCATCTTGGCAGCTCACTGGTCAGAGCCTACTGGCTCAGAAGTCTTTTTTGTCTGCTCCTGTAATTTTTCTAGTTTATTTTTTGTTGTTGTTATTGTTGTTGCTATTATTATTGGTGTTTGTCAACTAGACACAAGAGAGAACTTAGAAGAGGAATGTCAACTCAGAAAATGTCTCCATCAGATTGTCTATAGACAAATCCATGGACATTTCCTTGATTGCTAATTGACAGAAAGAGGCCCTGCCATGGTTGCTTGTGTTACCACTGGCCAAGTCGTCCAGGTAGTACAAGAAACTCAGCTGAATAAGCCAGGGGAAGCAAGCCAATAATAGTGATCCTCTATTTATTGCCTTTGTTTCAGTTCTTGCCTTCAATTCTCTGAATTCCCTTTATGATAACTTCAACTGTAAGCTAAAACAAACTCTTTTCTCTCCCAATTTGTTTTTGGTCATGCTGTTACACTAAAGCACTGGAGAAACAAGACAATAATCCTTGGGAGGTGTACTTGGAAATCTTGCAACTTTTAGCTTTCCAGACATACATCTTGTGTTTTGCTTCCTGTGTCTATTGGAAGTCCCTGTTCTTCCTCTTATGGGCAATGTAAACAAAATGCACTGTTGCAGGATAGTTAATTACACTGTGACTCCCCAAGACTGTGTTAATAAAGTTAATCTTGAATCAGACAGTATAATCAACAACTAGCTGACCAGAATTAGCCATAGAGAAGCCAGGATACGGATAGACAAGATGCACAGGAAGGAATAGGGAGGGACTTAGAGACTGTAAACACTCCATCTGGGAAGTGTGCAGAGGACAGTTGATTACTCCTCCACTGTTTCTTTAATTATCAGGTTTTTACCCCAATATTTCACTTCTGACTATTTATTAGTAAATAAAGTGATAGAGACTTAGTTAAAACTTACATAACACGACTGTGGCAGAGCCAGAGCATGGGACTGGAAGTTCCTCCAGGTCATAGCCTGATGGTCAGGCAGGGTATTGATTTTAAGCAGTGGGATCACAGACGGTAGTTAAAATATGAGTAGATTTGTGTGCAACCTCTAAGCTGACAAAAATTCAATAATATACCTATTTTCTATCAAAGGGTTAAATAAAACAAAAATTTCATTAACAATTGTAAAGAAACTCTTGGGAGAAGCTCAATGTGATAATCTACATTGCTGGGGAAGTTGTACTTCAAAATAAAGACAAAAGGTTATCCCTTTTGAGAGAATGATCAGGACAGAAGTTAGAAAATGATTAGACAATTTAGGGCAGGAACTCAGAGTCACAGGGTCAAAAACGTTCTTGGTTCTCCTGCTGGGAATTCAAAAAGGATTCTCTGGCTTTTCATCTCCTTTCTCCTCATTTCTGCATGAAAGCTGTATGAAGGTCTGATGGAGACTCCGGTTCAGACACTGACCTCTTCTAATGAAAAGCTTTGGAATTGGAGTTATATATTCTCATAGTTAAGTGTATTGTGCCTATTCCCAGTTCCAGGCTATCTCCTAAATGACCTGTCGGAGAATGTTAGTAGTAGTTAGAATATAGTTGCAGAGGCCATTGAGAATGAATATCGGAACTCTGCTGAGGTCCACTAAGGGAAGGTTATTTCGTCTTGGTCAAAATAATGAAATCTATGTGGCCCTGGTAGGAACATGACATTCTGATCCGTGCAAAGATTGTACACCATCATCTCTTTTCTTAGAGTTAATCCAACTGGGCCTGTCAATTAAGAAACCATCACTCAAAAAGGCTGCCCTTCTAAGGGTGTGGAGGAAAAATTATCCCCTTAATAAGATAATGTGCTTTTCCTTCCTGAAAAAAAAAAAAAAAAAAAAAAACACCATTGTCGGTCCACACTGACATCCTGCTTTGTTAAGTCATCTGCTTTTCTGTATCCTAGATCAGAAAAGAGTAACTTTTCATTTTTTTCTTTCCTTCAGATTCTAGCCAAAACCTAAGCGTATTTGTGGTGACACTCTGAATTTTTCCACTCTTTCTCCAATGGGTGATTGCTATCTTTAGCTGCTCATTGTGACTGCCTACCACAAAAGTCGCTGCTTTCTCTCTTCCTCCTCTACATAACCCTCCTCCTGTTCCCTTCTCTCAACTTTGATAAAGTTTCTAAGCTTCCTAATAAGCACATTAAAAAAAATATTTTGCTAACAAGGCTAAGAACACAAAGAGGGAGTCTTCATTTCCTTGGATATAGGAATATAATTATCTCCTAATAAGAGCTTTTGAAGTATTCGTATTGGTTATTTAGTGTAACTATAAAGTACATAAAAATTCAATACTACTGATAATCTTGGCTGATTTGGGGTTTTCTGACTTTCGCCTGACATAATTTTTCACTTTAAGAACAATGCCCTAAAGTTTGAGATGTGTGCTACTCTATATTAAAGAATTCATTAACAAGCCTTTAAAAACTGGATTTCATTAGCACAAATTCACACACAGAGACATGATTGTGTATTTTTCTCTTTAGATACATTTATATTAAAAGTAATGAATTACCTTTCTGGAATAAATTTCACTTATTAACATTCATTTATATTGGGCTGTGTTGTAAGATACTTTTGAGGATTTTCATACCAGTATTTCTATAGAGACTGAGCTGCAATCTTCCTTGAACTATTACTGTCAGTCTTCTGTAAGAATATTTCTTATATAAAATAATGTGAATGATTGTCAGCTTTTTCTTTGTTTTATCAACATTTAATTCCTCCTCTTTTGCTCTCATTTCTTATTGGTTTCGTAGAAATATTTAGGGAAGCATTCTGGGGAAAGCTGACTTTAGGAAAGAGAGAAACAATTGGAAATCTAACAATTTTATTTACATTTTAAATTTTAAAGTAGTTGGTAATTGACTTGTTCATTTTTTAAGGCAATGTATAGTCACTTTAAAGGACTTACATTTTATGCTTTTCTCTATCGAAGTTAATGTTTGTCTCAATAGAAAAATTATATTTTTTGGCACATTCTCTTGGGTCATTATTCTACCACTAAGCACTCACACACACTTCCCACAAACTGCACAGTACCCCACAAGCTCCAGAGATGTGCACTGTGGTCTCCTGTTTTTCAACAGCCACATCCACATCCACAATATGCATAATGGCATTTTCTGCCTTGTTTCTAATATATCCATCTGTTTGGGGCTAGAGTGCACAGCACTCATCAGATTCTCTTTGGAACTTGTGGCTCAAGAAAATTATGTGTTACAGACTTCAGTGCAGGTTTACCCTTTCCCTCTGTACTGTGAGTGCTGAGCTGTGAAACAAAGCCCCCTCTGACGTGGCGTTCTTCTCCGCACCGTTCTTTCAGCCCTCAGTGACTTTCTATTGTTCTCTTCCCTTATGTTCAACACAGACAGATAGTGATTTGGTCCACCCATTCCTTTTTCTAGGTCCTGGCATTTAACACACAGCTTTCTTTCTAGAAGAAACCACTCCCTCTATAAAGTCATAGCTTCACATGTCATGTGTCTGTTATCCTTCAATACATTGCTTTCTATTCCTTGTTCTAATTAATACTAGCCATGCTCTCGAGATCAAAATTTTAGGAAGAAATTTCAGTTATAATCCTAGTTTAAAATCCTTTCTTTCTGTTTCTAAAGAATCTTCTCATATCTTAAAATAGTACATATCCCTTGATAAAACCAAATGTTGATTCATATTAATTTTGTCTGTCAACATATTAGTCACTTGTATTGCTGCTCTGACCAACTTCCTGAGCCAAACAAGTTAAGGGAAGGGAGAATTAATTTAGTTCGCAGTTTCAGAGAGCCCCCAGCACTTGAGGAAGCATCTCAGTGGTAAGGCTATATGACTGGAGTTTCTTTGTCTCACAGGGGATAAGAAACAAAAAAACAAAGAAGGAAATGGAGACTAGGTATAAATAAACAGCTAAGTTCCTTAGGATCTACTTCCCCCAATTACATTCTACCTCCTAAAATTTCAACAAACTTACATATAAGCCAAGCATTAACAAGTAAGCCCATGAAAAATATTTCATATGTAAACCATAATATATATAATAAGCTCCTCAAGGAGTAAGAAGACATTATTCTTAAAGATATATAAATTATTATGGGAAAAATATATCTGCATATATATGATCATAATTTCAGTTAAAAATCAAGAATCCTGGATTACTGAAACACCATAACTTTTAGTTATTTTTCTATTTTTGTGAAAATACCATGACCAAAGCAACTTGTAGAAGAAAAGATTTATTGGGGCTTACAGTTTAAGGGGGTAATTCCATGACCATCATGGCAGAGAGCAAGGTAGCTGGCAGACAGGCATGGTACAGGAGCAGCAGATGAGAGCTTCTATTTGTCCCACAAGCAGGATGGGGAGGTGGGCAAACTGGGAATGGCATAGAATGTGCTTTTGAGATTTCAAAGCCCACTCCCCGTCACACACTTCCTCTAACAAGGCCACGCTCCTAATCCTTTCAAAACAGTTCCATCAGCTGGGGACCAAGTACTCAAATACACAAGCCTATGGACCATTTCCATTCAAACTGCCACACTGTACAAGGAGGTGAATATTAATACTTCTATCTTGTAGGGATACATAATGAAGAAATACACAAATTTTCAACGGGTAAAAGTAAAAACTTGGTCAAAAAGTATTTTAAAAGAATTTTTAAAAGCTTCTCTAAAGTGTTTATATTTAGAAACAGTAGAAAGAATCTATAATTTTAACAAGGGATTTGTTATATAGGCTGGATAATCACGCCATGGTCATCACTGTAGGTGGAAGCAATAGTCCTGGATGCCTCTTGTTAATGACAATTGCCGACTGTGCACCACTCAAGAAGACTCAAGCATGTAAATAGTTGTCAGCCTCCTGCTTTCCCTCCACTATTGCACCTGAGCTCCCAGACTCTTGAACAGCACTGTACATGTCTGAATACCCAGACTATTGTACAGCACTATACATGTTACATCTGAGCTCCCAGACTCTTGAATAGCACTGCATGTTAAGGGAGTGTTTTCCCTTAGTTGCATGATCTACACGTTAGTCGTCTCTGAGCACTTCTCACAAACAGTAGTAATGAGCTTTTTCCATCCATTCAAGGTGATAACCAAGATTAACAATCATCATGTGAACTATTTTATATACATTATGAAATTATTATTTTTCCTAACCATTTTATGACACGTATCTTGTCACTTTTCTTTCATCTGAATTTGTATGGTCCATATTAACTGATAATTTTTATTTCTTCAGGCATTATCTTTTTTAATATTTTAATGTTCATCTAACTTTTTTATTTAAAAAAAGTTGTGCATTGGTGTGAAGTATCTGATCCCCTGGAACTGGATCTTCAGACAGTTGTGAGCTGCCATGTGGGTGCTGGGAATTGAACCCAGGTCCTCTGGAAGAGCAGTCAGTGCTCTTAACCACTGAGCCATCTCTCCAGCCCTTCAGGCATTATCTTAATCACTTTTCCATCTATTTAGTACTCTTGATATACAATTTATGTTTATTACTAACTTATACTTTAATCAATTCTTCTAAAAATAAATTTATTAATGACATTGCTTCTCTACTTCTGAAAACTCTCCAAGTGTTCTCTCCTTTAATAGAAGAGAAAGGCTGTGGTGATTGTTGCCTGCTTCTGGGAATTAGTGAGACACAAGAATAAATTCTGAGTCCCTGTATATTGGTAGCTGTATGTGAGGTGTATGATAGACTTCACATTTTAAGAGGCTAGATCTCAAGTTAAGAGTTCTTATCATACACAAACACACACATGGAGGAATATAAGGAAGCTTTAGGAGCTTGGGAATACATCTATTACCTTGTTTGGGACTATAGAATTACACAAAGCTAAGTTAACCTCACCTTCCAAAGACTTAAAACACCAAGTACTTATACAAGTTTCATTAAATCCAAGCTAAATAAAATCCTTGCAGTAAAATATAAACTGAAACTTTTCATGCATCAAAGCGCCTATCTAACAGGATAATTACAAAATTCACTAAAAACGGTTAACCCATCTTATGAAGTACCTTTTAGAAATGACTTCTGTCTTTATAAATTAAAAGTAGATGATGAAGGTATTTTGGGCTTTAGGTACAATTCCGATATTTTCAGTTGTGAATAAATATTCTAACTCTAAAAATATCCTGTTTTGCCTGGCATAGTGGTTCGTGTCTTTATTTCCAGCACTTGGAAGGCAGAGGAAGGTTATCTCTAGGTGTTTGAGGTCAGTCTGTTCTACATAGTGAGTTGCAGTCCTGCCAAGGCTGCATGGTGAGATCCTATGTAGTGGTTTGAATGAGAATACCCCATAGGTTCATCTATTTGAATGGTTTGTTCAGTTGATGGAAATGTTTGGAAAGGATTAGGAGGTGTGACCTTGTTGGAGAAGGTATGTCACTGATGGTGATCTTTGAGGTTTAAGAAGCTGTTGCCATTACATTTCCAGTTAGCTCTCTCTTCCTCTCATGCTCCTGCTTTCTCTCTTCCTCTCCTCTCTTTTCCTCCACTCTCCTATTCTCTCCTCCCCTCTCCTCTACTCTCCTCCACTCTCCTCTACTCTCCTATTCTCTCCTGCTGCTTGAAGATCAAATGAAGGCTCTCGGCTACTGCTGCAGCACCATGCCTGCCTGCCTCTATGCTTCTGGCCATGATGTCCATGGATTTAGTCTCCAAAACTCTAAGCAAGCCTTCAATCAGAAACTCGTTTTTTATAGCTTGAATTGGTAATGGTATTTTTCACCAAAGTAGAAAAGTAACCAAGACTCTCTGTCTCAAAAAACAAAACTAATTTTACTATGAAATTTCAGAAAATACCCCTAAAACCTTTGCCAAGAGTTGTGGCATCCCGAGATTTGCTTTGCCCACAGTGGTGGCACACTACTTCCCTCATGCCCACCTAAACTGTGTCCACAGTAGTGGCATGCTACTTCCCCCATGCCCACCTGAACTGTGTCCACGGTGGTGGCATACTACTTCCCCCATGCCCACCTAAACTTTGCATGCACACACTGACGATTCTCAGGATTGTGAGCACCTACCTGCTGAACACATCATTTTTTTGCAAAAAGCTAAATCTCTTTCTGTTCTCAACTGTATCTCCTCAGCTGAAAGACTGGCATATTTCAATAAATTAACACAGTGTGAAACCTACTTTGAGTTAACACAACTGGGTAAAACTGATTCTCACACTATCATCTTTCATGCTTCTGATTATTCTGTAAACAATGAGAGCTTTCAGTTTGTCCTAACAACCAGAAACATACAGCATTTAGCAAACTACCATTGCCAAATTATTGCTATTGTTTAAACTATATTTGATGTGTATAAAATGGAACTATTATTTTAAAATCTTTGTGTTAATTAAATATAATGATAAAGATTCTAACCTAGCAAGCAGTTTCCAATAAAGTAGTAAGAGGAGTTTCGTTAAGTTTGCAGGTTTTTAATTTCTGTTTATTATTGCTACCAGTAGAACAATATTGCCATATATGTCTATAGGCCCAGAACACATTGTTCAATCCACAGAATCCTTGGGCTGCCCTGAGCGCCTTTTCTCTCTCTCATTTCTTTCTAATGTTGTGTTAATACCATTGGTATAAACTCTATACAGAAGAATAATTCTCTTCTCCCTTTTAAGATTATTTTTATTTATATATGTGTGTGCATATGTGAAGGTTCTAAATATCAAATATGTGAACTGCCCATGGGGGCTAGAGTGTGTCAAATCCTCTGGAACTGAAGCTAGAAGACAGATGTGGATGCTGGTCACTGAACCTGGTACCCTGAGGAAGATCAGTATGAGTTCTTAACACCTAAACTGCCGCTCCAGCCTGTTCTTCCTTATTTAGTGCAATATATTTGAAAAGGTTTTGGAATTGGTTAATTATAATGGCTTTTCTCAAGAGCAAGGAAAATCATGCATAATAAGAACAAATAGAGTAAGTAGACAAGAGAGAAACTGACAAGTTTAAGTACAGAGAAAGTAAAAACAATTTAAGACTTATAAGCAAGTGTGAGGATCTGAGAGTTCAAAGCCCCAGATTTCACATGAAGCCAATATCATGCATCTGTGACCCCATATCAAAATGAAAGTTAGCAACAGAAGACTCTCTGAAAGGTTGCAGGCCAGTTAGCCTGATAGAGGTGGCAGACAACCAAGAGAACTTGCCTCCAAGTAGGTGGAAAATGAGAACTGATACCCATGAACCATGGAATGTGTCATTCATATCCACATGCACAAATGTGCACACATTAACACATATGCATGAGCACACAGTGATAATTTAGAAAACATTGAGAAATGAAGGCATACTGACAGAGACTACAGAGAGAGATAGAAGCAATAATCTATTGTAATTTTCCAAACAGACGTGAAATGAAGCCCTCTAAGAGGAGGAACTGGAGAGATTGAAAAAATAAAATAGAAACTGAGTGATATTAAAATTTTTTTCAGGCAAAAATCTTTTATGTGCACAAGGAACTCAGCCGTTTACTGTATCTTAACTTCTATTTTGGAACCAAAGTCCAAATACAAGCCCTCTCATCAGCCTTGACAATGTGAAGATAGAATAGCCTATTTAAAATCTGCTATAATAAGTAATTGTTTTGCTAAAATATCACAAATGATAGCACTTGGCATCTTTATTTATAACATCTGACAAGTATCAAAACATAATTAATATCTTTCTATTTATGCACGGTAATACGTTTTCCTGAAAATCTGTCTTGCCTTTGAGGAGAATGAAGTTTTGCCAGACCCTGCAGCCAAGTTAATAAGATGCCTTGAGATCATTTCAGACTATGTACTTAAACTGTGTGCTCACCAGGTTTACTTTAAGCTGGTCATAAGAGAACCATGTAACCGACCTTATTATGCCTTGGATTGCGGATGTAAACAACTTATACAACATAAGCCAAGGACACAACTGAAGTCTTAAGTTATGTGCTCTCCCTGTCCCATGTCTTTGACCCCTGACCCATAATGTAATCGCAGCATATAGAGGGAAATCCCACATCAAGGAACAGTCCTACAAGCGAGGTCATCGCAATTGGCACAGCTCTTGTAATCTCTACGTTGCACTTTACTCTTTACAGTTCAGTCATGAGACTTCCTAAATTCAAAGGAAAAAAAGTAAAAAAGGAGTAGCAAAGCCACAGTATCCAAACAAACTGTGCTAGTAAAAACATTGGTGCAGTATCTTTCTTTTTTTGAGACAGGGTTTCTCTGTGTAACAGTATTAGCTGTCCTGGAACAGTACAGGCTGACCTTGAACTCACAGAGATCTGCCTGCCCCTGCCTCCGGAGTGCTGGAATTAAAGGCCTGCTCCACCACTGTCCAGCTGCATTATCTTGTAAACTACCATCAGTCACAAGTCATAACAATACTACATAAGAAGAATAGACACCATATCAAAAAAACAAACAAGTTACTTCTCCAGTTTTTAACGCTGTACTATGTGCACGAATTACTTTCAGGAATTGCAGAATGAAAGCTGCCATCACAAGAAATGAGACAGGTCTCGCACTAGGCTTCAACAACCATGCATGGCTGTTGAATGTGTATGGTGAAGAGTAGGCGGTAAAGCAATGCAGGCTTCTGTTAGCATTTCTATAATAATGCGGTTTACGTGAGTCAGTTCCCTGAGTTCACAGGTTGGCACATAGACGACAGTTTTGATGTTCTGAGCTGAGGTCGGCTGGTCGCTCTGCTTCAAACTTCTCATACGACCTTGACTCCTGGATTCAACTTCAGCTCCACTATCTAAGTGACGTTCATCCTCAAGGAAGTAGCATCTGGCAGGACTTGTTCCCATGATTAATGGTGGCAGTCCTTCTCTCCCACACATTCTTTGTACATTCAGCAACACTCTGTGTCAATTAGGAGGGAAAGTTTCAGCCTGGTGTGGGAGATGGGAAATGATTACTGGGGGAAAAAATACCCAAACTTGAATGGAAGGTATAAAGGGTATGAAAATAAAGTAAACAAAAATTGTACAAAAATAAGTATGTATAATTATAGGCAACTTGGTTTTTTGTTACTGGAAGAATCACAGCCCGGTACAACATTGAAATGGTTCTGAGACTTCCCAAAGTTTTCTTATGTGGCCTAGACCAGTATTCTCAAACATTCCTCGTTTACGAAGACAGTTATACCACTGTGGTATATACTTTGATACGGCTGCATCCTTCTCTGTACGCCACATTTGTCATTTCTTAAACCCGAGTTCTGTGGTGACTTTCCTAAGCCTCATTGTCCTTGAGATGCGGACTGAGAGATGACTGCGGTCAGGCTGTGATGTATTGTCAGTTTCTCTACCCTGGACAAATCAGTAGATCTCCAAGCTGTGTATTAATTACCCTAGCAAACTCCATCTAGCAAGCAGCTTCAGACTGTGCTCTGAGGGAAAACTGGAGGTTCTGGGTGGACCTAGAAACCGCACTGTCTGTCGGTACTCCCAATCTGACATAGACTAATTAAGGATTTACTCCTACGAGACAGGGATCCACACACAACTTTGCAGAAGAGACTTAGAACACAAGGGCTGGTGAGCATATTAAAATCATATCAGGAAACTCATGTCCCCAAGCTTGCCAGCTACATCAGATGAAAGGAAGGGTGTAACTCCCTCACCCAAGCTCATAAGGTGATAGACACCTAACAATGGCATGGCCACCCCGCAATCTCATGACTGATGTGTGCATCTAGGGCTGCCCTCAATGGGATCTCAACAGTGGATTCACCGCTGCTGACATGGCCTATTTAACTGTCTGTTGTCAGTCTGCTCGTTCACCTGCCTGGATATAGGCCTGACCTGTTTCCTGCCCCTGACCCTTTTCCTACAGGGACACCCACATGAGTCGTCTCACCTTGCATCCTGCAGGCTGGCTGTCAAGCCTGACATCAGCTTTTTGCCCCCAGCACTAGTCTGGTCTGCTATCTTCTTCATCAGCTGCTTTTCAACTCACCCTTGAAGCTTCTTAAACTTAGCTGCAGCCAATTTAACATTTTAACTTGTACTCATTCTGTAAGTGTGTGTTTCTGTGTGTGTGCACGTGCACACACGCGCATGTGCACACATGCGAATGTATTGTGTGTGGTATAAGTGTTAACATTAGTAAAAAAAATGGAATAAAATAATCTACAGTTAACTTTGCTAAGATTCCAAGATCAGAAGAAATTGGAATAAAATAATCTATATTTAACTTTGCCAAGATGCCAAGGTCAGAGGATTTTCTGACAAACTGTTTTCATTATACCCAGTAAATCTTAGGAGTTTATTGCTACTCAACAATTCTGACACGGTGGAAAGACACATAACTGCTCGCATATGCTTCTCACACAGCATACTCACAACAGAAATAAGATTTCCTGAAGTCTCTTTAGTGCTCAGATAAAGACAGTGGATTTATAATAAATGCTTACAGCAAATGGAAGAATAAGTGAAACAGAATTTGCTGAGCATAAATGGCTTTCATCTTGCTACATCTGTGTGTCATGGGTTAATTTGACGTCTCAAATTCCTGAACAAAAATTGTGAGCTTAAAACATACAGAGCACTGAAGAGATGGCTCAGTGCTAAAAAAAAAAAAAAAAAAAAAAAAAGCACTTGCTTTTCTCCCAAAACTCACTCTAGTTTGGGTCCCAGCACCCATATCAGTGAATTTGAATTTGTAATCATAATTAACTCTAGCTCCTCCTCTGGCCTCTGTGGCCATGCACTCACATGCACATACTCAATTCACAAGTACACAATACTTAGCACTTAATTTAAATATAATAAAATTAATCTAAAAGAACACATTGCCTTCATATGTAAGTTTAGCCAGAGAAACCTGAGCACTAGCTATGTATGAGCTATTTGCTATGTTGTGATTACGTCATCAGCCTTTCCCCATGAGGTTTCCAACTTAGTTCTACATCTCTGTCCAGATCTTATACCAGAGGAGCCGCAATCGCCTTATTTTCACTTCAACATTAATGTTAGATTTTATATTTGGGGACATGACATAGGTCATAGTTTAATTCTATTCTTGTTATCAAGTTATAGGAATGCAAGATTGAATTTAAATTTATCAAGTGTACTGAATTTCTCTAGAAAGGAGAGAAGGCTGTGCTGTAAGAATGCCTAATCTTTTAAAGAGCTTTGTCTATTTCCAGGCTGACCTGTGTTCTGAAACAGGCGATGTGAAGATTCCAGGATAGGGTGCAGTCAGACAGCTACAGGTTTCCCGAAAGAATCAGAAGTATCCAGAGACAGTAGGGACCCCTCCATCCTGCTTAGGCAAGAGGATAAACTTCATGGAAGGAATTCAGGGATCTTGTGCCCATCATCCAGGGTGGTCAGCAGGGTGGTACTTCTGGGGAAATTAGAAAACAAGGAGAATATGTTGAAAGTGAGGCAACCACGTCTCTCCTACAGTTCTTATCATGGATTTAGTTCATAAAGCTTAATAATATATACTATATAAATGTGTAACCCAGACACTAAAAAGATAATGAACTCAGTAGTTACAGAAAAAAAAAAAACAGCGTTCTTATTTTCTTTAAATTGAGTCACCTTTATACACATTTATGGGATAAAATGCAACATGTAAATATTTATATACATTGCATAGTAATCAGATATATAACATACATTTACTTCATATATTTATCATCCATTCCTGATAAGTATGTTCAAAACATTCATTGGGTGTCTTTGCAACATTCGGCACAATAGCTGTAGTCCTCCTGCCATTCAACAAAACACCTACTTCTTTCTCATAGGTATTCCCACAAACTGGCCAGCCTTTTCTCATATACACAGGGTAAAGCACTCCTGCTCCCTTGAGGGTCGTGACCCCATATAACAATCCTGCTTCTAGTTTGCTAGCTTGTTCCACTAGGGAATAGACGCCATTAGGAGGGGCTGTGGGTTGGTCCCTGCTGCTGACTGATCTGGCACTGAACAGTAACTAAGTCCATGTCAGTGTTGCTATGCAGCAGTCCACGTGACCCAGCCCATGTATAACTTCCATCTTTGTCACCGTCATCACTTCTCTCATAAGCCTGTTTTGTTATGGTAAATATAACTGGGGAAAGACTTTGACTATTCACAGAACAGGGCATTGTACCCACTTGATTATTCAAATCTCCCCCTACTCCAGTTACCTGTAGAATGTTTACATGACACACAAATATCTTCAGTCTTTTGTCCACTTACAAAAGTCTATTCACATATATGTTCTGCAAATGTCACTGGTTTTCCAATTACATTACCCCAACGTCTCTGAGAGTCACTAGAGGTTGGTTACAGTCTGTTAATCATATGTAGTTGAATACTCTATTGTTTTCCTCCCACATTCTACCATATATAATTGCCAAATCTCTACTACCAGAAATATTCCCCATCACCACTGTCCTATAAAGATGTATCAAGAAGATGGTTTAATGACACAGCTGTCCAGTTTCAGACAGCACCCATATGACAATTAAAATAATCTTTAAACGACGCCCTGGTCTTTTCTTTCTCATCTAACTCATCACTGTGTACTCTTTATGAGGCAATGCACAGTTAATTCCTTCAGGCAGATGTGGAGAAGCAAATACCATGGGAAGTAGGAGTGGGAATGCCCCTGCAAAAGAGGGTAATGAGAACATTTTCTTCTGGCACAATAAACACATCAGAATTAAGGAATTCAATGTGCCCACCCTCCTGAGGGTACTACCACGCACCCACATCCAGTTTTCAGGTATTCATTCTCTTCTAAGGGGCCTTGTCACTTTCATGTAGATACTCTTAAAGATGAGTTACTTGCATTGTAATTCAGCCAATCACATAATAGGGTTTGTGTTTGGTTTTTCAACCACTTCAACCTTATAGCTGTGGGAAAGAACATTCTCCTTTAGGGAATACTTAGATAATGAGATTGTTTGTGAGCATGTGAAGCTGGGAGACTGTATCTCTAAGCTCATTATTCTCCTTTATTACTTTGCTCAGAGGTACTATCAACAATCAGTCAACACTGCTAAATTCCTCACTTTTCAGAAAGCAAGCAAAAGTACCATGTATAAAGTCATTAAATTCCTTGCTCCTCATAAGTAGTGGCTAAAAAGTATTAAATGAATTTCCTTTAGTCTTCTTTTTAAGACTAAAGACTAATCATGACATGGATTATCAATGCCAAATTTAATATCATAAGAGTCTCTGACAACATTGGATTTAATCAAATTAAAGAACCCGCTCCAGAAATCACAATACCAAGTTAGAAGTGCATCCTTATAATTAAACTTCTCTAGAAAAACTCAATCCTTAAGTTTTTGTTAGGCAGTATTCTCTATAGGGAAAAATCCAATAGAATATCTGTATGTATGTATGTATGTATATATATAATAAATTTTAGACATATATTTTCTGTATAATTATGAGTTATATGTTAAATTTGACACACTGGATTATAAAATTAGTGGCTGGGTAGTTTTAAAATGTCTGTCTTTATACTGGAAAAGCAGAAGGAAACAGGAAATGACAGTCTCAGAAGTTGGGAACTAATAAGGCACTACCATTCCAATCTATGAATATTAATGTTACTTAGGAAAGGGTGGATAATTTGGATCACAGTTTGAGAATATAGTACACATAGGGAAGTCACATTACATCATCAGTCATGGAATGAAGAGAGATGAATATTGTTACTCCACTCCTTTTATACAATATAGGATCACAGTCCGTAGAATGTTGCTGCTTGCATTCAGGTTAGATATTTCTGGTGCATGCTCATTGACATGTCCAGTATGTAATTCATGGTGGTTCTAAGTCTTCGAAAATTGGTAAAGAAGATTAATCAAAACTTTACCTCATGTCAACTTAATATCAAATATATCACTTTAAATCATAATATTCCACTCTGGTACCTAGAGCCTCATTTATATCTCATAATTCAAAGAATGTTTAATCTATTTCTAAAAGTTCCAATAATCTTTAACAGCCTCAATGGTTTAATATTCTAAAGTCCAGTCCTTTCTGAGACTGAAGACTTTTAACTTCAAGTTTCTAAAATAAAAGGATTTAAAACAAGATAAATACTTTCAATATGCAGTGTCATAGAACAAACATTCTCATTTTCAAAATATCCATGTCTAACCCCCAAAAGCTATAAATGTTACCTTGAGCAGCAAAATCAACTTTGGTGATGTGACTTGACAATGTATCCTGAGAATAGAAATACCCTAAATATCATATGATCTCAGGAAACCAGGAAGATTGCTCTGAACAGAAAATGTCTTAATATAAACGTCTTAACATAATGTCTTAGCTAGGGTTACTATTGCTATGATGAAACACCATGAAACAAGTTGTAAAGTAAAGGGTTTGTTGGACTTACACTTCCACATCATAGTCTATCATTGGAGGAAGTTAGGGCAGGAATTCAAACATGGCAGGAACCTGGAGACTGGAGTTGATGTGAGCAAGCTCCTCACAGCTTGTTCAGCTTTCCTTCTTATGGAATCCAGGACCACATCTGAGAAATATCCCCACCCACAATGGGCTGGACCCGCCCACATCAATCAACAATTAAGAAAATGTTCTTCAGGCTTGCCTACAGCCTAATCTTATGGAGGCATTATCTCACTTTGGGTTTCCCGCTCTCCGATGACTTTAGCTTGTGTTAAGTTGGCATAAAACTAGCCAACACACATAGGAAGCTCTGCCTACAGAATAAAGGAGGACAGAGCAATACGTTGTGAGAACTCAGCTTATCATCAAAGGTTTTTTTATGGGGGTGGGGAGGCAGAAGAGATGACCATGAGCCAGAGAATGTGGGCAGATTTAAAAAGGTTTTAAAAGGAAAATAATAGGTTTTCACCTACAGAATCCAGAAAGAGATATAGCCCTAATTGTTTGAGTGTCTCTAAATACAGAAATGTGAAAACAAGTTTTGAAATTGTATGGCGCTAAGTTTTTGGTAATTTACTGTAGTGAGGATTTTCTACAGGCCAATCGAATGGTAGCATTCTCTCAGCCAAGGTTCCCTCTTCTCAGATGGATCCTAGCATGTGTCAAATTGCACATCTTCTTTGTCTACTAATTGGTCAATTAGGAATTAAAGCAATATCATGGTGTCCTTTAATTTTTAAATAAATAATAGGTACTCAATAAGCGCTGAAATGCTTAATGGATTAGAACAATGTACAATGTATTCTCATAACACTATTTTTCACTTGATCGAGACCATTAGCTCAGTGGCTGGAGTTCCATTTATTTGAGAATGCAAGTTATTCTATCTTTTAAAACATTGCTAAATGTAAGGCAAACAGGACAGTGCCCAGGTATATTATTGACACTCTATAGTACATTAGTAGTCATCTCTTAGACTATAAATTACTTCTGACAAGTTTTATATCGTTTAAATTGCTATACATTATCCAAAAATATACTAAAACACTGTGTACTGTCTTATTAAAAACAAATAAAGACAAATGTGAGAAATTATGGGAGACTAAATCAGGCATCGGAAGCATCCTTAAGCATTGGCATTGGTCATCAGTCACTGGTATCGGTGTGTGGAACCATGACCTAATAAAAAGACAGTGTCCAGTGCGACTGGAAGAGAGAGCAAGACTATAAAAGCACAGAAACTGATGCTGTTCAGTGACAAAGAAAGCTCACAGCACATGTTAGCAGGCTAGCCATGTACCTGGAGCTTCCTGGAGAAGCTCCAAACAGGAAGAGCAAGAGTTAATATAGTTAGTTGGTCTTGGGTAGTGCTAACATTGAACTCACAGGCTTGTACAGTAAAATACTTCCTCATTATAATTATCTTTAACTTAGTTATGCTTGGCTGTATTTCTTTGGGCACTCATGAGGGAAGACACGCTTGTTTAAACATTGAAAAATATTCATGGGAGAGATGAATGGTAATGCAAGCCATCATTTAAAAAAACACCTATTTGAATTTATTTTCCCAATTGTGACATTAAGAGAATAAAACCACACTTCTGATTAAGAAAGAAAGATAGCAAGAGGTACAATTAATAACAGCTTATCCCCAGTCGCAGAGGGACAGCCTATTATGTTGCCATTTCAAAGCCTTCCCTCACCCTGAGAGAAACAAAGCAAGGTATTTTCAGGATTTATAGTAAACAAGAAGGATGTGATAATCTCTAAGATGGGATTGAAAACATCTCACAAAGCACTCCAAAATGGCTCTAAGTAACACTAATTGTAGTTACCCACTTAATTTACAGTAGGATAATGAGAATTCATGCCTATGATAATGCAAGTCTTAAAAAAGTTATTAAGGGCTGTATTTGTTTCCTTTGTTGGTAGTTCTTCAGCTTAGTTTTTTCCTATAGATTGTTGAGTCTTTAAATGACTCACAAGATGCCTCCATGTCAACATTTAAAGTGTGCTAATATATGGTTAAGTATTTACACAAGTTAATCTTCACAGCTACTTGGTGAAGAAGTAAATATTGACAGCTATATACTTCAAATTCTAAGGTTAGTTTTGTGTGTGCATTCAGTGATTTTTTTTTTACTGTGAAGATGGATTATTTTGTTCACACAATATATTTTTACCATTTCCCCTTTCCCAACTTCTCCCATCTTTTGATTTAGGTTTTTCAAGTGACTTGTAACAATGTCAAGTGGTACAGTGCATAAGTATAATAATCTGATACATGTATACAATGTTCAATGAAAAGATATTTAGTGCTTCCATATCCTCAAATATTTATCAGTTTTTGCAGTGGAAAATCCCACACTTTTAAAAGCTATTTTGAAACATAGCAGAAGTTGTTGTAGCTATATTTAACCCTGCTGTGTTATAGAACACCAGAATAAATTCTTGGCATGGAGCTGTATTTTGGTGCCCAGTATCTGATCTGTTTTTCATTCTGCTTCTCCATATTCATCACAGGTTCTGGTCATCATTGTTCTGAGTTGCTTCTATGAGTGGTTAGATTAATTTCCACAAATGTATAAGACAATGAAAATAAGACAAGATTCGTCTTCCCGTGTCTCATTGGTTTTACTTAGCATGCTCTCTTCCAGTTCCATTCATTGTTTTCACAGTGAAAGAAATTCATTCTTTCTTATGCTTGAATGATTTCCTGATTAATCCATATACCACATTTTTCCAGTCTACTAACAAAGGAACACCTAAGGTGCTGGATTCGACATCTTACCCTATGAACAGCACTGCAAAAATACTGACTCTGATATGATGGCATCATTTCAGTGAATATATTCAGTAGAGACATTGTTAGATAGAAGTCACAGTTCTACTTTTGGATTCGGAGGGAACTCCATACAGTTCCCATATGGCTGAAAGAATTTATATTCCCATCAACAATCTAGAAGAGTTTCTGGGTCTCCATATGCTCACTGGTATGTGCAGTCTCTTTGGTAAAAGCCATTTTTCACTCAGGTAAGATGATATCTCATTGTAGTAATGGTTTTTATTTTCTTAATTGTTAATAATATTTAGAATATTTCCATATGTCCATTGACCACTTTTATATCTTCTTTAGAGAAATATTTATTAAAAATGTATTTCCTTACACTTAGGTTAGTTGTAGGTGTATTACTTCTTTGTGTACTTTGGATATTAATCCTTTTTCAAATAAATAATTTGTGTTTTCTCCATTCTGTACAATGTCTCTTAGATATTTCCTTTGCTATATGCTTTGAAAAGTCTCTTAATCTAAAAAGTCTCATTCACTTATTTATTATCTATTGTTTTATAATATTTTCCAAAAAAGAAAAAATCATTGGTTATGTCAATGTCTTGAAGCAAAGATTTTTACTCCATTTTCTCCTATAGTGTAACAGCTTCAAGTCCTGATTCATTATTACTTTGTATAGTGGGATAAAGTCATCTTGTTTCATTCTGAGTGACCTGCTCTTTCACTGGTCTTTAAGTCTTCATGCCAATTTTTAATGTCAATTTCATGTAGGCATTGCTCCTTCTGATTTTACAGTTCATTTGATAACAACTTAGGTAGAATTTTGTTTTGTTTGTTTACTCATTTGTTTTTCGTTCTGAATTGGTGTGATATTTGATATTTTGTGGGCTTTGTAGTCCTAAATTAGTTATAAGACTCCTTTCCTATTTCTAATAGAATTTTATTAGTGGTTTCATGAGGATTACATTCACCCTGTCAATTGCTTTGAGATATTGACATTTTAATCATATTAATTTTTCAAATCTATGAACATGGGAATTCTTGCCATTTTTGCCTGTCCTCTTCAATTTATTTTGTTAATGTTTTATTATCCACTCCTCTATTTATTTACTTCTGTCTTGGTTATTTTCCCATTATTGGGTAGAGACACCATGACCAAGGCAACTTACAGAAGAAAGAGCTTGCTGGGGTTCAGAGGTGAGTCCACAGCCATCGTGGAGAGGAAGCAGAAGGAACTTCTATTCAATCTTCTCAACTATTTTTAACATAAGGGTTAAACAACAAGTCTACTCTTTTAAAAATTTAAACAAGAGTATTGAAGAGACCAATTAATTACCAAGGGGGTATTAGTGATTGTAAAATATTTTTCTCACAAGTCAATGAAAGTTTTAAGACATAAGCAAAGAGAAAACCATTATTAAAGACAAAAAGAAACATATTTTTATAAATAGATTCTCAGCGTAGAGTTGAGGACTCATGAACTTGTCCCCGTTCACTTTGGTGTCTTCCTTGTTCAAGTCATGTTTGAGCAATCATGGTCGTGAGACTTTATTGGTTAACTTCTCATAATGCTGGAGAAAAGCGTGTTCCAGGGAGAGGTAACAGCTGTGGTTTGCTTACGTGCATACGGAGCCATACATTTGAAAATTGTATCAACATTTGACAAATTGATGTAAACAGACTATGGATTAACAAAATTAACAGATTAACATGAGTGTAGACCCACAATCTTAGAACTCTCAATCGTAAGAATCTAGGAGCTCCTCTGTCTCTATAGAGTGAGGGAAAGAGAAGCCATCGTCAAATTTAAACTTCTGGAAAGAGAAGCCACCATCAAACATCCCCAGAGCCAGGGAAAGAGAAGCTGCCATCAAACACTCACAAAGCCAGGGAAAGAGAAGTCACAGTGAAACGCTTGCAAAGCCTTTTCCAGACAAAGTTATTATCTCTGAAAAGAAAGCACTGCCAGCCTACAATTCTGAAACTATCTCGGTAGGGAAAAATAAAGTCCTACGCACGGCAATTGCCGGTCTTGCTGTCCCTAAAAGCAAAATATCCAGTTAGCAAATGGTAAAACCTTAATTACATAAAGTAAGACTGCTGCAGACAGGGCTGAGAGCATAGGAAAATGAAAGGCTTTAAAATTGCAGGAGGGTCAAATATATTTGTAAAAGCTACAGCTTGAGTTCCTAAAAATACAGGCAAATAAACAAAACAGAGACTTCATCAAAACCTAATGACTGACATCCTCCTCCAGAGCGCACCACTGGGCAAAAGAACTCTAACATGAGAGTTTATGATTGAAAAGTACAAAGCAAGCGTCCTTTTGAAGAAAAATAGAAGAACGTAGAGAAGTCTCTGGAAACAAATTTCCAGAGGAATTTAAAACCCCTACTACCTACAACTGTTAGAAACAATGAACAGCCCTAACCCAGCATCCATTAATAATCAGTAATCTTTAGTTACTGTTTCCCTTTGTAACAAATCTAGCCCTAAACAAACGCTTATAGAGTGTATACAAAGGCAGACAACACACAAACTAAAGAGAATACAAGTACAGCCATTTGTACTAGATGAGACACTACACACTTTGGAATTATAAAAAGCAGCAGAATAAGATCATTTTGACTATCTTCTTAAGGTCCTATGATACAATTCTCAAAATCACTGAAAGGGGCAGTGATTACTAGAAAGACAAGATTTAACGAAAATAAAACTGAAAATACAATGAAGTTTTATTGCCTTAACAAAAGGCACAGACTAAAAATAGCAAAGGAAAATGTGCACAAGGCAAACATTCAAAGACAAACAAGCACGTGCTTTCAAATGTCATTCCCTGGAAGTTACACAGAGATGCTCGTAATTATCTTCGAATGACAGGTGAGAATACAAGAGAAGCACACCTTTCGAGAGTTCTCACAGGACATTTATGATTTCTTGGTTTTTGTTGAAAGCCAATCATGTTGCTAAGTAGAAAAGAAGTTTTCTAATTAGACTCTGGACCCCTCTGAGATATAGCACTATATGCATGTTAGAATAGTGATTGATAGCCAGGCAGTGGTGGAGCACACCTTTAATAACAGCTCTCAGGAGGCAGAGGCAGGTGGATCTCTGTGAGTTTGAGTCCAGCTTGGTCTACAGAGTGAGTTCTGGACAGGCTTTAAAGCTACACAGTGACAACCTAAATGCCCCTCAACCGAAAAATGGATAAGGAAAATGTGATACATTTACACAATGGAGTACTACACAGCAGAAAAAAAAATAATGACATCTTGAATTTTGCAGGAAAATAGATGGAGGTAGAAAACATCATTCTGAGTGAAGTAAACCAGACATAGAAAGACAAGTATCACATGTACTCACTCACTCATAAGCGGTTTTTAAACATAAAGCAAAGAAAACTAGCCCACAAATCACAATTCCAGAGAACTTAGACAACAATGAGGACCCTAAGAGAGACATACATAGATCTAATCTACATGGGAAGAAGAAAAAGATAAGATCTCCTGAGTAAACTGGGAGCATGGGGACCTTGAGGGAGGGTTGAAGGGGAGGAAAGAGGCAGTGTGGTGGGGGGAGGATCAGAGAAAAATGTAGAATTCAATAAAAATCAATTAATAAAAGCTACACAAAACAAAGTGAAAAGTGATTGTTACCAAGGATGCCAGTTATACCAAATTAAGGCTGCAGTTAAATACAACGTGTGGTATAGATAGATCTCCATGAGCACAAGAATCTTAAAGTTAGCTATTCATGTGTTACTCATGAAGATTAAGAAACTGAATCAAAGAAAATCCAGGGATTAAAAAAAATGAGGTTTATTCAGAGATTTCTAATTAATAACTTAAACATAACTGAGGAAGCTTTTATTATAGACTTTATACTGAGTCTCTGAACTATTGTGACAATTAGAATAATATTTTACCTTTAATTTGCACAATTTTTAGTCTATTCTCTTCACTTTGTCCTCAACACTCTAACAACACACCTTGTATGGTCCTATTCCTAAAGAGACATGAGCAAATGTCTATTCGCCCCAGAGAGAGAAGCAATTACAGGCAAAATTAAGGATTCCACCAAATTCCAGTTTTGTCACCAATGAGTTTTACTGGGATTATTTATAGGAATGTGTGGAGAGGTTACTACAGGAGCAGAAATTACTCCAATCAGCTGTATCACCTACCCCAGCATGGAAGCCTGAAATACACTGTGCAATTTGCAGGCAGCTAGACAGACTGGAAAGTCACCTTCAGGCAACTCATGCAGTCTGAGCCTCTTCCAGGAAGATTCACTGCCTGAGCATGTTTTGCAGCAGTCTTCATGTGATGAGGGATTCCACTCTGTATGCTGTGAATACCATTGGTGAATAAAGAAACTGCCTTGGCCTGTTGATAGGGCAGAACTGAGGTAGGTGGAGAAAGCTAAATTGAATGCTGGGAGAAGGAAGGCGGAGTCAGGAGAGAAGATATGTGGCCTCTCTGGAGAAAGACATGCTAAAACTTTGCTGGTAGGCCATAACCTTGTGGTGATGCACAGATTAATGCAGATGGACTAAATTAATATGTAAGAGTTAGTCAATAGGAAACTAGAGCTAATGGACCAATCGGTGATCTAATTAATACAATTTCTGTGTGCTTATTTTGGGAGTCTGGGCAGTCAGGAAGCAAACAAGTGCCCTCCTTACAACACGTTGGTGCTCCAATGTGGTCAACTAAATCCATGTAAAACCTTCTAAAGCTTAAAATGGAATCCTGGACACAAAAAAATAGAGTTAATCATGGTGGATTATATAATTTGAGGAGTGCAGGGCTTAGAGATTATGTCAGTTTCAGTTTCAGGGACTTCCTAAAGTTTTGTGTTGTTTACTTCCCAAGTTTAATGAATGGAATTTTTCACCTCTCTTTAGAACATTCTGTCTTAAGAAGTTTCCCTGTTATTTCTAGGAGGAAATTACTATTTAATTTGTTCCAAGTTTAGGGTCCATCACTTGTCTTCAAGAAATATAGTAACCACTGGGCAGCCCTTCCACACTCACCAAATTCCTCTTAAAAGAAGTAGTTTGAATGTGTGACAAGACCATGAATGAACATTTTTGATATTATAATTACATTTCTCACTTTCCTTTCCTCTCTCTAAATCTTCCATATCTCCTCCCTGATTTCCTTCAAATTCATGGCCTAACTTTTACTATTATTCCATACATATATGCATATGAATGTCAGAAGCTATGCTTGTTAATTCTCCCACTAACATGACTTTCAAGTGTGAGCCTAAAAAGGATGACACCAACGATCATACCAAAGTGGATGGAAAAAGTCCACAGGGCCTCAACTCTACACAATGAACTATAGACAACTGAGGAAAGCTGGGAGCAAGAGAGATCATCTTTCCCATGGAAGACCACAGTGACTGGTTGTCCTGTGCCAGACTGTCAGCCACAAAAATACACATGCAAGTAACATTATATGGACTGAGCAGGAAAATGTTTCTTTTTGAATCACTGAATATGAGGTCATAACCTTAAAGTTTTCATCAATACTAAATAACAAAATTATCTCTCTAAAACTTTTAATATGTTATGGTCTGACTGTCCAGTTATAGTAAATATTTTAAAGTCTTATAATTTTGTATGTTATTAAAGGTAATAAGAGAAAATTGACTAATTATTATTATTTATAAGAAATGATTATTTTTCTGTAAAATGTCTAAATATTTTCTTTCTGCTTTATAAATTATAACTGTCCCATGTTCCTTCCATTTTTCAAGAAAAATACAATAAAAAGAAAATTACTGTTATATTTTATTAGGCATTTTAGCAACAATTATTCTGTGCTGATTTTGTTGTTTTTATTGAACATAACTTGTCATATTTTATCATACGTCTCCAAAAACTGAAGAGTAGTAATTAGACAGTACTTCTCTCAGGTGACATAGCCCCTGAGGAATCAATTTTTGATAAATTTTGAAAATAATTTTATGTAAGAAGTAGTTTTATATTGAAGTTTTTGATTTTTGAATAATATGTTTTAAGGTGCTACATTAGTAAGTCAAGCAAATTCATAAATTTTCTCTCTTCTCTGGATTTGAATATCAGGTGATAACAATTATCTAAATTTAATGTGAAATTGGAAATATAAATTGGTGACTTTTCAACCCGTGAGTCCTACATTTGTGTTAGCTGTTTGTTTTTAAAAGAGAGTTTCCTATCCACATCATTTTCTAGTATTTAAATGGACTTATTATTGCATTATATTTGCTCCTATATGCCACTATGACAATAATTTGTGTAATTCAGCACACAAATGGATGCTGCTTCCGGCTGTCCCTCACCTCTCTGTTATGACCACAATACTATTTAATTATAAGATAAAATAATTCCACTGTAGTACTTTCTCTGTTCTAGATACCTAGGCCTCTATCTCTGGAGTAATTTCTAGTTTATTGGGGGAGGAGTAACAGCATTTAAATGGGGAAAAGATAGAAAATTGAATTTGACCTACATACTGATAAAACTTTTAATCCCACATTCTGAATCTTCATACCTCCCCACCTTCCTGTCCCACCATGAGCACTCTCCTTCTAAACACTGTGTTCTCCTATCCTGCCACGATTTTCATAGCGTTTCGGGAGTGCATAGTCCTGTGGTTCTCAATCTGTGGGTCACACTCCCTTAGGACCGAATGACCCTTTCACAGGGGTCGCATATCAGATACCCTGCATGTTAGACATTTACATTATGATTCATAACAGTAGCAAAATTACAGTTATGAAGTAGCATCAAAAATAACTTTATGGTTGGGGTTTGCACAGCATGAGGAGCTGGCGGTAGGAAGGCTGAGAACCACTAGCTTAGCTAACATGCCCACTAAGGCAAATCCATTCTGCCAAGTTCAGAGTCCTTTTTAGTTCTCTTACTCCTTATACTTCAGCTAATTGAGGGGTTGCAGTCAAAGTTTAATTCTTTGAATCGTTTCGATCTTTTCTGTTTTACTTTTTAATATTTTAGTTGAAATAGAATTACATCACTTTCTCTCTCCTATTTTTCCTCTCTCCCATCTCTCCCAGTTAGTTACCTTTCCTGCAACCCTTACCATGTACTCTCAAGTTGACAGCCTCTTTATCTCTTCTTATATTTGCTATATATGTGTGTGCATATACTTATAATACATAAATATTACCTGCTGAGTTCATTTGTGTTGTCTGTGTGTATATGATTTTAAGACTGACCATTCTACATTAGACAACCGGTATATGGGGGCTCAAGCCTGGGAGAGGTCAACTCTCTTCCCAGCAGCCATTTCTGGCCCTTAAGTTATTTGTCTAGGGGCAGAATCCTTAAAAAATCCCCCCTATTCATTAGTGTGCACTGATACTGCTATTGTTCTGGTTGTGTGTATGCAGCCATTTCTGGTTGAGACTGTTTCTCAGCAGATGTCCTTGTATTCTGTATCTTAACACCTTCCTTCCTCTCTTCCATCGTGTTCTTTAAACTGTAGATGCAGGAGCAATGATGAAGATGTGTCTTCTGGTGTGAGGCTCCCTATGATTTGTTCATTTCTGTGTTGAGTCCACATTTCTGTGTTGTGGTTTCCTGCGATGGTCCCCATTTACTGTCATGAGAAGCTTCTTTGATGAGGTATGGTAGCTTCCTGAAAGTCTCTTTCCTATAGTCTAGCATCCATGGTTCCAGAATATATCATGCATGTTGTCAAGAGAGTGAAAGAAGAAGTCCTACCCAGCTACAGTACTTTTTGAACCATGAACATGACTGGTGTGCAAGATGTGCATAAAGGTGCAAGAAGTGGCATTCACACGTCAGTGGCAACCGGCAATGACCTAATTGCACTGAAGACTCACTCAAAAGGAGAAAGATCATGCCTGGCTCTGGAAACCTAGTCAGCACTCTGGGGCTAGTGAGGGCTTGTGAACTTTTTTAAAAAAAAAGAGTCAGTTATTGTCACTTTGCTAGATAATTTTACTATATTCTAAAACTTATCCTTGTATCCACAGATAAATACTACAAATTTTATTGATTAATAGCTATTGGTATGGTACAAAGAAACACTTTAGGAAATATTTATTTTTAACTTTTATTAGCATATCTTCATTATAAAAAATAGTGTTCCATTGTGATATTTTCATACAGATCCATAATGCATCTTGCTATGCACCGTCTTTAATCACCCTTCTCCAGCCCACTTGCTCACTCCTCTTCTCGATTATTCTATCTTCTGTTACTATGTCTTACTTTTTAAAATCTAGACTCCATGAAACAAAACATGCAATGTTTGTCTTTCTAAGTCTAGCTCCTTTTGATCAACATGGCGATCTCTTGTCCTGTTTTCCTGCAGGTGACATAGTTTCATTTGTGTTTGTGGTCAAATGGAACTTTATTGTGTGTAAGTATGTCACTTTTCTTTATCCATTCATCCACTGATAAAACTGTAGGCTAGTTCAGGGTGTTGGGTCTTGTGAATAGTACTGATAAAGATGGATAAGCAAATATTCCAATGGCTTAGTTTAGTTTTCTTTGGAAATATACCTCGTGGTGACATAGTTGGTGAACATATATATTTTTATGTATTTATTTTTCTTTTGAGGAAATCTTATAATGACTTCCATAGTGGCTGCATTAATTTGTATTACCCCTAATGGTATAAAGATTCCTTTCTCCTGTACCTTTGCCAGCATTTGTTGTTTAATTCGTGTTGGGAGCACAGATATCCTCCTATCCACAGATCTCCAAGGAAACCAGGAATGTTAAGCATACAGAATTGTATTTTAAATGTGAAAGATATAAAACCTGCACTTCCATTCAGAAAGCTTGCAATCGGAGGTAATTAATAGCCTGGTGATCTGTGATATCTATGGTGCCAGGCCATATTAAGCTGATTAGTAATCTAAATGATCCTTACATTTCCTGTATAGCCAGAGGCAAACCCAAGGTCCCACAAGCAGGACCAGTGGTGGCTAAATGACCCAAACATTATCTATATGACTGAGACCAGGCCATAGCCTTCTCTAGGCCCTTAAACTAGTACAGGTAGCCTGTCTCCAGACCCCATCTTCTGAGAAGAAATGGCATGTACCCTGAGTTTAGTTTCTATGCAGTTATGCTTCTTTGTGCCCCAGGGACTGCATAACCAGCAAATTTTTCTTCCCAAATTACATTTGCTTAAATATTCTGGCAATAAACCAACCAGCTTCATATTCCCTGAGGTTTGATCAAGGTTAACGAAGTCAATCGAAACCTAGTTTTCCTTTGCCGTCTTCATGGATCCCTGTCTGCCCTGACACCTGCAGAGATCCCCTCAGACTTGAAGATAATCATTCTTACTAGGGTAAGATGAGATAGCAATGAAATGTATTATTGCAGAAAAAAGCAAACATCTAAGTTTCTCTGCCTATTGTTCATTTCAAATATTTCTATCCATGCTTTAAAAAAAAAAAAACCTCAACATGCTTCTGAAAATAAAGCCAAGCATCCGACACTCACCAAAAATTTTGCTTAGGTGTTTAAGTAGACAGAGATTGGATTTCTCAGCCAAAGACTCTAGAGCTACATAGTCCAGGTTCCTATGCTAAATTCAATTAACATCCCACTGTTGCACACATAATTTTCTGTTTCTTACTCACTGACACTGCTGGATCAACTAAAATTCCTTTACTTAGTAACCAGAGGTAGCAGTAAAATTTATGATTGCTGGAAATAGATTTCTAAGTTTAGAATTTTTTTTATCCACTTATGTGAATTTAACCTGAATTTTCTCATGCCCGAAACAATGAAAGAATTTTTTAACTTCAGTGGTTACTGTGATGATGTTAAGAGCACCTGGCATGCAGGGTTTAAAGTGCATTGGGGTCATTCAAAGATTGCATGTGATTGTCCTTTCTCTGATTCCTATGTGACATTTATCTCTTGGTATATACCTTTGACCTTTTATTATATTTTCTAAATCCCAGCACAGTGTTTAATACAATATACATATCAAAAATAGGCTTCACAAAAATGAGTTAGTTGATAATTCATCAGTACATCATTGAGCTTTATTTATTAAAAGGGCACCTTCTGTACAATACAAAAAACAATTTTCATTAATAATTTTTTATTCATTACTAATTAGAAAGACTGCATACCTAGATACTGATCTGATGTCAGTCATTAAATTTTGATCTCACCGAAAAGTCTGTCCGGCTAGTTTCAAACCAATGGCCACAAATGTGATTCTGATTAAATTCAGTATGTCTCGACAAACAAAGCAACAACAAAAGATAAAAATATGAGAAGGGACTTTTAGGAAAGAGGGTGAATAAAAGTGAAAGTGGAATTACAATAACCTATTAGAAATTGTAAAAAATACCATAAAAGGTTTTATATGTGTGTGTGCATGCCTTTGATTGTTTCCCTACAGAAAAAAAGCATCATTTTGAAAAATCTGAGAAATTATTTACACTATTTAGACCAATCTATATCATGAAAATTCATTATAAAAATAATATTTATTCTGGGGCTACAGAGACGGCTCAGCAGCAAAAAGCAGGTACTGTCCTTGTAGAGGGCTAGAGTTCAGTTTCCAGCACTCACTTCAGAAAGCCCATTTTCATATGCAGCTCCAGCTCTGTGGGCTCTCTCACTCATGTCTGGACTGTTCTGGTATTTATACTCACACATTCCACCCCCTCACACATGTAAGTATAAATTTTAAAAAACTTAAAAACTTTAATGTCTGATACAGTTTTATATGTGATCTTAAGCAAGTGAAAGTGATTCTGGAAGGAATGAAGAGGACAATATGAAGTGATGCTATAAAACACATTGTATGAACTTCTCAAGGAACTAGTGAAGTTTTTATTCAGAAAGAACTATAGAACCTCACACATTTTAAGTGTTATTAGGATTTCATAGTTTAATTGTGGCCACCTCTGCGGCAGGAAAGGAATTATATATATGGACTCACAGTTCTTTTATACCAAGCATAAGACCTGCACAAGATCAAGTCAGAAAGAAAAACTCTCCCACCATGGAGAGCAGAAGTGAATGAACTCCTACCTCCGGTGGGGGTAGGGAGCTATCGGTGATCAATAGCTGCCAGGAGAGCAAGAGTTCACTTGCTTTAATTGTGTGGCATCTGGTGGGTTGGCCATGTTCCAGTGGGAGGCCACACATCTAAGTATATAGGCAACAAAAATTGACCTTGATGGGTTCAAAACAAAAGAAGTGAGGACACAAAGTTGGGTGGGTATGAGATAAGGGCTGAATCTAAGGAGGTGGTGGAGGGGAAGGAATGAGATTGAATTAAAATGTATGAATTATCCAAGATTATTTAAAGTATTTTAAAAATAAAAATTCAGGATGAAGAGAGTCTGTGCTTCTATTCGGTGCATTAGCATAGGTTAGTTCTTTCTGGACTTGATCATTTTTGATGCTCTTACGTTCAGATACTTGAACTAAATTTTTATTGTTAATCTTTGTTTTCCTCCAATCAAAATTCTTCAAGATAAAACCTAATTTTGTTGAAAGGTCAAAACAGAGCCTCAGTTCATTTTCTCATAAATTTCCCCTCTGAGATTTTGGAGAAACTCTCTATGGTATCCTTGGAGTGGTGAAAAACCAATGGTTAGAGAAACTTTAGCTAACTTTCTGCTTCTTAAACAGTAGAAATTCATATGTATTTTAACCAGAATCCAAAAACCTGCTACCATTATATCCATAATTATGTCCCAGTCAGGTACATGAAAATGTAACACATGGTTAAATCTAAGAATAACTATTGTGTATATTTATGTTCATGCTGAGTTTTTGCAGGCACAGAGGATATCCACAAGGTTTTAGTACACGTTTATCTTCTGCCTGGTTACTAGCTATGGTTTAGCTCTTAATACATTGCTTCTCTGTGAGCGCCTCTGAAAACCAATGAGGAAATGCTGTCCTCTTGTAAGAAGCAATATTTAGGTCCTGGCAAATGCTAGTTACAATAACAGCCCGCACTCAAAAACATTTAAGACAAGTCCTACTCAAAGGCCAGTTGCTTATAACTTCAGAAGGGCATGCATTCTGACAGCACAGACCCTACCTTGTGAGCATTTATAGTTATTGCTTCTCATCACGATTGACAGCTGGGTCCCTTCAGGGGAGCTATTTTAGTAAGTTAACGGATATATGATTTTTCTCCAAAATGCTAATTAGTCCCAGTTTCATGGTTAAAATACTTACAGAAACTGTAAGAACTAAAACTCACTCAAACCAACGAAATAATTTTATATACCCTGTTGATTTCATATGCAAATATTGAAGAATATTTCCTTTTATTTATATCAGGGTATGACCGTAAACATAGAAAATACATAAACATAAAAAAATTTACTTTTTGTTGTGTTGTCCTTTAATGCCATCATTACCAGCGATTCCATGGTTAAGATCATAAAGTTCATGCGTCAGTAAAGGGCACAGAGATAAAGCACCCCAAAGATGGTTTCAGGGAACAGGGTTTGCTTTAGTGGATGTGAACAACTACTTACATTGTGGAAGCCTATTCACTGTGTTCGTTTAGTGCATTGCCTCCAATTCAACAGTGAGCACACATACCACAAGGATTCCTATGTGGAAGACGCTTATGGAAGGAGATGTGGAGAGTGCAGACTCATCAGCAGGCTAGACTAGCCCCCGGCTACTCACACTACTTCAGAACTCAGTGTTCTGATTTCTGGAATACTCTGGAGCCTGGTGTACCGTGCTTCTTATCTAGAAGTGCAATGTGCCAGGTAGGCTGGCCGCCAGATCTTGCCTTCATCTTCTCCTACATTATAAAGTAAAACACCAGAGTTTAAGTATGTTATATGACAGTATTTCTTTCCTATACTACTCTTTGGACTTGCCTAGCCTCTCATTAAAAGAAGTAGAAATTTTTAAAGGATACGTATCGCATGAGGAAGAACTGGTCTCACGTTCTGGTAGTCTAGTCTCCACAAACACGCTTCTAAATGATAAAGCAGAGAATGTTGTTCATGAGCCTCATCTTGAAATAACGACCTGTGAAATCAACTCAATATCTGTTGAATTTACTTATATTAACACTGTAACTATAACTATATATCCACTCCTAGTTTTGATTGAAGAGGTTAACATAAAAAGAACAATGCATTTCCTGCCTTCAGAAATATTTTAACTTTGACCTTAGATCGTATTGATAAAGATGATGTTGAGACACTCAAAAAAAAAAAAACAAAAACAAAAACAAAAACCTATGGCTGAAAGTATCTCTCCGTAGTAGAGTACATGCTTAGCATGCACAAGATACTTAATTCAGTGCCCCCGGTACTACCAGAGGGGACAGGGGTCCTCACTAACAAAATTGCTTTTCTTTTCTTTCCTTTCCTGTCTCATTCTTTCTATTTATGAGACTGGTCTTGAATATGGATAATTTAGTAGACAGTAATGTTTTGACTGCTAATGAAAACCTTTTCCACATTTGTTAGATATTGAAAGTTTCTATTCTTTTTTTTTAAAGTGTCAGTTGTCAAGTAACAAAATATACAAATGAAAAACAGTGAGTAAAAAACATTAGGTGGGAAAAAATAAATTAATTAATTAAAAAAAAACATTAGGTGGGTAATATTGTCCTTCACCATTAGGAGAATAGTTATTAGTAATTACATTATGGCACAGTGCTGTCTTGTTTCTGTTAAAAAGAATAATGGTGTATGTATATACAAAACTAGAAAGCTATGCCATATTTATGCATACATATAATTCACTCTTAAAAAACATTGCAAACACATATGGTATAGGTATTATTTGTAAGAAATCTTGCAGTGCATACAAAAGAATAAATGAAATTGGGTAGAGCACTATAACTGACTGCAGAGCCATATGCAGACTTCAGTAACATTTTTATTCAATAATATATCTGATAAAGATTATTAAGAATCGTTCTATTTCAGGTATACTAATCTCCATATATTAGATTTTCTTTGCCTGTCTACTTTAATAATCTTCAAGACTTATTTCTTGGTGAGGATTTCCACAGTAGTTGAGTGCTTCCTTAGAAAAAAGACAAAGCCCAAAGTTCAGTTCTCAACACCCCAAGT
Organism: Myodes glareolus; assembly: GCF_982192425.1. NCBI lineage: Eukaryota > Metazoa > Chordata > Mammalia > Rodentia > Cricetidae > Myodes > Myodes glareolus. Next base: position 23,764,940 of record NC_142042.1, on the reverse strand, counting down.
ACAGAAAGAAAACCTTCTTTGCTTTTCACTTTTAATTTTCTTTCGAGATACTATCATGGGTCACATTCAGTAATGATTTCTTCCTCTGGAATTGAAAAAATGAAGCTCAAGCTCCACACTGTGAAATGAGGGAAAAGTTGGAAAGTGTTAGAACAGAGAAGAATGGGTGTATGCAGCTCTAGCACCCATCACCTCTTCCTCCCCACCTCCCCTCTGCTTCAGCAATGATGCTCTGGCAGGGACTTAGGTCAAGTTTCAGCATGATCTAATTGACTGTGCGGGCCATCCTTTCTATTTCCCAGTGTGTAGTGACCGATTGCCCACACTGCTCAACTGCCCAATCCAATTTTCAACTTTCCTGCTGTTTTGTAGACGACAAAGGATAGTGTTTCTCACTCTATTATTTTCTAAACACCTGCACAAAAATAAGGCTCTTGGCCAAATACTGTGTAAGTAGAAGGACCACATTGGAACATTATCTGATCTATGTTTGCTACAGACATTGTGGGGTTCAAAAATACGTGAATCAAAGCACAGGCTGCGTTTTTAACCTTATACAGGATTTTGATGCCTATTTGCATAAAGGATTAGGCCAGCTTTATGTGAGAGACACATAACAAGCTGAGGGCTCAATCTACAGCCCATGGTTTGTTTTGGTCTGTGACAGTCCTATTGACTTAAACAGCTACTGTTAATTACATTGTGATTTTTTGACACTGTGAGATTTAAAAAAAAATATCAATAATTTAGTTGTTTATTTATCTAATTTATTCAAATAATCACTGCACAGTATCAGCCGGAATGCAGGCCACTCTTGGTACCTGAACAGTCCTCATTAACGGTTTTAACCTACTATGTATCAAAAGTATTTTAGAAAAAAACCAATTGCATCAGGACTTAACATGTTCAGAATTTTTCTTGTTATAACTAATATAGAGGTGCTTTAATGTTTTCAGAAGAGTATATAAGTTGTATGTGGATTTCACATTATTTTCCACAATGAACTTGTACACCTATGAATTTTAGAAACATGGGGTTTCTGGGCACCAATCGAAAGAATACCACCAGAAGACTGCATTGACATTGAGATGTTGTTTGATGACTGTTACCAAGAACTTCTTTGGTTTCCCCTTTCAATCTCATTAAAAACTCATAAGTGGTACCTGGTACTCTGATACTTTTTATCTTTCATACACCTAAGTCTATTTTCTGGTTCAGTTCATTGGCAATGCCACATATGTAGAAAGTCACATTGTATCATTATGATGATAATCATATTTAACTGATACCATGAGGGAAACTTCCCTGAGTTCTGCTTCTTTTGTAAACTAATCACTACCTCCTTGCTTTGAGGGTAGGGTTGACCATCATCACAGGGCGTATAATTTTCTGGCTAGCAACTCAAACTCTAATTCAGTATTTGTAGACTGTGTTATATGTTTAGCTTCTCGTCATTGTTGAAAGAGCATCATTGAGATTCTTTAATTGAATAGCTGGGTTATTTTTTAAGAAGATCTGATGAGGATCTAAAGATACAATGGTCTCATTTTCATTCATGCAACTGATATCTTCTGTGGCTTATTATGTTCTACAATTATGAATGCATTGTCTATTTTCTTTTAATTTTTTATCCTTCTAAAAAAAGAAACTATCAAATCCACATCCATGCCCCATCCTACATTCCTTCTTCTAATGTCTCTCCAACTCCCATACTACCATTCTGCTATTCTTTTACCAATTTAATTTCCCCCTCTCCCCCTCCCCCTCTTCTCTCTCTGAACCCACCGAGTCTACTAAGCATGACCAGACTCTTCATGTATGTAGAGCCATCTACTAGGGTTTAGGTGACCTCCCAGGGGCCTTATCGCTTAAGGAAACCGGCTCTCCTCTCCCCCGCAGCCATCAATTGGCAACAACTTCTCAACAACCGCTGAGACTACTGACTTCCTGTATGTTAGACTTTTTTCAACATGACACAAATTAGAGTCATCTGCTATGAAAGTGTTCAGTTGAGGAACTGCTTCCTTCAAATTAGCCCATAAGGAAGTCTGCAGTACATTTTCTAGATTAAAGATTGCATGAAAAAAAAATCCCAGGAGACTATGGGCAGTGCCGCCTCTGAGAAAACTGGTTGGTTACACTATAAGAAGCTGACCTAGGACTTCTGCATGTGTGTGACAGCTGTGTAGCTTGATCTGCTTGTGGGAAGGGGAAGTAAGGCCTGTCCCTAACATTTCCCAGGAACCGATTCCTCATACTGGGTTGCATTATCCAGTTTTAATATAAGCGGAGGAGCTTAGTCAAATTTCAATTTAATATTCCATGCTGTGTTAATACCCATGGGAGGTCTGCCACTTTCTGAACAGAAATGGAAGAGTAATGGGTTGCAGGCAGGGGAAGGTGGGGGAGGGAATGGGAGGAGAGGAGGAAGGGGAAACTGCAGTTGGGATGTAAAATAAATAAACAAATTTAATTACAAAAAAAAAAAGTAACTGAGCTGAGCAAGATATCCCTCCATAGAAAATGGGCTCCAAAGAGCCAGTTCATGCACTAGGGATAAATACTGGCTCCACTGCTAGTGGCCCCACAAACTGCCTTGGTCCTGCCTCAAGTGATGTGACAGACTTTGTTGATTCCATACGGGAGGCCTCGCCCTTTCTGGAGAGTGGATGGGGGATGGGATGGGGAGAAGGTGGGGGAGTGGAGAACAGCAGGGAGAGGGAACTGGGGTTGTTATGTAAAATACCAAGTAAACAATTGTTTTAAAAAGAGAGAAAAAGAAACCGAACAAGTCATGGCATGCAAGCCAGTAAGCAGAGATCATCCATGGCTTTTAGTTCAAATCCCTCACGCAGGTTTCTGCCTTAGGTTCCTATGATGACTTTTATACAGGATGGACTGTAAGCTATACAATAAAATAAACCCTCACCTCCCCATATTTCTTTCGGTCATGGTGTTTACCAAAGCAATTTAGAAAGCAAATTAATACACTCCCTCCCTTACCCATGCTTGAACTTTGTCTGATTGAGTTTTCATTCAAGTCCTGTACTTGCAGCCACCGCCTCTATGAGTTCATGTGCGCAGCAGAATCCTCATGTGCAGTCATTCACGCCTGCTGGGCTTTATGGTTTTTCTTCCTTGTCTTCTGTAATAGAATATTAAAGATGGGTTGTATTATTTTGTGCTGTGGAACATTTGTTCAATGATGCAAAGATGTGTTGAGTTCTTTTATGTTGCCTTTGTTGAGCTCTGCGAAGCTGTGGTACTGTGCCTGTCTAAAACACCTGTTTTTTTCTAATATAGAACTGAGCAGCTAAGAGCTAGTCAGGAGAAAGGATAAACGGGGCTGGCAGGCAGAGAAAATAAATAGGTGGAGAAATCTGGGAAAAGGAATGGAGGAGTGAGAAAAATTAAAGGGGGATACTAGGATCCAGTCACCCAGCCAAGCAGCCAGACACAAAATAAGAAGAAAAGAAAAAATATACAGAAATTTAAAAAGGTAAAATCCCAGAGACAAAAGGTAAATTGGATAATTTAAATTAAGAAAAAATGGCTAGAAATAAGCAAAGTTAAGGCCAGGCATTCATAAGTAAAAATAAGTCTCCATGTGTGTCAATATTTGGGAACTGAGTGGCAGACCCCCAAAGAGCAAAAAGAAACAAAAACAAACCCCAACTACAGACTTCTACAATGAAATTTTTTAAAACAATTTTTTTATTTATTTATTAAAAATTTCCACCTCTTTCCTGCCTCCCTTTTCCCTCCCCCTCCCAACTTCCCCCTCCCTACCTTCCCCTCCCCATCTCCCCCTCCCTCTCTAGTCTTAAGAGCAGTCAGGGTTCCCTGCCCCATGGGAAGTCCAAGGTCCTCCCCCATCCATACAGGTCTTTAAAGGTGAACAGCCAAACAAACCAGGCTCCCACAAAGTCAGACCATGCCGCAGAATCAAATCCCAATGCCATTGTCCTTGGCTTCTCAGTCAGCCTTCATTGCCCGCCACGTTCAGAGTGTCCATTTTGATCACATTCTCCATCGCTCCCAGTCCAGCAGGCCTTGATGAACTCCTATTAGATCAGTCCCACCATCTCAGTGGGTGGACACACCCTTTGTGATCCTGACTTCCTTGTTCATTTTTTCCCTCTTTCTGCTCTGCATTTGAACCTAGGGAGCTAAGTCCAGTGCTCCAGTGTGGGACTCTGTCTCTATCTCCATCCATCGCCAGATGAAGGTTCTATGGTGACATGCAAAATATTCATCAGTATGGTTATGGGACAAGGCCAGTTCATGCACCCTCTCCTCTGGAGCGCATGGAACAATTTGGGGATCTCTCCTTGGACCTGGGACCCCCCTCTAGAATCAAGTCTCTTCCAAACCCTAAAATGGCTCCCTTAGTTGAGATATTTACTTCCCTGCTCCCATATCCATCCTTCCTCCATCACACCCATCCTATTCCCCCAAACTATCCCGAATCCTCCCCTTCTCACCTTCTCTCTACCCAACTCCCCTTACATCCACGCCCCAACCTCCCACCTCACCCTCTGAGCCCCCAAGTTTGCCTGGCAATCTTGTCTACTTCCAATATCCAGGAGGATAACTATATGATTTTCTTCAGGTTCACTTTCTTATTTAGCTTCTCTAAGATCACGAATTATAGGCTCAAAGACCTTTAATTATGGCTAGAATCCATTTATGTGTGAGTACATACCATATTCCTCTTTTTGGGTCTGGGTTACCTCACACAGTAAAGCGTTTTCTATTTCCATCCATTTGCATGCAAAATTCAAGATGTCATTGTTTTTTACCGCTGAGTAAAACTCTAATGTGTATATGTTCCACACCTTCTTTAACCACTCTTCTATTGAGGGGCACCTAGGTTGTTTCCAGGTTCTGGCTATTACAAATAGTGCTGCTATGAACATAGTTGAACAAATGCTTTTGTAGTATGATAGGGCATCTCTTGGGTATATTCCCAAGAGTGGAATTGCTGGGTCCTGAGGTAGGTTGACTCCCAGTTTCCTGAGAAACTGCCACACTGATTTCCACAGTGGCTGCACAAGTTTGCATTCCCACCAACAATGGATGAGTGTTCCCCTCACTCCACATCCTCTCCAGCATAGGCTATCATTGGTGTTTTTGAGTTTAGCTATTCTGACAGGTGTAAGATGGTATCTCAATGTTGTTTTGATTTGCATTTCCCTGATCACTAAGGAGGTTGAGCATGACATTAAGTGTCTTTTGGCCATTCGAAGTTCTTCTGTTGAGAATTCTCCATTCAGTTCAGTACCCCATTTTTTTATTGGGTTAATTAGAGTTTTAGTGTCTAGTTTCTTGAGTTCTTTGTATATTTTGGAGATCAGACCTTTGTCTGATGAGGGGTTGGTGAAGATCTTCTTTCAGTCAGAAGGTAGCCTTTTTGTCTTAGTAAACAGTGTCCTTTGCATTACAGAAGCTTCTCAGTTTCAGGAGGTCCCATTTTTCATTGTTTCTCTTATTGTCTGTGCTACTGTGGTTCTACCTAGGAAATAGTATCCTGTGCCCATGCCTTATAGACTACTTTCCACTTTCTCTTCTCTCAGGTTCAATGTGGTCAGATTAATATTGAGGTCTTTAATTCATTTGGACTTGAGTTTTGTGCATGGTGATAGATATGGATCTACTTTCATTCTTCTACAGATTGACATCCAGTTGTGCCAGCACCATTTGTTAAAGATGCTTTCCTTCTTCCATTGTATACATTTAGCTCCCTTGCCGAAAATCAGGTGTTCATAGGTTTGTGGGTTAATATCCGGGTCTTCTATTCGATTCCATAGGTCGACTTCTCTGTTCTTATGCCAATACCAAGCTGTTTTCAACACTGTAGCTCTGTGATAGAGTTTGAAGTCAGGGATGGTAATGCCTCCAGAAGTTCCTTTATTGTATAAGATTGTTTTGGCTATCCTGGGTTTTTTGTTTTTCCATATAAACTTGATTATCGTTCTCTCAAGATCTGTGAAGAATTTTGATGGGATTTTGATGGGAATTGCCTTGAATCTATAGATTGCTTTTGGTAGCATTGCCATTTTTACTATGTTGATCCTCCTAATCCAAGAGCAGGGGAGATCTTTCCATTTTTCTGGTATCCTCCTCAATTTCTTTCTTCAAAGACTTAAAGTTCTTGTCAAATAGGTCTTTCACTTCCTTGGTTAGAGTTACTCCAAGATATTTTATGCTATTTATGGCTATCGTGAAAGGTGATGTTTCTCTGATTTCCCTCTCTGCTTCTTTATCCTTTGTGTATAGGAGGGCAACTGATTTTTTTTTGGAGTTGATCTTGTATCCTGCCACATTGCTAAAGGTGTTTATCAGCTGTAGGAGTTCCTTGGTAGAGTTTTTGGGGAGATTTTCGATAACAGCTTCTAATTCTTCACGACTAACAGGTCTATTTAGATTGTTCACCTGGTCTAGGTTCAATTTTGGTATATGGTACTTATCTAAAAAAATGTTCATTTCTTTTACATTTTCCAATTTTGTGGCATACAGGCTTTTGTAGTAAGATCTAATGATTTTCTGAATTTCCTTCGTGTCTGTGGTTATGTCCCACTTTACATTTCTGATCTTATTAATTTGCATGTTCTCTCTCTGCCGTTTGATTAGTTTGGATAGGGATTTGTCGATCTTGTTGATTTTCTCCAAGAACCAGCTTTTTGTTTCATTGATTCTTTGGATTGTTTTCTGTGTTTCTATTTTGTTTATTTCAGCCCTCAGTTTGATTATCTCCAGTCTTCTACTCCTCCTGGGTGGGAATCTGCTTATTTTTTTTCTAGAGCTTGCAAGTGTGCTGTTAAGTCTCCAATGTGTGCTTTCTCTGTTTTCTTTAATAGGGCACTTAGTGCTATGAACTTTCCTCTTAGCACTGCTTTCATAGTGTCCCATAGGTTTGAGTATGTTGTGTCTTTATTTTCATTAAATTCAAGGAAGACTTTAATTTCTTTCTTTTTCTCTTCCTTGACCCAGGGGTGATTCAGTAGTTGACTGTTCAGCTTCCATGAGTTTGTTGGCTTCCTGGAGGTAGCATTGTTGTTGAATTCTAACTTTAATCCATGGTGATCTGACAAGACACAGGTGGTTACTAATATTTTTTTGTATCTGTGGAAGTTTGCTTTGTTACCGAGTATGTGGTCAATTTTCGAGAAGGTTCCATGAACTGCAGAGAAGAAGGTATATTCTTTCCTATATGGGTGGAATGTTCTATAGATGTCTGTTAAGTCCATTTGATTCAGTACCTGCAATAATTCTCTTATTTCTCTGTTGGGTTTCTGTCTGATTGACCTGTCCATTGGTGAGAGAGATGTGTTGAAGACTCTTACTATTAGTGTGTGTGGTTTGATGACTGCCTTGAGTTCTAGAAGTGTTTCTTTTACATAAGTGGGTGCCTTTATATTAGGGGCATAGACATTCTACAATGAAATTTAAGATTTTGTGGGGAGGGAGGGTGTGTGATATAAATTTGTCTTTAGAGCTAAGCACTCTCACTGTTGTAGTCTCTATACTTTGACCAATTATGGATAGTATATTAATCACTATCTACTGCAAAAGAAGACAGCTCTCTGATAAGGACTTAGAGATGAATTACTCTGAGGCTATAAAAATAAGAACTATGAGGAACTATGCTAATATATTAATTTATCAGAATAATAGTACTAAGTTGTATCCTGGAGTATACAACGTAAAAAAACATGAGTTCTGGACCCAGTTAAATTATCAAAAAAGTATTATGTCTTTAGTAGTGAATGTTAAATCCAGTCATACAGAGGTTGATTGTTTCCATAATAGTCATGCCACTAATATTGATCTCAGTTTCTTTTTTCAGGGAATGTTACCATGGAGTAGTGATTTTTGAGAGAAACATAGTGTCTTGTGTGTGTGCATTGTAATGGGACCTAGACATCTGGAGTTGGGTTCTCAATAATTTCTTTTAGTGTAAATATCTGTTAGACCTCTGTAGTGTACGTGCTTGGATCTCTATTTGCTGTTAGCCCCTATTTGTCGGGTAACTGTATATTTCAGATACTTCCAACATTCTTTAATGGACCAGCATGAGACTCTGATAAATATGACGGTGTTCTGGTATCTTGAAGCTTAGAGGAAACCAATTCTTACAAAGCTTCCTTTAAAGTTAGTGTTTTCCTATTAATTTAATAAATAATGGAGAATGAAATTTCCAGATGTTCTGTGTTTTCTTCAGAAGTTGTAAAAAGTAAAATCAGTCTTTCTCCCTCTTAATTTGACTTTTGGAACTGACAGAAAAAATAGGTTATCTTTGATTGTCTGAAAGCCATATCCAGTCATTTCTGTGCACATGGATTCTAGGAGCTTCCATATTTGGTGTAACCCCTGTGCTTCAGTAGACTGACCATTCATCCTTCAGAAGTTATATAAATGTTAATTATTTGCCACTCAGTTCTCTCTTGGTCTCATACTGAGACATCAACAGAATAGTATCAGTGCAAGAGAAAATAAATGTTTTTCTCCTAACTCAAATGTAAGTCTCCTCTCTCCATATTTTGACATTAGTATCAATTTATATATTTTTTAGAAGTTAATATATGAATAATAAAGACCATGCCACAAGAATGAAAAATTGAGTTTGGGTTCCTTACAAAATAAAGATGAAAAGGATGAAATTAACTGGATAAGTTGTCAAAAATCCTATTTTATTTCTTATCTTGCACTTTTGATGTCAAACAGGGCACAGCTAATGCTATCTGAAGCATTACTGTTATTGTATAACTAATAGTTCATCTCTATGATCTACCATCTTTTCTTTCAGATGTTTTTGGTGATGAGTGGGGTATGCTAATATCTGCATCAAGTAAATCCGAAATTAAAATGAAATGTATTTATGATTTTCATTTACTGTGTGTATTTGAAGTGAATTCAAATTTGACTGGGTTGCTCAGATAGTTGAAGGGATTCTGATCTAACATTCTCAAATAAGAACAGGATGAATAAATGATATAAACAGATTCCCTTCTCCATTGTTTTGGACAAGGGAAACTTTTCTATGTTTCTATGTTGTAACAATTACTCCAGTAATATGTTTTACTTCAAGAACAGAGAGTTCATGACCATGCTTGAATTTATAAACTTCATTCATCAGTTCCTACTTGGAGCTATTTTTCTCACTGCTGGGCTTTATTTAGTCTAATAGGTATTTCAATTATGCAACTTTGGATTCAATCATTCATCTTTTCAAGTTTTTGCTGGGAGGCATCAGTGTGACAGAACAGTCAACACAAGTGTTCGTCAGTTCTAATAATGTCTCCTCTATACAGACACAGCTGACTTCAGCGCCCTGCCCCTCTTCCGGTGACTTGGTTGTTCCACTTCTAGGGAAGCAGATGAAGTGAAGCCCATAGTCCAACCAGAGACATTTAGTCACTTAATTTCTCCTCTATCTTTTGCCTGTTTCCACTCCAGTCAGACAAAGAAATGACTTCTCCACACAAGTAATCAATTTCTTTTAAACCCAGGGAGATGATTTATAAGCCCCAGCCTGAAAATGTAACTCTATAAACAAGCTCCCTTTTCATAAATTTAGACTCTAAAGTCTGAGAAACATAATCCTATTTGCAGCACAGGCAAGCAATGTTTTGTATTGTCCAATAACAAATTTCAGTGACCTAAAAAGAACAGGGGAGGTGTTTCAGAGAATCAGAAATTTTTCCCCTTTTTAAAAGTGATTTATTCCTTATTTAAAAGTGATTTTTTAAAAGGATTCCTGTAAAAAAATATTTTGTCTTGTTTCTCTCTAGGAAGAAAATTACCAATTGTATATTAATATATTTCTAGTATACTAGTCATTGAAATCTCTGAAGAAATGACTGATGTTTTTGAAATAGAATACCAAACATCAGAGTTGGATTAAAAGTTTCCTGTGAATACAGGAAATTATAAGCATAATTGCTTAAAGTTAAAGAAGAAAAGCTGTATTGTAGCTTCACACTGCTTCTGGGAACCAGAAAGCCTGTTCCAAAACAGAAAGTAAATGTGGCTTTCTTTCCCCCATGGCATCCTTGAAGTGCTGCAAGTTGAAGTCAATGGGGAAAAAAATCTTCGGGAGGCAGAGAACAATGGCCATGCACCTTTTCTATGTCCAGGGAATGATGGTAACAGTGGGAGAAAGGACAACCATAAAAACATTAGCATAAAAGGCTTTTATTAGATCTCCTCCAATCAAAGAGTGTGCACACATATCACACGTATATGGTCGTTACTTTACAAATTACATCTTTAATAATGTGTAAAGAATGAGATGAAGATTGAACACACAGATGGCCTGCTGTATCCGCCTAGGCACTATTAAGTAGTTTTCAGCACCACATGAAGAATGTGACTTTCTTGGGTGGCAATGAGTAGACACATACACACTAACTTAGACAAAGTGATGTCTACTTTCAATGCTGTGTAAATGTGGTCATTGCTAAAACCTTTTGAACATTGACTTTTCAGCACTTTCACGTTTCCATGCTATTTTGTTTTATATCAAAAATTTTTCAAAGTCCGAAAAAAAAAGATTTTTAGTGTAGAGATTTAACTATTCTAAAGTATTGGTTTGTCGTTGTTTAGAAAGCAGAGTTTTCTTAGAATTTTTGAGAAGGGTAGATATATTATAATCTGCAACACAAGTTTATAGATCATAAATCACATTTATTATCTTATTGTTCTATTGCTGTGAAGAGACACCACATCCATGGCAACTTCATAAAGGAAAACATTTCATTGTGGCTACTTTACAGTTTCAGAGGTTTAGGATATTGTCATCATGGCAGGAAACATGGTGGCATGCAGGCAGACATGGGGTAGGAGAGTGTTGAGAGTTCTACATTCAGATACACAGGCAGCAGACAGAAAGAGAGAGAGCGAGAGAGAGAGAGAGAAGTTGGCAGACAAAGAAAGCCACATTCTCCTCATCCACTGACTTCTCAGTAAAACTGAGGCCAAAAACTGGGGTATTGATGATCATGAGCTATGCACACCTCAACTGAACCCTGACCTTGCCAGATGCATCTCAAATTACTTCACTGTTTCTCAGTTTTCTCATTTACAAATTAGAGCTATTAATAGTAATCATACATAGGAATCTCTGTCACATTAATATCGATGTTCACGGATGACTTTCACATTTGGAGAGGAAAGTTACATTCTTTTTTTTTTTTAAAGATTTATTTATTCATTCATTCATACAGTATCCTGCCTATAGGCCAGAAGAGGGCACCAGATCTCATTTTAGGTGGTTGTGAGCCACCATGTGGTTGCTGGGAATTGAACTCAGGACCTCTGGAAGAGCAGTCAGTGCTCTTAACTGCCTAGCCATCTCTCCAGCCCCGAAAGTTACATTCTTTAATAAAGCAGACATATATGGAAAATACTGTTGAGGATATCTCTCAAAATGCATAAATTTAGTAACAAAGGCACTACCAAAATATGATAATGAGTTCCGTCAAAGATTCTCAGCATCTGGAGGAGGCTCAGCAAACATTAAAAATGAATGAGCATCCCAACCTTCTCTAACATTGTCATCATATGCAGAACAAGTTCTTCAATGACTGGTGTAGACTATCAGATATGTATATGTTGTGTAAAGATGTACATATCAACAGCATATACTTTCTCTATGGTCATGATTAACCAAATATTACTCTATCCAGTATATTTTGTAACTATCTGGTTACAATTCTTTTTTCCAAAATTAGTTATATTTGAAACTCAATCAAAATTATGTTGGCAATACAATTAAATTAGCTAATGGCTATAGATTATGTTCTTAGAAATATTATTAGGCATTATGTACAGTTGAGTAAAAGCCAAACATGAAAATTTCTTACACAAAAACAGTTGAGACCAATACCCACGTAATGTGTGATTATGGTGTGTGTGTGTGTGTGTGTGTGTGTGTGTGTGTGTGTGTGCGTGTGTGTGTGTGTGTGTGTGAAAGAGAGAGAGTGTGTTTGTGTGTGCGCATTTAGAAATATTAATAATGAAAAGGTTGTACAGTCATTGGCCATGCCAGAGGAGCAGCAACTGGTAACTGAAGTCCCAGGTTTCAGCCCACCAGAAGGAAATTCTCTGATGGGCCAATCTTGTTTAAGTAAGGCCGCAGTACTGCAGACGCCTGAATGTCTTGCTTCTGCATATTTGTGGCAGCTCTCTTTCTCTGGTATCTAACATGGTGTGAGCAGATGTGGGGAGATCTCCACTGCCTGTAATATCGTGTGTTTATCTCTTGGAACCTCCTGCTCTACTGGGCATCTTACCTGTGGATTGCTAAGAAGATGACCCTTCTCTAAGCTATACTGTCTAATTTGATAATAATAATGGCAGCCTATACAGAGTTTTGATGAATAAAAGTAAATACAAGGATATGTTTCACAACTAAGGCCTATGAATTCCACCTTAAGAGCTGCTCAGGTTAATGATTAAAAGAAATGCACCTGAGTTCAGGACCCAAGCTGGTTCTAATTTTCTTAATGCTGAATAGAGGCAGTCATATACCATTAGCTAAAACAAAGCTGCAAAATAACTTGGGTTAGCCAAGAATCTTTGCTAGGAGTTTTAAGATAAATAATCTCAAAAAACAAGTGAAAATTCACAAGGACACATAGCTGAGTGGTCTGACTCATTAGACTAGGGTCAAAAATACAATACAGTCTGATGATTGCTAGCTCTCCTTGCTAGGTTTGGTTGATGACCAAAGGTGATAGATTCCTTATACACATATCTGTCCTCAATCTCCTGATACAAAAAACTATTAATGAGTGGATATGTACCCGAAGATTTAAAGAAGAGCTGACTGATTCTTTTTCATATATAAAAATTTAGATTTGTGATTGCTTTAAGACTCCTTATGAGATTACTTTTCAAGACAAGTAATGAAGTAATTGACCTTTTTTTTGTAACTGCAGCATGCAGCCTGCCAGTAAAAGATCTGACAAAAGCACCTTGCTTGCCCACACAGTTAAGCTATAACAAGTTGTTGAGAATGTATGTGGGTTCTTTTGATAATTTGTTTTTCACTTGTAGTACATAAAATGTTTAATCATGGAAGGGATATGGGAAACATGCTGTTTTTACTGTTTGTTTTGTATTCATTGTAATCATTCACTTGCTAAACAAAATGTGACTGCCTTGTAATTCCTATATTGCTTGAAACACTTTGTTGGGATATATAAGTTGCAAAAAAAAAGTATACAGCTGAAAGAACATGAGGAAAGAGAGAATAAAGAAGGACGCCATTAAGAGAGTGTGTGAGTGTCTGTTCCTTAAAATTCCCTCAGACAGAAAAGTCTAGTTCATGCCTTCTCTGTGGATTCCTCTCAAAGCACTATGCTGTTGGAGACCGACCTCCCAGACAGTGGTAGTGCAGAACCATTACAGTGGATCCTAACCAATTCTAGAACATGGTTTCATCCTTAAATCAATGTTTGTTCAGACCTCTTTTGTTGACTATACCTTGAATCCAAAGATATTCTTTGCTGCATGTCTGTCTATCTGAATGTCAGCAAAACATATCACTGATATTAGACACAAGTCCTTGCTGCTCCATTAAATAGTGACACTCTTCTTTAGTGTGGGTCTTTCAAGCTCAACTCCAGAACCTATGCATCAACGTATTCCGGGCACACCCTCACAAACATATCTAGATATGTGTTTTTCCAGTTGTCTCTTGATCTGGTAAAGTTTATAACCAAGATTAAACCATAAATTTAGGTTTCTATTTGGGAATACAGGGTTGGCATTTGTAATCTATTTATCAATAAAGTTCAAGCTTATAGTCTGCCCTTGATAATGGGAAGTTCTATTACTACTGACTATTTTGATGAATGAACTCCACATGAGTTAGAAAATTCATGTTTTATAATGAATTACTCATCTATTTGCTTCCATTTAATAAATTCTTTCTTGAATTTTTATGTCTTTTTAAGGTCAAAAAAATTCCAAAACTTGCAAAACTATATCTAACCCAAATGCTTCTAGAACAGCCTGAATGTCAATCTTTATATTTCACTGACTCTTCCTACCAATTATTGCTGTTAAAGTTGTGACTCAGGAACACCATTGGTGGAGTCCTTTGATCATTCCACTTTCTAGGAAAACGCTCAGCTTTATCAGTTGCTCCCACTTGGCAACCACTCGCTTCGTCTTCATACAATATTGAATTGCATGAGTCAATCTGACTCTGCATATGGCTCGCTGGGACTGATGTCATCCACAGGTTTTATTAAAAGCTTTACTGTCCTTTTTTCATGTTTCAGTAGAAGAAGAGCAATGTAATATCTTTGGACCATCAATTTTAACTTGATATTTCCCTTTTTAGTTTAAAAGACTTTTCTGTTTTTCCTTTTGCTCTGTCTGGTTTTATTTTCCTCAGATGAGCTAGTAACAGGAGGAAATAACATTGTATTGACTCTCAGTTGCAAATCCAGCTCCTCATTTAAACTATTTGTAAATTGCTTTATTTGATTGTTTATTTATTTTATTAGATTGATGGTATAATAAAATTATTAATATAGTAGACTCCTATACCAAATGTTGGGTATAATTCTATCTCCTATTATTTTTGGAGATTATGTGAGAATTCAGCCATGTTATTTAACCTCCTTATGTCTTAGCTCTTAACTCAAAAATTGGAATACAATTGACATCATCACAAAGGATGCTTATGACACAAGAGTGAGTTAGTGCTTAGATATGTCATACTTGAAATCCTCAGTACATACAAAATGCTCAATAAACTCAACTTTTATTTTATGAGATTCATTTTCTATATTTATGTGCTTGGGTATTCTATACTTAGCATACATTATGCAATAGACTTTTAATATAAAAGATGTATGAGTTAATATAATCATCACTAATTTATTGAGCACAAGACTAAGCCTAAAAGAAGGTAGTACCAAAAATAGACAGTGAGATTCCTCAGTTTTAACCTTAGCCTCTCAGTGCTCAAATCTTAGTTCATTATCTCTATCCAGGAATAGTAAAAAAAAGTAAACAATAAAGAGGTATTTATTGATTTATTAGTTACATCCAAAGTCTAACTTTCTTAAAACAGAGAGCACTAATTTAAGACTAAGTATGTACTGCCTTATTCTTGTTCCTTAGTCTGTGATATTCTTTGGAGAATATCAGCAGTAGTATGTCAATATCATTAAAATGTTACCTGATTAAATTAGCTTGTGAATCAAGAATATCAATTCCTCAATAAAACTATCCCTTCATGTGAGATTTTTTTGAATCACCCTAAAATATATATTTATTTCAATTACTCAGATCAAAAGAATGTTTTCTCAATTCTCTTCTTTCTCAGTATCATAAATTCTCTAGGCCACAACATCCTTTATTTAAAAGGTATATAAGTGATAAAAATGTAGAAATAAAAAGAATTATAAGTGTAAAAGTTAAAGTCATAAACAAGTCTAAATCAATCATTAACTTCTGTCGTTAAGAAGGTTGAATACCCTTAACTTCTCCATTTCTGTCTGTGAACATACAAGAGATTTCATTGCTCATGCATTAAAATTTAAGGTACATACACAATTTGTATGTTTCACTTAATTTTTTTAATACAACCCATTCACTAACAGTCTTTAAAATATGCTCTTCATAAGGAGAAAAGTGTATCTTTGAAATATGACATTATTAATTTTATTGGCATTTCAAAAATCATTTTACAGTTATACTTCTAATGTCTTTACTCCCAAAATTAGGCTACAATGTGTGCAAGTTTTTCATAAATTTCTGTGTGACGTTCTGATTATGTCCTTGCATCAAGTTACCAGGTGCCACTAGCAATGAACTTACTTTACAGAAGAACTTTTTAAATTACTATATTTGGTATATATTAGTAATTTAGTTTCTAGTGTATCAACTCTACCTCATTAATGATATATTGACCCCCATTGGGCATTGTTACTTTGAGAACATTTGCTCTTTGCGGGGCAGGAGAGATTAATTCAGGGAATCATCGTAACAGTCTCTTTACACATGGCTTACCACCCAATGCTTCACTCCGTGACATCTGTGAACAGGAGTAGAGCTGCCATTCTCCCATTTAAAACCCACCTAAATGTCACCTTCAACACCGAACTTGTTCAACACAGCAGGGGAATTCATGTTTTCATCCTGTGTTTCCATGTTTCTCCCATGTTTTCAGCAGTGTCTCCCTCCTCTTGTTACCCTTGTACAGATTACTCAAAGCCTTTGTTTGCTCTACTGTCAGAAGAGAATTGCAAACCTGTATTATAAGAAGAGATGAAATTTTTATAACTATAATATTTTTCAGAATAAATGTTCCATAACTGATAGCAGTATGAACTAAGTTAAGTGATAAATTCATCTATTAATTGAGCTTATTCACTGTTTTTTACAATTTCTACTGTGACGAGCTTATGTTTTAACTGTTTTCCCCAAAGGTTCCTGTCCTGAAAGTTTTGTTCTCGGTGTGACAATGATAAAGCTACTGGAAGATTTTCAGGTCATTGGAGGCACTACACTCACACAGCATTATTACAGTTTTTTAAGGACATCAGTCACTTCCAAAAAATATTGCAGCAAGAGGACATAGAAACTTCCTTAAATTCCTCTTGCTTCCTCTCAAGCCATGCACTGTTTCCCTCTTACAGATGTACCCACTATGATGTCATCTACGATGCTGTGATTAGCCAAAAGACTTTCTACAAAAGCTTCACAGATGAAGATGCCAAAACTGTGACCTCAATAAACTTCTCTTTTGTATAAAGAACCTATCCACTGATATTTCTTGATAGCAACAGAACACATACTAAGATCTCTAGAAAGAAAGTGTGGTTATAGAAATTCTACACGTAAGCTGAATCAGAGTCTAAGTCGTACATGATTATTAACCCTATAAAAAAATGTGAAGTCACAAGTTTTTGAAGGACTTGCTAACAAAACCTCCTTTCAGTTAAAATCTCTAAGGAAGCTATGATTGTATGTACCAAACATTCAAGCATTTCTGGTGTCCTCTTTTGATAACGGGGAGATACATACTAGAAAAACAAACACTGCAGATTCAAAGCCTATGCCAATTTTACTGAGAGCTCTCTGGGTTTTGTTGTTGTTGTTGTTGTTTGGTTTTTTGGTTTTTTTTTTTGTCTCCTTGGCTGTACATATCTTTGCTTCCCACACAAGGTGTAGCAGAGAAAGAATAACTATATGGATGATAATTCATTCCACATGATGTAAACTTTAGAAGTGATTCACAAGTCAAAAGAAGAGTAAGAATAATCAAAGAAGAATTAACTCCAGATTCTCTTTTGTAAGATACATATTTTAATGAAAGATTATTATAAAATAACATCAATAATTGTTTCTTTGTAGCTGAAACCTCTGAGGAAGTGATTATACTCTCGCTTCAACAGATGATTCATTTAATGGGTCTAAAAAACAACCATATTTCCAAACGATTTAATTTCTTATACTCTCATCCAATATAATATAGTTTTGTACTTTTCTGAAATGTCAAAATCTTCTCAGCCAATTGACTATAAAAAGGCTATTTTAAAATCACTGTTTGAAATACAAACCAAGATTGTGACATGAATCACATCTCTTTTCCTGAGCTTTATTAGAGAAAATATACACAAGAATTGGTAATGATACCATCAGTACAACTGATTGGTAATAATACATCAGTAAAACTGATAAGGTACAATTTGAAGACATCTACAGGTTTGTCTCTGAACTGTGTAAGTAGCTGTTTTGAGAGTCACACTGCTACTGTTGCCACCCAGTAATGTGAATAATGCAGGCCAAAATCAAGTGATATATGACGAGTCTGCCATAGGACACACAGGAGAAAAAATAACAAACTCTTAAAATAGGACACTACCACTAGATGAAAAACAAGAAAAATTCTATTAAGCATTATATTAAAAACTATTAACAATGTTGAATCTTATTGCTGTAAGAAGAAAAGAGGAAAATGCAAGAAGTCTAAGTTATCACTCTAGGTTCTAGTGTGAGCAATTACAAGTTTCAAAGACATTATATGCTAAACTTATTCTAATATTTAGAGATAAAAATTGATTTTTTTATTTAATTAAGTTTGTTTCAAAGATGTTGAAATAACATGGGTAGAAGAATACCAGGCTTACTCCAACATAAACTATTTATATTTTATTTATTATTATAAGGGTCAAATTCACAAAGCAGAAACACAGGAATGAGAAGTCCAAGCTTAGCTATATAGTGTAGGAACCACAGAGAAAGAGAGAGAACCCTGGGCCACAGGGCCCTTTTCTCTGGGTACCCCAAAAGTCACACACTAACCTGGTCCCACATCTTAAAAATCATTGGCTGACAGAGATTCCCCATCACCTCCCTATTTTGTCTAAATAAGAGAGTTCCAAATCCAATACAAAACTGTACACTCTAGGAACAGATATCAAGTATAAAATCAGGATTACAACCAGCATAAACAATATTAAGCAAGGATCCCATGCTAAATGTTTAATAAACATTCTATTCTAAAGAGTTTAAGTCTTGTATTGAAAATAGTTTGGCTAAATCATAAAAGGAAGGTTACTCAGACTATCTAATCTTCAACCCCACTAAATACCTGAGAAGGGAGATAATATTACTTGAGTAGAAAGGAAATGCAATCAAGTAGCTTCCAAAGCATACAGTATATGATAGAGATAACTGGCTACCTAAACAATCACCCAAAGTCTCATTTGTAATGTTGAAGCAACCAACTCTGTCTAAAGCCTAGACTAACTTACAAACTATTTTCAGGGGCAGGAAAATTTTCAGAGCCATTTTACCCTGTCTTGGCAAGGTTTGGAAGTCCTTGTCCTTGTGTTCTGCTTATCCAGTCTGGACACCTTGTACTTTGTCAGTGATTAAGGCATGGACAATTTCTTGCCCAAAGACCAATTTTGTCAAGAAGAAAACAAATTCCAAGTGGAGTGTCTTTGGTGCTCAACATTCTCTCAGAAATAGATTGGTGCTATTAGGAACAATCGTGTATCATGTCAACCAAACCCCAAGTTATTTAAATGCTGTGTTCTACAGATCTTTGAAGTGATTGAAGAGTACCTACCTAGGCAGAATACAATCTCTATGTATCTAAAGAACCTAATTAATCTGACTATATGTATAACAAATATGAATAACTATTGACCTATAATACTTAATACCTCTATAACTTCATATCAGAATATTAAATGACTTGTAAACAACTGTCCAGTAAATAAGGAAAATGACCTCAAAATGTAAACAATGTATAGGTATCTTGAACAGAGGTAGAAATATATAATGCAATATGAAAATACAGCCTAAAAATTGTATCAATATGCAAAATGTCTTTAACAGAGGTAGAAACATGCATGTATACAATCTGACAAAATATTGTAAACAGAAATAACAAATATAATTTGAACTTGTATCAATGTACAAAAACTATACCATTGTAAATTGTCCATAAACAATAACTCACAAGAATTTACTCTATTTCCCACTACTATTATTATTAGTGTGAAAAAGTTCACACTAAATTATCTATTATCCTATTCAATTTTTCCTCTTTTTCATATCTCTGGGCCTAGAGTATTTGAATGCAATGTTCAATGTGTGCACACATAAGAATGTAAATTTATTATATATGATGGCTAATCTTGGCTGTAAACTTGGCACACCTGGGAGAAGGGGACCTCTTCAGGCTTTATCAGATTAGTCTGTGGGTATATATGTGGGGCACTTTCTTGACTGCTCGTTTATGTAAGAGGGCCTAGTTGACTGTGAATGGTACCATTCCCAGGTAGAAAGGGCTGAGTGTATAAAAGACAGCTGAATGTGAACTTAGAAACAAGCCAGTAAGATAAATTCCTGTGTGGTCTCTGCTTCAGTTCCTGCCTCCAGGTTCCTGCCTCAAGTTCCAGAACGCCTTGGCTTCCCTGGATGATGGACTCTAGCCTGTAAGCTGGAATAAACTCTTTCCTCCCCAAGCTGCTTCTCATCATGGTGTTTATCATAGAGACAGAAATCAAAGTACAGCACCATTCGAGGAAGTATGAAAAAACTGAAAGAGCATTAAATGAGCACACCTAAGTTTGAAACAAAATCTGAATGAGTTTCTGTAAATCCACTGAAGACAGCAGGTCTCCTCAGCCTTCTGAACAAGGAAGAATGACTGGTAATCCAGTACATTACATCTACCACGAAGCATGCTAGCATGTTTTCTTAACCAAAACATAAATTAAAGTCTTCCCTATATAATTTAAGATACAGACTAACTTCAAAAATTATTAGCAATAGAGTGTAAATTCCATCTAAAAATGACAAATACAATGAAATAACACACATTACTGAGAGGTTATGGTTTGATAAACCAAATGTGTTCTTAATTCAGTATCCAATTGAAGGCTATGAATTTTATGTTTGAAACAAGAGATGGTATGCTAAGCACATAGTAATTTAATTAAAATATTTATTATAGACTCTGTGATGCTCATCCTTATAAAATTAAATGTCCTGTAGTTTATTTGGGAAGAGATACAGGTAAATTTGAAATATAGACTGGTGCAGAAAGTACTAAGCTGAAATAAATAGAACTTTATAATGAGCTGAGCTGTCCTGCGAACTTCCCTTTGAAACAGAATAAGTGAAGTTATGTTTAAATATCAAGTAATGTAGAAATGGGGGAGGGGTGTAAAGTGGTTGTTCAATCCCGAAATGTTTTTGGAAAATAAATGTTTCCTTTTTTTTTTAATGCAATAGAGAGTAGGGAAACTGCAAACTAAAATCGCAGCATTTCGTTATGAGCCTGTCATGGAATCCACAAGAGAAATAAGAAGAGTTGGTCTGTGGAAGCAACACTGGAGTGTTAGCTGGGTTTTTTATTGCTGTGATAAAACCCCATAGCCAAGAGCAATTTGGGGAAAAATAAGATGCATTTGACATACATATCCAGGGTTGCAGTTCACTGAGAGAAGTCAAGGCAGGAACTGAAGCCTACATAGACCCTTTAGTTCTACGTATTATTTGTATTATTCTTCAGTACATGGTACTGGAAAATACTTTGCAAGCTACTTAGCTGCAAGATAGACTGGGGCTTGAAGTAGACAGATAATATCAGTTACAAAAAAACTGGTTAGAAACATAACAAGTTAAGGCCAGGCATTCATTAGTAAGCATAAGTCTTTGTTTATTTGGGAGCTGAGTGGAAGGCCCCCAAAGAGCAGAGTAAGAATTTTAAAAAAGCCAACTACACATATGTAGGCATAGTCTTCTCAAATAGTGTCAGTTTATTTGAAGGGATTTATGTAATAACATGCAATACTAAATCTAAATACTAAAATCTGAAGTAATTTTCCTACAAGCTTAGAACACCAAAGACTGTGCAGTGGAGCCAAGGGACAGACATGCAACAGATTCTCCCAAGTCAGACCTCAGCCTCTCCAACTGTGAAAGAATACATTTCTGTTATTTCAAGCCACTTGGTCCATGGTACTTCGTCATGGGGAAATTAATTAAAATGTCAAGCATGACTGCTATAGGAATATGAAGTAAGTCAAGGATATAACTTCACTAATAAGTTCAGTATGCAAATATTTAATAGGAAAGTGCATTGTTAAAGAGTAGCAAGTACTTAATATTTAGAGTGAGGGCTGTATAAGTGGAAACATAAATGCAGATATTTTGATAAAAAATTCACTTAAGGATAAAAAAGGAAAACAGCAGTGAAAGTAAATCTTAAAAGAAGATGTGTTCAAGAAGTGTCTACTTGAGTAAAAATTGTTTCTTTTTGAAAGTAAAGGGAAAGGACAAGAAATAATGAAGTGTTTAAGAGAGAAAAGTGGTATCAAAAAAAAGTAGTAAAAAATATGACTTTTTCACTTAGATGGACAAAAGAGGCCAAGATAATGCTAACAAACATACATACATGCATGCATGCATACATACACACATACATACATACATATATGTGTGTGTGTAAGTGTGTGTGTGTTAAATTGTTGGATGAGAGTGTGTTAAATGTAGCGGAGGCAGCAGCATTGGCTAAGCATAAAGAGAAGATGGAAGAAACAATTCAAGGAACATGCAACATTTACAATTAAGAGCCTAGACAACAATGAGGACCGTAAAAGAGACAGACATAGATCAAATATACATGGGAAGTAGAAAAAGACAAGATCTCCTGAGTAAACTGGGAGCATGGGGACCTTGGAAGAGGGTTAAAAGGGAGGGGAGAGGCAGGGAGTGGAGCAGAGAAAAGTATAGGGCTCAATAAAAATCAATTAAATAAAAGAAACCCCAATAATAGCACAGGTAGAGGGACTGTTTGGTATAGACAAAAGCACTTTTTCTTTTATTGAAAATAGGCATTTTTCAAACAATATATTCTGATTATGGTTGCCCTTCCCCAGCCCCTCCTTACTTCCCCTTCCCCACCCATCCATATCCACACACTTTCCCTTTCTGTTTCTTCTTAGAAAACAAAAAGGTATAAAAGAAATAACAACAAATTAATAATAAGGTAAAAAAACAAGCAAATTAGAACAAGACAGAACAAACAGAAGTAAAAGAGCCTCAGAGAAAAACACAAGAAACATATATAGTCTCAGTGACACATATATTTGCACACATAGGAATCCCATAAAAACAAAACTGAAAACCAACATATAACCCCAAAGATCTATAGGAGAAAAAAAAACACCCTGACAACATTGTGAGGCAAAGAATCTCCAGAGATACCATTGAGTTCTTATACTGTTGGCCATCTACTGCTGGGCATGGTTTGCTCCCCCCAGAGAGACTTCCTCGGAGAAAACTAATATTTCATTTACAAGTGGTTACCATTTGGGGATAGATTTTGGATCGGGGTGGGTGAGAGTGTTCCCATTTCCCCTCAGCTCTAGGACCCTATCTGGTGCAGACCCACGCAGGCCCTGTGCATGCTGCCCCAGTCTCTGCGAGTCCTCAGCTCTTCTGGATCTAGAATGTCTTGATTCCTTGATGTCCTCTATTTTCTTAGCTCTTCTAACGCTCTTTCTGCCTCCTTTTCTGCAGAGTTGCTTGAACCCTAAAGGGAGGGATTGATGGAGACAACCTCTTAGGGCTGAGTGCACCAAGGTCTCTCATTCTTGGCACCTTTTTTTCAGCTGTGGGTCTCAGTCTTAGGTTTTGTCTACTGCAGGAGAAAGCTTCTCTGATGATGGCTGAGCAAGGTATTTCTCTATGAGTATAGCAGATTGTTATTAGGGGTCATTTTATTGCTATGCTCCTTTAGCAGAACAGCAATATCTGGTTTTACCCTAGGTTACTAGCCTGTCTAGTCTCAGGGTTCTTGGCTACCCAAGTAGGACTAGGTATGGGTTCTAGCTCATGAACTGGTCGTTAAGTCTAATTAGATATTGGTTTGTTATTCCCACAATCTTTGTGCCACTATTACCCCAGCGTATTTTGCAGGCATGTTACCATGTACATTGAAGGGTAGCTGGGTTGGTGCTAACATTTTTCCTTTGGTAGCTTGCAGAGCATTTTCCAGTACTATGTACTGAACAATAGTACAAATAATACATAGAGTTGAAGGCTCTATGTAGGCACCAGCTCAACTTCTCTGTGTTCAATGAGTTGTACAGGTGTTGTAGTGTTGTCTTCAGAAATGAGCCCTACCAAGAGTTTGTGGAGAGCAGTCAATAGCCTTGGAAATTGCCTGGATTGTTGGGAGTTCCAATAGGACCCCTTTGGTCAACAACTAGATTAGATGTAACCCACTCCTGGTAGTGGAAGCATCATATGATGAAAAGAGATGATCAGGGAAGGCTCTGTCTCCCACATTTCTTTTTTGTTTATATCATTTAGATGTCTTCATATATGTATATATTTTAGGAATCTTCGACTGTATTGGGTTTCCATGTAACCCCTCAACTGGCCCTTAATTTTAGTTTTTCCTCCCCACATTCACTCCCCAACCCCCTTTCTTTTCCCCATCTCTAATCGTGCCACTCCACCCTTCTTCATCTATCCATAACTATCTTTTATATTTATCCTTCCTAGAGAGGCCCATCTCTTTTATCTAGTCCTTACTCTATGCCTAACTTCTGTAGTTATACAGATTGTAGCATGTTTATCAATGACTTAACAGCTAACATCCACATATAAGTAAATACATAACATATTTGTCTTTCTGGGCAGGTTTACCTCCCTCAGTATGATTTTTCCTAGCTCCATTCATTTATCTGCAAATTTCAGTTTTAAACAGATGATTAATATGGTAACTAGAAAAAAATTTTAAGGAGCATCTGTCTGCACAAATGAAAGGAGCTGTATTGATTGACTGACCATCTTTGTTGCTATTCTTGTACTGTGATAAAGCACCACAGCCAAGTCAACTTACAGAAGAAAGAGTTGATTTTGGGAATACAGTTCCAGAGGGTTAGGTCCATAATGAGGTAAACAAGCAGCAGACATTGAGGTGGGAGCTGAAATTTGAGAGCTGAGTGCTCACATTTTGAAACACAAACAGGAAACTGAGAGAGTGCAATGGAAAGAGCACATGACTTTTGAAACTTTAAAACCAGACCCCAGCAGTATAGTTCCTCCAGCAAGGCCATACTTCTTAGCCTTCCCAAACAGACAACAACTAAGAGTTAAAGATGCAGATGCCTAAGGATATGGGAAATATCTCATGATATGGGAATTATCTCATGATATGGGAAATATCTCATTCAAACCACCACATTTGCTACAAATAGCATTCACTGGCTTGATGGTAACAGCCCAGAACTCCAAATCTAGAAATGGATTGCTATGATTACAAAGCAGTTCTGTTGAAATTGCAAAGAAAAACATGTAAATCCAGGGCCAAAGGATGATGAGGATCTGAAATTGATAAGAAAAATATTTCAACATAGTGATAATAAGCTGAGTGTACTGAAAAGGAGTTCTCTGCGAAGGCTGTCAAACAGAAGGTTATTGTCAGAGACATAAATCTGCAGCTTAGACAAATTCTCCTTTCCAAACAGCAGTTGCTCCACCAGACAGCAGCCTTACCTGAAATACCATCTTATTATACTTATTTTGGGAAAGCCTGCTCAAATAAACATTCCCATAACAATAACGCATGACAAGTGCTCATTCTCCTTCATATGTGGCTAACAAATAGCTAGAGCTCATGTCCATTGTATATCCTAAGCAAATGTGGCTAGCAAATAAAGTGGAGAAAAATATAATCTACATATAAGACCTTATAATAAAATGCATAAGAGCTTTTTGACCAGTAGTAGTAGTAACAAATATTCACATAAATGATAGAAAATTTTATTCTACTTACATAATTAAGTAATTTTAGTTTGTGAGCATGTAAAACATATCAACATTTCAAGCTGAGCTGTCTCCCACCCTGGCTACATTTTCCAACGTCCTCCATATCTCGTCATGGTATGAGGTACTCACTTGTCGTGCATACACACTCAAAGGTTTTAAATTCCAGTCCTGCTCAAAAGTTTGCTTCTGATGTTCTACCACGTACCTTGTGTTTTTGTTCATTCTTTAAAGGCTATGACTTTTGAAGTTCTTATGGTAATACAAAGAGAAAAAGAATACTATATTAAAAAAAAAACCTGTGAGGAGGTTGGAATAACAGTAAGATTCCGAATCTGACTATTTGGGTAAACTGTTGTCCAAAATCCCTTAATCACTTAATCAGGAAATCACTCTTAACTACTGTATCATAAGCTTTACTTTTCAAATGTGTGTGTGTGTGTGTGTATTATGTGTGTCTGCATACACTAAGATATTCTGTATTTCAAGAATTTGCTCCAACCTCACAAACTAATATACTAAGATTGAAAGAATCCTAAAGAGACCTGTGGTTTCAGCACCCTTCCACATTATTAAACAGTCCAATAGTTTTCTGTACCTTCCTTTTCTTTAGAGAAAGAATGCACTGCTAGACTTCAGGCTCCATTATAGCTGGCTGCCTTCTTGCTACATTCCCCGCACCTGACATGGCATGTGGGAGGAAGTACCATCAATAACTACCCAAGAAATACGACAAACAACCACCTATTGAGATGCAGAGAGAAAAGATCTAGGAAGAAAAGTCTTGACTGGAATTGCTCCCTTTGAGAAAAAAAGAAACTCTTTTAAATCCTTTTCATTTTATTTTCTTCTAATTCTATTAAGCAGGGAGTGTGAAATCTTTAATAGTCTTACCTATTAATACTCTGAGAAGAAGTATTAATACTTGATAACTATCCTGTCCCCCATGTATTTGTTTTGAAAGATGGTTTTGTCAATATAATGGTTACCAGGTTGGCTAAACCCATGTTTCATGCTCAGTTGTCCTTTTGTGCAATAATCACACCAGGCTTTTGAACAACATGTAAAAACGCAGAATGCCTCCAGGCCAGCTTCCATTGACTCTACTTTTTTTCAGTCTGTTTCACCTGAAAACGTGGGATACAACATGTGGTGATTACAAAAAAAGCCACTACCATGGATCCAGGATTTCCTTCTACACTGTGTGGAAGGAAACCTAATGAAATCTCACACATCCTGGAGATAGAAGATGGTTTTCAATGGACACATTGGAAACTAAATTTCAGAGGGGTAAGTATATGGAAAATTAAGAAAATGTTTATCCCTGAGTCCTTGTACATCTGCCCGAAGATTAATTAAGGGAGTTTTGCCTGAGAGCCATCTGAAAAATTGCCTGTGGTGTCCACGCAATTGCAGACCAGTGTCTGTGATCTCTGCTCCACAAAGCACTCTCATTTCACCGGGCTCACCTTGCTCTGAAGTCAGGCCAGTCGGTCTGCTTGGAAAGTAAAGTTTAAGGTTTGAGCACAAACTTCTGGAGAAACATAAACACATGCGCGCACACATACATTGGTCAGTGGAGCCACTTAAAGACGTGTGCACCCTCATATTGCTCAGTGGAGCCACTTAAAGACGTGTGCACACTCACATCGCTCAGAGAAGCCATATAAACACGTGTTCACATTCATGCCTCTCAGCTAAGTGGAGACACATAAACGCGTGTGCACACTCACATCGTTCAGTTGGTGCATTTGACCAGGGGGTGGACGAAAGACGACCTACACAGTATCGGTTTGTTTTATGAACCTTTACGTTCCTGGTTTACATTCTGAGTTCTGGGACATTCTAATGTAAAAAGAATCCTGGCAAGAAGGGGAGGGGGGTCCGTCTGAGGAGAACAAAGCAGAGGGAGCAGATTTCCAGTAATGAGGGTTAGAAGAAAGGAAGTGGTGGACAAATGAATGGAGCTTGAAAGTGGGAGCGAGAAAAGGAATCTCAGACTGAAAATATAAACAGGACTCAAATGCTGACTTAAATCGCGAAGCCGACAACACAGAGTATAGTCGTCTGTACCGGCTGCCTGCTGCTGAGTGATTTCCTCCTCACTCTCCCCACATTTACCTGTCATCTTGCCTTCTACTTGTGAACTGTTAGTTGTTTCTCGGGAAAGTACATCTCACTGAAAAACTCTGAGAGCAAAATCCTAAAGTTAAAAGCGGGAAGACAATTTTGGTAAGATTTGATGCTGGGGACAAAGCATGTCTTTCCTGTGCCATCAGCCGGCAGCCGCCTGAAGAGGAGCAGAGAATGAATGGAACCCTGAGTGTGGGCTGGAGAAGCGAGTCTAGAGCAGGAGCTTGCAGAGGGGTGGGGGTGGGGTGTTCGTCAGTCTTGCGACCCACGACGTCACGGATCCTGGGGACTCCTGGAGACTATAAAGCGCGCCTTCAGAGCAGATCTCAGCTCTCGAGCTGCTGCCTGGTAGCTCCTCCCTGGCAGGACCCAAGCTGAAACAGTCCCTGGTTCTTCCCTGCCAGCCAGAGACGCAAACCCCCAGGACTAAGTGTGGCCCCTGCTCCGCATCTTCTGTCCCATCACAGCATCCCAACAACGGGTACCTTCCTACTTGCTTCCAGGCAGTACCCGAGACCGCTGAGAACTTCAGGGGAGCCGGCTCCGGCTGGCAGCGGGAGTGTGGCAGGTCCCGGGCTGCAGACTCTGGCCATGGCCTCAGTCCCCACCGCCGAGAGCTGGACCGACGGGGCGGCAGGCATGGAAACGCAGGCAGAGAACCTGAGCGCTGGCTTGGCGGTCACTGAGTGGCTTGCGCTCCAGGCTGGCAACTTCTCTTCGGCTCTGGGGTTGCCGATGACATCCCAAGCACCTTCCCAGGTCCGGGCCAACCTCACGAACCAGTTCGTGCAGCCGTCCTGGCGGATCGCACTCTGGTCTCTGGCCTATGGCTTGGTGGTGGCTGTGGCAGTCTTTGGAAACCTCATCGTTATCTGGATCATCCTGGCCCACAAGCGCATGAGGACCGTCACCAACTATTTCCTGGTAAACCTGGCTTTCTCCGACGCCTCCATGGCTGCCTTCAACACCTTGGTCAATTTCATCTATGCTCTTCACAGCGAATGGTACTTTGGCGCCAACTACTGCCGCTTCCAGAACTTCTTTCCCATCACAGCGGTGTTTGCCAGCATCTACTCTATGACAGCCATTGCAGTGGACAGGTGAGAGGAAGAAGGCAGGAGAATGGGGCAGGGGGAGGGCAGGGGGTGGACCAGGGCAAGGGGAGCAAAACGGGACAAGCAGTCGGTATGGTTGCAAAAGAAATAATGACCCGAGGGAGCTTTAAAAGTGAAGGAACTACTAACCAGTTTCCCCTCCCATGACCTGTGCACTCCAGCCCCATCTACCTGGGATAGGGCATCTAGAGAAACCGCAGAGATAAATGACTACCGTGAAATCTCTCATTCCAAGTAAGCAATCAGCTAGAATAACGGAAGTATTGTTTAGAATTTCTGCTCCGCAGAAAATTATTTTTTTTTATCTCCCTTTTCTCTGTCAGTCAGTCACTATGCTGGTTTAAGGAAACAAAACAAAACAAAACAAAACAAAACCCCACAAGGAGTCTCCCATCCCCCTGCCATGTTTTCCAGAGTCTTGGTCTTAATCATTCTCTGCTCTCTAAACCTGCCCCAAAGTCAGCACTCTCCTGTCCTCCCTTCCAGGGTCCATCAGAAGCAGCAAGATCTTACTAAAAGTCTTGTCAGTTTCCATGACAAGGGAATCTACATAGGTAGATTTAACGTCTAGTAATCCAAGGAAGATTTGTGTACCTGGAAGGGTATAATGAATTTTCAGAGTATATAAAACATTAGGTCCAAAGGATAGGTGGTTACAAAATAAGATGCATTACTTCATGGCTCTTTAATATAGAGATAGATAGATAGATAGATAGATAGATAGATAGATAGATAGATAGATAGATAGATAGAAAATGCTCTTCACCTAAGGTGGGAATTCTGAAATACTTAAGTAATTAAAAGCTTATTAAACCTCAAGTATTTGTAATTATATTCAAGTTTTTACAGATTCCCCATGCCTTTGTTTTTCCTTATAGAACACTAGGAAATATGCAGGTTTTGGAAACACTGATGAACCCCCCTGTTGTGAAAGCTGGTAACATTTAAATTTGACACAGCCTACAACCAGGTGATCCTACATTTGACTTAGTGATTGACACTTGCATGGGCTTAATGCCTATTTTAGCAGTCTCAAGATTCTGTAAAAAGATTGCCTCCTTACATTAACAAGCATATTATAAATGCTATTGCTACACTCAGCTATCATAATGAGGAAAAAATACTTGAATATTTGAAATATTAAACAAAGAGGTTTTTAAATAGTGTAAAGCTATATACCCTTTCTCATGTCAGGCCCACAAGGCTAACCTGGAGGAGCAGTGGATGGATGTCTCTAAGTAGGATAAATAAATGCACTTTTTAAAGGTCTTCAGTAGTGTATCATCCCTTTCCCTCTGGCTCTGATCTTCCACACGTTTCTGCTGGGGATGAAAGTGATTGCAAAGACTGAACAAAATCAGCCCAAAGTTTGGGAAGATGAAATCCCCCTTCACCTTGCCCCATAGAGACAGAAGTGAATACTTCCTTAGGTTCACACATCATCCTTTGCTGCTTTGCTCTGGTTTATATTTAAACAAATTTCTTATGTGTGAGTTTTTAACGTTGTAATAGAGGAAGAGGTTTTGGCATATAACGCCACAGAATGATCATAATCCTTTTGAAGTGCTAACAAGGCAACATACAATTTGATGGAAATTCGAGTGTGTGTAAAATTGGTTTCCGAGAAGGAAACAATTTATTTTTCCGTTTTATCTAGTCAACATTTCTTAGACAGCTTTGGCATTGTCTTAACTGATCATGCAGAGCTACTCCACTTTATTGAATGACTTGAAATAATATGACTTTATTACTTATTCTTTTTATTTATTTCATAGGGAGCATTATAAAACTGCCTGTAAACAAAACACAACAATCTGTTATGAAATTAAAGTGTACTCTGAAAGTTCATGTGTTGCAAATCTCTTGTTTAAACTGTTATTCAAAAGAATGTTCTTATTTGAGCAGATGATTTATTTTAAAACTATAGACGTAAAGAAAACCCTATTTGAGATCATTTTTTGGTCAAAGAGGACAACACATTAAAATTCTCTTTGCCACTTCATGGACTTTTCCAACAATGATATCTTATCAAACACAGACTGGGAGAACTGACCCTGTAATGTTTGCGGTCCTACCATACAGCTTTGCAAGAGCATCATGACTTCTCAGGTTACAATTGCATGGATGTACTGCAGCATGTAGCTGACATCATTACTAACAATATATTTTCACAGAATGCACAGTTTCTGGAATAATTAATGCTTTATTAAAAAATAACCATAAAATTAAATTATCTTCAATTGATTCTCATTAATAAAAGAATATGTCACCAGGCATATCCAACCGGTGGCTGTCAGGTTTCATGCATCCCAGGATAGCTGTGTGTGGGGCTCAGTGTTTATGTAAATGACAATTAGCATCATATGGTATGTGAAAAGGTGAAACATCCCTGATGTAACTCAAACAACGGTTGTTTCAAGGTGAATGTTCTCTGTCATAGTATAATACAAACTGGCTTATATGATACCTTTCTGAATGGAAGGCATACTCACTTCAATCTGGTTTTTTTTTAATGAAAATTAAAAGATCCCCTGAGCATGGAAGGAGAATGAACTTTGACATAGACTTGTAGCTTTCCATGAGCTGCAGCAAATGTTTGCAAGGCTCCTGTGACTCTTAGAAAACTCAGACTTGAAAAGGGTTATTCCCTTGATAAGCAACTGACAGTCACGGACACACACCTATTCAGTAAAAGGAATGGTGTGTCTTTGAAGTCATTCTGTGCCAGTAGAATTGATTGCTTTATATTTCCATTCTGTAAAGGACTCCACCAAAGACTTGAATGTGAGATCACAGGTTTTAACTTTCTACTGATGTGTGCTATTTATTGCATTATTAAAACTTCCTGAAAGCCTGTTTTATTGCCTGAAGGCCACTTCCCTGACATCACTGTCATCTTGATACCCAGGCCCCAAACTCAAGGTAGAATTGCTGGCCACTACCAAGTTGTATTTCTCTACCGTCTTCTTCAAATTTGCATTCTGCAATAAAACATTTGACTACAACACATATCTTTTAAAATGCCAAACTTTTCCAAAATCATGCCAGGAAGTAAAGATACAAAGCACTTCAGTCTGATCGGAACTAGTGCTCCTCCGAGCCTCTAAGCTATCCTATCTATCTAGTGGTTAGCTGTGAAGCTGGTAGTGATAGTTAGATCAGGATTGCCTTTAGACTGTTAGAATCTAGCACTTACTAATACCACGTGTGTTGCATGAAAAC
This sequence comes from Myodes glareolus, assembly GCF_982192425.1. NCBI lineage: Eukaryota > Metazoa > Chordata > Mammalia > Rodentia > Cricetidae > Myodes > Myodes glareolus. Next base: position 23,733,141 of record NC_142042.1, on the reverse strand, counting down.
ACACAGCAAATCCTTCATTACCTGTGTGTCAGTTGAGAATGTCGGATGTAGAAAATCACTAAGAGAACAGATAATACAAGAAAATGTGATTTCTGTGTAGTTATTGTATGCAGCACTTGATTTAGGGAGATATAAGAAATAATTTCTTCTTGTTTTCTAGGCATGTAATTTGAAATGAAGTAAGAAATTCTAGGAAGTTTTTTTTAAATATAGTAAAGGATGATCACAGGGTACATGACCTAGTTTGAGCAGAATACTTGAATAACTTTGTAATATTCAGTTCACTTATTCTCCCTGATAAACATTGAAAAGACAATTTCATATGTTTCGTGTAGCTGCCCCAAAACAAAGTCACAGCAAAGAATACTTTATGTTCTTTAGATTCAGACACATACCAAAATTCATAATTACTGAAAGAAATGCTTAAATGAACCAAGAAATAGTGTTTATCCAAATAAATAAAAAATGAGCTTATTATTCACTATCTTCTGTTTTTAACAGAGATCTTTGGTTTTCCTAACACATGGTTAATTTATGTAAATTATCCATGAAGTGTTAGAGGGTGCTTCTAAGATACTTTGAACAAATAGAAACTTACAATAATAGAAAAGAGTTGCTCTAAAGGCTTACTCTAAAGGTATGCTAAAGTTCACATTATTGCTAAAAATAATATATGCTTAATGATTTTGTAAATGTTTCTAGAAATCTTTTTATCTAAGTCATCTTATCAGAGTTGAGAGCCCTAAGCCCGTTTTGCTCTACTCTTGAGGGAAGCCAACATCTCTACGGTTACAGTTCCTTACCATTATTCCAGTTGTACATGCCACATTATCTAGTCCATAAGATGAATTTGCTGAAGTCAATGCAAGATCAATCACTTGATATCACTGAATTATTTACAAAATAGTAATAAATCTATGTTTTGGGAGATATTACTTTCAAGAAATATCATAAACCTTTGGCTTTCTTGTAGTTCTTTTATAAAAACTTTAAAAACACTTTTTGTATCTAAAAATTATTTATCTCTAATGATTAACAGTGAAAGTTCTGTTACAGTGCCATTTGTAAGGTTTATTTTATTTTTAAGTGTTTGTGTGTGTGTGTGTGTGTGTGTGTGTGTGTGTACGTGTGTGTGTGTGACATAAACACATACAGACATGGAAGTGCCCACAGAGGTCAGAGACAATGAATCCCCTGATTCTGGGAACTGAACTTGGTAGCCACTTGCTGCTAACTCATCTCACCAGTCCTGTTGTTACCAGTTCTTATGATATTAATCATGAGAACATAATGAAAACAACAAATGCATATTTATTCATTAGGTGACTATGTAAGATCGGCACAACTAAGCTAACGTCAGAGTGCGTTATATAATTTGGGGAACTTCAGTTAATACCAAGATTATACTAACAACAGGAGGTACAACATGCCCCCCAAATAATCTGTAGTAAATAGCTACCACTGAGGCATTGGACATATAGCTGCCTTTCAATAGGCATGGCTCTCAAAAACAACCCCTTAATACATAACATTGTATATTAATATAACCCAAATGCAAAAAGAAAAAGGGAGAAGTAGAACATTTACAAGAGAATAAGAATATCTAGCAAGCATCAAACTTATCTGTTGCTTATACTCAAAATTTCCATTTCCTTATCAGGTATTTGCTCATTGAGCTGTGGAAACCTGATTGCTTTTTCTATTCCTATTCAAATAACCATCAGATCGGTTCCAGCAAGTATGTCAGTTCTCTGACCTTCTAGACCACTCAGTAGGATGCATTTAGGGACTTCTGCCCACAGGCCTCTCTTCAATTCACAGATTATCTGGCCCTTTCTTCCTCCCAGGCCTCCTCCCTGGCTGCATTTCTGAAACCCCACTTGCATGTAACAATTGCATTTTAGGTTCTTCAATTCCAAATAAATTAGTCTGTTTTCCTTCTTCCTTTGTTTTCTTGTTTGTCCTCGAGTTATCTCATTCAGACCTGGGATTATGTTTATTACTTAGGAACAAAGTGGGGGCTTTGTTTGTTTGTTTTTTATATCTTATATCCCAATCAAGTTTTCTTTAGATTAAAAGTAATACACAGATACCATGAAAATGCATATAGGTAAATTAAAACTACTTAAACACTGAGAGTAGAGAAGAATACTGTGTGTTTACACATACATGCATATCTGTATATATTTATCTCGTCTATCTCTATACAAACATAAGACCTGACTGCAGTAATGTGGTTCTGGCTATTGGAGTAAAAGATCTTAGTCATTCTGGAAACTTCATTATCAAATAATCTATGTCATTCAGCCTCGTTTTTAAGACATTGTTTCCTTCCCCAAGGACCTAAGCTTCTTGATTGACATATAAAAAAGGAAACAAGCTGTAAATGGAGACTGTGCTTTTGTTTCCCTGCCACCCAGACTCGAATAATCACACAGAAACTATATTAATTACAACACTGCTTGGCCAAGGGCTCAGGCATATTTCTAGCTAGCTCTTACATCTTAAATTAACCCATTTCTGTTATTTTATATTTTACCATGAGGCTGTGGTTTGTTATCTCATATTTTAAAACTCATGGTTTGTTACCTCACATCTTGCTTTTTGGGTGGCTAACATGGCGTCTGCCTGACTCTACCTTCTTTCTCCCTGCAGTCAGTTTATTTTTGCTGCCTGGCTATGTTCTGCCCTACCATAGGCCAAAGGAGCTTCTTTAGTAACCAATCAATAATAATAAAACATATTCAGAAATTACAGAAGGAAATTGCTTATCAACAAACTAGTATCACGGCTTACATTGTCTATACACACACAGTACACCTATCTTAAGTGCTAAAGAATATCTAATACGTAGTTTTGAGAAATGCATTGTATGGATCAAAAAAGCACTATCTTTTACCAAAATTATCACTAATGGAAAAATATGTTCTCTACAGATTTTTAACTAGCATCTACCTGACTGGACAAAGGCATGCATAGTACCAAGCAGAACTCAGTGACAAACTCTCAAGGTACTTTTCCTATGTGTGAGCAGTTTCTGAGTGGTCTCATCTGAGTCAATGGCAAATGCAAGAAAGATAAAATACTGTTTTCTCTAGAAATATTTGTTTTGCCTTCAATTTGAACACAGCATAACAAGGAGGAAAAAAAATCAAAGTTGTCATGCTTGGACAAAGCTTTCCAAGTCCTCTTCACTCTGGCCACCGTCTGTCATCCTGATGCATCCACTTTCCACTGTGCAGTCAGACTCTCCTTAGGACCACCAATTCAGAAATAACAACACCAAGACTTAAGATTATTATGAAAGCCTGGCCTCAGCTTAGGCTTTTTTCCAACTAGCTCTGATAAATTAACCTGTTTCTATTGGTGTACATTTGGCCACATGACTCAGTTACCTCTCCTCTGTACACTGTGTCTGACTTCCTTAGTGTCTCGCTGGTACCTCTCATTCTGCTAGATTCATCCCTCTCTTTCCCCAGAAGTCCCACCTATTCCCTCCTGCCTAGTGTATGCGCTTGAGTGGAGTGAATCTACCTACATTGTATGTATATATACATGTGGATATTTTCATTTAATTTAATTATTATAAGAATATCACACTGTTGTATCATCTTTAAATAAATCTGCTGCTTCATTAGATATGCAATACAATTTTGGTATCAAAATATAAAAAATTTCTTTATATTATTAAATTTTGCTTTTATTTTTATTTGTATAGATTATGCATGTGTTTGAGGTAAAACTCACAAAACAAGTGATTCATAAACTTAAAATAACATTTCCAAACCTTTTTTGTGTTCAGGTTATAGGTATTCAATTGTATAGATCACATTGTGTCTGGATGTCAGAGACCTCATGATATCCCATATATTACTTTTCTTCTGATACCTTTTTCCATTTCAGGAAATAATACAAGAAGTCAGCCCATTATTTAAATATCTCACAATTTATTATATTTTATCCCACTTCCCTCGTGTAAGTCACCCTCATGTCTTTTTGGTCTTCTCCATCAGCCTTCTAGGGGTTTCTCACATTACGTCACAGAATGATGCTTGGGAAATAGACACAAAAGTGCGCTCCCTATACAACTGCCTTTGGTCCTTCAGTGATCCTCACCGATTTTATGGAAAGGTTCTTCTCAATCTGTGATTCAAAATGCCTAATCTGTTTCACAATTTCAGTTTCTCCTTCTTTTTCAAGTTATATCATGACCACAAAAACCATTAATCATAGTTTTCCTGTTTAAAATTATCCAATTCTCATCAAATGCATGCTTTCTCTGGGCTACATTTCAAATGTCATTTTTCCAAAAAAAAAAAAAAGCTTCCCAAACTTTATAACTTTATAACTTAAATTTCATTCTCTTGGTGCATGTCATCATAGCAATTCTCATAAGGTAGATTTTATATTTATATATTCATATTTAAGAATATTTAGTCAATCCCCTCTAACAGTCTTGTAGATGCAATGGAAGGAGGTTCAGTTATCAGTATTACAAGAGCTGTAAGTTATAAGAGAAGTCCAATCAATGAAGATTAAAACAACTAAATCTCACTAAAAAGTAAAATTATGAAACTGGCAGAAGGCCATGTCCAATGGCTTACACCTACAGTCTCAGCACTTGGAAGGGCGAGATATGATTGTTGTGAATTCCAGGTCTGGCTGGGTTGTAGTATGTGAGCCTGGCTCAAAGACAGGAAAGAAAGAACTGACCAGTACACAACAAAGATAGCGTTCTTATACTTATTTCAGTCACGTTACTTTTATTCTGTCTAAAAGCACCAACTATGATTTCATATGACTTAACCCAACATAAATCATGTATAAATTAGCAACGATCTTTCAGAAGTGCAGCGCCGTTTGCCAATGTAAGCAGGATCGCAGGTCACCTACAAGAGCAGAGAGAGCTGTTAACTGCTGAGCTGTCTCCTCAGCCCCCACGAATAACAATGGACTTCAATAAATATCCACATTAAAGGATTTTTCTAAACCAAAATCTCAATAATGCAGCACAAATGAAAATCGCGACAAAAGAAAATAAATAAATATTGGGTCTTCTGGAAATGAAAGTCAGTGAAGAAATATTATCTTCTAAGTTGAAATATAGCCCTGCTCTTCAGTCAGAGGGCCGCGAATATAATTATAACAAAGCCATTAAGAATGTTCAAATTTCTTTTATCCATGGCCCACAATGGCTTTGTTTGTAAATGTTTTCTTATACTGGTTTATTTTTTATGTACTTTGATAACGCTCTCTTTAAAGTTTTTAAACAATTTAATTGTCACTATTTATTTAGAGTGTGTGAGGGGTGTGTGTGTGTGTGTGTGTGTGTGTGTGTGTGTGTACCACTTCTCAGGGTTTGGTTTTCATTTTCCACCCTGTGAGTACTGGAGCTCAAACTCAGGTCATCAGTCTTGGTGGTAGGCACCTACACCCATCAAGTTATTACACCTGCTCCAGCAATTACATAATAAGCCAGAATTCCTTCATCTTCTACTGCAACAACTCTAAATCATATATTGTAGTATTCAAGCCAAATAAAGCCATGAACAAACTCTTTAAAATAATTGAAATGAAAATGGTGTTGTCAAAGGCTTTAAGTATCACTGAGTCCCCTACAAATTAAGAAAAAAAAAGATGCAAATAACCAATGCTTTACAAGAATAAATTACATAAATAAGAATATTCATCATTAAGGACACAGATTTGATTAAAACATAAAGTCCCATATTTGGGGATAATAATTTGCTGATGAAAGTCAGAGAAGTGGGCACCTTCGCCTCTCTACTTAGTTAAATTTGAGTTTTCTTTTTTGGAGGACATGGAATCCAGTTTGTGTTGCTTCATCATTCTCAGAGTGAAACCTGTTCTGGAGTGTGGTAAACCTACTAGAGGACATATCATTAATGAAAATCAGTCACCAAGGTTTTGTCCAAGGCGCAACCTAACAGGTACTAAAGGATGTTCAGCCCTATAGGGAGCATATATACTGTGACTCTCCTCCACAGGCCAGAGATCACTGCAGAGAAAGGAACAAAAAGACCATAATAGCCAGAGATGATAGATGACTCTATGACGTCTGTGTCTTCTGAGCACAACACGACAGCTACACATCTGAACTCACAGTAGCTGTCACAGGATGAACAAGACCTGTCCAGCACAAGCCAGACCAGAGTCAAGCATGTAGAGGAGATTTGGACACGAGTTCCCTCCATAGATCAAGAGCTTTTGGCAGTTGTTCACTGTTGGCAAAGAGTTGGTTTTCTCTAAGAGGTAGCCCCTAAGTCAACCAGACTCTGAGTGAGAAAGGCCACACATCCAAGAATATTTAGGCAGCACAAATTGGCCTTAGTAGGGCAAGAATGACCAACATTGGAAATCAAGGAGGTTGAATCTGGGAAGAATTGGAGGAGGGGGTAAATATGCTCAAAATTTATAGTATAAAATTCTCAAAGAACTAATTTTTAGAAGTAAAAAAAAAATCTGATTTTCTATAAGTAAATTTTATAAAATTTATTTAGATTCTATAAGTAAAATTGATTTTTTTTCTTTCCCAGCAGCTATTAAATGCCAATACCTTCTCAAATAAGGGTGGGTTTTCAAGTTACTACACCTCCATGGTGGGATTTTGTCTGGCTTGTGCTTGCGCATAGTGTATATGCTGTCAGAATTCTCATGTGTTCATCTGTGCTATTGCCCTATGGATTTGTGCTTGTCAGACCAGAAATGTCAAATCCCCTGGGTCCCCTGTAGCTTGAGTTACAGAAGGTTGTGAGCTGCCTGATATGGGTACTAAATTCAAGGATCAAATTCAGGCCCTCTAGAAAAGGAGCGTGTGCTCTTAACCACTGAGCAGTCTTTAGAGCTGCATGTGGCTTTTTCAAAAGCCTTTAGCGTTAATTAGACCTTCCGATATGCTCTTCTATCCCATCCCAATTTAGCTCTTCTGTTCCATTGTTTGCTTTCAATACTTTATAACCCTTTTATATACGTTTATAACCCTTTTTACTACTGTGCCTTATCCCCCATCCCTTAAGCCAATACCTATGGTCCTTTACTATTTTTTTTTTACCTTTATGGATACTCCAAACAAAGATTAAAAGCTATATCCACAAATGAGAGGAAACGAGATATTTGTCTTTTTGTGTCTGGATTACTTCACTTGGGATGATGATTTCTAGATCCGTTTATCTATGAATTTCCAACTTCTTTGGAGACCATCACACTCATTTCCATACTGGTTGTACAGGTTTGCATTCCCATCAGCAATGAGTAAGTGTTCTGCTTTGCACTCATCTTTGCCAACATCTGTGTCAGCATTTTCTGTCACTTGTTTCTTCTTTTATCTGTTTGGTTTGTTGGTTTGATATGATATTTACTTACTTACTTACCTATTTGCTTTGGCTATTCTGACTGGGGGTGAAGTGAAATATGAAAGTAATTTTAATTTTTACTTCCCTGATGGCTAGAGATATTGAGCATTTTTAAAAATGTTTCTCAGTCATCTGAATTTCATCTTTGAGAACTCTCTGTTTAGACCCATGTCCTGTTTTTGTTGTTGTTGTTGTTTGTTTGTTTTCTTGCTTGCTTGCTTGTTTTTAATTTGTTCAGGTTGTTTCCTTGACATTTAGTCTTTTAATTTTGTATAGTCAAAGTACTGACCATATGCCATATTTGTAGGCAGTAAAGGTATGTTTCCATTTGGTAGACTGCTTCTTCACTTGAATATGGTGCCCTCTGTTGTAAAGGGGCATTTGGTTTTATATGATTCCATTTGTCAATCGTTTTCTTAATGGCTGGTGTCTTACCTAGAGTTTCAAATGCTGTGAAGAGACCATGGCAACTCTTATAAAGGAAAACATTTAATTAGAGTGGCTTGCTTACAGTTTCAGAGGTTCAGTCCCTTATCATGGTGGGACATGGTGGAATGTAGGCAGACATGGATCTGAAGAAGTAGCTGAGAGTACTACATCTTGCAGGCGACAGGAAATAGTCTGAGTCTGGTATCTTGAGTATATGTGAGACCTCAACGCCTACCTCCACAGTAACACATTTCCTCCAAGACAATACCTATTCCAATAAGGTTGTACCTCCTAATAGTGCCACTCCCTTTGGGGGCTATTTTCTTTCAAACCATCAGACCTGAGCTACCAGAATTCTAATCAGAAAACCTGTCTCTGTGCTTTTAAGTTCAAATATATTCCCTGCTTTCTCCTCTGTCAAATTAAGGGTATCATTTCTTATGTTAAGGTTCTTGATCTGAGTTTGTGTAGATGATAGATATGAATCTTTTTTAATTCTTATACATGCACCTATCCAATTTGACCAGGACTATTTGTTGAAGATAACCCCTTTTTCCCAATGTGTATTGTTGGCTTCTTTATCAAAAATCAGGTGCTCATAGGTTCCATGACCAATGTATGTTTCTGTTTTCCGTGTTGCTTCTATCACTATAGCTCTGTAGTATGACTTGGAATTGGGGATGATGATGCCTTCAGCAGTTCTTTCATTTTCAGAGGTGTTTTGGATATCTCTTTTGTTTGTTTCCCAATTCAGTTTTAGACCATTATTTCAATTTTGGTGAAAAAGTGCTTTAGAATTTTTATTGGTATTGCACTGAATCTGTAGATTGGTTTTGGTAGGATAACTATTTTCACAATTTTGTTCTTACTAATCCATGAACATAGAGGTCTTTCCATCTTTTAGTGTCTTGTCTTGCTCAATGACTTTCTTAAGGTTTTTATTATATAAATCTTTTACTCCCTTAGAATTATACCAAGATATTTGAGACTACTCTGAAAGGGATTATTTCTCTGATTTATGACTTGATATTTTTGCCATTTGTATATAGGAAGGCTGCTGATCTTTATGTGCTGATTCTGTGCTCTGCTGCCTTGCTGAAAATAGCAGCTGTAGGAGTTTTTTGGTGGAGACTTTAGGGGCATTCATATAGAGAATTACATACCCAGTAAAAAGGATACCTCAAGTTCTTTTTCCATTTGTATTATTTTCATCCCCTTCACTTGCCTTATTGCTCCAGGTATGGCATCAAGCCCCACACTGAATAGGACCTGAAAGAGTGGGTGGACATCCTAATCTAGTTTCTGAATTTTTTGGAAATGCTTTGAGCTTTTCTCCATTTCACATAATGCTTTCTGTGGGTCTACGGTATGTTTCCTTTATTATGCTGAGATATTCCCCCATAACCTGAGATTTTCCCATGACTTTTTTTGATAAAGGGTTGTTGAATTTTTGCCAGAAGTGCTTCTTCCAGCCTAGTACTAAATTTCTGTAGGCTTAGAAAATCCTTTCCTCTGATCTTCAGAATTCTGCAGATGTCTGGTTCTGACCCTGCTCAGTGCCTGTGTGGAGAGCATGGGTAACCAGCAGGACTTTTACTTTCTTATGGATACATTTCTTTTTTTCCAAAATCATATGTTTAAAAGTGAAGGCAAATGCAGCTTTTTATTATCAATCGATGATTTTTCTTCAGATTCACAAAAAAAACAAAAGCTTGTGTGCCTTTGCTTTACTCTTTCTGTTGAAAGTTCACTTCTAAAACATCAAGCAATGGCATTGACTTGCCTTAACCCATGACCCTTACAGCAGAGCTTGACCGTTTGTGTCCATTCCTATATACTTCTAAATTATGCCATGAAGATAAGTAATGACACACTGTGTAGTGTTTCCCATTTATTTTTACAGAGATGTGCTTCAACTATTGGCTTAGTAATTTTTAGAGGAAAATAAACTAAAGACTGAAGGGGAAAATTCCTACAAATACAATATGGCAATTTAAATTAACAAAATTATTCCACATATGTCATCACCATCACCATAATCCCCGTCATCATCATCATCTCATAACACACTGACTACTCACAATGTACAAATGCTTTTTATGTTTGCTAGTTTCCGTCTCTCCGTTTCTGCTTCTATTGGCTGCTTATTGGGGGGCTGCTACTGATGTGTTTCTAGGTTTGCTTTGTATACTTTTGAGGCAGTATGTAACTTCAGATTGTATCATTTTATTTTATTTTTGATTTACATTCACTAAACTTACCTAGCATGGTAGCTTACTTTTTTTTTAAATCCCAGAAATCAGGAGGAGGATGTAGGAGGATCACAATTCCCAGGTCAGCAATGGCTATTTTGAGCTGGAGGACATTCTCTACTGTATAACAAGATGCCATCGAAACTATCCTCACCAAAAAGAAATCCACTCAGAATTTATTTTGATTGATGTAAAAATCTAGGCTGTTTAAGGCATGAATAAGTTCATAAACACCATCATTTTGTAGAATATTTCCATCATCACAAAGGAACTCCCACCCTTGGTCACTTTGTATTCACACCCTCACCCTCTCCTAAACCCTAGCAGTGACTAATCAGTCCTCCTTGCCACTTGGTCTTCTTGTGAAAAGGTCATATTAACATAAGCATTCAGTATGTGATCTTTGATGCTGGGTGCTTTCGCTCCCCAGAACATCTCTGGTATTATCTAACGGCCTGAGTGTTCACAGGGCTGTTCACACATTCTTCTTTATTGCATCCCATTGTGCAGTTCTCCCGGAGTTTGTTCACCCACTCTCTGTGGGACACTTAGGGTCTCCTAATTTTAAGGAATTATAAAGATATAAATATACACATCAGTGGGACATGTTTGGCTATTTGTCAAACAACATGTGGGCTTTTATCCCTGGGCAATCAGTCCATGTGTCTCTTCCTGTGTCACTACCACACTCTGAGTCATCTGCAATTTTAATGTGATTTGTAACAAGTCTTTCAAAATTTTCATCTTTTTTACATCTAGAACCTTTGAGTTCCTACATGACTTTAGGGTGAGCCTTTATATTCGGGAATTGGATTCGGAGATTTACAAGTACAGTGTTTCGTGTTCTGACCAATTTTGAGGACATTGTCAGTTGAAAAGATTGAGCCTTCTGGTCCGTATTTGTTCCTTATGTTTCAGTTCATTCAAATCTTCTTTAATTGCTTTCAGCAGTGCTTTGTAACCTAAGTAAATGAGCTCTGCATTTCCTTTCTGTTAATTTTCATCTTAAGTATTGTTTTTTAAAGATTATTTTAAGTGCCATTTTTAAAGTTTTCTTTCAGATATTTCATAACTGGTCTATATTTGGAATTTGTCTTAATAGTTATTTGGTCCGATATTGTGTAGTCAGTATAGCTCTTTTATTTTTTACTCATTTAGTTCAATGAAATCATGCTGTCTCTTTTCCCGCTGTTTTACTTTCAACCCACTAGTCTATGTGAGTCTGCTTTTTAATACATATGGATTTGAGATAACATTTGCTGTTACTTTCTTTCAGCCTAACGAACATCTTTCAGCATTTATTTAAGGGGGGTCTGTTTGAGCAAATTCTCTCCGTCTTGTTTAGCTGGGAATTTCCTTAATTTAACTTGCAGCGCAATGTATGTTTTACATTCAGATATATGATGCTTTTTAGCTTTTTAAAATAAAGTACAAGGTTGAGATCAAAGTATTTTTTATATATGGATTTCCAATTGTTCCCAAATATTTAGTGAAAAAAACTATCATTTGTCCATTTAATTGCCTTTACACCTCTGCCAGAAAATCAATGAGCCATATTTTTGGAGGTCTATTTCTGTTCTCTTGATTTTGTTCCATTGATCTTTCTCTGTACCAAATCTACAGTCTTGATTACTGCAGCACAGACTGGGTCCTAACATCTAAAAGTGTGATTTCTTCTACTTCAATCTTGTTTGCACTTAGTTTTCCATTCTGCTTTTTTACCTTTTCATATAAGTTTGAGATTGAGCTCATACTGTTAACAACAAACTCCTACCCTATAACTGCATGAATCTGTAAGTCAACTTGGAGATTATTAACATTTATCATGCCAAATCTTCCAATGTCTCTCTTCAGCATATTTAAGACTTTTTAAGATAACATTTTGTATTTTTCAAGGAATATATCCTGTATATGTTTTGTTAGATTCATCTGTGAATGTTTTCAAGTTGTAAAATGATATTTGAAGTTTCTGTTTCAATTTGTTTTTGATAGCATATAAGTATTCTTGTTATTTTCTTTATTGATTTCTGATGAGCTGACTAATGAGTTTTAGGTAGAGACTTTTGTAGATTTATTGATATCATTAAAAGTATTAGTGAGAAGAGATATATTATTTTCTCCTTTGAATGTATGTGTCTGCCAGTCCTGATTTGTGTTTTATTGCACCACAAGCCCAATGTTGAACAAAGGTAATAAAAATGGACATTCTTGTATTATTCTGAGAGTAGGGAAATGTACAACAATGTATCATTAAACATGTCATAAGAATGATATTCCATAGACTCTATGAGATTTAAGAAATTATTTTATATTTTAATGTGCTAAGAGTTTAGTACATGAGTTTCAAATTTTATTGGATGTTTTCTGTATCACTTGATGTATTCAAATGGTTACTTTTAGATCAAATTGATTTTTTAAATAAAGTACCACCCAAAATACTTTATTAGTAGTAAATTAGTCAGAGTTCTCTAAAGGGACAAAGATGATAGAGTTAATATTTGTATAAATAGAAGATTTATTAGGTTGGCTTACAGGATGCTGTCCGGGCATTCCAACAATGGCAAGCCTGCTTTGGAGAGGCCCAGAATCTCATAGTTGTTCAGTCTATAAGGTTGGATGCCTCAGCAGTCCCAATACAGCACTGAAGGCCTGGAGAACTCCTTGGAGTTTCTGGTCCCCAGCCTATGCTGCAGTTCCTAGGTTGGTTCTAATATTTGTGAAAGAATGTCATAGCACCAGGATAGATGGACTTGCCAGCAAGAGTGAGGGCAAGCGGGCAAAAAGCCAAGTTCTCTTCTCCCGTGTCTTTCATCTGGGCTGCACCAGAAGATACCACCCAGATTTAGAAGGATTTTCTTGCTTCAACTATTCTGATAGAGACACTTCCTCTCAGGTATGTCCAGCATCTTGTTTTTAATTGATTATAGATACAGCCAAACCGATAATAAAAACTAGCTATCACAATTACATATGACAGACATAATATTACATAAATTGCTCTAAACATTTATTAAATATGCATCTGCCACTTCTATTGTTCAAGACTGGTGCTGGAAAACTAGGTGGAGCCCAGGCTTGTCATCATCCGCGTGGCTGAACCTGGGCTGCCATTTTGTCTACTTGATAGACATAGGCAAAGCAGAGAGTGGAACTGTAGTTTAAGTCAGGTTTAGACATTGTTGAGCTACACATTGCACAAAGTAGGAGTTTCCCTTTAGAGAAGCTGAGCTGAACAAGAACTGAGTAGTAGTGCAATAGTCATCACAAGCACAAGGAGCATCTCCACCCCAAGTCTCATATGCTTTGTGTAAAATTAATCTCCCATTCTTGTCCCGGGAAACCACTAATCTGGTCTATTTTCCTATTCTTTCGTATTTTGTTAGTACCGTGAAAATTCAATCATACAATATTTAGCTTTTTGAATCTGGCCTATTTTTTCTCACCTAGCATAAGGCTTGTAAGATTCATTTATGTTTTTACATGTATTAGTTGACTTTTACTGGATACAAACTGTTGATGTATTCATGATCTCTCTTAAGAATATAAACAAAAGTAGTATAAGTATTTCAGGATCTGGAGAGATGACTCAGTGGTAGGACAACCAACTGCTCTTACAGAGAGCGTGGATTCCATTCCCAGCACCACGTGGTTGCTCACAACTGTCTGTAATTCTAGTCTCAGAGGACCCAATACATTTTCTTGACCAGCCACATACATTGTGCAAATAAATACATGTAGGCATCTCATACTCATTGGAAAGAAATAAATCTTTTTTAGAAATAGAATGATCTCTCCTTTTTGTTCAATTCACCTTCCTCTCTCCTTCCCTCTTTTTCTACTCTCCCTCTCTCCCTCCACCTCCTCTCTCTTTTTCCTTTCCCAGGGCTTTTCTGATGAGTCAGAGTCAATTACCTAGTGTTTTCTTGGAAAGACTTTTCTCCATTGTAATTTAATTACCCTGTAACCTCATTTGTTTAAGAAAAGTTATAAATTTGTAGATTATATGGGGTTTTTATATTCAGAGTATGAGTCATGTTGTTTGTAACTATGTGGAACTGTCTGCAAAAAGTCTTACTCTTAAAAATTGCTAAGATTTCCACTGGTGCAAAGAATGCTGGGAGTGGTGCCTAAGAAAGAGGGAAAATTCTTATAAATCAACAGCTTTACACAAATGAAATCCAAAAGAATCTCAAGTATGATGTCTTTGAAAAACACTGTTAAACAGTGAGACTTACTGGACCCATCCTTTCCATAGGAGAAAAGGCACAGGGCATGAAAGGCCCTGCTGGGTTTGTAGGATCATGACCTTGCTCTTGTGATTCAAGCTTATATCTAATACATCCGATCCAGTTTTAGGAAGAGCTAGTTTTCAGTTTGAGGTTTTGTTTGTTTGGTCTTAGTACAAAGTGAATTTTAGTAGATTTCTTTAAGAAGAAGGCTATGAACACATTGAAGATCCAGTCCAACTTATTTTTCTGATTTTCCTAGAGGCAACTTAAAGATGAAGACTTGAGCTGATAGTTTTCATTTGGGAACTTGATCATCATGCCAAGGGTTGAACACTTTCTCAATAATGACCTCATGTGGAAAGGGAACTCTGGAGAAATTAGAAGCAGAGAAAAAAAAATACAAGCTCTGTAAATGCAATGAAAGCTTCTTATTGGATGAGAAATAGCTCACATGTCTTCATTTAAGGAAGGCAGTTTCATGACAGAAACTAGCAAATCCACCTTTTATTAAAGAAATACTTTAAAGGTGCATAAAAATGCAATCAGTAGTAAAAGTACAAAATCCAAAGAGAATATCCACAGTTTCAGAATGGCAATTCTAGCTGTATAGAAATTCATTGAGTTCTACATAATACAGAGAAAGTCAGGGTCCCCTCTTGGGGTTCTTAGTTTCATTAGTAAAAGAATTTAAAAGATGGATTTAAATGGAATCACAAGGATAATTCCATGAGAGTTTAAAAGAAAAATTGCAAGGCAGACAAGCTGTAAGCCTTTGGCTGCTGCCCAGAGGGAAATGGAAGTGGGAAGGAAAAAGCCATAGCATGAAAGTTGGTACGGATGTCAGACCCATGGTCCACACGTAGCCACATGATTGGGAAAAAAAGCTTTAGAGAAACAGTGAAGAAGCTCCTATTGTTGAATGTGTTGGGGAAAGTTCAAAGAGTAAGGGAAGCCTGGCTATACAAGAGAGAGGAAGAAGAACGGATAAAGTTGGGTTTTCTGAATAATTCAGACAGGCAGACCCTTACGAGTCTGCAAGTCACTGCTGACTGATATTTAGTAATAGTAGTAGCAGCATAGTAGTAGTAATACAGTAGTAGTGTAATAGTAGTGTAGTAGTGTGGTAATGGTAGTAATAGTAGTATAATAGTGTATAGTAGTAGTAGTAAACAAGTTTTAGGAGCTGGGAGTCTTCCTTAGTGTTATAACTTACACTGAGCATGTACAAAACTCTGAATTTAACCTCCCAAAACACACAAACACATGTATACACATAGGCAGAGTTGAATTCTGAGGATAAACACTGCTGATGGAACAGGTCTTTGTCAGAGAGATGGGGAGGGAAAAGGAGAGGGAGAGGGAAAAGGGGGGGGGTAGAGAGAGTCATAAATAATTGGAGTTTATATTAGGGCTCTGTGTCTAATTTAATAATAGATGTTGGTTTATCTTTTGCTATCTTTATCTGGCTTTGACATCAAGTTAATATTAATCAAATACGAATCATAAAGAGCTTCTAGTTTTCAGTTATACAGCATTGTGCCTCATTCAGTGTTATTTTCTTTGAATTTTTCATAGTGTCCAAGAGTGGAACCAACCACTCCTAGATGGATATTTGGATGTTTAATAAACATGGTCGTCATTTGGAGTGAACATCTATAGTATTAAGGAATTTCTCTATTCCTCCTAAGGAAATACCTGCAGTATTTGCTTATTTTTTCAAGTATGTCTCCGTAAATGATATCACTTACTCTGTTTAGGATTTTCTGTGTCACTTGCTCTTCATGGAATACAATGGATAATACGATTGCCATTGAATTATCATTTTCAGGGATTTTTTTTTCCAAAGAGTCAGCTTTCAGGTTCACTGATTTTATTCAAACTTCATTGATTTTCTTTCTTTTCTCCTGCTGAATTTGCTTTTCTCTTGTTGTTTTCTAGCTTCTTAACATCATAGCCTTTATTTAAAGTTTCTTTTTTCTCTCTTTGATATTAAAATTTGGTTCTGATTTTCACCTAAGTGTTACTTTAGGTAATCTTACTGGTTTTTATATTCTTATATACCTGATTCAGTACAAGATATTCTTTTAGATTCCTTTGAGAATTCTTTGACGTATTTTGAGGCGGGCAGACTTTAAGATAGTTCTCATTATCTCTGTCTTCTGGTCATATTCCCCTTAAAATTATCTCCTGGAAGTGATCGATCTCTGATTAGCATCTATCTAATAAAATGTGGCAAATGACATGTTGGGGGATATTATTTTCAGGTGTGTGAATTTTGCTTACACTGTGTCTGTTTAACTCTGTGAAGCTGTGTTACTGTGACTTTCTAAAATACTTCATGGTCCTAATAAAGAGATGACTGGCCAATAGGGAGGCAGAAATAAGGATAGGTGGGGCTGGCAGGCAGAGAGTATAGAGGTGAAATCTGGGAGGAGAGAGAATGAGGAGCAATCCAAGAGAGCAGGAGAGGAGGACATCAGGGGCCAGCCACCCAGCCACCCAGCCACTCAGCCACCCAGCCAGCCAGCTACCCAGCCAGCCACAAAGTAAGAGTGAAGTAAGAAAACAGTAAAAGCCCAGAGGCTAAAGTTAGACATGTTAATTTAAGAAAAGCTGACAAGAAACAAAACAAGCTAAGCCCAGGCATTAGTAAGTAAGAATAAGTCTCAATGTGTAATTTATTTAAGAGCTAGGTGGCAGGCCCCCTAAAGAGTAAAAAAAAAAAAAAATTACACATCAATGACATAAGATTGTTACCCTGATAATTATCTCACTTTATAACTCACACCTCACTGGCGGATACCCCTAACAGTTGCTTTTTTTCTATTGATGACTAAAGAAACAAATTTTCATGAAGCTTTTGGCCACAAGAACATTCTTCTGACACCCTTTCTAGGGTGGACACAGATGCTTTGTTAGTCAGTGTCCCCGATGCAAATGAGATGCAAACGTGCTCAGAGCTTATGTGATCTAGGTAGAAGACAGGGTGACATTTTCCGAGATTTCTAAGTCATAGAAATTGTACCTAATTGAACCTGGGTTCTTTGGACCATGGAGTTGGTAGTAAAGGTTTGTTGCACATTATATAGAACTAAGATATAAATCATTGAGTTAGTCCAGTGTGTTGCATAACATAACAACTGGGTTATAGCAGAGTTTTGTATAACTCCTGATCTTAGAGATTTTCCTGTATTGTAGAACGAGTTTCCAAGCATCGCGATTGTCATCTTCATCAGCACAGTTGTGACTGCTTGACAAAGGCCTTGAGGTTGAGTTCGTGCACTGTCAACATTCTGTTTAGGAGGACTAGAGGAGGATTATGGGACCATTTCTTCCTTTTCTCCTGCCCTCAGAGCCAACTGAATATAACTCACTTCTAATTTCATGTGATGATGTAGTTATATGGTGACTTTATAAAACTATAAAAGCTGGATACTCTTAGTGCAACACATTGCTTATGTGTTTCTGGTATAAAGAAATTTTCTAAGACGCCAGTTTTATAAAATTATGGAATATACAACTATGTGCAATGCATTATATTTGACTACATTTGTACCTTTTATACTCCCCATACTCTAGCCATTTATTTTTGTCTTAGAGTACAATCCCTTTAATGATTAGAAATGTTTATGGGGATGTAGCTTATTGGTAGAGTGCTTATATAACAAGGTCCTGGGTTTGAAGGAGAGAGAGAGAGAGAGAGAGAGAGAGAGAGAGAGAGAGAGAAGAATATTGATAGAAAGTTTAAAGTTTTACTGTCATATGGTGCACCAGGCTACCAGACAACAACCTCATATACACATAGGGATCTTTATGGTCTATGTGTAAGCAAGTACACTCTATGTTGACTGGAAATTTGGGAATGGCAAATGCACAACTCAGAAGGCATCCCATGATGATAGGACTCAAGACTTTACAAGATGGATGCGTAAAATAAATTTCCAACATTATATTTAGGACATGAGAGAGATAATATTTTGGATAAAACTTGCAACATTGGTAAGTAAATGAAGTAGAAAGATCCCTCAATGTGTGAGAAAATAAAGATTAATGGAAGAGGGGATGGAGTAGTAGATGCAATGTCAGCTCTTCTTCTGTTTTAATGTTGTTACATCCTCAGTTTGGATAGTTAATTTCTAAATTATCCTGCTTCATCAGTTTAAAATGCAGACAAAACAGGAGAAACCACTGTGTATAATATTTTATATGCAAGCATAGCAAGAAAACCAATCGATCAAAATAAAACATTTAAGGAAGTAGGGGAATAAGCTTAGAGAGAGAACTATGGAAGCTGCCAACAAATTAAAATCTCTTTACAAGATGTTTTCAGGCTACGGTATCAAACAGGTGGCTAACAGAATAATTGTCGGCTTTCTAATCGCTCTATTAACACTAAGTGAGACTATAAATGAGATTCTTTACCCTAGACAGCTAAAAAGATCCTCACATGGTGAGAAAACAAAGAGGGAAAAATCTATAGCTCTCATCAATAACCTCAGGTAATAGATCAGTTAAGTAAAATCTGCTGTGAACTGAGAAACCGGCCTCCTAATCAGGCTTCCATTCTTAGCTCCACTGTCGGGAACAAATGAAACGCTATTGTGTATAGCAATGATGGCAAGATTACTTAGTGATGGAGAGAGATGTGTTCCTTAAGTTACTCTGGAAACCTTCCAATGGGCAGTCATGAGGGAACGGGTTTATATGCACTTCTCGTGCAACCCAAATGGCCTTAAATATTTGATTGACAACAACACAATTTTTTCCCATTTTAATATGAATGTCTCAACATTCGATATTATAGAAGATCTGATAATATGGCAGAATTTTCACGGATATATTATATTGCCTCTTCTGTCGCTGAAGTCGGTATTTTATCTAAAAAGGCAGAAAGAGGTGGATAAGCAGTGGTCAGCAATTTACACAGAAGGATGCTTGTGGGCTGTGTTTGATCCATGCATCCTCCATCCCTGGAAGAGGAAAAGGCTTGGACATCAAAAGGGAACTGGTGTCAAACTGTGGCTAACTGACTAGCCAAAAGTTTTTAAATGGCTGAATATGGAATACATTTTATACTGAATCCTTAAGGGAACTTTATCAGGCTAATAAATCATCCATGGATCTTAATTGCCTGAAGCTTTAAACCCACAAGTATGTAATCAACAATTAAAGATAAAGTAGAAAACAAACTGTTAAATTTCTTAAGCTATCTAACCACACGGCATTAAAAGATTTGCATTTCCCCAGTTGCTCTATAGTCCTTCCTGAAGGCCAGGAGAACAGCCTTCAATTCTGCTCTCAAGCACCTGGCTTGGACATACTCTGGCAGCCAAATACAGGCACAGCTTGAGAAATGTTAGAGAATACTTTCAATTAAAGGGAACAAGAGAGGCAGAAAAGAACATAATTGATTGGCAGTATAATAATGTGCTTCTCCTGGCATGGAACTTGAGATGATCCACACCTAATTTTGTCACTCAGAACTACTCCAAACTGAAAAAGAAAAACAACAACAATGAACTCGCCACCATCCAAACTCTTAATATGGTGGGGTTTGCCTCAGCTCCTGAATTCCTTGTGGATTAAATTCATATTGAATCTCCTACTTAATCCTGTTAAGGAAGAATTTTCATTATAAACCATCAATTTACCTACTCTTAGCATAATCCTCTAGAGTCATCACTGCTTTACAGAATTGGGATCGCTTAAATTTAAAATCGTATCGTCTAAAGTTTAAAAGCATCTTGTTTTACTGTTGCTAAGCAAGCATAATTCAGTGTAGACGATTTGTATTCTATTCTCCCACCCAAATTCCTCCAGACTCACAAGAAAATCCTTGCTGTGGCTGTTATTGGCCATTTTTATCTTTTGAAAATTTCCTATATGCGTTTTGAATTTACATCATTCCCCTTCCCATTGCTCCAGTCCATTCCGCCTGTGTTCCTCACACTCCTAAACTTCAAGCCCTCTCATTTTTTAACAATTGTTTTACACACATACACACACACACACACACACACACACACACACAAACACACACACACACATACACACACACACACACACAAACCTGTTACAATTTCCAGCTCTTGAAAACAAGACATGATGGTTGTGTACATGTGTAATCTTTGAAATTATTTTGTAAAATTTGTGCTATAGTCAACTGGGGAATAGGGCATGAAAATATAACTAAGAGACAAAATCAACCATAAGAACAGGTTCCCTTTGATCTTTATTATCTGAGTTTTGAGGTTTATTGACTGTTTTCTCCACTTTTATGTTTAAATAAACATTTGTACCATCACAACTTAAGAAGTAGTACAATTTGGAAACTCTACTGATAACCTTGATATCTGTGAGACTAAGGACAACCTACTGGGACAGCTTCAGGCTGCTCTTCATTTCAGAAAAGAATTTGGTATATATAGGTGTATGGTAAATAAAATAAAATTAAAATTCCTTCTACACCCAATGAAATACAGTGTCTTCAGGTGTGTAGCATCATTTCCATTGAATCACTGAGCACTGGAAGTGCTTGTATTTGCTTCTTTCACACTGGTGAGGCAGCTCCCATGAGCCTAAGCATGCATTTGCAGCATCCGCACTGATGAATGTTATTAGATACAGGACGGGAAGTGTTAGTGACAGGATCAGTTTCCAAATGGTCTTCAGCAATGAGAAAGCATTACCGTTTGTTCCTACTGAGTCTCCCTTCTGTATACTCCCTTCTGTTACTTTCATCAAGTTATTACCTAAATGCAGTGGCCAGTGACCAGGCCCTGCCCTTGAATCATCACTTCTAATTCAAACCAAAACAGGTTCCTGGTAACTTGCTGTCTCCATTCTCTCACCAATTCTGGACGCCTAATTCTGGACGCCTTTCTCCATTTTCCCGTGTCTCTGTGTTTCCATATTGCTGTTTTTCAATCAATTCAGTGGCTGCCCCTTCAACAACTGTCATCCTAATCACCAACTGCAGCTCTGCAGCTACCAGCAGCGGTTCGGTCATAAGGGCCACAGCCTGCGGGAATTCTGTTCCCTCACACACCAGCTCTCTCAAAGCCACTAAAGGAAACCTTATCGAAATCTCTACCCATCTATAGAACTTAATAATAGACCAGAAAGGAGAAAAAGCCTTAAGTTGCAAGAACTGACATGACGACTCAGCAGGTAAAAGTGCATGCCGCGCATTCCAGACCAATATAATTGGATCCCCAATTCTATCCTCAGTACCCATGTTAATGCAGAAAGAGAACACAGACTGCAAGGAGCTGTCTTCCAACACATATATTATACACACACATGTTCAAACAATACTAAATAAAAATAAAATTTTAAAAGTCTTTTAAAGTTTCAAGATATCATACTACCTTATGAGAACATAAATTGATTCAACATAATAGTTTACCTATCGGGAAATAGTTTATCTAAACTTAGGATAAATATACAAAGGAGTCATTGCAAACTCTGGAGTTTTTTTTTAACCTATCTGTGTTATAGGACCTAGAGAGTAATTTAAGCATATAAAACCAATTGTGTAACTATCCAAATAACATTTATATGCTGCTAGAGCCACAAAGAAGCCAGATTGTGACATAATTGAGCAACACACAGTTCAGTACTCATACAGCAAACTTTATTGACAAGTGTGCTTGGCTCTAGAGACACCCATAAAGCCATAATTGAATATATTGTGATCAATGCCTTGAAATTTAGAAGCAGCAGTGGTGAAAACAAAAACATGCTTGCCTACAGTTCTGCTATTGCACACTTGACTAACGGGTTTAGCACTGTGAATTTGGATTTAGAAGATAAAAACGCTACATTTGATGCTCTGTAAGGTCCCAGCTTATATCTGTTTACCTCCACTTCCGTGGTCTTTATGCGACTATCAACACCACAGTTTGTATCTGTTTGGACATTGCCAACAACCAGAATATCCAGAGATATGAAAATGCTACCTGTTTCTTTTAGCCCCCCATAGACAAGGATTTTTCATTTTTGTTCAAGTATGAATGATTTTAACTTCTTTAAACTTCAAATTTTCCATAAAATCTACCTCGTGGTAAAACTTATTGAGGAGGTTATTTTAGGTCTTTAATGTACACATGATAAAGTGCCTGTCTATAGTTAGTAATAAGCGATCAAGAAAGTGTGGGGTGTCACCCACTGATACAAGGGGACTGGTCGGATGGGAGCTCACCAAGGCCAGCTGGACTGGGACTGAACGAGCATGTGATCAAACCGGATTCTCTGAACGTGGCTGACATGGGGGCTGACTGATCCCCCAAGGTTCAAATGAAGACTGAGAAGCCATTGACAATGGCACTGGGTCTTGTTTCGTCTGCATGTACTGGCTTTTTGGGATCCTGGCCTGTTTGGATGCTCACCTTCCTGGACCTGGAGGGAGGAGGGAGGATCTTGGATTTCCCACGGGACAGGAAACCCTGACTGCTCTTGGGAATGGTGAGGGAGGAGGAGAGGGAGTGAGGGGAGCAGGAGGGTATTGGGAGGAGGGGAGGAAGTGGAAAGAGTGTTTTCGCATACTTGAATAAAAAAATCGGAAAAAAAACTGTAGTTGGGATATAATGTACGAGAGAAGAATAACACAAAGAATAAAAAAATTGTTGTAGATCCTAAGAACAATAAAAAAAAAAGAAAGTGTGGGGTGAACTTTAAGCAGCTTTTCACCTCAACTATGCATTACGTTATCTTTTGGGGTTCTTCTCGTTTTCTTAACCAACTGTACTATTTTTATAATCATGTTTTCGTATTTTTATTTTCAAGCTTCAATAATGTATAATTGATACAGCCATGTGTGTGTGTGTGTGTGAGTGTGTGTGTGTGTTATATACACTGAACATGAAAACTTAACACATTTTCAAGTTCCTAATTTCACTTAGTACTATAGTTGCTATGCTATACAGATCTTTAGGACGCCATTTCTTGCATAAATGAAGCTTTATGCCCAGTAGAATTAATTACCACTTTTCTTTACCCTTCACTATTCTATCCTCTGCTTCTATGAATTTAACTTTTTGATGCTTCATATCTGTATTCTCTTGCAACAAAGTCAACCACAGGTAGCCAAATAGGATATTTGCATATAAGATTCTTACCTATCACACATACTGAATTAAGCATATTGTTTTAGGCAAGTTGCAACTAATGTTAATATTAATAGTAGTTTATAATTTCCAAAATATCTACCTAAAATCTGAAATTAGCCTAAAAATCACATAAACAATAAACACTTGCATTATCCTTACTCTCAAAGCTGCAATGGTTAGTATGTATGTGTGAGTATGTGTGCATGCATAAGCCAATACTGTGATATTTTCTCTTTATCAATATTCATCCTAAACCTGAGGTATAATCTCTAAAAAACAGAAATATATAAACTTATATTTGCATCGCACAAAATGAACCACAGTTAAAATGATACAAAAATATATTTTTTACTAGTGGAAACATGAGTTAAGTTGACTTTATAAATATTATTTTCTTCTCTAATCACTAGCCAAAATCTGGCAAGGAACCATATTTTATTCAATTTAAAGCTGAACTTGTTTTTCTGAGATACATGGTTGCACTATCCACACTGCAGGAATAAAATGACTTTTCTTCACATATTGAGAAATTCCCAAAATCCAGAGTAGACCACAGTAACCACGTGGAAACATGCTCTTTGAGCTGCAAGTTCACCTTCCCAATCTAGGCTGCGGATGATTATGAATTTTCTCATGATGCAATAGAAACTCAACTTATTGAATAATATAAAAGCCAAACCTCTACTCAGCTTGGCATAGTCACCCCAGCTGAATCCTGAATTCTTTTGCTCCTTTGAGAATGTTGACCACAGCCTTTGCATGAAGTTCTCTCTCCATGTCATGCATCTAACTGTTATCCATGTTACCTAACCCTAATTTTCTATGAAAAAATTAAGTCAGCAGAGGCATAAAAGAAATGATAATTGGTGACTAGAGAATAACTTAGTGGCAAAGCACTTGCATGGCTAGGGGCAGTGAGACCCATGCCTGACTATTGACCCTGACCAACAAAAAAAAAAAAAAAATAAGAGGCAGAGAGAGAGAGAGAGAGAGAGAGAGAGAGAGAGAGAGAGAGAGAGAAGCTGCTGTGGTAACAAGCCTGTATTTTCAGGCATTCATTGGGTACCATTTCAGTTCCATCCAGCAGACATTTATGAATTCAGATAGTGTTGTTGGCACGGCACCAAGTAATCAATACTTCCACTTATATGATTTCCATTGATCCTGACTGCACCCCTAAAGTGTGGATGTTTAGAAAATTAAAATTTTCTATTTTAAAAATAATGAGGCTGAGTTCCAAATGGTTAAGCAAGTCTCAGAATAGGATTTGACCCCAGATCTGCCGATGCCTGAGACAGGGCCACAGTTCCCCATCTGTGTTACCTCTAAAAGCAAAATCCTTATCAATTTAGGTTCTGAAGCCCATCCATTAAAGCACCTTTGAAGTTCCGTTTTAATTCCAATAGTGAAGGAAATGACAGCACACTCTTCTTTGTTTCACCTAGGTATATGGCCATTATCGACCCTTTGAAACCCAGACTGTCTGCCACGGCCACCAAGATTGTCATTGGGAGTATTTGGATTTTGGCGTTTCTACTTGCCTTCCCTCAATGTCTTTATTCCAAAATAAAAGTCATGCCAGGACGTACTCTTTGCTATGTGCAGTGGCCCGAGGGTCCCAAGCAACATTTCACGTAAGTCTACTCTCCTTGACAATGTTCGACTCAGTCTATCAAACACTTAGGAAAATAAAGCTGGGGGGAAGGAATTATACAGTTAGGACCCAGTCATTCACTTGCTATACTACTTGGGGAGAGAAATATAAAAACACGCTGCAATCTGATATGCTGGTTTGTAAAACTACAAAGGTTTTTAATTGGAGAAGTGATGAGCTCTGTTGGAGAAGCACTAGCGTTTCCTACATGGGGTGGTGAAAGCTGGGAGCAACACGCCAGAGACAGCAGGGTGTTATTGACCGAGGAGCTAGAAGTGGGAACCAATGCCCAGTGTGTTGATTGCTCTTTTAGGAAGCCTGGCTGCAGTGGAAGGAAGTCCTGGCAGGTGTTTTATTTTTGTTTTGTTTTCATATGTTTGTATTTGTTCATTTCAGCATGAAAAGTCCTGGCCACTAAATTAAAAAAGAAATAGGTATGCCATTTGATAGAATTGGGATTTCATGTTTTAGACCTAACTTGAAAAAAGTAATTGTTTAATTTGATTTTTTTTTCTGTTCCTGTAAATTTCAATGAACTTGTTTGTTTTCCTATCATTGATGACATTTAAAAATAATAAATGTTGCCAGGAACTATTAATTTTTTGAGACAAGGTCTCTCTATGTAGCCCTGGTTGGCCTTGAACTCCAAGAGATATGCCTCCCTCTACCTCCTAAGGGGTCAAAGAACTATGCAGCCATGCCTGGCCTGCAGCCACCTCTTCTGTAGCTATTTTATCCAACTCTGCTCTCTCAAAAGTGCGCAGACGTATTTTTAAGGTAATAAGAGATAGTTTATTCTGGAGCCATTTTGAGTGACCATGACCCATGAATACAGATTTAGGATACTCTAAATTCTATATTTCAATGTGGAAAAGCTTCATTAAGTTCTATGGAACAGAAAAGAGCACAAATCAAGACAACTTTAAAATACGTTGGTGGGTACATCAGAAAGACGGATAGAGAAAGGTGGGGGAAAGTTTTCTATAGACCTAGGATGCTATCTGACGACATCCTTAGTTTTCAGGCCTGTGGAAGCTAGTGGCCTGCCAAGGTAATAGATTCCAACTCATTTTCATCTATTGGTAAAAAGATATTAGTTCAGACAGAGGTGGGCAAGGAATGCCTGTCTAGAGGACAAGAACTGGAACAAAATCAGACCTGACTTCTTTTAGAAATCTTCATTTCCAGTTTTCTCCCTTGGCCAAGTGGGAGGTACTACTAAAGAGAAACCATGTCTGGTTATTAATCTGTGCCATAACTACCTATTATTATGAATAATCTTACGTAGAGCATATTATTATTCTGAATCACTTCCCCCTTGATTTTAAATCCGTACTTAGCTACCAGGATGAAGACAGGCAAGGAGGTTGAAGAGTTCTTGTATGGTGTCCTTCACTCACAGAATCAACTCACCTGGGCTCATAGGGGCTCACAGAGACAGAATTGACAAACCAGGGAGTCTGCATGGGGCTGCCCTGGGCAGGCTGCATTTGCATTACAGTTGTGTAGCTTGGTCCTCTTGTGGTACTCCTAACAGCAGGGACAGGGGCTGTTTCCAATGTTTTTCCAGGCTTTTGGGACCCTACTACTCATACTGGGTTGCCTTTCCCAGCCTTAATATATGGGCAGGTGCTTAGTCTTGCTGCCACGTGACATGCCATGTTTTGTTGATACTCATGGGGAGATCTGCCCTTTCCTGAACAGAAACAGAAAAGTGGATTGAAGGGTGGGAGCAGAGGAGGCTGGGAAAATGGAGGGAAGGGAAATTGTGGCTGGCATGTAAAATAAATAATTTTTTTAAAAAAGATTTATTTTAGAAGACAAACCACAGTTATAAACTCATTAATTAATTTAAAGTCTTCAAAAAGACAGTAGAAAGCACATAAAATGTGCAAATTTGTGTATGAGCCAGAATATTATACATTATGGTTCCATTTTTCCCTAACGACATCCTTGTCGCTTTGGTGGAAAAGTACGGAATCATAAAATTAAATTTGGAAATTTGTAAAGCTGTGTGTTTATCAAGCATGACGAGTTTGTTATCTGAGTTAATAAGGCAATCAAACGTACCATGACTGTGGAGACATGCATGCAATGTTTTCACAGGGTTTTTCTTCTGGAAATCAAAAGAAGTGCACAATGTGGCCCAGAGTGCCTCTTTTCATGCAGAAGAAAAAAATATTTTATGAATATCTGATGTCACCAAATAAATAGAATAGTCTCTTGTGGAATAAAATACTTATCATGGCTGACATATTCTTTCCTTCACCTCTACCTTTGGTTCTAAATGAAGGGAATGTGTATAAAGTTAGAGAAGACTTCATTTATAAGTTTTTATTAATAAGCTGCATGTTGGAAATGAGCAATTAAAACATTTGATACATGACCCTAGGTTACAATGCTCGTATAATATTTTGATATGTTTGTGAAATGAAAACAGTAATAAGATGAAAAAACTATTTGCATTTGTATTATAATTTAAAGCTCAACGAATTCAAAGTCCCATATGTCTCATTCCAAAGGAGTCTTCAGCATGCGTGTGTGTGTGTTTCTCTACAGGTACCACATCATTGTCATCATCCTGGTGTACTGTTTCCCATTGCTCATTATGGGCATCACCTACACCATAGTTGGAATTACTCTCTGGGGAGGAGAGATCCCAGGAGACACCTGTGACAAGTACCATGAACAGCTGAAGGCTAAACGAAAGGTACTGTCCCACCCAACTGGTGCAGACTGGGTCCCTTCCGAGAGGGAAGGGAGAACCGCGTGGTGTCATTTGATACGATGTGCTTTTGTATCCTGTTTCAACCTTTCCAAATACCTTCTGTGTTCTTTTACATAATCTTTTTGTTAATGCTGGCCTCCTGCCGGATCTTGGCCCGGAAGATCTGTGCATGTCTGTCTGCAGTAGATGTTACGTCCTTACGGATGAGTTGTTTTGTTGCTTGCCTTTGTGGCTCATTCTGACTACTTCCCCCGAAACTGTCAAAGTTTTGCTTAGATGGAATCTAGCTGATTTTTATTTTTGCATGTGTAGCTGCTTCTTATGGTGCATGACCAGAGCTTCTCTTCTGTACTCTGAAATCTGCCCAAACTTGCCTTTATTCCTCGAGTGGCACAGCTCGTTAAAAGTTAAAATAATGGAAATTTGTCCTCCACCCTGTCTCCTGTCCCTCACTCTTCTACTCGCTTCTTCTTCCTCTTCCACTCCCCGTTCTTTTTCCTCACCTCCCTCTGTTCCTCCCTCCTCCTTCTTCTCCACCTTCTCCTCCTTCCCTCCCTCTATTCTTTCCCTTCTCTCTTTTACCTTCCCTCCCTCTGTTCCTCCTTCTCCTCTTCTCTTTCCCTTCTTTCTCCTTTGTTTGTTCTTTCCCTTTATCAGCAACCCTATTCAC
This sequence comes from Myodes glareolus, assembly GCF_982192425.1. Taxonomy (NCBI): domain Eukaryota; kingdom Metazoa; phylum Chordata; class Mammalia; order Rodentia; family Cricetidae; genus Myodes; species Myodes glareolus. The sequence continues at coordinate 23,704,696 of NC_142042.1, read as the reverse complement.
CTGCTTAAGGAATGAGTATTTCATTAGTGGTATTATACATGTCACTGAATGACTTGAAAAATTTGTTTCTGATCATTCACATTAAATATTAAAATTACTCAGAAATAGGCTTTTTGCATCATTTGATGAACATGTCAATCATAGGTATTTATTCCATTTAGGAGTGGTGAATCTATTTATTGGAATATTACCTACCTTATGAGAATCCCTTTAAAATCTTGCTATCTTAAAACATCTTATCTACTACTGTCTCATAAAAAAATGAATCCAAGTTTTAAAATATCATGTAACAAATGGCTCCATTTTGACACCACATCTTTTACTGACAAATGATGGTAAACAAGACACATCAACTTAATATACACAATCTTTTATATTTAAAATTAGAAAGTAAGACTGATATATTTCTGACTAGCTACAGATATGAAATATATATAATTTCTTTTTGTGTTTTTGAAAAAAATTCATCTTAAAAATTATATGCAAAAACAAACTATCCCTATAGCAACTGAGAAAAAAACCTAAGACAGGAAATGTTTAAACAGTATGCTCATTTTACAAATATCTTGATTTCCTCTGAAATCTTTCATTATTATTACTATCATCATCATTATCTTTTATCATTATTGGGGAATACCACTGTGTGTCACAGGCCCTGTATGGAAGTTTATAGAACAAGTTTCAAGAAAACCAAGTGTATTGTTATTACATGTTTTAATTTTTTCATATACATGTAATATTTTTTAGGAAAAAATAAAATTTCATATTTGCTCTTTTATTTTGTAATATAAAGTCTTACTGAGAACAAAGCCAAGAGGAAATTTGTTTTTTTCCCCTTTACCATTACTGGTAAAAATAATACATAAACATACCCTTGATTTCATTGTCTACAGTTAGTAGTTGGTACAATACCAACCAAACCTGGAACATGACTTTTCTAGAATATTTCAGAAAACAGGACACTTAAAAGTTATGATCCATTTATCTATTTCTGACTGAAATATGACATCCCAGTCACACGTACTTCATAGTCATATGTCATCTCAACCCTAGATTTCTTTACAGTTTATCCATGCTTCTAACTCTCTATAGTAATCCTCATTTTACCTAAATTTTAAAGTATAGACATCTTTTCATTTCTTCTTGTTTTAAAAATATGGCAGCTGAATTTATCTTTTCTTACACATAATAAGTGTGTATATATTTGTGTATATAAATGTGACTGACTTCTAAAAACGTATATAGAAATAAACACACCTTAAATATACTTAAATAAAATTAGCTAGCAGGCATGTTGATACCTGTAATCTCAGCACTTAGAAAGCTAATGTCAGAAGACAGCAAATTTAATGCCAGCCTTGTCTACAATGAGTTCAAAGACAGAAAAATTCCAAAAGAGAGACTGGAGCCATTCTTTCCATCTCTGTCTCCTATAATCTTTAGAGTTATGCATAAGACATTATATATTAATCCTTTGAAGAAAAGTCAATACATTGACTTTCTAAGTTTATGGGACCTAGTATGTTTAAAAAGATCGAAGGGGCACAGTAATGTCAGAAACTACACCAATAAAGCTTCACCATTATGACTGCCTAAAAAGGAGCTAAACAGGGACAATGAAAATAGACATGCTAAGGGGGGGAGGGAGAGCCCAAGAGACCTCAGCACTGGAAAGAGGGACAAATAGTCTTTCCCAGGAAAGAGCACACCAATTGATCATCCCATACCAAATGGTCAGCCCTGAAAACATAAAAATGACATTCTACAGACTGAACACGCACACACGCACATGCACACACACACATACACGTGCGTGCACACACACGTGCACGCACACACACACACAAAACAATTAATGAAAAAGAACATGGATTTGCAAGAGAGAAAAGAGGTATATACGGGAGAGTTTGGAAGTAGGAAAAGGAAGAAGAAATTTATATAATTATATTAATCTCAAAAAGTAGAAGACATAATAAAAAGAAGACACAAAAGAGAGCTAAAGAGCACTCTGTATTATTGTCCCAATATTTGAATCACATGTGAGAAACTGGACTTTAATGGAAGAAAAATGTAGGAGCAACACAACACATTATTAAACCTTCTTATGTATATTTTACAGTTTCAAAAAATTGATATACCTTTTAATGTAATTAAGTATGTCTCTAATTATAGTAAATATTCTGATTTAAAATTTTGTATGTTACACACATATTGGACTCTAGCACTTCAAGGAAAAGTATACTCAGTCAGATGCAAAAATATAAATATCAACCATGTAACAGAATTGCCAAAGTTGACTGCATTTCTTTCTCTGTTTTTACCTTCAATGTCTATTGGTTAAAAATCCTATCAAAGTTCTTTTTTCGAGTAATACAGACTATTTTGAACTCTACTATGATATATAATATTCATTTTAAAACTGAGGTGATATTTTTATAAAGTCTTAAGGGAGATAGCTTTCTTGCTATAGCGCCTTTTGTCAATATACCATAGAACTACTTCAATCCTATTGTGAGAATAATGTACTGCCTGGAAAAGTAAACTGAACCTTGTTTACTTTCTTCTACTAACTGGGAGACAGAATCATAGATTTTTGACTATTGAAATATTAACTAAAATGTCATGTATGAAAACTATTAAAAGTACTTAACTCCAACATAATTCACTTCATAAGTATGTAACTAAGCTTTAAAAATTATCTCTGCGCTACACGTGTGTATGTGTGTATGAGTGTGAGTATGTGCACCTTGTATTGCATCGTGACAGTAGAGGTTGACACCACATCTCTTTTTCTATTACTCTTCACCATATTTTGGGAGAGAGAGAACCTGGAGCACTGGCTAACTACACTGTCTGGCCAGTGAATCCTAGGGTTCTCTTGTCTCTGTTGCCCAAATCTAGGATTACAGATGGCACATCTACCTGATCCCTTAAGTAGATTATGGAGCATATTCACCTGACTCCTTATGTGGATGTGGATGGTGGAGAACATTCACCTGACCCCTTATGTGGATGGTGGAGCACATTCAACTGGTCCCTTATGTGGATGATGGGGCACATTCACCTGACCCCTTATGTGGATGGTGGAGAACATTCACCTGACTCCTTATGTGGATGATGGAGCACATTCACCTGACTCCTTATGTGGATGTGGATGGTGGAGCACATTCACCTGACCCCTTATGTGGATGGTGGAGCACATTCACCTGACCCCTTATGTGGATGGTGGAGAACATTCACATGACCCTTTATGTGGATGTGGATGGTGGAGCACATTCACCTGACCCCTTATGTAGATGGTGGAACACATTCATCTGGTCCCTTGAATGAATGGTGGAGCACATTCACCTGACCCCTTATGTGGATGGTGGAGTACATTCACATGGTGCCTTAAGTGAATGGTGGAGCACATCAACCTGACCCCTAATGTGGACGGTGGAGATCCAAACACAGATCTTCATGCTTATGCAAGAAGCACTTCACTTGCTGAGCCATCGCCCAGCTCCTGAAACATTATATTTTTAATAAAACATAATGACACATGGAAAGTTAGATATTAAAGGTCTAGTACTCAAACCATAACCTGACTTAAAAGAACTGTTAGCATTCTAGAATCCTAGTTCATAAGTAGGATCTGAAGTGATGTATCCAGTACAATAGTACAGTTTCACAAATTCTCTCATAAATCACTTGGCCTCGTGTAAAGAAATGGGGAAGGCAACTAACATTTCATATTTGGATGTTTTGGTAAAGAAATGAAATATGAGATTTAATCTTTTGAGTGTCATCATTCTATTCAAGTATCTCTAAAACAATCATGGAGATTGTCTCAGAGTCATTTGTAATGTTTCATTTTTTTCTGACTTGAGATATTATCTGTAACTAGCTAAATCCTTGAGGCAAAAAATTGAACTCATTCACTTTGGGAATAGAGATGTTTGTTTCCAGTCTTTCTCATATAATATTTTCATAAATAAACCCTACCTTTTCTAATTTGAGAAAAGAATGTAGTGACATTTTCCTAAATGTGACTTTAAGACGCTTGGCAATGGCAAGATGCATTCCAAAACATGCACGTGACTGAGACAGAAGAATCCTCCTGGCATCTTAGAATTACTGTTTAGAACATTATGCTAATTAACATTGTGCATCCAGGACCCTTGAGACTTAGCATTCCAAGGTTCTCTACCTGGTACCTTTTGCACATGACTTAGTGCAAGCTGACATTCCCTTCTAATGCCATGCTGTTCTCTTCTCTATGTGGACAGCTTAATGCAGATGCAGAACTCGTGTCCATATACAAATATCTGGTTCTAGTTATTTTTTTCTGTTAACTGAATGAGAAATTCCTATAGATTTTTATCAAGACAGAGTCAAGGCAAAAGATACTGGTTTTCCAGATCCTAAGGTTTCAATAAATGAATTTTAACAAAAATAGAAAGGGGGAAATGCCCTGAGACATATTTTGACCATAGGGGCAAAGGCAGCAACCTTGGGAAGGGGTATATTTTACACTTTACAAATCTGGTGGTACCATCACTTGCTCTTACTTTAGAAAATACCTATTGGAGCATGTTGAGCAAAGAAAGTGAAAGTGCATTTCCCTCTCCACATGTTAATTCCCAAGTCATATTTTATGCTGTTAAATTGAACTTTGACTTAACAGTTTTTGTCTTTTAACTTCCCAGAAATAATACTGAAAGTAACAAAGTGTATTTATACTATCAGAAAGAGAACTCACCACACATTGTCATCTATAGTACTGTGTACCTCGTTTTTTTTTACTCTTTGAGGGCGGCCACCCAACTCCCAAATAAATACACAGAATTTTATTCTTATTTATGAATGTCTGGCCTTCATTTGGCTTGTTTCTAGCAAGCTTTTCTTAAATTATCCCATCTACCTTTTTCCTCTGAGCTTTTATCTTTCCCTCTTCTATCTACCTTTTTTCCTTCTTACTCCATGGCTGGTTGTGTGGCTGGATGGCTGGGCCCCTGGTGTTCTCCTCTCCTCCTTTTCTCGATCCTCCCTCTTCTCTCTTTTCTTGGGCTTAGATTTCTCCTCCTATTTATTTTCTCTGCCTGCCAGTCTCGCCTATCTCTCTCTTCGCTAGTTATTAGCCTTTCAGCTCTTTATTAGACCAATCAGATGTTTTAGGCAAGCAAAGTAACACAGCTTTACAGAGTTAAAGAAATGCAATATAAAAAGAAGGTAACACATCTTTGCATCATTACACAAATATTCTACAGCATAAGCAAATGTAATACATCTTGTGCTAATATTCCACAACAGGAGAGAGAATAATTGAGCAACTGCTGAAATGCTGGCTTTGTGAATACACGAGCATCTTTTTATCTGGGTTTTAGCAGTCAGTTCAGTTCTGCATATTTCTGTTTATTTGCTCTAAATTAGAAAAAAAAACACTCCATAGACTGACTCCTTGGCTTAGAATGTAAAGATATTTGCCAACCTCAGCTGGATCCCATAAGAGAAACAATGTCCACAAGTTGTTCTCTGATCTCCACACATGCAATATCATATACAAAACCGGGCAAATACTCACACAATAAATAAGCTAAATGTAATAAAAAGAACTCTTAGGCTATGGAGGTTACCCAGATCCCTCTGGTGTTAATATCATGAAGAGTCCCAAGAGCTACACCTCACAGCTGTGGTGTACCTGTGTTGATAACTGTCTTACATTTCTATACCTTCATGCCACATTCCTCCTTACGGCCATGCATTTTTATCCAAATTTTGTTAAAATATCTGTCTTGTTATTCTTACTATTTTTCTTTATAGTAAACATTGTTTTCTGAATATATTTTCTCTTTTGTCATTCCCCACTGGACCCTGACAAATTGTAGGAATATCCTTTATTATTTTTAATCATATTACAAGGATATGTCGTGAGATACTGTATGTCTTAAGTTTTAAGTATATATAATCATATAAGTATGTACCAACTATTTTTAAGAGTAAATTTTCTAGGAGAATGAAATTGAGAGATGAAAGATAACTTTTGAAGTTTCTACCTTGTTTCAAAACATCTCCAACAACAAGAGTAAATATCATACAAATTTTAGATAGAAAATAAAGATTATTTATCAAATATTTTTCACTCAGTTTTTTATTTTGTTTGGACTGAAGAATCAGTCAGCAATGTTGGAATATATTTGCTTCACTTTTTCTGAAAGTATGCAAATAATTTAATCCAGCAGAGAAAGATGAAACATGTGGTTGGTTCTTTGAAAACTGCATTCAAAGTGGAAAAGTGGAAAAGAAGCAAAAACAAAGCCACATACATCTAAAGCTTCTGGCAGGACTGAATCTCATTACCACTCTGTGTTTTTAATTGAGACAATGAAACTTCAGGACAAATAGCTGTCTGTGCACTCTGGCTAGCTTCCTCTGCTGTACCTCGTGCTACAGGATGAGATCAGAGAACGCTGTGCATTGATTGCCATCACCACATGTCTGAATCCTTTGATTGACTAATCTCCCAGACCTCCATGGCTGGCAATGGGAAAGATTCATCTTGGAAAGCCTGGAAACGTTTCTGTGTTTCCTTCAGGTTTTCCATTAAGCCTTGAGAAGTAAAAGTGTTTATTCTTTTATTAAAAAGTAAAAAAGGGTAACTCTAGGAATAAAAGATGCATATAGGTCTTGACTTCTTAACAATGATGTGAAAAGATTTCCAGACACTGTTCTTGGTATCTCAAATTTCACAATTACAAGCTCAGGGAAGGCAGAGTCAGATCCAGACATCATGTATTTCTATCAAAAAGAAATCTTAACACATGAGATATATAAAACGGGCATAATTCTCTATACTTCGGGATACGCTGTAACTGAACACAATGTGTTCTCGTGATGATAAATGTAAATTCAAAATAAGCACATATAAGATATTTTAGTCTTAGTAAAACTAGTAGAGAATGATTTATTATCTGCAACAAGCAAGAACACAGACGTTATTTCCAAAGTAATACTCCCCTTGGACAAAGAAAACATTTACATAGAGACTGGCCTATTCCTAAGCATGCTCACTTTAAGATCATGGAAATTAAAGTGCTAGGGAGGAAAGTAGCTTTAATGGCTGATTAATACAAAGAGTCAGCACTTGAAAGTGCCTGCTCACGTAACAGCTGGCAGTTGGTCCTGGGTCATTTTATTCCCCATCCTTGAGCAGGTCATGGATAGTTATCATTCCTATGGGTGATTGGGAGGGATAACCTGCCTCTGGATGACAGGCATGGTAGACACCCTACCTCTAGAAGACAGGGGTGTTTGTTATATGGATATCCTCCCTCTGGATGATAGGGATGCTTATGATAGGGATACCCTACCTCTGGAAGACAGGGATGTTTGTGATAGGGATACCCTACCCCTAGATGATGGGGATTCTATGGTTACCCTACTATGGATGACAGGGATGTTCTGTCTTTCTGGTCAGAGGACTGAAATCAAGTTGATACTGACTTGGAAGCTTCATCCCTACCGGCTAACTTTTCTAGTGCTGGAAGGTACTGTCTCTTATTGGAGGAGCAAAACAAACATTATACAGGAGACAAATTTTCTACCTGATTTCAGTTAAACCTTGAAAAGGCTAGATTTGGGATTAAAGTTGGGGCAATTAAAAATAGATTGGTGCTACTGAGAAATTTCCATTAATGAAAAATTTTATTAATAAAATATATTAATTACATTATAAATCTAAACATATAAATGATAAATATATCAAAATTATAAAATAGTTGTAATCCTTAAAATGTATTTTGCAATATGTTCATATATAACATGAGGGGCCGGCTTGTTGGGGTTTCTGTCCTGCCGGGCACCCCACAACCAGCATATCCCAAGGAAAATCATGCAGAGGACTCCATAAGATTATAAAATTGATTGCCCCATTAGCTCAGGCTTCTTGTTAACTCTTGTAGTTTATATTAACCAATTATTCTGATCTATGTTAGCTATATGGCTTGGTACCTTTTTCAACTGTCATCTCACATGTTGCTTCTTTGGTTGTCTGGGCAGGAATGGTAGAGGGAGCTTCCTGCTTCCCAGAATTCTCCTGTTCTCATTGCATCACCTCTACTTCCTGTCTGTTTTCCTGCCTATACTTCCTGCCTGGCCAATCAGCATTTATTTAAAATAAACAGATTGACAGAATACAGACAATTCTCCTGCATCATTTCCCCCTCTTTTTTTTTTTAACATTCATGTAGTTGGGCATTTTTATTTTGTCTCTACGTGTATGCTTCTGTTCATATATTGTTTGCATGGTACCAAATAGGCTTACAGGTAAGTGAACACACACATAAATTAAAACTTAAATTAATCCAAATACTTACAGTCTATATGATTTAAAAATATTTGACAAATAGGTTAACTTGGATTTTGGGGAGAATAAGGATTGCCGTGCATCAAAGCTCGCAGATTTAATCTCAGCACTCAGGAAGAAGAAATAGACAGATCTTCATGAGTTCAAGGTCAAGATGGTCTCCATAGTGAGATCAAGGTTAGCCAGGACTACATAGTGAGGCCCTGTCTCAAAAACAAAAAGTCTCCTGACAGCATTGTGATTTCATATGTACATCTGCCCTGTTGTGTCCAGAAAATACCTGTTCCTTGCAGCTTGTAGCTTGGCTGTGCATTTTTGAAATTATAATATAGCTACATCATTTCACCCATCCCACTCCTCCCTCCAAACCCTACCATGTATTCCTTCTTTCTCTCTTTCAGTTTTATGGCCTCTGCTTTCCTTAATCGTTATTACATATCATATTCACATTTGTTAGCATTTGTTTTGCCTGAGTTTTTGGCCAGTATATCTGTTTATTAGATATTTAAGTTATTCTGTTCATATCTTTCCATCTTTACAGACAGGAGATCACATCATTTAGAGAGAGAGAAAGGTCTTTCATAATAGTTAAAAGAATAATCTTAAGTCTTATTGAGCGGGACTCGGGTAGAGTTCATATGTTAACGGTTAGGCATACATCTCATTATTTTGTTGAGAAACGTCTCACACTGTGACTGTTTCTCTTTTGTGATCTGTGTAAGGAATCAAGGGTCAGCAGAGGTCGGACTCCAGGTGTTCTGGTCCTGTTCATTAAAGTATGGAATTCTCAAACCGTGCTGTGATGCCTTAAGAAAATCTGCAGCCAGGGTCTGCAACGATTAACTGTCTCAGAGTAGAAAGCTTAAAGGTAACAAAAACCTTGCTCTGAGGCCAAGGAAGCTCAGCACAGCCATTTGTCTCACAGTGACATCCACAATTAGCCCTAGCTTCTTAAGTTTTAAAGAAGGAGCAGCATATAACGACATACTATAACCTTATGTTGCTGACATATGGCTGATAATTCAAAATTGCTTTTCTCTTCCTCATTCAAAATTGCTATTAAAAAATTTAAAACCACATTGAAACATGTAATTTCATATACAAAAGCTATTAATATGCTATGCAAAATATATTCTGTTAATGATTTTTCCTTGGGAAAATGATTAGGTCTAAATTGGAAATTTCTTAAAATGTTTTAAAATATAAATAAAATGAATTAAAGTAAGGACAGAAGGACAAGCAAATAGTGAGGAAAAATATAAAAATAGAGTCAAAGAACAAAAAGTATGTATTTTTAGTAAAGCAATTTTCACAAATGCATTTTATAAAAAAATTTATCATAAAATAAGATTTTTGTCTTAAAATAAGAAACAAGGCTTACATCAGTAAAATTTGATTTTTTTAAGAAAAGATAATAATTAGCTAGCCCTGGAGACTTTCATTTCTGAGTGCTTCTATCCCTTACATCCCGTGCATCATGGGGCAGTCATGACTTCACTCCCAGTTGCTAGTGTTCCCCTTGGCTGACAAGCAGCTAGAAGAAGCAGTATCTGATCCAGATATTTCGTCCAGTACCCAGAACTCCCCATCGGACAATAAAACTTTGTTTCACAATTAATGGGATTTTTCTCCTGCCTGTGTCATAAAAACTTCTAATACATCATTTCCCAGAGCTTTGAGACCAGGCAAATTCAAACAAAATGGGTATTCAGAAAAGCCTGCAATAAATGCTAAAATGTACGGTTGTCAGCAAGAATAATTTTATAATTAATGGCCCATGCTGAGTTGATTATACAGTGGTTTCTTTCTACTGGTGCAAAAAGCTCCAGAGCCTTCAGAACTTTGACAAAAAAATGCTGAAATTATAACCAAACTTAAAACACTCAATTTAAGAAAAGGGGAGACATTGACTTGCTGTCCAGATTTCAGATGTGCCTTCTTGTGATCCACGGTGCTGGTACAATCCAGGGACAGACAGGGATCGTTTCTCTCCACTGTACCCGTCTTGCAGTTTACAGTGAAGCACGAAACAGAGTCCAAAGCTGTGAGGCAGCTGACGGACTCTTTCCTGTGGGAAAGGGGACCCAGGTTGACCGTTGACCCAATTATATCAGGCTTTCTTTTTCTCCATCATATAGGGTCAAAGTTTTATACCTTTTTCTTAAGATAAGCTCTAACTTCTGCATGCCTGCTAAATATGCCGATTTTGGTTTTGGCTAAAAGGAGAGGCAAAAAATTGGTAGTTGGAGGAAGTATTTCTCTTTAGAATTTAAAATAGGTCGTGTGTCCTGCCAGGGCTCTAGCCCACTCCTTTGGGCATGATATCACTCTTTACAATATGTCTCTTATCTCAGGGGAATTAAATGGCATATAGGAAAGAAAGATTTGGTTATGAAAAAATTGCATGGACAATTGTTAAATGTTCCCACAGTTTATTAAACTTACTATAAAAAGTTAATCTCCAGATTCATATCATTCCTATGTATTCAAAATGACAATGGACTTGCTTTTATTTCATTGGCAATAGATGTAATTTCCTTGACATTAGGAATAAAAATGAACGTCGCATGCAACAAGCAGACACCAGTCACATACATAAGTCTACCTTGGCCAAGTTGCATCAAAACCTCATAAATGCTGGTTTTAATTTTATCTATTGCCCTAAATTACATAGACACTGCCCTAAAGGGAACTCAATCTCAGACCCTTCAAAATGCTGTATAAAAGACCCTTCCCAAGAGAAAATAATAATAAAAAACCAAAATGACAGCTCTAAAATATAATCTGATGTAAAAATTAATTGCTAATAAAATACAATCAATTTAGGTCTGATGATGTGAGTATTCACATATATGAGAACCTAAAACTTCCTTCTACAGAGGTAAGACATCATACCTACAAACCAGGAGATTAAGGTGATTAAAAACTTGGAAAACAGGGTCCTACCAGGATTGGCCTAGCCCTATTTGGACAGCATTTATTTAATCTTATTAACTATGATTTCTTCTCTTAAAAGACAAAGTGTGGTTCCTTGAATTCATTGTACCAGAATAAAGAGACAGCGATAAAAGATACAACTCGAGTGAGTCTCAAAATGCCCACTCCTTTGTACCAGAGCCTATACTTACTCTAAAATAAGAGGTAAAGTTACGAGGAAATTGAAGCTATAAATGATTCATTCTGTCCTACTAGTCTAATTGACGTATTTGTTTATATAGTTTTAACCTTCTAAGTACATAGTATTTTTTCCGTTTTAACCAAAACTTAAAATAATATATAATACATTTATAGATGAAAGATAGCAATATATCCTATAGCTTATCCTTTTAGCTGAGCAAAATTACTTCATTGGGTTTTGGCTTGTATTCTCTGGCAATTTATTTGTTTTCATTTTCATAAATTACAAATGTTAATTTACTGAAAATGTATTATTTATCTCATAGTTTAAATATGCCTTAGATTATATACATCACATATGCGCATGACCTTCTCTTGTTATGATAGTAGGCTGTTCTGGGTAGCTATGATACTTATCTTGATTTAGCATCAGGAAATCCCAAAATATTTCCAGCTATTGCCAATACTATTGTTTATTCTCCAGAACTTAACAGGAAGACCCTATTGCCAAAGACACTACACACTTGAGCCACCTAGTGAGTTTTAAAAGCTTAAATATTTTTGAAGTTTAATTCTTTGAGCCATTGAGTATACTTCCTGATTTACTTTAAGTTTTAGAAGTTTCTGAAGCTCAGATTAATTATATTATAAAAAGTGTGTGTTAGAACCAGTAATTCAACTTTCCACAATGATTTTGAGCCTCTGTTTTTGTTTGTTTTCCCACTAATATTTATTTATTAATCTGTCTTTGACAGCAACTTAAATGTTTAACAACCTCATAACTATATTATAAAGCTACAAATACATCTTAAACTCAATCAGTACTTTGATCTCTGTTTTATCACATACCTAACTGCTTATATTTTAGCATCACACTGGTTAGTAAAGTTTCACAATTTCTATCTACTATCTGGAAGGTCAACATTCTATTGTATTTACTCTGCTTTGTTCAGTCCTGTCTTAGATTTCCTTGTTTTATTTATTCATTAAAATTAAAACTCATTTTATCTAGTTAAAATGATTTTTGTTTACTTTTTAAGATTTATTTATTGGGGCTGGAGAGATGACTGAGCAGTTAATAGTACTTTCTGCTCTTCCAGAGGAACTTAGCTTCAATTTCTAGTACCCACGTGGTGGCTCACAACCATCTATAACTCTAGTACCAGGGGTTCTGAAGCTCTTTCTGGCATTCATGACCACCCATCATGCAAGAGAGCACATACTTAACAGCCATACACACAAGATGAAATTACTTTTAAGATATAATTTTCTTTATAAATTGTGTGTGGTGCTGTGTGTTATATGCCTGAAAGTTTGAATTAGAAATGGTTGTGAGTTGCCAAACATGGATGCTGGGAACCAAATTTAGTTCCTGTGCAAGAACACCATGTATTCTCTCTCTCTCACTCTCTCTATATATATATATATATATTTGAAAATGGATTTTTTTCCTCATACAATATATCCTAACCACACAGTTTACCCTCCCTCTACTCCTCCAAGCTACCCCAACTTCCCCTGTACCCCAGATTCACAATTCCTCTATTTCCTCTTCAGTAAAGATCAGGCTTCCAAGAGACAACATTCAAATAGCATAAAACAAGATACAATAAGACAAAACAAAAGACTTCATATTGAGGCAGGACATGGAAACCCAACAGGAGGAAATACGGCAAGCGTAATATTTAGTACTTGTTAACATGACTTACAAAAGTATGTCCAAATTATAAAATAAATCATATAGTCATGCAATTGTGTGAATTTCAAATGGACAATATGTTTTACACACTCAAAAATAACCTGATACATTGAGCTGTCCTCAGAAAACTCCATTACATTAGGCGTGTTTCTATGTATGGGTTTATACTGTGCAGTTAAAGGTGTCATGTGGCAGAAATGTAAGGAGTTATAAAACTGCTTAAACAGAAATCACAAAGATTCCTCATGGCTGCTGTGCTGATGCTCATGAAAACCCTACCACCCAGAGCTGGCCGAGATTGTTTGATGCACTCAGAAATCAGAGAAAACTGAGACTCTGAGAAATCCACACATTCAATCCTCACGAAAGCAAAGTTCAGTCCGTGCTGTAGAAGACAAGGCAATGCTCTCTCTACTACTGTGCTCTGTAAAGGAATTGTGACTACCCTTAGATAATCTCTTACCGGCTTAATCCCCCTAATTATCACTGCATTAGACATTATAACGTTCCTCAGAGCAATGTTATCCAATAGAAATTTCTCCAGTTATAGAAATATACAAATGCAGTAGCCATTAACTTTGTGTAGCTATTTAAAATGTGAAATATGCTTTCTGGGGATAAAAATGAAGTCATATTAACTTCGTTTTAATATTTTAAATTTCAATGCCAATAGTTAAATGTAGGTAATAATTCTTTATTTTCCTGTGCACTTCTAAAAAGGCTTGACAAAGTCAAATGCAAAAGTTACTGCACAGCAGCGTTCACTCATACATTTCAATAACGTAAGATGTGAACAAAACCAGAAAACCTACCACTAAAGTTTTACAAAGGTCACATCTATGTGCATGGTTTGTTTGTAAAATTCTGATAGCTGAGATATTTCCCTTGACTCTTAATTAAAAATGAATATTTCTTATATTTATGGGTATGTTAGACCTCTGTATATTTAAGGAAAGATTAAATTGAGCTAATGACATATCTACTTCACTACTTTATTACTTTCTTCATTGGATTCCTAGCAATTTTTAAAAGTGCAATATAATCTCACTATAGTCAGGCAGTACAATAGACATTAAAAATATATTTTTCTATCTAATTGAAACTTGTGCCTTTGACAAACAAGCTTGTTTCACAACCCTTCTCACCTCCAGTAACAACTATTCCACTCTTAACTTCTACAGGTTTAACTTTTGCACACACAAGTAAGATCATATGATACTTATCTCTCTGCAGCTTGTTTAATTATCTTAGTACAGTATAGTACTCAATAGTTTAATCCATATTTCCTAAAATGGCAAACATATTTCTTTCAACATTGAGTACTCCATTGAGTAAGTGCATTACATTTTTAAAACCATTCATTCAATTAATGTATACTTATGTAGACTCCTAATCTTGACTGTTGGACATTGTTGCAATGAGATAGGAATTCCAAGAGTGCTAATTTCAATAACCTTGGATATGTATATACATATGTATGTTTGTGCATATATTTATACGTGTATGTGTGTATACATATCTCCAAAAATGAAATTGCTAAATAATATGATACTACTAACTCTAGTTTATGGAAATACCAATATACTATTTTCTATAATGGTATACAAATAGACATTCTTGCTGTTAACATACAGGGTTTACTTATTTCCACATTGTTAATTTTAATCTTTCTGTAATAACAAAGGAGGGTCAAAGCTCACTTTGGTTCTGTGTCACATTCACTGGTGATTACTGATGCAGTACATCGTAAGTGAAAAAAAATCTAGGCACATCATAAAACTTGCTAACAAATTAGATCAATCATAACAAGAGACTTGAATAAAAACAGATATATGTACCAGTGGAGTATATAATGAGCTTAGAAATAAACTCACACTTTTATCATCAATTGATTTCCATGATGAAAGTAATGTTCTTTTCAAAACTGATTGATGAAATTTTATCCACATGCCAAAAAACAAAAACAAAATAAAAAAACCTGGACCCTTGTTTAATATCATTTACAAAATTAACTTTAAAAAATCAACACAGAATGGACCAGGAATGTAAGCACAAGGCTTGAAACTGAATCCACTAAAAGAATTTGTAGCAGGGAATCTTCGGACAGTTGTTTGGATAATGACTTTTTATTTTCTTCTAAAAATATGTGAAATGAAAAACAAAATGGTCAAGAAGGACTTCACTTAGAAAAAGACAAGATCTCCTGAGTAAATTGTGAGCATGGGGACCTTGAGGGAGGGTTGAAGGGGAGGGGAGAGGCAGGGAGGGGAGCAGAGAAGAATGTAGAGCTCAATAAAAATCAATAAAATAAAAAATATTATAATGAAAAAAAGAAGGAATTTACTGAACCAAAACAGTTCCTGCACAAAGAGGAAAAGGGCCATGAAACACACTGGGTGAACAGATTCACATACTACAGAGATGAAACTTACACACTGGGGTGGATTCACATACTACATACCTCATAGCTAATTTACATTTGAAAGAGGTTAGGAACTCAAACCACTCAATAACAATTAGGCAAATGTCAACTGAAAACTTGGAAAAAAGGCATGAATAGACATTTCTTAAAAGAATGTATCTAAATGCCCAAAGATATAAAATGTACACATTACCACTAATCTTTGAGGAAATGATATTCGTTTCTAGTCTTGATAGTCTATGGATCATGTTTTTCAACTAAATTGATTTTCAAGTCATCTTTTTTAAAGAAAGGAACGACTGTGACTTCCTTGAATTTCTGATACCAGACACACACAGCTGCTCAGTGTCACACATTAGAAAGAACATGAGCTATGAGTCAGGCAGGATGGCCTCATATCGAATCTTAATCTCTCACTCTTTAGTTCTTATTTATAAAATTCTGCAGTGTTCTTTTGCTTGCTATTTTTATAATGCTAGATGAACAAAATGTGTAAAATGTTTGCTACCTAATGTTCATAATATATGAATTTTGTCTGTCTGCTCCGTGTGTGTTCTTTGAAACAAAAATAAACCTGATTATGATTTTTAACTAAAATCATAGAGCCAGAGCCATCCATATACCTGCTCTTGCAGGTTTTGCTCCTGTGCCACACGAGCAGAGCTAGCTCTCTAGCTGTACTTGGGGGCTTTATTTCTGTGCCACACGGGGTACTTCATTTTGTGGTTTAGTAGATTAAGCATCTGAATGCTAAGAGTCACATGAGAAAAGCAATGGTATTATTTTCATTTTAAAGATGTCTTATTACACAGGTTTTTAAAAAGGCACAGACTGCTGAGTTAAGTTTCAAAATTTTAACTAAAGGAGTCTCTCTGTAAAAACTACTCTTAACTTTCTTTATGTTGCTTTCAATGATAATGATCTTTTTATTTCTTTCTCAGTAGGTAAAGCTGAGAGAGTAATTATTTATTTCTTTAATTACTAATAAAATTACAAGTTTATTACTTCTTTTAGCTTATAAATACAAGTGGCAACATTTTTTTCACTTCAATTTCTATTACATCTTTCCCCACTCTTACAACTTGTCCAATATAACTAGGGGAAAGGAGAAAAAATGTACCACTGTTGACTTACATTTGGCAAATATTCCATATACATGATAATATGAAAGAAAAAAAGAAGTAAGAGAAATATTGATCCCTAAAGTATTGACATGTACTGTGCCAAGGCATGGGGTTTTTATGTAATACGTATGTCTTAATTCTTCATACGAAGGTTCATGTAGGTATTTTTTTTTAATTTTTTTTAAAGTAAATTTTATTAAATTATAAAAGTTTCCATTTCCGCCCCTCCTCCCAACACCCTCCCACTCCCCCCACTCCCCCTCCTCCTCCCTCTCCGTCCCCCAGGGCAGTCAGGGTTTCCTGCCCTGTGGGAAGTCCAAGCCCCTCCCCCCTCCCTCCAGGTCCAGGAAGGCGAGCATCCAAACAGACTGGATCCCCAAAATCCAGCATATGCAGAGAAAACAGGTCCCAGTATCATAGTCAATGGCTTTTCAGAAAGACTCCGGGCCAGCCACATTCAGAGAATCCGGCCAAATTCCGAGAATCTGGTTAGATCACGTCCTCGTTCAGTCCCAGTCCAACTGGCCTTGGTAAACTCTCATTAGATCCGTTCCCTTGTATCAGTAGGTGATAGCATCCCTCGCAGTACTGATGTGTATGTAATATATTTTTGTGCACATCAGAAGTCTACCTAATGACAAAACAATGATGATATCTGCAACTAGCTCAAAACCTACTATTTAAAAAAGATTACCAATTCTGTAACCCATTTCTTGATTTTTAGATTTTTAATTATTTTATTCATTTTTAGATAATATAATTACTTCATTTGTCTCTTCTGTTTTTTTCTCAAAACCTCCCATATACTTCTCCTTGCTTTTTTTCATTAATTTTTGTTACATGCATACATATATATTCGTAAATACATAAATAAACGCCACTCACTCTGTATAACATTCCTTGTATGTGTATGTTTATTGGCTAGCCATTTCTTCATGGATAACCAATTAGTGAGCTCTTCCTGACTTTACCATCACATTAATGATCTTAGTTATATAAAGACATACATATTTAGAAAGTTGAATCCAGACAGAGTAAACACAAAATGAAAGGGATCAATGTGGTAAACTTTTAATAGGGTCATGATTTGATGACTGTTTAGATATAGTCGCTGAGAGAGGAAAGGAAAATATTCTCTTTTATTGTTCAATTGTTGATAAATGGACACACCACTGAAACAAAGTAGAAAGTCAGAATCAGGTTGATGGCCGATACCTGCAATCTCAGCATTGAGGAGGATGAGAGAAGAAAATTAATTTCCTGAGCAACATAAAGCTGGGGGAGATAGAAATAAAGATAGACAGAGAAGGGGGGAGGGAGGGAGAAAGATAGAGAGGAAGGTAAGAAGAGAGAGAGAGAAAAGAGGAAGAGATGGAGAGACAGAGGAAGAGGAAGAGAGATGGAGAGGGGGGAGAGGGAGAGAGGGGGAGAGGTAGAGAAGAAGGGGAGGGAGGGAGGGACGGAGGAAGGGAGGGAGGGAGGGAGGGAGGGAGGGAGGGAGGGAGGGAGGGAGAGAGAGAGATTGCCTTTATGATAGCCCAGCAGGGTTCTGTGATAGCGAAAGTGAGTCTACTATAGGACAACCCAGCAAGACTGAAATAACAAGACAGTGTGCCAGTGGGAGTATGTACTCATCTATACCTTCCAGTGAAGAATTGATGGTCACCTACGTGTGCAAGCAGATTTTCTTTGGACCACCAGCTTACAAATAACAACCCAGAGACTTATTATTAGTTATGAAAGCTTGGCCTTAGCTCTCATAATGTAAATTACCCTTTTTTTTTTTTTTTACTAATCCATGTTCTGCCACATTGCTCAGTTACCTCTTCTCTGTACCATATGTCCAACTTCTTCAGTGTCTTGCTGGCATCTCCCATGCCTACATTTATCCCAAGTTCATCTCTTTATGAGTAAATTCCACCTATTCTCTCCTACCTAGCTATTGGACATTAGCTCTTTATGTGCACAGGTTCATATTTACCTATTTTGTTCTCTAATTAGAAATTTTCATAAGAAGAGTCTCCTATCACACTTCTAAATTGCATAAAAACCATGAATACTATTACCTGGCCTACTAGGAATCATGAACACAAGTTAATTCATGCATCCTTCATTTATTCCTAACCCCTGGAGCCTAGACTAGGGGAAGGGACAGAAAAAAAATCATTTTGCTACGCTATGTGTATTTTCTCATAAATTTTGCCTTTTATTTGTAATTAAGCTAAAGAAATATTTCCAAACTATATATAAAATCCAAGTAGAAATTTTCCTTATTATAGTGGTGACCAGTAGGAAACTGGTTATATAGTACCTGTAGGAAAAAAGGAGTTAATACTGACTGATCATGCATCTATTTGGGGGCTTTCAGAAACAGTAAAGTTTGTACCACCTGCCTCGCATTTCTGGCCTGTTAATTACATGGTTGGCATGGATCTCAGTGTGCTGCCTCTGAACTTCTGATCCACTGTCAGCAAGAATTGCACTTGTGACAGTTTATCCAGCATGCTGGCAGACTGATTAGAATTGATTAATAACTTTTTATTTTCTTTGACCCCTATTTTTAAAAAATTGTTTGTTTGAAAAGCACTTGCTGAGTTAGAGGAAAAGTGTGATCACAAAATAGAATGAATACAACTAAACCCTGAAACAGCAATGGGTTCAAGAAACTATCAGCCTGTTTTCTTTTTAGTGGCTCAGGAAACTATCTGGCTATGTTTTAGTGGCTCAATCAACAATAGAAATGATCACAGTAAAGTCTTAGTAGTAATCTAGTCAATGAACTTCTGTTATTTTTTTCATTTAGCCATTAGGATCATACAATATAGATAAACTTTTTTCATATGTTCTGTTTCTTTTTAAATTATTTTCAATTAAAATGATATCATATTCAAATCACAGTTGACCACATACATTCTCTGACTTAGACGTATTAACACTATGAGATAATGATGGTGTAATAAAGGCTTGAAGTGTTTGATTCGATTGATTTTATGGTGTCAAGTAAGTAGAGGAGACTTGTTTAGAGCTCTGTCTACCACTAAATCCAAAGTAAGGATCAACTACCTTTCTACTGCCTTTCATAGTGCATTATAGATAAGTGAATGTCAGAAAAGAGGGGAGTGGATGAGCTGTCAAAGATGGGAAAGGGTTTGGAGAGATGGCTCAGTGGTTAAGAGCACATACTTTTCATGCAGATAATATCAGTTTGTATCCCAGAATCCATGTCAGTTGACACAACTGCCCACAACAGTAGTTCCAAAAGGGTCCAGTGCTTCTAGATTTCTAGGGCACCTGTAGTCATCTGCACAAACCCACAGACAGACAGACAGACAGACAGACAGACACACACACACACACACACACACACACACAAAATCTTAGGACTGAGAGAGCCTTGGTGGCTAGGAGCATTTGTTGTTGGTCCAGGAGACTCAGGTTCAATTCCCAGCACCCTAGTGGCAGCCACCAATTGTCTGTAACTCCAGTTCCAGAAAATGCAATGTCCTCTTCTAGCCTCCCAGGCACTGCAAAACATGAATGCAGGCAAAATACCCACACAGAGAGAAGAAAAAAAGAAAAGAAAAGAAAAGAAAAGAAAAAATTTTTAAAGGATAAAATATTTTAAAAATAAATAATAATAAAGATGAAGAAAATCATATGATACTTACCTGTTTTAGCACTTTGTACAATATATTCTCAAAATAAAATTTAAAAACCCAGAATTCTTTTTTTAAACTTCATCTCTTTAATGCACTTAATGATATATTTTCCTCCTTGGAACTGTCTCTTAGCTCTCTGCCCTCTGGCATCCTGAAACTATACTTTAACTAACTTAGTATATGCCATTGTTTTTAAGCTTTTTTGTGTCCTGAAAGAAAAATTCTTGTTTTATTGAGGATTTTCTCCACTGGCCCCCAAACAAAACTTTCTTACCTCAGCATGAGAACCCTTCCGGTATTCTCTCAGCTCAGGTACCAGGCAAATGCCTGGGTGTGCTGTTCTCTTGTTCCATCTCCTTCTCCCCTTTCTTCTCTGCATCTCTACTTCTTGCTGATCATCCTTGATCCATTTCTCAACTCTTCTGATTTTTTTCTATTCCCTCTTGTTTGCATGTGTATATAACACATGGTTGTATTTGGTCTACATGCAAGTCAAAGTTTTCATGTGGAGTTCAAAGAGCAGCCTTGGATATCAGTCCTCCCTCTGTCCTGTTCTGAGATAGATTATCTTTGTTGTTTAATACTACAAACACAAGGCAAAAGATCTATGAGCATCAGAGATTCTCCTGCCTCTGTCTTATGTTCCCCCACCTGGCTTTACATGGTGTCTCAGGGCTCAAAATCATATCTTCACACTTGTTTGATCAATGCTTTAACTTCTAAGTAAACCCTGATCTCGAAGACCCAGATATTAACCCACAAACCTATGAACACCTGATTTTTGACAAAGGAACTAAAAGTATACAATGGAAGGAAAAAAGTATCTTCAACAAATGATGCTGGCATAACTGGATATCAACCTGTATAATAATGAAAATAGATCCATATCTATCACCATGCACAATACTCAAGTCCAAATAGATTAAAGACCTCAATATAAATTTGACCACACTAAACCTGAAAGAAGAGAAAGTGGAAGTAGACTGCAACACATGGGCACAAGAGACCACTTCCTACATATAACCCCAGTAGCACAGTCAATAAGAACAATATTGATTAAATGGGACCTCCTAAAACTGAGAAACTTCTGTAAAGCAAAGGACACTGTCATTAAGATAAAAAGGCATCCTACTGAATGGGAAATCTTCACCAACCCCGCATCAGACAAAGGTCTGATCTCCAAAATATATATAAAAAAAAAACTCAAGAAACTATACTTTAAAATTCTAATTAACCCAATTTTAAAAATGGAGTTCTGATCTATTCAAGTTTTTATTGAAAAGCTTAACATGTCATTAAAATACAAAATGACAACAAATGCCCCTATCTTTTAAAATAATGTGAATCTTGGTAATCTCAATTTCACTCACTACTCTGTTCACAAACAAAATGCCTTCCGTATTTTCAGTATTAGTTCCCTTCAGTCTAGATGAAGAATATAAAGATAAGTGTCAAATTTTCTGTTACATGATGCACAAAAATATTTTTAGATGATCACAGTTATTTACCGTATTTCTTCGAATGTCTACCAGTTTTTCCATTCTCTTTTCACCAGGTATCAGAAAAGTTTTCCTCTATGACTTTTCTTAGATATTAGGTCCTCTAAGGATTCTATTTCCAGACTTTGCTCCTGGTATTCTCAAGTTTATGAATTTGTCAAATTTTTCAAATGTCTCCCAACACATCTTTAATCTGTTTATATTTAGCAATTGCATGGTAATTAGTTCATTCCCTTTGATTCTCAAGAATTATCCTGAGATTACTTCTGTCTAGTCAATTTACCATTCTCCAAGAAGATGTGTTAGTCTTTTATAAACTTCTGAGATAAGATTCCCAAAGCCTTCTATTATGGTTATCTAAGCCCAGAGGACTAAAATGATTTTTTTTACTAGCACACATGAAGAACACACACAACCTCCACACAGTGTTATCAGCAAAAGAAAATTGCATCCTAAATCAAGTGAAAATGATTCATAGAATAGTGGTTTCACCCCTAAAGGGAAAGGAGCTTGAATATTAATTTAAAAAAGGAGACCTTCAAATGCTACCCATCTTGATGAAAAGGAAAATCAAGTCTCTTAATGTAAATACACTAAAAGATGATAAATGGTGGTCAAAATTATATACACCACCATTGATCTGCTTTTGTTTTTGCTTCCAAACTTTGTTTTATTGAAAAGGAAAAGACGTGACTTTTCTTCCTTAATTGTAAATACAAGTCAGTTCTCTATCTCCTCAACATCTTTGCACAGTGAGATTTCATGGTGCCCCTCTTCACACACTGCAACTGAACCAGAATTTTTACCAGGAATGGCCCCGCATAAAACCTCTAAATGATGTCAGGAGGTGATGAGCAAGTTAGTTTCCATGCATTTATAGCTCACCTGAAATACAGTGAGCAGAGACTGTCTTGTAGCTGTTTTATTGCCCTCATCTTTCTGAAAGGTTTCCTAGAATTAGAGCATATTTAAACACATGACTCAATATGAAAATATTTACTGTACCATTCTCAAGGATCACAACTTAAAAGGGAGGCTTAGAGACATCTTTGCTATCAAAATTTTAATATATACCTAAATCAAAAAAGTTGCTTTTTATTATAAACCAAAAGAAAAAATTTCCATAAAATAAGCAGAATGGGTTATATTCTAATGCATAAAAGATACTTTTTAACTTCTTTGGAGAAAAAGAATGTCAGTGTGCTGGCAATTTAAGAACATAAATCAAATTATAACTTTTCTGAACTATGTGGGTGTGCACACGTATTTCCACCCAACTAAAGAGCAAGGTTATATTATTTAAATGGGAATAAAGCTTGTAATTATATTTATTTAAATTTAACACAAGGAAAAGGCATTAGTGTGCTCATTTTCAATCTCTTATTTCAAGATAGATAGACCACAAATTGAGGGTGGACAGATCCAGCAAATGATCTCACAGTACATCCATTTTTAATTTTGACCTTGAACTCTTTTAGATAAGAACAGCATTTATTTCATTTTGCTTTGAGCGTATGGCTCCTTGGAGCAAGGGAAACCCTTATCCATTGCCTTCGTGTTGTTCCTTCTACATCTGACTCATCTTTGTCTGCCCCATGACTCCATAGCAGAGCAGATCTCGGCAAGGTAGTTCTTGGTACCTTTCAACAAACTCCATGAAAGTGATGGATAGTATCCATATCTTATTCACAATTAGACGTTGTGGCTCAGCTGGAGACGAGTGTAGCTCACAGGTGAAAAGCTAAGAGTTCTGATTTCACAGACAGGAAATTTCAGAATATTATGGACTATTTTCACCTTTTACTTTTATTTTCTACCTCCAAGGATTATGAGGTTCTGGGAAATGTTTTGATTTCCTAATTGCAGTTTCTCCAGGATTAAAGATAAACACTTTCTTTCAAAGTTAGGATAACAATTAAATTTTTTATTTCTTATTCAAGGGAGGAATTTTATAAAACTAATTATTAAGTGTAAATGCTTATACTACACATCGAGAGTTACATATTCCCAAATGTTTCAGATCTTCTATCTACTTAAGTCATGACTTAAATAAATCACATTCTTCTCATATCTGTGGTTTAAATGTGCTGTTATGTTTAAAGAGAGTGATATTTTTGAATCTGTATAGATCAACTATCATGCTTTATCAGCTGCTAGCAAGAATAAACTCTAATCACAAAAAAGGCTCTCAATTAATAAGAACTTTGCACTTAAATGATTTTTTTTCCAATTTGGGGGACTGAAGCTATTTTTCGCTTTTTTGCTGAAAGTATGAGAATCCTATGGTCCTTAGAAAAGGTTATAGTTTTATGGCAAATAAAATATATGGGTATAAAATATATATTATGGGTATAAAAATATATACATTTTTATATCAGTAATCAGAACTGAATGGAAAGATCTAATACTTTGTATTGATTTTTGAAGATTTCTTTAAGGATTGATATTTGGCTCTCTGTTTTAAAATTTTTATCTTTCTTGAAATTCTTTATCTATTGATGCTCTATGTTATATTTTGTATAACTACATTAATTTATTTATCATAGCTATTTAAAGGTCTATCTAACTCCCCTACCCCCTCCATCCAGGTCTAGGAAGGTGAGCATCCAAACAAACCACACTCCCACAAAGCCAGTCCATGCAGTAGAATCAAAACCCAGTGCCATTGTCCTTAGCTTCTCAGTCATCCCTCACTGCCATCACATTCAGAGAGTCCGGTTTAATCACATGCTCCATCAGTCCCAGTTCAGCTGGCCTTGGTGAGCTCCCATTAGATCAGTCCCACCATCTCAGTGGATGGACGCACCCCTCGCAGTCCTGACTTCCTTGCTTATGTTCTCCCTCCTTCTGCTCCTCATTTGGACCTTGGGAGCTCAGTCCAGTGCTCCAATGTGGGTCTCTATCTCTTTCTCCACCCATCGCTGGATGAAGGTTCTATGGTGATATGCAAGATACTCATCAGTGTGGCTATGGGACAAGGCCAGTTCAGGCACCCTCTCCTCTGCTGCCCAAGGAACAAGCCGAGGACATCTCCTTGGACCTGGGAACCCCTCTAGAGTCAAGTCTCTTGCTAACCCTAAAATAGCTCCCTTAATTAAGATATCTACTTCCCCGCTCCCATATCCACCCTTCCTCCATCCCACCCATCCCATTCCCGAAGGTCTCCCCAATCCTCCGCTTCTCTCTTCTCTCTCCCTATCTCCCCTTACCACCCCACCCCCACCCCAGTGTACTCAACTTTTGCCTGCAATCTTGTTTACTTCCAATATCCAGGAGGATAACTAAATTTTTTCTTTGGGTTCACCTTCTCATTTAGCTTCTCTAGGATCATGAATTATAGGCTCAATGTCCTTTATTTATGTTTAGGTCTGTTTCCCATTTTTTATTGGATTATTTGTTCTTTTGATGACCAATTTTTTGAGTTCTTTGTATATTTTGAAGAACAACCCTCTGTCTGACGTGGGGTTGGAGTTGGTCTTGTTCAACAGATATTTACTCAGTGTCATGGAGTCTAGTAAGTTCTAAGGACACAAAGACGAATGATACATATGCCCTCCTCTGGACTGGAGGAATGGGAAACATTTTCCATGTTAGGAAATATGTGTGTAGAAAGAGTGATATGCCAAGTCTCCTTAGACATCACCCTGCAGTGCCTGAAGAGAGAAGGGAAACAATGCAGAGAAGAGACCTGAGGTAACTCCCACAAAAAAAAAAAACAAACTGTTTTACAAAGACCACTAATGGGGGGGGGCATGCAAATCACATAGCCGTACTTCACTGTGAAAGTGAAAGAAAATAAGATCGTGATTTACACACCTTGCTGACTCAGTTCACCAAACACTGTAGAGAAATAGCTTCCTTTTCAGTGACCAATCTAATTTTCTGCCAGAATCAATGCTGGAAAGAATAATCTTAAATTATTATGATTTATGCAACTGTATTTATGCAACTTCAAAAGGAAAATAAATTAAGGTTTTACACTTTCAAAATGAAAGGCCAGTTTCAAAAGCACATTTAAAAATTAAACAACACCAGCAAGTCTAACCTTCCCCCCATAGGAAAAAAATCACACTGAAGCAGTACTTGGTATATATATATATATATATATATATATATATATATATATATATATATATATATATATGATAGTGTTTCTCTGAGTAGCTTTGGTGCCTGTCCTGGTGCTCTTGTAGACCTGGCTGGCCTCAAACTCACAGAGGTCAGCCCACCTCTGCCTCCCTGAGTGTTGGGATTAAAGGCATGCACCGCCACTGCCTGGCAGGCACACTATATTTTTAAGAGAGCTAGCCAGATACCAATATATAGAAAAACAATCTGTGAATCTGACAAATGGTGTCAGCATAGCCTTTTTATGCCCGCACAGGAAGTTTTGAAGGCACAGATCTGTCTTTGCATATCCTGGGAGAAACAAGGTGGAAAGGCTCTGCTATGCAGCCAGCAGCAGAGACAGAAGACCTTATGTCTCACTGTCTGTTTAAAAAAAAAAAAAGTAAATGAAGCTCGTCTCCCTTTTGTGCATCTCAAGCCCTGACAGTAGCTATTTATCAGGGCTGAAATGCTCCTTCCAGATAATCCTCCATATGGCTTCAAGTTATAGTGAGTACACATGAGATTGTCAAGGATTCACGGCCCAATCCTTTTGCCTTCAGATAAACGAATAATGTAAAAGTGCACTGTACTATATAGGGCCCTAAAACACTGCATGTACAGCCCCTATTTCACAAATTTTTACTCAGAGAAATGTGTCCATACTCGTGTAGATTCAAAGCTCTCCTTCAACCTTGAGGTTCTCACACATCTCAATGACTTTTCTCATTCTTTTACTTTTTGGCTTGAGCAAAATGTTTCAACCCCACATGAGGCTTTCATGCAATCTTTCTTGGGGGAGGAGCAATCTGTAGGTGCCCTTCCACATGAGCAATTGATGGCCGTGACATCATTCTCCTCCCCACTATCCATACTTATCACCTGTCTATTCTGTTGCTGTGAAGAAATTCCCTAACAATGGCAACTTTTATAAGAAAAGCATTTAATTGAGGCTACCTTAGAGTTTCAGAGATTCAGTCCATTATTCTCATGGTGGAAAGCATGGCAGCACAAGGGTAGACATGATAGCTGAGTTTCTGAAGGCAGCAGAAAGAGAGAGAGACACTGGTCATGGCTTGAACATTTGAAACCTCAAAGCCTGTCTCCAGTAACACACTTTCTCCAACAAGGCCACTCCTACTTCAGTAAGGCAACGCCTTCTAATCCCTGTAAAGTAGTCCCACTCCCTAAGGTCAAGCATTCAAATCTATGAGCCTATGGGGCCATTTGTACTCAAACCAAAAGGGCTTCACCTCTAGCCCTCTTGATAGTCCTACTACTTTAAATAATCCAAACTTCTGCTTTACTATAACATATATCCCGTGACTTTATTTCCCTTCTCCCTCTTTACTGTGATTTTTTCCTCTCTCTCTCTCTCTCTCTCTCTCTTTCTCTCTCTCTCTCTCTCTCTCTCTCTCCTTGATCCCTTTTCTAGTTTTATGACCTAGCCGTGTGTGTGTGTGTGTGTGCGCGCGCGCGTGTGTGTGCATGCGTGTGTGTGTGTGTGTGTGTGTGATTTAAATCTAGTTTTTTATAAATAAAAGAAGGTGAACCATACCCCAAGCATTGCAAATAATGCAGCAGGCATATACACATATATAAATATCTCTGTGTTACATGGATATATACCCAAGTGGTACAGCTGGGTCATATGGTAGTCCCACACAAGCATGGTCAGGACTCCCCCAGGACTGCGACAGTAAACATTCCCACTTGTAGTACCTAACATCCCTCCTTCCTCACATCTCTGCCAAAAGTTATTGTCATTTTTTGTCTTCATGGCAGCCTTTCTGACTTGTGTGAGTTGGAATCTCATGACACGTATTTAGATTTTTTTAAATTAAAGTATAATTACATCATTTTCCCCCTTTCCTTCCCTCTCTCCAACCCTTCCCATGCACCCCCTTTGAGTGTAAACTATCTCAAATTCATGGACTCTATTTCTTTCATTGTTGATACATATACATTGATAAACACACATGTATTTCTAAATATGTAGCTATATCCTGATAAGTCTATATAATGTTATTTGTATGTATGTGTGGTATCTATGCTTCCCCTAGATGTCTCAAAGTTGCAGGTCCTGTAGTAAATCTTCAATACATTCTTAAATAGATTCCTGTGCAGAATTACAGATGGATCCAGTGTTGTTTTTCTACTTGTGGATATCCACAGCTAGAGGCTAGGTTTTTGTTAATATGTGTTCTTAAATCATTAGAAAGACCTGGTGGTCATGGCTGTGTGGGTTTATTTCTCAGTCATGTATTCTCTATTCCAGCGTCCTACATGTCTGCACTTGTGTCTGAACGATATAGTTGTGTTACTATGACATTATAGCATAATTTAAAACCAGGTGTTATCTATGACACAAACAACATTGTTCTTGCTGACTAGGATCAAGCCAGCTGTTCCAGGTTTTATTTATATTTTTCTCCATATGAACTTTAGTGTTTCTTTTTCTAGATCTTTGAAGAATATAATTGAGATTTCAGTGGCGCTTCTATTGACCCTGTGGATTTTTGGTAAAACAACCACGTACAATATGGTTTTGCCAATCAATAAGCACAGCAGGTCTTCCCGTCTTCCAGTGTCTTCAATTTTTATCTTGTGTTTTAAATGTTTTTTATAAAAGTCTCTATTCTCTTTGGTTAGTTTTGATTTTCTTTTGTTTTAGCAATAGGAAGTCCATTCTTCCTTTTATTGTTCTCTGATCGTTCATTATTGGTATATAGAAGGCTATTGAATTTTGTATGCTGATTTTGTGTCCTGCTAATTTACTGGAAATATTTAGCAGACCTGGGAGGTTTTCCTGTGAGTTATGAGGGATTTTTAAGTATACTATAACGTCATCTGAAAATAGGGAAATTTTATTTCTTTCTTATAAGTAACCCTTTTATTTCTCTTGTTTAAGACTCTAATACTTTAGGCTCTACAATAAGATGGAGGACACTATCTCATTCCTGACATTTTAGAGAATTCTGTGAGTGTTTGCCTACTTAGTATAATGCTGTTTGTAGACTTGTTACGTGTAGTCTTCCCTATGTTGAAGAATGTTTACACTAACCCTAGTTTATTCATGACTTGTATTATAAAGGAATGCTAAACTATAGGTGGACATTTCTTTCCCAACCTCCAGTTCCTAAATAACTGACACTGAGACTTATTATTAATGATAAATTCTCATCTGATAGCTCAGGAATTTTACTAACTAGCTCTTAAAGCTTAAAATAATCCATTTCTATTACTATATGTTGCTCCACGGCTCATGGCTTTTATCTCTTCTGCATGTCTTGTTTCCTCTCCACCGAACTGGAGACTCCTCTAGCGCTTTCCTTTTTCCCAGCATTCTCTCTATCCAAAAATCCTGCCTAGCTATCCACCAATCAGCTTTTTATTAGCAATGCGAACAACACATTTTCACAGTATACAGAAGGATATTCCCACAACGTTGAACTTTTTCAGAAGTCTTTGCTGAAAATATTGAGACAATCTCTTTCTTTCTGTCCTTAAGTTAATTTATTTGCTATTTTTAATTTATTGATTTGCATACCTGTAATGATATCAAAGAGTTATTATGTATGATGTTATTTTGTTCTTGAATTTAGCCGCAGGACCTGAGAATGTTTGTATCCAGATTCATTAGAGAAATTGGTCATTGGGTGTTGTTACACATTATTCAATCAAGATGCAAGAGTATCGCTGTCTTTGGGAAATCAGTTTGGTAGCATCCCTTTCCTTTCCAATGTACAGAACACTTTAAGGAGCATGGTGATAGGTCTTCATTTAAAAATTTGATGGAATCTGGAGGCAACCCCTTGGTCACAAACATTGTTGTTTCATTCTCATTATTTGGTATAGGTCTATTTAGGATGTTCATATCTTTTTACTTTAATATATATGTCTTCAGAAATACCTGCCCTTCTCTAAAGAGACAGGAGGAGGAGTGAATAGGAGGAAGTTGGGAGGAGTGACTGAGAAGAGTAAGCAAAAAATGATGTAATCAGGCTTGGAAAATAATTAACTAATTTTAAAAAGTCTTCAGATTTATTTTTTCTATATTTTATCAGTTTGGGAAATATATTCAGTGACCTTCTTAATGATTATCTCTATTTCATTGGAATCTTTTAGAACTGCCTCTTTACCATCTCTATTTTTTATCAATTTTAGTTTTGTCTTTTTTTGATAGGTTTGGCTAGGGGCTTGTCAATCTTGCTTATTTTCTTCATAAAACTTTATTTTTATATATTGCTCTTTTTGTCTTTGTTTCATTCATTTCTTCCCTAACTTATAATTTTTTGCCTCTACTGTTTGGAAGTTTGACTTGTTCTTATGTATCTAAGATTTTGAGGTATAGCATTAGGTCAATTATTTGAGATCTTTCTGACATTTTGTTTAAACACTTGTAGATACAAACTTCTATCTTCAGAACTGACCTATATCACAATGGTTCTAGTAAATAGTGCCTTCCTTTTTATTTGATTCACAGATATTTTTAATGTCCTGCTTGATTTCAAAGATGTACTGATCTTTCAAAAATGTTTTGTTCAGTTTCCAAGTATTTGTGTAGTTTTTCTGGATATTGAATTCTGAATTTACTGCACTGTGATCTAATAAGAAGGAAAAAGTTACTCTGAATTTTTGTATTTATTAAGAGTTTGTGGATCAGAATTTGATCTCATTTAGAAAATATTTCATGGATGGCTTAAAAGAATATATATTGTTCCTGTTGGATGAAACATTCTGTGGATTCTGTTAAGTCTTTTTAATCTATAGTTTAAGTTTGAGTCTGAAGTTTGTTCTCTTTTAGTTTGGAGACCTAACTAAAGATGAATGTGGGGTATTGAAATCTTCTCATTACTATTTATTGTATAAAATTTGATGCCCCTTGCCTGGTCTACATAGAGATACATGACAGTTAGGTGTAGAAGGAGGCTGCTCATTCATTTTCAGCAGCTCAGACCTGAAATAATCACACAGAAACTATATTATTTGCAATACTATTTTGTCAATAGTTTAAGCACATTTCTGGCTTATTCTTATATCTTAAACTGGCCCATCTTTATTAATCTGTACTTCACCACAAGGTCATGGCCTACTGACAAAGTTTCACAGACTCCAGCACAAGTGTCTGTGCCTGGTGGCAGTGACATGGCTTCTCCCTGACTCTGCCTTCATTCTCCCAGCATTCAGTTTAGTTTTCCCACTAGCTCTATTCTGCTAAGTCACTGGATGAAACAGATTTATTCATTAACCAATAAAAGTAACACAAAGCTAGGACTTCCCACACCATTTCCCCTTTTCTGTTAAAATTAAAAGGGAGGTTTTAACTTTAACATAGTAAAATTACATATAATAAGATAGGTATCAAGCAAGAATTGCAGTTACAATATTTATATCTATTTGATATATATACTTGTAATTTTACATCTTCTTGATGAGTGATTCTCTTTTATTAATATATAATTGATATATATCATTATATTATACTATATATATATGTATATATATAATTAGTATATAGTGGCCTTCTTTTTCTTTCCTGAATAATTTTGGATACAACTCCTTTTTCCTAGTATCAAAATAGCTATGCCAGCTACTGGTCACCCATTCACTCAGTAGATTGACTTCCAAGTTCTGACTTTCTGTCTACAGTTCTGTTTACTGGTGAGGCATGCTGCTCGACAAAAACAAATAGTTGGGTCTTGTTTTTTAGAAGAGTCAAACTGTCAGAGTCTATATTGGTGAGTTGAGGAGTTGAGGCTATTTATATTTAAGATTATTTCTGAAATTTGTTCACTAATTCCTGGTGATTTGTTAATTGTTTTCGTGACTGACCATTTCAGTGTTTCTTTTTCTTTCTCACCTTTGACTTGTAAGGGTTTGCTGCTCTATTATTTTGGGCATGATAGATTTCTTCCTTGCTCTGCTTTGTTAGTATTCTCCTCTAGTGAATTTCATTCTTTCTTTTGCTTTTATGATGGAGACTCTCCTCCTCTTTACACAGTATTCCTTTAAATGCCTTTGTCAGTTCTGGCTTGGTAGTCATGTTCTGCCTTACTTGTGATTGTACTGATTGCATTTATTACTCCATCAATTTTTATTAGTAAAGCTTATTCATTGTTTTACATCCCAACAGCATTTTCCCTTCCTCTCCTCCCTTTTCATCACCCCACCTCCCCTCTGCACCCATACTCCATGCCACTCCTCTGTTTCTGTACAGAAAAGGGCAGGCCTCTCTTGGATATCAACAAAGCATGGCATATAAAGTTGAAGTAGGACTAAGTTCCTCCCCTTCTATTAAGGCTGTGCAAGGCAACCCTATATGAGGAATACGTTCTCAAAACCCAGTCAAAGTGTTAAGCACAGACCCTGCTTCCACTGATAGGAATCCTGCAAGTAGACCATGCTACACAACTGTCACACATATGAAATGCACTTAGTCCCCACAGGCTCCCTGACTGTTGGTCCAGACTCTGTGAGCTCCCATGAGATCAGGTTAGTTGTCTTTGTCAGTTTTCTTGTAATTTCCTTGACTCCATCAATTTTTAAGAGGCTGATCTGCTGAATATTGCAATCATGATTAGTTATTTTCTTTCAGGACTTTAACTGTATCATTTCATGCTTTCCTGGCTTTTAGAGCTACTGATGAGAGTCTGATGTCTTTCTGATTGTCATTGTAGGTAATCAGCCTTTATCTTTTGCAGTTGTCAATATTGCTTCTTTGCTGTATATTTTGGCACCTGCACTACACTTTAGAGGGGTTCATCTCTGGACCTATGTACCAGAGATTCTAAATGCTTTTTGTGTTTGAATGTTCATTTTTTTCCTCTAGATTTTGGATGTTTTCTGCTACAATTTTATTGAATAAATATATTCTTTATGAGTTTTTAATCTCAGACCCTTCGTATATCCCATGCATTCTTAGGTTTGGTCTCTTGATCATACTTCAGAGTTTTAAAATGTTATGGCCATGGTCTTCCATTTTCAAGATACTACCAGTATCTTGAATTTCTATGATGACTCTCAAAAGGAGATGCAAGGTGGCTTACGGAGCAAAAAGAACAGATTAGTTATGGATTTCATACAACCCCAAGTATAATTGAGACTTTCACTTGATCTTAGACTGAATAATGAGTCATTTATGTACTGAGCAATGCCTTCAGCAACACAGAGATTATTAAACAGAAATTTCTTCAGAAAAATAGTGAGGAGAGAAATGCAGTAATAGATGTTTAAATGAAAGAACAGAAAAATCCCCAAATAGATCATGAGAAGGAAAGTTTGAAAGTAATGCCAGCCCATTCTGAATTTATTAGAGAAACGCCTAAAAGGGAATAAACAGTGACTTTCTGTGTTGTCTATTGCCATGTAACAAGTTAGGCATCTCCACAAGTAAGCCAGAACTGTAATGCATATCCATAAAATAGGCATTTGGGAGAATGAGCAAGGAATAACACATGATCAACACCAGCCTTGGATACAGAAAAAGACATGATGCCTCAACAAACAAAAGGGGAAAAATACTTGCCAAAAATGGTCCACCTTGCCTAGTAAGATATGCCCACTGTTGCAACAGTGGCATGAACATCTTGAAAGTAACCAACCACCAACCACTTTCTTATTGGATTTATGTCCTACCCCATAAGATGAAACCAATATCTGGTACCATTATCAGGACAAGAACCTATAGCTAGGCACGTCAAAGGCCCTAAGGGAGAACCTATTACTATTGTTTTGCTAAGTACACCTAGTTTGAAACCAACTCTCAGGGGTCTATCATTATACTCAGATTAATGCACCTCTCAGCTCTCATCATATGAGCTTCTATTTGATGTAGATGGTGATTAGCAAAGAGACCAACAACTGGCAAAAGCACAAAAAGTAAAAGACTGCGGAAAGTTCAGTCCTAAATGGAATATAGGCAGTAATCCCTTCTCCCAAAGCTCAAGAATCACTGAGGAAGAAGAGTAGAAAGAATGTAGGAGGCAGAGTAGTGGAAGACTACAAGCCAACAGTATTTTGTGGACGCAGTGGGGCAGCTACACATAAGAACTCAGCATTTGTAAAAGCATGCCATGTTGTGCACAAACCCAAGGCCAAATTCCAGCTTGGCGATGGAACTTGGACAGGAAATCCTACCATAGCAATGGAACCACTGGTGATCGTTAGCCAATAGGTAAGAGAAGAGGAGTCAGTTTTTCGTAAAAGTGAAGGTCTTAGTAAGTCCGTCAGGCTCTAGTGGAATGAAATATACATGTATGCCAGACATGCATGTATATTTAAGCAGCAAAAAATGGTCACTAATTTTTTAAGGGTACAACATTGTATGTATGGGGTAGGGGAATTGGGTCTGGGAAAGTTGAACCAGGAGGGGTGACAAGATCGAAACACAATACATGAAATTCTCAAAGAACTAATAAAAATTTTAAAACCTCCTATTCCTATTACAAGACTCGATTTAAACTGCTATGTATTTTACATATTTTGACTATATGCACTATGAATGTTTATTTATTACGTGCCTGTATTTATTTAGTCACATTCATACCTCCAAAATAGATAGTGCTTTTAAAACTATATTTGACTTCAAAAATATTAGATGCCTCAAAACAAAATCAGTCACAATATTTATCATATTTGGGAATTTCATCTAAAATATGTTGTTGAAATTGGTCTTATTCTGACCACTGCAATACTGGCAAATAAGTCAATGTCTGTTGTTTAAAAATCATGGACATTGCACTGGTCACCATTTTCTACTTTAGTCCTCCTCTAACAACAAACAAATTGTCAAAGGTGAATGAATACTTAAGTGTGATAACTAAAAAGCATTGTTGAAAAGGCTCGCTCTTCAATCTAAGCCCAAGCGACAGATTCAATTTGATTTGGGAGTTGTATGAAAACCAAGACTAATCTGCCTTCACTCAGAACACCGCCCTTCTGTGTGCTTGTCATCCCTTCTTTATATGGAAATTAGCATGGAAAGCGGTTCTTGTGAGAAAGATCACGTTTAACCTAGCAGATGCCAGAGTGATAGGAATAGTGACCCTGCTCTATTCTGTGCACTGCTGCAGGAGGGCCTACAGGCAACCTAAACCACCTTGGAGAGCTGCATTTCACTAGGACCCGATGCAACGATTTACTTTCTATTTTCCTTGAATGGAGCCACATAGTGTACTGTCTATCACAACCATCATATTTAAGATACTTGCTCAGGCTACCATTAAAAGAACACCTCAGAATTATTGCCTTAAACTGCACATTTGCTTTCCTACAATTTTGAAGCCTTTGAGTCCGAGATCAAAGTGTCATCTGGCCTGATTCCTTACACACAGCGACTACTTTGTTTCTTCACAGGGTCACTCATCCTTCTCTGTGTGTTACCTGTTAGATTGGATCAACACCCACTCCAATTCTCTCCTCTTAATTTAATGGCCGTCTGTACAAATACAATCATACCCTTGAGTTACTGGAAACTAAGACTTTAACACATGAATGCGAGACGGTTACAATTCAATCCATACGATTCTGGGTTCTAGTTCCTCCAAAGTCTGTCTTACATGCAAAATTCATTTATTTTATCAATTTCTAAATTCAAATTCAAACATATACATATGCATGTATATAAACTTACTTGAAATATGGATTGAACTTGAAGAGGCTGTTGTGCAACAGTTTTTGCTTCCCAGATGACATATTCCCTCCAGAAGAGAGGGCTCAATGAGACTCAGGGGTCACATGTCTAGAACCAAAAAATTCTTTATGGCCCTTGCCCCACAGTATAATAAATAAATAAGAAATAAATACCTGCTTAGAGAGGCAACAGGCCAGGTGCAGACAGAAGTTTTAGCTGTGAGAAGAGGTTCCATGGGCCTGTGGACTGCTTACAAGATGCCCAGAAAGCTCCAGGCTTCTGGAGTATTCACCACCGTTGCGGTGAACTTTTCATGATACATCTGCTATTTTTAAGCACTCCTGCTCTTGTAAATAATTCCTTATATATACTTCAGTTAGTAACCTCCAAAAAAAGTCAATGGTTTGCCAGCTTGGACACTGGTATAACCATTATTTGGAGCTTTCACAGGTTCCTTCTCTGGAGTGAAGAAGTGTGTGTGTGTGTGTGTGTGTGTGTGTGTGTGTGTGTGTGTGTGTGTGTGTTTACTCTCCCCAGGAAAAGTCTGCCACCTAACAGTTCTGATACTAGGTAAGTTACCTGCTTCCAAAATACAGAGGCAGAAAGGTAACAGGACAGATATTTCCCCTCTAAACAGGAGAACTCAGGAAAACAGTAAGAATAGGCTCCAAGATTCCTAGCATTTTAAAATATTTATTACAGCGGGTCCCCGCATTTCATGAACAAATTCCACATTTATTTTTCTGAATTGACAGAATACCAGACTGGAAAATGCAAATAACAAGGTTCACTTTCTCCAATTTCTGAAGGTTAGAAAGTTTGAAACACAGTAGGAAAAAATCCACAGCATTTAAATAATTGAACAAAGTTCTCTAGGTCTGTGTGCTTGGGGCCAGGATGGCAGGAGAGCCCTGTTAACCCTGTCTTCCTTCTGTGTTCTCGAAGGGAAACAGAGCTATACCACAGGACAGCTCTAGTGTCTGACCTGTAGGATGTCCTTCCTTGTCCGGTCCCATCTCTGTCCCTAAATCCAAAACTGGCAGATTCTCTACTTGTAAAATCTTCCGTGTTTCTACCATTCACTGAAACACCTGATTAGGTCCTTCTGTGAGTTCCTGTAACCACTTCATCAAATGAGCACGTGGCCATATGTCTGTATTCTCTCCAAAACAAAAAAAAACAAACAAACAAACAAAAAACAAAAAAGCCCTCCCACATGTTTTGTGATTAGATAGACTCCTACCTTTTGGCTAAGATTTCTTCTTGTTCTGCATCCTCTCACACCTTGCCAGGAACTGCAAGGGAACCTAGGCCACGCCTTTCAAGCTGTTTATAATTCCCTCCTGTTAATAGTCAAGCTCCCCACCTACCCTACTTTTCACAAAGCCAGAACATTATCTGGTTATATCATTTGCCAGATAGCAAAAATTGTCTTTCCTGCATTGTCTAATAACACTGGTTGCATTTTATCCCAGAATTCAACAGATACACTTAAATATTCAGATCTTATGAACGAATAGTCTACCCATTGTTGTACATGTACGTCTCTAGAACTAGGAAACCCTTCCTGACTGTTCCAGCCTCTTCATGAGCCCTCACTAAAACAAACTTTCACATCTGTTTTATCAATGGTCTTAGAAGAAATCCAGGCTCTTGACTGATTACATATCAAAATTCCTTGAGCCAACAAATGCTGTGGGGTGATGGTCTGTATCCTGTCAATTATATTTTAAATAAATGCTGATTGGCCAGGGGCCAGGCAGAAAGTAGAGACGGGCAATGAGAACAGGAGAATTCTGGGAAGAGGACACAGTCCACAGTCATGACCCAGCCACAGAAGAAGCAAGATGTGACTGCCTCGCTGAATAAGGTACTGAACCACGTGGCTAACTCAGACAAGAATTATGGGCTAATATGAATTATAAGAGTTAACAAGAAGCCTGAGCTACTGGGTCAATCAGTTCGTGATTAATGTAGACCTCTGTGTGATTCCTTTGGGACTTAATGACTGCAGGACCGTGTGGGACAGAAAACCTCAGTCAACAAACAAAATTCCATGAGTCTGGCTTCAAAGCATCTGCATCCCACTTTTCATAAACAAATTCCACATTTATTTTTCCGGAGCAACAGACTACCAGACTGGAAAATGTAAATAGCAAGGTTCACTTTCCCACAATTTTCAAGGTTGGAAATGCAGGTGAACGAGAAGCACAGGCTGTTTCTTCTGAAACTATTCATCTTGCAAGAAGCTGGCCTCTGTGCCATCTGTGATTCCACACGCTATCCTGGGGATGTGTCTATGTCAAATCATTTCTTCTCCCAAAACTACTAGTCATGCTGAATGGAGTCCACAATCAAGAATTTTAACAGAATCACATTTGCAAAAAGCCCATTTATCCAAATAGGATTACCTTTGGGAGACTGAGTATTCAAACATCAAGATATAGCAACAATTTGGAGGGTACATAATGCAGGCTAGGGCAGATGTTTATAAGTTATCTCTAATTTTCTATCATAATCCCATAAAAATCCATCTCTATTCCCTTTGTTTTAATGTATTTTTATAATGCCACACGTCTCCTCTCTATGGCTGTATCCTTTTAATTATTTTGATATCATGATATATCAAAACACAGTCAAAATAATGATGCATGGTGAGCTATAGAGAGGATCCAGACAATAAGGCAAAGGGCCCTTTACCTCAAGTGCATTTTGTTCTCTGGGTGGTT
The DNA here is from genome assembly GCF_982192425.1 of Myodes glareolus. Lineage (NCBI taxonomy): Eukaryota > Metazoa > Chordata > Mammalia > Rodentia > Cricetidae > Myodes > Myodes glareolus. The sequence continues at coordinate 23,666,362 of NC_142042.1, read as the reverse complement.
CTTGGACTTGATTTCATGCCTATTGTAGCAAAGATTTGCACTTAATTTATAAGACAAATTTATTCTTGTCAGATGTCAGAACATAGCCATAGAACCCGATCTGTCTGAAGGATATGCTGTGAGCTGTCCTCAGTGTACGAGGACTGAATGGGTCTCTGGCCTTCTGCCTGGCTTTTGTGCTTTCCCAGGTAGCATCTCAAGTATGTGCCAGGCAACTGTGTTAAAGGTCTGTCCTGAGGATGTTCTGGGGAGGGGCTGCTCTTTAAATATTTACTATGTGTTTACTGGTGTTTAGTTATATTTTTTTCTGAACTCAAACAACCGTCCTTCAATCATTGTTTTCTTTGTTATATCCATATATAAAAGTATGCGGAAACGGAGATAAAACTGTCTACAGCATTAGACTGTAGCCCTCCACCTTTCCTCAGATCCCGGATCACAGGTCTCAAAGATGGATCTGTATATATTAGTGAAATCCAGCAGACAGATAGTGCTAAAATCTTACAATAGTCTCAAAGGCTGTCTTTCCAATTCGAAAATAAAAATGACATTAAAGTTAATTATGACTAATGAAATATAGAAAATAGGCAGCAAGTACAATGTGTATATGAAAATATTTCATCTAATACATGAGTATAGGAGCTGTCTTTATTCATGTAAGCTTCATATAACTTCATACAAGCTTTGGTTATGTAGATATCCATGTTAGTTAGAATTAGAATAATGTCTAATTCCTAGATGTCCTTAGCATTACTACCATAATATCCTTACAATATATCTATATCCTCAAATTTTCTGAAATAACTGACAACATTCCGAATGATTTTCTTACTTGGAATGAAAATTTTAAGTACTGTCTTTGAAAATGAAGTGCCCAAATAAAACTTAAGTAACTGGTGGGATAGTATTTTAAATTTAAATGTTTTCTTTTTGTTGTGGTTTACTAGTAATTTTTAGTTCAAATAAGGAGGCCAGTATTTTTCAAAGCAATGTCCACTTAGGTTTCTAACACAGAAAACAGAATCAGGAAGGAATAGAAATATTGGTTAGTTCTATGTGCTCTGTGGAGAGCTAATTAAAGTCTTTCACACAGGATTAACTACTTTGACATTCAGAATGCAAAATATTGTACTGAAAAATATTACTCCAAGATTTTTTCTAGTAGTTGACAGTTATTTTAATTTCCTAGACCAATTCTTTCTTTATGGCCTAAATCTGAAAATCATCCATCCTGCAGTGATTGAACATAAGAGACAAGAGGAGCTGACAGCATCTCAGTCTAACCTGCGCAAGGCACCAAAATCTAACATTTCCTTTTCCCTTTGACACATGAAGAAGAAGTAGGTCCTTGTCTCACTGGCATATGATCTGTGTTTCAGTTCTGCATAGGTGGTTGAAGTGGATTCTTAACTACTAAAAACAAGTACTAGGCAGGGACGATGGTAGATGTGTTTGCTACAAAGCCTGAAGACCTATGCTGGGTCCCTGGTACCCACATAGTAGAGGGGACAAACAACTCTGAAGATATATGCCATAGCACACACGTGCCCACTTGTTGGGGGAGTCTGCTTGTTCCTGCCCGGTTGCTAAGCCCTGAAATAATCACACTGAAACTATATGAATTACAACACTGCTTGGCATATTAACTTGTGTATATTTCTAGCTCATGACCTGCTGGCAAGCTGCCAACTTGCATCTTTCTCCTTTGGCAGCCTCTTGTGACTCCGCCTTCTTCCTTCCAGCATTCACTTTCGTTTTCCCTGTCTAGGTCTATTCTGTCCTACCACAGGCCAAAACAGCTTCTTTATTCATTAACCAATAAAAGCAACACATACACAGAATGACTTCCCACACTACCCACACATGTTCAAAAATAATTAAGTAGGTGGATAGATAATATAAAACTAAAGTCAATAAATAAAAGCAAACATCACAGCCTTTTAAGATCTGTGTCACTTGTCTGTGCATCCTTTTCTTGTTGCTGGTAAAATCCTATACCACAGACAACACAGCATGGTAAGACACAAACACTATCGTGGAAAATCTCATTGCCTCAGAAGCAATATACCTTTTTCAACTTCAAAAAATATCCCACATGTTGTCATTGGCTCCATCAAGCTATAATAAAGAGCAAAGGAATAAGGGTCTGAGTATAAGGACCCTAGCTTCATCCCATAAACGACAGCAGTTAAACCTTTTAGCTTTAGTTTCTTCATGAACAACAGAGAGATCATAACCTGTTGACATGTGTAATGCTGAATTAACTAAAGCATGGTCCTTATTTGAATTTCCCAAATACACGAGTAAGAAACATGAAACTTAACTGCAGAAATTTGATCTTCAGATAAAAATAAAATTTAAAGAATAATGACAAAAATCAAGTGACCTGGTGGAGCCAGTAACAACATTCTTTGAGCTATAGACATAGATTTTCTGCTCTAATGGTCAGTTTCCCCTGAGGTCAGCACTAATCACCTGGACCATCCAGCATTTATCTCCTACGAGAAGCATTACCTTTCACATTTGTCATTTCAGGTTTTGTCTGTTTCTAGAATAATGTCTCTCAGGATTCTTAACCTTGCCAACTCTCATCTAAATTCACAACTTGTAGTCAAATGGCAAGTGGAGTTCATAAATAATGCATTTTTCTACTTCTAAGATGCCTCATGGGCCATGCATCAGGTTATTCCTTTCAGTTGTGGATATGCCTCAAAATTGTTTTATTGGATATATCTTATCCTAAACTTATTATTTCTAAATTCCTAAGGAAGTATGAAGAGATTTCAGGTGCCTGAGTAATGAGAAATATTAAAAGAGGTAATCATATTGATGATACAATCAGTGTGCGGTGCTTTTGTTTCAATCTTTCTTATATACACATAGATGAGATTTTAGTTCAATCATAGACACATAAAACATTCTTACATTTATCTCCTTTCACTCCAACTGTTGCTCACCGTGCATATATCTTTGTCTATTTTTTTTTTTTACCCCAAATACATTAGAGACTGATCTCATGTTGGGTTATCTCTGCTTTTCATGAACTCAAGGGCAGGTAGAAGAGAAATAAAGTTGGCATTTTGTGATACTTTTGCTGGGGAGACACAACACAAACTTTTATTGACTCCAGATAGAGAACCAAAGACAGACCAGAGTAATGATTACACTGGAGTCCAACTTGGTGAACGAGTGAGTTTATTCAGGCTACTTACGGGAGTATTGGTAAGGCATTACTTAGATGAGACGAGTCAAAGGCAGCTACATTACTGAAAAGCTCACCCCAACATGGTGGGTGATGTCTTGCTTATGAAGGCTGCATCCCTAGATCTCTCTGTATGACTTAACAGTGCTAACTCAGTGTTGTTGAATGCTCCTATAACAATGGGGAAGGGCCCATGAATCTTATAATTTTCAACCTCCCCAGATGTGTAAAGTTTGTTTACTTATTGAGTCTTATAAACTCACCCCCTTCTTCCTGGAGGCCATGTTTCAACTTAGAACTTTTCAGACCTTAAGGAATCTCACATCAATATAGAATGCTCTAGCTATGAGGAAATTGAACAGTATCCCATTCACCAGCTCTTACATTCTTCAGTTCTCTCATCTATGGTGTTTTCTGAGCCTTGCAAGGGTATTGTAAATAGCTGTAACTGGACCCTAGCATCTTCAGGGGAGGAGATAAGAAGGTATGACATCAATGATCACAGATGCCGGGAGTCTGATGAAAGGGATAGAGCAGAGTTGTTTATTTAACAATGGAGAAAAAACTTATAACCCTCCCTGCACCCAGGCCTTCTGATCCATTGACAGTTGGCATTGCGTGGTCACCCCTCATTGGCTAGGTATGATCAGGACTTCTGACAGCACCAGGCAGACTCCAGGTTGGCTCCTTTTGGCCTAGTAGGTCTTAACTTCCTACAAACAGCCATCTACCATCTTAACCACTGTGTGTGTGTGTGTGTGTGTATTGCTAGCGATTGAACTTGGGGCCTCTTGCATGAAAGGCAAGTGATATACCACTGAGCTACGTCAGCATCTAGATGCATATCTAAAGGTAGGCCTTGGACCACCATGCCACAGCCACAGTTACTCCCCGGGGTTTCACCACTGGTTGTGAGTCTCTATGGTAACCCATGACTTCTGAGACTGAAATTGACAACAACTAACAGTGACCTGTGAGAGTGTAAGCACAAATGTTTTGAAAACCTTTTGATAGAGACAGAACACACATTTAACAAAACTGTAGCGGTGGTCCCCCCCCCCCCACTGAATCCTAGCTTACAGTATCAGATGGGAATTACCTCCTGTGGAGAAAGCCTGAAATTCAACCAAAAAATTGCTGATTGTAATCAGGTTATCATTGCACCAGCAGACATCCACGGCATGGCATTTTGGTCCTGCAGCATTCAGGGTTCATAGCTGAGTAGGACTATTGTTGATCAGCACAGCATTCAATAACTTCAACAGTAGGTTCTTATCAGCTAGGTCTGGCACGCCATTACCAAGAGAGATAAAAGCCTTTATGATTTGTGGGGGCCTTGGGAGCCTCCCTGAATAATAACGCATCGAAAATCAGCACACCTCTGACACTGTCATTTTTGTTCCTCAACCCTATATATAATAGCTTCCAAGACTGGGGAGGCATGACACAAACTTCTATTCACCTCAGATAGGAAACAAATGGCAGATAAAAGTAATAATTGCAGTGGAGTTCAAATCAATAAAACAATCAGTTCATTTGTGGTGCTGAAACTTAATATGGGCGAAGAGTTATTTAATGGAGCAGAGACAACTCAAGGCAACTCTATCCCCAAACACTGACTCAGGAAAGCTGCATCCCTAAGGTATCTGCATGACTGGAAGGCAGCAGACAGGTCAGATCTCTTCTCCAGCAACCATCTACTATTTCTCTAACCCTAGGGAGAAACCCCAAGAACTTGCAATATTTGACTTTCAGGGATATATGGATTGCTTACTCTTTGAGTATCATGCATGAGCCTCCCACTCTACTGCCCTGAGGAAACATTTCCACTTAGAGCTCCCTAAAAATTCAAGGATCTTCCTTCAGGGAGGAAGATTTCAACTCTAAAGGAATCAGTACACAAGCTTGTCCTACTCAAATGGAATCTTCTAGATATTAAATTTCAAACTTACGGAAGCAAAAAAAAAAAAATGAAACTTAGTACCCAAGAAGATTTCTTTTGAGATTCTGAGAGAAAGAAAGGGACTCTCATTGTTCTGAAAACAACATCCATCTCTGAAAAACATGAAATTTACGCCCTGGCAATGCTGAGGCATGCATGGGCAGCCCATATATGGTGGTTCTGTTGAACTTTTCCATATTGAGCTTCCTGGTCTAAGTTGATGAGGACAACTGACCAGTTCTCTTCCTAAAGAGATCGCCAGATCTCATTAAAGATTGTTGTAAGTCACCATGTGAATAATTGGAATTGAACTTAGAACCTTTGGAAGAACAGGCAGTGCTCTTAACTGCTGAGCCATCTCTCCAACCCCCACCTACCAGTAAATGCCACTAACACAAATCAACTATATAAACCAAACATTTACTTATAAATTGCAAGTTAGTGAAATTTCCTTAGATTATTATATCAATAATCACTATTCAGAAACAGTATCTCTACAAAAAATACTCAAACAGTTGCCTAGTGAGCACAATATTAACAAAATTTAAATGGTCTATAACTCTGAGGAGACTATTACAAATAATGAAGAACCAGTCCATCTCTTGTAGAATAATATACCTTCATAATGGCTTAGTTTACATAAATATATCTTCACCATTACACATTCCATGTTATCACAGTCTAACCTAGTGCCTGTCTTCCTCTCCACGGGTTTTTGTAAACACATTCTTAGGTCAATTTTTGTGTGTGCATGGTACAAAGGATCAAACCAGGCTCTTATTGTGCATTCTAGGCAAATACTCTACCACTGAACTACATCCCTAGCCCTAGTACAGACCAATGAAAATAAACTCATTCATATTTGTGTTACTGTATCTTACTATTAGGCAACAATGGAATTGTGGCATAATATACCTTTTGATATTAAGCTTAGATAAGCATTGGGCATAAATATAGAGAGTATATTCATTTTTACCATTTACAGTGCTTCAGCTAGTCATTAAGTATGCTATATATTTTATGTATTTAGCTAAATTGCTTTAAATTAACCTGTAGAAAGCTATTGAAACTATTCTAATGACTTTTTAACTTGTTCATGGTGATTTTACCTTTTCTTCCCAGGTTGTAAAAATGATGATCATTGTGGTGGTAACGTTTGCCATCTGCTGGCTGCCCTACCACATTTATTTCATTCTCACTGCCATCTACCAACAGCTGAACAGGTGGAAATACATCCAGCAGATCTACCTGGCTAGTTTCTGGCTAGCAATGAGCTCAACCATGTACAACCCCATCATCTACTGCTGTTTGAATAAAAGGTAAAAACAATACTGCTGGCACAGGTCTCTTCACACTTCCACCTTCCCCGGAAGCACATGTCACTCTGGTTCCTTGGTGCTGATTTAAAGTGCAGACATAGGAGACAGTGTGAGAACTCAGAGGGAAGCACAAAGCTTAAGTAGGCTTTTTATACTTCACAAAATGTCCCACCTTAAAACTTAGTCTCTCAAAAGTGTCAGCACAGCCGTGGTTTCCAACCTTCCTAATGCTGAGACCATTTAACACAATCCCTCATGTTGTGATGAGTCCCAAACATAAAACTATTTCCATTGCTATTTTATAACTGTAATTCTGCTACTGTTATAAATTATAATGTAGATATCTGTTTTTAATGGTCTTTGGCAACCCCTGTGAAAGAGTTGTTAAACCCCAAAAGCTGCCATAGCCAATAGGTCAAGAATCACTGCATTATAAGTTTTCACTGGGTGGTTTTTACAAAAGACAACTTCTCCCCTTAAAACCTTCAGAATTGTATCTAGCATTATAAAAGAAATCCTCATCAGTGAAGGCTTATCCACAATCCCAAAGACATGAGAGTTCTTAAAAGAAATAAAATATGCCTTCTATGAGAGGGGATATAATGGTATACATGATGGGCTCGACTCAGAATGTTCTTCTATCAATATCCTTCAAAATGGATATCACTGTCAAAGCAAGAATTGCTGTCCTGCCCACACAATCTTGCAGTGTGACAGAGAGAGTGTAGTTCCCATGGGATGACTAGTGAGAACATTGGAGAGGTCAAGCAAAAGATCTTTATAAAGGCAAATCATCGTTGTGCCATGTATGGTGACACATGCCTGATATCTCAGCAATCTAAAAGACTGAGACACAAGGAGATTGTCAATTTGCATTGAGCAAAGGATACAAAGTGAGATCTTATCCCTTTAAATAAAGCAGGAGCTTTGATGACCAATGTAATACTGTAAAGAAGGTTAACTGTACCCTCCATATTTTAAAAAAAATTAAAAATTCAAAAACCAAATCCCACTTTGTCGGTGCATTGAACACAAAGAGAAGTAAGACAAAATTCCACATGGTTGACAACTCCCTCAATAAACCAGTGGGTTTTATAGACCAATTGAAATGATTATTTGGATGTAAGTACTAACTTCCTAGCTTGGGAAGACACCAAGAGACTTGTGCCTTAAGTTGGTTAAATACTTCATTCTTTATAAACTAATTGCATAAGCCATACCTCAATTTAAGCCACTGTACAAACAATAAATCTGTTTTAAATCAATTTCATTTAATGATATACAGTGAGAAGGATTTCACATATTTATAGATGATTAAGTAAAACCATAAATATTAACAGTTAATTCTAACATTAAATGAGTCTAATTTGTAAATGTGTAATTGTTTCTGGAGAAAAAAACTTTGTGAAATATAATAAGCCATTTTTAAATATTTTAACTTGCCAACCTCATGCAATTAATTATGTAAATGAATGAGCTCATTGCCAACAAGCAGTTTCCCACGTTGATAACCCCATGCCTTTCCACTCTGATGAATTATTTCCCCATTGATGGAAATGATTCTCTTTGAACAAGAACTCACTGAACTGATTCTGAAGCACAGACTTAAGCCTCTGTAGAATTTGACTAAATTCAAAGCCAGCGTTAGTCTATATCCTTTTTGAAGGCCCCTGAAGGAAACGCCCACTTGTAAACAACTTTTCTCTCCTGCCTTGCCTCTCAGATTCCGCGCAGGCTTCAAGAGAGCATTTCGCTGGTGTCCTTTCATCCAAGTCTCCACCTATGACGAGTTGGAGCTCAAGACCACCAGGTTTCATCCCACGCGGCAAAGCAGCCTGTACACCGTGAGCAGGATGGAGTCGGTAACCGTGCTGTTTGATCCCAATGATGGGGACCCAGCCAAGTCCAGTCGGAAGAAAAGGGTGGTGCCCAGAGACCCAAATGCCAATGGCTGCTCCCGCAGAGATTCCAAATCTGCCTCCACCACGTCAAGCTTCATAAGCTCACCCTATACCTCTGTGGATGAATATTCCTAAATCTATGTCCTGTGGTGAAGGCTGCTATTGAGCCTACATCTCCCGTTTTCCTAACTGTGTAAAGCCCTGTTCTAGATACTTGAGGGAGACAGAAGGGCGGTTATTGGGTAGAGATACTCAATCTGAGAAAGAGGGAATATAAATGTAACAAAAGATACCAACATATCACCCAGTACCAAAAAAAAAAAAAAAAACCAAAAAAACAACTGAGTCTTCAACTTATTCTTTAAAAACTTGAGGATCATATGCACAAGCACAAAGTATCAGAAAAATGTCCTAATGGTCCAGGGTCTGTCATTTAACAATTGCAGCACACCCTTTTCCCACGAAAACAGCACAGAGGTTTTCCAAGAAATTGAGGAAGCCTTAAAATACAATGCTGAGCAAAGGCAACTAACACCTGTATAAAACAAGCTCTACATTGCTATGAAAATGAAAGAGCAAATGACTGATTTTCTCACAAGAGTGATGGATAGAGAATGATAAATAGTCAACCTCAGAGAATAGAAAGATTTAGAAGTCTTTGCTCAAAAAATATCCCTTTGTTGAATGAAAACTTTCAGAAATTCTCTCCAAGACACTGAGCAGAGAAGGCTATCTGGTCAAATCTCTCTCTCTCTCTCTCTCTCTCTCTCTCTCTCTCTCTCTCTCTCTCTCTCTCTCTCTCGCATGTCTTTCTCTTGATTGTTTTTTCCAAGAAAATAACTTCAAAAGAAAAAAGAATCATCATTTAATTTTGATTACTAAGTGCTTTGAGTGCTAAAGTTGCAGTCAAATTTAGAACCTTAAAGGGAAAAAAAATTCTTGCAATCCTTTTCATTTTTGTTGTTCACACATCAAAAAAAATAAGAAATTATAAAACAGTAGAAATATCTTCTAATGCAGAAGGAAAGACTCACATTTGCCTCTGTAACTTGCTACCTGAATTTAGGTAACGAATTAATAGTTACTTATAAGCTATTGAGCCAGACACTGGCATCTCCAAATTCCTAAGCTAGCTGCTTCCCAGAGCAGATCAAAGAACAAGTCATAGTCATTGCTTTGTTTTGTATCATCTAGTCCTCCTCCTGTTTTCTCACTGGGAAAAAGGGGGCCAGGGAGGAATATCACGATATATTTCAAGAGTAACAGTGTAAGTCAGTCGGGTTACAAAAGGATGTGTTGATGTGTGTGTGTGTGTGTGTGTGTGTGTGTGTGTGTGTGTGTGTGTCAGAGAAGACGCAAACCTGTGAGTCTCTGGCCAGAAAAGGAGTCTGCATAATAGTCCAGGAACGTGAGCTAGTTACAGATGAGCCAGACGACAGTACACATGCTTCCAGGAAGAGAACTCTGATTTTCTGTGCTTAGGTAACAGAAAGTCATTCTAGAAAGAAACGAGGTAGTGACACTTGTATGTATGGATGGATGGATGTATGGATGGATGGATGCATACATGCATGTATGTATCCCTTACTAGACAAGTTCTAGAAATCTATATAGATATATCTATATCTAATGTATATTAGTATTTTTGGCAGTCTTCTTTCTTGGTCTTATGACTTCTTCCCTTATGAATTTATGTTTGGAATATATTGTGCTATTTCCCTTTCTCCAGTTATGGGCTATGTATGATTTTCTGTCCTATGTAGGCACATTTCTGGGGCCCAGAACAAAAGAGGGAACATCTGAAAATGCAGATGTGTCTTCCAGACTCTGTTCCTTACAAGTCATCTCCTTCGGTTGCTATAACTATCTGTCCAAAAATCACAAACCTTCTGGAAATGAGTTGTGCCCTAAATCTTTGTCTTTCCAAACATTCGACTGGGTTCTTAAAACTATCTGTCTAAAATAATTGCCTTGATGGTAAATTGTGGTGGGTTATCATGCCATGAGTCTCTGGGCCTCATGTCTTCCTTGAAGCCCAAACCACAGATACCTGATTGTCTCCCAATTTCGAGTGTCTAAAACACCAAGTCATATATTTTTAGGCCTACTTTAATAACTCCAATAAACAATCAGCAACCAGATACAGATATGAGTGCACAAATAAAGCACTATCAAAGATGAATATAATGACTTCAAGAATTAAATTCAAAATAAAAACTGAAATAGCAGGTGGTCATACATGCTTATCACACAACCACTCAGTGATGTCCAAGAAGCTTTGTGTGCATGTTTCAACCCAGCAATTGTACTAAGTATCTCACTGTTTGAATATAATGTTTAAAATGTTCGTTCTTGAAACATGTAAATGCTTATCAAATGTAAAGTGTCATGAGAAAACCTGATACGTGTCGTTTTCTTCTTAAATTTCTGAATATGTAGAGCTGGTATAATTATACTCAAGGTACATGAGAACACACCCAGCCTTGGAATGCGAATGTGAGGTTTGATCTTCAGATTTAATGTAGTCATTCACCCCCAAAATACACCTGAAAACCATAACTCCTGGCTTTCACATTGGGCAAGTTCAATAGAACTTTCTAAGACCTCTCTGAGGTGATTCTTGCCATAAGTGATTGTTATCGCTTTTGTTTGGATTTTTTAGCAGATATGGTGTTGCCTCCCTTTTACTGCCTTTTAAGGCAGACTGACATCATTTGCTCAAAGTTCATGGATAAACCAAGACGTAACAGGGAGACATTTTTAAGTTCATAAGTTTAAATAATAAGAGGAAACTGAATAAATGGATAGAAAAAGTATAATAAGCTCTTTTCACCGAAGTTCAACACGGACCTGCAGAGGAAAGCGTGTGGAGGGAGGTCTGTTTCAATGGTGACAACTTATGATAACCGTGCTTACATAATTGACAGCTTTTACATGGCTTCTCCTGCAAATCCAGTCTACCCTCTAATGGTAAAGTTCAGACTGAGTCTTTTTTCACTCTTCACAAATACTGGCTTAGAATCCTAGACAGGTGGCTAAAATATTCCAGGTTTTTTTAAGTATCAGGAGAAAAAACTAAAATAGTTTGAGGGGAATATATAAAAAAAAATAAGTGACGCGTGCTTTAAGTTTCTCCTCTGAAAAAGAAAAAGTGAATTAAAAACGAGCATCTTGTGTTGGTATTTTACATTTGTCGAAAGGAAAGCAACAACCCTAGTTACTATAGAATCTAATCTAATCTATCTTTAGTGCTTCTGTAAATTGCTCTATTATTCTTCCTCCCAAGATAAGTGCGCTGACATTTCTAACCCAGCAGTCAATTCACATTCTCGTTGGTGTCTGGCAGTCTCTTAGAAACAGGTACCTGACCAACTTCAAAGAGTTCCCCTCCTCGCATTGTGCACCAAATGCCAGAAGGCTTGATATCAAACCCAAGAAACACAAACTAAATGTGAAGACAGAGCTGGCCAGCTCTGAATCTGAACTGGATTTTTTGTTACTGCATAATTCCCTCAAAAAACCTCTAATTGGTGTCTGGACAATTATTCCATCAAATAAAATGGTAACAATTAAACAGCTAACAGAGCAGTCAGCTTCCTTTGCCTTTGACCATGTGCCAAAAGTTAAGGAAATCAAACATGATTCTGGCCATGCAGAATAATAAGATTGGAGTAAATTCCCTCTAGGCCAAACAAAGATATCCATTAAGGCCAGACAAGGTCACTGCCTGGTTTAATATATATTAGTGAAAAATCTATGTTTATAAGAAGTTCACATATGAACAACTTATAATTAATAAAATATTTTCAGGTTATGATAGTTAGACTAGGTATATTTAAATAAGTCTATACTCTTTGAATAGGTGGTAATAGATGGCAAAATTTATTTCTATATTTTCATTTAAATCCGTTAAAATACCATGGAAATTGTTAATCCCTAATACCTTCCTTTATGGCTATTAAAGCACATTCTATGAAGAAATTTAGGGATTCTAAGCACACTCAACCATCTGTTAAACTACATCATTTTTCTTGTTTGTCTTTCCTCCTGAAGAGTTTTCCAAGTTGCTTTGATTCAGGAAGAAAAGAGTAGTTATGAGAAGCACAGTTACCAAAGTGTAGAGAATATTCTTTAGAGAGCAGAAACAGAGGAATTGAATTACCCTGTGTGTGTGAGCAAGGGTAGAACATTGGGTTTCAAAACTGTGGCCTCCGGGCCTTCGTAACTAAGAGGGTAGGATTAGGTTCAAGTCTGATAACAGCTCTCTAGCACTTTGAGGAAACCATTATCTGTTCTGGGTCCAACTGAAATTATCAATAAAAACAGGAAATAACAGTTTCCTGGTCATGCTAAGTAAGGATTATTCATTAACACATGAACAGGACAGAGCTAAGCGGAGAAGTATGTTTAAAACATCTCGTTGTTGCACATGTAGGGAAACAGGGAAGCCCTTTATCCTGTATCATTGTCTCCCCATGCTAAGTTCTTTCAGGGCCTTTCAGTTACTAAAGTAGGGCTGTTTCCAGAGCTCCAAGGTCCTGTGTGCTGTATATGAGCACACACAGCTCACTCACTATGACCTCTGGCCCCATTCACACCAGCATCTCTGTTGTTTTGAAACTGTGCTAAGCATGCTTCCACAAGGAAGACTCTTACACTAGTTATTAATTCTGACTAGGGTGCTGTCCACCAGCATAGTACCATGGCAAAACTCCATTTTCTTCAAATCTTTTCCCCATCATATCCAATCCTAAGACATTATTTAAAATTCTTTATTCTTTCAGTGGTCTGCCTTTTTCTGATTGAATATCCTAATGGACAATAGCACTCGATGCTCAGAGTGATCATAGGAGATTCCAGTTTGAATTGGTTTTGGTCTTGAACACCATATGAACTCCTAATCAATGGAAAATAAGGTATTACTAATGTCCTACAACATCATGTGAAATGAAATTATTATTATTATTAGCTAATAAAAGAACTCAAGACAAGACTTTGAAAAGTCAGGTGACATTTATACCAATCAATCTATGGCAAGGATATTTGTTGTTACAATGGCTAAGAATAAAAATTATATTCTTATACATATCTATATAGAAAACTTATAGAATAAAAACAAATCCAAGGACCACTGACCTTACAAGATAACCACAAAAGCAAACTCTACTCCTAACAAAACAAAAGCACATATCAAGATTATTATATGTATATTTCTATTATATCTTACTGTTTTATGCTACCTATAGGACTGACACAAAGGTGTTATTCTCTGTTTTACAAAGTACAGAATTCAGTCACATATAAAACATATGGGAATTTATCTGCAATATTTTGATGTGAATGAGCAACCCAGGATTGACTCAGGGAAAAGAATATAGTTCAGAAATACAGCAGTAGGGAGGAACAAGTTGGCTCAGCAAGTAAAGGCAGTTGTTGTGCAAGTCTGGCAACCTGAGTTCAATCCCTGAAATCCACAGAAGGGTAGAAAGACTCCATAAAGTTGCCTTGTGTCCTCTACACATGCACTGCAGTAGGCACAAGCTCCCTTAAACTTGTCATAGATACACACACACACACACACACACACACACACACACACACACACATGATGGTAGTGGTTATGACAATGATAAAAAATATTTTTTTCTTTCATTTAGTATGGTATTTTCTTTTCTTCAGGTCTTTTTTAATTTAGAAGTATTTTTTTCATTTTACATACCAATCCCAGTTCTCTCTCCCTCCTATCTGCCCTCTCCCCACCTTCTCCTCACCCCACCCCCACCCACTCCTCAGAGAGGGTGAAGCCTCCCATGAGGAGTCAAACATGTCTGTCAAATAGCTTGAGGCAAGATCAAGGACCTTTCCACTGTATCTACGTTGAGCAAGGCTTCTATCCCTCCATAGGGAATGGGTTCCAAAACTCCAGTTCATGCACTAGAGATAAATCTGGTCCCACTGCTAGTGGCCCCACAGACTGCCCAGGTCACAGTGCCGTCACCCACATTAGGAGGGACTAGTTCAATATGCAGGTTCCCCAACTGTCAGTGCGGAGTCTGAGAGCTCCCACTAGCTCAGGTGAGCTGTCTCAGTGGGTTTCCCATCATAATCTCGATCCCTTTGGTCATATAATCCCTTCTCCCTCTCTTTGACTGGATTCTGGGAGGTAGACCCAGTGCTTAGTATGGCTCTCTGCATCTGAATGAAGATTCTATGGTGACACTTAGGGTGGTCATCAATCTGATTACTGGGGAAAGCCAATTCAGGCACCCTGTCTACTACTGCTTGATGTCTTAGCTGGGGTAATCCTTGTGGACTCCCAGGAATTTCCCTAGTACCAGGTTTCTCCCTAACCCAAATATGGCTCCTGCTGTGAAAATATCTCTTTTTTTTGCTGTCCCTCTTTGTCCCTCCCTCAACAATATAAGTTTCAAAGAAGGATGATGTATCATAAAAACTCAATAGTAAATATATAAACACCTGTTAACAAATCACAAAATATATTATGTAAAATTAACAAAACTAGATACATGAAGAGTTTCACAGTAGTAGCTGGATACTTCAGCATCTTCTTCATTTAGTAATTAATGGAGACTATAGATGGATTAACCATAGCAAAAGAGGGAACAATGATGTTATAAACATACAGCTATAGAATCCTAACAATATTGTTACCCAACAATAACAGGATATATATATATATATATATATATATATATATATATATATATATTCTAGGAGTTCATAGAAAGAACAGTCACCAAGATAGGCCATGTAATTTATTAAGTCCCAGAATTTAAAAAGATTGATGTCATACCAAATGTCTTCTCTGGTCAAAATAAAGTAGGAATCAATAACACAGGGAACTAACGAATCAAAGGTTTAACTGTAGAGGTTAAACACCACTTTATTAAGCAGCTGCAGTGGCTAATTGAGTCAGTTTAACAGGATTACTGAGTGCCCATATATTTAGCTAAACACTGTTTGTTAGGATAACTGGCAACGTTTCTAGAAAGGTTTGAGTCTGTGGATTCAGCAAAGCAGGACGGCAATTCCACTGTTGGTAAGCATTGTGTAATCAAGCAGCTGAGAATCTAAGAGAACAAAGGGTAGACGAGTAAAGTGAGTTTCCCCCACCTGGCTGTTTGGCTATCTCATGGAGCTAGACTTTGTGTCTTCTAGCCTGGCTCATTGTACGCTTTGATGTTTAAACCGTTGCTTCCTGCTGTTTCTCAGACATCGGACTAAGACTGAACCATCCCCTTGACTTTCATGCGTCATTCTCTCACAGAGAATGAGATGTCTCAGCTTCCACAGTAATTTGAAGCATGAAGAAATAAAAATGAACTCCATCATGAGAGGGAGCTTTATATCAACCAAGGTAACTACCAGAACACGGGCAAATAATGATATGGTTTAAGAAGAATATAGACAAACTGAAAGAATTGGCATGAGTCAGTTGAAATTACATTGAGTGCAACATGATGAAGCCACTCTAACGAAAATTTGGCAGGGCCTTACTCTACTAAATATAATTACCGCAGGACCCCAGCCATTCTTACCTGTGAAATAAATGACGCGGAAGAGAACCAAAAACATGGACGAAATTTGTACACAATTGTTCAATAAAACATCAGTCATAATACCCAAAGTGTCTAACCAGACCCCAAATGTCAGATGGCTGAAGAACGAGAAGCAAAGCATGGAATTTAAGTAAAATCAAATAGTACGTGGCATCTGATTTAAAAAACTAAATTTAAAAATACATATTTATGCCAAAAATACAGGTGAATCCCAAACCCACTGCTCTATATGAAACAGGTGAGCCACAGCTGACAGCGCACTGGTGCCGAAGAGACCAGAGGGTGAGAGAGCAGGACGGCTGGGGTGTACGGAGTTTCTTTGCGGGCCAGTGAGAATATTCTAAAATGCGTTTATTACTCCATAACTATTCTTAAAACTACTGGATTTGATCATTTAAACACGTGAGAATATATCAATAAACTTTTTAAATAAAGAAAACATTTTCTTGAAGCAATGAGCTAATGACAACCTACATAAACTGGGGAAGTCTGTGAAAAACACCTTCAAATCCTCAAGTAAAACAGTTGGTTCAATGTAGAAAGGAGTTGCGGGCAGGCCTGCTTTTCATCCCACCCGGCTCCCGCATGGCTAGCTTAGCCCGAAAATAACAACACACAAATTGTATTCATTTAAACACTGCCTGGCCCATTATCTCTAGAGAGTTAGTTACTGGCTAACTCTCACATCTTGATTAACCCACTTCTAATAATCTCGTGGTAGCACCACGAGGTAGTGGCTTACCGGAAAAGATTCAGCATGTCTGACCTGGTGGCTGGCTCCATGGCATCTGGCTCATTGCCCTCTTCCCAGCATTCTAGTCTGTTTACTCCGCCTACCTAATTTTCTGTCCTATCAAAGGGCCAAGGCAGTCTCTTTATTGACCAATGAAAATAACACAATAGACAGATAACCCTCCTCCATCAGTTCAATAGAGTGGAATAAAGAACTTAGCAAAAAAGTGGAAAGGAGAAAGCCCTTTCTTCACAAATAAAAGTGACACGTGAGGGCTGGGCGGTGGTGGCACATGCCTTTAATCCCAGCACTCTGCAGAGGTAGGCTCCAAAGCTACAGAGAAACCCTTCAAATAAAAAAAAAAAAAACCTGACTGTTGGAAATTTTTTCCTAACATGAGCTCTCTGCTGACCAAATTCCCAATCAAACCAAATCAAAACAAGCCAAGTTAAAAAAGTATCCAGGTTTAATGGGATTTCTGTGCTCTCGGGTGGCCCCGAGGGAGAACCAGGAGCCCAGGAACCCCAACACCAGGAGGAAGGAAAAGGGACCACGTGATCCTCTTTTGGGAGTTCACTTAAATACTCTGTGGAAGTGGTCTTGACTCCCCCAGGGAAGGGTCAGGACCTGGCATCCTGGGATTTGAAGCCCAGACCAATAAAACTCTCAGGCCTGGGGGCTGGGGGCTATGCTCCCAACTTAACATTGATATGTGAAATTAATCAGCCTATCCCTTATTAGGAGCATAGCCCTGGAATTAGACATACATTTCTTTCAGAAAATCCTAGTACACAGAATTTATTCAGGATCCATAAGCACATTATAATTTCACCATACATTAAAAATAACACACTGGGGACCAGAGAGATGCCTCTGATCTTTTGCTGTCCTTGCAGAGGACCTGAGTTTGGTCCCCAACACTAATATTAAGCAGCTCATAATCACCTGTGGTTGAAGCTACATGGGGAATGATGCCTTCGTCTTGCCTTCAGGAGCTCCCACACTTACTTATATGTACAGAAACACACTAATATACAAACTAATACAAATAAATTAATAATAATAATAATAGTAATACACTGACTTGGTGGGGTTTTTTGTAAGTAGTAAATACTAACTGTGACAATCTTCGCCTACTAGAATTCTATTAAACATATTAGTAACTCCTAAACTCATTCCCAGAGTTAGAACAGGCCTGGGCTATGTAGTCACTGACCATGCCCAAGTTACTCCCCAAAGATGGTACTGACTGCTCCACTACCAGAATCATAGGGCAAAATCACTATTATTTGCTAAACTTTCATTCCCTAAACCAGGCACCCAGCGCTGCCTCTAGAACTGCTATTGTTTCCACGCCTGGAAACTGAGTCTTGGGCTACTGCTGTACCAGCGCTGTTGAAACACACTGGCTGTGATTTTGTTGTTTTGCTTCACGAGCTTCCAAAGCCCAAGTCCATTGCATCAGTCTGGTGCTGTCTAATATGTTTGTCCCTTGTCCCAAGAGTTTCTACTTGTAAAATGCGACACAGGATCTGCTCATACCCTGGGAAATCCCCCAATATAGAAGGATATAATATATACAAGAATAACAAGTCTGTAATAAATGCCTGAATGAAAACAAATTACTTTTGAGTTAAGTGGGTGTCTTCCATTGGTAGAAGAACAATTTCTAATATTCCTTTATTCACCCATGGTAAATCACACTTAAACCTACATAGTTTCCTTTTATTACTACACAAATAACAAAAGTATTAAATAATATTCTGAGGTATGAGTATTCTGTTTAACTAGAAAATACCTGCAGTTTTTCAAGGTTATTGTTATCCTGACTTACAAACATGAAAAACAATTGTTATGGGTCTTAAAGGTTAAAATTGCCTGTTGATAGGCAGCCGATACCACAATTAGGAATAATCAGCATAATTACTTCTAAATAGAATGTCACTTTCACAAAGGTGCTGTATAAATTAAAAGGTAACCTTGGCCTTCACACATCCCACAGGCAATGATGAACAACACCGTATCCTCCCAACGAGCTTGTAGCTGCCAGGTCTGAGTTTTTAGAACATGGTACAGACCTCCTTTGACTATGCATCTTATTATAAGGCAGTGTTCTCACTTTACAGCAAGATGATCACAGTGCGTTCTAAATGTATTGGAAAAGCCACAAAAATAGTCCTCATCTATGAATAAAAAGTCATTGGAATATTATTCTACTTATTAAAACATTGATCTGGTCATAAAATAATATGACTGTTCTACATATATCAAAAAGCACATTGTACCCCATAAACAATTATTATTTTTCAAATGAAAATAATCTTTTAAAAATTCTGCTTCTTACTAAAAATATTGATCAGACTAAGTTTCTTTCCCATCACCACCCAAATAAGCTGAGAGGAAAGTTTTGTGGGGCTATCCTAAGAGTCTTAGAGGGCGAATGAATTGTAATGACGTCAGCTCCAGGGGTTGTGTAGATGAAACCGAGCTAAGCATAACACAACAATAAGCTTCCATTCTACTCTCCACAAAGGAGGTAGTTTCAAATAATATAGACTTTATTCAGGAGACTATCATAAATTCTTTGCATGTCAATGTAGTTGGTACGGGTGGTGTGTAAAGTACATAACCGAATTAACTGATTGCAGAATGTATACCAGTAGCAACAAACTCTGAACATACAATAATCCGCTGAGACTCTAAAGCAGAGGAGAAACAAAGTAGAAAATCCACATGGTATGGGGTCCAGCAGAGGCTCTGTATGAAGAATACGACAGAAAAACAAAAAGAAATATTATGAAAATTGTATGATGCCAAATTGGAATACAGAAAAATTTATCTGATAAAATTCAACACCCTTTGATAATGCAATCCTGAAAAGCCTAAGTATACAAGGATCATACCTCAAGTCAGGAAAGGCTGTCTACAACAAACCCACAATCAACATCACGCAGGACAATGAAAAGCTGGAACATTTCTTGTTAGATTCAGAACAAGTCAAAGCTCTCTACTTTCAGCACTCTTACTCAATGGAGGGGGGTCACAAATTTAAATGAGAGGAGAAGCAGTAGAAAGCATGAACATTGTCTGTGGTCAAGAGTGGTTCCCTTGATGAGGAGTGAGGGCAAATGTCGTCAGGGATTGTGATGATTTAGTAAAATAGTGATTGTGGGTTCTCCTCCAAGAGCCACAACTTCACTAGCACTGAGAAATTAGCTAGCTTTCCAGTGTGCGGATTCTCTCTTTTTGAGCAGCCCAGAGACTACTGCAGAAAAAACCACAACCAATCAAAATGCAGAGTTGTGGTGCCCAGTACCAATGGATACATCTACAAAACCCTCCCACACCTCAGGCTCAGGAAACACTAGGGAAGGGAGAAAGGGAGGGGATGGAAAGACTTCAGAGCCAGAAGACCAGTGAGTTTGCTGTGAGATTGGATCTCCTAGTAATGTCTGAATCTACACCCATAAAGTCTCACCAACACAGTTGCCTAAACACGAACTGAACAAGGATGAACAGGGCACAGACAGACATGCCGAAGTTACCAGGAGAAAGCCACACGGGTCTCAACCCTACACAGAAAACTACAAGCAACTGAGGAAAGGAGAAGGGCAAACCCTCCGCCCCAGGGAAGAGCCCATCAATTGGTCACCAAGTGCCAAATGGCCATCCCTGAAAACATACTTACAAATAACATTATGTCGACTCAACATGCTATATTTAAGAATATATGTACATGCAAATACACCTATGTACCCAATAATAATTAGTGTAAAAAAAACAAGAATTCAAAGGGAGGGGAAAATGAGAGGGCTTGGAGGAAAGAAAGGAAAGAGATAAGTGTTGTAGTTATATTATAAGCTCAAAATTAAATTTCGAAAAAAATTTTTAAGAAATAAAAAGAAAAACAAATGCTGGTAAGAATGTGGGAATAAAAGTACTATACCACCGGTGGCAATAAAATTAGCAATGCTGTTAAGCAGAAGAGCATGGAGTTCCTCGACCCCTCCCCCCCCCCAAAAAAGCTAAAAATAGATCTTCTCCATAAAGTCAGCACTCTCATTTCTGGAAATACAGTCAAAGGCAGTGAAATCAGCATACCAAAGAAGTGACTGGACATGCACGTCCATTTCAGCACTATTCACAACAGGTAAGACATGGAGTCCACCTAAGTAGCCACCCACAGGAAAAGACATGAGTGCACATACTTACATACATACACACACATACATACATACACAGAGTGAAATATCATTCAGCAACAAAGAAAAGTAAATTACTATCACTTGAAAACAAATAGATGAGCCGGGCAGTGTTGGAGCACACCTTTAATACCAGCATTAGCGAGGCAGAGGGAGGAGGATCTCTATGAGTTCGAGGCCAGCCTGGTTTACAAAAGCCAGTTCCAGGACAGGTTCCAAAGCTACAAAGAAATCCTGTCTTGAAAGAAAGAAAGAAAGAAAGAAAGAAAGAAAGAAAGAAAGAAAGAAAGAAAGAAAGAAAGAAAGAAAGAAAGAAAGGGAGAGAGAGAGAGAAAGCAAGAAAGCAAGCAAGAAAGCAAGCAAGCAAGCAAGCAAGAAAGAAAGAAAGAAAGAAAGAAAGAAAGAAAGAAAGAAAGAAAGAAAGGAAAGAAAAAAGAAATAGATGGATCCAGAGGATAACCAGTCATGTGAAATATCCCAAACGTGGAAAGACAGGTAATACATAATGCATATATTCTCTTTCTTTTGTAGAAGTTTAAAAATGTTGGTCTGGAAGTGGAATGTTGATTACTACTAGCCAGGAGGAATATTTGGAAAAGAAATGGAAAGGATTTCATTAGTGTCGTTGTATGCCCGTGTAGATATATCACAGGTTAATAACAAGGTACCTTTGGCTCCTCATTGTATTTCACTAACAAAGAATTAATTACATGATGTCATCCATATACAAGGGTTTCGGAGTAGTATACTGGATCACTAGGCAGCTAGTTCTCAGCAGCAGATTTGCATTAAAGGAGAACAACAACTCTTCAGGGAAAATCTGTTCTTATGGTAGAGATTCTCCTTTGGCTACCAAATATTCGAGTACGATATGTGCTCAGTGCAGAACCTACTCCAGCATGCCTCAGTTTTGACATCCCCAAAGAGCATTTATTTAATCAATCAACTAAAAAATTGGATTATTAAATGCGTGGATGTAGCCACCTGTCGTTGAACACTCTATCATCTAAACCAGCAAGCCATGTCGTCTACCTCAGATCCAATGGACAGTGGTGGAAAGATCAACATAAATGTAATCATAAAGTAAATTCCAGACAGAAAATAATAAGCAGTACGCAGCAGGCGCTGGCCCAGAGAAGTAGTGAAACTCCATGTGATAAGTGCTGTGCACTCTTTCTCTAGCGGCAGAAGGTGTGTTCCAGTATCCGGGTTTAGTGAATGTCAGCCTGAAAACACATGCTTCATAGAGATATGCTTACATGCAAAAGTGTGCAACTTTAGCTTCTCCTAGTATTTGTTGATAATTGATAGTAAAATAGAAAATATTAAGATACGGTCTATAAATAAGCATACAAAATAACTGTTAAACAATAACACTTATTTTTATACAATCATATAAAAATTTTTCTTAATATCTGAAATACCCATAACATTCTATTAAATCAGGTTTTTATATAAGCAGAGACATTCCATAATAATATAGAAGATTTAGGTGCCTCGTAAAAATTTGCATTTAGGTTTTGTAAGAATGTACATAAGAAGGGCAATGGGAAGTGTCATTCTTTGCCCTTGGAATATGAAAAAGCCTTGAGGCTTACAGTCCAAAACTCATGTAAAAAAAATAAAAAATCAAGTGACTGCTTTGAAAGCCCTTTTGACTCTGGTTATGCTGACTAATGTACACATGTTCTGGAATTGAGAAACTCACCATCCTGCTCTAAGTTCAAAGAGACAGACACTTCTTTCTGTGTATTAGCCTTGCATAGATTCTGCCTGTTGGAACTGAGGAAAACTGTCAATAAGACAGTCATTTCTCTTATCTGCCTGTTGGAGTCCATGGGAACTCTGCTGTATGGAACGCAGTCCACCTACTTCATAGTGACTGGCTGGACCTATTAAGGATGACCCTGAATGCATGCAGGTGATAAACACTGAGAATTGTTAAACACAATACAGTGGTACCGCTAATACTCCAAGGTGGTCACCTGAAATGTCACTGCTAAGAATGGGCTTCAGACCACTGTAATATTTCAGTTTGTCATTTACCATTCCACAAGAAACAAATATGCATAAAGGACAGAAACATCCATGATGGGTATTACTAGAGCGTCAATGACTTTGTGACATAGTCCTAGTGATTGCTCAATTTATATTATAATGTTGCCAACAGAAAATATGCATAAGAAAAGGTTTAAAAATCAGGTTCAACTTAGTACGAATTTTTAAGCGAACATATTTATTTCATCAAGAATAATACATTAGCATCTTGTTTACTTTTCTGCTAGAACAAGCACTGATATTTTGAGTAGTATACATTGTTTATACATTTTAACCGTGTTTTTAACATCTTACAAACAAAGAACTTTAAACATCTTGCTCAAATTACAGTTTGTTACTGATGAGAACTGAGTCCAGAGTTTGACTCCATAACCTAGTCACAGCTTTGACAGCTGTGTGCAATTCAGCCACACAAACCTGAAGTAAATGCTGTGTTCATCTGTCTCTGAGTCTAACAATGATCCAGCCAGGCTCATCTTGAAAGTGCAGGTGTTTTGTATCTCATGCAGAAGTTTTAGAGCAGATGAATTACTAACTCCACGCATCCCCCAGTGCATAGCATTTGTAGAGAGTGTCTGATTAGTTGGGGTCTAGATACTTTAAATTAGTCCCAGCACTGGATCTTTTCTCAGCCTTGGAGTATCCCAGGATAATTCTAAATTGGGACATTTAAATAATAATACAACATTCACAGGAGAAAATAGTAGAATATCAGCTATCACTTCTTCCAATATGGAAAGAAGTGGAAAGAAGATTACTCAGAACATTTGACAGATATGTAATAAGAACAAGGGTCTCCATGCTATCATTTTATTTTATTAACTTTTTATTGTTCCTTTGACAACAATTGCTATCCATGACAAAGACACTGGATATTGATGATTAAGACAATAGACCCTGTTGAATCTACCTTGCTGAATCATCAAAACGCAAGTTATAGCAGTTACAATGGCCAACAATTGACTTCAGTATGATCCAGTAAGTGATTAAGAATCAACAGCTAAGGTGTCATGGGAGCAGACCAGGAGGAATGTCTTTTTCCCTGGAAGAAGCAGAAGGAAGGACCTGAAGGGCTCATTTTCTCATAAGAGTAGACTCCTGAGCAGAAATGTCCTGAGAAAAGAAAACTCCAATCCCAGAGTACAAAGGGCCCACAATTTCCCATGCTACTGAACACCTCTAAAGTTAATGATGAAGCGAACTAAAAATAGTCATCATTAGGCAGCATACGAATTATCTTGAGGTTTGACAGGACAAACAATAAATTCCCTCCACCAGGACAGTCATTTATTACCCTCTGTAACAGTGGTTCTCAACCTTCCCAGTGCTGCAACCCCTTGATACACTTCTTCATGTTGTGATGACCTCCCAACTATAAAATTATTTTCGTCACTACTTCATAACTGTAGTTTTGGTACTGTTATGAATCATAATGTAAATATCTGATACTTCCAATGGCCTTAGGCAATCCCTGTAGAAGGTCCTTTGACACTCCACCGCCCCCTGCAGCCAAGGGATTGCAACCCACAGGCTAAGAACCACTGCTCTACAGCATTAATTTAGAGTCAAAAGAAGACTCGGAATTCTCCTCAGGCTTTCCCAGCTGTGCCTCACACTCACATGTGAGTATGTGAGTAGATACTAACTAGTTACAAATGATCAAGGACATTCCTGTCTGTGACCCTGGGGTGAGGAGCACAGAATCCTAATCAGTACACAAAAGAAATAGGGACTCTGTCCCACCTTTGCACAAGGTATGAAAACCACTTGATACTCACGATTGGGATGCAGCATGGTCAGAGCCGTCACTGTTGTTTCCGGAAGGCTGAAGAAATATCTGTCTTTTAATGGCAGATAATTGTTAACATGTATGTGCTCATCTAGTGTCTGAAATTTAACTCTTAAAGTCGGAGACAAAATGGAAAGAAGATGGGGGTCCAGAATGCATGGAGACACTAAGGTCTTGACCTTTAAAGGAAAAATATAAAAACAGTGATAGAATAAGAGCCAGTACAGGGTGAGTGTAAACATTGGTAATGAGGAACATGTATACAGTGAAGGGATGAGTCAAGATAGAATGCATTGCAAACATTGGTAATGAGGAACATGTATAAAGTGAAGGGATGAGTCAAGAAAGAATGCATTGCCTCAGGACCACAGAAAAACAAAGAATTTTGAGGCATCATTTCACACAAACCTCCCCATTCTTGATATTCATTAATATTCTAAAACTGTAACCATGTGTAGATATATGATATGATACATAATAGAAGGAAAGAAAGAAAGAAAGAAAGAAAGGAAGGAAGGAAGGAAGGAAGGAAGGAAGGAAGGAAGAAAGAAAGAAAGAAAGAAAGAAAGAAAGAAAGAAAGAAAGAAAGGAAAGAAAGAAAGATAAAAGATGATAGATTGTGTGGAGGTGGGTGAATAGAGAAAGGGAGAGAAAGAGGAAGGGAGGGAGGGCTGGATTGGATGGATGGATGGACAGACTGATAGATGATAGATAGATAGATAGATAGATAGATAGATAGATAGATAGATAGATGATAGATAGCCTGACAGATAGATAGATTGATGATAGTTGATTTATTGATTAATTATAGAGAGTCAAAATACAATTTTGCTATAGAAATATATGTAAACATATATTGTCCTTGAAGTGTTATTATCAATGGTAAGTAGATTTCACAGTTCAAAGCTTAATGAGATATTTATAAATAAATAATTCAGCAGTGAAACCAATAGGTTCATTGATAGAAATATTTTCAATAAAAGATTTAAACAATCACTCTGGGGATAAAGTTAGAATGCATCTTATTTTTTTTTATACCTACTTCTTAATCTATCCATTATATTTCCAATTCTAACTAAGAAAATCAAGTAACAAGAAAAACTAAGGGTAACAAACATTGTTAGTTAAATTTTTGCACCCATTGCGCGCGCACGCACACACACACACACACACACACACACACACAGAGAGAGAGAGAGAGAGAGAGAGAGAGAGAGAGATAGAATTAACAAAGAACCAACCACCTCCTTCAAATACTGCTCCCCTATTTGTTATTATTTTATTACAGAAAATACTTGTGGTCTGATCAACAGTAGGACTTGTGACAAGACTAGAAACACTTGAAGAATTAACTGCCGAGAGTATGCCTTCACAGTACTCAGAGCTGGGTGAAGTGACAACCAGGGCTTGTCCTCCCATCCGTTGCCCTAGCTGGTAAGTGTAGAATCATCACACAAAGGCTTGCCAAGACCTTGGTTTAGGTTCTAAAGGTCAGAATAAATCTGATCATGACTTGTTGCTCACTTTAGAATCCATGTGGAGATAAGGGCCCAGTTGCTCTTCTTTACCCTAAACCATGGTTAGACATAAATGAGGCCACTGGTACAGAGATTGTAGGAGTAGCCAACCAATAACTGATCCAGCTCGAGACCCACGTCATGACAGTGAGCCCAACCCTGACGCTGCCTGGAGCACTAGGACCCAGAGGCTGGATGGCCCAGAGACCTAGGATAGAACCAAACACGACTGGAGAAAACAAAAAATGCCAGTGTAATTATGTCTAGCGATATTCTGCTTTACTCATAAATTGGCACCTAGCAACAGTCATGAGAGAGGCTTCATCCAGCAACTGGTGGAAACAGATGCAGCCAAATATTAGGCAGCCTTCTAGGAATCCTCCTGAAGAGAGGGAGGAAAGATTATAAGAGACAGAGGAGTCAAGGACATCACAAAAAACCCACAGAATCTACTAACCTGGGCTCTTAGGAGCTCACAGATACTGAATCAACACCCAATGAGTCTGCATGGGACTGACCTAGGCCCTCAGAACTTAGGTGACAGGTGTGTGGCTTGGTCTTCTTGTGGGACTCCTAACAGGGAGCAGGGGCTGTCTCTGACTCTTCTGCTGGCTTTCTGTACTCTACTCCACTCATACTGGGTGGCCTTGTCCAGACTTAGAACAAGGCAAGGTGCTTAGTCTCAGTATAACTTGATATGTCATGCATTGTTGATATCCATAGAAGGCCTGCCCTTTTCTGAATAGAAACAGAAGAGGAGTGGATGGGGGGAACAGATGGGAGGTGGGAAAGGGACTGGGAGGAGAGGAAGGAGAGACATAAAATAAATAAACATTTTTCAAAATAAGGTCACCTAGAATCATTCAACACTAACCATACAACCACTTTAGGGAGCTCGGCTCACAGGAAGCAGAGTCAAAAAGCTACCCAGCATCCATGAGAACTAAATGACACAAATGTTCAGGCTCCTTCTTAAGGCTCCTTCACAGTATATGGTTAGCCATTTCTTTTATTTTTCAGTTTAATATCAGTACATCATTGTCCCTCTCCCATTTCCTCCCTTCTAGCCCTCCCATACCCCCATACCCATTCTTGCTCTTGTACAAACGTATGGCTTCTTTTTTCATTAATTGCTGTTACATATATATATATAAAATATATGTAATATATATATAATCCTAAGTATGTAAGTCCATCCTGTTCAGTCTGTGTAACGTTACCTGTAAGTATGCTGTCAGAGCTGATCATTTAGTTTCAGATACAATGTACCTTTGTATAGTAAAAAGTACTGGTAGACAAAGAGTTTTCCGTGCTTACCTTTGTGCTGAGGAAAAATCCTTTTTCTTTTTTACTTTATGCTTTTTTATCTATTTATTCTACATACCAACCACAGTTTCTCCTCCCTCCTCTCCTTATGTTCCTTCTCTGCCTCCCTGCTACCATGACCCCCCATCCACTCCTCCTCCATCTCCATTCCGAAGGGGTAAAGCCTCCCATGGGAGTCAGTAAAGCAAGGCGTATCAAGTTGAGGCAGGAAGAAGCTCCTCTCCTTGCATCAAGGCTGGACAAGGTATCCCACCATAGGGAGTAAATTCCAAAAGCCAGTACATGCATCAGGGACAGTCCTGGTCCCACTACTAGGGACCCGACAAAAGACCAAATTCCACAACCATCACCCACATGCAGAGGACGTAGGTCAGACCCATGCCAATTCCCTAACTATCAGCCCAGAGTCCATGAGCTCCCACAAGCTCAGGTCAGCTGTCTCTGTGTGTTTCCCCATTATTATCTTGACACCCACTTACACATATAATCCCTCCACTCTCTCTTCCATGTGACTCCTGGAGCTCAGCCCAGTGCTTAGTTGTGAATCTGCTTCCATCCATTATTTGATGAAGGCTCTATGGTGATAATTAGTTTATTTATCAATCTGATTACAGGGGAAGGCCAATTCAGGCACCCTCTCCATTATTGCTGAGAGTCTTAGCTTGGGCCATCTTTGTG
Source organism: Myodes glareolus (assembly GCF_982192425.1). Classification (NCBI taxonomy): domain Eukaryota; kingdom Metazoa; phylum Chordata; class Mammalia; order Rodentia; family Cricetidae; genus Myodes; species Myodes glareolus. The sequence goes on along the minus strand of NC_142042.1, from coordinate 23,638,115 downwards.
GATTCCTGGGAGTTTCCCTGGCACCAGGTTTCTCCCTAACCCCATAATACTCCCCTCTATCAAGATATCACTTTCATTACGCTCCTCCTCCATCCCATCCCCAGCTCGATCATCCTAATCCCTTCATATTTCCATCCTCCCACTTCCTTCCCTATACCCTCCCATCCCCAGTTTACCCCGGACATCTCATCTATCTCCTCTTCCCAGAGAGAATCATGTGTCCCTCTTATGAATATGTATTACTCTCATTGGCTAATAAAAAGCTAACAGACCAGTAGCTGGGCAGGAAGTTAGGTGGGAAGATCAAACTGAGAATGATCAGAAGCAGGAGGGTGGAGTCAGGGAAGATGCCAACCAGCCACCCAGGAGGAAAGACATACTAGGGGACAGGTAAAGCTAGAAACAACTTGGCAATACATAGATTAATAAAAATGGTTTCATTTAAATGTAAGAGTTAGCTAGTAACAAGCCCAAGCTATCGGCCAAGCACTTATAATCAATACTCAGTCTCTCAGTCAGTTATTTGGGACTAGGCAGTCAGGAGAGGAAATGTCTGATTACACCCTTGTCCTATTATTTTTAGAAATCAAAGCATTCCTGTTAAAACAATATATCATGTTTCTATCACACGGAGTTTTTTAATTCTTAATATTGTCATAGTGAAAAGATATCTAAAACTACTTTCTAAGACTTTTTTCAAAAGTTCTCAGAATCCCAACTAGTTTGTTACTTTGTGATGGTGTATGCATTTGTATTAAAAAAGAAATTGAACTTCAGGATCTCAGCCCAGTGCTTGGCTGTGAATCTCTGCATCAGCTTCCATCAGATACTGGATAAAGGTTCTCTGATGACAAAGAGAGAGAAGAGGGATTATATGAGCAACGGGGGTTGGGGGAGTCAAGATCATGATGGGAAACACACAGCGGCAGCTAGCTTGAGCTTGTGGAAGCTCATGGACTCTGGACTGACAGCTGGGGAGCCAGCATGGGACTGAACTAGGCCCTCTAAATGCTGGTGACAGTTGTGTGATTTGGCAGTGAGACCAAGATTTATTCCTGATGCGTGAACTGATTTTTTTGGAGCCCATTCTCTATGGTGGGATACCTCATTCAGCCTTGTGCAGGGGGGAAGGACTTAGTCCTTCCTCAACTTGATGTTCCAGGCTTTGTTAACTCCTCATGTGAGGCCTTACCTTCTCTGGGGAGTGGGTGGGGGATTTAGGGTGGGAAGGTGGGGAGAGCTGAAGGAGGAGAGGGAAGGGAAACTGTTTGGTATGTAAAATTAATTTAAAAAATTTAAATAAAAAAGAAAGTGAAATAAGATTTTAAAAGGTGACCTTGTTGGTATTATTTTTAAAGCTAAGACTGAACTTAATTACTAGCTGCTTTTACTTCGTATTAATTTTGCAAGGAAAGTCTTTCACGATGCTTGTGGCAATGAAATAATTTGTTTATGTTCATCAGTAAGGGATTTAAATACAGACTTGATTGCATCATCACAAAATGTCAAAAATGATAATGGTTCACATTAAAGAAGCTTCATAAGAAGGCTTATTGCAGTCATGGTCATCATTATTATTTGCAGTTATCCAAACAAAAAAATACACTTGACAAGAACCAACTTGAGGTAAAGCTCAAGTATCATTTGTGTCTCTATCAGAACTCAGACACCAGTACAGAAAAACCAACATATCAGAAACACAAGAAAAAAATAACTTAGACAAATTCAAGTCAGCGATCTCAAGAATTTACCTTAGTGAAATGACTAAAGTGACCATAAAAAAGAAACTGAAAAACATTTTCAGATCTTAAGTGTCTGTATAATTCCCTCATGTCTTCACTTAGCCTACAATCATACCGCTACAACAGAACTACCCTACAGTCACACCACTACAACAGAACTACCCTACAGTCACACCACTACAACAGAACTACCCTACAGTCACACCACTACAACAGAACTACCCTACAGTCAGATCACTATAACAGAACTACCCTACAGTCACATTAACAATAGAACTAGCTTACAGTCAAATCACTACAATAGAACTCCTTCTGTATTTTGAAGCTTTCATTTATGATTTCCAAAGTCAGAGTACAGGAAAATATAAAACTCTACAAAAACAAACATTAAATTCTCATTCAAATGATTAAATATGCCTTAGCCTTAACCACAAGTTAAAACATATGCACAAATGTCCATTTGTAAATACTAATTTATGAACTCAGAATTTGATTCCATAGACTTAAAAGAATGTCTCTTCAACATTTTTGTGATAGTATGTGTTCTACTCTTTGCAAATCATTTTGCAAAAATATTTGTCTCTTTCCCTCGACTGCACATAATAGATTATTAGTTTCTATACAGCTTTATCGTTACCATCTTAGGTTCTAAATTATGACAAGTACTCAATAAGTTGTATTAAATCTTTATTAAGTCGTAACTGTAATTCATTTCCATGGGTTATCTTACTGAATCCTCACAACTTCTCTGTGAGGAAGGTTTCAGTTATCCTCCTTTGAACTCATGCAGTGTCTGAGAGCTGGCAGCATCAGGACCATGGCACCTCTTCTCAATACAAAGGTAACATCCCCCCAAGGAGTGGCCTGCACATTAAAAAAAAACCATTGATTGCCATAAAATGAAAGAAGACCGAGCCCCCAAAGATTCCATCAAGCTATGGAGACTTTATGTGAATTTAATTAACTTTTGGCAAAGAGTCTAAGGGCTAGGAATAACGCTGTATGTATTCACCTGTTTCAGCTGGTTACTTTTTTACAATTGAAAATAATAATAAAAAAAAAGCCCAAATCTCTCTACAAAGGTCTTAAATGTAACATGCTTGGACGAACTGAGATGCATCGTTTAACCTCTCTGAGTTCACCACCCTGTGATCTGAAGCTTCACAGATCTGTGTAATTTTGCTTAAATGCTTTCTGAGTGGAGTTTGGGGAAAATACTTGCTCGATGAAGTTTAATGAAGAGTTGAAAGGAGAGGATGGTGTTGTCTGTACATTAAGAGGCCATAATATAACCCAACACGTGGGGTGTGATCTCAGTGAGAAATACTTTAGAATTTACGCAGCATAAGATAAAGTAAGTTAGGACCTTGAGAGGCTGAAAGCCAGATAGATAATGGAGGCCCACAGAGGACCATGAAGTCCAAAATACTGTTTGGAGACTGTTTATATTGATAATTCCTTTCAATGGCTTTAAGGGGTAGTTTGATTTCCCCACGGCCCTTTCTTTATCAACAGAGGGAAAAGTGAATTAAATGACTCAAGACTTCCCACAGCAAGACAGAGGCCACTTGGAGACCGACGCTTTATGCCTATTTTGTCAGCCTTCCAAGAGTTGGATGAAGGTTCCTTGTCTCTTGGAAACCATCAACAGCACATAAAACAAATGCTAAGAATTTCAAAGCTCCAAAGAAAAGTAATGAGGAAAAAATAGCCACTTCTCAAGAATTTCTCTAAGCCAATTTTTTAGGCTCTATTTCTCGTAACTATTTTATTCCATTATCTCTGGTCAAGATAATTGGATTGGCTTTGGACCAATAAAGGGAAAGTAGGATTTAAAAATAGATCTCACCAAAATGACTGCCTAAATGCAAGCTGAACAAGAACAACAATATTAGTCGTGCTGACATGGAGGGACAGTAGGCTTCAATCCTACTCCAAAAACTGCAGGTGGGTAAGGAAGGCAGAGAGTGGGAGAAACAGTCTTCCCCAGGGAAGAGCACACCAACTGGTTATCCACCACCAAAATGATCAACCCTGAGAACATAATACAAATAATGTTACACTGACAGAACAGGCTGTACTTATGTATTTATGAATATGCATGTATTTATGTGTGATGTATGTGTATATGTATGTATGTATTTATAAACAATTCATAGAGAGTATATATATATACATATATATATATAATTTACAAAGAAGCCATGAATTTAAAAAGAAGCAAGATGCATATGGAAGGATTTGGAAGGGAGGGGAAACATAGGCGACATAATTATACTATAATCTCAAAAAAGAAATTTTATTTTTTAAAGAGTAAGGCTATCCCGTCACCAAGCACATCTTCAGCCTTACCAACCATACTTCCTACCAAAGCTCAGGTAACACCATAGAAGGATAAGCAGAAGGAAAGAGCACAGAAGAGGACGGGAGGGGTTCTGTAAAACACTGTCTTCTGGACATAGCATGACTACTGAATTCATGAACTCACACCAGGTGTGGTTACCTGCACTAGACCTGTCAAGATGAAGCCAGCCAAAATTCTAGCACAGATGGAGGAGGAACTCTCCAGGCCTCACCCCTTGCTAAGAAGCTATTGGCAGTAATAGTTATTGGGAAGGAGAGATCTTACTTCTTTGAGGATATGGACACTGGTAGATTTCCCACGCTCCAGGGGATGGGCCCATACTCATGTATTTATATTGTTAGCATTAATTATGCTTAGCAAAAGAGAGAGAAGAGAGAGAGGGGAAGTTGAAAGGGGGATGTTGAGGTCTCCTAGTGGAGTTGAAGGGGTAATTGGAGAATGAATATTCTCCAATCATATTTTGTTGTATGCATGTATGAAATAGTCAAAGAATAAAAACAATACAAAATTTCTTCTAGAAGCCTCAAGAATTCCCCCCCAAAAAACTATCATTTACTGTTTTTTCCTCATCAATCTTTCAAAAACCAGACTGAGTCTATAGAAATATTGAGTGTCTTTGTATTGGCATCTTTGTATCAACTGACTGTAAGAATTTTATCTCACACATGAAAACAAAAGTCCTAAGAGCTATAAAGTAATTAATCTTGTTCTAAAATTCCACTGTAATCTATACATCTTTTGTATTTATTTATACTGAGCAATATAATTAGAAAACATAATTCCATTTTACACTTTGTAGATACTGTCATCATACACATAAATATTTATGTATATATGTATGTGCTCTGTAAATCCACATATAACTCTTAATATTAATTTAAAATTCATGCTCAATACTTCTGACATTTTGATCCAATAAATACATTTAAGTTTCCTTCAGCTCAAAGGTTCTTCACCATTTGTTGGCATCAACAAGGGAGAAACTAGTGATTCTTGAGAATAGATCTCTAAAGTTTGAAGTAAAATTAAACCCCTCATACAGTCAATATTTCATACATATGAGATTTAACATTGTCTCTCTAGGGACTAGGAAATGAGCAAGTGAGAAAGAATGCTAGGTGTGCAAGCATGGAGGCCTGCATTCAGAGCCCCAGAAACTGCATAGAAAGTCAGGGGTGGCTGCACATGCCTGGAACTCCAGTGGGCAGAGACAGGAGGAAGTCTGGGAGCTCTCTGTGTATCAATCTAGTCAAATGATGAGCTCCCAGATCAATGAGAGAACCTGTCTCAAGGAAAAATGGTAAAAAGTGATGGAGTAAGACACCCGACATCTTCCACTGGCCTCCACACAAGAAAACATTAGAAAATCATCATTATCCTTAGTCTCTGACAGACAAAGTTAATGTTTAGTTTGAACATTTTACAGGCTGAGTTTTTCTTGATAAGGATGGTCCAATGTGTAGGCCTAAATCTGGAAGCTTGGGAAAGGTCAGGGGAGGTTCTTCCCTCTTCCCCAGCCCCCTACTCTATTCCTAACTTTTGTGGTTATATGGATTGAAGCATGCCTATCAGACTTAAAAGCTAACATCATCCAAAGGAAAAGATAAATGCTCAATAAAAGAGAGATGAAAGGGAAACAATATATAAAATTTTTTAATTATATTAAGTGAAAGAACTGTGGGGAAATTTTAGATTTGTTCTATCATTTTACAAAGAATAAGATTTACTGTCTAATATAAGACTATCAAAAGAAGAATAATTTGAAAAATATTTACTAACAATGGAATAAATTGTCACTAATAATCATTTATGGATCTGGCTACGAATCCATTAACTCACCGGTTCGATTAAGAGGGGACAGGGATCTAGCCTAGTGGGAGAACGCCTTCCTTGCAGGCATTAGGATCTTGTTGCAATCACTCCCATGACCAAGTAAAAGGGTACTAGTTACAACACCACCAATTACACTTAGCTGAAGAGCATGGCTGCTGTTGGAAGTCACAGTGAAAACAATGTGAAGGAAAATACTAATATCAATATCATAATTAGGTAGCCTGAGAATAAAGGTGACAGACTAACGTATAATGAAGGTTAGCAGTGCCTGCCATGACAAATATCACTGGAGTTTCTTCAGGTTAAAAGTGCATGCAACACAATTGAATAATGTGGGCATTTTTTTTCACTAATCATGCTAGTTTTTAGAGTCAGAAAATCAAAACTCTGTTGGAAAGCCTGTTTCCACCACAGACACATTTTCAAGATGTTGATGACTTGCAAAATATTCACTGGCCTCGGTTCTTAAGAGCTTCTTGGAAGCAGACATCACATAAGTGAAATATTCAGATACATTAAGATAAAATTTATCTTAGCTCAAATGAAATTGTAAAGTCTTGCATAAAACAAAATAATAAATGACAAGGTTTTTTCTCTTTTTAGAAACAGGCAACCATATTTCTATACTAAATTGGCTTATTGCTATCTTGAGTACTTTTGCACTTTACAGGTCATAGAACATTCTTCTAACACTAAAAGTTAACTCAGAATTTATCAGTGTTCAAGCAATGAATTTTCTCCCAGCAATGAAGACCAGCGATGCAGTTTTTAGTTTCAATATTAAAAATCTGTCAGTGTGAACACACCATGTGTTAGGTAGAATCGTCCTTGTAATTCTTGAAAACAAGGTTACAGTGTTATGTATGATTTACAACGCCATACCCCCTGAATGTTATATATCACTATGGATACAAATAAGTACTTATGAATGGTAAAAATCTAAATAGAATTATCTTAATCCAAAAGAAAAGGGTCAGACACTTGTGACTTTACAGTTTAGCAGGTAACCACAATGAGTGCCTCTCTGTGTGTGCTGACATCCCTGGGATGGAAGGAAAAGAACTGAAATATCCACAGTGATGAGGAAGTGAAGGATACAGTCCTCTTGTGCACTGCTGATGGCAATATAAAATGGGCAGCTCCTAGGAAAACGGAAACCATTCTTCAGCAGATCAGCAATATCGTTATAGCACTATCAAGTGATTCTACTTCTGAATGTACATTCCAAAGGAATTAAAGCATCAACTCAAACAGATATCTGTACTTAATATTCAAAGCTGCACCGTTTCATTGAGAACATCTGCAACCATGTTCATCAGTGAAACTAACTTAGCACTTTCTTCTTCTTCATCTTCATCTCCGTCTTCTTCCTTCTCCTTCTCCTCCCCCTCCTCCTCCATTTGCTCCTCAGCTTCCTTTTTTCTGTCTATATATATCTGTTGTTACCAGGGAAATACTGGGTTTATAAAGTTAGTTTGGTAATGTTCCTTCCTTTTTATTTGATGGAATTTTTTGAAGAGTGCAGATGTAATTTCTTCTTTGCTAACCATACATCTAACAGTGGATTACTATCTAAATATATAAAGAACCCAAGGTCCAAATACACCCAAAACAAATAATCCAATCAAGAAATAGGTTAATCAAATGAACTGGCAGTTCTCAAAATATGGTCAATAAACATTTGGTAATATGTCCAACATCCTTTGCCATTCAGGAAATATAATTAAAGCAACACCGAGAATCCATCTCACTTCAGTCAATAAGAATGGCTATCATAAAAAAAATGGCAGCAAATTCCAGCAAGGATAGAGGGTGCAAGGGAGATACTGCTATATATTGCTAGTGAGAGGACATTCTAAGCATTGAAGCAACCTAAATTCTATTAGCCACACATTTGGGCTGATAACTGGGCCACACATATTGAATAATATTCAATATTATTAAATATTAAAATTAGCTAGTCATAACTCATTGAGGAAAAGCAAAAGAATCTATACTCTCCATAGTTTGGCATCTATGTTCTATGAGATATGAACCATTAGGAATGTGCAAGAAAAAAAGAGGAAATAAAATTAAGCCTGGACATGACAAAATGAACTGAAAAAAGAATAAGGATCCTTTAATGGTTATTGTATAACAATCCTTAGTGAAATGTGATATGGTCTTTATTTGAAACTGGAAAATCTCAGCAGAAGATGAGAACCCATGAAACAAAGGAAGCAAGCATAAACTGTAAACCCCACAGCAATGATGGGTCAAGAAAATGGCACATTCTGGTGGGAGAGTGGGACCTCCGCAGGGTGTTCTTTCCAGTGACCTCAGTAATATCTCTTGAGTTACCAAGTTACCTTTGCACAAACGTAAACCAAAACTGGGAATTATTAATTTCTTTCAATCACTTAGAAAATCCTAGTAAATGAATATTGCACCCTGACCAGGGTAATTTAGACACAAAAAGAATGCAAGGGCCAGTCCCCTGAGAGCACAGAAGAGAGCTGATGTTGCTAGCATGAAGAACATGGAAACAGAAAGGAAAAGAGATACAAAGGGAAGAACGGAAACCCCTAAACTTACCAAATATTTAAAAGATGGGGACTGGCATCATGACTATCAAATCAAAGAAGTCTTAACAAAAATAAATAAATTTTAATATAGAAAAATTATTTTAGTTACAAATTCTCTAAAATAAGTATGTTTTAGAAATTCAAATATATTTGTACATTTCTTCATCCTCCTACCATCTGTTCTGTAATATCTGTGAAACCAAAAAAATAAAAATAAACAAAAAAGTAAGTCATATGGGGAAAAACTGAAGGTATGACATTAATTTTCAAAAATAAAATTTAACCTATTTCTTTAATGTTTCCTTTGGATAGTGTAATTCTATTTACCATTAGCAGCATTAACCTCCAATTCTAATTTGATAAAAACCTAAAAAAGTCTCAATCCTTATCTATCTTGAGAAAGAAATATAGTAACTTTGTCTAGTACATATTTATGTAATCCGGTTAGTACTTGTTGTTATTTTAAAATATTGATCTTCACCCAAGACACTGAGTGTATTTTAACAGATTTCATGCAGCAACCACCTCAGGAACTTTAGCTGGAAATTTTTATGGGGATCCTAGCTCAGAAATATGTCATAGCAAGTATGGTGAAAACATTGTTCCTTCTGAGCCCATGTCTATCTAGTTTATCTTGTCCTCCTTTTATTGAACCACAAAAGAATGGAATTAAAGGGCAGTCCATATTTTAAAAGAGGAAACGGTGTGTGTGTGTGTGTGTGTGTGTGTGTGTGTGTGTGTGTGTGTATGTGTTTATTATTACTCCGTTCCACTATTTTCAAGATAAGGCTTCATTCTGACACTATTAAAGAAGCTGGAGAACTACAAAAACAAATCTCAAGACACATAAAATAATGAAGCTATGTTGTTTTACGAAATAAGTCTTCATAAAGACAAATGCAGCTGAGCCCTGATTTGTATTCCTAGCTAAACATGTTCCACATGAAGCACAGAATCTTCAGTTCATGTTGAACAGCCCAGTGACAGAATCCCAAGTGGCATTCAGATGTTTACTTAGTGGCCTTCAAGAATACTCCTATGAACCTCTCAAATCAACCCAAATGTTTTCCCTACGAAAGCATTAAGGGTCTTTCCAGTTTCTCCAGCTCTGTGTTAATTAGCTGATCCTATTACAGTTTCCCAACAGTCCAGAAAAGTATATTTCAATGCTTTCTGTTTTAAGTGAGTTAGACACAGGTATTTACCATGCAATCAGTCTTGTCTAGCTTACTTTGGGACAAATAGTTAGAAGCTACTTCCCTCCCCCTCCCCCCAGAATGAAGTTTTAGACAACCATTAGTAGAAGAGTCCACAACACACCTCTATGAATAGTAGAGCCCACACCCAGACACAGCAACAAGTGGGTCCACTGTAGCCTCCCATGCATATTTCGCTGGCATCACAGATTTTTGCTACAGTTTATATTGAGTGTCCTCACAAAGGCCATGCGTTGAAGGCTTTCTAAGAGCCTGAAGTCTCATCAGAGGCAGCAAAATTTTCTAGGAAGTGAGGTATAATGACAAGAAGTTAGGCCATTGGGAGCATACCCTTAATGAGATAGCTGGGGCCTGCACACCTTCCTCTTCCTCTTTGCATCCCTCCCCAGGTTCTACTTACCTGATTACTCATGTCCACCATTATATACTGTTCTTCCAAAGGCCCACAGAGAAGGGGCAGAGGACCCATGAGCTGAAACCTGTGGAATCATGAGCAAGTGAAACCTGACTAACTCTAAGTACAACTCCACCAACGCTCACTAAGACCCAGCAGTCTCTGATGTGCAGCCTCCTGTGAGAAAGGATGAGCGAGACAACCACCTGAACCCTGTCTAGGCGGTGCTACTCTACTTAATCTCCCACCTATAAATGCACATTTCCACCCTTCTAAAGTTGCAACAATTACATGCAGTAATTTATCTTTAAAGTTCACTGACTCCAGAAAATAAAAATTCTTTTCAAGGTCCAAATACTAAAGATCCCAACTTAAATATTTCCAAAAAAAAAAATACTGACCTTAGAGCTGTAATAAGTTTGCGATGCTCTCAAAATGTAGCTTTCCAAAGCAATATTTGAAGAAAGCTTTAAAATATATTTTAATTGTTTCACTTTATAAAAGTTTGCGATTGACTGTATTCCTCTCTCATTTTATCATTGAAGCTTCCTCTTGAGCTATCTCTATCTCATGAAATAAATATTCTGTATCACTTTTTAATAAGACAGAAGGTTACAATTTTCTCAACTACCTCAGGGTTAGATCAGAAAATTATGATGCATGTGTTTTGCTAATCTATGTGATGGCTTTAGGTGTGACATTGACTTGGCAACCTGTGTCCAGATATATGGTTAAACATTATTCTGGAAATGTGGAGATGTTTCTTGATGATAGTAAAATTTAGGTTGATCAACTAAGTATAATAGATAGTCCTACATAATGTGGGCTTGTTTCCAACTCACCAAAATCCTGAATATAAAGGTAGAAGAATTAATAACTCACATTCTGTGTCTATTTTCAAGAGGGGACAACAATCTTCTGCCTTTGGAAAGACTTAGATAGGAACAGTGGCATTTGCTCTCCTGGTCACCAGACTTTGACTTGGTCTGGAATTATACCACCAACTCCTAGATATCCGACTTCCCCTGGCTGGGTTAACTAGAACTTCTCAGCTTCCAGGATGCCTTATAACAAATACTTGTTTTGGTCTTTTTGTCCGACATGCATTGCATTCTAATGTATACTGCAAATGTGGAATCAGCAAAGGGCAGATATTTATTGCTCTGCTTAAACAATCCCAATAAGGTGATGTAGGATTTCCCTCTGTATGCTGTGATTACCATTAATGAATAAATAAACTGCTTTGGACCAACAGCAGGGCAGAACTTAGCTAGGCAGGGAAAACTAAATTGAATGCTGGGAGAAAGAAGGGTGGAATCAGGGAGAAGCAATGGAGCTGCCAGAGACAGACGCCGGTTGGAATCTTGCCTGTAAGCCACAGCCACGTGGCGATGGACAGATTAATAGAAATGAGTAAAATTAATACGTAAGAGTTAGCCAGTAAGAAGCTAGAGCTAATGGGCCAAGCAGTGATTTAATTAATATAGTTTCTGTGTGATTATTTCAGGGTTAAGAGGCCAGGAATCAACAAGCAACCTGCTGCTACAATAAGAAACTGGCTTAAACAAAATTCAAAAAAATAAAATAAAAATTAAGTTTGGATAAAGAAGCAATCTCCAAGGGAGCAGGCCTGAACCAGCAACCTCTGTGGGACCAGACCCAAGCCAGCAACCTCCACAGGACCAGACCCAAGTCAGTGACTTCTTCTGGAATAGGCCCAAATCAGCGACCTCCACAGGACCAGACCCAGGCCAGCAACCTCTGTGGAAGCAGGCCCAAGTCAGCCACCTCTACCAGATCATGTACAATGGAGAAACCTCCGAGGGAGCAGGCCTGAGTCAGTGAACTCTCTGGAACTGTGTCTGCATCAGTGACCTCTGCAGGAGCAGGACTGAGCAAGTGAACTCCACAAGACCAGGACCAGGCCAGAGACTGCTGCAGGAGCAGGTCCAAGGCAGGGACATCCGCAGGAGCTTGCCAGAGCCAGTAACTCCTGCCAGAGTAAGCCTTAGTCAGCAACCTCTGTGGGACCAGGTTCGATGGCGAAATCTCCACCAGAGTAGGCCCAAGCACAAAAGCAACCTCTGCAAGGCCAGGCCTGAGTCAGTGACCTCCGTGGGAGCAGGCCTGAGTCAGCAATCTACAGGGGAGCAGGCCCAAGCAAGCAACTTCCGTGGGAGCAGACCCAACCGACCTCAGGCACTGCAGAGCCAGCTCCAGGAATGCTGAGTGGCCTCTAGCTTGGCTGGAAACATAGGCCTGACTCCATCACAATGTGCATTCTCGAGGATGTAGGTCTTAAAATTCAGAGCACTGATAGAAATCTATGTCCAAAATAAGAAAAATGATGAGTTGGGTGGTGGTGGCGCAAACCTTTAATCCTAGCACTCGGGAGGCAGAGACAGGTGGATCGCAGTAAGTTCAAGGCCAGCCTGGTCTACAAGAGGTAGTTCCAGGACAGGCTCCAAAGCTACAGAGAAACCCTGTCTCAAAAGAAAGAAAGGAAGGAAGGAAGGAAGGAAGGAAGGAAGGAAGGAAGGAAGGAAGGAAGGAAGGAAGGAAGGAAGGAAAGAAGGAAGGAAGATGGGGGAGGGGAGAGGAGGGGAGGGGAGAGGAGGGGAGGGGAGGGGAGGGGAGGGGAGGGGAGGGGAGAGGAAAAGATAAGAAAAAAGAAAAGAAAAATGATGATCTCACAATTTCACTGCTTGAGCACATAAGGTGCTTTTGTCTTTGGGAAGAAAGCTTTATTCAGAAGGTCAACAGATCAACTAATTTTATTTCCAAAGTATCCAAAATAAAAAATTAGAATAGCCTGTTTTAGGAGGTCGCTTGTTCATTTCCAAGCCGTCCAGACTCCCAAAATATTCACACAGAAACTGTATTATTTAAATCACTGCTTGGTCAATCACTTATGTGTATCTATCTTAGCTCTTACATCTAGAATTAACCCATCTCCATTATTGTATATTTTACCACGAGGCTTGTGGCCTACCACCAAGGTCTCAGCATGTCTGTCTCCAGCACAAAGCTCCATGGCTTCTCCCTGATTCCACCCTCCTCTTCCAGTATTCAGTTTAGTTTTCCCCACCTAGCTCTGCCCTACCCTATCACAGGTTCAAGACAGTTTCTTTATTAACCAATGGTTTTTGCAGCATACAGAGGGGAATCCCACATCAATAGCCAGCTTGATACAATTTAGTGTTTCAAAATTATAGAAATAACGGTGTATAGTATTGAGAGCCCTGAAGCTCAGCCCTTCCAATTCCTAAGGTGCTCACACTGACAATCCAAAGTCGCTGCCTAATGATGCTCTAAGAGTTGTCTTTTTAATAACAGCAATTGAAACCAGGATTTCAAACATCCCAGGCAAGCACCATACTACTGAGCTATAACCACAGCCCTAAATTAAGATTTTTAAATTAATCTATACTACTTCACCATAATCTTCATTACCCTGAATCTATACTCGCATGCCCCTACTAAAAACTGAATAGTAGCCCTTGAGCACATATAATCACAGCCTTATTACCTAGAAAACATCATCTAAAATTTGAATAGATGCAAAAAGTATGTCCTTGTGTTAGTCACATTAGCACAATGTTCTTCTTCATAGGACATTAAGTTACTACATCATTTTAAGAAGTGTTTTCACAGGAAGGTTATTTGTGAACAAATATATTGATCTGAGCTGGCAGACATTAACTTTCTTTCCAAGATAGCTTCATTCTGCGAAGGTACAATTTGGAGCCAAAAATATGATTGCTGGAGGGAGATAGCTTCGTGCAACTTTAGCAGCTTCAATCTAAAGAGATTAAGGTAAACATGAGGTTTATCACCAGCCTTTGGGGAAGAAGTGGGGGAAGGAAATGGAAACAAAGTAGCCAACATGAACCCAGAAAACTCAGAGCCAAAATGTAATCCTAAATACTTCTCATTTCCAGAAAGCAGCATTTTTAGAATAATTATACATTTTCAAGGTTAGACGCGGGAGTTGTCAAGGGTTAAGCTTCAGGTTATGAAAAGATTGCAAATGGGGAATGTAGATTTCACGCACAAAGCCTAAAAGCAAAACAGATGTCACCCTATCTGATTTTTTACCCAAACACACGTGTCTAATACTATCTTACAAAAAGATTTTTAGTTTATTCATGAAAAGCTAGCTCCATGCTACAGAGTATCTTAAATTTTGCTGCAATCTTATTAAACATGAACCAAACGCAGACTGCATTATGGACAATCACATGGTCAGGTTACAAAATAAATCATTCTCCAAAAGACAGAGTTAACAGAGACTCTGGATGTCCAGCTTCCATCACACATGAGAAATAAGGAGCAAATAGGAGAGTGAGGATGGCAGCCATGACCCGAGAATATGCAGTAAAGAAACAAGTGAAATTTGAGGAAATCTACTTGAAAATTTGCTTTTTCAAAAAAAAAAAAAAGAAACAAAAATATTCTTCCCCTTGTGCCTTTTACAGGAATCCTAAAATCCCATGTGCTTTGTGAGTGACGTTGGTGAAAACGGGCTGAAATCATTGCTATTCCTCTCCCCTTTGAGTTCAGATGAAGGCAAAACTTGAAGCATTTGGAGTTTTGTTCTCATTTCTTTAGACTTCATTTTGACTCTCCTGGGCCCCCGAGTTAGTCTTCCTCAGGACAAATGACCCTGGGCCAAAATTTGTCTTCTGCTGGAAAGAGTCACGAAAGTGCTGTCTTTGCAGCTGTAGAGACGGCTTGGTGAGTTAACAGTTTACTGTACAGGTATGAAGACCTGAGTTCAGATCCCCAGAACTCACATAAAAAAATCTATGTGTAGCAGCCCTTGCCTGAAATGCCTCTGGGCACTAAGGAGAGAGAGAGAGAGAGAGAGAAAGAGAAGGAGGACCCCCCAAGGGCTTACTAACCAGCCAATCAGCTGCTCCCAGATCAGTGAGCAACCCTGTCTCAGTACATAAAGTGAGAGAGTGAAACATCTAGTGTTGACCTCTGGCCTCCACGTTCACACATACACCTGTAGATATGCATCTACACACACACACACACACACACACACACACACACACAAAGGTGGATACACAAGCACATGTACACGATAGGCAAGAAAAGCTCTTTCACAGAAATAAAATGTTTATTAATTAAATAATTAAATTCTATGGCATGTGACTATAGCATGGATGAAGCCAACATAATCTGAGATGTTTGAGTTCTTTGAAATAACAGTTCATGAGAGAAACTCTTACTGTGGGTGGTCAAATCCATATTGTAGGACCTTGGGCTAAGTCTTGAGATATTAAGTTTAAAAATGCTATTCTTCCACTGAAGAAAAAAACATAAGGCATGATGGATGGTTATGTTAGCTCTTGTTATAATGAGAAAGTAACAGCTTTCTTTTGGCTACCAAGAACACCGGCATTTCTAAATTAGATCGGGGCTTGAAGTCAGGACTGTCATGGAAATCTGGAATAAATACCTCCATAACTATACAGATTGCTCTTGTATAAGGCAGCTCAATGATCCCATTTCTAGAAAGCAATGTTCTTCTTCTGTCCCTGCCTCACTTTCCAGAAAGTTTCTGTTGATACAATGACTTTATTCCTATGATGCTCTCATCAGAAAATGCTTTGTATAGAGAAGAAATCCAAGGGAAGAGAGCATGAGTAAGGCAAGTCCACTCTAAAAAAAAAGGGGGGGGTTTTTGTAAGGGTAAAACATACTTGCTTTCACTCCCAGTTGACACTGAAGAAATAGGTTTATATTCAAGCAAACACAAACACACACACACACACACACACTTATATGGATAGAGTTGTACATTTCATAAAGTCTTCCTTGGATCTCAAGCTCACCGAACACTGGAAAACTAAAATGAAAATATAAGCTTACTGGCAAGGAGAAAATCAATTTGGCTTAATTTTGAATTTTAAGAAAATAAGCATTTAGTCAATGTATTAAATAGATTTTGTCATATTTGACGTAGTAATTGACCTTCTTAAAGCATTTCTCTGCAAAATAAATTCCCACTGAAGGTAAATGGACCATGGACTCACTCCAGATGGTTTCTTAGGGAAACAACATCCGGAGGCTGATTTTTTTTTCAGCCTCTCTGAGATCATTTGAGATTAACAACCCGGTTTTGTAGGAGAATTCTGTAAAACTCAACACTGCAGAATAAAGATAGAAAGGATTTTCAGATAATTAAAATAATATCTGGATGTCTCTTAGAGGTTTTATAGCCTAATCCTTGATTCCTAGGCTTTTATCCAGTCCTTTGACAGGTGATTTATGCAGGATGACTAGCTTAGTTGTAAATTTGGTTTGTTTTGCTTCAACGCTGGTTCTTCTAATCTCTCATCTTCTCTTTACCAGAGTCTCTCCCTTTGTGAGTTACTTACACTTAAATTAGAATTAAGCATGTGACCACAGCATAGGAAGAAAACATTGTACAAACTCAGAACTTTTCAGAGCTAATATCTCAAAACTGGGGGAGAAAAGCACACAGAGGGGAGACTCCACTATGAGAAATACATGAGACCTAAGAAGATACTCATACTTGTCCTTGGCAACTCCAGGTAACACAAAAATGAAGGAAAAATAGACAAGCAAACAGGGCATTTGGTATTCTTCCCAGTTTAGGATTACCAGAGGAGCTGGCTGTGGCATCCAAGCCTAACTCTTTTTCTTGGACAAATTAACATTTACAAATCACTTAGAACAACATAGCACACAGTTGTAACAGTTATTCTTCCCTAAGTAATGCTGCTGCTACTATTCTTTCTTTAATAATAATACATCTCATGCCAGCACAACTGGGTCTACTCACATATTCACAAATATTTGATGATCAAGTCATTTTTCAAGCTATTATCTATGAAATGCATAGAAATAAACATTTGGGAATGAAGTTAACGTCTCAGTGAAGAATATCTTCATTAGTTATAATCCATAAAAGCCTCTGAGTCATAGTTTTGAAAATACATCCTGAGACAGCTTCCAAACCGAAGTTTTCTAATGACCATCTCTTTAGTCCCTGCAAGCAAGCTTTAATTTGTTTTCTGATATACATGACCTTGGCATTTGTCTTTATAAGCAGGATAAAAGACAGCCACAGTTTCACATTAGCTCAAAAGCAGATCTGTCACTTAAGGCAGAGCATAAAGATGAAGGTGATTCTTAGGCGAGATAATCATCTCTGGTGCCTCCAGCTAACAGGGTATTCTCAAGAGACCAGGGAGTGTGAGTGAGCAACATGGAGCTGAATCAGGCCTCTGAGTGACTCAGGAAAGGGGTAAGCATCTGATAGTGACTTTGTAAGTATTCTCTGCCATTCTTGAAATCCCAGGGAAAGAGTCTTAGGCACATACTTCCTCTGGTAAACTTTCTCTTCTCTTTCTGACCACAACAGTTTTGAAAATTAGAACAAGGAGTCAGCTGAGTTAGTCTCTTGCACTCCCACTGTGACTCCAAGGACAAAGGTTCCTAGTTCCTGCTGGGTGTGGGAGGTCCTTCTGTATATGTGTTGCTTTGATTGGTTAATGAATAAAGAAGCGGTCTTGACCTATGATAGGGCAGAGTAGAGCTAGGCAGGGAAAACTAAACTGGATATTGGAGAACGAAGGCAGAGCCAGCCTTTTGATGAAAGACATCAGAACCTTGCCAGTACACCACAACCATGTGGCGATACACAGATTAATAGAAATGGGTTAAATTAAGATGTAAGAATTAGCCAATAAAAAGCTAGAGCTAATAGGTCATGCAGTGATTTTATTAATACAGTTTCGGTGTGGTTATTTCAAGTCTTGGCAGCCAGGAAGGAACAAGTGGTCTCCCTACAACAACTGTCTTTCAAAGAGATGACTCCAGAGCCTTGAGAAGGACAGTTTTTCCATGTAACATTGGCAATGAGTGTCTTAAAAAGTTTATAATCACAAGACTTTACAATCACAAGGTTTCCACTTTTGTTGTTCATTTCTGAGATTGTTATTTAATCATATTTCACCCTTTCCTTAACTCCATCCAAATCCTCCCACACACCCCTCCCCACTCTTCTTCAAATCCATAGCCTCTTTCTCATCAATTGTTATTGCACACGTATATGTGTTTGTATATACACCTATATTCCAAAAAATAACTTGTTGTGCCCATGTAATGTTAACTATATGTTTTCAGGACTGACCCATTTGGCCTTGGACAACCAGTTGGTGCACTCTCCGCTCAGAAAGACCACCTCTCCTGCTACCAGATTCATAAGGTTTCTAAAGTAAATCCTTTAAAAAGGGAGGTGCTCTGATGGCTAGACTATCTATGAGAAAGAACAGCTTACCTAAGGTTTAGTGAAGGTGGGAGCAATTTTAAAGCCATGGTGATCACTCCCAAGGCAGTGAGCAACACAAAAAAAGTATCACTAAATGACATACCATAATACTTTCCTCACTTGTTTTTTTATGTAACCTTCATTGTGTGCCCTCAGTCATTTGTTCTCACACTGCCAGCCTTGGATGATTCTTCGCATTCCATCTCTTCCCCCTACTACCTCAAATACTTAGCTCTGAGCTTACAGAAGCAAGAAAATAATTTGTCGTCAAAGCCCCATCTGGACCCGAGGCTGGCTGCTCTCAAGTATTTCCCATCTGCCTTATATTCCTTGCCTGTCTAGTGTCCTTGATCTTTAATCCGCATTGTAAACCATTCCATCTAATTTATATCTTCTTTTACCTAGAACTGCCATTCTCTTGCTGACTCCACTTCTAGTTCATTTTAGTAACTATGGCTAATTTCATCCTATTTCAAAATAACTTCTCTATAATACGCAACATCTTGACTACAATACTCGCTTGATCCTAACTATACCCTATAAATTGATTTATTGTCTGTGAGTATGTGCTACCAGAGCAGATGTGGATGTCAGAGAACAATTGTAGAGTCAGTTCTCTCCTTTCACTTTCTGTCGTCAAGGATCAAATTCTGGCTCTCTGACTTACCTAGAAAATGCCTTGCCCACTGAGCCATCTCACCAGCTGCCTATTCTCCTGATCTCTTGTAAAAATGCGATTCTTGCTTTAAAAAAAAAATCCCTTGAAAGGAACCTATCAATCTCTAATTTATAGCGAGAAGATTTTTCTCTCTCTCTTGTATACTGAGTGCAGTTCCCTTCTGTATTGTTTTATATAAATCAAAAGATCCCACTCATCTGGACCCACAAAATGGACTTGTGCTATGTACCCTGACCACCACTCCTGATAGCACCTTAGGGAGAGTTTGGTTGCTTTCCATGTGTTCCTACCATTATTCTCTAATACAGTGTCCATACAAACAGACAGCTGACACATTCTCTCCATTCTCCAGGGAAACTGTACAGATGTGTCATTGTGATTTGATCTAATGAAGAGGTGAATGGCCAGCAGCTAGACAGGAGGAGGATAGGCAGGCCATCTGGGGAAGGAGAACTTAGAAAGAAAGGTGGAGTCACCAGTGAGATGTAGAGGAAGCAGAATGGGCAAAATGGAGATGAGGTGACAAGCATGTAGAAGAACATAGATTTTTAAACTATAGGTTATTTTAAGTTATAAGAGCTAGTTAGAATCAAGCCTGAGCCAAAGCCAAACTTTCATAATTAATAATATCTCCATGTCATTTTTTTGTGGGCTGACAACCCAAAGAAAAATCTGTCTGCAGCACTGAGAGATCTGATAGAGATTCCATGTTCCTAGAGTATTTACTTGTACTTTCTGACCTTTGGCGTCCTTGGCTATAAAATAAGAAAAGGTTGAATTTATTACATGAAAATAATAGCTGACTGATCTCTGAATCAGTTCACTGTAGCCATCATTGACTATGATAGCCTCCTACATGCATTCCTCTCTGAGACTAAAGATCCTTTAAACATCACAATGGTTAGTTACCACTACACACAATTAAATATTTAATTTTGTTGGACAATATCTTTTTCTTTTTCCCATTGATCATTTCTTTTCCTCTGTAACTACCAAAATTATACCAGTTCTCTCAGGTTTTCTTTCTACAACTACCAACTCTGCTTTTGCTCCTCATGGGGAATGCCTAACTCTACCTGACCAAAGTTTCATCAGGTCCCTGAAACTTTCACTAAGTCATGGGTAAATTTTGCATATAGAATCCAATTTGGACAAAAACTCTACTAAGTCAAGAGAAAGAAAACTCCCATCCTCAATATTTGATAATCCTTGATAGCTGATGGTTTCTCTCCTTCCACCACCCCACACATGATTTCTTACCAGCCTGACCTATTTACAGTTAGAATCCTTTTAGGATAACTTGACAAGACTATCATTGATGTTTACTAGTAATGTGCCATCCACTGGCTTCCATGCTGTTCTTTAGCTAAAAATTCCTAGTTGGTCATGCTTTGCTGAGTTCAGTTTTATCTTGTTTCCTTGTTGAAGAGCCTATTGCATTTCTGTGGTCTCTTTCTATTACAATACTACTATGTAAGGTTTTCTATAGAATATTTTTTTTCTTTAACAACCTAATGGGTTCAGATTAGCTTATTTCCTACTTATCATAAAATGTATCTATATTAATACTCATTCAATCAATCTATCTACATATTTATTCAAGAAATACTAAGCATCTACTAGCTGCTAGATACTCAGGGTTCAGTGAAGACTCAAACACTCTGACGTGACAGGCTATCATCTGTCAGGATAGTTGAGTAAACTATCCTGAGTTTTCAGCTGTTACAAAAGAGATAACGCTCCACAGGAATATAGAATGTTCTGTTCCTTATAGCTTTTTTACTAGCATTGTCGTGTAATCATGCAGAGAGGTGAGTTTTATTGTGACCCATTTGCATGCATATCTATAATTATACTTTGTCTTTAAGTCTTAATAATAATTATTATCTGAGTGGAGAATGAAATGAGCAGCCTACGATGTAGAAAGAGGAGCATATATACAGGGCTCAGAGAAATGGAATAAAGAACAGAGGTGAGAACACCGAACAGCGCTGAGAGCGCCAATGAGTCACGTGAAGCTTTTCTCTCCCTGCTCCCACATAACTGAAAATATAGCCGGCCAATTGCACTGTATTTCCTAGTCTTCCTTACAATGAAGTGTGGCGTGTAAATGAATAAGCTTCCTCAATTTATGGATACTGGGGTATAATTTACAAAAGAACAAGAGGTTATCAAAGATGGACATTTCTTTTTGATTGCCATGCTTAGGTTATAAAATGCTATATTCATTGCCCAGGTATCATCCCATGATTCTCTCTGTTAAAACCACATGCATGAGAAGCATCCATAGTGATAGTTCCCAAGAGGATTTATGATACTTCAAAGTTCACCCTGGAACAATCTTTTTGTGTGCATGCATATCTTTAGTAGATTCTCCTACTGAGTTTTCACTCCTCATTGTGGTTAAACTTTTTCTGTTGATTGGAGGGGTTTACACAATTCAGTGCTCAATCAAAGCAGTCCAAAGGGTAGTGTACTTTAGGTGTGGGGCCTGGAATTAACCTTTCTATGACTCATGGCCTCTGGCCCTATCTTCCTTCCTCCGTCCCATTCCACCTGAAACAACTACCCAATAGTGACATTTCAGTCATTCAGTGTTTGGACTGCTGAGGTATTTGGGATCCAAGTTTTTACCTTGTATTTCATTTATGTTTATGACTACTATCAATATTTTTGTATGAATGAATGTGATTCCCTGAAATATTACCATATTTGCAATCATTATGTATTGCTCTTTGAAACACAGCTGGCATCTATCAAGACTGAAAGCATACATCTATCTATTGGCACCAAGGACGCAGCATAGAAGCCAGTTTTCCCGTGTGTTTGTAGAAGCATGCAGCTGAGGTGCTGTCCTCTCTCATCAATTGCACCTATATAGGTAATAAATATGTATTACCCATCCTACATACCTGTAGTTTCATAGTTCATATATTAATGCGTTATGCACTCTTAAAGGTCAAGACTTTTTTTCTAACGTGCACCAGATTCTTGCCAGCCTTATCCTTAACTTTTACTAAAGTTAAAATCAGCACAAGCTGTTTTCCTAGTCTTCTCTTCATATCCTCTGTTTTGCAGTTGGATACATTTTGGAGCTTAGTTTTAATAAGAATTGCAAACTTCCACATCTGTTGCTAAATCACAGTCTTTTCTCCCATGTGTGTGAAGGAAAGGGAATGTTATTTCTTGATATTGCCTTCATTTGAAGTTATTTGCTTCCTTTAATGGCTATTTGAAGTGGGATGATGCTGTATTTCACAAACGAAAGGAAAATGTTCCTGGAATCATACGGAGTTCTGAGTATGGGAAATATAAGACAATTTTAATATGTTACAATTTTTAATGCTATGGGCCTAAATATTCAACTACATAATTACATAAAGTGAAATTAGAACTTCAGAGATAATGAAATTAACACATTCAGCATAGTGCTTATTAGATTAGCATTTGGTAATTTTGTAAAAGACTATTCAACTGTTCAGGAGGGTGTTGGTGGAAGTAATTAAGGTTGTAAGAGTGGGACACACACCTAGCAGGACTCGTGTCTCTAAAAAGGACAGAAATATTTTCGGTATCCTGCCCAATTCCACTCCCACTTCTCTCTCTCTTCCTCCCTTCTGGGCATAGAAAAGATCTAGAATGACCAAAGAAGACAGGTGTTAACAACATAAAGCCTCACCACCGTCAAACCCTAATAGTAACTTGACTTTATCTTTCTAGCTTCCAAAACTGTGAAAAAAATAAATTATTTAAATGTTTTATGATCATGGCCCCATATATTAGATTGTGAAAAAAAATAGTCAAAAGGATGAAAATGGTGAGTTTTGAAGTCAGCCCTGAGCTGAGGAATATGTGTAGCCTACAGAAAGAAGAAAATGATCATCTTCAGATGGCCTCCAGAAAGATGCTGTCTTCCAGGGACTTGATCTTAGTAAGCGAGTTCAATCAGAATTGCAGTTTACAGAATTGTCAGGTAATGAATTTGTGTTGTTTCAAGCCAGCAAATCTAGGAAAACATGTTGTGATCACATGTTGTATCTTCCAGGGGTTAAAAAAAGAAATATGCCTCCATCTGATTGGCCGGTAGGCATGTCTATGGGGCATCTTCTTGATAAATAACTGATATGGGAGGGCTATTGTGGGCAGTATTACCCACTATACTAGGAAGAAGGTCCAGTATATGAAAGCTGACTAAGCGAGCTATAGAAAGCCAGCCAGTAAGCAGTGTTTCTCTGTATCAGTTCCTATCTCCAGGTTCCTGCCTTGAGTGTCTGCCCTGCTTTCCCTCGGGACTATAGGCTGTAAGATAAAATAAACCCTTTCCTTCTTAAGAAAATTTTGGTCTGTGTTTTGATCATGGCAACAGAAAGAACACTAGAGATAACAGACAATCCAAATGTTATCTGTTTGACCATAGCATATTTATAAAACAATATATGATAATTCCTACTCATAATAATGAATACCAATGTAAGAATCTGCACAGAGTTCTTTGTAACACAGTATCTAGCCAAATAATAATAATTCTATACATTCTAATTACCACCATTAATTATTAACATAAGCAATGCTTGAAGCTGGTAACTGCTCCCAGTGTATCTTTGGTTTTGTATGCCCTAATATTTTGACTATACTGCATACCCAAACCCATTAGGGTCTATGTGTCATTCTCAAATCATTGTCCCATATGTTCTGTCCTACCTCTCATGGAGCTGGGATATGTAATAGAATTTTGTGCTTTCAGAAAGATATAGCGCAATCAAAACTCCTATTGAGTCAAATCACTTTTTCTAAGACATTGACCTAGAGAAAGAAAGTATATCTAGAATTGAAAATTTAATTATGGCATTTAGTCTAAAGATGTTGTAATATATAGTGTTCACCTAAAATGACTTCAAGTTTGAATCTCAAGACCATTAAACTGTGCTTTGCCATCACCATGTTGTTCAAAAAATCAAATTTCATGTGTCTTGCCTGATAACACACCCTTCTGAAATATATGTGGAGATTTTATAAAATATTAGGTAGAAATAGAAATAGTAGAATCTAATATTGAGTAATTTCATGGAGTGAAATTCATTTCCTACATTGTTAGACACAGACAGTTTAAGGAATAATGACAAACTCCAATCCAAATCCCATCATCATTGCAAATGAAAACATTCCTGAATCTCCTCAATACATAAACCATTGGTTTTTTTTTATCACAGCTTTAAGACCTTGTCTCAAAAACCACAGGAAGAGAAGTGATTGAGGAAAATATCCAACACCAACTCCTAGCCTTCCCATGCACACAATCATGTGACATTCAATACACAAATCAGCTAAAATAGCTTAATTAAAAGTTTTTAGAATATATAACTGTTATGATTAGGAACAAAAAACACTACTCTTTCATAGTTTCATTGGGTAAATTCACCTATTGCACATCATCAGGAGAATCAAACCAAGCAATCTACCTCCTGCTTAGAGCAGAAATAGAAAACAATATAATTTGGGTATTGGTAGACTTATCTTTTATTTACTATTATTCTATCTGTTTTAGTCCTGCAGCTATAAATGATATAAGAAAATCTCTAAAGATATGTCTTACTGTATGTCTCTCTGTCTCTCTGTCTGTTTGCCTCTGACTCTCTCCCTCACACACACACACACACACACACTCACACACACACACACTCTCTCACACACACACACACACACTTACACGCATACACTCAAACTCACAGCTGAGTTGATTTTGTTACCGTCTTCTCTCTGTAATTATATGCACCTTTCCGTTTCCACTGACACAGGCTCCATCCCACACTTAGGACCCAGTCATGCTTCTTTGGTTACCCTGCATAGAAAATTTATTTTGGTATTCATAAAGTTAAGGATATCACTTAGTTCTTAGAGCTCCTTTTCAAAGCTCACATCTTACTCAAAAGTGATCCAAACCATCACCTTCCTCTTCCCTTCAAATTACTTTTTCCAAGATATCAAAATTTTCCAGTGAGAGGATGATTGAGTTCATCAGTGAGGCGTTGTTTTTCATCTACTAAGTTTGTTCCTCTGGAATCATAACATTAATCAGCGTCAAGGACAGGATTAAAATAAAGCTCCAGTTATAAACATGCTGACGCTTTCATCAGAGCCTTCATGAGTCCCTTGCTTTGTAATAAGTAACTATGCCAACCATCTCCAGCACTTGACTGTGACCTGAACTCCTCCCTCTGAGTCTTAGAGCCCAAATTCTATTAATCCACTTCACATAAGCCATCTCACAGTATTGAGCACATTTGGTACTAAGGAAGGAAAGACCTTGTCATTTTTCAAAGAGAGAAATGCATGAGAGTGGGGACGGGGGAGAGAGCAGGAATGCAGGGGAAGAAAGGCGAAATCGAGGCATCCTTTCACCGAAACACAGTGAGCACTATATATTTATCACTGATCAAGTTTAAGCTCCTTTTCTGGGAATTAGAAAACTGTGTGATGGCATTCAAGAACTGATGGCCTTGCTTATTAACAGCTGGTTATATTAAGAAACAATGATTAGAGAAGAAAGTGATTACAGAAAGATCAGTAAAGTTATCGTTTAAACCCTCAAGGAAGGGCCCAGAGGCCAGAACAAGCAGTGATGGGAGAAGTGGGGTCAGACTGTGCGTCATCCAGGACGGTGAGAAAATAATAAACATGTATGACAGCTGGCAATTCTTTCTTCTTAGTCATAAGCAGGAAACTGAAGCAATGGACTTCAATTCGATGGTATTAAAATATAATTAGTAAATATTTTAAACCCAGATGCCTGCAACTCACTGTATCTGGCTATAAAATAATTCCCTAACACTCTAAATAAAAGCAGTAGAAAAATCGTATTAAGGAATTCAGTGTGTGGGGGCGAGGGCAATAATACCTGCTTCCCTCCTACAGTTTATAATCTATAATAAGAGAGTGTAGCTCAAGCTTAATAAGATGAAAGTGTTTCCAAGAAGAGAGAGGGATGTGTGAGGAAATGGAAAAATAATTGCTGCCTGATGGTGTATGATATTTGAAGTTATTCTTTATGTCACCTTGCTTTTTACTTTATTTATAAAAATAATTCATTAGTAGTGAAACAGTCATTGAAATAAATTTCTAAATGTTGTCAATGAATTAAACATTAAACGAATAAATCTGCCTATATTGTTTTTAAAGTAACTAACATATAATTACCTTGTTTTAGTTAATTTGGGAAATTTGTTTTAAATTCTAAACAATGCCTGCTCATCTACACTTGGGCCCCTTTTAAAATTAGACACAGATATGTTGTCACTCTTTACAATAGCAAAGAAGTAAAGAATTCAGACAGAAATAAATAAGAAATAAAATAAATAAATAAATAAGTCAGACAGATGAGAATACGGATTTTCTACCAGACTAAGAAATTCTTGTGACCAACAACTACCTTTCCAGTTCCACGATGATTTGGTTCATTGTGCAGACACTCTCCTATGTATTATCTGTTTAATATTTAACAATCTTGAGAAAGAACATTTTAAAAGTAAGTAAGAGGGCTATTTTCCTGATCATGTGACTCATACCTGGTATAAACAATATTCTCAAGTCTAAGGCTCTCCCATATTTTTAAAATACTACCAATGACAGTAAAAATTCAGGGTGAAAATTATTTCAAATCATAAATAATAAATTGTATAAAACGCTAAATGGATCTCTCTCCTGAAAGCAAGAAATAACCCAGGGTCTGACATCTGCCGGGCAGTCATGATGAGAGCTAAAATAGGCTGTCATCTAGCCCGTTTGTGTGGCTCCCCTGGAACCACTCAGAGAAGCAACTTCAGGACTCTTTCAACAGGATAATAGAACGTCATTTCTGTCTCCGTGGTAGAGATACCTCTGAGCATATGCTCACTCTGTGGGGCTCAGTTCCAGAGTTTGCTTCGCAGTTCAAGCTCTTTTTTGTAGAATTAACCATCAATATTGTTAAAGCTGCAGATGGGGCCCTGTAGAGAAGGGAAGCTGAGTCCAGTAGGAAAGTTAATAAGCTGAGAAATATAGGCTAATACTGCGCTGTGGCTACTCACAGGCAGAACTTCTTAGGAAATGTGGCTTGGGGAATAAATGAATCCCCTAATCTTTTCCAAAGTATGTATGTGTGTGTGTGTGTGTGTGTGTGTATGTATATGAAAATAATATTGATAACATAAAATTAGGAAAATAGATTAAACAGCTTTCCTTGATTAAAAATTTAATGATAATAATAAGCCTGGAGGGGAAAATTTAAAGTAATTTCTTTTTAGTATCTAGATTAAAAGTAAAATAAATGTTTATTATTCAAGTCACAGAAAACCAACTCTGAAACAATGACTAATGTACATAAACAAATACACTGTGACTGCATCATCACCATATTACCTTCTGTCACAAACACTACCGTCGCCTTTACCAGCTATGTGTGTGGATGACACACATCAGCGTCAAGGAAAGCCATTTTGAAGAAAGTGATTAGAACACTTAAGTCCAAGTGATTAGACATAGGGGAAGAAAGCCAGAAACACCATCCCTAATGCCCAAAAATTCGTTTCTATCACACACAGTCCTGGCTCGTATCTTTAATGGAACTGAGCTCTCATTTCCAATTCCTTCAGACAGAAACCCACCCTAAAGCATGCTAGAAAAAGCATTTTGGAAATTCCCACTTTATTAGATATTTTCCATCATAATAACTAAATATACATTAAGTCCATGTTTCTCCATGTTCACCAAAGTAATTACTAAGTATTTGCTGATGGTAGGGAAGAAGAATGAAGAAATCTCTTGTCTGGCTATGACAAACAACGCTGCTATGAACATAGTTGAGCACATGTCCTTGTGGTATGATTGAGCATCCTTTGGGTATACACCCAAAAGTGGTATTGCTGTGTCTTGAGGAAGATAGTTTCCTAATTTTCTGAGAAATCGCCATACCTATATCCAAAGGGGCTGTACCAACTTGCATTCCTGCCAGCAATGCAGGAGTGTTCCCTTTACCCCACATCCTCTCCAGCATAAGTTGTCATCAGTGTTTTTGATCTTGGCCATTCTTACAGGAGTAAGATGAAATCTCAGAGTTGTTTTGATTTGCATTTCTCTGATGACTAAGGATGTTGAGCATTTCCTTAAGTGTTTTTCAGACATTTTAGATTCCTCTGTTGAGAGAGTTTAGATCTGTACTCCATTTTTTATTGGGTTATTTGTTCCCCTAAATACCCCTTGACCGAATAATAGATAAGGAAAATATGGTGTATTTACACAGTGAAGTACTACACAGCAGAGAAAAATAATGACAGCTTGAAATTTATAGGCAAATAGATAGAACTAGGAAACATCATACTGAGTGAGGCAACCCAGACCCAGAAAGATAATTATCATATGTACTCATAAGTGATTTTTAAATATAAAGCAAAGAAAACCAGACTACAAATCACAATCCCAGAGATCCTAGATGACAATGAGGACCACAAGAGAGACATACATGGATCTAATCTATAAGGGAAGTAGTAAAAGAAAAATCTCCTGAGTAAATTGGGAGCAAGAGGACCATGGGAGAGGGTTGAAGAAGAGGGGAAGAGTCAGGGAGGGGGCAGAGAAAATGTATAGCTCAATAAAAATCAATAAAAAATGAACAAATAAAAAAATACCTTGTCTGTGAAGAATTTACAAGAAATAATAAAATCAATTAATAATCTTCTTTTAATCAGATTAGGCAATACACGCCTGTAGTCATAGCACTCAGGAGGCTGGGGCAACAGGATTGCAGGTTGGAGAAAGCCTCAGTTACATAACAAGTTACAAGCCATTCTGGGCTGTAAAAAATGACCCAGTCTCAACAAAGAACACTACAGGACAAGATGGGCTCCATCAGTAGAGTCCTTGCCTTGTAGGTATGAAGACTTGAGTGCAGTTCTCAGGACTGGGCATAGTGATATGTTCTTACAAATCCAACACCGGGGGGTGCAGCCAGGCAAATCCCTGGGGATCACTGACCATAAATGACAGCCTCCTTGACAAACTCAAGGTCAGAGGAACTGGATCTCAGAAACTATGACAGGAGAGGGAAACGGCTCCACGGCTAGAGCACTTGCTGCTAAGTATGAGGGCCAGAATTAACTTCTTCCACATTTGAAGTGTAATCACATGAGTAAAGGTTTGTCCTAGTTACCTTTCTGTCACTGTGGTAAGACCTTAGAAGATACAGAATTTAAACCATACTGTCCCTGTTTGTGGTCCTTGAAAAAATCTGTGTTCTTTTCCAATAGCTGGTCATCTGTTCTATGTGAAGCGTTGTTTGTTTGTGTGTGTGTGTTCTTTACTTTAAAGTTTGGGATATACACCAAAAAAGTAAGATGTGTGCAATTTTCTAACCTCTAATTTTCTATTGGGACCAACAATAAACAACACGCATTAAGAAAAGTAACTCCTATCATGTAGGAGAGCACACAGTTGCTGTAGCAAAGGGGAGGTTCTGTCGGGTAGAAGAGCACACAGTTACTACAGCAAAGAGGGGGATAAGGGCTGTGGAGGTGAGGAATGTTCTGTGAATCACATTGGGAAAAGAAAAACATCAACAAAATAAGTCCCAGCCCTTCCCCACTTTATTTGACTACAGAGCCCATATTACGCTCCTAAGAAACTGAGGTTCCATGGAAGACACTTCAAGAAACTATGGCCTGCTTGCCTTCCATTACCCCTCCATTAAGCTCATGCACTGTTTTATGAAGTGGGTACCTGAGTTCCAGAGAGGCTACTTTTGCCTCATTTGGTAATTCTTCCTAGGATCTTAAGTGACGATCTACATCTCACAATGTGAATTATAAGAATTTTGATTATAGGGACAAATCGTTACTTACCTAGCAGATTTGACACTTGAGAAACCTCTCTGTACAACACAACCGTTTTCAGTAATACTCACCATGGACAACAAATAAAAATAATGGTAACCAAATTAGCTGTTATTGCATAATTCACTAAATTTTGAATAAGTTGCATAAAATATGCTGGGAAAAGAGATGGCTATTGGAAATGAGTTCTTAGAAATATCTAGCTTCTGACTCATGGAGACGAGTGGTGGAAAGGATCCTTAGAGTGATGAGGAAAAATAAAAAAGCACAGTGGCGTATATGTATGAAAATGTCACTGTCACACCCATTAACTTATTAACTTAAAAGTAAATTTTAAATAGAAAATTTGGTTTGTGAGTTTTAAGCTTGCAATATATAGTAGTCACTTATAGCAATATAGTCAAAAAACACTTGGATAGATCATCCTGAATCTGAGAGTGTAGATAAGGACAGAAGTGTTTAATTTTGAAGTTGCCAGCACTGAGTCACTGTAACTAAATATAATAGCCCGGGGAAAGGGTACAGACAGTGATAGAGTAGAGAGGGATCACTGAACACAAGGAGACTAAAGAAGATGTATAGTCCAGTGAGCCGACTCAGAAGGAATGCATGCTCACTTCACACTGGATGCTCCTGAGTGTCGCTGGTGCCTTGAAAAACAAAGGAATAAAAAGAGATGTTGGCAACGTCTAAGCTTCCATTAAGCAGATGAGATAGAAGTGCACAGGAGTTAACTGATGGGTGAGAGGTAGAAGAAGAATAGGGGAATGTGAGTTAGGACAATTTTATATAATATGGAATACTATATTTAGGAAATGGGCAGGGGATAGATTTTTTAATTTATTTTTGAGGGGGCATGACACAACACTCATGTGGAGTTCAGAGGTACACCTGTAGAACCCAGCTTTTCCCTTTACTAACACAGGTCCTGGCTACTGAACTCGGGTTGACAGAAGGGGCAGTGGGTGCCTCTTCTCACCAAGTTATTTCACAGACTGAGGAATACATGTTTGAAATGAATGGTATCAGAGCCTATTGAATACAGGTAAGAACAGCAAAGATACAGGAAACTGAAAGGAACTGCATTCTGAAACAGAAATGGGAAGCAGTGACATTCACAGACTTTAGAGAAGAATAATGAATATGGGGCATGTTGGGTCATCACTGTAGGGATCCGGAGAGGAAGCACTCACTCCTAGAAGTCGGCATTTTCTCTAAAAAGAACAAGAAGTTCTTCAGCTGAATATTGGAGGGGAGAGATGAGTCAATTCATCAGACAATAGATAGTTTTGGGAGAATAGACAGGAGTCGGAACTTGAATAAGGTATTAATGAGAGTGTGATAGGAAACACGAAAAGTTTTATAATCAGAAGAACACAATTAACTCTGTATTGTAGAGATAACTGTGGGGATGTGAATGATGGGTTGGGGAGCAGTTGAAATACAATAATTCATAGTTGAAAATGGTCCACAGTAGAGCACTTGTAGGATTTATTGAGGTAGTGAGGAAGAGAAAATTCTAAGAGTCAGAAATAATAATTGTTATGAAGGGGCGTGTGTGTGTGTGTGTGTGTGCATTTATTAATCTGTCTTCAACTAGATAAAATTTTCATCATATCAGAGACTTCACGTAATTTGTTTATTGCTTTATCACTGTGCCCAAGAGACTCAGGAGCAATATTTGTGGAACAAATGATTGCATAAATAACAGGCTTCTCAGAAATGTTTACTGAATTCAGGTTTCTGGACTCAAAGTATCTTATTATAAATAAGAAAATCATACTTCTGCTTCTTGGTACTTCTTGGTCTACCTAACGTTTTTGACGGTATCTCTCAGTTTTAATACTTTTAGTTTCAAGTCCAAGTTTTTAATTCCTTCTCTAACCGATGATCCGTCTTGATAACAATCTGAAACAAGTAATATTTACCATCGCTGTGATGGCTAGTGTCAAGTGCCAACTTGGCAGAACCTAGAGGCACCTGTGAAACGGGCCTCTGAACGTGCCCATGGATGGTTGGTTATCCTGATTGCACTTATTGTAGTGGTAAAATGCTGCCCACTGTGGGTGGCACTGTTCCCTGACTGGGATGCTGGGCTTGTAAATGAAGAAAGGGAGCAGAGCAGCAGCAAACCTTGATCACCAGTGCATTCATGATCTCTGCTCCTTGACCTTGGATACAATGTGACCGTGAACTCTTGATGCCTTCCCTTCCTCTCCCTTGCCCTGTGAATGGAATAAACCTTTCTCCCATGAGTTGCTTTTGTCTGGGGATTTTATCACTGCAACAGGAGAAGAAACTAAAACAACCACATAACAAAATTCTCCAAAACTTAACATAATATTCTACTAGGTTAAATTATATACTTATTTGTGAGTTTATCTTCCTCTACTAAGTACAGCAATGTTTGCCATTGTTGGTTCCTTTTCACGTTCATATTCCCACTGTCTACAAAGGTCTTGGCACAGAGAAGGTTAAGTTCATGATTCTGAGAAGCAGGAAATAGGTGGTATTGAAAGAACTACAGAAAATTGTAATCTTGAAAAGCAGGTGGGCGAGATTAAAGAAAGCTGAGTCAAATTACCCCTCTATTCTTCCCCACAAACCTCAGAATGAGGAGCTGATCACAACTAGATCTGAGCAGTCTTTCTCAGAATAGAAATAACAAGACATGATTAAATATATGTTACTACCATTTCGGGACCTTGAGTGACTCTTGCTGGGACCCCCATAATTTTTTATAAAATAGAAAAGGAGAAGCTGGTCTGGTGGCCCCGCGGCACTAGGCCTGCTGCAGCTTCCACCCTGAGAAAACCTCAGTCACCTCACTGTTGTGTTACACAACAGACTTCCTTGGGGAGACACAACACAGTCATCTCTACTCATCCCAAAAAGAGAACCAATGGCAGACCAAAGTCATGATCACACCCAAGTCCAACTTGGTGAGCCAATGGATTTTTGTTAGGGTCACTAACAAAACTATGAATGATGAAACAAGGCTGACTCAAAAAAAATAAAGAAAAGCAGCTGTATCACCAAAAGCCCACCCCCAACACAGGTGACAGTTTGTGAAGGCTGTAACCCTAGAGCCCTCTGCACAGCCTGCAGGCTGCTCTCCTCAGTCTAATATATTCTCTCTGTAGCTTGCCCTTTCTATAAAACTGAGGAATGGCCTTTGAGAATCTCCTTTTTCTCTTTCCTAGGCATGTAACATTTTGTCTATTTCCTGAGTCTCATGAACTTCCCCATGTCCCCTGGAAGGAAGACTTTACTTCAAAGAAACTACTATACTACACTCTCCTTACCACTGATCTCGGACCCTCTGATGACCAGCCCATCAATCTCCTGCTCAGCCAATAGGAGCTTAGCTCTCATCAACTGCCTTCATTTAAGGCCTAGTAATGAATGGTAACTAATCCAACTACTTTGCCTATGTAAGGAGCAGAGTTCTATAGCAGTTGTTACTTAATATTAATGCACTCTTAACATCATCTTAAGTTGAAGAATGCAAGGTTTTCTCTGACTGTGCATCAGTATTAAATGTAATTGTGGTGAAAATCTTAGTGCTCTTCTGTGGAGATTATTGTTTCCTGCCCTCTACTATCTCCATCACAATTTTATAGAAAATGTCTCTTATCTTAACATTCCCAAATAATATATATTCCCAAATAATAATATCAAATTAGTCTATAGCTCTTACTTGGCTCCACGCATGAGTCTAACCACTTTACACATATCACACTGCATATACATAATGTATATATGTATATCATATTGTATATATGAGTATTCCTAACTAAATTTTGAGGTGAGTACTATTTTTGTGTGTGTTTGTGTGTGCATGTGTGTGTGTGTGTGTGTGTGGCTAGACCGATAAATAGATGATACGCACATGTATACAACCAGAGCTCTCTCAGTGCCTGCAATTGTCTGAAGCATAGATGCCCTGTGTAAAATTCAGCTGTAAGGACAGAGGGAGAAAGAAATATGATGTAGAGAAGGAAGAGGAAAGAAGAGAAGAATTTCAGCCAGTTGGATAATTCTGTGATCTGAGAAACTACGCTCAAACATAAATTCGTCAGATAGCATCCTGTGCTAGGATGTGCTCAGTGATCTGTCTGATAGATGTGAATTAACCAGAAAAGCTCTGAAATCTTACAAACCCAGGAGTCTTCTGTCTGATATATAGTTCCTGTGGGGGGAAAACGCATGTGCCAGGTGTTACATTATGTACTCTGTAACAATCCTCTTTAATCTCCACAAATACAAGAGATACATATTGCTAGTTCTTCCATATTGATTAAGAAATTAAAACAAAAGTTTGTACATGGCCAGTTCATTGCCAAGCAGTGATAGAGATTCAGACATTTGTTCCAAAGTGCCATAAATTTTACTCTATTCCACATCCTTGATTACTTTAATTTCTGCCGTCCCTGAACTTTTCTGCTGAAATCATCTTTTCTACTCCTGTTTTGGGTCAAAATGCCAGATTTTAATTTTTTGTGCCTCCCTCTGCCAGCAAGACATACACAATGGCAGGCCTTCAAACTGCACTTTAGAGATTCAAATCACTTCTTCACTTTGAACATATTCTTCTACTCAAAATATGCTAGACTTGGAATATACAGCTAATAGACAATTTGCACAAAAGTCTACTCCAAAAAGGCCACTCCTTCTTAAGTACTTCAAGAGATTAAAAAAATCAGGTCGTGTATTATTAACAAGACAATATAGAGTGGAGTAAGATGCATAAATATCCTTTATATGTATGACACAAATAGAGTTGAGCTCACAGAGAAACTTGTGAGAATGCCATGCTCACTGTATCATTATTCAACAAACATTCATTCTCTGAGAATCTCTGGTTGCTGGGCATAGACGATAGAGATTTTTAAAGAGAAGAGCACAAAAGAGAAATCTGAGGACCACATCAAGAAGGAAGGGATGGAGAAATACAATGTATAATTCCCGTCTTCAAGGTCCCAGTGTTTTATGCAGGAGGCACATGCCTGAGGCTGCTGAGGAGCCGCTTGCCTCACAATAATTTATGTAGCCATAAAGCTGCTTTGAGCTAAGCGGAACTTTATTCTGAATGACCTTGTATGTTTCACTGCTCAGCTCAGAGTCTAGCTTTCTGAAAATTCTTATATATTTGGCTGGAAACATCTTCAGTACTCAGAGTATTGAGAAAGGTTTGTCTTCTATAGTACTTTTACATTTTTAGGTGGGGGTACAGGCCAATGTTTACTTACAATCTCTTCTGCAAGATGGTATAATTCAGCCACTAAAAAGTTCTAATTCACATGAAAATTACAAATCAAAATTCAGACAGATATAATTAAAATAATCATTATAAATGGTGAATTAGAATGTAGTGTAATAATTACAAATTATATCTAAATATGATCCGGTTCACACAAATAAGAATTATAACCTTGAACCTAAAAGATCCAACAAATGTCCAAACAAAAAGTATAAAATCTCTGCAAATAATTGCAGGTTTGGAAGTGGTCTATCTTGAGAAAAAAAATTATGTAAACTGAAAGTTTCTCTCTTAATGAGCCAGAGGCAGGAAAATAGTCTTTAAAATAGGGAGTCATTATAATTCCCTGAATAAGACAGCCACCAGTTGCAAACACACCAATTGCATTGGGCTCATTTGCTATTTGATCAACATCATAGAATACAGTGGGGACTCAGCATTTTCAGCCACTCCAGCAAATTCATTATGTGCCCTACCTAACACAACCCTAAGTTATAGTAAGTCTCTTAGAGAGACAATAAGAAGCTGAGGTCATAGATGATGCAAATCATGCCCAGGATCACACAGCCCATAAGGGGAGGGGCCAAGATACAAAGGCTCAGTGACACAAACCTTCAAGATGATCTTAAAAGTGGACAGATTTAAATACCTTCATGTGTACCGCGAGCTCTGCCTTAACCATTCATGCGGCCTTGAGAAGTCACAGCAATGAGAATTTCATTTCCTTGTCTATAAAGTGATCGACAGCAATAACGATCACCGAGATTTTTTTCCACCCTTCAGTTTAGTGACTCTGGAATGGACTGGCATGCTCCCCGACACTGAGCATCTACCAAAGGTTGACTTTTAGGAATTTATATCATGACTAATGGCAAGGATCTGAAAACTACACAGATATTATAAAATTGCTCAAGAAAGCAATTGTCTGTGCACAAACTCCATGCTATAGCAACTCCGGGGAGAGGCGGAGTGGCAGAGAGATGATGGGTGGGAGGTGAGCAGATGGCTGCTTGGGTTTATGCATGGAGAGATGGTATCTTACCATCCAAAAATGTTGTAAACACTCTCCTGAATATTTTACTTCAATATCTGACTGAGAGTTCAAAATGCCAAACCTATTACACGGATCAGGATTCCAAGACCCAAGAAGTCAAGGCAGCAGCACAAATGTAAACTAGTGTCCTCTGAGCCAGATGAGACAGATTTATCCAAACACAAACCCTGTAACATGAGAAGGAGTCTGTTTGTTTAGGGGTTTCTGTCCTGCCCGGCCCCCCAGCTGCTTAGTCCCAGCGTAAAATCACATAAGAGATCTCTATAAGTTATAAAGCTGATTGGCCCGTTAGGTCAGGTTTCTTATTAGCTAACTCTCACATCTTGATTAACCCATTTTTCTGATCTATTTTAGCCATGTGGCTCAGTACCTTTTCTAGCTGGCAGATTACACCCTGCTGCTTTTGTGGTCTGGGCAGGAGTGGGAGGAATCAACTTCCTCCTCCCCAGAATTCTCCTGCTCTCCTTGCATCATTTCCACTTCCTGTCTGGTTTTCCCATCTACACCTCCTGCCTGGCCAATCAGCGTTTATTTAAAACATGATTGACAGAATACAGACAATTCTCCCGTACCACTTCCCCCTTGACAGAATACAGACAATTCTCCCGCACCAAAACCCAGTCTCTCCATATTATATAATGCAACTTAGTATGAAATAGCAGGGAGCAAAACAATGCCAAAGCTATCTGCTAGACAGTAAAAACGCCACTGTGTCCGGAGCAGCAGTGCTGGCAAAACAATAGCAGAGTGGTACCAGGTCACACAGATCCAGGAAACCCAGGCTTGAGCAGCAAATGAGGTTGGATAAAATAAACCCAATGGCTCTAAGTAGAGCCTATCTCTTTCTCTTGCTTGACTGGCGACTGGAACCAGTGTCCTGTAGTCACTGTAAAATGCTGAGAGAGAAGAGAGAGGACAGGGAGAGAGCTTTTCTTCATTCAGCTAACCCTGGTAGCATTTATAATGCTGTTTGACTGTTACACACCAGGCACGATGCTAACGTATTCCACATATTTCGTCATTCACAGAGTCATGATTATACCTACTTTAAAAGCAAGGAAACTGGGGCCCAGAGTTTAAGCGTTTCACCTAGTATACCCGTATGAGTAGATGAGAAAGAAAAAAAAAAAACCCTCAGCATTACATCTATAACACTGACTTTAACAAAGGTCTGTCAATCAAAAGCGGGTTTCATGGGATAACAGATATAAAATTGTCTGTGGAATTCTCTTCGTGATACTGTGGTTTCTCCTCAGCTCATCTAAATATTTTGCTTTTTACCTCAAAAGTCATTTCTGGGGATCAAGAGATGGCTCTGTGATTAAGAGCACATACCTTCTTCCTGAAGGAGACCTGAGTTCAGTTTCCAGCATGTGAGCATGGGTAGCTGTCAGCCACAGGACATGGATGCTGGGAACTGAAACTTGTCTTCAACCACCAGTAACATTCTCCCTTTGTAGTCCATGTGCCACACTGAAACACTGTTGCCCAGTTTCCTGGACTGCTGTAGCTGTTTGAAAGCTAAGCCTTGCCATAGGCCCCTCCGTTTTATCTCTTTACTTCCTGTTAGCCACCATATGAACTTCTTTGCTCGGCCATATTCCTGCCACCATAATATTGTGCCTCACTCCAAGCCTAAAGTAAAAGGATGAAAGGACCCTGGATGACAATTTTCTTGCCCTCACCCACACTCCACGGCATCATACGCACGCTACCAAGAAAGCATCATTAGAGTCCATGCGTAAATCTACCTGCTTGTCCTCTCTAAGAGCCCAGGTTCACGCTATCAATTCAGTTGTGCCTAGGTTCCATGAGGCGCAGATCAAGTTTCTAGATAACTCAAAGGAAACGAATTGCAGAACCAGCTTCCTGTTTCTGATTGCTTATGGACACTTTAACCAATGAACCATATTACATTTGGTTCGTCAAAAGGCTTATCCCTTAAGTTTTGTGCACTGAACTATGTTAACAGCGTCTATACAATCATGAATGAGGGCCCCACAATTGCTAACTATACTGAATAAACTATACAAAGAAGCAAGAAATAGTAGGATTGAGTGTAGAGTATGCTCTCTAGAGATCTACTCAAGAGGAGTAGAGCAGCTCGGAGCTGCTGAGCTATCCAACGTCTCAGTTGCTCTCCTGTTGCTGTGAAAAATGCCCTAAGAGAGAAAGCAGCTTAAGGAAGATGCAGGGCTTGTTTGGGTTTACACTTCCAGATGGATCTAGACTATCATGGTAGCAGCAGCTAGAAGCTGGCTGATCACATTACATCTGCACTCAGGAGATAAAGTTTGAACGGGAAGTGGGTCAATTCATGGCAGTTCCCCAGTGTTTCTCCCCTTCAAGTGAGGTCCCACCTCTACATCTTCCAAACCAGCTTGAGTGTGGACAATCGCCCGTAATCCCATGTCTTTAAATACTTGGTGTTTAAATACAGGTGATGTTGACAACAAGGAGGCATGTAATTACGTTATCTGTGTATTTTCCAGAACGGCCTGAGCAATGGCCCAGATCCTCTTGGTGTGTTTAAAGTCTTACATAAAGTAAGATTGTTTGGCATTAGTGACTTCAAATTCCCCCAACAAGTTCATAGAAAACGAACCACCTGGACAGGTGCAATGGCAACACTATTAAAGCATTCTGGGTATGGGGGCACTGGACTTGTTTCTTAAAGGTGTTTTAGTTCTTCCGGTTTTCAGGGGAATGTTCTAAGGAGGGGACATCCTCAGTTGAGGGGATTCAATCTCATTCATGAGGGCTATTCTTTCAACCAGAATCAGTTTTAATTCCTGATTTTATAAACTGCTAGCTATGAGGTAAAAATCTTTTCTCAGTAACCTGCAAGCCTGCTAATATCTAACTAGCTACCTAACAGTAACAATAAGGGACAGCTGTTTCCATGTATGTCATATTCAGAAGTCATTGCTCTCATGACCCTGAAAGTTTCCCCACTTTAATTGCTTTCTGGGACACTACCAGTCTCCCGTTTGAGGAGCCCTGCCTACCTAAGCCTCAATTATGTTTGGCTACTTTGCCTTTATACCCTCATTTATCTTGCTGACACGTTGATTCACAGAGATTTTTTTTTTATTTCCACTAAATACTTTGAGGGAGGAACATCCAGAACTTTTTAATGCCAGAAATACATGGCCTTGGGCTCCACGGGTTCTCATTTCATGTAGGCTTACAGGCCCAGCTGCTCTGTGGATCTAATATCTTTTGTTAAGGAAACAATCATAAGGAGACACAATATGATTTGCCCACTCAGAGAGCTCATCCGAGACTCCTTGAGAAAACATAGAACAGGAATAACACTCGGTGTGGCCTTCCAGTTTTATGTCTTCCTTCCTTTATTTCTTCCTTCTTTCTTCCCGTTGTCCTCCAGATATACCAGTGAACACATGGAACAGAGTTTACCCTCATATAAAAGAAAGGAGGTGACATTTGGCCTAAAGATGACACTGCAAGAGTAATTTCCATTTTAAAGGACATCCGTCTCTACTGCTTAATTATTAAAATAAGGAAATATCTTAAGTCTGTACTACAAGCTGCACTACTGACCTTTATTTCACATACACATTTAGAAGTGCACATTTAGGATTAAAGATTGCTCAATGCTATGGAGGATGGAATCAGACAGTCAAAAACTGGCCAGTGGGATTAGGAGGATGGCTCAGCAACTCAGAGCATGTGCTGCTCTTGCAGATAACTCAGTTCAGTTCTTAGTACCCATATTAGCAGCTCATTATTATATTATATTAAATTACATTATATTAGCCTGCTTCTGCTCCAGCAAATAGAGTGCCCTCTTCTGGACTCGTCAGGCACCTGCATTTATATGTGCATATACCCATACATACACATGATGTGGGAGTTCCCTCCGTATGCTGTGATTACCATTAATGAATAAAGAAAACTACCCTGGCCTGTTGATAGGGGAGAGCAGAGTTAGGCAGGGAAAACTAAGCTGAATGCTGGGAAGAAGAAGAGCGGAGTCAGAGAGAAGCAATGGAGTCACTGAAGACGGACACTGGGAACTTTAGTGGGTAAGTCACTGTCACGTGTCGATACACAGATTAATATAAATGGGTTAAATTAATATAAGAGTTAGCCAATAAGAAGCTAGAGCTAATGGGCCAAGCAATGATTTAATTAATACAGCTTCTGTGTGATTATTTCCTATCTAAGCTAGCCAGGCAGCCCAGAACCAACAGCGGCCTTCTCTAACATACACACATGTTTAAAAATAAATAAAATAAACCTTTAAAAATCTGACAAATAATAATGATAAACAAGAACTACAAAACTGTTGTGGATTTTGTTTGTCTGGGGAATGGATGTATCAGTGTATGCTCAGGGATGTGCATACGGTTGTTGTCTCCTTATATGGTATGGGGGATGGTTATGTGTGTGCCCTCATGAGTGTGAATATGGTTATTGTCTACTTGTGTGGTACTCCCTGAGGTGCCTGGTTTCAATATTTAGATAGACAGAGTGAGGGACACAAGCTACTCTTTAGAATGCCCTCATCTTCCCAGGCAGAAGAGTTCAGAACCAAAGTTACAAATGCTTACAAATGAACGTGCAAATAAAATTAGCTATAATCTTTGCATTTTAAGGAGATTGAGTAAATAATTTAATTTAAATTTGTTTCTGGGAAAAAGAAACATTTTCAGGCCTGCTAGCAAGCTTTCCTGTGGCTTACTGTTAGATACCTAAGACATAATCTCCAGGCTGTCTGTCTCAAATACCCTCCCTGAGTTATTGCTAAAATAGAGTAATTCTGTTTTGCTAAATTCAGAAATTTTGGAATGAGGAGACAGAAAGGAAACATTGACTATGAGAAAGACATAGAAAAAGTTACAGATATGGGAATATATTTTTGTCAACAAAAGTTAAAGAAAAATATGAAATGCTTCTACATTTTTTAAAAAAAAAGACTTTTTTTATTGGCCATTTCACTCCAACCTGTAAAACTCCCCTATTTTCATAAAATAATGACCATTCCTGAGTTTAAAGTAACTTGGGACATCTTGTATTTTTTTAGATTCTTGCCTCCCCAAATTACTGATCCCAGTAACAACTGACCATAAGAGATGTTTACTGGTCACCTTTTAACCCACCACACATGCTACCTCCCTAGCCATCCCTAGCAATGGTTGATTGCAGGAAAAATTTCAGTACCCTCCCCTCCCCTCCTAATGCCCTGTAACTATCCTAACCTCAAGCAAACAAACCATAGGTGCTGTTCTTACACTGGAGGCCTCTCCCCAAGTTTTCTCCAAATAACACCTGTGATGTCTTTGAATCACTCAACCTTTTTATCTGTGT
Source organism: Myodes glareolus (assembly GCF_982192425.1). Taxonomy (NCBI): domain Eukaryota; kingdom Metazoa; phylum Chordata; class Mammalia; order Rodentia; family Cricetidae; genus Myodes; species Myodes glareolus. Next base: position 23,596,500 of record NC_142042.1, on the reverse strand, counting down.
TTTCTCTTTGCCAATATTGGGTTTCACACAGTAAGAATCTTGTTGTAAAAATAAATAGCTCCTGCTGTGGGAGTTCCTTCAGCTCCTTCAGCCAATCGCCGCTGAGTTACCAGCCCATTGGGGCGTGGTCTCTCCCTTTAAAAAAAGCAGCGGCTGTCCTCCACTCTCTCTTTGTCTTCCGGCTCCGTTTCCGGCCCCTGGACTCCTTTCCTGTTCGCGCGGAGGGGCTGTTGTCTGGGACGGTAATCTGTAAGTTTTTTCCCCTTTGAATAAATAACCATTCTATTAATCATAATTCCAAACTGGTGTGGGATTGTCTGTGACTTACGCCTTCATCTGGCGCCCCACGTTTGGTTGTAGAACCCCCCCTTCCCCCCCACTCAACTGCTTGCTACCAGCTCGGCTAGTCACGAGACCTCCCTCAGCTGCGGCCTGTGCCCTGTGTGTGTAGCCAGCAGTTCAGTTAAACCCCACGCCTCCCAAGCTCCACAGGCTCGGGACAGTCTCTGCCTGCCTGGTTTGCTCTTTTCTGAGTTGTTTTCAAATTTCCCTTGTAAGTGCGGCGCTTTAGTGGCGTGAATCAGAACGACTCGGTCACGTGGAGGCATACGCGGCTTCCGGGTTGCTCTTTTCTACCCCTGGATTCTGGGTTTCTGGTTCCGTGTATGGAATTGATTTAATTAAACTTTCTTTCTTGAGCAACTTATATTTCCTAGTTTTTAACAAATACTAAGGCAGACACTGAAACAGGACCTGTTTAAGTCACCTTTGCAGTGGTTCTAGTCGCAACTTGGCAACAGCGCCACCAACTAGACAAGAGGTAATATGGCAGTTTTTGTTTCCAATGCCAATTTTACTGTTTTCTTTATTAATACAATGGATTATGTCATGCAAGGTTTATATGACTATGGGAATATATTAATTTACTTGTTACTAGGTTTCAGTTTTCTTTTCAATATTTTATCATTAAAAAAGATACGATTTTTACGGACTAATATTGAACAACTAGTTGAAAGGATTAAAATTATTGAAAATCAGGGGTTATCTGAACAAGTGGATACTATGATAGACAAAATTGACTCCATGTCCAAGGGTACTAGGAAGTTACCTGAAAGGGTACAGGCTGTTGAATTTGACGTTCAGATGTTACCACAAAGTTTTGATAAGGTAACAGATAGAATGAACCTCCAGAATGGGAACCAAAAAACTGATACCTTAGTGAAATTACTAGAAACACGGGTAGGTCAGGAGATTCAGGATTTAAGGGATACAATGATAAAAAGATTAGAAATGATTGAAGAAACTATTGGAGCTGGTGAACAGAGTAAGAAGGCACAAGGACAGGATACAATGCCACCACCAGCTGTTAGAACTGGCTTACCCAGGGTCCTAACAACATACCCTGTAATTTATTCTGACAAAGGGTTAACTTCCAAAGGCTCAAAGGGAGTTAAAGAAGCTAGATGGACACCAATAGCAATGAATGATTTAAAAGAAATTAAGCAAGCTGTCGTTAACTTTGGCTTGCACTCTGCATTTGTTAAGGAAATGATAAGGACTTGGGCTTCTAATGTCAGAGCTACCCCCCATGATTTCTCTCAGCTAGTGTCTGCAGTTTTAGATGATGGGCCTTCCTTGATGTTTGGAATTTATTTCAGAGAAGAATCCAAACATATGGAACAGCAAGGAAGAGCAAAAGGTGTGGAGGTTTCCCAAGATCAAATTCTTGGTGTAGGAGCATATGCTGATCCACAGGTCCAAGCTCTTTATGATGAAGAAGTGCTGTCCTTATGTCACAAAGCAGCCTTGAATGCTTTGAATAGAATACAAGATCCAGCAAAAAGGGTCGAATCATATACCAGGGTTAGGCAGGGACAGAGAGAACCCTTTACTGACTTTGTGCAAAGATTAATTAAGGCTCTGGACATAGGGGTAACAGACCCAGAAGCTAGACGAATACTTCTTGAATCTCTAGCTTTTGAAAATGCAAATACTGAATGTAAAAAGATAATTGGGCCTTTAAGATCTAGATCAGCACCAATGGAAGAATGGATACAGCATACAATGAATGTTGAGATGTTTAGCTATAACGATGAATCCTGGGTAGGAGAAGCGATTTCCAAAGCTATGAGGAGACATCAAACTACCAGGTGTTTTAATTGTGGTAAATTAGGACATCTGAAAAGGGATTGCAGGCAAAGAAATCCTAGGAATAATATCTCCTCTGGGAATGACAAAAGTAGGAGAACTCAGCCTTCAGGTATATGCAGAAGATGCGGTAAAGGCCGACATTGGTCCAACGAATGCAGGTCAACAACAGACAGACAAGGCAACCCGATACCATCGGGAAACTCCTTGAGGGGCCTCTCGCAGGCCCCCAAGCCAAAAGTGGCCCAGTCATTCCCAGTTACAGTCGAAAATGTGTCTCACCAAGAAAATTAAAAACTCCAATGTCTGCCGTAAAAAGTAATACTGGTCTAAATGATGAATTACATGTGGAGAATGAGTCAAAAAATTCAGGAGGACAGAGTAAACGTATATTTTGGCAAACGTATATTAACGATCAAAGACCAAAGCTAAGAGTCTGTATAAATGGCATTTTTATTGAAGGCTTATTAGACACAGGTGCGGATGTAAGTATAATTACTCCAGAATCCTGGCATCCGAATTGGCCTCTTCATGAGGTAGATGTTCAGTTCCTGGGAATTGGAACCCTATCTCGTGTAAAACAAAGCACAAGATGGGTGGAATGCATAGGGCCTGAAGGGCAAATAGGAAGATTAAGGCCATATATAGCAAATATTGCAATAAATTTATGGGGCCGTGACCTGCTACAGCAATGGAATACCCAGATTAACATTCCTGTAGTTCCAGGAACTCACAATTCTGGGAAGGATATAATGAGGTATTATGGAAAAAGGTCACCAGCCATTCAGGCTGTACAAGAACACACAGCCAATAGCAAACCTTTAGAGGTACCAACAGCCCTACCTTTAAAATGGCTAACTGAGAAGCCAATATGGATCAAGCAGTGGCCTCTAGCTGAAGATAAGTTACAGGCTTTGGAACAGCTGGTACAAGAGCAACTAGATGCTAACCATATTGAAGAATCAACCAGCCCTTGGAATTCTCCTGTGTTTGTTGTAAAAAAGAAATCTGGTAAATGGAGAATGGTGACAGATCTAAGAGCTGTCAACAAGGTAATTCAGCCTATGGGTCCGCTACAATCTGGAATTCCTTTGCCTTCTCTATTACCAAGAGGATGGCCTCTTATAGTTATTGATTTGAAAGATTGTTTTTTCACTATACCTTTGCAAAAAAAGGATAGAGAAAAATTTGCCTTCACAGTGCCTACTTATAATAATTCTCAGCCTACTAGGAGATATCAATGGACTGTCCTCCCACAGGGGATGCTCAATAGTCCCACATTGTGTCAATATTTTGTTAATAAGCCACTGGAAATAATTCGTAAGCAATTTCCCAAGTCCATAATTTATCATTACATGGATGACATTTTATTATCTGATTCAAATAAAGATATTTTGGAAAGTATGTTTGAAGAAGTAAAGAAAGTTTTGCCTAGGTGGGGATTACAAATTGCCCCTGAAAAGATTCAAAGAGGAGATTCTATTAATTACCTAGGCTACAGAATAGGGTTAGAGAAAATTCGAACACAAAAGGCACAAATTAGGAGAGACCGGTTACGGACTCTTAATGACTTCCAAAGATTGTTAGGAGATATTTCCAGTCTACGACCAGCTGTTGGGATAACACCTGATCTAATAGTTCATTTAAACAAAACCTTAGATGGTGATAAGGATTTGAATAGTCCCAGAAAATTGACAGTTGAAGCAGAAAAGGAACTGACAATGATTGAGGAAAAATTACAGGAGGCACATGTGGATAGGGTCAACCCGAATCTTAGTTCCATCCTAGTCATACTGCCTTCCAGAATTTCTCCTACAGGGATTTTAATGCAGAGGGAAGATATTATTTTAGAGTGGATATTTATACCTCATAAACCAAGTAAAAAATTAAAAACTTATGTAGAAAAGGTTTCAGAATTAATTATAAAAGGTAAACTGAGACTTCGTCAACTAGCAGGTATAGACCCAGCAGAAATTATAGTGCCTTTTACTACTGAGGAAATAAGAAAGTTATGGGAAGATAATGAACCATGGCAAAGAGCTTGTGCTAATTTTTTGGGAGAAATTAGCAGCAACTATCCCAAAAGTGATAGACTTAACCTCATAAAGAGAACTTCTTGGATTCTTCCTAGAATTGTACGTGATGCTCCAATAACTGGAGCTCGGACATTTTATACCGATGCAAATAAATCAGGGAAAGCAGGTTATAAATCGGAAGAATTGAGTAAGGTGGAACAAAGCCCTTATAATTCTGTCCAGAAGGCAGAATTATATGCCATTCTTATGGTGCTAAGGGATTTTAAAGAACCTCTTAATATAGTTACAGATTCACAATATGCAGAAAGAGTTATCTTGCATATTGAAACCGCTGAATTCATACCAGATGACACAGAGTTGACTTCATTGTTTATCGAGGTACAGGACATAATTAGGAATAGGCTTTGTCCAATGTACATAACACACATCCGGTCCCATACCGGTCTGCCTGGGCCTCTAGCACAAGGTAACGCTGAAATTGACCAATTATTGATTGGAAGCGTTCTGCAGGCCTCAGAATTTCATAAAAAACATCATGTCAATAGTAAAGGCTTAAAGAAAGAGTTTTCCATTACATGGCAACAAGCTAAGGACATTATAAAGAGATGTCCTACTTGTTCTTTCTATAATCAAACACCATTGCCTGCAGGGAGTAACCCAAAGGGTACTCAAAGGAATGAAATCTGGCAGATGGATGTGTTCCACTTTATGGAATTTGGTAAATTAAAATATGTACACCACACCATAGACACGTATTCAGGTTTTCAATGGGCAACTGCCCTGAGCTCAGAAAAGGCTGATTCGGTAATCACACATTTATTGGAAGTTATGGCCATCATGGGTATACCTGCACAAATAAAGACAGACAATGGTCCAGCATATGTATCTAAGAAAATGAAACGCTTCTTTGCTTATTATAATATAAAACATGTTACAGGTATACCAAATAATCCTACAGGTCAGGCAGTTATAGAAAGATCAAATCGTACTATAAAGGATATGCTAAACAAACAGAAAGGGACGAAAGATACCCCCAGAAATAGATTGCATAATGCTTTATTAACCTTGAATTTTCTTAATGCTAATGAGAAAGGAACAACAGCAGCAGAGAGGCATTGGATAATGGAAAAAACTTCTGAACTAAACCAACCTGTTTATTTCAAAGACGTGCTGACCTCTCAATGGAAGCCAGGAGATGTGCTACGTTGGGGAAGGGGTTTTGCTCTTGTTTCCACAGGAGAAGAAAAATTGTGGATACCATCAAAATTAATAAAGGTTCGATTTGAAGAGGAGAAACCTCTTGGAAAGGAGAAATGACAGCATCTACAATGATGATAACCATACAGGTGGTAAGAAAAGCATATAGAATGGGGGCAGGGTTCTGTTCTTATCTCCACAGGAAAACACTGATCTTTGAAAAGTTCAAGGGACCCTGGATATTTGAATACTGACAGATGGAAAATAACGGCCCAATAGGGACTATCAAGAAAACTGAATAGGTTCTGTAAGTACCATATACTAAATCATATTTCTAAATTTATAGAGCTGGTTTTAGAGTTGGACTCTGGCTCAGTCCCTCTCTAATTCCAAGCCTGTTGTTTAAAGAAAAACCCAGAGTTTCTGGAGTTTCTGTCTCATGTCAAGAGCCATGATATGGGACAGAAAGAAATATGAGTTTAGAAAACATCTTTACTTTTCTTCATATCTATCATACCTTCATTAAATATATCTATCATGTCTCTCATTGAATATAGGTATTCATGTATATGTCTATATAATTAATGTTTAAGTTTTCCACAATGAACAATGAGTTTTTCCTACAGTGACATTTGAAGTTTCCAGGAAGAAGATGGGGCCCCATAACAACAACTCCACCTGGTTGATATGACGTCATGATACTGATAGCGCTACTACAAGACCTGTTTTGGGTACCAGCTGCACAAGACGGTTCCAACGTGCTGAAATGGTGCACATCTTGTACAACATTCTGGCCAGACCTCCACAAAATACTCAGAGACTATTTGCAATTTTAAAAGACATTGATCTTGAAATTTAACCATCATTTTACTTTCACAGGATCCCCCAGAAAGAACGTCGCCCCCATGACAGCTGGAAGTAATTCTAGAGAACGACGTCCCCTCTCCCAATAAAGTTTGTCCTTGGGTTTAGGGACATCATTTAGGGGTTGGTTATAATTAGTATACGGTTGAGGGTTGGGGGAGGAATTTTATAAGCACAGGAATCTTAAAAAAAAAAAAAAGGAGGGATAATTGGATTATGGGATAAATAGATTTGTACTTGTGAGTTATTGCTTTTAGACAAACATATTGGTATCGATTCTTATATATTGATACAAAGTTAAATTATGTTGACTATTTTATGCATGCATGCTTCATGCTTCTACCTCTGTTTAAAACATTTTTATGTATTTGTATATATATATTGTATTGATATATGTATATTTACCATATTGCATTGTACACTTCTACCTCTGATTAAGATACTTATATATTGTTTATGTATTGATATATATTTACCATATTGCAATGTATACTTGCACATTGTTTATATTTGGAGGTCTCATTGTCCTCATTTATTGCACACTTGTTTATTATCTCAGTCTTTAAGTTAGATAGATATTGAGAATTATATAGATCAACAGTCATCTAAGTTTGTCATTTATAATTAGACTAATCAGGTTCTTTAGATATATAGAGATTATATTCAGTATAGATAGATAATCTTCAACCTCTTCAAAGAGCTGTAGAAAATGGCCTTTAATCTAATTCAGAGTTCTATGGTAGGGAGACACAATCACTCCTGGCAACACTGATCTATGCCCGAGAGAATGTTGAGCACCAAAGACACTCCACCTGGAGCCTTTCTTCTTGGCAGAACTGGCCTTTGGGTAAAGAAATGCTCATACCTCAACTACTGACAGAGTTACAGAATATCCGTAAATGGATAAAACAAGACTGTCATATCCTGCCAAGACAGGGTAAGATAGTTTTGAAGTTTCTTGCCTTTGAAAATGGTATGTCAGTTACATCAGGCCTTAGCCAAAGTTGGTTGCTTCAACGCTGCAAATGTGACTTTGGGTGTTTGTCCAGGTAGCCAGTTGTCTCTGCGATTTGTTACATGTTCTGGAAGTTGTTTGATTGCACTTCCTAATTACTCAGATAACATTATTTCCCTTCTCAGATCTTCGATGGGATTGAAGATTATATAAATGTAGTTACTTTCCTTTCATGACTTGGCCAAGTTATTTGTTATACAAGACTTAAGCTAGTTAGAATAGGATATTTGTATTTATTGTATATAATTTCGTAGGTTTGTACTTATTGTATATAATTGCGTAGTAGGCTTAGAACTCTCTTACTTAAACAAAAGGGGGAGATGCTGTGGGAGTTCCTTCAGCTCCTTCAGCCAATCGCCGCTGAGTTACCAGCCCATTGGGGCGTGGTCTCTCCCTTTAAAAAAAGCAGCGGCTGTCCTCCACTCTCTCTTTGTCTTCCGGCTCCGTTTCCGGCCCCTGGACTCCTTTCCTGTTCGCGCGGAGGGGCTGTTGTCTGGGACGGTAATCTGTAAGTTTTTTCCCCTTTGAATAAATAACCATTCTATTAATCATAATTCCAAACTGGTGTGGGATTGTCTGTGACTTACGCCTTCAAGCTCCAAACCAGAAATAGATAAGGACAAGCCCAGGAGGTTAAATTGAGAAGGGCAGAAAGACAGGAGAAAAACAATCATAATGCACTTGAGGAGAAAAAGGAACCCAAACTCACAGCGCTTAGATAAAACTCCTTGCCAACTGAGAAGCAATAGTTCCAGCACAATTAACAACATTTGCTGTCAGAATTCCTTCCATTAAAATGTATTCTAATTATTTAACTTTAAAAATTTAATCCCGATCATTTCATAAATGTGTGCAATGTATCTTGATCCTATCTACCCCCAACCCCACTCCTACTCGCTTAAACCCTTAACATGTCCCCTGGCCACCTTCTCTTTTTGTTATTGTTGTCTTTGTTGTTGTGTTCTTCTTCCTTTGTTTTGATTTGCAACCCTCTGATTTCAACTCATACAGTGTACTGGAATGTTGAATTATCTTGCTGGCTTGATCTTATGTCGTTCTTGTGCAGGCAACCGTAGCTGATGTAAAGTGCACAACAGTCATTATGTCCAGAAGGCATGACTTCATCACACTCATCTCCATCCCCTGGAGATTTCTTCTCTCCCTCTTTCACGAGTTTCCATGAGGAGATACAGATGCTTCACTTAGGACTAAGTAATACACAGTCACTTTTTCTTAGCACTTTAAGCAAGTACAAATTGCTTCATTAACTGCAACCTATGGCAAGCAAAAGCTTCTTTGATCAGAGCTGGGAACAGCACTAACCCATGAGCATAAACATCGAATTTAGAAGGTAGTTTAACACCATGTAAAGCATCAGTAGTAGGTTACTCTAAGGCCTATGACTTCTCCACCCATAGGCTATTTTGTTGTTGTTGTTGTTGTTGTTGTTGTTCTTTGGGAGGTTGTTCTTTTTATTTTTTTATTCAAATAACATTTTTTCATTTATTTTACCTACCAATCAGTTTCCCCTCCCTCCACTACTCCCATCCTCTCCCCTTTCCCATCTACCCCCTCCCATCCACTCATCTTCCATCTCCATTCCAAAAGGGGCAGGCTTCCCATGGGCTTGCACAAAGCATGGCACATCAAGTTGAGGCAGGATTAAGCTCCTCCCCTTATATCCAGGCAAGGCTAGGTAATCCAGCATGGGGAACAGGTTACCAAAAGCCAGCTAAGCACCAGGAAGAGGTCCTGCTCCCACTGTTAGAAGCCTTATTAAGAGATCAAGCTACACAATTGTCACACACATGCAGAAGGCCTAGATCAGTCCCATGTAGGCTCCCTAACTGTTGGTCCAGAGTCCGTGAACTCTTACAAGCTCAGGTCAACTGTCTGTGTGAGTTTCCCCATTATACCCACCCCTGGCTAATATAATCCCTCCTCCCTTTCTTCTGTAAGACTCTCAGAGCTCAGCACAGTGCTTTTATATGGATCTGCTGTGGGAAAATGCTTTTGTATACTGTGAAGATTTGTCACTCGTATTAGTTTAATAAAACGTTGATTGGCCAGGCAGGAAGTATAGGCAGGGGGACCAGACTAGGAGAATTTTGGGAAAGAAAAGGCAGAGTCAGTCACCAGCCAGATGCAGAGGAAGCAAGATGAGAATCCTCTGAAAAGAGCTACCAAGCTACATGGCTAAACATAGTCAAGAATTATGGGTTAATTTAAGCTGTAGGAGCTAGTTAATGATAAGCCTTAGCTAATAGTAAAACAATTTATAATTAGTATAAGCCTCTGTGTGTTTCTTTGGGATTGAATGGTTACAGGACCGGGTGAGACAGAAATATCCATCTACAAATAGTGCCAAAACATTTGGCAAAAATTTCCACATTAAGCTTGAGAAAGCGTTAAACGAAAAGAGGATTCTAGCCAGACAAGAACAGAGTCAAGGGCAGCTTCTTGCTCTGTTTGCTGGGAGCAAGCATAAGCATGGTTCCTTAAAGAAAAGCTTACTGACTCAAAGTTAGCAGCCAAAACCTCACAACTCTTTTAAGAGGCTCTGCTGCCAAACACTTAAATAGTGATTATGAGCAGCGGGCCTCAGGCTTCTTGGTGGTGGCATGTACCTCGAAGCTCCACAGCATTGTGACAATAAACATGGCTCCCACTAATACCGCCACCATGAAGCTAGTCTCTCATAAAGCTAAGAAACAGCCACCAAAACTGCAGCTTTAATCCTAACCATGCTGCTTAGCAGACTAAAGACTCTCTGACTGTTTTTCCATCAGTTACTGAATTGAGTATCTCTGATGGTAATTAGGGAAGTCAATCTACTTACAGTAGATAACCAGGTTAGGCACCCTCTCCACTATTGTGTCTTAGCTGGGGTCATCCTTGTAGGTTTTTAGTAGTCTTGGCCAAATGTGTTCATCACTTTGCATATGCATTAGGTATAATTGTGAAAAGGTAAGTTGAGTCAGAAAACTCATTGTAATTAAGCAATGCACAGTTTCCACAAAGGAACATTCAAAGCCACACTCTGTCTTCTGCAATTCCCCTAGCCGCAAGAATTATGCTAAAAAGAAACCCTCCCTTAGGAAACTCATTTCTGATAGACTGGCATCCCTGTTGTTTGAAAAACTCTTCCAGAGTGCACTGTGTAAACCTTCTTAATTTCTTAACTCGCCACTTTTCCATTCTCTGCTTCTCCCTGTTACCCACGCTGCCCTGCCTGCTATGCTAAATGCACAAGATTTCCACTTTAGCGTCTAAGTCAAGCGCTTGACATTTTTATACTAAAATAATCCCCAGACCAATCCCTTCTCTGGGCTCTCCTGAAGATGTTAGAGCCATCTTCCAAAACAAATTTCACTAACCATGCTAATCTCTTGATAAAGAAATTTCTGGAGACCCTACCCAGCCAGAATGACCGCAATGGGCTTCCTGGTTTTGAGCCTGGGATTCTCCACTGACCTATTAACTGTATGAATTTAGCAAGAACCTTATATCTCAGAGTTGCACTGCCTTTATCTGTCAGATGCACACAGAAACGGTGCACACCCCTGAAAACTCTTCTGAGACCTAACTGAGATCACCCATGAGCACTGCAACTCAGAATGATGGGTTGATCACACCGACAATTGTCATTATGGAGGGAAATAAGAGACTGACTTATTTATCTTGTTATCTTATTTCCTATGTGATTCCTCGGTCATTTACAGGCCTATTTTCCCTAAGATTAGACTGTAAAGCAGATATACGAGTTAGAGGAAACAATCTTTCTCAAAGTTTTTATTTATTTAAAATTTTTCTACATACAATACATTTGATCATATTCTTTCCCCTCCCCAACTCCTCCCAGATTCCTTCCCCACACAACTTTATATTCTCTCTTGCTCTCAAAAGAAAAGAAAACAGAACAAGCACACCCCCAGTAAGACAAAAGTTACCAAAACAAAATAAAAAATGCTCCCCCAAAAACATGGGAGTACCAGATAAGATCCCAGCAATGAGACTGCTGATAGACTGGCATCTATCACAGGGGCCACAAAGTCCCACCCCTAACCAATAAGTTATTTGCCATTGGTACCTCCTGGGAAGGGGAAAATAAGTCTTTGCCAACGGAGTGCCACTGCGTGTAGCAACCACACATCTGCACGGGTCCCGTGTCCAGGAGTGGTCAGTCAACACAAAACGAACTTCATTGTTCAATTTTTGGTTTTGTTGCTGTTTGATTGGCTTGGGCTACCGAAATCATATCAGCCGGAAAACAATGTTTCTGAATGGCAGGGCCAAGATGACTGAGGGAGGAAAGGATCTGAGAATCAAAGAGGAAGTTCCAGAAAGAAGAGCCGAGGTCACAGAAGACAGAACTAAAATCAGACAAAGGGACCTTGATGACTCTACTCAGGCAGGGCAAGTGAGGATCAGCTAGGCAAAGGGGGACAGAGAACTCAAGGAGACCAGAAGCTGTGGGTTATGGATGGAACCTGAAATGGATGCAGAAGATAACCCCTCTTGATTCTAAGGGAAAGGTGGAATTGCATTGAAACTTTGCAGTGTTACCCAAGCCAGCACGTATGTCTCCACAGAACCCAACAGAAGCCACCCTCAGCCATACATAGCGACTCTTGAGGCCTCATTTCATCGCATCACCATGGAAATTAATCTTTTCCAACGTGCCAGAGCATTCATAAGTTTTCTGAAACAAAAGTTCTGATCATCAGATGACAAGCAGAATATGAGGAAAGCCTCACATGTGTGGGCGATCAATACCTGTTGCGTTCTAAACTGAATATCCCTTGGGATCAGCAGGGACGTTCATGAAGTAAGCAAAGGCCGCTCACATGTCAGGGAAAGTGGAAACTTGGGGGATCCTGGAAGGCTTCTGTTCCTTTTGATAGGAGTACATAGCTTGGGGTAGTGGTCTGGCCAGCCCAGGTGCTCCGGTCTGTCATGTTACCTGCAAGCGATGCAGAGGCCTCCAAAGCATGGTGAGATTTCATGAGTCATCACACACCTTGGGGCAGGCTCTTTGATGATGCCACTGCGCTTGAGGCTTGAGTCATCTCTGTTCCTGTGAGCAACCCCTCACCCACACTCCTGTTAGTAACCCCCATGAATATTTGTTAGTTCACCAAATTGATCTTTGGTGCTATCATAGTCTGTCATGATTTCCCTCTCTAGGGTGAGTAGGGTGTGTGTGTGTATGTGTATATGTGTATGTGTGTGTGAATGTGCATGCATGCATGCGTATGTGTGTGTATGTGAGTATGCATGCATTGTGTGTGTATGTGCATGTGTGCATACGCATGCATGTGTGTGAGTGTGCATGAGTGTGCGTGCATGCGTGCTTGTATGTTGTTGTGTCTCCCAGAAGTCTCTCACATAATACCCCAATTGAGTTTCACTATTGTACAGACTCCTTATTGCCTTTGAAGCCTTATCTGACCCCAGAGCCTCAATCTTCTGAACTCCAGAGCCAACTAATTTCATATTACTTCCCCTCTTATCTCCTGACAGAAGTCATCCAACTAGATCAGATCAACATTAATGTCTGTATTCCACAATGATGCCAATTAATGTCTCTATTGTGCTTCTGTGGTTCCTGTCTATTTAGAACCTACCCAAATTGTAGCCAATATTCAACTTTCTCCACATTTTCTTTTTTATTGATTTTTATTGAGCTTTACATTGTTCTCTGCTCCCCTCCCCCTCCCTTTCAAACGTCTCCCAAGGTCCCCATGTTCCCAATTTACTCAGGAGATCTTGTCTTTTTCTACTACCCATGTAGATTAAATCCATCTCTTAGAGTCCTCATTGTTGTCTAGGTTCTCTGGTATTGTGATTTTTCTCCACATTTTCTTTAACCACCTCCGATTGGTTACCATCTAGGAGTCTTGTCCATTTTCTCTGATGATTAAGGAATTAAAGAGCAGGAAAACTCTCAGACACAGCAAACAACAGGTAACAAACTTTGTTGCAAGTGAAGAAGCATGGGTGCACACACAGCAAGGCACACAGAAAGACAGAGAGGAGACAAATGCACTCTCCCCCCAAGGGGCGAGGATAGTAAGTGCTTTGGGTAGGCTAAAATAGATGCTCTTTCCCTAATGTAGGAGTCTCAGAGTAGACAAGGAAAAGAGGCTAAATCCACAGCTTTGACTAAACATGTCCAGGTTCAGACTTGAACACATCCAACTGACCTGGACTGGCAGCTAGAAGCGGGTGTGTTGGCGGGATCCAGGATCCGAAGCCCACCAGGCCTTTGTCTCAGATCAGTGGCGGGGAGGACAAGCTGGAAGTTTTCCATCTTCATTTATCCACTTGCAGCTCCTTTACCTACCTGTCTGCCGGTCCGGGTTCTGTCTGGCTCCGCATCCTCAAATTCATCCCTCGTTAAGCACTGTTAGCATTGAAGCTGGGCAGAATTCAGTCCTTGAATACATACTACCTTGTAACAATCCCTGTGTGTTCTGTCCAAATAGGTTAGGTACCATATTTGTTTTCATACACTGTACCCTGAAATCCTAAGTTCTAAGTCATATCGTGGGTATCAGATAAATATCTGTGAATTGATAGAGAAGATACCGTAAGCACTGTGAGTTTAAAACCACATCAGGCCACACAGAAGATTTGTTTTCCTATAAATCAAGCTATTTGCTTTGAAAATTTATGCATAAAATCAATCATATCAGTACATTCAATGAAGTAAGACGTACAGAAATGCTATTTTCTGAAGAAGGGAAAGATCAGTGTATTTTTATGTGTTTGATCAAAATGTGTTACATAAACTTTTTTTGCTTTTTATCCCATGGGCAAAAATAAAATAAGCAAAGGGATGTGAAAATCAGTTAAAAAGCCCTCTCTGGAATAAAATTACAGAAGCTGTGGCCTTGTCTATTTCTTATGCTGAGCTGAAATTGGCCTGCTTGGTTCTCTCGGTACCGCAGAGAACACGCCAAACTGTTAATAAAATAAAAACAGTCAACAGATTAATAATGAGTATGTGGCACTCTTGTCTCTTCCAGGGCTGACCTATCAATTCCACTTACTTGCCCCACGGAGTGAGTGTTGACTGCAATCAGTGATCAGGGAACTAAACAACGTCACAACCAGTTCCTTCGTCAGAGCCTTCCTTTCTATTTCCCTGCTTCTGAACAAGGATAAATAGGTTTTCCAGAATATTCCCTGCCAACTCCCTCTTGTTTTCCCCGTGTGACTTCTCCGAACACAAAAAGGAAATGAACGTGGGAGCTGGAGACACCCATCTGGCTCATTATGCCCCTTGTATAAGTTCTCCTTCTATTTACTTTTGTCTTAGGAAAGAATTATCATCACTTGAACAGAAACTGGATCACAGTGCTCAGTACAGAGACAGGGTGTATTATGAACAAATTCTGCATATCATACAGAGGAAAATCTACAGAGAGCTATTTTTATAATCACTAGTTATTTGCAGAGAGAGAGAAAGAGAGATGCACTCCAACTGATTTTCATTAGGCTTCCAATAAAAGAACTCAACCGTTATCCACAGACCCCTACTAGAAAAACTGTGCTTTTGTTTTTCCCTCTGAATCGTGTTCACTGTTTTTTTTCGGGTAACTAAAGAATATCTTAAGACAGTTCTGTTCACCACCAATGCAATTATTAAAAATAGCATAAAGAGATTGTGTACCGAACAAACTCTTGATTAAAAGCACCTGTTGCAAATGTACTGAGCAGGAAAAGTATTTAAATGAGATGGTGAGTGTTGATCAAGAGAAACGCGGCCAAGTCAATTTTGTTTTTCAAAGCAGTCATCCTGGGAGAGTATAAATTATCCCAGTGAATTCCAATGAAGCTATTTTTTCAATCAGGTAGCTTTATACCTCTAGGCATTATCTCAATATTTAGCTCATAAATAATTATATAAAACATCTCACATTGCTACATATTTATGCATTTTTTTTAAAAAGTACTCTAATATCTACCTTGCTCCAGATACTTTTTTCTGGCTTCTAAGCATTTCTAAAACTGAAATATATCCTCAAAGAATATAGATGAATTTAAAACACACATTTTCCAAAACAGTCCCAGGAAGAGGAGCTGCAAAAGCTTCAGACAAGGGAGACTCGCTTCTGTGAGCTAATAGCCACGCCTGAATCTGAAGAGGACAAGGTATGTTTGTCTTTGTTTGTCGCTGTTTTGTTTCTTAGCCCTTCATGGCATACCATTCATCTTCAGACTCTGTTCAAAATATTTAGACCTGAACTTTCCCAAATGAAGATGACTTTGCCCTGATATTTACAAACAACAATCTATTGACTTGTAATAAATTGGGTCCCTCTTAAAAATAGGCTGCACTCAGTATGTATCCCAGATTGACCTCAAACTCCTAATGGTCCTCCGTGTAAAGCCTCCTTTGTGCTGGGATTATGGGTGTGTGCCACCCACTCAGTGTAAGAGTCTGCACTTCCCAATGGATACCCACACCCGGTTCAGGCTGCGTGCTTTCCCAAACTCGGGCCCACGAGAATGGATAATCGTCCTGAGGGTTGAAAAAGAGACACACACACAAAAGAGACCTTCGCTCATTTACCAGAGTAAATGGCAACTTTATTAAACTCAAGTCAAGTATATATACCAGTGGGCTAGAAGGATCGAAAATGCAAGGCCTCCTCCCATCCAGGAGCAGGAGAAGAAGATTAAAGCTTCCTGGCCCCTCGGGCAGGGTCAGCTAGGGAAGGCAGGCTATCGGCCCACTGCTAAGACCTTGAATACAAGTGGAATCACCATAACAAAGAGAACCAGGTTCTTGCTAAGTTATCCCCTCAAGCCAGAGCTAGTGCAGAGTCTCCAGGGAGCCGGAGGTCACACGGCCCTGCGAATCGCCAGGAGAAGGGAAAAACCTTGGCAGCTACACTCAGCACCCAGGCGACCTATTACCATATCCTGTAAAATAGCAGGTCATTCCTTTTCCATTTCCCCTTAATCTTTCTTAGTTTCTTAAACATTTGTTGGGGCTTGGAGTGTGTCTGAATGATACAGCACTTGCCTGCCTGTGAAACTCTGAATTCAATCTGCAGAATTAAATAACAAAGAAAAAGTTAGTATAGCCATTCAGATTAAACAGTTCATATGATGTCCTGGTCAGGGAAGGATTTAATCAATTGTCATAGAGTCCTCTTTCCTCTTCTCTGTTTTTTCTCTTTTTCCTCTTTAAAGCTAGTTTCTTTTTTTGTATGGTTGGTTATTGTTGTTTTTTGTTTGTTTGGTTGGTTGGTTTTGGTTTTTTGAAACAAGGTTTCTCTGTAGCTTTGGTGCCTGTCCTGGAATTAGCTCTTCTTGTAGATCAGTCTGGCCTCGAACTCACAGATATCCACCTGCCTCTGCCTCCTGAGTGCTGGGATTAAAGGTATTTGTATTTTTTATTTTAATCTTATTTTTTTATTTTGTTTTTAGTTTTTCTTGGGGTGGGGGATGGAGATTATTATACGGGTGAAGGGTGGACAGAGGAGATGACTGGGATCAGGGTGCAAAAAGTGAAATTCCCAAAAAAAACAATAAAAATTATGTTAATGAAAAAATACAATCTCAGGCTAACTCTTTACAAAGGTTTAGGAGGCAGGTACATGCTGAGTCCTCCCAGCTGGCTTACCAGCCTAACAAATAGATAAACTCTCTTAAAACAATAGCTTTGCCATCTTTGTACCGTTGCATAATCCTGATTTTGCATGTTAGAAGCTAAGCATTTGGTTTGGACAGACGCTCTGTTGTTTTTCAAGGGCTAAGACCATAATACCCACATTGCTCGCCGGAGAGTTTCTTTTATTAGTTTTTTTCTTAATGAATTTTTCAAGCCTCTATCAATCCAACTGAGATCTCCCTCAAAGAGATTAACTTCAATTACTTAACTACAAAAGGCCATAAGGAATGTTCCTTACCTTATAAAGTGAAATGTCTTAATTGGAAGATGAAACCAGGCTTAACAGGAGGAAAACTGTAACAAAGGTCACAGATGGTCTCAAATCAGTTCTGCTTTTCTTCTTGACATCCTCTTTCCTGCTTAGGTATGATCACTTCCAGGAGTCTTCCTCCAGTTCCTCAGCCATATTAGATTTCTCCATAACCCTTGGTTTCCATTGCTACTAAAAGAAAAAAGGGGTGTGTGTGTGTGTGTGTGTGTGTGTGTGTGGTAGCTGGGGAGATGGTTCAGTGGTTAAGACATTTTCTGCATGTGTGCATGCATGCATGCATGCGTGTGTGTGTGTGCACGTGCATGCATGTGTGTACGTGTGTGTGTGTGCATGTGTGTGTGTGTGTGTGTGTGTGTGTGTGGTGGCTGGGGAGATGGTTCAGTGGTTAAGATATTTTCTGCATGTGTGCGTGTGTGTGCACATGCATGCGTGTGTGTGTGTGTGTGTATGTGTGTGTGTGTGTGTGGTAGCTGGGGAGATGGTTCAGTGGTTAAGACATTTTCTGCATGTGTGCATGCATGCATGCATGCGTGTGTGTGTGTGCACGTGCATGCATGTGTGTGTGTGTGTGTGTGTGTGTGTGTGTGTGTGTGTGGTGGCTAGGGAGGTGGTTCAGTGGCTAAGAGTATTTGCTGCTCTTTCAGAGGACCGAAGTTTGACTCTCAGCATCCATATCATTAAGATATTTTGAGCACCAAAAATGAAATAAGAAATCTAGAAGAGAGCTCTAAACTGAGTCCTATGTATCAAGTAGGATTTCATGCCCCGGTAATGTAAAACCAGTATTTCAAAATGATAACAAATAAGTAATAACAATTGACACTCTTCAAACACTTACCATGCTTAGCAGTGATTAAGGTGCTGCTTTAGGAATTGGGTCAGTTGGTTTGCAGCACCTGACAAATGGCACCGTGAAGACTTACGGAGGCAAGCAAACTAGCTCACTTAGCTACTGCATATGCAGTTGTGGTGTACACAGGCCACTGAACCAAACTGCCTCCCGGAAACCAAGCAGCAACAAGAAGCAGTCAATCCAGAAAACAGGCCAAGTCAACAGGAAGTAGCAGAGAGTAGGTTCTGAGAGAACTCTCAGCTGTGATGCCCGGTATCATAGGGGACTTACTTTTTAGTGGTTATTAGACAGTCCAGTCTCCTGGGTAATTGCAGAGAGGTAGCAGATTGTGAGATCGTTCTTAAACTAATCCAAAAGTCCATTTCCAAGCTGAGCCTTCCATCGGTGTCCATCACCTTCACTACCTGTCCTAGACTCACAGGGAAAAGCAGTCAAAAAGAACTCCAGGAGAAAGTTTTAGGGAAACGTTTGCTTTGCTGACATTTTTTTTTAATTATAAATTGTTTGTTGTATTTGATCAGGCTTATTATTAACTAGCTCTTACAATTTAAATTGACCCATAATTCTTGTCTACCTTTAGCCATGTGGCTTGGTACCTTTTATCAATGAGGTATTTGCATCTTTTTGCTGACATTTTTTAAAGAACAAAAGAGAGCTCCATCCACTTCTTTCCCTCTTTGTGACTTAAACATGAGCTGAAAGCCAGGGATTAAAACAAGACCCTGAGGCTAGAGAACATAAGTCTGAAGTATTAGAAAATACTGAGGAAAGAAACAAAATATGGGGGGAATATGGATGCAAAGAATACCCGAGAGGGGGACACAATACAACCCTCATCTACCTAGATATGAGTCACAAGAGAACATACAACCTGCTTGCTTGAGCCTCTGTCTTCAGTTCAATGTATTCCTACAGGCAGGAGGCCTCAAAGAACTACATCAATTTTTATTTCATTTCTTCGGAGTAGAATGAGCAGGTTCAACTCAACAATTCATAGATAATTCGTTTTAGCCGCTGTCCATTGCCTTCCTCTTGCCACTGGGTAAAGCGTTTTATGAGCTTCAAGAAGCATATGTCAGCGCAGAAAGATTGTAGACGCCCATCTTTTTGTACAAGTCAGTCTTGCACATACTTTTCGATGTATTTGCATTTCTGCTCACATAGGCCTCCCGGTGTGTTATGTTTGGCATTGTGAACTTGTGAAAAACAAATTGATTTATGTTAATTTTCGAGAATGAAAAGCAAAAAAGTGGCAACATTGGCCTAAAGGAGCAGTTCAGCTGTAGACTCCTAGGAATGTGTTCTTAGCGCGTGCGGCCCTGAGCTAAAATGTCCAACAACCTCCGTTCCCCAAAACTCCTTGCTTTCTTTGAAACCAAAATAGATGTTGTGAGAAACTCCAGTGCTCAGGTTGCCATGGCAATTCAATAGTCTTGTAATAAACTAATTGGCTATAAATTTTCAGCATCTACAACAGCTTCATCCATGGCCTGGTTATGATTACAATTTTTAGAAAGGTTACAATCTGCAAAATGTCTTTGTTCACCAGTGCGTAGCCTGTTCTGATGCGTTCATTTGTTGTTCGTGTTAGAGTAAAGATATCTAGGACCCAGGTTCTTCAACATAAGAATTATGTAAAGCACTTAAGAAAGACACAGGGCAGATTTCTGGTCTCAAGTTGTAAATCCTGCTTCAGCTAACCTATGGCAAGAGGAAGGATTTTTCTATTTCTCTCTAAGTTCTCTGTCACTTGATTTATGAGTTATAGAAAAAGTATGTAGAATTTACACATGTGGTTTCTGATAAATCACACCATATTATATATTATAGAGAACTTTTCATATTTGCTACAGGGCTATTTTCATAGTAAATATTTTCACACTAACCACTAATAAAAGATCTAGAATACAGGTTCTAAGGAAATTTACATTATGTTATAACATTTTATTGTTTAGTGACATGTATGATTGTCATTGATCATTACTTGATAATTGACAGTTGTGAAAACTTGATGTATGTTATATGTAAATTTCCAATAATTCTGCACATCCAATTCAAGTTATTTATTAATCTTTTTTAAAAATTCTTTCCCATAAAGATTATCTCACCAGAGTAATGCAAATTTCATAATTTACATTGCCAAAACAGGCCAAGATTGTGGTCTTCTCCTGTACTCTTTTGCTTCAGGCAGTCAGATTATCACTTTGCGTTTGATTTCTTGACTCGATTCATGCTGTCCCTTTTCATTTCTTATATGTTTTCTGCTGTGCCCTACTGGGGAACCCGAACTATTTATTTATGATTAGAAAGTACTTACCATAAAAAGAGATAATGTGAACATGATTTCCGCATGGTGAAGATGGACAAAGTGTTACTAAATATTAAGGGTAGTAAGAATAAAATAGGAGGTATTGAAACCACGGACTTTTCAGTGACATATACCCGAGCAGGTGCATTGTAAACATGATTTGTTGGCTTGTGAAACAAAGCAGCTCTCTTTATTTTCTTTAAATAAACATGTCTTTCAATGATATCACTTTATCCAATGTCCCTTCACCTTATGGAGTTCTGCTTGCTATGACCTATTGCAGGTGGCATCTCTAATTTCAGTGTCGTGTCCTTTGCCACACATTTTATATTCCAAACTGATAACGGAAATAACCTCCAGGATAATTTTTGCAGCGCAATTTACCTGCCTCGGTGTCTCTAGCCCACTCTCTGCCACTCACTTTGCCTCCTGCATGGTCTGTCTGCATCACCCACACTATTCAAAGGGCGCATCATAAAGATGCCCTCCTCCTTTCCCCTCACCAAGTACAGCAGAAAAGAGAGCTGACCCTGCCCCTCATCAGCTGCAGTGCTTGGAAGGGTGGCCCCTGCGCCTCTCCTTCGCAGCACAGTAGAGCTGAGCCTACTAACAGGAGTGCAGGTGACCTGTTCCCCGAGAACGTGAACGAGGAAGATCGGGACTCACCCCTCATCTGCTATACGGTGATGTGGGCGGGGAGGGATGTGGGTGTGCTGCCCCTGCCCCTCACCAGTTGTAGCATTCAGGAGAGTGGCCCCTGAACTAGCCCAGGCTACACAGTAAAGCTAGCACTGATGGTGTACCTGCGGGTGAGCCAGCCCTGTCCTTTGCTGCTGGCTGCATAGGGTAAGCTAGCTAGCTGGGGCGGTGCTGGTGAGGATGAGGGAGAACTGGCAAGCAGACCAACCCAGCATCCATCCATGCCCAGAACCAGGGCTATGAGTGGACCCATTCCAACATCCACCCCATCTATAATCTGCTGGAGCACCTGAAGGGGCCAGACCTGTAGACCCAAAGCAGCAGGAACTCCATGACACAAGTCAACAACAGAATGTCTGAGAGGAGTCCCAGTGAGGGCTCAGTATGGATAGTGTAACAGAAATCAGAGGCCAGAGTCCTCAAATCAGACCAATGACTCATTACAATGAACACTTATAAGTAAAGACACAGAAACTAAAGGGTGTACTGTGTGACTCCCTGTATCGTCCCGCCGCTTCCACACTGAGATTTTTCTTTTCTTCTTTCTCTTTCTTTTCTTTTAAATTTTATATTGTTTTGTTTGGGGGGAATTGTTGCACGGGCAGAGGGCAGATGTGGGGATGAGGGGGAGATGAGTGGGATCAAGATGCATGATGTGAAACCCACAACGAATTAATAAAAAGTTAAATTAGGGGAAAAATAGAATAAAGGGTGTGTCATATATAGGAAAGCAAGGAATGTGCGATGGAGACATGGACACTGGGAAGAAGGGAACATGCCATGTTACGATAACAAGTCTGTTACCTTCAAATGAGTTTGCAAAGCTGTGTGATGCATGTTTATTTGTTAAAAAGTCTACCTCAAATCAGCAAAATCAAATTGCCAGAAAGTAGTAAGGATACTTCAGGTTCATGAGAAATAGAAAGAGCGAAGCCCAAGCAAGAGCCAAGTATTTATTTATTCTCACAGTTTCAAGGTCTCAGGCTGTCATGATGAGAAGGATGAGGTGGAGCTAAACTGTTGCAGAATATTTGATCACACTGTGAACCCCAAGATGGAGCCATTTACTGAAAAAACCTGTTTCTAGTTGTGGTGTGGCTCAGCCCTAGTGCACACCTGTAATCCAAGAGCTTCTGTTTGAATATAGCTAACAGAATTAAATAAAGCCAACCATAGGTCAAGAGACAGAGCAAGCAATCAGTTGACAGGAAATGAACATAGGATGATTAAGGATAAAAACCACAGACAGCGAGAGGGAGTCAGGAGGACAGATAGAAAGGCTCGCAGGAAGTAGAAGGGAGGGGCATTGAGTTGGGAGAGTTGGAGAAGACGTGCGAGAAAAAGAGCTTCTGGGACTGAGCAGGAAGGTCAGCTGGGAGGTTTCTTTGCTTCTCTGAGCTAGCAGGCTTTGACCCCAGCATCAGACTCCCAAGTCCCAATTGAAAAAAAAAAAAGTGAATGGTTGAGATTTTGTTAAAAAAAAAAAAAAGCACAGAACAGGAAGGACCACATCATGCAAACAAAAAGCAGAGAGAGAGCGAGAGCGAGAGAGAGAGAGAGAGAGAGAGAGAGAGAGAGAGAGAGAGAGGGTCTGTGTACACAGGATTCTTATCCCAAGCCTACGGGGATGGCACCACCCTCACTCAGTGTGGGTTTGTCAGTCTTAGCTCTGGAAAATATACCCAGAGGCATCTTCTACTAATTAATATCCTATGTATTTCTCAAACCAATTAAGTTGACAAAAGAAAATAATCATTGCAAGTGTCTAACAAGCAGCCCTAAGCATCTGTTATTTTTATTATAAAGAAGTAAAAGTCAGAAATTCATGTAAAATAGTTTTCACAATTGATGAAATGAATAAAATTTTTAAGATATATGATACCCTGCAATATGTGTGCTTAGTTTTTGAAGCAGCTTAACTTTTTTGAACTGCTTCAAAATAAAGCACACAGCTTTTCCCAGATGCTTAGTATACTTTTCCTGAACAACTAACTGTACATGAACTCTAGATAGGGTACCAGTGAAAACTCACCCATCTTTTTGGCATCTTTTTGGCAACCATTAGGAAATTAGGGGTGCTTACTTACTGGAGTACAAGTGACCCCCAGATAGGTGCAGCATTAAAAAGTTTCTTCCAAATATGGATGATGACTTCCCATATCTGCACAGATGAAGTTCCCTGTCAGCTAGCATCCGCCCTGTATACACTAGCTCCTCTGGGGACCACAGGCAGCTGGAACAAAGTGACACACAGGTGGGCAGCAGGTGCCGGAAGGAGAGGCTGGAGTCTTAACCGAGGTCCTAACGACCCTCCCCTCCCACTCCTTCCATGACTATCAATAGGCCCAATCATGTCGAGAGTCTCTTGAGGGCAAATCACAGATGTTCTGGCTACAACCCTAATGGCTTTTAGGCTGGGAAGACAGTGTTCCATGCCACCAGGAAACTGCCTAACAAGAAACCTTAATGATGAAGTGGATATTAAGAACAAAAGAGCAGAAAGAAAAGGCAGCTGTGCAGCAAGTGTTCCTAATTCAATTTTTAAAAATTATAGCATGTTTGTTAAAAATAAAAAGGGTTAATGTTAAAGGATAAATATTAAAGTACATTGCACTATAAAAATAAAGCCAGGAAGCCTGAAGCCACTATGAGTTGAGAAGCTACCTCAAAGCCACAAAGCAAAGTTTCTTGGGACTCTGAAACAGGGAAAGAATTCCGCTTTGAGGACAAATGGCATTCTTCTGGCAGATGGTTGGGAAAGCAAAGTGTGTTATGGACTTATACTCCGTCGACAAGAAATACCACAAAAGCTGAGAATACAGAGCTATTGCCAAAGAAACCAAAGCCAGGAATTAATGTACAGGCATATCTAATTCCTTGGAATAAATGTCTGGCTTCTTGTTTGGCAAGTTTCACATCAGGACTGAAGAAACTGGAAAACGGTATCGTGAAATCCTTCTCAGCTTGGCACATTACACACATAACACACCTCTATGGAGAGAAACGGGTGTGCGTTTCTGCCACTGCCAAGGCAGAAGAAAACACAAGGTGAACTTCAGACAATAGCATCAGTGTGGTGGTCAGACCAAATGCCCCTGTCAGTCTCCTCACTGCTTCTTCTGGAGGGAAGGTAACAAGAAGGACATCAGTAAAGAGACGAGGGTCAGTCCTGGCTTACATGTGTCAAAATGTTGTGCCCTGAACTAAGGGCAAAAGGGCACATCAACCCCATCTGCTTCTACTGTGAGACAGGCCTGTAGAACAGAATGCTGCAGAGGGAAGGGTGGGCTGACTCCCCAGTCTGACACGGAGGGGGCTTGTGCAACTGTAGACTGATTCTCAGTTCTGTGTAAAAAGGAAATTATTTTTATTCCTTTCTCATTTCTGATCGAATACTCTTTAGCAACTCTCATCTTTATTCACTACAGCTTAAGTATATAATATCCCCATAGACACTTTGGGGGAAATTAGACTTAGTTCAACTCATTTTAAAAAGAAAACATCCCAAGCAAATCCAAGCCCTCGCTTTCTGATTGAGAAGATAGATCAGGGCTGTCTGGCTGCCTGGAAAGGAAAGAAAAGACTATTTCTTGCACTTCTCTCACCAGCTTTCTCCCGGGTTTCCCATGTACTCATCACAAGAACAGATAAAGTAATCCTTGGAGATTTCAAAAGGCGTGTGCTTACCTGGATGAGGTCATAAAACTGCCTAGGAAGTATGTATGTCCTGGGATGGCAGTGGTCTTATTTTTCTTTCCTGTATGGCATCTGTGCACACCCAGACTCCCCCTCATGTTACATGTGAATAGTTCAAAACAACACACACACACACACACACACACACACACACACACACACACACCTGTAGATTTCCCACAGCAAAGCTCCTTGAAATGAAACAACCTGATTCTAGATACATTTTTTTTCAACAACTCTCAGCCCTGCACCTGAGCTTCCCTGCACAATCTGGCCATCTGCCCTGGGATGCCTATGTCCAGTGAACTTAAATTAAACCAGGCTCTCACCATTAGATCTATGGAAGCCTGAGACATCTTTGCAAATTTACCTCCACTCTTTCTCTTTCCCTTATTTCTACAGTATTTGTTTCTCCTGATCTGGAAAAAAAACAAAAGAAAACAAAAAAAATAAGAATCAGTCACTCCAAGTCATTCCCTTAAGCGTATGAGACCAGACAGACTCCTTTTTGTGCTCACATTCTCAATCACAATCTAGTCCTCTTCAACCTTCAGTTCATCCTTCTTGCTTCCAAAAGAAAGAAGCAGTCTTCCCCAAGCACAGCATTCGTTGCCAGTTTCTAGCAACAAGATTAAAGAACAAACAGTTATCGTGGATGAACTTTCTAACCTGAAGAAGAATCAGAAAGTAGACAGGCTGCAACAGGACAGCAAAATATTCTTTTTTGCAGATCAAAAAGAAATGCTTTCTGAAAGCAGAAATATGTTAGACGAACTAACTAAGGAAAAAATACCAAGCATTAGGAAACTCAGAGACAATCAAAATCAAAACTCAGTCACCCTGAGTTCACAGAACCCTATGTGGCATTTGCTGTTCTGAAGGCTTCTCTGTTGAGCACTTCAGTAAGAGTTAAAAGAGCAAGCCGAGTGGTGGTGGCACACACCTTTAATCCCAGCACTCGGGAGGCAGAGGCTGGCAGATCTCCGAGTTCAAGGCCAGCGAAAAAAACAACAACAACAACAACAAAAAAGTTAAAAGAGAATTTGCTGAACCATCTTAGATGATTGGACCCCAATAGTAGTAAACAGCTGTTAAAAGATGATGTTAGTTATCCTTTTCTGGTTTTTTTTTTTTTTCTGGGGTTCTGACTGACCAGCCTGTGGAAGATGAAAGCAGTGACATGTTCTTATGGGATGGAGAAGTTTTTAGTGGAGTACAGGTTGAAGCAGAAGACAACGATGTTCAGCAGCCTTTTTGCCCATAAGAAGAAATCTAATACATTGGCACTCTTCTCTAAAGTCCAAAGTCCTTGGTCTTTTATATATTATCAATTTGCTAACCATTACCTATGGTTTGGCATAGACATTTTGTTAAAGCTGCTTTGACATTTTAGTAATCTGGGCAAGAGCTTCTGCCTCTCTTCTGTTGGTGCCCAAGTATCTGAGCTTACAGACCAGTAAGAAGAAGTTCCAGCATCTGGAATTTTCAAAATTGATCTCAATTCTGTTGCTGTTTCCTGGTGTGCGAATTTAAAATTATATCCATTGAAATACATTCCTAAGCAAAATGTTGCTGAAGAATGTGCTGATGACCTGACTCAGACTCCAGTGGAATTACCAATGTTTCTATCAGTGGTAGCAAATGAAGACAAACTGAACCTTTCAAAACCTATCACTCCCTTCAATAAGATGCTGCCCCAAGCTCCACTGGAAACTCACTGGAGAAACAGTTTCAATATTCCCACATCCAGGAGAGACGCTTGAAATATTTCTCACAGATGGACATACAAAAAGTTGCTCAGCAGTTCTTTGATGTCCTGAATGTTGCAGTCAAGAGACACCTCTTGCGTTTAGCTAGAGAGGAAACCTGGCATCTGCCCTGCCTCAAAGGAAGTTTTGAAAACATATAGTAAGAAAGCAAATGTTGCCATCCTCTTTTCTGGAGGTGTTGATTCCACGGTGCGCGCAGCCTTTGCTGGTTGGCATACTCCTTTTAGATGAGCCAACCGATCTTCTGAATGTGGCTTTTCTGACTAAATGAAAGACTATGCCACTGTTCCTAATGTAGAAAGAAAACAGCAAGACCCTCATGAGAGCCCTTCTGAAGAGTCCTCTCAGGGTGCTGCTGTACCTCAGGGACCTGACGGTGTCGAGCAGCCTGACCAAGTCACAGGAAAAGCAGGACTAAAGGAACTGCAGTCTGTCAACTCTTCTCAAACTTGGAATTGTGTTGAAATCAATTTTTCTCTTACAGAACTACAAAAACTAAGAAGAGCTCAAATATGTCGCTTAGGTCAACCCTTGAACACAGGTCTAGAGGAATCGGTTGGTTAGCGACCCAGGTGCTGTGCATCTTATATGAGCAGGTCAAAGGTGAGTCTCACTGGCACCAGCGCAGGTGAGAAGCTGGCAGTTTACCCCCATCATCATATCTGCTTCCAGGCCCTTGGTCTAGAAGTATTGCACAGGAAATAACAGTGAAACTGGATCGCATTTCTTTCAGAAACACTGATTGTGATGGTAGAGTTGTTGGTGATCATGGAAAGGAAGCCAGATCCCTTTCCTGGATGAGAACGTTGTGTCTTTCCTAAGTTTCTGCTGGTTTGGGAGAAGGTAGACCTGGATTTGCCCCATGGGATTGGTGGGAAGCTTAAGCTTATTGAACTTGGTCTCAAGGTCTCGGTCTTTCTGCCAAAGTGGGCCATGCGGTTTGGATCTAGAACTGCAAAACTGGAAAAAAAGCTAATGATAAGTCATCTGATCAACGTGGAAGGTTCTAAAGCCTACTTTAGAAAACCTCTCTCAAGAAGATTGTGTCATGATACGATTCCATCGTGTAACAACTCTTTGTGGCGGTTACCTGAAAGCAAACAACAGCTGCCTCATTGTCGTGGAGAGAAAGAAGAGTTGGGCATAGTGGAGAAGCACTAAGTTCTAAACAGAGCACTAAAACACAGAAGCAGTCAGTGCAACTCTAAAAACAGGATAAATAAATAACCAAACAAATAAATTAATAAAATAAATCAATGTATATCACCCTGCAAATATGAACAGGTTTTTATCCCTTTCCTTTTGAAACATTATGGAGACTGTCAAGACAGTATTTCTCTGGCCCAGAAAGTGTCTGGGGTAAGTTTTCCTGTTCTTTTTTGCATGGGAACTCCAAAAGCTTATCTACACACAGTTTAAGTTAGGAGCTATGGATCATCATGGTCTATGTTGAATTCTATCTCTCATAAGTCACGTGTTGAAGTCTTAATGGTCTTATTTTGTAATGCAATTGTATTTGGAGCTAGGGACATTAAGGGGGAATTTTAGAAAGACATATTGAAACTAGCTCCTAATCAACGCTGACTGATGTCTTTGTAAGAAGAAAGTAGAACACAGGCACACACACCAGAACAAGACCACCCTTGACAAGCCAAGAGCAGACTAAAGAAGAAACCCAGTTGCTTGGCACCCTGATCCTCCAACCTCCAATCTCTACAAAGTGATAAAATACACATCCATGGTGCCTTGTCATTGCACCCCTGCATAATAAGATATCCGTGGAGAGAATTTTGTCTCTGTTGTTATTGTACACTGACAGCCTCAGCCAAGAAGAGGAGTCAGTCACAACTGGCTTATCTTTATATCTACATAATTTATATTTTAATGGATATTTTTAGACTGCAGTATAGGAAAGATAGAGAGAAACCTAGGCTGAATTGCACAGACTGGATAAGTAGCCAAGGGGATCAGTACACACGGACTTTTCTCTCTGAGAAATTAAAACAAAACAAAATTCTTTTTTCCTAGAAAAGAGTTGTTTTCCTCTTCTCAAGGTCAGCTTTGTGTTGAAACCGAGAGATCATGATTTGGAAGCATTTCATTGTCTTTAAAATGAAAAATAACTCAGTGAAAATAGACATCACTCTAGGACACATAAGCTGAATAAGAAGTATACCAATGAGATTAACCGAGAAAAAATAAATTAGACCCAGGATTATCAGAGACCGTAATCATTATCCAGCTCTAACGGGCACTTCCACTCGTGTACCTTGACTCCTTCACTACTCTCCACTTCCACATAGCGTGCAGAGTTTCCCAGCCAGGAAGACTTGGGGTACAGAAGCATGTGACACCTGTGGTCCTGCCACACTCTGAAACAGTCCAGTAGCAAGTTTCACTCATGGAAGCCCATTCCTTCCTATGCTGATGGTTTTCAGGGATTTTGTTTCAGATTTACATTGCTTAAAGGCTAAATAAATAAACAAATAATACAAATCCTAAGCAATGCTTCCTCTGATGTTTCCTTGCCTAGCTAAGGAAACATTGACTCTGGGGTCATATACATGACCTCCATACTCTTGACCTCCTGGATGGCAGATGTTTTGGCTCATTCAGTTTCTGTGAAGTCACACAGGAAATGTTTCTGACTTGTTTTAACATTTACTTTTTAACTGGCATAGTAACCACATGCCAGTATGGAACAACATAATAATTAAATGCACATATGCAATGTATAGTGATCAAATCAGATCGAATCAGCGTTTCTGTTGCCTTAGGCATTTATTGTTTCCTTGTTTCTAAGGACTTGGAATTCTTGTGTAATTTTTCTTGAAAATGGATATGTTGGCCTAAATTATACCTAGTGGTATTATGTTTGTACCAAAGTAAATTTCAGTGCTTACTTATTCTTTAAGCAATTTTCGGCAAGAAAAATCAAGAATGAGCAATGATTATTTAATAGTTAATGTATTTTGCTGATGGGTTATGGTGATTTGAGAAATTAAAGAAACCTATTCTTAGATTACTAATACCTATCAGATTTTTATTTTAAAAAATTGCATGCAATGGCATATTACAAGAGACCCTGTGAAATTTTGACTTATAGCATTCTAATTTTATTATTTTTTCTTGGTATGTGTAATATCATTAAATTCCCTGTCATGGTTTGATTTATGGACACCCAGAACATAAAGCCTCATGAAGAAAAGCTGAAGTCTGGATCCGGAGAGTGAGTTAGCAAACTCAAGTGCTTACCCTGGGAAATCTCACTGTAAGACTTCTCGTTGTGCATACAGACGCGAGAGTACCAAGGTCCAGGGAGGTGCACAATAAAGGAAATGTGGAGTTCCATCAGCGGGGAATGAGACCTGAAACAATTCAAATTTCATACAAGGTTGCTATTTATGTGCACAGAGGGGGAGGAGAGAGGAAGCAAGGGAGAGAGAATGTGCAGAAAGAAACACAAATAAGACAGACCCAATTTTCTCTCTATTTTGCCAGTCATGGACCCATGCTCCAGTGTCCCTGACAGGTGAGAACACGTGCAGTACATTTTCTCAGGGTCCTCTTCCTTCTTTGGGTATGTTTGCAGGTGGGTATGTATCACACCAAATCATAATCTAAATGTATGACATGGTAATATTTTTCAGTGAGTATTTCTTTAAATAAGTTTTTCAAACTCTTCATTGGCAAAAGATATTCTTAACTGAATACATAATTAGAGATTGGAACCGTGAGACTTTTACTAAGTTGTACAACATTCTAGGCGAGTGTTGGAAAAACATTTGCTTTTAACGTTAAGAGGCACCTTTGTAGTTTGGGAAAATTAGAAATCACTGGTGATATCTCGCGATTATCCCAGCCTCTGCCTTAGAGAACTCCCTCTCCCGCTGTGAGTAACTAGCTCAAGTTTTGCCATGTTCAGAGTTTTTCATTCACTTATCTCCATCTGTTTGTCCTCAAATTTGATCCCATTTTCTCCAACAAGCTTTTCTATTCTAATTTTTTAGTTGTTTTTATTGAGCTATATATTTTTCTCAGCTCCCCTCCTTTCCTCCCCCTTCCTCTTCTACCCTCTCCCAAGGTTCCCATGCTCCCAATTTACTCAGGAGGTCTTGTCTTTTTCTACTTCCCATGTATGTCTCTCTTCTGTTGTCTAGATTCTCTGGGATTGTGAATTATAGGCTGTTTTTTCTTTGCTTTATGTCTAAAAGTCACTTATGAGTGAGTATATATGATATTTATCTTTGTGGGTCTGGGTTGCCTCACTCAGTATGATGTTTTCTAGCTCCATCCATTTGCCCGCAAATGTCAAGATACCATTATTTTTTCCTGCTGTGTGGTACTCCATTGTGTAAATGTACCACATTTTCCTCATCCATTCTTCAGTAGAGGGGCATTTAGGTTGTTTCCAGGTTCTGGTTATGACAAATAATGCTGCTGTGAACATAGTTGAGCACATGTCCTTGTCGTATGATTGAGCATTCTTTGGTATATACCCAAAAGTGGTATTGCTGGGTCTTGAGGTAGGTTGTTTTCTAATTTTATGAGAAATTGCCATACTGATATCCAAAGTGGCTGTACCAGTTTGCACTCCCACCAGCAATGAAGGAGTGTTTCCTTTACCCAACAACCTCTCCAGCATAAGTTGTCATCAGTGTTTATGATCTTGGCCATTCTTACAGGTGTAAAATGGAATCTCAGAGTTGTTTTGATATGCATTTTTCTGATGGCTAAGGATGTTGACCATTTCCTTAAATGTCTTTGAACCATTTTAGATTTATCTATTGAAAGTTCTGTATTTAGGTAAGCCTTCCTATTCTAAGAATATTCTCCATGCTTTATTCCTACTAATAAGCCTTATTATTTTTGTATGATAGATGCCTGTCAAGGTGCAATAAAAAACAGCAAATACCTTACATAAAAAAATTCAAGACGTATCTAAAGCTTGGAACAAAAAATTAGGAGTATAAGAACCAGGGACAATGAATGACTATGCAAAAACAGGGAATTCTGGACAGAACTAGAAAGATGCACCTACACAAGTATTCACACAGGCATGGTTGTAACAGCACACAAAAGCCAAACCCCAGCCAGACCAAATCCCAGCATGAAGGGGAGAGCTAGGCACCAGCTCCACTTTTCATCACGGAGCTATTGACAAGTGTTAGCTACTAGGGAAGGAAGAGGCAGTTTTTTTCGAAGGGTGTGGCCTCTGCTAAGATGACCATCCTACAGTAGAAAACCACACATGCAAGAACATTTAGGCAGCACAAATTGGCCTTATAGGATTATAAAGGGGGGGCACAAAATAAGATAACTGAGTAAGAAGAGAGGTAGATCTGGGAAGAGTAGGGAGGGCGACAGGGATAAATATAATCAAAACGTGTTGTACAAAACTCATAAAGAACTAAACAAAACCTTTAAAAAATCAGGGAGGAAGATGCTAAAGCTGCTAGCCAAACACATCCTATCTGAGCATGGAATATCAGATAAAACAAAACAGGTCACTTAAAGGTCTCCTCTGGAAGTTATAGAATGAGGAGATGAGGCCAGTGAAGGAAACAGAATTCAAGAGACACTAAAGTGAATACCACATATGTTCAAGTTGTAGGAACTCAAATCTAAAGGCTCCCATATAAAATATTTCCAATTAAATTCCAATTCAGGTAATTCAAAAGTAAACCATGATTTTGTTTGCTTCTCTCTCTCTCTCTCTCTCTCTCTCTCTCTCTCACTCACTCTCTATCTATCTATCTCTCTCTCTGCAGGATTAAATCAAACAACAGACATTGAAGGAAAAAAAATAAGTCAGAATTTAGTTACCATTGCACATCTGAGACTATATCAAAAGGCAATAGGTATATTGTTGACTTATAGTGACAATTGCTTTACATTCAATTTTATCAATCACTAGCCTTGTACAAGAGTAATAAAATGACTATTTTCTGCAAGAGTCCAGTGGAGATATGTAGAGATTGGCAAGCAATATCTCCCACATGACAAACTGAGTTTTAAAAATATGTGAATACAAGTTTCATTTCTTCTTCATCAGAAAGATCTTGAAAATTTTACAAAACTTGTCTCAGACTGCACCCCATGTGTCTATATGCATTCGTGTGTGTGTGTGTGTGTGTATACATGTTGTAGGTATATTAGTCAGCACTAATTTGGTACTTATTAATACTAAATTTGTGAAAGACCTGGTCCTTCTGAGTACTTAATAAGTTTTTAAATAATTAATTCAGTTCATATCCATGTATAAGAATCTACTTAGGAAAACAAAATATACTATTTTCAACACAGATTATGAGTGTTTTTCTTCCAACTGGATATCTGGAATTTTGGAGAACCCCAGAGATAGTCCATTGTTTAGTAGGTGTGTTGACTTACTGACATTCCACTTAATGACTTACTGACATTCCACTGTTCAATGAGTGTGTTTGATGTTTGACTGCTGATGCTCCATTATTCAGTAGAAGTGTTTGATGACTTGACTGCTGACAAACTTCTAAACTTGGGAAGAACACTCCTCCCCACTTATCAGATCTTTCTGTTCCTTTTCCCAACAGTTCATGATGTGATGTTTTCTAATGAGAACTGCTTTGTAAGAAATGAATTGCCTTAGTGCTAAAACATTTTCTGAAAGAGAACAGCCAAGAAAAGATAACCTTGCAATGCCGTGAACATGAAACTCTTAAACAAACAACATCTTGTACAGGTGGGATGCTTCAGCCGTAATCAAAATCACCTCTGACATTTCCAAAGGTCACAGTCAGTGTGTTCATAATAGCAATTCTCCCAATGTACTGGAAATAAGACTTGTGAAAGCCATGTTTAAGCTACAGGGCACAGAGTCATCTTACCTCAGGACTCCTCAGGGAAAAATATTTTTTTAAATATCAGAGATATTTAGATATATACTTGGAAAGTTCATTATTAGTGCTTTGAGAATATTCCCAAAGTTCAGCTCTGAATATGTTTAGGACTATTTAATAAGAGCTTGGAGCTATTGATTATTCTTTGATCCTAGTTATTGATCCTAGCATGTCTGTTACTCTGTTCTGACTACATCCTCCCAGATATGGCATCTCACTGTGCCCTTAACCACATAGCACAGACTGACATCCTAGACTGACAAAGAATCTTGGCCTTTGTCCATATTGTTGGCCTGAAAATTGCCAAGTGATCCAACTCAGAGCAATCAGAATCAGAACCATACACATGGGCATCACTTCTTTCACAGTAGTATATCGTGAAGCTGGAATGGTGCTCGGGTGAAGATCCTCTGACTTCTTCATCAGCTCACTCACAATGTGGAGAAAACCTCTTATAGGAAAGAAACACGACAAGAAAAAACACACGATGGGGAGAGAGAAACTGGAGAAGCAGAACAAGAAAAATTACCATTCTGAATCCATAGTCTTGCCAAATACTATCTTACTCACTTGGAAATAATTACACACATACTTCAATAAAGTCCCACTAAAACTAGCTTTAATTATAGTTTTCAATAGAACAATATGTTTTATTGCATTTATCCTGTGTGTGTGTGTGTGTGAGAGAGAGAGAGAGAGAGAGAGAGAGAGAGAGAGAGAGAGAGAGAGAGAGAAGGAGAGAGATTTAAAGGTCTTTTCATACAGGTCTTTCACTTGTTTTGTTAGAGTTACTCCAAGATATGTTATTTATGGCTATCACACAAGACTGTTTTAAAGACTTAATCACTAGTGACATATGATGCTTTTGGTGGCATACATAGATCTATATAGTTCTAAACTATGTGGCTTAACTATAAAGTTGTAATATAATACTGCAATAATCACTTATTTTTCTCACCACCAGGATCTAGCCAAGAATCTCTTGCCTTTATAGACAAATTATTGTATAACAGATATAAAACAGTATAGCAGAGGAACATGGATGATTTCGCTTTCATGGTTTTCCACAGTGTCTTAGCTACTTCCCTATTGCTGCGACAAAATACCATTATCCAGGCAACTTGTAAAAGAAAGCATTTAATTTGGCTTACAGTTTTAGAGGGTTAGAGCCCATGGTGATAGACAGGCATGCTGGGAATGGAACAAAGTCTTTTGAAACCTCAAAAGTCTCCGCCAAAGAGAGCCACACATCCTAATCCTTCCCAATCATTTCCACCAACTGTTTAGGTCCAAGTACACAAATATGAGCCTATAGAAGTCATTCTTGTTCAAACCACCATACTCAGTGCGTCAATTTATAGTAATGATGTTTTATTTGGGGCTATTATTGTTTTGTTGCTGTTATATTTTTTTGTTGTTGTTATTGCTTGGGTCAGGGTCTCATGTCAGCTTCAAACTTTTAAGTAAGACCTTAAAGTTCTGACCTTCCTGTCTCTATTTCTCCAGTAATGGGGATGTACTAACAGGGATGTACTCTCATTTCTATTTTATGTGTCTCTGGGAAGCAGACTCAGGACCTCATTCGTGCTAGACAAGCACATTGCCAATTGAGCAACATCCTTAATGTTTTTAAACACCTTAATTTTTGACTTTTAAAATAAACTATCAGTTATCTCCGCTGTAGATATGACAATCTAGAATGTTGTACAAAAGTATTTTAAATTAGGAAAACACTGTAGAGTAGTAAATTCCAACTACCTCCTCTCTCAAAAAAGAAGTATATTCACACAGAAACTTCAGAATCTGGCTTTTTTTTTCAGAATAAAGATCTTTGCAGAAAAAAGATATGAGATAAATTCATTCTATGTTAGGACAGTTCTAGCTCCAAAGATGAATGCCCTTAAGACAGGAACACACGAAAAAATAAGGTCACCTGAAGCCATAGACAGATACCGAGTGATGCCGCTCTAAATCAAGGTTCGCTGATCACCACCAGCACCTGAGAAGCAGGAGGGCTAAGAAGAGGAAAGAGAAGTCCTGCCTGGAGGCTTCAGAAGGAGCTTAACCTCGCTTCCATCTTGGCACAGATTTGCAGCCTCTTAAGCAGAGGCTCTCAACCTGTGGGTCACAATCCTTTAGGGAATTGAATGACCTTTTCACACAGGTAGCTTAACATCAGAAACACAGATGTTTACATTACGATTCAAAAAAATTAAAGTCATAAGTAGCCACAAAAATAATGCTATGGCAGGGGTCACCACAACATGAGGGACTGTCTTAAAGGGTCGCAGCACTAGGAAGGTTGAGATCTATTGCTCTAGAGCAATAGGAGAATCCATTCCTGTCACTTTACGCCATCAAGTATACAGTGATTTGCTTTGACAACCTTGGAAAAGTGCTACATATAAAAATAGGCACTTCTTGTAACTAATCCACGTGTGCTTTTGTTGGTTTCCTTTTGACTTTAAAGGTTAGGTTTTAATACTATTCTCATAAAACCTAACATCACACAAATTTCTGGGTGTAGAAGCTTCTAAGAGTTTTGACTTATTTTTCCCTCAAAGATTATTGTTTACTAAGTCTTTTCCCTGTGAGAGAATGATTTTATACTGCTAGGCTATATTTTTTAAATGTTAATTCTTTCCCCAGCTTTATTTTGAACAAAATGTTCTCTAAATGTCAATGTACACTTTCTCTCAGAAAATGCTTATTGCATCTTATAGTTAATAATTCATACACAATTTCTTTTCTGCTTTATATCTGGTTTGTCTGTGAGTTTGTGGATTTTCCATTTCTCTCCCCATGGCTTCTTTACTGATATCAAAGAAGACTAGAGATGGTGTTGTAAGAACATTACAGTGCTGCCAATGTATTTCTATCTTTTTTGTATTTAAGATATCTGGTTTTGAAATAAATTAATAACCTGAATACCATGAATTTGGTCGTTATATTTCATCCAGTGCTTACAAACGTGTTTTTACATAATAGTTACCTAATAAATGTTTATTAGGGTGGATAACCAAAAGACTTTCCACTATTACTAGAGAGGGAGATGCAGCTTCAAGTTCAGTAGTTGGGTAGTTCCTTCCCACACTACCCTGTCTGCTACGGACTGTACCGACAGTAATATCTTGGACAGAGATAGACATTTAATATTCTTTCTTCAGACCTTCTAAAAATCAGCAAGGTAAACCGTGATGGGAAGTAGAATTACTCAGCACTTATTTTCTTCCAAATGTATAATATTCCCATGACAATGGCTGATGATAGAGTTCCCTGACCTAGAGTCTATACCAGGATTTTAGTGATACAGTCTAAAAGAAATTTTATATACTAATTTTTGCATACTCTGAAGGTAGAACTGCCAGAACTCCATCAGATCTGAATCTGATTTTTGACCTACAAACAGGCTCAGAACTTCCAATTATTAAACTTTGAAATACATATGTATAATGTATATATTGAAGACATTTTTAATTGCTGTAATAAAAGCATGCATTACAACACTTGATGGAATACTCAGCACTCTAATGATACCCTAAATTTTCCTTGTTAATAGATGATATCCTGTTGTGAAGCTGACATCAAGATCAGAATTGCCTGTTTCAGCTGTTTCCAATTTCATAATGATAAACCTAGGCTTCATGTAAATACAGATAGAAGTCTGATTCGGCCATTATAGCTAAAGTTACTTACAGCCTATAGAAGGTGGGCTCCTAGATTCAGGAGTTACATCTATCTTCAGACAAGATGAGACCATTTCTGACACCTCATTCACATATCAACACAACTAGCCCACAACATGACAAGTTTGGAAGTGTTTATTCCTTTCTGTATTTTATGGAACAATTTGAGGGATATTGGGGTTCTCTCTTGCAAGTCTAATAGAATTGTGGTGTATCCATTTGGACCTGAGCATTTTGATTTATTTTCCTAGATTTGTTTCGTTGGAGGATTTTTAATTATTACTTGTTCCTTGTTGATTACTAAGGGCCTATTATTTACTTCATCTTGATTTAATTGTACACATGGTAAATCTTGTGTATCTATAGATTCATCCATTTCCTTTAGATTTTTTGAGTTTAGTGGAGTTTAGATATTTAAAGAATGTCTTTATGATTTATGTCAGAGTCTTCATATCTATTGTAATGTTTTCCTTTTCATCTTTGTTTGTATTATTTTTCATCCTCTCTCTTTCTTTTAGTTAATTTGAGTCAGAACATGAAGAAATTGGGCAGGTACTCACCTGAAAGTTTCATCTATAGCAACTAGCTTTCGTTGTACTGAAGGTGCTAATGCATGATACCAAAGAAAGAAAAGGTAATCACCAATCTCACCTAGCTGCGAACCCTGGAAACTACAGCAATAATTGGTCTAATAAGATATACCTACCGGTAAAATCATGGCGTGGGTGTTATGAAAGCCACTAGCCACTCTCTGGATCTAAGGTCAGTCCATGAGAAAGAACCCTTATCTGGCACTTTTGAAGAGACCAACGACCTGTAGCTAGATAGGTAATGGGCTCCAAGAGAGAACCCAATACTATGACTCCATGGTCATGGTAAACAGAGTGGTGGAAGTCAGTGAAAACCTTAGTATGAAAGTAAACATTGAGAAGACTGAAATACAACACACGGGAAGGGCACACAAGGATTTTAACATTGTAATAAAGAATCTGAACCTCAAGCAAACAGTTAGCTTTGTCTACCTGGGAGGAAACCTCAGTTGAAAGGAGGGAACTATTTCAGACATCAAGAAGGGAATAGGGATAGCGAGGGCTGCATTCCAGGAACTAGGAGAGGTTTGGTCAGGAAGAGACTTAACGACAACAACAAAATTACAAGTATATAAGACACCTGTCTTGAGCTGCCTTCTTTACAACTCTGAAACCTGGACAATGAAACGCTCCTCAGAACAGCGGCTAAATGTGTTTGAAATGGCATGCCTCAGGAAGAGTCTAGGCATCACACGAAGAGGCTGTGCAACGAAAGCATTAAGAAACATCTCCACCTACAGAAGGAAGTCACCTGCAGGATACGGCAACAGTGCTTGACATACTTCAGCCATGTTATGAGAATGAATGACGGCAGATACCTGAAGACAGCACTGCTTGGAGGAGTGCATGGGATAACGCAGGGAGGAAGGCCCAATAAACACTGGGTAGACAGCATAAAGGAAGACTGTGGGACCTCGGGTATGGCAGTAACACAAGCATCTAGGTGCCCACGATAGGAACAGCTGGAGAACCGCCATAAACGGGCTGCCCGTGCCTGCTTAAGCGTTGCCGGGGCATAAATGATGAAATGATGGTGACTGGGTGAATAACTAGAAAATATTTCCTCCCATTCTGTAGGCTTCCTCCTCACTATGGTAACTGCTGCCTTTGTAGTGTATAAGCCTTAAATCTGATGTGATGCCATTTGTCAATCCTTGCTGTTATTTCTGGAGCTATTAAAGTCCTACTCGGAGGTTAGGACGATAACTGAATATCGCCTATATCTGAATATAGTTGAAATGCTTTCCTGCATATTCTTTTAACAGTTTCAAAGTCTCAGATCTTATATCAAAGAACTTAGCACATTTTAATGAATTTTGTACAGAGTAAGACGCATCTAAATTTAGTATTCTCCATGCAGATTAGTACCTATAATCTTTTTTAAACCAAAATTATATGTTAAGAAGTATAACCTTAGCATCATAAAGGTTTTTTCTCATCTGTGAGATTCTTTTGACTTCACGTAGATATATGAACTCTTATGATTTAGTGGGGATTAGATCCAGAACTCCACAAACATCTCACAGTTTATGAGGCAAGAACAGTTTTCTTAGGAAAAAAAATGCAGCAAGAAATTGAAAGCATATTCAAGCTATACATTCAAAGTCTCTTGAATCTCCTATACTCCTACATAAAATATTACAAATGCGCTGGGTGACTTCCTGCTTCAGCTACACTGCCTACAAAGAAGAATAATCTCCCACACAGGATGAGCAATACCAACAACCACGTTTGTTCAGTACTTGCCAGTCTGTGAACTGACTCCTGGCATCATCAAATGAGGTTTGTGTTTTGATGGCAAAACAATTTTTTTGAAGGAAAAGAAATTAAAGAGATCTTTCTCAAAATCCTAAAACAAAAGAATTTGCCTGCACCTGTGGCTTTTCATTTAAATGCTAATTTGTCCACTGTGATTTTCATACTCGGGTTCCTCCCTTAACCACTTCATACAAGACGGTATTTGTTTTGTGTGAGACCCTTTAAGATACATGCCATGAGCTCTTACCCCTACTGTGGTAAGCACACAGTGAACATTAAATATTTTTTTTGAAATGAGTGCATTATTGAATGGAGAGTGAGATTTCTTTTTTGGAAACACAGACACAATGGATTCAAGAATGCACCCAGCAAATAGTAAACACCTGATCCACATAGCACAAAGTCACCGTAATAGAAGGTATTAATCCTGTTCAGGCTTTCTAATTTCTTCCTAATTCAGTGAACCCTAAGATCAGAGACCAGCATCACTTACTTGTACCAAGAAACCATATAAACAGATTTGTTTTCATCAAATATCTGAGCAGTCAAAAGTATCATTCTAACCAATTTGGCTTTGGTGGCACACACCTGTAATCCAACATTCTGAAGATTGAGACAGCAGTGGCATTAATTTAAGGCCATCCTGGGCTACATAGCAAGATCATGCCTATGATAATGATGTTGCTTTCTTGTATCAAAATGGGGCCTTTAACTATGTCTCTTGAATTTGAGTTCTGTCTCCAGCACTCAGAACCACAGCCTTCTCCACACTGTCTTTCTCTCTGCTAACTACGCCGATGCAAAGGCTGGTTTTGAATTTAAAAGTTTCATTGTGAGAAGACCCGAAATTTCTAAATGACATTGTAGAAACTCCAGCCTGACCTCTGTCTCAGCTTTACAATGAAAGCAGACTAAGTAACGATGTTGACATGAAAAGTAATAGTGAGTAGGCTTGATGGACAGAAAACTAAGTAAGCATAATGCTCTTGGAGTATGTGTAGTTTGAAAGGAAATGGCCCCCAAAGGGAGTGACACTATTAGTGGGTGTGACCTTATGGAGTAGGTGTGCCCTTAAGTGTGTCACTGTGAGGGTGGGATTTGAGGTCTACTATGCTCAAGCTATACCCAGTGTCACAGACCACTTCCTGTAGCCTGAGTGTCAGGATGTAGGGCTCTGAGCCTCTTCTATCTAGCACTATGTCTGCCTGCATACAACTATGTCACACCATGATAATACCGAACTACACCTCTGAACATGTAAGCTACCCATTAAATGTTTTCCTTTATAAGAGTTGTCATGGTCATTATTTCTCTTCACAACAATATTACCCTAACTAAGACAGAGTAGAAACAAAAACACGGAAGGAGTAAAATAAAATGATACTTCAAGTTTATATTTTGGAGACATTATTGACAGTAATATTGGAAACAGGAAAAGGGAGAGATACATAACCAGATGGAGCTGTGGAGCTGATTATGGTCTTGCCCAGAGTTCATCTCACATGCTAAAATGTCCTCCTTTATCATGTTTACTATTTATTTTATCTCCCTCTTCACTCAAAAAGAGTCATGCGAAGACACAGATTCTATTTCCCTTCTTTAGTATATCCCAAGTGCTCTAAGCACTGTGCAGGTACAAACTGGGCTCCTGAAAATAGGATTAATCTAACAATAACTTTTGTTCAAACAATATTAGCTGAATGAATCTTAGCCTGACAGATCTTCCAGAAATTAGAGCATGAAACAGAGCTCTTCTCTAGAGCTTTTTTTTTGAGTCATTAAATTTCAGTACTGTAGGAATGTGGAAAAGAGAGAGCCAAGGCCTTAAATAATAAAAAAAACAATACAAGGTTCGAATTACTGGACTGCAAAGAAAATGAAGGTTATGTTCTCAGTCACACAGTCTTCAGAGTGCCACCACACCTTAAAACAGTTCAGTAAGAAGCAATGGTGGTCTGATGAATTTTGTGTGGCAATTTGACTATCCCCAAAGAGTTTAATATTTTGGGGTGTGCCTGTGGGGTGTGTTTCTGGGAACGAACAACATTTGAATCATTGGATACCTAAAGAAGTTTTGCTCTCACTAACTTGAATGGAGTGGGCATTGCCCTATTCACTAAGAACCTAAGCAGAACTAAAAAGACAGCACATTGGTAATCATGGCAGGCTTGAGGACCTATAACCCCTGTCTCCACTCCCATTCCCAAAATATAGGCTAAAGTGGATAAGGCCAAGGTGAAGGATGAGCCTCTCTGTGTTTCTGCAAGGCCGTCTGCTAAACCTGTTCCTCCAAAGTCAGAGCCTTGGTCCCCAACAAGAGGGACAGGAAGATCCCAAAAGGAAAAAGGGGGAAATCAGATGTTGGCAAATATGAGAATAATTTTGAAGAATATGTTGATGCCAAAATAGACCAGGCACAAAAAGCTGAAGGTGTTGGAGAGGCCAAGAGAAGTGCGTTAGTTTTTTTGTGTTTTTCTATATGGGGAAATATTATTTTCTTCCATTTTTATAAAGATGGAGAATTTGTTCTCATTTTCTTAAGCTATGTTTTTA
This sequence comes from Myodes glareolus, assembly GCF_982192425.1. NCBI lineage: Eukaryota > Metazoa > Chordata > Mammalia > Rodentia > Cricetidae > Myodes > Myodes glareolus. The sequence goes on along the minus strand of NC_142042.1, from coordinate 23,554,491 downwards.
GTACACAGAAAACTTCATTGTTTTCCAAGAGAAGGAACATATGTCACTAACAAAATGTGTCCCAAGCTGGACTGATGAGGGGAAAACACCTTCCCTCCTAGATCTGAAGACTCCCAGTAGGACTTCCTGATATTGACACATGTGGCAACCTTGACACAAAATGCACTGCAGTATGGGAACACTTGAGATCCATCTTCATATCTACCCCTGCCACCACCATCAACATATACATAATTCCCTTTAAGCTAGAGACCTGTTGGGACTTGACTCCTTAAAACTGGCTTGGCCAAAGCCTGCCAGTAGTCTCTACTTCTTAAGGCTTATTCCAACTCCTTGTAGCACCATGTGCTAGAATCTGAGTCCTAATACATGAACTTGGGGAAGAAGACAAGTATTATTCCAGAGCACAGAAATCACCACAGAAAGAGACCGGAATGCCAGTCTCTCGTGACTCCTGTAAAGCACAAGGTCCCTTCAATTCTCTCTTTTCTAATGTTCAGCTACTTCAAGAGCTATGGACCATCCCATCTTGCAGTACAATGCTCACATCATCACAGAGATATTTTTTGTCTATAGTTCATCTCTAAGACAAACTGTAGAAAGCCTCTAGATGCTGCAAAACTCTCCCACCTGACAGTTACCACACAATGAGATTAGTCTGTGAACAGTTTGTATAAAACACTAAAAGGTGGGCTCTTTGAGATCAAGGACTGGGATGTTTGTGCCAGACAAGTGTTTGTTTCTGGTGCTTGGCATACAACCAACAGCCCATAGTGTTTGATGACCTGAATAACAAAAAGAAGATTCTTAAGTGTCTTCTATAGAAAACATACCATGGAATGCATTATCCCAGGACAATATGTCCTTAAATTTTTAATCACTTGAAGAATGTGTAAATAATGTACCCACAATAGAAGAAAATTTGACAGAAGTGATGATTTTGTAAGTAGGTCCTGAATATTTGGAGATCAACATGAAATCCACAGCTATACCATGACAAATGAACCTATGTTGTTTGTAGAGCAACATGAACTGCTACCCAGTATCTGAATCCAACCCAATGACTTCTAAATAAAGTTTTATTGGAATAAAGTCCAATAGTCCCTATGGGTGCATTTTGTGCTGCGCTGACAGAGCTGAGTACTTACTTAGAGACCATATAGCCTAAAAACCTATCAAATATTTCCTTGCATTTTTTTCATTTCATTCCAATAAAAGATCCTGCCTGAAACATTAGTCTCACTCCATTTCTGTGTTTAATATGGTCATATAATTAAACTTTTCCATCTTATTTTCACTGAGGAATTGTTTGAGCTATTGAGAAGGGAGCTACTAAGAGCAATGTAAGTATAAACAGAATTGGTAAAGAGAATCTTGAGAAAGTAACAAATTCTAAAATAAAAAATATATTCAGACTCAAGAATTCTGATGAGTAAATAATTCTTCTGTCAAAATGAAATTGAATTAAGGGCTAATAGATAGCCTTAAAGTTCTGGACACACTGTTAGGGTTTTAGAAAAATTTATTTCATCAGTGAAGTTCTTTTTAAGTCCTGTAATGAACAATAACAAACAGAAATTAATAGTAACATTTTTACCCAGGTATTACTCTTAGAAAAAAGATCATATTTTATCTTTTCAATGTTTATTTTAATTATTTTCTTTGGCTCAGTTTTTTGAGCTATTCTTTCATCTTTGATTCTGGGGATGTGTCTATAAGACAGACTCTACGAATGAGAAAGTTGTGAAGAAATAGTTGAATGTGGTCTACAGAACAGCATATGATGCAATCATTCTATTTTCTCCTATAAAAATACAGAAATTGATACATATATAATAATATCTGAGAGCTGAAGACTCAGTGAGAGTCTACAGGAGAGGGACTGGAGAGACGGCCCCACAGTTAAAAGTGTTTGCTGGGCAATCATGGGTACCAGAATTTGAATACTAACTCCTAGGTAACACGCCAGGCAACCCACAAATGCTATAGCTCTAACTACAGAGATCTAATGCCCTCTTCTAGTCTTTCTATGTGCACACAGATGAACACACAGAGAAAGAGACTGGGAAGGTAGAACCAAGAATTTAAGACAAACCTTACTAAGTAACAAATTTGTGGCCAACCTCAGCTACATGAGTTCCTATCTCAGAAACACAATAAAATATTATTAATATGTAGTCCCATATCTAAATGTAGGACAGAATTTACAGAAAACAGATAGCTGCATGTAATCAAGGAGTAGCGACTCAGTACAATTTAAAATTTATGAAAACAGTAATGACAATTGGAAAGAATGTACTAATTTTATTGAATAACTACCATTAGTTGGTAGTTATGGATGATGATTGTGGGTGTTTCATGGAAACTGAGATAGTGGCCAATGAAATGAGTTAAAATTCTTGTACAGTCACTATTCATGACTCCCTCCAGCTGGCAAAGCCACCACGCAGTATGATAGTCTTTCATACCCTCTGTCCATACGAAAAGCGTCTAGTGTCATAGTCATCTTTTTCTGATCTATATCTGTATGAAATATGACAAAGGGAAGACTCATAGGACATTCTCTATACATGGGCCATTATGTAAGATATTGCTGCAGACTGAACACCTGAAAATTCCAGTCTGTACTAGACAGGCACCTCAAATTTAAATTTCCACACTGAGCTGGTTTTCCATTATCCCTCACCAGACCCCAACAATTTCATTCTTCACATTATTCAGGCTTCAGTCATCCTTGACTCCATTCCCTGTATGAGAGCCTGCCTCAATGTGGAAGCTTTCGTTGCGAAATATATGCACGAACTTCTCACCTTTTAACACCTTCGCTGTCCCCAAACTCCAGCAGATGTCACCACCGTTTGACTCAGATGATTGTGCTGGCCTTTCACCAGCTTCATGGAGTCTATGTTCTCATGCACTCTGGTTTCTCTATCCAGAAAGAATACTTTTGTCTGAGTTCCTTTCATGTCTGTCAATCTCACTTAAAGCAAAAGTCAGATCTACCCTGAATTACCTTCTCTTCAATCTTTTTATCCTTATATCTTACCCTTGCCCTGTTTACTCCATTTTATCAACACTAGCCTGGACTCTGTGGCCTCATTTTTTATCAATGCCACACAGATGCTTGCCACATCAGGTAGCCTCACAGCTCATTCCATTATTTCAAGTCTTTTCTCGAATTCAGTTCCATTTTCATTTGCATCTATGGTCTTCTATATTATGTGTTGTTCAGTCTATAATCACAGCTATATCAGAAACAGTACTCAGAACACAGTTTCTAAATGAATGAATGCTACTTGTTGGGAGGAAAGAGAAGACAGCTTTTTGTCAATAGTTCGGAAACATAATTTCCAAAAAGAAAATTGCAAACTAGTTCAAGCTGCGTCAAGATACCTGGGGAACTTAGTAAGTCTCCCGTGGAGAAGGTTTAGAAAGGGCTAAGGAAGTAATTGGTGAGATTAAATATATCTTACCCCCCCCAAAAAAAATCACAATTCTTTATCATCACAGTTTTCATGGAAGTGGTTACGTCATGACAGTCTGCCTACTCACACACTAGAGGAGAGCCAGAGATGAAAACCCTGAACTCTCTGGTAATTGAACCTTTCTGGGTCATTTGATTCCTACAAAGCAGAAGGCCACGCATGCAGAGATGAGAGGGAATGGGAACTAAAAACTATCTAGAGCAAAACATAAAATGATGAACTCAATTTTTAATACTCAAGCTAAAAGAAATCTATCTTTCCAGATGACTGTATATATGAGTTTGTAAGTTGTTTGAGGCATTGATGAGGTACGGAGCAGGAAGTAAGCAATGCCATGTTTCTCCTTTCCAAGATGCACACTTGTTCAGAAAAAAAATCACCTGGTCTTAAGACACTAGAAGCATAGCCTTACATCATCTTTCTTTCCCTTGTACATTAAATGATAGACTATCATAGCACTAACAGTGTTTGGAATAAATGAAGTATGTTTATAGCAAATATGGAAGGATCAGTCAAGCCAGTGTGTGCACAAGCAAGGGAACATTGCAGCAATTAGGGGCTACATCAGATCTTTACTAAGTCCCCGACTAGAGTCTTCTAAACTAAAGTAGAAGCCCTTTGCTCAGGTTAAATTTTTTCAAATTCATGCAATGAAGAAGCCGCCTCCTTCATCCTAGAATGGAAGTCAAATTCCTCAAAGACTCTGTGTCTCTAGAACCTGAGACCACAATCAAAATCCTGGTACTGGGCCTTTTGACACACTCCAGTTCTGTTAACAATGAGCACCTAGGCCTTCATATTGAGTCCATCTCATTTCCTTCTTATCATTTAAATTAATTCCTTAGAGAGATGATTTAAGCGTTTTTTACCAAAGTCTTTCAAAGATTACAGAACTACATCAAGGGTACTTAGGGGACACCATGGGGATAGCTTAGTGTGGCTCACTCATCTCATGCCCTTGAGAATTTTTAGCTTGAATAATATTCACATGCAAAATATATAAGAGATGGAGAGAGCATGCTGGGAAACAAAAGTATCTTTCAAACCTAGAATCTTTCATACTTATCTTCTGTAATTCAGACATTCTAAGCCATACACTTTAGCTTTCATTTTTGTATTGATTAGTGAGGTGCCACCTATTAAAAGCAATAACCTGTTAAAGCAAGTTTTGCTTTTAATAAGATGCTGAGTAATATTATACACAAACTAGTGTCTACTTTCAGAAAATATCAATTTTATGCTTTGAAAAAACTCATTTTATTATTGTATTTAACAATATTTTCAGGACTTCATCGAATGAATCCCTTGCAGGGTAATTAACTGCAAAGGAAACAGCCCTACCAGCTCATGTTTCTGGGCAAGCTGCAGTATGATCCACAGGAAACTGCCCTCTCCCTGTCTAATATAAATCTACTATATTTTGGCAGAGTGCTTTGGCAGTGCAGCAATTATGAGATAATTCAAGAAGCTGGATATAGCACTTAAGTTCTGGATACCAGGAGTGGGCACAGCTGTCTCCACTGCTATGAAGTGTTCCCACAGCAAAAACAGGATCCTACCGAATTTCCAGAGGGTGCATGTACTGTGTTGATTTGCTCTTGGGAACAAAGATGACAGCTTTATCTCAATAAATATTCTTAATGGCAATGAAGCATATCATTGCAAATGAACCTTAGGATTGTAATTACTTTACATTGTCTGGTGTTGTTCAACAGGCACCCAGTTAAGAAGCATTTTAACCTCATATTATGTGACAAAATCATACCAGCACAAATCAATGAGGAAAATGTTCATGAGTAAACAAAATTCTCCAAAGTAAACAGTGTTTTACTTGGCTGATCTTAGCATCATATCAATTCACTCTGTTTAAAAATGAATGATAACATATACATGGATCTATTATACATGAGAAGTAGAAAAAGACAAGATCTTGTTGACAGAGATTTTTGTCCTGCCTGGTCCCACAGCCATTCAATCCCAAAGAAACATGCAGAGATCGACATTAATTATAAACTGGTTGGCCTATTATCTCAGGCTTCTTATTAACTCTTATAACTTTAATTAACCCATAATTCTTGTCTGTGTCAGTCACATGACTTGGTACCTTTATTAGTGAGGCATTCTCATCTTGCTTCCTCTGCATCTGGGTGAAGACTACAGACTAACCTTTCCTCTTTCCAGAATTCTCCTGTTCTTGTTGCCCTGCCTATACTTCCTGCCTGGCTACTAGCCAATCAGCATTTTACTAAAGCAATACAACTGACAAATCTTTATAGGGTACAAAACCATTGTCCCACAGCATCTCCTGAGTAAATTGGGAGCATGGGAACCATGGAAGATGGTTGAAGGGGCAGGGAGAGGAAGGGAAGGGAGCAGAGAAAATGTATAATTCAGTAAAATCAATAATAAAAAAGGACACACACCAAAAAAAGAAAGGAAAAAAGAAAGGACAATACATAGTGGGGAAGTGACAAGATGAAAGAAGTGTGGACTTTCAGAGGGACACCAACTAATAAAGGCTATTTTTGTAACAACAAAAAAAGAATGCTAACATTTTTCTAAGATAGCTTTAAAAATATTTAACAATAAAAATGAAAATCTCGGTTTTAGCCCCTTTTCACAACTCCCTGTGAAAGGATCAATACCTTGACGCTTTTCTTTTTAGTCAAACATTGTGCCCTTTCATTTGATAAACTATTTCTTTTCCCCATTCCATTCCTTCTAAAATTGTAATAGGAAAGCAATTTCTTACTAGTCAATCAAGAAAATTAGGTTTGAATCAAAAAAAGTCCTAAGTTCCCACTAAGAAGTTTGGGCTTTCTATTTGCAATCTTTCGAGACAGATTCCACTACAAGAGTTGCTAATGCTGTTCCCAGAAACAATAGATTAAAGTGAAAATCCCTGTGTCAAGAGCCGGCTAGAACCTATGAGTTGTTAGCCAGAGAGCCCCCTAGTGGTTGTCACAATAACAGATATTGCCATTTCTCTTGATTATCAACCAGAACTACATACTAAAGCCCTATTGCTGAAGACACCAGCTTCTAAGACACAGAAATCAAGCTGCTCTGAGTCAGAAACTTCCTCCCTCATGGCTATTGTTCGCAGTTCAGGAACTATGCAGGCTGCTGGGTGGATCAGTTGCCATCAGCAGTGTTTCCAATCTGTGGACACTGCATGCTACAATTCTGATGTGCCTAGAAAAGTGTAGGCACAGATACAATAATAGTATGACTGCTGTTTGAGTAACCAGGGACTTTCTTACGGGATTTAAGTCCCACTTCACGGTAATAAACATTTACTTGGTACCATAAACAAAGCCTGTGATTGTAAGATCACAGGCCCTAAACAAGAACGTTCCATGGATGCCAAATTGCATCTTAAATATTTTCATTTATGCCCATACACTACTGCTATTCTTTAACTGGATCAGAGAAGTTTCTTTTTCAGAGAGTAACAGTTAATGCAGAGACTCACAACTGGTCAAAGGGCCGAGAACCAGTGATTATTGAATGTTCAACCCTAAATGAGACATCTTTATCATCACCCTGACAAGGTTGGAAAGATTGTAAGAGAAAGAGAATGGAGAGGGACACTAAGAAACACTGTCTTCTGGTTATAACATGACGATCCAAATGATGAACACACAGCAAATGTGCTCGAGAGAGAGAGAGAGAGAGGAAGTTGGATCCATTGATAGGAGGAGAGTCAGAAAGAGGAGGAGGTGGGTAGGAAGGGTAATGAGGTATGAATGGGGTCACAAGACACTCTGCACATATAGCGACAATCAAGAAAAAGATACCCGTGCACATGCAGTTAATTAGCCAGCAACTCTTACCGAGTTGTTTTCCATCAAAAGCTTCACTGTCTGACTCACAAGCTATGGAATTTTTCCTTGAAGCATAAAGTATTTAGCATGACACTTCTACTAAAAGAATCATAACCGACGTTATTGCCAGAACTTCCTATTTAGGAAAATAAGCCTGTCTTCTGCTTCCTGAATTCTCTCACAGAGCCTTCAGCGTTCTAATCCTATTAAGAAGTAATAGAGCAGAATGCCCCTAGCGGCACCCACATCAAGCCTTTTGTTTTCCTATATCCTCTCCCGCCCACTCCCATTTTCAAACTCCTAAGTAGACTAGACTACAGTCAAGTTAGAGTTTGCAGCTGACGTCATGCAACAAGGGCTCTGGCAGCCTAGGCACCATTCAGAAACATTATGAATAAGCAAACGCATTGCAAAGCGAATTTGGTGATTGTGTTCTTTAATATATAAATTCTACTTGGCTCATCATCACTTAATCGTCTTCTTTAGAAAATAAAGCTTACTGGGTATTTGTGTAAAGAATAACATTTCATAATAAGATTTTCAGAGCACTACAAATCTGTCCTTCAAACTGATTAAGCCTGACAAGTTAATTAGGTGCCTTAGTAATTGTATATCCTGTTCAACACTTACAGTTTTGTTTATCATCAGCTGGATTCCCACACACCAAGAAAACGTTTTTGTAGATACATAGTATGTCAGCCAGGAAGTCTACATGAGTAGATATTTTCACAAAACTTCAGTCCCCAGAGCTACGTGAGATTGTCTACAAATATGACCCTTCGAGCAATGGCATTGAAGCTTTCCAGCTAACACCTCACAGGTCTAATTAATGCCATCTTGTTGCTATAAGCATTTTCTCAAGAAGTTAGTTTCTAAAACCAAACGAATTTGAAAGGTGTTTCTGTGCATCTGTGTCTTTGAGCTCCTGAGCACCTAGCAGTTTTGAGTGCAGTCAACTGGGATGCCCCTCAACTGAAAATGGATAAAGAAAACGTGGCACATTTACACGTTAGAGTACTACTCAGCAGAAAAAAAAAAACATCTCGAATTTTCCATGCAAATGGATGAAACTAGAAAACACTACTCTGAGTGAGGTAACCCAGATCCAAAAAGATGAATATGGTATGTACTCACTCACAAGTGGATACTAACCATAAACAAATGATAGTGAGGCTATAGTTTATGATCCTTAAGAAGCTAAGTTACAAGGTGAACCCTAAGAAAAACACACATTGATCCATCAGGAAAGTCAAAATAGACAAGATCACCTGAAAAAATTGGAAATATAGTGGTGGGGGAAGAAGGGGAAGTGGAAGGGAAGAGGAGGGGAGAGAGGGGAAAGGAGAATAACTTGAGGAAATGGGATAGTCGAGATGGAGGAAGGACAGATATGAGACCAAGGAAAGAGATATCTTGATTGAGGGAGCCATTATGGGCTTAGTAAGAAACCTGGCTCTAGAGAAATTCCCAGGAATTCACAAGAATAACCCCAGCTAAGATCCTAAGCAGTAGAGGAAAGGGTGCCTGAACTGGCCTTTCCCTGTAGTCAGACTGATGAATATCTTCAATATCACCATAGAACCTTCATCCAGTAACTGATGGAAACAGAGGCAGAGACCCATATCAGAGCACTGGACTAAGCTCCCAAAGTTCAGCTGAAAAGTGGGAGGAAAGAGAATATGAGCAAAGAAATCAAACCCATGATTGGGTATACCCACTGAAAACAGTCTACCTGAGCTAATGGGAGTATACCAACACCAGCTGGACTGGGAAGGAACAAGCATAGGAACACACTAGTCCCTCTGAATGTGGTTGACAGGTGCATGGGTGGAGCAGACTGATAGGCCACTGGCAGTGGCACCAGGACTTATCCCTACTACATGTACTGACTTTTTGAGAACACAATCTCTTTGGAGGGATACCTTGCTCAGCCTAGATATAGTAGGGAGGGCCTTGGACCTTCCCGAAAGCAATGTGCCTTACCCTCTCTGAGGAGTGGATAGGAATGAGGGGTATGTAGAGGGAATGGGAGGAGGGAAGGGGGTGGGAACTTGGATTAGTATGTATAATGGAAAAAGAGTTTGTTTTCTTTAAAAAAAATAAATAAAATGTAAAAAAATAATAAACAGATCCCAAGAGAATAGAAACAGTCATTAAAAGTCTCCTAATCAAAAAAGTCCAGACCCATACGGTTTCAGTGAAGAATCCTACCAGACCTTCAAAGAAGAGCTAATACCAATACTCCTTATTCCACAAAACAGAAACGTAAGGAACGTTGCCAAATTCATTTAATGAGTGCAAACACTTTTTAGAAACTCCACCAACCCCACAACACTAAGAACTGGACTCTGCTATTACACCACATCCTTCTTATGTTTCCTGTGGTCACTGACTGGCCTTCATAGAAGTTGCCTTAAATGGTCTCTCCTATATGTGGGGTGTACATATGCTTTCCAGAGCTGTATCAAGGGCTTTGTGTGTGAGGAACTGGAAGGGCACACAGTCTGCTGAGAAACAGACACAGCCTCGTGAATAGAGGGAACTTCGAGTACCCAAGTGGGAGTAGAACAAATTGGACAAATGTTTATGACAGCCCCACGTTGTCACTTCAGATGCAGGCACGAACGAACACAGAAACAGTCTATCTTATTGCTTGGTGGTATATCTTAAAGTACTCGGAAAAAAATGTATCACATACGGTAGCACATAAATGGTTAATATTCCAACAAAATAGTAGACCCTCTGGGAAAAAAATCGCAAATAAAATCATATAGAACAACAGGACAAAGAAAGACTCTCAAATCTTACCTGAAAGCAAAGGTCCAAGTTTTATTACAGTTCATACAACATTCTTATTTATGAACATTATCTGTGACATTCAAAAATAAAATCAGAGTCTATTTAGATGTGGTACCAAGGATGTAAAACAAATTTTTCAGTGACCAGCAGAGACTCAACTGCTTAGGGATATGGAATAATGAAGCCATTAAGAGATTCATAAAACCATGGTCATCTTACACAGTATGAGGACGGAGATAGCAAGTCCATTAGAAGCCAACCTTCAATCACAGTTCCTCAGGCGGCTGGGCACTAAAAACAGAGGAATGACTGCTAGGCAAAAATTACAACACACAACTCATTTTTCTCCTCGGAACAAGCATTCACCCGAAGAACACTGACAGAGGAATTGTAAATGAATTCTGCATAAATGTGTAGTTTTTAGTAATAAAACAGCTGTCCTTAACCAGAACGAGTATTTGTATAGGAGACTACTTAGAGTTGTAGACTTCAATTCATAAATCCAGGGTTAATACAGAGTCACTGGGTGGTAATACTTATGTGAGCAAGTAAGATTTTATTTTTCTGCCAGAAATATTGAAGAATTCACATTTGGATGACTTCCTACAGTGGGCTGTATAATCAGGCCCGACCAAGAACAATTATAGTCCTAGATTGCTTTTGTACCTCTAAGCGTGAACATAAAAATTTAATCTGTATGGAAGCAATTTCATGAAGAGGTATGGCTTTTCACACACAAATCCATTCGATATCTGGTGTCTAGATATCTTAATATCTAGTGTCTAGCAACCATTAAGAAAGAAGAAATAATAAAAACTTTAAAAAGAACCGCATCTGTCACAGTCTACACTAGAGTAATGTATTCTTATGATACTTTTCAGAAAGTATTATGTCTGAGCTGTGCTGTTAAGGCTCTTGAGAAACTTTCCTTTTTTTTTTCCATAACTTTTTGGAAATAATTGAGGTCTCAAGCCAGGAGCATAGGTATCTTCCAAAAATTGCCTATAAAATAGCAGACTCCAGTGACATGCAGCAATGTTTTCTTTAGTTCTTGCCAAAACACTAGGTGAGAAAAATAATAGAAATAAATTTAAAATATTAAAGGTGTCACCATCCACAGCCTTCACATATCATAACAAAAATGCCCTTTTAAAGAACAGGCATACAAATAAATGCATTCTGGATTGTCAATTTTAGGGTAATGATAATCTTGAACACTGTTTTGAGATCGTTCATAGCAGACACTACTAGAAGAGCCACAGGATGCATTCCTCTTTTGTTATGGTTTCCATTCCAATGGGTACTAGACTTTACTCAGCCATGTGGCCAGCCATCTCCAAAGAGCCTTTCTCAGCCTCCGTAACAGATGGGGTTGGTTGTGTCCTTAAGCATCAGTTATCAGAATAGAAGCAGCTTCAAGGAACCTTCTTCTATTTTTAAGAACAATTTATTTTAATTATGTGTATGGGGGTGGAATGTGCCTGTGAGTCCAGGAGTCCATAGAGACCTGCCGCAGGAGTTACAGGCCGTTGTGAGCTACCTCAGGAGGGTGATGAGGTCTCAACCTGATTCTTCTGCAGATCCCCAGGCTTAACTACTGAGCCATCTCTCCAGTCCCAGATTCAATGAAGTTTAAGCAACAGCCAGGGTGTGCTTTCTGTTTCATCTTACTGCTCATGCTACCAGTGTGCTCAGCACCATTTTTCACCATGAGGCATGTTTTCTGAGGGAAAGGTGAATTCTTGCAAGAATTTGGTCCCCTGTACTACCTATTCTGAACATTTGCAGAATTGAGTTACCTTTCTCTTTGGTTTAAGTAGAGTCATTGTGGATCTCATGTTACTCATAGGGGAACCTAATCCTTCCCATGTATTATAAGTTATACCTAATGGATCCTCAGTAGATTTCTCCCCCGTGTTTATTGATAAAAAGAAATTTCAATTCTGGTATAGCCCAAATAAAATCAGCTATAATGGATCAACTCTATTCTAGTCAGTCAGTTCTATCAATAACCTACTAACATATCACTTCCTTAGTCTTCTTCGTTCAAATGTACCAAATGATACAGCACTGAGTGAGTAAGGAAAAAAGACAATGGAATTAACTTTCTCTCTGATGAAAGGAGGACTAATTTCTCCATTCAGTGTGTCTCTATTGCCTGCAATGTCCTTGTATGAAGGCCTGAACTTAGAGATGGCAGTCATCTTGATAGCCATGAGGCTGGAAGCCTGAGGGAGTACAGCCAATGGGAAGGAAACAGGTGGAATCCTCTATCGCTGAGCTCTCCTGTCAACTCTAGGGTCACTAGCTTCATATTTCTTGACAACATGAAATAAGTAAACCTCTTCGGTGGCTACTTCCCTGGGAAGGGAGTCTTGGACTATATAGAAAATGGAGGAAGCAAGCTGAACACTAGCATGGGCTGGTCTCTACTTCTTGACTACTGGTGTAGCTTGACCGGCTCTCTCAAACCCTTGCTTCCCTGCTGTGGCACACTGTGCCTTCAACTACGAGTCAGAATTAACCTTCTCCTTTAGGTTCCTTTGGTTGGAGTGTTTTATCACAGCTACAGGGAAGGAAAGAAACCAAGACACCATGTTACTGGACATAGTAGCATTTATCTATCACCCCAGCAGCAACATGAAGGAGGAGACAGGAGGATCCTGACGAGTGAGTTTATGTGCCATCAAAGTTGGTGCACACAGTTACAAACAAGAAAGTCTGTCTCAGACAAGATGGGAAGTCAAGAACTAGCACATGCAGTTGTCTTCTGACCTCTACAAATACACAATGATTCTCTCTCTCTCTCTCTCTCTCTCTCTCTCTCTCTCTCTCTCTCTCTCTCTCTCATACACACACACACACACACACACACACCACGAAATTAAAAATCAATTAAAACTTTTAAAATATTTTTTCTGCTGTTTTTTTCCTTGCAAAACAAATATTAAGGTTAGAACATCAATATATGGAACTGTTGAGCTCTGTTGATTTAATGTTACTTCTCTGCTCTCAGTGGTTAGCTGTTTGATATTATTTTCTAGCATTTCTGAAAGAGTTAAGTTGATTTATGCTTTCCAGGTGTTTCTTACAAATAATTCCACTAATTAGCAGCTCTCTAATTAGCTAAGGTGTTTACAAAAATCGTATTCTGATCCCTCCCTTCCCTATTAGCACAGCATGAGTGCCAACTCCTTACTGCCAGACCTAACTTTTCAAACCCCCTGCCATCTCCCTTCCCCATCCTGCCCCTCATGAACCATTGAGCACTCCCATTTTGCCCCCTCATGAGCCACTGAGCCCTTTCAAGACCAAGCATGATGAACTCTCCTCCATCTCTACACAAGGTCCAAGTATCTCTGGGTGTGAATGTTTTTGACGTCAAGAAAGATGCTCTTCACAGTCAGCAACTTTGACCCTTATATCTGCCCCTCTCACTGTGTATGCTGTTCTTGGAGGCAATTGTGTTGTCTAAAGCCCACCTAAGCCCCAACCCCTCAAAAGCTGCCGTACAGATCTGCATCTACCTTTCTTGTCTCACACTAAATATGAAAAGTTAGCTGTTAAAATACCCATCTCATCATATTCTAACACTCTTTAAAATGTCTGTCTTTCTCCTACAGTAAACAGTAGGAAATAGAACTATTGATTTCTCATTGTTTTCTTTTTCCCCATAGGATTAGGGATTGAACCCAATACTTTGTACATGATAGGCATGTGCTCTACCTCTGAACTACCTCCTCATCCTGGAACCGTTACTTTCAATATGTGTCTTAGCGAATTGATTTTGCCACATATGACAAACATTCTTAAATATGGAAATTATATAGCTTAACTAGGTAGTCAAAAGCAAGTTTAACCAGTAGCTACTCTGACAGAAAGCTGACTAAAAGTACTTTAAATCTCTGTGTCAATCAAGGGGCACCTAACGTCAGTATTCACTTCACTGTGGTGTTTTCTGTGTTGGCACAATGAGAATCCAAGTATCTGTGGAACCAAAATAATTCTTTTTTCTTTTCTTTTGAGACAGGGTTTCTCTGTGTAGCTTTAGAGCCTGTCCTGGAACTTGCTCTGTAGACCCAGCTGATCTCAAGCTCACAGAGATCCACCTGCCTCTGCCTCCCAAGTGCTGGGATTAAAGGCACGCACTGCCACCCAGCCCATTAAATTCTTACACTAATGTAGCCCTTAGATAAGGTCGAGATCCTCATGTGCAATCCAGTGGGGTTTAGGCAATCCTCATTCTTCATGCACTGCCCGCTCTAGGAAGCTGAGCGTCTGTGCCATCCAGAGAGGTGGCCGAGTCAACAAGTACACCCTGCTTATACTCTAATTCTTAAATGTCACAGCTTTTTGTCCTGCTATGACAAGATGGAAACCAACTGCCTTTTACTCCAGCCTTCTGTTGTTCTGGTTGGCCCAGCCTGCCTTTCATCTCTCTGGTTAAATCATATGTGTGTATAGAGCAAGACTCTCCCTGGGCCCTATTTTGACTATTTTCCAGGTGGATTTTCTGGAATGGCTGGACACTGACTGGCATGGTTTCTTTTATCCTTGTGCTTTCCAATGTCTTGATGATCACCTAGGTGCCTCCAGCTCTCCCTTTCTCATTACTGCTCCTCTTGGCTCTCAAATGCTTGTCACTACTTTCCCCTCCACTCATTCTCAAGTTTAGGACACAGCATAAAACTAAATTTGGCCAAACCATTGTTTGTTTGCCTGTTTTAGATTTTTTAATACAATAAAACATGCCACAGAGGAAAACTGGCAAAGTGGAGTAGAGTAATACAAGAGAATCTTTCTGTTTCTAGGCGTTGTGGTAAATTGTTTTTATTTTGCCTACCTTCCTTCTATACACTATGTCTATTCATATCAGGTTTCGAATCTTTGTGTCACAGTTAAAGGCATCTTGATGATTCTGACACATAAATCTTAGCCCTATTACTTGATGTCCATATGAATATTAAGCATAAGAGATCAGCATGGTAATTCTGTATCCTTTTCACCAATTTTAAAAGAAAATCTATGCCAACAAATAAAATCATAAATGTCACTGTTCTTACATTTGTTCAAGTTTCAAAGCATTCAAAAAGAACAAAAACCATTCCTAGCTGCTATACCAGGTGGCACTGAGGGGCCATGTGTTAGAAGGCAAGCACTGGTCAATGAGACTTGCACATATGAATACCTTTCATCTTCAGTTTTGACCCTAAGTTGAAGTCGTCGCTACTGTCATCTCTAGCTTGTGTACCAGATAGAAAAGCACAGAGGTCACAAATTCATCCAATTAGAAAATGACAGAGATGGGAAATAAATCCAGGATAATCCATTTAGACCCTATAATCCTAGTCATCTTGGGAAACATACATCCTAATCAGAAACCTTTCTACTTAGTTGTAGGGAAAATTAGACAAATATCATGAGCAAATAATGGCAATGATTATATTTGATATGTAGGTATGGTGTGGTTGACACTATGCCAAGAAGTTTACGTAAAATACCGCTTTGAATTCTTATAACAACATAACGAAGAAGTTCTTCTCATCTCAGTTTTACATATGCGAACACTAAGGATGCTTACATATAGATATTTGCAACTCCTATCTCACTTTTATATAAGTTTATAAATGGTAATATAATTTTGTAGGGGAATAAAATTAACTCCCCTCCCTCTAAGATATATTAGCTAGTAATGATAAATCCCAGACATCATACTTGGGCTACTTTTCTTGCAAACCAAATTTGGGGCTTACGAATGTACCCCACTGCTTCACTCCCATAGGCCTGTCTTAAAACCTAATTTGATAAACATCATATGTGTACTATCACGGAGAACAAAAATCGTTTAGCTTCTTTCTTAGTCATTGAGAGGGTAGAGTAGAAGGCACAACTAAAATTAACAAGGGCTAAAATATCATTGTCATCAGATAAAAGTTTATCAATGAAATCAGTATAATCAAAAGCACTTACGTTTTTCTATTGGCTTTGTGAGTTTAAGAACACAGACTGCTTTCCTCTTATTTACCCTTGTTTAACAAGCATCTGCCCTCATTTTCTCGGGTGACTTTTCCAATTCCTTAGTTCAGCTGCAGTCATAGGCAAAGCGATAAGTGGGGAGGGGTCTGCACCTCCTCTTGTGTGAGCATCACTTGAAAGTGGCATGCATCACGTCTACCTATTTGGTAATTTGAAAAAGAATGGTGTCCATGGGCTCATAATTTGAATGCTTAGTTGTCAGGAAGTGGCACTATTTGAGAAGGATTAGGAGGTGTGCCCTTGTTGGAGAAAATGTGCCACTGGGAGTGGGCTTTGAGGTTTCAAAAGCTCATACTAGTCCCAATTCTTTCTTTTGGCCTACAGCTTAGGCTGTAACATTCAGACATGTGTGCCACCATGATAAAAATGAACTAAACCTCTGAAACTCTAAGCAAGTCCCTAATCAAATACTTTCTTCATTAAGAGCTACCTTGGTCATGGTGTCTCTTCACAACAATAGAACAGTGACTAAGATAACCACATCCCACTGTCTAGGACCCATAGAAAAAACAATGTTTGGCTATAAGAGATGTTGTGAAATAAAGTAGTTAACTAGGCATCTTGCACGACTAACGTGATAACCAACTAGTTAAAACTCTAGTCCTCTAATTAGTGAAAACCAAAGTAAAGAAATCAATAGAATCTGTATTGACCCTGATCAAGAAAAACGTAAAGTGAACTGCAGTCATTAAGAGAGACCAAAAAAACTGAAATTGCAGACATGATAAGAATAGAGTGAACAGAAACAGTGAAGAGAGTCTTAGAAAACTAGAGTGTGGTTTCTGAGTTCCCACATTTGAATTTTCAACTGTAATAGTCATTGAGGTCTATGCCTGACTCTCTATCCCATGAGTTGTAGGTGCTTTCTATTGCTATGTCAGAAATATGATCCAAATCAACTTAGGAAGGAAAGGGTTTGTTTCATCTTTCAGGTTTCAGCTATTATTGAAAAAAGTCAAGGCAAGAACTCAAGGTAAGAGTTTCAAGAAGGAAACTCAAAGGAATGTTCCTTATTGACTTGCTCCCAGGCTGACATTTACCTAGAGAGCTTATTACATAGCCTAGGACCACCTACCTAAAGATGGCATCAACCATGGGTCTTCCTACATCAATTGGTAAACAAGAAAAATACCCCCACAGACTTGCCCACAGGCTAGTAGAATGAAGACAACTCTTCAATTAAGGGTCCCTTGCCAAGTAGAGATGATGTACACCTTTAATCCCAGCATTTGGGAGGCAGAGGTAGTTGGATCTCTGTGAGTTCTAGGCCAGCCTGATCTACGGAGCAAGTTCCAGGACAGACAGAGGTACACAGAGAAACCCTGCCTTGGGAAACCAAAAAGAAGCAGGGGATGCCCCTCTTTTCAGATGTAACAACCAGGTTTAGGCATCATACCAAGTCATTGTATTGTCTATGAGAAACATTTTTCCTGACCTCAACCAGTCAACAAAACTTCACTTGGTTGATAAAGCATCAGTTATAATCCCCTACTTCACTTGAATTTCACAGCCTTTACTTATAGCCCCAATGCTATTTATCTTACCAATAAAGAAAGTTTCCAGAGGAGTTTTAGCCAGAAAGTACAATTTAAAAGTTGCCATTTGTGGAATACTGGTGTTTCTAATTGAGGGCAATGAATTTATAGAGACACAAGAGTTTATATTTCATATCTCACTACCTAACATTAAGAATTACTATAGAGGACTAGAAATATATCTCTGTCAGTAAAGTGATTGCTGTGTAAACAGGCAAGCTTTAGTTTGGTAGCCAGAAACTATATTTTTTAATAAATGGATATAATAGCATATGTTGTAATCTCAGTATTAAGAAGGTAGATGCAGAAGGATCCCTGGGCCCATTGGTCAACTAACTTAACTTTTTTTGTTTGATCTCCAGAATGGTGAGTGACCCTTAATTTAAAAACAATGTAGACAGCTGATGAAAAGTGAAACCCAAGGCTAATTTTTGGACTCCATAGGCACAAGTGCCTGCACGCGCGTGTGCACACACGCGCGCGCGCGCACACACACACACACACACACACACACACACACATGCTTTAAAGATAAGAAGAATTTCTATAAAGTAAATAGAAACCGCTCCCATGTGACCTGGTGAAAATGAGCCAAGATAGAAAAAAATAGACTCTATTTCAAGGAGAGAAAGCGAGAAAGAGCTTCAGAAGTTAACAAAGGTAGTGGTTGGGTGGATGGGAAGTGTGGGGAGGCAGAAGAATCACGCAGTGAAAATAAGGAAGCCAAACCAACCACACATCTGGCTGCTTAGTTTCCCATGATTGACAGTCCCCTGGCCAAATTAATAAAACTAGAGATGAGAGGGGAAATGTTACAAGAGACTAATAAGATTCAGGATTCATTAGGGAATACTTAGAAAAGTCAAGTTCCAAGAAATTGTAAAATACAAAAGAAATTATTAAATTTCTGTAATATGCAAAAATGAAATCAAGAATATATAAGCCACTTAGATCTATAACAAGTAATGAGATTAAAGCAGTTTGGCATTTGTTTTTGTTTGATTTTGTTTTTTAATGTCTCCCCATCAAAAAAAGAAAAGGCAAGGACTAGACAGATACGCTGTTTAATTTCATCATGTCTTTAAGAAAGGACTTATACAAATATTCCTCAATTTTTTCCATAAAATAGAAAGGAAGGAGTATGACAAACTCATTCTATACACCTAAAATTACTCTAATACAAAAAAATAAATGCTGTAGACCATCTTCCCTGATAAGCATAGACTCAAAAGCTCTTGCTGAAATTCTTTTTTTTTTTTTTTTTTTTTTTTTTTAGTAAATTTTATTAAATTATAAAAGTTTCCATTTCCATCCCCCCTCCCAACACCCTCCCACTCCCCCTACTCCCCCTCCTCCTCCCTCTTCGTCCCACAGGGCAGTCAGGGTTTCCTGCCCTGTGGGAAGTTCCAGTTCCTTCCCCCTCCCTCCAGGTCCAGGAAGGTGAGTGTCCAAACAGACTGGATCCCCAAAATCCATTATATGTAGAGGAAACAGGTCCCAGTGTCATAGTCAATGGCTTTTCAGAAAGACTTCGGGTCAGCCACAGTCAGAGAATCCGGCCAAATTCGGAGAGTCTGGTTAGATCACGTCCTCTTTCAGTCCCAGTCCAACTGGCCTTGGTAAACTCTCATCAGATCCGTTCCCTTGTATCAGTGGGTGATAGCATCCCTCGCAGTACTGATTTCGTTTTTCATGTTCTTCCTCCTTCTGCTCCTCATTTGGACCTCGGGGGGGCTCAGTCCGGTGCTGCATTATGGGTCACCGACTGTATCGCCGTCCTTCGTCAGATGCAGGATCTATGGTGATAAGCAAAATATACATCAGTATGGACATGGGCCACGGCCAATTCAGGCACCCACTCCTCTGTCCAGAGAGCAATCTGGGGGATCTCTCCTTGGACCTGGGATCCCATATATAATCAAGTCTCCTGTAAACCCTAAAATGGGTCCCTTAGTTGAAATATATCTTGCTGAAATTCTTACAAGCCAAATTCAAGAAAACTTTAATATGGTCATCCATGGCAAACTTATTCTCATTCCAGAGACACAGAGATGGTACAATACACACAAATTGAGATATTGTCTCAAATCAACAGACACAAGGACAAAATTGTATCATCTCAATAGATACAGAGAATTCATTTAAGCATGTTCAATAAACTTTCATGATAAAAGCACTGAAGAAACTAGAAAATAAAAGACACCTCTCAACAAAATAAAGCTATGAAAACACATGTACACACATTCTTATACTAAAAAGAAGAGAACTGAAATCATTTCCTGTGATACCTGGAACAATGCAAAACTGCCCCTTCTCTCTGCCTTCATTCCACTTACTGCTCAAACTCTTAGCTAAAGCAGTAGGACAATAGCAATAAATAAGAGAGACACAAACAGAAACGAAGAAATCAACTAATCCCTATTTGAATAAGACAATTCAATACTTAGAAGAACCAAGGGTATATCAGAAAAGCATTAGAACTGTTTACCACTTTCTGTAAATAAACACAAAAGTCAACAGATTTTCTTTATGTCAATAGAAAGTAAGAAACCAAAAATATAAATCCATCCAGAATGGACACACACACACACACACACACACACACACACAATAAATAAATAAATGCATTTAAAACTTTTTTATGATGATGAAAAAATGGAAGAAAACATTAGAAGATGTTAAAAACTTCCAGGCTCACAAATAGTCAGAATTTATGTTGTATCATGACCATATTTTTTTTAAAAAGTCTACAAATACAACACAGACCCCTCAAAATTATAATACTTTTTTCTCATTACTAGGAAAAATCCTAAAATTCATATGAAAATACAAAAGACCATGAATAATCAAAATAATCTTCAACAACAACAAAAAGAGTAGAGAAAAAAGAACAATACTCAAAACATCACAACGCTTCATCCCAAATTATACTATAGACCCATAGCAACAAAAAAAAAAAAAATAGTACTGGTACAAGCGCAGCCATGCAGTCAATAGTATAGAAGAGAATCTAGAAATAAACCCACATGGATGCAGTCATCTATTCTTTGACAAGATGTCCGAATCATACATTGGGGAAGGGGAAACTCTTCTTCAATATATTGTACTGAGGAAACTGAATATCTATACATAGAAGATTGAAACCAGGTCAATATCTCCAACCCTGCAGATGAAAGCAGATTAAAGCAGATGAAAGACCTCAACATAACATCTGAAGTTCTGAAACTGCTGGAGGGAAACATAGGCAAATTATTTCAAGACACAGACATAGGCAAGAGAGTCCTTCCAATGGCATAGGAAATAACAGTCAGGTTGATAAATGGGATTACATGGAATAGAAAAGTTCTGGCAGATGTGCCTTTAAACCTTCTTTATTTGGGATGCTAATACAGGAGGGTCAGAATTCAAGATCATCCTTAGTTACCTGGTGTATTTGAAGCCAACCTGAAATGCATGAGGCCTTATGGAAAAAAAAAAACCTGCAGAATAGAAAAGAATCTTTGCCATCAAATACATTTTTGCTGGTTGGGTTTTATTGTAAACTTGACACAACCTACAATTAACTGGCAAGAGAACCTAAAAGAGAAATTATCTAGATCAGGTTGTCCTGTGCACCGGCCTGAGGAGAATTGTCTTAACTGGTAATCGATATAGGAAGACCCCGCCCATTGTGGGCAGTACCACTCTCTGGGATGGGGTCATAAACTCTACAGGACAGGAGAAATGAAGATAAAATCAGAAGGGCCCAGCAGGCAGGCAGCTTGAGTCCATTCATCTTTCTGTGTTCCTGACTGCTCCAATGATACAACAGGCTGCTTGAGTTCCCACAGTGACCTCCCATCAGTACAAACTGTTTCTGTATCAGCAATTGTAAGACAAATAAAACCTTTCTTTCTCTCAGTTGCTTTCTGCTGAGGTATTTGTCACAACAACAGAAATTAAGCTAGAATAACATCAAATATGTGATAACTATCTAAAATCTATCTTTAAAAACTCCTAAAAATAAACACCAAAAAACGACCAATCATTAAGTGAACTAATGAATTAAACAGATGGTTCTCAAAGCATACACGAGCACACACACACACACACACACACACACACACACACATATATGTATGGGCAAGAAATATAGAAAAATGTGTTCGACATCATTAGCCATCAGCAAAATGCAAACTAAAACTACTTTGCAATTCCATTTTTTCATGCTCAGATTGGCTCTCATCAAGAAAACAAATGACAACTATCAATGGCAAAGATACCCAGAAAGAACTCCTGTGGCCTGCCTGTCAGAAGATAAACTATCTCACCCACTTGGAAGCCGATATGAAAGTTTTTTTTTAAAAAAATCTAAAAATAGAACCCATTCTTAGGCATAGACCTGAAGAACTCTGCCCCCAAATACTATACCAATACTCACACATCTGTGATTATTTCTGCACTATGAACAACAGCAAAAGCATAGAACCAGCTTGGATGTCCATCAACAAATGAATGAGGTATTTTGTAATGTAGCATATATACATGATGGAATTTTACTCAGCTGCAGAAAAAATGAAGCTACAATGATTATAGGAAAATGAATATTTGATAGAACTGGTGATCATTATGTTAAAATGGGCTCAAAAGGGACTAAATAATGCATGTTATTTAGCTTGACTCCAGAGATCACTTATGTGTGTTAAAATATTATCTTCTGCAGTGAAATATATATATCCATATATATAATTTTATTTTTAAAATATTAAAAGTAGAAATAAATACATCTAGACCTTCTCCAAGGATCACAAAACCTTGAGCAGTTTTAAAGGAAAACTGTGCATTCTACTCTTCTGAGCTATTCTAAATACAGGAGCTGCTTCAATTTTCTCAGTGCATGGAGAAGTAGACTCAGAACAATGCTTCACCTCTTAGTGGCTTTCCTAGTAACACAACAAGACAAAGCTGGCTGATCTTTTAGCATTTTTTCACAAAAACAATAAAAGGAATAAAAATCAAGAAAAAAAATAATTTTGCTGCCCTCAAGCCCTATAAAAATCAGACACATTGCAAAATATATATCTAAAATACATTTAAGGAAAATCATAAGAGGTTTTTTTGGTTTTTTTGTTAATTCCAAAGAAAGCTACCAGCTAAGGAGACTGCTGTAGTTTGAACATGAAATGTCATCCAGAGGCTCATGTGTTTGAACAGTGGGTCCCCAGCTGGCAGCAGTTTAGAAGGGTCATGGCACCTTTCAGAGGTGGAGCCGTTCTGGAAAAAGTATGTCACTGGGGTTGGGCTTTGAGAGTTACAACCTGCTGCCACTTTCTCTCTCTCTCTCTCTCTCTCTCTCTCTCTCTCTCTCTCTCTCTCTTTCTCTCTCTCTCCTTCCTGTACATAGATTCAATATGATTAGCCAGCTTTTTGCTCCTGCCGTATCTCCCCCACCATGGTGGACAGGGTCCCTCAGCTAGAAGACAAAACAAATCCTTTTTCCTTGAAATTGTTTTGCCAGGATATTTTATCACAGCAATAGAAAAGAAACCAATACCAGGAAGAGTCCCTCATTTTTAACCAATGGTTGATTTATTTTTTAATAATAGCTTCAAGATTCCTGAAGTATAAGAATGTCTCTGTCCTCAGCATGCATGCAGTGGCATGAGTGTGTGCCCTTGCGCACAGAGAAACACAGAAAGAGTGAAGCAGAGAAAGACAGAGAGGGGAGAGAGATAACAGATGAATGAATGAAAACTAATGTGTTCATGCATTCGATGCATGATCCCTCAGCTGGTGATGCTGCTGGGGTAGGGGGCAGTCTGGAAACTTCAGAAGTTAGGCCTGCCTTCAGGAAAGCAGGTTCAGTGGGGTGAATTTGTAGTCACATATTATCACTAGCTCTTGCTAAGCTGAACAGTTGTTCTCCTTCACCTGCCATGATGTTCTGCCCATGCACACAGGGCCGCATGCTCATGGACCGAATCCTTCAAACAAATGAGTTAAAATAAACCCTCCCTCTTTTTAAATTAAGTTTATTTATTTATTTATTTATTTATTTATTTAATGTTCTGATCACAGGTTTCCTCCCTCCTCTCCTCTCATTCCCTCCTCCCACCTCCCCTTAGCTCTCCCCCACTGTCCACTCTGCCTCTGCTTTTGTTCAGAAAAGGGCAGCCCCCCCCATGGGTATCATCAGAACAAGGCCTATCAAGTTGTAGTATGGTTAACTACCTCCCTTTGCATTAAAGCTGGGCAAGGCTACCCAGTATGAAGAGTAGGTTCCCAAAAGCCAGCCAAAACATTAGGGACAGCCCCTGCTCCCACTGTTAGGAGTCCGACAAGTAGACCAAGCTACACAACTGTCACACACAACTGTGTTGGGCCTAGGTCAGTCCCTTTCAGGCTCCCTGGTTGTCGGTTCAGTCTCTGTGACCCCCTCAGAGTCCAAGTTAAATGAGTCTGTGGGTTTTTCTGTGATGTCCTTGAGCCCTCTGGTTCCGACAATCCTTCCTCCCTTCTTCCACTGGATTCCCCGAGCTTGGCCTAATGTTTGACTGTGGTTCCCTTCATCTGTTTCCATTAGTTACTAAACGAAGTCTCTGATGACAATTGAAACCCTCCCTCTTTTAAATGGCATCGGTTGGATATTTGTGTCACCATGATGAGAAAAGTCACTAGTACAGTACATGATTACACTGTTGTCTTTACTGTATGTTTATCATACTGTATCATTTAAAAAAAAATCGACCTTTTTTGTTTTCCCTAGGAAACTCTTCAGAGAAAGCAATTCTGACACACACATTTTCAGGTCCTTCGTGTGTCAAGATGCCTGACACACAACTGGTGTCCAAGCAACACTGATCCTCCACAATTTCTAAAGGTCACAACTGAATATCTAATGATAAAAATTAGGTAGCAATAAATGCAGCAGTAGCTATGGGTGCTTGGGTACCTGAGGGACAGCGGTGAGCAGACTCCAATGCTCTATCTGAGCTCTTTCTCTTCATCAGATCAATAACTCAGTTTTCTGCTAGGATTATAAACCTCTCCTTAAGTTAATGGAGCAACTATACTACATTTTCTAGATTACAGATCTCACAGAAAAGCCAGCAGATATCGAAAATAAAATTGTTGCGGTTCCACCCTCCACAGCTCAGTTTTCCAGTGCTCTTTATATAAAAGTTCACAAGGAACTCAGGGCTTCAGTTTATATGAGTTAAGTGTGGCCATAAAATAAATCAACCCAGTGGCATAAAACAAAAACCACCCATTCTCACAATCACATTTACAGATGAGCAGGGGCCTGCTGCCTGGCCTGTGTGGCTGGAGGCTTTGCTTCATGTCTAAGCGCAGCTGGTCCCAGCTCCTTACTGGGGCTGTACTCCACTCTCCCCATCTGCATCCCTCCCAATTTACTTTGTAAATTTTCAGAAAACAAGCATGCAAGCATGTAAGATCTACAAAGTATGGCAGTCCTGATAAAAAAAAAGCATACCTCCTTTGGGGAGTCAGAGGCCATATTTCTAAGGAAACCAGATTCACAAATTTTAAATTATTGAAACAATTATTTTAATCATAGATTAAACTAAAAATCAAGTAAGTGTGAGATGGCTCAAAAGGTAAAATCACTCAAAGCTGGAAAACTGAGTTTGGTCCTCGGAAACCAAGAAAGATGAAGGAGAAAACTGACTTCCTCACACGTGCTGCGGTAGGCATGTACTCACACATAGATCATAAGTCTTCTCTAAAAATTTTTCCTATATATTAGAAAATAAGGTTTAAGTCATTTATCTAAATTTTCTTTATAAGAATCAAAAATAACAAATTATTCCATTAGTAGAAGTAAGAAATTAAAGACAAATAAAACTGATTTAAAAGAAAAAAGTAAGAAAAGGCATCAGAAACAAATTTGGTTCCATGGGGAGAAAAAAATCCAAAATACCTCTACATACCCCACAGATATAATTTCATTTTGTTTTACTTTGCTTTGCTTTGCTTTGTTTGTTTTCTTCAAGATAGGGTCTCACTATGTAACCCTGGCTGTCCCGGAACTCACAGAGATCTGCCTGCCTCTATCTCCCAAGTGTTGGGAATAAAAGAATGTACCACTACACCTGGCTTACCAAGTGATTTTTAAAATTAAAGCATAACATCATGTTTATTACAATTTGATTTGCAATTTCAATTTGGATTTTAATTATATGTGTGTTATCTTCAAATAGTGTGACCAAATTCGGTCAATTTATAGTCTCTGAATTATTTTTAGAAATTTGTTCCTATATTTTAACTTAGTAAGACCCCCATCTTGAGATAGACAGCCACCCATTCCTTAGAGTTTATTTCTTCTTATCTTTAACTTTTCAATACTTCTGGAGTTTATTCTGGTCCAAAGAGAAGGCTTTGCTTCTTTTTTCTTTTTGTTAATCCATTGTCCTTTTGGTCGTTTTAAGCCTGAATTTTCCAACAGCTGCGAGAGGAGCGCCATGATCAAGATTAATAGGCTGAGTAAATTAAATTCAGGAAAGAGACTGTAAACCATGGCAAAGGATGTAGATTGGGTTTCTTCTGGAAAGAATGCCTCATCCAATGGGCTGATGACAGCTGGAGGCACCATATTCGGGAATTCAGACGAGACTTATGTTCTCCCTGAAGGTCACCCAAAACACACTTCATCATCAGCTGGAAATATATTAATAGAATACCTGGGGAAAGTTCATTTCCAAGTTGTTGGCCGAGGCAAGTAACTACAGGGTTTATAAACTATCAAAAAATAAGTTGGAATCTCATCTTACCTTTGTAGAAATGTTCTAATTTGTTTAGGCTTTAAAAAAGAAAAACAGACTCAATCAGTTCCAAAGTTTTCAATGGTTTATCTTATAACAATATAAACTGATTTTTATTGAAATTCTTATCATGTACAACGTTGTCAGCAGCAAATGGCATATAAATCACAAATAAATAGAATTTTCCCAACTCCTGTAATGTGAAAGCCATGCTTGGATAGCCAAATACATGTTTTCTTACACTCAGAAAAGGAATTCACTTCGGTCATTTAATCACACCTCTGAGAAGTGTTTTTATATGGGAACAATCCTAATGCAATTTGTATAAATTTGTACGAAACTCATGTTCTCTGCACTTCCGTGGTAATGGGAAAACAATGGGAAATTTGTCTCTTAGTATAACAGAACACTTGAAAACACTTTTCTATCCAGGTAAAGTTGTTTGAATCTGCATAGCATGGTAAAAATTATCCCGTATCAAATCCTGATTCCTGACATTTTACCTCTTCCCAGTAGTTCCGTTTTCCTTTCTTCTCATTTGAGCATCAGACTGGATAAGAACAGGACGCCGTGATGGTTGGTATTGGCAGGAGCTACAGCCACCGAGAAGAAAAACCTCTAGCCAGTCTAGACAGGGCTAAGTGAGGTGGGAAGATCTAGCCCCAAAGTGGGAAGCACAGTTCAGGGACTGGAGTCCTAGACCAATTAAAAGTGGGAAAGTGAGCAGGGCCCCAAAGCTCACCATCTACCTTGTGCCCCTGTGCTGTGTTAGCTTCATTTTATTGCTGTGATAAAACATGGACCAAAATCAATTTCGTGATAAAGGGATTTATATTGTCTTAGGTCACAGTTCATCACCAAGAAAGTCAGAGCAGAAACCCAAGGCAGGAATGGAAGTAGAGACCACAGAGGAATGATACTTACTGGATTCTTCCCAAGCTCACATTCACTACCATTTTTCTTTTCTTTTCTTTTCTTTTTTTTTTTTAAGACAGGGTTTCTCTGTAGCTTTGGAGCCTGTCCTGGAACTCACAGAGACCCGCCTGCCTCTGCCTCCCAAGTGCTGGGATTAAAGGTGAGCGTCACCACCACCTGGCTGGGAAATGTATTCTTAGGGTGAGCACAGGACCCCAAAGCAAGAGATCCAGTTTATATCTTAAGCTGGCAGCAGAGCTTGACAGCGTTGACCATGTGACGTTGGTTTTACAGGCATGAAAGATGTCGAAGCAATGTGTCGTGGAGACATGTGCCAAGGTTCCTGACGGACTCTGCGACTAGGAAATGTGTCTCTGTAAGGAAGCCCTGAGAGTCTAGTTCATGAGGCTGTAAAGGTGAAGACTTACAGTAGAGACCTCAGGACCAGCAGACATCTATCAAGGGAAGTTACAAGCATAGAATGGAGCTGGACCAAGAAAGAGGCTATGTGTCCTTCAGGCAACAGAGATGGAGGAATGGGGCTACTTACATCCTTTGGAGTTCAAAATCTTAGTCTTTTCCCCCACTCTGGGTTTTGGCTTATAAACACCTCAGACCCAGAGAAGCCAACACTTTTGAGTTGTAAGAAGAGTTTTGCCACCAAACACGTCTGTCCACAGCCTAAGGCCAGAAGATTGTGGCAAAGCAGGCTTCTCAGGTATGACTGTAGTAAGGGTCTTGAGTTGCCATTTGTTGTGGACTATGTTTGGTTGTACAGAGTAACCACAGCATGGCTATCGGGGGTCCATTAGCCAGAAATGTGAAGAAAAAGGCAGGAGACTAGATAGCATATGCCCTCACATAGAAACAAAACGCTACTAGGAATGATTATTTAGTGTGCCAATTTTTAGAATAGAATGATAATTTAAGTGAGTGTATAAAATTAGAAGGAAATTCTCTTAAGGTAAAGACCTCAGAATTACAGGCTGCCAATTTTGGCTAAAGCAAGATGCAGTCATACTTCCAAAGATAAATGTTCTCTAATCTAGCGTCCTGGTTGTTTTCTCTGCTTTCCTTTGAATTCTACAAGTCACCAGATGTGAAGACCAGCAGTCAGGCGTACTTTCCAAATGTGAGCCTGCTTGCGCTGCTCTAACTAAATGTGTAACTTATAAACAAAAGGAATAACTGAGGTGGGAAGCCCAAGGCCAGTGGTGGCATTCTTGACGTCTGGAGAAGCCCGTTCTTCACCGTAGTGACCTTTCACTCATTCACACAAAGCAGGAGAGGCAAAGGCGGAATTAACACTGTGAGGACTCCTAGTGAACGGCTCTAATCCCTGAGGATGGGATTCTCACGACCTAACCACCTCTCAAAGGGTCACGTCGTAAAATATTACTAATGCAATCTACTGGGTCTCGAGATGATACCGTCTAGGGGGTCTGGATGGGGTTTGCTTCTGCTGCTGGTTGAGAATTAAAAGACAGGCACAATCTGAAGCAACAGGTGACAGTGGAGAAATCTCAGGCACAGCAGACAGAATCAGCTGTTGAAGGAAGGTGTTTATTGGGGGGTGAGGAAACACACAAGCACACAGGGGGAAAGGCCCTCTCTGCAAATAGAGGGGAGACTCGGGGAGCCAAAAACTCCAGTACCGTCTCTGAGACCGGGGTTTTAAGTCTCTCAAGAGATTTATTTCCCTAATTTAGGGTTAGTCAGTTTAAATAAAGTTAATTGGTCCAGAACTTTATTTACCATGTTATGTGACATGTCACAAGGAGGGCCTTGAACTTATTGAGCCAGTCCCTCAGCGGGGACCTGCTGGTGGGAAACAAAAGCCTATAGAGCCTTTGTTTTAAGCTGCCAGGCTTTTGTCTCAAGTCAGGAGGGCTAGGAAGAAGCTGCCATCTTGGAAACTCACCCCTTTTATTACCTAGCAGTGGCCCCTCTCCATTTGTCTACCTACCAGGAGTTTGTGTAACTCATAATCTCTGATTATCATAACAGGGATGATAATGTGAAGAAAACTGAAGAGAAGCCTGTCCCCATGACTGTCCCCACGACAGAGCTGCAGTCCTGGGTAGCAGTTGGAACATTACAGGGCCAGCGGTTGTTACATTTTCTTGGGCTAATTCTAACCCTCCTGAACAGCCATTGTTTGCATCTAACATCTTGTAACTAATAGGTAAAGAACCTTTTAGAATCTATTAGCTGAGCAGACCACTGGCTTCCACCAATGCAAAAGCTAAGAGTGCCATCAGACGGCGTCTTGGGCCCATAGGAAAGCTCCCCCATACCATTGTACCTTCCTCTCTGATGTACTCACCACTGTGTTGTAGACTTGTGCTTCCACATTGGAACGTGGACTTTTGGAGCAACCGAAATCTCTGTTCCCGGGCCATGGTTGCTCGAAATGGCTCCAAAATAAACTCTCTCTTATTCTCTTTAAGATGAGAGCTTCAGTTTTTACATTGACAATAGCAAGTACTAACATATGATTTTGGAAGGGCACAATTAATTTGATGATAGCAGTAAGGGGAGTGCAGTGAGTCTAATATAAATGATTACTTAGTTTCTACGTGTCAGATATTTTCACCTTCTGTAATAAATGAGTCATTGAATGTGAACTAAGAAAAGTCTGACTTAAAATCCCACCTGCCCACTTTGCTAACCACATATATTTAAACACTTTACCTCTTTCTTGAAGCACTCAAAAATGCATGTCTGTTTAATCTTGATAAAGATGTTATGGGTTACATAAATGTAATCTGTCTCAGGATGGCAGCATGAGGGGAGGTTTCTTGTGGCTCTTCATCTAAATACATTAGTAATTGAGATGAACATACAAAAATTCTGGCTGATCTTGCTTAAGGTTCACAATGAGAGGGCAAGCAACAGTGAATATAGTTGACAACACACATACACACAAGCACACACAAAACCACACACAAGTTCTTGTAGCATGAGGGCCAGCTTGTTGGGGTTTCCGTCCCGCCCGGTACCCCAACAGCCGGCAAATCCCAAAGAGAAATTACACACAGGACTCCATAAGGTTATAAACTGATTGGCCCATTAGGTCAGGCTTCTTGTAAACTCTTATAACTTATATTAACCCATTATTCTCATCTATGTTAGCCATAATGGCTCGGTACCTTTCTCAGCTGGGCAAGTTACATGCTGCCTCTTCGGTGGTCTGCGCAGGAGGGGCCAAGGGAGTTTCTTCCTCCCTAGCCTTATCCTTTTCTCATTGCCCCGCCTCTACTTCCTGTCTGGTTGACCCGCCTATACTTCCTGCCTGGCCAATCAGCGTTTTATTAAAATACATGATTGACAGAATACAGACAATTCTCCCACAAGTTCTCATCTTAAAGAGAATAAAAGATGATTTATTTTGGAGCAAATATGAATGACCCAAACCCAGGAATAAAGAGCCAGGTTACCGCAGGTTCCAGGTTCCAAAGTAGAAGGAGTTTGAGTAAGTTTTACAGTAGAAGAACAAAGTCACAAATCAAGGTAACTTGAGAATACCTTGGTAGATACCACAGGAAAGCGGATCGCAGCCTGGCAGGCAGACCTTAGGTGTCATCTGGTATGTTCTTAGCCCTTTGCTCGGTGGAGAATAGGGTTTTGTTAGGTTAATATATTCTGAAGCTTTTTACCTGTTTATCAGGTTGTTGGGTATGGCACAGAACGGCAAGGAAAGCCTCCTTTAGGGGCGCTGAAGATAACCTAAGACGAAATGTAATTAGACTCCCAGACTTGTATCATTTCAAACTCTTCACATTCCTTTAAGTTTTAATGAATCTACCAGCCTTAGTGCACACTGCTCCTTTCCTGGAATTTGCTTTGACCCATGGAGTGGGTTGTATTTTAGCATACAGTACTCTTCAATAAAATAATTACATTCAGTAACAGCCATGGCCGGGGATGAGTATATTTTAGTGATGAGCAAAAAAAATTACATTCACAAACAAAATAATAGCAACTTTGTAATTTGAATTTTGTTTCACTATTATAAATACTAAGCATTGTTATTTGGTCCAAGTGGTCTTATCGGACGACAGAATTGAAATAATTTGCGTTCTGTTACTGTCACAATCATTGGTCTCTCAGCCTTTATTTCTAATCTACTGTTTACACACATGATTTTTATACAGCTGTGAATTTGCCTGGAGGCAGTTCAAATGATTCTGACACATTTTAAATTACTAATGGAACTAGTAAAGCTATTGGGACTCAAAGGTCAAGATTTCAAGTAGCAGTTCTCAAAAATAATTTCACATAAAGTACTTTATTTATTAATAACTACATTTAGAAATACACTTTCATGTGTTTAACTGAACCCAAATGTGGACAGCTCTAGTAAAGCTCAAGAGTAATTACAGCAATTGTTTAACTAAGAACTCTCAATAAAAAAATTTTCTCAAAACATCCTATTTTATCATAGGTATTGTTTAGTGTGTCTATTCACTATGCTCATAAAAACAAGCCAATATTTAAAAATTGATTTGATGAGTAGTTATAAATAGTCTACAGATTCACCATGTCTTGTTTTTTTTCCCTGCATCCACAGAAGATGGGTCTTATCCTGACCTGTTCCTCAGATGACCACTAAATTTGCATTACATCACTCTACCTCAAAACGAGGGTTTTAAAATTTCCCAGACTCTCGAAACTTCCACTGCTCCCTGTTCTTAAGTTTTAGCAGGTGGTGTAACATGATAATCCACTGAGAAATCTAAAGCCATCAAGAGATGTTTCTTTGCTCTTCTTGTTAGAATCCATGTCTGTCTCCAAGGTCTTTCTATGCTGTGTTCTCACTTAGAGCCTTCGCTCTTCAAATTTTCCCTCTCTCTCCTGAACTGGCCTTTTTCCTCTTGTTATAATACCATGAAATTAAGACACAGCAAAGGAAACAGTCAGGTGTAAGAAAAAATTCCTATGTCTACATATGACTAAAGAATAGTATCTTGAATACACAAAGACTCCGAAACTAAATAATAGTTCTAACAATGCAATCCATAATAGCCAAGGGATACTCACTGACGTCTCTCTGTCTCTCTCTCTCTCTGTCTCTGTCTCTGTCTCTGTCTCTCTGTCTCTGTCTCTCTGTCTCTGTCTCTCTCTGTCTCTGTGTGTGTGTGTGTGTGTGTGTGTTTCTAAGATTCCAAGTAGCTCTCCTACTCTCCTCCAGTCTCACCACAGACTAGTAATCACAGTCATCACAGAGACAGACCTTCTCTCCCAGCCGCCTCTACAGGTGGTAACACTTATTCTGGGTTTCCTCAGCTAGCCTCACTGAGCCCCATTAGAAGAAGTTGCAGCTGCCAAGCAGAACTCTTCCACCAGTGGTATGAGTGTCACCTCTGAGGATTTTTCTCACCTAAAATCCCTACCTGTCCCTTTTCGTCTCCACTTCCTGTGTGTTGGCATCTCATTCTTCATGTCCAGAATACCCTAATGTTTCTATTTTGCTCTAGCTGTCTACAAACACTTGTGAGGCTAGTTGTCTCGAGCTCATCTCCTTTGCTGAAAGACCATTTCCATTTAGCTTATCTTATCCTCACTACGTCATTTCAAACTTTAAATGCTCCCTCTATACTGTGCCCAAGTGAGCACACACAGATTCTTCTCCAGTCCAGACTCGCATACCCAACTGCCCACACTGATGTATGTCACAAAGTAAAATCTTAACAGGCCCTAAAAGATAATTCCAATGGCTGGTCTTTGCTGCTGACTAGATTAGGTGATGCTTAGAAGCAGTAAAATAAGCATTTGCTTGTCTGTGGGCTTTCAGAAAGGTTTGACATGGGAAATAGTCTGTCCGTATTATCAATTATTCAGAAAAGCATGGCTTATCCTTTTCTTCTTTTTACCACTGTTTTCAAGCCTGATCAATTTGGGTTTTCCTTCTTTGGATCTTGCTTATTCTTTCTCTAAAGCCACCCTCCCTATCATGTGGCTGTTTGTTGGCCATGTGTGTGACCTCCACAGCAGCCTAAACGGTGTGGCTTTGTATAATTCTCTTCTCTCCTTCATTCTTCTTCTCCAGGAAGAAACTGAGACTTACAGCTTGTCAACCCTGCATTTTGTCTCTTAAACTCTAATAAAATTACCCTTGAGATTCTACTTGAGTCTATTCTTTAATTCTTTTATTAATGATACTAAGAACCCCATGAGGGATGCCTCGTTTCCCCTGTGTCTGATAAGAGGGAAAGAGGAAGAAATAAAGGAACAAAGGAAGAAGCAATGCTATAAAATGTCCATTTTAAAGTTTTACTGTGCTTTTAGGGTAGGAGGCAAATACCTAGGAATAGAACGGTTTGTTCGTAAGTTAAGCAAAGTCTGACCTTAAAGAAGGATTGGTGAGTGGTCTGCCAACATTATTGCATCATTTCACTGACCCTCACTGAGATTGTATCCCAGAGGGAGTAGCCTAACTCAACTGTCTTTTATTTTTAAATAGCAGGAAAAGTTTGGCAGCTTCCTCTAAAGCTATTAGAATTCTCAACAATATCAGAAAGTACAGTGGAGTCGAGCTAGAGAGGAAGAAGACTGTGAAAAACTAGTTTAGGAAGAGGGCTTCTTGACATGCTGCATGCCCACGGACACCCAAGGGGAAGCAATGGGATGGTCTGACCCCACGGCTGAAGGAAGTGTCTGGCAGGAAGCCCAAGCTTCTACAGCTGCTCTCCGAGGAGCTCCTGCCAGAGTCTGAAACACCTGGAAGAAAGCCAGGGAATCAGGGCCGCGCAGAACCTGGCCTGGTCAGACTGCATCCTCAGACTGCATCCTCAGACTGCATCCTCAGACTGCTGCCTCAGACTGCGGCCTCAGACTGCTGCCTCAGACTGTTCCTCAGACTGCACAGAGCTCCTGTCTTCTGTCTTATATTCCTCTCTCTGCGCAGCCATATCACTCCTGTCTCCACCTCCCTAGTGCTGGAATAAAAGGCGTGTGATCCCAAGTGCTGAGGTCATCTCTATGTGAGCTCTGTTTCTCTTTTAGACTGGATCAATTTCGTGTAGGCCAGGGTTGGCCTTGAATAAACAGAGATCTGTCTGCCTCTGTCTCCCAAGTCCTGGGATTAAAGGTGTGTGCCTCCACTGCCTAGCCTCTAGTGGTTTAGCTCTGCACTCTGATCTTCAGGCAAGCTTTATTTGTTAAAACACAAAATATCATCACACTTTTAAATTAAAATTGTGCTTCGTAACTTATTAAGATAACTTTGAAGGAAAGAGAACTTCACTATTCCCTTAATTTTAAAAGGGAAAACAAATAGTTTTGTTGTGAGTCTATTGCTACAAATTATGCTTATATCAACTCAGTGTACATGTAGGAATGCTGTGGATATGAACATATTATATGATAAACATATTCATTATATATATTGTTATGACAATTTTGTAGCTTGGCTTGTTTCCTATAGAAGTGCATTGTCCCCTTTTCAACAGATACTATGCAACAGTCTTGCTCCAATTGTACCCAGGGAATTCATAGCATGACTTGAGAGATTCTCAGACATAAAAATAATCAGGCTTCATGTCAGACCTAGTGAACTAACATCCATTTCAACAAGACTCCCTCCCCCGCCATGATTTATAATGCTCCAGCCTTGGCTAACCTCTTAAAAGGGTCCTGTGAGAATTTCTTCCCAGCTCTACCTTCAGCAACATTACTTTGGAAAATGAGACCATCTATGGTGAAGTATTAATGCCATAGAAATAAGCACTTAACTTCAAGCTCTTTCTAAAAACCAGTAATTAAATATTTACCAAGACACCGCTTGGCACACAACGTTATTTTTCATCATTGCATAGTAGAATTTTGGGAGCAAAAATCCACATTTCACATGCTCCACGCTCGGCCGCATATTCTACTGTTGTGAGCAACGCTGCTGCTGTTAGTAAAACAGAAAGGTTTTCTATGGTCTTTTCACTTGACCCATTTTACATCTAAAAGATAAATTTCTAAATGCGATTCCTTCCAATTTTCATGATTTGTCTTGGCACAAATGATCAATTTTCCCCTTGTTTTTATCTTTACGGTTAATCTTGAGTACGTCTTTTTTTAGAACCACCAGAGAAATTGTCTAACTAAAAGCAGCCAAGTCCCAGCTGACAATCGAAACACTGAGCACGTTAAATCTGATTATTTCTCCTTCCCTGTTTTCAGCTTATCTCACCTATGATATCATTTTCTTTCTCCTGCATCCTCTTTGTGTATCTTTTTCATCCTAACCTCAGCTGTTCCTACTCTTAGGGTCCGATAAATTCCCCAAAAGTATACTGTAAAAGTTATACATGTTTATGTGTGCACATTTTTCTTGAGGAAGTTCTAACCATATGCTACTAATGGTCCATTTTAAGTAGGAATTTCAGGTAATAAATCCACAGGAAATCCAATATAGAGGAAGAAAAGCAGCACAGACCTCAAAGATGTCTCCCTAAATGCAATAATAGAATCTCCAAATAGAGGGCATTAGCAGGTCTCACTTCAGCAAGTGAGTGTGCTACATTATATGCAATCATTTCTCCTGGGCACTTGACACTCACCCAGCTACCTGCCAGTTATTAACTGTTACCTACAATTGCTCATTTTTCTACTATCAAATATTTATCTAGTAAAGCTCCTATTATGGTAGAAGCAATGCTTTCTAGCAGGAAAAAAATTAAACCTTATTTGGCAGAGAGAGAATCTGTGGAATCAAATAAACCAGAGTCTCTAGCCAGGTTGTGCCCGGAGACACTGGTGCATTTACTCACTCAGCCTGTCATGGTGAGATGTACTTTGGTGAAGTGCACTGTGGTTCGTGTTTAATTTCCTTTTATTCTCTGGTAAAATAAAAGGAGAAGCAGCTGGGGAAAAAAAAGTCTGTGGAACTTCAAAAAAGTCTGTGGAAATGGTAATAATGATTAATATAGCAGTCATTTAACATTCACGAAAGGTTTATAATGAAAGAAAAGACACCCACAAAATATCAAGGCTTTGAACTTCAGAAAAACAATGCATTTAACATATAAATATAAATCATACAGGGGGCTGAAACACTGTGTAGGGCTGTCTATAATTCCTTTTGAAGGACAGCGCATACACTAGACTAGACTCACTAATCATTGACGGCATCCAGTTGCTCCCAAGGCATCCAAACAAGACAGTTTAATGCTTCATAATCAACCAAAGGATTGAACTGTGTACCAGGGAGAAATAAATGCAGTTATTTATGCCTTTTTGATTACTCACATTTTAAGTAAATAAATTGAAGTAAGCTTCAGCAGGTTTCCATCCTACATTAGCACAAAACATGAAGTACCTGACAAATCAGAGCTAGCACTAGACCTTCAATCTGTCAACAAATGATGGAATCTCATTTTAACACCACTGCTAGATGATCTACATGCACACTGAAGTTTGGGGTCACTGCTCTATCAACTACTGAAGCAACGAAATCAGGGTGCTTACATCACTGGAGTACCCACAGAGTAAAAGTCACCATTCAACTGGGCAGAACACCCAAATCCAGCACTGACTATACTTGACCAAGACACTGTACACATTAGTCTTTGATTTCTTCCCTAGCAAACATCAGGCTAAGGATCTGAAGGAAGATTTTGTAAAGGTGACAACATTCTTGTTGGCTTATCATTCATACCTTAGAGACATTTGGCAATGGGAACTTGTTCTTCAACTTAATAGATGTTTATTGTATTAAACACTCAATTCTAATTCAATGTCAGACATAAGAATTATATACACTAAAACTGAAGCTGTTGTTTAGATAAATTGCTAAGGAGGGAAATTCTATTTAAATCAACCAGCACTCTCAGAAATCAAGTTTGAAAAAAGAAAATCTAATTTACCCAAATAATTGCATAATTGAGTCTCAGGGTGGGGAAGAAATAACTTTTAAAAAAAAGAAGAAGAAAGAGAAAAATAGGGGAAGATGAGGAAAAATATTACATCATCTGTTTACTCTAATTTCTATTATAATTTACAGAATACTGAGAACATAACTCAACTGAAAATATAAAGAAATTTTTGAGAACTACTTTGAATTGAAAATGAGAATGTTCATTGCAAGCATTATAACAGACAACTTGAAGTTTTTATAAATCATAAAAACATAACTATATTCCTTTACATATAGAAACTAGAAAACAACCATCATAGATTATAAAACATATGTCAGAGGGTCAGTCAGATGGTAATAGTACTTATCACCAAGTCTGAGGACCTAAATTCCGTACACAGAATCCATGGTGGAAAGAGAAAATCAGCGCCTGAATGTTGTCCTCTGACCTCTGCAGGTACACGATGGAACTTTTACAACATACACACACAAAATAAGCAAATAAATAATAAATAAAATACTCTTTGTCCTACATATGTTATGTTTGTGTTTCCAAAATTCCATTTAAATGAGGGCATTTAATGGATCGAAAACAGAAGCCTCAAGCCAACAAGATGGTTCAGCAAGTACAGCACTTGCAACTAAGGCTGGGACAGGAGTTCAAAATCTACCTTGAATCCTCTTGTTCTGCGGGAGAGGGTTGATGCTATTTGCCCTACCTGGGGCCCCCACTCTGGTTTCCCACTTGAATAAAAACACAGCTCTTTCTGGGGGAAGGAAAGAATTGTGCTTGCATCCAGAGTGTCAGCAATGAAGAACTTCCAGCTGGGAATGGACTTTGCTGAGGTTCTCCAGCTGTGCCTCCTCTGCAGCATCTGAGTAGTAGCCACACGATCACCAGCAGTTTCCATCTGCCACCACCTTGGATGGGGGTACCCAAGACTGGCCCTTTCTGAAGAAGGGCATTCCTCTATGAGAATGCCTCGTTGGGCTGGTCAAGATTTTCTACGAACTTTTCCTGCTCCTTCCTTGCTCCATAGTCCCGTCCCAGAATAGCAGCATCCTCTGTTTCCCTCTACTTCCATCCCACCCCGAGTCTTTTCCTTTTTGAGACTGGCTGTATGGGAAGGTTGGGAATCAGTGGAAGGTCGAACTTCGCTGGAGAAAGCCAGTCACTACAGAAGCCTCAAAGGTTTTTGGTCATGCCCCACTCTTGCTCACTTTCTGACTCCTGATTGACAAGCTTTACTCCTGCCATGTTTTCCCTCCCATGAGGGACTGCTCCCCATGAATTGTGAGCAAAATAAACCTTCCATTTCTCAAGTTACTTTCATCAGATATTTGGTTGTGGCTACTAGAAAGGTAAGTAATACACCAAGAAATTTCTCACACATCTGTCTTTGTCTTAGTGCCTACTTCTTTAAGAATACGAACTGACACAAAGCCCCAAAATACTGACATGATTCACCTAAAGTTGTCTGACCCCAGAGACCTGCATTTGTAATTAATGCTTCCTTTCCCAGGTGCATACTTTGCAAAATTACAGTTATGAAGCAGCAATAGAATAGCTTTACAGCAGTAGGAAGGTAGGGACCATCTCTAAAGCAAATTCTACCCTATCACCTTAAGATTATGCCTTCACCAGACATATGAAGATGAGTGAAATTCAGAGTTCTCTGGTTCATCAGAGTTCCGCATCAGAACATTGAGACCATGAGACTACTGTGCCCCTTTTTGTGCCTCAACTCACCCCTGTCTAATCACTTTCTTTTCTATCCCTGGTCCATTCTTGCCTCATAGCATTTGTGGGCGGGCACCCAGAAAACTGCAGATGTAGATAGAGGTGCACCCATTCATGGACAATTCTGCCATCAGTGGGGTTGACCAAAAGGCTAGATAAAACCCTGTGGACCTGTGGTCATTTGATTGCAGTCCAAAAAGGAGTACAATTGGCAGGCGGGCATAAGCAGCAGTGGGTGTTAATTCTCATTTAGACAAATCCCCTGATCTTACAAACCCCTGCTCTCTACAAGGACCAGCGGTGGGAAGGCCAGTATGGAGCATGACGTGTTAGTTTGCTGGGACCACCGTAACAAATTACCACCAAACTAAGTGGCTCAAACCACAGGTTTAAGGTTACTTTCTCACAGCTCTACAGCCTGGAAATGCAGGACGGTGTTGTCACAGTTGTTTTCTTCTGAGACAAGTCGATGGCTGCTTTGTCGGTTGTTCACAAATGGCCATGGATTTTCTGTACCTAAATCTCTTACAGGGCATAGATCAAATTGGAGTGAAGCTGACCCTGCTGACCCCATTTTAACCTTAGCTGCCTCTTTAAAAGTTCTGTCTACACGTTAGCCACATTTGAGATATACAGATTAGAGATTCAACATGTGTATTTCAAGGGGACACAATTTAACCCATAGCAATTCCAAAAGAATGGGTCCCTCTTGCCTGTGCCTAAAGGTAGCATTATGAGGTTTGTGACCGCTGGGAAAATCATAGGCTCAATCCAATTATAATTAAAAGATTTATTGATCAGCTGCTGGCAGGAAGAACAATCTCTGAGATTTTCAAAATTTTCAAAACAAATTTGAGATTGTCGTGTAGGAAGGTCATGGGGGAGGACTTTTAAAAGGGAAAAGCTACACAAAGACTTTCTTTATCCTTGCAAGCAAGCAGAAACTGTTCTGTTCTCTGGAGTTAAGTGGCTAAGACAACTCAAAACAATCTTTGGGTGTCTGGGTAAGCAAGTTACAGAAGCAGAGAAAGCAGTTAGTCATATCATGACAAGTAGATAGTCTGTGTATTTTTGGTTCAGAGTAGGGGGTTGTCACTGAGTCAGGATTACTGGGAACTTATCTTCCAGGGAGCAGAGTCAGAGACAAACAGCTCTGGGTACCAAGATGGATGCCTAGCATAAAATGGAGCTTCTTTAACCATAAAAGTAACCTTAGAAATAATCCTTTCAGATAGCATGTAAATATGTGTTGTGACTCTGTAAGCTGTTGCCATAGATACTGCATATGGAAAAAAACCCAAAAAACTAATATGTTTTGTAAATTTACCACCACCACCCCAAAAATT
The DNA here is from genome assembly GCF_982192425.1 of Myodes glareolus. Classification (NCBI taxonomy): domain Eukaryota; kingdom Metazoa; phylum Chordata; class Mammalia; order Rodentia; family Cricetidae; genus Myodes; species Myodes glareolus. The sequence goes on along the minus strand of NC_142042.1, from coordinate 23,514,195 downwards.
AAAATCAAAACAGCCACACTTATGTTAAAGACTTTACAGGCTGATTATGAGAATTTTATAATTATGCATAGTTGGGATGTTGCAGATCCATAGACAAATTATCTAGGGCTTTCTTTAATCCCCTTAATAGCTTTTCATTCTTCCCATCTGTCTGACCAGACATTCTTGTGACCATCATCTTATAACTGTTGTGATATATTAAATTAGCATCCCAACTTCTACCAAAAGTTAAAAAACAAAAAAAACAAACAGAATCTGAAACCTACAGCAGAGAGTCTCTGTTCATCTGTAATCTGCCTACCTGGAGTTTCTACCAAAGTGTTCCTAAAGTGTCCTATCTATTACTTGCTTTTCGTAACTACAAAAATGTCATGAAACTGTCGCCGTGCTGGAACATAGCATTTAGACAAGCCTGAATCTGTGTTCCAGGCCAGTGATCTCTGATAACTGGCTGCAGAGTAAACTATATCTTATACCCTTTGGGGTGAGAGCTGTGTTTTCATGCTGACACCTTCTATAAGGAGAGAGACAAAGAGATCTTGTACCCCACCAAGCCAGTCTTGATGACCCCACCATGAAGGTTTACACAGAAGGTAAGAGGTGTGCATGAATGAGCAGCATGCTGTGGTCCTACCCACCAGCACCGTCTCAGCTCCAAGTTCCCCTCTAACTGTACACGAGGCCTTAACCTTTCCTTCTCTCTGCAATGTCTCACGTATATTGCCTCAATCTCTGATAGCCAAAGGGAGGGGCACAAAGTCACTGTAGAACATTCAGAATGGTTACATTTCTCCACTCAATCAATTATGATTTAAACACCTCAAGCATAAGGTGAAATATCTCTGTATCCAAAAAAAATAACAGAATGAAAGTAGGAATCAAGAAGAACACATTTCTCCAGAACTCTTAACTTTAGCTACTTTCAGAAAGGGCTGGTGTAAGCAATTTTATTCTGTTGTTGGTTTGAGGCAAGTGTGATGGTTTAAAAGAAAATGGCCCCCAAAGGGAGTGGTACTACTTAGAGGTGTGGTCATGTTGGAGGAAGTATGTCACTGTGGAGGTGGGCTTTGAGGTCTCATAAAATGTTCAAGATACCTCTCAGACCACTTCCTTTTACCTGCAAGATGGATGACTCTCAGCTATTTCTCCAGCACCATGTCTGGTGGCACCATGATGATAACGAAGAACCAGTAAACTGTAAGCCAACCACCCCCAATAAATTAAGATCCTTTATAAGAGTTGTCGTGGTCCTGCTGTCTCTTCACAGCAATAGAAACCCTAAGATAGCAAGTACTTCCATGAAGCCTAGGTTGGCCTTAAACTTATCATCCTCCTGCTTCAGCACCCCAAGTGCTGGATTACAAGCATGCCCTACTATCCAGGATGTGTCTTCATTTTGATTTTAGTAGTTTCTTCCCTTGTCTCTAACCAATATCTCTAAAGACATCGTTGACAATCATCTAGTATTTTTATCTAGATTGTTCTTCATTGTCAAGATGGGATATATACTGTTCCATCTGATTTAAGTCTATGTGTATGTGGGTGTATGTGGCAGACATCAAGAAGTTAGTGCCAATAAACCCTTTGTAGCCAATGTTAAGCAACTACGAGATGTAGATGTAGCTACTAAATGGGGCATTAGTTTGCTCTGACCTATGGATGATGTCCTAGCATCTTAAAAATATTACTCAGGGTTCTTTGTTAGGAATTGCATTTTAGAATGCTAGCAGACACCACTTAGTTATAAAGCCTTGCAGAGCCATGACAAACAAGAACAAATGCTCAAAGACTGAAAATTAAGTAGTTGTTTATGGAGATGCTCCTAGACAACCAATTTCCAACAAGAGAATGAGTAAGCAAATATCTAAGAACAGAAGCACTTGGAACATTATATAGACATGCCCACAGAAAAGTCTCCCCATGGGATACAATAGTCGTGATGTAAAAACACAAAGAAAATAAATAATATTAAAATTGGTGAGGGAGAAATGTCAAACTACTTATAAGGACAAATGCACTAGAACCGAACTGTTGTTTATCTACATCTGTAAATATAAAGGGAATTTTTTTAACCTTGTTCTAAGGTTTGATGTGAGCCCAGAGGGACCCTCTAATGAGATACAGACAACTTCAGCTTTGGCTTTTTTCTGTTCATTTTTTTTTCTAAATCAATTACTTGTATGAAATCTTAGCAAACATTTTTAACTTTCAGCATAGTGCTTGTAAAATAAATGATAAATCAAAAGAGAAAATAAAAATCCACAAATATCTGAATAGGCTGGATCACTGGTAAGCAGAAATCAAAGTGAAATTTAATAGCGAGTCTGACATTTTATATCCTTGTTTGTTTGCTTTTTTAATCAATTGCGCTGGAGTCTTAAGAAAACTCAATTTGACATTGGTTCTTATAAGAAACACCTGAGAGTTTTAGTTGATTCCAAGCCCAATGGGAAACAAAAGTACAATGGGCATTGTTTAAAGGGGGGGCTGCATTTCAAGTGCTATTGTTGTCCTGTTGTTACAGGGCAGTGATAGAGACCATCACACTCTCCATGGTTCAGACCCATGAAACATGTGTCTAGTTCCGGGTAGCAGACAAGAAACTCTCATTAGGAAAGAACAAAGCGCTGCAGAGACTTGGAAGGACAGAAAGAAAATCAGAAGGAAAGGGAACGTTAGGGCTCACGTGGAAAAGCTGCAAGTTGCAGGGGAGGCTCACAGGTAGTAACAGTTGGAAAGAAAGAACATAGAAAACCATGGAAAGGTAAGCTGCAGAGAGCTAAATCCTCATGGTTTGCATTTTGAATACCCCAAGTAGTTATTTCTTTGATGTTTGTCTTAAATCAATTAAATTACTATTTCACTTTAACGCATTTAAATATAAATGTTATATCACTTACTGGTATGATTTAAGTAGATCTGCCAAAGGTTCATGTCTTGGGAGCTTTGTCCTCATGCAGTGTTGGAGTCCGGTGGTAGCCTGGACCGTAAACTATTTCTCTAGACCAGACCCCAACATAATCTATCTCTCTGGACTGGAGGCGTGGGAATAAAGACACAACTCACATGGCTTTATCGGGAGGGAGATCCTCGGTGGTCCCTCATGAATTCCTGAGTTCACATCCTGAAGAATTCCTCCTGTTTATTCTCCAAAATAGTCTTTATACCAAAACTTAACTGAGCGGGAAATACACCAGCATTCTGTCTCCTAGGTAACTAGGTGAATGGCTTTTTGTCACACCCACAACTACCTGTCTACTCTGTATGCTACCTGTCATGTAGGCTGAATTAACATCTCTATCAGGCATCCTCCAAATTACAAAGGAAGGAGCAAAACATCCTGACCTTTTGCTAGGTTGGTGACAGCCTGTCTGGAAAATCACGTGGCCCTTCTCAGGTGTGGCCTATGGCTTGATGCTTGGCTGTCACACATGTAGAAATACGAGCCTACAATGCAGTAAAGCTAGGAAGTGATAGAAACTCTGAGAAGTAGAGCCTAGTAGAGCATAGTGAGGCCACTGGGGACACTGCCCTGGCCGAGGTCAGCATTGCTCTCCAGGGACCTTGGGGTCTGTAGAGAAAGAGGAATACTAGTTCCTCCCCACTCTCTCAGTCCTCTCACGGTATCCCTATCCATCCCTCCATCTACCTATCATCTATCTATCTACCTTCAAACAATTGCTCTCTCTCACTCCATGAAATGGCCCACACGTGATGTCCCACCATGATGTCACCACGCAAACACACCCACCACTCGGTCTCGAACCTTTGGCCTTTCAAGCTATAAATGAGGTAACTCTCTTCTCTTCACACCCAGCCCATGTAGTGTGCCGTGGCGGCAGAACAGTGACAGCGCACGGTGATGACTTAGTACCACAGTGTCCGTTTCCCCACTAAGAAAGGGGAATGGAAAGATGGGTGCTGTTGACAAGATGGTTAGACGTGAATTTCCCATATTGCGCTCCCTTACAGCCAGCAACTACCTCCCAAAATAAGACTGCTTTTGTGCAAAGCTTAAAACCTAAGTAAAACTACCACACTGACTGAAACCAAGAAATATAGTTTTGTGAGTATAAGCGCCACTTTGTTTTGACTGGACCCTCTTTCCTGGGTTGCCTTGAAGCTACACCAAGAGAATCCTCCAGGATAGACAGTTTCTCCAGAGGAAAGGAGAGAACAAGATGAATGTATCCAGATGCCACAGTGTTCCTTGGAACTTTCTAGGAGAACCTTTAATGTCTTACCTAGCAGGGAACACTAGAAAAATCTGCAGACATATATTCTCTGGAGCCAGGCAGGAACAAAACAAGGCTCAGCACTCACAGAAGTCAGTACAATGATTTCATTCCTGTGCAAAACACCTGAGGGCAACAGCTAAAAAGATAGAACATTTATTTTGGCTCACAGTTTCAGAGATTTGAGACCAAAATCACGTGAACCCATTGCTCTAGGCCTGTGGTGAGGCCCTGCATGGTGGCTGGTGGTGAACAGCACAGCCAAGCTCACTTTCCAGGGGCCAGGAAGCAAAATGACAGGGAGAGAAAGGCGCTAGTACCAACTGTTACACAAAACCACCGGTAGGGGGGCTGGAGAGATGCCTCAGTGGTTAAGAGCATTGCCTGCTCTTCCAAAGGTCCTGAGTTCAATTCCCGGCAACCACATGGTGGCTCACAACCACCTGTAATGAGGTCTGGTGCCCTCTTCTGGCCTGCAGACATACACACAGACAGAATGTTGTATACATAATAAATAAATAAATCTTTAAAAAGAAAAAAAAAACCACCGGTAGGTCTGCCTTATATACAAAGATGCTGAAAGGTCAAGTACGGTGATGGACGCGTGTAATACCTGAACCCAGGAGGCTGAAGCAAGAAGATTGTTGCGTGCTTGAGCTTGAGATCAACCTGTATACATGGTGTACTTTAGCTCTACCGGTGCTACACAGTGAGGCCCACCCTGTCTCAAACCAAAAAAGAAGGAAAGAAGGAAGGGAGTGATGGAGGGAGGGAAGGAGGAAAGGAGGAAGGGAGAGAGGGAAGGCTGGAGGAAGTGCTTTGAAGTTAAATGAATGGACAATCATTAGCACATACAACATCACAATATGGCCAAATTCAAAATTAATAATATAATGTTTGATTTAGAGCAATTTTAATTCTAGTAAGAAGTTTAAAAACAAATGTATTTTAAATATCCATAACTCTAATACTTGGGTAATGAACAGGTGATGTAAAACTGTATAAATTATAATATCAACAATTGAACATGCAAAGAGGAGAAGAAAGATTATCAGTTTTTGTATTTGAGTTAAACTGTTTCAGGATATGTGGGCATATATAACTCTAACATGCTTTAGAGAAACCACATAATAACCAAAAATGAGAAACCTGTAGGGGATATGATAAAGCATGATTGGTAACTCAGACACTCTTTGCTGTGGTGGTTAGCCTTCACAGTCTGAACTAGACTGATAATCCCCAAAGACAGAGGCCCCCCTAGGGACACACTTGTAAGGCCATAAGCACACATGGGAAGCTGACAGTTGCCTAAACTGAAGGAGACCTCAGTTGAAGCCTTGCCCTGCAGAAATGCTGATCTCAGACATCCTGTTTCCAGAACTGTAAGAAATGCATTTCTATTTCTTTTGATGTCCAGTGAATGGTGATTTATTACAACAGCCTCAACTGACTCAGACAACTAGAAAAATCCTTCTGAAAAATAGCTTCCGTGAATGCACTGCAAATCATCCAGGCGTGTCAATCCAGTAATGGTCTTGCACCCTGTTCTAATTATCTTTCTGTTACTTTGATAAACATTATGACCATAAGCAACTTAGGGGAGTAAAAGATGTATTTAGTTTATAAGTTACACTCTTTCCGAGAGGAAAACCAGGCCAGGAACTCAAGACAGGAAGCGGGAAGCAGGAACTGAAGCAGAAACCATGAGGAACTGTTGTACTAGCTTGTACCCAATGGCTTACTGGGCTGCTTTTCTTTAGAGCCCAGGCTCACCCGTCCAGGGATGGAACTGCCCACAGTAGGCTAGGCCTTGATATCTTTCAATTGCTCGCTTCAATGTGATACAGTCCTTAAAAGAGTGTGATGCATCTTTCTCATCCATTGCCTTCAAATGTCTCAAAACAGAAGTTTCTAATCCAAGATAAAATATATTGGACCTATCACAGTTCAAGTAAATGGAACATAAAATTTCTACAGGATAAAATGTCCTAAATTTATAAATCTGTACACACACTAGTTAATCCCATGAATCTTCTCAGCTCAAAATTCTATGACTGTCCTGCACATTTAAAAGCTGAGTTTTAAATGATCTTACTATCTAGCTGTTCGTCAGAAATATGAGAGCCAAAGACATGTTAAAAACAGTTCATAGTGGGTCAAAGGAAGGGCCTCTTGATATCAGAGACTAACACAGTGTTACACTGCAATGTGCTCAAAGGGTGTTAATCAATTAATTTTTCAATATCATCCAAAAACCAACAGCTTGATGGAATACAGGAAGTAAGAAAGTAGACTTCATTCAGCTTCTATGCTCTATGCAAGGACTTCTTCGTGATTTTCTGAGCTCCATTAAAGAGTTTTATAAGTTAGAACTTAATTCACAGAGCCTTATTGATTTGCCCAAGGTCACAGAACTGGTAAGAACCAAGCTAAGAATTAAACCCAATTATTTCTGACTCCAAAGCTCATTTCCTTTCTATTCATTTTCAGAGCTGAAAGATGCAATTTTGAAATTAAATTTTAGCTGCAAAATACTTCATCTATATAAAAATTATTAAGAATAACTGAATTTTCAGTCATATGTCACAAGTTCCATTTAGCACACATTATAATTATTACCCTGTCCTTACGAACAGACTTGAAGCTTCTAAGTGATCTCGAGTTCCTAGAAGTAACCAAGAGGCTGACGCTGTAAATTTGCATCAGGCTTTATGCTTCAGACATGTGTAACCTACACTAATCGTTACAGACCTTAATTAATACTAGCTTGCCAAAAGTAAAAAGCACCACTTCATAGCTGAAGAAAAAAAAATAGAGTTGAATTTACCACTGTCCTACGTGAGGGACAGCTGGACTGATTTTTAAACAGATTGAAGAAATGATCTCATATGGGGTTCTTTTATGACATGGATTCAGAGATGGGTGGAATTCCAAAATCTATGAATAGAATTAGGTTGATGCTAACTCTAGAAGGCGGATTTCTTAGATAAGACCAATAGGTATTGGTTACCATTCAGTGGAATGTTGCCGAATGAGTTATGGTGATCCACTCCTGATTTGCTGATCTCGGCAAGGAAGTCTTCAACAATTGGCTGGCTTACAAGAGAAGTTTACACTAAGGCAAGTTTTCATCGATTAACTAAAAGACTTTAAAACCAGTTCCATTTCTTGCATTCCTCTTTATAGAATGAACAGGTTTTTAAATTGTCTCAAGTAGACAGTTAGGCTTCAGGCAGTGCAAATATCCAGAAATGGGCTCAAATTGAACTACAAAAGAATTTCTGGTGGTTAGAGAAAAGGCAGCATGCCCTGGAAACTTGTGAAACCATTTCCCATCTACCAAAAGGGTGATTTTCTCTACCTCTGGCAGGAGGGACATATGGCTACCAATGGTTGCTTAGCAAAGCCTATGGTGGCCTCGCCACTCCCTCTCTCAATGTCACACGTACCTGCTAAACATTTCATAGCCTGGCCCTTCTCACCTCAGATCTCCACTCCCCTTATAGTACACACACACACACACACACACACACACACACACACACACACACACACGAGCAATCACATGTACACCTACCCTGGCTATTTCTCACTGTTTCCTCCCTTGCCATCCTCTCTCTCTATCCCCACTCTTGCCAGCCTCCCTTTTCTTGTAGACAGTCCTGGCCATGTCCAGTCTGCTTCTTTTTCTCTCTGCTCCACACTCTTCCAGATGTCTCTGAACACTTTCTTTTTTATTTTAATTTCATAAATTATTAATAGGTATTTGAAATACACAATTTGTAAAGATATTTTATATTGCAGGGACCTCTCTTTTATTCATAATAAAAGCCTTTCCCTTAACCATACCACAGAACAGTCATTTCAGTGGTTTCTTTATTGTGTCCCCTTGAATACAGGTACTAGTTACCATGGCTGTAGAAATTCCTAGGAAAATGGGAACTCCTTTTTTTTTCTTTTTATATAAAACTCAAATTATGGATGAGTTTTTTTTTTCTCACGTTGTGATCCAGTGATGAGGTGACTCAAAGTTTATATAAAGGATGTCTATTACTATCAGTGGCTCACGATCTTCCTGTTTTTCTTCTATACATATACTTAGATGTGGGTTTTATTTACCTTACCTATGGATCACAAAACTGGAAATCTGTTGAAATACTAGTTGTGGCATCTTCACTTCATAAAGGAAAAACTACTTTTGAAATACTTTTGAAAATAATATAAGTATTTGTGGGGAATTGTTTTTGGTTTTTGATTTGTTTTAATAGGAAAAATAGAACACATTGATTGCCGGGTTTATACAGGGACTATCCTAGTTATGGGAACAACACAATGTCTCTGCCCCATATTCTAATAAAGGAGCTGCATAGCCAGGATTTTATCCCTTGTGGTCTAGCTCCAGTATCTTTGCTCTTAAGCTGGGAGTGGTGTCTTCGTCTTTTCAAGCTTCTATAGCAAACTACCATGAAAATCGGATATTGATTCTTCTTAGTTGGGAATTGAAGGCATCTGCTCATTTGGTTGGGAATTCATCTCCTCAAGACAGCACTTTCTCTCTTTGCCCTAACATGGCAGAGGAGGAAATGGCATATCTCTCCTATAGGGGCACTAATGCCATCCATCCTGAATAGAGATGTAATCTCAGCCAAGCAGGATGACACATGCCTTTAATTCCATCACTCAGGAGGAAGAGGTAGGTGAATCTGTGTGAGTTTCAGGTTGCCTGGTCTATCTACGTAGAGAGAATTCCATGCCTGACAGAACTAGACCAGAGACGAGAGAGAGAGAGAGAGAGAGAGAGAGAGAGAGAGAGAGAGAGAGAGAGATGCACACATAAATGAATGAATTAATGAATGAAATGTTTTTTTAAAGATGCAATCCCCTCCTATAGGTTGCATCTCCTAAAACCATTATTTTGGGGGCTTTGATTTCAGCATAGATTTTGGGAGGACACAGCACACTGTTTTGGAATCAGAATATGTGAATGATAGACAAGGGAGCAACCAGTAATGGCCAGTTTCTATTATATTTAAGATTCAATTTAAGAAGGAATGAAGGTGTGACCCGGGGGCATGTCTGAGCAAGAGAGATTGGCTAGCGCGCTGGTCCTGAGGCAGGGCAATATTTGTGGGGCTTGAGACGCAGGAAAGTCGTTACTAGTACAACGAAGTGAAAGTAACGATGGAAGTCCAGAAGAAGCAAACAAGTGATGTCGTCTGAGTCCACCGGGAACCAGAATCAACACCCATGCTGTGGGAGCAGGGAACGATCTTGAAGGAGTTGACTCACGCTACGGGGAATGACACCAAGTTCAGTGATTGTGGGGATAACAAAGCCAATCCTTGGGCAGAATGCCTTCCTCTCCAAAGAGGTCAGTCACTGATTTCTCATGGCCTTTCAATATTTACCACAAGGCCCATTCGCATTACGGAGCGTGATCTGCTTTAGTTGCCATGTTAATTTAAATAGCAACCTCATTAATAAACAACTTCCAAGAAACATCTACTGCAGTGCTTGGCCAAGTATGTGTGTACCATGACCTAAATAAATTGATACCTGAGACTGACCATCATATATGCACATATACATACACGTATATAAATATGCACACATATATAAATACAGCTAGAACCATAGAGAGACAGAGAACCAGAGAGAGACTCAGAGAACATGAGATAATAATTCACTTCCTTGCTCACGTTTTAGGTTACTTTGCCATTTTTTAATTCTAAGTAATGATATAATGAGCATCCTTGTCCACACTTCTGTGTAGCAAACTTTCTCTGAAGTACACACCTAGCAATCAAACTGACGACTCATGAAGAGTGTGCATTTCAATTTGGTAGTTGTTACCTTATAACTCTCTAAATTTGTTGTGCCAATTTATACCCCACGAAATTGATTCACAATTTTCTGCATTTACTCATCTGAATTCATGAAAGATAACCTTCATTATTTTCATTTACATTTCTATGATTACTTATGAGAGTAAGTTTATATGTTGACTGGCCATTTCAACTTGTTTATGTTCAATTTGTTCATTTTTTAAACAAATTTTGTATAGACATCCAATAGTTTGCAGGCCTGATACAGCAACAGGTCTGAGGTCTGCCCATAGTAATCTAGTCTTAGGCCAAGGAAATCTCAATGCATCGATGCCACTAGAAAAAAGTATTTGTTTCTGCTATCACTCCATACAGATTTCATAGAATCCACAAAATAATTTTATATACAAACAGATTATTAAAACCTGGACTGTGTGTCTATAGCGATAGCTTAGTTCAAAAGTACTTTCCATTTCTGTACAAACACGAGGACCTGCGTTTGGATCCCCAGAGCACACACAAACATCTGGAGACTGGTATCTATCTGTTACCCTAGCACTGGGGCAAGAACAGAGACAAGCAGAGTCTCAGAACTTGCTGGCAGCCAGTCTAGACAAATCAGTGAGCTCCAGTCTAGACAAATCAATGAGCTCCGGGTTCAGTGAGAATCCCAGTCTCAGAAAATGAAGGAGAGACGCCATTGAAGAAGAAACACGGTAGTAGCCTCTAGCCTTCACATGTGCACAAATACACAGAGAGAGAGAGAGAGAGAGAGAGAGAGAGAGAGAGAGAGAGAGAGAGAATAAATAAAACTGAAGTAGTAATCATACTGGCTTTCATATTGGCACATGTAGTGTACTGACTTTTTTTAATAAGTCTTCAGGCATGAAGTCTTAATTTAGAACTGATTATGACCTATACTTTGAATATCTGAAAGTTAGGAGCTTTGTATTAGGCTAAGTTTTAGTTATTATTACACAGATAGTCGTCAGAGTATAATGATTCAAGTTATTACAGTAGGACAAAAGTGGTAGACCGGCAGTAGATATTAAGACTCAAATTTGGGGATTTGAACTTTTCCAGGAATATATTTTTATAAATACTTTTTCAGCAGTATAGCATTCTCATCGTGCTGGGCAATGACAGTGCGTCAAGGATCCCGGTGAGCCACTCCACCATGAGGGTAAGCAGCCAGTGTTCCAAATAGAACATAACTCCACTGTAAGTGGAGGGTTGCCTGTGCTCTGGTTATATGTACCTAATCAGTACACAAACAGTAGCAGTCAAATAGATGAGCAAGGTTTTTTAAATGGCAACTGGGGCATGGAGTTAGAAGTAGAGGTGGAGGGAGCTTGCTCAATGTACAGTATCTACTTATATGAGAAATGTTTTTACATAACCTACTAATAGCATGTGCAGTGAAAAATTTTAAAATAATAATAAAATTTAAAAGGCAAGTTGGAGATGTTCAGCAGTTGCAGGTAGATAAGAAAGATAGTTCTGGTATTTTGATGCATACTAGGTGACTGTGACTAACAAAAATCAAGTAAATTTATTGATGATTGATTGATTGATTGATTGGTTTTGAGACAAGGTTTCATTATGGATCTCGGACTCACCTGGAACTCCCTAAGTAGACCAAGCTGACCTTGAACTCACAGGCCTCTGCCTCCCAGGTGCTGGAAATAAAGGCAAATGCATTTCCATATTTGGCCTCAATCATGTATTTTTTAAGCTGCAAGAAATGATATTGAAAGTTTTCAAAACAAATAAATGGTAAGTGTTTGAAGTGATAGATATGACTTCCCTGATTTGATTCCACAATGAATATATAGAGTGAAACATCACAGGGTACCACCAAAGTATGCACAAATTATATGCCAAAAACAAAATAATTGATTTTTTTTACAGATGCAAGGTTGACCATTGAAGATTCCACTATATTTTGTAAAATCATCTCCCAAAGCCATCTTGCCTGTAGCTTTTTAAATAGAGTTGCATATATTATCATGTTATTGTAATTATAACTCATATTTTAATATCTACACCTACAGTAGATATCAAATGGATTATTTCAGCAATGCTTTTCTAAGAACTTTCTCCATAGTCACATAAGGATCTTTTGAACCATCACTTAAGTACTATGCAAATACATTAATTACCTATAAATAATTGGTTTCCATACAGGGACCACATTCCTAGAATCCATACAGGATTAATACATAAGCAGATAACTAAACAACATTTAGTGAAATTTTCACCTACAATTTTGAACCATTGTTTAAGTTCAATTCATTCAAAAGATGGCTTAAATTTTAAATGATGAACAATTCTATTCAAAGTAGCCAGGTTTTGGAAAGAAAGAAAATCATGAGGCGGAACAGAGAAAGTGATATAGAGGCAGTATTAAATCTACATTTCTATCTGTTCTGAATGTTCTATAGAGCTATTGTGCAACAGTTGCCTCAAAACTGAAACATTCCATCTTAGATAAAGACTCAATAAGTATTTACAAGGTTCCGGAAGCAAACAACTCACAAGTTTCAGGGAGTTCCTGAAACATGATTCACAAGGGTCCTACCCAAGGTTACATAAGCAGTCACAAAGGCTGAGGAGAGAAGAGTTGCTCACTAATCAACAAAGTTGCCTAAAGCCATGCAGGAGCTGTAGGTATGCAACTTTCCTGAGTTGTCAGCCATGGTAATATGAGCTTTTCAGTGAGGCCGCTGCCTTTGATTCACCTGTTTCTGTAATACCTCACTTTCACTCCTGTAAGTAATCCTAATTAATTTACTCGGTTCACTGAACTAGACTTTGGTTGAATTATTTCTTTAGTCTACTACCATTGCAGTCCATTCTGCACAGAATTGACATGTATTCCTGTTTCCCCAGGAAAAGCCATATAATACAGTTGGCACCCAAGCAAGGATCAACAGAACCAAGGACTAGCTGGGTAGAAGCGGTTTCAGGTCCCCGCAAAGGGCACTGGTCTGTGTAAGAGGAAAGCGTCTAAGGTAGGAATCCCAATATGAATACCTTTCCTATGTGATATGGGATGGTAGACCTACCTGCTGTAGTTGTGGCTATGTCCTCCCTGAGATGGACAACAAGACATGGAACCAAGACTAATCTGTCTGATAATGAAACTTCCTTAGAGAAGATTCCAAAGTGGGCATCTTTCTCTTTGTAGTACAGAGTGGTATATTTGGTATTAATTTAACAAACTACAATATCACTTGGAGATGGGCTTCTAGCTGTTTTGGAGGGGAGGGGTTAATCTTGATTGAGTTAAGTGAAAGAGGAAAACCTCCCCACTGTGGGTGACATCACTCCCTGTCTGTGATCTTGGATTGTGTAAAATGAAAGAACAAGATGGATGCTGGTATGTACGCATTCTCTGACTGATTCTTCTCAGTGCAGATGTGAAGTGATCAGTCGGTTCAAGCAGTCGCACCTTGACTTTGCCACCACAATGGACCGTACCTTGAACCATGAGATAAACTAAGCTAAACCTTTATTCCCTTAAGTGCTTCGTATTCTCTCACAGCAACAGGAACAGGCACTAAGGCAAGTGGTGTGCTTCCTTGATGGGGGTTCATGCATGAATATAGGACACCCTGAAAATGGTTGAAGGACTAAAGAATTCATTGCAGTCCCTGGGAGGAGGCAGCACTGGATAATACTGTCAGCAACCTGTCATGGCAGCTGTCTGGTCAGTATTATATATAATGAGATGAACAAATGTGGCAAAAATAGCTGCTCGGAGAGAAATTGCAATGGGAAAGAAACATGCAACAAGCAGCTTCCACATCAGTCTCTGATTTGACAAGTAATTTGGATAAAAGAGAAGATGAGAGGGAGGTATTGGCTGGACATTTCCTGTGACTGAGGAAGGGGGACGAAGGGAAAGAGTGTGTATGTGGTTTTAATGAGAAATGTCCCCCACATATTTGAACATTTGGTCCCCTGTGAGTGGTGCTCCGTGGGGGAGGTTATGTAACCCTAAGGGAGGACACAGCCTTTCTAAAGGAAGTTTATTACCGGGGGGCAGGATTTGATGGCTTATAGCCTCACCCCATTCCCTGTTCAATCTCTCTGCTTTCTGTGTACAGGTGAAATGTGATCAGCCAGCCTGTGCTACATGGAGAATACCAGCCCACTCAGAACTATAGCCATGTCTTCAAAATGAATCAAACAGGAAATGAATTAAACCATATTTATACACCAAACAGCTGTTGTTATACACAGAGAGGGTAATGTTTGTGAGAAGCCAAGTGTCCATTCCGAACAGAGAGATAGTAAGAAGGGGACATTGATGCCCATATACGACCAAATACATGTTCTTCATATGCATTTCTACGTGTTTTTCTAAGTATGTTCTTAGTCCTCTGATACTCGCTTTTACCTGCTAACAGCTAGGCAACATACACACAGAACAGATGAGAATAAAAATTCTAAAGCATTTTCTTATTTAAAAAAATTAGTGGAAACACAAAATAGAAGGAAGGATGCCCTAAGATTCCTTGAGGATGATTTTCTAACTGAATACCCATTTGCTGCCAATGTCAAACAGAGGACACATGAGAAGCAGATGCCTTGTTTTAGACAAAATGTTCTTAGGGTCTTAACACACAGTTTCCCTCCTTCTCTGATGGGCCAGTTGCTTTAGTTCCGTATATAAATCTATGTGTTTTTAGCTCAAGTGGATTGTCTTCTATTCTATGGAGGAACTAAGAGCATATTTTATATGCAGTTAATATGCATGCATTTATAGTTTCTCCTTAGTAAACTTGGCGTGTCTTAAGAAAATCTCAAAAAAAAAAAAAAAGAAAAAAGAAAAGAAAATCTCTACTAATACTTGCAAAGATTTCAGCCTCTCCTCGGAACCCGAACTTTGGGGACAGTTCATTCCTTCTTTCTCTCTCTCTTTCAAGTTTGTGATTTAGGAATTTAAAGGCCATGAACCTGGCGCATGGCATTTAAGAAATAATTAGAGAACTTCCCAGCTCTTCTAATGGCCCTTCACGCTGAGACTGAGTTGCCCATTTAATTTTCAGAAGCCCTGAAGAAATAGTGTCTCCTGTGTCTAGATTCAGAATTATGGTTATCTGTTCATGTTATCCTAAGTCTGCAAGCGCTAACAAGAAGAAATCTTCAAGAAAAAGGCTGAGATCTCCATGCATCCTAAATGAACTACCTCACATGATGAGGGTGCAAGTCCTATCCTTTTGGTTTTATAAGTGCATGTAGAACCCTTTATGTCCGCTTGTCTATGTGGCTTCCTCAGCCTCAGGACATCTCTTACTGCCCAGGTCATTCCACAACAAACTGAACCACCTTCCTAATGCCAAAAGCTCTGGGTTTGTTGGATAACAAGTCATTCCGGTGTCTGCCCCTAGAACGCCCAGCATGTGTTTCCCATTCCCTCTCTGAAAGCCACCCAGTGTCTCTTCTTTAAAGCCTACATCCAGGAACTGTACATTTTTGTTCCTCTCTCTTTATGAATGCAAACTAGAAACGGAATGTTTGGACTCCTGAAATGCAGAGTTTCATCCAACGCTTTTCCTCGAGAGTCAATGTGCTGATTAAGAATGAGGTACCTATTATGAGACTTCCCAACCCATGTGTATGTAAGCCAATCTAATAAACCCCTCTTAAAACTGGACATGCATTCTGTGGACTTTGTGCACTTGTGGGACACTGATACAAAACCTGGCTTTTAAAAAGATTACCTGGTTGCTTCTGTTAGTGCTGGACAAAGTGGTTAAAGATAAAGATGAGCTCATGGATTCAAATCCCACCTTAAGTACGGTATAAATGACCTCAGGTCTCTGTGACTCCCTATATCCTGCAACTGAGAGCTGAGCTTGCTTAAAGTAGGTGCAGGTCTTCTGTAACTGGCTGAATTGCAGCTCAAGTTGAACTCCCAACCCATGAGGGGACTGATACCGGAAAAGAATGTGATCTTCTAAATTGAGGTGGGAATGTGTATGAAAACTCTGAGGTAGGTAAGTACAGTGAGCGCCTTCATTCTGATGAGTCAGACAGCAGAAGGCAGTTCTCCTGGCCCAGTGGGAGCAGCCCTCCCAGCCCTTCGGGAACTCTCCTGAGGACAAACCTCACTGTCTTGCTTGACAGCTGCCTCCATGGTATTCATTACCGTTTCCTCAGATGATGCAGAGCTAACCGTCCCAGACAGGAAAGATGTTTTCTTGATAGCTGTTAGTCAAGATCACCAAAAACAACCTTCATACCAACCTCTGGGAAAATCAGCCCTCCAACCTGTATTCAATTGGTTGCCCTTCTTCTATCCAAGACATCACATTGGCCCTTTGCGCTAATTAGATAATTAGACTTCATGAGCAAGAAATAGCAAACTCTGGACATAAATGTAAGTCATTTGTACTAAGCATAGAAATAGATCTAACTAAGTAGATTTCATTTAATACAGTGGAGGGTGTTTTCATTTTACTGCCTCTGGCCACCAGAATTCAATATTATAAATATTGCAGAGAATTATTGGGAAGTCAGCAAATATTGCAGATAATTACTGGGGACTCATTATGGTCTAGGAGTTGTTCCAGATATTTGTATTGGGTTGAGCTAATAAGTCTGCTATTTCTGCATCCTATCGCATCCATTTTCTTCCTGTAGTTTTCCGTACCCTCTTCCCATCGCACTGTACCTAAACTGCTTTGAACCCAATAAAAAGTTAACCTAGTATGTAAAATGAATAAAAAAAATTTAGAGGTTAACCTAATACAAATTCTCAGAGATGTTTATTTCATGTTAAGTTAAATACATTTTTTCCAATTTTACCAAAACAAGCAAAATAACCCAGACAAAACACAAACTAGACTATTGCATGGTTTTATTTAATTTAATTTATATAATACAGGAATAGTCATACTTTTCAAATTTGCTTAATTTATATTCTCTTTCCCTCTCTGTCCCCTTAATCTACATTTAACTTATTAGACATCAATCATTCTGAGCTAGTTAGCTATTTAGATGACTATCACCTCAACACTTCCGTTGGTTTTGTAAATTATTGTAAACGTAAATCCATTATACAGAAAGCAAAGTGTGTGCTAAGAATTAATTGAGACCATCACAGCTCACACAGCCAAATCATTTTCATACATTCCCAGAGCCAGCTCTCAGAAGAGTCCATGCAGCAGGCCTAGTTATTCTTGCCTTTATTCCTATAAAGAGGAAGGTAGAACTTAATCCATGCAGTCATCTAATTTATATTTTATGTTTGGGGTACTTTGCTTACTTCATTAAAATTGGGGGAAAATCATACCAAATATGACATGAAATAAGCATCTCAAAAGACCTTGTGTCTGTGTATGTTATATATACACTGATGTGCAGATCCACGCAGGCACACCCACTCCTGTGGGCACCGGGGACCAAACTCAGGTCCTATGAAAGAGCAGCAGGAATTTTAACAGAGAAACCATCTCTCCGGCCCCAGTTGTCTTCTTAGGTCACTCTCCACTTTATTTTTTGGAGACAGGGTCTCTCACTGAACCTGGAGCTCACCACTTTGTTTAGAATAGCTGGCTAGTGAGCCTCAGAGATCCCCATGTCTCTGTCTCTCCAGAACGGGGGGTACAGTCTCACACCCGCTGCACTGACACTCACATGGGTGCTGGAGATCAAAGTCAGTCCTCATATTTACATGGAAAGCTCTTCCATGAGCTCTCTCTGAGCCATCTCCCCAGCCCTTCAATTTTTATTAGATTATTAGCTCCCGTGAGCTATTATGTATCACTATATACCGCTTGAAACATCAGTATACGCATCTAGACTAGTGTACTGCATTTCTCATTCTTAGAATCACTTCCGAGAAATAGTGGCATACCTTTTATAGGCCGTGTGAAGTATTCTATTATTGTGTAGTGGTACTTCCTGCATCATAACAAAGATGAAAATGTCTATGAAGAAGCCCACACGATCATCAGTCATTAATCACATATCTTGAATTATTTATATCAACAATAAGATACCTCTCTATCCATCTTTCTCTCCGTGTATCATATCAAAGCTCCTTTCTTTTCAATGTAGCCCTCACTACAGTTTACAAATGTCTCACCTGTTACACTTCTTGTCTCCAATCCTACTGGCTAGGAAATCTCAAGTTCATGAAATTTTCTCTGATTTATTTGGATGAAAATGATAGGAATAGATAAAGTACACAATTTAAAAATGCAAATCTAATAAAATATAGAAATTCAATCTTCTCTGAATGTATAAAATATTGTTCAAATATGCTCCAAAATTAAAAGTTAATTCTTTAAGTAATGATTTATTGAATATATGCCTTCTAAGTATTGTGTCACTACATTAATTAATGCATTAATCAAGGGGCGCAAAAAGGTATCAATGTACATTAAGAAATGAAATCATAAACTTCCTCTTGAGTTTGACCAAGAACTCATATTTGAATTCTCCACTTCTTTCCCTGTGTCTCCAGCTGTCTGTAGGCTGTGGTTAGTGGTCCGTCAGATCTGTCTGTCCTGTTGCTTACCTGCTGTCCCTGATATGTGTGGTAAGCCTGCCTGAGGTGTTGTGTCTCTCCCTAACAACAGCCCTTGCTCTGTATTTATTGAACAGCACAGAAAACTCAGTGTGGAAAAGAACGAAGGATACCTTTTTACAGAAGCCTCTAGCACAGTTTTACAAAGTATGAAGATACTTTGCTGACCCCAGCTGACCCAGAATAACACTCGAAAAAGAAATAGATCTTATCAAGTTATGTCCACATGTTGTCTCCAGCATTTATGAAATATTTGTTTCACATTAGGTGGCTACTTTTAGAAAATGCTTACCACAACATTCATATATTCTAGGTCAGAAGGGTGGAAGATCTATAACTTAAGATTAAAGTTATAGTTGGCTTGTAAAAGCTGATTACATGGACAATCCAAAGCACACTAAGGTTGGTTACGTTGCTTTCTTAAAGGCAAGTTAAACTTAAACAGGTTGAGTACCTAACAGAAGAGTAGATGAAGTCTCAAATGACCTCAAGGCATATTATTAACTTGGTTGCAAAGTCTGGCAGAAGTCCCGTCTCTTTAAAGTCATAATATATTTTCACAAAAAAATACATCTCTACATGTCATAAGAGTTATAGTTAGGTTCATGTACTTATAATCATCAAACATATGGT
Organism: Myodes glareolus; assembly: GCF_982192425.1. NCBI lineage: Eukaryota > Metazoa > Chordata > Mammalia > Rodentia > Cricetidae > Myodes > Myodes glareolus. The sequence continues at coordinate 23,494,957 of NC_142042.1, read as the reverse complement.
CTTTAAGTTTTAATTCAAACTGATGAAGAAGAAAAAACAGAAAAATAGCAGAACCAATATATAAATAAAATGTTGACACTTGGAAAAAGTGTTGGTAATACTAAATAATACTGGATATATAATGGTGTAAACACAAATTAAGCAATGAATGAAAATGACCAAATAACCATACCCCTTCCCCCTGCATTAAGACTGAGCATGGCATCCCACCATAAGGAATGGGCTCCAATAGGCTAGCTCATGCAACAGGAATAGATCCTGGTCCTTCTGCCAGGAGCCCCTCACATAGTCCAAGCTTCCCCACTGTCTTCCACATATGGAGGACCTATGTCAATCCCATGGAGGCTCCACAGCTGTGGGTCTAGAGTTGATGAGTTCCCACAAGCTTGGTTCTGATGTCTCTGTAGATGTTTCCATCATGATCTTGACCTCTCTTGCTCATATAGTACCTCCTTCCTCTCTTCAGTTGAATTTCCAGAGCTTGGCCTGGTTTTTTGTTGTGGATCTCTGCATCTGGTTTCATCAGAACTGTGAAATTCCCAAGACTATTATTCATCCCAGCAATAGAATAAAATGGTAAAATAACTATGCTATAAAGGTCACAGAACACAAATATTTGGATATCTGTGAGAGAGATTTCTACTAAAATCTTTTAATCACATAACTCCAATACTAATCAAACTTTTCCAAGGCATGTATAAAAGGATAATAGATTAATTCAATTTCAAGATACAAGAAAAACAGTGAGATCTAAATTCAGAAGGATTACACGGGAAGAAATGAAGCACAAATTAATCTCACTTGTGATTACCAATGCGAACACTAAAATACCTATAAACAAAGAGCATCTAGTAGTACCTGTAAGGGAAAATATCTGAGGACCAGGGGAGTTCTGTTACAGGAATGCAAAGATTATTCAGCATTATAAAATCTGTTAATATCTGAAAGTAGGGGAGTGGGAATGTGCTTTCTCCACAGGGACAGAAAATGTGCCGAGCAAATTTAGCAGACTTTCTGGCTTCTAAAAAAGGAGGAAATAGTTTCCAAAAACAAGCCTCACTGGATGCTTCCTTAGTTGGTTCTTATTCATAACGGGGGAACATAAGATGAACTTTTGCACAGCAAAAGTAAGGTCATTTGCTTACTAATACTGTTTCCACTTAACATCGCAGGGATTGTGATTAGAGCTGCATCCCAAGAAGTGGCTACCAGCACTGATGAAGGGAACCATTTGGAAAGAAAACTAAGAATTCTGTAGGCTATTGGAATAATTCAGGTATGAAAAGACAGGAACCTATACTAAAGTAATGATAGAATCAAAATGGAGACTCAAACCTTCAAGTTTTGTAGAAGATAACTCAGCTGGACTTACATCTATGTAAAATAAAGCAATGTGTCCAAAATGTCTGACTCGTGAAAGCTTGAACAGCCTACGGTCACTTATGAAGATAAAAAAAAAAAAGCCAGGTGGTCTACCCACCTGAAACCCCAGCACTAAAGGTATTACCAGTGCATTCTTAGCAGAGAGTCCAGAGAGAGAGAGAGAACACAGAAGGATATTCGTGTGGGGTAAGGGGAGTGCCTTCAATTAAAAAAATGTGATAAAAACATAGTGAAATTCAAAGAAATTTTTGACTGTCTATGACATATTCAGAAAAAAATCTAACACAAGAATTCTTTTTTTCCTTTTTTTTAATCGATTTTTTTTATTGAGCTCTATATTTTTCTCTGCTCCCCTCCCTGCCTCTCCCCTCCCCTTCAACCCTCTCCCAAAGTCCCCATGCTCCCAATTTATTCAGGAGGTCTTGTCTTCTTCTACTTCCCACGTAGATTAGATCTATGCCTGTCTCTCTTAGGGTCTTCATTGTTGTCTAGGCTCTCTGGGATTGTAGCACAAGAATTCTAGATTGCTTAATCAACCCCTCTCCTTAACCACTGTGACAACTTCCTGAGTTTGTTATCACCCTAATTTACAAATGGGAAACCAATCGGAAATTGTATAACAAAATTAAAAACAAAGTTTGTAAAAGATTTTCTCAATACCCTGCTTCTCTGTTGGAAGAATGACAAAGAATATAAACTCTTAGAAGCAGTAGTGACTGATCCTACAGAGATAAAAACAAGAGAAATATAACAAAACTTTAAAAATAACCATTAGTTCAAGAGCAAAGGTGTGAAGGGTCATGAAAGTATACAGCAGGTGATGGCTGATGTTCAGATGTCAATCACCAGGGGAATGATTCTCTGATTGAAGAGAATCCCATTCAGTCAAGGCTAATGGGACCACTGACTCCGGAAATTGTTGCTCCTGTGTGTAATTTCACATGTGCAAAAGCAGCTGTGGTGTCTCCCCAATACCTGCACTGTAGTGTGTAATCTCATGTGATGTGTATATGTAATCTCATGATTTTATCTCAATCTTATGGGTACGTATATCCATGGATGGTCAGGGAGATGACTTCTAATTAGTCTGTATGATTTTGACATATAGAAAATATACTAGGATATGCTTCATAACTAGATCTATTGTCCCACAAGGACTATAAGGCACTTAAAATCCTGCTTTGTTCCTTTTGCTCAGACTAATATCAGAAAGCAGCCATTTCTCCTCAGTATAAGACAAACCACACACAATTAGCTCATTTTTACCTCAGAGTAAATTAGACTAAAAATTTCTGTAAATGGATCATAAGTTTAAAACTTTACAATTATGCACAAGATCAGAGTTACAAGTGTCTAACCAAGGTTCTTAACACAAAGAAACCTAAAAAATCATGTCAATTCTTTGCTTGACAAGTCTAGGTAATAAAAGAACTGTTTCACAGTTTGTATTACCAGGCACTGTGCCCCTGACTTTGGTCACAGTCTTACACCAGAAACCTTGGAACTTTGTGTTGCCATGGTGAATTGCTCTGCCCTTATCACTTACCTAAGAAATGTACTATGACCAATGAGATGTGACCCTTGCAGCTTTTTCTACTGCCTTAAACATCCTGGAAAAAAACAAAAGTTCTTGCCGGGCGGTGGTGGCACACGCCTTTCATCCCAGCACTCGGGAGGCAGAGGCAGGTGGATCTTTGTGAGTTCGAGGCCAGCCTGGTCTACAAGAGCTAGTTCCAGGACAGGCTCCAAAGCTACAGAGAAACCCTGTCTCGAAAAACCAAAACCAAAACCAAAAAAAAAAAAAAAAAACCCACAAAAGTTCTTTAAGCGAGATGAAAAAAGAAGCAAGGAGAATTAAAACAGAGAATTAGAAAAAAGATTTAGAACTACAGGATTTGAACTAAAGAATCAGAGCTAAGAAATTAAAGATAATTAGGATAAGAGAATTAGAATTAAAGAAGAATAAAAGAAAATGACCCTCAGATATGTGTGAAGCTATTATAGAAATCTTTCAGTTCTTGCTCTTGAGAAGCATTTCTTTTGGGCAGGGGCAGGGTATTCAATCTGAAGGTCAGAAAAGCAAAGCAGTCAGCCACTGGTTTTTATTTCTACCTCAGTCTAAAATGACAACCCTGCCTCCAGGAAACCTCAGAATGAGACTATGCCTGAGAGCTGTCTCCTCCCATTGTATATGCCTCTCTAGGACTGGGATTAAGGGTGTGCCCCACTACCACCCAGTTTCTATGGCAAAGTAGTGTGGCTACTGGGATTAAAGGTGTGTGTCTCCACTGTCTGGTCTGTAAGGATATTTTATTCTTTGATCATCAGGCAAGTTTTATTTATTAAAATACAATAAAATATCACTACATTTCCCCTTTTGTCTAAAATAAAACAGAAGGCTATAACTAATATAAAAAAACTATATACAATAAGCACAATGACAATATACAATATATAGGAGATAAATACATCAACAATGTCTAGTCCATTTGCATTTGACAAATTTAGAGAAAATACTCATTTTTATCCTATCTTGGTGAGTTCAAAGTCTTATACCTATTTTACTTTCTATCATAACTTGCTTTTGGTGTCAGGTAAACAAGGAAAACTATGATTATAGCTATTTAGTCTTCAACTCCCTCAGAGACTCAAGAAGGAAATAATATTAATTGCAGAAAATGCAAGCAAGCAACTTCCAAAAAATTGTGAGCAATGACAGAAACAATTGACTGTCTGGACAGTCACCCAAGTTTCTCTGCAGTGTTGGGGCATCTATCTTCAGGCTGCAGGCCTAACATATTTAATAGACTTTTCTGTGAAGCAAGATATTCTGAAGGACTGTCCCTCCTTGTCTTGACAATGTTTGGCAGTCCTGAGAAGCATTTCTTTGAGTTACAATGGGTAACTCAAAGTTCAGCCAGGGAACTGAACTTCCAGACCACTAAACTAACACATTAATTTCAATAGTACTAACATAGTTACATACATTCATAAAATATTTGCCAAGTATATATACTTTGATATATGTCATTTCATTTAATATAATGAAAATACCAGGTTTTATTGTTTCTACCTTGTATTACTGGAGAAGTTTAATGAAAAGTTCTTTCTTAATTATTGTTGTTACTATTATTGTGTGTGTGCATGTGTGATATGAACAGGCATTGACATACCTGGGTACACTAGTGACATGTATATATGGAGTTCAGATAGCAACTTTGGAGAGTTGGTTCTTTACTTCTACCGTTATGTGGGTCCCAAGGGCTCAAAGAAAGGCCAACTAGCTTGCACATGGTAAGTGCCTTTACCTACAGAGATATCTCATTGGCTCCAAACTCTTAAATCACACTGTTGATTAGTATTAGAACTAAATGCTCTGATTTTAGTGTTCATTTTATTAAAATACACTACCTCCTTTCAGCAGTACATAGAGCAGACGCCACTAAATCTTTCAAATTCAACTCAATTCAGAATGGTGACTTAAAGGATTCCCGTTAGAGAACAATGAGATGATGGGGAGAATGTTTTCAACACCCATAGAGAAAGAGCTCTGAAGTGAGCAAGGCAATCATACTGGATATTGGCTCCCTGCTGCTAATTCAACATGAGAAATGACAGCACACAGTGGAACTTAACTTGAGCAACCTTGAATCCTTGTAGGGAACATAGAAGGATTAGGCCACAAGGTCATGTCTCTCCTGCTTCTAAAAAGTTCATGATTTTGCAAATGAAAACCCAACAGCAGATGTATAGATCCATACAAGAGAAAGCTTACCAACTCCTAAGCCCCACTGTGACAGTCTGCTGGAGAGCACCAAGAAGGTAAAGGATAAAGGGAGGGGAAGATGTCACTAGAGTCGCTTTCTGAAAACAAGCGCCTGTTGACAGGTGACAATTCAGAAGAAAGGCAAAACAACAGTGGCGGGGCTTGAGTTATCTGAGTATCTACAAAAAACCCAACTCTTTCAAAGAAACAATCATGCTTCAACTACATTTGTGGTTTGTGTTCCTTGTTTTATTGGGGTTTGGAGGGGGTTGATATTTTCCTTTCTTGATAATATCATCATACATAAAATTGAGGATGCTTAATTACAATATTAGCCTGTTATTTTTAAGATATGTTTTAAAATAAACATGATGAGAAGTAACTTAATGATAAAATCAAATAACGCAAGAAATACCAGTTATTCATAGCCCTACAGCAGCAGAGCATCTGCACACAAGTCCATCACAGTGTCCACACCAGGACAGTGTCTTCACACAAGTCTGTCACGGCCTCCACACAAGTACAGTAAAATAAATAAATCTCTTTTTTAAAAAAAAAAGAAATACTGGTTATTATAGTTAAATGTCGTCAAACTGCCATTTAAAATGTACTGAGAAAAGAGATAAAATATGGTTTAAAATGTTTAAACCATTCTGTTTTATTTATCATATTTAGCACAGAAGTTATAAAAGGCTTTAAAATAGGCCTAGAGAAGTTTAAGCACAGAATATCCTGAATTTATAGACAAACCTAAAAGGCATGTAGGAAAGATTTGTATTCAATTTGCAGGAAGTAATGAGCAAGGACCATCCATTTCACTGTCGGAGGTAGATAATGAATGCTAATGATAAAGGCAGGCAGAACGACTCATTAAGCAAATTTATTTTCATGTTCTCCAAGTGGTACAATACTTGTGAATACGCTACCCCCTGAAGCTTGCCTGCACTGCTCAGATATCGACTGCAAATGCCAAATAATTCCGGAGGGCAGTAGAGAGTGCTGCTCTCAAGAGAGGTGGTAGGTACCCTGGGAGTAGGCGAATGAGTTACAGCTCTGGAGCTACAAAGGCATCGTGGCTTATGGGGAAGCCAGGCTATACTTAGAGGCAATAGGACAGCTCTGGAGGCTGGAGAAATAGACAGCTCAGCCATGGAGAAAAGGTGTCCTGACTTTATCCGGAACCTGATGCTGGAGTGCGGTGGGGATCCTGCTCTTCTCCTGGAAAGCTGCTAGAGTTGAGCTCTGCTCTGTTCCCCTAAGGGAGTGTCCTAGCAGTGTTATCCGCTTCTTCCCTGACCCAAGATGTTAATTCTTTTGCTAACACTCTGCTAAAGGCAACACTTGCAGAAAATGTAGCAATCTCCTCCCACTCTGGCGAAAAGCTGTTACTTTTTCTGCTCTGTTTTGCTCATTCGCACTTAGGGAGCATCCCAGAAAGGGTCTTCTGTTCTGTTCTGCTCAACCTTGCTCAGTCCCGCCACCCCCCCACCCAAGAAAGTGTCTTAGCAAAATTTTATTCTGTGCAGGTGAATGAAGATTGTCACCCAAGACTCTTTTGAGAAAGAGATTTATTTGGAAAGGAGTCCAGGAGAGAGGTTGCCTCTGCCAGGGAAGGATATACTGCAGCCTCTAACTGAACAGGCAGAGAGGCTTATATAGGGCTTCTTGGGGGTGGAGTTTTCCCAGGGAGAGGAGTTTTCCCAGGGAGCAGAGGGATTGGTTAGTTTTCCATGTTCAGGCATTGGTTAGTGTAGTTCATCAGGGGCAGAGATGGCTCTGATTTCTTGGCCAAACTGTGTTTCTTTCACTGGTCCTTTTTAGCCTTTTGTCTCTAATCTTAGGACCAGGGCATACTTCTTTCACTGGCTCTGATTCTAGGGACAAAGACTTTTTCTAGGGGCATATTTCTTTGGTCCTGGATTCAGGGATAAAGATGTTTCTTTCCCTGGCTCAAGTCTCAGATCCAGGGTGTGTTTCTTTCACTGGCTCTGGGTTCAGAGTCAGGGTACTCAGTGATTGGTTGGCTTCCTGCTCCAGTTGTCGCTTTTACCCAACACATGTCATTCCATTTCATTCACACATACTTCAGCAGATATGTGTGAAAAATAGCATCTTTATTAGGAAAAACGTCTCTACAATCTAACAAAAGTTAATATTATCAAATATTTAGTCACTACTCAAACGAAACATTTCAATTTTGTACTCTTTAGAATCGATTTGACTCCACAAGGAACCAAGCTAGTCCCACACTTCATTGACAGGTTTGAGGGTTCTCTTTGAATATATACACCCACTTTCTCTTTTTCCTTGAAAGTTTTTGTTATGGTTGTTGTTTAGTTTTGGCAAAGGTTGTGTTATTTTGTTTTGTTTTTTGAGACAGGGTTTCTCTGTGTACCCCTGGCTGTCTTGGAATTTACTCTGTAGATCAAGCTGGCCTTGAACTCACATATATCCACCTGCCTCTGCCTCCCAGTGCTGGGATTAAAGGCGTGCACCACCACTGCTGGGTTAGAGCAATCAAACGTTTTATACTTTTATCAGCAACAATAATATAATGACAGTTACCAAGATCAATACAGTTGTAGTTGCCAGGATACAGTGAAGTTTGCAAGTCATCCAGCGTTCACAAGATTAATTATTCTTTTAAGCCTTCAGGTTTTTTGACTACTAAGGGAACATACAGAGAAGCACAAAGCAGCCTGAATGCTTTGCTACCTGAGCGAATACAGCAGTCTCTGAGGAACTGGAAGGCACCCTGTGCCCCAGGAGCCGTGGACTCTTAAAAACCATGGCACATACATCTCGAGGCAGCTAGTGCAAGCCAAATCCATGGTCTCCTGTCACCTATAACTCCAGTTCCGGAGGATCTAGAACCCTTTTCTGGCTTCTGAGAGTGCCTCCACTCTACACACACACACACACACACACACATCCTTACACACACATACACCCTTACACACAAACACATCCTTACACACACTCACACACAAATCCTTACACACAATTAAAAATACAACAAAAAAAAACATAGCATAAATTTATGATAACATTTCCATTCCAATTTACACCAAGTTTTCACTTAACCTTTGTTTTATTTTTAGGTCTCTTGTGCAAAAATATGGGTTCCTAATAACAATATAATTATCTACTGGTTTTATTTCCTAAAATCAATACTATTTTAAAAATGTCAATAAATGAAAGATGGTTTTTATTACTTTCCTACTCAGGGTGTATTCACAAAGATGTTAAACTTATTTTTAAAGTCATTTGGAATACCAATTCTGTGTGCAGCTAACTCATTCAATTAGTTTTGTTGTGGTTTTTGAAACGTTGTAGAAGATGTAATTTTATGATACAATATGTAAAGTGTTAACAAAGTTCCAAATCACTACATGGAAAAATAATAAAGATGACATAGAAATTTCGTTTTCACATCCTTCCTCCACTGTGATTTTCAAAGGTAGACAAGCGCGCCCCCTAGGGGACATTTGGCCATGGCTGGTTTTCCCAGACGTTACTGTAGAGGGAGGTCTGAGATGCTGACCTCCATCCTCCAGGCCTTCAGCTGTAACAAAGAGCCACCCAGTCACAGCTACTGAGAAGCACTGTCATGTAAATAAGCCCCTTTCTCTTAGATTTTGATATCCCCTTCATTTATCTTAATAACAAAAAAAGTAGTCCTTCAAATAAAAGAAAATTATAATGTACACAATTTGCCCCTCAATTCTTCTACTCAGTATCTAGGGAGCATTTCAAAGCAATAGATGGATGAATATATCAATGCCTTCTGCAGGAAGACAATACTTCATTGTGCAGAGGTATGATAATTCACCGAACTCTTTTCTAGTCGATAGTTAGCTTTTGTTGTTGTTGTTTTTGTTCTTTCCTCTGTGGAAAATAATTCTACAGTAGAAATTTTGGCATATACATCTTTTTGCAGTTTAGCAAAATCCACAACTTAAGGTGGATTTCTGTAAGTACTAATACAACTTTGCTAAGTGCCCCCCGATCAGACTCCATGGGGCAAGTGCAAATTTGAACCTCCTATGTCAAGAACCAGCCTCCACAAAAAAATACTTTTTACCAGGGTAGGATAGGGGCGTGGGAATTAAAGAAATATAAGTAAAGAATATGCAGACGCATAAAACTAATAAGACAGAAAGCATAGGTCTGCATGAGGAAGCAGATGTGTTGACGTCATTGTAGACTTGATTCTGTTTTCACTTTGATACTGGTCTGAGGACTGTCCTTACCATTGTTTTATTCATATGAGTCATGCTTACACATGCTTACAAATGCGTACAGGGGTTAGCCTGTGACTACTGTCCCAGTTACTAAGTCCATGTGCTCCTCTCAGCTCCGGGATCCCTTCACTCCAGGGTGGTTTTCAGTGAAATTTTCCCCAAATGGCTTTCTTTCAAGGCTCTCCATCTATTCTATAGACAGTAATATAAGAATCCACGCAGTTTGGGTTTGGTGATTTCCTCGTATAAAGGAGGCTAGAGTTTAATGAGATGCTACATATACAAGAGTACAGATCAAAACGTGCTTAAAATCTTAAAATGAAAATAGCATCTCTATTTCAGGTTCCCACTCATCACCTACTCACACTCATTGACCCTCAGGGGCAGCCACTTTCAGGTCTTCTAAAGCTATGCTATGACTATTAGATTTTACATTAACAGATTCACAAACACCCATATAGCATTGAGTTACTAACGGGTCTCTAATGCTATGCTATGACTCTTAGACTTTACTTTAACAGATTCACAAACATTCATATAGCATTGAGTTACTAACAGGTCTCTAATGCTATGCTATGACTATTAGACTTTACATTAACAGATTCACAAACACCCATATAGCATTGAGTTACTAACAGGTCTCTAATGCTATGCTATGACTATTAGACTTTACATTAACAGATTCACAAACACCCATATAGCATTGAGTTACTAACAGGTCTCTAATGCTATGCTATGACTATTAGATTTTACATTAACAGATTCACAAATACCCATATAGCATTGAGTTACTAACAGGTCTCTAATGCTATGCTATGACTCTTAGACTTTACTTTAACAGATTCACAAACATTCATATATCATTGAGTTACTAACAGGTCTCTAATGCTATGCTATGACTATTTGACTTTACATTAACAGATTCACAAACACCCATATAACATTGAGTTACTAACAGATCTTTTCTCTTATATAAATAAAAAAGATCAGTAGAAACATAAAAATGAAGTGTTTTTTAGGGGTTCTTTGTGATTACCATTCTGTTTTAGTTAACACTCCAGTGGTCATTCACAAAAAGACAGGCAGCTCAGAAACAATTTTTCTTTAAAAGGGCAAATTACAAACCTACTTAGAAGAAACTGAAAATTTTAAACAACAAAAGCCAGACAATTAACTCCAAGACATAAATTTTTGCTATGCTATGGATTCCCAAATAAATCTGTATCATTATTCTGTAATACCAAACAAATTTGTTATGGGATAATCTTTTGTGCACTGTGAAGACCTGTCTCTTGTAAAACACCTTTTGATTGCTTTAATAAAGAGATGGACGGCCAATAGCTAGGCAGGAGAGGATAGGCGGGACTTCCAGGCTGAGATAGGAACTCTGGGAAGAAGAGAGGCAGAATTCACCAGGCAGAAATGGGGAGGTCAGATGTACAGTATGGAGGAAAGGTAACAAGCCATGTGGCAGAACATAGATTAATATAAACAGGTTAATTTTAATTGTAAGAGTTAACTGGGAACAAGCCTAAGCTAAGGCCAAGTTTTCACCATTAATTAGAAGTCTCTGTGCTATTCTTTGGGAGCTGGTGGTCCAAAGAAAGTCCAATTATACAAATTCATGCTGCTTTCACATATACATTTGAAAATGTTCAGAAAGCAACTGTCAAATTTCTAAACAAACAGCCATGTTGCAGAAGGCTGCTTGTTCATTTTCCAGCCACCCAGACTCCCGAAATCACACTGATATCTGTATTAATTGCAATATTGTTTGGCCAATAGTTTAAGTGTATTTCTGGCTTACTTATGTCTTAAATTAACCCATTTCTATTAATCTGTGTATTGTCATGTGGCTGTGGCTTACCAGCAAGATTCTGGTGCATTTGTCTCCTGCAGGTTATATGACTTCTCACTGACTCCGCCTACTCTCTCTTTCTCTCTCTCTCTCTATGTATATATGTATATGTGTGTGTGTGTGTGTGTATGTCCTGGCTATATTCTGTTAAGTCATTGGCCGAAAACAGCTTCTTTATTTATTAACCAATAAAAGCACCACTTATACAGAAGGACTTCCCACACTCTAAATGCTTAGAGAAATCTAAGTTACAATGAAATTAAACCAGGATGCTTTACTGCTGAGTAGACCTCATAATTCCATAAAGATGGCAGTCTGCAGATGCAGTTTGAGATGCAGTCAGAGGACAGGATCTCCCTTTTGACCTGAGGATTCAGTAGAGACAATATGTCTAATTGAAAACATAGATTTTTGTACCTCCAAGAAATCAAGCCCAAGTCAGAGACCTCTGAGGGACCGGGCGCGAGTAAGGGACCTCTGAGGGAGCAGGTCTGAGCCAGAAATAAACCCCAGGATTGTAGAGCAACACCGGGAGTGCTGAGTGACCTCCAGGAACACCAAGTGACCTCCAGGGTGACTGGAACTGTGGCCCTGACTGCACCACAAGGAGCAACCATCTGAGACTTCAATCCACTGGCACCTAGAAGATTGATCACAAGAGACACAGCCCCAGCTACATCGAAAGGAGGAAAAGATGGGTAGACAAGGTAATAGCACACTTAGACCACACACAAAGAGCAACACCACATATAAAAACTATTGGACCTACATCAGCAAGAATTGAACTACCAAATATAGATGAAACAGAAGAAAATGACTTAAGAAATATCTTTAGAAGAATGTTTGAGACCCTTAAAGAAGAAATGCAAAATTCTCTCAAAGAAACAGAGGAAAGACAAAAAAATTGGAGATCAACAAATTCCTTTTAAAAAAAAAAAAGCACAGGTTAAGAGAATGGATACAAAATCAGGATCCAACATTCTGCTGCCTACAAGAAACACACCTCAAACACAAAGACAGAAACTACCTCAGAGTAAAGGGTTGGGAAAAGGTTTTCCAATCAAATGGACCAAAGAAACAAGCGGGTGTACTAATATCTAACAAAATAGATTTCAAACTAAAATCAATCAAAAGAGACAGAGATAGACACTTTATACTCATATCAGGAACAATTCATCAGGAGGAAGTCTCAATCCTGAATATCTATGCCCCTAATACAAAAGCACCAACATATGTAAAAGAAACAATACTAGAACTCAGAACATACATCAAACCCCACACTCTAATAGTGGGTGATTTCAACACTCCTCTCTCACCAATGGGCAGGTCAACCAGACAGAAACTTAACAGAGAAATAAGAGAACTAACAGATGTAATGAACCAAATGGACCTAACAGAACATTCAACCCAAACAGAAAAGAATATACCTTCTTCTCAGCATCTCATGGAACCTTCTCAAAAATTGATCACATAATTGGCAACAAAGTAAACATCCATAGATATAAAGAAATTGTAGCAATCACCTGTGTACTATCAGATCACCATGGAATAAAGTTAGAATTAAACAACAATTCTAACCCCAGAAAGCCTACAAACTCATGGAGACTGAACAGTCAACTACTGAACCACCCTTGGGTCAAGGAAGAAATAAAGAGAGAAATTAAAATCTTCCTTGAATTCAATGAAAATAAAGACCCAACATACTCAAACCTATGGGACACTATAACAGCAGTGCTAAGAGGAAAGTTCATAGCACTAAGTGCCCACATAAAGGAAACGGAGAAAGCACACATTAGAGACTTAACAGCACACCTGAAAGCTCTAGAAAAAAAAAAAAAGAAGCAGACTCACCCAGGAGGTGTAGAAGACTGGAAATAATCAAACTGAGGGCTGAAATCAACAAAATTGAAACACAGAAAACAATCCAAAGAATCAATGAAACAAAAAGCTGGTTCCTGGAGAAAATCAACAAGATTGATAAACCCCTATCCAAACTAATCAAACGGCAGAGAGAGAACACGCAATTAACAAGATCAGAAATGAAAAAGAAAACATAACCACAGACACAGAGGAAATTCAGAGAATCATTAGATCTTACTGCAAAAGCCTGTATGCCACAAAATTGAAAAATGTGGAAGAAATGGACATCTTTTTAGATAAATACAATTTACCAAGATTAAGTCAAGACCAGGTGAGCAGTTAAAATAGACCTGTAAGTCGCGAGGAAATAGAAGCTGTCATCAGAAACCTCCCTACCGAAAAAAGCCCTGGCCCAGATGGTTTCAATGCAGAATTCTATCAGATCTTCCAAGAGGAGCTAATACCTACACTCCTTAATGTGTTTCACAAAATAGAAACAGAAGAGTCATCGCTTAACTCCTTTTATGAAGCTACAGTCACCCTGATACCAAAACCACACAAAGACTTAACCAAGAAAGAGAATTACAGACCAATCTCACTCATGAACATTGATGCAAAAATTCTCAATAAAATACTGGCAAACAGAATCCAAGAACACATCCAAAAAATTATAGATTATGATCAAGAAGGCTTCATCCCAGAGAGGCAGGGCTGGTTTAACATACGAAAATCTATCAACGTAATCCATCATATAAATAAACTGAAGGAAAAAAAACCATATGATCATTTGATTAGATGCTGAAAAGGCATTTGACAAAATTCAACACCCCTTTATGATAAAGGTCTTGGAAAGATTAGGGATACAAGGTTCATTCATAAACATAATAAAGGCAATATACAGCAAGTCGACAGCTAACATTAAATTAAATGGAGAGAAACTCAAAGCCATCCTGCTAAAATCTGGAACAAGACAAGGCTATCCACTCTCTCCATACCTCTTCAATATAGTGCTTGAAGTTATTGCAATAGCAATAAGACAGCATAAAGAGATCAAGGGGATTCGAATTGGAAAGGAAGAAGTCAAACTTTCATTATTTGCAGATGATATGATAGTGTACATAAGCGACCCCAAAAACTCTACCAAAGAACTCCTACAGCTGATCAACACCTTTAGTACTATGGCAGGATACAAGATCAACTACAAAAAATCAGTTGCCCTCCTATACACAAAGAACAAAGATACAGAGAGGGAAATCAGAGAACATCACCTTTCATGATAGCCACAAACAGCATAAAGTATCTTGGGGTAACTCTAACCAAGGAAGTGAAAGATCTATTTGACAAGAACTTTAAGGTTTTGAAGAAAGAAATTGAAAAGAATACCAGAAAATGGAAGACTCTCCCATGCTCTTGGATTGGGAGGATTAACAGTAAAAATGGCAATTCTACCAAAAGCAATCTATAGATTCAATGCAATCCCCATAAAAATCCCAGCGAAATTCTTCACAGACCTTGAGAGAACAATGCTAAAGTTTATATGGAAAAAAAAACAGGATAGCCAAAACAATCCTATATAATAAAAGAACTTCTGGAGGCATTACCATCCCTGACTTCAAACTTTATTACAAAGCTACAGTAATGAAAACTGCTTGGTATTGGCATAAAAACAGAGATGTTGACCAATGGAATCGAATTGAAGACCAAGATCTTAATCCACAAACCTATGAACACCTGATTTTCGACAAAGGAGCTAAAACTATACAATGGAAGAAAGAAAGCATCTTTAACAAATAGTGCTGGCATAACTTGATGTCAACCTGTAGAAGAATGAAAATAGATCCATATCTGTCACCATGCACAAAACTCAAGTCCAAATGGATTAAAGACCTCAACATTAATCTGACCACATTGAACCTGATAGAAGAGAAAGTGGGAAGTAGTCTACAAGACATGGGCACAGGAGACCACTTCCTGGGTAGAACCCTAGTAGCACAGACAATAAGAGCAACAATGAATAAATGGGACCTCCTGAAACTGAGAAGCTTCTGTAAAGCAAAGGACACTGTCATTAAGACAAAAAGGCACATGGCTCAGTACTTTTTCCAGTGGGGCAACTTACATCTTTCCTCTCCAGTGGTCTGGGCAGAACTGCTGAGGGAGCTTCCTGCTTTCCAGAATACTCCCAGTCTCTTTGCTCCACCTCTACTTCCTGTCTGGCTTTCCCGCCTATACTGCCTGCCTAGCCAATCAGCATTTTATTAAAATATGATTGACAGAATACAGACAATTCTCCCACACCAGGTACTGAACTGAACAGAGAATTCTCAACAGAAGAACTTCGAATGGCCAAAAGACACTTAAGGTCATGCTCAATCTCCTTAGTGATCAGGGAAATGCAAATCAAAACAACGTTGAGACACCATCTTACACCTGTCAGAATAGCTAAACTCAAAAAACACCAATGATAGCCTATGCTGGAGAGGATGTGGAGTGAGGGAAACACTCATTCATTGTTGGTGGGAATGCAAACTTGTGCAGTCCCCGTGGAAATCAGTGTGGCAGTTTCTCAGGAAAACTGGGAGTCAACCTACCTCAGGACCCAGCAATTCCACTCTTGGGAATATACCCAAGAGATGCCCTATCATACTACAAAAGCATTTGTTCAACTATGTTCATAGCAGCACTATTTGTAATAGCCAGAACCTGGAAACAACCTAGGTGCCCCTCAATAGAGGAATGGTTAAAGAAGGTGTGGAACATATACACATTGGAGTTTTTCTCAGCGGTAAAAAAACAATGACATCTTGAATTTTGCATGCAAATAGATGGAAATAGAAAACGCTTTACTGAGTGAGGTAACCCAGACCCAAAAAGAGGAATATGGTATGTACTCACTCATAAGTGGATTCTAGCCATAATTAAAGGTCTTTGAGCCTATAATTCGTGATCCTAGAGAAGCTAAATAAGAAGGTGAACCTGAAGAAAATCATATAGTTGTCATCCTGGATATTGGAAGTAGACAAGATTGTCAGGCAAAACTTGGGTGCACCGGGGTGTAGGGGGAGTGGATGTAAAGGGAGATGGGTAGAGAGAAGGGAGAAGGGGAGGATTCAGGAGAGTTTGGGGGAATGGGATGGGTGGGATGGAGAAAGGGTGGATATGGGAGCAGGGAAGTAAATATCTTAATTAAGGGAGCCATTTTAGGGTTTGCAAGATACTTATCTCTAGAGGGGTTCCCAGGTCCAAGGAGAGGTCCCCAGCTTGTTCCTTGGGCAGCAGAGGAGAGGGTGCCTGAACTGGTCTTGTCCCATAGCCACACTGATGAATATCTTGCATATCACCATAGAACCTTCATCTGGCGATGAATGGAGATAGAGACAGAGACACACATTGGAGCACTGGACTTAGCTCCCAAGGTCCAAATGAGGAGCAGAAGAAGGGAGAACATGAACAAGGAAGTCAGGATAGCGAGGGGTGCGTCCACCCACTGAGACGGTGGGACTGATCTAATGGGAGCTCACCAATGCCAGCTGAACTGGGAGTGATGGAGCATGTGATCAAAATGGACACTCTGAATGTGGCTGGCAATGAAGGCTGACTGAGAAGCCAAGGACAATGGCACTGGGTTTTGATTCTACGGCATGGACTGACTTTGTGGGAGCCTGATTTGTTTGGATGCTCACTTTGATAGACATGAATGAAGGGTGGAGGACCTTGGACTTCCCACAGAGCAGGGAACCCTGACTGTTCTTAGGACTAGAGTGGGAAGGGGAGGTGGGGAGGGAGAGGGAAAAGGGAGGCAGGGAGGAGGTGGAAATTTTTAATAAATAAATAACAAGAAAAAGTAATCAAACAGATGAAAAAAACTATTCAAGACATAAAAACAAAAATAGAGACAATAAAGAACACACAAACTGGGGAATTATAGAAATGGAAATTATGAGAAAATGATTAGGAACCATAAATGCAAGCATAAATAGTAGAATACAGGAGATAAAAGGGAAAATCTCAAGTGATGAAGATACAATATAGGAGGGCTGGAGAGATGGCTCAGCGGTTAAGAGCACTGACTGCTCTTCCAGAGGACCTGGGTTCAATTCCCAGCACCTACATGGCAGCTCACAACTGTCTGAAGATCCAGTTCCAGGGGATCTGACACCTTCATACCAATGCACATAAAATAAAGTTAAATTATAAGAAGTATTTTTAAAAAAAAAAAGACACAATATAGGAAATAGAATCATTGGTCAAAGAAAACATTAAATCTAAAAAATTTTAACACAAAATATTCAGGAAATATAGGACACCATTAAAAGAACAAACCTAACAATAATAGGGATAGAAGAAGAAGAAGTCCAACACAAAAGCACAGAAAATATAGTCAACAAAATTATAGAAGAAAACTTCACCAACTTAAAGAAAAATATGCATATGAAGATACAAAAAGCTTATAGAATACCAAATAAACTGGACCAAAAAAATTCCCCTCACCACATAATAATCAAAACACTAAACATACAGAATAAAGATAGAATATTTAGAGCTGCAAAAGAAAAATGCCAAGAAACATATAAAGGCTGAATTACACCTGAATTCTCAATGGAAACAATGAAAGCCAGAAGGTCCTGGTCAAGCATTATAAAGAAATTAAGAGACCACAGATGCCAGTCCAGACTACTATATACAGCAAGCCGTCAGCTAACATCAAATTAAATGGAGAGAAAGCCATTCCACTAAAATCAGTAACAAGACAAGGTTGTTCACTCTCTCCATATCTCTTCAATATAGTGCTTGAAGTTCTAACAATAGCAATAAGACAACATAAGGAGAACAAGGGGATTCCAATTGGAAAGGAAGAAGTCAAACTTTCGTTATTTGCAGATGATATGATAGTGTACATAAGTGACCCCAAAAACTCTACCAGAGAATTCCTACAGCTGATAAATACCTTCAGTGATGTGTCAGAATACAAGATCAATTAAAAAAAAATCATTAGCCTTCCTAAACACAAAAGATAAAGAAGTGGAGAGGGAAATCAGAGAAACATCACCTTTCACGATATCCACAAATAGCATAAAGTATCTTGGGGTAACACTAACCAAGGAAGTGAAAGATCTATGTGACAAGAACTTTAAGGTTTTGAAGAAAGAAATTGAAGAGGATACCATAAAATGGAAAAATCTCCCTTGCTTTTGGATTGGGAGGATCAACATAGTAAAAATGACAATTCTACCAAAGGCGATTATAGATTCAATGCAATTCCCATCAAAATACCAACAAAACTCTTCACAGACCTTGAGAGAACAATAATCAACTTTATATGGAAAAACAAAAAAACCAGGATAACCAAAACAATCCTATACAATAAAAGAACTTCTGGAGGCATCACCATCCCTGACTTCAAACTCTATTACAGAGCTACAGTAATGAAAACTGCTTGGTATTGGCATAAAAACAGAGATGTTGACCAATGGAATCGAATTGAAGACCAAGATCTTAATCCACAAACCTATGAACACCTGATTTTCGACAAAGGAGCTAAAACTATACAATGGAAGAAAGAAAGCATCTTTAACAAATGGTGCTGGCATAACTGGATGTCAACCTGTAGAAGAATGAAAATAGATCCATATCTGTCACCATGTACAAAACTCAAGTCCAAATGGATTAAAGACCTCAACATTAATCTGGCCACATTGAACCTGATAGAAGAGAAAGTGGGAAGTAGTCTACAAGACATGGGCACAGGAGACCACTTCCTGGGTAGAACCCTAGTAGTACAGACAATAAGAGCAACAATGAATAAATGGGACCTCCTGAAACTGAGAAGCTTCTGTAAAGCAAAGGACACTGTCAGTAAGACAAAAAGGCAACCTACTGATTGGGAGAAGATCTTCACCAACCCCTCATCAGACAAAGGTCTGATCTCCAAAATATACAAAGAACTCAAGAAACTAGACACTAAAACTGTAAATAACCCAATTAAAAAATAGGGCACTGAACTGAACCGAGAATTCTCAACAGAAGAATTTCAAATGGTCAAAAAATACTTAAGGACATGTTCAACTTCCTTAGCTATCAGGGAAATGCAAATCAAAACAACTTTGAGACACCATCTTACACCTGTCAGAATAGCTAAAATCAGAAACACCAATGAAAGCCTATACTGGAGAGGATGTGGAGTAAGGGGAACACTCATCTATTGTTGGTGGGAATGCAAACTTGTGCAACCACTTTGGAAATCAGTGTGGCGGCTTCTCAGAAAATTGGTAATCAACCTTCTTCAGGACCCAGCAATTCCACTCTTGGGAATATACCCAAGAGATGGCCTATCATACCACAAAAGCATTTGTTCAACTATGTTCATAGCAGCATTATTGTAATAGCCAGAACCTGGAAAAACCTGGATGCCCCTCAGTGGAAGAATGGATAAAGAAAGTGTAGCACATCTACACATTAGAGTACTACTCAGTTGTATAAAACAATGACATCTTGAATTTTGTATGCAAATGGATGGAAATAGAAAACACTATCCTGAGTGAGATAACCCAGACCCAAAAATTGAATATGGTATGTATTCACTCATTAGTGGAATCTAGCCATAAACAAAGGACATTGAGCCTATAGTTCGTGATCCTGGAGAAGCCAAGTAATAAGGTGAACCTAAAGAAAAACATATATAGATCCTCCTGGAAATTGGAAGCAGACAAGATTGCCGGCAAAAGTTGGGAGCACTGGGGTGGAGGGAAGGGGAGAGGGAGAGAGAGAAGGGAGAAGGGGAGGGTTGGGGAGAGCTTGGGGGAGTGGGATGGTTGAGATGGAGGAAGGACGGATATTGGAGTAGGGAAGGAGGTATCTTAATTGAGGGAGTCATTTTGGGGTTGCTAAGAGGCTTGACTCTGAAGGAATTCCCAGGAGTCCACGGAGATGACCCCATCTAGGACCCTGGGCAGTGGAGGAGAGGGTGCCTGAACTGGCCTTGTCCTGTAGTCAGACTGATGACTATCTTGAATATTACCATAGAACTTTAGTCTGGTGACAGATGGAGACAGAGACAGAGACAGAGACAGAGACAGAGACAGAGACAGAGACAGAGACCCACATCGGAGCACTGGACTGAGCTCCCAAGGTCCAGGTGAAGAGCAGAAGTCTGGACCACGAGTGGTTGCTCCACCCACTGAGACAGTATCCGGGAGCTAATGGGAGCTCACCAAATCCAGCTGGGCTGGGACTGAACGAGCATGGGATCAAACTGGACCCTCTGAATGTGGTTGACAATTGGGACAGACTGAGAAACCAATGATAATGGCACTGGGATTTGTCTCTACTGCATGTACTGGCTTTTGGGGATCCTAGTCCATTTGGATGCATAACTTCCGAGGCCTGGATGGAGAGGGGAGGGCCTTGGACTTCCCACGGGGCAGGGTACCCTGCCCTCTTTTAGGACTGGAGGGGGAGAGGGGTGAGTGGGGGACCGGGAGGGAAGTGCGAGGAGGGGGAAAGTGGGAATTTTGAATGGGTTTATTTATAAAGTAGTAAAAAAATAAAAATAAAATAAAAAAGAAAGAAAGAAAACGGAAAACGCCTCAATGCAGTTCTAAAGAAATACAAATGTCTTCCTTTTCTGACCGGACTTGGAGTTCCAACTCTTCCCATTGGAGGCTTTAAAACAAAGCAAAGGTTTAGTTTATTTTTTTTAAAGATTATAAAACTTTTCTGCAAACTGATAGCTCTCCAAGGGTGGGGTAGGGAGGAAGCTGGTATTCGGTGGCTCCTGACTAACGATCTCTTACAGGACCTCTCTCGCAGCTCTGCGTTTCTCAAGTCCGGGATCCAGGATTGTCCCCCGCCTGCCTACACTGGATCTACGGACACGCCCACCGCCTCCCCGCACCCCCCCTTCCCGCGCGGCACGTGGACGGTCCCGTGACGTCATGACGCTGCGCGGCCCAATAAGCTGCGACGTTAAGGACATTTTAAATTTAAAGGCGGGGCGGTCCCGGAGCTTGGTGGACGCCGTTGATCTTCTGCGTTTTCCTGGGCTGCAGCCGGCGGGATGGCGGAGGAGGCGGCGGTGGCGGTGTGCGTGCGGGTGCGGCCGCTCAACAGCAGGTAGGCGGCGTGGGCCGGAGGGGACGGGCGACTGCGCTACCCTCCCGGCTGGGCACCTGCGCCCCGGCCGCGCTGTCCGGGTTGCACCGACGCCTCGGAGCAGGACTCCGTGTTTCCCGAGGACAAGTTCAGACCGTGACGGGGACAGAAAATGTGCAGTCGTGGAGAAGGGTCGGAAATGCTAGAAAGACAAGGCAGGAAGTGGGAAATGCAGTCTCCCGGGTTTGCTAGCTTCCGGCCTTCAGCTAGAGATGCCAAAGCTTTTGGGGTTCGCGAAATTGGTATCGAACCGGTTGAGAGTCTCAAAATTGGGGATTTCTTGTACTTAAGAAGTTTCTTCCCTAATTTGGGAAACGTTTTCTCCTGGTTTGCTTTAACTGTCAACTTGACAGCCTAGCTTTATCTGAGGGAGACTCTACTGGAGGGTTCTGGCCAGTGTGGGTGGTGCCGTACTTGCTCATTGGGATCCAAGGCTGTATAAGAAAGCTAACTGAGCCGAAGCCAGAAAGGGCAGGACAGCTAACAGTATTTTTTCATGGATATTGTCTCTGCTCCTACTTGAAACCGTGCCCAGCTTCCCCTCAGTGCTAGAAGTATAAGCTGAAATAAACCTGTTCTTGTCCAAGATGCTTTTGATCGGAATATTTTGTCATAGCAACAGAAAGCAAACTAGAACAGCGTATGTACCGGTAAGCCATTGCAATACACTGTGGAAAGTGAGCATGGAGAATGTGGGAAGAGACATTGAACCTTCAAAGGTGACAGGTTGGTTGGGGGCGCCTGGTATCAGGAAAATCCAGACACTTTCCGTGAAAGAAAGGATAGGCAGTTACTTGATGGATGGATCAGTGGTTGATGAATGTGGTGCTTGGTGTGTATAGGAATTTAGAGGAAGATGGCATTGAAGAAATTAGAGTGCTCCCGTTGTGGTTCATAGCTTTAGCCCCAGCACTCTGGAGGCAGAGGCAGGGCTATCTCTTAAGTTGTAGACCAGCCTCGGCTACCTAGTGAGTTCCTGGCCAACCAGGGCAGCGTACTAGAGAGAGAGAGAGAGAGAGAGAGAGAGAGAGAGAGAGAGAGAGAGAGAGAGAAATTGAGATTAGTGGGATCATTCAGGTAATTTATGGCATGTTAAGTTTTCCAGAAGTTTCCAAAGTTGTTGTTTTTTTAAGGGTTTCAGACTGACGGTAGACCCCAGCCAGAAATAACCATGAATATAGAGCAACATAAAACCATAATCATACTTGAAACTATAAAACTTTATTTTACAAGAGATTGGGGGTGTTTTGCTTTTTTATTTCTTTTGTGGCAGTCTATTGGAAGGTTCTCCATGAAGGCCTCGGGTCACATGTGAGACGTCAGACACCCCTAGGAAAGAAACCTAATCTGAGTAGCGCTTTGCACTGCTCTCCTCCCAGACTGGTATTAGAGTGAGGGCCTTCACTAATGAGAAGCAGATCGCTAAGGTTCATTTATGACAGCTAAGTCCTGACCCTCCCAAGGCAGATTTTCTGTAATTGCCAGCTTCTGAGGTATTCTTCAGAATGTGAAGTGTTTTAGATGATCCCTCCTGTGGGCCAACCTCTGTGATCACTCACCTTATTCTAAAGTTCTGGGTTCTCTTCTTCCAGAGAAGAACTCGGAGAGGACGCCCATGTTTACTGGAAAACTGACAGTAATACTATTTACCAGAGTGACGGGGGGAAATCCTTCAATTTTGGTAAGTGTATAACAGCGTCAGAGTTATCCCGTGCAAGTGTAGCTTCTGTTCCTTGCACTCTGAAGTCTTGAAGGCAGGAAGATCAGGAGTTCAAGGGCAACCTGAACTACAAAATAAGTGCTCTTAGCTGAGCCATTTTCCCAGACCCTAGGCTGTCACCTTGTTAAAACTGAAATGTTCGGAGAAGTATGTGAAATAAAATGATCCCTGGTAAACAGCCATTATATAATATATTATAATGTTAGAGGTAACACTGTATGTTTAGGAGATTATAAAACCGAGGTTACAGATTCCCCAAGACTTTACTACTAAATAAGGTTTAGTTGCCCTCCCCACATATAGAAGATTAGAACTCAGCAACTGAGGTTGAAGTACAAGCGTTTGCCAACTCCCCTTCACCCGAAATCCTGACTTTACACAGCCTGAATGTGGTGCTTGGTTTTCCCATGACTTCTGCCTATGGGACGACTGTTAAGAATCACGCTGATGGCTGGGTTCCTTGTTGTCCCCTGTGGACTTTTTCACCATGGAAACTGTCACTTTTTTTTTTTAAGTTTATTAACAAAAGCAAAGATTCAGATACTAGAGTGGCAAATTTATCAGTACAAATACCTAAATTTAGCAGGCAGACGACTGTTTCCTGCCACATTTTTTTGTTTGATGTTTTCTTGATTTAGCTTGAGCAAGGCTTTTGGCAAGATATGTTATAAAATAAGATTTCTCAAAAATCGCTGCTCACATTTTCTAAGTACCGATATGATCACAATAATTCTATAAAGACAGTAATGTACCTGTCTTATAAATTCTAGACTGAAGCCCAACACTTAGAGAATCCAATCAGGATTGTACCTAACAGACTCTAGACCCATCTGAGCCACTGTGCTCTGAGGCCTTTGAAAATACGTAGGGTTGTTGACTTGTAGGTTTTTTTCTATATGAAGAACAGGGCATTTTCCCCTGGAGAAGATTGTTTACGGGGGGGGGGGGGGAAGAGAGAAAGAAAAGAAAGAAATTAAAGAAATAAAATCCCAGCTATGTCACCATTTTAGACCCTGACGGTTTATGTCTTTGGGTAATTACTAACACTTTGAAAAAGAGTCGATATGTTTGATTGAATTTCTATGTCGTTCTTTTTAGATCGTGTCTTTCATAGTAATGAATCCACTAAAAATGTGTACGAAGAAATCGCCGTACCGATCATCAATTCTGCCATACAGGGCTACAATGGTCTGTATTCACTTCCTGTTGCGGGAATGCCTTAGGTCTTCAATGTCTGTTCCATTAACTTAAGTATTGGTAGTTTTATTCACTAGAAGTTCGTTTTGAGTCTTTGTGTGTGCTTATTTGTCTGTTTTACTTGCTTCTACAGGTACCATATTTGCCTATGGGCAAACTGCATCAGGAAAAACACATACTATGATGGGCTCTGAGGACTGTGTGGGAGTTATACCCAGGGCAATCCATGACATTTTCCAAAGGATCAAGAAGGTAGCAACGCCAGACTTCCTAGCACATGTAGGGAAAAGTAGTGGCAGCTGAGTGGCAATTGGTGAAAGAGACAGGGACAGTCACACTCATCTCCTGACTTTCGTGGGAAAAGAAGAAAAGCATAGCGTTGCTTCACACGCTTCCTAGAACTTGAAGTTCTTGGATTTATTTTCCCACTGAGTCTCAGAGCAATATTATTCCCAACAACAAGCAGACTAAACAGTAGCAGATCCTATCAGAACAGTTAGTTCCATGTTAGCTTTGTTTAGTTACCCGTAATTCTTTTTCCTTTTTTTGTTTGTTTGTGTTGTTTTTTCAAGACAGGGTTTCTCTGTAGCTTTGAAGCCTGTCCAGGCTGGCCTTGAACTCAGAGATCCTCCTGCCTCTGCCTCCTGCTGGGATTAAAGGCGTGCACTACCACTGCCCAGCTGGTTCCTAGTGATTCCTTAGGAGCCATAAAAATGATCTGTGAAGTAAAGGGAAGGGAAGAGAAGGGGGGGGGGGGGCAGTGTTTACAAAACTTGATCACGAAAGCCAGAGGGAGCATCTGTTGTCAGGGCTTTCTCTTGAGCCTAGATAACTCGTTACTTCTGAAATACCGCCTTTGTGTTTTTATCAGCATATAGCCGTGAATTCTGTTGGGCTCTTTGCTACCAGTGAGTGACTGTATAATGCCAGCTTATAAATGGGTGCTTTTTTTTCTCCTAGTTTCCTGAGAGAGAATTTCTCCTACGGGTGTCTTACATGGAGATCTATAATGAAACCATTACAGACTTACTCTGTAGTGCCCAAAAAATGAAACCTTTGATAATTCGGGAAGACATCAACGTGAGTAAAAGAACTAGGTGACATCACTGGGTCAGCACAGAATGGGCCTGCCAGCGGTCAGTCAGGGAGGGAGGCGGCTTTCGGGGGCCCTGTGAACAATGCTGAACCGTTTGCTACAAGGAGAAGGTCATTGCCTTCACTTGTGAACCTCGCTTTAAGCAGATCCAGTTTGGATTCAGTAAACACATAAATGTCCCTAATTAACTAAAAGTCTTGTCAGGAACAGCGCTGGCACCAATGATGGGGTTGGTGGGGTATGAGAGAGGTAAAGGATGGTAGAGTAATCCAGGTATATGTATGAAATGGTCATATATAATGGTATGAATTTATTTAAAACTTAATGAATTAATATGACTAAGGGCATAAAATGTATTTGATGCAGAAAATTTATACTTTAAAATAGGTTCTGTTCCAGTTGCCCATTCTAAGCACATGAAAGTTTACTGAGCTGTACATATTTTGAGTCTGCATAATTTTGGTGTGTGATGTATTTATTTGCAAGTTTCTTTCTATAATGAAGTTTATAAAATAAGTGAATAAGTTGCTTTTTTTCTACAGAATAATCATTCCCTCTTTTTTTTTACTTTCCCAAATTCTACAGTAGATTTTAACTTTGAAAGCAAACTTTGTCTAATATTTTCATGATTAAACTGTTTTCAGAGAAATGTATATGTTGCTGATCTTACAGAAGAAGTGGTTTATACAGCAGAAATGGCTTTGAAATGGATCACAACAGGAGAAAGTAAGGCTGCTGCTGTATTTTTAAGTACATACCAGAACTTTCAAGTCCCCTTTTTTATTGAGCTAAAATAAGATGGGCCCCACCTAGACTTGTTGCATTGAGCATATGCACAGCCCGATGTCTTCCTTGTGCTTTAAGTTGATCACAGTTGACATGTAACTCATTTTTACAGAGAACAGACATTATGGAGTAACCAAAATGAATCAAAGAAGCAGTCGCTCCCATACGATTTTTAGGATGGTAGGTGATTCTGTCCTCCTACACTTGGTCTTTCCAAAGAAGAATTTCCTCATTTTGACAAGCTGCCTTTTCTGCCTAGATTTTGGAAAGCAGAGAAAAAGGTGAATCTTCTAACTGTGATGGTTCTATCAAAGTGTCGCATTTGGTGAGTGTTTGTAAGCATCATTCCATGTGGGCCCAGAAACACAGGCTGTTGGGGGGTTGCTTGAATAAGAACTGTTTACTCAGTAGGAACAAAGGGTCAATAGCTTTGGGTACTAGCTGAAATGTTAACGTAAGGGTTAGCCTCGATGTTAGCCTCGTAAGGTACTAGCCAAGATGTTGGTGTAAGGGTTAGCCTCGGGGACTAGCTGAGATGCTGGTGCAGTGGTTAGCTCATCTTTGTTCCTGTGTGTGATGTAAGGGTTAGCCTCGGGGACTAGCTGAGATGCTGGTGCAGTGGTTAGCCTCGGGGACTAGCTGAGATGCTGGTGTAGTGGTTAGCCTCGGGTACTAGCTGAGATGCTAGTGTAGTGGTTAGCCTCGGGGACTAGCTGAGATGCTGGTGCAGTGGTTAGCCTCGGGTACTAGCTGAGATGCTAGTGTAGTGGTTAGCCTCGGGGACTAGCTGAGATGCTGGTGCAGTGGTTAGCCTCGGGTACTAGCTGAGATGCTAGTGCAGTGGTTAGCTCATCTTTGTTCCTGTGTGTGATGGCTGTACAACTGCAATAACTGAATCTTCTGCCTGAGTTGGATCTTGGAATTTGGATATGTTTTATTTATTTGTTTGTTTTTAAATTTTAGCCAGTGTAACTTAAAAGAGTATGATAAACGAAAAACAAAAAGTAGGAAGAATGGTTAAAACATCATTTTTTTGTAGCAGTGAGAAAGCATGTTTATAAATGTGGGAGTTTTGTGTTTTGTTTCACTCTAGTGACCAGCGTGGGCCTTGTGCATACCCACCTTCTGGCTCGTGAACAGCTTTTAGACTGTGTATCTCTTAAACAGGAGAGGGATGTCTTTTACTACCAACGTGTTGCACAGTCTGTGCCTATTACACAAATTCATTGACGATGAGCAGTATACAAACACTGCTTTTGCCACACAAGTAATTTCCCATTTACTTTTTTATTATCTGATATCGCCATGTGGCCCGGGAGGGCCTTAAAATCATAGTTCTCTTGCCTTGCCCCAGGCAAACACTACCAAGCCCTGATGAAGCAGGTGTTCATATCTAGTCCTAAATTATCTTACTTTGCTGAAAACATGTGTGATTTGTTTCAATAGATTTTAATAATTTAATAGCAAAACCCTCTACCTAGCCTGTGTTTTGTTTTCCAAGTCTGACTTGTGATATTTCAGTATAATTTTAACTCCTCTCCTGGTTTTAATACTCTTAACATGTTTATTTTTGTTCATCCCTTTGCTGATTTGTCACATGTGGGTCTCAGGATAACCTGTCTGCATCCTGTAAAACTCTTCTGAGAAAGAAATGTTCCCTCTGGAGTCATCTCCTGGCTCCTTGGGTGGCTGATTTCTGGTTTTTCTCCTGGCCTTGGGAATGTTATTCCCCAGTGTCCCTCAGCTCTGCGCTGTCTGTGCTGTCTTTCCTCTTACCCTTCCCTGGTTCTCTGGCTTCAGGTTTCGGGGCCACAGTTGTTCCTTTAGGAGGCTGAATCACTGTGCTGCCCTCTTGCATAAAGCCTTCTAGTAGCTCCCTTTGCATTTCAGAAGCCCCATGCTGTCAGCCCTGCTTTCAAGACACCACATAATGTGGCCCATGCCTACAGCCGTACACTGTCGCTTCAGTTCACCGGTTTGGGGGGTGTTGGGTTTGGCTTGTCACGACAGGCTAGTCTGGAGCTCATGGCAGTTCTCCTGCCTTTACCTCCCAGATTCCAGGATCACATCTAAGCAGCTAGATCCTTTGTAAGGGAGTCTGCTTTGTGAATTGTTGGGCTGACCTTTCTACATAGATGGTACCGTTTCTATTCATCTCTTCATAGATGACTCCCTCCCTCTTCTCTGTCATTCATATGTAGGCCTAATAGCAGGCCTTCCCCTGCCTCCTGTTCCAGAGAACATACTGTGTCCCTCTGTTCCCTTTTCCAGCCATCTAAATCTTCTCTTATGTTTATAAATCCCTCGGTCTTCTCACAAAGCTTCTCTGCAGAAGGTAAGGTCTGAGAGCAGGACTTACGTGCACAGCTCTCCGCTGTTGCTCAGCACCTAGTACGCTGCCACATTGTGATAGATACGCACTTTCTCTGTGTTACTTATGAAATGAAAGAGAGGCCAATGCTTTTAAAAGCTACAGTGTAGTGTGGTACATACATGCCAGCCCAGCAAAATAAGTACCATGTGAATGAGCCTCACCTCTAAAGAGCCTGGATGTGCAGTTCAGGATGTATTCATTCTAGGTATGCAAGAAGGGTAAAGGTGCAAAACTCCAGTGAGAAGACAATGTTTGCTTTGGTTCTTGAGTACAGAGTACGGATGAACTAAAACAGTAGAAATAAAGAGGAAAAGCATCAAAAGCCACAGCAGAGGACAGGTTGCTAAGATTATATTCTCCTCTGTAAAGTATTGGACTTTGTATAGGGCACACCTCCGCAACATGGAGGATAGATAGATAGATAGATAGATAGATAGATAGATAGATAGATAGACAGACAGACAGACAGACAGACGAGAAGATAAGGAACAAGGCATGGAGATCAGTGTGGCTTAGTTAAAAAAAGAAAAGGCCTAAATAGTAGTAGGCTGGGAGATAAGGATTCAAGGGGATATTCCAATATATCGTGTCTTTAAAGTATTTCTTCACCAAGTGAGAGTTTATTGTTTCTCGTTACACCTCCTAAACACACATTTTCATCTGTCTTACAGAATTTGGTTGATCTTGCGGGCAGTGAAAGAGCTGCTCAGACAGGAGCTGAAGGTAATGAAACTTGGTAATGTCTGACCATGCATTTTAAAGTGCTGCTAGTGTAATGATTTCCAGATGAAAGTCTTTATTATAAATCAAACTTAATAACTTTGACCTACTACAGCACCAACTTAAAATTTCAGTTTTACAGAGGGCTGTGTAGCTAGGAAGCCCAGGAATGTATTATAAAGACCATCTAAGCTGTCTTGATTAGAACATTAAGAAAGGTCATGGACGGCATCCTTCTAGTTCCAATGCACTGCTCGACGCTTTGTTATTTACTTGGACACCATATTTCAGAGCGCTTTCCCTCCAGTGAAGGACACCGTGACCATGACTATTGCTGAGAAAGAAAAGAACAAGAGTCAGAATCACTCCAAGAAGACTCTGTCTAGGGGCTGGAGAGATGGCTCAGAGGTTAAGAGCATTGCCTGCTCTTCCAAAGGTCCTGAGTTCAATTCCCAGCAACCACATGTTGGCTCACAACCATCTGTAATGGGGTCTGGTGCCCTCTTCTGGTCTGCAGACATACACACAGACAGAATATTGTATACATAATAAATAAATAAATAAATATTTAAAAAAAATTAAAAAAAATAAAAGAAGACTCTGTCTAGTGTCTGAACTGCAGAGCCCAGATGTGTCCCTACAGGGAGAGTGCAGCACTGAGTCCAGATTTAACTGGATACTTGTAACTTTTCATGACAAGACTAACCATTTGATTTGTCCTGTTCTTTTTGTATGAGTACGAAAACATAAGAAAAACTAAGTAAGATGGTAGAGTTCAAATAAATCGATAAAAATAAAATAACTCTCATAAGCAAAAGAAAAGTTTGAATATTGTAGTGTGCTTTTTCAAGGTTTACATTTTAACTTTTTGAATGGTGTAAGCATCTTAACAGTTTAAAAATAAAAAGTACTGGCATTTGATTAGAAGTCCATGATCGCTTTTATTTAAAGGTTTATAAAAAGACTTAACTGATAATTTAGAGGACCTTCAGAAACAGGCGTTTATTTTCCCGTCTTAGTTCCCATTTTGTTGATGTCATTTTCCTCTCGGATGGTGGTGTTTCTGCTCGACCTCATATGTCGGCAGACTAGAAAGAGAACTCCTGGTATTGAAAGTGAGCTCAGGCTGTAGCACAGCATAGATTTTAGCGTCTGACCCTTTCATATCTGACTTACGACTTACAGGCAAGCACTTTATCTAGCACAGAGGTTAAGTTTCACATTTGTTTAACTCAGGTGTGCGACTCAAGGAAGGCTGTAATATAAACCGGAGTTTATTTATTTTGGGACAAGTGATTAAGAAACTTAGTGATGAACAAGTTGGGTAAGTTGTGTTATATACTTATTCCCTATGGGATTTTATTATTTGGAGACTTGTAATACTTTAGTCGTAATCAAGTGTATTGATTTCTTCTACACTGTTAAAGGTTATGGATTTTTGTGAGCTGTCTTTCTTTTTTTTTTTTAAGCTTGTGTGTTTATTTGAGATGTGATAATTGGACATATTTACAGAGTACAATGTGACATTTTGGTACACATGTGGCATACAAGGTAATGAATGTTTCATCTCATAAGACTCTGTAATATTCCGGTTTACAGCTTAGCATTTTTATTTGCTCCTCATACTGTGGGAGCCCTAGGTGACTTGGCCTTCTGCTTCTCTAACCGCCTTCCCAAGGCGCTTCCCTAGCTGGTGAGTGCACACTGCAGGTGTTAGAGTCCGCTCCGCACTGGTGTGCCAACCACACTGCTTCTATGTCTTAATCCTGGGTTGTTTGCCTAGAGAATCCTTTCCTTAAAATAAAAAAAAAAAAAATTCTTTTTGATTTTGCAAACACAACTGATAGTCAGAGGGCAGCTCTTAGGAATCATGTCTCTCCTGCCACCTTGTAGAACACAAGTCTAATTTAGCTCTTCAGACCTTTGCATAAGTGCCTCTACCGACTGAGCCATCTCATCAGCCTTTTTAAATTTTTTGGTTTTTCAAGACAGGGTTTCTCTGTGTAACAGCTCTGGCTGTCCGGAACTTGCTTTGTAGACCAGGCTAGCCTCAGACTTACAGATCTGCCTGCTGGGATTAAAGGCATTTGCCATGCATCCAGTTTTAATTTTTTTTTTGTTTTTTATTAGCATATATTAATTATACATAATAATGCGCTTCATTCATTGTGACATTTTAATATATGTGCATAATTTATGAGCATAGCTTCTTACACAAATAACTATAACCTACTAAATTTATTTTCTATCTTAAGTATTCTTAATTAGCAGGTTAATCTGCCTTATACAACCTTTAAAAATTCAATTTATAAGATTATGAGTAAGTGTTTGTTTTCTTGAAGGACACCATTTTTATGTATGCACTCTCAACCCTTTTCTTCCCATACTTGTTTCTTGCTAAGTGGTTTCATAAATTACCGAGATAGCAAACTGACACGAATTCTTCAGAATTCCTTGGGAGGAAATGCAAAAACCCGCATCATCTGCACAATTACCCCAGCATCCTTCGATGAAACCCTAACAACTCTCCAGGTGAGTTTAATTTTCATCTCATTACGCTGTAGGGAATGACCGGCTTTCAGTAGAAAACATTCCCTACTGAAATGACAAGCTGTTTTCTCCCACGGATGCGCCTGCTATGGAACAGCTGTGCAGCCTAGCAAACAGCCTTCCTAGTGTCATTCCCCAGGCTTTAGTGTCTGTAGCCCATCTTTGTAGTGTTGGTGACATCCAATACTTTTAACTGAAGTGATTTGATACTTTCTTTAAATAACTGTATATCTATTGATATGTGGTAACTAGAAGCTTTATGTTAGAGTCATAAATGAAACATTAGTGTTACTTGCCACAGACAGTGATTATAAAAATATATAATGTATGTGTGATCAAACATTTAGTGACTTTCTGCTAACGGTTGGCTGCATAAGAACTGCAGACCTGCATTTTCTAATTGGAAAGGAAAGGATATGAAAAGGGAAAATGGAAAACAAGTTAATAAAGCAACTTTCTCAGTGAGGGTCCAGTGCTGTGGTTACCTGAAGATTGTCACCTACGACTTAGCTGCTGCAGGGGTGGGGAATGAAACTCTGGGGGAATGCTTGCAGGGCAGCACTGACCCTGAGTTCTCCCCATGGCGGGAGAATGCTTCAAAGCTGAGCATGTTGGCACGTGCCCCAGATCCCAGTGTTCAGGAGACTGAAGCAGATGAACTGGCCTGGGTAATGTAAAACACTCTCTCTAAAATAGGAAACAAATTAAGCCAAGTGTAATGTTGTGTGTCTCTAGTTCTAGCTCCTGGGAAGCAGAAGCGAGATGATTCTCTGAGTGTGAGACTAGCTTGATCTACCTATGAAGTCTCAGGCCAGTCTGACCATGTAACAAGATCATGTCTAGAAAAGAAAAGAATTATACCTGTCGAGTACTGGGTCAGGGCACTGCTGGCCTCACAGTGCTTACAAAGTAGATGAGACTTGGCTTCCAATGTGATTATCTTGAATTAGTAAGCTGGCAAATAGGAATGGAGTCCTGGGAGCTGGAGAGATGGCTCTGTGGACAAAAGCACTTCATTCACTAGTGTGAGGGCCGGAGTCCCAGCATCCAAGCTGGACATGCAGAGCACCTCTCCTGCACCTCCACACCCAGGAAACAAAGACAAGGGATCCTAGGACAAGCTGACTGGCTGGACAAGCCTAATCAACAAGCTCCAAGTTCAGGAAGAAACGCTGATCAGTAAAGGAGGTGTAGCGATCGATGAAGATATCTAACAATAACACTTGCCCTCCGTGTGCACACACACATATATATGTACACATTTGTGCCTGCACACATGAACACACCACATACACAACATTCTCCCACCCAGTGAAGATCAGAACAAAGGTTAAAAGAAAGGACAGGTACTTTCAGACAAAAGTGCTTTTTTTTCCAAAGAAAGTTTATTACAAGAAGTAAGTATATTGATTATTGGAATTCTTTTAATATTGAACATCTTATGTTTGACCCAGTTTGCCAGCACTGCTAAATATATGAAGAATACTCCTTATGTTAATGAGGTGTCAAATGATGAAGCTCTCTTGAAAAGGTACAGAAAGGAAATAGTGGATCTTAAAAAACAATTGGAGGAGGTATGTATGATTTTTATTTGGGTAAAGGATTATATTTTTATATATATACCAATATAGAATGATGAACGTCTGCCTGAGAGGCTATAAATTTATGAATATGTGAATCACTACAACTTAATTTTAAAGCAAACAGATTTTAGCTTAAAATAATTCATAAAGTTTTAACTTTAGGAAATAAGATGGAACTTAGTGGTAGTGTTGCCTGGAATATACAAGGCCCTGGGTCTGTCTCCAGCAACAACAAAAGAAGTTTACTACAACCTGAAATACCTTGTTCCTGAATGGAGGTGTCATTAAGTCGATAGGATGATTGTCCAGTATGTGCAAAGTCCTGAGCTTACTCCCCAGCACCTCAGATGAACCAAGCCTGTGGTGGATACCTATAATATTAGTACCTTGGGGTTGGAGGCTGGGAAACTTGGGAATTCAGGGTCATCCTTTGCTGTGTAACCATTTCTAGACCTTCCAAGACTACATGTGTCTCAAAAAACAAAAATGAATAATTTCATTTCTTGAAATTATTAAGCTTTGTTGAGAGACCATGTATCTTTGTATGTGGATTGTATAGTGACCTGAGTCTACCTTCTGTGCTTTCACATTCTCCTGAGTGCATCTTCCCCCCTGAGAAGGTAGCTGTCTGTGTGTACACCAGTCAGCCTTTCTTCTGCCTCATTGTTTCTCTCATCGTGTTCCTAAACTTGTAAGAAACCTTTCCTTTGAGTGAGTCTTTTTAATGAGCTAAAATGTCAAGTGAAATGAGAATATCTCTTCTATTAGTTTTCAAATTTCTTTGACTTCCCTACCTATTTATATCTTCATAGACAATTAATAGAATTAACAGCATTATCCTAGCATGAAATATAGTATCCTAATGAAAAGAAATGTATATATTTTATCTCTTAAGTTTAAGTAGCTATTGGCTATGATAGCTACATGTTGGGTTTCTGTATGTAGACAATATCTTACTTTAATAAAATTAAAGTTCTCATAGATTACATGCAAATGTAATCTTCTGTTGTTGAAGCTATTTTCTGTAGCCCGATTTTGCTACATTTATGGTTAACATAACCCAATATTCCTTAGGTAAATACAAAGACTCGGGCACAGGAAATGGAAAAAGATCAGCTGGCCCAGCTTCTGGATGAAAAAGACTTGCTCCAGAAAGTGCAGGATGAGAAAATCCAGAACCTGAAGCGGATGCTGGTGACGTCATCTTCTATTGCATTGCAGCAGGAGCTAAAGGTAGGACAGCAAGATGGCAGGGAACATGACAGGTCTTTCCGTGTCCTTAAGATGGCAGAGAACACAACAGGTCTTTCTGATTTCTTAAGGTGGCAGAGAATACTATAGGTCTTTCTGAGTCCTTAAGATGTAACCCTTTATCCTTTGATGTGGGTCCTTAAGAAACTCAGAGCACTCTGTGTGTTTGCCGTATATCAACTCTACCTAAGAAGGGAGTTGTAATTGCCTCTCCCCTATCTGCATGTAAACAGATACTAATTCAAAAAGTCTAGGGTGTTAGTAAAGACTGTCTGGACTATGATTCGTAGTAAAGTCTAATGAAATTTGTAAGATGGGACTGGAGAGATGGCTCAGTGGTTAAGAGCACTGACTATTCTTTCAGAGGACCCTGGTTCAATTCCCAGCACCCACATGGCAGCTCACAACTGTCTATAATTCCAGTTCTAGGGGATCCGACACCCTCAGACAGAATATATACAGACAAGGCATGTGTTTATTAAAATAAATAAATCTTTTTTAAAAAAAGAAATTTGTAAGATGACTAGGAACTAAGATCTCTAGGGTTTATGATAGTACTTTCTACTTAATTAATGGTAATATTAACTCAGGAAAACCGATTGACAATATAAATCAGTTTAGGGATCAAAATCCTACCTTTCCTCAGGTGTACTTTTGTTCTTCCTGGGATAGGTTTCTTTTCAGTAGAAATGATGGAGTATTTTGGTTCAGAGGGTAGCCTTCAAAGCCATACTTATTGAACTCTAATCTCAGTTCTGTCAGTTCCTAACTATTGACTTTACCTGAAGGATAGCCTGATATCCAGTGTCATGAATGTGTATAACAGCCCTTTCTACGCAGAAAATCCTAGTGTAAGCCTTCAGTGTAATTACCAATAGGAGTGTTGTGTAAGTCAGTAGCTGATGTACATTCATTCAAGAAGTATTTGTTGACTAAGCAATGATCAGAAAATAGCTCAATGGAAGCAGATGCTTCAAGAAGCAACCACCATTTCCAAAAGCTTAAGAGTTTTGCAAATGCATGGTAAACATACTTTGAACTTAAAATGCACAGTGGCCAAAGTGCTTTGAGGAATTTGAACGTGATGTTATGCTAAGGACAATAGAGTCTTTTATGTGACATGAACATTGAGCTTCAGAAAGGGATAGCTCCTGTCTGCAGCAGATAAATTATACCTCTGGGAGAATTATGACTCTGGAAAGATAGCAAATTGTCCAATTAGGGGGGAAAATGAGGGATAAACTAAACAGGACTTTGATGTTTTGGGCTTTGTTCCTTGGCTGTGGATACAATGAAGCCGTGACTTATTTGTAAGAGCAGTCTTTTTTGGGGGGTGAGGGGAGCAGGTTCGAGTTAGGGTTTTCTTGTAGCTTTGGAACCTGTCCTGGAACTCGCTCTGTAGACCAGGTTGGCCTTGAACTCACAGAGATCCACCTGCCTCCCGAGTGCTGGGATTAAAGGTGTGTGCCAGCACTAGCACTTGCAAGAGCGATCTTAAATCCTGTAGTGAGAACAGAAACTGCTTTGCAGTGGGGCAGGGTAGACTGTGGGATGTGACAGAGGACGGGGCTACGCAGGAGAAAAGCGATCTACTTAACTTCAGAATCAGCACTTAATTCTGTAATTGACAGAGGCACTTACACTTCTCTTTTGGTTCTTGGGATTTAAGCCAGGGCCTTGTGCAGGATAAGCATGTGGTCTACCACAGAACTCAGTGTGTTTTCTTGAAGTCCAAAAATAAACCAGACCTAAGAATTCTACCATGCTGCTTACATAAAAATATATAAAAATAAGTAGTTTCCTTGTTTTATTTTGTTTGAGTTTGGGTCTGTGTGAAATAATTTTGATTTCTTTTGTTCTTGTTTTTTAAGGTTAAAAAGAAACGAAGAGTTACTTGGTGCTATGGCAAAAGTAGCAAAATGAAGGATTCAAACTATGTAAATGAATTTAAAGTCCCACTAAATGTAACTACAAGGGCACATAAAACTTCTCTGACTGCTTTGCAAGAAAATTCTCTGAGATTGGGAGAGAATGATGAATGTGAGTACCTGCTTCAGTGGAGCTACACCGAGTTATAAATGTGTGTCCACAGACTCTAGTGTGGTAAATGTGAGAAACAGGATTAAACACAGTGTTACAGTCCAGATATGATTGCAGTAGTGAACATTATGAAATTCTGTTGATTCTTAAGCGTGACTTGTAAGTCAAGCGCAGCGGCTTCTGTTTATAGTATCAACGCTTGACAGACTGAGGCAGGAGGATTGCCAGGAATACAAAGCTAGACTGGGTTATAGCAAGACCATGTAAAAAACAGAGCAATATAGTATACTTGAAGCATGTAAATCGGGTGCTTGGTTTAATTTTGCTCTGACATTCAGTTAAAATGGTACAGTCTTCACATAACATCCAGCTAACCTTATTCTAGTTTTCAGAGTGCCATTTATATCAATTCTATAGGACTGTGTTTCAAAGTTGTTTCTCCAGGATTATAATCATCTTTAGGGACATTTTAATCTACTGACATTGGTCAAATCCCAAATACAGAATTTGTCACTTTTATCTGTATTGTCTCAAGGATCTTTATTTTATCATGAATTTCAGTCAGCTTTCTTAATTCATACAGTAATATGATCAGGATTATATCTATTGTGACATGCTCTTGGCAGTCATACCTGATATAATTTCATTTGAGCTTGCATCTATTCAGAACTTTTTATTAAACTCATTTTTATTTTTCACGAAACTTATGCAAAATATGTTCATGACGTGCATCGTGTTTTTCTGCTTACAGCACTCTCTGTGGAGTCTGATATGTTCAGTAACAGTCTGGAATCATTGGCTGAGGTAGAGTGGAATTCAGCAACAAAGCTGCTAAGCGAGGTAACTAAGTATTCATTAGAGCATCTGTCTTTATGTTTGTTTTTTGTTTATTCTTAAGAATTTTATTTTACATGTGTGCATATTGTTTGTGTGTGTGCGTGCACGTGTGGGTATGTCTGTGTACCACTGCATGTCTGGTGCCTGTAGGGTCAGCAGAGGACATCATATCCCTTGGAACTAGAATTTCAGATGATTTCAAGCTGCAATATGGGTGTTGGGAACAGAACCCGGAGCCACTGAAGAGTAGCGAGTATTCCTACTGCTGAGCCGTCTCTCCTGCTATTGTTTTTCAGTTTCTTGCTGGATTTGCTCTTACACTGCAGTGTTAACCCTGCCTGGCTTAACGTCAGAGACAAGCTTGATTATAGGGACGACTGTTCACTTTTTATATCTTCTGATTGATAGCTGGGAGATACCTGGGCTGTAAAGCAGATGTAATAGAAACCTGCCTACAGCTCTTACTAACAAATCTTAGGACCTGTAATAGTTTCAAGTTTTATATTTTTATTTGAGAAACTCCTTGAGAATAAACAACTGATCGGGTACGTAGTAATGTTATATAAATGTCCAGCAAGGAAATTCTTGTTTTTCTTTTGGAAACCTCTGCAGTCGTTCCTGCAATTCTGATCACTACTAATTGATGGCTGTCCAGGCAAAGTGTTCTTCTGTTCTGCACATGTTCTCAAATTTGTTATTCAAAAAATAAATAGAGACCTGGAGACATGGCCCAGAGGTTAAAAGCACTGACTGCTCTTCCAGAGGACCCAGGTTCAATTCTCAGCATCCACATGACAGCTCACAGCTGTTTGTAGCTTCAGTTTCAGTGGATACAACTCCCTGTCTGACCTCCAAGACAGCACGCATCCTGAATTTATGCACATGCTGGCAAAACACTCAAGACACTTTTAATTTAAATTTTAAAAAAAATGACTCTCAAAAATAACAAAACAAGGGCTGGAGAAATAGCTCAGCGGTTAAGAGCACTGACTGCTCTTCCAGAGAACCCGGGTTCAATTCCCAGCACCCACATGGCAGCTCACAACTGTCTGAAAATCCAGTTCCAGAGGATCTGACACCTTCACACCAATGCACATAAAAGATAAATAAATCATAAAAATTAATTAAAAAAAATAACGAAACAACAAAAATAAAGAACATAGTTTTTCTCAAAGTAGCATAGAAAGTAGAAACTTGCTTCTCCCAGGATGGTATGGTAGGTAAAACATGGAAACCACTAGCAGCTTAGACAGGTTAGTCTTCCCATTTCTGTTTCCTTTCCGAGCCTTCTCAGGAATGAGCCAGAGGAGCA
Source organism: Myodes glareolus (assembly GCF_982192425.1). Classification (NCBI taxonomy): domain Eukaryota; kingdom Metazoa; phylum Chordata; class Mammalia; order Rodentia; family Cricetidae; genus Myodes; species Myodes glareolus. Next base: position 23,456,229 of record NC_142042.1, on the reverse strand, counting down.
GTGTGTCACCGAGTCAGATATGGTCAGGTGGGCTTCAGTGTTTTCCTGTTTTCACGATTCATCTTTCCCTGTCTGTCTGGGACAATAAGGCAGACATACGACTTCTCCTCATGATCCTCAGCTAACCTATTCCTAGTGCACATTAGCAAGAGTATGCAAGTGTTAGATTAAAAAGAGCACGGCCAGGCAATGGTAGCACACGCCCTGAATCCAACATTCAGGGAGGCAGAAACAGGTGGATCTCCGTGAGTTCGAGGCCAGCCTCGTCTATAGAGTAAGTTCCAGGACAGCCAGAGATGCATAGAGAAACCCTGCCTCAAAGATAAATGAATAAATAAGTAAGAGAATGACCTGCTCAGCTGGCTCAGAGATGAACTGATTATTCATTTAATCTACATTTTGGTTAGCAAAACAATTTAGCAAGTGGATCTAATTTCCCCTGACTGAAGATTTGTTTCTGTTTATAACAGGAAAACTTAGAAAGTGAGTTGACCTCAATTCATGCCCAGTACGATGATCTAGTATTGGACTACGAGCAGATAAGAAGAGAAAATGAAGAACTGAAATTGAAATTAAAAGAAAAAAATGACTTAGAGGAATTTGAGGCTCTCGAAAGAAAAGCAGAGAAAGATCAGGAGGTAAGAGAAATAGAAATAATGAATGTAAAACAAAAACACAAATGGCAACTCTATCAACCTCGTGAAGACATTGGTTTCCAGTGTGGAGGTGTTGCTGTTTTACCTGTATGTACACAACTTAGAGAATTTAATTGAGAGGCAGTTAGTTTATACTCTTTTTAAGATAACCAGATTTATTTTCCACTGTACGTGAACAGGATAACAAATGGAGCATCTTGCAGGCTTTAGTGACTTTGTCTTACACAGGGTGGTTTGGTTTGGTTGTTTGGCTGGCTTTGATCTCTTGTGGCTCACTATGAAAGTTTCTGGTGGTCAAAAATTCAAAGTTGCAGACACTTTGATAAACAACATTAAGACAAATGCTTTCTCCTTTATACTTTTAGGTAGTAGCATCATTTTCAATGTTTTTCTGAGGATAGATAACAAAGTAAGAGTTGATAATCCTTTACCTGTAGGTTCTCAACAACAATAATAATAGTTTAAAGTTCCTACATGAAATGACCCTATCCCAATCAACCTAAATTCAAATCATATGAAACTATGTCATTATAGGGCCAGATGGATCATTAATTGGAAGGAAAAAAACTTAAGATTCCCCAAACACAGTCTGTCCAAAATATAGGTTATTAAAATTGTGACTGGAGTTTTCTTATTTGCTAGTGATGTCATTATGACATGTTGAGATAATTATGAAACATGCTTTTCCTTATTTATTTGATTTGTGAGTGTGAGTTTGATCTTATTTTTGTTATTTATTACATGTAGGTCTGTGCGTCAGTGTTAAGTGTATATGTGAGTGAATGCGGGTGCCCATAGAAGCATCAGATCCTATAGAGCCGCAGTTGCAAATGGTTTGGGATGCCTGATGGGATGCTGGGAACTAAACTTGTGTCCTCTGTAGGGAGAGCGCCGTCCTCGCCACTGCTGAGCCAGCTCTCCAGCCCCTTTTTCTCTTGGATTTTTCGATTATCAGGTGTTCTACTACAGTAGCTGGAACAGTTGACCTCTCAGTCCCTTCTAAAATGGGTGTTTCTGAAGCAGTAAAGAATGCTTTCTTTGGTTTTCTTTCTTTTTTGCTTTATTAACAATTGGTTTGCTGTTTCCTATTCATATACTCTTACAGATGCAACTAGTTCATGAAATTTCCAACTTAAAGAATTTAGTTAAGCATGCAGAAGTATATAATCAAGATCTTGAGGTAAACATTTATCTTAGTATTTCCTTTGATAAGTAACTACAACTTAAAACATGTGTCCTATAATTAAACATAATTATAGAAAATAGAGAAATTATATTTTAAATATTAGTGAATTTTGACTAATTTAAATTTTTAACAAATCATTTATTAAATTCAATTTTATTGGTTTTTTTATTTTTTTTTAGAATGAACTAAGTTCAAAAGTAGAGCTTCTTAAACAAAAAGAGGATCAGATTAAGGACCTGCAGAAATACATAGATGCCCAGAAGTCAGAAAAGATGAAAATAGACCTGTCATACTCATCGGTAAAATCAGGTTTTCTTCTGTTGTGTGATTGACTTGGCATTTCTAGTACATCGTCATAATCATCCTAGTACATGCTTGGTACATTGAGCCAACTGTGTACCAAGCTGGTTATAATCAATTTATATATGTTTAATATGGGCATAAATCTTTGATTAATGAGTCATTAGTGTGATCAACATTTTACCAATAGAGAGTTGAAGTAACTGCTTCAGTGGTCTTAGGATTTTTTTTTTCTTCTGTACCAGTGGGTATGTGGGTGGTTTGGTTGGTTTGTTTGAAACAGGATCTCTCTGTATAGCTCAAGCTGACTTGAAATTCAATGTGTCGGATAGGTTGACCTCTTAACTCATATTACCTGCCTGTCTCCAGCTCTGGTATTTAAAGGTGTGTGCCACCATACCTGGCTTAGGTTTTTTATTAAACACTAACCAATTTCTTAAATTGTACTTCCAGACCAGCTGTTATGATATAGAAAAATGTGGCCAGAATTTTTATCTTATCTTCATCTTTCTGATGAGCTAGGAATGAGATGAGTGTGTATGTCTTGTGTGTTGTGGCACGGGTGTGGGTTCACGCTGGTCCATTGAAAGAAAGCTCACAGACACTTGAGAATGAAGTTTGTCTGACGGCCAGGGGTTCCCCAGCCTCGGTGGCCTGCAGCACTTTCCCTTCACCCAGGGCATTTTTATTTTTCTCCATATTTAACAGTTATGCCAGTTGATCTCCATGTGCTCAAAACAGCCTGAATGAAGCTTCCAAAAGTATAATGCCGAGCACAAAGTCTCAATAAAGAGTGGGTACCACAGTTATCTGGGTTTCCCTCCCAGCAGAGTTCTGCGTAGCTTTGTATCTGTGGGAAACTCTTCAGACAGGATACACATAAGGCAACAAAAGCTATCTGTAACCCAAAAGATGGATTGGAGCTAGGTGCCAACTCCAGAGCTAGGCCGTGTGTGACCCAGCGGGGGTTCGAGCTAGTTTCTAGCTCTCTGGCTCCTGACTAGCTGGATTTCTGCCACGTGTGTATATGTGTTCTTCAGTATATTTCCCAAATCTGCCAAAACTGGATCTCCTGAGTCCTCTTTGTCACCTGTCTAGGAACCCACTGAAGACCTAAAACAGATGATGCAGACGCTGTCTGATATGGACACTGTGGCCCTTGACGCAAAGCGAGAGTCGGCCTTCCTTAGGAGTGAAAACCTGACGCTGAAGGAGAAAGTTGTTAGTAATGTTCCAAAGGTTATGACGCCGTAGCTGTGGCGATCAGTACAGTGTCATCAGGCTTTTCCATTTTACACACTAATCACAGCTGCCACTCCCCCACTCCTCCCGCCCCCACCCCAGCCCCATGTACTCCTCAGAGAGGCTGAGGCTTCCCATGGGGAGTCAGCAAAGTCTGACAAATCACTTTAGAGGCAGGACCACGGCCCTCACCACTAGACTGAGCAAGGTATTCCTCCTTAGGGAATGGGCTTCAAAAAGCCAATTTAAGCTCTAGGGATAAGTCCTGTCCCACTGCCAGTGTCCCCACAGACTGCCCTAGCCACACAACTGTCACCACATTCAGGGGGTCTAGTTTGTCCTATGCAAGGTCCCCTGCTGTCAGTTCAGTGAGCTCCCACTAGCTCAGTCAGGTGATTCTGTGGGTGTCCCCATGGTGGTCCTGACCCCTTTATATTATATTATATTATATTATATTATATTATATTATATTATATTATATATATTGTTAGGTGATGCAGTGGGTATCCCCATGATGGTCTTGACCCCTTTGTTTATGTATTATATTCTATATATTATTAGATGATTCTGTGGGTGTCCCCATGGCGGTCTTGACCCCTTTGTTTATATTATATTATATCATATTATATTTATTATATTGTTAGGTGATTCTGTGGCTGTCCCCATGGTGGTCTTGACCCCTTTGTTTATATTATGTGTTGTCAATTTTCAATGTTTTTCTGACAGAATGAACTTTCAGATTCTTGTAAGCAAATGGAAAATGACATCCAGGTCTATCAACGCCAGCTGGAGGCAAAAAAGAAAATGCAAGATGATCTAGATAAGGAGTTACAGTTTGCTTTTCAGGAAATATCAAAGCTCACTGCCCTGGTAGATGGCAAAGGTACCGTACAAATGTATATGTCTGTACACTGACCCCCGGGAACTTACCTAAGTGATTGAGTACTTTCCCGGAATTAAGTGCTCTTACTTTTTAAAAAGAATTTACTATTCATTTTCAATATCTTTGATGTCCATGTTTCTAAATATTAAGGGCTTAAAATTATTTTTCAATGCAGTGGGCATGACTTGAGGGGTGGTTTAAAAATCTTAAAAATCTAATCACTTTCTTGTCAACATAGACTAATTTATCAAAAACTTGTAGGTTTGCTGTCAAATTTGGAGCTGGAGAAGAGGATTACTGATCTCCAACGAGAACTCAATAAAGAAGTTGAAGAAAAAGAAACTTTGCAGAAAGAAGTTCACTTGCTCTCGGAGTTGAAGTCTTTACCTTCCGAGGTAGAAATGCTGAGGAAAGAGGTAAGACAGGAGACGCTGTAAATGTCTGGCTCAGAGTGTAGTGGGCAGAGACGGCTCATGCCCTCACCGGCTCTTAGGGAACTTGGTAGAGAAAGTGTTTTCAAGGTGTGTTTACCCAAGTGCTTAGTAGCGTAATCCATGCACTGACTGTGTTTGGTCTTCAAATGTATTCACACACTTTTAGCCCCCACCTTAGTATTTGTCCCCACTTGTTGGTACTAGCCATACCACTGCATTGAAGAACACAGAACAGGAAATAAGAAGGTATATGGAAATGGCAGTTCATGCCTGTGATCTCAGCTAACGTTCAAAGTTTTCAGAAAGTTGCTTCAGGGTATCTATCAAATTTTGCTACCATCCCTAATTCTGACTTGTTTTCCTACAGCTGCATGAGAAATCTGAAGAGCTCTGTCTAAGAACCTCAGAAAGGGAAAACTTGTTCTCTGAAGTAGCTCACAAGGACAGTAGAATCCAAGCTTTGCTTGAAGAAATTGGAAGGACTAAAGACGACCTTCCAGCTTCCCAGCTGGATTGCAGAAGCAGAGAGGAAGCATACCAAACACTGGAAGCCCTTCACGTGGAACTCGAGCAGAAATATCAAGTGGTTCTGGCGGACAATGAGAAGATGAAACAGGAAATAGGAAATCTCTCTAAAGAAGCAGAAAACCTTGGTTCAAGTTTGGATTCCTTGAAGGCCGAGGTTGGTACAAGCTGTCGACGAGAAACAGGCTGTCCTGAGTGTGGTGTGCATGCACATGAGTCTGTCTACATGTGATACAACGTTCTGCTTTCACTCTGTCACACTTTTCTTTAAAGCTTTCCCACAAGACTCAAGAGCTTCAGCAGAAAACAAACGAGAGTCAAGAGAGGTCAGATAAAATGGATGCGCTGAGAACGCAGTTAGAACACAGGGAGTCCAGCCTGCAGTCTGCAGACAAGGAGAGAGCGCTGCTCACTGACAGGCTTCAGCAAACTCTGGAAGAAGTACGAGTCTTAACTCAAGAAAAGGAAGACCTAAAACAACTCCAAACAAGCCTGCAGATGGAGAGGGACCAACTGAGAAGTGACATTCAGGACACTGTAAACATGGTATGGTTCAGCCGGGTAGAACTGCGGGGGTCATGTCGTGTATGATTGAGTCGTAAGATCAGTATGCTTCACATCCTGATGGAAATGGTTTTCTTTTTCTCTTGCCAAGAATGTCGAGACTCAAGAACAGTTACTAAACGCTCTTGAGTCTTTGAAACAACACCAAGAAACAATTAACGTGCTGAAAATGAAAGCTGCTGAGGAAATGCCCAAGAATTTGTGTATGGAGGACAGTGGAGGAAGTAGAGATGAAGTTGAGCAGAAGGTAAGGATGATGGCTGACTTTCCGTCTGCTTCTACACGCTGCTCTAGGATAATACACACCTGAAGGGTGGAAGCTGGGAGTCAATTAGAATAGGAAAATAATTCAAGGAAAAGTATGACAGATATAAAAGCCCTGAGGTAACATCAAGCTTTAAAAGTATTTTTAAAACTTCTTAATGGATAGGAAGACAGAATTTGAGACTAGGTGACACATGTTTTGGACAGGGACAAGATCCTGAAGAGTGGTAAAACTACTGGGAGCCTGGACATTTTCCACAATGCTGTTTCTTAGCAATAGATTCTCCTTCAGGATGGCTCCAGGCCACTCCTCCCTGAGGCATAAAGCATAAGCTATTCCCATGAGCTATTTCCCCACCACTGGCAGACCTGCCTAAGGAATCATGGTGTCACCAAAGTTCATGTATTACTTAGGTTGCTTTCTTGTTGCTGTGACAAAATATCTAACAAAAGCAATTAAGTGAAGATTGCTTGGCCTCCCTGTGTAAAAGGTCTACTACGCCGTGCCAGATGTGAGGCTCGAGTCACATCCTGCTCCCAGTCAGGAAGCAGAGGGGTGGATGCTGCAGCTCCACCCCCTTTTCCTTTTCATTCTGTCCAGGACGAGCCCATTGACCAGGAACAAAGTCCGTGTTTTCTTATTCCAACTGTAACTGTTAGAACTCAGGGAAGCCATAAAGTCATCAGTATTCATTCTTTTTGTAACAAAAAAATCAAAAAACAAAAAAAGAAAAACCAGAGTACTACAACTGTGTAACTCAGAAAATATTTAAGGAAGATATGTAGGCAGATAAGGCATATCTTGATTGTCTAATCAGTTTGAGTAAATGAATGTCCACAGAGTCAGGTTAACCTATTGTGCATGAAAATTGAAATGTGTACAGCTACCTAGGTGTCTCTTATCAGTGAACAGGTCTAAGAATACCAGCACTGGAGCCTGACCGCTTGTGTCCACAGCTGGCTGTATGCGCTCTCATGGTCTTGCGTAAATTTGAGTTCCCTAATTACCAAATAGTGATAGAAATAGTACCTAGCTCCTGTCAAGGAGACTCAGGTGCTGATATGAGGCTGGCACTTGATACAGAATATAAGTGGGTACTTTACTAATATTAAGGTCGTTGTTAACTACCTAAACTCTTTAATGTATTCATATTTTAGGTGAATGGCATAGATGAAGAGCAGAATCTACTGGCTGGAAATGCCCAAACATTGATTTCAAGTGGTAATGATAATGGGGTAACGGATGAACAGAGGAAAATACATTCTTTAATGCAGGAGAATAGTGGACTCCAACAAACACTGGAAAGTCTTATTGCAGAAAAGGAGCAATTGAAGATGGACCTGAAGGAAAATATCGAAATGGTAAGATCTGGCTCTCTACAGTTGGTTATACATTTTATCTGTTTATTTTGATACTATTAACTTTATTTGAGTATGATGCAGTAGATATGTCATGGAAGTGTAGTTGGATGACTTTTGACAAATGTCTCTGCCTATATAGAGCCCCTGGGTGTTATGTATTAACTTGGTAATATTTTGCGAGATTGATTTTCTGATCAGCTCTGCCATTTTACATTTCCATCAACAAATAGATAGAATTCTGGTGGCTCCATATTCCCCCTTACCAACACTTTATATTTATTTGTGCTTTCAACTTTAGCCATTCTTTTTCAAATGTACCTATCTTACTTTACTGTTCCCTAGCAACAAAAGATGTTGAAACTTTTTCATAAACTAATTAGCCATTGAATATCCTTAATAATATATTCTCTTAATGTTGTGTTATAGTTTGCGGGTATCATACATATTTTATTAACTTGGTTTCTAGATGTTTCTCTTTTACTATTGTAACTTTTAATTTTGTTTTAAGTCATTCATGCTTGCCAGTAATCCCTGGCTAGGTTTTTATAAGGTTTTTGTATGGGTTGAGATTAATAATTTAGGAAATTCACTGTGGATCCCCTAGAACCTATAATTTTCTGTATTTAGAATTGTTTCATCTATTTTATCAACAGACTAAATGAAAATTAGCATGCAAACACAAAGTGTGTTCCTTCTCTGACTCGTTATGATTCGATGACCTTCGTATTCAAGTCTGCTGTTGTATGACCTTCATAATGAATTAGTTCCACATCCTGTCAGCAAAGGGTGGGAGCCATTGTGAACTGACTGCTCATTGATCAGTGCTTAAATCCAAAGCCATGAAAACATAAGAAAAACAGTGTGGCTTTAGTCTTTTTGGCCCCTGAAAGCAGACTGACCACTTTAGAGTTGTCTTTGTCTATGCAGTATCACTTTGATTTCTTCATTTTGAGTCAAAAGTAATTTCTGAGTTTTCCTGATTTCATAAAGATGAGAAAATATTATAAATTCTAATCTAGAACTTTTTTTAAATTTAAACTCTAGACTATTGAAAACCAGGAGGAATTAAGAATTCTTAGAGATGAACTCAAAAGGCAACAAGAGCTAGCTGCACGGGAAAAAGACGAAGCCTCCAAGCAGAGCAACGAGCTCTCCAGGGCGCGTGAGAGACTGGCAGAGGTGGAAGAAGAGCTAGAGGGAAAGGTGCGCTTCCCACGCTGTTGTCTTGACTGTCCCACCATACAAACCACAGAGCTAATAAATGCTTTTCCTCTAGTCTTAAGTTAAGGAATAGGGAATATCTCCAAAGTGGAGAAATATCAATGTTAACAGTTTGAAGTTTCGATTTGTATTAAGTTCTTAATTAAGTCCTTGCAAAGATTATATAATTATAACATCTTTAGGTGAGAGTCAGGCACCCTTATATGGTCTAATTTAATCATGTAATATAGTCATCCATCAAAATTAAAGAGTACTACCATGGATTAGACACTCTGAGTACTTGAGAAATATTAGTCATCAAATAAAAGTTCCTCCCATATGGAGTCGTGTTGGCATTTCTTTGAACTATAAGGCTACTTACAGTCACCATCTTGGATGCTGATGATAAAAAAAAAGTAAAGTTATGTGAGGCCTGAGACTATGACCAGCGACTGAGTGACTCTACAGGTTCCTTCTGTCAGGATGAGAGCAATGCCACTGCTAGATGACATACTGTAGTTTGTGTCGTGTTCTGGGGAGCATTCATTCTATCTTTCTTTTTTTTTAAATCCCAACCCTTTTTATATAACTGAATTTACTTTAAAACCTTATGTTTTTTTTTAAACTCCTCAAAGAAGTGAAATCAGCGGCTGATAATAGTTAATGCTTCTGAGTTTATTTGGGCCATTCTGTAAACATCTTGTTAAAAGTAAAAGACAATGGAAAACTAGGTATGGTCACTCACAGCTGTAATCCCTGCAGTTTGGGGGCCGAGGCAAGGGGGCTACTGTAAATCTGATACCAGCCTGGACTTCCTAGAGTGTTCTAAGCCAGCCTGGGCCACAGAATGAGACTGTCTCTAAAGAAGCCAATGATAAGTGTATAATATTTATATCATAGGGAATTATGGTTATTTGGAATCTATACTTATATACTTTAGTCTCTTGGCTTTTTAGTTTTCTCTTCTCATCTTGCTACCTTGATCAACCTATGTAAGTTTTCAAGGTAATACCAGAATTACCATAAAGTTAGTGGCCTACAAGACCAGACATGCAATTTATCACTGTTCTCTCTCTCTCTCTCCCTCCCTCCCTCCCTCCCTCCCTCTCCTTGAACACACACTGTAGAGAGACCCACCGGCCTCTGCCTCCCTAGTTCTGGGATTGAAGGCAGAGCCTCTATAGACAGCATTGTCACCATTCTTGATCCTTTAAAAGTTGAAGGCCAGTGGTGTTCCTTTTGATGGCTCAGGGAAGAGTTCTTTTGTGCTTCTTCCTAGTTTCTGATATCTCCCAGCTGCCCTGGGACTGCACCACTCCAGTCCCTGATGCTGTTTTCTCGTAGCCTGCTCTTCCTGGTTTCTCTGTGTCCTTCTCTGCCATTGATTTGAAGGATCACTGTAGTCCAAAAGAATCTAATCTCAAGGCTTACAGTTCTATCACATTCTGAATAGTCCTGAATTGTTTAACCAGCCATAAGCATTGTCCAGAGGGCTAGTTCACTCCTGATGGTGCTTGTCTGTTTGCTTTGTGTAGACAATGCTCTGTTAATGGCGCTACATAAAAATTTAGCAAAGTATCAGCAACATGATAATTATAAAAAATTGTCCCTCCTAAGAACCAGAAACTCCAAGAAAAGCAGCAACTACTTGTCAGTGCAGAAGAAGATGTGAGTAAGATGCGGGAAAGAATGACTGAAATGGAGAGCCTGCGGGATCAACTCAGGAGCCAAGGACTGGCGTTGGAGCGCATGGAAACAGAGAGACTTGAGTTGTCTCAGAAACTTCATGAAAATTGTGAGAAGTTGAAATCTCTAACCAAAGAAAGAAATGAACTAAAGGAATTGCAGGAATCATTTGAAATAGAAAGAAGACAGCTTGCAGAATATGCAAGAGAAATCAAAGCTACGGTAAGTAATACTTTAGCCTTTTCTCTTTCTGCTGAATGTTTCTTTGGAAAACTAGTCGGCTGGAAAAAGGGAGGCAGTGTTGAGCGAGGGCTGTAAAATTCTTTACATTTCACTTCCCAAGGGCGTACAAACAGAAGGACTAAACATTGCTCACACACATCTGGACGAGCACCAAGAAATCACCGACGAGCTAAGAAGCATTTCTGAGAAAGAAGCTCAGGTAGCAAGCGCTCAGGACACAGAAAAATCCAATACTGAATCGCAAGAAAAGGTATGTCAGTTTTCCTCATGTCCTCGGCCACTCACTCTTTCTTCCCCCTTTGAAGGGAAATAAGTAGATAATTATGATATATCCATTGGCTAGGAATTCGTTGACTGTCTACTGGAGTAGACATAGTCTGGGTTACAGATGTAACGGGGAGAGTCAGGTATTGGTGCATACCTGTAACCTCAGAACTTGGGGGTGGAGCAGGAGAATCGGGAGTTAAGACCATCCTGAACTCCATTCTCCACAGAGAGTTTAAGGATAGCCTATGTAAGACCCTGTCGAAAGAAAGAAAAACAGTGGTAACGGAGGGACAAAATCCTGATTGGTTTGTACTAGAAGGGAAAAGCTGATAGATAAACGATCATAAATGAATGAGACGCCATGAAATAATTGTGACTGTTATGGAAAGATGCCAATGGGATAACTGGGCAGTCTGCTCTTTGCCAAGCATTGGAAGTACTATGTAATAAAGCAGGCCTTTTTGCCAGTGTGTACACGTGACAGTTCCTCAGTTCTAACGTGGTCCCTGTGGGAATATGACATGCAAAGCACATAATTCCACCAGCAGTTGCTGTGAATTGGAAGTCAGTGTGTACAAAAAAAAAACTTGGGAGATCGCATTTGGATTCAACAAAAGATGAGGACTATACATTTACTGGAATATACATAAACACCTAAGACAATTTTTTTTTGTTTATAATTTGAGAACAAGTCTAGAAACTAAGCCTGTAACTGACTGAATTAATAGTGTGATGATAATATATACAGATTGGCTCACTTTGGAAGCAAAAAAGGAAGCATGACAGACTGGTAGTAGCCGTCATAGACTCCAAAGGGATTGAAAGTGAGAGAGTGTATAACAGAGACTTACTGCCCTAAGGGAGACTCTAATATTCAAGGTCACTTTCATTGCTGGGTAAAATTTCCTGATCTTTTCTATTTAAAAAAGAAATGTAATCTCTAGATAGTAACACTGCACTTTATGAATATCACAAGATCCCAGTGCTTCACGAACAAGAGCTCCTTCCTATTTTGAATGAAGTCAAGGAGATTCCAGGAAAAGTGGATGAACTGGAGCCATTGGAAGAACACTCCAGAACAATGGACTCAGAGCCACCAGAAAGCATAGAGAGGCTTGGGCTGACTGAGAAGCTTCAAGAAAGTCAGAAAGAGATCAGATGTCTCACTGAAGAGAGGGACGACTTGAAAATGATGCTAGAAACACTGCATGTCGAATGTGCCCAGCTGAAAGAAGATGCCAGAAAAACTTTGGCTAAAGTGAGTGTTTTGTTTTGTGTTGAGATAGACTCATGTAACCAGACTTGACCTTGAATTAATATTTCTCTTGCCTCCCTCTCCCCAGTTGTAGGACACCGGCATGTGTACCACCATGTTTAGATAAATGAGCTTCCTTCTTCCTTCTTAGCTAGTGTTTATAAAAGGGTCGCTTGTGTCACATTTAAAAATGTCAGTGCTAACTCTCTGCAGATGTTTCTAACCATGGAGTGACAGGAAGCAGGATAATTAAAAATTGTTCCTGAATGTAAAGAAATAATTGAAACTGTCCAAACATCTTTGTTCTTGAGTATTCAAAATTGACTTAGAAGAATCAATGCTTTAATAACAGAAAAGAGAATATTTTCTTTCTTTCTTTGAGTCCACGCCTGCACAGTATGCCTGGTGATAGGGAACTGTGTATAATCTCCTCACTCCGGGAGTCTGAGACAGGTGGATGAGGTCCTGTATTAAATTCCAGAAAACCCTTTCCTCCAAGAAGGCATTTCTGTCTGCTTCTTTGCTTTGGTTGGAAACCTGGAAATCATCCCTGCTGTTGCTGTGTCTTCCTGTTCACTCACTGCAGTACAGTGTCCAAACCGTGCTGGGGTGTGTGTGTGTGCACGTGCATGTGTGCATGTGTGTTACATGAACAGGTAGACTTTATAAACACAGTATGTTTTTTTATCAAAGGTTAGCTGTATGTTAAAACCCTCCAATTTTTTTAACCACATTACCAATACCCTTATACAGAATCACCATTATTTCTTTGTGGCTCCCTATATTCATTTTGGTTTAGATTTTTATTATTTTATGTGTCTATGTGTTCTGCCTGCTCATACATCTGTTTACCGCATCATGCCTGATGCTCCAGAAAATGATGAGCCTCCACGTGGGTGCTTATGTTCATTCTTACACATATCTACTACAGTTCCCATTCTGAGACAAAGTGATGTTTTCTGGAATGTGTTCACTATATTAGTGTTATTCTTTAAAAACTAGAACCCACCCATGGCCCATGAGGCCCAGGACCATAGACCCTGCCGGTATCTGACCTTGCTGCAGCCCCCCTTCCCGCGATGCCCTCTGTGCTCTCCTGTTCCCCACCTGCAGGACTTCCACGTGTGCCTTTGTGTGAGGGGTGCTTTCCTCCCTCAGCGCTCAGGTCTGTTCCCTAGAAAGCCTTTCCAGTCCCCCATGATGAGAACTATGCCCGACAGCAATGCCCTGAGGAGCTCATCTCTTCTGTTGGAGAAATTTGTCATAGCATCTGTCTTTTCCCCCTAAAGTGTGATTCTGGCAGTAATCATAAGAAGAAAGAGAAAACTCACTGTTTTATCTGTGGCCTTGTCTAGTAGGATACTTGGCAGTATGGTGAGCCCTCAAATAAAACATATTAACTGCCTGGACAGTGGGAGAATGTGGAAAACCTACTCTATAAATGAGCTATTGGATGCTCTATTATATAAGAAAACGCCTAATTTCTTTTCTTCTATAATTATCTTTAGTTATCAAGTGTATTGTCTTGGAATTCCCTTAAGATACAGGAAGCACTTCGCAAACAGGACCACTTCTTAGATGAGGAAGGAAAGGAGACACTAAGGAGTGGCGGGGTAGGGCGGGGGGGGGGGGGGGTACCAGCTGAGAACAGTGCAGAGCAGAGTCGGCTCCAGGTCACTGAGAGGAGAAACAGAAATGCTCGAGTTGTGAAAGGACAAGTATTAGGACTATAGCTAGGGACTGTGCTAGTTTAGTAAAAAGGTACTAAGATCCTCCAAGATCCATGACTTCCCTAACCCTGAGTAGTTGGCTCAGTTTCCAGCACCAGGTATGATCTCCCTCTTGTTGAGCAGGTCTTAAATGTAGAGAGCTGCTGGTTACCACCGATGTATACTTGCTACTGCCGCCCCTATGGGGTTATTGTGCTGTACTGGTCAGAGGAGAAAGGGGGTCTCCTGTACCTGCAGCCGGTTCCCCAGGCAGAGCATGAGCCACCACAGCATCTCAGAGATGTTACAACGCAAAGTTTCCTCTTTGCTCTATATTTCTCAAGAGCTTTATAAGCAAAGCTTTTCAAAATGGAGTTAGTTATACTATAATGGTTAGAGTTCCATAAATTTCTTGGAATTTTCTCTAATACTGAAGCATCTAGAAACTGAAGAGGAACTTAACGTTGCTCGTTGTTGCCTGAAAGAGCAAGAGAAAAAAACGGACACACTAAGAGCGAGCCTCTCCCAGAAGGAAACCGAGCTGTCAAGTATTCGTGCACAACTAGAGTCGGCCACTGATGAACTAGAGAGAAAGGTAAACTGAGGGACAGAAGCAAGGGGAGGAGACCGGAAGGGGATTGCTAACTTGAAGACTACTCCTCACATACTCATTTATTTTGGAATCTGTTTTTTATTTTTTCCTTAAAATAGGAGAAAGAGACTGTGTGTGTGTGTGTGTGTGTGTGTGTGTGTGTGTGTGTGTGTGTGTGTGTGTTGTGCGTACATGCACATGTGCCTGTGTGTTTTGTGCTGATAACTTATTTCTTTGTTGTTTAAAGGTTCAAGAACTCTGTGAGAAACAGGAACAACTTAATATAAAAGAAACCAATGAGACTCAAGAGAAAATGAATGAACTAGACCAAGTCAAGGCACTTCTCCTAGCCAAGGACTCGACGCTCCAGAGGCTGGAGAGTGACAGGCTCCAGCTGACTAAAGAGCTAGAAGGAAGTCAGGAGGAAGTGAGGATTCTAAGTAAGGAAAGAGATGAGCTGAGAAGAGCACAGGAGGCTCTTCGTGTGGAAAGCCAACAGCAGAAAGAAACCATGAAAGAAATTGGTGCTAAGGTAAGTCTCTGCTAATTTGGGGGAAACAAAATGAGGACAAAGATGATTGTGATGACACCTGTTAAGTTTTATTAATTTTTTGTAATGATAAAGGGGAAGCTAAGACTGTAGTAGTCACCTGAGTGGTGACATAGAAATTACTAGTTCAAGTGATGTTTCAAGGGGAAGTGGATCAAGCAGCAGGTACTTGGATTTGGGAAAGGCAAATGCTGACTTTAAGGAAGAAGGGCTTCCTTATTAAGTGGAAAAGGACATGTACTTAGTTATTCGTTCCCTCCATCTCTCATCAAAGAAAGCACAGCATCATTAGACTAAATGTAAAAGTATCTGCCTTGATTTAGGAAATTGTCTTCCTTTCTCTTAAAAACAAACAAAACCTGCTTTTGTGAACCTGTGACGTAACTTGTTTTCTCAGCTCCAAGAACTTCAGGACAGAGAGCGTGAATGCCTAGCGATAAAGACTGTTAATGAGACTCAAGAAAGCAGGCATGAAGTGGAATGCTTGAACAAGCAGTTGGAGGCCCAGAAGGCAACTCTGGAGAGGGTGGAAATGCAGAATGTAACCTTGACTCAAAGGCTTCATGCAACCCTTGACGAAATGGGATCTGTAGCAAAAGAAAGAGATGAGCTTAGGAGTATGGAAGAGCGCCTCACCGGAGAGAGAGACCAGCTGGAGGCGAGCCTTAAAGAGACAGTAACTAGAGTGAGTTGCCATTTTTCTGCCATTATGCAGCTTAATGTGCTAATGACACTGGGCTTGAGGGTGGGCAAAGTGTACAATTTGTCCCAAGAATCTAGTTGTAGCATTTTACACTATACACATTTGCACAGTTCTGCAAAGACAGCAGATTCATGTTCCTCATTAATGGGAGACTGGTAAAAGACACACAGCGTATCTGGATCACGGAGTGCTGTACCTTAGCTAACAAAGCAGACTGGCACTGTGTCTGTAGTGTCCTCCTGGGGAAAGGTGAGCTAACAGTGCCTCTTCTAGAATATGTGGTCATGTCCCGGAGCAGCCCAAGAGTGAGGACTGGGAGGCCTGAGAGGACAAGGGAACGTTGATCTTTTGTATAGCTTCTGTCTGAACTGTTTTTCTTCAATGTCTTCTTTCTTTTCCTAATAATTAAGGGTCTGGAAAAAGAAGAGGAGCTGAGAGTTGCTCGTGTGCACCTGCAAGAGCACCAGGAGACTATCAGCAAGCTCAGGGAGAGTGTGTCTGATAAGGTAGATGAACTATCACGTATCCAAGGGGACTTAGTACGCACACATGTTCTAGAAGCGCGGGTATTTTTAATCTGGATAGACGGGAACTGGAGTCAGATCTTCTATGTAAACTGTGAACCTGTCTAAATTTGAAGCCCATGATTTGTTGATTGAATTTTAACACTGTTGTTTGGGGGGTTTTGCTCATATGTTCAGTGCTCTAACTTACTATATGGTTGTCTTAAGAGCCAAGAACTCCAGGAAAAAGCACGTCAACTTTCTCAGGTAGAAGCTGAGCTCAGGGAAAGGATGGATCAGATGGAGCAATTGAAGAAGCAACTAGGAGCCCAGAGTTCAACTCTGGACAACATAGAAATAGAAAAGTTAAAGTTGACTCAGCAAGTTTATGAAAACCTTGAAGAAATAAGAATTGTCACTAAGGAAAATGATGACCTAAAAATTATGGATGAAGCCCTGAGAGTAGAGCGAGACCAACTGAGGAGAAGTCTTCAACAAATGGAAGCAAGTGTAAGTTCTGTCCTGCCCTAGCAGGTTTTCAAATCATCTGGGCAGGGGTGGGTCGGCATTGAGTCCTTCGTTCCGCCAGGAATGGCAGGTGGTTTGTGTTCTTGAACTTTTTGAATTCAGCGTTTCTTTGTGGAGTTTTTAACCTAAATATATACTGATTCAGTTGTTAAAGAAGTGTATATGCAGATGAGCGTATATACATAAACATATGTACAAGTGGTTCCCAGTGCAGCTTGGTTTTAACAGTTTGTGATAAAAATGGGAAAGAAGCAACCTAAAGGCATCTTAGAAAGAAACTGGCAATACAAGCAATATGCCAAAATTCTGTGCAAGTTGGTTGGTCTCAATGTCCCAATCAGGAAAAGGTCTGTAATTTCTAACAGTAAAGAATATTAAGTAGTGAGAGCCTCCCCCCACCCCCCAGTTTGGTTCACTGGGTAAAGCATTTGCTGCACCAACCTGACAATCTGAGCTCATTCTCTGGAACCTATGTAAAAGAAGGACGGGGAAAGAGACCCACAGAACTGTCCACTGATTAACACTTATTTCTGAAAATGCTATTTAATGTTAAGATATGTTCCTATTTTAAAAGGACCTGGAAAAGCAAGAGAAACTAAGAATTGCTCACATGGATCTGAAGGAGCACCAAGAAACCATTGATAGACTCAGAGAAAATGTGTCCAAGAAGACAGATGAACTATCAAATATGAAAATGGAATTAGAAAATGCAAATATTAAATTACAGGAAAAGGTATTGATTGGGCCTCCCATTTGTTCATGCCTGAAAGTCTTTGGGGTTATAAAGGTTCACCATACTGGGAAAGAGTTTGGCAGCGCTCACTGTAAGGCCTGCATTTCCTTTCCTTGGGTGTGTACCGAAAAGGGCAAGGACCATTCTGCACAGCCAACAACAATGTTCACAGCAGTTTATCCAGAATAGTGGGAAAGTGAGAACAGCCTGCATATCAGCAAGTGAGTGGGGACTGCCTTGTCATCTTAAGTTCCAAAGGAAACAGAAGTAGATCAGTGTGTGAAAGGTCAAGTTTATATTAACCTCAAGGAAAGAATACACAGATGTTGGATGCTGGAAATGCTGTCTAGTCTCGGTTATGGTTTTATAGATGCATGCGTATATCAAGAATAGCTAAGCCAAGTGGTGGTAGCACACACCTTTAATCCCAGCACTTGGGAGGCAGAGGCAGGTGGATCTCTATGAGTTCAAGGCCAGCCTGGTCTACAGCAAGAGTTTTAGGACAGCCAGGGCTACACAGAGATCCTAAAAAAGAAAGAAGAAGAAGGAAGGAAGGAAGGAAGGAAGGAAGGAAGGAAGGAAGGAAGGAAGGAAGGAAAGAAAACCCAGTCTACATTTAAGATTAGTATACTTTCTATGTGTTATTCCTCAAAGAAAACTGAGTGTCTTTAGGAACCATTTATAAAAAATTAGATGGAAAGATTGCTGTCTTAGAGACTATTCTTTTCTCCCCCACCAAGAGTACTGGGATTAGGGCATGCATGGCCACTCCCAGCAAAGCTGTGCTTCAGCCTTCTTTTAAAGCAGTCCGTATCCTGGCCTGCAGTTAAGAGTTCCCAGCATCTCTGGCCCTCCAGTTCCAGAGGCTCCCGTTCCTCTGCCCTCCATGATCACCTCACTCACATAGTGGAAAGTGAATTAAGCTTTCTGGAGATGGAGAAGTGGCTCAGTAGTCCTCTCCTAGAGGACCCAGGGTTGATTTCCACAGACTACCTGGTGGCTCACAACTCTCCTTTACCTCCTGACACCCTCTCTGACTTCCATGGGCACCAGGCATACATATGGTGCATACACATACATGTAGGCAAAGCACCCTTAACCATAAAGTAAAACAATAAAAGTTAAAGATAAAGCTTTCTTTGAAGAGTCTATCCTGATGTGATTTCTTGTCTCCAGATTCAAGAACTTAAGGCAAATGAACTTCAGGTTCTTACGTTAAAAGGAGAAGCCAGCGAAACACAAAAGCAGCTCAAGCAGCAGGGCTTAACTCTGAGTAAGATAGAGATGGAGAATCTAAATCTGGCCCAGAAGCTGCACGAAAATCTTGAAGAAATGAAATCTGTAATAAAAGAAAGAGATAATCTAAAGAGAATGGAGGAAATGCTCAAGATGGAGAGAGACCAGCTCAAGGAGAACCTAAGGGACAGCATGCGAAAGGTGAGCTGTGTGCCTTCTTCCTGTCTAGAACCACCACTACTTGAAAGTACAGGATCCATAGATGAGCTCTCTCTTTCCCTCCCTCCTTCCTTTGTTCTCTCCCTCCACCCTCCTTCTCTTCATCCTTCCCCCTCTACCTCCCTTCTTTCCTCTCTTCCCCCTCTGTTTCTCCCTCCCTCATTCTCTCCCTCTCTCCCTCCTCTTCTCCCTTTCTCCCTCCTTCTTTTCACCCCTCCCTCGTCCCTCCCACCCTCCCTCACTCTGTGTGTGTATCTGTCTGTCTGTCTGTCTGATACCTACAATAACTAGAAGAGGGTGTTGGAACTGGGGAAAAACAGCAGGTGATGCTCTTAACTGCTGAGCGGCCATCTTTCTAACCAAGCATTGTATCTTTGAAAACTTACCAGTACATACAGTACACTGGTTCAGCAGTACCACTTCTAGGAATTTACCCAACCAATATATTCACTGATTTAGCAAAAATACATTGTTCTGTATAGTGATTTGTGGTGACCAAAATCTAGAAGTAAGCCAAGTATCCAGGTGCAAGGCACTGGCTACATAGGACTCATCCCTATGATGGAATTCTAGGCCTCACACTATTTATGTGACTCTGCCCTTAAAAGACAGTGAAAGAGAAAAACAAGTCAAGGAGTTGAGTGGGGAACAGCACTGAGGAGGAAAACAGGGTCAGAACTTGTACTCTGGCTCCTTTGGACTGTTTTTGTGCTGGTTTTGAGTTTTGTTTGTTTTTCAAGACAGGGGTCTCTCTTTATAGCCCTGGCTGTCCTAGAACTCACTCTGTAGATCAGGCTTGCCTCGAACTCACAGAGATCTCCTGTCTCTGCTTCCTGAGTTCTGGGATTAAAGCCCGGCTCTTTTGACCGTCTTGTACCCCAGGCATACTGTAGAGCTTGTTTCTAACTGAGCATATACTTTTCTTTGAGTGTATTTAGTCTTTTAGAAGCAGTGATAAAATACACAAATATAGACTAAGAATTTCTGGTCTAGTGTCCGAAATGCTCAATTTTAGAAAGGTTTTGAGCACCAGCATGAAACTCAAAAACTTAAATTTGGGAGGATTTCAGTAAAGTCAAGACTGCAAACACTGTTAAAATCTGAAACATTGATTTTGAAAGATGCTCTGTTTATGCATATATACATATACAACAATAGACATTGCCCTTCTGTGAAGAAATCTTTTATTCTGATCTATATTATAAATTATCTCAAGAGCCAAGAACTTCAGGAAGAAGAGCTTCAGTTTCTTAAAGAGAAAGATGTCAATAAAGTTTATAACAAAAAAAAGGAAATTGAGCAGTTGAAGCAGTTTGAGGTCCAGAATTTCTGTGTGCAAAATGTGGGTGAAAATGGTTTGCACTTGATTAAGAAAGTTCATGAAAACCTTAAAGCAATAAGAATTGTAGCCAAGGAAAGCAGTGGAGCTAACCAGGATAAAAGAGTCTCTCCAAGTAGAAAGAAAACAATTCCGAGAAACCCTAAGACACGTGATATGCGCATAAGTTCAGACCTGCCTTTGCTGAGTAGCTCTGAGACCGAAGCCTGGAGATTACCAGTGTGCGTTATCTGAATTTGGGTGTTGTGGGTTTGTTTTGGATTTTTTTCCTCTTTTTATTTTCTTTTTGGAAAAGTCTGTAGATAGTGAAAGTGGTGAGAAACATGCCATAGTTATAACACAGAAAGGAAGCATAAAAGCCACAGTGCTTTTCAGAAAATTAAATTCTTCATCTTTAAAATAAGATTTGTTAGATACTATTTTCCTTCTAAATTTCTGAGACAACAACCACAGAAAGAAACTAACTTTACCGTAAGTGGAAGATGGCACAAAGACCACATCTGCGAAAGAGCAAATGCCTCCTTTCCTCTACTGATGGCCTAGAAGTGAGACTTCATTACCGACGTTAGAAGGGAAAAAAGCAAAGTAGAGATTAAAAAGGAGTTTTCTTGACATTATTTCAGAATAATCTTTAAAAGTTTAATTCACTACTCTAAAAAGTAGTATAAAATTTAGAAAAATTTGGTATATAAAGTAAATCTGTAACTTTCTGTTTTCATGTTTGCTGGGTAAAGTAAAAAGCCTCAGGTACTGTTATCATAAACATTAAACACTTAGGAGTCCAGCATATGTGGGGCCTGTCTAAATTTACAAACAGACATAATTTGTTTGACAAATCTGTATCAAGTAGATATTCTTCTAGGTATTACTATGCCCACTTAAACTGATGACTTAGTTTACTGAGGAAGGGTATGTCTGTTCTGTATTTTTTAATCAATGCAGAAAGAATATGAAAGAAATTTAGACTTTCCACCCCAAGGTGGAAAAATATAAAAGACTTGGGTTCTCTAACATATTTAGCTGGTGATAGTAATTCTAAATTAGACATTCGAGAGGTTACAAACTAGAAATCTAAGACCTAAAGAGCAAGTCCTTTTCTAGGTACCATGTGCTTCTCGCACGTATCGAGTGAGTTCAGTGAGGTGAAGTCATTCGCTGTGTGGTTTGGCAGTACTTATTACTTCCTTTTGCCTATTTTAATACTGTTATATTAGAATGAAATATTTAATTCCATCACAGAACCCCGATGTAAGATGTAGGCATGTATGGTTAGACTTGCTATGTAAATGTAGTTATTGCTGTGCATTTCTTTGTACCAGGACCATCAGAACCATGAAGAGATAGTAAAACATGCAGAGGAGTTACTGTGTGATGGAGAACAACATGGGACAAGAGAGCTTCAAGAAAAGTGCCTCAGGATAAAGGTAAGAGCTCCTGTAGGAGCTGTGTGGCATTGTTGTTACCGTTCCAAAGGTCCTGTCAAGCCTAAGAGAATTAAAGGAAACTGTATAGCAAATAGATCATACCAGATGTTTCCCTAAGCATTATAGTCTAGTACAGTGATGCATGCATATATGTACAAGTGACACAGTGGGAGTGTGTGATTTGATTTTTAAGGACTGTGTGTGGAAAGTGACCTGAACAAATCTCTAAAAGCGGTAATGGCTCAATTTGCTCTGGGGGACGAGTGCTGTAGACGGGGGACTAACAGTACAAAGCTCCCGAGGCAGAAGCAGCCTTCTGTTCCAGGAGTTACGAGAGGGAAGCTAGTGAGAGAAAGAAAGGTCGAAACTGATGGAGGAGTAGACCACAAGGCCACGGAAAACCTCAGGTTTGCTCCAAGTAGGAGGAGGTCCACTGGAGAGTTCTACCATGCTGCGAGAGACACCACATGACCTACACCTGGAAAGGAGAGATTTGAGTATTGAAAGTAATATAAGCAGAGAACCTTTCTTTTTGTTTTTGTTTTCTCAACACAGGGTTTCTCTATGTAGCCCTGGATGTCCTGGGCTACCTCTGTAGACCAGGCTGGCCTCAAACTTACAGAGATCCACCTGCCTCTGCCTCCCAAGTGCTGGGATTAAAGGCGAGAGCACCGCTGCCCACCGAGAGAGCTCTTTTGAAAGATGAATTTTAATGATGTAGACAGAGATCACAGAGAGGCAGAAGTCCAAGCAGTGCTAACAGATCATAGACTACAGCACAGTGGAGAGGGGCTGCTTGAGTTGTGGTTGCTGATTCAAGCACAGACTCTCACTGCTATAATCAGCATCAGCCAGACTTATGGATGGTGCATACTACATTTATTCAGATTTCAAAAGAAAAGTTGGGTTTCTTATTGTATTTTCCTCTGGTTAATTTTTTACAATCTTATGCGTCGCTTCTATAATCTAAAAGTCACTAATTATAATTTTTAAACACAAAGTTCTTCATTTCTTTTTTTCAATAGAAGGTATTACAGTGTTGCATTTTGTTCATTAGCATGAATTCGGATTTCCTTTAGGAGCTCCTGAAAAGATACTCAGAAATGGGGAATGATTATGAGTGCTTGCATCGGTTCTCCCTTGACTTGGAGAAGGAAACTAAAACCCAAAAAGAGCTGGTGATTTCTATAAAAGCAAAGCTTTCACTTCCATACCCACAAGCCAAAGAGATTGAAAAGCTTTTTACTGCAAACCAGAGGTGTTTCATGGAATTCCACAGAATCCTGAAGAAACTTAAGGTACCAGCTTTTTTAGTATTGACCTTATACTATAATTTTAATTGTACATTTCAATGTATTTAAGTCTTTGGGGAGTTACCATGGATACTATTTATATTAACCACCAAATTAATATGATTCTGAAGCTAGGATTCCTTCAACAAAGCCTGAGCTCTGCCTGTAGGCCTAAACACTGTTTAAGGGTACTCAGAGTCCACATGAGTCCCATCCCAAAGATGTCATGATCAGATAAGGCAGGCTTGTGATTGGTGATAAGTGCAATCATAGAGGTATGGACAACTTGTTATGTGATACTTTTCCTGGGGATATGTAACACAGATCTGTTCACCCCAGATAGGGAATCCATGACAAACCAAAATCACAATTTCACCAATATCCAACTTGGTAAACCAATGAGTTAATTGGGGTTACAGTTAGAGGGGTTACTTGGGGATGACTCAGAACCACCGCATTGGCCATAAGCCGACCCAAGGAGGGTGATGACTCGGGAAAGCTGTGTCCCTGGGGCCTCCTGCCTGATGCTAAGGAGAGCCCTCAGCTCTTGGTGGCTGCTCAGAGTCAGTTGGTTACTCCAGCAGTTAGTTACTGCTTCCAGAGCCCTGGTGAGGCTCCTCATGAATCATGGGACCTCCCGGGGTGTATAGAGCTTCTTTACTTGATAATCCTCTCGTAGATCATGACAGTCAGATACCCAAGATTTATGAGGTTGGGGACCATTGTAGCATTAAAATTATCATTAACATAAGGCCAGACATCAAGTGTGCTTAACAAAGAAATCTTGAAGTATGTGACATGGCGGAGTGGTGGGGGGGAGTTAATCAAACAAGATTATTAGGAGAATATTTTGAAAATCCAAAATGGGACTGGAGAGAAGGCTTAGCAGTTAAGAACATTTACTGTTTCTTCACAGAACCCAAATTCAGCTTTTTAACACCCAGGTCAAAGCAGCTCACAACACCTGAAACTCTGGCCCCAGGGACTCTGAAGGTCTCTGCTGGGCCCGTGGACACCTGCTAAACTCATGTGCACATACCCACACATATACATGTAATTTTATAGAAAATGAATTTTTTAATCTCAAATGTCTGACAGCAGATTGGCAATTTAAGCAAAAGTTATGTAATAAGGCTGGAGAGAGATCTCGGTGTCGAGACCCTGGCTGCTCTTCCAGAGGATCCAGTGGACTGCCAGCACCAGGCTGTGACTCAGCCACCCGAGTTGCAGTCCTCAGGGATCCATGGACACGTTTATTCACACACATGAACTAATAGGAAAAAGCAGAGCTTATAGAAAGGGCCATGTGACATTTTAAAACCGCTCAATATGAGGAACGCATAAGAAGTCAAGCAAGGAAGCAGCGATTTGGAAGAGCTGCTCTCCCAGTGGGCAGAGAAGGGAAATCTGTGGATAGAGTAGCTGCTTCCTGCATCGTCGTCATCTACCACAGTGTGAACAGTAAACAAGAGGCCTCGCCGTCTCAGACACTGAAAATGCCCCTAAATACAATGTCTCATTTTTATTTTATCTTCTTCAAGTACGTGTTGAGCCACATTACAAAGATAAAGGAAGAGCAACATGAGTTTGTCAATAAATTCGAAGTGGCTTTTATCCAGGAAGTGGAAAAGCAGAATAAACTGTGGATTCAAATACAGAGCTTTCAGCAGGCTTGTGATATTCCATCCAAAGACTTAGAGAACCTCAGACTGAGCCAGGATATGGACCTTCATATTGAGGTATACTTTTTTTTTTAATTTCATTTTACATTCTAACCACAGTTCTCCCTCCCATCCTCCTCCAGCTCCCCCTTACCTTCTCCCAAGCCCAACCCCTATCCACTCCTTCCAACAGGTAAGGGGAGTCAACAAAGTCTGGCACATTAATTTGGGTCAGTACCAAACTCCTCCCCTGCATGAGGTCTGAGCATGGCGCCATAAGGAATGGGCTCCAACAACTAGCTCATGCACCAGGGATGGATCCTGGTCCTACTGCCAGAGTCCCCTCAGATAGTCCAAGTTCACCACTGTCTCCCACACATGGAGGGCCTAGTTCAGTTCCATGGAGGCTCCGCAGCTTTTGGGCAAGAATTCATGAGTTCCCACGAGCTTGTTTCTGCTGTCTCTGCAGATTTCTCCATCATGATCTTGACCTCCTTTGAGATATACTTTTTTAATAGCTTTAATATGATTTTAAGCCTTTTTTAAATAGATACCTTTGTATGCATTTGAAATGACTAGTAACTCACAGAATGATAGCGGACTAGAAGACCCTTTAGACGCTGCCAGACCTGCATAGACAGAAAATAGATTTGACGTCAGCAAGTGAGAACTCAGAGAATTTTAGGCTCCCCGATGCTTTCTTGCACCTGTGACTGAAAGTCACAATCTTCCCTGTATCAATACCATAAGGACTTTCTTGTTCTCCCAACAATGTTGGAACTGGCTGCAGTTCCTAACACATATGTAAGGCCTGCCATGAACATAGAATGTCATGTAGAGTATATTACCAGCATTCTCTTAGGCAAATAATCAGAATAAAGTTTTAAATTAGAATTCATTTACTTGAATGTGCTAATAAGTAGAGTACAGTAGGTATTTCTCCCCTTTATGATATTCTTATAGTTTATATGTTATTTGGATGAAATCTTTCCCAATGTTCATATAGTTTGATACCTATTTTTTACACAGGAAATTCTCAGAGA
Organism: Myodes glareolus; assembly: GCF_982192425.1. Taxonomy (NCBI): domain Eukaryota; kingdom Metazoa; phylum Chordata; class Mammalia; order Rodentia; family Cricetidae; genus Myodes; species Myodes glareolus. The sequence goes on along the minus strand of NC_142042.1, from coordinate 23,430,630 downwards.
TTTTTCAGGAAATGACTTCCCCACCATAAAAACTGAATTCCAACAAGTACTAAGTAATAAGAAAGAAATGACTCGGTTTTTGAAAAAGTGGCTGAATACTCCTTTTGATACAGAGCAGCTTAAAAGTGGCATCCAAGAAGAAAACAACAGCGTTTGCCAAATGAACAACTGTTATAACAGCAAAATCGCTGTGAGTATGCTTGTTCGTCATTCAGGCTCTTCTATACTTTGCTTTTTCTCCTCATTTCTAAAAGGCTTAGACTGGTTTATATTTCTTTAATTTATACATCAGGGCTCTGTGAACATTTTGATTATATAAAATTTTCTCTTCTATTATATTATGCTTCTTCAGGATCATTAAACCAGTTTGTGCTTGGGAAGGTGACAGGCTGTTCACATGTGACACCGAGTTCCCACTCGGGAGATTTTGTCTCTCCTCCCTGGTCTCTTCTCACTCTCCGCTCAGTGCTCGCGAGGGTAGAGCCTTTGCCCCAGTGGCCTCAGGGAGACTGAGATGTATCTCTGCTAAGACTGTGGGCAGCCGCTGTGGCAAAGCCATAGACGTTTCTGACTGGGCACATCCGGGGCCTTGTGAGCATTCACCTCGGCAGCCTCACACCACCTGCTGCAGTCCCGGATTGCGTGTCCCAGAGGTGCCAACTGTGGCTTTGCTTTGATGTGTATCAGTATTGTTCTCAGTTAATTTTATGGAAAAATTACTTATTAATACAGAGAACTCTCATATGTTCCATCCCTAGAGATAACCTCTCCTATTACCAAGACCCTGTACTGAAATAACACATCTGACCAGTCATGAATTTCTAGCTCACTCCTGGTATTGAGCATCCTGGCAGCTTCTTACCATATTATGACATTCCCTTCAAACCCGTGAAAGCCAGTCTTCGGTGGAAAAGAGAATAGTGAGAATATAAGATTTATAGATTAATAGTAAAATTCAGTATATTGGAGCAGGAGAAATGGCTCAGCCATTAAGAGCACTAGCTACTCTTCCAGATGACCTGTTTCAGTTCCCAGCACCCCACATGTTGGCTCACAGCTGTCTGTAACTCCAGTTCCAGGGGACCTAATGGCCTCTTCTGATGTCCATGAGCACCAGACACACACACAGTGTACAGGCAAACATACAGGGAAAACATCCCACCACAAGAAAAGGGGGTTAAGATCAGTAAGTCATCTTCTCTGGGCTGAGGTTTGGAATGAAATAGGGAAAGTAGGTAATTGTTACTGTGTGCGCTCTGCTGTTGATGACTTTGACCTGCATAGTTCTTCAATCCTCTCCTGTGTTACCTAAACCTAATGAAGTGAGTCACCTTACAGATCTTGTCAAGCCCCTACTTTTAGCCACACCATTCTTAGCATCCGACGTGCTGAAAGAGGAATGTGCAGTCATTGTCCTGAGCACTGTACTAAGGCGGGCTCAGTAGTGGATTCCGCGTGCACTGACCTGGAATTCCACTGTTTATCTTACTGTGATTGCAATGCATCGGTTATTTAAACTGTAGTGGTCTCTTTCTGTTCATAGGCCATGATAGACAAATTCACAGACTTTGAGGAAGGAAATGCTACCAGGTCCAAAGGATTGGAACAGTACCTGAAGTCGCTGAAAGAGAAAACTGAACAGCTATCTAGAGACTGCCAGACGTTGGCCGCCTCCCAGGCCGCCGCCCACGCTTATCCTACTGCCCACGCTTTCCCACGGGATAGCAAAAGTCCTCGTGCTGCATCAGCCAGTGAACAACTAGCATCAGAGGTACGAAACTCCCCGGTGTTTAGAGCAAATATGTAGCTTTAATGTAACCACTACATATGAATGCACTGTTGTACATATATGTGATGAGTTGGACTTTTGCATATGGTTGTACTGTAGTTACCATTCAACTAGTAATGAAACTTGGTATCATGTGAGGTCTTTCCTGTGAGTTAGGAAACAGAAGTTAGCCCTAGTTTAAAGACTATATGCAGGGTAGTTTATCGCCGTGTGTGGTATTGCTACAGGATGCTGTAAGTTTCTTAAAGCGTATGAATTTCAGCTAAACTATAATGTATGTGGAAAACAAGTTTAGAGAAAATAGCAGTTTAACTTACCTTTAGCTATTGTCTTGAATATTGACTATTATCATCGTAAAAAGCTAAGAGGCTCAAAGTATAGCAGAATTGTTAGGCAAACTAAGATGTGTAAGAATCAGTATCATTTGAACAACCCAGGTAGACTGTTAGCTGCTTTTGCTTGGGAATTTTTAGCAACAGCAAATATGCTACTGTGTTTTGTTAGAATGCAAAATGTCTTAGTAGGAAACCAAAAGTCAATTATAACTTATCATTTTTACCAAAATAAATACTTAATATACAACATAAAACATTAGCCTGACATTTGCCATTAGAAACTAGAAGATCACAGATTTTCCCCCAAGTATAAAGTTCATTGGGTATAGTTGACCATTTTTATAAATTTTATACTTGCTTATTCTTGCTCTGACTTTTTCTAGGGGTGAGGGTACGCCCGAAATGTTTTTCTAGTCCTTGGTGAGGATCTGCGGAGGTTTTATTTTCATTATGGTTTTGAAGGTTTTTTCATATATTTCATCTTTAAATTACCTTAGAAAGTCCAAGTGCCCTTTATTTAAAAGATGATTGACTACTAAATGTGCTTAGAACTTTGCTAGCTAGTGTGCCATGTGACTGCTGTGTTCTCATCTGCATGACTTAAAGAGCTTGCTGATAAGTTATAATGTGAAATTTTGGCATTCTTTTAATATGTGAAGTATCATTTTCTAAAAGGACTTGTACTTGGATAAATTAAGCAGTTTTAACCTCTCATTATTGGTTGATTCAATCTGTGAAAACTCAATACACAACTACAGATGATCATTTTTGTCACATTTAACATACTGTGGATTGTGCTTTCTCTAACAGAAAATTCAGGAGCTGGAAACCTCTTTACAAGAAGCTAAAGAAAGTGCCATTCATAAGGAAGGTCAGATTGCAAAGATGCAGAAAGAACTAGCAATGTCTAAGGACTTGGTAGCAAAACTCCAGAGCGAAGTTCATGAGTCAAACAAATGCCTTGAAAACACAAAAGCCACACTACAGATGCTTCAGGTAGGTCAGGCCAGGTTCGTAAGTGAAAGCATTCAGCCTATTGGGCTTAGCAAATAGTCGGGTGCTCTATCCCCCCTTACCACAACCTCACCGCAACACCGGTGTGAGAGCTCAGGCTCTTTTCTCAGACTTCCGAAGGAAGTGACGAGATGAAATGTAGTGGTGCATTTGCATGTAAAATCCTGATTATTTTTAATATACTAGAAAAAAGAATTTCAAAGTAGAATAAGCAGCACGTTTTGTCAAAACTCGGTTCAGACTGCCTCGGGCATCAGGGATTCTTCAAGCCAGCAGAATTAGCCTGGGTGATGTACCAGAAATATGGTTTTGTTCCGTCCTGAAGAGAGATCCATAAACTTTTTTCATAGTTTGACTTTTTAAAATTGTTTCTTTGAATCATATTTTTAAATCTGTAGTCTCAAAAGTACTTACTTCAAAATTTACTCCCAAAGATATTAATTTTGTCCTCTGCATACATTCACCTAAGGTAATAGAACATTAACTGAAAAAGAAAGAATGTAATTTGAATAAAATCTTGGAAATTTCTTCTTGTATCGTTACAAATTGCTCAAATCAGATAGAAATGAATCTGTTTAAATCTGAACATTACTAGACCTTTATAGCCATCCTATGCAGTTGCCTTTTCAGGGATTATAAAGACCACAAATACTAAAGTAAAATGCTTGAGCCTTAACAAAAAGTAAGAACATGTGGAAAGAATGAATTATGATTGAAAATGGGCCGTAAAATAAGAAGCTCACCATGTCCCAGTCAGAGCTGAAATGAAGCTGTAGGGATTGTTCCGGAGTCATTTCCTCATTTTTCTTTTTTTAGATGTTTAATATTTTTAGCTGAGGGGAGGGTGTTAATGCAGGTGCCTTAGGTGGCCAGAACCACTGATCCCCTGGAGCAGGAGGTACAGGAGCCTGTGAGCTGCCTGATGTGAGTGCCAGGAAGAGCAGATGAGCCCTTAACTGCTGAGCCGCCTCCCGGCCCCTTCCATTATTTTCTAAATCTAGTGTGGTTCAGATCAGAAGCACAGGGGGTTGTTTTTCTAGTGTGAGAATAGTTAACAGAATCACCGAATATTATATTTTGGTCGTGAACCTAGCCTTTAACCCCTGAGCTACCTCTCCAGCCCCAGAAACCACCGAATCTTAAAAGGTCTAGACAAGGCTTATTAGCTAGGAACTTCTACTTGAGACTTTCTAATTACTAAACTGAACACTTGAAGGCCAGTGGGTTTTCGTGAGCATGACTGTGACCACAGGTGGTATATTTGCCACACACAGTTCTTACTGTTGCTCATTTCTGAATCAACATTTCCAGTTTTCATTTCCCTGGGGCAAAAATTGTTTAGATACTGTCTTTGTATCAGAGCCAAAGACTATCTGAAATTCCTACACTTTTGGCATATATTGAAATTTTCTAGTTGGTTTGTTTGAACTTTTAAAACAGTATATAGTCAAACAGATCAGTGAGATAGAACAGAGAGCCTAAAAACAGACACACTCAAAAGCAGCCATGTGATCTTTGAGAAAAGGACATCCTCAGTAGAGAGAGGATGATACATCAAATATTGATACTGGTCACCTGGACATTTCATAAGCCAGGAGTGACAGTGCACATGTATAACAGAACAATGAAAATAGCACAGGAGAGAGCATATGCCACCTTAGTCTAGGCAATGACTCTTTACATAGAATGAAAGACAGATAGATAAGACTCTGTTACTGTTTAGAAGTTCTGCTCTCCAAAGACTCTGGCCTGAAGAATACAGACAGGGAAAAATTATATAAAAGATCTTTATCTGATAAGATCCTGAAATAGAAGAAGTAGGAGGAAGCCTAGCATTGGTGTCACAAGCCTGTAATCCCAGCACATGGAAAATGAGATGGGAATCAGGAGTTCAAAGTCGTCTTCAGCTACATAGCAAGTCCTAGATCACCCTGGGACAGAAGGAACATATCACGGTTAATAAAAGACTAGACATGGCAAACTTATAGCCAATATCATACTTGAAGGAAAAACATTCCAGCCATCCCACTAAGATCAGAGACAGGTGTCTTCTCTTTCCACTGCTATTCGGTGCAGTATGTACATATGAGCTAAAGTAATAAGAAGGAAAGAAAGGGGATATGAATAGGAAAAGTCACTAAGTACCCCTCATGCTGATGACGTGGATCTATATACAGTAGACCCCAAGGACTCCATAAAATCTCAGAATTTATGGACACCTTTTGTAAAGTCATGGGATACAAAATTAGCACAAATCAATTGCCTTCCTGTATAACAGATAAAGGTGGGACTAAAGCTCGTCAAGAAGGTGAAAGATCCTGTTTTTAAAAAACTGGGGGGTGTGGGGGGAGACACAACGGCTAAGTGAAAGCCATCTGAGAAGGGTCCCTGCCTTCTAGAAAGACTTCGGATACGTACTCCGGGGAAGACAAAACTAGGGAACAATAAAGTGATTCATGTTTGCCAGGAATGGGGAAGGAGAGAACAAAAGTACAACATGGGTAATCAGGGCAGGTATGGTGGGGCACACCTTTAGTGCCAGTGCTCAGAGACATGCGGATCTCAGTAGAGAAGCCATATTGATCTAAATAGTAAGTTCCAGGGCCTCCAGGCTACACAGTGAGACCCTATCTCAAAAATTAAATATATTAGTTCACTTGTAGAAAATGTGCTGTCCTATTTATTGCATCGTCTAGTACTAAGTAAGAAGAAAAGGCCTATGAGTTTTCCGTGCTTTCAGTTTTTCTGTAAACCTAAATGAAACTCTGAAAATAGTCAAGAGTCTGCAAAGTGAGTGGCTCCCCAGAATCCGCAGGGTGGAAGGAGAGAGCGGACTTTGCAAGTTGTCCTCTGGCCTGCACCTGCAAGCCATGGCACATGTGTGTGCACACCACAAAGAAGGAAACGGAGAAAACATTCGAGTATAGTCACGATTTTTAAAAAAGATATCTTTGCAGACATGTAGGGTTATATGTACTTCAAGTCAAAATAATTATCTTTGTTTCACTGAACTGTCCTGATAGAAAACACCCAGAGTTCTGTGGCTCTGGCTTCTGTCTGCTCTGTGCCCGCCCGCACTGCCGCTCTTTCCTCTGCCCGGTGCTCCTTGTTCACTTGTTTCATTGTGTCTCTTATATGTAGAGTGTTTCTGCTGCATGTGTGTCTGTACCACGCGCTTGCCTGGTGCTGGAGGTCCTCCGGAAGGACAGCCTGCGCTCTTAACCACTGTCCTCCACAAGGACCTTGTGCCAGCCCCATCTCATTTCTTTCAACTCTTCTGTTTCAACTGCTAAACTATGTCACATTGTTCATTGGGAAGAATATTTTCTTGAAGAAAGAAACAGTATTAGCTTATATATAGTTTCAGATAAACTTCATGTCAGGTACTGGGATATGCCTTCATTATCTCTCATGAAAGGCAACCAAACACTTTAGAGCTGGCAGAAACAGAGCTGATCATTGTTTTTCTTTATTTTTCTTCTGTGACAGGACAAGGTTGCTTTAGGAGCTGTGCCTTATAAGGAAGAAATTGAGGATCTCAAAATGCAGCTGGTGAAAATTGACCTAGAAAAGAAGGAAAATGCCAAGGAATTTGAGAAGGAGTATGTCTGCTTTGCCTTTGTTGAACATGGCTTTAGTCACATAGCACGTCTTTATAACACCACAAATATCTTTGCATTTCTTTACTTTTTAGAAAGTAATTTGTAAAAATATTTTTTATATTTAAAAAATGTGTAAGCACCCATAGGTTTTAAGCTCATTAAATTGTAATTGCATATGCAAATTATTAAACAATTAGGCACAGTTCTGGCTGTGGTATAGCTAGTGGTAAGGTTCTTGCCTAACATACACAAGGCCCTTGTTTCAGTCCCCGGTGCTGAAGAAACCAAGCATGATTCGACTCGTTTAGCAGGGTATCTTTGAATGATTCTGCCTCAATTGATAGCTGAATAAAAACTTAAAGGTCATCCATCCTGCAGAGGGAATATTGAGAGCCTTTGCTTTTCTAAGTGTGCACGTGTGTTTTCTTTTAGTATTTAGGACAGTACAGCATTTTCTTTTACCAACTTACCTGTGTGTCCTGTTACACATAATAGCATACCTATAAAATATAGTCAGCATATATTTTCATAGTTTTTGGTTTTTTGAGACAGGGTTTTTTTATGTATCCCTGGCTGTCCTAGAACTCATTTTGTAAACAAGGCTGGCTGGCCTCAAACCCAGAGACCCCCTTGTTTAGTGGGCTGAAGGTCTATGCCACAATGCTCAGCACTGTTTTCATAGTTTTTAAGAAGTGTAATTTTTTAAAAGATTTATTTATATATTATTTATGCAGTGTTCTGCCTGCATGTATGCCTGCAGGCCTGAAGAGGGCACCAGATCTTATTACAGATGGTTGTGAGCCACCAAGTGGTTGCTGGGAATTAAACTCTGGAAGAACAGCCAGTGTTCTTAACCTCTGGGCCATCTCTCCAGCTCAAGAACAGTATAAGTTTTAAGACAGGCTTATAGTTCACTATTTCTGATTAATTCTTGAATTGCTGACTGTTCAGGGAGCAGTGCAGAGTCTGACCTTCCGCTCCTCTGCTGACATCATGTGCAGCGAGGATTGCTGTCCTGGCAGGATGGGAATTGGTGTTTTGATTTTGTTGTTGTTCTGTTCCTTTTCACTCCCTGGTGAGTTTCTGTTTATGTCACCTCATGGTGAGAGTTCATAGTGTCCAAAAATAATTTTGTTCAATATATAGCTATTATGTTTCTAGAAGTTTTAAATGAATTAGTTTCTCAGTAGTAAAGCTGGACTGTTCCTATAACTGAACAGAATAGTTGGGTGTAGCCATGAGAGCTGAGCTATATTCCAGGGGCTGACCTGCCCCTGCCCCTGCCCCTGCCCCTGCCCCTGCCCCTGCCCCTGCCCCTGCCCCTGCGTGAGAGTGTATGTCAATGTGGCATATCAAATCAGAAAGTCCTCTATAAAATCACTTGGACCCTTATATATTTTCTCTATCTTATTCTTGTTAGAATTCTTTCTACAAAGGCCACTGTTGACCATCAGAAAGAAGTGATAAGGCTGCTGAGAGAAAACCTCAGAAGAAACCAACAGGCCCAGGATACCTCAAGTAAGCTGAAAAAGACAGATTTTTTTTCTCTCATAAAATACATTCCAACTGCAGTTTCCTCTCCCTCCATTCCTTCGAGTTCCCTACCACTACCACCTCTCTCCCTCAGATCCACTCCTCCTCTTCCTGCAAACGTGAGCAGGCCTCCCAAGGATATCAGCTGAACATGGCGTAAAACATCACCATAAGACTAGGTACACACCCTCCTATCAAGGTGGACCAGTCAGCCCAGTAGGAGGAAAAGAGGCCCAGGAGAAAGAATCAGAGACAACCCCAGTCCCACTGTTAGGAGTCCCCAAAGAACACCAATCGATGACCTATTTGTGGGACTCCTAACAGCGGGAGCAGGATGGTCTCTGGTCCTTGGCTGATTCTTGGGAACCTATTCCTCATACTGGTTGCCTTGCTCAGCCTTAACACAAGGAGATTTACTTAGTCTTTCCTCAACAAGATATGCCATGCTTTATTGACACCATGGGAGGCCTGTGCCTTCCTGGAAAGAAACGAGTGGATTGAAGGAGGGCTGGAGTCTCAGAGGGGAAGTGGGGGGAGGAAAACTACAGTTGGGGTATAAAATAAATAATTTTTATACAGACTGAAGGGACATTATACTAAATTCAGTAAACTGGACCCAGAAAGTCATCGTAAGTCTTGCTTATGTATGCAGTAAGAGTTGAATACACAGACACAGAAAGTGGGGTGACAGCTACTAGAAACCAAGCCAAAAGGTGCAGGGTTGCAGTTCTGTGTGAGGAAATCTAAATCCCTAATGAGCATTATAAGAGCTGTAGTTAACAACACTATTGTGTGTTGGAAATTTGTAAGAGAACAGCGTTAGGTGACCCTATCAAAAGAAAAATAACTACTTAAAGTTAAGAGAAAAAAACCCACAAAACTAACAACCATAACATATATGCAGAGAACCTAGCACAGATCCATGATTGCCACTTCATTCTCTGTGCGGCCCTATGAGCGTAGCAAGAGCACATATATCTCAAGGTCCTTTCCATTTAACTCCTCAAAGCACATATAGGCTTTGAGGACTCCAGTTGTTCACATGGCGTCCAGCACTAAACCTGCACTGGTCCACCGTTCCATCAGTCATGTTACTCCTAGTACTGCAGTACCAAGAGCTTATCCATTGTAGACTCTTGAGGATGAGTTTCACTCTTACATAATTAAGGTTTTTACATATTGCTAAAGTATTGACTAGTGTAAGAATGACTTAACTATCAAGGGAAAACCTACTTCCCAGTAAAAATCAAATACATCCAATCAGGTAATAGCTATATGCATACAACTAAGAAATTAAAATGGCTACATAATAACAGTGGGTAAACATTTGCCTGTCTGCTCATAAGACTGATAATATACATAATTACATGAAAACCGAAATTTGCCACAGGCACAGTTTAGAGATTGAAGGATGGAATTTCTTTCTGTATGCCCCTTGCAGCAGCTTCTTCCTCATGTCTGTCGTGTGCCCCATTAGAGGAAGAATGCTGAGTATTGGTGCGATTCTATGTACTAGAAGAAACATTAGCTAAAAGTGGGGGACATCTTTGAACTGACCACCCTCGGTGGCCATGTGAAATAACCTGACCTTCCTGCACCTGAGCATCAAACCATCAGGTGTGGGAAAGCATTTGAGAGTTCTCAGTACCCAGCAAAGCATCCATATGTTTATTTTCAAACGAAATGGAAAGGGGAGAATTATCCTCCCTGCGGACTGATAATTTGTCCCAGAACAAAGTAGTCAGCCCTGGAATCATGCATGCAAGCCACACTAAACGGACTCAGGAGGTTGACTGTTTCTGTTTATACGTGTAACAATGTCAGAGAAAAAGAGGCCATCAACTTGAGAGGAAACAGTTGGGGGTATGGCAGGGGTTGACGGGAAGAAAGGCAAGAAGGGAAGTGATGTAATTATATTTTAATTTTTTAAATTTACTAAGAAAATGAAAACAATATGTTAACTATGTTGTCTGGTATCTAGTCATGTTATTTTTATCACTGTATATTTAGCCCTGTGCTATAATTTGAAATCTGGGATGTTGATAGCTCAGTTCTTTCATTATTCAGGATTGATTTAGCTATCTCAGGTTTTTTGTGTTTCCATATGACATTTAAGATTATTTTTTTCAATTTCTACGAAGAATTGTGTTGGGATTTTGATGGGGATTACATTCCATCTATAGATTGGTTTTGGTGGGATGGCCTTCTTCACAACATGATCCCTACTAATTCCTGAGCATGGGAGGTGTTTCCGTGTTCTGATGTCATCATCAATGCCTAGCTTTAATGTCTTAAAATTTTTATTATACAAGTCTTTCACTTGTTTGATTAGGGTTATTCTAAGATTTTTGTTTAGGAAGTTTACTGATTTTTGTATGTTGATTTTATATGCTGCTACTTTGCTGAAGTATTTGTCAACTGTCGAAATTTCCTAGTGGATCTTTAGGGTCTTCCATATATAAAATCATATCATCTGCAAATAAGGCTACTTGGACTTTTTCCTTTCCTATTTATATCCCCTTGGTCTCCTTCAGTTGTCTTGTTCCTCTCAGTAAGACCTGTAGCACTATATTGAACAGGAGGGGAGAGAGTGGACATCCTTGTCTTGTTCATGGTTTCAGTAACAATGTCAGGGATTGTTCTTATTCCCCAAGACCGTGGCTGTGGGGATGCTGTAGACTCCGTTTATTATTGTGAGATATGTCCCTCCTATTCTAGTCTCTCCAGAACATTTATCATGAAGGAAGGCTGAATTTCATCAAGGGCCTTTCCTGCATCTAAGAAGATGCTCATTGCTGGGATACTGGAACAGTTCTGATTTTCAGAAATGTCTGCGTGTATTGCACCTGAATGATTAGAATGTGCATAACTAGTCTCCTAAGATATCCTCTCTGTCTCTCTAATGAACTTTGGTAACCTAGTGAATTGTTCAGATAAATAACACCTCATTTTTATACAGTTTTGTTCACAATACTGTCAATTCTACTCCCATCTGAAGGTGTGTGTAGTTAGGAAGTGGAGCACGCGATGCACTGAGTGACTTTGGGGCAGTCTCTGCCTGACCTGCAGCAAAGCAGCAGGTGACGAGAGCGCGAGCCAACTCAGAACGGCTGACTGTAGAAGGCTGCTGTCGCCCAGCTGGGGTGGAGAGTGCAGTGATGTAACCAGTGGGGCCGGACTGTAGGGAAAGGAAGAATGGTGGTCAGGTAGACTGGGGAGAAACAGAAAATCAGACGTGACGTCCAGGAAATGGTTTTTTAGTGGCTTGTTGCAGTTTTAATATTTCTTTTTGAACATCAGAGCTAATGTTAAGATTAAGATTATATACCTGGCAGCACAGGGCCTAATTCCAGCATTCAGGAGGATCAGTACCAGTTGAAGGCCAGCCTGGGCAACACAGAAACACCTACTGTTTTTTGTTTTCTTACAAAAGAAAGAGTATCAACCTGTGTGTGTTTGTCTCTTTCAGTTATATCAGAGCCGAACCCTCAGCTGTCCAGTAAACCCTTAACCTGTGGAGGTGGCAGCGGGATTGTACAAAACACAAAAGCTCTTATTCTGAAAAGTGAATATGTAAGGATGGAAAATGAAATTTCTAAGCTAAAGCAGCAAAATGAACAGCTAATAAAGCAAAAGAATCAATTATTAAGGTAAGTTCTAAGCCCAGGTGTGGTGGTGTGTGCCTTTAATCTCAGCACTCTGGAAGCAGAGGCAGACAGATCTCTGAGTTCAAAGCCAGCCTGGCCTACAAAGTAAGTTCCTGGACAGCCAGGGCTACCTAATATAGAGAGCCTGTCTCAAAAACAAACAAACAAACAAACAAAAAAGGCAGGTTTTGTTTGTATGACATATCCTGCTATGGCTCCGTGTACTAGAATTATTTGCATATATTTTCTACAGTTGTCAACCTTCTACTAATTTGGGAGATTGCAATTTTTAGAGATTGTGTAATAAATGCTATGTTAAAAGAAATGGGAATAGCCAGGCAGTGATGGCATATGCCTTTAATTCCAACACTCAGGAGGCAGGGACAAGCAGATCTCTGAGTTTGAGGTCAGTCTGGTCTGTAGAGTGAGTTCCAGGACAACCAGGGCTACACAGAGAAACCCTGTCAAGGGAAAAAGAAAATTAAATGGGAATATAGTGGCTCCATTTCACGTTTGCTATTCATCAACTGTGCACACTTGTGCATGTGGGGCCAGAGGTCAGTGTGAGTGTCTTGCTCAGGTACTTCTCCAGCGTGTTTGAGACCAGGCTGCTCACTGGATCAGCTGACCTGGCTGACCAGCTCACCCAGAGAACTTCGTGCCTCCACCTCCCCAGCACACATTCAGATTTGTACTGTGCAGCCAGCTTTTTTTTTTTTTAACGCAGATTCTAGGAATTAAACTTAAGTACTTTACCCACTAAACCATCTTCCCAGCTGTTCTGAACTATTTTTAACCAGGTCAAGATCCAGGAAATGAAGAACGCTGAGAAAACAGCTGTCACAGTCAGTGAAGCTGTGGCCCACAGAGGACCCCCGAGTCCATCATTGTACCCATTTACAGACAGATGTGAAGCGTTGCATTAGTTGACTTCTTCTACCATACAAGAGTAGAATTTTTGTACCAAACACTCTCCTAGTGGTCCAGAAGAAAACCACACATAAGTGAATGTGAAGGGTGGGCGGTAGAGCTCAATGGTGGGATGCTCGCCCAGCAAGCACAGGCCCTGGCCTCCATCCCCAGCACTGCAGAAATGAGTAAAATGTCCCAGGGCAAATAGTTTAACAGCCGATCTTTTCCATAGAGTAACATTAAGCAAAGACAAAGGGCCAGACATTGTATGACTACAGTTCCAGAACTCAAGAGGCTAAGATAGGAAACTCACAAGACCAAGGCCATTAGAACTTTCTGAGACCCTGTCCCAGAAAAACAAAAAGCAGCTGTGGGTAGCTTAAATTACATTTTGAAGGTGGAATCCGGTCATGTATTGATTCAGGGAGGTGGAGAAGTAGCAACCAGAAAAGTAAAGAGAAATTAGGATAGATGAAAATATACTTATGTAGAGGTTCAATAGACATTCTATAAACCTAATTACACTAGCACATAAACCACTCTGGATGGTATGGATTCATTCAAAAAAAAACTGAAGTTAAGCTTTGAATTTAAAAAAATTTTTTCTCACTTCATAATCAGAAATTTTTACTTTATGCTGTACAGTGGTGACACATGCCCTTAATTCCAGTACTCGGGAAGCAGAGGCAAGCAGATCACTGTGAGTTCTAGGTCAGCCTGGTCTACAGAGTGAGCTCCAGAATAGCCAGGGAAACACAGAGAAACCCTGTCATAAAAAAAAAAAAAAAAACAATTTTACTATAATTATTCAATTTATGCAACGCCTTTTCACTTCTGAGCCGTGGAAGTGTCCCGACAGAAAGCATTAGGGTGAGATAAAGTGCAAATGGAACAGAATGGCACATTTTGTGGTAGATATTTTAGTAGGGTAGGGTTCTTTTTAAGTTTTTACCACGTTTAAGAATTGAGTTGTCAGCCAGGAAATGGTAGCACACACCTTTAATCCCAGCACTCGGGAAGCAGAGGCAGGCAGATCTCTGTGAGTCTGAGGCCAGCCTGGTCTGTAAGAACTAGTTCCAGGACAGCCAGGGCTGTTACACAGAGAAACTCTGTCTCAAAAAACCAAAAAGAAGAAGAAGAATTGAATCATCCTATCTTTCTGCTTCCATTTAAGTGCTAAGTCTCAGCTCTCCAAAGAGTTGAAAGCCTGGAAGGAAAGGACCGTTGCAAGAGACTCCTACAGAGAAGCAGCTCATGAGACCTTGCCAAAGTCCCCGAAAGTGACTGGGACAGAGTCTAAAAGGAGACAGAACACACCTTCCCAGTGCAGGGAACGGAATTTCCAGGACCCTGTGCCAAAAGACTCACCAAAATCTTGGTTTTTTGATAACCGGTCAAAGTCTCTACCAGCACCTCCTCCGATTCGCTATTTTGATAACTCCAGTTTAGGGCTGTGTCCAGGTAGGTAGTGCATAGGTTGCCAGGTATCCCTGGGGACAATGGGTGGGATTCGTGTGCACTGCTTCATCTGCTGAGCTGTGAGTCAGTTCCGTCAGAACTCATGTTCCTGTTGTCTTGGTTACTTCACAGTTACATGGTGTTTTCCAGACTTGCTGTTCACTGTGTTCCCTTGCCTCTTGCTGTCATTGTCACAATTACAAAAGCACCACACACATCTGACTTCACCCACTCAAGTCTGTGCTCAGAGTCAGACAACTAAATGTTCTGTGCAATGCATGTTTTTGTAGCCCACATTTATCTGTGAGAGATTCATTCCAGGACCTCCAAGGGACTCCAAAATCCTGAATAACATAAAATCCTGTTTACTGGGAGGGGTTTTTTATTGTTGTTTTGTTTTTGTTTGTTTGGTTCATAGAGAGTATAGTAAAATTTCCCCTTTACACTTAAAGAAATGTATACTTCCACGTTCACATGTTCACACTCCCATCACTAGTGCTAGTCATGGACTGTTAAATAAGCATATAAGCTCTACCATAGTGTGATAATCCACCCACCCACTGAGATGACGCTGATGGGCAGGTATTGTCTGTCCACGGTGGACAAGGGGTGGGATGGATGGAGGGAGATTTCCACTACTCCTAGCAGCACACGGTGTAACATTTTGTTGTTGCTTGTTTTGTTGTTAAGAGGTGGTATTTGGTTTGGGTTTTTTTGTTTCTAGACAGTTGTACTTTGTAACCCAGGCTAGTCTTGAATTTGCAGCAGTTCTGCCTCCCAATTGCTGGAATAGCTACCAAACAATATAGTATTTGTTAAGAACTCTAACTCAGAATTTGAGAGGTAGTTCAGCAGTTATGAACACTTGCTGCTCTTGCAAGAAGACCAGGGTTCCATTCCCAGCACCTGGATGGCAGCTCACTACTATGGATCTCTGAGCCCAGGGTATCTAATACTCTTGGCCTCTGAGGGCACTAGGTATGAGTGTGGTACATATACATACATACAGGCAAATGCTCATACATGTAAAATAAAAGTGAATACTTTCTAGCCTCCTCTTTAACCCCTGTTGTTAAATGTACATATAAATAATAAACCTGTCGCCTGCCTCTTTCTAAAGCTTGGAGATCCAGTCAGGGAGCTCATCTCTGGACAAGACTAATTCTCCCTCTCAGAAGTTAGTAATTACTTACAGCTCCTACAAAATTGGTAGGGCCCTGTGAGACCTCCCCCACCTACTTTAGAATGTCAGCTATTGTTGAAATTGTTCAGTATTGACAGAGGTTTCTGTCCCGCCCAGTCCAAAGAAATACACAGCGGCCTACGTTAATTATAAACTGGTTGGCCTATTAGCTCAGTCTTTCTTATTAACTAACTCTCACATCTTAAATTACCCCATAATTCTTTTCTGTGTTAGCCACATGGCTTGGTACCTTTGGTCAGTGAGGCATTCTCATCTTGCTTCCTCTGCATCTGGGTGACAACTGCAGACTGAGCCTTTCCTCTTCCCAGAATTCTCCTGGTTCCCCTACCTATACTTCCTGCCTGGCTACCGGCCAATCAGCATTTTATTAAACCAGTACAAGTGACAAATCTTTACAGAATTCCATTGTCCCACCGCAATTCAGGCCTTGCTTAGGGAGCCATGTTGAGATTTCATGGGTGTAGCTTCCCTGTCGTAGCTTAAAGGCACAGCCTCACAGTGGATTTCCTGGTCCTTTGGCTCTTACAGTTCTTGCCACCCCATCTCCTGCCTGAGCCATAGTATAGGAGTGGTGCTGTAGATGTGCCCGCTGAGGCTGGGTTCCTGAGCCGTAGGCATAGGAGTTGTGCTGTAGATGTGCCCGCTGAGGCTGGGTTCCTGAGCCGTAGGCTTAGGAGTGGTGCCGTAGATGTGCTCACTGAGTCTGGGTTCCTGAGCCGTAGGTATAGAAGTGGTGCTGTAGATGTGCTCGCTGAGGCTGGGTACCCCACAGACTGTTGTTCTCTGCATCTGACAATTGTAGCTTTCTGTAACAGTCTCATTCTGCTGTAAAAGTTTCTCTGATGAGGAGTGAGCCCTTCCCTTACCTGTGTGTGTAAGAATATGTATTTAGAATGCAGTTAGGTAATGTGGCTTAGGAACATGGTGGTAGTAGGCTCTCCTCTTGGGTCCGTCATCTCTCCAGCATGAATAGCTGTCTAGGCTTAAAGTACCAGGAATGGTTTCTCCTGCTCAGCAGGCCTTAAATCTAACTAGATAGCTGTTATTAGCCCCATAACCAAAGTGGCACTATTTAGCCACTGTGGCTATATTGCAGATGTAGTCATTGAGGTCTACAGGCTTTGGAGCTGGGTACGACTACCAAACATGCCTCTCCCTTCATTTGAAGGCTTGAAGAGCACCTTCTACTACTATGAGAGCCTCTCCTGGAATGAGGCCAACACACTTTCTTCCCCTAAAAATGGAATAAAGGAAAATCAAATTTAGTTCATGTTGAGTTCACACTGTGAAGATGCCTTTATCAGTCCTTAGTTCTAGGCAGAGGATCATTTTCCAGCAGTTCACCTTCAGACAGTGGGGCATAGAGCTCTGACAGGAAGATGCACCCGTCTTCACCAAACACGTGCCTTAAACATCAGCTCTAATGTCCTTTCTGCCTCCTGATGTGCTTGCTTCTGTGGATTCGCATAGGGCTAATTTGTTTGTATTTCCTTTGTCAGAGGAACCAGCTGCAGAAGTAGAGAATGTGGATCCCACGGCAGACCTCCGTCAGCCCTCCTTGGGGAAAGATGGGCCTGAGTGCAAAATGCAGTAGCCGGCCGGCCCACAGCATCCTTCGGAGTGGACTTCTTATGTGTCTACCCTGACCTGACAGTGATGTAATTCTCACTTTAGACAGCCCTACAGCATCCTTCAGAGTGGCCCTCTTTGTGTGTCTACCCTGACCTGACAGTGATGTAATTCTCACTTTAGACAGCCCTACAGCATCCTTCGGAGTGGCCCTCTTTGTGTGTCTACCCTGACCTGAGTCTAATTCTCACTTTGCCATTATAATGAGAAGATGAAGGAACAAGAAACAAATTTATTCCAATCATTTAGAGTGGTGATAGCAGTATCTTCTTGTATTTGTGATACTCCCAAAAGTTGAAATATTTTATTTATTTTTATATATTGCAAAGAATAAAGTTCTCTAGTCTTTCCATAGCACAAATTAATATAAAGCTTTGTTGTATGACAACTTTTCCTGGGAAGACACAGCACACATGTTTACTGACCCCAGATAGGGAGCCCACGACAAAGTGTGAATACGGCCTATGACCTCCCAGCCTCAAGTTTCTGTTCTGGCTTACAGCGCTGCGGGAACTCCATCTTGTGGAGCAGGCCTTAACCAGAACAAGCTGTCAGTCTCCCCAGCAAGCTGCATGGCCTGTCTGGCCCTGTGAAAACTGTTTCCAGTTCAGTCTCGCAGTCACAGCACACACATGCATTTCTCCGGGACTAGGGTCTTACTGTCCGGTTTTGACAATAGCAATAGCCTTTATGCTTTTTGAGGCTTAGGGCTTACCTGGCCAACAATTCACAAGGAGGTAGCCCATCCCTGGCACTGGGGTTTTCATTCAGTAACCTTATGGCTTCTGGGGGTGTCCTTTTCCACCTGTTAGGGAACCAGTAGGGTTGTAATGTAGGTGGAAGTTCCATCTTGTCCTTCCGATGGCTTTCCAAATTTGCAAAACACCCAGTAACGCTATGTCATTCATATAACAAAACCTTTTTCAGAGGTTTGGCCGGACAAGGGATCACCCCAAATCATCATCCCATAGCAAATAGGAGGGTTACGAAGATTGCCGTGGAGAAGCACTCTGAAAGTCTGTTGTCATCTGTTCTCGGCAAGTGTTGGGTGACCTCAGAGGTTCACAACTAAGAAGATGCTACAGCGGGGCACAAACAAGGTCTAACAGAACATGGAAAAGGTCCCATCCATTGGACCATGTTCGCTTGTGGTGTTCTATCGTGGGTGTATTCTGTGAGCTCCTCAGGATTTAAAGCCTTCTAGAAGCCCCTAAGCACACAATCTGTCAACTTTGCCCTTAGAAATTTTAGTTTGACACAAATCTTGCCACATTTGTCTTCAAGGAATCCAGACCTGCCGTACTATTTCCTGTCTCCCTAGGTTGCTCCCTCTGTTTACAGAGACTTCACATGCAGCTCTAAGACACTGCTATCTGCTAAAGCCTTTCCTATTCTCTAAAGCTCATGCCCCACCACAGGGCTAGGGGTCCACGCTAGGCCAGCCTTTTCCTTAACTCCTCTCTTAATAGTTCTATCTGGCTCACTGAGCTAGGGTTCAAACATGGCTTCTCTTATTCCTAGTTCCCTCAATAGCATCAGCCCCTCTGGTCCTCCAGCCCCTGTTTGTGGGGACTACAGACAGATAACAAATGTTCCTAATGGCTCTGAGATTTCCTCACCCGGTAAAATTACACAGCCTTTGCCTTCAGGAGGGATGGTCATTAATTCCTCAGTCTCCCCTGCCTCCACAGCAGTCAGACGGAGCCTAAGCATTCCCTCGACCCACAGCCTCCCGAGGCATGCTGTGACATGCTCTTTCGTTGCTTTTTAAGAAAGCCTTTCATAGCTATTACAAATAAAACGGCTATGAACGTAGTTGAGCAAGTGTCCTTGTGGTGTGATAGAGCATCCTTTGGGTATATGCCAAGAGTGGTATAGCTGGGTCTTGAGGTAAACCAATTCCCTGAGAAACCATCATACTGATTTACAAAGTGACTGTACAGGTTTGCACTCCCACCAGCAAGGGAGGAGTGTTCCCCTTGCTCCACATCTTCCTCAGCATGAGCTGTCATTTGTGGTTTTGATCTTGTCCATTCTGATGATGTACAATGGGATCTTAGAGTCTTTGATGGATAGGCAGAAACTGGAAACACCCTAGATGTCCCTCAACCAAAGAAAATGTGGTACATCTACACAATGGAATTACTCAGTTAGAAACAATGACGTAAGAAGTTTTCAGGCAAAATACAGAAAGACAAACTATGTACTCACAATTGGACATTAGCTGTAAAGGGTAATCCACAAACCCAGACAAGCTAGGAAACAAGGAGGGCTCAAAAGTGGATGCTTAGATCTCCCTTGGTATGGGAATCCCCTCTGTATGCTGTGAATACCATTGGTTAATAAAGAATCTGTCTTGGGCCTGGCAGGGAATAGAGGTAGGCAAGGAAAACTAAACTGAACGCTCTGAATGCTGGAAGATAGAAGGCAGAGTCAGGAGACACTATGTAGCTGCCTCTGGGAACAGTTGAGCTGGAACCTTACCGGTAAGCCAGAGCCACATAACAATACACAGATTGACAGAAAATTGGTTAAATTAAGATGTAAGAGCCGGCCAATAAGAAACTAGAGCTAATAGGCCAAGCAGTGATTTAATTAATACAGTTTCTGTGTGGTTATTTCTGAGCTGAGCAGCCAGGAACAAACAAGTGTCCTCCTACAACACTCCCTGAGAAAAGGAAATAAAATAGACTAGATTTTGAGGGTGGACTGGGAGCAGGTGGGGATGGAAACAAGAGGTGTCTGTGTCCCATTACATGGGTCAATCAAAGAGGATCACTCCAAAATGCAATTAGCAACAGCAGCAGGGGGGCTAGCATTCAGATAACTGCTCTGTGGCTTTGGAAAAGCCTCCTTTATCCTTAAACCTCCAGCAAGTCAATTTTCGAATACCAAAACCTCTTATCCAGAGTTGTTTGAAGGAACCATTTGCCTCAGCAATTCTCAGACATGAGACCTCCTGGTTTGCCAGATACTCTCAAGACTAAGAGCAAAGGCTCAGTAATTCCTTCAAAAGAACAACTCAGATAAGACTCCCTGGCTTTAAACAAAAGGTAGTTCAAAGCCTAGGTACTATCACCCCAAATTCAAGCCAGAATCAATGGCTCTTTGGGATCTCTCAACACAGGAGGGATCAGGAGGTGGGGTGGAGGGGGATAGTGCTGGAAGAGATGAATAGAAAGGGGGGGCGTTACTGAATGAGCTAGAAACCTAGTGCAATGGAAATTTCCAGGAATCTACAAAGGTGACCCTAGCTAAGACTATTAGTAATAGGGGATACAGAGCCTCAACCAGCCATCTCCTATAACCAGGCAATACTTCTAGAGGAATTCGATTGGCCCAGCCACATAACCTTCACCCTACAATTTACCCTAAATACAAGATGTGCTGGTGGAAAGGTGGTGTAGAAAATGTGGGAATAGCCAACCAATGGCTGGTCTAGCCTAAGACACGTGCCCCAAGGTTAAGCCCACCCATGACAGTACCTGGAACTCAAAGGCACAGAGGATGCATAGCCCAGAGACCTAGTATAGAACCAATCACGTAGCTGGGCAGTGGTGGCACATGCCTTTAATCACAGCACTCGAGAGGCAGAGGCAGGTGGATCTCTGTGAGTTTGAGGCCAGCCTGGTCTACAAGAGCTAGTTCCAGTACAGGCTCCAAAGCTACAGAGAAACCCTTGAAAAAAAAAATTAAAAGTCAATGTAATGATATTCTGCTATACTCATAGACTGGTGCCTAGGCCAACTGTCATCAGAGAGGCTTCATCCAGCAACTGAGAGAAACAGATGTAGAGACCCACAGCCAAACATTAGGTGGGGCTCAAAGAATCCTGTAGAAGAGAGGGGAGGAAAGTAGGAGCCAGAGGGGTCAAGGACATCACAAGACAACACAAAATTAACTTACCTGAGCTCAGGAGAACACAGAGACCAGTAACCAGGAATCTTGCACAGGACTGACCTAGGCCCTCTGCTATATGTTACCATTCTGTGGCTTGGTCTTTGCCTGGAGTCCAAACTGCCATCTTTTGGGACCCTATTCCTCAAACTAAGTTGCCTTGTCCAGCCTTAATACAAGGGGAGGTACCTAGTCTTGCTGCAACTTGATATGCCATGTTTGGTTGATATCCATGGGAGGCCAGACCTTTTCTGAAGAGAAACAGAGGGGTGGATGTAGGTATGGGCAGTAACTGGGAGGAGAGAAAGGAGGGGAAACTGCAGTAGGAATGTAATAATAATAAATCATTTTTAATTTTATGTACATTGGTGTTTTGTCTGTGTCTATGTCTGTGTGAGGGTGTTAGGTCTCCTGGAACTGGAGTTACAGACAGCTGTGTGCCACCATGTGGATGCTAGTAATTGAACTCTGGTCCTCTGGAAGAGCAGTCAGTGCTCTTAACCTCTGAGTCATCTCTTCAGCCCCAATAATAAATTATTTTTAAAAGAAAAGATCTTTTAAAAAAAAGTCTTTCCTAATTTCAGCAGTTCAAGTTCTGGTTGTTTCCCCATCTTGTACTGTTTCCTGTACTGGACCATTGCCAATGCCCCGTCTGCGTGCTGGATTACAGACTTTCATTTTTTTCAGACCCTCAGCATCTCCTGCTTTTACCACATTCTCCTCCTCAGTCTCTGAATCTTCCCATGGGTTCTTGCATCTCATGAAGGACTTTTGAGCATTAATCTAACTTGTCCTCTCTTTTCCTTCTGGTCCCCAAGCATTAAGCAACAAGTCAATCCCTCCAGCTCACCCTCCCCTTCATCTAGTGTGCTTTTCAAATCAGAGGCTAACAGAGAGGATGCTAGCCATGTCTCCCTTTCTTGCGGTACTTGCTCCTTTATGCACTTCCAACTACATAGAACTGAAAGCAGGCCACCTCTGCCACTGCTTGATGACAATCTCGACCCTTGTGCACTAATCTTAAAGGCTGCAAAAGGTCCTCTAAACCAGCCGTTCCCAACCTGTGGGTTACAACTCTTTGGGGACATATATCAGATATCCTGCATACATATTTGCATTACAGTTCCTAACAGTAGCACCATTACATTTATGAAGAAACAATGAAATAATGTTATGGTTGGGGGTCACCGCAGTGTGAGGAACTGTATTAAACGTTCACAGCACTAGGGAGGTTGAGAACCACTGCAAACCTTTCGCTGCTCAGGGCACCTCTGTTTTTGTCTGGTGGACCCCACTCAGCAAGCAGACAAGCCACCCCATACCACACAGACAAAGACCACCACCCTGGGATTCCTCCCACAGACACTCCTAATCCTAGTGGTTCATCCTTAGTTGCACGTCTCCCTGTCCATAGCAAGAACCATACAACGGCTGCCAGAGCACAAAGGCGCATCGATGCATGCCTTAGAGGAAAGAACAAACACAGGAACGTCCTCCACGGATGCTCCCTGCTCATCCATGCTCCCTTCGAAGCCTCAGTGCAGCCTTGCTACCCCGCCGTCAGGACCACGCACTTACTCCTCCCCAGCTCATCTTTGGTTCTGCTGTGGCCCTGTTTGGGTGCCAATTATGCTGTGCACCAAACGTTTCCCGAGGAGGCATGATACCACGTCTGCTCACCCCAGATGGGGAGCTCCTGACAGAACAAAATACAGATACCACCAAAAGTCCAACATGGTGAACCATGCATTTTATTGGGGTGACTTACGAGGATATGGAAGAGGGGTTACTTCAGGAGCAGAGACGACTCACAGACAGCTGCATCACCAAAGCTCACCCCAGCATGCTGACAGCTCACAGAGCTGGATCCTGGAGCACACTGCACAGCTGCAGACACTCAGCAGGCTGGACAGTGTCTCTTCCAAGTGATTGGTCTAAACTCTTCCAGCAGCTTGACTAGGTTTTGCTTCTTCCAGGTACCTGATCTGGTCTTCACGTCTTCTTTGCTGCTTGGTTTGTCTGAGTGTTGTCTTTGCAGCTTAAACGCTACTCCTCTGAGAGGGTCTTTGTTCCAGAGGACAAAAGATTGCCTCTGGATAGAGAGGAGACAGCTATGGCACATAGGCAAATGGCTATATATAAAGGTAAAAATCCTGTGTTAGAATGAGGTGTTTAATATTAATGGGGCATGCTAAGTAGGTGCGCCCAGGGGGTCTTTTGCTGCATTGTAATTCTTTGATAGCTGGACCTTGATAATCAGCCTCAGAAGGAGGGACTGGCCAAGAAGGGAATGAACCTTGGGGGCTAGCTTCAGGAATGTAAGTTAACATAGAACTGGTGAGAAGGGCAAGGCCTGCCAGAGCCACAAGCTCGGAGTGGGCTAGTGTCCTTTGTCCTGCTGTTCTGGGGACTGAAAAGACATACTTCTGTATGGGAACCTTTTCTTCCTTTGAGAGTAGGCCTTGCCGTGCAGCCCAGTTTGTCCTTGTAATCTCCTACCATGGCGTCCCAGGTACAGGGACTACAGACATGCGCCTTGGACTTAAATCTTTAATAAAATGAAGCAAGAGATGCAGAAGTCGTTAACAGCACTCTCACATTCATAAAAACAACGTCTTTCAAAACCCTGCAAGGTTTAGAAGTCTTGTTTATTAAAGCAAGGAGCACAGCCAGATGTGAGCTCACGACTGGACTCAGAAGCGTCCTGCAATGCCAACCAGCAGGAGCCTTACACAGCCCAGGCAGAACTGAAATGACAACTCCGCTTCAGTTTCTCTGCGTGTCCTCTGTAAAGAGCTGACATTTATCCAGCAGGTGCGGCAAAACACTTGGCTTCTGCGCTTGCACGCCACGCCCCCTCCTCTCCACATCTTTGGTATAATTACTGTTTTCTTCTCCTTTACCATATAGGAACACCGGCGAGTTTGCCACTTTACAGATTTGGTTTGCTGAACTACTGAGGGGAGACACAGGACTTGCCGTAGTCTTTTTATTTTTAAATTGGGCTTTTTATTTATATTTTTTTTTCCCGTTTGAGGGAGGTTGGTTCCTGTTTTGAATAAGGATCTTCTGTAGTTCAGGCTGGCGTTGAAGTTACTAGGCAACCTTTGTGCTCCTCCTACATGTCTTCCTTGTGCTCAGTTCCCAGGCAGTGTGCCACCCACCATGCTGGGACTTTATGTGGAACTAGAGACCAAAGCCAGGGCCTGTTGCCAAGTGAGATCAGCACTGAGCAAGATACCCAGCCCTGGTTTTTGTTTGTTTGTTTCCTTTGTTTTGTTTTGGTTTTTCAAGACAGGGTTTCTCTGTAGCTTTGGAGTCTGTCCTGGAAACTAGCTCTTGTAGACCAGGCTGGCCTCGAACACACACAGATCCACCTGCTCCTGCCTCCTGAGTGTTGGGATTAAAAGGGTGCGCCACCACCGCCCGGCCTTTTTGTTTGTTTCTTTTCATTATTCCTAACCTGGGTAATACCAGCAGCAAACAAACACCGAGAAGCAATGATCGGAAGTTTCTGCAGCCACAGAGTGCAGAGGAGTCACCCCGAGTCGGCCTTGAAGCACCAGCTCCTTGTCTGGCTCTGCTCTGTCCTGCCCGTGTGCATCCGACTCTCAAACCCACACTGCAGCTGCTGCTCAGAGAGAGGAGCAGAAGCCAGAACCTTCTGAGAGACATCACCATCACCTCTCCTTCAAGAAAGGAACCCTCAGGAAGTGCAGCCTGCACCTCCAAGGCCGGATCTGTGTGGCGGACCAGCCCTGGCAACAAAGGAGGCGAGGAACTTGATAGCTTTGTTTTTGTAGCCCTCACACTGCAAGAGGCCATGGCAAAGTGTGCGCAACATGTACCGAGTACCCCAGTTTATGTAGGACATCCACACATGACCTACATAATCACTCTGCCTAATCACACCAATCAGATTAACCCACCAGTCTCCGGCCTGGCCAAGAGAGCCCACCAGATCTTGTCTTTCCCTTTCGGGTTTCGTAGCTGTCAGTTTCAGCCAACTTGCTTCGCTGCTGTTCCGCTCATTCCTTTCAAGACTTCCATTCATGCTGGTGCTCTCTACCATACCCAGGCCCAGTGTAGCCTGGATGCCAGCGTTCTGCAGCTGAAGGTGTATTTGTACCAGACCTGACTGCTCACGACAGGTTAATGCCAGAACTAGACCTTAGCCACGGGGATGTTCTCTTTCCCTCACTCAAAACAATCTAGGTTAAGGGTTTAGGACACTTGGGTTCCTGGCATGTTGTCCTACCGTCTTCTGTCTGCCGTTTCCTGGACATTCAGGCTCTCTGGCTCAGTGCAAACAACAGACACGGCTTCCTGTTTGCCATTAGTAGTTCTGTGCTCTGTCCAGTAGATGGCAGCATGGACACATATAAAGTACGCAGCTGGTTGCCTCGGCTAAAAAGCTCACAAAACTTGAATTTACAAAGGCTTTCGGAGGAGCCTGAACTCCACCTCCCAGCATGCATTTAAGGAGCATGTGACTTCTCCTGCACAAAGATCTGAAGTCTGTCTTCTGAAGGAATCTGGAGGGCCGTGTGGACTCGCTGTTCTAAAGTAAGATTTTTCTAATGGTTTATAACAAAACTCTGGGGGAATGACACGTGGAACTCGTGTGGCCTCGCTCTCCATATCGCCTTATAGAATGGGATAGCTCCTTAAGGGAGTTGGAAACCCTCCTGTATGTGTTGGTATTTGAAAATAGCTCAAGAAAGAGAACTTTTTCCAGTACCTGTCCTGAGTAAACTTTGGCTCGTGAAAATGTTTGAAATTCCTGAAAGTGCTCTGAGCCTCTCCTACTAGAAATCCAAGGTGTTACTCTGAGAGCTGGCCAGTGGCTGCCTCCTAAGCCTGGTTAAAGGGAGCGCAGCCCTGAGTCTGTTTCTTAGGACCCTTTTAAGGAGTAAAATCACGAGAACTTGCAAGGCAGGTTTACAGAAGACAACAAAACAGTAAGTACGGAATAATCTAGAAAATCCCACAGCCATCGCCTTATGGTCCCCATGTGGTCCCCATAAATATTGGGAGGGTTTGGATATTTCCAAAAAACAAGTCAGGGTCATGAGTTGGGGCAGGTCAGGTTCCAGACAGAAGCTCATTTATTTTTAACACCACAGCATAGTGGTTCCTGCCTTCAGAATGGAGACAGACTTGTACAAAAAGAAGGTATGGGCTGTGATTTGATTTTCCAGTCCTTCTGGTCAGTGAATCTTAAGACCTACGGTGAAATCTTTTCAAGGGACAAGGACAAACCCCAGGGGTCTGCCTCTGTGACTCAGCAGGAATTTGCCGAGGAAGGAACAGGTGACTCAAGACAATGAAGGCTTTTATTTTCTGAGCCCACCCTCTGTGCAGTAGCTACAGGACTTGGATGGAAGAACAGAGAGGAGGTTGAAGTGTTTTCCTTTGTGCCTTTGCCAGCAGTGATCAAATAATAGGGAGATTTGTCAGTAATGTCAGGTGATGGATGGATCAGCATCTCCTCTGAGGGTCTGTGGGGGGTATGGAAGGAAAGAGGGGGGTGTCTAAGAAGACAAGGGATGTTCATCTCAGAATGCTGATTACTGGGGCTCCAGGAAACTGCTGGCTGGCACTTTTCAGAACAGTGTGAGCCAGGTTAATAGTTTTCAAAGGAGAAACTAAAAAAGAGTCCCAAATAGCAAGGCCGGGCAGAAACAACGATGCCTTAAAACGTGGGCCAGGCCGTGGGGGACGGCGAGGGAAAGGGGAGCTCTCTGGTCTCAGCGTTAGAGGATGGAAAAAGGGCAAAAACTGGACCCCAGCCCAGTGTCCCTCACCAGTCATCTCCTCAGTCAGCTGAGCAAGGGACGCTTCTAAGGGAAGCCCTCCTTCGCAGTGAGTGGTGGGGTAGTGTGGACAGAGGCCCTTCCTCCACGTTCTTAAAGGAACAAGATATCATTTACCACCTGCACAGCTGATTTGCACGTGGGTCATTCAAGGCTGTGTCTTTGGATTAAGCTGCAGGTTCCACTGAAAGACCCCCGGTGCGGGAAGACTCTCACCCACCAGGAACTCACGAGAGACCGTCCTTGCTGCAATCACACGAGGTTTATTGACAGGACAGGAACCAGTGCACTGGGGCCGAAACTCATTTCCCATGCAGGGGTAGAGGAGTTCGACCCCCAAGTAGCTGGGAGGAGTATTTAGGGGAAGAAACCACAACCCAAAGGGGGTAGCGAGGGCGTTATTGGAAAATTCCGAAAATACCAGTGATCATTACAAGGGAGTAACTCCCCGTTTCTCAAGATTATTCTCAAGATTATAATCTAACTTTATGGTGAGTTAGTTCCTGGAACAGAGTCATTGAACCGGCTAACCTAGATTTTTGGTTCTTCTCTCCCTGCTAGATTTTTGACTCTACTCTTTCTGCTAGAGCGGTCTGGATTTATCCGGGTCTTTCACCACCATGGGCCGACTGGAAGGCAAAGTTATTGTCCTGACGGCCGCCGCTCAAGGGATTGGACGGGCCTCGGCTTTAGTAAGTTCGTGCCGACTGTGGCTTATTCACTGTCTGGACGTGTGCGGACTGGTGCCAAGGTTATTTCCTTCTCGTTTACTGGTTTCTCTTCCTCTTCCCTGTCTTTCTTCTTCCTTTGCTTTGGTTTTCTCCTTATTTTTCTTTCTTTTTACAGCTTGGAATTGAACCCCGGTTCTCAAGCAAGCTAAGCACACAGGCTAAGTGTACAGGCTAAGCGCACACGCTAAGTGCACATGCCTGCCACTGAGCTATATTTGCGGCCTCTCACTGCTGTTCTTACCTTTAGTACTTCTGTCTTTTCCTGTTTGTTAGTGTGTGTATGCGTGGTGTGTGCATGTGTGCTTCTATGTGTGTGCTGTGTGGTGTATGGTGTGTATGTATGTGGTGTGTGTGTGTGTGTGTGTGTGTGGAGTATGTGTGTGCTGTGTGGTGTATGGTGTGTATGTATGCGGTGTGTGTGTGTGGAGTATGTGTGTGCTGTGTGGTGGGTGTGGTGTATGTGTGCGGTATGTGGTGTATATATGTGCAGCATGTGTGTGGTGGGTGTAGTGTATGTGTGTGGTGTATGGTGTATGTATGTGCAGTGTGTGTACGCATGTGATATGTGTATGGTATATGTGTGTGCAGTGTGTGTGTGAGGTGTGGGTGTGGTATATGGTGTGTGTGGGTGTGTGGTGGGTGTGTGGTGGGTGTGTGGTGGATGTGGTGTATGGTGCATGTGTGTGCAGTGTGCATGTGTGTGGTGGGTATGGTGTATTGTGTGATGTATGGTGTATGTATGTGCAGTGTATGTGTGTGCGTGTGCAGTGTGTGATATGTGTGTGCAGTGCGTGTGTGTGCAGTGTGTGTGTGTGCAGTGCGTGTGTGTGCAGTGTGTGTGTGCAGTGCATGTGTGTGCAGTGTGTGTGTGCAGTGTGTGATATGTGTGTGCAGTGCGTGTGTGTGCAGTGTGTGTGTGTGCAGTGCGTGTGTGTGCAGTGCGTGTGTGTGCAGTGCGTGTGTGTAGCAGTGGTAGCACATGCACCAGGATGCGAGTGTGGAGATCAGAAGACAACCCTGTGGGATTGGTTTTACCCTTTCTCTTTGCCATGGACTCCAGGGTTGAACCCAGGTCCCTAGGTTTGTGTGGTGAGTACTGAAAAGCTCTAGCAAGCCCGGGTTTGGCCAACGGGCGCTGGCAGGCCTTCCCTCTCCCTTGTAAACCATAGATTACCTCCCTAAAGCTAGCCACCAATTAATTCCCTTATTAGCCCTTGTTTGGCCACTTCCTCCTCCCGAGGCTGACTGTCAAGGTCCGGCAATGAAAGGCCTCTCTTGGTTCACCTAATTAGCACGCCCAATCAAAACATACACTGCATCCTAGCCCATTCTGACATAGGCCTCCCCTAGTTTTTCTTCTTAGCAATTATACCTGCGCCAGGTGGTGGTGGCGCACACCTTTAATCCCAGCACTCGGGAGGCAGAGGCAGGAGGATCTCTGTGAGTTCTAGGCCAGCCTGGTCTACAGAGTGAGTTCCAGGACAGGTTCCAAAGCTACAGAGAGAAACCCTGTCTTGAGAAAAAAAAAATTACATCTGCAAGGTCATTTGCTGCTGTTTTTCTGCCTGAGTCAAAAGGCAACAGTTAAACTTTTCTTCCTGCTTAATAAAGGACCTCTCTGTGAAAACAGGTGTTTGGGTGTGGTTTGTGCCTAACCAGGGTCTGTGAGGGAGCTCCCCCTGGGAGCCCCCACTGTGCGGGAATTTCTTCAAGTCCCTATCCACTGAACCATCTTGCCAACCCACATATCTAAAGTTCAAAAGAAAAATCCCTGACTGAGCAGAAGGAAGGAATTCCTTGTGCTTACATAGCATCACGTGACCTTTGACCCGGAATCATACTCTCTGTCCCAGTTTATCTGCACCGTGAGGCGCTGACTTGACTCTACAGGGCACATAGCTCTCTGCCACTGCATCAGTCAGTTCAAGAACCTGAGAGTTATAAAACTCTCGGCTCGTTTTTTTGTTTGTTTGTTTGTTTTTGTTTTGTTTTGTTTTGTTTTTTGCTGAGGTACCTCGATTTCTCCCTCATCACCCCACTACCTGACTAACACTGCAGTAGGAATACATCGCTGTCTGTGATTGGCATTTATGAAGTTGCTGCTGGCTCCGCAGGTAAAGGCCCTGAGACCTAACTTTGACCCCTGAAAAGAGGAGGAGAAAATGATTCTTATATGCATACTGTGGTTCATGCCCACACACAAACAAACGCATTCACAATAAACAAATAAAAAAAATAGGGAAGTAGAAACATAGATAGGGTCTGATCGCAGAATAGCAGCATTATTCTAGAAACAGGTATTGCAGGGTTGTTTGTTGAAACAGGATCTCACTATGTAGTCCTGGCTGCCCTAGAACTCTGCAAACTAGGTTGGCCTCAAACTCACGGAGATCCCTCTACCCATGTGCCTCTGCTTCTCAAGTGCTGGGATCAAAGGCGAGTGTTAACACACCCAGCTCTGAGTTAGTGTCTGTGGGTTTTTTAAATATTTATTTATTTATATTTATTTTATGTAGAGTGCTTTGCCTACAGGTATATACACGTATGCCGAGGGCACATCTGGTGTCTGAGAAGGTCACAAGAGGTTATCAGATCTCTTGGAGTTGGAGACACAAACAATTATTAGCCATATGGGTGCTGGGAACCAAACCCAGATCCTCTGGAAGAGTAGGCAGCTTTTAAACCCTGAACCATCTCTCCAGCCTTGAGTTAGAGTTGTTTTTAAAAAATACTGTATTGTTTGATAATAAAAAGACAAAATCAGATGCAAAATACAATGTATATTGTGCTGCCCTAATGACCGATAAAAAAAATGATGTTGGGGTGAGTGGAAACCAGGCTCGGTAGATGAAAATTCCACCTATTTTATCGGGAACACAATAAAAAGGAAAAATGTTTTCCACTTTTGAGACAATTTATTCCAGTAAGCAAAGGACTGATTTGTATTTTATTTCTGGCAGGCTTTTGCAAGAGAAGGAGCCAAAGTCATAGCCACAGATATCAACGAATCCAAACTCCAGGAGCTGGAAAATTACCCAGGTGAGCAGCCTGCGTGCCAGTTCAGCATCAGCCCGGTATCAGAAAACAAAGACTCCGGCATTGAAAGGAAACACTGGGAGCCGCTCCAGACTCCTGTCCCTTAGAGTCTGACTCCTTCATAACGAGTCTGTGTTCCGTGATCTGCAGAAAATAGTACGCTCAGGCAGAAGCGGAAGGAGGAAATCTGAAGGGACGTACTTAAGGTTACCTGTTGAGGGGGTTTTTGCTCCCGATTACAAAGGTCTGTGAGAACTAACAGCTGTCAGGTTAACTATTAATGACGACTTTGCTGCTGCCCCTGGCTGCTCTGGAGCAGCCTTGCGCCAAGGAATATAGTATGATCCTCTCGTGTTCTTGCAAAAATGTTCGTAGCCCCGTTAAAAGCTACGTGACAGGTGGGAATTCATTGGTCTTCTGTTTGTTGCGTTTTCTCTTTAGTTTTATATTGCTGGAAGGAAGATAGAGACATTTCGTGAAAAGTAGAACCCACTATAGAACACAGAGGTTATTATTTTTTTTACGAATTTTTAATTTTTATTTGATGTGTGTGGATGGGGTACTGCCCCAAGTGGGTGCAGTACCCATGGAGGCCAAAAGAGGGCGATGGAACCTCTTGAACTGGAGTCACAGAAGGTTGTTAGCAGGGGTGCTAAGAATCAAATCCAGGTGGTCTGAAAAGCCCACAGTGCCCTTAACAACAGCTGTGGACTCTAACAGGGATTACTGAGGGGCGGAAGATGACCCTTTACGATTTGTACATCTTTAGGAGAGGTTTCTAAGGATCTGGTTTTTTTTGTTTGTTTGTTTTTTTTTTTGGTTTTTCGAGACAGGGTTTCTCTGTAGCTTTGGAGCCTGTTCTGGAACCAGCTCTTGTAGACGAGGCTGGCTTCGAACTCACAAAGATCCACCTGCCTCTGCCTCCCGAGTGCTGGGATTAAAGGCGTGCGCCACCACCGCCCGGCTTTCTGTTTTACTTTTTATCTGTGTGTGTGAGCATGTGTATATGTGAGTGCCGCAGAGGCCAGAAAGTGACGTAAGATCCCCCAGAGCTGGAGGTACAGGCATCTGTGAGTCACCTGATGTGACGGCTGGGATGTGAGTTCCAGTCCTCTGGTAGAGCAATAAGCCCTTCTAGACACTGAGCCGTGTCTCTGGCCTGAGATCTGTGCGAGTTAAAGACACTCTTGAGAGGGCTAATGCCTTTGATGGCTATGAGTCCTACGCCGCCTAAATGGAAATGCTACGTTATTCACACTGCACGCCGCCAAGCACGTGCACGCCAAATCTTCAAGGTTACGTAGTTCATGAGTTCTTTGTAAATACCGTCTTTTACTGTATTCTTCAGGTATCCAAACTCGGGTCCTTGACGTCACGAAGAAAAAGCAAATTGATCAGTTTGCCTCCGAAGTCGAGAAAATCGATGTGCTCTTCAATGTCGCTGGGTAACTGCAAACTTTTGATTTCTCTCCGAGAACGTTTTCTATGGTCTTATTAAATGATTGTTGATCGTATGAAAGAAAGATTAACTGACAAAACACGGCATGTGACAGGCTTGATGTCACACGTCACTGGACTGTTCAGTAAATGAGACAACTATGTCGTTTGACGTGAAACTTGGGGCCCACAGTAAAGCTAAGGAAGGGAGTGAGCACTTGAGCACCGGTGCAAAGTGTGTAAATTAAGCAAAGCAGTGGTTTCTGGTGTTTCCTTTTGTAAATGGTCCGCTTGTCCTTCTATAAGGCTGTTTCTGGAGATATAATAATTGGATTTTGAGCATCCATTCAGCTTCAGCATTGCGGAAGATGCAGGAGACTGTGTGTGGTTCTTGCTAGAGGAAGCTTACCGAGTGACGAACCGGAAATCCTGTAGTACATGGGAATTGTTCCCGACTGCATCTTATATTTGACTACCGTAGTCTCAGACCAGAGGACCGAGTCTGTAAGGATGCCATGTTCAGGAAGCTCCCCTGAGGAAGAATGACTTGCAGGGGGGCAAGGTTGATTCAGGATCTGTTTGTTCTCCTTCCTGCACTGTCCCAGACGCAAACAGCTACGATGTTGCTTTGCTACACTGGCAAGGGAGACACAGATTGTCTTGCCAGTTTTGATTTCCCTGTAGAACTTTAACCTGTGCCACCTGAGGGCACTGTTGCCCTGGAAACAGGAATCAAATGGCCCCACTGTCCTTGTTCCCTTTCTGTTTCTAAGCTCTGGAGTTTCCAAAGCCCTTGGTATAGAGATTCTTTTATTTGGCAGTTCCTGCCGTGTTCTTTCGAAAAAAATGATTTCTTTTTTCTTTCTTCCTTTATTTTTAACATTTGTGTGTGAGTGAGTGTGTGTGTGTGTGTGTGTGTGTGTGTGTGTGTTGTCTTGTTCTTATAACCCTAGGGGTTGTCCACAGGGTTGCCAGCAAGTACTTTCCTGGTGAGTCTTTAATCATGTTTTTTTTTTCTCCTCTGTTTAATTGCTCGTTCAGTTTTGTCCACCATGGGACCATCCTGGATTGCGAGGAAAAAGACTGGGACTTCTCAATGAACCTCAACGTCCGCAGCATGTACCTGATGATCAAGGCATTCCTTCCCAAAGTAAGAGGACGGACAGCAGAAGCAGGGCGCCATCTTTCCCACGGGGTCCACAGACGATATGCACGCATGTGTATTTGAGTGTGATCGTAGCTAGCAGTTGACTAATGTGGATGGAGCATTTATAGCAAGGCAGTTTATGGAGATTAATCTGTTTAACTTTCCAGTTCTTACATTTGAGGAATATTGACTAAGCATCTCAACAAGCCAGACCACATGCTACACTGAGGCGGACCCTCCAAGGAACTTGACAAAGTTCTTTTTTGAAGAGAGTCCCTTTATGGAGGGGTGAGAAACTCAGTTGACAGGTGATATAAATTGGGGTGGTTATGGGTACCATGTGGACAAAGGAGCTAGGGTAGCAGTGGGGCCCCCTTTGACCTCACTGGCAGATTGGGATCCTCAGAGAGAACGAAAGGAAGCAATGGACTGGCTCCTTGCTGCAGCAGCAGCATAGTCCCGTGAGGTCAGTGAAGTTTCGTCACAGCAGCTGACTACACACAGGGTAAACCTGAGACGGGAGGAAAGGAGCCCAGGCTCACGCAACAAGCAAGTGATAGATCAGTTTATGAAGCCCAGGAGCTCACCCTTCCGGGTCTGAGCACACACTCTCAAGGTGCTTATGCCCCAGGGCTTTTGTCCACCTCAAAGACTTATGTTTCTTCTTTTTTAAAAAAGTATTTTATTTTAATATTTTATGTGTTTTACCTGCATGTATATCTGTGTATTCCCAGAGGCCGGAAGAAGGCATCAAATCCCCTGGGACTGGAGTTACAGGCATCACAGCAGCCAGTGCTCTTAATTACTGAGCCATCTCTCCAGCCCCTTTCTTTTGTCTGAGACACAGTCTCACTCTGTGACCCTGGCTGGTGGATATAGACTAGGAGGCTAGCCTCGAACTCACAGAGATCTCCTTGTCTCTGTCTCCCCAGTGCTGGGATTAAAGATGTGCACTACCATGTCCAACCTACATTCTCCTTTTCAAACAAATCATTATGTGCCTTTTAGAGTGAAGAACTCTTCCGGGTGCTCTATAGGGTATAAGTGTGTGGCCCTGACCAGACATGAGTTTTTAAACCAATAGGAGCAGACGGTGAATGGGCTTGACAGAAGACAGAACCCATTCAGCTCCAAGGAAGGTATACATGTCCCCCTACCCAAAACACTATCTAACTACAGAGCTCTGACTGTCCTGAAACTCACTATGTGGACCAAACTGGCCTTGAACTCATAGAAACCCGTCTGCCTCTCCCTCCAAGTGCTGGGAATAAAGGCGTGCGCCACCACGCCCAGCTTGAAGGTCTGCTTTGGAGTACTTGATTAGTGCTTTAAGAGGATCTTTGGTCAGTCCACATAATACTGGACTCAAAAGTATGTTTCCAGGCAGGAGGATGACTCAGAGGTTAATGGCACTTGCTGCTTTTCCAGAGGACATGAGTTCAGTACCCTGTAGTGACTGCAACCTGCAGCATCCAAGATCCTCTTCTGGCCTCTGGAGCATCCACATACATGAGTGAGCTTTTTAAGTCATCCATGCCAGATCATAAGCTCATGATCCTAACGTTGATAAAATGCATTTTTGTTTTTAGACAACAGTATCTGTGACTGGAAGGTGGAATCAGAAGGACTTAGCACCACTTGCCTAGAGCGGCTTCTGCACAGGCGCAGGGCAAACACCTGCCGTCTCAACACTTGGGAGCTTTGAGCCCGGGTGGGGGCTTCGCAGCACAGCCTAGTTTTAGTGAGAAAGATGACACTGACCGTCTTGACTCCTGGTCTTGGACACTGGCACTTGAATCCCTGAACACACGCTGAGCCACTAGGCTGCATGTCCTTGGAGGTGGCATTTGTCCCTTCTCGTTGTCTGTCTTGTTCCTCTAAGGATGAGGAGGACACATTTCACGTCACTTCCAGCCCTGGTTGTCTAGGGATTTACTGTATCATTAATGATGACACACATTTACCAGGTTAAAAATTTCCAGAATGTGGGGCTGGAGAGATAACTCAGCAGTTAAGAGCACTGCCTGCTCTTCCAAAGGTCCCTGTATCCCAGCAACCACATGGGGGCTCACAACTATCTATAATGAGGTCTGGTGCCCTCTTCTGGCCTTCAGGCAAACACGCAGACAGAATATTGTATACATAATAAATATACAAAATTTTTTTTTTTAATTTCCAGGATGTAAGTCCCATGATCTGAAAGGTCATTTGGTCAAAACATAGGAATAACTGTAGAAGACTTTTGTTCACAGATAAATAGGCAGCAAACATTCCTTGCTTGCAAAACCAGTCCAAGGGGCAGAGACCAAGTTAGAAATAGTGTAAGAAGAATAATTGCAGAATGCTAGGCTCACTAGAAGAGAAGATCCATCCTGGCAAAATTTGGGTCTTTGGGTCTGCATTTTATTGACTTTCCCCTTGGCTGTGTCTTCTCAGGGTTGGTCACATAGAAGAATTTAGCAAACACTGTCTAAATGAATCAGATTTCTCAGTCCAGAGAGAGGCCACACATTGGATCTAGTGACTCAGAATGCCAAGAAATGACAAGCTGAACTGAGCTCTGGCAATGGGGACAGGAGGGCTGTGCCTGACTTGGACTAACTAGATTCAAACAGAGGGATCCTCCGCTTGAGTGTCCTGGAAGTCAGTTGTTCTAGGCCCATTACCCCACAGGCATCCCCACCAGAAAAGTGCCACTTTCCGGGGAGCCAGGAGAGCCATGTGCTGTGACAGCTGGTATAGAGCTGTCCCTGGGAGAAAGTCTGGAAATGGACAAGGGGCGGGGCGCAGAGCCATGGAAGCAGTAGGCGGAACTGAGTGGGTGGTGGGAGTGCCGGTATACGATTTGCATCACTGGGGTGACCGAGGCCTGAGTTTTGCCTTGGAAACTCCTGAATTTCAGAAGACTGGAAACAGCCTGTATCACAGCCAGTCTATATACTAAACTGAGCTGTGCATATTATCTAAGTATTATAAGTAGGTTATGTTAGATAAGAAAAAATGATAAACCAGATAAGAAAAGAAATGATTTGAAAACTTGGGTTTGTGTTTTTTGTTGTTGTTGTGTTTTGGTTTTGGTTTTCTTTTCTTTTTTTTTTTTGCATTATTAGACATCATGACTATTCCTCATCCTTTAAGATTATTAACCCTCACCCCACCCCCTTTTTTGTTTGACATGGGGTCTTACATGTCCCTAACTATATTAGAACTTGCCATGTAGACCAGACTAACTTTGAACTCAGAAAGATCTGTCTTCCTTGCCTTCTGGGTGCAAGACAGGAGGCATTATGCCTGACTTTTTGGTCCCCTTTATCATGTACAAAGGTATATTGCAGCCTAACGTTGCGGCACACACCTCTAGTCCCAGCACTATAAAACAGAGGATCTTGTGAGTTCGAGGCCAGCCTAGTCTACAAAGCAAGTTCCGGGACAGACAGGGCTACTCAGAGAAACCATGCCTCAAAAGAAAGAGACATATAAATGAAATGTTGCTTCCGCCTGCTGTGTCCCTGCTGTGGTTGGTCACCTCAGCCCCACCTGTGTGCTCTTAGCCCCTACAGCCCCGTGTCCTGTACTCTTTGATCTTGGGTATAGTTAGCCCGAGTATGAATATGGAGAGTAAGAAAAATACAAGGAAGTAGATGATCTTGGCCACCCCAGCTCTGGACCCATCAGTCACAAAACTCCTTTCCTTTCTTCTAAACCCTGGTAAAGAATCTCTAAGTCCTTTACATTGCCTGTCAAGATCAGTTTCTGGAAAGAACCAGGAAGAACTGATCTCCATTATGTCACAAACATGCCAGACATTCTGGTCTCTAGCTTGTGTCCTGTCCCCAGCAGCTGTCCGAGCTCTGTGCCACGCTCCCTCTTCATTGCCTGTACTCTTTTCTGTGACCTCCATCTGACAAGTGGCTTCGCTGAGAAACTGGTACCCAACCCCAGAAGTTCTCTCAACTCCTTCTTTCTTCTCCCAAAACATCCATAGGTGCCCATACCTTCCTTTATCTGTTACCTGGAAGCATGTATCTGAGTAATGGTCAATAACATCTAAATTAAAATTCCTAATAGCATTGTTCATTGCACATGACTTCAGATCTGGGACAGGGCCCTGCCATCTGCATTTGAAAGTTGTACCAAGTGAATCACCGGAATGTCCTTTCTAGGTACCAGAGACCCTTCTCATGATGCTGCCACGTTTTAGTGAGGGGGTGGCCGTCCTACCGTGTTGGTGTTCCCTCTCAGTGTGGCTGATCCTCCCTATCGGTGTGGTGATACTCCGGGATGCTGAGCAAGCAAGCACACTCCACCTGTGTTCTGGATCTTTCCGCAGCTCTGCTTTTCCCACGCTCTCCTAAGCCACTGCCTCTGCCTCCTCTGCTCTGCTCCTGGCACCAGAGTAAGCTCTGTAATCCCCAAATTGAAGGTTCCACTTCTCTTCTACCTTAGATCCTTCGTCGTGACTGCCGTGCCTTCAGGGGTCAACAAGTTCTTCAGGGTGGCCTAGGTTCCACTCTGCGCCCTTATTGCTCCCAGGCCTCCATTCCAGCCAGACCCAGCCCCTCCTCCTGGTCCCTTGTGGAGACCTTACACTTGTAGTACCTCCTCCTTGAAGCACCTTGGTTTTTGTATTCTCCTTCTATGACTGACATAGTTTTAGCCCTCTTCCTCCTCCTCAGTAGCTCCTCTGCAATGCCCTCAACCCCTGAGCCCAGAGGGGCCCTTCCTACCCCATCCTCTCCTCAGCTCTCTGCAGGTCTCCCCTGTTGCTGACTTCTTGTTGTATCAGCCTCTGCAATCAGACTAGTGTCTGCTATGGGCAAGGACTATGTCCTGTGTCTTTCAATTCATGTAAAGTATTGTCTGCCCCCATCAGGAACACACTGATGTTTGCTCCTGGCCTTTTAGCTCAGGGTTCATTCTTGGTCTTGCTGATAATGTGCCCATAGGAGAGAGTAGCATGCTTTAGGAATGCCAGTGGGTGTTTGGATGTGCTACTGATGCATGGGCAAAGATTACGGGTTCCTACGTAAGACTGTTTCACGGAGCTTGAAGTTAGTAGCTAATAAGATAATTAAATTGAGCCTGACCTGGTAGTAGACTCCTGTCATCCAAGCCCTTGTAAGGCTGAAGTATGAGGACCTTGAAGTCAAGGCCAGTCTGGGCTGTAAGTGTAAGAAGAGCCTGTCTCCAGAAGATGAAAAACAAAGAAAGGGGTCTGGTGGGCTAGGAGCCAATGCAATGTGTCAGTGAGCTAGTGCTTCTGCCTGCAGAGCAGAGATGTGTTTACTTTGTCTTGGCAGATGCTTGCTCAGAAATCTGGCAATATTATCAACATGTCTTCTGTGGCCTCGAGCATCAAAGGTACTAATGTCTTCCTTGGGGTGGGGGGCGGGGGACTGAGTTCACTCTCTCTCTCTCTCTCTATCTATCTATCTATCTATCTCTCTTTCATGAGCTGTGTATTTTAGAACTAAGCATACAGAAATTCCTAAAACTCACATGAGAATTCAGAACAGCTTTAAAAAAAAAAATGATCTTAAAGCTTATGTCATCGGGGCTGTTGTACGGATAGATGTGCCGCTCATCAAATTGAATAAAAAAATTGTTGTCTTTGCCTTTCCCTTTATTCCTTCTGTATGCATCGAAGTGAAACTTGAGTTAGGAGAAGAAAAGATTCATCACTGAAGTGATCCAAAATGCTATATTGAGTCCAAACTGAACTGGATGCCCCTTGAATCCCCCCCCCCCAAAAAATTCTCAGTACACAAGGGACAAATCCTGTCTTGTGCTTCTCATAGATGGCATGTCAGGAAGCCTCTGGCCTCAAGTTCACTAGGTCACCGAAGCTGACATGACCTCCCCTTTCTTGATTTTCACACCTCTGCTTGTGCAGGATTAGGTTACAGGTGGGCACTGACAGATTCGCACCAGATTCCATATTCTTCAGTGGAGCCAAGGTTACGCAAAGTACCCCGTATGTGAGAGATCCTGTGAGAACGAGTCTGAGATTGCAGCTCAGACAGGGAAGCTGGGCCCTGGAAGGGAAGCTGAGCCCAAGGGCTAGGAGTAAATGGAGAGAATGTCACAGCCCGGCAGTGATGGATTTGAGAGTTTAAGATGAAATCCCTGCGGAGACAGCATTCTGCCTCTTATAAATGCGTGAAATATACGTGAGCGGAATGCAAGGGAGATGGACATTTTGTTTCTTCACTCAGGAAGATCTAGAGAGGAACGAGGGTGTCCTGCAGCGGTACTGACAGTGAGCATCAGGTGGCTGCAACAGACTAGATGCAGCATCTCAACCCCAGAGTCCGAGTTAGGTCCCGCCTATAATGGTAGCATTTTCTGCGTTCAAGAACTGTCTGTCGCCATTACAGAAGAGAAAGCCGGAGGCCAGTCATTCTTTAAATGGAAGGCTGATTTCAATTTTTTTTATTATAAGTAAATAATAAAAAGAGAGCTGATGGGAAGACTGTGAACATGGTGGGTGGGGATGTCGCTGTGTTCCTTTCTAAAGGAAACTATGTCTGTAATCCCTTCCCATCCAGGAGTGGAAAACAGATGTGTCTACAGCGCAACCAAGGCAGCTGTGATCGGTCTCACAAAGTCTGTGGCTGCCGACTTCATCCAGCAGGGCATCAGATGCAACTGTGTGTGCCCAGGTGAGCCGGGCGGGGAGGGCTGTGAACTTGGCCTTTCTTACCTTGCATTAGGCACCATAAGGAACATTTTCACCAGCTTGTTTATCATGTGTTCAATTTCTTTTTATCATCGAGGGATATTTAAACTGAAGGTTTGGCCCAGTGAAGGGAACAGTTCAGCTTTGGATGGACCAAAGTTCCAAGTCACTTGGGAAGAAACCTCGATGTGAAGGATTTAAAATCCAGCATATGAGGGGCAGTTTAGACTCAAGTGGCTGAGACACGAAACTTGCCAGAATCTGTTGTTTCAAAGCAGACCATGCTGACCTTATCGGGGAGAACACACCCCTGAGACAGCAGAGAGAGGGAAAGGGGAGCCTCATGGAACACAGGGATCTGCCAAAGTCCCAAATAACGCCAGAATGGCTCCTAGGTCAAGGGTGCTGTGGCCTGTTTTATAAGTGAAGCTTGCTGGAGACGCTCCCACCTGGGTGGTTCATGCATTCTTCCTGCAAAGGCAGAGTTGAGAGGTTGCAACAGATCACATGACTCTCACAGCCAAAATATTTGCTCCCATTATGAAAGTAGTGTGACCACCCTCCTGCAAAGAAGCAAGAACACTGCTCTGCTTTTCATGTGTTGTTTGTTTGGCTTCCTGGCTGCCGGAACTCACTGGGTGAAGCAGGCTGGTCTCTGTCTCACAGAATCAGCCTGCTTGTACCCCCTCACTACTGGGATTGGAAGTGTGCATCACTACACCCAGCAAAACCACTTTTCTTAGTGGGTGAGAGACTGTTTCTAGGTCACTGCAGGTGCACTTCCTTCTGGTTCCACCAACCCAAAATGAACACAGGGCACCCAACAGTACCCGCAGAAAACAAGATATCTCAGGCTGCCATTCACGGGTGGTTTCTCAGAGCTTGAAATAAAAGAGATTCCCAGACTCACACTGGTGCACGGCACACTGAAAAGCACTGGATAACAGAAGATCTGTCAAAGCAGAAGCTGCTGCTTCATATAAACTTGGCGAATCAGAGCCAAGGAACGCCATGGAGATCATACCATGCAGCAGAGCTCATGGAGGAGATTTATTGGGGACGAGAGAGAACAGAGCCGACACACAGAGCAAGAGAGTAGTCTGTGATGGCGGGGACCCTTCCAAGGTTTCTGGTGTGAAATTGGTGAGGGGTGATAACGTGGCTGCTGGCACTGCATCACTGCAGGTGGGGGAGCACCTGGTGTCTGACACAGATAAGGAAAACAGGCAAGAAGAGGAGGTTATTCAAAAATCAAAGGCAACAAAAGTCTTTTTCCTACAACTGCCCCTTCCCATCACTGCCATAAGAAAAAGTGTTAGGGCTGGAGAGATGGCTCAGCGGTTAAGAGCATTACCTATTCTTCCAGAGATCCTGAGTTCAATTCCCAGCAACCACATGGTGGCTCACAACCATCTGTAAGGGGATCTGGTGTCCTCTTCTGGCCTGCGGGCATACACACAGACAAAATATTGTATACATAATTAATAAATAAATAAATATTTTTTAAAAAAAAAAGTGTTAAAGTCAAGGAATTTAAACTCCGAAAAGAAGTGTTGTATGTCCCGGACTAAGGTTTTCAATAGTTTACAGCCAGAGCTGGCATGGTCCACGTGGATGGGCATGCCAGAATGGAGAGGCTGCATTGGTGGGAGATCTGTGTGTCATTTAGGAAGTCCTGGAGAAGATTCTATTCGGCTCTTGGGTTGGGAGCCACAGACGTACACAGGAGAAACTGTTAAGTAGCCTTCATGTCTGAGCTGCAGAGATTAAGATGGTCTGTGTCGTTTTCGGGGTGTGGAAATGCAGCCGCGCAAGCGTCACAGAAAAAGGACGCTCTCGACAGTCGGACTTGACTACAGCTGATCTGGATGGCATTGGCTACCAGGAGAAAAATGGCAAAAGATCTCAAAAATGTTTTTGTGTCCCCAGCTAGAATTTCCAAACTCTGGAACAGGGAACTAGCTGTGAGTCACGGAGGCCATCCCAGAAGCAAAGGAGGAGTGAGCGCACCTCGGGCAGTGCCCACGGTTGTGAGTCACCACGCTCCAGCCACGCATGCAGACGTGGCACGGCAGACACCAGCCGGGTGGCTTTGATCTGAGGACGTGGGCTCGCACTGGTTTTCATTTCATGTTATCAGTGATGGCCCCATATAAAATATGACACCCGCTCAGCACTTACAGCTATAGGATTTTGAGGACTGTTATGGATAACGTGGGGTGAACATTAGTTGGTAGAAGTTTGGACTTTACATAAGCTATTGACAAGCAAAATGAGGAAGATTTTGTAAATTGGTAAGTGGAATGTCTCCTCTGCAGTAAAGTGGAGATTCACACTGTTGCGGATGAGGTGACCCCGCCGAGGTGAAGGAGCTGCTGTGTGTAGCAGGATGTGACTGAGACCCTAAGGCCACGGTTCCACACAAGCATGCACATAGGCGAGGTCTGTGGCAACCGTGAAGTTGAGCCCAGGATCCCCGTGGAACACAGCAGAAAAGGATGGTTTGAAATCGTTAAGGCAAACTGGTGATACTCAGATTTGCTGCTTTCTGCTTCTCTCAAGACTCCTGTTGGCATCACTTGAGATGACGTGTAAAAACACGCATCTAAAATCAGCAAGTAAATGCAGCATGACTGTGTCACCAAAAAAAAAATGC
This sequence comes from Myodes glareolus, assembly GCF_982192425.1. NCBI lineage: Eukaryota > Metazoa > Chordata > Mammalia > Rodentia > Cricetidae > Myodes > Myodes glareolus. Next base: position 23,388,108 of record NC_142042.1, on the reverse strand, counting down.
CTGGTAACTTCTCCAGGATCCCAGCCTAGTGTCCGAGAGAATCACTGTGTGTGTGTGTGTGTGTGTGTGTGTGTGTTTAAAAAGCGTTTTGATGTCATTACAAAAGTTATCGCCCCTAGCGGCCAGGCAGGTGGAGTTCACAGTGTCATTTAAATGGAAGGGCAAAGATCTCACTGCTTGCTTATCACCAGTAAAAGAAGTGTAAGGTTTAATTCCCTTTTCAATTGATGTAACCACAGTGACTGTCTTCTTTGGTTTAGGAACGGTTGACACTCCATCTTTGCAAGAAAGAATACAAGCCAGAGACGACCCCAAAGAGGTATAGATACATCGCAGCTGGAATGGGTTCAAACCTTTGGACCAAAAATTTTTTGAAAAACATGAAATGCCCTGTTCCTTGTCTAGAGTAAATAGATCCTAGAGACAGAAAGTACAGCAGGGGCTACCACGCCGGGATAGTGGAACGTTACTGCGTAGTAGAGGGAGATGTTTAGTTTGCACAATGAAAAGAGAGATGGAGCCTGGTCCTCATGGCACTGGGTGTGTATTTATTACCCCCAAGCCGTGCGCTGAAAGTGGCTGAGATGGTCAGTCTGATGTTCTATGTCTGCTAATGCTTTGTTGATGTCCTGAGATAAGAGTCTTGCGCATCCCGGACTGGGTGTCACTGTGTCCCTCCTTCCTTAGCTCCCCATACTGACCTCGATGGCCATTCCTAGTGGCTTTCTATTTGTGTTTGTTTTGTTGTTGTTGTTTGGGGATTTTCGTTTTGTTTTGCTTTTTTGAGACAGAATTTCTCTTTGTAGCCGTTGGCTGCCCTGGAACTCACTCTATAGACCAGGCTGGCCTCAGACTCACAGAGATCCATCTGTCCCTGCCTCCCGAGTGCAGGGATCAAAGGCGTCATTCCACCACGACCAACTCTAGTTGCTTTCTTACTGATCACAGTATCTGTAGATTCAGTATATCATGACTAGTTTGGGTAACATGGGTGGAAAAAGTCACAGCAACCTTAGCTGATAGCCTTAGTCCCTCTGTAGATTTCTTGATGGTGTTGCAGGGGCACACGCAGGCCAGCCCACCTCTCTCATCTGGAACTGTCTCTGGCCACAGGCACTGCAAACTTTCCTAAACAGACAGAAGACAGGAAGGTTTGCGTCTGCAGAAGAAGTGGCCCTGCTCTGTGTGTACTTGGCCTCGGATGAAGTAAGCAAAGCACTTCTCTTCCTATTTGTTATTCTACCAGACTGGGCTGCTGTTTGCTTGTCCTCATCACAGTTCTGCGAGTCTGTGGTCTGTATCACATGATAGGAATAAGCTCTGATTTCCTTCACGCAAAGAAAAGCCACCCCTATCAGTGACCGTGGCCCTTCCTCGTTCAGCTATACATGACTCAGCGGAATGTCATACATGAATAGGGAAAATTTTAAAATGCGTATTTGAGTTATTTGCTTTTTAAAATTACAGTTATTAGCACACTGATTAAATATAAAAACCTCCTGGGCTAGCAAGATGACTCACGGGTAAGGACCCTTGCTGCCAAGCCCAGTGACGTTAAGTTCGAGCCTGTCACCGACCTGGTGAATGGAGAGAACAAACTCCCAGAAGTTGTTTTCTGACCTTCACTGGCATGTCATGCATTCATACACACACACACACACACACAACAAATAAAATGTAATTTTTATAAAACCCTCTTGATTGTGAGAGTTGAAGGCGGATGTGAGCAGGCTCACCAGCTTAAATTGTGTTTGGGGGTAGAGTTGGTATATGTCGCTTTAGTTTACTAGCGACCTGATTGGGAGGGTCCATGACTTTTTCCCTTCTTGTTCGTCATTGTGTGTAGAGATGCCTAACTCTGTCTCTTCGACTTTACAGTTGTTTAATAACAAATTTCTTCCCCCGTGACTAGTGTGTATGACTGATAAAGAGAAAACTCTTACAAGGTACAGAGCATAACAGCATCCTCTTCTGTACTGGATGCACGAGAGACAGAGCAACAATTGCACCAGTGTTTAACTTGGTGAACCAATGCATTTTTATCGGGGTCACTAACAGAAGTGCAGGCAAGGGGCTAATAACAGGGGCAGGGGTGAGCTGTATCGCGGAAAAGCCCGCCTTAGCGTGGACAGGTGATCACCCTTGAGCGCTGGTGGCTGGCAGAGGTCCAATCAGATCTCCCCCTCCTCCAGCAGTGTCTGCCTCTAAAGCAAGAGGGTGGGGGAGTGGGGAGAATTGCCTATTAGTTCTTCTTCACAGTAACTTAGTGCCACCCAGATGGTTGGTGATCGTGACAGACACAAAGGTTGAGATGGTTTAGGTACCACTCCTCAAGACTGTTGGCAACAGTTCCTAGAAGCTGGGAAATTGCTAGGAAAATTATTACTGAAGGAAACACTTTACCGTTTTCATGTATTTAAATTTTTTATTAAAAAAATGTATTTTCTTCTGCCTCTTTCAATGATTTCAGCTTCAGATCTCTGTCAAACTAGGGAGACAAACATGAGAGTTTATTATCCATTTTAAGTGAATAGATTTTTTTTTACTTTTTAATTCTTTGACAATTTCCTACATCTATATAATGTATTTTGACCATGTTTAGTCCCATTACTCTCTTTCTCCCATCTCCTTTGTGCCCTCTCTTCTCAACAGTCTCCTCCCAGTTTCCATTCCTATCTTTTTTTTTTTTTTTTTTTAATGAGCATACTGGGAGTTGCTCTCTAGTGTGGGGTTATTTACATGCGAATGGACTACCAGTGGCTACCATCCTAAGGAAGAATGGCTCCTGTCCCTCAGCAGCCATGAACTGCCAATAGCTCTTTTGTTTAAAGAGGGACTTTAGGAGCCTCTCCCTCCCTCTTAACACATAGTGTTCATGTTCACAGGCAGCCTCAGCTGCTGTGCATGACTGACTTCAAGGGTCTTGTCAGGTCCATGTCCAGAAGACAAGCTGGGATTTTTGTTGTTCTTATTGTTTTGTTTTGTTTTTGTTTTTCGAGACAGGCTTTAGAGCCTGTCCTGGAACTAGCTCTTGTAGACCAGGCTGGCCTCGAACTCTCAGAGATTCACCTGCCTCTGCCTCCCGAGTGCTGGCATTAATGACGTGCGCCACCACTGCCTGGCAAGTTGGGATATTTTTAAACTTCTACCATGACTTCAGCTTTAGTTCTCTGGGAAATGGAATGTTGACAAACAGAAGCCAATAACTATTTCTTTAAGACCCTTTAGTGTTATACATAGTTGGGCATCTGAGTCTAGCATGGAGTATAATTTGACCCGTTAGTGTATTGCAATAATGATTGCCTATCTAGATTTTAAAATATACTTAGTGTGAATTCATGAATTTATCAATTAATAAACATTCTCTTTTCCCCATTGTTAATAGGACCACTTAATGACTGACACACATTAAAAACACTCACTAGTGGTCTGAAAGTTACCTGACTTTGAATGGTCCTGAGCTTCAGAAAAAGATGATAGAGCACGTACTGTTTCTGCATGCTTTCTACCACCTCTCCTTAAGACTGTGATTCTGAAGGCAAGCAGACTGTACGCGGGATGTGACCCACTCATCTGCTCCGGGCCGTGTGCTCCAGGTCATGGGATGCTCAGCTGTTCTAAGTCATCCAAACAGTTCAGTTATGGTTTCCTGTTAGCATGAGCATCAAAGGTTTTGTTTATCCCAGTCCTAAGAAATGTCCAAAACACACCCTGGGTCCAGCGTGACTAACTGTGTGTCCCCTGTGCTTGTCCTTGCAGTCTGCCTATGTAACGGGCAACCCTGTCATCATTGATGGAGGCTGGAGCCTGTGACTGCTGGGAACTCCTGCAAGAAGACCGGCTCTTCCTGCTCAAAGGGAAAAGAAGCTGACTCAGTGATCACCTCTCCTATGAATGACAGTCGTGAAAACGGCCCCTTTTAATGGTTGCTCCCAAGAGTGGAGTCTTTCAGTCGACTCTGTCTCTTCTGAAACGATGGAAAACAAATCAAATAAAATGTATAACTCAAAAGAGTAGTTTTTAAAATCAGCAAAGGTTTGTGAGATCCCACGGGCATAGCAGATAACTATTACAAAAGACTATGGCTATAAAATCTGGACATTGGGGCTTAGTGTGAAGGCCAGATGCGGGGGCAAGGCACTTAGATACATTGTATCTCATGGGGCTCTGATTTCCAGGATGCAGAGGGGCACATTGCTGTGTCCTTTCTTAAGAAAAGAAGAGGAAAAGAACCCAGATGGGTCCTTAACTGGAGAGAACCTTTTGTTACCTAATTGCTTCCTCAAGCCTGACTTCTGACCAGCATCACATTGAGGGTTCAGGTTTTAACATAGGAATTTGGGAAGGATACCTTAGTTTATAGCAGTAAGTTAAATGAAACTATGAATGCAAAAAAAAATTTTTTAAAGAAAAATATTTATTTCCAGTTTCACTTTATTTTTCAGAGCAGAAATGCTTTTGTAAGTTCTGCATTGCTGTTTGTTGGTACCAGCCTGAGATTTTTACACCACCGTAAATGCATGCCACAGGTAGAAAGGAGCTGGCTTTAATGACACAGGAGAGAAATTCTAATTGACAGCTACATATTTTGTCTTGTTTTGTAAAAGAAAAATGACTGAGTGTTTACTACGTATTAGCGCTATTTTCTTAGTCTAGACATTGCTTATTAAAATCAGCAATTATACCCAATATGAGACTAAGGATATATAATTAGGGTGCAATACAGGCAATGGAGAGGATTTTTTGCAGATTAAATTCAGCAATGTTTTTCAACGGTTTCCAGGTAACAAGTTAGAGGCTCCTGACTCTGAAAATAGGCTCTGTATAAATATAAGTAAGGCACTAGCAGGAGACAAGTGAAAGTAAAGGAAATAAATTATCCTAGAAGAAGTACAAGTGAATTTATCAAGGTAACGACAGCGTCCTTTACAAGTGATTCCTTTCAGCTTTACGTTGTCTGTGTGAGCTGTTTGGTGTCCTGCTCAAAAGACGGTATGATGCGAAGCCAGCACTTTCTCTTTGCCTTTTCTCAGAGAGACTTAATCACCCAGGATAGGGGTAACATTCCGTGAATGAAGATGGATTTGAATTGAAATTCACAACAAAGTGTCCTTGGAGTAGCGCTGCTAGCAACTCCACTGACAAGTTAGGTTAGGGTTCTGGTCAGGTATTCTCCAAGCAGGTGGTGGACTGAGTTGTGAGCTACACCCACCACCCTGCCTGCCCTGTGGTTTAATTGTCTGGTCTGTGTTCACTAAAGCAGCTTCTCACTCTGCAGCTCACACTGCTTTGATACCACTATCTCCTGCCTCAGGAGTGTTGGGATTATAGGTTGTGCTACTGCCTGGCTAGGTTTTCTGTTTATGAAATTAGGGATTTGGGCTAAATGCCTTGTCTTCCTTTTTGGGTATCATGATCAAAATGCCGTAACTCGTTCTCTAGTAAGTGAACGGAACCCTGAAGTGGAGAATGCTGAAGTACTGTGTGCTGCGAGCAGGCTCACGCAATGCTAGAAACAAATGAATTCATTTAAACATGGTGAATTCTACAGCATAGATCCCAAGAGCAGGAGATCTTCAACCACTGCTCTCGGAGCCGAGACGTTATAAGCCACGAAAGCAGGAATGAATCTAGCCAAAAAGTTCAATTTTTCCACTCATGCCAATCAAATAAAGAGAAACATCAAGTGAGCATCATATGACCAATGGGGGAAGAAAGGAAAATATGCCTTGGACCTGCAGATGAGGAAGCTGATGAGAATGGAAATTTTTGCAAGTTTTAGAAATGAGATTATTTTAGGGAAAAAAAATCATTTCATTGCCTCCGAGAAAGGGTACTGGATGGAGCCTAGGTTCATTCCAAGGATGGGCCAGAAGAGTCACCCATGATTTCTGTCTGGCGTAGAAATTTATTTGATGCACCTGCATCCCCAAAACCCAAGATTGAACTGAGCATTTGCTCAAGAAGTAAAACCAGGTAAGGGATGGGAGCAATTCTCCTTCGAGAAGGGTGTGTCTTTCTGACTGGGACCACTTAACCCTAGTGTTTAAAAATCTATCTTAAAATATAACAAATTTCAACTCTGCTTTAAAAGAAAAGGAAAAAATTAGGAAAGGAAGACACCAAACTGGAAATCAGAAATAAAAAATAAACGACCGCGGGAAGGGTTCCAGTGTAAAACGGCCACAGCAAGAGGCTCACCGAGATAAACCAAGGCTCACCCCGCCATTTGTCACCTGCCTCTCCACAGTCCCTGAGAAGATGGGGAGAGTCCTGGAGGTGGCGTGGGATCACAGAATTTAGGAGATTCGGGATCAGTGAGTGAGCCAGGCTGCTGGCGCCCAGCCCTGTGAGGAAGGGGGAGCAAAGGATTCGGGCAAGTGGGCCGGGTTGTCCCTCGGGCAGAGCGCACTGAACCCAGAACCCGTGCGCTCCGCCCTGCGCCGCGCCCCTGGACCTCCCGGTTATCCGTAGCCGCCGAGCCTCTCCGCCGCCTCCGCAGACCCAGGCTCGGTACCCAGACAACGGCAGCGGCAGCCGGGTGGCCCGTGTCAGAGACTGCCGGCAATGATGTGAGTAGCACACGCGTAGTGTGTGTGCGTGTCCTTGTATGTGTATGCGCGCGCGTGTGCGTGCGCGCGCGTGTGTATTTAGTGTCTTTGTGTTACTGTCATTAGGTAATTTGAGCGGGGTTTTACCTTTTTTTTTGGTTTTTGACTGGCTAGTACTTCAGGGATCAGAGGATAATCAGGTCTGGACACGACCTGATTATTAGGCCTGCTTGAAGTACTTGCCAGGCCATCAGATTCTTGTCTCATTCTTGCTCCAGACTCGGGTGAAACTGATTTCACCAAAATATTAATGGTAAGAAGCTTTAGCCCCCCCACCCCCACCCCCGGCAAGAAACCAACATCAGCAGACAGAATGGAGCTGGTGTCTGACACAGGCCTACTCCCTCTGAAATGCAAGCCACCCCACTCCCGACCCCACCCCCGCCCAACCCCTTAGCAGTTGCCCAGGTATCTCCCTGGATGCTGGCCTACTGTTTCCCTCCAAGTCCTGAATGAAGAGTTTCGGTTCAGTAAACACCTACGCCTTCTCTGAGCCAAGCAGGCACCTGGACAGGAGATACAACTGTGTTTCCCCCTACAGGAGTTCAAAACGCAACTCTGGGATCAGAGTATACATAAACTAGAAGTTAGGCCCTCAGCATCCACGATGCACTGGGGATGTGGGCAAAGAGTCAGCTTTCAATTGCTGTGATAAAACAGCAGGACCAAATGCAACCTGGGGAGGAAAGGGCTTATTTCATCTCACTGGCTTATACAGTCCATCACGAAGGGAATTTAGCATAGAAAGTCAAGGCAGGGACTGAACTAGAAGCCTTGGAGGAACAATGCTTACTGACTTGCTCCCTTGGCTTCCTCGGTGTGCCTTTTTATAGCCCCCAGGACCCACAGTGGCCTGGGCCGTCCAATCAATCATTACTTAAGGCCATCTCCTTGCTATTTGTCCAATGATTTCTATGGGCAAGGAAGGCCCTGGTGATGGCGGTGCCAGTCTTCAGAACTGCTGGTGGTGGGGCTCCTGCGCCCAGAGACTCTCAGACTCAGTCATACCATGTTAAATCCTGAGGAGGCAGTGGCAGGAGAGAGGGAGTCGCAGTCGAGTAGGACTCTCATCCTTCAGGAGACAAAGGCAACAGAGTCCAAATCTGAGACCAGTCTAGACGATGTAGTAGAGAATGTTCGTTGAGGGAAGTGGCTGAACTGTCCTACTTACTTTTCTGTTGCTGTGATAATACACAACGACCAAGGAAACCTAGAGAAGAAAGAGGTTTGGCAGCACTTACGGTGTCGGAGGAGTTAATCATCATGGCAGCAGACAGGCGGGCAGGTCCTAGAGCAGCAGCTGAGCTAAGACACACCAAAGGGCAGAGAGACACACTGGGAGTGCTGTGTGCTTTTGAAACCTCAAAGCCCGCTCTTAGCGGCACACCTCCTCCAACAAGGCCACACCTTCCTTCACAGGTCTACCAACTGGAGCTTCAGTAAGGAAATATACGAACTTAGGGAGTCCATTCCGTTCAGACTACCACAAATATGTTCTTGTTCCCTGGAGACCACATCCGGATCCCAGCTTCTCTAACGACAGCTACTGTGTTGTTCTTGACTTTCACACACTCTGTGGGAACTCCTGCCTGTGGTGAAAATAGAACATTTCTTATTTTTTATTATTTCTTTTTAAATAGAACATTTTTAATGGTCAGTTGCCAGTGTTCTGGGGTTCACCCTTGAGGGCGCAGCCTAGACCCTGCTTTTCTAGCACTCTTCAAAACTCTCGGGATTATCTAATTCTCTACGTAGCATTTAACTTAAGATATCCGGAGTGAACTGGGCGGTGGTGGCACACACCTTTTATCCCAGCACTTAGGAGATATAGGCAACCAGATCTTGGAGTTCGAGGCCAGCCTGATCTACAGTTTTCTTCTTCTACAACAATAACTATCGTGACCAAGGCAAACTGTATAATTGTCTCTTCTCTGAAGCTTTAAAATTGCACAGATTCTCTTCTAAATGTCCTCAAAGTTTCACATGGGGAAATCTCACGGTGTCAGTCATAACAATCCAGAAATGCAGACAAGGCAGGAATAAGAGACTCTTGGCTCTCAGGAAACAGTGGGATGGGGATAGAGTTCCGCTGATGACTCATTCCTGCGGCCAACCCTGGAAAGCTACCTGACTGTGGAGTCAGCCCATTAGCTAGGGCAGCCTGTGTGTTTCAAAACTCAAGCCTCAAGGGATGCTGGGAAAGGAATTAAGATTTGATAGATCAACAAGGGTTTCTTTCAAGAGCAGCCAAAAACTCGATAAGAATGCAGACAAATACGTTGGACTCAAGGAAAGGGCCAACCATGGAAAGGTGAGAGCATTCTGACTTAGCATGGGTCCACCCTCTGAGTTCCAAGGCAAGAGAGAAGGGAATTTAGTCATCTCCTTCCAATGGTCTTCAATTACTGCTGTGTCTGTGCTGTGTCTCCTTCAATCCAGACCTTGTTCCTCATCCCTGAATCATCGCCTTTGAAATTATAAGACATGGAGGATGAAGATAAGACAGTTGGAGGTCAGGACTCAAAGCCATCCACTGGGACCAGTCACACAGCTTCTGAGCATCAAGGACCACAGGTAAGATGACCAACCAAAGGCAGGAAACCCCAGCTGTTCCCCTCAGCACACCACTAAGCTGAGAGGATGGTTTCTCCTCATTCTTTACCAGTCAACTAACAATTCTCCCAGAAGGGCCAAGTGACACATTCCTAGAAAGCCAGCATTCGGAAGAGTAATGTAGAAACACTATGAGTATGCAGTCGCCTGAGTTACCTAGTGAGACCCTCCTGTCTCGAAAGAAAGAAGAGAGAGGAGGGGGAGGGAAGGAGGAAGGGAGGGAGAGGAGGTGGAAGAAAGAGAAAGAAAGAAAGAAAGAAAGAAAGAAAGAAAGAAAGAAAGGGAGAGAGAGAAAGAAAGTAGGAAAAAAATGGAGAGGAGGGAGAAGGAGAAACAAAGAGGGGGAGGAAGAGAGAGAAAGGGGGAAGAAAGAGAGAGAAAGAAAGGAAGGAAGGAAGGAAAGAAGAAAGAAAAAAGAGAAAAATCGTCCTCATGCTTAATTTCCATGATCACATAGACCAGGGTATATAATGTCTATCAGTTTTCCACCTAAGGTCATTGGTAGCTGTCCCTACCTGAGGTTGGCAAAATAGCCTTGTGTGTTCCTGGCCTAAGCCCTAGGATTTTGTGTGCTTGCCTTCCTTGCTCTTTTCCACTCTCCCTCCCTTCCTCCCTCTTCTCCTTTCTTGAATCTCTTTGGTATATTCGCCTGCTATCGTCTTGAATTATGTCTTAACTATACCGATTTTGAGACCTAGTATTGTACAATGTAACTTTATGTGACTTCAGCATTTAAAACTCTAAAAATAGGGACGAACCCATTGTTAAATATTCTTCAGTGGTTCTTGTTCTAAGCACTAGCTGACTTATTGGCAAGAAAGTTGTGTGTTTCTTCATAAGGTATTATCCTAGATTTTAATAAGGGCAATTTTATTTGACATGCGATAAGCTAATAGCTTAATGATGGATGAAAACACAGCTTTAAAGATTTAAAAATTTTGTTTTAAATACAGGAAGAGAGAATCATGAACCTCAAAGGGGTAGATGGGAATGAGCCAACGGAAGACAGTAACCTGCTGAACAGTGGTGAGAAAAAGTCTCCGGAATTGGCAACAGAATCTGGTCACTTGCAGAGTCTGAGACGAATGCTGGCTTGCCCTCCACATGGCTCGCTGGGCAAAGTGATAACGAACGGTGCGTAGACAGCAGGGATGAGCTCAGAACATCAAAGATAAAGTCAGGGTGAGAGCTTCCAACCACAATAAGAAACATCCTTCTTCTTTAGTTAAAGTTACTGGGTAGACAGCTGACAATGGTTACGACTCTGCTCCACACAGTCACTAGGGGTGGGGGTGTGAAAAACTCCATCACCTCAAAGTGTGGTTTCACAGGGGGCTGTGGGCACCACATTTGAGCCAGTACACTTTGCAGTCAAAAGAGCAGGGATTAAAGAACATTTTCTCTATCTGAATAATTTCCCACAATCACTGTAAGGCTCCAACGAGAGCACTGTTTGCAAACGTCTGAGTACCGGGGAAGCATTATGTAACTGTTGATGCCGTTACAGCAATAGCAGTGTGACTAATGTTGAACAAACAGTGATCATTTTATGCTTCTAATCAAATCCTGTCATTTTACAAGTAAGAATCTTGGTTTGCAATTGAATCAGTTCTTAGCAGACTTTGAGGAGTTTGGGTGGAGGAGAAGGATTTATCCAGATTGTTTTGGATATTGTTTCAGTTGAGATATATTTGTCTTTTAGTTTATGAAGGAAACCTAAAATATGTTAGAAATTTGATGGGTGTATACATGTTCATCATCACTGGTACAATTTTTTGTTCACAAAGGAAGAAAGAGAAGAAAAGAGTGTGTGCATGTACATGTATGGACTTCCACGGTGTGTGTGAACTGTGCAATAATACAAGAAAGAAGGTGTTGAAAACTTTGTATAAAAGCAAATTTTATAACAAATTTTATATTTGGAAACTGTTGAGAAATGAAAACATGATTGCAGTACATTGTTTCCTGAACACCAAGGCTCAATTCTCAATTCCTAGTTCCCTTGACCTTGCTGTGTGTGAGAGAGAGTGTGTGTGCGTGTGTGCATGTGTGTGTTGCTTTGTTTCAACAAATGTTATGTGTATAGCTCAGTACTCATGCTCCTCTTGCCTCGGTCTCTCTAGTGCTGAGGTTGAAGGCCTGCACCACCCACCCAGCCTGAGCTAAGATTTTAGAACTGTACTTTAGAAGGGAGTTCTCACAGAGATCTTCATCATCTTCATGCAGGACAATGGAAACAAATATAATATGTTAAGCTTTAGGCGGTGTATGTTTTTACTGGAAAAGTAAGATTCTGAACCACTGTGGGAAAGAGAAGTTAAACTGTTTGGAACACAGAAAACTAGGTCTCAAAATATATCTAGCTAGAGAGGCTGCCCATAATTTGATACCTCGTCTCTCCTTTAGATGATTTTTTAAACTTTTAGCACTGAAAATATGACAATATCTAGTTAAAAAATCGTATAATAAAAACAGATACTGTTTGCCCGAGGAATATGTAAAAATGAACAATGTGATTTGAGAACTCATTTTGTGTCATTGTATGCTTCCATATGTGCATGCATATTCCCGTATGTGGGTGCATGTGTGTGTGTGTGTATGCACTAGTGTGCATATGTGTAGAGGCCAGAGATTGGTATTGGGCCTTCTTTCCTCCCTCTCCATTTTACATAGTGAGGCTGGTACCTCACTCTTTGCGTGACTTGGCTCCCGGGACCCTGACTAGGGATTGACCTAACTGGGATAGCAAGGAAATGAAAAGACGGATGCACAGAAAAGCTGGCATCAGGTGGGCTGGGCTCTCTCATGGAGAAGCTGCTGCAGCACCTGGGAGGCTCCACGTGTTTATTATGTCCAGTTGAACACAGAAGAGGGCTTACTACACACAGATTAACAAGGAGTCGGGGTTATTACATATAGCTGAACAAGGAGACAGGTTTAGCTAACCTCCATGGGAGCAGCCTGTAGAGGCTTGCTTGGCCCCAGAGCTCACTGATCTGCCTAGTCTAGCTAGGTTGTCATGGTGACATCAGCACTTACTTACCTGCTAGGAATCCTTCCTTCTCACACTTGCATGACGAGCCCTTTACTCACTGAGCTCTCTCTCCAGCCTGAGAACTCTTTTTTAAATTTAGAATTGTTCAGAAACATTCCTGGAAAGTGAGGGCTCCTGGTAGAGAAGCGTGTGCAAACCGTTTTCCTATGTCTCTGCTTCTGAGGTCGATGGCTCTGTTCTATTGCTCCTGCATCATTTAACACACATAAACTCTTCTTGGGAAGTAATTATTACATGGAAGCTATGTTTTCCCAAAATCATAAAGGACAAATAAATTGTTGGCTATTTAAGCTTGATTTAGAAATATCTTATAAATAAATATACACATAAATAACAGTTACAAGTGTTTCTCAGGAACTGGGAATAACAGGAGAGTTAGAAGAGAAAATAATCTTAGCATGAAAAAATGAAAACTCCTAACTGCGAAATTATTGAAAAGTTCAGTTTATCCCTTAACGAAGTCAGACTTAACAGCTGGCAAATCATGCCTTCCATTCTGCCTGTAACATTTTCTGGAATTCTTGTGTACTCTACTGGAAAATACTGGAAGTATCTTAGGTATTTCCCTGGAATAGTAGTTTACGTCTCTGAAATAAAAGTTGATGTTTTAGAGAAAGAGGCATTTGTTTGGTCACTGGGTTAATTTTCTTTTTTCATTTTGAGATAGCATAGCAATGGGTCATGTTCTTTGTTTTTTTTAAGTGTGATAATTCTGAGCAAACGTTGACAATAAAAGAAATAATGGTTAATATTTAATTCAAGGCAGAACTAAATGCAAGGGTATAACTGGAGTGCAAATATTCTCAAGTTCCTACTAAGAGGGCAAAGACAGTGATTGTTCTCTGAAATATCAGTTGTTCCTGTGTTGCAAGGCAGTAGTTTCTTCTGGCGTTGTGGAGGAAAACGGGGCTGAGACAGGCAAGGCGTGTTCTCACAGGCGCTGCCAAGCCCCTGGTCCTTAAGCTGCTGATTTCCTAGTTGCTGGCATCCCTATGTCCTTTATAACTCATGGTTATAAACATTCGCATATGGAGTCAATGTTTATTCAAAATTCACTTCAGAACACAACAAAGTTTGCATGTAATAATTAGTTTTCCTGATGTTTTGGGTTTATTTTTGTGGGTTTTTTTTTTTAAATTATGTTTTTCTTTAGGTACCATGGTTGTTCTTCTGTGGGCTGTGGTTTGGTCAGTTACCGGCCCTGAGTGTCTTCCTGGAGGAAATCTGTTTGGAATCCTAGTCCTGCTCTGTTGTGCTGTCGCCGGAGGTAAAGTTTTTGGACTCATTAGGCTACCGACATTGCCTCCTCTGCCTCCTCTTCTTGGTGAGTGTGAAACGCTTCTTGATTTCCTCAAAGCAAATGATAGCATTGAAAACTCTCTGGGAGGTCTTGGGAAATAAAAGAATGAAATACTTCAGTATTTGCTGTCCTGGAGACCAAAGCCAAATTTTAATTTAAAAAATTGTGTGTGTGTGTGTGTGTGTGTGTGTGTGTGTGTGTGTAACAGTTTTATGGGGTCAGTTCTCTCCTTTCATCTTTATGTGGGTTCTGGGAACCAAACTCATGTCTCCAGTCTTTCGAGGCAGACACATCACCAGCTAAGCCATCTCTCTGGCTCCAATCGTTAAAGAAGTTTTTTTGAGCCAGTTGTTCAATGTGGTGATTTTTTAAATTAATTAATATGAATTTACAATTAAATAGTTCACATGTAAAATGAAGAGGGATGAATACTCCAATAGCTTTCTAGCTATTTTTTTTTTTTTTTACTGTATTTCCTCTTATCTAAGCTCTTGAGGTTATGGCTGTGCCATTTAATGGTATGCCTCTGCCCGTTGTCTCTGAACTCCACAAATAGTAACTCAGGTGCACACACTAAAATCAGCTATGCTAGACGAGTCTGCGATGCAGAAATCAATAAATGCCGCAAGGCGGGGCTTGTTCAATCTATTTTGTTTTGTTTGAGTTTTGTTTTTGTTTTTTTGAGACAGGGTTTCTCCATGTAGTGCTGGCTGTCCTGGAACTCAGAGGTCCGCTTGCATCTGCCTCCCAAGTACTGGGATTAAAGGGTTGTGCCACCATGCCTGATTACAGGCATGAATGGCCTTTCTTTCCTCAGCGATGTGTTAGTTTTGACTTCACATGTGTGTGTGACCTCCTAACATTACCCCTTCTGTAAATAGGGTGACCTAAATAGTTCTGGGTGTGCACAACACAGGTCGGACTTGGTGGGGATAAAAATAAGCATAAATAAACTTAATAACCATAAAAAAAACAGGTACTACAGGCCTCTCCATGGTTCTAGATAGACCAGGGCAACAGAATTCAGAACTCAGGTTTGTTTGTTTGTTTTCTAGACTGAATGTCAGTAGTGAGAAATGACAGTTACATATTCAACAGTGTCTGTAGCACGTCACAGTTTGTCTCTGTTTCTATACAGTGTCCTTCCTTTAGTGAACGTGTTTATCAGTGTGAAGTGTGGTTCTTATGCAAACACAGTGAAGAGGTACAGTGTGTTTATCAGTGTGAGCTGTGGTCCTTACGTGAACACAGTGAAGAGGTACAGTGTGTTTATCAGTGTGAAGTGTGGTTCTTATGCGAACACAGTGAAGAGGTACAGCAGAACAGGTGTGGAGAGCACAGACCTCAGGGTCTTTGATTGAGGGATCTTTCCTTTCATATGTACTTGTGACCTAAATGTGGGCAGAATTCCTTAACTGGACTTACAGTTCCCTTAAAGAATTCCCTTACAAGGTTCAGTTACATTTAGCTACTTGTGACTCCTGGAATGTGAAATTTCTTATGCCTCGAAATATCCACTCTCTGTCCCATGTGCCAGGCCCTTCACCGTCCCCTGACCCCTGCCCTGGGCCCCCTTACTTCCCTATCTTTTCTCAGTAATGGTACCCAGTAAATGGTAAACAGCGAATAAAAGAGGAGGCACTGTCTGGCGCAGTAGGGCCATGTCTGATTACCATAATTGTTTTTCAAGCCTTTACAAAGTGTGCTACGTCTCTCTGACAGACTGTCTCCTGTGAAGGAGAAGTAGAATCCGTGTGAGTACTTATTGATAGCTCAGGTAACCTGACATTGCAAATAATTTAAGAAGCTGTTTGCCCTCAGGAGTGACCGAACTGACATTGGATTAAAGCATCTTATTTGGGATTTGATAATTATTCCTTCGAAACGTTACACTTTGTGTGTCCCTTCTGTACCCAATTATTCTGACAGTATTAATTATTCTAATCATCTTTACATATGAAGTATTTCTTTGACTCTTTTCTTTATTATATTTTTTTTAAATTATGAGTTTAACGTCATTTCATCCAAAGACTAAGCATAGGGAAAACTAGACTGCAGCCCCTGCCGTATGTAGAGTGGTGATGGAAAAAAGAACCCCTTGTCTGAAAACTTAACTAGCTCTGCTTGACTAATCTATTCAAGGGATGCTGCTTGCTGGGTTTCTCTTGAGAAATGTCCCAGTCATCAGTGAGAATGTCCGGATCCAGCATAAGTGGTCTTCTTCTTTGAGAAGCATAGCCCTTTCTGTCATTTTGGTTCGTGCTGGCCTTGGTCTGGACCCAAAGGTATGCAGTGTGAATTATTGAATTCTAATTATTGAATAGTAAATATGTCCTGCTGACATTCTTCTTGCAAGTATTTATAATATTAAGCTCTGGGAAATGAATGGACAATGCACATGACAGTCTCAGGAAGAGGCAGGAGCTTTCTCAAGGGAGGATCGTTGTACTCCTGCCCTGTGCCTCACAGGCATCCAGATGTTCCCAGACTATGTTGTGAAGGAACTGGTGTTACTGTGGAGGGGAAGACACAGATATAAGTCATAGGAGAGGTAATGATCATGGGGAGACAGTGTGTCATGTCCAGTACATTGAGTAGGGCTAGTTACATTGACTCAAGGAGCTTCCTTGCAAATGGAGTGAATCGTAGGCATGCTTTTTTTTTTTTAAACCTATATACCTTTGAATGTGCAAATGAGCGTTCCTTGGAGACAAACATCCTCACCTGGCCTCTTTCTGGGGCTGTGAGCCACAAGCCAAGTGGATAGTTAGATAGTATATGGGTTGCAAACACAGACCTTGAAGTCATCTGCGTGACTGTAAACTTGTGCCTTCTTAAAGGATGACATCTAAAAAGAGAACCAGCAGGTGCCTGGTGCAGGATATCTGTGAGGACTGGGTACCCTGTCTCCCAAACCTGCAAAATGTAGAAATACCTGCTGAATAAAACTAGTTGGAAAGATGTGATGGCCAACCCTGGCTGAGCAAGCGTTGGCAATGATACTGTCCACATGTTCAGAAACACATTAGTGTGTCCATTCCTATTTTTCAGGCACTGAAGAAACTGAAGGGTGTATGTGTGCGCCTGGCCATGGGTCCCTGCATTGTGGAGGCATGCACTTCTGCCCTTCTTGCACACTTCCTGATGGGTTTGCCTTGGCAGTGGGGCTTCATACTGGGGTAATGATTTTTTTTCTTTTTCTATGAAGATATTGAGGGGCATTTGAAACTTCCTGGTTCCATTTAAGAGTTTGTAAAAATAACATCTCCTGAAGAGAGCCATAACACACATCATCGACACTCCAGCGTAGCATAGTCTAGACAGTCTAGCTTTAAGATAGAGTTTTTGTCTCTGTAATAATGAACTTGGCAGTGACTGAAGTCAGATGAACTACTAAAGAAGTTATGTTTTTGTTTTTGTTTTTCACTATGCCCAATTCCAAGCCCGGGTGTTAGCTGCTGGATCCCACTGCAGAGCCTCCATAAATGGTTTGAAACACTAAGTGTTCCTTCTGCCACCTGACATGGCAACTGGATGGTTTCTCAACACATTCTTTCTAGTGTCCTGTTTTCACATTCAGTGTGTGAGAGCCATGAGGCGTGTACAAGTGAAGGTTATATAGCGGCAATTTGGTGTTTACCTATGGGCAAGAAGAATTCCTACCTGTCAGAAGTAGGACTCGGGGGCTGTTGCCTAGATTCCAGCCCCAGCTCTGTGACTTCCAGTCATCCAGTCTCTCTGTGCCTCGATGCCCTTGCCTGTATCTGTTTCTCAGTGTTACAGTGAGGAAATGAGTTTATATGTGTGAGGTCCTCACAGTGGCTGTCCAGAGCATAGTGAGTGTGTAAAACACTTCCCAGCCTTACACCTGCCCCATCCTCATACCTCGTAGCCCCCTCCTTCAAATCTGCTGTCTTATTTCACATTTCAAGATCTAACTGAAGACCTGTTGATATATATATATATATATATATATATATATATATATATATATATCAACAATATATAATATTGGTATATATATCAACTATATATATATATATATATATATATATATATATATATATATATATTAAGCACCTACTATGGCCTAACTCCATTACTGACTCAATATCTCTCATGATGCATACATTTTAGGCAACCTAGGTCATTGTAAACAGATTGCCCGTGGATATGCTTCAAAGAGCAGTGTTTTGTAGAGCTTTCTGTGTTCCTGTTTCTGGTTTGGTGTTTCTGAACTGTTTGAAAGACTGCAGTCATCCGAAGTCTAGCCTTTAAAGGCATAGAAGAAGGAGGCATTGTGACGAATCCTGAGGTCGTCATAGTGAGCAATTTCTTTTGGCCACAGCATCTGATACCCGGCTGCTCAGTTTTGTCATAGGTGCTGTGTCTCCAGCCGTTGTGGTGCCTTCCATGCTCCTTTTGCAAGAAGGAGGCTACGGGGTTGAAAAAGGTGTCCCGACTTTGCTCATGGCTGCTGGCAGCTTTGATGACATTTTGGCCATCACTGGCTTCAACACATGTCTGGGTGTGGCCTTTTCCACAGGTAATCTCACCTGTCAGGAGTGCGGCTGTTCTGTTCTGCAGAGATGGAGTTAAAATGTTTAAACAGGGTGTGATTGCTAAAGCCAACACAAACCAGAAGCTGCCTGTCTTCCCCCTACTAAATGAGTACAAGCGAGGCAGGTACAGGGTAACGAGGCTGACAGAGGAGCAGTTTCTTCAAGGAGAGGTCTAGGAAAGTTTACGTGTAGAAACCACAAAAACATGAGGAGGTTTTGCCATAGACACACATAAATACGCAGTCTGGGTGGAACTGGGAGGAACAGTGAACTCTAAATAGGAGCATTTCCCGTCCTCCTGCCTTCAGCCTTTGTCAGTCCCTTGTAAGTTAGTTTCCATAAGGTTTTACAATGTTACGTTCTTCTTCCATAACTAATGAATGCTCACTCCTTCCCTAGGAAGAAACGGGCATAGATAATTGTCTTTAGTTTACTATACAAATCTAGGCAAATTTCTGTTCCCACTGTTTCCTTGTGAATGTTTAAGACAACAGTTCTCAGCCTTAGCTTTAAAGCAACATTACCCAGGGAGCTTTCATTTTCTTTCCTTCTTTTTTTGTTAACATAGACATTACCTTAGGCCAATTAAAACAGTCACCCTTGGGAATGGAAGCCAGTGTAGCCATGACTAGGAACCATGGCTTCAAAGCAACAGGGTTGCCTTGGGGTCACAGAGGAGGCAAGAAGAACAAACGGTGAACAGCAATCCTTAGAGGAGCTTGCTTTGAGCTTTCCATAGCTCAAGAATCTTCTCTGCTGACTGTGTTGTGCCACCTCCGCTGGCCCCAAGGCCTGCTCACAGCAGTTTTGAATTTGAACCTAGGTTTCCTGATAGTATTTTTGGTACCAGCACAAGGATTTGTTTGTTTGAAACAGTGTTTTACCATACAGGAAACTGAAAGTACTGGTTACATTCTAGATTCTAGAGTACATTCTTTCTTCCTTTTATTTTTATTTGTTTGTCCTTTTTTTTTGTTTTGTTTTGTTTTTTCAAGACAGGGTTTTCCTATGTAGCCCTGGTTGTCCTGAAACTTGCTCTGTAGACCAGGCTGGCCTCGAACTCAGAGATCTGCCTGCCTCTGCCTCCAAGTGCTGAGGTTAACAGCGTGTACCACCAGCGCCCAGCAGATAGCACAGTCTTTCTTGAAACAGCTGGAGCATGATGCATCACAGATGGGCTTTTGGTTTTGTTTCTAGAAGATAGAGCTGGGAATGGAACCTAGAGCCTTGCTCATGTCCGGCAAGTGTTCCGCTCACCCAGATCCCCAGCACATTCAGCAGGGCACCTTTGACAAGCACACTGTCCACCTTCCAGAAAAGCTGTCTTTACCAAGTAAAAGTATGTAAGTTTGTGTATATATGAGAAATGTTTATTGCAGCAACAAGAAACCACGGTGATTTGTTGAGAAATGGTTGAGAAATGGCTTTCTGAGCTGGAGAGATGGATCAGGGCTTAAGAGCACTTAGCGTTCTTGCAGAGCATCCAGGTTCACATCCCAGCACCCGCATGATGGCTCAGAACCATCTGTAACTCCAGTTCTAGGGGATTTGCCACCCTCTTTAGGAAGGCACACATGTGGCATGCAGACAAAATACCCATAGATATAAAATAAACATGAAAAGAAAAATGTCCTTTGAATGAAAAAATGAAATGAAAAGGACATAAAAAATAAAGAAAACTCCTAGGTATGGTGGAGGAAAACATTTATTATAGATATGTGTGAGGGCATAGCCAGAGGCAGACACATGTGAGATTCCAGAATGAACGTGACCAGGCTGAGCTGTGTCATGTGGGGAGAGGGGGAGGGGAGACAGAGGGAGACCAGGGGCAGCAACCGAGAGGGCAAAAGTACAGGAAGTGGGGGAAGGAGTAACCAAAATGATTGGATTATACAGGAAATGCCAGCTCAGTCCCCTGGGTTGCAGAGTTCAGGGTAGGGAGCAGAGTGTGCCAGCTGCACCCTCTAACAGGTAAGGACTAAGGGATGCTGGGAGAACCTGGCAACCAGGTCCACTTTGATGTGTTAGGTAGGCACCTCAGCTGTTTGTTTGGGTTTGAAACCTAACAGATTTATGTGGAGAAGAATTTTAACACCATTTTCTGTACGATGTGCTAATGTAGACTTTGAAAGTGTAGTCTTCTGAACCCTGATTGCTATGATGGGAAACAGGCTCTACTGCCCACTGCACTGTGATACCCTAAAGGGGTTAAGCCACACACAAAGAAAAATCCTTCTCAAGGAAACTTCACAAATAATTTATTTCAGGTTTATTTTTACAATAATTGGTCAGCTGTTTTACTTTATCAGATTTTAAGTTGCTTTGATCTACAGATCCAGCTCTTGTAACTTGAAAGCTCAACCATCTCTATCCCCCATTCATCTATGCATAAAACACAGTAGAACAAGCATTAAACTTGAGGATCGCGAGAGAAACACTAGTTCCACGATTTCTGAGCCAAATTCGAAGCTTACAGGTTAACTTAGGCCCTTACACAAGCCTGCTCTGAATGGTGAATTTTATGTTTCATAAGTTGGTAGGTTTAAGAAAACTATTAGGTAAGTAAACCTATGGAAAGTATCTAAGCCACGCCTTATTCTGGTTTTGAAAGTCTTGTTCAACAATGCTTTTCTTTTCTTAAAAGATAGAAGCAGGGTTTTTTTTGGTTTGGTTTGTTTGTTTGTTTGGTTGGTTTTTGGTTTTTTGGTTTGTTTTGTTTTTTTCAAGACAGGGTTTCTCTGTATAGCCTTGTCTGTCCTGGGCTCTATATACCAGGCTGACATCGAACTCATAGATCCTTTTGCCTCTGCTTCCTGAGTGCTGGAACTAAAGGTATGTGCCACCAAACCTGGCTAGAAGCATTTTAATAGATATTTAAAGTCATCTGTATTGAAAATGTGGAGAGTATAGGGCTGGAGAGATGGTTCAACAGTTAAGAGCATTGGCTGCTCTTCTAGAAGACCCATTTTGACTCCCCCAGCACCCACATGGCAGCGCACAACTATCTGTAACTCCAGTGTCAGGGGCTATAAGGCCTCCTTCTGGCCTCTTTGGGCTCTGTATGCATGTGGTGCACAGACGTACATCCTGGCAAAACAGCTGCACACATAAAATAATAATTTTTAAAAATGTAAAGCCTAGGAAACTGTCTGTAAGAACTCCCTTCTGCTTGGTTATGTGATCTCGCTTGATGACGTTGGACTAAAGTTTGTGGATTTGTGGATTTGGAGTCCTGGCTAAACTTTTTCGTTCCATGTGTTTTTTCAGGGTCTACAGTTTTTAACATCTTCAGGGGCATTTTGGAGGTCGTAATTGGCGTAGCTACTGGATCTTTCCTTGGGTTTTTTGTACAATACTTTCCAAGCAGTGACCAGGTAAAAGAAGCAAACTGAGAAAATCGTGCTGCAAATTGTCAATGGAAGAAATTTCTAGAACACCTTCCTCACAAAACTGGATGTGCAGTACATCACTGAGGAAATGGTCCCTTTTTAAATTGCTGATTGCTCTATTGGTACTATGCCTGAGGCTGAGGACTACACACATGAAGTCTAATGTTGCTCTGGAATTTCCTATACATAACTATGAATGCTTACATAATTAATATAAATATATAGTATATATGATACATAATTTATATTATGTACATTTCAAATTTCATTGTAAAACAATATTATAGGATATGTACATTGTCAGTAGGTGTATAGTATTCAACTAAATCAAGACTTATAGTGGATTTTTGTACCCAGTTAAGCATCAAAATACTCTAACTTCTAATGCTATCAAACAGAAAAAGACATCTCATTATACTATAGTAAAACATCTCTCTTCAAGGTCAGCTTTCTTAATGAGAAGCAGAAGCTTGCTTCCTTCACTCCCTAAACCTTCAGATGTTAAACAAGCATACAGAAATGGTATCTTTACAAAATTTACGTTATTTTGAAATTTCAGAACATTCATAACGACATTGGAAATTTGACTAAAGCAAGTGTTGTATGTAGAACATTCTTTAGTTTCCATATAAATCGTAGAACATTCTTTAGTTTCCATATAAATCCTAGGTAAAGAATAATCAATCCATCATTAAATTAAATTAAATTAGTTATTTGAAATAATTGATCTGACCAACTGTTTTTCCTCCAGGACAACCTTGTGTGGAAGCGAGCCTTCCTGGTTCTGGGCTTTGCTGTGTTAGCTGTGTTCAGCAGTGTGTATTTTGGCTTCCCTGGGTCAGGAGGACTGTGCACATTGGTCATGGCTTTTCTTGCAGGCATGAGGTGGAGTGACAAGAAGGTGAGCTTTATTGTAATTTCATTTGCTCATAACTCTTTTTTGATAATAATCTTTCTTTTCAGCTCTTTCTTGGTGTTATATTGACAAACTTTTCATCATAAGAGCCATTTTCTATACATACACCAAATGTATACCCACTGTCCATATACATATGCCTTTTGCCCATATATACCAATCAATATATGACTTGATGTCTTTGCTTAAAGTATACTACAGGCATGATCATGATCCACCCCTGTTCCTATATCGATGCAGTGCATTGTACAGATGCTGAACCACTTTTAATGTGATCGGTTTCTTTCTTTTCCCTTCCTTCCTTCCTTCCTTCCTTCCTTCCTTCCTTCCTTCCTTCCTTCCTTCCTTCCTTCTTCCCTCCCTCCCTTCCTCCCTTCCTTCCTATCTTTCTATCTTTATTCCATCCTTCCTTTGTTTTTTTGGTTTTTCAAGATAGGGTTTCTCTCTGGGTTGCCCTGGCTGTCCTGGAACTCACTCTATAGACCAGGCTGGCCTTGAACTCAGAGATCTGCCTGCCTCTGCTTCCCAAGTGCTGGGTTTAAAGGCATGTGCCATCACCACCACCCAGTGTGACCATCTTCTTACCAGTACATCTATATTACTGTATGTCTATGTCACAATTGTCATTACTTCAATAAATGAACCCTTATTCATACCATATTTCTTAGGTGCTTAGACGTTATCAATTCTTAAAGTCACTCTTGCATGCTACTAAGAAAAAAAGTATGCAAACTATGATAGAAAATCTAAACTTGAAAAGTGTTTTTTAAAATGTCTTCAACAGAATACCGTGTGTTTTTTAGGATAAATCCCTAAAAATAGGATTGCTCTAGGGAAGAGCATGCTTGCATATACATCGGGTCATATCAAGTTGCTCATGTATGCATTTGGTGGTATCGGCTTGCCTTTTCAGTAGGCTGAGCCAGTTTTCATTTCTAGGAATCTTTTGTGAGAGGATTGGTTTCTGTCATGGGGTATTTTACCAACCTGATAGGTGAGACATCTGTCCTGTTCTGAGCTAATTTGTTTCTCCATGCCTGAATCTGTCACCGTTTCTTATGATGACGAGGTAGTACCAAACAGCCTTTTCACACTTGGTGTGGGGGACTCTTTAAGAACCAACCTTCCAGGACACTGACAGTGTTAAGTCTCTCTCTCTGTCTGTCTGTCTGTGTGTGTGGGGTGTGTGTGTGTGTGTATGTGGGTGTCTGCATGCGTGTGTGTGTGTCTGCGTGTGTGTGTGTGTCTGCGTGCGTGCGTGCGTGCGTGTGTGTGTGTGTCTGCGTGTGTGTGTGTGTGTGAAGTGCCCATACCTGGGTGTGGAGGCCAGAGGCTCTGTCATTTGTCTTTCTCTGTCACTCTCCCCCTTGTTTTTCTTTGTTCGGTTGGTTGATTGGTTTTTTGGTTTTTCTAGACAGGGTTTCTCTGTGTTACAGTCCTAACTGTCCTGGAACTAGCTCTTGTAGACCAGGCTGGCCTCGAACTCACAGAGATCCGCCTGCCTCTGCCTCCCGAGTGCTGGGATTGGGTGGCATGCACCATCACAGCCCAACTCCCCCTTGTTTTTGAGGAGGGTCTCTCCCTGAAGCTGGAACTCTGTGCTTTAGAAAGACTGTCTGGCCAGAGAGCTCCAGCTGTCTGCCTGTTTTTACTTCCACTTCCTGCACTGAGGTGAGGGGCGCTGACCCTGGCTTCCCCATGGACACTGGGAACCTGAACTGAGGCCTTCATGCTTGCGCAGAAGCACTTTACCTGCCGAGCCGTTCCCTTCTCCCTAATGTAAACGGTTTAAGGTTTTGACACGTTATCAGACTTGGGTCTGGAATTGTATCTCTTCCTTGTCCTACAGTATAATATAGTCTATATAATATAGAGATATAGATCTCCCGCTCTAATCTCAGCTCCACTTGTTACTAGGTGTGTGACCTTGCTGTAGTCCGTTCCTTCCTCTCACCACGTGAGCCCCAGGCATCAAACTCAGGCCTTCAAGCTGGGTGGCAAGTGGTCCTTACTCTCTGAGCCATCTCGCCAGTTCTGGCTTTTATGAGGTCACTCAACTGTTAGGAGCACTCGTGCCTCTTACAGAGGGCCCGGGTTTCATTCCCAGCTCACAACTCTGGATCTCCAGCTCCAGGGGATCTGACCCCATTCTGATCTCTACAGGGGCACATACATGTATGCAGGCCAAACACTCACACACATAAGACGCTAAACCTCAAATTTAATAGAAATAATATCACAGAGAAAACTCATGACCTCTTCCTCTGTCAGCGGCATTGTTTGTGTGAATTATATTTGCATACTTTCCTTAACTATGTAACCTTGAACAACCTAAAATTACTAGTCTTTTTTTTTTTTTTTTTGGCACAGGGTAGCATATCACATCCTGGTCTCAAATTTACTGTGTAATTAAGGCTAGTCTTGAACTCCCAATCTTCCTATCTTACAGAACTTGGAGTTCATCCATTTAACTTGATTGGCTACATTTGGCTAGGTTGCTGCGTGGCCACAGAACTCCGGGGCTCTATTGATGCCTCTGATTTCTTACTTGTAGATCTCACATTCCTATCCCAAATAATCGAACAATTTAATTTTGGGCATTTATAACTCTGCATAACAAAGTTTTCTTTGCTTCTCTTTTAGTCGGAGGTAGAAAAGATCATTTCAGTTACCTGGGACATTTTCCAGCCCCTTCTGTTCGGCCTGATCGGAGCCGAGGTATCTATTGCATCTCTCAGACCAGAAACCGTTGGTAAGACCTTCTCAATGGTTCTTGTGCTAAATCTTTAAATCCTGGTTTGGAATACCTTCAGTGGGTGCTTTTTTACCATTGTTATGACTGTAGAAAGAATTAGCTATGATCTTTAGAGAAGTTGGCTAGAGAATAATGCTTGTTACTCTGAGTGAAAAATCAGGCCTACTCCTCCCCAATATAACTGGTTCATCTAGCCCAGTTCTGGTCAAGAGCTAGAATTTGAAAGGTACCAGCTAATTCCATAATGTGTTCTCATGGATTGGAGATGCTGTTATTCGCTCTTTATTCTACATTCGGACAGCATCACATTAAGACTGTCTGGATTGACAGCGCTTGCAATAATTAGTTAATTTGTAAATATTCCCTCTCCTTACATACCAAACCAAGGATCCTATTCCTTGCTTTCAGCCATGAATCCCAAATATTTCCCCTTATTCTTACTCATCTTAAAAAGGAAATGTGTCTGTATAGATAGATGTAGTGTCTGTGTGTGAATGCATGTGCACCCACCACCAAGGAGCGCATGTAGGGGTTCAGGATCCAGTTCTCGCTTTCCACCTTGTTAGAGCAGTCAGTCCTTCATGTTGTTGCTGCTGCTGCTGCTGCTGCTGCTGCTGCTGCTGCTGCTGCTGTCCCAGGCGAGCAGGCCTGAAAACTCCTCGACCAAAAGCGTCTCCACCTCCTATCTTACCTGAGAAGTGCAGGCATAACAGATGCATGCCACGGTAGCCGGCTTTTAAAGCAAATTTTCTTGCTGAACTTGGGACATCAGCCTTGAGGGACTAGCGCTTTTACACCATCCCTCTAGTCCTCTTTGAAATCGGTTAATATGCCGTCCACAGTTTCCTTCTCTTGAGAAGTTTCTGATGGTACACTGCTTAAAAAGATATCCTTTCTTTCTGATGAATACCAGACATAGGTGAAGTTTAATGACATTATGCTAAGTGAGATAAGATAGCCATACAAATGCCAATGCTCTCCACTTATATGAGCAATATGTAACTAGAAACTAGGCACAGTAAAGATGGCATAAAGTAAAACTATGGTTTCCAGGGCTGGGGGCTGAGGGAAATAGGAAATTGCTGTTCAATGGTATGCAATTTAAATTTTGCAAAAAGAAGTGTTCTGGAGTTTGGTCCCACAGTAGTGTGGACATACTTAAGGCTACTGACCCCACACTTCAAAGTGGTAAACACAGAGGATGCCTGAGATAACACAGCAGTTAAAGGCAATGGCTACACAAACCAGGACACCTGAGTTTGAACCGAGAATCTACATAAAGGTAGAAGGCAAGTATTATGGTCTGTCCTGTCCCTTTAAGAGACAAGCCCTGCCTGCTCCCTCCCCCATCTGCTGAGGCAAGCAGATCTTCCTTCTGCTTCTAGCCTGAGTTTCCCTTCCTTTCCATCTCTCTCTCTTCTCTCTCTCTCTCTCTCTCTCTCTCTCTCTCTCTCTCTCTCTCTGCTCTTCTCCCTTCTCCCCTTTCCCCTTTTCCCCCTTTCCCTTTCCCCTCCATAACCCACTAAATTAATACCCACCTTCTCTGCATGGTGTGCCTAATAGGTCTCTGTCTCTCACCCACCCCAAGGTTCTCTGCCTGGGACCAGCTGCCTTCATCCATGGTCCCATGGCCCACCACCTACTGCTGCCACTCGGGGACCTGCAGCATTTCTGCCATTGCACCCCTCAGGGAACCACAGCATTTTATTTTTACCATAACAACAAGAACCAACTCCACGAGATTGTCTTCTACATGTCTGACCTCTAAATTCACATTGTGGCACCCACAGACAGATAGATGGATTTTTAAATGGGTGGTACGTGTTATTAACATTATTAAAATTAAAATATACTGGAAAGTACAGACAGATAGATAGATGCTCTCTCCATTCCACTTACCTGCCATACCACCTCCTCTTCCCACTGCTGAACTTCTCAAACCCAGTGACAGCCTTCGAGCCATCCACACCCGCTCCATCCCCTTTCTCAGTACCTGTCCTTCAAGCTTCTACTCCACCACACAGTCAATGGTGGTCATCACGATTGCTGAGCTAAACCCAGTCTTTGGTCACCTCTAACCAGTCCAAATCAGCTTGTTTGTATCTTGTGCTTTAGGCCACAGAGGCTTGGGAAAGTCTGCCAATCAGGGAACTGCTGTCCAACAGAAGGCCGTGCTCCTTCTGTCAAGAACCACACTGCAGGTTTGCAGCACAGCCTCTTATGTGTACACACCCTGATCTTGAGAAAGAACTTTCTCCTTGCTGAGCTGCAGTCTCTAGCAGTCTGCTTGGATCCTTCCTTCCAAACTAGTTGACAAGTATCTTGACTAATAAGTCTAGTCTTATATTCTGTGGAGAAGACACATCTACTTTAATGAATAAATTATATATATTTATAATCTATATAATTGATCTTATTGATTTCTTGATCAATTATATGCAACTATTTTTGTATTTAGTGTTTTAACATATTCCTATTGATAGTATTTTGAAAGGTAGTTTTAACCAACATCTCATTTTTTTCTAAAACCTGAATATTTTTTTCAGGTCTTTGTGTTACAACCCTCGGCATTGCCGTATTGATACGAATTTTGACTACATTCCTGATGGTGTGTTTTGCTGGTTTTAACATAAAAGAAAAGATTTTTATTTCTTTTGCATGGCTTCCAAAGGCCACAGTCCAGGTAGGTAACGATTGTAGAAAGGCATATCATTTTAACTGTTACTTCTGTATGACACCTTAAGATATTGAATAAGAAGACTCATCTAAGTTGGTGGAAGTTCAACCCTTTGCTGACATTTTCTTCCAGTGGGGAGGGGCAGCTACATGTGTTCATTTTGTTTTGGGTAATAGTCCATGTCCGTGTCTCATGTCCACTCAGTGGTCAGAACATAGATGCACAGTTTATCTAGTTGCAAAAGAGACTAGAAACATAAGGTCTGTTTTGTCAGCAGTGTGACCCACTGAAACCCAGGCGTTCTGGGACGGCAGAACAAAGAACATTCGGGTACATATGGGCACTTGATTCCGTCCTTGTGTCACTGGCTCTCTCTTGTTCTGTTGTCTTAGATGAAAACATTGCTCTGCTCTTTGGTATACGGAGTTAGCCAGATGGGTTGGTGCACCTTTTCCTGTGTGAACTAATCATATTGCATTTTGCTCTAAGAGAAAATGAGAATTTTCATAATAGATTCCAATAGAGATATATTAAATAAAATACTTTGCTGGCTTTTGGGGCAAAGAATGCACCAAATAACTGATAAATTTAGCACCATTCTGAAGGTCCTTACCACTCCCATGTTTCATACCATTGAGAATTAGTATATGCTTCAGAGAAAACATACTGTTTTAAAATTTCACCCACCTCTAATAAATATAACCACTCCTTTAAGCTTTTTATTTATTAAGGTGATAAGAACAGGTACCTGACTTGATCTTAGCCCAAAGTCTAAGACATGGCCAGCATTTTCTTTACTAATACAAATTCTTCAAGTTAAAATATAAAACAAACAGTAATTCCCATCTTTTCTAAAATAAAATTGATCATGTAAAATGAATGATACTTTATTAATACTGCAGGTCTATTTTCCCCTAATATTTTGAAATGTCCGGAGCTGATAGTACACGACCCTTGTGTACCTACCATATAAGGAAGTGTTACTCTTCATGGAAGGGCAAGGAGACTTTGTAGATAAATCCAACCAACTTCAGTACACTTTGAACGAAGACTAATTTGAATTAGTAGAGCAAAGGGAAGAACCACTTGTTTGCTTAAATGATCAACTGTGTCACTTTTAAAAAATGTGTGCTTGTCTTACATTTCTAACCTTGTGCTAAAACTTTCATAGGCTGCCATTGGGTCTGTGGCCCTGGACACGGCGCGAGTCCATGGAGAGAAGCAGTTAGAAGCCTATGGGTTGGATGTGTTGACGGTGGCCTTCTTGGCCATCCTCATCACAGCACCAATAGGAAGCCTACTGATTGGTCTGCTGGGCCCCAGACTTCTTCAGAAGTTTGAACATCAAAACGAAGAGGAAGTTCCCGGAGAGACTTCTGCACACATTCAGAGGCAAGGAAAGGAAACTGTTGAGTGCAGTGGCTAGAGTACTGTTTCCAGAAGCTAACTCTATCAGGATGGAAACTGAAATACATGATGTTGAGTTTCTAAATGGATTAGGACCAAACACAATTTGCAGTGACGAATCAAAGGGGAGAGCAGGAGCCACATCCCTCCTGCTCCCCAGAGCTTGCTCTCAGTTACTGTGAGCTGTCAGTTTCATGACTGCTAGTCACTAGTCTTTCTTGCCATGAATCAGTGTTGGTTCTTCTTCCTCTCTTACTTCTCTTACACCAAAATGCAACCTTTCAACAGTTTCTGTCTTCACCCCCACCCCCCGCCGTTCTGTCCTGTTCCCAGCCTGTTTGCCTTGCTGTCTTTCTATGAGGTGTTGAAACCGATTGGTCTTACTGACATTTTAAAGTAAATGTACACCTTCATTGACACTTGACTCTTACCCTTTAAGATTTCAGAAGACAAGATGGACAGATGAGAGGGGTGGGGTGGGGGAGGGAGGGAGGGAGGAAAGAAGGGAGAATGAAAGGGTGGGAAGGAGGCCGCATATAGTAGCTCATCTCTGTAATCCCAGCACTCTAGAAACTGATTCAGGAAGATTTCTGTGAGTTCAAGACCCACAGACCAGCCTAGGGATATTCTCAAAAACACAAACACAAAGCAGAAATCTTCATCACCTGGCTGCCTTTCCAGCTGTCAATGGCTCGATTTAGTCTTCCTTCCTTGATAAAGCTGTCTTGATGCAATCCCTTTTATTTGTTTCTTGTGACTGATGTCTCCTGGCTCTTCTAGGTCACCAGTAGACATCATTTTCATCTCTTTGCCAGCCCCATATATGTTATAGTAATTGAGACCAGTGTGGTGGTTTGAAGGAAAATGGTCCCCAAAGGGAGTGGCACTGTTAGGAAATGTGGCTTTGTTGAAGTGGTGTGGCCTTTTTGGAGGAAGTATGTCACTATGTGGGTGGGCTTTGAGGTCTCCTCTGCTCAAGCTTCTCTCAGTGCCACACACAGTTGCTTCTGCTGCTTGAAGATCAAGATGTAGCCCTCTCAGCTCCATCCCCAGCACCATGCCACCTGCATGTCACCAGGCCACCTGCCGTGACGGTAACAGACTAAACCGCTAAACTATAAGACAACCCCAAATAAATGTTTTCCTTTATGAGAGTTGCCCTAACCCAGCCAACCAGGTAGGTCAGGAGGTAAAAGTGCTTGCTCTTGAGCCTGGCAACCTGAGTTTGATCCTGGATCCAATATGGTAGAAGACCAGAACCAATTCCATCAAGTTGTTCTCTGAATTCCAAATACCACATTGCGGCGTGCAGACGTATGAGCTCAGGCAAACACAGTAAATACATTGATAGATAAGTGAACTAGAATACAATATTCAGGTGGAAGAGCTGCATTGTGCCAGCAGAAAGATAAGGAATGCAGTTGCCCATCTGAGTAGTTTGCTCTTCTTCCAATAATAGCTCTTTCCATCTATTTTAGGAAGCCTGGGGACTCCATTACAGAAGCGTGATGGACCACGTTTATCCCAACCCAACGGTTTCACCTTCAACCAGGACAACTAGAGTTCCATTTGCTTCAGATGAAAAATTCCCCATGAGATTTCATAAGCAAAAAATTAAAAACTTTTATACCGCTAACAGTACCTCGGGTATGTGCTTCCTAAGAGAGGGCAGGATGGGCTACTTTAGCAAATGAGAGAAAGTAATTATAAAAGAATGAAACAAATTATGATATTGTTACAATGCTTGATATATTTTTTCTTATAAAATTAAAAAGTTTTCATATCAAAAAGCAATGAGTTTTTTTTTAAATTTTGAAACTCTGTTGTACGTTTATAAACATCCAATGTAGAGGGTTTTATTTTTTTCTTCTTTTTTTAAGTCTATATGGGATGAAAGTAAAACTGTCTATGGGAACAAGGGTGACAGATGGGAGACGGAGGGGCAAGAGGAGGAGGATAATGGATGTGGGAACAAGGGGGACCTGATGGGATGGGGGCAAGAAGAGGGAGAATAACCCGTGTGAGGCAGATGCCAAAGTCTGTACCTATATAACAAAAAGAGAGAACATGAAAAGAATGAGAACATTAGAAGATAATGGGATTTAAATAAGAGACACGCTGTTTCTTAGGTGAGAACAGAACATGGCTACGGAAATTTTCCCAATTTAAATTTTCAACTTAGTGTAATTCAAATCAGAAGCTAAGGAATATTATGGTAGAACAAGAACAGTTAATAGAATCTGCCTAAATTGCAGGTGATAAGCAATTCTTACTATATTTCCCAAGGTTTTTCAATTTGTTCTAACTATTAGAAGGCTATCACTATTTCTTTGCCCAGGTGTGATGTGTCTGGTCCACAGAGTTCTCATTCTACCTCATTCTAAATCAGTTTCTTCCACTACTGATTTCTCTGCAACAGGACGTTTTTAGACAGAATGTTACAAGACTTTTTCTTTCATTACATCTTGGTCAAAAATACTTGCGCATTTTTTTTAACTTTTATCTCATATTGAGGTTTTCTTTTTGGTATTATAGTGGTTTAAAGGTTTGTTTAAATTCTTAAAACATATAGACAAATAGATCAGTGGGAAGGAGAAAATAACCTATAGATGGGCACACTCAAAGGCAGCCTTGTGATGTTTGGGAAAAGGACAAAGGTACTTCAGTGGAGAGAAGGGCCATCAACTGTGGATGCTCAACACCTGGACACCCACAAGCGTTTCATACGTCAGGAGCAACAACATACAAGTGTGGTCCCAGTTGTTCAGGGGCTGATGTGGGAGGATGGTATGCTTTCACTACCCCTGCAAGACTTACATAGCAGGAGTATACCTTTAAAGTATGTATAGATCATGGACATACACGTAAAACAAATAATGAAGCTAACACAGGAGAAAACACATGTTACCTTAGGTTAGGCAATGACTCTTTACATACAAACCAAAGCACAGTCCATAGAATGAAACACAAATAGATCAGACTCTGTTGCTGTTCACAAGTTCTGCTCTCCAAAGACTCTGGCCTGGGCTGAAGGTAGCTCAGCAGTTACAGAGGACCCTAGTTCAATTCCGCTCTTACAGAGGACCCTAGTTCAATTCCGCTCTTACAGAGGACCCTAGTTCAATTCGCAGCACCCATATGGTGTCTCACAATCATCTGTAACTCCAGTCCCAGGGGATCTAGCATCTTATTCTCATTGCTGTAGGCACCAGGCACACATGTGGTGCACATACAGCAGTGGTTCTCAGCCTTCCTAATGCTGTGACCCTTTAACACAGTTCCTCATGTTGTAGCGACCCCAACCATGAAATTATTTTCCTTACTACTTCATAACTATAATTTTGCTCTCCTCATGAACCTTAAAGTAAACATTCATTTTTGCAAAGTTCTTAGGCAAACCCAGTGAAAGAGTTGTTGACCTCCAGAAGAGTCACAAACCACAGCCGCTGACATACACACTTTTTTTTTTTTTTTTTTTTTTTTTTTTTGCTGGGCAGTAGTGGTGTATGCCTTTAATCCCAGCACTTTGGAGGCAGGCAGATCTCCAAGTTTGAAGCCAGGCCAGTCTACAGGGTGAGTTTCAGGACAACCAGGGCTCTGCAGAGAAACCTTGTTTCAAAAAACAAAATAAAAAAGTTATTTGTTTGTTTTTTAAATAAAAAAATACTCAGGCTAAAAGAATTTTTAAAAATCTACAGATTGAGAGAGAACACGTATATATTTGGTAGATTTCTATTATCCAAAATATACAAAAAACATTTTTTCTTTAATGAAATGTTTTTGAAATTTTTATTAAGCTTACAGAACTCTTAAAACTCAACAGAAAGGAAATCAAACAATCTGATTTGAGAATGGACAAAAAGGGCTGTGTAAGATGGCTCACCAGGTCAAGATGTTTGCCCCTGAGCCTGCCAGCCTAAATTCCATCGCCTGAACCCACATGGTAGGACAGAGAGAATCAGCTCCGGGTAGCTGTCCTCTCACCTGTGCAGACACACAAATACATGAAGTGCACGTGCCCACCTTGATCTTCCCATGAAAGAAATAACTAAGTAATGTAGTGAACCTGAGAAAAAGACAAGAATGGATTAGATACGTCACTCCCAGAAGATATACAAGTGACAGATAAGATGGCCATGAATCATTAGGAAAGTTACAAATTAAATAGAAAGCTAGAGCATACTGCTTGTTATGTGCTTACATTAGAATGAGAAACATCGAAAACACTCGCAAACAGTAAATTCTAGCAAGGATATGGTCAACAGGTCCCCCTCTCCCCTCTGCCATTGCTAGTAGGGATGCAGATAGTGTGGGCATTTTGAGAAAAATTTGATGGTTTCTTAGTGATATGAACATATTTAAAACGTGTTCTGGTGATTGGCTCAATGTATTTCCTTTAAAATGTATATATACAAAAAACTATTCATGTGTGTTTCTGGTGTTCATAATTGCCAAAACTTAGAAACAATCAAAATATCTTCCCACAAGTGAATGGATAAACCTTCATACACTATTAATAAGAAATTCTTAAATAAATAAAAAGAAAGATTTTTAAAAGAAAATAAGAAGCATAGAAAAACCAAACAAATAAATAAAAATAAAAGAGGTTTTAAGTAAAACTGGGGATGCGGTTTAGCTGGTAAAACACTGGGCAGCATGTACGACTACAAATGCTGATCCCAGCATCCTATAAACCAGACGTGGCCCAAGCAATTATATGTAGTACCTACCTTGTGACTAGGCTTTTGGAGAGCAACAGTTATTGTTCAAGGTGCCGACACGAAGCAAGACTGAAGAAATCAACCTTGAAAAGGGGGGACTGGAGTTGATCTCAATTACAGAACTCTCTTATTGACAAGTCTCTTCCTAAATGCTCAATAGTTGAAGAAAAGACATGCTTATTAAAGCAAGGAGTCAGCATTAGGAGCTCTGTAAAACGGGAGAGAGCAATGCCAACCAGCAAGAGTTTTACACAGACAAAGAGAGAAACTAAAGACCTGGGCAGAATTGAGACGGCAACTAACATTATCAGTTACCCTTCTGTTCCCCTGAGTGTATTCTGTAATAAGCTAACATTTATCCAGCAGGGGTGTGGCAAGCACTGGGCTCCTATACTTACACCCCACACCCCACTCCTTGCTACATCCTTGGCATAGCTACTGTTTTCACCTCCTTTTCCATGTAAGGTCACTGGTAGGTTTGCCATTTTGTAGGTCTTGCTTACTCAGCTACATGTGATATAT
Source organism: Myodes glareolus (assembly GCF_982192425.1). Classification (NCBI taxonomy): domain Eukaryota; kingdom Metazoa; phylum Chordata; class Mammalia; order Rodentia; family Cricetidae; genus Myodes; species Myodes glareolus. The sequence continues at coordinate 23,353,580 of NC_142042.1, read as the reverse complement.
CATAGTCATTTTTAAAAACTGTTCTGGTGTTTGGTTTGTATTGTTTTGTTTTGAGCAACGGTTTCATGTAAGTCAAGTTGGCCTTAAAGTTACTAGGTAGCCAGGGATAAGCTTGCCCTTGTGATCATCCGTCATCTATTTATGTTGGGATTACAGGCATGTGCCACCATGTGGGACTTTATGGGGTGTTAGAGACTGAAGCCAGGGCCTGGGGCATGTGAGAGAAACATTCAAGCAACTAAGAAATGTACCTAGTCTACTTCTGCTTCTTCTCCTTCTCCTTCTCCTTCTTCTTCCTCTTTATCTTCCTCCTCTTCCTCTTCCTTTTCCTCCTCCTCTTCTTTCTCCTCCTTTCTCCCTCCCCCTTCTGCTGCTCTTCCTCTCCTTCCTCCTCTGCCACTGCTCTTCTTCCTCCTATTCTTCCTCGTGTCCCTATCCTCTGTCTTAATCCCTAACCAATATGACTGTTAAGAAACACTCAGTTCCAGGTAATACTAGCAGAAAACAAACACAAACACTGAGAAGCAATGATCGGAAGTTTCTGCAGCCACAGAGTGCAGAGGAGTCACCCCGAGTCGGCCTTGAAGCACCAGCTCCTTGTCTGGCTCTGCTCTGTCCTGCCCGTGTGCATCCGACTCTCAAACCCACACTGCAGCTGCTGCTCAGAGAGAGGAGCAGAAGCCAGAACCTTCTGAGAGACATCACCATCACCTCTCCTTCAAGAAAGGAACTCTCAGGAAGTGCAGCCTGCACCTCCAAGACCGGATCTGTGTGGCGGGCCAGCCCTGGCAACAAAGGAGGCGAGGAACTTGATAGCTTTGTTTTTGTAGCCTTCACAGTGCAAGAGGCCATAGCAAAGTGTGCCCAACATGTACCGAGTACCCCAGTTTATGTAGGACATTCACACATGACCTACATAATCACTCTTCCATTCAAGCTGGGTGTGCTCTACCATACCCAGGCCCAGTGTAGCCAGGATTCCAGCATTCTGCAGCTGAAGGTGTATTTGTGCAAGACCTGACTGCACACGACAGGTTAATGTCAGAACTAGACTTTAGCCACAGGGGTGTTTTCTTTCCCTCCCTCAAAACAGTCTGGATTCAGGGTAAGGACGACTGGAAAGTCTAGTGCCTTGAGTTCCTGGTATGTTGTTCTACCGTCTTCTGCCTGCAGATACTGAACATTCAACCTCACTAAGTATCACATGCAGACAAAATACAGAGACGTAGATAAACTAAAGAAAATGATTTCATCATCTTAGTTGAGCTATGAGAAGCATATGTGAAAAGTTCTCCTAAGTCAGTTTTCCCCCAGTTTTGTTTCTCTGAGACAAGATTTAAGCTATGTTTAAACACTTCCTTACATTACAATATGGTCAAAGGTACTATGTATGGTGAGAGATAGGATCTATCTTCTTCCATTTGCAAATATCCAGTTTTCTCAGCACCATTTGTTGAAGAAGTTGCCCTTTTTGGCGGTGTGTATTTTTAGATTCACTGTCAAAAATTAGGTGGCAGTAACTAGATGGGTTTATTATGGGAGCCTCTATTATATTCTATTTGATATTTCTCTTAGTGCCAGTACTATGCTGTTTTTCTTACCGTGGCTGTCTAGTGAAACTTGAAATCATGTATGGTCATATCTCCATCATTGTTCTTTTTGATCAGGTTGCTTCAGCTCTCCAGCGCCTCTTATGATTGAATTTTACATTTTTTTCTTCTTCTCTGAAGAATATCTTTGGGCTATTAATGGGACTGCATTGACTCTGTATTTTGCTTTTGGCAATGTAGACATTTTCACAAGGCGAATTCTACTAATCCATGAACACGGGAGAGCTTTCTACCTCCTAGTATCTTCAATTTGTTTCTTGATTTTTTTTTAAAAAAGTCTTTATTGGTTAAATTTATTCTAAGGTTTTTTTCCACTGAGCAATTATAAATGGGATTTCTTGTTCCTCAGTATACTTATTTGTTAATATGAAGGCTACTGATTTTTATATGTTAATGCTGCATTCTGCCTCTGCTGCAAGTATCATATCTAAGAGTTTTCTGGTGGAGTCTTCAGGATCTTTTGTGTACACAATAATATCATCTGTAAATAAGGATAATTGGACTTCTTTGTTTACTGTTTATAATTCCCTTATCTTTAGACTTTTCTTGATTCTTTGATGATTTCACAACATGCATCCTGTGAGTCCTGACTCCATTCATCTCCCCATCCTTTTATATTTGCCCTCTGCCCTTACAACCTCCCCTCAACGTAAAATAAAACTTAAAAGAAACACACACACACACACACACACACACACACACATACATACACACACGTCTCCATGTGAAAGCTGTAGTGTGACACAGTGAGTCACCCAGTAGTCCCTTGAGTCCTTGTAAGTGTTCAGTACAATGAGTCACTGGTCTGTTTTGAGTCCTCTGACTTCTGCTACATCCTTGACAATGAGCTCTTACTGGGACTCTTCTTGGATATCCTGTTGTTGCCGTACATTGTAGAGATTCTGAAGCTTTGGATTTGCAGGTCTAGCCCCTTCACATGCTCCAGCGGTTCATAGATGGGGTGGATGTTGGTGTGAGCCAACAGATAGCCCTGGTTCTGAGCCTGGGTGGTAGGTGGTTTGGTCAGCCTACGAGTTTTCCCATATCCCTTGGACTGACATGGTCACAGGTGGTAGCCCAGTCTCTGGGCATCCACAGAGCCCTCCGTGGTAACAGGAGCCGTGGGCATCAACACAGACCACCACAGCTGCATCAGGGTCTCAGACCCAGACATGGCCCATGGCAGTAGTGCAGGCCTGGACATCTTTGCAAATCTGCCTTCATACAAGGAATGTACAAATGTAAATCCAAAACCCAGTGAGCATGAACAGCAGGCATCATGAACATGGTGGATAGTCTCATAAATTTAAGTTTTTTTTTTTTTACAAAATCTACATTTCATTTTACCTTTCTGTTTACAGTACCTTTCTAACTTCAAATATACTTTGACATTCATGATCATGTGATAGAAGAGTTCAGCCAATCACATTCTGTTTTTGGGGCGTGCCGCCCTCAGGCTAAAGTCTGCCTATAAACCTAGCAAGCGTGCTCTTTTTCCGCTCTCTTTTTTGCCTGGCTCCTGCGTCTGGACAGATCGTTTGGATTCTGGTGTAAGCTGTTGTAAGTCTTACTTCTGTTTATTAAAGCTGTATATTTTGTATCAAGATAGTCTGGGGACTTTTCATTACCAATCGCCCTGCGGCTTCAATCATGGGAGAATAGGGATTTAAAAAAAAAAAAAAAACTCTGTAAATTCTTACATACAGCATATACTGTATAGCATATTAAGTTTTGATTGTCATATTTGGAGCAATCACAATAACATGACATTCTCAAATGTTTCATTTTAACCATGTTACACCTGTTCTTCAGGGGTGGCCAAGGAGGTGGAAGCTGAGTATTGACAGGAGTGATTTTTTGGCCCTTCCTGAGAATTCCTATGTAATTCGACTAACAAGAAAGGTAAAGAAATAAAAACAGTTCCGGTTATATCACAGGAACTAGAGCTGGGTTTGAAGCCAGTGAACCTAGTGAAGCTGCCTATAACCCCAGCACTTGGGAGACTGAAGCAGGATGCCAGTGAGACTCGTTCCAAAAGAAAAAAAAAATCAAAGAACAAAACAAAATGAAAAAGAAATATTAAAACAAAATTCATGTGATTTAAGTATTTCAGAGCCACATTCTTGACCAGGAAGTCCTTTAAGGGCCCTGCTCCCGGGCCCCGCCCTACTGCTTCCGGGAAATCCCAGCCCAGTTTCCGTCCTGGAGGTTGGGTCCCTGGCTGTCCTGACGCCCTGCCCTGCCCTGCGCGAGGCTTCTGGACGACGGTTGCTGGGTCCCTGGGCCGGTGAGACTTGCTAAAGGGATTGTAGGTTCGCCCAGTTTTCTCAGTCCTTCTGCTCCAGGCCCCCGGGTACCGCTCCTGCTGTAGCCTCCCGTTTGTTAGCTAAGGAAGGCCTCGTCCCTTCCCTTCGCTTCGCGTCCCTCTCCTCACATGGCTCCTCACACTGAAAGCCCTCTTCCGTCATCTTTCTGACTCATTTCTTTCCTCTCTCAACGCATGTCTCTGATTTTTCTTTCTCTCAACAGCCCTTGCCAGTAAGAAAGAAGAGATCTTTCCATCAAGACTGACAGCAAAATTAATCCACTGGGCAGCCGCTGTTTATACAAAATGGCGAATCTGGGGCGATAAAGCGTCACGTGCACCTCTAGTTGCAGATGTGTCCCAGGATTGGCTTTTAATTTCCAGAAGGCGTTCGTTCCTTTCCCCACTCACCGACCCGGATTTTTCTTGTACTTCATCACAGCGGGCGAGCAATTAACAACAATGCTTTTGAAGGAGTAAGGACTGTCATTTCACAGCAGGTGGTGGCGCTGTTTGTGGAATATCACCCTGTTAAGATGCCTTAAAAGCTTGTTACCTAGGTTGTAAGGTTCTCTGTAGGAACGCAAGATATTTTAAGACTGCAAACAAACTCCTGAAAGATCAGGTAGGTTTAATTTTAATATCATCAAAAGAATGCTTAGTGGTTGCCTTTAAGATTGTTTTTTGCATATTTGACAGTTAGAAACAGAGTCCAGTCATATGCATACTTTTTCACACAGTGCCTCAAACTCCATGAATGATCACATTGGTTGATGGAGAGAGGCAGTTGGCACCTACGGAGGCCATCTCTCATACTTCTGGTTTTCTGCAGGGATAAATTGAATTCAATGAATCAAATAATTGTGGGATAATACCAACAGAAGTCCTTACTATTGCATGTGGGTATTCATTCTCCATGTTCATTATCATGCCTATAAAAGGTACATACAGAAGTTGGGGAGATAGCTTAGTCTTAAAAAAGCCTGTTGTGCAAACGAAAGAACCAGGATTTGAATCCATATCCCCTACAGATGCCAGTGTGCATCTGTAACCCTAGCTGGAGGGGTAAAGACAGATGGCCAGCCAGTCTACAGTCTAACCAGTGGGTGAGCCCCAGGTTCAGAGAGAGACCTTGGCTCAAAAACTAAAAGGTAGCAGCTGGGGAGATGCCTCAGTGAGTAAGAACATTTTCAGTGCAAGCATGATGACCTGAGGTCAAATCCCTGGATCTCAAAAAATGTTCATCATCCCTAGTAGTTACAGGAAAAAGTCCTAACGCATCACATCTATCTATCTATCTATCTATCTATCTATCTATCTATCTATCTATCTATCTATCTATCTATCATTTCATTTAGTGTATATATAAGTATATATACACTTATACATATAGAGTTTAAATGAAACTTTCCCATCTGGGATGACAATGCTTATAGACTATCTAACAAAACCTCCAACACCAGACATGAGGAGTTGCCCTCCCCCTCCCCCCCATTAAACTGTTGATCAAGGTTGACCAAGAGACTTCCAAAACATTTGGAAGTCTATTGCTCTTGCCCTTGGTTGCATCTCAGAGGTGGAAGTTAAATCCCCATTGCTGAAGACACTTTAGGCACAGTGCCTTGATGACCTGACCTGGATCTGACCTGAAAACTTCCTGCCTGAGGAGGAGCTAAGAAATATCTCAAAAAATGTTCACCATCCCTAGTAATTAGGGAAGTAAAAAAGTAAAACAACTGCGATTTCATCATGCCCCAGTCAGAATGGCAAAGATCAGCAAAACAACAATAAATGCTGAAGAAGATGTGGGAAGTGGGAACCTTCATTCACTTTCTTTGTCTTTTGACAACTCTCTGTTCAGATCCTAAACCCATTTTTGAATAAGTCATTTTTTTGTCTTTGTTTCCTGAATTCTTTCTATATTCTGGATATTAACCCTATGTCAGATGTTTAGGTACATCTCCCATTCCATGGGCTTCCTCTTCATGAAATTGTTTCATGAAAGTTTCATGACCATGCAGAAACTTTTTAGTTTTATGAGGTCCCACTGGTCAGTTGTTGACTTTAGTTCCTGGGCCTCTGGGACCCCGTTCAGAAAGTTCTTTCCTACACCCGGATCCTGTAGGGAACTGCCCATGCTTGCTTCTGACAGTTTCCTATTTAGGTTCTTGGTTCAGTTAGCTCCTTTTTGTGCAGGATGGTATATGCGGGTCAAATTTCATTCTTCTTCTGTATGTGGCCATCTAGTTTTTTTCAGCACCATTTGTTGTAGATACTGTCATCTCTCCAGTGTCTGCTTTTGGCACATAGGTCATAGATGTCAGAAAACTCATGAGCACCTACGAAGCCAGTTCTAGGGGAACTCTAACATCACTGGCCTCTGCTGGCACATGACTTAGGCCATTGTCCTTGGAGAAGGCATATGCTGTGGTTTCTACATTTTGAATTTGTTGAGGCTTGTTTTATGGCCTGGCTTATCCTTGGGAATATCCATGATGAGGATAATGAGTATTCTTCATCCACTGCATCAAAGGTTCTAAAAATATCTATCAGACCCATATTTGTTTAATTTTGAAGTTTCTTAATTGAGGTTTGTTTGCTTTTATTGGAAGTATTATATAATTGGTATTGGAGGCTTGTGCATATATATTTACAATAATAACATCATCCTTTTTTTAAAGATTGTTCTTAATCAACACATGGTTACACCTCTGTGTCTCCTTGCAATTTCTATCTTAAAGTCTATAATGTGGTATTAGCTTTTCCACTTGGTTTTTGACTTGAATAAAAATTTTCTCCCATCCCTTCACTTCCAGTCCTGGTTGGTGTCTTCACTAATGCTTTGAGTTTCTTGTGAGCAGCATGTTTTGGGGCCATTGGTTCTGTGTGTGTGTGTGTGTGTGTGTGTGTGTGTGTGTGTGAGTGTATTTAGTGAGCATAAAACTTCTAACCTGGAAATTTAATCAATTTAATTATTATCAATAGGTAAAGACTTGCTTCTGTTGTTAATTTTTTCTCTGATTGTTTTATATATCCTTTATCTCCTGTTGTCTATCTTTGGTTGTATTCTGTTTTGATAAGATTTGGTAATTTTCTCTTTTGTGTATCTGTTTTACTAGTGCATTTTATACTTTTATGTGTTTTAATTATGATATGTTATTGTTTGTTTCTGTGTGTAGGATCCCTTAAGCTCTTGGGAGGTAGGAAGTGTAAGTAATGCTTATCTTGTAAATGGAGACTGCTTTTTTGTTTCCCGGCCACCCAGACCCGAATAATCAAACAAAAACTATATTAATTACAACACTGTTGGGCTGATGGCTCAGGCATATTTCTAGCTAGCTCTCACATCTTAAATTAACCCATTTCTATTAGTCTGTGTGTTGCCACAAGGCTGTGGCTTACTGGTAAGTTTCGGGCATCTTTCTCCTTCAGCAGCTACATGTCATCTGCCTGACTCTACCTTCTTTCTCCCAGCATTCTGTTTAGTTTTTTCACCTAGCTATATTCTGTCCTGTCATAGGCCAAAATAGTTCTTTATTAACCAATGGTAATAAAACATATTCACAGCATACAGGGGGGGAATCCCACATCAGTAATGCGTTTCCTGAATTTTTACTTGTCATAGAAATACTTAACTTCTGGAGTTCTGACTGATTATAATTATTATTAGTTGGCAGTATTTACTCATTTTGAAACAAGGTCTTGCTATAGTACAGGCTTCTCCTCAAACATGTGACCTTCCTGTCTCAACCTTCTAAGTGCTGGAACAGCAGATGTCCCTCACACCCAACTTGGCACTTTTTTTCTTCTAGCAGTGTGAATATGTCACCTTATTCTCTTGGCTGTAAAATTCTACTGAGAAATCTACTTTGTGTCTAAGGGATTCCCTCATATATGTGTTATGCTACATTCTTGCTGACAGCTGTTTGCATATGTACATGTGTATATTAAAGGCAAGAATCTGCATAGGGAGACCATGTGGCTCTTCTTTCTGCATTTGGGTGACCTTGTTTAATATTATAATTTCCAAGTCCATTCATTTTCCAGTAGATTTCATTTGTTTTGGACCCAAAGGGTATTCTTTTTTGTCTGGATCACAATTCACTGTCCATTCATCTGTACCATAATGGCTAATTAGGGTTCCTCTTTATATCCTCTCCAAAATTTGTCATCAGATTTCTAGATGCTAGCCATTCTGACTGGAGTGGGTTGGTATCTCACAGTCATTTTAATTTACACTTCCTAATTGCTAGGAATGTTGAACACTTTTAAAATTATTTTTGGCCCTTCATGTTTATTCTTTGGAAAACTACATTAATTGCTTAACTCTTAACTGTATTTTTTTTCACATGTTGAGTATTTCAGATCCAAGATTACTTGATACTTTTTGCATTCCCTCTCTTTACTGAATTTCTTTTTCATGTGATAAATTGTTTTTTCATTTTTAGGATTGACACTATGTATTCTTTTGTGTATTGAATTTTCCTCGAGTTGTTTTGAAGTCTTTTGACACTCTCTCATCTTCCTTTCCTTTGGCCTTTTTACCACCGTTGGAGATGTGTGCTGCCCTAATTTTCATGGTTTATATATCCATATGCTGATATTTGCATAGATGATTCATCTGCTACTTCTCACAGTTTTCTAGAGTGACCTCCCCCCTGAAGACTGTTTATGTGTATAGGTGACACTGGCTTTGGTCCCAGGTGGATGCAATAGTGGAGTTTTGTTGGAGGTTCCTAAGGTATCGTCATTATCAAGGATAATATGGCAGCAAGTTTGCTAATAATTCTGTGTGGCTCATGCAGCCCCAAAAGCAGAGTTCCCAGCAATTTCACTAGGCTGTGGGCGACAAGAGGTAGTCTGGCCTTACACCAAAAGTTATAAGGTCCCCCCCCCTTTATGTTCTGGAGTTGCAAACAGGATAAGACAATCCATTTTTAGGGTTCGGACATTTTCATTGCCACTGCCTGGGAAGGTGCCAAGCACCATGTCCCCGACTATGTGTTACCACGGTAAATGGCTCTGCTCTTAGCCCTTATCAAAAAGAATGCACTTTGACTGTGAGGTGTAACTCTTGTAACCTTTTTCATCTTATTGCCTCAAGCCTCATTTGAAAAAATGCATATTTAAGGCAGGTGAACAAAGAAGCAAGGGAGGATTGAAGCTGAGGACAGAGAATTAGAGGACAGAAGAATAGACAGAACAATAAAGAGCATGACCAGAACAGCACGTGTGTGGTTTACTCCACACCCCTCAGATAGAAAACCCTTAAGCTCAGTTTCACTATGCTGTGGAGCTTTACTTGGAACCCTGGGAGTCGCCTTGACAGCTGGACTTTGAAGGCTACCAATATCATTTAATTTCCTTGAAGTCTCACAGAGACGTGAAACACACTAGTTAGTGGTTGAAATAAAGAACTGGTTATCTCTCACATGCTTTTAATATATTGCCCATTATTATGAAATTGTTGAGAAATAATATATTTCTACATGTCAAAACTTAGGCACTTTGGGCCAGTGAAATGGGTTAGCAAGTAGAGGCATTTGCCGTCAAACAGGATGACTTGAGTCCATCCCCTGGGATCCACATAGAAGAAACTGACTTCAGCAAATGATCCTCTGATTTCCACACACACGGATAAATAAACATAATAAAACATTTAAGCTTGAGTTTGTGGCTTTGATTAATAACTTTAAGAGGATATTTTAAAGTTTTGAGAGGGAGAGGAGAGAGAGAGAGAGACAGCACACATAGGAAGTAATTTGTGGAAACAGTTCTTCTACCATGCGGTTCCTAGGGATTGAACTCAGGTCGTCAGACTTGGCAGCTGAGCCATCTCACTGGCCTTACGTGAGTATTTAGATTTTTTTTTTTTCTGTAAAGATGTCTTACTTGGCTATGATAAAATTTTAGTATTTAAATATTAATGTTCCTTAACCAAATGTGTTTCCATATGGATTTATAGATTTGCCTTTTCTCTCAAATTATTTTTCTCTTAAATATTAGCATGAGCAACACAGCATCAGACATAAAGGATGATGATTCCCAGCCAGCAGTTTCTCAATTATCTACAATTACTCAGGTGAAAAATTAAATCTCCATTGTAATATAGGGTGTCTAAATCCATGTAGAGTTCTGGGGAGACGGCTCACTGGGAGAGCATGAGGATCTGAGCACCCACATGGAAAGCCAAGCATGGTGCATGTACGTACAATCCCAGCAGAGACAACTGAAGCCTGGAAACCCATCTGCCAGACAACTGCCCATGCTGAAACAGAGTCTTCTGTTCACTGAGACATCCCAGGCTACGGAGCAGAACACTGTTTGGTTCTTTTATATAGATTTCTCTTAGATATGTCTGTAAAAACTGAAAACAATATCATTTTGAAGTAGCTTAAATTTTAATGGGTTCTAGAAAATGAGCAGAGAGGACGAGACAGGTGAAAGGAATTACTGCAGTGGGTTTTTTGGACCTAGATTGGGTAGGTTTTAGCAATAAGGCAAATATGGCGTATTCCCTTCTGTGTGGCAGAAAATTTGAGCAGTTGAAATCAAAAGTTATGTATTTTGAAGAAAGCAGAAGGTAGGGGTTGTCTTCTAAGCATAAGGCATAAGCCATTAAATCATTTGCTATGCTAGCTTTACTAAATATATATTTAGTATATATATTTTTATATAATAAGTTTATATTTAGAATTATAAATTGCTATTTTTTTCAATAGAGATTCCAACAATTCTTAAGCCAGAAAGTACAGTGTAATATTATAAACATCCCATCTTGCTTCTCATTACTTTATCTGTAATTAATTTATCCTACTTTATGTCCATTTATTGTACACTCTGAAATGTAGGATGGTTTGATTTACTGTGTGTGACTTGTGACTTTCCATAACCCTAATAAAAGCCATCCGCTGTGTTTTCAGCATTCCTTACAGTGATGTAGACTCCAAAAAACACCTCTATCCTCAAATACAACAGACAGGTCATTAGATCTGACAACTGTGTCTCAAAGAACTGCAGACTGTGTACTTAGCAGCCAGGTGCACTGTTGGCTCCATCATAGCCGTTCATGCTAACCCTCTAAGCCTCGGTTATCTATGCAGCCTAGCTTTATATACTTCTGCAGAAGTGCACTCAGAATGTGAGCACACACTGAGGTTTGGCATGCACGTACACCCACTTGCCACTCCTCTGTCATGACAGTTGTACCGTAGACACAAAGATCACCATTCCAAGGTTAATTCTGGACTTGTTGTGGGAACTGTTTACACCAGGAGACGCTTCCGTTCATTCTCACAAACCACAGATAGTTCACTAAATCAGCAGTTTCATAATTATATTCAAAGGTTAGGAGGGAGGACTGGCATATACCATAAATTATCACAATGTGTTATATGTGTAAGTATTAGTGGCAGCAAGCTTCAATTTCTGAGGATGTGGCCTCTGATTTTTCTCATTTTTTAAGTTATATTATTTTTATATTTAACTTTGCAATTTAGTTATATTTTCATTTCAGGAAAGTTTTGGGGATTAATCTGAGGAAGATAGAGAAAGGGTGGACAGGTTCAGTTGTTGAGCCTGCACTCGAGTCTCGCTTGTTCAGTATATAGATAGTGATACCGACGGAGGAGAGGCAACCGTATTAGCATGGGAGTCATGGTTTCTTTCACAATAGTGTGCTGTTACATCCCCTATTTCTGAAGAGTGTGATATGTGTTCCCCATGAATTTAGTTTTGAAATGTAGGGATTGCTTACATTCCTAAAATTATGGAGAGTACAGTTGTTAAAGAGTTGTTGTTTTCCTTCAGATTCCCCGTGAGTCTGCTGATATTTCAAATGAGGAAATGAAGAATATGAAACAACAGCTTCCGTGGGAAGGTTCCAAGCACCGTGTCCCCAACTATGTGTTACCACGGTAAATGGCTCTGCTCTTAGCCCTTATCAAAAGGAATGCACTTTGACTGTGAGGTGTAACTCTTGTAACCTTTTTCATCTTATTGCCTCAAGCCTCATTGGAAAAAATACATATTTAAGGCAGGTGAACAAAGAAGCAAGGGAGGATTGAAGCTGAGGACAGAGAATTAGAGGACAGAAGAATAGACAGAACAATAAAGAGCATGACCAGAACAGCACGTGTGTGGTTTACTCCACACCCCTCAGATAGAAAACCCTTAAGCTCAGTTTCACTATGCTGTGGAGCTTTACTTGGAACCCTGGGAGTCGCCTTGACAGCTGGACTTTGAAGGCTACCAATATCATTTAATTTCCTTGAAGTCTCACAGAGACGTGAAACACACTAGTTAGTGGTTGAAATAAAGAACTGGTTATCTCTCACATGCTTTTAATATATTGCCCATTATTATGAAATTGTTGAGAAATAATATATTTCTACATGTCAAAACTTAGGCACTTTGGGCCAGTGAAATGGGTTAGCAAGTAGAGGCATTTGCCGTCAAACAGGATGACTTGAGTCCATCCCCTGGGATCCACATAGAAGAAACTGACTTCAGCAAATGATCCTCTGATTTCCACACACACGGATAAATAAACATAATAAAACATTTAAGCTTGAGTTTGTGGCTTTGATTAATAACTTTAAGAGGATATTTTAAAGTTTTGAGAGGGAGAGGAGAGAGAGAGAGAGAGACAGCACACATAGGAAGTAATTTGTGGAAACAGTTCTTCTACCATGCGGTTCCTAGGGATTGAACTCAGGTCGTCAGACTTGGCAGCTGAGCCATCTCACTGGCCTTACGTGAGTATTTAGATTTTTTTTTTCTGTAAAGATGTCTTACTTGGCTATGATAAAATTTTAGTATTTAAATATTAATGTTCCTTAACCAAATGTGTTTCCATATGGATTTATAGATTTGCCTTTTCTCTCAAATTATTTTTCTCTTAAATATTAGCATGAGCAACACAGCATCAGACATAAAGGATGATGATTCCCAGCCAGCAGTTTCTCAATTATCTACAATTACTCAGGTGAAAAATTAAATCTCCATTGTAATATAGGGTGTCTAAATCCATGTAGAGTTCTGGGGAGACGGCTCACTGGGAGAGCATGAGGATCTGAGCACCCACATGGAAAGCCAAGCATGGTGCATGTACGTACAATCCCAGCAGAGACAACTGAAGCCTGGAAACCCATCTGCCAGACAACTGCCCATGCTGAAACAGAGTCTTCTGTTCACTGAGACATCCCAGGCTACGGAGCAGAACACTGTTTGGTTCTTTTATATAGATTTCTCTTAGATATGTCTGTAAAAACTGAAAACTATCATCTTGAAGTAGCTTAAATTTTAATGGGTTCTAGAAAATGAGCAGAGAGGACGAGACAGGTGAAAGGAATTACTGCAGTGGGTTTTTTGGACCTAGATTGGGTAGGTTTTAGCAATAAGGCAAATATGGCGTATTCCCTTCTGTGTGGCAGAAAATTTGAGCAGTTGAAATCAAAAGTTATGTATTTTGAAGAAAGCAGAAGGTAGGGGTTGTCTTCTAAGCATAAGGCGTAAGCCATTAAATCATTTGTTACTCTAGCTTTACTAAATAATTGTTTATATTTAGAATTATAAATTGCTATTTTTTTCAATAGAGATTCCAACAATTCTTAAGCCAGAAAGTACAGTGTAATATTATAAACATCCCATCTTGCTTCTCATTACTTTATCTGTAATTAATTTATCCTACTTTATGTCCATTTATTGTACACTCTGAAATGTAGGATGGTTTGATTTACTGTGTGTGACTTGTGACTTTCCATAACCCTAATAAAAGCCATCCGCTGTGTTTTCAGCATTCCTTACAGTGATGTAGACTCCAAAAAACACCTCTATCCTCAAATACAACAGACAGGTCATTAGATCTGACAACTGTGTCTCAAAGAACTGCAGACTGTGTACTTAGCAGCCAGGTGCACTGTTGGCTCCATCATAGCCGTTCATGCTAACCCTCTAAGCCTCGGTTATCTATGCAGCCTAGCTTTATATACTTCTGCAGAAGTGCACTCAGAATGTGAGCACACACTGAGGTTTGGCATGCACGTACACCCACTTGCCACTCCTCTGTCATGACAGTTGTACCGTAGACACAAAGATCACCATTCCAAGGTTAATTCTGGACTTGTTGTGGGAACTGTTTACACCAGGAGACGCTTCCGTTCATTCTCACAAACCACAGATAGTTCACTAAATCAGCAGTTTCATAATTATATTCAAAGGTTAGGAGGGAGGACTGACATATACCATAAATTATCACAATGTGTAATATGTGTAAGTATTAGTGGCAGCAAGCTTCAATTTCTGAGGATGTGGCCTCTGATTTTTCTCATTTTTTAAGTTATATTATTTTTATATTTAACTTTGCAATTTAGTTATATTTTCATTTCAGGAAAGTTTTGGGGATTAATCTGAGGAAGATAGAGAAAGGGTGGACAGGTTCAGTTGTTGAGCCTGCACTCGAGTCTCGCTTGTTCAGTATATAGATAGTGATACCGACGGAGGAGAGGCAACCGTATTAGCATGGGAGTCATGGTTTCTTTCACAATAGTGTGCTGTTACATCCCCTATTTCTGAAGAGTGTGATATGTGTTCCCCATGAATTTAGTTTTGAAATGTAGGAATTGCTTACATTCCTAAAATTATGGAGAGTACAGTTGTTAAAGAGTTGTTATTTTCCTTCAGATTCCCAGTGAGTCTGCTGATATTTCATATGAAGAAATGAAGAAAATGAAACAACAGGTGAACAGAAGTACTAATAGTTTTTGTCCTCCACAAGGAATATTCAGTAAAGTAATTACAGATGGTATGTGAAATAAATGTATGTGGGGAGATAATGAGAAATACATGTGCCTCATACAATGCAGATCATAAGGCCACTGTGTAAGATGTATATCTCAGATAGCAAGCTCATTTCTGATCCATATGTAGACAGAACAAATATTTCCTTATCCTTTTAAAACCAAAGTATTAATTGATTTATAGTTTATTCTTTTCCATGTGTCCTAATGTTAAATTTGGAGGTTAGAATCGGTGTTAATTGAAGATTCTTGTTGGAAACTTCTTTTGTTGGTTTAGTTAGCTAGAAGTAATAATATCCCTGGCAATGCTAAGGTTTTTCCATTAGTCCCCAGATTTTAAAATAACTGTGATCTTATATAAAATTTGCATCTTATTGTTGCCAAATATTCATGAAGAGTTTTTCCTGTTTCTTTTTAAAATTTTATTTATTTTTAGTGCATTGGTGTCTTGCCTGCATGTATGTCTGTATGATGGTATCAGATCCCCTAGAATTGGAGTTACAGACAGCATGTACCACAGTACCATGTGGGTACTGGGAATTAAACCTGAGTCCTTGGAAGAGCAGGCAGTGCTCTTAAGTGTTGAACCATCTCTCCAACCCCCTGGTTTTTTTTTTATTTCTTTATGAATATTCTACACAATTAGACTCAGATTTTACACTTGATATTGGACAGAATATCAAATAGATTTATTTAAAAAGAAGTATTTAGTGAATATGAAATTAATAAGATTTTGTGAAATATGATTAAATATTGGAAATACATATATATTATAGTCTTGCTAGAAGAAAAATATTAGGAACATGGTAAGAGCCAGGAGTTCCTAAGACCTCTCTTTTTCAGTCTACCTCTTCTTGAATGGTGAGATACTTCTATCCCATGGCTCCTAGTACCTAATGTCTTCTGTGAGTGTCTTCTATCAATGTTGTTTGTTCTCTCGTGGGTTCACTGTGTATGTGCTTGTTGTAAAACTTAGTAGACTTCTAGCAATTTGGAGGGGAATTTTATTCAGGTGAGGGCACACTTTGAGGTGAGTTCATCTTCTCCTCCTGCCTTGTTTTTGAGAAAATATGTCTTCTTATTTTAGATCTCCAACTTCTTTCAGTTTTGTTGACTGCAACACATTTCTCCCTCTTGGGCTGATCCTGCTCCCTGTTAGCAGCTTTCTGTGGCAGGTATTCCATGGCTCTGGCATCTCCAATACCTTGGGGTCTCCAAGACAATCCAGACTTCACCTTCACAGCTTCACACAATGGCCTCTATAGGCCTCCATGCAGGGACACCCCCTGACACCGCAGCTTTCTTTAGTCATAGGGGGTGATTCCATTACAATTTTCTTCTGTCCTTGACTCTGATGTCAGAATCACATGGCTGAAGCTGCCAAGTTCTACTGCTGACTGGGGCTGGAACATGATCCCTTCATTCAATTACATCTTAAATCAGCTCTCAGTTATCCATGATTTCCTTCACTGCCTAAACTTGGCTGTCCTGGAATTTGCTCTGTAGAATAGGCTGGCGTTGAACTCAGAGATCTGCCTGTCTCTGTCTCCTCAGTGCTGGGACTAAAGGTGTGGGCCTCCATGCTTGGACTTAAGCTGTCTTTAATTACTTTTCACAAGTTGGAAGCTTAGCTGGGTGGGCTCTTGTCTTGAGGACACCACTCTCTTTATTCCTTTTAATATCAAGCTTTTCTTGAATCTTTTTATCTCCTCAAACACAGGACTTAGCCCATTCCACTTCCTGGTACCCATTTTCTCTCAAATTGTACATCATGTAACTTTCTCTGCTCAGCTAGTTTATTTTCCTTTTTTTTTGTTTGTTTGGTTGGTTGGTTTTGGTTTTTGTTGTTGTTGTTTTGTTTTTTGTTTTGTTTGGGTTTTTTTTGAGACAGGGTTTCCCTGTAGCTTTGGAGCCTGGCCTGGAACTCACTCTGTAGACCAGGCTGGCCTCAAACTCTCAGAGATCTGCCTGCCTCTGCCTCCTGAGTGCTGGGATTAAAGGCATGATTTGTATAAGAGTGACCACTAATAACCATACAACAGAGTCAATGCTAGGCTGTTTTGAGATTTCCAGTGTCATTGGAATTAATTTAAAACTCTTCACTTTAGCCTCAATCAGACTTTTCAGACAAGGACAGAAAGTAGCCACTTTCTACGCCAAAACATCACATGTTAATGTTCTCCTTTGAAACCTCCTTAGCTGTGCTCCCACAGTTGAAATCACCCTCAGCACTACTGCCTTCTATGTTCCTACTAGGATGATCCATTAATGCTTAGAACACTCCACTGCTTTCCTAACCCAAAATCTCAAAAGTCTACATTACTCCAAACATAAGCACAGGCAGGACTATTGCAGTAATATAACAGTCCTGGCACCAACTTCTATCTTAGAATTTCTGTTGCTGTGAAGAGACACCATGACCACAGCAATTTTTATAAAGGAAAACATAATTGGGGCTAACTTACAGTTTCAGAGGTTTAGTTCATTATCATCATGGTGGGACATAGAGGTGTACAGGCAGATATGGTGCTAGAGAAGGAGCTGAGAGTACTACATCTTGATCCACAAGCAGGAGAAGGAGATCCACATACCAGGCATAGCTTGAACATATGAGACCTCAAAGTTCACCCCCAATGTGACATACTTGTGTATGTTGTGACATACAACAAGGTCAAACTTCCTAACAGTGCCACTCCCTATGGGTCAAGCATTCAAACACATCAGTTATTGGGGGCCATTCCTATTCAAACCACCATACCATGGAAGTGCTAGTGTTGGGATTAGATGTGAGCCACAGTATGCAGCTTTTCCTTGGATGCTAAAGATGAGGGTTAGGTTATCAGAGTTGTGTGGTAAATGCTCTTACCTGCTGAGCCATCTTATTGGCTCAGTATCACCTTTGTTTACTCGCCCTGTCCACCATGCTTCCTACACACAAGGTGCCTGGTACCTATTCCCACAATGTCCAGGTTCATTTTCCCTCAGGTTTTTCCCCCTCTAATACTTGTAAAAATATTACCTGAGTAATTTTTAGTACTCACTGTTTAAAAATTTGCTCTGCCATTGTGATCATGAATTAAGTTGAGATTTGTATCACAGTCAGTCAGGCCTGTATTCCTCCTGGAAAAACTGTTTTCAAACTCAAGAAAGCCTCATCATTGTCATGACATTTTTTCATAATGTGGCATCACGTTGTGGGCCATAGTGCTAGCTAGCTAATAGGGGTAGAGGCAAGAGGACACTTGGAAGCCAGGCTAGGTGACAAAACCAGACCCTACCTTAAAACAAGAAAGAAAAGAAAAATACTAAGATATTAGAAGAAACCTTTGTGCTTTACAGAATCCCGGGATATCAATGGTAGAGTACTTGTCTCGCATATGGAGACCCTAGGCTGAATTCCCAGTGGTACAAAGGAAAACAATTCACAGAGCTTGAAATTTCTTTGTTTTAGTGTCTCTATCTATGTGTGTGTGCATGTATGTGTGTATATGTGTGTGTAATGAGAAGACAGGGTGCCATGGCACATGTATTGAGTCAGGGAACAGTCTTGTGGGACAGGTTCTAATTGTCCCCTTCAGTCAATCCAGGGACTGACCTCAGAGTATTGAATTTTACGGCAAGCACTTTTACCTTGCCCCCTTAAAATGCTTTAAAAAAAATAATTTGCTTAAGACTTGTCCTATAAACTGATAGGGACACTGAAATGTATCTTACTAACTAACTATAACATAAGAAATGTTAATCTACACTGTGTATAGCTATATAAGTCTGCATACTAATATATTTGATAAAATTCATTTTGGTCACATGTATTTATATCTATATAGATGTAAATTTTTTATATTTCAGGAGTTACGCTCATTGTATTATGGATTCTACTCTGGTCCCTTATGGGTCAAGACGTTCTCCCTGGTGGCAATTTATTTGGTCTTATAGTTATTTTTTACAGTGCCTTTCTTGGGGGGAAAGTTTTAGAAGTCATCAGAATACCTGTAGTGCCCCCCCTTCCACCTCTTATTGGTAAGTATATAATCAGCTGTAGTCTTTGCTGACTGTTTGTAAATTTTGAACATTTTCTACTTGGACTAGATATATTGTTTTATTTTATAATGTGTATATAGCCTCTCGTTATATGCATTTACTCTGTGTGTTTATGTAACTTTTTCATATAGGTTTATTCTCTACACACAGATTTTTTTATAGTCTATTTTTGAAAATAATTTGAAAGTCCTCTATATGATTTGTGTTGTTTTATTATTTAGTAAGTTTTAAGCTTAGTTTAAAATGCATTCTAGAAGAAAGAAAACTTTGAAAAGGCTGAAGTTTTGTACATGTCATGTAGCTAGTGTGTTGCACATGTTATGACGATTATGATGAATGGGGCACTAATATCCTCTGATAGCTGAATACGCCGTGTGGACATCTGCATTGTGTCTACCCATCTGCCACTCCTGTTTTCTGTATTGTCTCTTTATCCTTTTGTTCTGTGACTCTCCAGGCGGACAGCCAAATTAGTGGGAAAATTTTTTGTGAGGTCAGATGTCTTCTAAGTAACCAATACATCTAAATAGTCAAAGTGCCATCTGCAGAGATTATCTCAGTATCATTTTACATGCATGATACCCTTGTATCAAGACCTCTCTTAATACTCACTGAGTCTTTACCCCCTCCTCCACAACTTCGTCTTGGGCTGTTCCTTCTTCTCCATGAATAATGGTATGTCCTTCTTACTGATATCTGTAGCCTGTTTTGTCACGAATTCACCAAGACCAACACATAAAAACTACAAGATTCTTATATTACTTTATGAAGGCTTTCCATAGCCCCTGACTCTGCCAAAGAGGAGACTCCTCCCAACAACTGGCTTCTGCCTATTGTCTGCCCTTGCATCCTTGCTGCCTTATGTCCCAGCATCACTGAATTGTTTACTGTGCTTCACATTCCTGTACCCATCCCACTTCCTCTGCTTTGATGCAACCTACCCCTGTGGGTCTCTCTTGGAAACATTAACTTAATCAGATATACTTTATTTTCTACTTTCTTTTTCTCCGCTCCCCTCTTAGGGATGTTACTGGCTGGTTTCACCATCAGGAATGTCCCGATTCTATATGAGCTTGTCCATATTCCTACCACATGGTCTTCAATTTTAAGAAATACTGCCCTTACTATTATCCTAATACGAGCTGGACTTGGACTGGACCCACAAGTAAGTTTCCTATTCAATTTTGAGTAAAATTCTTTTACATATTAGAAAATAACAGAAATAAAAAGAAATAGAATTTTTGTTATAGCTATTCTAAGTAGAGTCTGCATGTAAACCTAAGGTAATAATCAAAGACTTGACCAAAATACTGGTTTCATAATTTCTATTTCAAGTCATAATTATTTATATGAAGAGAAAAATCACTATGATATAAGATCTCTATTAGTGATGAAACTCAGTAACATGCTTGGAAATAGATGCACCTTAGGCAGTACCACTATTCATTGAGAAACTTTTCCGTGGGGACTATTTGCTTGCAGTTAAGAAAGGACAAGGTAATCCTATAAGAGCTTCCTTGTCTCTCTGTTTTAAAAGAGAGATTAAATTTCCATAATTTGTCTTATCACTAACTAGAAATACTTTCCAGATTAACTTTGCATTATTGGAAAAGCTGCCTTAAAATATTTTTTGAAACAGTATAACCTGGAGATGAAAAATCCAGAACCAAGTGTGGAAAGCATGTATAGATTTAATGAAATTGGTACCAAGAGAGTAAATAATTATCACTTTTGACATCATTGAAACATTAACAACATAGGAAAGTATTTCTTTTTCAAACAAATAGATTAATTTTTTACTGTGACATGTTAGTATTTTTTATTATTACTATTAAATTAAATAGTTTACCACTAGGGCTGGAGAGATGACTCAGAGGTTAAGAGCATTGTCTACTCTTTCAAAGGTCCTGAGTTCAATTCCCAGCAACCACATGGTGGCTCACAACCATCTGTAATGGAGTCTGGTGCCCTCTTCTGGCCTGCAGGCATACACACAGACAGAATATTGTATACATAATAAATAAATAAATATTAAAAATAATAGTTTACCACTAACAGATGGGGGGAATCCAATGGGGTAATATCACTGTAGTGTGCAGTGGGAATATTAAAGAAGGTGGAACTAGTCAGGGAGAAGTCAGTCTTGGAAGTCTCTGTAAGAGCACATTAGCAAGTGTGAAGTTGCCAGCCTTCAGAGAAATGCTGTGTTACAATGTTCGCTTACTCGATTATTTTCTTGTTGGCCTTTGTAAATTTGTCTAATGCAACCTTTTCTATTCCAGGCTTTGAAGCATCTGAAGGCCGTTTGTTTAAGGTTGTCATTTGGTCCGTGTCTCATAGAAGCGTGTTCAGCTGCTCTTTTCTCCCACTTCCTTATGGAGTTTCCTTGGCAATGGGGGTTCCTATTAGGGTAATATTTTTCTCCCTTCCCTCGTATCATGAAATTACACAGTTAAGTGTGTTTTGTTGACGCTTTGGATACTCAGAATATTGTATAGCCAAGTTCTCCATTAAAATCATTTTACCAGGGGTGGGCTAGGATTCTTGCAAATCAATTGATCGAAGGTAGAGTCATGTTCCACTTCTACCAAAGTCAGCTGGGCATGGTGGCACACTCCTGGAATCCCACTAGGGAGGCTGAGGCAGCTTCATAGTTAGGTGAAGACCAGTCAGAGGTTCATAGCAAGATCCAAACTCTGAGAAAGATTTTGCTGTCAGTTTCACAAACAGTAATGTTCCTCAGTGTTTAGTGACACATAGTCCAGTCCCTCAGCTTATCCCCTCTTCTGTTGTGTGCCTGTGACTCTTAGTATGTCAAATGACTGCTTTTTCATACAGTATTGTATTGTGTAATTATGAGAGATTTTATTAATGGACAAATAAATAAAAGTACTTCTGTTTTCAAATTAATAAAAACACAAAACTTATTCTCTTCATGTAGGGCCACATTTCTCTTCTCTGTTATCTATTCTCTCATGTCAAAATTCCTCAAGACTGGAGTTACTGTCTGTAGCTCCTGACTTTTCATTAACTCTTGCTCTACGAATGTCCTATCTGGAAAAAAAAAAAAAAAAGCTTTCCCATTGCATCCTCACTGCCAAATAGAGTGGATTTCAACCTTTGAGTGAAATACCCCAGTGCTTATGTACATCCATCCGTACCCACATGCTCACATCCATCTCTGCTGGAAATGAAACCCACTGGCTCAAGTATATGAGGCAAATGTTCAGTCACCAGGCTACACCCAGTCTGACTTTTCTCTCATATCCATGTAAAATGCCTTCTGATTACACCTTTGGTCTGGAAGATCACATGGCATCACAGCCTCTGCACTGACACTGCTTACTTGCATGCAACATTTTCTGGAGACTGGAAGTGGTCCTCTGCCTTGAGCTTCTAGTTCTTTGATGACCACTGGCACTGAGCATTGTTTTATACACTGGAACTATTCATATAGCTTCTTCAGTAAAATGCCAGTTCAAATCTTTTGACAGTTTTAAAAATTAAGTTCCTTGATTTCTTACTGAATTTTAAATTATGTATAATCTTTTCTACGTAAGTGGATCTTCTGTCTCCATGTATCTGGGCCTTACATACAAGCCATACCCACATGAGAAGAAGGTATCTGATCCTCTGGAACTAGAAGTACAGATGATTGTGAGCTGCCATGTTGGTTCTAGGAATCAAACCCAGAGCCTCTGGAAAAGCAGCCAGTACTCTTAACCACTGAGCCATTTCTCCAGCTCCCTACATTTATATTCTAGATCAAGTCTTTCATCTAGTATATACATTATGAACCTTTCTTCCTAATATGTGACTTGCCTTCTAATTCCATTATTAATTAGTTGAATAATTAGTGACTAAAACGGTAGGTGTTAATTTCTTAAAGTTCTGAAGGTTAGAAGGCCAAGAAGAAAATGTTGGCAGTTTTGATTTCTCTTGAGGCCTCTACCTGACTTCCAGATTATCACCTCCTTCCTGAATCTTTGCATGACCTAGTGTCTCTTCATAGGCATTTTTGGGATCTCTTTCTGTTCTTAAGAGACACTGGTCCTCATTGATTTGGCTCCACCCTTATGACCACATTTAACTTTGAATAGGTTTTCAAAAGCTTTGTCTCTGAATCCAAGCTTCATTGATGGTTAATTTCACATGCAAATTTAGGAGGATGGAGAAAGAGTTCAGTTCATAAGAGTTCCTAACTTGCAAACTTTCCTTCTTGTTTTGCCCTAACAGATATCTTTTCCTTCTAGCATTTAAATAAAGGAATTATGTAGGACCAGTATTAGATCTTTTTTTTTATTCTCATTCTTCTGTAATGTCTAATGATTTCAAATTCTATCTATAAGCTATTGACTTTCAAATACATAATTCAAGTTTAATTCCTTTAAGCACAGGAGGCACATAACGGTTTCTCCAAGTGATACTGTCAGATTAAAAGAAGAGGGTCCTAGCTTCTGAGTCAGATGGGGCATGCCTAGTTCTCGAGCACAAGAAATGCCCAGCTAAAATAGTTACCTCACAGTTCTTGTTTTGGTGGGGAACAGATGTACCATTCACTTTGTTAGGACTGCTCAACAATATCGTACGTCATCTATTGTCGCTATGACCACAGCAAATCTCTTTAGTCTGTTCTTCCTTTCTGGCTGGATTTTGTGTCTTGACCTGGGTCTTTCCAATCTCTCCATTAGTTTTTAAGGTATCTTAGAGGAGATTTAAAATTTGATTTCAGTTCTCTGTTTCTTTTATTTGGTCTGTTTGCATAGCATCACAGATTTTTGCCAGCTTCAGCAAAACGCCTGCTGATTATTTTTTAAATCTCTCATAGAAGTTTCATGTTACAAGCTTTTAGGCTTAGACAGGTGCATTTGCTACTGTGAGTCAGTTTTCATCGTGTGCCATGAGATAGGAGTCGCAATGCCTTTGCTTTGTTTTCCTCTAAGGCTGCCTAGTTGTTCCTGCACCGGTTGCTGTGCTGTTATCCATATTATGTCACTGTGACAGCTTTGCTGAGAAATAACCTGTGCCTGTGAGGGGGCTTTACTTCCCAGTGTGTGTTTTATTGCTTTGATCTAGATGGCTGGTCTTACTACATTTTCTTGATTACTTACCTTTATGGTGAATCTTGAAATATGGTTATTTTAGTCTTCTAGATTTATTATTTTGCAGGGTTGGATTATTTGTTCTGAGTTCTTTATATTTTCATACTCATTCTAGATCAGTTTGACAATTATTATAAGCAAAAATAGCTTCTTGGGTTTAATATGTTTGAATTGACTCTATAGATAGTTTGAAATTAGTTAACTTACACAGTGTTGAGTCTATGACTGTGACTTAACCTATATATTTAATTAAGTCTTTCTTTCTTTCTTTCTTTCTTTCTTTCTTTTTTGTTTTTTGTTTTTTTGAGACAGTGTTTCTCTGTAGCTTTGGAGCCTGTCCTAGAATTCACTCTGTAGACCAGGCTGGCCTCAAACTCAGAGTGCTACCTCCCGAGTGCTGAGATCAAAGGCATGCACCACCACTGCCCAACTGAGTCTTACTTAATTTTTCAATCAATGTTTTATAGTTTTCAGATGTTTATTATAGATATTTTACATTCTTTTAAAGTTGATTCCTAAGTATTTTTATGTTTTTAAAACTCCTGTAAAGTTTTTTATTTTAACTTCTAGCCACTTGTTGCTATTCTACAGAAAATGAAATATATATATGTATATATATATACATATATGCATAATTTGTGCATGTAAAATGGATTTTGTTTGTTTAAAGATGTGCGTGTGTAAAAAGGCATTTACCCATAGAAAATATACAAATGGCCAACAAACATCTGAAAATTTTGTCATCTATAAGTATTAAAAATGGAAGTAAAAAATATATCATTGTGCATACATTAAGCTAACCAGTATATGTGTGTGATATTGACAAGGATGTGGAGAGTCTGGGTCTGTTGTGTTCTGCCAGTGGGATTATGAAATGGTGCAGCTGCTATGGAAAAGTGTAGAGTATCTTCTATGTGTGGTTAGGGTGCCTGTAAAAGTGTAGAGCATCTACTATGTGCGGTTAGGGTGCCTGTAAAAGTGTAGAGTATCTACTATGTGCGGTTAGGGTGCCTGTAAAAGTGTAGAGTATCTTCTGCAACAGTGCTGAACCATCAGGCTTGTGTTTTCTTTCTGAAATCCTCATCTGTCTCTGGCTAGAATACTCCTGGTTTCTTCCCCATTGAGGATTCTCCTGTTGTCTGCTACGTGCCTTATGAATTTTCTTTTTGTATTGATGTATTCATTTTAAATGATGTACAGATAGAGGGGAGACCTGCATTTGTGCTCAGTCCAGTTTCTTAAGACACATCTCTATGAACTTTTGTTCAGCGCTAAACGACATGCACAGTGCGTTATCACTCAAATGTGGAACGATGCCACATGAAAACTGACAGCAAAACATTAATTGCTTAAAAGAATGGGTGGGTTTTCACACTCTGCCTTTCAGCTTTGTTCTAGGCGCCGTCTCTCCTGCTGTTGTCGTTCCCTCCATGCTGTTGTTGCAGGAAAATGGATATGGTGTTGATAAAGGCATTCCCACCTTGCTAGTGGCTGCTAGCAGTATGGATGACATTGCGGCCATTACTGGATTCAACACATTCC
This sequence comes from Myodes glareolus, assembly GCF_982192425.1. NCBI lineage: Eukaryota > Metazoa > Chordata > Mammalia > Rodentia > Cricetidae > Myodes > Myodes glareolus. The sequence goes on along the minus strand of NC_142042.1, from coordinate 23,328,181 downwards.
TGAGCATAGTCTTTTCCTCGGGTAAATAAAAAAGTGTTTCACTTACATCCTTTTCCGTAGTTCTGTAAGCTGGGTTTCTGGCATTCCCCTATATTTATTAACCAAGACTTTAATATCTCTTTATTCTACATAGGAAGCTCATCTTGATCAGGTAAGATGCTTCAATGGATTTAAAATTTAATTATAAAATTTAAAAATAAAATGAATTCTCCAATGCCTCTAAATAGTACTTAACAAAGTGACTTCATTTTAATACTGAACTTCTTCAATTAATTTGATTATCTGCATTCTTGCCATTTATCTGGTTTTGGTGGTTTGGCATTTTGTCAGTATATAGTGTTACTAATACGTTGACTAAGTGTTTTTGAAATATACATTTCTTGCCATCCTAACAACAGGTTGCTTGATATTAAATCAGTTCAAACATACAAAGTTGGGACAACAATTTAAGACAAAATCTTTTTACACCAGTTCAGATTTGCAAGGTGACGTTTGGTCTTGGCAGCACTACAGACACTCTGAAAGTAGGAGCTGGCCTCACAAAGAGCCCTGGCCTCAGTGACGTAGGAACAGCCTCCTGTCACTGGAGTCCATGCTGTCCTTGGCACTAGGAGAGCCCATGCTATACCACTGCTGACAAGAAGCAGAGCCAGCCACCAGGGGAACCTGGATATAGTAAGTGTTGGAGCCACACAGTCAAGGAGAGTGTGGCCAACTGTGTCAAGTTCAAAAAGAGTACGCTGGAATTGACAGTTGATTATAGGCCCTGGAGAGGCAGTATGCTCAAAGCTTTCCTGAGGAGACAGATGGGAACCCAGCTGGCACCTAGCATTCAGCTTTGCCAGTACACGAGGCTGAAGTGATATGCAGAGGAGGTCAGCATCTTCCCCACTGTCTCTGGATGAATGAAATGGCGGATGAATCTTTGTATGAACCGAATGCTCCATTTTCCAATGGTTTGGTCAGCAGACATTAACAATTTTATTTTTTGTAAAAGACAGTCAGGGAAGCTCATGATGGTTGCCCGCAAATGCAGTTGATAGATACCATGAAGCCAGTCTATCACAGCGGAAGCCCTCCCACCCCAGCTTCTGCTTCCTACAGTGTACCACTGTCTGAGGTCACCACATGCTGCTCATCTCAGACTATCAGAAGCTCCTTCCTGACATTCCCAGAGGGCACTCTACAACTTGAAGAGGCATAGTAATGTCTGTGCCTGTGGTCACGATGTTGGAACATCACGTTACTCTAGACAAGACCTGGCAAAAGGGTGACCACTCAGCCTTCTTGGAGTTTGGGAAACTAACAAAACATGGGGTCAGGTGGAGAAAGCTCTGGGTCTCCAGCTCCACAGCTGCTGCCCGGTGAGTGAAATGACCTGCAGTGAGAGGCTGGGAAGGTCCATAGTGGCCAAAGTGAAAAAGCCAGAAGGCACCATTCTAACACTGGACGTGCTCACTGTGAAGGTACGTGAGCACAGCAGCTGCCCTCCTGAAGACGCGTCGTCTATGGAGTTGTTGGGAAATGACGAAGATGACACAGCCACAGAAGAATTGGGTAGAAAACACAGCAGGAAAATCAGATCTCAAAAGTGCCACTTGGAATTCGTAGTTTTTTTCAAAAAAATTTTCGAAAGCATTTCCACAGTTAGTGATGATCTGGTTATCTACAGTATTTAAAATTCAGTTGTCTCCATCCGGGAAGCACTGAGGTGGTTTTCAAGGTGATGTGAATAAGAGCTGCGTGTGGTAGTATGTCTGCGTCAGCATTTTAGGACCAAAAGGGATCACATGAACCCAGGAGTTCAAGGCCAGCCAGACTCTGTTTCTTCTTTAAAACTCAGAAAATATATTTAAAAATATAAAAGATAAAAATTAAAATCTGTAATAGTTATTCCCTCTGGGTAAGAATATTTTCTCAGTCTTATTATATAAATCTTTTCCCCTCTCTTTCTCTCTGTCTCTCAATATTCTGTGTAATTCTGTGTTGCATGTTCGTGTGTGTGTGTGTGTGTGTGTGTGTGTGTGTGTGTGTTGTGTGGCTATGTGCACACACGTGCATGTGGAGGTCAGAGATTGACATTGAATGTTTCCTTCAATCGTTCTCCAGGTTATTTGTTGAGACGGGATTTCTCCCTGTGCCTAGAGCTTGGCTATGCTGGCTGGCCTTTGACAGGATCTCTCAGTGTGTCTGGAACTCAACAGTGTGGCTAGGCTGGCAGGCCATCCACAAGATATCTCTGTGATTGGAGCGCAACGGTTTGACTAGGCTGACTGTGTCCACCTTCCCATTGCTATGATTATAGATGCCCAGTTCCTTACAAGGGCACAGAGGATCCAATTAGTTTCTCAGGCTTGCCATCTAGCATTTTGCTAACAGGGCCATCTCTCTAGTCTGCTCCCAAAGTTCTTATAAAAGTCACTGAACCCTGACCATACTGTCAGCAGGAGTATCATGAGCTCAAAGCATATGAATAAAATTATTTATCAGAGGTATGACCAGAAGGACATCAAACTAATTCTCAATAAGAAAGTATTGTACCCTTGAGAGGGAGTGTTTCATTTCATATAGCAATTAAGAGAAGTTATCTGGCCTTGTCTCTAGGCCATTTGTGTGGAGTTAATATTTTAGTAGAGTTCAGGAGGGCAGCTCACTATGTCAATTAAATAAGGCCACTTGTCTTTGAAACTGGCCATTAGGAGTGAGGTGCCATTAACAGTCTCTAATTGTTTATGGCATCACAGTTGCTTATATGTGCCACATGTGTGTAGTCCCCTCAGAGCCCAGACACTGGGTCTGGAACTGAAGTCACAGGCAGTTGTGAGCTGTCCACTTTGAACACTAAGGACAGCCTTCCACCTCTGGAAGAGCAGTGTGTCCCAGCCATTGGGCTATAATGAGAAATCCAGCCTCTCATCTTTCCACCTTGAGTCCTGGGATTAAACTCAGATGGTCACGTTTGCATGTGTATATTTATGTTTTGTGTGCATGTATGTTTGTGCACAATGTGTGTTCATTGCTCACGGAGGCCAGAATCCGGTGTTGGATCATCTGAACTAGAGTTACAGATGGTTGTGAGCCTCCGTGTGGGTGCTGGCAACTGAACCCAGATCCTCTGCAAGAGAAGCAAGTACTTACGTACTGAACCATCTTTCCATCACTGTTGACAGCCACAATTTTTGCCTTTCATCTCTACACATAATCTAAATTAGTTTGCTGTTAACTTTTATTATCACAAACACTGCATAGCCCTGGCTAGCTTTGTACTTACTGCAATTCTCCTGTCTCAGGTTCCCCAGTGCTAGGATAAAACTGTGAACCACCACTCCTGGATTCTTAATGGAGAAAGGAAAGTTTCTTCTGCAAACAGTGATGGAGAAACTAGGTGTCCATATTCAAAAGAATAAAATTCAGGAAAAGCTTTATGACCCTGAACTTGGCAATACTTTCTTTGATGTAATGCTAACAATCACAAGCTATAAAAGCAAATATTGGTAAAATACGAATATCAAACTTAAAGACATATGTGCCACACCAACCGGGTGGAAACACGGCACTTAGACATTGGAGAATGCTGTCACAGGAAGGTTGATCATGTGAAGATTATGTGGAAGAAGGAAATGCCTCAGGCTAAAGTGAATGAAGCCCTTTGCTGCAGTCTGAAAGTTATGTGTCTCCAGAATTCAGATTCTGGAACCTAATGCCCAGTGAGATGTCTGAGCTTTGGCCTAGAGGGCATGATGAGGGTTAGGGCAGTCCTCATGGATGCTGTTTCGGCTCCTGTGGAAGGCATGACTGGAGCTCTCCCAGCACAGGAGACCACAGCGAAGGTGGCTGTGAGGAAAAGACCTTTGCCACCAGAGCTGTTGGTGCCTTGATACTGACTTCTTTCTTGCTCTCCAGAATTGAGAGCGGTAGATTTAGGGTGTTTACAGACGACTAATGCTAAAAGAGCAGAAATCAGACCTGAAAGGAGATACACACATGACTAACAAGCATCTGAAAATTGTCCAACATATGGAATATGCAGAATACAAATCAAAACTAGAATATCGCAGTTCTTTTTAGAAGTGTCCATACCCACACACATTTGGGTTCTCCTTTAGAAGACCACACCCATGCTCTTGGGTGTGGCTTCCTTTCCTCTGGGTGCCCTCTTTCTCTTAACTCTTGTGCTTAAGGCTTAAACTAAGCTCAACCATGCTTCATAAAAAGAACAAATTGTCAAATTGCACATGCATTAAGATCACTAGTATGTGGTTCTTCACTGGCCCTCAACATTCTATATAAATGTTAGGGTTCTCTTTTCAATTTCTAACAAACTATCCATTAGAAATTTTGATAGGAATCACATAGAATAAAGAGGTTTCTTCAGCTAGCATGGTCGCATAAACATCATAACTATATTGAATCTTCTAATCATGCACAAATATATTTTCTACTTATATGTCTATAACTTGCCTTGGCAATGTTTTCAATTTTCAGTACAAGCCTTTTACCTCCTTAATCACATTTATTCTTTGTTTCTTTTCATGCTATGTAAAATGAGTCCCCACAATTTTCTTTCCTAAGTTTTTGTTAACGTGTGAAGCAGCTGCTGCCTGCCTTCGCATTGATTTCGCAGCACTCAAATTTACTAGTCTTGATGATGAGTTCTGACAGGTTGTGGGTTGGGGGGGTAAATGTTAGGGTTCTCTGTGTGTCATTGTGTTGAGGGGGAGGCGTGTGGAAAAGCATGCCAGGGTGTGCACCGCTTTGCACTCCAGGATTAAATCCAGCCTGATCATGATGTATAATCCAATCAATGTGCTGTTGAATTCAGTTTATTTGTATTGTATTGAAGATTTTTGCATAGTTATCAGAAATATTGGTTTGTAGTTATCTTTTTTAAAGTTAACTTTTTTATTGATTCTTGGGGAGTTTCACGTCATACACTCCAATTCTGCTCATCTCCTGGGTCCACCCTTCATCCTCCCCTCACCTTTGCAGCACCCCCCCCAAAAGAAAACACAGCAGAGCAAGCAATCAAACAAGCAAAAGCATGAAAAGAACAAAGCATAAAGAAAAAAAGACTCGGTAAGTTCTTGTACGAGTTCTATTTCCGCCCTTTTGACTCCCTGAGCAGCAAGAACAAGCGGCTGACGAAAGGCGGCAAGAAGGGAGCCAAGAAGAAAGTGGTTGGTCCATTTTCAAAGAAAGATTGGTATGATGTGAAAGCCCCAGCCATGTTCAATATTAGAAACATTGGAAAGACACTAGTCGCGAGGACTCAAGGAACGAAAATTGCCTCTGATGGCCTCAAGGGTCATGTGTTTGAAGTGAGCCTTGCTGATCTCCAGAACGATGAAGTTGCATTTAGAAAATTCAAGCTAATCACTGAGGATATTCAGGGCAAAAACTAACTGACTAACTTCCATGGCATGGATCTTACCCGGGACAAAATATGTTCCATGGTCAAAAAGTGACAGACCACGATTGAAGCTCATGTTGACGTCAAGACAACCGATGGTTATTTTCTCCGTCTCTTCTGTGTTGTTTTCACAATAAATAAATAAATAAATAAACAAATAAATAAATAAATATCAGATCCGCAAGACCTCATATGCACAGCACCAGCAGGTCCACCAGATTTGGAAGAAGATGATGGAGATCATGACCCGAGAAGTGCAGACAAATGACTTGAAGGAGGTGGTTAATAAACTGATTCCAGACAGCATTGGGAACGACATAGAAAAGGCTTGCCAGTCCATTTATCCTCTTCATGATGTCTTCGTTAGAAAAGGAAAAATGCTGAAGAAAGCCAAGTTTGAATCGGGAAAACTCATGGAGCTCTATGGTGAAGGTGGTAGTTCTGGAAAAACTACTGGTGATGAGACAGGTGCTAAGGTTGAAAGAGCTGGTGGATATGAACCCCCAGTCCAAGAATCTGTGTGAAATCCAGATTTTTAATAGTGACAAAGTCTTATTTGTGATGATGCAAAAAAAAGAAAAAAAGACTCTTTGCCTTCTTTCCCGTCTTTTCAACACCTCTCCATTCGTCCTGGTGGCATTGGTGTGTCACATAGCACACCCTTTTGTCCTTTCAGCTTTACTAGTAAATACTCATTGCTGTGAGTCACTGGTCTGGTTCAAGGCCTCTGGTGTCTGATACACCCTGGATAGAGTAGGTTTGGCTTTGGCATCAAGGTCCTAAGGGCCTTATAAAATGAATTTGGAGGTTCTTCTCCTCTTCAGCGTATATTTTCTAAAAATTTGCAAGGTACTGGTGTTATTCCTTTGTATGCTTGGCACAATTTCAAGAGCTCTCTGGTCCAGGAGCCTATCTCTGACCTCTCCTTTGTTCTTGACAGTACTTGGGTATCAGGTTAGAAGCAGGTGAGATAAACACCAATGTTTAAGGACTTCTCCAAACTGTCCCTGTCTTCTCTCTTCCTTTTCATGGAGAAGTAGTGAGTGGGATACCTCCGCCCACCCCCGCAGCCCCGTGTCAGCTTGGGGATGGGCTGCTGGTAGTGCAGTGCACTCTAGCTGTTTCTACTTGTTTCCTGACTTTCCCCTTGTGTGGATTGCCACATCTTCTTAATTGGCATATGGAGTTCCATGAAGGCTCTTAGGCTATTGTTATTGTTCAGTTGTCTGTGGGGGTTCAGGCATCTTAATTAATAACACTTCATTCTTTTGAGTGGAAAATATATCTAACACTTACATGTTTTTAGCTAATTCAATGCTTAATGTAAAGCTAAACAATTTTTTAAATTGAGGATTAAGAGTTTTTGTCTACTTTTTAAAATATACAATGACTTAATATAAAGTATTTATTCATATTAAAACATATTGAAAACCTAATTGACTTATCTATACCTAGGATTAACTGTGGCATACAAATGTTTTATGTGGTTGTTATTGGTAAGTTGTCCTTTCAACATTTAAGTGACTTGTTTAGCTTGCACACGATATATCAAATTGTCAGCATGGCCTAAGCAGCCCATTCCAATGCTCCTATCACTTGCTCTCCAGTTTTTTCCCTTACTTGGTCTGATAGGTTAAGTGTAAGGAGAGCACATGATTTCTTGGTTTTCTGACCCATTTCTACAATGGATATTTCTAGTTGTGTGTTTATATTAATTTAATAGATATAGATGTTTAACTTCTGATAGCTCTGAATACTTTTTCACACACGCCACTATTAAAGGTCCAGTTTTGTAATTTGTTGAAATGAAATGTACTCGTAAACCACATAGGTCTTATTCTCTAATGTATAGCGTCCATGAAAATATTTCTCAGTGAAAAGTTTCTTTTATTTTGTGCCCTTACAGGTAGTATAATTAGCAATGTCCTATCGTCCATGAAGAATGTATTTATTGGTGTGCTGGTAGGAATTGTTATGGGATTTTTTATTCAGTATTTTCCAAGTGAAGATCAGGTAAATTAAAAATAAATATCTGGTTTGTAGAGCTTTAGTATGTTAATCAGCCTCCTACCACTGTACTGAACCGCCTGGGATACTCTTACTCTGTGTAACAAAGGTTTAGTTAGCCCACAGTTGTGGAGGCTGCGATCTGCTATTGACCTGCCTCCTTACCCTGGCAGTGTACCACTGCCGGAAGGGGTAGCAGAGCAAAGCCAGCTATGTCATGAACCCTGGGACAAAGGAAAAGGAGGAAGGGACTATAACTTAACGACTTGCTTAGAAGCATGCTTCCCTCATTTCCAGAGATCCACCATGTCCCTTACCACCACCCAGTATCAAACTTGTACTATAAGGACTTTGGGAGACAGTCCACATCCAAGCTACAGCATGGGTGTAGCATAAAACTCTCAGAGACAATTTTAGACTGAACTGTGAAACATAAAATTCCCCAAAAGTTGCCTCTGTTGCCTACAGCATGCTTAAAACTGAGCCTAATAGTGGTTGATTCCAAGTAGTCTTAGTTAATGTCACTGTGTCTTAATCTGGTAAATTAAAATACTGAGAACCACGTACGTGACCCCCCCCCCTTCCTTCCACTCCACCCCCATTTCCACTAAACCAGCTGTGGATGCTTGACAATTTTCTTAATCCTTTTCCCCAAAACTTTCTCCTGAACATTTTTGAAACAGAGATAAGTTCCACTTTATCTGCCCATATTTTCTGCTTTAAATTTGCCTCATTCACTTTGACAAGGGTTTTAGGCCTGGTTGTTGTTGTTGTTGGTAGTGGTGGTGGTGTTGCTGGTGCTGCCGCTGCTGCTGCTGGTGGCAATTTTGAGGCAAAGTCTCACTATGTAGCTGAGGCTGGTTTTGAACTCAATGGTTGCCTTTGTCCAGCCTCAATTTGTAATTTGGTTTCTTGCATCAAAGTTATCAAATCTTTTAAATAAATAAATCTTCAAAACATTTATTTTTAACAACTGATGTTAGAGGAACTGTCTCCCTCCCCTTTCAGGAGGAGTCTGGTAAGCACTTTACTGTTAGCAGCGCTATATGAAGAGTGAAAGCCTCTCTCATATTTGATGAATTTCACTTGGTTCTGAATCTACCAAAAGTTTTGATGCAAAATCAAATCAACATTTTGGAGACTATTTAATACAAATTTTACAAATATTGTAGCAAAGGCTAAAAAAAAAAGATAGATAATGCCTCATCTTGTATGTTTAATGTAAAACAACTTCTAAATGTGTATTTCTAGGTGAATCTTACACAGAGGCGAGCCTTCCTTGTTCTGAGTATATGTATTTCTGCTGTCTTAGGCTGTCACCACTTTGGCTTACATGGATCTGGAGGGCTGGTCACACTAGTTTTGTCGTTCATGGCAGCAAAAAAATGGGCTAAAGAGAAAGTGAGTATCACTAATTTTTTTTAAAGATAAAATAGCTGAATTTTGAAATATATAATGGGCATTTAGAAAACTGCCTCCATGTAGTTGGAAGATGTTCCACCTCCCCCAGGAAGCACATGGAGTAAGTTATTAGTACTAAAGAAAACCACATTGACCCATAGTAAAATGCCGTTAGAAGCTGTGTTCTTATGTCAGGATTTTCTCCGAGAATTGTATGATTTGATTATATGCCTCTTATTTACTGTTTTTTAAATGCTTGGTTCCATAATTTAATCCATGAAAACGTGTTCTAAAATTTAGAATATCTTTGTTCCAATAAAAATTTTGTTTTATTTTGTTTATATTATTATTATTTTACATTTATATATGGGGAGGGGCATGGAGGTCAGAGGAAAGCTTATTGAAGTAAGTTGCTTTTTCCACTGTGTGGGTCCTGGTACTCAAACTCAAATTGTCAAATTTTGTGTCAGGCACCTTTATCCACTGAGACATTTTACCTGCCCAATTTACACTTTTTTAACTGTTGGCAAAAAAATGTACCAAAAAAGAATATGTTTATAAAAATTAAAACATACTAAATGCAGAAGATTCCTGTATTCCTTACTCTCCCTAAATAGTCTGCTTATTCTCCAAAATTAATCATTTTGAAAAATACTTTATTTATATATATGTATATATATATTCTCTTTTTAAAATAAAAATATTACTAACATGAACAGATTTTTTTCATGTAGCCTTTTCATATATACAAGTATCCTGTAAGAATGGATTCATAGAAGTGGGATTTCTGGTTTTAAAAATAGTCTTTATTTTGACAATACTGCTAAATTATCACTTGGAAAGATTTTTCAGTGCGTATACTCCACCAACACAACAGGAGACTTACTGAAAACAACTCTGAAGTTGTCAATATGAGGCTTAGGACGCAGACCTCACAAACCACCAGAGTATTTTCTTCCTGCTTGTTTACGAGCCATCTGAATTCATGTCATGGACTGGGTTCCGAAACTGTCATTAGGCAGGCTTCCCCACTCCCTTCTGACGGACCGGCGTGAGCTGTGTATGGTCTTGTCTCACATGCTGTGTTTCTAGCCCTACTTCTGAATATTACGAAGACTCCCAAACTTTTTTCCTTTTTTGGAACACAATAGTGAGATGATATTGTTTACTGTATAGCGTTGTGTATTTCCTTAACCAAATTCTGTTTGGATAAATGACATTCAATTATCATAAGTTAAGTTTTAACTTTTTCCCTAAAAATAAAGTATCATAAGTTAATTAAATTTTAAAAAGGCTTTACATTTTTGAAATGCAGTCAAACGTATGTGCACATGAACCAAAAAGTCTAAAATTCTGAAGTGCAGTTACGTTTGCCATAAGGACTGAAATGCATTTCTCTGTCCTATAGGTTGGAATCCAAAAAATTGTCGCAAACACATGGAATGTTTTTCAGCCACTTCTCTTTGGCTTAGTTGGAACAGAAGTATCTGTTGAGTCTCTTGAATCGAAAACTATTGGTAAGAGCGCTAAGAGCACAGAAGATGTACAACACAGGTTTTTATTTTGTGTAGACCATATCTCCGAGTGTCCTTAAAGAGCTTTGAAATCACACTAACACATCTACTCTTTTCCTCTGCCTGTATACATTTCTTTGTTTTCAGTCAAAGACAACCCAAGTGATCCAAAGAAATAGATTACAGAAACATTAGATATCATTAGATGCTTCTATCTGCATCCCTGTAAACATGTCCCCAAAAAGGCAATTCACAGTTAAATGCATTCCATTCAAACTGTATTACATCAAATGAACTGAATGCCACGTCTTCATCCTTTTTTTCCATGGTGCTCTCACCGTTATATAATCCAGTACTGTAGAAGAACTTCCATAAAGGCAGGGGAGATGGCTTGGGTGGTAGATTGCTAGTCATGCAATCCTTAGGACTTATATTTGATCTCAGGCACCCATGTAAAAGCCAGTCTCAGCAGCATTGGGAGGTAGAGACATGAGGATCCCTGAAGCTTGTCAGTTTAGTCAGTAAGCTCCAGGGTCAGTCAGGGTCAGTCAGGGTGAGTCCAGAGAACTCAGGTTCAATTTCCAGCACCCACATGGGCAGCTAACAACTCTCTCTAATTCCAAGATCTGACACTCTGACATAGACATACATACAGGCAAAAATAACAATGCAAATGAAATAAAAATAAATTATTTTGTTTCATAAAAAGAATAAGGCATTGAGGAATACAGCAAGCATAAATCCCTCACCTGTTTAAGTGTGCATGCACACCCAACACACACCTATATGCATATACACACACAACAATTCATTTTTACTTTGTACTTTTTATAATTACTATTTTTACTTAAATAGATATAATGAAGCAACAGCCGCAAAATATTTTCAGAAATTTTAGAATTCATCTCTCTAGACAAAAATACCTTCCTCCCAAATGCTTTGTTTTTACATTGGTTTATATGTGTTGTAGGTATGTGTATTGCTACCTTGGGTTTGGCATTATCTACTCGAATTTTAGCCACTTTTATACTCATGTCTTTTGCTGAATTTCGTTTTAAGGAGAAAGTATTTATTGCTTTATCATGGATCCCCAAAGCTACAGTCCAGGTAAGAACATACTATGCCATTAATAATCATTTTAGTTTTGACAAGTTTTAAAAGCTCTAAATGAGGGGCTAGAGAGATGGCTCAGTGATTAAGAGCATTGGCCGCTTTTCCAGAGGACCTGGGTTCAATTCCCAGCACCCACATAGCAGCTCACGGTTGTCTGTAACTCCAGTCCCAGGGAATCTGACACCTTCACACAGAGTATATACAGGCAAAACACCAGTGCACATCAAATAAAGAAAGAAAAAAAACTCAAAAAATAAAAAGGAAGGCATTCTCCTCCCCCAAAAAAAGAAGTTCTAAATGAAAACTACAAATTGTATCTAATGTACTTTCCTTTTGCCATGTTATATTGATAATTACTTCTCAAACCCTAGAGCTGGGGAGGACGCTCCAGGGGAAGAGTGTTTGCTATCCAAGCATGGAACAGGAGTCTGGATCCCTACCGCCACACAGAACAGGCTTGGCTTCAGTGCCTGTAAACCTAGGGCTGGGTGGGGGAGGGCGGGGCAGACATGTGGGAGGCCTACTGAGGCTTGCCAGCCCCTGGTCCATTGGTAATGGAATAAGTAAGGCAGAGAGTGATGAAGAGGACAGTGACATCTGGCCTTCTCGAGTGCACAAACAGGCATGCATTCATGTATACATGTGCATACTCGTGCAACACACACACACACACACACACACACACAAAATGCAACATTTAAAAGATTTGCTTTTAAAGCAATTTACCTGAAATTTAGGAGAGTATTTTAGCAAATAATTTCTAAATTTTGTGAAAATTTTTTTTTCTGTTTCCCTAAAGTATGAAAATAAGCCCAGGCATGGTGACACACACCTTTTTCCAGCACCTAGGAGGCAGAGGCAGGCAGATCTCTGCGAGTTCATGGCCAGCCTGGTCTAGTAGAGAATTCTAAGACAGCCAGGGCTACATTGATAGACTCTGTCTCAAAAAAAAGTGTAAAATAAAATAACATTTCATAATATGGAAATATTTTTATTTGGCTGAATGCTGTAGAGGTAAATATTATATCATTAGAGATACCTTGGTTTTTATAACTGTGGCTTTCCTCACCCTGTCACTCCAACACAAATACATACATGTATTTTAATTAGGTATCTGTTTTTATGATATGTGACTATACAGGAAGGACACAGAGAGTATCTTTTGGGGGCATTTTGTTTGTTTCTTTTTTCATCTTTTCCCCTACTATTTGACAATACCCAGCAGGAGGAAAGTTGTCTTCATTAAAATTCCTATTGCTGTGATAAACACCATGACCAACAGCAGCTGAGGGAAGAAAGGGTTTGATGTACTTCAACACAGTTCATCATCAGGGGAAGTAAGCACAGGACCCCAAGGAAGGAACCTGGCAGCAGGAACTGAAGCAATAGTCATGGAGAACCTTGTTTTCCATAACTTGCTCAGTTGTTTCTTATACCATTCAAGACCATGGGCCGAAGGGTAGCACCTCCCACAGTGGGCTGGGCCCTCCCACATCAGCCATGAATAAAGGAAATGCTGTACAGACTTGTCTACAGGCATCTGATTGAGACATTTTCTCGACTGAGGTTCCTCTTCCCAGACAACTCTTCCTTTATAATAATTACCTCCTTCTAAAAGGTGTTGCTACTTACTGACAACTGCTAACATCGATGGCAGCATAAAAACGTTGCTTTCCCGGGATTTTTTTTCCTTCATTTTGTTGTTAAAAAATAAAAGCTTGTACATTTCTATGAAACAGAATTCTGTTTTAGGGTTAGAACCATAAGCCTTTAAGGTCAGATTGTTGCTTTTGAATACTGTGTTGCTTGCCTAGGCCTTTAGGGAGTTGTTTCTTTGTCTCTTGGCTCATTGAATTCCTCCTTTACATAAGGATCTATGAGCATGTCTACTAAATGGTGGTGCTGTGAGGTTGGCTGAACTAATCCCTGTAAAGCTCTCAGCACAGTTTCTGGTTTATAGTGGTGCTCCATGAACAATATTAGAGCTATTTTATCTTACCTTCAAGCCATATAATAACCTATCTTTTTTGGAGGGGGGATAGTAGATCTATAAAAAGAATGTCTGTCACCTCTCCTTACTTGTGTTTTGATTTATTATTTATCATTTCCTAAAACAGAGTGAAAACGAAGCAGGTATGAAGAAAGCGCTCACTACCCAAGCTGCTTTGCTCTGCTTCTTTGTCCCCTTTCCCTAGCATCCAAGCAAAGTTGTATTCTGTACAAACATCAAGAACTGAAAGACATACAAAAACTTTTTTTCTCAAACTCAAGATCTTGCATATGGTAGGCTAGTGCTCTCCCACTTAACTATACCACTAGCCAACATCTTTTATGCAAATAGAACCACGTGTCCCACATATGAGTTAGAACAAAAATTTTAAATTTAACATTTCTCCTCATTCTTTGCTTTTCTGAGGCTGCAATAGTGTCTGTGACCCCTGAGCATCATAGTCAGCTTCACCTATCATCTTGACACAAACTAGAGTCATCTAGGAAGAAGGAATCTCACTTAAGAGTTGCCTTGGCCAGATTGGCTTGTCTATGAGGCATTTTCTTAATTGTTAATTGATGTAGGACTGCCTAGCCCACTGTGGGTGGTACCATCCCTGGGCAGGTGGGCCTGGGCTGTATAAGAAAGGACATGAGCCAGAAAACAAGGCAATAAGCAGCACCTTTCCATGGATTCGGCATCAACTCCTCCAGGTTCCCACCATGGCTTCTCTCAATGATGGTCATGAACTGTAAGATGAGATGGTCTTTTTCTTCCCAAGTTGCTTCTGGTCTAGATGTTTGTTCCAGCAACAGGAAGAACATGATGGCAGGAGTTGATACCGGAAGTGTGAGATGTGGTAGCATTTGGAACTTTGGGTTAGAAAATCCATTGAGCACTTGGAAGACATGAATGCTGAAAGAAATTTAGACAGTGGAGGCCCAGACTGTAAAATTTCAAGGGAATTGTCAAAGACTCTGACGAAACTGTTCATATGCTGTATTGGAATTAAGCATTTGTGGAAGTGAAACTTTTTGTGCTTTATTGGGACAAAAGATGCTGGTCAGCTTAATGAGAGACTGTTATTATGAAGTGGAATTCTTGGAAGGAGCTCTTCAGAGTCAACATGTATACAGTGGTGCAGAATTGCATCTCAGGTTGGCAGCCAGCCTTAGTAAAGTTTATGAGTCTTCCAGTGATACTGGGTTTTATTGTTGTTTGTTTGTTTGGTTTTTGATTTTTCTATGTAGCATGAGGGCCAGCTTGTTGGGGTTTCCATCCCGCCCGGTACCCCAACAGCCGGCAAATCCCAAAGAGAAACTACATACAGGACTCCATAAGGTTATAAACTGATTGGCCCATTAGGTCAGGCTACTTATTAGTTCTTATAACTTATCTTAACCCATTATTCTGATCTATGTTAGCCACATGGGCTCAGTACCTTTCTCGGTGTGACAGCTTACATGTTGCCTCTTCGGTGGTCTGTACAGGAATGGTGAGAGAGCTTCTGCTTCCAGAATACTTCCAGTCTCTTTTCTCCACCCCTACTTCCTGTCTGGCTTTCCCGCCTATACTGCCTGCCTGGTCAATCAGCGTTTTATTAAAATATGATTGACAGAATACAGACAATTCTCCCACACCACTTCCCTCTTTTTTTTTTTTAAACAAAGGAAAATACCCATAGTCCATTTGTTGGGAATGTGGGCGTAGTATTTCAGGCTACTTCCTGCTGGTTGGGGGCGCTGATGATCTTATGGGAACCTAAAGAAAATTTAGAGTTATAATCAAGTCCTGACTGAAGTATCCTGTGAGTCTTGATCATCTCAGGCAGCAGTCTTGAATCTGTTCTGGATGTAGAACTCAGACATCTGGACCATCTGTTCCTGTTGGAGATTTCTCAGGTGGCCTCCCTTGATGGAACCTGATTTTTCTTAACTCAGAATGAATCCACAACTTCTCATTTTCTGTGGAAACAAAAGCAAAATCTCTTCTCCAAAGTAACAAACCTTTTGACTTCAGTTTTGAAGCCAAGGTATTTTCAAAATACCTATCTTGGGTTAGTTCAGCAGCATTTATAAACAAAAGTCTTTTAGCAGCTGTTGCTCCTTCCTCAGCATTCAAACAATTCAAAGAGAGCATAATAGCATACAGTATCAAGACTCTCTGTTTATTTTCCATCTTTATTTTAACCTCTATTTCTTTTATTTTTACTTTTACTTTTTGAGACAGGTTCTCTGTATATCTTTGTCCTGGAATAACTCTGTAGACCAGGCTGTCCTTGAACTCACAGAGATCTTTCTGTCTCTGCCTCCCCCAGTACTGGGCTCAAAGGTGTTTGCTACCACACCTTGAACTCACAGAGATCCACGTGTCTCTGCTTCCCCAGTGCTAGGATTAAAGGTGTGTGCTACCACACCCAACTACTCTCTTTCTTTTTACTTTAAGAACTTTAACTTTTATCCTGCATATATTTTTACACACTATAAACCATTTAGAGGTTTTCTTCCTCTTTGAATCTCTCTTTACTGTATATCTCTCTTTTTCTGACCACATGAGCCTTTAATTTACAAAGCAATACGAAAAGCCGTGGCTTTGATGGCTAGATCCAGTCCATTTCTTAGCTTTCCAGACTCATGGTAGAGGTACCACTGGAGCCTTTTACTGCCACAACTCTATGGCGTTTCAAGGTCCCTGCCAGCATGCAAGCTGGAGCATTCTGCTCACAGACCACACTCAGTCGGACTGCCTGCCTGAAAGAGTCAGAGTTTGCCCTGGCAGGACAGCCAGCCCTTTAAAACAGCGTAGCTTTTTTCCTGCTACGACTGATAACCGAAAAGCATGCATTCAGCTTTTCATCAATACTATTTAAGTATTTCGTGGCAGGACCTTTTAAAGGAGCTGCAAAGTTTTGCAGCTAAAGCTGAGTCAGGAAGTCTCTCTTAGATGAGAGCACTTGCTTGCCTCTAGCCAGCAGAGCAGACCCGAGAAATTGCTGCTACCAAGAAACCATGCTTTACTCTATTTTTTCCCAAACTTTCTCAGGCTTTCTGTGGATGCAGTTATCCACGTCTGGGCGCCATTTGTAACATGACGGGGGCCGGCTTATTGGTGTATCTGTCCCACCTGGTACTCCACAGCCGGCAAGTCCCAAAGAAAATCACGCACAAGACTCCATAAGATTATAAACAATTCTTCCACACCATTTCTAGACAGGGTTTCTCTGTAGCTTTTTGGAGTCTGTCCTGGAACTAGCTCTGTAGACCAGGCTGGCCTCAAACTCACAGAGATCTGCCTGCCTCTGTCTTCTGAGTGCTGGGATTAAAGGCGTGCGCCACCACTGCCTGGCTGTGAAACTGATTTTTGCACCATGAAAGATGCAGGATTGGAGAGGTCATGAAGAGAAAGTGAGGTGTGTGGCATCATGTGACAGGTTCTGCAACCCCCAAAGAGACCAGGAGAGACTATTAGTGAAGGTGTAGCCTTAGTTGCAGAAGAGACCCCAGGATGTTTGAGGTGCTGGGACTGGGGGACTGGGAGACATCAGCCAAGACAGTGGCAGTTGTGGGGTGGAGAGCTCTGGAGTGCAGTGAGCCTGAGCCTACTGGGCAAGCTGTGTGTACTGTAGAGGTGAGGCCACCTAAGCCCTTTAGATCCAAAAGATCAAGAGTGAGTCTATGGTGTTGGAACAGAACGTGGATTTATACCAATGGACTTTGGTTTTGCTTTGATCTCATTGTAACTGTAGCTTGGCTCTTACCTTTTAGAATAAACAAGTATATAACATTTTTAGGTTTGTTTTAATTTTATGTGTGTTGAGTGTTTTTGCATTTATGTATGTGCACCACATGCATGGCTGGTATCTGCAGAGACCGGAAGAGGGTGTTGAATCCTGTGGAATTGAAGTTGAGACACTAGACCTTGGAAGTGTTGAATTTTTTAAAAGGCTGTGGGAGGGGGCTGGAGAGATGGCTCAACAGTTAAGAGCATTGCCTGCTCTTCCAAAGGTCCTGAGTTCAATTCCCAACAACCACATGGTAGCTCACAACCATCTGTAATGGGGTCTGGTGCCCTCTTCTGGCCAGCAGGTATATACACAGACAGAATATTGTATACATAATAAACAAATAAATATTTAATAAATAAATAAATAAAAGGCTGTGGGAATTTTAAAATTATATTTTACTGTTGTCTTGGGGTTTCTGTCCTGCCTGGTTTCCATCCTCCTACCAGGTCCCACAGCCATTTAGCCCCAAAGAAATTACACAGATTAATGATAAACTGATTGGCCCATTAGCTCAGGCTTCTTATTAACTCTTATAACTTATATTTACCCATTATTCTTATCTATGTTAGTCACATGGCTCAGTACCTTTTTCAATGGGGCAATCACATCTTCCTTCTTCTGTAATTGGTACAGGACTAGGGAGGAATGGGCTTCCTCCTTCCAAGAATTCTCCTGTGCTCCTTGACCCGCCTCTACTTCCTGCCTGGCTGCTGGCCAATCAGTGTTTATTTAAAATATAATTGACAGAATACAGACAATAATGTTAATATGAGATGTTGGGGACAAACAAGAAGGAAACATTGTGGATTAAAGTGATGTGTTTGTGTGTAAAAACTGACAAAGTGCGAAATGTCAACCTCAGCTAACAACTGACAGGAACCAAGAATCCCCTGGGAAGTAGGCACTCCAGAATTGCCTTAACTGGATTGACTTGTGGCCATGTTTGTTGGGCAATTTCTTGATTGCTAACTGGTGTGGGAAGGCTTAACTGACCATGAGCAGTACTCTCTCTAGGCAGGTTGGCCAGTTACATAAGAAAGGTGGCTGACTGTGAGCCAGAAAGGACTTCAGCGAGCCAAGTTCTCCCTGGTCTCTAGTCCAGCTCCTGCTCCAGGCTCCTGACTGAGTTCCCGCCCTGACTTATATTTCTTCCATTTTGCCTTTACTTTACAGTTCCATAGTTAATGTGTATGTGCATTTAATTCCTGAAAATTTTAAGGCAATTTCTTGCCTAGATTTGTATATGTAAATAGTAAGGAAAAATAAAGACAATGATTTTTTTAAAAAATTACACACACACACACACACACACACACACACACATTGTGGCTACAGCCACAGTAGCTCATGCCTATAATTCTAATACTCAGGAGGTGTAGACATGGGCTGTACAGTGTGATCTTGTCTCAAAAACAAAAGAAAATAAGTAAATACATGATAAAAGCTAACTGGCTGGGGGTTGTGGCAGGGGCCAGGGGCATGGGCATCTTTCTAACTCAGTAGGAATTTAAAGAATGTATCTCCTCAGGGGGAAGGAAGAGCAGCATTTATGGTTATTATATGTTAACCCTGAGTAACATTTTTCTTTTGCCCTGTGTCCTCCCTAACTGCAGGCGGTCTTAGGTCCTCTGGCTCTAGAAACAGCGCGAAGAGTCGAGGCTCCCCACCTGGAAGCATACTCAAAAGATGTGATGACGGTAGCCTTCCTAGCCATCCTGATCACAGCTCCAAATGGAGCTCTCCTCATCGGCATACTGGGACCCAAAATACTTGATCATAGTGATGTGTCAGTCCCTTTAAAAGTAGATATATCAAATTTTGAACATTAAAAAGCTTGCCTTCGCCCACCTGCTTCATCTAATGAATAATCTCACTGACAGAAAAGAACATTACTGTGCAGAATTTTGAAGATCGTTCATGGAACCCTGGAGTCAGTAAATGCACAATTTCTATACAGGGTTTTCCTCTGATTTTTGCATCCAAAGTAAACTTAATAAAAATAGTATTAAATGCAATGTTTTTTAGTTTAATATTTGCATATTTCAAGAATAAAATTAGTCAGCAAATACTATAGGAAAATGCAAAGTAATCCTTAAGGCTGAATTTTATGTCATAGTGCAAAATAAGCATAATAAAAACTAAATGAACCTAAAGAGAGAGAAAAAAATGCTTTGAGTGCTGAGCTTGGCAAGATGAGACTAAATTTCAAATGAGAGGAGTGGAACTCCCATCACTTCAGCTGAAAAAATCAGTCAGAGGCCAGGCATGCTGGCACACACTTTAATTCCCAGCACTGGAGGGACAGAATCAGACCAGTGTCTATGAGTTCGAGACAAACTTGGTGTGCACATCGAGTTCCAGGCCAGTCGGGGCTGCATAGAGAGTCCTACTAACTAGTCAGAAAAAAAAGAAAGCTTGGCAGGAATGTAACACTCAAACTGCCTACGGGTCATCTGAAGTAGGTTTAAGTCTTGGTTAAGTGCTATCTGGGTAAACAGGTGATAGACATAAGCAACACTGTTCCTGTATCACTTCTATGATAACCTTGCCAGCTTACAGTGGGACACTACCTGTAGTCTTTACTTGCAGAAATGAGATGAAATCACAAATGGCAGGTGTTAACGGCAGTCTACAGAAAGGAAGCTTAGTGATTGCAACCTCTATTCAAGCTGCTTGTCATTAGCAGCACTATCTTTTTATTAAGAGAAATCAGCCTTGCCAATCAAACATCGTTGCAAGCACAGTGCAGCTCCAGTTGATTTCAGGATGCTTTAGGAAGAGTCGAGTAACAGCTTCTCAAAAGAGGCAGCTAGACAGCTCGGTGTTAGGCAAGGGTGTTTGAACGCAACCCTGAAGATGGAGTTTGGTCCCCAGATCCATGTAAAGGAGAGGGCTAACACCAAGTTTCTCATGCCTTATTGCATGGCCTCTTAAAAATTGTACAGACTTAACAAATTCCCAGTGCAGAGATTAACATGAATGCAGTTCCTCTTCTCTTTGACACAGCAACAACGTGTTAAAGCGGCACAGAAGGCAGAAAGAAAGACACCAACTGCGAGGGTTGCAGCGAAAATGGAAAGCAATCAATAGTGTTACTGCTACCAAGACCAAGGTGTTTTGAGAAATATATAGCCAGACTTAACAAAAATTTAAATTCAGATTTTTCTGGGCAAGGTAGTAGCTACAATTGTTTCATCATTTTTGAATGCACTTTTATGGCACAACACAGGTGATCAGAGATTTATCGTTTATTAACAAGCAAAATCCACACACAAGTACTAAAGGACAAATGGGGGACCTGAATTGAGTCATAAGCCACCGCTTACAGTTGCTGTCTCAGTCGCTCACACCCTCTTGGTCCTCGCTGGAAAAAGGGATCACCTATTCCTGGGTCAGGGCCAGCCCCAGTGAAAACCCCGCCTCTTAGACCACAGTGCTCCTCTTAATTAGCTAGTGCCCCGGTGACAGAATTCGCATAACACACAGGCTTCTTGATTTTCAGCAACTGGCAAGCTCCATGACAGCCACGATGCTTTCCAGGCCAGGAAGAGCCTGTCCCACACCTAAATCCCAGTACTCAAAGTGCTGAAGCAGAAGTGGTGAAGATCAAACGCAGCCTGCCCTAGGAGTGTCAGGACTACCGAATAAGATGCTCTCCCCAAACCAATCAACTTTCTATTTAAAATTACATTAACTATTATTATTATGTGGCCTGCAATTTATTACATAGACTAAGCTGACCTCAAACTAAGACATGATTGAGGCAAAACATCCATACACATAAAAATAATAAGTGTTCAAAAAATTAAGAAGCCAGGAGTGGTGGCGGATTTCTATAATCCGAGCAGTCAAGAGGATCACACGTAAAGGGCCAGCCTGGGCTACATAGTGAGTTCAAGGTAAGTGTTGGCAGGGAGCTCCGGGAACATAGCTCAGTTGGTAAAATGCTTGACTAGTGGAGTCCAGGAGTCAATCCCAGTATCACATAAACTGGGAATAATCAAAGATGCTTCTAACCCTAACACTCAGGAGGTGGAGGCAGGAGGATTCAAAGTCCAAAGTCATTCTCAGCCATGTGGAGAATTCAAGGCCAGCCTGAGCTAGGATTTTATCACTAAATATAATTTATTTTTAAAGGTACTTTTACTGGGAATGGAGAGATGGTTCAGCGATTTCGATCCCTGGTTGTGGCAGGTCCAGGCAGGCAGGTATCACTATGATGAACAGGTATGTGGTGGAGAACTAGGAGGAAGGAGAAGCTGAGCAGTTTGCGCTCTGTGGAGAGAGGCCTTGTCCTGCATGGGTTCCCTCTTGTGGTGTGGGCCTCAGATTAGACCTGTTATTGGTTGGTCACTCCATTATTAGGAGTCCTTGTTATGATTAGGGTCATCCTCGTAGAATTCTGAGAGTTTCTACTCCATTAGGTTTCCATATTATCTTTTTTAATTGTTTTTTTTATTGATTTTTATTGAACTCTACATTTTTCTCTGCTCCCCTCCCTGTCTCTCCCCTCCCCTTCAATCTTCTCCCAAGGTCCCCATGCTCCCAATTTACTCAGGAGATCTTGTCTTTTTCTACTTCTCATGTAGATTAGATCCATGTATGTCTCTCTTAGAGTCCTCATTGTTGTCTAGGTTCTCTGGGATTGTGATTTGTGGGCTGGTTTTCTTTGCTTTATGTTTAAAAACCACTTATGTGTGAGTACATATGATAATTGTTTTTCTGGGTCTGGGTTACCTCACTCAAAATGATGTTTTTCTAGCCCCATCCATTTGCCTGCAAATTTCAAAATGTCATTATTTTTTTTCTGTTGTGTGGCACTCCATTGTGTAAATGTATGTTTTTCTTATCCATTCTTCGATCAATGGGCATTTAGGTTGTTTTCAGGTTCTGGCTATGACAAACAATGCTGCTATGAACATAGTTGAGCACATGTCCTTATGGCATGGTTGAGCATCATTTGGATATATACCCCAAAGAGGTATTGCTGGGTCTTGAGGAAGGTTGTTTGCTAACTTTCTGAAAAATCGCCACACTGATATCCAAAGGGGCTGTACCATCTTGCACTTCCACCAGGAAGGCAAGAATGTTCTCTTTACCCCACATCCTCTCCAGCATAAGTTGTTATTAGTGTTTTTGATTTTTGTCATTCTTACAGGTGTTAAGATGGAATCTCAGAGTTGTTTTGATTTGCATTTCTCTGATGACTAAAGATGTTGAGCATTTCCTTAAGTATCTTTCAGTCATTATAGATTCCTCTGTTGAGAGTTCTCTGTTTAGGTCTGTACTCCATTTTTTTATTGAATTATTTGTTCTTTTGATGATCAACTTTTTTGACTTCTTTGTATATTTTGGAGATCAGGCTTCTGTCTGATGTGGGCTTGGTGAAGATCTTTTCCCATTCTGTAGGCTGTCATTTTTGTCTTGTTAACTGTGTCCTTTGCTTTACAGAAACTTTTCAATTTTAGAAGGTCCCGTTTATTAATTGTTTCTCTCAGTGTCTGTGCTACTGAGGTTATAAATAGGAAGTGGTCTTGTGCCAATGTGTTAAAATGCACTTCCCACTTTCTCTTCTATGAAGTTCAGTGTGGCTGGCTTTATGTTGAGGTCTTTGATCCATTTGGACTTGAGTTTTGTGCATGGTAATAGATATGGATCTATTTTCATTCATTCTACATGTTTATATCCAGTTATGCCAGCACCATTTGTTAAATATGCTTTCTTTTTTCCATTTGATATTTTTGCTTCTTTGTCAAAAATCAGGTGTTCGAAAGTGTGTGGATTAATATCTGGGTCTTTGATTCGGTTTCATTGTTCCTCCTGTCTGTTTTTATGCCAATACCAGGCTGTTTTCAGTACTTGTAGCTCTGTAGTAGAGTTTGAAGTCAGGGATTGTGATGCCTCCAAAAGTTCTTTTATTGTACAGGATTGTTTTGACTTTTCCATATGAAGTTGTTCTTGCGAGGGACAGACCTTTTCTTAAGAATGAAAGCACACTAGGATGGCGAGAGGGCTCGTGGGTGAAGATGCTTGCTGCTGAGCCCTACAACCCAAACCTGATTCCATGAACCTTGTGGAAAGTGGGAACTGATCCCCCACAGATTGTTCTCTGATCGCTACACGTGCACCATGGCACAACCTCCCACTGTAAACCAAAGAAATAGATGAGTGGGGAAAGTGTCTTTAAGCAATTAAAGCACACATTCAGTGTGTCAGACTGTGGTTCATCCAGCTGCTTTTCTTCGGGTCCATAGATTTCTGAACGTGAGAGGACTGAAAAATACAGACCCGGTGCGTGCATCACCAGCACAGATCCTTTATTTGCGCAGCAAGAGCTAACTGAGTGACAATCACTTTCATGTCAACAGGAGTACAATGTACTGTTTGAGCAACAATGACAGAATACAGAAGGACAGTCAACAGCCGAGAACAGCTTGGGGGAGGGTGGGCTGTCGTTCAGTGGGTCTTGACGTTAGTTTCACAGAATTGGTACTGTTCTGGAAGGTGGCTACATAAAGTGAGCATACACTGCTATAGGGCACACTTAAAATGAGTAACAATGAATTTTATACACATTTTGCCACACTCTAAAAACCAAATAATAACTCTGCTGTTACCTCTGGCAGGCCTCGTATCCAGTGGAAGCTACCAGAGTGGCTTCAAATTCACAGAAATCCACCTGTCTCTCCTTCCTGGGGTACTAAGATTAAAGATGTGAGCCGCCACAGTCACTACAACTAATGTCTTTTAAAGAGTGCTTATTCAGGGTCTGCAAGATGAACTCGGCCGGTTAAAGTGGTTGTAGTCATGCCTAGCAGCATAAGTTTGATCCCTGGGACCCACAGTAGAAGAAAACTAATCCTTGCCAGTTATTGAACCTCCACCTAAGTGCCTTGGCATGGGCACATGCCAAAAGGGTGCATACACATTTGATTGCTCACACTTATACACAATGAGTGTGCACACACACAAATGCACTCACACACAATAAATTAATGTAAAAAACTTAAAGACTTAGATGATTAGATCAGGCCCGAATAGATAATTTCCTGCCGAGAGAGAGAGAGAGAGAGAGAGAGAGAGAAAGGAAAGAAAACAAAAGAGAGAAATAAAGAAATGAAAGAAAGAAAGGAAGAACTCTGTGTGTTCCCACTGTGTATGAGCACTGTGTATGAACTGTAAAGCAAACATTTCCAAATGAATCATTGAGAATGGGTACTGTCACCACACACCCAGGTCCTCTCTTTACTGGCGACACAGGATCATGCAGTGAGCCATCCTTTCAGCATCAAAGTGCTGCTAGATGTAGTTCCATCAGTTTATCGGTTTGACAGCTTCTGCCTGTTGTGGCTTTGTGATGTGCTGTTGAATCACATGCTCATGTGACCGCCATTGTAACTACAGTGCTAGGAAGGGCGCTCTTTGTTACACTACAATGGTGTGCAGGGTTGCACACTGATGGATCAAGCATTTGGTTAGTTCCTGCACATTGGCCCTGGTTTACACCATGAGAATAGCAAAGACAGATCAATACTTAGACTAAACATCACTTCTAGTCAAGATGAATTGCTCTCCTTCTTACAGGGGTAGGATCCCATATGTTCAACTTGTCATGTGGCTAGTTAGAGGCCTTACATCGAAGTCTGTGTTGCTCTATATTGCTGGCAGTTTCATCATCCAGCAACAGTAATAGCTTGATGAGATGTGACCAGGGGAAGTGTATGCTATTCATGCTTCTGAGCAGTGAATTTTTTACAGTGCCAGACACTTGAAGAAGGTATGACCACAAGGAGGCAGTAGCACACACACAATTTCTTCTCTCTCTGTCTCTCTGTCTCTCTCTGTCTCTCTCTGTCTCTGTCTCTCTCTCTGTCTCTCTCTCTCTGTCTCTCTCTCTCTCTCTCATGTATATTGGTGTTTTTGCCATGGGTATTAGGTCCCCTGGAACTGGAGTTACAGACAGTTGTTAGCTATCATGTGGGTGCTGGGAATCGAACCAGGTCCCCTGGAAGAGCAGTCAGTGCTCATAACCACTGAACCATCTCTCCAGCCACCCCTCCCCCAGGTGAAAAGCAAGAGGCCAACCAGGGGGCTTGAGGTTCTGAGGCACCCAGGGTGAAGGAAGGAGGATAAATCTTCAGGGTTGGGGTGGGGAAAGACAGGAGAAAGGGTACAGATATCATGTACAGATAATGATGTCACACAGCATTGTGACATTACGTCTTTGAGTCAGAGAACACGAAAATACATATCTTTGCCGGGCAGGGGTGGCACACACCTTTAATCACTTGGGAGTCAGAAGCAGTAGGATCTCTGAGAGTTCGATGCCAGTCTGGTCTACAGAGGAAGTTCCAGGACAGCCAGGGCTACACAGAGAAACCCTGTATCAAAAAACAAGAACAAAAGAACAAAAAAGTGTGTTCACTTACTGTACCATTTGCCATTTTCCCCATATTATAGATCACTGATATTTGGCTATGTGTTATCATTTGCCACAAAGGTTTTACATTTCCAAACTCATTTTCCCTCTCCATTACTTTCTTTTTATCTGTATCATTAACAAATAATTTTAGAACCGACGAGATGCCTCAGTAGGTAGAGGTACTTGCTGCCGACGAGAAGAACCCAAGTTCAATTCCTAGGACACTCACAGTGGAAAGAAGAAACAGACTCTGAAAGTTGCTCCCTCCTCTCCATGTGTGAACCACGGCATGTGCCCCACCCCAAATAAATAAAAGTTTTAGAAACTGATCACTTTATGTCACAGATTCATTTATGTCATCGTTCCCTGTCTCCAATTAGAACAGTACATTTGTCCCAATTTTTCATTTATCTCTAGAGGGCCAGCTCTTTCCTGAAATCTTTGTTTGCTCTCCTCTCTTCTCCTTTTGCTGTTGCTCAAGTTGGTGCCAAATTCCAGGACTCAAGCAATTTACCTGCCATAGCCTCCTAGGGAGTAGATTTGGTTTTTGTGTTTTCCCCCCTTAGACTGAGTCTCACGTAGCCCAGGCTGGCTTGAAGTACCAATCCTCCTGCCTCTACCTCCCAGTGCTGGGATTATAGGTGTAAGCTACTGTGCGTGGCTTGCTTATTCTTTTTTAAAGGAGAATATGTATTTTAAATTTATTTTTTGATAATTTCATACATGCATGTGATACATGTTTGGTCATACTACCCCACTACCACCACCAGGAACCCCCTCCCCCCAAAGGTTTACTTAATATTCTTAATGCAATTATTTTTCGAGTTAATTGACTTGATCTCAACAACTTCCTACCATGTATTAACATCTGGTGAGCAAATTTCTTTAATCTTTTTTTTTATGACTTTGTCTTCTATATGAATTCCAAAACTACTTAATGGACTTTAGATGAGCTTATGAGTCTAATGTGGACATTATTGAATTTATACATAATTTTAGATTTATACTCTTAAAGTATTGTGTTTTCGTGTGCTTAAGTCTCAGTTGGTTTTGGTATTTTCTTTATACTTTTTGTGAGTCAATTGCCTTACCATTACAGCCTTGTGGTGCTTAGTAATACATTTGGTATAACCATGGTTTCCAGTCACTAACCAAATTCCTCTCATATCTTAATCACTGATTTTTTAGACATGTAATCATATCGAAGTTTCTGTTTCCCCATATTTGTAATGACGAGTTGATTTCAACATCTTGTTACATATTCAAGAAAGTCTTCAGAATTAAAAATGGCAGTAGACATTCATGGCTGTTCCTGACATCACCTAAGTGTTTTGGGACAGAAATGGATACTACAGAATTTTAATAAACGTTTCAACAGTTCCCATTGAGAGTCTTCATTAGGAATGGCAGCTGGCTCTTCTCAGGACCCGTCTCAGCATCTACTGCTGTGGTTGTATCTTCTGTTCTTCAATTAATTTACATGATTGTTAATACATTAGCTGATAGTGAAACGTTTTAAAATACAAGCTCGTTATCAAAACATATTCCTTCCAATACTGTTTTACTTTCCCACTCATATTCATAAATAATATTGCTTTACTTCTGTTGGGTGTTTGCTTCCATTTCTTTTGCAGGTTTTTGTGTTAATTCTATATGAGCTTTATGAAGTAAATAGTGAGGTGTTCCTTTAAAATTTGGTGATTAGCCAGATGTGGTGGCACCACCTCTAACACCTACACCGGAGCCTGAGGCAGAAGGGTTAAAAGGTCAAAGTCAGACCTTCTCTGGAAATTGAAGATAAGGAAAGTTGATGTGACCTCTTCTCAGTGCTGGGGACGGAGCTTGTGTCTGGTGAAGCTGGGCAAGTGCTTGAGTTGTAGCCCCAGATCCCTGACTTGTGGATTTTAAAGACACACCTTCCATTTTTTGCTTGGTAATTGGTCAAATGACATTATTTTCCTTGCTGGGATCAGTAATTTAAAGTCAGACGTTTTCTTCTAGATTTCCCAGGGCTTTGCTACCTACTTTAGAAGTAGTTAACTTAGCCTCATTTCCTGGGAGAACGTTCTTCAGAGTCTTGTATTTCTAATCATTATTCTTAAATCTGGTCAATGTGAGTAATATGTTCCTCTAGTCTAGTGTGTTCATGCAGGAGAATGTACTGTACGTGCCATGGATGGAAATTTTACTCAATCGTTCTTCCGGTTGTTTTCTTACTAGTGTAAAAAGTTCATCTGTGCACTTAATGCAATTTACCAACTTTCCCCCTTTCATAGTTTTTGGAAATTATAACATTGTAATGCTGAAGAATGGTTATCACGGCTGATCCATTTGACCAGTGTTCCAAGAAAACAGTCACAGATATGCTTTCATGACTGTGTAAAGCATGTTTGGGGGTTTTGTTTTAGTGAGCAATGAATTAGAGCATTTAAGCCCCTGTAAAGGTAGAGTGATGCCGTCCTTACTTGAAAATCCTATTATTGCCTTTCTGCACGTATTTTCAATGTCCTTACCTAACAGTAGCGGAATGTGTGCTTGCTCATAAGATGCACTTCCCAGCGTATGAATTGTATTTAATGACTGCCTCGTGGCTTCACTAAATTAGACTTCTGCAAGAGATAAACTAGTTGACTTGGTGACTATAAAATGAGCTTCCAGTCAAAGCCCATTATGACGAACTAAAGCACAGAGTCAGATGGAGCAGCGAAACCAACAGAGCAGCCACAGGTGCTAGGCCGGCATGAGATACTCACAGGACGGGTGGGCATGTGGCTTTGAAGCAGGATTTTCGATTGTCCTGGAGTGGGCAAATTCTCTAGCACCATTTATGTGATTTAAACCCCACCTGCCAGATTTCGCTCTTACCATGTTTTAGGAAATTATGTGAATTAGTAATTACGTTTGAAAATGTTTCAACTCAATGGGCTTCCTGAAACAAAGCCCGCACACATCAAGGACATCCTGGATACACTTTACACTTGATACAGCATGTTAGGCACTAAACTTTTCACTCAAGGTGGGCACTAGTGTCAGTGAATGTAACTTCCTGCCTCCCGACTGCCACACACATCTTCATTCAAATTTATCAGGAAACACTACTTGTGTAATTTGATCACAGAGATGTCCTCAGGGGCAGAGAGATACATGGTTCTCAGTTAAGTCTCACGTTATTGGCCTTTCGTTTTCAATTTTTTTTTTTTGTCATCTTTCCTACCGGCAGTCATAGGCATATTTTATTGTTTACCTGTTTCTGGATAGAAACTTCTTGATACTGGTGATTTGTTTAGGAACAGGAAACAGATAACCAAACTTACTGGAATTTGCTCTGAAGAAACAAATAAGGAGATTGAAGATGGAAGAGGACTCAGGCACCGACTGGCTTTGGAACACCGTGAGCACAGTTACACACCTTTGGGCTTTTTCTTATTGGTGATGCAACCCCTGATGAATCTAAATGACTGAAATTCAATTAGTTAAACATGTTGGGTAGGTATCAAATAAAACTGTGCCCTGTTTTTGTTTTGTTTTTTAGAGTGGAGCTTTAAAAATGTTTGTTTAGGAATGCAGACGAAATACACTTCTAATCAAAGACTGAGAAAAACTACACAGATCAGCAGCTAGCTTAATTGGCTTCCTATAAACTTATTAATAAATGAGGTTACAAAATACAAAAGCACTCCAGTGAATCATGGGGTAGCCAACAGAGCTGAGCTGTAACACGCTTTCCACAACACGACGTGCTTAACTATGCTAAACGATGCCCAGTGAGTCATTTCCCTCAAGCCTGATAACGCTCTCCTACCTGGCATTCTGTAAGGGTGGTGCTTATCTGCTGAGCAAGGGTGAGTAGTTCTCTAGGTCAGCAGGCTCGGTGGCCCTCACAGCAGTCATGAGTAACAACACAGCTGTCTCTCGAAGGTTCTAGAATGCTCGGGACATACTTTAAGAACTAAGAGGATTATCATCTGTTTGATTATCCAGTGCCTACGTAAGGTGCACGATAGAATTCTGTGGACATCCAGATGAGGGCAACACTACTGCTCATGGCAAAGCTTATTAAGACACCAGCCTGCTATTGGATGTGGATTCTGGGCACAGCAACAACTTAATATGTTCAACAGTGGAAAATGTAGGAGGGGAAGCCGTTTTACTCTCAGGGCACTAAATTGTCTTCGGGAAAAGATCTCCCTTTTCTCACTACTCTATTTGACAAAATTAAAAGTTGATTGTTTCATTTTAGACTACCAACTTCCAATAAATTTGCCTCCTGTGGAACAGAAAGTATGGCAACCGGAACACTTTTGGAAGAATGTCGCTGTGAGCCGCAAGCTTTCCAGATAGAGAAGCAGAATGACCACAGACAAGGGATCCTTCGGTGAGGACTTTATTCCAGAGTCTTGTGACCGACTGTGGAAGAATAACTGGTTAATCTGACAGTGAAGGCACTAGGGGCAAATGGTCTCAGAAAACAAAAACAAACGAGAATGAATGCTCTACTAGGCCCAGCAGCAGGTAGGAAGAGGAGGAATTAAGGGTTTCGCACAGATCTTGTAAAGTTCCCCCAGCACAGATATTTTCCAAATCTAGCTTTAGGATCTCGCTGTTGGTCCTGAGGAAGGTAATGGCACACTGTGGAACCCACTGCCAACACATGAGATACATTTATGACCCCAGTACATGCTTAATGGAATGTTTAGTATACTCAGTAATTCTTAGCTTCATTATCACAAAGATGAAATGTCTGTCTCCTATACCTCTGTGGAAAAAGACGAGGGGCTCAGGCAATGGCTCAGTTAGTAAGATGCTCGCCACATAAGCACAAGAACCTGAGTTCTGGTCCCCAATGCTTACTGCAGTGCACGACTGTAACCTGGGTGCTGGGGGGATGGGGACGGGGCAGCTGAGACTTACTAGGCTGACCAGCCCAGTTCAATCTGTGAGCTCCAGATTCAGGGAGAGAACCACTGAGGAAGAAAACCCACACTGACCTCTGGCCTCCACGCTCACAGGTAAACACATCTGCAAACACAGGGACACACACAGACAACAGACAAAAATGAAACATCAGGAACTGAGTGGACTGTATCTTTAATAGTTTATGGGTAGCCATTACATGAGAACTGTAATTTTGGCTAAAATGACAAATAATCCAAAACTTTCCAGTAAACCTCTGTTGAAAACTTCCTTATATTTTGTTTCAATGGTTTCTACTACGAAAAAGACACAACACGAGAGGGAGTTCAGTGTAAAGAGCTCTTGCAGTGTGGGTGAACAACTGGGTCATCCCGAGACCATAAAAGTGACTGCATGCACATAAATTTGTACCGCTCTTGACTTTCATAACACTATGACCCCTTTTCCAGTTCTTGATTTGTGGTTTCAAACTATCACTACCTCTTCATTTAAGTGTGTTTATTCATTTTATTAAAAATTTTGCAGCCGGGCGGTGGTGGCACAGGCCTTTAATCCCAGCACTCAGGAGGCAGAGGCAGGCGGATCTCTGTGAGTTCGAAGCCAGCGTGGTCTACAAGAGCTAGTTCCGGGACAAGTTCCAAAGCTACAGAGAAACCCTGTCTCAAAAATCAAAAAAAAAAAAAAAATTTGCAGGGCTAGAGTGATGGCTCAGTAGTTAATAGCACTGGGTGCTTTTGGCAAAGGACCGGGTTCAGTTCCCAAGCACCCACATGGTGGCTCACAACCATCTGTTAGTTCCAGTTCCAGGGGACCCAACATTCTCTTCTGCCTTCCTTGGGCACCAGGCATGTGCACGATGCACAGACATACATACATGCAAACAAGCACTCACACACATCAAATAATAAAAATTCTTTCTAAAACATGTCTAAATAGACAAATGTTTTAATGTTAAAACAAATGTTTTCACGTTCACACTTCACAAACATTAAGACTATAAAATCTGTCAATGTAATTTAATTGCATGATAAGTTGATTTATAATCATTTTCCTTTCCGCATGGAGACTTGGCTTGCCATCACTAGTCTTTCTCAAACAGCGAGATATAATCACTAATGAAAGAGAACAGAATGTATTATATATGTGGCACCAGGCTCACTATATGCTCATTAAATAAATAAGAAACCCTAGAGATGACCCATCTAACCCAGCAGACCTGACAAATGAGTGTCTCCAAATATAATTGTTTTGCTTTTCCCCTGCTCCTGGAGGTAACATGTTTTATGGCAGAACTCAAGTACTAAACTAAATTTCACCTTTGTTATATATCCTTATTTTACCCTTAGCAGTGTATCATTTCACTTATGAAATGCGCGGTTCTGCTATGATGCTGTTGTCTGCAGTGCTCGCCAGTAACACCCGCCCGGCTGCCTCCCCTGCACAGCTGGTGCCTAGGCCTCTGCATTAGGCATCCTGCAATGCTGCCTCCATCCTACCTCTCTTTAGACGATTCTAGAAAGCTTCATTGTGTTCTGACAATTTTATTCAAAGTCTTGATTTAAAAATCAATATATATAAATATTTGTGAGGGGGAACAGGAGAGGAATGGAAAGTAAAAGTAGTAAGTCCTGCTTTCTGAGTCATCGTCCTTGGCCGCACGCAGATCACGCTGTGCCCTATGTCCTCGCAGGTGCTCTTCTGACATTACGCACACAAACATTTTATCAACTTGTGAAGTTAATGCAATAAAGGAGCTATCACTTCTTTAAAAAAAAAGACCAAAACTTTTTCTCTCAGTATGTGCACACTCAACCCCTTAAATTATAAGTGACTGGCTGGAGATGGCTCAGCGGTTAAGAGCACTGACTGCTCTTCCAGAGATCCTGAGTTCAATTCCCAGCAACCACATGGTGGCTCACAGCCATCTATAATGAGATCTGGTGCCCTCTTCTGGCCAGCAAGCATACAGACAGACAGAACACTGTATACATAATAAATAAATCTTTAAAAAAAAAATTATAAGTGACTTAATATCCTGTTGCCCTTTTCCTCTATAACTGACTACAAAAATGAGAAAACACAATTGAGCAATGAACTATGTGTTATTTTAAGGCAAATTCAGATACTTTACATCTAACTGACCTTCAGACTGTAGCTCATAAGTAGACCTTCAGGGTAAGTGCTCTTGTCACCCAGCTGGCACTAAGTTAAACACACAGGCACATGCGCACGCACGCACGCACGCACGCACGCACACACACTGAGCAAGCCTTGAATCAATTTCTTATGATGTAAGTAAATGTTTCTCACTGGAACATTTGTATATCTGATTTACTTTACAAACTGAGATCATAGTAATGAGACAAGAATATCTATAAAACAAGGGGTTTTATTGCCCCAAAGAAATTCTTGATGGCAATATTTTTCATACTTTGTCTAAAAACAGCAGAGTTCCACAAAGGCCAAAGGATGACAAACTACTTCAAATGAGCAAAACGAAATAGTACAAAAATACATTTAACAGAACAGGGGAGAACTTTTTTAAAAAATATATACATTCTGTTGAAATACTGATATGCAAAGAAATAACTTTTGGCCCTTGGCCAAACTTTAAATTCCCAATTAATTAAAATCTGAAGTACTGACTTTATTAACTCTTGATTTCATGACTGATTATATAAAGTATCAAATATAAGCAGTAGTGTAGCAAGAAAATAATAGGCAGAAAGAATTATTCAACCAGTACTGACAGTTAAAACCTCCAAAGACATTCTACGCACAACAAGGAGGAAAGAGCACAAGAGTTTCAATCCTAAATGGCTACTGTTACACTTCTTTCTTCTTCAATATGAGCGGACCCACGTTATCGCCGGTCAATTCATTATGCTTATTATGGGACCCATCACAGGCCGGAAACTAAAAGGGAAAAAGAATTGCAGATGTTATTTTACAATGGGATTCATGAAGTAGAGACATCCATGAGGTGCTCATGCAGCCAATGCGCCACACCGGAGCAGAGCTCCTCAGCGGGCGTCCTGACAGCACACGCCCAGGTGGGTCGCTGAGTCTGAGGCCAGCCTGGTCTACAGAGTAAGTTCTAGGACAGTCAGGGCCACACAGAGAAATTCTGTCTTGAAAAACAAAACAACCAAACCAAAATAAAACAAAATCTTTGCTGATTCATCTCAGTGAGTTTAAAAGTTCAAAAAGGGATTGAAATAAGTTCTTGTTCTCTATGGAGCTCTACGTTTGAGCTAATTTCTTATTTGAATTAAAAAATAAATGTATAAAGTAAATGTTACAGTGTTTTCTTATAAAACCCATTCTGTGAAGTTTGTGAAAAATATTAAAGGTGTTTTTAAATGTTCAATCCATCCAAATATAGTTATAATTAGTATTTTATTATAGACTTTCCTCTGAATTTAAAACTTAAAAGCAAAATTATGATCCTACTGTATTATGTTTTTCTTCTATTAAGGCGGGACCTCATATGTTTGGGGGCCTGTGCATCAGATGGACGTGCTTGCCCATGGGGACACATGTAGAGGCCAGAGACTGGCACAATGATGTCCTCTTCAGTTGCTTATTCACCTGAATTTTTGAGACAGGGCCTCTCGTTGAACCTGTGACCTCACTCCTGGTTAGCCAGGGAGCCTCTTGTCTCTGTCTGTTCTCCCCCACCCCTGCCCCAGTGCTGGGGTAATGGAAGTCCAGGAGTTGAACTGAAGTCCTTATGCCTGAGAGGCAAAAATTTAATCCACAGAACCATCTTCCCATTAAAACATGGTTTGTATTGACTTCCCAATATCCCATCAGTTGTGACTTCCTATACTTTGTATTGACTTCCCAATAGCCCATCAGTTGTGACTTCCTATACTTTGTATGACTTCCCAATAGCCCATCAGTTGTGACTTCCTATACTTTGTATTGACTTCCCAATAGCCCATCAGTTGTGACTTCCTATACTTTGTATTGACTTCCCAATAGCCCATCAGTTGTGACTTCCTATACTTTGACTGTTGCCTATTATATTGTTTCTAAAACCTTGTTGTTAAAAAGAATAAAACAGAAACATTTCAAGTTTCAAATAACCTTCACCAAATACAAAACAGATTTTATCAATTAGAATACTTATCACCTGAAATCCATTTTCTTCATTAAAAGCTACGTTATTATGGCTGGCATAGCTACACTATGAGGTATTTTACATGTATCATCTCACTAAATCTTCAAAAACATCTGCAAGACCTATAGAGAAGACTGAAAAAACAAAACAAACAAACAACAAAAACAAAACAACTCTATAAACCAGAGATTAAAAGTTAATTAAGTAAGGGTAGGCATATTAGCCTTTAATCCCAGCACTCAGGAGGCAAAAGCAGCAGTGTCTGTGTGAGTTCTAGATGAATACTACCAATTTTAGGTCATCTACTGCTACTGCTGCGGGAGCTACTTTTGCTCCTTCAACCAATAGCCTTTGAGGTACCAGCCCACTGGGGTGTGGTGTCTTTCGCTTTAAAAATAAGCGGTGGCAGCCCTCTCTCTCTCTTGCTTGCTTCGGATTCCGCTTCTGGCTATCAGACACTTTTCCTGATCCTGCAGGAGGCTGTTGTCTAGGACGGTGATCTGTAAGTTTTTCCTTTTAAATAAATAACCCTTTTATTAATCTTAATTCTGAGTTTGCACGGGATTGCTTTATTTTGTGACTTACTCCATCATGCTACATAGTGAAACCCTGTTGAGAGAGACAGACAGACAGACAGACAGACAGAGACACAGAGAAACTGACCCAAACCAAGCTGGCAAATTTGCTTAACCTGGCCAAGTGACAGATTGGCATCTAATATTAGTAATTACTTATTCTGACATCAAAGTTTAAGCTCCTTCCCATTAAATCTTAAATACTCTCTCATGCAAAAAACAAATGAGCAACAAACAAACAAGAGGAAGTAGAAAACGATAAGATCTCCTGAGTAAATTGGGGAAGGTTGAAGGGGGCAGGGGAGAGGCAGGGAGGGGAGCAGAAAAAAAATGTAGAGCTCAATAAAAATAGAAAATAGATAAGTAAAAAATTTAAAAAAATATAATATACTGTTCTAGACAAATGCAGAACCGTGTGAGAACATCAGAGTTCACTGCTTTCTTCTAATTCTATCAAGCAAAAAAGTCAAACTTCAACTTGGGAATATCAGTTTCGAATACTGAACAATATGGAAAAATCCCTAATCTCACGGAATTTCAGCTGGAGATTAAGACAATCCTAACAAAGTCCAAACAACGTTATGGTATGTGTAAATGGACATCTTACCGTCTTGGAACGCCAACACCTACAGTACGCTGCTTTAGTAAGATTCAGATCTTCAATGTTTATTTCGTTCACTACTTTAGGATTTTCTTTTTGTATTTTAAGATTAATCAAGCTATCCTTCTGTTGTTTCTTTTTCGGGAAGAATGGACGCACGGCAAGGTAGCCGAGAAGTGCAAGTACACCGAGGAAGGGCAGCAGGCGGAGCCATTCTGAAACTGAACACAGGCACAGCTGTCAGCGTCTGCAGAGCTCCGTCAGGAACACAGACTGTCAAGTCCACGACTGCACAAACACAACAGACCCAGCCCTACTAGGGTTATCTTCTTCTATCTGTAGGTTAACTCCATTAGAAAAACTGAAATTTTTGAAAGATTTTACTTTTTAAATATCCTATCTCATTATACCTGCTAAGTATATTTGTTCTTATATTTACTTTTCATCTGGACTTATAATGAACATAATTATGAACAAAGATGTCTTATTAAGTTTAGGAAACATGTTCACTCTTTTCTCCTTATTACCATTTCTAAAACCATACAATGGAAATTCCACAAAAATTTTACTACTGACTTATAATTTCAGGCAGAACACAGCCTCAAATGTTTCAACTTACTTTTTTGGTTAAAAAAAAATCTTTTAAAAAGCCAGGCTAATGAGTTGAAACCTTTACATATTGGCTAGTCTCAAGAAATACTTATTTAAAGTATCTAAAAGGTCTGTGGAACACATGAGATACAGACAAGGCAGATGAAACGGCTCTCACAGGCCTGAAAGTGCTCCCAGGCGCCTCTGGGCGTCCTTGCTGGCCTGCCCCACACCCTGCTAGGCACTGCAGCCTAGCTAAGGGAAGATTATGTGCCAAAGCATGCTAACAAACATCAATGATAAGTGATGGGCCGTGCTCCAGAGGCAACTGAACCCACTCATTTAACACGCTGCTGGCTTTGACAACATCATTTTAATATTATTCTCTTGTCACTTGGAGATAAAATACAGTGCAGACAGGATTAGTTCATCAGCCTAAATCCAAGCCTATTTATTCTAAGTCACCATGAATCAAGTTCCACAGATCTAAAATTAAATGTTTTTCTCTTGGAAGGACTACTCTGAAGACACAATTTAACCACTAACAAACATCAGCTTAGTAATTACTCTTGCAACACAAAAGCATTGAGGATGGAGTTCAGTGGTAGAGTGCTGGCCTACCAAAAAGAAAAGAAAGCAGTTTTGATTCAACACAAAGCTAGAGACGGAAATTAAATAACTAAATAGGCAAATAATTGCTGAATGTAGAAAAATATTAAGTATTATTCAATGTGGTATTTTCAAATCACTAGACACGAAGCCCCCGCTGTTCCTGTGGTACCCACAAACACAGGAGAGATGGGTATTTTCTTCCGTATCTCTGACTCACCACCTTGGGAGAGGGTTTCCTGTTGAGTCAGAAACTTGCCTTTTTCTAGGCTGACTACCTGGCAGCCCTTGGGATCTGCCTCCTCTGGCCCCTAAAACTAAGGCTTCCCGGGTGCTGGGACTCACCCTCAGGATCTCATGCTACCTCCCTGGACCCTAGGCTATTAAATATGCATTATTTAATTTCATTATTGTTATTTCACATGGGACCCTGAGCAGGGAGTGACAGGCTTACAGGCCTGCAAAAGCAAGCCCAGCTCACGCAGCAATAGAACTCTGTGCTCGGCAGGCACTCTACCAACTGAGCGACATCGCCAGTCTTTCAGACACTGCCCTTATGAACAATTAATTCCTTGGTAATCCATTACTCTAAAATAATACAATACAAATTTGATATGAGAGGTATTGTTACCTCCTATAACAAAGCAATAACATAAAAACACTGAATATAGTCTATTTTTGAAGTTGTATTAAGTCAAAAGTTTTATAAAGTAAAAACAAGCATATAAAGCATAATTTAACTCCTTTAAATATATTTAATAAGACTATTTTTTTCTTTCTTTCTTTTTTTAATTTTCAAAATTTTTTTGAGACAGGAGTTCTCTGTGCTTCTCTCCTGGCAATGCTAGATCTCACTCTGTAGCCCAGAGTTAGCTGGCCTCTAACTCGGAGATCCACCTACCTCTGCTTTCCAAGTACTGGGATTAAGGAGTGTACCACCATGCCTGGCTAAGATGATTTTTCTTAAAGAATATAAAGTACAAAAGACTCAAAGAAATAAAAATCCTGTAAGATAAGCTACTTGTTTTGACAATTTTTATGTATACTAGTTACTTGGGGAGGGAGAAATCACTAATTATAAACAGTACAGAAAATAATTTGAAGGAATGTACTCCTTATAATGCATTTTTAAAATAACTTATTTATTTTTACCTTATGTGCATTGGTGTTTGCCTGTATGTATGTCTGTGTGAGGATTCTGGGTCCCCCCAGAGCTGGAGTTACAAACAGTTGTGAGTTGCCATGTGGGTGCTGGGAATTGAACCAGGGTCCTCTCGAAAAGCAACCAGTGCTCTTAACCACTGAGCCATCTCTCTAGCCCCTATAATGCATATTTTAAATTTTGTTGTCTTAGAATTATAAAACATGCACAGTATAAAAATCTAATTTAGAAAAGGATAAAAACTAAATTTATTCAAAATCATGCTAGCAAGAACTGGTAACACTTTCAAATATTCCTACTTTATCTATTGAGTCCATATATAGGATATTTTATCATTTTTCCAACTCCATCATGACATTTGGAAAAGTTTTTGTTAAGAACTTAAGAAAAATCATGTGTCTGGTTGTTCTGTCTACATGTATATTTGTGTACCATTTGTATGTCTAGTGCCTATGGAAGGCAGAAGAAGATTCCAGATCTCTAAGGACGGGAGCTACAGATGGATGTGAGCCCCACTGTGGGTGCTGGCAATCAAACCTGGGTCGTCTGTAAGATGACATGAGTTTTAATGACCTCTTTCACCTCCCACATATGCCACCCACAACAGAAGTCTATAAGGGCATGGGCCTTATTTGTCTGCATCACCACAGTATCCTCAGTACCTAGGTAGTGCCTGGCTCATATACTCATTTTTTTTAATTAAGACATACATAATTCATACTTCAGTTTCTTTAGCTTTAAGGTTCAGAACAATGAGTTTTGAAATTATACGTATCTGAATTCATCACCTATACTTAAGTATGCTCTTTCTAGCTACAGGTAACTTCTACTACATCTAGAACATTTGCTTTTATACCTTGCAAACCTCCCTTTCTGATTTATTATTACTAGTAGTGTGTATGAGGTTTGGGAGTTTGCTACGGGACATGTATAGAGTAGGGGAACAAACTTTTGGATTAGTCCTCCTTCCACTGTGGAATAAGCAGATCTGATTCAGGGCGTCAGGTTTTTACCCCACAAGCCATGATAGACAGTTGAGGGGATGGCTCAGTCTGTTAAAGTGTTTGTCTTATAAACAGGAAGTCCTGAGTCCAATCCCCAGAACCCAGGTGTGGTGCTAAGTGCTTGTAACCTCAGTGTTAGGCAGAGACAAGAGGACCCCTAAGGCTCAATGGCCAGCCAGTCTAGCCTACTTGGTGAGTTCCACACCAGTGAGACTTGTGTCTCAGCGTCGGCAGACAGCATTCTGAGGACGACACTCAAGGCTTTCGTCTGACTTCCACATGCCAGTGCATATGTGTGCATCAACACACGAGTATGCACACATGCACATAAAAAATGTAAGTGCATAATACATACTTTCTGAATAAAATCTCATGCATTTCCTCTTATAAATCAATTTTCAAGTTTTATTGTGTAAGTATTAAGTAGCCACTTTGTGTTTCCCTGCATGCAGTGCCAGGGAAAGAGCAGGCACGCAGCAAACAACTCAATTACTGTTTATCTGTAGTCTAAGTCCAGGCTTCGTTTGTCTGTAAAACAGGAATAACCGTCGTCTATGTGCTTCAAGGACAATGTTTACTAAGTTCATTCCGGTTACTGCATTAGGAATGGGGATGCTTGCTAAGAGATGATGAGAGGAGGGACAGACGGTGAGGAAGCAAAACACAGGTAACACAGTCATGTTGTATGGACTGTGGACTAACAGCCATGAAGAAAACAAGCAAGGTGACATAAAATTAACAAAACAAGCCGACCAACCAACCAAACAACCTGGTGGCACAACAGTGAGGTGACTGCAGCCTCAGGTCACGGAGTCAGGAAAGGTTTCTGAAAAGGAGAAACCAGGCAGAGACCTGCAAAGTGGGGAGCCAAAGGCTCACAGACTCAAGGATCTTCAAGACAGAGAACTGTGAAACCTCGCAATCTTCACTCAGCGAAAACTGCACAGCACTATTTGAAAGGAAGCTAGCGACACATTCCCCCCACAAAGCTGCAGTCCAGACGTCTCCTCTCCAAGAGACCCCAGGTCCCGCTCTCTACCAGACTCGCGTACACCAACACTATAATGAATTTTAGCTGAGTTTATTCTTCATCAAACTGGCGTACAGATCCTTCCTATTGCGTTTGTTTGCCTTTCTCTATTGCTTACAAAATTAAGGTAGAGAAAGGCTTTGAGGTGTTTAAGCAAAAAGCTCCTCGTGCCTCTGAAGCTAGCAGAACCCTCATTCACACGCTGGGTGAAGGGCTGGGTTTTGAAGACACCAACATAATAAACGAACTACTAAAAAGTGTTTTCCATCCGTACGGAATACAGAAGTATAAAAAAGGATTACAATGCATATCAGTCACGCAGAAGAGAGGTGAAAATTCATTGTTGAGATGAACAAAATACTTTGGCTTTTGATCCTGTATGGGCCTACCTGAATGCTGAGTAAGAGAACAGTTCATAGGTAAACAAAGGGAGGGGCTGCACACCCAGCTGAAGAAGCTGCTGCAGGCAAGGTGCAGACAATCACCAAAGCCCAGGGACACTCAGGGCCGTGCTATCTTTGGAATACAATGAGAAAGGCCTGAGCCAGTGTCACGTGATGAGAAGTTCTGATATGCTATCAGTAGGTAGGAATCTACTGAAGTATGCGAATGTACTTAGAAAATTATCTACTCATGAAGTCAAGCTAGACTCTGATGGAAGACCAACAGGAGAAGGGAGGTGAACAAGAGCAGAGGGTAGACTCAGCACTCAGAGGACTGAGGAGGTAGGATCACACCAACCTAGGCTAAGGACCATGTCTCAAAAAACAAAAACAACAAAACACCCACAAAGACAGGATCCAGAAGAAACTAATCCCACCTGGACCTAAAACAGAGAAAGGGTAAGTTTGTGAAACGTAATCTGTACTCAGGTTCTGTAAAACTTGATACACAGTGTGTGTACATTTCTGAGGACTGTCCACAGACTCAGAGTAGGTCTGTGAAAAACTCCTAGTGTCTTTTAGGAAGAAAAAACTGTGACCTGACCAGGGGACTCACTGTGAAAGCCAAGCCAGGCTGAAACTTGCTATATAGTCC
Source organism: Myodes glareolus (assembly GCF_982192425.1). NCBI lineage: Eukaryota > Metazoa > Chordata > Mammalia > Rodentia > Cricetidae > Myodes > Myodes glareolus. The sequence continues at coordinate 23,286,890 of NC_142042.1, read as the reverse complement.
AGGCTGGCATCGAAGCTCACCCCAGTGGCCTCGGCAGAGCACACACCACACCTGGCTCACTAAATAGGTGAAATCAACACTCAACGCTGTTACTAAGCAGGGTCCTAAGTTATGGGACTTCCATTACCAGCAATTATGATAACTAATAAAATTAAGAAGGCAGAAGCCCTGGCATCACCAGGGAAACAAAGTGGAAAATAAAACAACATGAAGAGTAAGCAATACTCAAAAAAAAAAGTCAAAGTAGCTCCGTCCACAGATGGGTTTGAACTCTACAGCCCACATGGAGGGAGGACACACTGGACCAATGAGTTACACTCCCAACCCTAACCAATCATTGTAAAAACACTTCGAGTGTACATAGAAAAGCATGATCTCAGTAAGGAATATATATGACCGTGTGTGTGAGTGCATGCATGTGTGTATGGGGGAACAGGACGCTCTATATTCCAGGCTGGCCTTGCTTCTGAATGCTGAGATCACGGCATATGCAAGCTTAATGTGGTAGTGATGACAACCAGGGCTTTGATACTACGCATCTACCAACTGAGGTACATACCCAGCCCAAGAAAGACTACTGTAAGAAACTAGGATGGGCCCTCTCTCAGAGGAAGAGGCCCCAGCTGAAGGGCCCTTCACACCCTTCTCATCCTCCCCACTGACATAATGTTCCACTCCAGTTCCCTCCTGCCCACTGACGTCATGCTCCAGTGCCTGGATTTACTGTGGGCATCACAGTTGGAATGCGTCTGGCTCAGAACTATGACCTGCTAAACCTGGCTTAAAAAAAAAAAAAATCTAAGATTAAGAGACTTGCTAGTGTAAAAGAAACCTCCCAGCTTCTGACACCCACCACAGTGCTGATTCCCTCTCGAGAAGCCCACTTCCTTTACAGCCACATCCAAAGCTCCTGTGCTGCCCTTTAGTCTCAGACTGCGTGTGTTGCTCAGAAACAATGTGGGCCAGAGACGTCACATCATATACTCCCAGCAGCCTTTCCTCTCCCCACAGCTTCTGTTCAACTACCTGGGAGGTTCTGACTGAAATTATGGTGCTAGACTGGCAAACACAGCCTGCCATCAGTACTTGCTCACCTGTCCTTTGGGAGTTCTACTACCTGTTGTCCAAAGACAAACTAATGAGCTCTGGATAGCCGATCAGACACTAGCAGCAGCGATTTCACTGTCTCACAGTTATAATGGGAGCTTGGCAGAGTTTATTAAATTTTGTTGCTAGAGTAATCAAAATTAGTACTTCCAACCCAGTTTCTGGCGAATTATCTACTTATTTCATATTGCTATCAAGAAGCTCCATCACTGATATTTTTATTAATAAATCATGTTATTATTAAAAAGAAAAAAGCAGGTCACTTTTTTCCTTTCCAAATTTAAAAAGGTTACATATAACGCCATAGAACACTTCATTGCTGTTTTCTTTATAAACTTTTAAATGCATCATTACAGCTAAGGGACAAAATTATTCCTATTTCTCAAACAAAGAAAACATTTTGCTGCTGGGCATGGCGGGCCATGACTAGAGGCAAAAGGACTGCTAAGAGTGTAGAGGCAGCCTGGGCCATTGGTTCTGAGCCAGTTTAAGCTGCAGTGACCACAGCAAGAAAGAGGGAGGGCAGGCTTGAGAGCCAGCACAGAGATTTCGAGTACTGGCTGCTCCTCCCCAAGATCCGAATTCAATTCCCAGCACCCACATGATGGCTCATGATTGTGTATAATCCCAGTTTCAGGGGATCCAATGCCCTCTTCTGTTCTCCAGGCAAAAATATGTGGTTTACAGATAGATATGCAGGCAAAACACCTATATACATAGATGATAATTTTTGAAGGGGAGGAGAAGAAAAAGAGGGAGAGGGAAGGAAAAGACTGAAGTATAGGGTATAACATAGGTCCCTATTACTTAGACTTAGAACTCAGGTAAGTAATGTAGTCTAGATTCAAACTGCCAATCCTGTTCCAGCAGTCAGGATCTCAATTTCTCTAGTGCTGGGGGAAAGTTATGAATATCACTGAATTGTTTTTATTATTATCACCTAAAGCCTATTATTAGCTATCTCAAGATCAAAGGGCCAATAAACTTAATCAATTACAAAGTTTTCCCCCATTCTATTATGAACACAGCAGTATGCTAATACCTAGGAAGCTGCACGGCCTATCACAAGTACTCAATGAATCTCTGAGAACCTGAAGAAACTTAGACTTTGAAATAGCTATATGGCAGATAATGTTTGAGCGCCACACTGTTCTCCACAGAGGCTAAGCTCATTCTTAATTACACTGGCTTTTAAGAATAGTTGAACTAGGAAAAAAGAAAACTTACAATCTAAAAAATATCTATGTAAGTATTTCCCCAAAAGATTCCAAAGATTTAGATTTCTCAAAGGAGTTCTAAAATCAAACTGTCTTTCAAAAGTTATGTTAATAAAAATTGCTTTTGTTGTTACTTATGTTCTCCTATTGAGAAAACTCACCATGGTTCCACTATTGAAAAGCCGAGGTATTAACGGAGAGTAAAACAAACACACTAAGTAGTTAGTTCTGTCTGTGACAAGTGACCGGACCCCCGCATCCACCAGTGAACTGTGCTGTAAATACCTGTTACCTGAGAAAGTCTTTTCCTGAATCTGTCTAGAATATTCCTCCCCTACCGATTTCTGTAATTAAATAGTCTTTTATTCAATATGAAGTTGTCAATGGGTGACGGTGGTGCATTCCTTTAATCCCAGAGCTCAGGAGGCAGAGGCAGGTGGGTCTCTGAGTTTGAGGCCAGACTAGTTTACAGAATGAGTTCTAAGACTGCACAGTAAAAGCCTTTCTTGAAAAAAAGCAAAAAAGAAAAAACAACCAAAAAAGTTGTTGATATTCCATTAGTGGATTAGAAACTCGTTCCTTTTTACTGCTGACCACTGCACTACACTACTTTACGAATATGACCTATTTTCCTATTGGTGGGTATCTGGGTTGCCTCCAATTTGGAAGACCGTTATAAATAAGGGTGGTACAAATACACATAAAGAAGAACTTAGGTGGATGTATGTTTTCAATCTCATCCTGTTTCTAACTTACAGGTTCAAAACCTGTCCCTTGGACAAATAATAGGTACAAACTTATTACAGGCTGGTATGCTTGTGTTACTTTGAAAAACTCATTTTGTTTTATTTTTTTTTTCAAGATCGTGTTTCTCTGTGTAGCCCTGGCTACCCTAGAACTCTCTCTCTGTGGACCAGGCTGGCCTCAAACTCAATAGGAAAACATAAGTAACAACAAAAGGTAGTTAGTTGTTTTTTTTGTTTTTTTTAATTAAAGCTGTCTTCTAAGTTTTTAATTCAATGAAAATCTCACTCAAGAGAACGAAATGTCACTATTACAATCTCCTTTGCAGGGAGACAGCTTGCGGATTTCACCAATCCTCCAGGACAGGGCCTCATGCTGCTGCTGCTGCTGCCATACTTAGAAAGAACGCTTTATTACAAGTAGGCCGATGCTTCTCCGACAATCACTAACACAAGCTATGATAACTAGACTTGCAGGCCCTGAGCTGGGGCCTACACAGCCATTACTGCAGTGCCAACTTAACCAGGCCCGTCAGAGGGAGAAGGCTCAGCAGTTCAAGATTACCCTCAGCTACAGACTGAAGCCAGCCTGCATCACAGGAGACCTGGACTGAAAACAAAACCAAACAGACACGGGAGTTGTCATTACTGTTGAGAAACAGTCCTACATTAAATATTTTAAAGTGACAGTCATCACACACTATCGATTAAGGAGGGGAAAGTTAGGGCTGAAGTTCCTTAATGTCTTTAATAAGGATTAAGTATTTATCGACAGGAGGGACCTGCAAGAAATCATGCTTATAAAGTATTCCTCCTACTAAACTCTTCTGTCACATCATCTATAAAAAGTTGAAACTAATATATCATAACCAACATATATAAAGCAAGTTGACCTATGCTGGTGTGAGAGAAAACTGTTCCCTTGATGGTTAAAAACCTAATTAATGTGTATTATTAGAATGAACTGTTTTCTTTTTTAATAAATAAATACAAGAATGAATTGGCAAAGCAGATCAATGCCACAAAATGACTACACCCCTTTGGCTTTGCACTGCCAGTTTAGTGAATACATTTAAGGGTATGATTTAAACGGGAAAACTAACCATCTATGCACAGTTAACATTAAACTACTACCGCTGACTTTTTTAAAAAATTCTAAATTTCAGGCCATAAGGAGGCGTGATCACAAAGCACGAGATTAGCAACTGTTACAATTGCAGAAGGATCACACTTAAAACGGTGTGTAAGAAGAGAGACGACAAAGGCGGGAAAGCCCATTCTTTACATGCTGCATTTCTTAAAAATAAAGTCTCTTAAAACAAGAGATTTTGATGTTTACAGAGAACTGAAGATTTGGACTATTTTTTCTTTTGTGATTTTCAGATCACTTCGGGTGTCGACATGTTTCTTTAGTGTTTATTGGTCAGCTGCCACGCTTTCTCATTGATTTTATGCACTCTACTGGTTCTCTTTTAATGGTTAAGTGTTAAAAACTCCACCTACTCATTAGCAGAGCAGCTGTCGCTGACAATAAAAATCCCTAAGTTTGTTAAAGTCTGTGTATTAGAGTTTATCCATCTAAAATCTATGACAAGTCTTTTCTGTTGTCACCCATCTTCTCTGAGAGGGACTAACATCAAATGCACACTCGTTTTGAGGGAAGTACTCAAGTAGAAACAGTGAGCAAAATAATTCCCTGCAAATATTCATTACCAATTTGGTATTAATTCCATCTTCTGGTTCACAGATTCAATTTTATTTTTCTTTCATCAGGCTTCCAATGACTGTATTTTAAGTCAGCTATTTCTAGAAGGCTGCAGGATAATCAGGCCTACTTACCTTAATTCATGCTTGCAACCCCGTATACTTGGGGCTTGTCACCACCCTACACAGTCTGGAGATATGGGTTAGAAAGATCTACTTCACACTGTAATGCTCCAAACCCAACACAATCTTTCAAGTACCGACAGCGTCTGCGGACTTTGAGTCAAGACGTGAAGGACTGCATTATGGGAACCTTGGACCTCGACCCACTAAATATCATGTTCTGAAATCATACCAGTCTTGGGACTACTTTATGGCTACTTTTTCTCCTCCTCCACTTGCTCCAGGAGCTGTAGCTATGGAGGTGACCTCAAATGCTTCCATGATGGGTGACCTGAAGCCTCCACGTACCACGGAGAACTGAGGTCACTTCAGATCTCGCTTATGAAAGCATCACACACGCTTTGCGTGGTCACCGCGCTTCTCCCCCGCGCGCAGGACGCCTCCTAACAAGGACACAGAGTGCTTTACAAAATGCACGCGGCAGTGGGCACAGGAAGGAGACCCGCCGCTCTGAACTCAGCACCTCGTCTTCGGCATCCGCCTGCGGGGGCGCCTCGGAAAAGTACCCTTCCCCAAGACCCGGCTGCCCGGCGCCGCACAAGCGCACACGGTCCGCGGGTCACGTGCAAGGCCTGGCGCCCCGCCCCGCTCCGGGCTGTTCCCCGAACACCCCCACCCCCGCCCACGGGGCAGCGCGCACGGATGGCACGGGTGCGGGGGGGTACCTGTGAGGCGGGCGAAGCCGGTAATGCTGTCAGGGACCGGCAGCTGCTTGAGGTAGGCGGGTAGCTGCACCTTCACGATGCGGGCCACGCTGTCCAGAACCATCCTGCCGCCGGCGTCCGCGCTTGCGTGAGAGCGGAAGCGGCCGGCGGGCTCGCGGGCTCGGGCGGGCTGCGATTGGCGCGCGGCGAGTGACGTGCGCGCTGCGGAGCGCCTGTGGAGCCAGGCCTGCCACGCACCCGCGCGCCGGGCAGAGGCGAGGGACGGTGCTCTCTTCCCGGAAGCCGCCTTTCCAGAGTGAGTGTCTCCCGGTCCCTCTGCTTTGGCCTCACGGGCCCCCCAGCTGGCTGCGGGCCCCGGCCTCGTCCTTGCCAGCTCTAAGAGCACCCCAACCTGCGCAGTGCCCCGGCCCGGCCTTACAAGCTCTAAATACACCCCAATTTGCGCAGTGTCCCGGCCCGACCTAACAAGCTCTAAGAGCACCCTAACTTGCGCAGTGGCCCTGCCCGGCTTTGCGAGCTGTAAGAGCACCCCAACCCTGTGCAATGCCCAGACCCCGGCTTCACCTGCCTTGTAAGCTGGGGTTTAAAAGACACACAAAGCAGAACTACCTAGTGACTTTTCCTCCGTAACTTTGTCAGTCCTGCACAAGTAGCCTAAGGTTTTTTTTTTTTTCCTTCCGGCCACTCTGACAAATTCTAATAGTCCGAGGTTAGATTTCGTTTTTTCAGTTCCCTCTGAGGGTGAGTTGACTAAAACGCTTCGGGGAAGTGTTTTGTTTTGTTTAAAGGAAAAAAAAAAAAAAACGAGAATTTATCTTTTGTTTTTGAGAAGTCCTGTCACCCTGGCTGTCTTCAAAGTCAGGAAGCTGGTTTAACTAGAGCTTCCGACCCTCCTATCTTCATCTTCCAAATGCTGGATCTACCACGCCTGACCTGTTTCTTTGCTACAAGGGCTTGCTTCTTCTAAAACTTAAAAGTGTTTGTGAAGTTTTACTCTGTGGGCTGAAGTCAGACTTGCCAGAGTCATGCACTCGTTGTGGGGTTAAGGGCCCCTTTGGATTGTTGGGTAAGCTAGTTAGATCAGCAGGTTTGAAGGCCCCTGAAGATGGACCCCTCTTTCAGCGCCCCTTACAGTACTAGGAGCTGGAACTGCAGCTCTGATTGCTGGTCACAAAGAATGGGATCTAAATGCCATCTGGCCCTGGTGGGAAGCTGGCATTCTGACTGACTCGAAGATCTTAAGTTTGCCATCTGATGCTGAGGAGGGGAGTTTTCTCCTAAGAACAAAGACATAACCATTGTTCCCTTCCCTTAAGACTTCATCCAAACGGGCCTGTTAGGAAAATAACCGTTAGGAGAATTGTCTGTTCAAGAAACTTAGAAACTTAAATAGTACAATGCCTACTTCTAAAACATGTCACAGCGCCCTGATTTCTTACTATTGTTCACTGTCGCCTCTTGAAACTGGTCACCTCTGCAGCGTTCCCTTTGGTTGCTGCCCACTTTGAGCCCTTGTGAGTGCCCTGCAATACCATTCAATAAAATCTGCCTTTCCACTATCCTGCATCTTGTCTATTTTTTTTTGTAACAGATCACAAGGACTAGGAAGCTGAGGGGAGACTAGAGTAAGTACCTGGTAAACGTATCAGAACTTTAGAGTTCTATAGCATACAGTATTTTGTATGCTAACGTGATGACAAGTAGCTTTATTTTTTATTGGTATTTTGAAGTGGAAACTGTCTTTTGAAATGTTTAAATCTAATCTCTGATCATCTTTCACTAAAACACTAAACAAAAAAGTAGCAGATAATGAAAACCTTGAAAAATTACTGTCTATCATTTTTCACCAGATCAGGTTGTCAGGTATTTGGATGTAGAGCGTGTTCATGAGCTATGGTACAGCAATATAACCAGTACACCAAAAAGTGATGATTTAAAAGGTCAGCGTTAATATTAGAATTTAATTCCTTTTGGCAGCTTGTTTTTCTTTTTTCTTTGTCAAAGCATTCTTGCCCTCTGGACTGTCTGTTATAACCTCTGCTGCTCAGGTATACGTGCCATCCTTGTGGACGTGATTGAGCTAGTGGGTGAGTGGAAAGTAGAGTAAGGTGAAGAAGAACATTTTAGAAAGGACATTGGCTATTTATTTCTCATTATTTACTCATTTTGACAAGAGTAAAGTATGCTTTGTTGAAAGACATTCTTAAGACCTCTACAGTTTTTCATTTAGGATAAAAAGGACATCCCTCTCTTCAAAGTACAATAAGATGTTCAAGTGCTAGATTACAATTGCGTGTACTCAATGCCCTTGTCAACCTACATGATATGCCTAACATAACAATTTTTTGTTTTTCATTTCAACAATCCTGCTGTCTTGGGTGTGGTTGCTATTTCTTGCTTGTCAACTGGACTATATCTGAAATTAACCAAAACTCTGCTGTGTACACCTATGATGGATTTTTTTTCTTGAATTATTTGAAATGGGAAGACTTAATTTTAATCCAGATCTTTCGAGATGGGAAGATCCACCTTCAATCTGGGCCACACCTCCTGGCAGCCTATATAAAGGATATGGAAAAAGGAAGCTCACCTCTTTTTGCTAGCTCGCTCTTGCTCTCTTTGGCAAGTCCATTCCTTCTTTGGCATTAGAGCCTACTTTGGAATTCCAGTGTACACTGGATTCCAGCTGAGACATCCAGCTTGTGGACTGAACAGCTACTGGATTCTTAGACCTTCTAATAATAGACAGCCGGTGTTAGATTAGCTAGACCACAGCCTGTCATTCATTCTGAGATTGATAGATGATTGATTAGAGAGACAGATAAAGATATTTAGAAAGAAAGATGAGAGGTAGGTAAGTAGATAGATAGATGATAGATTCATTCTTAAGTCTGCTCCTCTAGAGAACTCTAATACATTGGGTATTCATAAGGCAACTACTGAAACTACATTCTACAAGAAGTAACATGCTTCTCTGACTACCTTATGATATCGTTCTCAACCAATTCTGGTTTTTTTGACACCAAGATGTCAACTTCAAAAAACACGAAGAAACTACCTGATAGAGAGTCTTATGTAGCTCAAGTCAACTTCAAAATCACACTCCTTCCTTTGCTTCTCAAATGCTAGGATTATATGCATATACCAGCTTTCCTTTTGATTTTTACATGATATATGACTTCCTGAGCATTGTTATCCTTAATATATCAATACTTGATATGTTTATTAAAGCTTATTTAAGATTTTTGTAAGTATAAAATGCTTACAGGATCCCTATGCAGGTAAGAAATATTTATATCTACAATCTCCCCATTCCCTATGAATTTATTTTAAATAAACTTTTAATGTATGCAAGGCATACATACAGAAAAATAGCCAAATTGCTCTACACCAATGGCACCATTAAAAAGGTAATTATATAACATTTTGTACACAACTATATTACTATATTACTTTCTCTTAATTATTACATGTCTGTCCCCCAGTGTTAACATATTCTGAGTTTTAAAACAAAATATTGTATTTACTAATACTTAACCTTTATGTAAATTAAAGTATACATGGTATATTTTGTGCCTGGCTTTATTTAACATTGTGAGATTTATCCACTGTTATGTATTAGCCTATCAGTATACCACAATTTATCCATTTTGCTGTTAATGGGTATTGAATATGTTTCCACTGTTTGGTTGAAGGCATGCTTTCAGGAATATTGTACATATTTTTTTAGTGTGCTCCTATATGCATTTTGGTGGTGATTCTCTTTGACCTAACTCACTGGTAGAATTTTTAGGTTCCTGTGACTTTGGAGGTCACTATGAAAGTAGGTCAAATATGAAAGGGAGGAACGCTTCCCAAGAAACATGGTTTCAATGAATGAGACAGATACTGTTCGTTGGCAACTTTGGGTTCCGTGTGTGTGTTATGTAAACATGTTCCTGTGTCTCTGCGTGCGTGTGTGTGTATTACATGTAGAACTTTGGTTATCTCCCCTGGTCCTCTTCATTTTATTTTTGAGAGTCTCTCACTGAACCTGGGGCTCCTGGATTTGGAAGGCTGACTGGGCAATGAGCTTTAAAAACCTGTCTCACTCTCTCAGCACTGGGGTGACAGACACATACCACACCAGGCTTTTTACATGGGTCTTTGTACTTGGGTGGCAGACATTTTATCTGTTGAACCATCTCTCCAGCCCCATGTTGGGGCTTTTTACAACTTGAAGCCAAAAGGTAGAGAAAAGGGCACTCTTCTGGTAGCAGTAAGTAAGGGATCCAATTAAGAGAAGGAATTTGGATTGCCGCTGCTCAAGGGAATACACTGTATTTGGAACATAGATTTTTTCATCAAGATTTCTCTCTATCCTCTGGCCATGGCCTACTGGTCCACTAATATACAGAGTGGGAAGTGGAGTTATTGCCCAAGGGCCGCGACTAGGACTCAGATCTTCCAGCGGCACGTGTTTCAGTCACCCTGCCCTAGGGAAGAATTCCATCCGACGCAGTTGTTGAGAGGATACTAGCATGTACAGTAAACAAAAGCAGCTGCGTCTGAGAATCCAGACAATAGGATCTGCTGAAAAGTGGGATCTAGAAAACACATTATTTTTCTCCACTGTGTGTGAAGCTAGACCAAGACCATTAGTACTCTAAGCCCACCAGAATTTAGCTGGGTCTAAAATGATTCAGGCATTACAAATTCTGATCTATATATCATGTGGGTTCTTAGACTACGTATATTAACTGAAAGCTTGAAGTTGATGAACTCTGAATTTCACATACACACTTCCTATTCGGTCCTATGAAGTTATGGCAAGCTCTACTTTGTTTTCCAGTTGCTTGTGGAAGAGCCAGATGGTTTTCTGGAAAAAACCCCAATTACTGGGCCATAGTTCTGAATCTTTGTATTACGTCAATGAACTCTTGCAGTCTTCACTAATTTGGCAGCTTCCCAATGCCTTTAAAAACATGTATGTTTGTTTTATTTTGGTTTAGCTTTTCTTGTTTGCAACAAAAGTATGAGCAAAACTTAGTTCTTCACTATCAGAAGTACAACCTAAAGAATCCTGTCTTTCCTGTCTCTGTCTCTTATACACACACACAGTCACTCACTCATTCTGGGTAACTCAGGTTGGTCTCAAACTGCAGTACTGCCTCTGGAGTGCTGGAAGTACTGACATTACACACCATGCTGGCCTCTGATTATCTCCTGTACAATAACACAACATTGATAACTTCATTGTGCAACATTGTAATGAAAGCCATACTTTATATGGTTGCTATATGCAAAAACAGACTTGAGAAAGAAGAGTAGAAATAGAAATCCAAGAGGCATCCACAGTAATGAATCAAATATGAGTTGATGAGAATCACCATAGAGAATGCAAAGAATGCTCAAGTTAGAGTCACAAGACTGGTAATTACATTGATTCTGTCACCTCTGGTAGGTCATTTAATCTGTCTGATGCTGCTTCCTTATTTACAACCAGTCACCTCATAGGCCCTAAAATATTTGGATGAAATATTAACCACTTCTGTTTAACCTATGGAATTGTCATTAGTAATGAAAAAATACGTTATACAATTTAAAATGCAGTGTGCACTGGAGATTGATGAAGGAAAAATTATGAAAGACAGATTAATATATTGAGTCTTAGTGACTAGAGAAAGATATTTACCCTAAACAGGTCAGTCAGGATAGAAAATGATTTTTTTATAACCAAGGCTAGGATTAATGAATATATAATGGTTTAATTTTAATTATAGAAATGTCCAGCAGGCAGTTAGCTAATAGCATATTAATATATTCTTAGATATTTTCAATGTGAGATTATTTAATTTTTAAGTTCTTAAAAAGATGTTACCTTCAAGAGGATCTTTATTCTCTTAATTAAAAACAACAAAAATTCACACATTTTACTTACTCAGGTTTGTTTTGTAAGATTCACTGAACATCTGCTAGGGAAAGATCTCAAAGGTGAGAAGGGGAAGTGTTGGGAGTAGTCAGGGGAGGTATATGTATCAACCTGTATACATGTATGAGTTATTGAGAAAAAATGTTCTAGGTTCTTCCCTAGCTGCTGTCCTTCGCGTGTATCATGCTAGTTATCACCTCTAGTGCCTTAGGTGCTTGTGTCTCAGAACTTGGGTCTGGATTTAGGTAAGGCTCACATGGGTGCCATTGTTTGAGGCTCTCCAGTGGTACACAGTGATGGCCTAGGCTTGAGACCAAGATGGCTCCATTCGCTTGTCTGGTATGTCAGAAGAGTAGTCTCTCCAGCATGGTGACACTCCCTGGCATCCCTGCCTTCTATGCTTGGAGGATCTCCTGAAAGCCAGGCACTGCTGACCTGCATGTCACCCGCCTTGTTTTCTATGCCTACATGTTAGAATATGTCCTCCAAAGTTCTTATGTTGAAAACAATTCCCAGCTCAGCAGTCATTGAAAGACAGGGTCTAATAAGGTGATTAGGCCATGAGGTCTTTGCCTTCAGTAATGGATTAATAGCATCGAGTGAGTTGGTTGGTTCTTAAGAGAATTTGTAGTCCTTTTGTACTCCTCAGGCCTTGTCTCCTGGTCTTACATGGGCTTGCTGGTCTTTCCACCATGTTATGAAAAGGAGGAAGGTCTTTACCCAGATGTCTCCAACTGATCTTGGATTTCCTAGCTTTGGGAAATATGAACTGAGTAGTTTATAATTTAAAAACTCACATGCCTGATGTGTTGTTTCTTATGTCTGGGCCTTTCATTTAGACACAAAATGTAAGATAGTTTCTGTTCCTCTTTAAAAAGTTAGTTTCTCTTGGTGTTTTTAAAAATTAAATGGACGAGCAACCTTAGCACTAGGTCTATCTTTACACTAAGTCTATGTGATTGTGTCTGGGCCGCCATAGCGACTGACCGACTGGCCGGTGCTAAGAGGGTAGCAGCATTTCTCTATTACGAAGCAGGCTTGGAGGCTGAACACACTCTCCTTGTGTGTCTTTTCCCTTTTGCTATGTTAGTTTGAAGCAGGATCTCTTGGAGTCCAGGCTAGCTTCAAACTATAAAACTGGCTTTGAATTCCTGATCCTTTTTCCTCTGCCTCTCGAGTGCTGGGATACAGTTGTGCATTACCAAGCCTGGCTCTGCCCTTGCCATTTTATTCTAACTTTCCTTAAATGAAGAGATTTGGTTGTACAGAATTTGGTTTTACAGAGATATTTTATTTGCCTAGTTTGTTTTCACCCAGCACATTTATGAATAACATCCTTCCTAATTCTACATTAAATAAAAGTCTTATGTTTTTACTTGAGTTCCTAGAAATGAGTTGGCATTTCCTCTTACTTAGAAATAAGACCTGAGTTTCTCAGTCTTAGGGAACCTTGAATTGAGAAGCAGAAGTCAATATGGGAAACTATTCTGTAGCAAAAAACTTTATGAAGTTGAAATCTCCGGTAATTGCAGCTTTAGTTGTTCCTTATAGACACTAAGTCAGTGAAATTTAGAGGGCTCTGTCATAGGTAAATCTCAAAAGTCAGAAAAGGTATACTGTATCTCAAAATTCTAAAGAAATGCAAAGTAGAGTTGACAAGATGACTCAGCAGGTAAAAGTGATTGCCACCAAGTCTGACAACCTAAATTCAATCTCCAGGGTGGTGTGGGAGAATTGTCTGTATCTGTCAATCATATTTTAATAAAACGCTGATTGGCCAGGCAGGCAGTATAGGCGGGAAAGCCAGACAGGAATTAGGGGTGGAGTAAAGAGACTGGGAGTATTCTGGAAGCAGAAGCTCCCTCAGCCATTTCTGCGCAGACCACTGAAGAGGCAACATGTAAGCTGACAGCTGAAAAAGGTACCAAGCCATATGGCTAACATAGATCAGAATAATGGGTTAAGATAAGTCATAAGAACTAGTAAGTAGCCTGACCTAATGGGCCAATCAGTTTTATAATCTTATGGAGTCTTGTGTGTGATTTTCATTGGGGTTTGCCGGATGTGGGGTACCAGGTGGGACAGATACCCCAACCAGCTGGCCCTCATGTTACACCAGGGCCTGCAATGGTAAAAAGAGAACTAACTCCCAAAAATTGTCCTCTGACAATGGCACACATGCTCACACAGACACAGAATAAATATTAAAGAAAATACAAACTAATTCATTAAAAAAAAAGGCCAGTGGCTTCCTTTGAAAAGGGAGATGAGAAATAATTTATACATACATATATAAGCACAAAGTAACACGTCAGTGCACACTTTATTTGGTGGTACTTTCTCTGGCATATAAAAATGTAAGTTACTAAGTTCTGTGCCTTAAGCATATGACTTGTACGAGTCAGTTATGTTTCTATGAGGCTGTTAAAATGTAATAATCTAGCTATGGCACATATGGGGCAATAAGGGAAAGGCAATTCCTTTATTCTGAACTAAGTACTTTTTTTTTTTCAAAAATTTCCCCTACTAGAACCTTTCAAAGTTTCATTTCTGTTGCTTTAATGAATATCTTGACAAAAAAGCAAGACAGTGTTTAAAGTGTTAAAGAAGAAAGTGTTTATTTGGCTTACACATACGAGCTGTATTTAACCCTGTAAACACAAGGGTTAAAAGAAAGTACTCCTGCTGGGCAGTGGGCGGGTACCTTTAATCCCAGCACTCTAGAGGCACAGGCAGGCCTGGTCTATAAAGTAAGTTCCAGGACAGTCAGGACTGTTACACAGAGCCTTTGTCTTGAAAAAACTAAACAACCCCCAAAACAAACTAAAAACATACATGAAAGCACGGGTGTAGGCGTCTCAAAGGCTTTGATACACCTTGTGTATCCTCCACATGGCTTCCATCACACCTTGTGTATCCTCCACATGGCTTCCATCACACCTTGTGTATCCTCTACATGGCTAGCATAGATATTTTTTCTTTTTGAATGAAATCCAATCAAGCCTTTTTATGTAAAAAAAAAATTATTCCATTCCATCGACTTCAGAATAAAAAGATTTCAAGACTTAGTCACATATTTCAGTCTTGTCTCAGTGGTGCACAATAAGGGCACACACGCAGCCAAAGTACTTGTTGCTTCCCAAACTTACTAGGTTATCTTGAGACTTTCAATGTTGTTTCTACTGCCCATGAGCTTTCCTTTTTCCAGCTCTGCTTCACTTTCTCATTTACACTGCTCTGGTTAGAAAACAAATTATTCTATCAACAATCTGTATTACGTTAAAATTTGGTCTAAACTAGTTATGATGGTGTAGCCTGCAATCTCAGCACTCCAGAATCTAACACAGAAGAATCAAACTTAGGCCAGCCTGGTACATGAGTTTGAGGTCAGTCTTGAATTATAAGTGGATTAGTGTTTTGTTTTGTTTTGAATGTGTATGGGTATTTTCCCTACACATGTATCTGTGTACTGCATGTACTGTGGTGCCTGTGGTGGACATATGACCTCCTGGGTTACATCTGGAATTACAGATGGTTGTTGGTTGTGAGCCACAGTGTGGGTGCTGGGAATAGAAACCAGATCCTCTGGAAGAGTCCAGTGCTCTTTCATTGCTGAACCATCTCTCAAGCTCCTGAGATTGTTTTTAAAAACTGTACGTGTAAGTTATGTTTGTTGAAAGGCAGAATGCCTTTGAAACATAAGAACATTATAGTGACTTTATTTCAAGCTAACACATAAAAGTGCTAATTAATTTTGTGAAACTAAGGGACAATAATAGTATTAAACTGAATTCTGTGTTCTAAAGCAAAAGCAAAGAGGAACGCATTAATTACAGTTTCCCAAAGAAATACTGGAATTGGCTCTGACACTATCACGAAGGCCACTAAGTCCCAAAACGTTACTTTTATATAATGTTGAACAAGTAAAGGTAGTTGGGATAATTCAATCCAAGTCTGAGGGTCCAGAGGGTCGAGTGGAGGGAGTTATAAGAGCTGCATTGTGAATCCAAAGGTCAGAAAACCACAAGTACTGATGTCCACTGGGGCCGTAGAAGATGCAAGTAAGAAAAAAGAAGCAAGTTTCCTTTCCTCTGCAATTGAATTTTATTCAAAATCTCAATGAATTGAAAAACTCTTGTTTGCATTGAGGGCAGGCTTCTTAGGTCTCAGTCCACTGATTTCAAAGGGGAATCTCGCTCAAGAATACCCTAAGGATTCACCAGGAATAGTTTTTTACCAACCATCTGGGCATCCGTCGACCCAGTCAAGTTGACACATAACGTGTCAAAGTTAGCCATCACAAATACTTTTCATATAGCTGGGATGCTGTCCCTTCCCTAGAATAGGTTTTTGAAAAGTGTTTACTTTTCTCTTAACTTAAATATTATGATATAAAATTAACAAGATTTAAAATACTGATAAGGTGTTAATACATACTGTATAACATGATAGAGTAAGAAAAGTAATTGCTTAATATTTGTAGATATATAAAAAGTACATATGTACACACACATGAATTCATTAAAAAAAAATTCATGCCAAGCAAGAGAAAAAGCTTTCCTGCTTACTTTTTGTTTGCAGGGATTATTTCAAGGATAGTTTAAGTTAGCTTGTAACATTTTCCTTCCTACTTGTTTCTGCAGATCTCATTTTAGCCTGGCCTAGAACTCAGCAGTAGCCCAGGCTGACCTTAATTCATGATCCCCTTGCTTTGCTTCTTAGGTGCTGGGATTACAGATGTGTGCCACCAGATGCCAGTATTCTGTTGTTTAGTGCAATTCTGTTCCATAGATACATTACCCAAATCAACTGCTAAGTATCTGGGTTGCTTGTTTTTGAATATCATGACTAATAGCAACTATGAACATTTGTGTATATGTTTCCTGTAGGAAAAAAAATACACTAATTTTTTCTTCTAATCTCAAAGATTTGTGCATGGCTCATTACTGTCCAAACCCTACCAATTTAAGATTGAAATGATGTTTTCAACATGAAAGCACAGCTTTTGTTTTGAAACCCTGTTATTATGTAACCCAGGTTGGCCTCCAACCAGAGCGCTCCTTCCTCTAGCTCCGGTGCTGGGATTACAAGAGTGTGACACCATGCCCACCCAAAATACAATTTTCTCAAGCAGTATTAATTGAACTTTGTAAGAACGATATTTTATTTTTTAAAAAAAAATGATGTTTTAAACCAGAGAGTATAAATTTAATTGGATTTTTATGCAAGCAATATATATGTTTCACTTGGGCTCCAAATCATGTATTTGTAGGATATGCAAATAAGCTTTAAATATAAAATCTTATATTTTATTGCGTAAATATGTATTGACTGAGGATGCTTTTTAGACAGGGTTTCATGACATACATGCTGGCCTCAAACTTTAAAAAGATTTATGCATTGAGTGTTTTGCCTCCATGTATTTATTTAATACATGCATGCCTGGTGCCCATGGAGGCGAGAAGGCAACAGGTCCACTGGAACTGGAGTTAAGGATGGTTGTGGGCCACTGTGAAGATGCTTTGTATTGAACCTCATCCTCTGGAAGAGCGACAAGAGTTCTTAACTTCTGAGGATGACCTTGAATTCCTGATCCTTCTGCCTCTATCTCCTAAGATTAGGATTATAGGCCTTCAATGTCATACCCAGATAAAACATTGTATCTTCACTAAAAAAAAAAATTGAATTTCTTCAATTAATGATGTAGAAGATAAACACCATAGTTTCAGCCAAAGCTACTTTTCAATGTATGTTAATGTATCATCACATTACAATTTTCATAAATACAGACAATACCATTCTCTTCATCATTCTTTCAAAATGTGGGTCTTTATTAACCTATTAGATCCAACTGTGTTTATTTGTATTTCTTCTGAGTAAAGAGTTTTACATATCCTAAGCAGACCTTGAACTTGAAACAAGAATAGGATAAACTTCACCACACCCACTGCTGCTCTAACCCCGAGTGCTGGGGTTACAGGAACTGAGCGTAGGGCTTCATGTGTGCTCTGGACACACACTGAACCCACTGAGCTGTTCTGTGTCTATAAAACTTACTCATACCATGTTTGCTTTCTTTCTCTCTCTCAGTTTTTCATGACAAAGTTTCGCTGTGTAGCTTAGAGCCCATCCTGAAACTCACTCTGTAGACCAGGCTGGCCTTGAACTCACAGAGATTCTCCTACCTTTGCCTCCTGAGTGCTGGGATTAAAGGCATGCACCACCACCATCCAACTCTTGCTTTCTCTTAAAAATGATAACTGTACTTCAAAGTCTTTATAGTATGAAGTTTAATATACGTATCTATAAATATGTATGTGTATTTATATATGAAACATTATTTTGAGACAGGTCAACAGCTTTAATGAACTGCCCACATATTTTTAAACACAAGAACTCTGACCTTGGGCTGGAGAGATGGCTCAGTGGTTAAGAGCATTGCCTGCTCTTCCAAAGGTCCTGAGTTCAATTCCAGGCAACCACATGGTGGCTCACAACCATCTGTAATGATGTCTGGTGCCCTCTTCTGGCCTGCAGGCATACACATAGAAGAATGTATACATAATAAATAAATAAATATTAAAAAAAAGAACTCTGACGTCAAATTTGTCCCACTATGCTGTGCTTTGTTGCATAGCTATGAAGTTTCAGTGTACTTTTACGTTGAAACTTGTTAGATTAGGGTAACGAAAACTGGTTTATTTGAAACTTCTTCATTGTCCTCCCTTTATGTTAAGTTCCTGATTGGTAGGTTCCAGTGTTTCCCACTAATCACTGCACCCTGGCTTCCGAAGGTACAAATGGAAAAAGAAGTCAAATTAGATTCAGCTGTCAATTTAAAACACAAATATAAAACTCCATTTAGTAAATCTGAAGTTAAAATGAATACCTGCTTTCAACTTAATAGGTCTGTCCCCTTTGTATGACAAGAACCTGTGCCCTAGTTTCTTCATTTGTAAGAAAGAGCTTATTTGTAGAAATAAGAACAGTGCCTGGTACATCATTTTCATTAATATAATCTCTACATATTATTACTTCAATATATTGCACATTCACCATCATGTATTTGTTCAGTTAAATGTATGAGCTGTGGTTGATAACTGAGCAAGGAGCAGCAGTGTGTGGAGGGGGTAATGAGGACACAGTTGGCGTATGTATGTATGATATTGTCACAGGGAAACCCATTATTTGTATGATATCATAAAAAGGTAAGCATTGATGTAACCTGTCCAGCCTACAGTGTCAGTGTCCATTCACATTATGACATTTAAAACACAGCAGCTGAGAAAGGGCAGGCATCATTTATCTAGTAGTGAAGAAGGAAACCTGTAAGATGTGGAACCAGACCAGTGTCATAAATAGGAAAGAGCAGTAAGAACTCCCATCTGGGTTTCTCCCAACACCCCAATGCCTAATTCTTTGCTTCTACTTAAACTGGTTAACCTGAAGACAGAAGAATGGATTGTTTTCAGGGAGGAGGAAGTGTCAGAGGTGGCCAGGAGAGCATGAAGTAAGTACTCAGCGTTTTATAACTCAGAAGTGGTCCACATAATCTCTATCAGTTGGGAGCTTGTTGTAATGTATAATCCCGGGCTTCTCCTCAGGTTTACTAAATCAAAATCAGCATTTTAAACTACAGGTGATTCCTATGGACACTATTTGAAGCAGCTGTATTTCACTAATTGGCTATAATACATATTATATAGTGTGTATACATGTATATGTATAGTACAGAATATATACCCTTATTCTTAGATTGTACCTTAGAGCCTTCGTCACTTTTTATCATTTTAATTAGAGAATATTGTCTGCAACAGAATTTTCAAAATTCAACTTATTTCCATGTATTCCTGAATGATTAGAAAACCCTAAAGTAGGTTAACACTTTCTGTCTTTAAAAAATTAAAGGTTTAGTTTTTAACCTAAAGGATACACTAGATGACAAACAGCCCTCTACACCTTAAACACGGCAGATTAAAAACTGGGCAGTGGTACACTTTGAGATCTCACCCACTGAATTTAATCTAGACTTATTCCCTCATGTTTTGCCACTTTGGGGCTCAAAAACTGAAACGGCAACGGGAGAAAGAAGATTCTATTCCTCTCGCTGTTCCACACATGACTTTGCCTGACATGGGGGACCAAGGCTCAATGCAATCCGATCACAATTAAACCGCATTGTTAAGGTTGTGATAATGCAGACCCCTGCAGGCCGCTGCTCGGATTGGGCCCTCGGGGTTTAGCATGCACATCGTCCCGCACGTGGCAGCGCTATCAGCACTCAGCCGGGATCTGTTTCAAATTACCGTCCCTAATTTCAGGGGAGCCTCCTCCCGCGGCTCAATCCCTCCGAGGACCACGGGAAGAAATCTCCATCACCTGGGCCACCGGAAACCGGGACCCCGCGGCCCCTCCCACAGCGCACCCCCGATTGGACGCCGAGCGGGAGCCGCGTCTGCGCGCGAGCGCCGGCCGGCCTGGGGAATTCCATTTCCTCTCCCGCCCACCAGCATCAGCACTCAGGGGCGGTGCTCTCCGCCCAGGACCCGCCCAGTGAGAACTTGGGGGGGGGGGGAGAGAGGACCGGCGCGTCTCGCGATAATTTGCGGGTTTGGGGGCGGGCCCCAGGCAGGAAGAGAGCACAAAACTGCCCTTAAGTCATTGCAGCCCCGGAGCTCCGGTGAGCCTACCACGAGGTTCTCGCGAGATCCGCCGCCTCCATACCAAGTGAGGAAACCGGGGGCCACTGTAGGGAGGGGCGTGGGGCCTCAACCGCGCAGCTGCCGCTTCCATTACCTTCCTCCTAAGGTCTCCTTCCGGTTCTCGATGCTTCTCTGGGTCTAAGGGTTTCCGCCACTCGTCTACCCTCCCCCTCAGCCCATGACCCGCCTCCGTCCCCCGCCCTCCCGGCCCGACCTCCGATCAGTCTAGTAAGAAGGTGCTGTCCCGACCGGGAGACGGCAAGAGGGTGGCGCGTCCAATCGGGCCTGGACGAGGGAGGCAAACCGCTCCCTTCCAACCCTCGGCTCGCCCCGCGCTCGCGACGGCGGCGTTGGCGGACGGATACGCGGCGGTGAATAGGCGGGCGGGCGGCGGGGGGGGAGGGGCGGAGCGTGGCAGCTGGCAGTAGTTCCGTCAGAGCGGACATCTTGTGGCTGTGCCGTGCGCGTGAGCCCCGTAGGGCCGGGGAGGCACCAGCTGCCGCGCGGGGAGGAGGCCGAGGCCGCAGCTCGAGGGAGGCCCCGGCCCTCTGTACGCGTGGGGTGTGGACGGCTCGGCCGAGGGGGGTGAGAGGGAGGGCGGGGGGGGGGCCGGTGCGGCGCCCCGGGCTGTGGGCGGCCCGAGTGGGCAGCCCTCGGGGCTGGGTGGGGTAAGGGTGGGAAGGCCGGCGAGGCCGAGACCCGATGTGGAGGGGGGGGGGTCCGGACATGGGCGCGTCCTCGCGCCGGAGCTGAGCTTGGTGGCCGCCGGGCGCGTGGTGGAGGAGGAGGAGGAGGAGGAGGAGGAGGTGGTGGCTGGGCGCGCGCACGTAGGAGCGCGCTGTAAGGCGGAGAGTAAGGTGGTGTCAGGGGCGACACGGAACAGCCCTGGCTGTTGGGACGGCAGCACCCAGGAGCCCCGTTGCCCTGTGCCGGCCCGCCGACCTTTGGAGCAGAAACCGAAAGGAGCCCGGCGCCGGGCCGGAGCCTCCCGCTCCCCTCCCCCTTGCCTTTCTTTGCCCTAGTGACGCCGGCCTAGCGCCGACTAGGCCCGGGCTCCTCCTCTGCCCGGCTCTGGACCCTGCCCCGCACCCACCCCTTTCTCCTCCGCCTCTTCCTCTCCCACCCGGGGCTCTTCCCTTTCGAGAGGCCGGGAAGTTAAACTTGTAACCTCCTCTCGACTCTTCCCGTCACCCTCGCCCTCGCTGGGCGAGCCGCGGATCGAAGTAGTTGGTGGCTTTGCTTACCCCACCCTCCCCGGATCGCGACGGTTTTCAGGGATCTGGCATCAGCAGGGTTTCTCCAAGGCCTTGGCGAGTGGCTGATCTGCTCCGTTTTTGCAAAAGGCGCCTGTGTCTGGCAGAGCCGGTGTGAGAAGAAGAGACAGACCTTCCTCGCCGCCGGGATAATCAGGAGTTTTGGCCGGACCTTTGAGTAGAGTACACATCGGGAGAGTGAGGAGCCCGGCGAAAAGCACAGACTATGGCGCTGAAACGGATTAATAAGGTAAGTTGTTGGAACTAAGTGGTCCGGACCGGGGCCTGGGAAGGAAGGAAGGCTTGGGCCCAGAGAAAAGTGTGCGGGTGGGATACAGTTCTGGAAATGCCCTTTCTTGGGCTGCCTCTTGCGTTAGCAGAACGCGGGTGTACTTTCTGAAGTGAGCTTTTGGTTGGGGGAGCTGAACGCTTTGGGCAAGAGAAATGTTAAAGGCTGAGTTTGTTTCGCTAGAATCTGCAAAATCTGGGTGAGAGCGTAGCGTTTAGGCACGCCGGTTTTCTGCCTCACGAAGTTAGTCCGGTTTGGGAAGTGGAGTTGTGTAGAGCCCTGGGGCAAATGTCATAGTACTGCTTCCTAATCTTGGTTCTTCAAAACTTATTTTAGCTGCTATGCCTATGGGCCTTCTAGGAAGAGAGGAACGAAACAGATGAAAAGAAAAGGTTTTGTTGCGAACTTTGCTGAGGATCAGAGTATTATAAACATAACCTCGGTTTGCTAAAAGGTAGTGACGAAGTCTGCCCAGAAGCTTAACCCAATCTGGGCAGTTACACAAGACCAAGTCGGGTTGGGAGGAGGTGGACTGGCACTGTTGCCACTTCCTGTGTTGTGTGGTCACCCGAAGCTATTTATCTGAGGCACCGGGAACTGATGTAAATGCCTTCAAGAGATCCGTGGGGGGGTGGGGGTTGACAGTGGACAAACTGTTTTTGTTTAGAACCCTTAAAGAGGCTTGTTTCAGCAGTTCAGTTAATTTGATAATTTATCGATTTAAGTTGAAAAGAAACCAGGATTTTTCAGAACTAGTTGTCTGAGCAGAACTACCTCCTCGGATGGTTTCGTCTTATTTTCTTCCTCTTAACTTCTATCCCGCATTTTAAGATGGCGGCTGCTTTAACTTGCTCGGGTTCTTTCCGGCATCTCCTTTTCTAATAATACGAAGTAATCTGTTAAGCATTAATCATTTTTTATCTGGCTGTAGAGAGTTCAGAGATCCTCTGCTTCCAAGTCTTAAAACATAAATTCACACTCTCAGATTGGATTTGTCTTAATTTATGCGTGTGTGGTGTACGTGGTTCTTGCACAATCGAGAGGGTGGAGTATTTTACAGCTAACTTGAAAAAAATGTCATGAAATAAAAGCAGTCTTAGCAGAAAAAAAAAACAAAATAGAAAGGTGCGGTGTTAGAAACTGGCTCTTGGAGGATAGCTTTGAGAGTCTGTGAAGGGAAGGCCAGGATCTGGGTTGGCTGTGGTGGGGCTGTCTGATGCTACTTGTTTACAGTTATTTACTGTGTTTAGCTTGCTAGGTTTAATTGGCAAAGCTGGAGTTCCGTGAAAGTTAGAATCTTACCTGAATCTACTGATACTGAAATCTGAATTCTTGGCATGTCAGTGTGTAATCATTGTAGTTTTATGCAAAACACTAACTGGACTCTTGTATTCTTGATGATATGCAAAGGAGGAAAGCAAAACCTTAGGATTCAAGACTTTGAATAGATAATTTTAGAATAATCACTTAACTGTGACCATTTTGGGGGTGAATCTCCCATTAGCGAAGCATTGGTCTTTCCTCTCTGTGTGTGTGTGTGTGTGTGTGTGTGTGTGTGTATGTACACGTACACAGAGACTATAACTTTCAGTACTGATGAAAATAATTCAGATCTGTAGCTGTTTATAAATGTAAAAATTACTTGAAGGGGAGGTCTTACTGATTTTTTTTCTTTTACAGGTGATATTCAGCTGTTCTACCACCATTTTAATGACTTAAAAGTTCTAGAGAGGCAGTGATGGTTAAGTGTGAACATTTGTAATAAAATGCTTGACGTTAGAATCAAGCAAGTTTATCCAGGAGCCAAATCAATATAAGGAGTTTGTCTAGTTAGAGATGACAGAAAACAGATGGTTTGAAGAATTATGTGTTGATACTTGATATGTAAACTTTGTACGTTGGAGAAATATTTATATACCACACGACTGATTCAACTTGTAGGGCATTTCCAATTTACCCCGTGTGTGTGTGTGTGTGTGTGTGTGTGTGTGTGTGTGTGTGTGTAGTCAGAATCATGAGACTTCTTTTTAAATGGCAGCCAGATGCAGGCATAGTTTTTGAAAGTTCAGAAAGAGGATTTTGGGGGGGGGCATCATTTCTGTCAAAATAAGGACCAGTTAGCCGTTGTCATTTTTTTTTTTCGTATTGTTCCCTGTTTTGAATTTATTCTTCTGATTACCCCCAGTGAGTATTAGTATGACTGTAGTTCTCAGTGTTTTATTAAAATTCTTATACCACTGTGAACTTTAGAGATAAACTGGAATAAGTTGATTTTTTTTTAATTTTAACAGTAATTTTTCTTAGTAATTTTGACTGTTTTTTCTAAGACCAAATAACCTTTTGCTGTATTTGTTATTTGGACCAAATTCTAGTATGGCCCTGTTCCTAAACACGCATTTTAAAAGCTAAATTCAAATCTGTTTGGGGGGTTTTAAGAAATTTTACTGTTCCAAAGAAAAGTGACTGTTACATATTTGGGGAACTTTGAGAACCTTGTATTAAAGATTGAAGAGAAACCAAGCCACAAGTGTTTTTGTTTTAAAGTATTTGCAATGCTTCACAACTTTTAAACAGTATTTTCTAAGTAATTTTCTTATAGCAAATGTGAAAAAGTAGGTACAGTTGACTTTCTTCACTGTGAAGAATTAAGTCACTGTTAAATTTAAAAAACAAAACCTCATCCAGGTGTTGATGTAGCAGAGTTGGGACTATAACCCAGGCAATCTAGATTGTTTGGTAACCTCTGCATTTTTATACCATTCTTCTTGTGCTAGCTAAGACCTAGTGTAGGCTCTTGTGTAGTAGACCTCACAACAACCATGTGAGATACTCCATTTTATGGATGAAGTAACAGCACGGAAGTTGAGTTTTGATTTGTTGAGTCACAACTAGTGAGTAATGGGTTTCTAATACGATGGGTCGTCTTTTGGACCATTTTAGTTGCTACTAAATGAATACTACTTTTTGTTTTCTACCTCATATATAAATAATGAGGATTTAGTTTGATTTTTATGTTATAACTAACTTGTAAATTGAGACTGTATTTAATTCTTAGGTAATTTTGTTCTGGGCTAGAAACTGCTGTGTATTAAGTGCTGGGATTCTCTTAAAATACACAAAGTTCAAGCTTTGTGGGCAGATAGGTTTGTCCTGTGTGGTGGTGTGTGTTTGGGGGGCTTAATTGGTCCTCGAGGCTTATCCTTCATCTGATTATCTGCTGTGTTAAATTCTGTTTGCTAGCACATGAAGGTTAAGTTGAATATTCTTCACAACACTAGAGAAAGATACTTGTGTAACTTGTGTATTGTCAAACTTTTACATGTTGCTTCTTAGGTTCAAGTGCCTCTTAATAGTCAAGTCAGTTCTTGGTTCTCAGTTTTTGTGGGGTTTTTTTGTTTTTTTGTTTGTTTTGTTTTTTTAAATTGGGTTCTTGGGGGTGCTGTTGGTGAAGGGAAACACTTTGTATGGTGTAGAAGTTAGTGCCTCTGGAGTCAGGTCTCTTCTAACTTTACCTATAGGTTCTGTCTAGAGATTGAGCTCAGAGTGTTTGCATCTAAACAAGCACCTTTATGCACTATGAGCCATCTTGCCAGCCCCAACTTCTTAATGTTGAGATTAAAATGTTTCAGCTTAAATTTTGAGGCAAGGTTGTCACACAAAAGCTGGCCTGGAGTGAGGCATTTCCGTCTCAGCCCTCTTGAGTGCTAGATTATGATGATTATAGGACTGGGCCGGTATGCACAGCTTCCTGATTGTGCTTTTAGTCATCTATTTGTTTAATTTATTTTTGTACTTTGATTTTTGAGGTTGGGTTTAACTTTATAGCATTGGTCTCGAATTTAGAGCAATCCTGCCTCTGCCTCCCACCAAACCCAGATGCATTGTGGTTCTTAATAGAAGTATCTTCTCTTTCTGTATACAAGAGCTATTGTTTAGGTAAGTTTTTACGTTTAATTTTTATTTCAGAAGTTTCTGGCTTTTTAAACTAACATTTAAGAAATGTTAGTTCCTTACTGAGTCATCACTAGAATTACTTCCAGAAGATACTGACAAAACATGATCTGAACAAACTTCACAGAGCTGCAGACATTAAGGAATCAAAAAGAATCTTGCTCTTAGTTAGAAACCTGGGGTTAATTTCATCAGTACTTCACTAGGGTTGTAATTGTATGAAGTGTTACCAGAGGATAAGAAATATATTGTCATTCATGAGAATCTGCTTTGGTTGGGAAAATAACAAGCATTAAACACATTCATGTGTTTCATCACTTTGTATAACTTATTCACAAGGGTTTATCAAAATTCTTTGCTATTCTGTATCATAATTGGGGTTTTGGAGGTTTGCTACCATGACCGTGAGCTTAATTCAAAAATCAGTAATGTTAATGAGTGTGTTTACTATCTGAATGTATAGCCAGTTTACCTTATCATGTATTCTTAAAATTCCCCAGGCAGCTAGGGTGGTACGTGCTTATAGTCTGCATTCTAGGGACTAAGGTCTGGCAATATAGGTAGGAAGTGACTTTAGCAATGTAGCTTACAAATCCCGACTTAATACAAAGCAACATATCTTCAGGTGAGGGGGGGGAGTTTATATATTTTTTTTTTAATCCTTTAGGGATCTTTCAGATAACTTTATGGCTGATTTTGTCCTGTTTAAATTTTTGGATTCTCTCATTTGTGGTTTAGTATTTTTTGGTTGGATGTTTGAGGATGGAAATACTTATTCGCATATATCCTAACCCATGAGTATTTACTACCACTGAATTAATGCTGAGTTTTATTTTTCATATCTGAAGTGCCTGGTTTGCTTTCATGGATTAAGGCTTTCTTTTGGTCTTTTCCAAAAACAGAATTTTCTCTTTCTGAGATCGAACCTGAGTAGGACTACATTTGCATGTCACTGGGTATAGCTTTGAAGAATCTTAAGTGATTACCTTTAAGAGTGATCTGAAGAAAAAAAATTGTAGTAGTATTCACTCAAGCCGTTCTTAAGACCTTGTCTAATAAGCATAGTTGTGTCACCTATAATTAGAACTAAACAGGAAGCTAATGCCTTGACAGTGATGTAAGCAGCATAGTGTACAGAACCTAACTTGTAGTCCTTGGGATAAAGGAGGAGACTAGGTTTCCGCAGGAAAGGTTAAAAACGGAGTTGTAAAGGGGTGGGTTTAGTTGTGGTGCTTTGGGTTTTGGCCTTTGAAATGGAGTTTGGTGCTCGCTCAAACTACATCCTCCCGCCTGGTAGCTAATGATGATTTTTTTTGATTCCTTAATGTCTGCCGTTCTGTGAAGTTTGTTCAGATCATATTCTTTTGTCAGTATCTTCTGGAAATAATTCTAGTAACCATATATTTCTGAGAACCTTGTTTCTTTGACATTTTTGTTAAATAAGAAATTCAAGTTGTAGTAGTAGTAGTAATGGGCAGCTGGGGTAAGATTTTTGGTTTTTCGAGACAGGGTTTCTCCTGCCTGGCCTGGAATATTCTTTGTAGATAAGGCTGTCCTTGAACTCACTGAGATCGCCTGCCTCTGCTGGGATTAAAGATGTGCACCACCACTGCCTGGCTTTTGGGGTAAGATTTTTAATTTCAAAACAACTTTGGAGGTTTTTCTGTTCCTGCTTCCTGCCTTATATCATCTCAAAAGTAATTTTATTGAGAATACGTGTGCAGCAAGGGCTATCTTGATTTCTTTGAAAGTCAAATCAAATTTAATTCTGGAAAAGTGAACTCCAAAGTAAAATACAGTAAATTAACTTTTAAAATAGTAAAGATTCTGATAGGAAATCCGTTTTATGTACTGAAATACAAGATAGTGTGAGATAGGGACAGCTGATACTGGAACGTGGTGGTACAGTAGTAATGTGCTGTATTTAGGGACATATCGTAGGTCTGGGGTGAACCGATAGAGGCATGAACGCTTAACCAGCCGCTTAGCTGATGGAGTTGTACAGCTTTATTCACAATCCTTATATTCCACTTAGCATCCTTTCATGTTTATTGCAACATTATATCTTTAGTTCTTTGTTTTTAATACATGGGCCAGCTGTAATTGCAGTCTTTGCTTACTTTACTACTGGCATCTCCCATTACCGGCCAAAATACCAAGACAATAGAGCAACAAGCATGCAAAAATCCGAACCACCCACAACATTGTGTTTAGATGTAGGTCTTCCTGTAGGCCATTTCATATTTTCAATAGTGAACTGTCAAGAGATCCTCTACTCCATAATTGTTGAAGTAAGGATCCTCTTTAAAAGTGTGGGCTTTTTCTTCTAGCAATATCTCAGAAATGGTAATCAGAATAAAAACTTGGGGCCTGGAGAAATAACTCAACAGTTAGGAGCACTGGCTACTCTGCAGAAGATGAGGCTTCAGTTCCCAGCACCCACATGGCAGCTCATAACTGTCTTTGGTTCCAGTTGCAGGGCATCCAGGCTCCCTTTTGGCCTCCTTGAACAAATACATGCATGTGCGTTCAGGCAAACAGTTATAAAATAAAAATAATCTTTTAAAAATGTAATGGTCATACCGGTTGCTATTCTCGGTAATGTAGCCACAGGTTGTTAAATTTTTGCTTAGTATAAAAATAACAATTTTTCTATGCTGTTTACAAAGTCTTCAGAAAATATTCGGGTATATAGTGTTTGTTGCGGTCCTTATGTGAGATTTTAACCTAATGAGGTGAGTTAGACCATGTAAGAGTTTTCAGGATCTTTTCTTGGTTGGAAAAGGGTAGAGTGGACTCTTTGGCTTCTTAGGTCTTTCAGGTTTTTAAAGAAAAATAGCTTACAAGTAGGAAATGGGTTTAGTTAGCTCTTCCTGTTAACCCATATGTGTTCCAAGTTTCAATAGAAGCAGTTCAGGGAAAAATAATTTTTTCTAAATAGGTTTCTTACTGATATTTTGTGTTTATATTTGGTCTTTTTATCCCTTTAAGAGGTGAGGAACCTTTGACAACTCCTAATATCTGCCAAACTCTACAATAGCTGCCTTCTGATTTCATTAGTCTACATAACAATTGGTCAAGAACAGCTTAAATATTCCCCTTACCATGAAACAAATCATTGCTTCCATTGGTTTTCTTTAAGACCATATAGGTTAGGATCAGAAAGGTGGCATGTCTATTCCCGGAGAATACTTGTTCACCTCCTAGTGTCCATATAGTGGCTCTTGACCTTTTTTTATTCCAGTTCCAGAGGATCCAATGTCCTCTTTAGACCTACAGGTACCAGGCACTGCACTCTCTAAATTTAAAGTCTGGTGTGATGCAGACTAACAGCAAATAGCTTCGGGGAACTGATTTTATTAGCGTTGTTTTCTGTTTTGTTTAATCTATAGTTAAAAAAAATATATACCAGTGTGTGGGTCAAACTAATACATGTGATTTAGAGTATCACTTCCAATACCGTACTTCAGTGTATTTCAACAGATCTAAACTTAGTTTATTGTGCTTTAAAAACTCCAGTATCTCATTACATTTGGAAATATGCTTTAACAAAATTTTGAAGTTCTTAAAGATCAAGCCTGATCAACTCTTTCCTTATCCTTTGTTACATCAAACTATATTAGTGCTTGGTTTTCTAGGCTGTGTCCTTACCTGGGTTTTCCTTTCTGATATCTGATTTTTTTGTTTGTTTGAAGGACTGTTTAAATCATCCATCATTGCTTACTACAAAATTCAAATGCCTGTATTTTAGGTCCAGGCAAACATAATGATTGCCTTTTCAAGATATATAGGGCATTTGAATACCTTTTAGTTTAAGATTAAATTCTTTTTTGTCGTGTGCATACTTTTGTTGGTTTATTAGAGATGTTCATATTTTATTTTTCTTAGTATTTTGAGATCTAACTAACATGTTTGGTACCTTGCAGTCAGCTCTGGTTTTACGCCTGGTGTGGGTCGTTCTGATCTGCTCATCCTGTGAACCTGTCATGAAAACTTAAAAGCATTATTTGATTTATCACTGGTGCGCATTGCATAAAACTCAAGTGGCAAGATTAGAATAGCTTTTTCTCCTGTTTATTTTTGAGACATGTATCCCAGAATGAATGTAATCTTCCAATTGTTATTAAAACTGTCAACCTCAATTTGTGTTGACTGTAAAGTTGGTATATGAAGTTACTGACTTTACATCTTTGATTGTTTCTGCAGAGATGTCTTGGTTGTGGAAATTTGGCAAATAGACACGTAGGAATTATTTAAAGGGGAAAGAAGACAATGATTTGAGTAGCAAGAAAGGAAATAAAAAGCTGAAACTTCTGAAATGATGCCTTTGTTATAAAGAATTGGTAATGCTAGGTTTGTTTGGTTTTTTGTTGTTGTTGTTTTTGTTTTTTTTCTTGTTGGTTTTTCAAGACAGGGTTTCTCTGTGTAGACCCGGCTGTCCCTGTAATTCATTCTGTAGCCAGACTGGCCTCAAACTCAGATTTCCTTGGCTCTAATTTAATTCCAAATGCTGTCTGGCTGGTAATGCTAACTTTTAAAAGCTTACTGACTCCGAAATAGTGTGTAGAAAACCAGTTTTCTTCCATCACTCAGGTAGTGCCTTGATGTATTTAATCTATTTCAACTTTACAGTTTTCTGTATCTTTATTATAATAAATGAAATTTTAAGGCTATTGGGTAGATAATTTATTTAGGCCAACCATCATTGAAAAAATTTTTTGTTTGTGAGTTTACATGTGAATGGGTGCCTGTTAGAGACCAGAGACCAACATCAGGTATTCTCTTGTCTTTTAAGACAGGTCTTCGATGGGCTGATCAGCAAGGTTTGGAAATAATTTGTCCTATCTTAAAGCTAGGGTTACTACCAAGCCTGGATTCCAGGGGTGTTAATTCAGGTCCTCCTCATGCTTACGATAGTTCAATTGATGAATTGAACTATTTTCCAGTACTCAGAAGGCAGAAGCAGGTGGATCTCTTGAGTTTGAGGCCAGCTTGGTCTACACCCTGTCTCAAAAAAGCAAAAAAAAAAAAAAAAAAAACAAAAAACACAGGGAGGGGGGGGGATTGGGTGTTTGAAAAGAGAGGCTCATCTAAAAATTCAAAACATTTAGGAGCACCTTGAAGCTTTAAGTGGAAGGTTGTACATCCAACATTTTGTAACAGGTTTCACTAAAAGTAAAATGCCATTGGCATAGCTGGTATATATAAAATGCAGCTGAATTCTGTGCTTAGAGTTAGGCCCCGCGATATCTTCTGTATATGCAGTTGTTTCAGAACTTTACATGTATGCATGTATGAAATCTGAGGCTTGCTTCAAACATTCCTATAAAATAATTGACTTGCCTGAGGTAATATGTTACTTTTGTATGATTATCCGGTGAGGTTTCCAGTTGTGCGTATGTGTGTGCCTTCCAAGGTTAGAAAGGGACATTGGATTTTCTGTGTCTGGAGTTAGTGAAGTAGTTGTGAGCTGCCTGGTAATGAGGTGCTGAGAACTACTGGGCCACCTCTCCAGCCTGTAGCATTTTGTTTGTTTGTTGTTTTTAATTTTCCTGATACAGTATTTCAGTAAAACTGATCAGAGGTTTAAATGTTTAGAGTGAATTTTATCCCATTGAATGATGTTGAAAATAGAATATGTACTCATGACAAAGCATGTAAAGGATTGATTTAAGATTGTAGACTGGTTGGTTCATCTTTTGGTCTTTGTAAATGGACTATTGTCTGTTAAAATGACTTTTTAGTGTAGTTAAATCTTAGACTGGTTATTCCTGAGCAAGTGGTTATTTCACTGTTCTTGCAGTATTTAATGTGGTCAGGTTTTATTTTACTTAATTGGAAAGTAATATTCCAGTGTTTACTTGAAGTTCTTAGTCACTTTGAGTGTACCGGATCTCTTCTTAATGTTGAATTATTTCAGAGTACATTCTTAGGATTTTATCAGAGTATACAAAACCAATTCTAATGTCTAGATATTTGATAATTTGTTTCTACGCTGTCCTACCCAACCTAGATTTTTCATATTCTGATTAACTGAACTGAGTAGGATCCATCTGCCTGCTTGATTCACTTAGATGTTAACCAGTTTATTTAATTGATTTCACACTTTATTTCTGATCAGAAATCTTTTTTAGCATTATCTTTACTTCACACATTGAGTCAGTCCACAAAGATTGTTGATTATCCACTTATGAATTATGTACCCATTCTTGATAGAGTCTTGTGCTTGCTTTCAACTTCCAGTGATATTCTTGCTTCAAACTTCATACTGAGATCACAGGTATCTGCTACTATATCCAACTGTTGCTTAGTATTAATCTTTTAAGAGACATTTATTAAAAAGAAAATTGAAGACCTTTTAGTGGCATTATTAAAAGCCTGTATTTAAAACAGCACTTATTGCTCATACAGAACTTTTGCCTTCCAACATCCACGTGATATCTAGGTCTGCATGCCTATGAGAGCACATGCACATAATGATTTCATTTTATTCCAAACTGAACGTTTTTTTTTTCTGCACCAATTGAGTGACTTTTAAAGATTTCCAGTGGTCTCTAAACAAAAACAAAATTAGAGGGCTCAAGTCCATGTCAGAATGGAACGTTGTCACTTTATTTATTGCCTCAGTGTTTCAAGAGCTTATGTATAAGCAAAATATTAGTTGTGGTGTTTTGGTGGGATATTTTGTATTTTTACCCAGGATTAGGATAGAGAAGGCATGTTTTATGCTACATTGCTCAGTGTGTATTTTTTAATTGCAAATTTTGACAACTATTGTTTTTTAAGAATTGTGCATGTGTGCATCTGTGAACACTATATATATATATATATATATATATATATATATATGGTGGAAGAGAGGCTGGAAGAGCATATCAGGTGCTAGAACTGAACCTATAAGAACATCTGGTGCTGCTACCTGCTGAGCCATCTTTCCAGCCCTTTTACATTTTTGCTGGAATATGTCACAACAGTTTAAACGTGTGTTTCATTTAAAAGAATATTGTTGGGGGCTAGAGATGGTTTAGCTGTTAAGAACATTTAATAGGACCTACGTTCTTTTCTAGCCCTTATTTAGGTGACTTAAAACAGCACATAACTACAGTTCCAGAGAATCAGATGCAGGTGTGGCTTTTGTGGGCATCTAGATAGAGTATGCCTAAGCTCATGTAAGCACAGACTGTTTTCATTCCCTCTAATAATAATATGGCGTTGAACTATTTGTATTTTTGAAGTTCTCATTTTGCTGATATATTTAACATATCAGCTATTAGCTTTTCATAAAGAGGTGAAATTGTTGTCTGAGAGCTTTGACTCTTAAGCCTTAACTCACTTAACCCACTGGTTTACACATCACATTGCTAATTTGTTCAGAGACCGTTGCCATAGCATACCTAGTTGGTACATGCCATGTAGGCAGCAGAAACGGCACATGTTAATCTATTCATATAAGTTGTAAGAATTGTTTAGTAAGACTCTCATCTACTTCTGTCATTAGGCCTTATATATTTTCCTTTATTTAAAAGGAATTGTCTGAAAAAGACCAGGAAATGAGAGTTAATCATATGTAAAAGAGAATTCTTTTCCCTGAATTTGCTTTTTGATAGATGAAATCAAAGCAGCATCTGCTAAGTATGCAAAGTAAAGGTCCTTTATACCCATTCTGGCATTTATTGTGTTTTGTAAGGCAGTCTTGTGTGTGTATCCCAGGTTAGCCTCAAACTCTTGGTCTGCCTACTTCTGCCTCCTGAGTGCTAGGATTAAAGGTGTGCACCACTGTGCATGTTGATTCTGGCATATTTATTGCAGTTAATAGTTGAGTAGAAGGAGGTCTAAACTTGGGGACATGGGACTCGAATAGACAAACCAATCCCCAGTGGTCATTTTAGAATTTTGAATTCACTGAAGCTTAGGTTTCTTTTTAATGGTGCATGACATGAGTTTGAGTTGTGTAGTTACTTTCAGTAAAGGAGTGTATGTGTGTGCATATGGCTGGGAGTGAGGGCACACAACCTTTAATCCCAGCAGTTGGGAAGTAAGGAGGGGTAATATGAGTTTGAGGCCAAAGAGCTTCAGGCCAGCCAGGACTCATGATGAGAGACTCCTGTCTCAAACAAAACAATGGTGTATGGCTGTATGCTTAAAGTGTTTAACTTATTATAGCACATGGTATAGTAGCCATACTTGAGATCTTGGACTCTATCATTTTTATACATCATATACATTAAGTTTTATATCCAAAATATACCAAATGAGTAGTTACTCAGTAATATAAGCTAAAAGTGCTCTGGATTTCTAGAACACTGAGTAGAATGACGTGTGTATTCTAGATAGTGTGTTGCTCTTCTGTGGTAATCATATAGTTTGTTTATGCAAGAAATAGGATATATTTTCAGTATGAGATAAACTTCAGTTGCAGAGGAGTGTTTAGCCCATTCCTCCCCTGGCTGGCAGCTGCTGCCTGCTTATCCTAAAACTTGGAGAGTTGGAAAGCTACAGGCAGTCTGCTGTGTGAGTGAAAGTACAGTCAGAAATGGGGACAGTCTCTAGTCCCAATTTGATCATTAAATAAGGTTTTGCTTCCAAAACCATTAGAATGGGAGGTGTGATTAGGATCGTGATTTGCTGGATTGTGAATCTTGCCTATGGGAGTAAAAAAGAGGGCAGGGATTTAAAAAACATTGTCTTGGAGGCTGGAGAGATGGCTCAGTGGTTAAGAGCATTGCCTACTCTTCCAAAGGTCCTGAGTTCAATTCACAGCAACCACATGGTGGCTCACAACCATCTGTAATGTGGTTTGGTGCCCTCTTCTGGACTTCAAGCATACATGCAGACAGAATATTATATACATAATAAATAAATATTTAAAAAAAAAACAAAAACCTTGTCTTGGGTCAGATCAGCACTATAGCCAATTTTGCCTTTTCTCTACACTGGCAATCCCATTCTACAAAATACATTATTAAAAACAGCTTTGTTGGGCTGGAGAGATGGCTCAGTGGTTGAGCATTGCCTGGTCTTCTAAAGGTCCTGAGTTCAATTCCCAGCAACCACATGGTGGCTCACAACCATCTGAAATGAGATCTGATGCCCTCTTCTGGCCTGCAGGCAGACACAGACAGAATATTGTATACATGATTGATGGATGGATGGATGGATGGATGGATGGATGGATGGATGGATGGATGGATGGATAGATAGATGTTTAGAAAAAACAGCTTTGTTTTTACTAGTTTCTTGAGTTTGTTACTGTACAATGATGATCTTATTTTCCACATTTATTTGCTTTTAATGAGACCTATTAAAAGGTTCTTTGGCCTTTCTCTTTGGTTCTCTGTTCTTTGGCCGAGGCAGTTGATTTTCTGGAATTTAAATTGGAAATTTCTCTTCCATTCTCTATATTCTTGAGGGAGGTGAACTTACTCTGAATATTTTATAACGTATGAATTATTTAGTTTTATTGCAAGATTAATATCTTCAGTTAAGTGAATTAATACATTGTTGATATTGGTCAAGATAATCCTTTATTGTCTTCTAAAATCGGGGATTAAGCAAAACATATTCTACATGTTATTGGGCTTCTTGGAAGGAGAGAGGGTCCAAAAACTATCTAATGTTAGGAGATTGAGCCCAAAGCCAGCAAAATTGTTGTAGGTTGGAAATACAGCTAGTTGATAGCTTGGCTTGGCATGTGTGAGGCAGTTAGACTACCACTGCCTTTTAGTGCTTGGTTTTTTGTAATGATAGAATTCTGCCTTTTGCGGCGAAGAGTCTGTTTATGACTACTTCCATATTTAGGTATGAAACATATATAAAGAACTTTAACTTGTTTTTATTGGGGGAAGGTATTGAAGGGAAGTGACTCTAACTGCCTTGGGCCATAGAGATAAGTGTTGAAGGCAGCAGCAGTACTTTGACGGTGGGTTGAGTTTATACTTGATGTTTTGATGATAGAACACTAGTAAGGTTGAACCTGTATCATCACCGGTTTTTGTAAGTCTAATAAAGGAAACAGCTTTTATACAAAGTACTATCATGTACATGCAGATCATTGATGGGTTATGTACATACATGTATATTTTGTAGATGTGTTTGTAAGAAATTGAAAATTTCATCTTTCTACCTAGAAAAGTTGAGTCCCTCACATTTGAATTTTAAGAATAGCTGAAAATGAACAGAGTTAATAGGTTACATAATCAGGGAGTTCTATTTATAAAGGGCATGTAACTCTATAAGCAGTGTTTCACATGGAAAATGAAGTCAGATTTTTGGGGGAAGGGGGGATTTAAGACATAACAGGGAGCATCTGATTTCTGGAAAGTTAGTTCATCAAATAATATATTGATCTTGGCCTTGAACTTTTGAAGATCTACTTCTACTATATTTTGTTCAGAGGTCAACTTTTCTTCCTAAAATAAAAAGTTAATGGGGTGTGTGTGTGTATAGTAATATAAACCCTAGGCAAGGTGATTCTAGGTACTGATTTAAGATTAAGGTTTCTTTCCTTTGATAATTGGATTTAAAAAAAAACAAACAAACCATGATTGCATGTCCCTTTCTTAAATTTAATCTACCTTCTTCTGTCTTGGTTTAGGAACTTAGTGATTTGGCCCGTGACCCTCCAGCACAATGTTCTGCAGGTCCAGTTGGAGATGACAGTGAGTAAACTGGTTTTCTTTTTAATGATTAACTTCAGAAAAGGTTGAGTGTTTTGGGAATAATTAAGTTTTTGTTTTGTTTTCCCTCGTCCTTTTCTAGTGTTTCATTGGCAAGCCACAATTATGGGACCTGTAAGTATTAGTGTTTTGTTTGTTTTTTTTTTTTTCCAGTTTTGCTTTTCATTGAAAATCAGTGTTCACTTAACCACATTTTTATTTTAGATTTTTGACCTAAGTATATTATATTAGAGTCACTATATTTCTGGTATATCATAGTTAACACTGCTTTTAAAAGAATAAGAAATAAGTTCTTCCTTAAATGTATAACTGTGATCATATTCTGTAGTGCCTACCATCTCTGAACCCACCAAATTCCTTGTTTTCCTCTGTTTTGGTTTTCTGTATGGTGGTGAAAAGTAGTCATTGAGTTTCTCTCTAAGAAGGCAGTTTGTTCTATCTACCACGGGTTGTTCTCAAAACATTGAAACTGCCGAGAATGAATCTGGCTCACTTGTGTTATTTTGGTCACTCCTCCGCTTTCTCTCTCTCTCTGTCTCTCACTCTCTCTCTCTCGCTCTCTCTCGCTCTCTCTCTCTCTCACACACACACACACACCTTGAGACAAAATTTGAATATGTTAAGGCAGAACTTGATATTTTGAATGTAGGAAAATTCCTTTTTATCCAGGGTAGATAAACTATGTGCTGGGTGATTAAAATATTCAAAACTATAGATTAGCTACCATCTAAAAAGTTCAGAATTAAGAGTGCTCTAAAAACAGCATAGAGTAAGATTATTTCTTGGCACAAATAACCTTTATTTTAATTTTTTTATTTTTTAATTTAGGGTCTCTTAAGTTGCATATGTG
Source organism: Myodes glareolus (assembly GCF_982192425.1). NCBI lineage: Eukaryota > Metazoa > Chordata > Mammalia > Rodentia > Cricetidae > Myodes > Myodes glareolus. The sequence goes on along the minus strand of NC_142042.1, from coordinate 23,249,639 downwards.
TTGAACTTTTTTTTTCTTTTTGGCAGTAATGTATTTACTGTGATTGGTGTATTGGGTAGGGAAAAAGTAGGTTGTACCAGGCTTTTCTTTTGGACTACCAACCAGCTACCAAATCATAGACACAGAGACTTACTAGTTTTGAATGCTTGAGTTAGCTTGGACTTGTGCCCTTATTCTTTGAGTCATTTCATAGGCTCAAGACTGACCTTTTTTGTGACAGTCTGGGCCTGGTCTTAAATTCCTGCCTCAGCCTGCTGAGTTACAGGATTGTGCCTCACGTTTAGCTCATTCTTGATTTTTAAAAAGTTGGTGTCTTATTTGCAGTTTGTTTGTTTAGTTCAGTCTTAATGTGGTAATCCAGGGTGTACTCAGATTTTTAGCAACCTTCCTATCTCAGGCATGAGTCGCCTTACCTGGTCTGATTTTAATAACCTTAGTCATTTTCTACCATAGTGAGTGTGAGTACCTGCTTTGTTGTGTGTTGAGAAATTAAAAATATGAAGTCTCTGATAGTCTTCAGGTACTTTAAGAGAAAGTAGGTAATTGAAACATGTTAGAAAGTAGTAGGATACTGGAGTAAGTAATAAAGTACACAGTAGGAGAAATCCTTGACTTTCTGGAATGATGGGAATTCTAGAGTAAATGTGACATTATAATTAAATGTAGACCAAGTAAAATTAGGGAACCAGACTGGTATTTAATTTTGAATAATATTGGTCTGTCTGAACTACAGAGAGGCCACAAGGACTTTTATTTTTGGTCTTTAGTTTTTTATTTAAAAGTGGGTTTTTTTGTTTTGTTTTTTTTTTTAACTCAGTATCGCAGTTGTATATATTTGTGTTCGTTTGTGTGTGCCCTTGCACAGGTAGAGGTTTGAGAAGTATCAAATCGCCTGAGTTAACAGGCAGTTGTGAGCTGCCTGATAAGGGTGCTGGAATTGAGCTAGGTCCTCCAGAAGAGTGTGTGCTCTTAACCACTGAGCCATGTCTTCTACCCTATTGTATATATTCTTAACAGTTAAGAATTGTCCACTTGGACTGCTTACTCACTTGACATTTTAAAATTTGCTGCTTTGGAAACATGCCCTTTTGACTAGATGCTCACTATACAGACAATGACTAGGAATGGGGTAACAGTTACTATCTCTTTAATTTTTCCAGATACAGTTTTTCTCTGTAACAGCCCTAGTTGTCCTGGAACTAGCTCTGTAGACCAGGCTAGCCTCAAACTCATAGATATGCCTACCTCTGCCTCCCTAGTGCTAGGATTAAGGGTGTGTGTTACCATCACCTGGTTTGCTATCTTTTTTTTAAGTGGAGTAGATAACTGCTGATACTTGCTGTATGCTGTACTATGCCCATTTCATACTTTTCCCCAATTTCATATTTCTTTCAACTATGGTGGGGGAGAGGGAGAGAGTGCGTGCCCCTACTTTTTGCTTATGAATATTTTTGTAAACTTGTACTTGTAAACTGAAATAGGGAACGTGATAACATCACACCTCATAAGTTGCAGGTTGCCAAGGACATCTGCGTAGTAAAAATATTTTTCTTTGGAGTACTTAGGTCAGTTAACATGATGATTATATTGGATTTTTGTTTCATTTTAAAATTTTACTTAATGTTTAATAAAGAACTTAAATTTTAGTGAGTTGTACCCAAGAAATGCCTTTGAGTCGTTGAACTTTACACATAAACAAGTGACGTTACTATGGTGTGTACTTCTTCTGAAAATATTTGGAACCACAAAGATTAGTTGAAGATTGCCAGTTGTAATTTAAGTGTAGGAAAGAGGAGGGACCATCGCACTATATTAGCATTAGTCCCCAGTAATGTTTCATGTCATCAGAAGGAATAAGTTCCTTATCTGTTACTTTTGATATTCATGTGCTTAATCTTTTTAATTTGCAAGGGTGACAAAGATTGGGAAACTACTTCCACCTTAGTGTGTGGCCTAACTGTAGAAGAGAATCCTGTATCGTCACTAATGGGCTGAGCCTGATCAACTATAAAGGAACTCTGAGATAAAACTATCAGTTCACAGGGGTTATTGTTCAATTTCACACACACACACACACACATATAATTTCATGCTATAATAGTTACTGCTTTATAAAAATCTTCCTTTTAAAGAGCTTTGTGATTCAATTGAAGAGAGAAGTATGACTAAATTATAAGAATGGTACATTGACTAGTGCGGTAGACATGATATTCCAAGTAGAGGAAGGCGTGTGAGTGTTTTACTACCGTTATGACACTACTATAGAGAATACTATGATAAATTTAAAAGTAGTACATGGTGTCTTTGGTGGAAGACAATATTTCACTTTACTGTGTAATCAAGGCTGGCCTAGAACTTACATTATATCTCAAGCTGCCTTCAAACTCATAGCAGACCTTCTGCCTCACCCTTTCAAGTACAGAGATGGCAGGCATAAGCTACTATACCTAACAGTCTTCAACTTCTTCAGAGCTGTGAATCAAATGATAGAGTAAGAATTATTTCTGATATTCTGGGTTTCTGCTTTCTCTTGTGGTTGGGGAAGAATGGGATTGAGGAAGATAGAAGTATTGAGATTAGAATGCATGTTATGAAGTAGGCTTGAGAATTGTGCCCAGGAGTGAGTAAACACACTGTAGAAGAAAACATACTGAAACGTGAGGCCAGAGGTTAGAAGCAGAAACGGGGTCTGTAGACACATGCAAAATTTCATGAGGGAAATTGTTGAGGGAGCAAAAGAAACCAAGAGAAACAAAACTTAAGGTAGAAAGAGTCTAAAGAATCTATTCTCAATTTCGAAGGTTGACGTCAATCAGGTCAAAGTAATTTTTTGTTACTTTGGTTTGGGTTTTGTCATCATAGGGTGGGATTAGTGTATCATTGAAATACTTTAACCCTTTATGGTGGGTTTTTTTTAAGTATTTGGCTTTGCCTAAATTTCAGCAATGGGTTTTTTTATTGAATTAATTTTCATTGAACATACTGTGTGAGTGTGCGTATACATGTGAATGTATCATGGTGCCTGTGTGAAAGAGAACAGCCTGTGGGAGTCAGCTCTCTTTGAACCATTGCCTTCCATGGGATTTCAGGGATTGAACTCAGGTCATCTGGTGTGGTGGTGTAGGCAACATTTACCAATCAGCCCCATAGATCAATTCATCTCATAAATTGATGTTGTTTCTCGTTTTGGGGTACCTTAATTTTTTTCATGCAGTTTTTATGTGTTTTCCAATCTGGGGTTGGTTATGGTTTTTTTTTTGGTGAGCATTTTGCAGAGAGCACTGGTATATAATGCCTGTACTTATGAAAGATAAGGCAAATCAGCTTGGGGCAACAATATCTTGGCTGAGAAAACAAATAGTATAAGGGCTGAGAATAACTTGGACATAGAGTAACAACCTTTTTGCCTGCTTTTTAGTCTGTTAATTAGGGTTCGTTACTTTCTAGTAAACTTTGTTTCTCCATTAGTATGAACTAGATTGGAGGGCACAGTAATTTCAGTTTCTTCATTGCAGTGTAAACAGCAGGTAATTTTGCTTCATTTAAAAAAATGAACCTTTTTTAAAGGAACTATCTTGGCATGTTAAGGCTATTTCTCTCTTCACAGAATGACAGCCCATATCAAGGTGGTGTATTCTTTTTGACAATTCATTTTCCTACAGACTACCCCTTCAAACCACCTAAGGCAAGTATTATCTTTCAGACATTTGTTAGTTTATGGATTGTTTCAGAAGAGTATACAATGTTGATAGAAATAGAGGTTTCTGTGTAACCTATAGAATAGAGAATTAAGCTGTATTTGCAGAATGATCCCTATTAGACTGTTTTGGAATTTTTCTGTCTACTTTCCAAGGGCTAAGGTTAAGAGTATGCCATCATACTGAACTATTGCTGATTCTTAACTTCTAATTAAGAATTACACACAGATTTGAATTCTGTAAAAATATGTGAGATTTGCTTTTTTGAAGTTGGAAGGCTCAGGTGTTTTTCTCTGCTTAAGTGTAGTGTTGGAGTCTAGTAAATTACAGGATCAATTTGCCTTGAGTATATGTTATCAGAATGTTACAGTTACTTATGCACTTGTTCAGGTGAGTGATCTCTAGTGTTAAAGACTGGATCAGTCACAACACACACGGTGCTGGTAATCTCTGAGTTATTTTTCTAGCTGTCTTTGAAATTAGCTTTTATTATCTAAAACAATTGGTTTTGTTAAGAGATTTTCATGTATGTATATAATTACTTTGATCCCATTCTCCCCTCCCCTTATATCCTCATCACCACTTCCACTGGTGTGACTTAGAATTTATGTCTTGTTTTTTTAAAGTCTAAGGTACTCGTTTTATTTGGAAAAACTAAAAGTTGTGCTGTATGTTTTGTTTTTAGGTTGCATTTACAACAAGAATTTATCATCCAAATATTAACAGTAATGGCAGCATTTGTCTTGATATTCTAAGATCACAGTGGTCTCCTGCTTTAACTATTTCTAAAGGTAAAATAACAGTTTTAGCTACTGATTTTCTAACAGTGAAGGCTTTATTCTTGAATATGCTTGGATAAATATTTTTTTTTTAATATTTATTTCTTATGTATACATTCTGCCTCCATGTATGCCCATACACCAGAAGAGGGCGCCAGATCTCATTACAGATGGTTATGAGCCACCATGTGGTTGCTGGAATTGAACTCTGGACCTCTGGAAGAGCAGCCAGTGCTCTTAACCACTGAGCCATCTCTCCAGCCCGATAAATATTTTTATTGTGCCAACATTTTAATAGCTGCTTGCAGGGCTGGGGGTGCCTACCTGTAGCTCAGTTGGTTTAAAGTGCTTGCCTAGCATGCACAAAGCCTACCATTCGGTCCTTTTCCAGTCCTTCATAAACCAGGTGTGGTGCATGCCTAAACAATAGTGCAATAGTGGGGGTGGGAGGGTCTGAAATCAAGGTCATCCTTGGCTACACACAGAATCTAAGACCAGACTGGGAATGTGCGATACAATATCTTAGAAAACCAATTTAGTGAGTGTTTTTGGTTGTTTTTACTTCCATCAGTGAAAATAAACTTAAGGGCATTTTTGTCAGAAGTTAAACTGTGTTGGGGTAAGACATTTGCCTAGTAAGTTTCCACATAATAGCAAAGTTTGATTTAGTGTGTTAATGCTGCATACAGTAGCCAGAGTTGTCTTCTCTTTTCTACTTTTATTTTATTTAGGACAGGTTCTATCATTGAACCAGAAGTTCACAATAACTCAGTGTCTACCTTGTCTCCACCCACCAGTGCTGGGATACAAGCACACAGAACTAGTGACTCCCGGTTTTTTACATGAATGTTGGAATTTGAAATCAAGTCTTTGTACAAAACAAAGACTGTTTGTAAACAGCTCTTACCTAGTGAGCTGTTGCCTCAGTCCTCAAATTACTTTTTAACAAACTTTATTCTTCTGTTACTAAACTATTTAATTGCAGTGTGTGGGTTGTGATATAGACATGAATGCAGGTGCTCTTGGAGTCCAGAAGGGAATGGCACATCCCAGGAGCTGTTACTTAACAGGCAACTGTGAGACACCAAGAATGAATGTTAGGAAGCTCAAGCTGTCCTCCATAAGTGTGTGCTCTGAATTGCTTGGACCATCTCTTTAGCCCCTCTTAATGCCTTTTAGGAAGGATAGGAAAATACAGCAAACATCTGGTGTGGAGCTTCTGTGTTTGAACATACCTTTAGTTGGATGTTACTTAGCTGTGATAGTTGCTTTGTGTCTAAAAATGATTCTCTATATAATTAGGGAATTTGGGGAAGATTGCTATATAAAATCTGATCTACTTTAAATAGAAGTATGTTAAGCCTAACAAGTTCTCAAATCTCCAGGGATACCCCAAATGGAGATAGTTCTCTTCAGCCGCTGCTGGTTTTAAAATGACAACAAGTAAATTTTGACATTCCACTCTGCAAGTTAAATTGTACACAAAACTTTTTAATGATGAAACTCTGGCTTTTAGTATTTACAGGCTTGGGTATTGGCTAAATTTTTCTTAGGTTAGAGTCAAATTTTTGATGCTAGTGATTAGAATTTGATGTCAGCACCTCTATATTGACCATTATTATTTTCAGACTCCATGCTGAAATGAGTCATTTCTAAAACTTGGAATGATTCTTAGTTTTGTTTTTTTTACCAAAGTGTTTTATGTGAGCAAATGCAGATTGAAGCAAGTATGTTTTGTTTACAGGCAGCATATGACATAAACATTTATATGATTATTGAAATGTATTTGACCCTCTAGAGGTATTTAGTAGTATTCCCCAATTTTTATTGTTTTTGTTTGGTTTTGGGTTTTTTGAGACAGAGTTTCTCTGTGTAACAGCTCTGATTATCCTGGAACTCGCTCTGTAGACCAGGCTGGCCTCAAACTCACAGATCTTCCTGCCTCTGCCTCCTGAGTGCTGGGATTAAAGGTGTGTGCCGTTATCACCTGGTGCGATATATATACCTAAATTTTAAATCTTAGTCAATAGTGTTTTCTGTTCGGTTTTTTGATTTTTTTTTTGTTTTGTTTTCTGCTGTGATGTACTATAATTCTGAGCTGAATGTCTACAAATGCATACTCAGTTGATGGGTGTTACTTGTTTTATATATATATATATATATATAATCCTCGCATAGGTTATTTGGCATAATCATTACTGACTGGTGCCAATAGATTTTTGTTTCTAATAGTTCTTATTTATAGGAAGTTCTTTTCTGTGGAACTTTGAGAATGAGAATGGTATAGACCAAAGTATGACTTGGGGGGGGTCTGGAATATGTTTTTAAGTTCTAACATTTGCTTATCCTAATGCCTGAAACTGCACTTTTTTTTTTTGGTAGTTCTTTTATCCATTTGTTCTCTGCTATGTGATCCAAACCCAGATGACCCCCTAGTGCCAGAGATTGCACGGATCTATAAAACAGACAGAGATAAGTAAGTACGAAGTTGTTTAATAAATGACTGTAAACAGTGGGATTGTTTGGTTTAATGGGTTGGGCTAATTTTTTTTAGTTTGCTGAAATTTGAGACAGTACTTTTTTATATTTGTTTCTGGTAAGGTAGTTACTATAAAACAATTAAGAAAACAACAAGGGCCAGCGTAATGACTGAGGCTGGAGTGTTTAGAAGTTTGGAGCTGGGCTGGGGCTATCTAATGAGACCATGCCAAGTAAATAAATGGTCTTAGCATATATGACAGTGAGTAGCTCCTTTGAAATTTGTTTCCTAATGTTTTAAACACTTGTGTAATTACCAAATTTGGGAGAAATAAAGCACTTTTTCTTCAGTGTTTCTCAAAATAAATAGTACTAATGTTAAATTTTTGGTCTAAATCTATCAAATATTTGAATTATCTTATGTTCAGCTTAACCATTTAACTTTCGTATGTTATAATTAATGCTAAGTGTGCTTGTTCAATTAGGTACAATAGGTTAGCAAGAGAGTGGACAGAGAAATACGCTATGTTGTAGGGTAAGAGGATCTGCACTCTATGGTGCGCTTATTTATGGTACTGCCAGCACTTGAGTGCTGCATGCTTTAAGGCACTGTATTAACTAACCAAAGGTAACAGATGTGACAGATTTCTGACAACTATTTTAACTGCTTGATCTCTGTTAGTGTGAAAAATACATACTCAGTCTTCATTACTGCTTGAGATTATTGCATGGCAAAGCAGTTATATAGCTTTAGTAAGAAGTAGAAATGTAAGAGTATCTTCATCCTATACTAAATTACCATGGTGTTCATAAACTTTCTGTGGATACTATCGAATGTGGTGGTTTTACTCAGATTTTACGAGGAAGGTAGTGGTAATATAAGAGAAAAACTTAAACCTCGGCATCCAGACTAAATGTTTATTACTGACAAGCATGAATTAATGTTAGCTGTATTTTGTGGCTCTTTGTATGCTAATTCATTTATTTTAAAGTGCTGGCTGTTTTGAGGAGGGTTTTCTAAATCCTATAACTCTGAATTGCTAGAAAAAAATTTATATGTTGAACTGTAGAAAAATAGTTGAGCTGTATACACTTGGTTTGAGGTGAAACTAGTATTAAGTTTTCCGCTATCCTTTGTTACATACTTATTTCTTAAGCTTTTGTCACTTTTTAGTTGAGGTAAATAGTCTGTATGATATGGGTGTGTACTATAGGGGAGAAATGGTATTTGCCGGTACTGGTGATCTTCCTCAGTAATAATAACCTGGCTCACTGATGAATAATTATCTGTTGATCTTGAGCAGAAATGTGGTTGCACCTCTAGAAAGTGCATTCATTCTTCACCAGTTCTCAGTGGAGATTAACAGCAGTCATTGCTACTAAATTTTTAATTTAAAATTACCACTGAAGACTGTTTTTTGAAAATTACTGTTTTATCACCCTTTCCAGTGTCTTCTAAGTTTCAAAGGCATTTTCTTTCAATATCCAACTAACTTCTCAGTCTAGGTTTCAGATATGATTTTTTTTTTTCAGTAACGATATAGGCATATGTTCTGGCATTGGCCAAAATTCCTATTGATATGCAACATGTGTATACTGTTGTGATAATCAGTAATGAACTGTAGTTTTTTAATGTGTAAAAATTTGTCAAGAGTGTACAACCAACTTGAACTTTGATAGTATACTACCTTATTGATGGGAGGTCCTTGTTAAGTTGCCCAATCTCAGCACCACTTTCATTTATTGAGAGAACACTTTCCATGGCTCTCATCTTCCATACTGTACCGGTGCTGCTATTTCTGTTTCTTGCTGACTTTTAATCTACTATAGCCATTGCAGGTGACTTGATAAATCCACAGGTAACATAGAAATGTTCCCCTTGCCTTTACAATGCTAACAATTCTTTCAGTTTATTTTTTAAATATCTTACTTGTTTATTTACAGGTACAACAGAATATCTCGGGAATGGACTCAGAAGTATGCCATGTGATGCTACCTTAAAGTCAGAATAACCTGCATTATAGCTGGAATAAACTTTAAATTACTGTTCCTTTTTTGATTTTCTTATCCGGCTGCTCCCCTGTCAGACCTCATCTTTTTTAATTTTATTTTTGTTTACCTCCCTCCATTCATTCACATGCTCATCTGAGAAGACTTAAGTTCTTCCAGCTTTGGACAATAACTGCTTTTAGAAACTGTAAAGTAGTTAACAAGAGAACAGTTGCCCAAGATTCAGAAATTTTTTTAAAACTGGAGCATGTGTATTATGTGGCCAATGTCTTCACTCTAACTTGGTTATGAGACTAAACCAATCCTCACTGCTCTAACTTGCTGAAGAAACCATCTGAGGGGGAGGGAGATGGATGCTCAGCTGTCACATCCAAGGAAGCATTATTCTAGCGCATCCATTCTTGTTTAAGCCCTCCACTGTTAGAGATTTGAGGTTACATGATATACTTTATGCTCATAACTGATGTGGCTGGAGAATTGGTATTGAATTATAGCATCAGCAGAACAGAAAATGTGATGTATTTTATGCATGTCAATAAAGGAATGACCTGTTCTTGTTCTACAGAGAATGGAAATTGGAAGTCAAACACCCTTTGTATTCCAAAATAGGGTCTCAAAACATTTTGTAATTTTCATTTAAATTGTTAGGAGGCTTGGAGCTATTAGTTAATCTATCTTCCAATACTGTTTAATATAGCACTGAATAAATGATGTGAGTTGTCGATGGATGAGTGATCAACTAATAGCTCTCCTAGTAATTGATTTATTTTTCTTCAATAAAGTTGCATAAACCAATGAGTTAGCTGCCTGGATTAATCAGTATGGGAAACAATCCTTTGTAAATGCAAAGCTGTTTTTGTATATACTGTTGGGATTTGCTTCATTGTTTGACATCAAATGATGATGTAAAGTTCAAAAGAGTGAATATATTGCCATGTTCAGTTAAAGTGCGCAGTCTGTTACAGGTTGACACATTGCTTGACCTGATTTATGCAGAATTAATAAGCTATTCAAATAGTGCAGCTTTAATACGCTGCACGTGATTTTGGCGGCCCTAGAGTTCAAAATGGACTTGGGACTAAGCAGTTTTGAAACGTGTATATGGAGTTTAAGAAATTTATTTTCCAGGTGCATCCCCTTCTAACTAAAATTTCTTCATCTTGTACACTTAACAGCTGAAAATATATATATATATATATATAACTTGGGAGTAATAGTGGGTCAAAATTTACAAAATAAAGTACTGTTTTGGTGTGGGAGTTGTCATGAGGCTGTGTTGAAGTGACTTAACTGGGATATTGACTATCCATTGAGATGGATTTGTTCAGCCATTTACATTAATGAGCATTTAAATGCAACAGATACCATTTCAGGTGACTTAACATGAATGAATAAAAATCAATGCTATTGGATGTTTGTTTGACAAGTGATATCTGTGCCACTAAATCTGTAGTAATAAGGGCATTACCATTCATAATTCTGAACCTGTAGTTTCACTTTTATCTAGCTTTGACTTTTCATTGCTTTTTCTTAATCTTGTATTTGATTTCTAGCACATGTAATGTCTCCACTTCCACATTTTTGCACTGCTTATATTTATGTGCAATCTTATTCCTTGTCTGCACACACATGTGGAAAGCTAGAAATAAATAAATGTAAAAGCTTAATTTTTTATAAACATTTAAATATGTAATTTGGACATGATTTGTTGGCTTAAGGTTCTTCTCTAAACTGGAAGTGAAGTGCATGCCTTCTGAAGATGTTCTGGCTTTATACTGTAATAAGTATATTGGGAAATAACCAGTTCAGTTATTCACTTTTCTCCAGTGAGCCCCCCCCCCCAATTTTATCTTTTTGTTTAAATCATGGGTCCTTCGGGGTGTAGGTATCAATGCTAATTAAAACTTTTGGGTTCAGATCGTGAAAAGTGTTCCCACAAGAGTAAGAATAGTATTCTTTGGCTCTGTCCCCAAAATGATCCTTTCTGAGACTCTTGTACTCAAAACAGCTTTATTAGTGGACTTATGTTTTGAAGGCCAAATATGACATTTTACAAAGCAGTGGTTCCCTGGTTGGCTTTCAAATAGATGGGTATTTTGTTTTGTCTTGGTGTTTACAGAGACGACTTCCTTAAACTGATCATCAGAACTAATGGGTATGTCCAGTTCTCTCTCTTTGACTTGATGCTTTATACAACATTTCATGTCGCTTCTAAGGGAATAAGCCATAGAGGCTTCTCCAGGTTTAAGAGAACAGAGTACCTGGAAAACCAACATTCTGAATGTATGGACACTGGACTTGGGATCACCACCCTTGATGAGATTTTCAAAAGAACCCAAGAATTTGCTCTCTACCCTACCCAGTAGTGTGTGGTATCACTAGTGCCAGGTATAGGACTAAAGTGAGTATGAGTTCAGATATTGGTGTAGACTATTTGTGTGTCCTGTACCTCTTAATGCATACATTTTTAAGAATTTAAATTTGTCTTTGAAGTCCAGTTAGCCTGTTAATGGCAAACTTTGTTTTGACTGTTTTTTCTTGGGCAGGTTTGCAATGTGATAATCAGATTTTTTTTTAAAATGATAGTTTGTTTCCTTGTGTGGGTGTTCTCACATTTAAAAGTATGAACCACAGTTAACTAGTGGTCTCAGGGGTAGTGAAACACTCACTTTTTATTTTAATGGGTTAGTTTGAAGTATACTTAAGACACTGATCATGCTGTGTTCGTGATTTTGGGGGGTGGGGAGTACTAGAATTAGTCTCGTTTTGTGTTGACATAACAACTGTTTGACTGTTGGTTATACTTTTAAGTGAACTTGTCTTCTATTTTATGAGGAACCCAGTGCAAGTCACTAAATGTCTAATAGTGACATCTGCATAAGACTTGTAATAGCTAAAAAGTTAATTGAGCTTAAAGGAATTGTTATCATTAAAGTCTGTGTTTAAACACACTTTGGTCTTACTCAGTAATTCTAGCTAACATGAAATAAACACTTGAATCTAATTGTATGAGCTCGAGTTTTCAACATATACTGAAGCAGCCATTATAATGAAACTGGTGTAGGAAGGATTAGTATGGTGATTTTCAAAGTGATTCAGAACCAGAGAAATTTGGGATGTTTTAAAAAACCGATGGCTCCTACCCCCACTTCTGATTGAAAAACTATGAAGCGAGGAGCCAGTAGCTTGTAAAGACCAAGTGGTTCAAAAGACTGGCCTGGACCATTACCTTGTGACAAACTAGATTCTTGGCAGCTGTAGAAGACATGGTTAACAGTTACCTGACTTCTCACAAGTTAAGGTTTGAAGAACACTTATAGCATGGGTTTATGGGTTAATCGTATTGTAAAGCAGGTAGTAAAACATTTGTCTTAACACATGGAGAAAATAAGGTAAACATTTAGAAATGGCGTTTGGCAACATCAAATGGCTCTCCAGAGCAGTGTTTCTTAGACAAGGAAAATGGGAATCTGGCCAGCATTTGAATTATTTCTTACTAATTGGACTTGTTAATAAAGAGTAATGATTAATTCGGGCACACATTTTAATGCAGTCTTCAATTTTTTAATTCCTAATTTACTGTAATCAAATTGGATTGTGCTGTATAAGCATCAAGGTCATGCAAGTACTTGTATTTAAGTCAAGCTATGGCTCTTCTCTCACATAGCTTCCTGTCTGTCATACACCTGGCTATATAGAGAACATCTTTAAAATTTCTAGTTCCTGATTTCTCTGGACACATAGCCTCTTAGCCTCAAATAGTACTCAGTGCATTGGCCACAAACAGGTATTTGACCTTTCTAACCAAAATGATTATCTAGAGTCTACCATAAATCTCTCTTAATACCAAATGCAAAGTGTCATTTACAAATTTTGGATTATTGCAGTCTAGTTTCCTTGCTTCTCAATAAGCAGCAACACATTCCATGCACAGTTTTAACCAAAAGATGTTAGAGGTACTATGCCATGGTTGGTTTGTTTTCTGTTTTGATACTGTATAGCCCAAAGTTCTCTTAATGTAGATCAGACGAATCTTAAAACTCACTCTCAGACATGCCTGCCTCTGCCTAGGATAAAGGTTTACATCACTATGTTCAACCTGATTTTCAATCTGAGTAAAAGTCAAACGTTTAGGAGTTTATACTGGCACATAGTTTTCAGCCTGTACCATTGCTCCACCTCCATTACAATAATTGTTTACCCAGGTACTTTTAGACCATGGCTGCAATGAATTTTCTCCATGTGTAGACAAATGATAGTTTAACACCATGTCATATGGCTTCTTCCCTTTCATATTTCTAATACCACTTAGAGTGGCATTTCCTGAGCATTTTATTTTATACAGTGTATCCACTGTATAGATTGAATATTGGAGCTACCACTTTGTGTGTAATGCATACTTAATCTTGTTTGAATCTGCCCTGTGGTGTAAGCTCCATGAGGACAGGGTTTTGTCTTATCTAGTCATTAAGTACAAGAGTAACCACCATTTTGCTAGGTAGTTTAACAAATAGGTGAGTTAACAGTTGTGATCTTTTAAAACAAGCAACTACACTATAATGACAAAACTGATTTCTAAACTTCACTAGAACAGGGTTTATTTTCATCCCAAAATTTAATATTCTCTGTGTATACATATGTATGTGTGTGTGTATATATCATTTAAAATGTTCTTAGAAGATGAGTTATATTGAGTGGGTGTATTTTGCATAAATCTTGGTTGGGTATTGTGATTACATCTCCAGTGTTAAGAGTTGAAGTTTTTAATTTTTCAAGTCAGCAATGAGAATACTACCCATAAATAGAAAATAAAAATGGCTTAAGTGTATTTAGAATCATTTCAGAACTTGTTTGAAATTTTGCCCTAGTAAGCCAAATTTTCATTAACAGTTTTTAAACATTAGTAATTAATAAAGGACAAGCATTCTGACTTAATACTAGAATAAACCGAGTTGATGCTTACATGTGGTAGGAAAATGCTGTGTTTCTGTCTGTTATGATACTGTTTGAGATGGAGCTGGGTCATCCAGGTAACCTGGCCTGGCTGGAATTTAAGTTTGTCCTCAGACTTGCAGCAATTTTCTTGTCAGTGCTGAGATTACAGGCATGTGGACCTACTGTGCCAAACTAAAACTAGGTTCTGTTCTGTAAGTGGAAAACTATAGTAGATAAAATATATAGTACAAGCATCATTTGCTCGTTGTGGTCTATTGCTATGTGCAGTTCATGTTCTAGAGAACCAATGTGACGTATGAAGTGAATTGGCAGAGCACTGCCAGAAATATCTGGATTTTGTGAAGACTTGGCTTATTTTGGTTGCTACATTTTTATAAATATTTATTGTTGTTGGTCTTGTTTGTGGTCCCGTATTTGTTTACCATATGGGCTTATGCTTCAGTGTAAGTCTCAGCTCTAGATTAGATGAAGTGAGAGTAGGCTGCATTTTATCGATATGAATCATTACTGGACAATTTTGTAAAACATTTTTGGGAAGAACTTTAAAATGTCATCTCATTAAAGAAAATTGTGCACACTTATTGAGCAGTTGGGAGACTGAGGTGGGGAGCATCACTATTGGAAGCCAGCCTTGTTCACTTAGCTAGATTCCATGGGGCATGGGAAGCATTCTCAAGCCAAAAATCAAATCCTACCCAGAGGCTAGTTACTTGAGCGCCTTCGAGTTCCAGTTAAGTGTATTAATGTTGATGGTCTTGACACCAAGTTGCTGTCATATTCTGTAAACTCATTCTTGATACAGTTAGGAGTCCATTACCTTTACTGTTTTGCTCAAAACTCTTAAGACAAAATAATTTGACATTGGGTTAGAGGTGCGTATTTGTAGCTAAAATAAGTGATCCTAGAAAATCTGGGTATGTAAAGTGTGAGAAGAATGACAGACTGAAAATAAGAGTAGCATATGATTAAGTGCAGCTTTTCAAATATAAGGATGGTGTCACTGGGCTGGAGAAATAGCTCAGTATATAATAGCATTTGGTCTTCTAGAGTACCTTAGTGTTCCCAGCAACCAAACCTGGGCAATTCACAACCAGCTTTGAGGGCTCTGATCCCTCTTACCTCCATGGGTACCTGAGCAGGTGTGGCATATTCATCACACATCAACATAAATGTTTTTTTAAACACACAAAATGGAAAGAGGTTAAACTTTCTAAGTGAAATATGTGGAGGACTCAGAATCCACACACAAACCTTTTAAAGCAGTTACAGGATACACAACCAAAGATTTACAACAGAAATGAAATACTAGGAATTATAATGGCTTCTAAAAGTATTTGAGAAATTATCACAGGTGTGCAAAACTTACAGACTGAAAAATGTTTTCTGAGGTCTGGGAAGTTCAAGAATGGAGATGTTTGTGCATTAAATCTATGCTGAAAGCAATCTAAATTCAGTGTTGTTCCTGTCAGAGTCCTGGTTATTTTTAGAAATATTTTAAAATTTACGTGAACAAAAGCAGAAGATTCAAACTTTGCATTTTCTAGACTTACTACAAACTAAAAAAGCTACACCAACCAAACTGGTGTGGTATTAGGGAGTAAGATAGGTCCTTGAAATAGAAATAAGCCATGCAATTCTGGTCAGTTCAACTTCACATAGCAAAACCATTCAACTAGGAAAGTAGTCTCATCTAAAGTATTGAGACAGCCAGGTAAGTCAAGTCTTGGACCCCTGCCTCACATCATAACGTTGACTTGCAATAGACAAGTCCGAGCCAGGCATTGTGATACTGGCCTGTGATCCTAGTATTTGATAGACACAAGCAGAAGGATCATAGCAGTTGTTCAAGGCCAGCAATTGTGCCAAGGGATATTGGAATGGTAAAAGAAAAAAATACCGAATGAAAAAAAGGCAAATTTTGTCTAGAATCTAGAACCCAAAAATACAAAGAATTTGTAAAAATAACCGTATTAAACAATAGTCAAAAATAGGAAACGTTTCTCCAGAGAAAATGTCCAAATGGCCAGCAAGCACATGAGAAAAGATTCAACATTAATGTCAGTGAAACGGAATAAAAATCACAATGAAGTGTTACTTTATACACATTAAGATGACTAAGTTGCAGAGTTGGAGAGCCTCCTCAGCAGTTAAGAGCTTTGAGTGCTATTGTAGAGGAATCAGGTTAAGAGTCCCTGTACCCACACAGCAAGACACAATTCTAACTCCAGTCTCAAGGGATCTGATGCCTTCTAAACTCTTAACCCTAACCCCAGTTGGTATACAGACATGACATTCGGTCAAAACACCCATTTAAAAATCTCCGTTTTTAAAATGGAGAGTATTGCTGCAGATTTGGGCTTTTCTGGTAGAAACTTAAGGAGTTTGGCAGTTCCTTAGAAGCTGACCAGCTCAGGATGAAGCTTCAGTAGTACATTACTACCTTATATGCACCAATTCCTGGGGGCAGTGTCCAGCCTTGGGTGACCAGGAATCCATTCCTAAAGATGGAAAAGTAATGAAAACTAGCATTTTAAACAAATGGGAATAAATGCTCATATGTGCATTTCTCCTAGTTACTGAAAGGTAGAAATGAATGAATGAAAACAAATTTGGGTTTTATATTTTTGAATAATTTTATATGTAGTCATAAGATATACATGCTAGAATGTGACTGGATCTTAAAATCATTAAAGATTATCTCTCATTAGACAACTATATGATTGTTTATATGAACAACCAAAACAAATCTATAGAAACAGAAATTATACTGATGTGTGCAAGAAGGAAGAATGAGAAAGTGACCACCTACTGAGAACAAGGGTCACCTTTGTGCATAATGAAAATATCCTGAATAATGGCTATGGAATATTTTAAATACACTAAAATGTAACTGAAAGTTTCTCTCCCTGTTACAGGAAACCATATGAGTCTGATAAAGGGTCTCAAGAATTTATTTAGGTATAAAATGGGGATAATCACTGGTACAGATTAGACGCTGCCTGCTGTGTCCTATCTTCTGTCCAGGGGAGCTGGGGTCCAACTACCCAAGCAAAAAAGTGAGAGCATGACCCCTCCTCCTCGGCTTTTAAGCAGTCTTGTTTGCAGAAAAGACCACGCTCAAGAGCTTGCTGCCCTAAAGGTCATTGGCTAAACGGATTGAAATCTAATGCTCTGTATAATCTTTTTTAATTTTTATTGAGCTATGTATTTTTCTCTGCTCCCTTCCCTTTCTCCCCACTCCCTTCTACCCTCTTCCATGATCCCTACGCTCCCAATTTACTCAGGAGATCTTGTGTTTTTCTACTTCCCGTGTAGATTAGAGACCTGTATAATCTTGAATGGTTAATTTTATATCAATCTTCCCTTTAAAAATGTATTGGCACAGTTATGCAGTGGCACATGCCAAAGACAGAGGCAGGCAGATCTCTGAGTTCAAGGTCTACAAAAGTGAGTTCTAGGACAGTCAGAGCTATTACACAGAGAGGCCCTGTCTCGGGAAGAAAAAAGTATAAGCACAAAGGATAAAATGATAATAGATAGCACCATAATATTTTAGTCTATGGGTTCTGTTCTGAATTCTTTAATATGTCAACGTTTTAAAAATTCTTTTAAAAATATTTAGATTTTATGTGTATGAGTGTTTGCATATGTGTCTATGTACCACACATGTGCTTGGTGCCCAGATCAGAAATAGACATCAGATCCTCTGGACCTGAAATAGGATGGTTGTGAACCCACCACATGGGTGCTTGGAAGGTGTGCAAGAGCAACAGATGCTCTGAAGAACTGAGCCCATCTCTCCAGCCCTAATAAATTAACTAAGTTCTCGTAACATGTCCACTTATTATTTATGTGATTATATCTTTGTCTGTCCCTACATTTTAGATGTAAAACTTGAGGGACAAGAGGCTAATGTTCATCTAATAGCAGAGATTCAGATTTAAATAGAGATATTCACTTTCTAGAATCTTACCACCTAGTCATTTGATATATATGAGAGAAACTCGAATTATAACCAGAAGGCTAGGGAGATAGCTCAGTCAAGTGCTTGCCACACAATGTGAAAATCTGAGTTTGATTCCTAGCACACATGTAAAAGGCCTGATATGGTACAAGCCTGTAATCTCAGTGCTGGGGAATTGGACAGTGGTGGGTCCCTGAGGCTTGCTAGCCATAAGTAAGCCAGTACCAGGGTCCCTTTCTCAATAAAGGTAGATGGTTCCTGGGAATGAATGACACTGGAGGCTATCCTGTGACCTGCTCACGCACATGCATGTGTATTTACATACATGAACACTCATCTACACTTTCAACACAAATATCGAAATAATGAGGGAAATATTAGCAAAATGCCGATAAATTCTGAAGGGAAAAACTACAGACTACCAGAGGTTAGAAAGTTTAATAATCTTAGAGGATAGGTTTAATGGCTAGTAGGCATACTTTTCTATAAGGAATTAGAACTTAAAGAAACAGAGAAGAAGAAAGATTTTAAGAAATAGGAAGATAGAAATAATGGTTCCCCTGCCCCCACCCAAAGAAGGAAGGAAGGAAAGAAGGAAGGAAGGAGGGAAGGAAGGAGGGAAGGAAGGAGGGAAGGAAGGAGGGAAAAGTAAATAATGGCTCTACCACTGCCTCTTTGTTTTGAGACAGGTCTTTCTTTGTAGCCTCCGATGTACTGAAACATTAGATCAGGCTGGCCTCAGACTCACAGAGATCCACTGGTCTCTCCCTCCTGAGTGCTGGGATTAAAGGTGTGCACCACCACCACCTGGCTTCTAACACGTTTTTAACTGAGGCTTGAGTTGGGTTTACTGCCTATAGCCTACAAGGATATCTTCCAATATATTTTTTTATGATTAATGAATTCTTTTAAGAGCTTATCTTTAAAGTTGGCATGTTAGACTTTCTCAATAAAGAATACTGGAGGGATATTGTAGTAAATTCAAATTTCTCTTGAAATTTCTGGTATGGGGCTGAGAGTTGGTTCGTAAGAGAATGAAGCCAGTGTGTGTCTTTGGAGAGGACCTTGTGGTCTTGGCCTTAGGATGACCTTTCTGCACCTTTTTTGCCATCTCTATACAAAGCTGCCTGTTGCCTGGCCATTCACGGTCTTTGTGAGCATCAGTGTAGCGGGTCTGCCTGTCTGTGTACTGTGTGCACGCCTAGTGCCTAAGGAGGCCAGAAGGAACATTGGATCCCCTGGAACAGGAAACTCAGGCAGTTGTGAGCCACCATATGGGTGCTGGGAATCAAATCCAGGGTTTCTGGAAGAACAGTGCTCTTAACTGCTGAGCCATCTCTCCTGCCGCTGTCACTGCTTTCTGATGTAAGGAGTCCCAGCCACATGCTCCTGCTGCGGAACTGTGCTGCCCTGAATAAGGAACTGGCCCTTTTATACTGGGAGTCTTCAAGTTGTTCCATGTCAGTATTTGGTTATAGCACTGAGAAAAGTGATCCCGCCCACTCCTAGCATTTCAGATCAGAAACTGAATTATATTTTTTTCTTTACAAATTTTTAAATTTTGCTGGGTGGTGGTGGTGGCACACGCCTTTAATCCCAGCACTCAGGAGGCAGAGGCAGGTGGATCTCTGTGAGTTTGAGGCCAGCCTGGTCTACAAGAGCTAGTTTCAGGACAGGCTCCAAAGCTACAGAGAAACCGTGTCTTGAAACAAAAAAAAACCCAAATTTTTAAATTTTATTTTTTATTTTTTTCTTTATATACATTACATCCCGACTCCACGCTCCCCTACTTCCACTCCTCCAAGCCCCACAACTTCCCTCTGCTAGATCTTTTCCTCCTCTCTTTCCCTTAAAAAAAAAAGAAAGAAAAGAGCAGGTCTCCCAGGGATATCAACCGAACATGGCATAAAAATTACATTAAGACTGGGCACAATCCCTCATAGCAAGGCTGGACGAGGCAGTCCAGTAGGAAGAAAAGGGTCCTATGCACAGGCAAAGGATTCAGAGACAGCCCCACTCCCACTTCCGTGTGTTGACATTATCAACCTGACAGGATCTAGGACTGATGGAGAGAGAAGCCACAGGGTATGTCTGTGAAGGAGTTCCTAGAGTGGGTTAATTAAGATGGGAAGACCCATCCTAAAAGTGTGTGTCACTTTTCCATGGGCTAGGGTCCTGGACTGCATGTCAGGAAGAAAGCTGGCTGAGCGGGAACACGTGTTTCTCTCTACTTCCTGACTGCGGATGCACTGTGCCCAGCTCTCCCTGTCACTACGAACTGTACCCTCAGACTCTGATCCCAAATAAATCCTTGCTTCCTTAAATTGCTTTTATTGGGTATTTTATCACAGATATGAGAACAGTAACGAATACTGCCCTTGCTTAATTCTTCGGAATCTATTGGTATTTTC
This sequence comes from Myodes glareolus, assembly GCF_982192425.1. NCBI lineage: Eukaryota > Metazoa > Chordata > Mammalia > Rodentia > Cricetidae > Myodes > Myodes glareolus. The sequence continues at coordinate 23,229,343 of NC_142042.1, read as the reverse complement.
ACTGTAGCTTGGTACAGTGCCATTATTTTCCAGCGTTGCTTGTGAACTGAAAGGCTGTCAGGCATATTTAAGTCTTTCCATGGATTAGGTATAAGGACATTGACTTGCACTGCTCATACCTGAAGCTCTGTGGCCCACTGCCTGGTCATGGTGTATCACCTTCAGACCAGCTGATCCAAGAGCACCAATAGCCTTAAAATTACAGAGTATCTTTTCTCATCTGAGTCATATAGAAATGGGACTTCCGGGCTGAGGAGATGACTCAGTGGTCAAGAGCACTGACTGCTCTTCCTGAGGTCCTGAGTTCAATTCCCAGCAACCACATGGTGGCTCACAACCATCTACAATAAGATCTGGTGCCCTCCTGGCGTGCGGGCATACATGGAGGCAGAATGTTGTATACATAATAATTAAATAAATCTAAAAAAAAAAAAGAAAAGAAATGGGACTTCCTTGATGTGACCTGCTAAGTAATGTAGCAGACAGTTCCCATGAAAGAGCTAAAGGTGGGAAGCCTGAAGAACAGCCTATGCTTTGGGAACCAGTGTAGTGTACTGGTGTTCCTTGTCTTCCAGCTGCACACATCTGTTGATGATACTCAGTTCTATGTCATTCTTTTTCCTTAACTTTGCACATTGGTTCACTTCCTTTGCTGCGATAAAATGCTGACAATAAGGAACTTAGGGAGGAAACAGTTTATTTGATTTTCATGTCCCCATCACAGCCCATCACTGAGGGAAGTTAGAACAAGAACTCAGGGCAGGAACCTGTAGGGAGGAATGCAAGCAGAAGTCATGGAGGAACACTGTTTGCTGGCTTGCTCTCCATCACTTACTCAGCCTATGTTATTGTAAAACCTAGGTCCGCCTTCCCAGGAGTGGCACAGCCCACAGTGATCCAGGTCTTCCCACATCAGTTATTAACTGAGAAAATGGCCACAGGCTTGCCTACAGGCCAATGTGATGAGGGCATTTTCTCCATGGAGGTTCCATTTTCCAGACGACCTTGGCTTATGGCAAGTTGACAAGAAAAACTAGCTAACACACTTCAGGTATTAAAAAAAAAAAGTCTAACTTGGTTCAGTTTACGATTTTTTAGTCTCATATATGACTGAAGTATTTCTCTTTCCAACAACCTGTTTCTAAAGAAGAATGACAAAGGTTTCTTTTCCTTTCTCCTTGCTTTTCTCTAGCTCTTCTTGCTTCTGGATCCTCCTTCCTTCCCAGGTAGGTAACCACACTTGAAGAGAAATGTTCTCTAGACTGCTTCCTGTTGTCTGAGGATGATGGCATCTTTCGGGGACCCTGAAAAACTGGGATAATGTCCCAAGACCTGGGAGAGCGGCTGTATTATTTTTTTGTTTAGTCTCTGTGTGATGGGCTTATCTGAAGTCCTGGCTGGAGTAGTCTGTGAGGCTGGACCATCTCAGCTAGTAGCGTTGAAGCTCTTCTGGATGTAGAATTTTGAGGAAACTGCAAACAGAGGTATTCTGAGAGGCTGGATCATCTGGGTTATTTATCTTTGTTGGTGTTTGGGCCTTTTATTCTAAAAGATAACATGTATGTATCTGTGTTAACACTGGTATGGAATACACAGCGTGCATAAGTCAGTTAAAGGTGATTTTTTTGTTGTTGTCTCTGGTATTGCAGCACAGGTGAGAGGAGAGCTTGCAGTAACACAGACAGTGTGAAAACACTTTGCAAGGTATGGAATTCCCTCTGACCTTTGAGAGTTCAGTGTAATAGCAAACCTGCTGGCAGAAGGGGACCACGGAGGTCAGGTAGCATATGTGACTATCAGATCCAAGAGCAAGGCAGGATAGAACTGGCAGGGGAAGCTAAGGGGCATGGAAGGAAGAGGAGCCCTTTAGCCAGGAGTGTAGTTTGGGATTGGATTCAGGTCTTAAAGCCAAGCGCCACAATCCACTGAGCTATCTCACAGGTCCTATTTTATAAGCCTGTAACCCTCCACACAACATTCCAACAACCTTATGATCTCATTTATTGAAGAAAAAAAATCTTCAGATAAAAATAAGCACATGGTGTATCTTATCTCTCTTTTCTTTTTCAGGTTTTTTTTTTTTTTTTTTTTTTTTGAGGCAATGTTTGACTCTAGGTCAGGGTGACCTGGAACTTTATTCTGTAGCCCAGGCTAGCCCCAAACTAAAGGCAATCCTTTCTTCTCGGTTTTTCAGTTGTTGGAGTTACAGTTACAGGTGTGAGCCACTACCCACCCCTGCACCTCCCTTAATCTTTCTTTTAAACAGTGTAACTTCAAAACCACAGGAAACGCCATCTTCAAAACCTAGGCTTGCTTTTTGGCTTGAGAAGTCTGCACTTCCTCAACTGGGCATTGCCATGCTTTCTTAAGCTTCTCTCAACGCCGTTGCTTAAGCTAGAAAAGATAGTATCTTGATAATTTCCAAGCTTTGCTTCATACTGGCTTTCTGAAATTCTTTTCTGGGGCCTAAGGTCCTGGGTCCACCTGAGTCAAGGTCTCTGAAAAGAACCCACGGACTGTTGAGACGGCTCAGCAGTTAAATAATGCCCCAAGTGTGACACCCTGAATTCCATCCCTGAGATCCACGTGGTGGAAGATAGCGCTCCAGTACGTTCCTCCGGTTCCTCTGACTTTCACACAAACACTGTGGCAGGAGCCCCTTCCTACCCCTCCATGTAATTAATGAGTAAATAAATATGAGATGTTTTGTCTAAAAGAAGAACTCGGGCTGTGCCTCCGAAACAGATGTCTGCATTTTTTATATTCAAGAAGTGGGACTTTTGCTGCTTGCCCAATCTCACGGCACAAAAGCGGGGGGAGGGGCGGGGGGCGGATTTCAGACTCACCTGTAGCACTAATGCAAGTTCCCGGGAACCCCAGAAACAACTCCGCGGGGCCTAGGTTACATACAGACACCGCTAGCAAGGAGCACAAGGAGTCTTTCAGTTAAAGGGAGTTTATAGTTAGCTCTGTTTAGTCCCAGCAGGGTCATCGAGGGGGTGTTCAGCCTGGCAGCCCCTGCGGCCTGGGACCAGGTCCGTGAAATCTGCCGCCAGGCGTGGCGGGAGGTCTCCCCGTGCAGGGTCTGCGCACGATTGAGGACGCGCACCTGAGGTCTCTCCCAAACGGTCAGGCTCGGCTTTCCAGGCTTTTCTATCGCTTAGCTGTGCCTCTTACCGGGTCGACCTGAAGCGAAGAGCCGAGCTGCAGGAGTGAGCCCTGCCTACACCCGGGTCTGTCCCCGCCACATTCCCTCCTTGCGTGGCTACAGGAGAAGTTCAGCTGACCTGGGGGCGGGTCCGAGCCGCCTCTGGGCGGGGACAGAGCGGCCAAGTCTGGCCTAGGACCGGGGCGACACTGCCGGGTCCCTGCAGCTAGCGGCCAGCATGCATCTGCACCTGCTCCCGCTGTTGGCGCTGTGCGGGGCGGGTTGCGTGGTGGCGGGTCCCAGCTACAGCCTGCGGGGGAGCTGGCGGGTGAGCAACGGGAACGGCTCGCTGGTGCTCCCGGGGACCGTCCCGGGCTGCGTGCACAGCGCCCTGTACCAGCGCGGGCTGATCCAGGTAGGACTCGCTGCCACCCTTCCATGCGGTCCAGATTGGTCTGTCTGGGCTGTTGTGGGCAGTTGGGGAAAGAAATGGCCTGGCAGGGGGGTTCAGACCAGTTGTAGACATTTCTCTACTCTCGCTGGGACAGCTATGACCCTGGGAAGCGGAAGTTGCCTATAGAAAACAAACAGCGTGCCTGCTGTCTACTTTCTGAGGTGATTCTCGGCTCCAGCATTTGATTAGGGGACTTACCTCTCTTTCTAAGGACAGGGTTACCGTTTCTATCTGGAAGCTCGCAGAAGCCCTTAGTTAGTCATAGTTCATTGAATGTAGTGTCTCGGGTTTACACGTTCGCTTTGAAGCCTCGAGGAGTCTGGTTTGAAATAAACTCACGGGACTGGAAAGTTTGGTTATTGGTGCTCATTTGTGCGGGTTTTGGGAGTGAAACGCAGAGCTATGAACATGCTAAGCACACGTTGTACCACCGACCTACATCCCAAAAATAAGGTTTTGATTTTTTTAAATGGTGTATTTTCATCCAGCAGTGTTTCACTGTGACGTTGTCACGCGAGTGTACCATGTATTCTGCTAATATTCACTCTTTACGTTGTCTTTTCTCCAGTTGATCCCTCCCTCTTTCCAAGTAGGTTTCCCACTGTCGTGTCCTATATACATAGCATACATTTATACATTTAAAACTAGATTCAACATCAGTGAAAACATGTCATGTTTATCTATCTTTCTGGGTCTGGTTTATTTTACCTAATGTGATTATTTTAATTTCCATTCTTTTTTAACCAAATTTCATCGTCTTTGTTATTCTTATTTTTTTTTTAAAGACAGGATCTTACATAATTTAGGCTGGCCTTGGACTCCTAATAAAACTGAGGGTAATCTTGAACTCCTGATCCTCCTGTCTCTGCCTCTCATGTGCTGGAGATATACAAGCATGCACAACCATGCACGGCCTAATTACATTTTTCTTTATGGTTAAATTGTGTGTGTGTGTGTGTGTGTGTGTGTGTGTGTGTGTGTGTGCGCACACACACACAGCTCTAGAGATTTAATGTAGAGTTTTATGTGTGCCAGGTAAGTGCCCTACCATTGGACTATACCCGCCACACACAAACTGTCTTTGACTGTTGTGATGATGTCTGTAGTTTGCCTAAATGCTAAAGTAGTCAAACTTTATGTAAAATTTCTGATAGAGTACTCACGTCAGTCTGTCTTTGTTTTTTTTCTTTTCATTGCATATATCAGAAGGAAAGTGAATATAATAATTTACAATGAACATCGTCTAGTGTAGCTTTTAAGTAAATCTTTCTAAAGCTTAACTAGTGTGTTCTTACTTAACAGATTATATGTGGGAAGGTAAAAGGTGACGTGTAACATGGAAGTGGAAAGGAGTGACCGGAAGTGAGGGGGCACAAGGGAGGAAAGAGGAAGGGAGACTGGGAGGGGAGGAGGGGGAAAAGGGGAGAGGAGCAGGGCAGGGGAGGGGAGGACAAGAGATGGAAAGGGGAGGGAAGGAGATAGAGAGGAGATAGAGAGGAGTGGGGAAATGGAGGGGAAGACGGAAGACAGGAGAGAAGAAAGGGAGGACAAGGGAGGGGAGAATGGGAAGAGAAACAACTAAAACAAATGGAAGAAAACGCCAGAACGAAACCTAATTCTTTGTATGCAAATGAGAAAAAATATAAAGCAAAACACACGTGTGTGTGGCAGGCCGCAGCGTACTTTGGTTTCTATGTACAGTCTCAATTTGTCTCCTTTTGCTAAATGAATTAAGCCAACAGGAAATCAGAACGTTAGCAAAGCAGATTATCGTCCTGGGCTGTTGGGCAACACACCGAGGAGATACTTCATTCTTTCTAACTGCAGGCGTTTGCTTGGCTTATGAAATAGCTAACTCTTCTTCACAGGAGTAATTGACAAGGCCTTGCGACCTCTTCACAGATTCTTTTTTTTTTTTTTTGGCAGTTCTCCAACTTTATTTGAGATTCAGTAGGTTAGTTCTCATCCACATTGACTGTCTGTAGATTTTTGAATGTGGTAACAGGCACCTAAGTTACCAATGTGTAGAGTTTGTTTGGTGAGTCCTCATCCTCATTACGTTTTTCTGGACAAACGTACCTGGATACGGTATGGAACATTCCTTATTCCTTTGGCCCAGACAGCTTTATTGAGCCTGATATCAATCCGCACATCTGGAGTCCCCATCTCCTTCACAGAAAATTTCCGGATTTCTTTGAGTGCCCTAGGAGCACACTTCTTGATGCCCACCCCATGGATGCGCTTGTGAATGTTGATGGTGTACTCTCGGGTCACCACCTCGTTGATGGCAGAACGGCCCCTCTTCTTCTCGCCACCCTTCTTTGCGGGAGCCAAAGGTCACAAGCTGGAAAAGCTCTTCACAGATCCTTAGAAAAGCTAAATTCAGATAAAGTGGATTGGAGTCCTTAGTGGCAGTGGGATAGAAGAAGGACGGTTAGTGAATTAGGGACGAAGACTTTATCCAAGCTGAATGAGGTGACATTGCCACCCTGTGCCATTATAGCATCCACGTTTAGTGTAGACCTTCAAAAACATTCTATTGTGTGGCACTGGACCGGATATGAACTTGAAACTTATCTTGGGAAAGCCTCTTACTTCTGTTTCCATTTGTCTAATTAATCACCTTGTATTCATTTAGTGCCTCGGATTGTAGCAGACACTGCTTTAAGTGCTTGAAATTCAACAGTAAAGAAAAAGCTTTGCTCCCGTGGACATTCTAGAAAGACAGTTACCAGGTTAATAAATTACAACACAGGAGGTATGCTGAAGAAAGAATTCAGCAGGTAAAAGGCATAGAAGGCTAAAAAGTTGCTAGTTTTTCTGTTTGATTTTTTTTTAAAGATTTATTTATTTATTATGTATAGTGTTGTAACATGAGGGCCAGCTTGTTGGGGTTTCTGTCCCGCCCAGTACCCCAACAAGCCAGCAAGTCCCAAGGAAAATCACACGGAGTCTACATCAGGTTATAAACTGATTGGCTCATTAGGTCAGGCTTCTTGTTAACTCTTATAACTTATGTTACCCCATTATCCTTATCTACTTTAGCACATGGCTCTGTACCTTTCTCAGCTGGGCAAGTTACATGCTGCCTCTTCAGTGATCTGCGCAGGAGTGAAGGAATGGCTTCCTGCTTTCCAGGATACTCCTGTTTTCATTGCATCACCTCTACTTCCTGTCTGGTTTTCCCACCTATACTGCCTGCCTGGCCAATCAGCGTTTTATTAAAATATGATTGACAGAATACAGACAATTCTCCCGCACCATTTCCCTCTTTTTTTTTTTTTTAAAACAAAGAAAAATACCCATAGTCCATTTGTTGGGAATGTGGGCGTAGTATTTCAGGCTACTTCCTGCTGGTTGGGGGCACTGATGATCTTATGGGGACCTAAAGAAAATTTAGAATTATCATCAAGTCCTGACTGAAGTATCCTGGGAGTCTTGATCATCGCAGGCTGCAGTCTTGAATCTGTTCTGGATGTAGAACTCTGTCATCTGGGCCACCTGTTTCTGTCGGAGATTTCTCAGGTGGCCTCCCTTGGTCAAAGATGATTTTTCTTAACTCTGAATAAATCCATAGCCTCTCATTTTCTGTGGAAACAAAAGCAAAATCTCTTCTCGAAAGTAACAAACCTTTTGACTTCAGTTTTGAAGCCAAGGTATTTTCAAAATACCTATCTTGGGTTAGTTCAGCAGCATTTATAAACAAATATCTTTTAGCAGCTGTTGCTCCTTCCTCAGCATTCAAACAATCCAAAGAGAGCATAATAGCATACAGTATCAAGATTCTCTGTATATTTTCCATCTTTATGTGGCTTTACTTTAACCTCTATTTCTTTTATTTTTACTTTTACTTTTTGAGACAGTTTCTCTGTATATCTTTGTCCTGGAATAACACTGTAGACCAGGCTGTCTTTGAACTCACAGAGATCCTCCTGTCTCTGCCTCCCCAGTGCTGGGATTAAAGGTGTATGCTACCACACCTTGAACTCACAGAGATCTGTCTCTGCCTCCCAGGCATTGGGATTAAAGGCGGGTACTAACACACCTTGAGGTCACAGAGGTCAATCTACCTCTACCCCTTGAAGTCACAGAGGTCAATATGCCTCTGCCTCCCAGGCATTGGGATTAAAGGTGTGTACCACCACACCCAACTATTTTCTTTCTTCCTTTTTTTACATTAAGAACTTTAACTTTTAGCCTGCATATATATTTCTAACACACTGTAAAATATTTAGAGGTTTTCTTCCTCTTTGAATCTCTCTTTACTGTATATCTCTTTTTCTGACCACATGAGCTTTTAATTTACAAAGCAATATGGAAAGCCGTGGCTTTGACAGCTAGATCCAGCTCATTCCTTAGCTTTCCAGATTCATAGCTGAGATACCAGCCACAGCTGTGTTCACTGCCACAACTCTGTCGTGTTTCAAGGTCCTTGCTAGAAAGCAAGCTGCATCATTCTGCTCACAGACCACACTCAGTCGGACTGCCTGCCTGCAAGAGTCAGAGTTTGTCCTGGCAGGACAGCCCAGAAAGCCGGCATTTTAAAACAGCACAGCTTTTTTCCTGCTACGACTGAAAACCGAAAAGCATGCGTTCAGCTTTTCACCAACAGCATTTAAGTGTTTCGTGGCAGGACCTCTTAATGAGCTGCAAAGTTTTGCAGCTAAGGCTGAGTCAAGAAGCCTCTCTTAGATGAGAGCATTTGCTTGCCTCTAGCAAGCAGAGCAGAACCGAAAAATTGCTGCTACCAAGAAAACATACTTTACTCTATTCTTTCCCAAACTTTCTCAGGCTTTCTGTGGATTCATTTATCCACGTCTGGGCGCCATATGTAACATGAGGGCCAGCTTGTTGGGGTTTCTGTCCCGCCCAGTACCCCAACAAGCCAGCAAGTCCCAAGAAAAATCACACGGAGTCTACATCAGGTTATAAACTGATTGGCTCATTAGGTCAGGCTTCTTGTTAACTCTTATAACTTATGTTACCCCATTATCCTTATCTACTTTAGCACATGGCTCTGTACCTTTCTCAGCTGGGCAAGTTACATGCTGCCTCTTCAGTGATCTGCGCAGGAGTGAAGGAATGGCTTCCTGCTTTCCAGGATACTCCTGTTTTCATTGCATCACCTCTACTTCCTGTCTGGTTTTCCCACCTATACTGCCTGCCTGGCCAATCAGCGTTTTATTAAAATATGATTGACAGAATACAGACAATTCTCCCGCACCATAGTGTTCCACCTGCATGTATGTCTGCATGTCAGGAGAGGTCCCCAGATCTCATTACAGGTAGTTGTGAGTCACCATGCGGTTGCTGGGAATTGAACCCAGGACCTCCGGAAGACAGCCAGTGCTCTTAACAGCTGAGCCATCTCTCTAGCCGCCCACCTCCTTTTAAGTTGCTGGAGATAGTCATTTTTATATGGATTTTTCTCAGCTTTCCCATTGTAAAGCTGGCACACATTTTTAGTTAAGTAGAGAACAGGGCGGCAGTGGGCCGGAAGGAACTGATATGCCTCACCGGTTCCACTCATAAGAAGGACAGAGAGACCTGAAGGCTTTGAGCCATGGAAGGAAGATGAGTGCAAAGATTTCCCAGGTGTGACTGCAAATAGGACACTTTGGACTTTATTCTGCACGAGATGGGAAACTGTTGAGTGCTTTGACTTGGAGGAGCAGGGTTGGCTTTACCTTGTAAAAGGACAGTCCCAACTCCTGGGCACAGTGACTGAAGCATGGGGCCAGCGATGGGACACTTGCAGTATTGAGGCCTGGAGGTTTCTGTTTTGGTGCAAGAAAATGAAAAGAATGGTTTGTGGGTTTTGTTGTTGAATTTTGCTCCCCCCTCCCCCGTGTGTGTGTGTGTGTGCGCGCGTGCGCGCGCAAAGAACTTGCTGAAGTAGATTTTCTACTTCCCACATGGAGTACAGGGATCAGCAGCCAACGCCTTTATTTACTGAACTATCTCGCTGCTCCTCCTACCCCCCGTTTTGTTCTTCAAAGCAAGGTTTCACTCTGTAGCCCAGGATGCCTTTGAATTTGTAGGGGAGCCTCCTCTTCAGGCTCCCAGGTGCTAGGATTCCGTGCCAGAACAACCGGATTGAGTAGTGTGTGGGTGCACATCTTAAGTGTACAGCCAAAAGTTGTGTTTGTTTACAGATGGGATGGGAGCAGGAGGACCAAGAGGAGCCTCAAAGAGTATCAGTAATTTGTTCCCGAGCTGCTGGCTACGTGGAACTTTGTCTTTACGGAGAGACTCTGTGATCACCTTGACGGTCTCGAAGCTGACTTGTTTCCTCTATAGAATCTCCATCCTCTAGGAGTAAAGGAACTGGCAGTAATTTTTATCTAAATAATGAATGATGGGGTTGGCGAGTCGGCTCCCCTCTACCGTGGGTGCTAGGAGGAAACTCTAACTGTCGGCTAGCGCAGCCATCTCTTTACCCTCTGAGCCATCTTCCCAGCCCCAGGGCAATGGCCGTCTTCTAGGTCACCGGTTTCTCTCTCGGAAACAACCACAACTAACAATTTCTTGTGATCCTTGAGAAATAATTACTTTCTCCATCCCAGAGAGGGGGTGGGGAGCATAGGTATGGGGGTATGGATGTCGGGGTTGGGGTGGGGGACAGACAGGCCTTCAAAACTTTTTGCTTTCTTTTTTATTTGTTTGTTTTTCAAGACAAGATTTCTTTGTGTAGCTTTGACTGTCTTAGAACTTGCTCTGTAGACCAGGCTGGCCTCAAACTCACGGAGATCCGCCTGCCTCTGCCTCCCGAGTGCTGGGATTAAAGGCGCGCGCCACCACTGCTGCCCTGCATTTTCTTTCTAAGAAAATTTTATTACATTTTTGTTTATTGCAGGGTTGAGCCATGAGTCATGGGGCACATATTGAGGTCATGCAATACTCAAGAGGCGGTACTCTTTCACTCTGTGCATTCTGAGGAATGAACTCCGGACCTCAGGTTGGATGGGAAGTACCTTTATCCGCTGAGTCAGCTGTGTATGTTTTCTGTGCTTCACGTGGATCCCACAGGCAGTCTGGCCAAGCTAGGAGTCAGAATGTTCAAAACTGACTAGTCCGCTGTCTCTTGCACCTTGGCTTCTCCAGGCTTCATCTCAGAAGCAGCTTTAGACTCTATGGAGGAGGCCCAGCACAGTTCAGCCCTGACCCTTCTGCCAGTTAGCAATTGCTCAGGGCATCTGTCCTCACCTTTCCTCACCTTTCCTGAGCTCCAGAACCAGAACTCACTGTTGTACTAAGTCCGCGGTTCAAGTTCTTACATCTGTGTCTCCTGCTGCCCTTTGTAGTACCTTTGGCATATAGTAGTAGCCTAAGAAAATGGTTAAATTGAACTCACTTTGGTAGAGAAATAAGAAGTCTCTCTGAGTTTTGTTTTTCATCTAGAGTGCAGGTCAATGGAAGCAGTTTTTACAAATAGAAGGATTTTAGAAAAACGGGTTTTCAGATTGACTCATAGTCTATACCCATGTGCCCTTGGGTAAAGGTAAGTAAGTAAGTAGAGGTCCTTGAAGTGAGAATTATAGGCAGAGATGGCGGTCGACAATGGAGCAGCTGAAGTGTGGCGAACCCTTTTTTCTGAATAAACCCCATGAAAACCTTCATGTGGTTTCCATTAGCTTAACATCCCATCGATGTTAGCACATTAGTACTTAGCACTTGAAAAGTTCTATGCACACATGTATTTGTGATTTTTAAGTATCTTTTAAAATGTCTGCGTGTATACTAATCTCTGTGTGTGGTGGCCATGGAAACCAGAGGAGGGCATTGGATCACCTGGAGCTGGACTTACAGGTAGTTGTGAACTGCCAGATGTGAGTGCTGGGAACCAGACTGGGGTCCTCTGGAAGAGCAGCAAATAGTGTTCTCAGGCACTGAGCCATCTCTCCCGCCCCCTGCATTTCTGATTTTTAAACCCCAATAATTGGAGGAACACCCGTGTACCCACTCCCCAGCTTCTGAGTCCACACGTCTCTGTGCAGTCACCTACCCGGTCCCCAGTGTCTCTCCCGCCATGCCTGCTGGCTTTGTGTCATCTTGGAAACACAGAAGGCTCATATTGGCTCCCGGTTTTGCAGGTCTCAAATTCAAGTCACCGGGCTTTGCTGTTTTAGACCTGTGGGGGCACATGGCGTGGCAGAGTGTGGCAGAGGCTAGTGCTTATGCATTAGCTTTCAGGGGGAAGCTGAGGTTCCTCTCACTCTCTTTTCCTCTTTCCCCCTCTGACAGTGTTTTTGCTATGTAGAAGCTGGTCTTGAACTCATTATGTAGCCTTGCCTTTTACTCATGGTAATCCTCCTGCTTTAGCTTCTCTAGTGCCAGCATTAGAGGCATATACCACCATACCCAACTTTGTCTCTCTCTCAAACAAACAAACAAACAAGCAAACAAAAAAACTCAAGCAAACAAAAAAACCCCGCATCTCCTTCTGCAGTTCAGACTGGCCTGGATCTCACTGTGTCGCCTTGAACTTGCTGTGATGTCTCTGCCTCAGTTTCCTAAGTGATGAGATCACAGGCATGCAACACCACATGCTTACATGATGTCAGTATGCTAAATATCAACTTCAGATAACTTACTCAGGGACTCACCTATGACAGGGTTGTCTCATGGCTCTTAATTTGCCCCGACACTGTGATTATCAGTGGTGTCTGTGACACCAGCCTAAGCGCTGGATCACGAGGAAGCATGCCAAGCCAGATCTTCCTGGGGTGAGTCACCGTTCCACAGTTCAACAGCTGTTTGACTTTGAGCCTTGAATTCTGCCCTAGCAAATGTTAACAGTACCTGCCCGGTAGGGTCCCAGGCAGCATCTTCCAGCTACTATTGTTACTGCTGCAGATTCCCTGGGGGCACAAGACTGTAAGACTTCAGAAACTCTCTGCGCCTTTTGGAGTTCTCGGCTTCCTCCTCTATAAACTGATACTCAGCAAGGCATGTTCGTTATGTAGCTATGCGTGCCCACCTTGGAGGCTAGACTGGATCAATCTGAGGACTCGCGGGCTTGCTTAGCACTCGGCAGCTCGCACGAATGACTCTCTTTCGGTCACGAGAGGTGTCCCTGAACTGCTGTTCACTTTAAGCAGGACTCAGACTTTTAATGTGGCTCAAAGCGGGTCAGTTAATCTGAAGCCAAATTAAGCTGCTTGATTAGCATTTAGAATAACTATTATAAATATAATCTGAGTCTCTGAGGCTGTTTTCATAATAGATTCCCCGTATTAAGAACCAAAAACTGATTCTTTTGACTATAATTTTAGCATATGGTCACGTTATGCGTATGTGTGGGACTCAAGTCTCTATATGTGTAGTTTTGAAAACCTTTTCTTACCTTATGAAAGTTTTAAATCACACATGTATGTATTTATTTTGTATGAATACGCTCTGCGTGCATGTGGGCGTGTGTGCATCATGGTACACGCGTGGAGGCCAGAGGACACCTTGTGGCGGTTAGTACTCTACTTCCACCTGGTGGCTTCTGGGGATTGAAGTCAGATGGCCGGGCAGCAGCGGCACCTTCTCCCTGACCCTGCTTTATATTTAATCAGCATACAAAGTAACAGGTTTGCTCTGGCAGGCTCAAGAATGCTTGGTTTGGACGGCTCTCCCCTCCCTCCCAGCTTGTCCTGACACATGTAATCTATTCCTCTTCCATCCCTTCCCTAAGGCTTCTTTCCCCCTCCCACGGACCCCTTTCTAGTTCCCCGGCTTCTACACATTTTCTCCCACATACATAAGCCATATGCAAACATTAGGCTCCAGGATCTGCAGTGAAAAAGAGCATGCAATGCTAGGCCTTCTGAGCCTGATTTTCCCCACTTGATGTAGCATTTCCCAGTTCCGTCCATTTTGCTGCAAATTGAATTTGTCTTTACAGGTGAGCAAAATCTATGTGTATATATACCACATTTTAATCATCAGTCTTCTGTTGATTGACATCTAGGCTGATTTAAGTTCCTTGATATTGTGAATAAGGCAGCAATAAATGTAGTTGTGCAGAATTGTGGTGTACCTACGTCATATGTATACCTAGGTCATACGGCAATCTGTGTTTAGCATTTCGAGACGACTCTACAGTGATCTCCATGGTGGCTGTACTGGTTCATAGCCTCACCGGAAGAGACTGAAAGGTTCTTCTTGCCTTGCATCCCCACCAGCGTTTGTTTCTTCAATGACAGTGATACTGATGGATTTTGAATTTTTTTTTTGAGACAAGGTTTCTCTGTAGCTTTAGTGCCTGTCCTGGAACTAGCTCTTGTAGACCAGGCTGGCCTCGAACTCACAGAGATCCACCTGCCTCTGCCTCCCGAGGGCTGGGATGAAAGGCGTGTGCCACCACTACCCAGCTGAATTAAATTTTTAAATTAATTTTTTTTTTTATTCACTGGGTGAGGGCAGTTGGTGTGTATCTGTGCCTGCCCATGCCATGGCTATAGGGCATGCCTGTAGAGGTCAGAGGTCAGTTATCTCCTTCCACTGTGAGGTCTGGAAATTGAACTTGGGTTTTGCAGTTTGAGCAGGCAAGTGCTTTCACCCACGGACTGAGTGGGCGGAATTACTATTTATTTGCATTTCCCTGATTACCAAGGGAGTCGAACGCTTCTAAAAATATTTATTAACCATTTATATTTCTTCTTTTGAGAGCTGACTGTCTAGCTCATTGGCCCATTTATTGACTGGCAGTTTTGATGTTTGGTGTTTAATTTTTGTAGTGCTTTTATGTATTTAGCTGTTCTCCCCCCACCCGAAGTATATGGAGCTGACAAAAGTGTTTTTCCATCCTGTAAGTTGTCTTCCCACTCTCTTCCTTTGCTGTGCATGTGTCTGTTAGTTTGCGCGGGATTGTTTGTCAGAAACGGATGCGTTAACACCAGCTTACTTCTCTCGCAAGGGTCGGAGCAGAGAGGAGGTTGCTCTGACTAAGACCCTTACAGAAAGCAATTTAGGGGGATTTTCTTTGGCTTACAGCTTGAGAGCTAGAGTCCATGGGTTAGGTGCAGGGCAGGTATGGCAGAGTTCGTGGGGTGGGAGTGTACGGCTGAGCCTCCCCTCCTGTGTGCTGGCCAGATGCAGAAAGCAGGGACTGCTGGTGGCCAGTTTGTTTCCTCCTTTGACCCTTTTTCTTCAATCTGGAACCCAGCCCATGGTGTGGTCCACACCCGGGGTGTAGCATCCCTTATAAACTGGACCTCTTTGTGGCCTCTGTTACAGCATGCTTCACCAACGCCACAAACGTTTTGGAGTTCAACCAAGTTGACCTCAAAATTCACCATTATTGTCCTGAGTCAGGTGGTCTAGAATCTTCTGTCTTTAGGAAAAACTCATCTATTTGAGCATCCGCCTGTGCCTCTAAGTTTATTTGATTATGTGTAGTAAGCATGAATGACTATTTGTCTGGTCTGTTGGGACTCCATCCAAAACAATGGCCTTAGTGGCCTTTCTAATGTTTTTTCTTTCTGAGTCAGGTTTTCCCTGTGAAACAGTCCTGGCTGTCCTAAAACTCACTCTGTAGACCAGGCTGGCCTTGAACTCACAGAGCTCCACCTGCCTCTGCCTCCCGAGTACTGGGATTAAAGGCATGCACCACCACCACCTGGCTCTAATTTTTCTTATTATGATAATTTTCAAAAAAGATTTATTTATTTATTATATATATAGTGTTCTGCCTCCATGTGTGCCTGCAGGCCAGAAGAGGGCACCAGACCTCATTACAGAAGGTTATGAGCCACCATGTGGTTGCTGGGAATGGAACTTAGGACCTTTGGAAGAGCAGGCAGTTCTCTTAATTGCTAAGCCATCACTCCAGCCCCCAATATAATAATATTAATTTATTCATTGAGAACACATTTTGATTATATCCGTCCCTTATGCCACTCTCCAATTCCCACCAGATGTTCTTCTCAACATGTCCCCTCCCAACTTTATCTCCTCCTCCTCCTCTTCTTTTAAAAATAACTGAACCCAATTAGTGCTGCTTCCACACAGGTCAGTGTGGGTCGCCCACTGTACCCAGACCCCAAGAAAAAAATGTCTCAACTTCTCCCAGAAGCCATAGCTACCACTAGCTCCTCAGCTAGCCCCAGGGCCTTGTGGACTCTTCCCTAATCCATGCTAGAATTGTGTATAGGCCGTAGGTGGATAACCATGGCTATAGTGAGCTGCTGAGCATACCGGCCACCGTGTGACCATTAGACAACATTTCATAGCTCTCCTCCCTCTTACATTCTTTCTATCCTTTCTTCCGAAATGTTCCTTGATCCTTGGAGGAGACAGTTTGTGGTGGTTTGATTCAGGATCACCTCCAGAGGCTGGTATGCTTGAATACTTGGTCCCCGGTTGGCAGAACTGTTTGGGAAGGATTAGGAGGTGTGGCCTTGTTGGACTGTGTGTGCCAATGGGGCTGACTTCAAAGTTTCAAAAGCCCACTCCATTCTCAGTGTCTCTCACCCTCTGCCTCGTGCTTTTGAATCAAGATGTCAGCCCTGAGCTACTGTTCGAGCACCATGCTTGCCCACTTGCTCGCTGTCATGTTTGCCACCACGATGGGCATGGAATCTAAACTCTTGACCATTAGCCCCAAATTAAATATTTTCTTCTATAAGTTGCATTGTTCATGGTGTCATTTACAGCAATAAAGATGTATCCAAAATAGGGGTTGATGTCAGTGTCCTATGTAGGACCAAGCCCTCAACAGCCACTGGTTCTCAGCACTTTAGAAAGTTGGAAATCTGAGCTTTAACTCCTGCCATTTGCAAATAGAAGCTTCTGTGACCGAAGCTAAGAGCAGCACAAAGCCAAGTGTGTATGGCTTCTCCAGTCATGCATGAGCTTTTGCCCAGGGTTTCAGTACCAGGCAGGCATTGACTCCTGTTGAACAGGCCTCAGAACCCAGTCAGAAAGTAGCTGGTTACCTTCAGAACTGCCATGCCACTATTGTACCGGCCGGCGTGTTTTATCTGGTAAGTCCATAATGTAGCACACAGGGTCTGCTGCCATGTAAGGCCACTGTGGTTGGGTCTCCCCCAGAAGCCCAAACAGCACCTTCCTGCACTGTAAAAGCTAACCAGCAAGGGGGAGATGTTCAGGTCAGCTCCCAATGAACTTCTTTATGTTCTGCAACCAAAGTTTGAGGCATCTTAAGAAATGGGGTCTTACCAGCTGGTGTAGTAGGTTTCCAAGGGTAGCAGCTGTAGCCTGTGTTGTTTGGGGGGCCTCTGGTATCCCATAATTTCCCCCAGATATCTAGATATATCAAGATGGTGCATGGGCTATATTGGCCGCAAAAAAATAACTATGAGTATGGTCTAACACAAAATTGAAAATTTACTTAAAACATTATGAGACGTTTTTGTATGAGTTATTTATTTACTTATTTGCAATTGGATGGCATAGTTCCCGAATGCAACCTTCGTAGATTACATTATGTTGCACTATCAAAAGATTGAAATTCCCTTGTCTTTGAAAGTGATGTCGTCAGTAGTGTAGGGAAAGGATGCTGAAAGATGTGTTCCCTGAGTGTGGGGTGTTCTGTCTTGACCCCTCCAAAGCCTGGAGCTTCCCTATCTTCTTGTTTCTCTCTGCCAACTGGTGTACCAATGTAGTGGGTTTTTTTTTTTTTTTTTTTGGAAGCTGAACAGGCGGCGCCATGCCGTGTCATGATGAGGCCTGTACAGCTTGGTGAACTGTTTGGAGAAATTCAGCTGATATCTATCATGTGTGCTCAGTAGCAGATTTCAAAAAGAGGCTGGAACAGAGTGTTTACAATGCATTTATGGACCGGAGAGCGAGACAGTAGACAGCGCGACCACCACACCAAGTGTGACTGGAGACACTGCTCACACAGGCCATCCTGGAACAACTTTTTAGTAATTGGCTAAGCATGGGAGATTCCACACCAAGTCTTGACACTAACTCCTCAGAGGGCTGTAGCCTGGCTCTGTGTCCTCTTACTAGTGTCTGGAATGACAAGAGTTTTTCCACTGAATTTGTAGCTAACTTCTGCCACCTCTCCAACTGTGCTTACAGACTAGTTTCAACAACTACACCACCACCACCAACAACAAAAGGTTGGAATATGGCTGGCAAGATGGCTCAGCAGATGAATGTGTTTTCTGAGTTCAATCCCTGGGCCCCACACAGTGGGAGGAAAGAACTCCAAGTTTCCCTCGGACCTCCACATGTGCCATAGAACTTATGCCCACCTCCCTACACCAGTAAAATGAAAAAAAAAACCAAAAAACAAAAAACCAAACTGGACTCATCCAAGTGGGAGAAATTAACCTGTAAATTCTGTTTGTACACAGAAAAATACCTGTAGCATGATTGCCTTCTCTGATCGTACCATGTAGCTTTCCACAAGTAGCCGAGAGACAGGCAGGGGATCCAAGCCCTGCTAGCCAGGTAACCAGTAGTTCTGGGGCTCAGCATGTTGAGGGGCTCGGCTGAGCTGCCTGTACAGTTCCCTGGTATTTTTTTTTCCTGGTATTTTTAACCGTCTTGGTTTAAGTCCACCGTGCAGCTATAAATAGGGCTGAGTAGAGACACTTGGACAAGCTGATAATTAAGCTTCTCTTCCAGCCTGTGTCCTTAAATATTCACTCTGTGTTTATTCACAAGAGAGGCTCAGTCCTGTGTTCAGAAGAAGCAAAACAGGAGGCAAGTTAGCTGGGGTTTAAACACACCATGTAACAGAGCCTTGTTGTTAAGCAGAACTTAAAATAAAAGTCTCACTTCTTGCCTTTTCCCACAGCATCTTATCAAACCACCCTATTTC
This sequence comes from Myodes glareolus, assembly GCF_982192425.1. Lineage (NCBI taxonomy): Eukaryota > Metazoa > Chordata > Mammalia > Rodentia > Cricetidae > Myodes > Myodes glareolus. The sequence continues at coordinate 23,210,953 of NC_142042.1, read as the reverse complement.
AGAGCAGTATGCCACAGGCAGGAACCTTGATCTTAGTGTACTGCCCTGGGGACGCTGTGGTGTTTCTTTCTGGGTGGGGACACCGGACAGCTGTCCAGATGGCCACTACCTGTCAAGCGTGGTCATTCAGCTCTCATTTTGGTGGAACTTAGAGATGACACTGGGTTTTTCTTCTACTCTGGAGTTGCTGCCCATGAGGAAATGACTCCTGGTCCAGTCTTAGGGTTTCTCTTGCTGCAATGAAACACCAGGACCAAAGAAACTCAGGGAGGAAGGGGTTTATTTTTGGATTATGCTTCCATTTTACAGAGCATCATCAAAGGAAGTCAGGGCCGGGGCTCAAACAGGACAGAAACCCGGAGGCTGGAACTGATGCAGAGGCTGTGGAGGGGGCTGCTTACTGGCTTGCTTCTCATGGCTTGCCCAGCCTGCTTTCTTATAGAATCCGGGACCAACAGCCCAGGGGTGTCTCCCACCTACAATGGGCTGGGCCTTCCCCCATCAATCATTAATTATGAAAATGACTTTCAGGGTTGCCCATCACCTAATCTTATGGAGGCATTTTCTCATTACACCCCTCTTTTTTTTTTTTTTTTTTTTTTTTTTTGAGGCAGGATCTCACTGCGTAACTCTGGCTCTCCTGAAATTCATTATGTCAGCCAGGCTGGAATCAAACTCACAGAGCTCTACTTGCCTCCCAAGTACTGTGATTAAAGGCATGGGCCATCACACCTGGCTGAGGTTTCCCTCCCTCCTGTCAGATGAATCTAGCTTGTGTCATGTTGGCATAAACTTAGTCAGGACACACATCCTGGGTCATAATCCACGGAGTCCAGCAAAGACGAGAACTGAAGCAGGCGCGCTGGAGGAATGCCCGCTTACCGGTTTGCTCCTCATGTCTTGCTCAGTCTGATTTCTTATCCAAGGCCATGGCATTGTCCACAGTGGACTGCGAAATCCCACCTCAGACGTTAATCTCAAAAGAGTACCACACAGATTTACCTACAAGGCAATCTGATGGAGGTGGTGGTGCACACCTTTAATCCCAGCACTCGGGAGGCAGAGGCAGGTGGATAGCTGTGAGTTTGAGGCCAGCTGCAGAGTGGGTTCCAGGACAGCCAGGAGTGTTTTACAGAGAAACCCTGTCTCAAAACACAAAACAAACAAGACAAAACCAAACAAATCAAAATCCCCTCTTCCTAGCTGTGACTAAGTTTGTGTCACGCTGACAGATAGCAGCAGCCCTGGGTCCTTGCCTGAGGAGCCCTCCCCTGGTTCTTTCTCTGGAGCCATGATTATGTTCACAAGTTACCTGTGTGCCTTCCTCTACTGCTGCCCACGGCTCACATCTGCCACTGTGGGTCCTGCATCCTGAGGAACAGTCCTTCTGAGAAAGGAAAGGTGGGAAGTAGGCTGAAAAGAAAGACCAAAGGGTGGTGCGCGAGAGAGCTTAAGACTGGATGCTCAGATGGAATAAAATCTGAACATGTGAGTGCTCACTCACTTAGGGCACGGGCTGGCACGTGTGTCTGTGTATGTGTCGGAACATACCAGTCTTTGGGGACCATTTGGTCTCTGTCCTGTCTGCTCACCTCTGCCACTGCTGCATGAAGCAGCCACGCATGATGCATGAAGCATGGTGTGGCTTGAGCTCGTTTAGGCTTTCTTTGTGTGTGTGGTGTATGTATGTGCATGTGCTTATGTGTGTTCCCGTGTGTTGATCCAGGGTGTTCCTCTGTTGCTCTCTGCTTTACTATTGCTTGAAACTTAAGAAAAATTTTACTAGAGTTTAATGGAAAAATAATACAGGTGAAAATCTTGGCAGCTACCGAGGGAGAGATAAAGAAAGTATCATGTCTTTTAAGTTCGAAATAGCTTATTAAGAGTGGAATAGGCACTCCAAAGAACACGATGGAACAATGAAATTGGTTAGTGAACTGACAAAGAGCAGCGAACATCTGACTGGGCGTTGTGTGGTCTGTTGACACTCCCTCCCATCCTTTTCACACATGTGAGCGCACACACACACTTGCATGCGTGCATACACACACACACACACACACACACACACACACATTTTGTGCATACTCTGTTTTTTTTCTTTGAGACAGGGTTTCTCTGTATAGCCCTGGCTGTCCTAGAACTCACTCTATAGACCAGGCTGGCTTCGAACTCACAGTGATCCACCTGCCTCTGCCTCCCGAGTGCTGGGATTAAAGGCTTGCGCCAGCACTGCCTGACCATACTGTTTATTAGATGACATCATGGTAAGGAATGGCTTTATCTTTCTCTTCAATGTGGGTTTATTTCACGCTACTGTTGATGCTGCTTTCTTCAGTTCCTAGCCTCCATCTGGGATACCAAAGGTCTTTTTGAGGTACAGAAGGGTGATGATTAATCATCTATTACAACTTTTATATTGATGATGGGTATAGTTCCCCCTAAGAGGGGCTGTGTTCACAGAGGTTTCTGTCCTGCCCGGTCCCTCAGCTATTCAGTTCCAAAGAAGTACACAGAAGTCTATATTAATTATAAACTGGTTGGCTTATTAGCTCAGACTTCTTATTAACTCTTCCCTCTTCCTTTATTTCTTTTCTTCTTCTCCTCTTCCTTCTTCTCCTTCCTCCTCTTCCTTTTTTTTTTTTTTTCCAGACAAGGTTTCTCTATGTAACAGTCCTGGCGTTCCACTTTTGTAGACCCCCAGAGATATTCTTGTCTTTGCCTCCCAAATGTCGGGAACAAAGTGCCCCCCACCAAGATTCTAGGTTTCTATAAATAGCTTTTCCTTGTATGACAGTCAGGCTGACTGTGACTGTGTTATCTGCTGTGTCAGTAGCCCATGCGGAGGCCTGTGAAGTTTGACTCATTGTCCTTTAAAAAAAAATCGTTAGATTTAAAATTTTTATTCTATGTGTATGAGTGTTTTGCCTATATGCCTGCCTGTGAACCGAATGTGTGCCCGGTGCCCAGGGAGTTCAGAATCCCTTGGAAATGGAGTTACAGGTAGTTGTGAGTCATTATTTGCGGGCTGGGAATCAAATCCTGACCCTCTGGTAAAGCAACAAGTGCTTTTAACTGCTGGACCATCCCTCCAGTCCCCCTATTCAGCTTGTGTGGGCCTGCTGGGGCACCAAATTGAGATCTTCAAGCCTTTGCAACAAGCCATTTCCACAACCTTTAGTTATAAATTCATGGTCCTTGTGGGCTGGCTGCCACACAGATTCAAGCACGGGTTGCGGACGGCTAACACGGATGTTACGGGAAAGCTGAATCTTTTGAGTTTGGCAGTGAATGTACCACACCCAGGCCCTTTTCGTGCTCTCTTGGGAAAGCGTGGCGAAATGGAATTTGGAAATGCTTAAGGTCTCCACAGAATGGGAGTTTTGCTGAACGTTGGTCAGTAGAGGAGATGGGCGCCCCCTGGAGGCCTTCCTGGGTAGTGGCAACGATGACTGAAGAACTGGGCCGTGAGAGACGAGAAGGTTCTGTGCTTGGTTTTCAAAGGGGCGCGGGGCCATTGAGACTGTTCAGTGGATAAAGGTGCTCTCTACACAAGCCTGACGGCTGCGTTCAAACCTTGGGACCCACATGGTGGAGGTAGAGAACTGACTCTCCCACAGTGTCCTCTGACCTCCACATACATGTTTGTGGTGCATGGATGAGCACATACACACACACACACACACACACACACACACACACACACACACGTATAAAATGAAAAACAACCAATACAAAGAGAGCCAGCATCTGTCTCTAGACATGCTCTCTGATAATGAGCATATTATTTGTATCCCAGAGCTCTTTAATTTCTGATATAGTTCTGGAAAATTTCTCCCACAATTTCCTCCCACATTCTGGGTGTTTAACAGTGCTGGGCACCATACTCAGGTCCTTGTACATGTTAGGCAAGCATCCCATCACTGGCTAGCCTGATCTACGGCCCAAATTCTTAGTGTTAATGACCTGACTTACCCTTTTATACAACTAGGCCGAGCGGTCATTAATTTTTAGGTTTTCAGGAGCCTTGTTTGTTTTCGATTTTATCTGTTCATTTTTTAGCATATCTAATGATCTTAATGTTTCCCTTGTACCACCAGGATCCTTACTACAGGTTTAATGACCTTCGCTACAGATGGATTTCCTTAGATAACTGGACCTACAGCACGGACTTTAAAATCCCCTTTAACGTCAGGTGTGTATATGTTTGCATGTTCTCTATCATTTATCCCCTCTCTGTAGAGATTATATTGTTACCTGAGATTTTCTTTTATTTTCTTCCTGAGATTTGTCTGCTCAGGTTGTGTATCAGAGTTCAATCAGATTAGATCATTGTGTCATTGAAGTGACTACCCAGTTACGTTTCCTTTTCTATGGGAGGGCGGTGGTACTGGTTATCAGCGTGTCTTAGGGGACAGTTTCTCCAGTGGGTGTACTGGAGTCACCTAAACCCTGTCAGGCCTTTACATCCATTTCCTCCTCTCTACCTCTCCAGCAGCTAGGAGGATTTATTAATTGGTAATATTTTTATGAAGTTTTTTTTTGTGTGTGTGTATGTGTGGAACGTGCACATGTGTGTGCATATGTTTAAGGCCAAAAGTAGATGTCTGATGTCTTCATCAGTTCCTTTCCACTTTGCTTTTTGAGACAGGGTCTTTCTCTGAGTCTTGAGCACTCCAGTTTGACTGGACTGGCCAATGAGCTGCAAGACTCCTCCTGTCTCTGCCTCCCTAGTGCGGCAGTCACAGGCGAGTGCTGCTGTGCCCACCTTTTATGTGGGTCTGGGAATTGAACTCAGATCCTTGCGTTTGCGTGGCCAGCACTTTACCATACTGACTAAGGTATCTCCATGACCTCCCTCAGCACCACTGTGTGTGTGTGTGTGTGTGTGTGTGTGTGTGTGTGTGTGTGTGTAGGGATGAGCATTGGATCCAGAGTCTTACGCAGTACATTATGTCCCTAGCTCTATAGTATTGCTATACATAATGTTTTCTCTGTAGTGTTAAACAGCCACTGACACTATGACCTCGACCTTCTACTACATTATGGGGCCATGAAGAAAAGTACAACTATTATTTTTGGTAATGTTCTGTTATTTTAAACAGGTATTTCTAGTTGAGGCAGAATATAAGCAAGTATAGAAGCCACCATTATTACTAATTTTTAAAAATTATCTCATATATGGCATTTTTGATTATTACTTATTCTTTCTTTAAAACTCTGAAGCCACAGATTGGGGTAGAGAGCTTGTCTAGTGTGCAGAATGCCCGGTGCTGAAAAACAAGCTAGAATATTATGATCAATATCATGGGACTACTGTGTGTCATGCTTCTATTTCCAGATAATGCTTAAAATATTTCTCGCAAGAATCCTGTCTTCCCTTACATGGTTAGTTCCAGGTCACTTTGGACTCCCTGAGACTCTGTCTGAAAAAAAAAAAAAAAAAGGACAAAGTTCCATTTTCACTTTGAACATCACTCATTCTGTATCCAGCAGCTGACTCGCACTATTGGAACTAGCTTTCCACCCCACGTCGGTCTCCTTTACGCAACACAGAGGCCCCTCTCCCACGTGTGTGCCAGGGTTGTGGTTTGGCCTCCTCCTCTTTCTCTCCATAGCCTTGTTTCTTCCACGATTTCTATGTTTGTTAGCATTTTCCTGACGTTTCTCTTTGTAGAGCCCCTCCTCATTTTCCTGTTTCCCACTTTGCCCAGAAGCTGCATAATCCTGTGTCCTGCATTTGCCTTTCAGTTTCTGCTCGTGTGAGGAAAGATTACATTTTCTTCTCCACTAGTGATACTCTTTTCCTCAGAAATAGGAAGTCTGTTCCTTTGTTTCATCAGTAAGGCCCAGCTGCTCTGCGTGCCTGTGAAAATTGCTGGTGGTGGTGACGTAGCCTATGCTGCTGCTGGCCCTGCCACGGAACAACGACTTTGCCAAGTTCTCCTTCTTAGCTCCCCAGCCCACGTGTCTAAATAAAGTCTTTTTTTTTTTTTAAAAAAAAAAGATTTATTTATTTATTATGTACTGTGTTTGCCTGCATGCGTACCTACACTCCAGAAGAGGGCACCAGATCTCATTATGGATGGTAGTGAGCCACCATGTGGTTGCTGGGAATTGAACTCAGGACCTCTGGAAGAACAGTCAGTGCTTTTAACTCTCTCCAGCCCCCTAAATAAAGTCTTTCTCCTTAAAGTAGCTGATGCTCTTAGGACTTTATGAGGTGGGGTGCTTCCCCTCAACCTAGGTGTTTATACTTATTTTTATGAAAAGTTTTACTGAGCTCTACTCTCTAAAACACAAAACTTCTTTAAAGTACAATTCAATGGCTTTAGTTTATTCACGGAGTTCTGCAGCCCTCACCGCTGTCCTTTCCCTCCTCCCCCAACTCAATACAAGCTAGAGTTAGCTAATAAGGAACCACACCTGAGAAAATCACTGCAGAAGATTGGCTTGTAGGAAAACATGTGGAGCACTTTCTTCATTAATAGTTAATGTGGGAGGACTCAGCTCACTGTGGGCAGTAACCCCTTAGACAGGTGGCCATGAGTTGTACAAGGAAGTAGACTGAGCAAGCCATGGGGAGCAAGCCAGTGAGCAGCCCTCTTCCGTGGCTTCTACTTCAGTTCCTGCCTCCAGGTTCCTGCCTTGAGTTCTGCATCGCTTTCCCTCAGTGATGGAGTGTCACCTGAGAGCTATACACTGTGACCAACTGTAGAGATATATCATTTGTGTTTTAATAAATAAAGCTTGCCTGAAGATCAGAGAGTAAAACAGCCAGCCCCTGGCTCTTACCTCTACCTCAGACCAAAATGGCGGTCCTGCCTCTGCAAATCCTCAGAATGAGACTGAGCAGAGATCTGTCTCCTCCCATCTTATATTCCTCTCTAGGGCTGGGAATAAAGGTGTGCACCACTACTTCCGGCTTGTATGGTGAACTAGTGTGGCTACTAGGATTAAAGGTGTATGCCACCACTGCCCTGCTAAGTTCTTATTTTCTTTCTGAAGTCTTCCTTACACAATAAGCCCCACTAATAGCCCTTGCCCAATAGATGAAGAAGTTTCTATTTGATTCCCGTGTGTTAGGCTTGAATACTGTCCAGACTACAAACTCTTCCAATTCCCAGGTTGTGCCTTGTAAGGCTGAGCAGAGTAATGACCACAACATCCTCACTCACAGGTACAAGGTGGTGGTTAATGTGTTCCCTTGGATTGTGTCAGCAAATGCAATGGCTTTGATGGATATTTTTTGTGTAACCTAAGCACTCTGAAGTAGCTGGGAAAACCAACTCATTTGGAAATTATAACTTGTGCTCTTGATTTTATTGCAATGATTTGACATATCATGGGGAAAAATGAGTCGGATTGCTCGAAGAAATTACAGATCTATCCAACCTAGACTCCTCAAATCTGATGGGAGCCGCCAATTAAAGGTGTATATTTTCCTGTGAAATATTTACTTTGTTAGTTCTTAACTGGTTACAAACAGACTTAATTAAATTAGTGTTTCATACATCATGTTGCTAAAGTCTTTTGTTGTTTCTTAGTGAATGGCAGAAAGTAAGGTTGATTTTCGAAGGAGTCGATACGGTTGCAGAAGTCCTGTTCAATAATGTCACTCTTGGGAAGACAGACAACATGTTCACTGGATACGTAAGTACATGGTGATTCCAGATGAAAGGGAAAGAGGGTGCCTCTGTGGTCCTGGTGTGAAGAGGGAAGACTGGTCACATAATTAACCATGGGTCAAGGATGAAGCCTTTGAAACGCTGGGTGAGTTAGCGTGCTTCTCAGGTGTCCTGTTTGTAGGATGAGAGAGACAATGCAAACCCCGGGGTGGTTCTGCAGACCCCGAGGAAGTAAATTACAGCTTTGGCTTCGCCGTCCACGGCGGTGTGGTCTGGTGGTCCAGCATTTAATGGGAAATCACCACCGAGAGACCATTTCAAAAGGATTTTTTTTTCTCTCTGAAATGGTATCCTTATTTTCCCTGTTTCAAGGGTGTGCATTGGAAAGCAAAAATAACTTATGATTTAGACACACACACTATGCATTCCAGAGAGTTGGGTTGTCGTAAAGGGTCTAGGAATCCTTGGCAGCTCAAGGCCACGAGCACAAACCACAGCAGATATTTCAGGGCTAAAGATACTTTCTGCTCTGCATATTTCTCTGGGACCATAATTCTGACAGTAAAAACAGGGGACGCCGAGAACCCTATGCTCGAACAGGAGAGTAGAATTATCACTAAAGCTGGGCCACTAAATTCTATTTCAGAGGGAGGCTTTCTGTTAATGAGGCCAGCTCTAGATTTGGTTATCACATGCATCTCTTGTGTAGTCTGCCTTTATCTAAATTTTTACACACAAGACTAGTTCCTCCGCGTGGATTTGTGGATTTTCTCCTTTCTCAGAGCTTTGACATCACCACCGTGGTCAGAGACGTGAACTCCTTACAGCTGCACTTCCGGTCAGCAGTACAATACGCTGAGCGTCAGAGCAAAGCGCACGCTAACTACTCGGTACCACCAGACTGCCCCCCAGAGGAGCAGAAAGGTGAATGCCATGTCAACTTTATCCGAAAGGTAAATGCTGGGTTCTGCGGCTAGTATGTGAGCGCTTACTTGATTCCTTCCAGGGGCATCTGGAAAGTTCTCAATCTCCTAATCCCTGAGTCACACTTGAAGATTTGAAAAAAAAAAAAAAGATTTTCTGAGTTTTTGTGGTGAATCTTCATTCTTCCATGTTTTTTTCCTGAAACATGTTTCAGAATTAAGTTTACATACACACACACACACACACACACACACACAAAGTGGATCACAGAACTTGGTATTGTATTCTAGGTTGGCCTAGAACTTACTATGGTGCTGAAAGAGACAATTCTCCTGCTTCGGCCTCCCACATCCTGGGCTACTGGCATGATCCAGCATGGCTGACTGATAAGAGAACTTTGTAATGATTGTGCTATCATTTCAGGCAGGGACTCATCTAGCCCCGTGCAGGTTCAAGCTTGTTGTGAAGCCAAGGATGACCTCCACCTTCTGATCCTCCCCTCTCTCTGCTGCGTGCTGAGTTTATAAGGGTGTACAGCCACGTCTGTTTCTACCCGACACTGAGTTTATAAGGGTGGACAGCCACGTCTGTTTCTACCAGACACTGAGTTTATAAGGGTGGACAGCCACGTCTGTTTTTTTACCAGACAATGAGGAGGAAACCTCTGTGCCTGTTGGGCAGAGCCCTGAGCTAACTCTACCCTCTGAGCTACATTCCCATCTCTATAAATTATTTAACGTTTATATTTATCAAAATTATTACCAGATGTGAAAACTGATTACTGAATACTGAATCAGAATATTACTGATTCTCATGACTAGCAACCTGCTCAAAAGAAATAAATATTCTGAGACGTTCTTGTATTTTACTGCTAGGATTTTACAAAGTAGACTATAAAGGTATAAACCAAAGATAATTTTTTCTTTGAGGTTTAGTTTGCTCTACAGGACTTGGATTTATACTAATGTGTGATTATTATACTAAAGATATATATAACCTTTAGGTTTTTTCCTTGTTTTTGTTTTGTTTTGTTTTTGTTTTTAGGAGACAGTGTCTTACTACATAGCCTTAGCTGACCTAGAACTCATTACGTGGTACAGGCTGGCTTTGAACTCACAGAGATCCTCTTGCCTCTGCTTCCAGAGTTCTGAGAGACATTTAATTTTTAAGAAGAAAACGTTAATCTTCTTCATCAACTGTTTGACCCTTCTACTTCTTCCGTCCACATAAAGCGTCTCTTGTCTCTACTTCCTCCTCTGTCCAGCACAGAGGGCGGCCTCCATCTTTTCAGCTCCCCGTTATCTGTGTGTCAGTTTTCATCACTGTGGCGATAGGCTGAGATAAACAGGTTTCAGGGAGCATTTCTTTTGGTTCTCAGTTCTGAAGATACCAGTCTGTGCTCTCTGGCTCTGTACCCGTGGTGAGGCAGAACACCGTGGTAGAAGGGAGTGTGGAACGAAGCTGCTTCCTTCACGCATCTGGCAGAGGAGGGGTGAGGGAGTGACCGAGGTAGGTGCCCTCCAGGGCACGCATCAGTGATCTCTTCACTCCAGTGAGGTCCTGCATTCTGGTTCCTCTCATTTTCCAGTACAGCCTGTCTTTTTTGAATCTGGGTCCCTTTGTTTCTTGCATAGCACGCGGCTCTGGTTGCCTAACTGGCATTCTCCCAACTTCATCGGCCTTCCTTTAATTAATTCTACATGGAGCAGCTGGCTGGCAAGGTCTTTTCAGACAAAATGACCACAGCAATCCTTGACTTCGAACAGAAACAAGGAGCTCCGGGTTCCTACCTCGTGGGGTAGAGGCTGACGAGACTAGCTATATTTTTAAATCGTTTATCATTTTACCTTTCAACAGCTCTGCACCAGCGGTCAACTAATGTCCAGAGAGCTCTGGGCTCTGTCTTCACCCCACCTCCTCCTGCTGGGACTGCGTTGTGTTGATGTGTGCACTGTGTGCGCACACATGCTTCTCTTTCTCTATTTCAAGGTGGAAGTTCGTGTGACAGAGCCCTTCTGCTTCTCTTTCTCTAATTCAAGGTGGAAGAAAGACACCTGCCTTGCAAGAAAAGTGTCTTATTTTGTTTTATCCTAGGGATGGAATCCAGGGCCCTGTGCAAACTTAGGCAAACACTCCATTACTGAGCCAAATCATTAGCTTTAAAGTTTTCTTTCTTTCTTTAAACTTCTTTCCTTTTCCTTCCTTCCTTCCTTCCTTCCTTCCTTCCTTCCTTCCTTCCTTCCTTCTTTCCTTCCTTCCTTCCTTCCTTTCTTCATTTTTATTTATTTACTTTTTAAAGGAAACTTGTGTAGATACTTGGTCCTGCACCCCAACTTCTAGCTCCCTATGTCCGCCTCCCTAACTCACCATGCATTCATAACTTATCCAGTGCCCAATTCCTTGCCCATCTGTGAGGTCACAAGCAGGACTCATTACGGTGCTGTGTGTTAGCGTACCCCAGCCTGAGACACAGAGTCAATGAAAATTCTCATTGGGGGCTGCTGAGTGAATTAAGTGATTTGAAGCTTGACGGGTGTTGACTATTTTGTTCTGTCCTCCTCGCCCACTGCCGTCTTCGGGTTACTTCTCTGTGATGAAACACCATGACCAAAAACAACTTGGGGAGGACAGGGTTTATTTCACGCACTGTTCCATAGAACAGTTCATCATGAAAAGTAGTGACCACAGGAACTCAAGCAGGGCAGGAACCTGGAGGCAGGAGCTGATGCAGAGGCCATGAAGGGGTGCTGCTCACTGCCTTGCTCCCCATGACTTGCTCAGCCTGCTTTTTTACAGCACCCAGGACCTCCTGCCCAGGGATAGCTTCACCTACATGAACTGGGCTCTCCCACATAATCACTAAGAAAATGCCCTACAGGCCTGCCTGTCCAGCCCCAACTGTGGAGGCCTTTTCTCAACTGAGGTGCCTTACTCTCAGAAGACTCTAGTTGACGTCAACTTAGCCAGCGCATCTCCCAAGGCCAGCAGACAGTCTGAACCTACCTGTGTATTTACAAATAGCCCACAAAGATCTTCAAGATGGTTTTCATGACCAATGTGAACATCTCATTCTGAAGTGATGAGGTTGGACAGATGTAGATGCCAGGAAGCTGCTCTAGTTGTTTTGCTTCCCTTTTTCTTTATTTTAATTAAAATATAATGACATCATTTCCCCCTCCTGTATTCTCTCCCTCCAGCTGCTATCATGTTCCCCGCTTCCTCCCCCTAAAATCCATGGCCTCTTTTTCCTTGGTTATTATTGTATGCATGTATGTATGTATGTACATATGTATAAACGCATAAGTGTATAAATACCACCTGCTGCATCTCTTTCATGTTGCTTGTATACACATGATTTCAGGGCTGACCACTTGGTATTGTTCAGCCAATTAGGGATCTCATTCCTGGGGAAGACGAATTCTCCTTCTCAGTCAGCAGTCACACATAACCTGAGGGGCAGGACCCGGTGAAAACCTCCCCTTTCACATCTATTGGTCTTTTCATGGTACAGGATTTGTTTAGGCAGCCATATTGTCATTGCTGAGGTTTCTAGGGTCTTGGGTCCCAGCAGACTTGAGGATCATCTGGATCCTCCACTCTTTCTCCTCCCACTTCCTCAATTGTCCCTGAGTCTTAGGGGCAGGGTCTGTGCTGTAGATGTGTGTTCCTGTGACTGGGAACTGTAGGATCAGTTGGTCTCTGTGTTTGACTAGTTGTGGTTGTCTGGGTTGGTCTTGTCTGTTTGCAAAGAGAAGCTTCTTATATGAGGGAAGGGAGACACATTGTTACCTGAACCTTTGGTTTGTTTGTTCATTTTTCTGTAGTAGACGCACATTTGTCTTTCTCTGACATAAATACAGAGTGAAGGAAAGAAAACTTTAACAAGAGTAGTGTGGCCAGATCCTCTGTGTACAGACACCATCATTTCCCAAGCTCAGGGTGCCTATTTTAGGTCTCACTTTCAAATCTGAGCTCATAGTGTCAAAGATTTTATTACTTTGAGAAGTTTTTTTTTTCTCCTAAGAAGTAAAAGAAAAATTTCTGTTTGTCAGGAATATAATATATATATACTTCTGATTGTTTTGAAAAAATTTTAGATTTCATTATGGCAGTTCATACCAGCATGGCTTTCCGCTTTGTTCTCACTTGTTCCCCTCCCCCCACGCTCTCCTTGTCCACCCCCCCTTCCTGGTGTCCCTCTGCCCCCAGGTGGTCTCTTTCCCTGTTCCTTTCTTATCACTTGAATTCCATTATCCTCTCTTTGCCCCTTGAGAAGTTATCTTAACAGAATCATCTCCTGCTATTTGAATCTGAACCTTTGTAACCTTAAATGGGATTTTTTTAGTGTTCAGACAGGGAGCCCGGTGGATAAGATTAGATCTCTTCAACAGGTAGCCACCCAGTCAGGGTCTGAAGTCTGAAGTAATTGCCTTTGTGCCTGGTATTCTCAAACAAGGACTGCTGAGTTCAGTCTTAATGAGGTAGGGGCTAAGGCTAGTTTTGTTTTTTAGTTGTGTTTCTTAAATGCGTTAATAATGTCTTCATCTTTCAACGAGGCCTCTCACGCCTCACACACTTTGTGTTGTTTAATGCAGTGGTGAGACCCAGGGGTGTGCTGGAGAACTTCAGAGAGTCGTAAGCATTTGCTGGGGGTGGTGGCCACTGCTGGTGGCCCCAGCACTCTCGGGCCCGTCCAAGAGGAGCACAGGATTAGGGCAAACCCGGGCTCCCTAGTGACGCTTGAAAAGCAAAAAGCAAAATAAAATAATGCTGTTCTGATATAATATGCTTTTGAAGAATGAATGTAAAATAGTTTATAACTATATTTTTGTGATTTTCATAAATCTCCTCTGGCACTTAGGTTGATATTTTGGTTATTATAGTAATAATCAGTATAGAAAATAATATATCTATCTATCTATCTATCTATCTCTCTCTCTCTCTATATATATATATATCAAACTAAACCAGCATTTCTCAGCCTAAACTACAGTTGTTCTATCAATTGGGAACCTTGGCGAGGCATCTAAGTTCAGAGGCTTTTAATCAAGCCATCACCCTGCGTCTGACTGGGGCCGATGAGTTCTGAGCTTACACTGGCTGTCAAGAGGTTTCAGATCTTGTTCCCAGATCTCTCATGTGGCCTCCCACAGTGCTGCTTCAGGACATAGCAGCTGGCTTCCCTCTTGGCCCAAAGAGAGCATGGGACCGGGTCCAAAACAGAAGGGCCAGTCTTCTGTAATCTAATTTTGGAAATGACATCACCTCGGCTATTTTCTGTTCACAGGAAGTGGTTCTCTTTGTCTAGCACATGAGCAAGAGAGGGGTGCACAGGAGGGCACGAGCACCAGAAGGGAGACTTGTGAGCTGTGTGCGCTCACACTCATGTGCATACATACACACACACACACACACACACACACACAAACACACACACCACACCACTCAAAGGGTTAGTCAGGAGATGAACCGTGTACCCCAAACTTAACTAAATATTGAAGCTGTAACACCCCCTCTACTTAAGTACTTTAGAACGTAACTGTATTTGGAGTCATAATTATTAAGGTGTTTAATAATGAGGTGTTTAGAGTAAGGAGATCTGGGCAGCACAAGGAGATGGGAGGGGTGGAAGAAGAAAGAAGCCCAGAAGAGCCCCTGTCCAGTCCCGGTGTTTTGCTATGGTGTCCTTAGTAAACTTATATATGAATGTGCATATAATATTATAAAGACAGAATCTTTCCTTTCTTACTAAGTCTTTCCTTTAGCATGTGCCGTGACATTTCCATATACGCGTGTCTTATTGACCACTCCTCTGGAAAAGAGTTTTCACTGTGTTTAATTTTTTTAAGTCACCAGAACGGACCTCTCTTTTTCTTCCCTTGAAATTACAGGAGCAGTGCTCCTTCAGTTGGGACTGGGGACCTGCCTTTCCCTCTCAGGGAATCTGGAAAGATGTTAGAATTGAAGCCTACAACATTAGCCGTCTGGATTACCTCACGTTTTTGCCAGTATATGGTAAGCCAAGAATTGTGATTTCTTCATTTTATTTTTTTTTAAGTCTTCTCCTTATTACAAAAATTGTGTTTATAATTTGGAATATGGGTATATTTTTCAGGGACATCTTAAAATAATGCAGCATATCCAATATATAAATAGATAAAATAATATCTAGTGTGAAATAGATACAAATGGTTTGTCATTAAATTTACAATATAATCCAGGTCTGTTGGGAGATACCTGTTAGAATATCTTTTTTGGGGAGTGGGGGGAGAAGACAGGAAAGATTGGAAGGGAGGAAGGAACAATTGGTTGGTTTGTTTGAACTCCCTCTGTCGCCCAAGCTGCCTCAGACTTGAGAGGTCCTCCCGCCCTAGCCACTCTTCCCCACCACCCACTCCGACCCCATGCTAGGACTGAGGCATTCTCAGCGCTGCTTTTCCATGGTCAGCTTCCTTGTTTGCACTCTTACTCGTTCTTAATTTTGTATTTATAATATGTATTTATTTGTGTCTAAGTGTCTTTTATGTGAGTATGTCTATGGTATGAGAATATGTATGTGTGCATGCAGAGGCTCCTCTCTCTCTCTCTCTCTCTCCACTAACTCACGTAAAACAGGAGGGTCTCTCCGTGAAACCGGAGCTGTGCAGTAGCCAGCAAGCTCCGGCCATCCTCCTGTCTCCAACCTGTTCCTGCAATGCTGGGGTTACAGTTTGTATGCTGATGCTGAACTCAGGTCCTTGTGTTTACACAGCAATGCTCTTACCCACCAGGCATCTCTGCAGCTGCTTTTGGACCTACTGAGCTGAGCAGGGCTGTTGGTCTCTCTCAGAGGCGCTCCACCTCTGCGCTGCCCACACAGAGGCGCTCCCTCAGCCCCCCTCCTTCTTTCTAGATGACCTGTCTATGAGGTGGAGGAGTGGACTGTCCTCTCAGCTCGTCCGTCCGTGGCCCGAGATGGACCCTATGTGTAAAGAGTGTACAACCGCTCTTTACTGCAACTCCGTTTGGAAAATGTAAAAACATGGCAAACGTGTCAGTCCTGCTGAGCGTCTGGTTGGCAGGCAGCCATTGACAGTATCTATCTGTTCCTTTGGATTTTCTTTGTTGTTCTTTTCTGAATTACTTCCCCCCTCAAACGCCATTGTGCTCCTCTAAAATAGCGTCATCCATTTTAGGCTGCAGGAGCAGTCTTCTGCAAGCCGGCTCTCTTCTTGCTAGCTGACTGGTCACTCAGGTACACCATAGTCTCGCTGGTTTGTCCTTATTTTGTCTTTGGGGTTTTGCTTTCAGTTCAGTTCAGTTTCAGTTCAAGATTTCCTCTCAATAGGCAAGGAGCTCTGTGGGTTGGTGAAGCGGGGGCGGAGGCAGGGTCGTGCTAATCAGCCATGAGCCTGCCTTTCTGGCCAGCGCCGTTGGCAGCTTCCTGGAAGACAGCAGCTTGATCTGTCTTGTATGTCTGATGTGAGTCTGGGAAAATGTGTTGTGCCTGAGTTTACACGTTCCAAGATGTGGGGACCGCGGAGTGGTGTCGGAGTTTACACATTCCCTGATTCAGAGATTGCAGAGTGGCGTCATCTTGTCGTCTTGAAATGCACAGGACCGCTTTTCCTCCAAGCCTCTCATTTTCTAGTAAAGGCTCAGGAGGGCAGCGTGGGAGGGCGGCAGGGAGGGACTCAGCAGGAGAAAGTCAATCAAGGCAGCTGCCTTTGAACAGCATCTTTTGCCGATGAGATAAAACACCCCCTTTTAACATAAGCCTGAATCACTGATTGCGGACCAGCTCCTGCCTCCCAGCTTCTGTTTTCTTGTTTGTCCTTAAGCCCTGGATGCTGTTTGGCCTCCTCCCTCTCTCACCGGAGCACAGACTTGGAGGTCAGAAGACAGCGTTGAGTGTCAGTCATTGCCTTCCATTCTGTTTCAACAGTCTCTTGTCTGCTGCCGTGTATGTCAGGGTATCTGGCTGCGAGCTGCTGAGGAGTCTCCTATTTCCACGCCCAGTCTCACTAGGGGTTACAGATGTATGTTAGAGCACCCTGCTTTCCCAGAATCTTAGGAATTCAAACTCAGGTCCTCACCACCGGTGGCAACTTTGCCCACTAAGTCATCATTGCAGCCCCATCTGCCCCATCTGCCCCATTACTCACCGCGGAGACCATGCTGGCCTCGAACTCACTCTGTAGACCAAGCTGGCTTCACACTCACACATCCGCCGGCCTCTGCCTCTTGAGTGCTGGGATTAAAGGCCCTCCGTGCTTGTCTTTTTTGTTTTAAGATTTTTAAAATTGTGTATATATGTGTATCTGCATGAGGTTATGTGCATCATGTATGTGCAGGTGCCCCTGAAAGCCAGAGGGTGTCCAGTCTCCTAGAACGGGAATTATAGGGGTTATGATTCATCTGATCTGAGTGCTGGGATCCAGACTTAGTCCTTAGGAGGAACAGTCAGTACTCTTAACCACTGAGTCACCTCACCAGCCTCCTGTTTGTAATTCTTTTGCTGTTGTTGTTGAGACAGGGTTTCTCGTAGCTTTGGAGCCTGTCCTGGAACTCACTGTGTAGACCAGGCTGACCTTGAACTTACAGAGATCCCACTCCCTCTGCCTCCTAAATGGTAAAATGAAAGGCATGCGCTATTGCTACCTTTAATCCTAGCACTTGGGAGGCAAATCCCAGAGGCTGAAGAAATTCACTGGTGAAGAATTCTTATCTTCTATGCTGGAGATGAGACCCAGGACTGCACACATCCTAGGCAAATGCTCTCCCGCTGAGTTGCATGCACCCTCAGTTTTCTTTAGAGATTTAAAAAAAAAAAATTACTATGTATACAATATTCTGTCAGTGTGTATGCCTGAAGGCCAGAAGAGGGCACCAGACCTCTTTACAGATGGTTGTGAGCCACCATGTAGTTGCTGGGAATTGAACTCAGGACCTTTGATGCACAGGCAATGCTCTTAACTGCTGAGCCATCTCTCAAGCCCTCTTTAGAGATTTTTCTGTCAAAGGTGTTGCACGTGCACTAGAGAAGCCTTAATGACTTTTTGAATGAGCACGTCTACTTGGTATTATTATGGATTCCTATGCAGGCCAAACACAAGGTCCTTCCTTCCTTCTTTCCTTCCTTCCTTCCTCCCTTCTTTCCTTCCTCCCTTCTTCCTTCCTTCCTCCCTTCCTCCCATTCTCTTGCCATTCTTCCTCCATTTCTCTTCCCTCCTTCCTTTGAAGAGCCTGCGTGAATGCATGAGCTGGCCCTGGGAAAACCCTGAAATGACTCATTGTTTAGAACCACAATCCTTGCCTCCTCTGGATTGTCTTCCTGGCTGAGGTCACAGGACTAAAAGAAGCTGCAATCTCTTCTGCACAGGCATAGAGTGTAAGTGAGGATGGAGGCCGTAGCCCAAGGAGAGCCTCTTAGACATGGTAGGCCAGCCTTGCGTACCTAGAGTGTGAGAACGAGGCAGAGGACCCCAGGATTAGCAGGGCTGGGAGGGACAGTGCTGCGCCAGATTCTGGGGTGCCTGCTGCCCTTGCCTTCTGTTCTTGCCTCCCAGTAACATTTCCAAAAGTAGCTTGCATACAAGAGAGTTGAGGATCGGAAGTTTGTTTAGGAGCTGGCGACTTGTAGATTCCTCAAGAGATGTGCTAGAAAGTTGAATTCTAGACACGGGTCCCACCATGATGACTAGACAAGGTTCCACGCGACTCCGACTATATCCTAAAACTTACTGGCTGTTTAAGATTTTGTGAACTCCAGTTGCTTAATTTTCCCTTGCTACCACAAGTCGGTATAGAACACACAGTTCTGGTTGTTTCGAAGAAAGGATTCCACTCTGCAGATGAAAAAAAATTTCCTCTTAGCTTCCTCTGTGGCAGCGTCAGGGAGCACTCACCGACAGCCGCTGCTCCTGCCTATTTTTGGCAAATCCTGGGGCGTGCAGAAACGATGCTTAGCTTGTGTTCTTTCTCCCTTGGTGCTGTAGATAACACTTCTCGGGAGTGGAATGTTGAAATAGAGGCTTCTTTTGACGTTGTCAGCTCAAAGCCAGTTGGTGGTCAGGTGACTGTAGCCATCCCTAAACTGCGAACACGGCAGACATTTGACATAGAACTTCAGCAGAAGCCAAGGACCGTTAAACTCCTTGTGAAAATTAGCAAGGTGAGCGATGTCACTTCCGGGGAAAGGCTGGCTAACCGTACTTGCTGTTCAAGGACAGAAATGGCGGAGGACGAGGGGAGTGGGCACCTACTTTCTCCTTTTATTTTTAACCATTTTCTTACTACTTTTTCATTTTTATTAGAGGTTTCATTTATTTACTAATTTTTTTTTTGAGACAAGATTGTACATTGCGGCACAAAGTGGAACTCACTAAGCAGCCCAGACTGGCTTCTTCTTCTTCTTCTTTTTTTTTTTTTTTTTCTTGACATAGGTTCTTGAATCTTGGGCTGCCTTGAAACCCAACCTGTAGCCTAGGCTGCTCTCCAGCTCACATTTCTCCCCTGGCCTCTGCTCTCTTAAGTGATGAGAGTCCAGGTTTTCAGGTATACATCCCCACACATGGCATTTTTCCCTTGATTTTTAACTTCTATATTTTTATAGAATTCTATAAAATTTATATTCTATATAATTCTTATGCTAGCTAATGAATGATTTCTAACATGTAAGACTCATATAATGGAAAATATGTGATTTATTGCTAATTTTTTTTCTTCTAAGAAGTCAGTTACATCTTTAATTTTTTTTTTTCCTGTGTCAATTGCAATATCCTAGCCCATAACAGATTCTACACTTCCGCTTTCAGTGTGGTGGTTCCTCCCCGTTCATTTTCAGTGACTTTAAATATTGGTATTCTTTCACCTGTAAAACTCTAAACCTGGACTCAAAGTTTATTCATGGTTAGATGGGGTAGGTTTTCGCTGTCATTGTTTTCTGTTAATCTGGTTGATGATGAGCAGGCAAAGACAGAGCAGAGTAACAAGAACTTGGAGAAAAGCAAGACTTCCTAAGAGTTCCAGTCCTGGGCATAGAAGAGTTGACTTCCTAGTTCAGGTCCTAGTGTCGAGACTGTAGAATAAACACGCTTTGGAATGATAGAGCAGGGAACGGCTCTTTCTTGAACACCATGATGCTCTGGTGTGAGCATCTAATCTGTGCTGTACTCCCAGCGTGTTGAGTGTTTAGATATTCTCAGTGGAGGGGCTGGGAGCACAGCTCAGTCCTTCCCTGGAGTGCATGAAGTCCTGAGTTCGATCCCCAGCACCCCAGAAACTGTAGTCCTAGGATTCTAGAGGTGGAGGCAGGAGGATCAGAAGTTCATGGTCATCCTCTCCTCTGTTACCGACTTTGGGCTAGAGACCCTGACTCAAGATAAGCAAACAAATAGATATATAAAATTTTAGAATAGTTATTCTGTGGCTGGGCTTTGGCAGAGAGTAGGCATGGATACTTATGCTGCTTTAGGACACACATATTGAGAGATTCATATGACCTGCTGAGTTATACTGATTTTCTAAACTATGCCACGTTACATAGAATGACTTATCTCTTAAAAGGACATTGCTGTGGAACTCTGGTGGCCTCATGGACATGGAAATCAGACTGGATACAACATGACAGTTCTCTTTGTGCTGGATGGAGGCTTAAATATTGAAAGATCAGTCAAGGTAAGTAAGTACACTGTTTTGTGAAAAGGAGGCCATTTCTTGTTTAAAATAGCAATACTGAGATTTGAAAGACAAGAAGAAATTAGCAGAATTTACAATTCTACCGTACAGAGGGATGGCATTCAAAGTTTCTGGGTTTATGTTCCTAAATGGATCAGATTTCTATTTTGGCCTTTGCTTCCCATGTTTTACACTCTTTCCTTGTTTCCTTTCTTTCTTGGTGCTGGGATTTGAGCCAGGAACTCAGGCAAAGTCTCCCCCAGTATGCCACATCCCCGTCTTCTCCAGTGTGCTCTTGCGTTATATCTAAGAAGCACATGTGTAATTCTAAAGTGTGCATCTTGTTAGCAGGCTCCTAGGATAAGAGAGAACCCAGCTTAACCTGTTCTCTTCTTACTTCTAATCCGCAGAGCAACAACAAGACTAACTTACACTTACTGCTTTAACCATTGGTCTTCTTTTTCCAAATCCCCATGCTAACTTTCCCCTCCTGCCACTTTGGGATAATAGCACTTAGAAGTGCGAAGAACTGCACTTTCTCACTGGCTCGTTGTGTGGGTTTGCTCAGCCCTATGCGCGCCATTTCCTTATGTTAAAATGGGGCAATCAGAATGACGTAACTTGGGTCTAGCCTATCACAGCCACAGCCTGTGAATAGCAGTGATGGTAATCCTTACCTAGAGTTTTCCTTTCCCTGACACGGACCTTTGGTGTCTACGGATGGTGGAGGTTGGCCTGCAGTGCCATCTCTCCCAATGCACATCACCTCTCCCTCGGTTCAGCTGGCATCCTCAATAGAGGATGTACTTTTATGCTGTTCGCTTGAATTTTTCTTTGAAGTGTTCTACGTTATCTCTGAGAGAGTAGGAAGGTGAGTGTGTGCACACATGCATAACATGTTTGAGGGCGAGTCTCGGACTTCTTTTCTCACTCTCTTGGCCAGGGATGTGTGTTCTTCCACACAGTGATTTATTGAGAGTTATCGTCATAAAAATGTGGAAAATAATGAGTCAGTCAAGCTGACTACAAAAAAAGTATCACTTCTATTTGTGGTACATTGTTCCTTTTCCTTCAGACTCATAATGGCTGTACCATTGTTGACACTACCTGAAGATGTCAACCTTTGAACCTTGAAGGGAAGAAAGATGTGTGGCCCTTCCGTGCCTTCCTGCATGTGTGTACTGTCTCTTCCTGTGGTTTCAGTAGAAATCGTGATTATCAATGCTTATTTCTTCAGTTACTTCATGGCGTCCTCTTGTGCTCTGGCTGTTATGTTCCTGATAAACCTGGGATAATGCATGGTATTCATTTCTTTACTAGCCTTTAACGAGGCTAATAATGTGGTTGGGAGGTGACTTCATTAAACAAGCCCTTGTAATAACGGTTGGTGAGTACGCTGGAGAAATAGAGGACTTTGGAGGCAAGCCAGGCATGGTGGTATATGCCTTTAATCCTAGCATGTGGGAGAGTGAGGTAAGGGATCCGAGTTTGAGGCCAGCCTGGGCTATCTAGTAAGACCCCCATCTCTAAAGAAAACATAGAAACAAAGCAAAATAAGGATTTCGAACTGGATTAAGGATATGGATGTGTAAATCGGTGGAATACAGGTAATTGTAGCCGTGACAGGGGATGAATCACTCAGGGAAGACACAAAGAGGATCGAACTATGAGGAATGATAATAAGGATCTGGCAAGAGAACAGTCTGCAGAGAAGTCTTAGAAGGAATGGTCAGAGGCAGAGAGTAGTCTCCTGGTTTGAGTAGGGAGGTGCGGAGCTGGAGAAAGAATGTTCTAGGAGCAGACAGCGTTCAAAAGCACCATTGCAAAGGTGCCCATGATAAAAAGATGCTGAGAAAGGTCCTGTGGGTTTGGCAGTGAGGAGGCTACTGGCTGCTGTGACCAGACCGGACACCAAACTGCAGTCAAGGCAGCGACTGTGGCAACTGCTAATCCCTAGGTGCCTTACTTCACCGCTTTGAGACGGCAGCCAGCTGTGGGTCAGGAGACTGTCCACACGGGTTGTATGGAGGCTGCTTGTTTTTCCCGGCGGCCATGGGCCGCGTCAGAGCAGATCAGTGAGGGTACTGATGTGTTAGGAGCGAGAGTTTTTGTGACGGCTGGTGTACACGCTGTGCGAGTTTCTTCCGCAGCGCTGAGGCCAGCGCACCTGAGAGAAGGAACGGTTTACTTCAGCTCATGCCTGGAGAGTCAGAGGTCAGTGTCATGGAGGAGTTGCTTCTCTTCTTCCGCCACGTGGGTCCTGGGAACCCAAACTTGGTCATCAGCTGTGTGCAGGAGGAGCCTTTATCCGCTAAGCCGTCTCACTGACCCAGTAAATATTTCTGAGAGATGACCATTGCTTTTCTGGATAGAAGGTCACTTAGCTGCCATTTCTCCTTGACATTGCTTAGCTAACAGTGGGCTCCATGGAAGGGAACTGAGTCTGTTGAAAGCAGCAAAAGGCCCTTAATATTGTCCCTGGTGTCAAGATTATTCAGTTAAATTATTGTCAGAAGGTGCTAGGACAAAGTAAGCAGTCAATTAGAACCTGTATCTCGTACCCCAAAGGCAGATGGAGAAGATTGCTGGTGGCTGTTCTAATTAGAAAAACCGTGGGGATTTCCCCAGTTTTTAAATTTAAAATACACGTCACTCCTTTCTTTGATTTTAAATCCCCGTTTCTAGTGTTGCAGCTTCCTAGGGCAGAAAGGCAACACGATACCCAGGGAATTCTTTCTAAGTGCTACCCAGAGCCCTCTGAAGGCTTCACCAGCTCCAGCCAGACAGGGTGAAATTCGGAATCATCAAGGCGTGTTTCCATGCAGAGAGTTCCCTGAGGCTCTGCAGGGTTAATTTCCCCAGTGTCGTCAGAGCGTATCTGAAGGGAGTGAGAATTCCTTCTCACACAGCAGCAGGCGCAGCAAGTCCCAACCAAGCGTATCTAGAGCCAGGCTCCCCTACAGACTGGTGGAAGGCGCGTCCCCGCCCTTTCCCCTCACTCCCAGCAATCCTCCCCTTCCCGGGCTTGCAGATGCCAGCCAGACTCCTGGGTCTATCTCCTTCCCCGGATAGCCTTTCACTTCTCTTCCCACCCCTACTCTCTCTTTCTTTCTAACTGTGTATTTTTGAGACAATCTCACTAGGTTTGGTTAGAAACTTGCATCGTTTTCCCCTGTCTCTGTCTCCCAAATACTGGAGTCACAGGCCTGAGTCACCATGCCCGTCTTCTTAGACAGATATTATCCACTGGCTAGAGCTTGGTGTGACCTCATTCAAGTTCAATGACTGATATCTTTAAAGCATTATTTCCAAATAATAATAATATTTTTATATTATTGTTATTATTATTAATTGTTATTATTACTATTATTATTACTATTTTGGTTTTTCGAGACAGGGTTTCTCTGTGTAACAGACCTAACTGTCCTGGAACTAGCTCTTGTAGATCAGGCTGACCTTAAACTCACAGAGATCTGCCTGCCTCTGCCTCCTAAGTGCTGGGCTTAAAGGGGTGCACCACCACCACTCGGCTTAAGGTCACATTTTGTGGTTTGGGGTAGACCTGCATTTTGGGGATGTAACGTTTAAGCCAGTCCACCTCCCTACATCCTTCTCCCTGTCAAAAGCTTAGCTAAAGAATTTCAAAATGACTAGTCAGTGGCTTCCTCAGGGAGCTTCCTCAGGGAGCCATAAGAGCTGTTCACCCAACCACCTGAAGTAAATGGGGGCTGTCAAATTTTAGTTATCACTATATTTTGGGAGTTCTAGAAAATGCCAGGGCTAGCATACTGTTTCTCCCACATCTGTTGTTGGTCTAAGTTTTCCACGTGTGGGTGTTCACTGTTAAATTCTGATAAAATATATGGAGAATTGGATCTGACACTTTCTTCTTATTGAGCCGTTAATAAATACTATGATATACGTGGAAGTTTCTTTGGAGAAATTCTGTTATATGGTATCCCCGGTCTCGTGCATACTCCTTTTCATATAGTTTTAAAAATGAGATTTACTTGTTTATTTCATTTGTGAGCGTTTGGCCTACCTTTATGTATGTGCTAGAGAAGGTCAGACGAGGGCATCAGATATCCTGAATCTGAAGTTATGGATGATTGTGAGCCACCATGTGGGTGTTAGGAGTCTAACCTGGGTCCTCTACAAAAGCAACAAGTGCTAACAGCTAAGCCATAGAGTTCTTTTTAAAGCAAGTTCATCTGCTTGAGCTCGCTTTGAACGCAATTTGTGTCTCCAGTTGTTGCCTTCTTGATATATTCTTGCATTTAAGAATAGTTAGGGATACGTGAAGGGACTAGGAAGATGGCTCAGGTGGTAAAGGGTTTGCATGAAGACCCGAGTTTGTCTTCTCATTTATGTGTTTGTTTATATGTTACACAGAGTTGGGCATGGTGACTCATGCCTGTGACCCCAGTATTTGGGAGACAGAGACAGGGGAAAACGATGCAAGTTTCTAACCAAACCTGTGTAACAGCTTTGGCTGTCCTGGCACTCACTCTGTAGACCAGGCTGGCCTTGAACTCAGAGATCCATCTACCTCTGTCTCCTGAGTGCTGGGATTAAAGGTATATGCCACCACCACCAGAGAGGACCTGAGTTTGATCGCCAACACACATAAAAGCTGGATGCAATGATACTTGCCTGTGACTCCAATGATGGGGAAGGTGGAGACAGGATGCAGTCAAGCAACTACATCCATGTTTAATTCTCTGCCGTTTTCTGAGATAAAAATGCTAGCATACAGACAATCACTGTGGAGATGCAGAAGTCAAAGAAACCAACCCCAAACTGACCTCTGCTGCCTGAAGCTCATTCTGTGAACCACGTGCAACTTGTTCTTTTGGGAGCATTTTTTCAAATGTGACGTTTTCAGAACTTTAGAAATGCTTAGTTCTTTTTAACTTTGCCTTACTGATAGAAAAGGCTCTATAAGATCTAGGCATTCTATCCTAAGTGAACATGTTTACTGTGAGCCTGGGGCCGAAGAGGTACACAAGCCCAAGACTTATCTGACCTTTGACATAAATATATTCTGATTAAAAAAAAAAAGTAGACATTGCAATTCCGCTCAGATTTTGCACTGGTCTGCATGAATTATTCTCTTTGGGATTATCCTTTTCTTGTTGCTGTTTCAGGTGAGGGCCACCAGACACAGTGTATTTTTGATTATATGTAGTCAGACGCTATCTTAAACGAATACAGGTTTAAGCTGTTTCTTTGAAAATAAGTGCCCAGGAAAATTGGTGGAAACAACTTACTCTGTAATGACAAAATGTGAGGAAATAGATGTGGGGACGAGCGTGCTGAGGAATAACATATGGTGCCCCTTCGCACTGGGAGCTCCAGAGAGGACGCAGACGGCCCTGGCTGCTTCACCAGGAGCTAGACACCTGTTCAGAATCAGCGAGCCAGAAAACATTTGCTGCCACTCAACACTTCTCTGATTCCATAGAAGGAACACTCGAGAAGAATTTATTTACTTTAATTTCAGAGTATTTGGAATGGATCAAAAGGAAACAAAAGGCTGGAATCTTTGCCAAACTTACCATTGTGTTTAATCCTTTCCAGAGTATGCACATCTCTTTGACTTCTCTCGAAAGAACATCTCTAAGTTAAGGAGTTTTTTGGTTGACTGACAAGGTGGATTGGCAAACCTGGTGTATTCTTTATATACCAGGCAAGGATCAATACTGTGGTTTGAATCTCAAACATCCCCTAGGCTTGCTGTGTCTTGCTTAGTTGTTCCATTACCAGTAAAGACTTGGGAGTCAGATAATGGGGTGAAAACCTGACAGGTCAAAGAACTGGCAGAGAAGGGACCTGCTGACCTCCTCTTCACATCTCCCAGATCAAAGAGAGCTTGCAATCTCCAAGTCCCTCCCTGCTCCTTCCTGTGCCTGCTCTCTACGCATAATCCTGACTTCTCTTGGCTAATTCCAGTCAGTCAGCTAGTCCCTGGCTCCACCCCCTGTTCAAGGTTAACTTTATTCATGAAGTCTCCGGGTGTCATAGTCCGATCCAACAGCCCGCATCACAGGTTCATTCATATTTGAAACGCGCGTTCTCCAGCTGGTAATGTTCTTTTAGGAGACTGTGGTCTCTGGGGGGTAGGGCCTATCTGGTGGAAGGAAGTCAGTAGGAGCAGGCCTTTGAAGGTTAGAACTTTCCTGTCAGGCCTTTTCTGCCACAGCGAACCGGAAATTCCCTTAAAAGAAAATTAATTGGGTTCACAAAGCCTCCCTGAGGATCTATAGGCAAATGATTTTGGAGGTGGGAGAGACATTTTCTTTGATGGTGTAGCCACTGGCAAGTTGTCCATGCTCCTGTGGAGAGCCCTGCACTTATGCCTTGTAAGTAACCCTAATTAAACACCTTGGTTCACCCCAAACAAAACAAAAATGATGTAATCATTCCAACAAAGGCCAATAAGAGAATGTTGTCAGTATCTGCATTTCATTTTGGTCGTGATTTGTACCATTTTAGTATCATAACAAAACCTAGCTTTGTCACATAGAAAAGAGAGGAGTCTAAAATGGTTGTTTGGCGTCAGAGACCCAAGATACACATCTGACTAAAAACTGATCAGAAAACTCTGCGCTGTGCAAACGCCAGCCTGGGAACTTCTGTTTGCGCCCTTAGCAAGGGTGCAGGGAAGAGGGGTCTCCTGCCCTTAGCAAGGGTACAGAGAAGAGTGGCCTCCTGAGGTCTACAGGCCGGAACTCTCTGTGGAGAGCAGGCTTTTTTTTTTTCTCCTCATATTCATATGGGTGATCATTTTCAGTGCAAATAACATGGCCTTTATCTCTAAAGTGTGTAGTGGTTGATCTGGGATGCGTTTTAGGAGCATAAGGCTTGCCAAAGTTTAGAAACAAACAGTGTCGTTGTTGAGAAAAAAGTTCTGGACAGCTTGGTGAGTGTCTGGTTACACCCCGCCAGGACGTGGCTCTGAGCTCGTGCATCACAATCTGTCTGATCAGCAAGGGAGAGGAATTTGAGGAGTGCGGTACTTACTTATCAGCCGTGACCTCACCTGACCTTTGGTTCCAGCATCCTGAGCTCCCTCTGGAAGAAGGCCGGGAGCGCTTTCTGCACTTTTGAAGCTCGCTCTTCTATTTTAAAAAGGAAACCAGAGCTGGCACGAGAGGACAGACCTGTAATCCCGACACGTTGAAACGAAGGGAGGCGGAAGGCTCAAGAGGAGACCAAGGCCAGCCTCAGCTACATACTGGGGTCAAGGTCACCCTGGGTCTTTATGAGACCTTGCCTCTAAAGACAAAGCAAAGTAAAATGAAAACAGTTTTTGTGCGTTGAAATCTTTATGAAGTAGCTAGAACAGTGATCAAGGGACGAGCCCACAGAACCATCAAGAAGAGGTAGAAAATTTGAATACTAAGGATTTTAAAACTGGTGCTTGGAGAGATGCTCAGTGGTGAAGAGTCCTCGCTGCTCTTCCAGAGGACCTGGGTTGGGTTCCCAGCGCCCACACTGGGCAGCTCACAAACTCACAAGTCCCTGCAACTCCAGTTCTGGGGAACCAGATGCCCTCTTCCGGCCTTTGCTGGCACCCACACAATTCCTTCCACCCCCTCAAAGTGCAAATAAAAAAAATCACTTTAAAATTCAAACTGCTTGATGTTTCGTTTCTTCAAGATTCTTTAATATTTCTGGCTGTCTCCTACGTTTAGGTATTAGTTTACTTTGCTGGGCTATTTAACATTTCTTTTTCCCATCAGCAGATGATATGTTCACTCTGGATGCGAATGTGTACTGCTCAGGGATCTTTTCAAAAGCCATTTTCAGAGGCCATTGTGTTCTGGGAAACCAAATACCTGTTGTTGAAGGCTCTTATGCGGTCCTTTGAGGTGAAGAAGGACACAATAGGACATGAGAGCCCCTAAGATGTCAGCGTGCCCGAAGCGAGGTGCCTGGTAGCTGGCTTCCCCCAGAGGCTCTTGGGTACTTTGAAGCTGCCTTCCACTCTTGCTGGACAGTCGCACTGCATGGGTTGGAGGATGGGAAGCGATGCTATCTCACAGAGAAACATCAGAAGGGCTTGTGTTTTATAGTTAATACTATTTGTAATGTTCATAGATAGTAAGAAGTAATTCCTTTCCCCCACATTAGTGATTCTCAAATTCATTTTTGACACAAAAATTTTTTGTACTTCTTTTTTAAAATATGTTTTTATTGAGCTATATATTTTTCTTTGCTCCATTCCCTTCTTTACCCCCACCTTCAACCCTCTCCCATGATCCCCACACTCCCAATTTATTCAGGAGATTTTGTCTTTTTCTACTTCCCACGTAGATTAGAGCCATGTATGTCTCTCTGAGGGTCCTCTTTGTTGTCTAGGTTTTCTGGGATTGTGAATTGTAGGCTGGTTTTTCTTTGCTTTATGTCTAAAAGCCACTTATGAGTGAGTACATATGATATTTGTCTTTCTGGGTCTGGGTCACCTCACTCAATATGATGTTTTCTAGATCTATCCACTTGCCCACAAATTTCAAGAGGTCATTTTTTTTTCTGCCGTGTAGTACTCCATTGTCGATACAAAAATATTAACCATTATGCTATGCTTATGTTTCTGCAGGCCATAGATACTGATACTTAGCATGATAAATATTGAAACTGGGAATTAAATTTTACTTATTCATGTGAAGTCACCATTGGAAATCCATGATATGTCAGTACATTGACTCCTTCTGTGAAAAAAGTTATAGTTAGGAAAGAAAATAATGGGGTGAATAGTAACACTGGGTTTTTTATGCTTGCAACTCTCTTTAATATTTTAATGAGGAGAATGAGATTCTCGTTGCATCTGCATACGATCAGTTTGCAGTGATACATATCACATACATGCATATACATATCACATACAGATACATATCATATTGTATATATCATTCATATTCAGCTGGAAAGGGGGAGAATAGTCTTTTCAGGTAATTATAGGTATTCTTCATATCACACTGAAGTTTAATGCATGCCTGTTTCTGGGGATGAGAGATGGGCCCTGGTTTGGTTTCCGGCACCCTATGGCTGGCTTCAGGGGATCTGATGCTCTCATCTGGCCTCTTTGGGCCCCTGTACTCATTTACAGATACCTTCCCCCTACCCCACCACCCACAGACGCATAGCGTACACATAATTAAAACGTTAGAAGGCAGGTACTTAAAACGTAAAACCAACAAGGGTTTTCTTAAAGTTAGTTGGACTGTGAATTCAAGCCATTTCCATGCATTCTTTAGAACCCTCCCCTTTACTTCTCCTGGAGTGTCCTGTGTGTGATACCACAGTACGCTGCATGGGCTATTTGAAAAATACCACTTTCCTGAGGGTTCTGAATCTTCTCAGTCTTCAAACATTTCAAGCTGTGGAACCGCATTCACATTCTTGGTGTTTCCACTGACGTCATCTGAGATGTCTGTTAATTACTGAATGTTCTCAAGCCCAGTGTGGTGGGCACAAGCTTTCTTGAGCCTTTTTATTTATTTTTCTTGACTTTTTATTCTTGGCCTTAGATACTGCCAGTGCGTACTTCATTTGCTTTCAAGAAAATGCCCTCAAATCTGAGTAATTGTGGTCGTTGGCCAACTGTTCATTTAACATAAACATGGTACTTCCTGAGCAAGATGACTGACCCAGCTCACCGCGCAGATGGTGGCTGGCTCAGCTGCCCTCCCCTTAGGACAGTTTGGAGGTGCTGTCGTGACTCCAAGGCCTACTAAGGCAGCTACCATGTCTCTCCCTCTGCTGCTGTAACATCTGTGCAGATGTGAGCACAAAATTTACATGGTTACATGGAGGATCAAAAATCATCTTGTGCTTCGAATATTTCAGTACTTCCTATATTTTGGTGCCAAAACTTACATCGTAGATTATCCTTGATATATTAAGCCGATAGCAAGAGAATATCACACAGTTCACAAAATAGGAGGCCTGTCAGTGCCTAGAGAGTCTCCCATTTGTAAACCAAAATGTCTTCAGATGGCCTGTCAACCCATTTTGTCTCTTGCAGCTAAATCTTTTAATTAGTAGGTTGCTGTGTATTGCCGTGAGCCAGGTGGTGAGATTCTGTTCACTATTGTTTCTTCCTGTGGGCATTCAACAGTACCCACTGATGGGGTGTTCCCCAGCTAATATGGACCCTTCTCTAGCCACTGCGGCATGTCCACACTGAAAACTTTGATGCAGTCTTGGTTTCTGGTTTGTAAAGGTTCATCAATTCTTGACTTTTAAAGGGCTTACTATGCCTAGGTTTAAGATATTTGATTTCTTTTTCTTTATACCATGAGTAATTGGCTATAGAAAGACACAACTGTACCATAATATTTAATTGTGCATGTGTGGTGGATGCATGAAGTCTTGCTCTATTGATCTCTTTCAGACAAAGTCTCTCACTAAACCTAGAGATCAATGATTTGGCAAAACTAGCTGGCCAGCCAGTCGCAGGGATCCTCCTGTCTCTACCTTCTCAATGCTAGGATTATAGACACATGCTGGGATTGAAGGGGGGCACTGTCATACTGGTATTCTTGACATAGATGCTGGGCATCCAAGTTCAGATCTGCTTGATGCTGTGACAAGCACATAACCCGCTGAGCCATCTCCCTAACCCCCATAAACATTATTGATTATCTATCTATCTATCTATCTATCTATCTATCTATCTATCTATCTATCTATCATATCATCTACCTACCTGTCTATCTACTTACTTATTTACACTGCAAGTAGATTTATAAATTTATATAGATACACACACACACACACACACACACACACACATATATATTTGTATATATTTGGTATTTCTTCTTTGGGTGTTCTTTTTCAGTTTAGTGTATATATATATATTTTTTTTTCCTGAGACAAGGTTTCTCCATATAGCTTTGGAGTCTGTTTTGGAACTCTCTCTGTAGACCAGGCTGGCTTCAAGCTCACAGAAATCCACCTGTGTCTGCCTCTTGAGTGCTGGGATTAAAGGCATGAACCACCACCACCTGGTTCCATAAATATTTCTTAAAAGATACTGCATTTGCGTTAGGTATTAATAAATTACTGACTTCTGAAAAGTTAAGGGAAAGATCCCTTTCATCAGAGTTCCATTTCTTATTTATAGTTACACCCAATTTCTCATATCTGTCAGTTTTAAGTTTCAGCCTTTTTCAGAGTAGGCTACTCAGCTGTAGATAGAGAAAAGAAGTGTTGTCTTCCTTTAGAACAGGTTTCTCGTAACCCAGTGTGGTTTCAAACTTTGTCTGTAGATAAGGATGACCTTTAACTTCTGTTCCCACGGCTCCCAGCCCCTGAGTTCTGCAATCGTAGACATGTACCACCGTTCCTAGCTTTATGCGACACAGGGATCCAGCCCAGGGCTTCTGCATGCTAGGCGGGCAGGCTTTCCGGGGAGCCACACTGGAGCCTGAGAATTTAAGTCTTCCAATCACATTTTTGCAACTCATCCTTAGAGTAGGAAATAATTTTTTATATAAATGTTCTTTTGCAATGAGCTAAAATATTATTTAACTCTAAAGGGAGTTTTGATTATAATTAAAAATTTAAATTTAAAATATCATCTATCACTGAGAATCAAATGAATGAATACAGTTTAAGCTTTGTGTTTCTGTGGAGGTTGCTGGGAAGACATTAGGATTCAAAATCAGGGTATATTGACCAGCAGTGAGATTGCAGCGTTCAGAGCAGACGACCAACGATAGGTTTTCAGGAAAGCCGTAGAGCGCAAACTGAGTCTCTGGTTTGTTTTGCTTTGTTTTTTAACACAGGGTCTCACTATATATCCCAGGCTGGTCTTAAACTCTCTTTTCCCTTATTTCTATCTCCCGAATACAGGGTTATAGTGTACAGTACCACTCCCTGCCTGTAAATGAATCTCTTTTATTTTTATTTCTTTACGAAGCAAGTTTTCATTGTGTAGCTCTGGCTGGGCTAGCACTCACTATGTAGGCCAGGCTGGCCTCCAACTCACAGAGATCCACCTGCCTCTGCCTCCAGAGTACAAGGACTGAGGTGCATGCCCCCAGTCCCTGCTTAAATTGGTCTATTAAAAACCTACTTTGTCAGCCAGGGGTGGTGGAGCATGCCTTTAATCCCAGCTCTCTGTGAGTCTGACACCAGCCTGGTCTACAAGAGTGAGTTCTAGCCCAACCAGATCTACAGAGTGAGACCGTCTCGAAAAGCGAACGAACCAACCAAATCAACCAGACAAATAAACAAAAAAATCACTACCAACAATAACAACAGAAATACCTTTTCATTCTTCCCACCTCTACCTTAGATCATCCAGAACGTGCAGACCACATCTACTATCTGCCGTGGATGATATCATTCGATATCACGTATCTCTGGAAAGTTCTACTCTCTTTCCAAGTAGAGAGAGGGAAGATGGCAAATGCTGTCTCAGTTTTACTTTGACAGTAGGTGGGGGCTATAGGAGGGTGTGGTCATTTTTACCTGGGTGCTGGGGATTTAAACTTGGGTCCTCCTGTTTGGGAGCCATCTTCCCAACCCCCTACTTTCTGGTTTAAAGAACCAGTTCGCTTGCACTTTTGAGTTTATGTTCAATATTTATTTCTTTTCACGGTAGGTTTATTTCAGGACAGTGCAACTTATCGAAGAGCCCATAAAAGGATCTCCTGGCCTGAGTTTCTACTTCAAAATTAATGGACTTCCTATATTTCTGAAAGGCTCAAACTGGATCCCTGCTGACTCATTCCAAGATAGAGTCACTCCCGAACTGTGAGTTTTGGCTTCTTTGCCTATCCTTCCCCTACCTGTACCACTGCTGAGCTCAGAGATCAGAGTTTCTCCCATCTGTTTCTTCCACCCCCAGCAGAAGGACCTGAGACCTGCAGAATGATTGGATAACAGAGATTTTAGGATAGGCACAATTATTTTCAATCATGCCCGCTCCCTCTTAAGATGCAGTCTTACAACTAGCTAGCTTGAGACTGTTAAAGACATCCCATCCACTTTTTGCAAAGCTATTATGTGTTTTCTTTGGAGAAAATGACAAATTGATATTTGAACTAATTAGTCTCAAAAATTTTAAATCTAGCTCATTGTTGTTTTTCAAAGAATACATTAAATAATTTCAAGCATGGTTTTAAGGGACAAGGGCGTACATTTATTTTATTATGCTAAGATGTTATTTTCCTTTTTTAAAAAAATCTTTTATGTGTATGCCCACATTTATGTGTAAATTTTTTTGGGTGGTGGGATTAGTTTTGTCTTGTTGGCCATGTCCTTTGCTTTACAGAAGCTTTTCAGTTTCAGGAGGTCCCATTTAATAATTGTTTCTCTCAGTGTCTGTGCTACTAGGGTTATAAATAGGAAGTGGTCTCCTGTTCCAATGTGTTAAAGTGTACTTCCCACTTTCTCTTCTATAAGGTTCAGTGTAGCTGTTTTTTGAGTTGTTTGATACATCTGGACTTGAGTTTTGTGCATGGTGATAGATAAGGGTCTATTTTTATTCTTCTACATGTTGATATCCAGTTATGTCAGCACCATTTGCTAAATATGCTTTCTTTTTTTCCATTTGATATTTTTTGCTTCTTTGTCAAAGATCAGGTGTTCGAAGATGTGTGGATTGATATCCAGGTCTTCTATTTGGTTCCATTGGTCCTCCTGTCTGTTCTTATGCCAATACCAGGCTGTTTTCAGTACTGTAGCTCTGGAATAGAGTTTGAATTCAGGGATTGTTATGCCTCCAGAAGTTCTTTTATTGTAAAGGATTGTTTTGGCTATCCTGGGTTTTTTGCCTTTCCATATGAAGTTGAGTACCATTCTTTCGAGGTCTTTAAAGAATTTTTTCTGGGATTTTGATGGGAATTGCATTGAATCTGCAGATTGCTTTTGGTAAGATTGCCATTTTTACTATGTTAATTTTACCTACCCAAGAGCATAGGAGATCTTTCCACTTTCTGGTGTCTTCTTCAAAGATTTAAAGTTCTTGTCATACAAGTCTTCCACTTGTTTGGTTAGAGTTACTCTGAGATATTTCATGCTATTAGTGGTAATTGTGAAGGGTTATGTTTCTTTGGTTTCTTCCCCAGCCATTTTATCATCTGTGTACAGAAAGGCTACTGATTTTTTTTTTTAGTTAATCTTGTATCCTGCTACATTGCTGAAAACGTTTATGAGTTGTAGAAGTTCCTTGGTAGAATTTTTGGGATCACTTATGTAAACTATCATATCATCAGCAAATAGTGAGAGTTTGACTTCGTTTTTTACTGATTTGTATCCCCTTGATCTCCTTTTGGTGTTTCATTGCTCTAGCTAGGACCTCAAGAACTATATTGAATAGATATGGAGAGAGAGGACAACCTTGTCTTGTTCCTGATTTCAATGGGATCACTGTGAGTTTCTCTCCATTTAGTTTGATATGGCTGTTGGCTTGCTGTATATTGCCTTTATTAGGTTTAGGTATATTCTTATATCCCTGCTCTCTCCAAGACCTTTATCATGAAGTGATGTTGTATTTTGTCAAAAGCTTTTACAGCATTTAATGAGATGATCATGTGGTTTTATTTTTTAGTGTGTTTATATGGTGAATTATGTTGACATATTTTCATATGTTGAACCATCCCTGCATCTCTGGAATGAAGCCGACTTGATCACGGTGGATGATCGTTCTGATGTGTTCTTGGATTTGATTTGCCTGTATTTTATTGAGTATTTTTGCATCAATATTTATGAGTGAGATTGGTCTGTAGTTCTCTTTCTTAGTAATGTCTTTGTGTGGTTTGGGTATCAGGGTCACTGTAGCCTCATAAAAAGAGTTTAGCAATGTTCCTTCTGTTTCTACTGTGTTGAACAATTTGAGAAGTATTGGTATTAGTTCTTCTTTGAAAGTCTTGTAGAATTTTGAGCTGAAACTATCTGGTCCTGGGCTTTTTTTTTTCTTTTTCTTTTTTTTTTTTTTTTTGGTTGGGAGACTTTTGATGACTGCTTCTAATTTGCTTATTGGTCTTGATTTAATTTTGGTAAGTGATATTTATCTAGAAAGTTGTCCATTTCCTTTAAGTTTTCCAATTTTGTGGAGTACAGGTTTTTGAAATATGACCTGATGATCCTCTGGATTTCCTCTGTGTCTGTTGTTTTTTTCATTTCTGATTTTGTTAATTTGGGTAATTTCTCTCTGCATTTTGGTTAGTTTAGATAAAGGTTTGTCTATTTTGTTGATTTTTCTCGAAGAACCAACTCTTTGTCTCATTGGTTCTTTGTATTGTTTTCTTTGTTTCTATTTTGTTGATTTCAACCCTCAATTTGATTATTTCCTGCCATTTAGTTCTCTTGGGTGAGTTTACTTCTTTTTGTTCTAAAGTTTTCAGGTGTTGTGTTAATTCACTAGTGTGGGATTTTTTCAGTTTCTCTATGTAGGCATTTAGTGCTATGAACTTTCCTCTTAACACTGCTTTCATTGTGTCCCATAAATTTGGGTATGTTGTGTTGTAACATGAGGGCTGGCTTGTTGGGGTTTCTGTCCCGCTCAGTACCCCACAGCTGGCAAATCCCAAAGAAAATCACACACAGGACTTCATAAGATTATAAACTGATTGGCCTTTAGCTCTGGCTACTTATTAGCTCTTATAACACATATTACCCCATTATCCTTATCTACATTAGCCACATGGCTCAGTACCTTTTCTAGCTGGGCAGCTCACATGTTGCTTCTTCGGTGGTCTGAGCAGGAATGGCAGAAGAAGCTTCCTGCTTCCCAGAATTCTCCTGTTCTCATTGCATCACCTCTACTTCCTGTCTGGTTTTCCCGCCTATACTTCCTGCCTGGCCAATCAGCATTTTATTAAAATACATGATTGACAGAATACAGATAATTCTCCCGCACCATTGTGTGGTCATTTTCATTGAATTTTAGGAAGTCTTTAATTTCTCCCTTAATTTCTTCCTGGACCCATTGATGATTCAGGTGAGCATTGTTTAATTTCCTTGTGTTTGTGGGCTTTCTGGAATTAGTATTGCTGTTGAATTCTAGTTTTAAGCCATGATGATCTGATAAGATACATGGGTTATTCCATTTTTTTTTTATCTGTTGAGGTTTGTTTTGTTACTGAGTATGTGGTCAATTTTTAAGAAGGTTCCATGAGGTGCTAAGAAGAAGGTATATTCTTTTCTGTTTGGATGGAATATTCTATAGATGTCTGTTAAATCCATTTGAGTCATAACATCTGTTGGTTCCCTTATTTCTCTGTTCATTTATTGTCTAACCTGTCCAGTGGTGAGAGTGGAGTGTTGAAATCTCCCACTATTTGTATGAGGGGTTTAATGTATGATTTAAGCTTTAGAAGTGTTTCTTTTACATTTGAAGGTGCCCTTGTATTTGGGGCATAGATATTCAGTATTGAGATTTCCTCTGGATGGATTTTTCCTGTGGCTAATATGAAATATCATTTTTTGTCTCTTTTGATTGATTTTAGTTTGAAGACTATTTTGTCATACATTAAACCCCTCACACTAATAGTGGGGAGGAAAGAGTTTGTTTGGCTTACATTTCCACATCACTGTTTGTCATCAAAGGAAGTCAGGACAGGAGCTCAAACAGGGCAGGTACCTGGAGGCAGAAGCTGATGTAGAGGTCACAGAGGAGTGCTGCTTACTGGCTTACTCTCTATGGCGTGCCCAGCTTGCTATCTTACAGCACCCAGGACCACCAGCCCAGGGATGGAACTACCCACCATGAATCACTAATTAAGAAAATGTCCTACAGTCTCCTATCTTTTAGAGGCATTTTCTTAATTGAGACTCCTTTCTTTCTGCTAGCTGTGGCTTGGGTCAAGTTGACATAAAACTATCCTACATGAAGGGCAACCTTGGGTGTCGATCTTCATTATCCGTCTTATTTGAGATTGGGACTCTACTTTGTTCACCACTGTATGTGACAGGCTATCTGTTTCCACCTCCTGTCTTGCTGGAATTACAGTTGTGTGCTATAGAACCCAGCTCTGTGTAGTTCTGGGGATTTGAACTAAGGTCCTCAGGCTTGAGCAGCAAACACTTTACCCACCCAGCCATCTCACCAGCTCTTTTTCTACTTCATTAAAGAACTAAAAAATTCTTGGTGGGAGGGGAAAATGCAAAAATATAAGAGCACACAAAGTAGTCTGTGTGTCTGGAGAAGGGATCTGAAGAGCAGAAGGACAATGTGAAGACATGAGGATTCTGGGTAACAAAATTTTCCCATGGACAAAACCAAAGGGAGATAGATAATTCAAAACGATGACTTTGTTAATCCACTTCAATGACCTTCTTACTGTCAACTGCTACCCTACAGCACCATGCCACGTACCTTAAATATAGACACAATAGAACTTATAAAACTGAAACCATGAAAATTCTTTATCTGGAAGATAACTACAAGTGTTCTCTGAAGGTTTTGACACGAGAACTTAAAAATTAATAAATGTTTATGTATATGGAGTGTTTATACTGTGCTTTTTTATGTGTATGTATGCATGTGTTCAATGCATGTGCACACGTGGAGGTTAGAGGTCACTGTTCTTGCTCATCACTTTCCACCCTACCCTTGGAGACAGGGTCTCTCACTGAACCTGGAGCTTACTACCTGGCTACAATTACAGGCATGTGCCTGCCCATCCCATGGTTTACATGAGTGTTTGGAGTCAAATCCAGGTCCTCATGCTGGGGATCGAGTACTTTACTTTCTAAGCCATTTCCCCAGCTCTAAGCTGCATTTTTCTACATGCCGAAATATAAAACAAAAAAGAATCTAAGAAATAGTATAAGGTTTCTGACAACTTGCATACTGAAAAGATCATGCATAGCTTTTCAGCTTGTTTGCTTAATGTGGTTATGACCAGTCTCTGTGTTATTTTACCTCATGGTTTTGGCATTCAGAAGAGCAAAATCATTTTGATTTTAAAGTGGCTTTTTCCCTTAACAGATTTGAAATATTTGGCAATGTCCCCCCAGTTTATGAATTAGTGTTTGCCTTTGTGATCCCTTCTCCAGGTTGCAGGTCCTTCTGCAGTCTGTTGTGGATGCCAACATGAACACTCTGCGGGTGTGGGGAGGCGGTGTCTATGAGCAGGATGGATTCTATGAACTTTGCAATGAACTTGGAATCATGGTAAGTATGTGATGGTTTTGATGTACCCATGGGTGACTTGTCCTTAACTCTGATGTTGTGAGTTGATCTTATTGCCCCTTAATACCTCTTTCAGAGCAAGGAATCATCTTCCTTATTTGTGGGTTCCTTATTCCTTATTATCCATGTTTACTCATTTATTTAATAATTTTGTCCAAGGAATAAATGAACTAGAGTTGCTAACAAATACCAGAATTCTTCACCATTTAAAAAGAATTGAGTTTATGAGTTATATCTATTCAAATCTCTCTCTCTACACTTCCTTCATAATTTTTCTTGTGGTATGTAGGTGTATATATGTAATAATAAAATATTGAATATTTAAAGAGTTCTCATGAACTCTGGAGAGAAGTAAAACCAATAAAATTAACCAAAGAAAAGATGTTCTTAGTATTCAAGTTCCGCTACGAAGAGGACCAAGCAAGATACCTTCATCCCTCAGTGTCTCTGGAGAGCTGACTTCTGCACCTAGATGCTCTGTACCTAGAGCGGTACCTAGATGCTCACACAGAGCTACCCACATCCTGCCATATGCTTTATGTTATTATTGGGCTACTTACAGTGCTTCATCTAACATAATACATTACAGACACACACACACATGCACGCATGCACACACACACACACTGTATATATGAATGTCTATGTGTGCAGGTGTGCCATGTGCATGCTTGGTGCCCTTGGAGGTCCATAAGGGAATCAGATTTCCTGGACCTGGAGTTCAAGGTGGGTATAAGCTTCCATGTGGGTGCTGAGAACTGAGCAGGAGTGAGAGCAGCCGGTGAGCTTAACCCCTGAGCCATCTCTGCAGGCCTGTGACTGTGCTATAAACAGTTGCCATACTTATTATTTAGGGACTAATGACAACCAGAAGAGCCTGTATATGTGTGGTATATATTTTCTTTAGGGTCTTTTTCTGTATATTTTTTGACCCATAGTCAAATCTATGTTTGGAA
Source organism: Myodes glareolus (assembly GCF_982192425.1). Lineage (NCBI taxonomy): Eukaryota > Metazoa > Chordata > Mammalia > Rodentia > Cricetidae > Myodes > Myodes glareolus. The sequence goes on along the minus strand of NC_142042.1, from coordinate 23,171,630 downwards.
GTTTCCATAGTTTGGATGCAAGATTCATGGATACTGAGGGTCTCTTGCGTATCTTTTTAGTTCTAGAAATACAGTCATCAGATACAGAGTGCCAGGGGAGAGTTGGGATCACAGCAGCAGTAACAGGCTCTGCATCTTGATGGCGATCACATGCTACACTGTTCTTTGAATGCCAGGCATTTTTATCTGCGCTTTTAAAAAAAAATTTTATTTTATTCTTAGTATTTTTTTCAACCTCCACGACATGGTTCCTCTTGTCCTTTGTCCGATTTACAGAGTGTAAAAGTGACCCGTGAAGAGGGGGTGTACCTTGCCCACTAGCTCACTCTGTGTGTGGTAGAATCAAGACTGGCAGGAAGGCAGGCTGCTTGGCGGCTTCGCGGTGATCAGCCGCTCCACATAGGCCTTCTTGGAAAGGGCTTCATGGTCTCATTATTAAAGTAGGCGTCTAGTAATCTTTCTAGCTGCAAAAAAATAAAATCCTTTCTAAACCAACTATAATTTTACCACTCCGGTGTATTTCTCGCCACTCCATGCCTGGTGAAATGAGAAAGGAGGAAATGAGGAAGGACCCAAAGCTCCGTCTTCCCTACTCTCTTATTATTTCCTTTTCTGAAGAATCCTCCTTTCTTCCTCATCTTTCCTGCTTACTGAGCGTTCTCTCAGGCTTCTAAACATTTTTATGTAGTGCTGGAAAGTCCTTCGGCGTATGGGCACACCGTAAAGAGGTGCTCAGATGGGCGCATTTGCAGAACTTGCTTTTCCTTTATGTGAAAGATAATCCCCTCAGTGAGGATGACGTCAGGCTTTCCGTGGGATGACGCTGCCCTTTCTTTTGATTGACAGGTATGGCAAGACTTTATGTTTGCCTGCGCCCTTTATCCAGTTGGGCGGAGCTTCGTCCAGTCAGTGAGAGCTGAAGTTGCTTACCAGGTATGCTATTGCTACCCCTCCAAGAAGAGAACGCATGCGCAACTTAGTTGTTCCTTTTGTTAAATCGCTCATTTCTTTTAGTTGGTTTCTACTCAATTCCATGAAAAACTGCAGTCTGGAAATTGATTTTCTGAGTGATTCAGCAGTGTCAGGGATGTAACATCACCTACTTGCTGGCAAGTCCCAGATTAACGCCGGATCATCCTGTCTCTGATGAATCCCTCCATCGAGTATCCACCCCTGCTTGGTGGTATGGTCGAAGGTTTAATAGGCATCTCAGTGTAACATGTCCAACCACCCATCCATGACTTCCCCAATCCTGCTGCTCCTGTACTTTTCCTAAGCAAATAAACACCACTCTAGCTCAGGACAAAGATAAAATGTGGCACTTGAATCCATGAATTGTTTGGCATCCTACAGAAGCCTACTCAATGATGTTATGTGCCTATTTATTTGCTTGTTTGTTTATTCCACTCACTGGGACCTGGGAATCATGGGTTAGAACAGGCTGTCTAGCCAGGGAACCATGAGGTTCCCTTGTCTCTTCCTCCCAAGCACCACGAATGCTCTCCACCTTCCCATTTTTCAACATGGGTGCTGGGAATAGAACTCAGGTGTAGCGAATCATTCTCTGTCCTGGCAACAACCAGCTCCCAGATAACAATACAGAGACCTCTTATTAATTACGAAAACTTGGCCTTAGCTTAGGCTTGTTTCTAACTAGTTCTTATAACTTAAATCGACTCATTTATATTAATCTATGTGCTGCCACATTGCTTGTGGCTTTTACCTCTCCTTCTGCAGGTCTGGCTTTCACTGCATCCAGCTGGTGACTCCCCCTTTCTTCTTCCTAGAACTCTCTCTATCCAAAAGTCCCGCCTATACCTCCTGCCTAGCTATTGGCCATTTAACTTTTTATTAAACCAATCATAGTGACATTACATAGTGTAATCAAATATTTCACAACACTCATGTTTAAGTCTTCATGCTTAATTAGAAAGCTACCTCCCCCAGTCTTTCAGAGAACTATTAAAATTGTCTTTCCATAGTGCATGAATAGCCATTTTGTGAATTATCAGGTAGGCAAGAATTTCTATGCAGAAATGCAATGATTGTAGTAATCTTATTAATCATTATAACTGTGAGTTCTGCTATGTTAGATATGGGGAAATTATTTTATGTTTTCTTAACTTTCAGATCAGGAGACTGAAATCTCACCCCTCCATCATTATATGGAGTGGTAATAATGAGAACGAAGTGGCCCTGAGGGTGAACTGGTTTCATGTGAACCCCAGTGACTTGGAAACCTACTTCAAAGACTATGTGACCCTCTATGTGGGAAACATCAGAGAGATTGTCTTATCCGTAAGTAATTGGTTTTGACGCAGTAGAATTTAAGGTGTTTTTAAAATGCATAGGTCTCAATATTGGCGTAGTAGATTGTATGTCTCTTTTAAGGCAGTCTATGGAACATCATTTGAATTCAGAGTATTTTATTATGATGTTCTAGCGTATGAACCTATGCATGGGACGTGTGTGGATTTCTTGGAAGGTAAACTATCTTTGGGATCTCCACACATATTCAGTACCTGTCCCGCGCTACCGTCTCGCCAGCAAGAACGACGCGGGACACTTAGGATCCTTCTGCAGAAAAGCTTTAATGCATCCTGAGAGAGAGAGCATAAGCTTACAAAGCAGAGACCCAGAATGAGGGGAACCCATCCCTTATATAGGAAATAGTCCTCGCTTTGGACGTGTCATTCTTGGATTGGTCCGCTGCCCATCAACCCAGATGACGCCTCGGGAGTAGGCAGGGACGCAGCAGTGGAAAGTTACCAAGCACATGCGCATTATAGTCCCACTGTCTCTGCCTCCCCAATGCTGGGATTAAAGGCGTGTGCTACAACACCTTGAACTCACAGAGATCTATCTGTCTCTGCCTCCCAGGCATTGGGATTAAAGGCGTGTACTACCACACCTTGAGGTCACAGAGGTCAATCTGCCTCTGCCTCTTAAAGTCTCAGAGGTCAATGTACCTCCACCTCCCAGGCATTGGGATTAAAGGTGTGTACTACCACACCTTGAGGTCACAGAGGTCAATCTGCCTCTGTCCCTTGAAGTCACAGAGGTCAATATGCCTCTGCCCCTTAAAGTAATGGAGAATGTGGTTGCGGCCCTCCACAAGTACCTACCGTTGCAGGTTGTCACACACTCTAGAGTTCATGCATAGACCCTTAAATGTTTGCTGAGTCTCTGGGTCAGATGTGTCTATGTTATGCCACTCTGCAGGTCTGTAACTGCATACATGAATGTAGGTGTGCTTGTATGTGCTGATGTATATTTTGGTGGGTATCATATATGAACATCTTTGTCTGTGGTGTGAGAGTCATGGGACTAGGGCAGTTCAGGTTGCCAGGGAATCTTGGGGTCCTCTATTGGGGTTCTCCTTGCATAGCTATTGTGAACCAGGCATCCTGAACCATATGTGCTAATATATACAGTGGCCTTTTTTTGTGGTGAGAGGAAGGTGGTCTGTTTTCAATAGTCCTTTCTAAAGATTGTTTAAAAACTCTAATATTTGCTAAGTAATATAATAATTTGGCCGTCTTTCCAGTTTTGTCTGTGTAGTCATATATTTGATATATTCTGAAGCAATTTGAAAAAGCAATTTTTTTTTGTTTATCTTTTCAAGACAACTCTGGCTTCCCTGGACTTGCTCTGTAGACTAGGCTGGCCTTGAACTCACAGGCCTGCCTCTGCCTCTCTGCTGGGATTAAAGGTGTGTGTCACCGCCACCCAGCAGGAATATATTTTTAAAAACAGTATGTGATAGCATCTACATATGCCTAGTAAATGATTTCACGTGTGTATATTTAAAAGATTTATTGATCTTTATTTTATGAGTGCTTGCCTGCGTGTGTATGTGTGTGCCATGTGCATGGCTGGTGCCTGGGGAGAGCATTGGGTCCCCTGGAACTTGAGTTACTGGTAGTTGTGAGCCACCATGAGGGTGTTGGAGAAATTGTTCAATAGTTAAGAATACTTATTTCTCATATCTGATCAGTGCAAGAAATTGATTTTAATGTCTGGGAATTTTAATTTAACAGTATGGTGATGAAATGCCCATGATTCACAACCCTGTTTATGAGATCTTTGGCAATTTGCTTAATGTCCACTCTTCCACTTCTAAAATTGAGTTAGCAGGACTCTTAGGAGCCCTGGTGGCTCTTTGTCTCCAACTTCACAGATGACTTCATCCTAGGTCATGATGATGTTTACAGATTTTCTTGAAGATGGGTAGTGTTAAATGCTATGGAATAATTACTGTCGTTTCCATCAAGGTATAATTGTTATGAATAGCTCCTAGTGGTTCATCTTGCTCCAAACAAACATCTAAGAGCGTGATCTTGAAGTTTCTTCATTTTACAGCTAATACTCCTGAATCTTCCTGCCGGGAAGATTCTGAGTTGAGTTTTAAAGCCAAGTGTATCTGACTCAGTAGCTTTTGTTCTTGACCCAGGTTCCTGAAACGCAGTAAGCTTGTCCCTAGAGAAAATTTGTCATGGTTGAAGGCACGTTAGGTGAAGGGACTCTTGCCACCTGGCAGGTGTCATAGACTAGAGATGTTGTTAAATGTCTCTCACAGCAGGAGTCTCTGACCACTCACGTTCATACCCAACGGTCAATATACCAAAGTTGAGAAATTGTGTGAGATGATGCACTCCCTCTGGGGTGAGAAAGGGGGCAAAGCATGGTTGGAAATATTGGGAAGAGGTGCCACAAAGCATGGTCTCGGGCGCTTGTAATGGGACAAGGAAAACAGAGAGCAGGGCAGTGCTGACAGGGGGAGTGGGGACCAGCCTGTTAACTTTTTCTCACCTATTTGACATTTCTAAGACTTGATGGTATGTTTTTTTTTAAGAAGTTAATGGTCTGCACCTTACCAAATTGTCATATTATCCTTAAAAGTCATTTTATTTCTATGTCCAGGAAGACAAGAGCCGCCCTTTTATTGTGTCCAGTCCTACCAATGGGGTCAAAACCATGGCAGAAGGCTGGATCTCTAACGAACCTAACAGCAACCATTATGGCGATGTCCATTTTTATGACTATTCCAGTGACTGCTGGGATTGGAAGGTGTTCCCAAAAGCCCGATTTGTATCCGAATATGGCTACCAGTCCTGGCCTTCCTTTAGTACACTAGAGAAGGTAAGTCGTTGTTCTCTCAATTTTCCCATGATTTACAACAGTAGACAGTGGACTCAGAGAGTCTGATGAGAGCCACTTCTTGTTTGATAGTTCAGGGAGAGAATGGAAGAAAACATTAGACTCTTCAATATCTAGAGAGCTAAAATCTCATAATTACCATTTTGACTGGGTAACTTTCCACTATATTTTTAATCATATGCCCTCAGGAACACTTAAAAGTCAAATGGAAGCCTCTGGAAGCTTAAGCCTGGCTTATAATTGTGCATGAAACCAACTCTAGTCGATAAAAACATTTATCTATCTATGTAATATTTAACTATGGGCATTTACTCTTGCCACATGTGTGTGGCAGTCAGAGGACAACTTGTAGGAACTGGTTCTCTCTTTTACCATGGGAGGTCTGGGGATTCAACCATCAGGCTGGGCAGCAAGTGCCTTTGCCAACCGGGCCATCCTGCTGACCCTGAATTGATACTTTTATACAGTCTAATCATTTATAGCTATTCAGAGCTGGATACGCAACCACACTAGAAGAGGTGAACAGGGTAAGCAAGTTCTAGTCTGTGTTGCCCAGTTTTATTTTCTCCTTCAGCCTCCTCCCTCATGTCTGTCTTTTATTTCTCTTGTTGCTTTTTCCTCACATTAGTCTCTCTAGTTTTCAGTATAAATGTACACTCTGTACCCAAAGATTTAATTTTAGAGTTCTAGGTGTTCTTTTTAAAACATCTTTAATGAGATACACTTCTTAGTAAAGAATTTGCTTACTCAATGTGCCCAACTCAGTCCCCAGTGCTCTTTCAGACTTGTGCAGCTGTCCCCACGGTCTGATTTTGCGACATTTTCATTGTTCAGTGGCACATCCCTTTAATCCCAGCACTCGAGAGGCAGAGGCAGGCGGATCTCTGGGAGTTTGATACCAGCCTGGTCTACAGAGCGAGTTCCAGGACAGCCAGGGCTACACGGAGAAACCTTGTCTCAAAACACACACACACAAAAAAAAGAAATAAAGGAAGAAGAAAAGAAAGAAAAAAGGAAAAACTCTGAGCCCTTAGCAGTCCTTTTCTACCTTCTTCTGACCCTCCCCCCACCCTAAGCACCATTACTCCTGTGCTGTGTCTGTAGGTTTATGTATTCTTCACAATGAGTGTGATTAGAATAGTACATTTGGGGTGTTATGAAACTGGCTGAACACATTGCATTGGACGATCGTTACTCCTTGTTGCTGATTGTGTTCTATTGAATGCTTTCCACGTTTGTTGATCCATTTGTCTGTTGAGGGGCAGTTGGGCTGTTTCCAGCTCTTGTGAAGAGTAGTGAGCCTGCTTTGGAATGAACCCTTTCAGATCAACTGGGAGCGAGCCTGAGTGCAGCTCCTGAGATGCTAAGACTCTCTTAGTGCTCAGAGTCGCTTTCCGTAGTGACCACAGCGATTAGCTTCCCTCCCAGCCCTTTCTGCACCCTTTCCAACACTTTCTTTTTCATTTTAAAAACATTTTTGTGGGAATACAGTTTTATAGAAAATTTGCATTTCTTTGAAGACTGATTATTCTGAACATTTTTTTTCTCATGCTTATTATGATTTTTATGTCTTCCTTTGAGAGATGCATATTCAGGTCCTTTGTTCAATAATACTTATTATTTTTAGGCAGGATTTTGCTAGTTGCCCAGGCTGGCATAGAACTCATTCTATAATCTAGGCCAATGGTTCTCAACCTTCCTAATGCTGCAACCCTTTAATACAGTTCCTCATGGTGTGGTGACCCCTACCCATGAAATTATTTTCATTGCTACTTCATAACAGTTAATTTTGTTACTGTTATTAATCATATTGTAAATATCTGTGTTTTCCAATGGTCTTAATCAACCCCTGTGAAAGGGTCATTCAACCCCCCCTCCCCAAAGGAATCACAACCCTTAGGTTGAGAACTGCTGCCTTAGGCAGTTCTTGGATATGGAATATGAACAAATTCTAAAACATTTACTATAGTAATAGCATCATTTATTTCTTATTTAAAACTATGACATTTAAAACGGAATATCAATTGTAGCCCATTATTCAGTTCTAAAAACCTAGTCACACAATTTACGTAAATAAAGGAAATGGTAGTGTAAGGTACACACAACCAAGCCAGTTTGCTGGCACTGGCTTGTGAGCCTAGCCCTTGGGTGGAGGAGGATCAGAAGCTCAGCATAATTCTAACACCTTAGAGGGTGTGGGTGCTAGGTGGGGTCCTGCCTCAGAAAACAAAATGTCAACAACAGAAAGAAGATATAGGTAAGAAGCCTTTTAACAAACACAAACGCTTGTGTTTTTTAGGCAAGGCTTTTAAGAGAAATACTTGTAGTATAAGGAGGCCGCTAATTAGTTCCCAGCCACTTAGCCCCTAAATAATCACGCAGAAACTGTATTAATTAAATCACTGCTTGGCCCATTAGCTCTAGCTTCTTATTGGCTAACTCTTACATCTCATTTCCGTTAATCTGTGTGTCACCACGTGGCTGTGGCTTACAGGGTAAAGTTTAGGCATCTGTCTTCTGCCGGGCTACAGGGCTTTTCCCTAATTCCTTCATTCTCCCAGCATTCAGTTTACTCCCCCCGCCCCACCTAGCTCTGTTCCCTTATAGCTCTGCTATAGGCCCAAAGCAATTCCTTTATTAACCAATGATATTCACAGCATACAGGGGAATCCCACATCAAATACTAAAATGTAACTTTCTATATATGAGAACAGACCCCTGTCACCAAACTGGTCCTTTATCAACAATAAGAAGAATGATTTTCTTTTTTAAATGTAAGAAATTAACAGAGCAGCAAGATGGTGATGGCGCACTCCTTTAATCCCAGCACTCAGGAGGCAGAGACAGGCGGATCTCTGTATCGAGGCCAGCGTGGTCTACAGAGTGAGTTTCAGAACAAGCTCAGAAAAGGGGGGAGCGAGAAATCAATGCCACAGAACAAACCTTAAGTTCTTTTCTGACATGTAGAGCCGTTTCCAGGTTTGTGAGGAACGTACAAGAAGAGTCACTTCACTGCGAAGATCTGTAACTCTTCCTCTTTCCTCCCAAGGTCTCGTCTAAAGAGGACTGGTCTTACAGTAGCCCCTTTGCCCTTCACCGACAGCATCACGGCAACGGTAATGATGAGATGCTCAAGCAGGTTCAGTTCCACTTCATACTCCCCCGAAGGACAGATCCCTTACGCAAATTTAAAGATACGATCTACCTTACGCAGGTAAGTCACTTTCAATGTGGAGTTGGCAGGTTTCTACATTGAACGTAACGCAGTCGTGCGGATTTTGTAAGCTTTGTAAGGTGGAAAGCGTTCAGATTTTTATCCTCTTAATTGAGGCTTCTGTTTCCTTCACAACCCATAAGACCCACATTTAACTTTTGGCTCTGTTTCTCTCACAAAAATAGTTTATGAAATTCTAAAATTATATATTAAATGTTGTTAGCGTAAAGGTTGGTGTAAAGATTCAGCAGTGGAGGCAGTAGTAGGATTCCCCTGGGAGGACAGGGACAGCCTCACCCTTGATACAGCCACCTGGCTTCTGAATGCGCACGCAGCCCAGCAACTCACGTGGAAAAGGAGAGCGTTCTCTATAAAGCGTGTTGTAGGAAGCGGATGGCTTTACCGAAAAACAAAAGTCTTCCATGTGTACAAATGAATTGCACCCCTGATCTGAGATTCAAATGTGTGGGTTTGGGGCAGAGTCATGCTTACATGCTCCAGGCTGTGCGTTTGATCGCTGAGACAAAGAAACAACCTGCAATCTGGAAAGCAGTGCGATCAGAGAGAGCACAAGCAATAGCTTCATGACTGAGACAGGCGAAGAGTCCTTAGAACATGAAAACGCTAGCCATGAAAGAAAATGTTGATAAATTACATTTCGCTAAAATGATTGGCTTTAAATATATATACACATACATATGTGTGTATATATATATACGTATATATATGTATATATACACACGCATATGTATGTATATATTTTAAAAAGCACTATTAAGAGAAGGCAAGCTATAGACTGAGAACCAACAGTTAACAATTAATTTCTGTGTAGTGGGCCTGGCCTGTGTCTTTTATCATGTCTGTTGCTTACTAAATAAGTCACGTCTAATTCACACCTGGGCCTACAGCAGGTGTGGAAAGTCGTTACCCTTTTCTCCTGAGTTTTGCCACTAGAGCTATCTGCGGCACAGGTGGGTCGAAGGCGCCCTTACCGAGTCAGTTTCTCCCCACCTGACTCATCCGATGCCCAGCAGACACGCTAGGAACAAATGGAGGCAGCAGAGGGGGCTCTAAGCTAAGGAGTGGCTGGAGACTCGGTGAGCCTCCTGGAGTAGGTGGCTATGAGAGGGCCTGCTGGGACAAGTCCTGCTGCTTGTTTTAGCCACTCTTCCAAGGTGGCGGCTGTGAGTCATAGATGAGGCGAGCGTGTCTAGGTGTGTGACTCATTTGGGGCAGTTAGGAGCCAGAGAAGAAAGGAGGATGAGAAGGGACTCTGGAATATTGGGAGCCCTGAAGAGGCAGAAGAACCTACTTGTGACTAGAAGACACAGCCCAGGAAAGTTCTCCATGTCTGTGAAGACAGCTTGCTGCAAAGCCGCCTCACTTCAAACTCTTGAGAGTTGCAAAATTTCATCGCTATTAGTGTCTTGAAAAGTGACGTAGCACAATACCCCGTTCTTCTGACCCTCATGGGTGTCTAGTAAGAGCACACGGTGGGGGCGGAAGTAGAGAAGATGAATCAGAGAAAGAATTAACTATCTTCCTTCTTTTCTTCCTTCCCTCTCCTCCTTCCTTCCCATCATTTAAGCAAATTTGAATGGAAATTGTATATACGATTACTCAATTCCCGCGTCTCCCTACTTGGTGCCTCCTTGTGTTTGTCCTGTTTCTTTCTTACCTGACGAGGCTTGGTTTTCAGTTCTGGGATTTTAAATTAGTTACTATTTAAACTTCTTTATTTGCAATTGTTGTCTGCTCTTGCTGGGGTGAGTGCTCCCAGGGGCAGGGAGAGGAGGAGGACTGGAGAGTGTCGGAGAAAGGTGGAGAAAGGAGGGGAAAGGGAAAAGTAGCAGATTCATTTCACTGGGATCCCCTCTACTTTAGAATCAGGTCGCGTCAAGGCCATGGCCGAAGCAGAGTGAGAGGAAGAGGCCAGTTCCAAGCCCAGGCTTAGCTGGCTACTAATGCTAAGTGCTCAGACTCACTAACACTCAGGAGCAGACAATTCCCAGGGGCCCATCTGACTCCTTTCGTCTCAATTAGTCTTTCCTGCGCCGAGATTTCAACACAAGCTTTTTTTGTTTCTTACTCAGCACGCTGTGTGAGAGTTGCCTAAGTCGATAGTACAATGAGTGTGTATCCTTTTGTATTGCGGCAGACTGTTTCACCATGGGAACGAATCACACCGCAGACAGTTTCCCCACTAAAGGACACTCATGCTGTTCCTAGCTGGAGGCTCTTTTGAGCCGTGCTGCTATGAACAGTGTTTCAGACGGCTGTCTGCAGACAAGTGTCCTGGTTTGGGTATGCAGCTGATTTGCGAGGAAACCAAGTACTTAGCTTTGACATGATCCACAAACTTGCCTACAGTCCCGTCTGTGGGAGGTAAGCCCCTCAGTTGAGAATCCTTCTCACCAGAGAGGTTTAGGTTTGTGTTGAGTTGATCAACACTAACCAGCATAGCTTGTTTACCTTAACGCAACCTCCCCAGGTGAGTTAACAGTGTCACAAATGGATATGATTCTCTTTTTTCCATTGTATTCATACCTTACATTTTCTTTACCTATTTATTTGTTGACAAGACACTTAGGCTGATTCTGTATTTTGGTTGTTAAGAAAAATACTACATAGAACATGGAATGTAGGTATGTTTTTGATAAACTAGTATCATTCCTTTGTGATCTAAACATACTAATGTGTCTGTTAGACTGCAATGAAGCCCTTTTTAAATCTTTGAGGACCCTCTACAGGGTGTTCTAGTTTCCATTCCCAAGACAATAAAATAGTTGTAGGAAAGACTTTTCAACAGATGGTTTTGGAACAGGTAGATATTAAAATACGCAAGACTAAATATGGACTCCTACTTGGCACCACATAAGATTAACCAAAATGGATCAAAGGCTTAAACCTAAGGGGCAAAATCAGAGAAGAAGGCATGCATCCAGCAGGGCAAAAGTGACACGCAAGAGCATGCAGCTTTCAGGCACTCTGCTTGGACGTGTGCTACCAAGAACCCAAGTACGCCCTTCCCTAGAGCCTGGCTGACCCTACTTTCCAGGGTCTCCACAGTAGCTTCAGTGTCACGCTCACAGTTCTGTGTGTGACCCTAGCAGGGGCTGCTCTCGGGGACTCTGCTCTTCAAACACACTGCCTGGTCTCCCCCAGGCGTGAAACTATCACTAGCAGCCTCTCTGACCCTGTTGCTCTTGTATGGCACTTGCCTGCCAAAAAAAGCGTCACATGGGAGATGTCAAGGTCTGCGTCTGGCACAAGTTATTCTTGGACCCCTAGAGTCACAGGTGCAGTGGTTTCTGAATGCCTTACTGCCCTAGGCTGTCATGAGTAAGCAGAGCACCCCTCGAGCCCCTTCTCAGAAGACTCTTCCCTTGAAAGTCTTTGAACAAAATTTATACTTCGCTGTCACTGAGTCTGTGGTGGGTGGGACGTCTTCCGTATTGTTCCAGTAGAGTGCACTTGGCTTATTTTCCACTCCTCGTACATCTTTGACTAAAAGATTATATATGCATGTTATTTTTCTGGTCAAGTTTCAGTTATTTTAAAACCTTACTTCCCTGCTCCTCCATGTTCTGGCTCTGTACATCAGGCCTAAGCGGTGAGCGATGCCTTTGTTACCATCTAAATGGTGCGCCGCTCTCTGCTGGGTGAGCCAGCCTGTCTCCCATGAAGTCTCAGGTACAGACAATATGCATCCAGATTCTTTGCCCCAACACTGCTAATTCTGAACAGAACTCTCATTTTCCACTGAAACCTCATCAGTCTGGCCTTTACTTTCCATGTTCCTATCAGCATTTTGATTCTGAGTCCTTACCAGAATTTTTCATCAAACTCTGCTTACTGCTTACTAGGGTTTTCCCCCCTCGCCTATTCCCCCAAACTTTCCCAAACTATTTCTGCAAAAGAGTTAAATAGTTTTCCCATAGCATCTCTGCTGTAGCAATGACTACCCACTTCTTTGTGCCATATTGTTTTTTTCTGCATTAGTTTTCCATCATCCGTAAATATCTAATACGAAACCTTAGGAAGAGAAAGGGTTTTTTGGTTTGAAGTTTTAAAGGTTTCAGTCCATGACTGGCTGGGCCAGTCACCAAATTAAAGTGCTTACCTCAAGACCAGAAAGTGAAAGTTAGGGGTTCCACAGTCCTTTTTGAGGGGATACTCTCTAATGATACTAAGACCTCTATTAGTCCTTATGCTTTAAAATTTCTTTTTTTTAAAATATTTATTTATTTATTATTTATTTTGTATACAATATTCTGTCTGTGTGTATGCCTGCAGGCCAGAAGAGGGCACCAGATCTCATTACAGATGGTTGTGAGCCACCATGTGGTTGCTGGGAATTGAACTCAGGACCTTTGGAAGAGCAGGCAATGTTCTTTACCATTGAGCCATCTCTCTAGCCCTGCCTTAAAATTTCTAACAGCTATCTAGTATCAAGTTGGGGACCAACTCTTTGAACACTTAATATATTTATTTAAATCACAAATGACTCTTAAACATTATTCCTGACTGGTGAAAACTGGTTTGGGTAAAATGAGATTCATGTTATTGGACTGACACTGTCTGCATTTAGGATGTGCTACTCTATGCTAGAACCTGAGTGCTCGAGAGTCTTGTCTGTTCTCCATGCTGATTTCATGGATGATGGGCTCCTGGACAGAAAACTGGTGTGGCTTCCTTTCACACAGCAAGGGGGTGGAGAGATGGCTTGGCAGTGAAGAACACTTGTTGCTCTTGCAGAGGACCTGGGTTTGATTTCCAGCACCCACATAGTGGTTCCCAACCATCTGGAGCTCCAGTTCCCGGAGCTCTGATAGCCTCTTCTGACCTCCACAGACATCAAGCATGTAGGTGATGCATGCACATACATGCAGACGGCACTCACACATACAGTAATAAAATGAATAAATCTAATAAAAATTAAAAATGAAGATTTTTGAATTATAATATATGTTAATGAGATTGCAAAAGAGTTTAGAGCCAGGTGAATAACCTGGACCACATTAGATTTTTTTTTTCTTCTCCCTGGGGAAAAAAAAAAATCAAATTTCTCCTGAATAAAAAGAAAAGGCATGCCAGGTCCTTCAAAGCCATCAGGAAAGCATTTAGTCATGGCTTGTTTTAGAGTCAATCACGACATTCTTTCTATATTTCATCGCTTTGTCCTGACAGTTTCATCTCTGCCTGAAATAGGTGATTTCTCTGCTTACCTTGGCGTGTGCCAATATCTTGTATTATGCCTCATCCTGGTGTTCGCTTTTCTCTTAATTTATAAATCTAGATTGAAGGACTGTAGCTTCTATCCCAGATGCATCAAATGGTCCTCTTCTTCCACATCCTAACTCATGAATTGAGGCTGATTCTGGTCTAGGGGCTATTCTCAGAGTGTCCCGTGCTCCTTAACCTTGTTGGTATGTCAGAAATGGTCCAGCCTTTGGGGCTACTGTGGGTTCTGGGTGTTCTGGAATCTTGTGTTGTTTCTCAGAAGCTAATGGAGACTTGCTGCCGCGCTGGTAAACCCTCCTTCATACATAGTCCATGAAGCGGTGAGTGATCCGTGGATCTCACCTTGAGCAGAGATTCTGGCCAGCCAGAGCATTGCTTGTGTGAGGAGTTACATTGGCAGGGGCATTAACTGATATTGTCCCCGCAGGTCACATGTAGCATGATTATAAAAGCATTATTCGGAGGTTCAGTGATTAGAGTAGATTTAGATATTATTTTTATTTTTATTTTTTAATTCATTTTTATTGAGCTCTACATTTTTTTCTGCTCCCCTCAATTTAGATAGTGTTAGGAAGTTCTTAAACCAAATGGGTTGCTTTCCATGCTGTTGAAAGGTTAAATCTTTTTATTTTTCTTGTGTGATTGTATGTGTATGGCATGCAAGTATGATGTGTGTCCATGTGCATGCAGGTGCATGTGTGTACGTGACTGAAGTTGACACTGGGTGTTTTCCTCCCCTGCTGTCTACTTCACCGAAGCAGGGCTTTTGTGGAACCCCAGAGCTTACCGATTTCAGCTTGCTTTGGGGAACCCCCCATTTCTGCTCCCCAGTGCTAGGATTGCCGGCAGCTGACATGGCTTTCTGCGTTTACCTGGACACTAGGGATCTGAACTGCAGTCCTCCGACTTGCACATGCTTTACCCACGGAGCCAGCTTCCCAGGCCCGAGGTTAAAACATTAATGGAGCCTAGAAGGGTGCTTAGTGCAGACCCCAGGCCTGACACACCCTCCTCCATCTGTCTCCACTAAGCTCTCACTTCTTGGCTGCTTCTCTTCACAGAACATTCTAGAAATCGCTTTACTAAGTTAATTTGGTACAGTAACTCAATACACGTGCAGAGGCTTACTCTGGGGACTCAGATTATGCACAGGTGTCAAGGTCTCACAGCAGATAAATCCTGCTCTGCTTAGTTCAGATGAGAATTTATTTTTTAACAAGGAACTTGGCTAGAGATCCTGAGTCAAATTGCGGATTAGCTTGACTGACAGAACAATTCTTTGTTTTTTGTTTTTGTTTTTTTTATTTCAGCCCCTCTGAGATATATTTAGACCAGCACATGCCAAGTGTACACCGTGGTCATTATGGACAGCCACCAGTGCTGCTTGCTGCAGAGATTTTTTTTTTTAACTGTCCTATGGCACACTTCCTGGCTGTCATTGCTGTGGTCCTCAGCAAGCTGGCTCAGGATAAGACAGCTGTGTCTTAAGCACCTCAACAGATAGCATTCTGTAGCAGACACTCCGTCCACTCTGTGAATGCCTCCCTCCACCCTACTACTCTGCCTAGCCTCTTCTCTGCGCAGAAATCCTAGTGGCATTTTGGGAATGCAAGTAGGCCCCATCACTCTTTCCCCTTATGGCATCCGAGGACTTCAGTTGCTTTCAGGATACAGTAGGCCTTTGCCAGGCTTTCCGTGGCTTCTCTAGTCAGGATGGGAATTCCTACCAGGTTCTTTCATTGCTCAAGGCTTTCTCAGCCCAGGCCCCCTTAGCCTGCCTTCTGTTCTTAGCTAGTCCACACACACCCACACCCACATGCACACCCCCCCCCCCCCGCCACACACAGCCCACAGGCATTGTTCTCTAATTAAAAGGTTCTGCTCTATTCTCTTAATTTCCCAACTAAGCCCTTTGGTTGTACCACGGAAGCTGATAGCACTGGCCTGTCTTCTGTACAAGGTAGTAAGTGCCATGAGGGTAGGCTATATCCTCTTTTCTGCTTGGATAGAGGCTTAGCATCATGAACATGTACTGTCAATACTCAACTATTTATTGAATGACCAAGACTTCACCCTTCTGGAAATGGATATCTGACTCATGCGAGCAGTAACCTCATTGTTCCTTCCTCCCCTTCCAGCCTACCACTATCCAAAAGCTATTCCTTCATCTGAGATTTGTTGTTTGTAGAAGTGATCTGTACTTCGCTTTCTAGTGGCCAGGAAGGCTTCTTTTTCTCTTTCTGGGGTGACTCACATCCTGTTCTAAGGCCTACCTGTTCTCGGAGTGAAATTGCATTGCTCTGACCACCTCTCCAGGATCTCTGACCATCCATGAGCCCTTCCTGAGCAGAACTCCAAGCTCAGACCACAAGGAAAAGTATCAGGAACAGCTGCAGTAGGAAGCACTGGTTTTCCAGAGCGGTGGGGGAGTTAAGGACTTGCCTGGAGTTTGTCTGTGCCTTGTAAACAAGAACGAGATGCTCTTCGTTCGTTGGTATAATGCCATCTGTCCTGCTCAAAGAAAGAAGTGACATCAAAAGGAAATAGTAGGTTAGTTATCAAAAACCATGATGTGAAAAGTTAGCGTGACTAGAAAACAGAGACTGGATAATTTACTTATAACAACAATGTTTTTCTTGCAGTTTTTTCTAATAAAAACTTTTTTTTATTTAAAACTATGACTGTATTTGTAAAATCTGCTGTTGCAAAAACAACCTGATGTTGGCCACATGCAGCATTTGTTCTGGGATAATAACGTTTGCTTTCCTTCATGCATGCATCTTTATTGGCTTTTATATCATCCCGTTTCCTTTGTCATCCACTGTTATAAGAAATAAAATGCCAAGCCCCTCCCCGCTGCATTGAGGACAAGTTTCTCCCATGCTAAGGAACTAACTCCAGATTTAATAAAAATAATTATCCCTGATACTAGTCCAATTCTCTAGTTTCTCCAATTTACTCTAAAAATGAGCAAACAAGTAAACAAACCAACCAGTCGTCTCAAACCTGTAATTTCTGAAATCTAGGTAGCCAGCATCAAACAATAACATTTGTGTGTGACTGTCTCTCGGGTCAGGTGATGCAGGCCCAGTGCATCAAAACAGAAACTGAATTCTACATGCGCAGCCGCAGTGAGATAGTGGATGGAGAAGGCCACACCATGGGGGCCCTGTATTGGCAGCTGAATGATATCTGGCAAGCTCCTTCCTGGGCCTCTCTCGGTAAGTGTTTCTTTGTGCAAGAGAAATCAATGCCTGTGTGGAGAGGGACTGGGAAAGCACAGAGCCTGAGGAATCAGATTACCCCAAGGAGAACTGGGCCAAAGAGGCTGTTCCCTGACCCTGCTCTGTGAACTCGCCACGCAGCTGCCCCTAACAGTTGTGAGCTTGCTATGCTTGGCAAAGAAGGCTGGTGAGGAGTGTGGCCAGAGATTCCTGGTGTGATATGTCTGTGTGTGTCTGTGTGTGTGCATGCGTGTGTACATGGGTCAGAGTTAGATAATGAGCTGTCCTCCTCAATCAATCTCTATCTTACTTTTCCCCCCACTGAACATGGTGCTCTTGAGCTGATGGATTCAGTGAGGCTGGCCAGCCAACAAGCCCCAAGGAACCTCAGTCTCTGCCTTTCCAGTGCTGGACATTCTGGTGTACCAGGTTTTTCATGGGTGCTGACCATCTGAACTTGCATGGCAAGCAATTTACGAATTGAGTCATCTCCTTAGTCTCCACTGCATAGCATTTTGAATTTATTTAAGAGGGCTTTTCAGGGCCCAAAGGGCATTGATCTTGTTCTGGGTGGGAGAATTCTGCCAAGTAGAAGATTGGTTCGTGTAATGTCAAAGTTTCCCATTTGCTGACTCTGACTTAAGTCTGTAAAATCCCCGTTAGATGGTTCTGTTTGTGTCTTGGAAAAGGTTGTGGAGTCAGAAATGCAGGTTAGAAAGGTTGCCAACTGAATCGTTTCAAGGAGCAATTGGTTATGTGACTGGAATGGGATTTGCGTTTTCATCTGCTTTTGTATTTTTAGAAAGTTACAGGGACCATAGTGAGTCTCCGACCTCCAGAAGCAGAAATAATAGTATGCTATAAAGTGAAAGAGTGACGTGGCCATCTTGTAGTCTGTCCACTCTGATGGCTGTCTCTCATGAGACTGTAGTTCCTCCAGGAGCCGACTCCTGCCAGCAGAAATCGTCCCCCGTAGAAATCCAACGGGCTGGCTGCTCCAGACCACACTTCTCCCACCAATTGCTGTTTTAAGAAGAACAGGAACCATTGAGAATGAAATCTTAAGACTTGAAAATTTGCAAACCACGAAAGAAATTGGTTTGTATCTTCCGCCTCCACAGCGGGCAGCACACATTGTGTTACCACCTCTCACCCCTGTCCTCCCCATGGAGACAGCTGTGGGCTGCTGTGCACCGCTGTGCTCTGTCCTGGGCGCCCTACGGCACAACATGCTGGAAAGCACTGTGCTCTGGTTTTGTGAATAAGAAAGCAGCCCGCAGAGGTTAGGCAGCCAGCTCAATGTCCTGTGGCCCAGTAAGCATCGCACACTGACTGAATCACTTCTGTTTTTTTTTTTTTTAAAGAGTACAGTCTATTAATCACTCCACTGTCATTGATTTATTGCTTCAAAGTGGCTTAGTCACCGAATTGCTTTATAATTGACAAAAAAAATGGACGATCAGGATGTTTTTCTAAAATTGTGCAGCTGGAAAAAATTGTTATCTATTTAGTTAATTAAAACCTTTACGTCATTTCTCCCTCCTCCAGATAGTAGCTAACAACATTCTCTGGAAAGTTCACTCCCTATTTTAAGCAAAATTAAAATTTACTTTATACATCAACCTCATTGAAAAAATTTTTTTCCCACCTTATTCTTTTTTTTTTTCTTTTTGTCTCTGGCCTCCAGACATGGTTCTTTATTGGGGAGAATCTTCATTCTTGGACAGATATTGAGAAAGGAGGAGAATAGAAGACTGGATGTGAAAGCTGTGATGGTTTGAATGAGAAATGTCCCCCATAGGCTTGTGTATGTAAACACCTAGTCCCCAGCTGACAGTACTGTTTGGGGACCTCACGGAACCCCTAGGAGGTGTAGCCTTGCTAGAGGAAATCTGCCACTGGAGGTGGGGCTTAGAGGTTTTAAAGTTTCATCCCACTTCCTGCTTCTTCTCTCTGCTTCCCATGTGTGGCTAAAATGTGGTCAATCAGCTTTCCCTGCCCTGCAGACCCTTTCTCTGGGACCTTAAGCCAAAACAGATCCTTTCCTTTGTAAGTTGCTTTTGGTGGTGATATTTTAATAGTGATTCAAATATAATCAATACAGGAGGCTTATCCTACTAGACATCTGAATAAGGCATGGAATTCTACAAGTTTTGACAATTTTGCATTGTATCTGAGGAAGGTTTTTTGTTTTGTAGGAGGTATTATTAATTGCCGTGGATTTGGCTGTTTAGTCTGACTGTGAAAGTCGTTTTGTAGAGTAACTGTTTTGCTTTGCTTAGGAGATTTTGTACCTGCGGGAAAGGAGACCGAAGTCTAGATATTTCTTATGAATGAGAATTTGCAGCAAGTGTCCTCTCCTGGTACTAATAATTTCCTTCTTTGTGTGTGTGTAGGAAAAAAGAACCTTGGGAGGCAGCATACTGGTGCACTCTTGTAATTCCAACTCTTAAAATTGCAGGAGGCTCAGGTTAGGAGACCCAGGGTATAAGTCTAGCCTGGATCTTGTGTTAAACAAACAAACAAACAAATCAAAAGAGTATTGATGTACTGTACTGAGCTTCTGGAAGCAAGGTTACCTCTGAGAAAGCACTATCTTGGAGTAAAATCTGGGCTCAAGATACCGTGCCCAGCAGGTTTCAATTAAGCCCTTGCATCTTTGGGAAACAAGCCATTGCAACACGCCTGCCTTTATCTTTCTACTATTGTGAGGTTGACATGAAAACAGTCTCCAGAACTGATGAACAGAGCCCCGAGCATCCCTGAGTCCCCCACAAAACAGACTCCCTCACATGTGTGCCTTTAAACCCCCCCGACAAGCCCTGCTTGCTGCTCAATGGGAGCCTGACCTGACTGCTTGTTCCTGGTGTCTCCTGACTCTCTTGGCTCTTTTCAGAGTATGGAGGAAAATGGAAAATGCTGCATTACTTTGCTCGGCGTTTCTTCGCTCCACTGTTGCCAGTGGGTTTTGAAGATAAAGGTGTGTTTTATGTCTATGGTGTGTCAGATCTTCACAGAGACTACAAAACAAGGCTCACTGTGAGTTATTTGGATTGTGTGTGTGTGTGTGTCTCTCTCTCTCTCTGTAAGGCTGAAGGGAACTTTTCGATGACTTCTTGTTTGGAACACTCTTTTGGGGACGTATCAACATGCTGCTACTGTTTGTAATGTAAGCCGAGCTGTGTAGACAGACAGTGTTCAGGCCAACGGCCACTATGCGTTACATAACCCAAGCAAGGCTGTTATTGTCTTGAGGATTCAGTTCCTTCAACTGTCAGATAATACTCATCCGTCTCCTTCAGAATTGTGGATGACAATGAATAGAAGAACTCCGTGAAGAACTGGGTAAACCTCAAAGTGCTATGCAAATGGAAGATCCTAACTGTGAGAAGCTGGGACTAGTCCAGATCTCACAAAAGAAGTAGTTAAAAGGGCGTGGTAATGTTGAAATCAGCAAAGGTGTATAGAAAGATAAACTGTGTTTAAGAAAAAACAAAGGCTTAGGAACCCTTGGATGCCTACAGTTTAGGTGATGCCACTAATGCTAGAAATAAGTCCTGTCTGTAGAAAACCTCCGAGGTGCCGGTTCTGGGCTGACGATGGGTTGTTACCCTTTCTAGTTCTCATGGAAGGCAGTAAGGTTTTCCGTGGAGACCTCCTCATGAAGACATGGATCCTGGGAAGCTGAGCAATCAGTTATTTGACTAGAACTGAAGGGGCTGAGATGAAGACTCGGGGTTTACAATCCCCTGGTTCCGTTCCTCTGTTGTCCAGTCAGTAGTGCCCTGTAATAGACAAAGCAGTAAGCAAGAACGGTCACCGTCGCTCTTTTCTCCCTAGCTGAGGCTCCATACCTGGAGCTCCCTGAAGCCTTTGTGCTCTGTTGTGACTGCGCGCGCTGTGATGAAAGCAGGGGAGGCTGCGATTCTCTACAAGGAGCCGGTGCCTGATCTGCTGAAGAGATGCAGGGGCTGTACGAGGGAACGCTGTGTGGTTTCCTTCTACCTTTCAACTCACGCTGACCTCTTCAGTCCAACCAACTACCATTTCCTGTCCTCCCTTAAGGATGCCCAAGGGCTGGTCAAGGCCAATATCACTGTAAGTATCCCTTGTCTGGGGTCCCAGTGCCCCACGGGGTATTCCTTCTCTTGGGCCAGCGAGCTGTGTCCTGGTCCTCTCCTGCTTCCCTTCTTAGTGCTCTTAACCTGAGGATGGCTCCTCTCCTCCTGCTGGATGCTAAGACCAAGCAGTCTTTATTTCTACCTCAGGATTTGTTTTTTTTTTTTTTATTTTTATTTTTGTTTTGTTTTTGTTTTTGTTTTTCGAGACAGGGTTTCTCTGTAGCTTTTGGAGCCTATCCTGGAACTAGCTCTTGTAGACCAGGTTGTCCTCAATCAAATTCACAGAGATCCACCTGCCCCTGCTTCCTGAGTGCTGGGATTAAAGGCATGCGCAACCACCTGTCCGGCTTCAGAATTTGTTTGTAATTGATGTCTACCACCTGCGCTTTCCTGGTCCCTTTCCCTGATAGGGTTGGCATGGTGGAATGAGAGGTGACAAAAGTCTCCTTTGCAGATTGCATTTCCAGTGGGCTCCAGGCTGTGTTCTGGGCGTGCTGCTGCCTTAAGCTCTGGCTTCTGCCGCTTCCCCGCAGTGCTGAGCTCTTGTTTTGCAAGTGCAGAAGCTGTCCCCAGTCCCCAGAGGGTCAAGCAGAAAGCTCAGTGTCCTATGACCTAGGAAGCACTGGGTGTTGATTGGTTGAGTCACTCCAGTTTGGACTCTTTAAATACAGTTTATTAATCACTTTATTGCCTTTGATTCATTGCTTCAAAGTCACTTAATCACCAAATCTCTTTATAATTGGCAAGGAAAAAAGAGATAATCAGCTTATGTTTTTCTCAAAATGATGCAGCTGGGAAACTCGGCACCTATCTAGTTGATTGAAGACCTTCCCTGCCTTGTCTCCCTCTGTGTAAAACCTGTCAAAATTTTTCTAGAAAGCTTCATTCTCTGTTTTAGCCAAATTTAAATTTGTTATACCGTTTATTTTATTGAGATTTTTAAAATTGGCTTCAGAAACGATAATATAAAGACACTAATGTTTTTCAAAACAAGTTAAAACCACCAAAAACATACCTTCTTTCCAAATTAATAGTGAAATTGTCACGTGACCACGTCTAAGTCCTCTGGAGACACTGAGGTTGGAGTGGAGATAAGAAAGTTGGCATATGCTTACGTCATTTAAAAAAATTTTTTAAACAGCAAAGCGAGAAACAACTTGTGGTATTTTAATGAGAAAATGTCCCCCAAAAGCTCACATCTTTGAGCTTTTGGTTCCCAGGTAATGATTGTGTTTGGGGAGGTTTCAGAGGTGCAGTCCTCTTGGAGGAAGTGTGTCCCTGGAGGTGGACTCTGAGACTTTAAAGCCTCAAGCCATTTCTAGTTTGTTCTCCATGCTTTGTGCTTGTGGTTTAAGAGATGAGCCCTCCAGTTCTGTTCCTGCTGCTGTCCTTGCTGCTTGCTGCAAGGCCCCCGCTCTGCCGTCATGGGATCTTGACACTCTTCTGTATGTTACATTGGGCGTGGTGTTTTGTCATGGCCATAGAAGAGCCACCATGTACAACCATGACAAAGGCAACTAGAAACGGACATAGTCACCCTCTATCAACTTAGGATTTGAATCAAATTGGTTTGTTTGTTGGAGAGATGGCTCAGTTGTTCAAGTGCTAGCAAACATGAGGACCCACGTTTGATCTCCAGAAGCCAAGTAAAAAGTCAACTGTGGCAGCTTGTTCCTGAAATCCCAGCATTGTGGAGGCAGAGACGGGAAGGATTCCTGGGCCTTGCTCGTCAGTCAGCCTAGCTGAACTGAAGAGCTCTAGGCTTAAGGAAAGACCCTGCTGCTGTGGAATAATCTTTTTGTACCCTATGAAGGTGTATCATTTTGATTGGTTTAATAAAAGTTGAACGGCCAATAGCTAGGCAGGATTTTCAGGCACACAGGATGATGGGAAGGAGCCAGATGGAGAAGAACTGGCATGGGCAGTAGCAGAGTAAAGGAAATAAAACCGTGCGGCAGAAGGTGGATTGGTAAAAATGGGTTAATTTACGTTGTGTGAGCTCGTTAGTAACAAGTCTAAGCTATCGGCCGAGCTTTTATAATTAATAAGTCTCTGTGTCATTATTGTTGAGTTGACAGTCCTGGCAGAAAGGCGTACCTACACCCTGTCTCAAAAAATAAAGTGAGTGAGCAGAAGGCTACTTGACCTTGCTCTGTGTCCTCATTGTGCTTGTGTGTATGTGTGTGTGCGCGCACGTGCACGCACACATATACACACCTAAAAGATTTAATTTTTAAAAAATTATTTAATTTTTGCTTAGTTAAATTTTGGTTTACTTCATGCTAATTGGGGTAAAGTAGCAGAAGGGCTTGCGACTTGCTCTTCTAGTGATGTTGGTTATCAGTTATTGTCTGGGGTACTGAGTGTGTGTATCTCTGTGAACCCAGAGTTCGAGCCCAAACCCCGACTCTGCAGTGAAGTGCATAGAGGTGTGACCTTTTGTTCTAAAGCAGGCATCAGAGAGAGCCAGGCCCTGGTGCCTTGGCCTTGCAGCAGTAGTAGCCAAGGCTTCCCTGGTGCCTCCTGGCCTGACTGGGTGAGCTATGTATCCGCCTGCCGGTGTCTGCATTGGGGGCTTCACTGGAAGAGCAGGTGCCATGATTTGGGGACATGAGATATAACTTCATATTTGAGTCTAGAGGTCTGTGGTTATGCTTTGCAGCCAGCGATGCTCTTTCTAATCCCTTGACAGTCACTTAAGCTGCCAAAATGCCAAGGGTCCCTTTCTTGGCGATATTCTAATGAAGGCTCGTAGAGATAGAACGCTTTCAACGTCTCAAGAGAGATTTTCCTTAGTAATTGGCATTTATGCTTTTCCTTGGCTTGAGAAGACAATTTGGTAATTTTCCGCAGAATGAAAACATTTTTCAGGTATTGTCAAGTGTCATAACTGCACAGACAAATATATGACTTTGAAGTTCAGACCAAGGGGTTGGGAAATGCGGTTTTTATTAGGCCCACATAAATGTCTGTCAGACAGATATAAACTGCAGTTCTTTCTCGTCCTTTATTTCCTTTATCTTTTTTTGTTTTTTCAGGTCACCATCTCTCAGAAGGGTGATTTATTTGTGTTTGATCTGAGAACTTCTGCCATCGCTCCCTTTGTTTGGTTAGATGTAGGGAGCATCCCAGGGAGATTCAGTGATAACGGCTTCCTCATGATCGAGAAGAGGCGCTCTGTACTGTTTTATCCTTGGAAGCTCACCAGCAAGAGTGAGCTGCAGCAGGCTTTCACTGTGACCTCCCTGGCAGATACCTACTGAAGCCGTGTGGCTGGATTTCAGCAGACACTGGGAACGAAGTTTCGCTAAAGCATGACTGGAGAGGAAGGCAGCCTGAGGTAAAGCGGAGAAGCCGCGGCATATCTGCTAGCTGGTGTGTGCCGACTCTCCACGCTTCCGGTTTGTACAGCGTATGTTTTTCAAGACATCTGATCACCCAGGCAATGCCCTTGGACAAGGTCATGCCCAGGTGTTCTTGAATCTCCCAGGATTGCGATTTCAGAACTTTGTCCTGCAGCTAAGACCCAACCAGAAGGGTTACACAACTTGATGACCTTTTAGGGAGCCACTGGATTGTGACATGGCGGTATGCATTCAGGGAACTAAATGTGGAGGTTCTAAAGTAATATAGGGCTTTCATAGCAGTATAAAATGGTACCCCCTGAAGACAAAGTATGTGGTTATGATTGCCAGAGGAAATGGGAGCTCAGACGTTACAGTAGAGAATGCTTGATGGCAGCCATATTGATTGCTGTTGGTAGACAGTGGAGGGGCTTGATGGTTGTCAGTTGATTACCATCTAAGACATAGGATTCCTTTTCCTGTAAGAGTGATCTTTTCTTTAAAAATCAATGTATGCCAACTGTGCTCGTACCTCCCTGTGGTTCCAGCACTCGGGAGGCAGAGGCAGGAGGCTCACAAGTTCCAGGTTGGCCCTGACTACACTGTGGAATTTTTCACCCGTCTTGGCCCTAACCTTTCATGTGAGCATTAGTCTTAACACTGATTCTGGTGAACTTTCTAATTCAAAGGGTGAGCTGCATTTGAACTCATTGATTCTGGTGTGGAATTGGCAAACAATGTTAATAAACAGCTAATTTGGGTATTGGTTTGGGGACTGTTTTGTACCTTTTTTGTATTTTTTTCTGTATGTTTAAAATTATATACAAAGCCAAAGGCTTTACAAATTGCGTTGGCAATCTGATAGTTCATCCGTGCTGTTTCACCATTTAATAAACATCCCATTGTGTATAATGCTGCACTGAACATTTCTGCTTGATAAATGACAGAATTTGAAGAATATAAACAGAGTACTGGAAAGCGTTCATAATTGCTTAGCGGAATGTTCTTCCAGACAGCCTGGGCAGGGCTTGGACAAGTTTTTTTTGCCACAGTTGCTGTAGTGGAGTCTGATATGCTCACTCTTGGATTTGGGTTTCTCAGTTTGCTTGCTGTCCTTGGTCTTCATGGGAACAGTAGACCAAGGCAGAAAAGAGCAGGGTCGGGTCTTGCTGATCCAACCTTGCCTAGTCCATTCCAGGGAGAGCATGTGGCCAGGTCACCCTGCACAGGGGTGGCTCCACCCATCCCCAGACAGACAACTATAAAGTAGTAACTTTCTCTTTTGCATTTGCTGTGGTTCCTTTTCTCTCTCTGCCTTCCTGCTGGACTTTTATTGTGAGACATTGTCACACCAGGAAGTCACTTACAAATCAAGCAGTATGATCTTCTCTATTGGAATGAAGGTGACCTGGAGGAACGAAGGGATGTATTCCAAATTCTTAAAGTGATAAAGACCTGAAACAGGACAGTTGTCTCCCCCATCCCCTCCCCCACTCCCACCCCACATACCCCTGTTCAACTCTGCTATGCTGCCCAGGTGAAGGGCAGGATCCACTTTCTCAAGTGCAGCAGCTGGTGGGGGAGGGAGGGGCCAGTTCCCTCGCCCACCACAGGAGACAGGGCAAGTGCAGGGGTGGGGGGTGGAGGTGGTAGGAGGGCCAGCATTGTCCCCTGGTTCTCACCACCCCACCACATGGCAGACGAGGGGTGTGTGGCCACCTCTCCCATAGCTTTGCCAACAGGGTCAGCTCCACTGTGCTACCCAGGTGAGGCGCAGGGCCTGTTTTCCTGAGTGCTGCAGCTGGTGAGGGGCAGGGCTACCTCCCTTGGCTTTCACAGGCATCAAGGGGCAAGGGGGAAATTAATCAATATTCTAATAACTTTCTTACCCAAAAGGATAATCTGCCTCAGTGTCCCTCTTGAGTCCCATACTCAAAATCTTTCAGTAAAGCTATCTTATCCAGCTATTTAGGAAAACTGCTTTTGGAAAACTCACTATAAAAATGAAAACAATTCAAATGGGTCTTGAAAGCCTTTCTTTGTATTTAATACACAAGGAAGAACACGAGCTCCTCTGGCCAGCTAGGCCAGGCTCTGTTGTAAAAGCAGAGGGTTGACTAACCTTCCAAGACGTCTTTGAGACCTTGCGCAGGAGCCAAACAATAGTTAGCTTTGCAGAAATAATGTTGTGGAGGGCCGCAACCACATTCTCCATTGCTTCAAGGGACAAAGGTAGAGATTGATCTCTGTGACCTCAAGGTGTAGTGGTACACGCCTTTAGTCCTGATGCCTGGGAGGCAGAGGCAGATTGACCTCTGTGACCTCAAGGTGTGGTGGTACACACCTTTGGTCCCAATGCCTGGGAGGCAGAGACAGGCAGATCTCTGTGAGTTCAAGGTGTTGTAGCACACGCCTTTAATCCCAGCGCACGTGCTTGGTAACTCTCTACTGCTGCGTCTCTGCCTACT
The DNA here is from genome assembly GCF_982192425.1 of Myodes glareolus. NCBI lineage: Eukaryota > Metazoa > Chordata > Mammalia > Rodentia > Cricetidae > Myodes > Myodes glareolus. The sequence continues at coordinate 23,144,855 of NC_142042.1, read as the reverse complement.
TCCGAGGCATCACCTGGGATAATGGGCAGCGGACCAATCCAAGAATGACACGTCAGAAGTGAGGACTGTTTCCTTTATAAGGGCTGGGTTCCCCTCATTCTGGGTCTCTGCTTTGGAATCTGATGCTCTCCCTCTCAAGACGCATTAAAGCTTTACTGCAGAAGAATCCTAAGTGTCCCGCGTCGTTCTTGCTGGCGAGACGGTAGCGCGGGACATAATGCCATTGGTTCGTTGTCTCATGTTTGATAAATATCTGTCCTTGTGTTTGTAGACAAGGACCACCAGGTCCTGCCGTAAAGGGTGCAATAATAATGTAGTTGGCTTCTTTAGCCCTCTAGCAAGATTTAGCATGTTCCCTTGTCCATCTCCTGCTGTGCAGTGAGCAAGATTCCAAGGGATCCTGCACATGTTACCCAGAGCTCTCAAGAACAGGGACATTTCTGTTTGAAAACCGGCATGGGTTCTTGCCTCTGACATATTGGGAAGCACCCTCTTATTATTCTGTTATCATTGCTTATCATGGCCTTGGCAAAATTGATTGAGTGCTGAGAGACATTGCATACATTTCTAGGGGTTAGAACAGTTATTACTGACTGGCCAGCCAAGAGCCAGACGGTCTGCTCTGTGGAGGAGGCTGTGTCTAGCTCTGGGGCGTGAATCATACTTTGTTATAGCACAGATATTCCGTTTTGTCAGTGGATGGTGTTTGGTTAAGCATGTGACATAGGTTGGTATCTTGATAGGAGTTTCCCTGCCTAGTAAGAGAGATACTGGAGGGCCTGGAGAGATGGCCCCATTGCTTGAAGGCACTTTCTGCTCTCCAGAAGACTTGGGTTTGCTTCCCAGCACCCATGAGGTGGCTCACAGTCATCTGTCATGGTAACTGCCAAGGATCAGACACCCTCTTCTGACCTCAGGCACCAGGCGTGCAGGTGGCTCAGTCATACTGGCAGGTGAAACACTCACACAGATAAAATACCCTTTTAAAGAGAGATACTGGACGTGGATCTCGCTACTGGGTGTAACTGAGAAGCATCTATTTGAGAATTTGACACCTAAGAACTGTTGATGGAACAGTATTGACAGGGACAGCAATGGTGTAGAGCTGCTAAATTAGCCCTCCACCCTTGAAGTACCAAAAAGGTCTCATTTGTTTAATCTACTTGCAGTCAAGTCTTCTGATTTGACAACCACAATCATCCTAATTGATACTATGAAAGGAATGAGTTTTGATTTAGACATACTTTGTACTTAAGTTTGAATACTGGGCCAATACTAACGGGTTTTGAGTGCTATTGTGCCTTAATTTCTTTATTTTCTATTTGTGTGTATGGTATATGAATATGTTTGTTACCATGCACATGTGTGGAGGCCAAAGGTCAATGCTGGATGTTTTCCTTGACTTCTCTCTACCTTATTTTTTTTAAGACAGGGTTTGTCTCTGACCTGCAGCTCGCTGATTCAGCCAGGCTGGCCGGCCAATGAGCTCTCAGATCTGCCTGCCTCTGCTCTTCCTGGCTCTGAGGTTAAAGGTGTGTACCACCACACTCTGCTTTTATGGGGTGACAGAGGTCCAAATGCAGATCCTCAAGCTTCAGCAGCTGGCGCTTCACCAGCTGAGCCATCCTCCCAGCCCTTCCCTGCCTTTGCTTTATACATAGAATAGCTATGTATGATTTAAGCCACCTCATACGTTAATCGCGTGAACTAAATGAGATGGTAGGTAGATAACGATAGCACAAATACAGCAAATGTGAGCTGTCATGCTTACTGCCTCTATACGGAGGCAGCAGGACAGGTCTAGGGAGGTGGGTGTATTTGCATCTGGCCCGGAGTCTGTAGCTGGGAGCAGTGTCCCCAGAGATCCAGGGAGGAGCGGCAAGCACCCCATTTTCCTACCCTGACTGGCTGTCCTGAAGATGCACTTATAGGAAGTTTGGATAAAGTCACAGAGCCCATATGGCTGGCAGATGGCGGTCCAAAAGTGCTCTAGAAATTTGAATGACCTATTAACATTTAATAAGGGAGAGTTCATGCCAAATAATGGTTTTACCTGTCTCTAGAAAAATACCCAAAGCCTGTAACCATTGAATTCGCTCATAGTCAGGCAATCTCATCTTATAATCAATCAAAATCACCTCCACAAAGGCTTTGGAGAGGGTAGTGTGGGCATGTGGGCTTCCGCTCAACCCTGGGATGCTGGCTCACCCATTCCCCGTGCCTGGATGCAACTTCGTTTAACTCTACCATGTGTTCATCTTGAACCAGTCACAGAATATCCAAGCTTTAATTTCCTTTAATTTCCTAGCTTTGGTGTCAAGGCCTGATTGGGAGGCTGCAGTACTTCACAGACGTGTCCTGTCTCGTCCTTTTGGCCTTATAGACATGGTCAGTAATAACAAGTATTTCATAGAATCATTGTGAATTAAATGGGATCAGTCTGTCCAGTGCCAGCAGGGATAAGCTCACGGTAAATTCTGCCTTATGGTTACCATTCCACAAAAGATGGTGGAAACCATCAGGCCTAGGGAGTCTCTTGACCAAAGTGAAAGAAATATTTAAAGCTTCAACACCAGGGGTTGGGGATGTGGATGGTCCCAGGCTCGATGACCTAATTTGAAGAAGCAGAAAGATGACTATATTTCAAATCCACCCTCCTTCTTTGTCCAGTTTTATCAAAACAAAAACAAGAGAGCTGCGAGCGGCGGGGCCCCTGCTGGTGACTGTGCGGGCTCTGCGGCTGCCACAGAGGCTGCTTATCCCCTTCGCACAGGAAACGAGGCTGCTGGGAGGCGGTGGCCACGCCTGGCCAAGCCTGGCTTTCAGCGAGCTTGTGTGTGTGTGTGTGTGTGGGGGGAGGGTTCCTGCCCCTGTTGCTCTGAGATAGGAGGGAGGGCGAGGAAGAAACTGTGGGAGCTGACTGCCACTGCCCTGGAGTGTGCGTGGGTGACTGTTAGGGAGGAGGATGAGTGAGAGAAGGGGATGGGGAGAAGACAGTTGATAGGAAGGAAAAGAGTGTGACAGAGAAAGAGAGGAAGAAGGAGAGAGAGAGAGAGAGAGAGAGAGAGAGAGAGAATGTGTGCGTGTGTGTGTATGTATGTGTTTGTGTGTGTATGTGTTTGTGTGTGTGTTTGTGTGTATATGTGTGTGTTTGTGTATATGTATGTGTTTGTGTGTATGTGTGTGTGTTTGTGTGTATGTATGTGTTTGTGTGTGTGTATGTGTGTGTGTATGTGTGTGTATGTGTTTATATGTATGTGTTTATGTGTATGTGTTTGTGTGTGTGTGTGATTTTGTGTGTGTGTTGCAGTGTGTTTGGAGGTCTGAGGACAGCTTTGTGGAATCAGTCTCACCTTCCACCTTACCGTGGCTTCTGGTCACCCAGCTCAGGCTGTCGGACTGGTGCGGCGCCCACCTTTTACAAGCTGTGCCACCATGCCATCCCTGAGTGACTTCTCATTGAAATTTAATTACTGGGACTCTATGGAAACTTGACACTAAGCCTCTGGAATAGACGAGGGGAAAGTTACATGAGCTACACAAGAAAGAAGAAAGGATGTGGCCATGAGCCGCTGCATGGCAGGCAGCGTGTGGCCTGGCCTGCGGAAAGGGATGGACATCCCACCTCCGATCTCTGCAGCCTTCAAGAGACTCTGTGCCCTTCAGAGCCAGGAAGGCGGCTGGCCCGCACGCTGTGCGCAATATGCTGCTCCCCAATCACTACAGGCTTTGGCTGGATGGAGTGGGAAGGAGAGCCAAATGATGACTGTGACCTTCAGGGGGTCAACTAGCAGGGCTTGTGGAGATGCTTCTACCTGCACAGGTCTGAGGGGGGTTCACACAAATACTTCATGAGCCCACACTGTTCTCACTCCTGAGGAGACGGTGGTGCCACTGTGCCCCAGGCAGTGATGGATGGTGAGGTGCAGGGGCTGTAGTAAGGCCATTCCTAGCTTTGGTGTCAAGACCTGACTGGGAGGCCGCAGTACTTCACAGATGTGTCCTGTCTCACAGACGTGTCCTGTGTCGTCCTTTTGGTCTCTCTGTGTCTGCCTGCGCTTCTGTTGGGAGGCAGAATTCTGAATTAGTGTGGGTGAAGCATGGGCGGAGTATGGGTGGGTTTTGGAGGGCTAGTTACTTGTTGAGGGAAGGGGATGTACCCCAGGAAGCAAGCAAGGCCAGACAGTGTTGAGAAACAAGCACCTGGGGGCTCCCAAGCCAGAGGAAAGGGGCCGAAAGGAGAATGGGTGAAGGGAGGAAGACCTACAAGCACATTTTTGTTGTTGTTTTCTCTTTCTTTCATTCTTTCTCTCTTTCTCTCTCTCTCTCTCTCTCTCTCTCTCTCTCTCTCTCTCTCTCTCTCTCTCTCTCTCTCTCTTTCTGAGGCAGGGTTTCTCTGTGTAGCCCTGGCTGTCCTGGAACTTGTAGACCAGGCTGGCCTCAAACTCACAGAGATCCGCCTGCCTCTGCCTCCCAAGTGCTGGGATTAAAGGTGCGCCACCCTGACTTGACCCAGCAAAGCACTCTCGAGGCCCTTCCTGCCCTGTCCTGGAGTTCTCTCTGATTTTAGTGTTCTTAGCTGAGTTAGTTTGGTGGATTGCTATCTTCTAGCTGTTTGGCCAGCTGTGGGTGGTCCTTCAGTGCCCCTGACTGGCAAGCAGCTCCTTCTGGTACAACAATGTAATCGATTTGTCCTTCAAGGCAGCCGTGCACTCTGTGACTGGCTAAAGAGTGAAGCTGAGAACCAAACAGTGCAAGACCGAGTGTTGGTTCAGCTCTCTCTCTTCACAGACAGGCGCGTATGTCCTGTGGGCCATGGCACAAAGAGTAACCCCTCCATTTACCTCAGAGTGTTGCAGAAATAAATATTTGGAATATTTTTTTTTGAGTGGAAGCACTCACACTTAAAGATATTTGTTTAATTTTTTTTAAGAAAGTTGTTTCCAAATCACAGAAATTTATTTCAAATGCATAAGGAATATGTACATTTGGTCAGGAGATAAACAGGTGTCCTGCAGAACAAAACCCCCCATGCTGTGGAAGTGTCTCCTTCAAATCTTTGAGTTATACTGTCCCTTAGGTCGTGCACTGTGGCTTTGGGGAAAGGGAAGGTGAACTTCAAAATCATCATCATCTTCGTTTGCTTTGGAGACAGGGTCTCACGACGCAGTCTAGGTTGGCCTCAAACAGATGGTAATCCTCCTGTCTCAGCCTCCTGAACATTGGGAATACAGACATGCACCACAAGCCTGGCTATACAAGCAGCTTCAAAATGCAAAATGCAAAAAAAAAAAAAAAGTCTCTTTCCCCGTAGTACAGACCTAACAATCTTGGGACTTAGTATCCAACATCAAGGCCCAACCTTTCCCAGTGGGAGGTGTTTCTTGCTATTTCGGGCTCTGGGGCTTTGTGTTTTCAGCCCCAACTCTGCTTCCTGGTACTGACAGAACCTGGAGAAGGGACTCCTGCTTTGTTAGGCTTCTGGCCTGGAGAGAATAAACAGAATCTCCAAGAAGCCATCACTGCTTCTCTTCCGTGGCTGTCAAGGTCGTGCCAACTGCCTGCAGAAAGCGCGCGATTGACCGGCCAACTTGCCCCTTTCCTTTAGCTGGGATCCCAATGGGCCAGAGCTTCCTGAAGAAATCAGTCTATAAGGTCTGCCAGACTGCCAGGCTGAGATCTTTCACACAGTGTTGGAGGAACAGCTCTAAACTCAGCTACACCCCAGCATCTGAGTAGGTAACCGTCAAGATCTCTCCCAGTCCTAAGTTCTGTGATACTGAAGAAAATAAACACATTTTTTTTTCATTTCACCCTGTTTTGACTCCTGTGTCTCCCCACATCCATTACCAGGGGAAGTATAAGTCAGAAAGAAAAATTTCCTGGAAAGCACAAAATAGGAAGAAGAAAGGCGCAGTGACCTCTAGCCCATGAATAATTCATGCGTGCGCATCTTTAGCTTGTTGGTAATCGTCTTAAGCAAGCAATATGTCTTTTTAGTGATATTCTCGGCTCACTTTGCACATGGGTCGATACATTATGGCTCCGTCTTTGCACAGAGCTGTACACATTTTCATAAAAACAGGCTAGGTTTCATCAAAGACTTCAGGTATCCACAAAGATAGCCTTTGGAGTCGGTCCGACCTGGATTTGAATCTGGGCTGGGCCCAAATTGGGCTTTGTTTCTGTATTGGAAATTGGGGGTGAATACCCACTCATCGCCGTCTGGAGAATTATTAGTAATTCTTGATTGAAAGGGGCTGACGTGTAAAGATGGTCCCCCTGGCTGACTCCCCCCGCCCCCCTTTTCTCTGCTAAGACTTCGCAGGCTTTGGGTCTGACTCTATTGCGGAGAGCTACTGCAGGGGACCCAGGTGGGTAAATGAAGAGCAGCAGGCTTCCTTCTGCTGAAGACGAAAGGCCTGGGAAGGCCTGGGTTATGCCTGCAGGGTACAGAAACCTCAAAAGATGACTGAAGTTCTGAGGAAGCTATTTTCGAGTGGCGGCCTGCTGGGAGACAGCTCTCAGGGCAAGCTTATTTCTGGCCCATTGTGGCTTCCCACCTGGCCACCTGCACTGCCTCTGCTATTTGTCCCCATCTACTGGTACAGAGGTGGACTCTCCTTCCATAGAGAGGCAGGCACTGATGCTGCCTTCCTGTGGACTAGCATAGAGACCGGTCTAAGAAGGGGAACTTTCTGGAACCAAGGAGAGCCAAGCTTGCTTATTAAAGAGTAGAAATGCTGTTTTCTGTATTGGCCCATGGGTAGTCTGGTTGGCGTCCCTCAAGTCCGTATCTTTTTATTTGTTTATTTTTGCTTTTTGAGACAGGGTTTCTCTGTGTAACTCTGGCTGCATGGAATTGGCTTTGCAGACCAGGCTGGTCTCCAATTCAGAGATCTGCCTTCCTCTGCTCCTGAGTGCTGGGATTAAAGCACTTAAGACAACTATTGCCTGTCTTAAGTCAGTATGTTTTTATGGAACTTCTGGCAGGGGAACTGTCTTGTGTCTCATCAGAAACCTGGGAAATGGTGACATCCACTCTACACCCAGGGCTTAAAGCCCTCACTAACATTTCCTTTGCTTTCAAATCTGTCATTTGAGCACAACAGCAAAACAGCCTGTCACTATCATGGGCCACATCTGCTGAGTCTGCCTAAAGGCCAAGTGAGGTCACCTGGCAGCTGACAGGTTGGCTTGGCTGGCATTAGATCTTGGTTAAGGCTGTTGGCTGACCACCAGAGCTGGGCTTCTCTACGTGGCTGCTCGACTCCCTCTGAACGTGGTAACTGAGTTCCAGGAGACCGCCCAGGAGGGCTGGCAGAAGTTAGGATCTAAGTTTGGGCATCTTTTCTGCCCTGTCGCAAGTGGCCTAGACTCAGGAAGAGATGCTCTCTCTCTCTCTCTCTCTCTCTCTCTCTCTCTCTCTCTCTCTCTCTCTCTCTCTTTCAGTAGGGTGGGTGTCAACACCATGTTGCAAGGCACAGCTGCTAACAGCCATAGAAAGGACCTGGCTGAGGAATGGAGGCATGGTTGTTCCAAGAAGTATTAAGGAACACCAGAAAAATCACTTTTTCATTTTATAGTTTTCAAAACTCAGAATAACAAGGGTGTGTCAGGGCAGAGAAATGGTAATATAATAAGACATAGAATTTTCTTTCTTTTTTCTTTTTTTTTAACTTCCTCTTAATATTTAAAGAATTTTCTTTTTAACAAGGTTCTGTTTATTTGTGATACACTTCTAAGATGGAGAACCCAGTCTGTTTTTATACTTCAGGATGAAGCCTTCCTTAAAGGGCCTTTTGACTTTAAGATTATTTATCCATGATTGGTACTGTGTCTAATATTCTTACGGTTTAAAATTTCATACATCTGGAAATTTTGATAGAGAAGGACTCAGACTAATTGGTGATTAAGTCACTTGGGATATCGGTTTATTAAATAGTTATCTTTTAGACTAGATATCAAGGAGGGCCCAAAGGAGGACACATGCATTTCCCTGGGGAGGGGAAACAGAAGAGATCTCCTGGGTAAACTGGGGGCAGGCGGGGATGGGAACATGAAGGATCGGGTTGAGGGACAGATAGAAGGCGGAGAATAGTGAAAGATCTGACTTGACGGGGAGACAGTTTTGTAAGGAAGTCCCCAGCTAAGACTCCTAGCCGGAGTGGCTAGGTAACCTGAATTGGCCATCTCCTGTTGTCGATTGGTGACAACCCCATTGTCATCAGAGTGCCTTCATCCAGTAACTGATGGAAACAGATGCAGAGATCCACAGTCAAACATTTGACTGAGGCTAAGGAAGGAATTCTGTTGAGAGGGAGAAAGGATTGAACAGGGCTGGGGGAGTGGGGGTAGTCAGGGTCATCACAAGGGGACCCATAGAAACATCTGGCCTGCTCATGGGAGCTCACAGACTATGGGCCAATGGCTAGGGAGCCCACATGGTGCCAGCCTAGTCCCTCTGCATATGTGTGATGGTCATGTGACTCAATCTACTTGTGGGACTCCTGGCAGTGGGAATGGGGCCTGTCCCTAATGCTTTGGTTGGCTTTCAGGAACCTAGTCCTCATACTGGGTTGCATTGCCCAGCCTTAATGCGAGGGGAGGCGCTTAGTCCTACCTCAACTTGACATTCCATGCTTTGTTGGCACCCATGGGAGACCTGCCCCTTTCTGAACAGAGGTGGAGGAGGTGTGGATTAGGAAGGGGTGACAGAGAGGAGGGGAGGGGAGGGAATGGGAGAAGGGGGAGGAAAGCTGTGGTTGAGATGTAAAATAATTAAAAATTTTTAGTTAATATAAAATTGAAAACAATAAAAATCAATCTCTTCATCACTGGCATTTTATTTAATCTCATACCTAATCCCTATTGATGGGCTCAATCACTCTACATCTTCTTGTCCTAATACAATCCGGCCCAAACTCACCAGCCTAGGAGCTAAATATCTGGTTAAACCTCAGCCGCACTTTAGCTCCCACCGACGTGAGCTCTCTAGACCTCAACTTTCTTCTCGGTAAGTCGGGAATATTTTGTCTCCCTGCCCCCCAATGTGGGTTACTTTTAAGACTGTGTGACTGGTTCCCAGCATCCGTGTAGCTGGTGTTCTCTGGGATACTAACACTCATATACACGGTATCTATTTGGGGAACTTCAAGCTTGAGAGCTGTGTAGGGTGAACAGAGGGAGAAGAACCCAGTACCACCTTAGCCTGCCTCCAGGGGCTCGGCATGTCACAGAGCTGGGACAGGCATTTTCTACGCCTACCATGGAACTGAACAGGTAGCTCTTTATGCTTTATTCATGTTGAATTTATAAGGCAACTCGAGGCTTGGCATGTTTATGAGAAGAGCCAGTTTTTGTGCAGTAAGCTGTAATTACTGTGTGTTCATGAAGGCAATGGCCATGCCATATCCTGAAGGTGGTATGTGGAAGTTTCCATATGTTAACATCACAGAGGCAGAAAGAATACACAGGAAAGGGATAACGTATAGAATGGAAAAACGTTGATGCCATGTGTCAAGATGAGGCTTCCTGGGCCAGAATTTGCCAAACTCAACTTCAGTCTTAGAACACTTTTCTTTCCATATTTGTATTTTTGTACATTTTTAGCTTTAAAAATATGTCTAAAGGAGAATGAGAATGTGATACACAGGCTGTGGACTGGTACCAGTTATAGGAGAACGTGGATGTGTAAACAGGCTGTGGACTGGTCCGTTACAGGAGAACGTGGATGTGTAAACAGGCTGTGGACTGACCCAGTTATAGGAGAACGTGGATGTGTAAACAGGCTGTGGACTGACCCAGTTACAGGAGAACGTGGATGTGTAAACAGGCTGTGGACTGATCCCAGTTACAGGAGAACGTGGATGTGTAAACAGGCTGTGGACTGGTCCGTTACAGGAGAACGTGGATGTGTAAACAGGCTGTGGACTGACCCAGTTATAGGAGAACGTGGATGTGTAAACAGGCTGTGGACTGATCCCAGTTACGGGAGAACGTGGATGTGTAAACAGGCTGTGGACTGGTCCGTTACAGGAGAACGTGGATGTGTAAACAGGCTGTGGACTGACCCAGTTATAGGAGAACGTGGATGTGTAAACAGGCTGTGGACTGATCCCAGTTACGGGAGAATGTGGATGTGTAAACAGGCTATGGACTGATCCCAGTTACGGGAGAACATGGATGTGTAAACAGGCTGTGGACTGGTCCGTTACAGGAGAACGTGGATGTGTAAACAGGTTGTGGACTGATCCCAGTTACGGGAGAACGTGGATGTGTAAACAGGCTGTGGACTGATCCCAGTTATGGGGACTCCTCTAAAAAGTATTTGTAGAGATCAGACAAGATGAGGTCAACAACGAGCTTGTCCTTTTATTATAAAAGTAAAATAAAAAATAGCATTTATAAATCCAACATTTTTTCTTTTAAAGTATTTGATTTAGAAAACATATTTACAATAGTAAAATGCAGAAAAGGGGAAAATACTATTTTCAGCATTGATTGTAGCAGGTTTTAAATATTGTTAAGTTCATGTGTTTTTTTTTTAAATCACAGATAAACCACGTTAAAAAAAGCAATGTCTTTTTTTTTATTACTCATCATGTTATTCATTTAAAAATATCTTTTTCCTTAATCTTAATTTGAATGCACAACTGTACTGTAGATGGCTAGAAAGGACACCAGGTGGAGACAGGGACACCTTTTAATGACAGCAGGAACCCAGCAGAGGGACAGCAGCAACAACACAAAGCAAGTGTAATCCAGTAGCAGCTGGGAAAGCTCAAGCCACCAAACCCCAAGCCACAGCTGAGCGCTGTGATCTCTAGATACCATCTGCTGTGACAACTCAAAGTCATCTCAGAACCAAGAAAGGAAGCCGGATTCAGGAGGCCTTGGACGAAGTCAGGAATGGCCCGGTGGGCCGGTCAGCCTCCAGCACCTTTGGACTCACTCTGCCTTCCTCCTTTGGATGGACGCAATGGAATTTCAGGCTTTGGTTTACACAGTGTGGGAAGCTGCCAGCAGGCTAAATTTTGCCTTCTATAGGTCCTTCCTGCCCATAATTGTGGGGCATTTTGTTCAGAGATAGCAGTGAGCTGTCTCCAGGCAAAGACTCCGTAAAGCTGAGTCTGTGGAAGGATGTCTCCACACCACTGTCACAGATACTGTCATTGTCCTGGGGCTCATCTGTGGAGAAAGCACAAACACATTAGGGGTTTGGCTAGACCAAGGTGATGCCTTTGTTCGGCCCCGCTGTCCCAGCCGCCCTCAACTGTCAGCGTCGCGTAGCTAGACTCACCGGAAAAGAGTCTCAACCTAGGGACTGCCCAGAAGGCATTGGTCTGTGGGCATGTCTGTGGGGACCGTCTTAGTTGTTAACTGAGGTAGGATGGCCTGGCCTACTATAGACAGTGTCACTTCCTGAGAGGTGGTCCTGGGCTGTGTAAGACAGTCGCTAAGCATGAGCCTGCGAGGCAGCAAGCAGCAGTCCTCAGCGGTTTCCGATTTGGAGATCCTGCCCTGACTTCCCTCAATGATAGGTGGTAACCTGTAAGCTGACACAAACCCTTTCCTTCCCTAAGGTGCTTTTGGTCAGAAGGTTTTATCACGGCATCATAGAAAAACAAAACCCCATCTTCCACAGAAGCATGGCTTCCCTTCCTTGATCTGCTATGGACCACTGTATGGAGGGATGTCCACCAGCCACCACATGCCACCTGGCCACCCATGCACATCAGCATTGCTCACAGTGGTGTGAAGACAGCAAATGACAGAGAACACTGCTGTGGTCGGAGTTGGCCAAGAGTTCATCTTTCTCTTGATATCTCGCCTCTGTTTGTTGGAATCCTTTCTGATTTCTCTTGAATCAGAATATACATATTTTCCCCTTAGGAATGAGGCATATTTTTCTAACTGCCCTATTACTTTTTACAGCCAGGAAAACTGCTGAACATATGACAAAATAAATTCATAACAGAAGTTGGAACTAAAAGAAAGAGATCTCTCTGGGCTGTATGAGCTATTAAATAATACACACTGTCTAGAAAGATTTTTGGTGTATGAAAATGAAGATGTTTTGTAAAAATGTGTCTATACTAAAAACTTAAATTCTATTTGTTGGAAAGCATCCTTGGGGATCTAACCAGAGGAGATTATTCTCTGTACAGAGTGACTAAGGAAGCGGAAGCCTCTTTGGCTCCTGGGATGGCAGGTATTTGCCACCCAATGGCTTTTCCAAAGACACCGGAGGAACAGTCAGGCTCTCACAGGGCCGTCTTCCTAGCTGCTGAGTACTGACTTTTGCTTATGATAGGAGACATGTGAATGCCTGTGACAGCATTGTGGTGCAGAGAACAGATGTGGGGGGCGCCAAAGACACAGTCCCTGTTGGAGTTCAGGCAAGGAATGAGGCTGGGCTGGACTGGACAGGAGTCAAGGAGAGAAGGAAATCTGCTAGGCTGAACACGAGGCGTTGAGTGCCAGAAAATGTTCACGACAGCTCTTAGATTTTTGTCTTTGTCTGGAAGAGGGCCATTCTTTTGACGGATGTAGCCAAGATGAGTTTGTGGAAGAGTGAAGAGCTGTGTGCCGATAACAGGATTTATTCAGACACCAAGAAAGGTGAAATTTTTAGGGGAACGGATGCAACTAGAAAACACTAGTCAAGATAACCCAGAGGGAAAAATACCGCATGTTCTCTCTTACGTGTGGATCCTAGCTTCCAATAGTCACACATGTGTGCTTATGTGGGGGTAAGTGTGGGGAGCAGCCAGGGAATTAGAAAGGGACCTTGGGTGGGGGAGGAGGTTTTCAGTGGGAAAAGGGTAGGGAGGGTAACAGAAGGTGTGTGCAAGTGGAAGTGGAAGAAGATTGGGGAGGAAGGGTGCCGGTGAGGGCATGGGGCGGGGCAGGGCTGGGGGTGAGGAGAAGAGGGAGTGGAGAGGAGAAACCCAAGTATACACACATGAACACGCACACACAAACCTCACACGTGCACAGACACATACACGCTGCAGAGAAGGGAGCTCAGGATTGGGCCTGCCTATAGAAAACAGTGAGGAGGAGGGAGCAAGGTGGACATGCTGTGACAAGGCCCTGAGTGGGCACTGAAGAGCAGGGGCTACCAGCTATGACAGATGCCTCAGCAACAGGAGCAGGGAGGAGGCCAACCTGGTGGCCAGTGAGGCTATGTGAGCAGAGCAGGCCTAGGGGACAGAAGCAGATGCAAATGGGCTGAGGTGACAGGGTGGGCAGCATCTTTAAAACTGTTCTTCTGAGAAGCCTGAGCCCAGCTAAGGAATGCCAAAGGAAGTCCTGCTTTGTTTTCTCTGAGTTTATGTTTTCAAGGACAAGGAAATGACAGCCTGAGAACTAGGTAGCTATCCACAGCAGGTGGGGAGGGGCTGATAATACAGAACAAAGAGGCAAGAATCAGGCAGCCAGGACCAGCTGAAGGTGAAAGGGATGTGTGGGGGGGGGTGGGGGCCCCAGGCAGAGGGCACAACCTACTGAGCCCAGAGAGAAGACCTCCCACACAATACTGGCACAGTGAAAGACTGCCAATTGTTTCTGTTTTCAATGAAGTTTTGTGGCAAAGGTACAAGCTGAACAAGAAGAAAAGGGTGTTGGGTTTAGAGAAAGCATGGCATGGTTTGAATAAGGCAGAATAACAAGGTGTGTACTGAAATCCATTCCTACAATTGTATGCTTTAGGGGAATGGGGTGGGAGCTGAAGGGAGGGGATGGCTGGTGGGGGGAGGTGGAGGACCTGAGGGAGGAGGTGGAGGACCTGAGGGAGGAGGTGGAGGACCTGAGGCTGGTGGCATGGAAGGAAGGGTCATACATTATGTCTGCTATTGTCTGGTTGCTGCTCCTTGTCTTGTGAACCCAGGGCTATTCATCTTTCTTAGAACCTCTCTTTAAATTTAACAAATATGTGAGATAGTGTTTCTTTAACCCCCATAACCAATGTTTACTGAGAATGTAAGTGACCCATGTGCACGGCGGGGAGTGGGGAGTATGTGCCAAAGGAAGAATGTCCTGTAGAAAAGACCGGGAAAGGGAACTGCAGTGCTGTATCACAGAGCAAAAGGAGATTTCTCAGCCTCTTTACCTAGGTGCTGCCTTGTGGAGGAAGACGAGAGAGGCGGTTCGGGGGCCTGAACAGTGGTCACGGGGCTGGAGGCTGTGGTTTCCGGGGTGCAGAAGGCTGCCTGGATCACTTCAATGGCCTCTGTGTAGCCCATCTGCCGCAGGGCCTCCATCAGCTCTTTGATGGTGCCCCCATAGACCTAGTAGGAAAAGGGAGAGTGTGTTCCAGCCCCTGTGCTGACTGCAAACATCAACACCTATCCCTTCTTCCCTGTGTCTGCTCCAGAGGGCCAGGGAGGTCTGGGGAGGGCAGCGAGAGGAGTCCCCGAGGAAACAGTGTTTCCTGTCTTAGATCAAACTTACTCAGGAAATCACAGGAGAGATGGAGAGGGAGAGGATGAGGGAGATGGAGCGGATGAGGCACAGGGAAAGCAAACAGAGGGGAGGGAGGGAGAGAAGCTGTGAGCTCACTGAGGCAAGGAGGCTGCTGGCAGTGACATCTGTGCCCAGAGATCATCAGAATGAGAAAAGACAGCAGCTAACAAGGGCGGCCTCATACGCCACCCTCTCCCCATGCTTCCTACTTTTTGGCTCTGAACTGTCCCAGCAGGAGCCACCTCATAGAACCGCGAACCCATGACCCTGGGTTCCTCTTGGAACCGGTTGTGTATACTCATCATGGCTTGGAGCAACCCACCCGTGTGGTGAGCAGCACTTTTTGCATGGAGACTCCGAGAGTCTGCAAACAGGAATGTCTAGAGGCAGGCAGTGGGTCTTCTCAGGAAGACAGGCTTCCATCCTGCCTGGGTCCCTAGGCAATGGCTACTTTTCATCTACAAAATTACGACATATCGGAGGGGACTGTGCCCTGGTCGGTGGTGTTAACAGCCAACTACAAACAGCAAGGTGGCGCCTTACCTCATAGTTGTCTATGAAGCTTTTAGAAGGAGCAGGGCTCAGCCGAAAGGCATTGCTAAGTGCCCCCAGACCTAACTTCTGTGCCAGAGTGGCCCAGTTTTTGTCTGGATCAGGGATCTCCAGCAGCTTGTAGAGCTGTAGTCTGGTGTCTTCGGTCAGCTGTTTTATGTCTCCTGAGGAAGAAACGCAGCTGCTTTACCGTTCAGGGACAATCAGTCTGAGAGGAGCCATCATTGCCATTTTGCTTCCCCAACTTCTGATGGAAGCAGTGAAGCTTCTAGAAAGTCCAGAGTCCCAGCTAAGCAGCAGTGGCCTATGCTTTTATCAATCAGATCAGGACCAAGCTCCCCCCTTTTCACAACCCCAGGGCTCTTTGTTTCTGAGCTAAGCACTGGGCCTCTGGCAGCACAGCCTGAAGCATGGCTTTCCTCTCCTCCCGTAAACCACAGCATGGGCTACTCTGAGAGAGTCAGTTCTGGCACAGCTCACCTTGTGGTAGCATATCATCTGGCGTGAACACACGCTTATATGGCTTCCCATTTAGTATGTCATACACCTGTTGGACAGAAAATCATAAGAGGATACTCATGGAAACGAATTTTTTTTTTTTTGGTTTTTTGAGACAGGGTTTCTCTGTAGCTTTGGAGCCTGTCCTGGAACTAGCTCTTGTAGACCAGACTGGCTTTAAACTCATAGAGATCTGCCTGCCTCTGCCTCCTGAGTGCTGGGATTAAAGGCATGTGCCACCACTGCCCAGCTTGGAAATAGACTTTTAAAAGTCCTAACTAACTACAGAGGTTTTCCTGGTGTTCTCTCTAGCTCCCTTGCTGACGGTGCACAGGTTAGGAAGGTCAGGGGTCTCTGCAGTGGGTCAGTCTTCTGTGTACTCTGGAGGGACACCCAGCCCAGCAAACGGGCCCCCAGGAAGTGCCGAGATGGTGTAGATGAGGGGCCACTGCGTCCCTGCAGACCTGACTGTCTCGGGTACTTACACTGCCTGCTCTGCCCTCCTGCTCTTTTCCCTTGGCCCACTTACCTAGTGACTGCCGCCCGCTTTAAGTCTAACTCAGCTGAGTTTTAAGAAAGGCTTTTAGCATGTTTATAGAAATCCACAAGCGAATTCCTAGTTTATTTTTATGTTCAGAAACCTGCACCTAAGTTCTGAGCAAACTAGCTTCTGACAGAGCTGGCAAGGTTCCGGTCACATGCACAGAAGGGTGGCTCTTCGGTGGATTCTGGGCTCTTTGAACCTCTCACATCTCCACTCTGATCTGAGGAAGCAAGCAGCTTCACACTCAGGGCTCAGCTGACCTAGATCTTTCATGGATAGGCATTTCAAGATAAATACGCCTCTTGCTCAGCAGACTCCACACAAAAGCATGCTCTCTTCATGGAGGAGAGCACCAAGAAGACCATCCGTTTCTACCATTCCCGAGCCCCTGGCTCCCCTCAAGCGCCACGAGATGGACTGGGCAGGGCTCACCTCCTGGTTGGCAGCCATGTCCAGGGGTGTGGTGCCTGGCACCACTCCCTCGTCTTCTCCAGCCTCCTCCCAGGAGTCGTCCAGGTCGTAGAGAGGCTCAAAGTTCCTCACCAAGGAGTTTGCTCCTGCAGAGTCAGGCAGTACAGTGTTATGTAAGGTGCAAAAGCTTGTCAGCACGGGGTCACATGTCTAAGGGCAATTTCCTTTAGCTCCTAGAGGCAATTGCAGGCTAATGTTTATTACAAGGAAAATTTAAAACAACTTTTAAAATTTTAATTTACTTTACTGAAAAGCTATCAGAGGATGCCCTCTACAGACAAGGACACTATTATAAACAAAAGACTTCACAAACACTCCAACCTGCAACTCTGCTGAACGAGACATTTTAATCCAAGATGTCTGGCGGCAATTTACGGGACCAGGGTTGAGCCCCGAATCTCTGTGTTTACATCGACCAATGCACACACCTCACTCTCTCCTCTTGCTTGCTCAGAACAACCTGATGACGTCTACTGCAGCATGGCCAGTTTTATCCATGGTGCAACAGTTTTGGACCCCTAATTCTTAAGCAACAGGAAAATAAACACCAAAAGAACCCTGTCCTAGGTAGGATGTATTGTTACAGAAAAAAAAAAGTGCTAACAAATCTTGGGAATTTAGCCTGTTTGTCAGCTTCCAGTAAGAAACCACAAAAAGTAATTCAAATGTTGGTGTGAGCTAACTCTTGGAGTCTTCCTGGCCATTCTATCAGTGTTCAGCTTGCTATTTAACGAACAGAGGCAGGCTCAGGGCAGCTTTTTGGGATGAAGAATTTGCTTCAGTTCTGCTGACAGAACATCTGAATTGGGCCAAACTGTGCTACCTTGCTGCCCTCTGCAGCCTGGCACGCTCTATTATGATGTCAGCATAACATGGCCAGGAGCATGACGGAGAAATGGTTTGAAGCCCTGAGGCCTGTAGTATGTCCTGAAGAGTCATGTGACCTTCCTGATGCTGAGGATGCCCCGCTAGGCTGTTGTCTGATTTTCCTTGTATCACACAAGCTATTGTTTGCCACATTTTCAGGGCAAATTCAAATGAATAACGTTCACATTTCTAAATTATGTTTTTATGTCTGGGACAGTATTTATCTTTGGTTGGCCCAGAACTATGCAGACCAAACTGGCCTAACCTTGAGGCAGTTCCCCTGCCTCAGTCTCCTGAGTGCCGGGATTACAGGTGGGCACCACTGCGTCTGGTCGGAGCCAACACTGTTCTTCAATATAATCAGTGGCTTCCCAAATGATTCCCGCATCGCAGCTGGGGCATCTCGGGCAGCACACAGTTCACTTTGACTAAGGAGGAGAGAGAGGCTGTTGCTGCTTTTCTTCTGCTCTCCTTCCCTTTCCATACAGTCCGTATAGAATCCAGTCTGCTTGAACAGACGGAGAATGTGCCTTCCACAGTTTTTTCCAAAACAACTTCTGAAGTAAATTAAATGCCAGTCTCATCGGGCACTGGAGACATGAGATGAGCTGGAATGTCGTGCTTTGCGGGCTGGAGAACTGGCTCCAACACTGCCTGAGAATCCAAGAAAAGCAGACGCACGGTGCAGAGGATGGGAGTCTGCAGGGCCCGGCTGTGGGGATGCACAGCTGCCTAGGGCACCGGAGTGGGGCCTGCCTGTCTTTCTATCTGCTTGGCGATAAAATGGGGTTGATAACAACAGTGCCTGTCTCCAACAGTCCCTGTGGATTAATGTGGTAAAGGAGAGTGGACGTGGGATGCCAGCATGGTGCCTGAACACAGCAAAAGCAGTGGATGCCAGCAAGCTTGAGTGTTTCATGACATGACCATCAAGGTTAACCCAGGATCACCAGGCTGGACAGAGCCTCTGTGTTAACTGAAGCATGACCAGCCAAGTCACTTTCCCGTACCCACTTCCCAGGAGCAGGACCGCAGCTTCAGCAGGAAGCTTTGCACCCCCAGGAGAGTTTGTACAGCTCATGCCCACGTCTATCACTGACCGGTAGGCCGTCTTACCTGCTGATTTGAGAAGAGCTGCCAGACTGGGGAACCCTCTTCCGGCTGCTATGTGTAGAGGTGTAGTCCCATCGTAGGTGGTGCTGTCCACATGGGCCTGGCCCTAAATCCGCCCACAAAGAAAGAGTTAGCAGAGACTCTTCTCCTCTAGTCTCCACCCCCTCTCTGCAGGGCCTCTCAGGTTCTAACATTTGTCCAGTTGTTGTATGAGGCTGGCCCTGTCATTGAGGAAGCCCCCAGTTAGAGAGTGGGGCTGGAGCTGGGGATGCAGGAAGTGTGTCCTGAACTCACGCACAGATGCTACGCAGGATGAACGCTGACCACACAGCTGGTGCTGGCGTCATCCTTTGAAAAGACTTCCCTAAAATTCCCTTGGGGATTTAATTCAAGATCACAAGCATGTTCTTTACCTCCAGAAGCAGGCTGCCAGCCAGTGAGATGTTGTTATATTCCACGGCCAGGTGCAGCGCCGTGCGCCCAGACTTCTGTTCCTGGGCATTGACTTCTGCCCCCGCAGCCACAAGCAGCAGTAGACACGGCCGGCTATTGCTCATCACAGCTATGTGAATGGCATTTAGACCTAAGACCAAGCAGAGACACAGATGTGGGCGGGGCCGGCAAAGCTGGACTGCGGGAGGAGGGAAGCCACGAGCTTGCAGCACTGCTGGGCTCTGAAGGGCCACTGCTCTCCTTTTAGAAGCCACAAGCTCCTATCATGCTCACGGGAGACACCGAGTTACTAAATAAACATTCTCCACATAAATGATGTTCTATGTTGTTTAAGATCAGTGTTTGTTCAGGCCTGCTTTTTCAAAAAACACTAACGCACCCAAATCACCTTTAAAGGAATTTGTTGTGGTAAACAGCAGAAATAACCACAAGACAACGTAAGCTCCAGCTGGCTGAGAGACCATCTGTGGTCAAAGTCAAGGCACACACATTTATCAAGTGCCAAGCAATTCTGGAGAAGCCGCGAGAAGGTTCTGCGGCAGTACGACTGCCCTTACCTTCCCTGTTGGGGTGGTCAATGAGGAGCGCTGCCCTTTTGTTCTTCAGCAGGACGCCGAGGATCTTCTCGTGCCCTTCTCTGGCAGCTAGGTGCAGAACGGAGTTGCCCCAGCGGTCCAGAAGGCTCAGGTCAGCCCCAACCCTCAGCAAGCCCTCCACCACATCTTCCTGCTTGGTGAGTACGGCCAAGTGCAGGGGTGTCTAGGTAGAAGAGGGTCAGGAGAGTCACCGGTTGGTTGGGAACATCTGCAGCCTCTGGCTTCAGAGCCATCACTGCAGTATGGAGTCATACTCGGGGCCACTTGTCACTCCCAGATTAACCCTTAACTCTGTCAGGAGCTTCCTGTCTCACATGGTATGTATGCTCAAAGGCCCAAGGCAGGAAACCAGCATGCATCAGTCAGGATTATAGGATAAATTTTAAATGCTTACTAATGCTATTGACATATTAACTCACCTAAATAAATTTTAGGTTTTTTTTTTTTGAGTTTATGATAGGACTCTATCTACAGTTGGTAATTCTGTACATTAGCAAATCCAACCAAAGTTGTGGTTTTAATAAAGAAATGTAAATAGACTATCAAAAAAACAAAACAAAACAAAACAAAAAACAATCAACAAAGGTGCCATTCTTCTACAGTGGCACGGAAATACATTTGTTAAATTAGAACACACTGTTGCAGGCTGGCTTCAAGAGGTCTACTGTTACAAGCTAGACCCAACGTCATCAAAGGTGCTACTGGACTCTAATTGGCATGGTTAGGACAATACAACAGTCTTCGAAGAAAGCTCAGGTAAAACCAATCCCAGTTACTGTATATAATAGGTCATGAAAGGTCATTCTGACCACAAAGTTGTGCTTCCATGAATGCAAGGTGGATGCTTGGAAACCAGTTTTCAGAAATGAGCAAGACGAACACTCACGGTAGTGTCGAGAAGAACTGAGGTCACAGACAGAGCGCAGCGCTTCCCTGGCACAAGCCCTCCTTCACAATGACATCAGCTGTGCAGTGAGAACTAGCCCAACCTCCCGGTCCAGGAAAAGCTCCTGGCTGCAGAGGCAGTGGCAGGTGGGCTATCAATGCCCAGGTTGCCATGGTGATATTTTAGGCGTCTGGATCTTAACCCCTAGGATTATATCCTAAACAGCTCTAAAGCGTGGGGCTCTCATAATCCTTAGGATCTGTCTGTGGAGCTCAGTGCTCACGCCACCCTAATCATCCGACTTCTGACACAAACGGACAGTGGGCAGGATGCAGACACTGCAATGCTGTGTACCCAGGCAAACAGTGAGCAGCTGGCCAGCAGGCACTAGAGCACTCTCTTGGGATCAGTGGCAACAAACCAGCTGGACACGGAACTGTAGCATGGGTCAATGCTGTAAGGCCAAGACTAGGCTGCTTACACACTCACAAGTGTGCTCACAACTATTTATGTATCCATTCCCTCTTCTTATGTGTACCTATGCATAAGGACTCTTCCTGCCTCAGCCTTCTGAATAATAGGAACCACCACACTTGGCTTGGGAAAAAACCTACAGAGTCATCCATATGTACATGCATGCAAAGTGAGTAAAATCTGATTCAGATATGTGCATTGTTCCTGTTGCAATTTCCTAACTGTAATATTGCGTTAAGCAGGACTTAGTTGCTGGGGGAAACTAGGTAAAAGAACTTCCAGCTTACTCTTGGAAAACATATAGGTCCTTAGTTTAATCTTTCAATAACTATGAATAATCTGTAAATTATTTTATACTGAAAATAGAAAGGCTAATGCAAGGTATGAAATATATGCATAAGATATTGAGGATTATATGTGAGTATACATGTATTCTTTCATTCAAGTGCACATGGATGTAGCCAGCACCCAGGCAAGGACAATGTAATAGTTACATTGGGAATAGGGACCCGCCAGATTCTAGGCAAGGTAATTCTGAGTTCTTAAAACATATCATTTTATGGTGTTTAAAAAATTATGCATAGATTGAATTTACAATAATTAAGAACATATGACAAGAATAAGTTCATGCAAAATGCCCCATAACTGTTTGTAAGAACTTACGTAAATAAACCAGCCCATTCCAAATACTGGGAGAATGCAAGAAGAGAAGATAGTTTAAACAACCACTTCAGAAGAGTCCTTGCTACGCCACACTGTGGCATGACTGTGTCTCCAGAGTGGTGGGGACGGGGTCTGATCGTGACAGAAATGCACTGTGATTGGTGGAAGATTTGGGGAGAATGTTTAAGATAATTTACCAATAATCCAAATCACTTGAAGAACTGTACAGTTTCTGTTGAGAATGGCTATTAAGTGGGGTGTGGTAGTGCATGTCTATAATTTCAGCTCTGGGAAGGTGGAGGCAGAAGGATTACCATGAGTCTGGGGCCATTCTGGACTATACAGTGCATTCCTGTCCAGTCTGGGTTCTGTATCTTGTCTAAATAAATGAATAAACAAACAAACAAACAAACAACCCAAAATAACCAAAGAAAACAATGGACAAGCTGGGTGTGGGGGGCACACATTTGTAACCCCAGAACCCAAGGAGAAGACTCAGGAGGACTGTCAGTTACATGCCAACCTAGGCTACCTATCAAGTTCCAGGCTAGCCCAGAATACAGGAATACCCTCTCTCAAAACCAAAACAAGTCCACAAAGCCAACAACAACACGCAACAGTTACCAGAAAAAGTTACCTCTTAGTCAGTATGTGCTCAAGGCTAAGAAGCCAGGGGCACAGCAGGGAATACAGAGGTTTTGTTCACTAAACAGTGCCCAAGTGGGAAAAAGGGGGTGTGGGGCTCCAAATCAGAGAGGCTCTGCCTTCAGCACACTGGAGAGGCTCCACACACGAACAGCTGGTTCCCACACACCCCACTGTGCCTGCTTCTGCAGATCCTATCTGCCAACAGCGAAACAAGGGCTTCCTGAAACCCAGCCTCCAGGGAGCAGAGGGAGGGCTGGGGAGCCATAACATCCTCTTCCTAGGTTTATTCTTATCCTTGTGACGCATAACAATGCAACCAGTCAAAAGTTTGGGAAATTAAACTTTCAAGGCCAAATGACTTTACCCGCAGATGCTGTGGAAGATGGAGGGACACAGTTCTTGATGTACACATCTGAAATAATGCTTTATCCCAGTGTTTTCACAGTGCAGTGAAAGCCCCACACTCTCCCCAGTAACGGTCACGGCCACAGGAAGCACAGAGCGCTTTGTGTGGAGTGGTGCTGCTCCTCTAAGAGGGAACACTGCTCAGAGAGAGACTCCTGAGAGCTACAGGCCAATGTTTAGTTAAAAACTCTATCACAGATCCACTCCCAGCCTCCAATTTAGAATTTGCAAAGTAATTTTAAAATGATGAACTAAAAATAAGTAATTTAATGATTTCTTTTTAGAAGAAAATTAATTTTTAGACTTTTTGGTGTGTGTGTGTGTGTGTGTGTGTGTGTGTGTGTGTGTTTGTGTGTGTGTGCGCGCACAGTTAATTTTTTTTTTGGTGTGTGGGTGCAGGCACACGTGTGTCACGGTGTGCATGTGGAGGTCAGAGAATAACCGTGGGGACTGGTCCTTGCCTTCCACCTTGCTTTGAGGTCTCTCGTTCCTTGTTGCATAGATTCTTTCTTCCTGCCATAACAGGGAGTGCTACTGACCCTGGCTCTGTGAGATTCAGGGGAGCTGAATGCTGGTTCTCACAGCCGCATCCACTGAGACAGCTCCCCAGTTATTTTACAGTAATTTTTTTGTTGTTGTTTTTTGTTTCTATTTATCTATTTATTTATTTGTTTGTTTATTATGCATACAATATTCTTTCTGCGTATATGCCTGAAGGCCAGAAGAGGGCACCAGACCTCATTACAGATGGTTGTGAGCCACCATGTGGTTGCTGGGAATTGAACTCAGGACCTTTGGATGAGCAGGCAACGCTCTTAACAGCTGAGCCATCTCTCCAGCCCCTGTTTTTTGTTTTTAAAATGAAATCAGATGCCAGGAACTAACTGTGGCCTATGCTTGTTCATCCTAGCAGTCAGGAGGCTGAGGGAGCACTGATAATTCAGTGCTATCCTGGACTACAAGCTGGGGCAGGGGCAGGGGTGGGGGAGAGGGAGGGAGACAGGAAGAGATAGACAGAGAAAAACAGAAAGAGGAAGGAGAGAGGGACAGAGAGAAAGAGAGAGAGAGAGAGAGAGAGAGAGAGAGAGAGAGAGAGAGAAAGAGAGAAGGGGATATGAAGAAATGAAAACAATTTCTTTTAAAAACAGAGTGCTGCGGTTGTGGTTTGGCAGCAGGGTAAGCAGGGTACACTCTCAGCTCTGGGGGAGATTGCCCCGCCATGGGCGTTCAGAAAGACATTCTGGTCAAGTGAGTGCAAAGAGAACTGTAAAGGATAATGAGAGGGGACCTGAGGAGTAGAAAAGGGCATGGGCTGGAGACAGTGAGGGGGGTGAGGAGGCGGGGGAGGGGTGAGGAATGGGGGGCTTGGCTCTGGCCTGGGTTCCCAGCATCCCATTCCTACACTTTGGTTCTCTCTGTGGAGTTTTTAAATTTTGCTTAACCCTAAACTCTATCTCTACCTGGCCTCAGCTGCTAATGCTGTCTCCAGCAGCCCTCCTAACGTCTCCTCAAACCCAAGCTGGACAGAACGCTGGTTCTCAAAGAGCTCCTTACTGAGGGCCATCTTTCTCCATTGCTTTGCACTCTGGCTTCAAAAACTTTACTTGATACACACGTGACACAATTGTTTAAGCACTTCTCAGCAGGCTTGAATTCTTATAAAGTACTGGTTTTTCAACTTGATTTTCTTCATAGTTATGACTTTTTTGCTAGGTTCTCCCTCCAAACAGTATCAGCTCTGAGTTTTGGAGCTTAGCGTTTGCCTTGTCTAGAGGGGTGCTGAATTTCAGCGTGGGGCTGTGGCTCTCAAATCCGCAATCCAAAGCTTCTCATGTATAAATTACATTCCCAACTAAAGACACCTTTAATTTCTGCCTACCTGATACAGATCATTTCTCATGTTGATGATGTCGTCGGAGATCACACCAGATGTGACTTCCAGCAGATCCCTGACCAGCTGAGCATGAAGGTGGATGATGGCTAAGTGTAAGACACTGGAATGAAGCACAGTGACGTAGATAAGGAGGGGTTAGGAGATGACAGAAATTTCAAGGAATGATTAGAACCAAAGACTGAATCAGTTATTATGCATGGCTTCGTTTGGCCTCACTATGTTTTAAATCTGCAAAATGTGCTGATCTGAGGTGACAGGCTTCCTCTCTCGCTGCTTATCCCTGATGGTGCCCACCTGACTCTGGGAATGTTGATGTCTGACGAAACACACGGAGTGCAAAGGCACCCACCCTGGCTGGAGATCTAATGGCTCTAGCTCCAGGCCAGCTCTGTCTGTGCCCATAACCCAGGCAATTCTCACCTATCTCTCCCTCACATACAGACATTGAGCAAAAGTCAACGCCCAAGCTTAGGAACAGCTCAGAAAAATTCAGTTGCCCAGATCTCTTCCTCCAAAACAACATGAAGTGATTTTTATTTTTAAACAAGGTCTTGTCATTTTGCCCCGAAATCATTCATTTAGAAATACCTCTCGGTGAAGACCACAACATGCTTTTTAGACTCCCCTATGCCAATATTAACCCCAAGGGATTCATGCACACTTTGATGAGAAATAATCCAGCCTGCACCTCAGGGCTTCCCTGTTGCTCTGGATGGATGCTGGCAGACAGCTTTTAAGACGTGACGTAGACATGACATTCACACAGTAGAGGACATGCTTCAGAAGATGCCTACACATTTCCATGTGCAGCTCAGCATTACGGCAAAGTGCACCCCTCCCCTCCGGCTCCTCATACGCTCCTGGGAATTCCCCCAATACCAGAGGGTTCTGTATATTTTCTTTATTGCATTTTCTGTGATGACTGATAGTCACAGGGCTCACAAGCTGAGTGATGATGCGAGGCCAGAGTGCTCCCATGTCTATACTCCTAAGTGGGCTCCTCTGTGTCTCCCAGGTCTTGTCCCCCAGTCTCTTAGGGAGCCTGCTTGTGTAAGTCTTGAGGGGAGCTCTGTGTCTGTACCCTGCATGGACAAGGGAGGCCACTGTCTCAGCTGCTCCACGAATGTCCAGGGTCCATACCCTTACTTTCTTCTCCACACGCTTGCTGGATTGTATGTGCCTGGCTTCCTTTCCACCATCCTTCCGTTACGACACCAGCATCCCCCTTCTTCACAGGCAGGTATTCATCAAACTCACTGATTCAGCAGGTCCTTAAAGATGTCACTTGGAGCACCCGTGTCCTGCCTTGGTTAGCTGCTTTGCTCTGTGGTTAATTGCTATCGAATGTTAATTGGATGCTTTTCCCCTAAAGACACCTTCTGCTAGTCAGGGCTGTACACAGGGAAGAGAGTCTGGGTGCTTCTTGTACTGCAGAACAAGGCCAGTGGTTATACCACATCCTTGGTTACGCCACAAGCTACAAGGACAAAGGTCTCTGTATGAAACCCCTGAGGTTGGCACTCTCCTAACGCCTTTTGTTTTTAAACTGAGACTTAACCCACAGCACTCCGGAACGTTTCCACAGAAAAGGACTTTCAGTGTTGATGCTATTTTAGGATCATTTAGTTAAAGCACTTGAGTCTCAAGACTGCTGTCTCTGGCTATTTTTATAGGCCTTCAAGTCATTTCAAAAGTCTCAATGAAAGGACTAAGAGAACTGCTTTAGAGGGAGCCAGGTGGCTCTGCAAACAGAGCTCAGGAACAGACAGCAGGCATGGTGTGAGCTGAGGCAGGCAGGGCCTGGTTCACTCTCTTACTAGTGAACATGGACAGAGGCCGCAGAGGAGAAGTGAGGAACTAGGAAGGAGTGGCATTTCCTCTTAAATATTGGACTGATACTGTTGCCATTACCTGGTGGTTCCTTGGGTACATCAGACAATGCTTTAGGGACTTGGCAGGACTGTCAATAATGCTCTCAATTATTTTAATAAGGAAAGCAAGGTTTAGAACTCAACACACCATCCACACATCTGAAACATCTTGCAGAGGGAGGCGCCACACTGCAGGGCTCTCAGAGGACGCCCCCCAGAGCCTTCCCTGTTCCCAGTGTGCGTCGGGCCTGTTCCTCTTCCTCATATCCAGACAGCGCTCACTAAGCAGCAGTCCGTGCTGAACCCACCTGTCTCCGTTCTCATCCTGCACCACGGTGAGATGGCGCTGCACAGCCAGCAACATCTTCACGTCTCCCGTCACCGCGTAGTCGAAAAGGGCATTGGCATGCCGCCTGGCCAGCTGCAGAGCCTTCTCGAGAAAGAGGTTATCTGCAAGGCAATGTCCACAACCACAGCTGAGGCTCGCTTGCCTCCCCTACACGCATGGCAGGGCACACCATTTTAGTTGAAAATGCTCCTTTGGTGCTTCTGGATTGGGGAGACTAGAAAAAGCACAATTGGGCATTGTCTCACTGACAGATAATACAGCCAAGATTGATTTCAGAGTGTCTGTGGGCCATGAGGAACAATTGAGAAATATCTGCTATTTTAAGGAGAACACAGTCAGTGCCTCTGACTTAAGGAGAGTAATCAATCTCAGGGTAATTGGATTTTGCCATGACTTTAAATAATCAATTGTTTTATAAGCTAATCCACTTCTGGAATCCAGTCTGAGTCACAGTGAAGAAACATGCCCTCTGGTCCAGACATCATCTCAGAGAGTCACGGGAATCTTTGGAAAGTTCATTCTCTTAAGGTCAAGGGAAAACAATCTGTGACTTCAACACAAAAGGGCAAATCTCACCGGTTTTGATAGACATACAAAATACATGGATACATGGAGCATCTCAAAGAGGCAATTGAAAAACGGAAAAAAGAAAATACTTGATAGTAACCATACGTGGCTCCCATGTCTAAATAGTTACTCTCTCCTGAATGATGTCCGACCCAGAATTAAGGCACATGAGCTAATGAGCCTGTTCAAAAGGCACATTTCCTTTAAATTTTGCTGCTTCAAGGAGGGCAAGAGAACAAAAATAAAAGCCGCATATTCAGGTAAACTTCTTCAATATGGCAGCTGAGCTGGCCGCTGGGAGGGGTGAGTGACGAATGTGGAAACTTCTGTGTAACCTGGGCCAGGGACAAAGTGCATTGCCCCTTTAATACCCAGAACTGCACACGGCTGGGCGATCACACCCAAGTCTCTGCATGAAGATGCTTCTTGGAAGCCACATGACACCTTGCAGGGCACTCAAACAAGATGCTGACCCATCATTTTGAGATTAACAGGAAGGAAACCCATGCTCTGGAGACACCTTCCTGTCCCTAGAACTGCACCCTCCCCGGCTGCCCGTGGAAACCCTGTGGGTATGCTCACCTACCCTGAAACCTGGCACCCCACTCCTTGTCTTCCACGGTGGACGTCAGCGCGACCGCATCAGTCTTCACGTTGGACATGTCAGACTCCTTATCCTGTGCGGCTGGTTCCTTCTCAGAGAGATTCAGAACCTCTCGGTCACCACTCTCGTCACAGTCTTTAGGGTTATCTTTCAAGTCTGTGTTTACAGATCCTAGGATAAATGCAAAAATATCATCTTTTTCTCAGTAAAATCTATTAATGAAACTATAACTCACAGTTTCAACACAGGGCAGACAGAAAAAAGAAGGCAGGTTAGTTGAAAATGGAAAAATATGAATCTTCATAACAAATAATAAGTTCTGGATTTAGTTTACATTTATTTCTTTATTTACTTTTGGAAACAGTGTCTTGCTGTGTAGGTCTGGTGCAGGACTCACTCTGTAGACCACGCTGGTCTCACACTCACAGAGATCTGCCTCCTTCTGCCTCCCAAGTGCTGGGATTAAAGGTGTGCACCACAACACCTGGCATGTTTTGAAATACTTTAATTCAAAAACATTTTATTCAGAAGCATTTAAAAACTCATCTCCCCAAACCTCCCATCTCATTGGCATCGGCTGTGTTTACTCACACCCATACCCTTCTCACTTGCTCCTGGAAGGCAGAAGCAAGAGAAACACAAAGTCAAGGTTACACAGTGACATCCTCAAACGATACCAAACACAAACAGTGGGTGAATCTCATCTTGTTTATCCATGAAGGAGAGAGAGGAGATAAAGTTCTGCATGCTGAAAGTTAGCTGAAAAAAATGCAAAGTTCTTGAAAGTAGTTATTTTTCTTTCCGAGCGTGAGAAACAAGGAAAAGTGTGCAGAGCTCCTCTCTACCCACAGTCTAGCCAAGCGTGGCTCCAAGACTCCACATCCGATCACGCTGTTGTTGGAACCACGTTATGTGACCCTTACGTCAAGGGTACCTAAGACTCCTGGGCAGACCTGGTATGAAACCCAATTCTACCACCACCAGCACGGTGCCTCCAGAGAGTAAATGAAAGTTTCTGAACTCCATCTTCTGTCCAGACTGTGTCAAGACTAGTGTTCTCCTTGCACAGGGATTGTGAGGTAATGGTTAATGGAAAAGGTAGGTCTATTGTATTCGATGAACTGTTACCTGACTACATGATAGGCTATAATGTCAGTTAAGATCTTCAAAAAAGGTTATGGTGATGGATGCACCCGGCGTGAGCAGGTAGCACATATGAAGAGACTTAATAGAATAATTTCACGCATACGAAAGAACAGCCTGCATACAAACTCTGAGCAGACGGTAGGCACAGCACTGAGCGGAAAAGGCCGAGCCTACAGAATGAAAACTGATTTCACAAGGAGAGCATTTGAGCGCAAAGGCAGAAAAGGTGATACTTTTGTGTCTGGGTTGTCAAGTCTATAATTTTTGCATTGTGCCTCTGCCTTACTCTCATTCATGCAATGTAATGAGTAACATGTAAGTGTCAGGAATATTCCGTATGCTGGCCTAGAATTATACAAAAATATGAATTTACTGGGACATTATTTTCTAAAGCTTTTGAAGACGACACTGCTGTCTATGCATTTTTCTTTCTTGGTATTCGAGTGGGACTTACCATGGGTGAGCCCAGTGTTGGACTTGGTAACTCCAGGATGGAATGTAATCCCACTGTATGTAGGAAATCCGTAGTGCGGGAAGCCATATCCTGAGGCAGCAACGAGACAAAGGGGACATGAGGGAGACTGTTAGCAGGTTGCGCACATGCTCAGGGGAGCACGCCTTGGTGCGGGGCAGTGCCAGTCTACATGGCTTCGCCTGAGAGTCGATAGGATACACTGAGGGGAAGGACAGTTGAATTCCCTGTGGCAACACAGGACTGCCCAGACTGGCCGCTTGGAGAGTTAATGCTGTGGTCCTTTCTTCCCAGACGGAGAGGAAAAAGTACTTACACCAAGACTTAGAGCTCCATTAAAATAGCTAAACAAGATGACCCCTGGTGAGAAAAACCCAAATACAATAATATGCTGATGGAAAAAAAAGGCCGCCACTTTCATTTTCATTATATTTGGTGGAAGAACGGACTGATAAGGCTCTTCAGAGAAGCAGCCAGCTCTCGGCACCACACACTCTGACGTGACAGTTTAAAGCGATTCCAAGTTATCTGGAATAAAGGGAAAGCCATGCTTGGCACAGCACCCGCAGGAAGCAGCGCCCAGGCCGCTTATGCTACAGGTCTCCACTCCTCCAGTACGAGTCATTAAACATGATACTTGATTCTGCTTCCACAAGAACTGCATCAGCACGAGGATGCTCAAGCTAATACCAGAAATAGCAGCCGCCACTCTACATTCACAATCACGGTGTAGTGACAATAAAAATCTAGTACCAATAGATGGTTGGAGCTCATAAATATTTACTGGAAAATATATGCAGGGCAAAGCTAGCAGCAGGTCATTCACATATCATCGTTGTGCTTTTCTGCTAACTCTCCAGTGCGGGATTTCCTGACTCAATGTTTTACACTGTAGTGTCTACAGTCTGCAGTATTATGCGGAGTTTATAATACACATCCTCCCGGTAGCAGGTATGACAGACATCTTAATGTTTCCCACAACAGCAGAACGTCCCCTCTAAAAAAGGGGAAGGGGAAATACTCAAAACTTATTTGAGAAAGCTATCTTCTAGATGAATGCTTCAGCTGACTGACACTTCTTACAGGTTTGGGGGTTATCCACGGATTGTGCTGAGATACATGGTCCAAGACCCCAGAACTGCATATGCACACAGACCTATGGTAAAGCTCGCAGTGTAAAAGACAGGAGACGACCAACAACAGTTGACAGTAACGGGGCAGTTGGAACACGAGGCTGTAGTAACAGTTTTAGGCATGTGGTCTCTCTTGTCAAGACAATGGTAGTATTTTTAGACTGAAGCTGACCGCGGATAACTGAAACCACAAAAAGTGAAACTGAGAGGGGGAGGAGCTACTGTACTGTAAGATGAACACCGATTTCTTCGACAAAATTTTTCATTTGTAGGAAAATTTCCATTAATTTGAAATCTCATAATTAGCAACATCACCACCACTCAAGCAGCAGACATGCTTGGAAACCTGGGAAAGAAAACTGTTGCTCACCAACACGAAAGGACTTTAGACAGAAGAGCCTTTTCTCGTACCTGGGCCGGGACTTCCGGTACTCCCTCCTCCGCCACCACTGCCAAACATGCCACCACCGCCTGCTCCAGCTCCACTGCCACCACCGCCGAAACTGTCCGAGAAGTTGGGCATGAGCTTCTGGCGCTTCCTCTGCACTTCCTCTTTGTCTGTATTTACAGGAAGGGAAACCAGAGGGGAAGGATGGATCAGGTTCCACCACCAGCCACAGAGAGACTATTGATCCTCATGATATTTTTAAATGCCTTACAGGGAAATGGAAGGCACCCAGGGAGGAAGCATGACATTTACCCCAATGGGCATGAAGACCAAGAGCGAGCCTCGGCAACCGCAGCACAGCACACACCCAACCTCACTATGCAGCATCTCCGAAGTTCCCAGTGTTAGCAAGTGGGTGAAAGATCCGATTAATCTTCAAGATTTAGATAACCTGAAGATGCACACTCGTCAAAGAGTAATTTTATTTATTTATTCTGAGATAGGGTCTCACCATATAGCCCTAGCTGCCTGGAACTCACTATGTAGACCAGTCTAGCCTCAAACACACACAGACTCAACTGCCTCTGTCTCTTGAGCGCTAGAGTTAGAGGCGTGCACCTCCATATACAGCTGACATCCTCAACAGTTGTCCTTGCTCATCTAAGACAATGACGACCCAGCTAACATGTATGATGGATGGATTACACTGAATTAGGTTCTGGGATCAGGTGCACAGCAGGGCATCTTTGCTGTTGAGGACCCTCTATCTCAATTTGAAGGCAGAGAGAGGTTTAGTGGGCACTGTGATGGTATGCACGTAAAAATACAGTGGTCTGCCAGGCGTCTGTAAAGACTAAGGACCTGATGTCAGAAGAACAGGGGGTATTCTTTCACAGCATTGAAAGAGAAATAGGGTAGACCCCAGAAACACAGAGAAGGGTTACAGGTTCTGGAGGTGACTGATGGTTTGGCCCCTAGAGTCTCAGACTCAAACACAGAGATTGTCTCTGGGATAGGGGCCTGTCCAAGTCTAGATGCCTTGAGACTTCGGTTTGCTGCTTTGCATGGGATTCTCTATTTCTTGTTTCTCACTGCCTGTGCTCCTCATGAGCACAGATGTCGTCCATAATTCTGTTACTGCCATGTGACCACCAACTGCAATGCCCTCCATTCATCATGGCTTGTGCGGCCATCAGCACTATGCTTTCAGTTCTGCCACTGTGTGGGACCTGCCGCGGTGTCACTGTGTGTGTGTGTGTGTGTGACCTGCAGCGGTGTCACTGTGTGTGTGTGTGTGTGTGATCTGCCGCGGTGTCACTGTGTGTGTGTGTGTGTGTACCTGCTGCGGTGTCACTGTGTGTGTGTGTGCGTGTGTGTGTGTGTGTGTGTGTGTGGGAGATCTGCCGCGGTGTCACTGTGTGTGTGTGTGTGATCTGCCACGGTGTCACTGTGTGTGTGTGTGTGTGTGTGGACCTGCCGTGGTGTCACTGTGTATGTGTGATCTGCCGCAGTGTTACTGTGTGTGTGTGTGTGTGATCTGCCGCGGTGTCACTGTGTGTGTGTGTGTGTGTGTGTGTGTGACCTGCCGCGGTGTCACTGTGTGTGTGTGTGTGTGATCTGCCGCGGTGTCACTGTGTGTGGGTGTCACTGTGTGGGATCTGCCACGTTGCTCGTGTTCCTCTGTGGTCCACCAGTTTCCTAGCAGACACTCCTTTGTTTCCTTTGTCTTGGGGGCTGAGATGTGAAGAAGGCTTTTGGTTTTCTCTCTCCAGTGAACAGGCTAATCGTAACAACTGCCCTGTGTCGGACTTTTCAATGCCAGTTTTCAGGACGGTTTATGTTCAGAAAGATCTGCTCTTTTCTAGTTCCATGGCTGCTTCCGTCACCCACGGTGAGGCACAAGGTTGGTGCTTCTGGACTATTGAGGGGAAAGCACAGTAGCATGGTGAACTGCTAGTCCCTTTAAAGTCAAAGCTGGGCATACCAGGATGGTTCTGAAGAAAATGAGCTTCCGCTAGAAAGGAGTGAGCTTGGGGGAAGACAGTCTGGCTACTTCCAAACTAAAGATTTGTAGAAAGATTCATAAAGTTTCCCTACCAGTTACACCAAAACTAACACCTAGACTCACTTAGACAACCTATAAACTGTTATTCTTACATGGAATGTGATTCCCCTGTAGGAACATAAAACACAATGGGTAACTTACACATCTTTAGAAATGTTATTTTTTATAAAAGATACCCATCCCATGTGTGTGAGAGGGCGTGGTTTGGAGGTCAGAGGTCAACCTTGGGTGCTGGTCCTTGCCTCTGACCTTGTTTGAGACCAGCTCTCTTTGCTGCTGTGAATCCCAGACTAGCTAGCTCCTAAGCGTCTGAAGATTCTCCTGCATCCATTTTCCATCTTCCTGTGGGGACACTGGGGTTATAGTCACTCACGCTATGTGTCTGGCTTCTGAGCTCAGGTCCCAGTGCTTGTGTGGCAAATGTTCCACCCACTGAGCTGTCTTCCCAGCCCAAATGTTATTTGCTGATATGGTTCAAGCAAAGGGGTTTCACATTTACTGTGTATTCCCTTTTAAAGTAGAGATGCTTTACTTTTCACCGTGAAATTAAAGTTTTTAAATGTTTGTTTTTGTTTATGTGTCTCTGAGTGTATGCCACATGTAAGCAGGTACCTGTTTAAGCCAGAAGAGGGTGCTGTCTCCCACAGTTAGAGTTACAAGCAGCTGTGAACTGGCATCTGTGGGTGCTGTAGACAAATTTCATGTCCTCTGAAAGCAATGAGCACTCTGAACTGCTCAACCATTTCTCAAAATTCAAAAATTTTAAGAGATAATTGTTAAAACATTAGCCATACCATTGCCAGGATTATTTCAGTGACAAAACCCTAATTTAGAAAATGCTGCAGGACGACCTTCACAAATGAGCCTTCACATCTCAGGTCTCAGATTACCCCCTTGCTTCACTCAGTCTCCCCGGTGCTTCCCAGGGCATACCGCGAATGCATGCTCTAGAAGGAAGCCCAGGCCACTTCTGCAGGATCTCCTCCCACAGAGAAGGAAGCTGAAGCTGGGGTGGCTAAGTGACTTTCTCATCATAAGGCTGAGAGGTCAGACCCAGGGTCTAGTGACTTTTCATCACAGCAGACTCCTGCTTTGTGGGCAACACTTCAAAACAGTGCTGCTCGTAACACCTCATTAAGATTGACCGTAGAGAAGAGCTGGGGATTTTGCAGACAGAGACAGAAGCCCAGCCTCTGCTGGCCTTTCCTGGACATGCACCTTGAAATCACCTCAGTCTCAGTTTCCAGTGTCTCTGGCAAAAGCCTGTATTTAGTTTGGTCATGTCTTCTATAGCTTTAAACATGACTGTTCTCCATCCCGACTTCCAGTTTCTCCTACTGAATACTCAGGGTGGTCTCTCTTTGCTTGAGAGTAGAAGGCCCTTGAGTATGTTCTCACCCCATAACTACCTCTCGTTTGGTTATTTTGTCTCCCTGACCTCACTGTCCCCAAGAAGTGTTTGTAAGATGAGGTATCAATAAATGACTCCAGAGGACACAGAGTTCAGGGTGGCAACGGGAGGGCAATGTCCCGTATATGTCTAATGCCTTAATTGATGGATCTAATGTATCGTTAGCCTTCTCAGTTATATTTGTGCCCACATGGTAACTCTGAAACCCCAATTCCAGGGTTCTGAAACCCCTTTCTAGCTTCCTCAGGCCCCAGGCATGGGTGTGGTGCACAGATATACAAACAGGCCTATACATTAGAAAGAAAAAAAATATTAAAAAAACAAGGAAATCTATTATCTCCAATTAAGAGTTCTAATCAATAACTTGATCGTAATACATGCATGGCAGCCATTCTCTCTTTGGAGCTCACTGACTGCTTCTATTTCTCCAGATAATTCTTATATTGTTTGCTTTCTATGGAGCTGTATTGGATTCGTGAGGGCCCAGATGGCGTGTGTTGGAAGTCTGTCGATGACACTGGATCTTCAGCGAACCTCATCCTCTAAGCCAGGCAGTAGAGAGCCCCTGATCTGCTGAGGGGGAGTGCTGAGGAAGCTGGGCCTCCGCTAGTGTGCTCTGCTGATGCAGACACCACCAGAAAAGGCGGTCTGGGAGTCAAGCTTGGGACATCCCTAGGCTCATATCCTGTGTAGCTAACCTGTGCTTTTCTTTTCTGGTTCTCATGATTCTGCATCAGTCAAGATAACATTATTTTGAAGGCATATTTCACGAGGTGAATTCTATTTTTTTCTCCTATTTTCAGAGGGCAGGGGCTTCAGGTACAGCATTTGGATTTTCACATTGCCTTGTGTAGGCAGAAGGATCTAGAAGACTTCAGACCAGGAAGGAAGCAGGCCAAACACGGAATGTACCATACATCTGACCCAGCAGCAGCCGGTCACACCTCAGAAAGAAATGTGAACTCTCACAAATGCTTTCAAAATGGTTCTGCCAGAGAGGTTCTTCATCACCACCATGCTTTGCCTTCAAGGAAGCAGCACTGGGGGTCCCCAATGTGGCTGCCCCTCTGTGGTTCCTGACCTCAGCCAGGCCACTGCATCTGGGGACAGTCATGCTGCTGGCCTAACCAATACTGGGGTCCCCAGTGTGGCTGCCCTCTGTGGTTCCCGACTTCAGCCAGAACCTTGCATCTGGGGACAGCCATGCCACTGCCCTTCTCTCCAGCCTCACTCCCTCTGATCTAGACATTACAGATTTTGCTGGAGCTTAGTCATTTGTGTAGCCTCCAAGCTTGTGGATCTCCTCTCAGAACCATGGATTTTAAGAAAAAGCTTTGAAAATAGACACAAGGAGGCAGACTGGAGCACTGTGTGTTCCTATACTTAAACTCCATGGGGCCAGAGATTGTTCTCAACACTGAGATTCCACGTACTTGGGCCTGGCCTTTGATTGGCCTCCTCCCTGCACTTGGCTGAACTGAAACATGTTTACACGGAGCTTCCCTTTCACCCTCACACTTTTCTCCCTTGAACCTCCTATCCACTTAACCACACTGTAAGCTTCCACCTGTGACTCTGAGCCTCTCACTTCCTGCACCCGAGGCCCGGGTCTCCACAGCACCACCATGGCAGTGTCTGCTGGGTGCTCACTCCCAGGCACTGGGACCCGTCTCAGTCCCTCTGAAGCACCGCTGGATTCTTGCATCATCCTGCCGTGTCATCCCAGACAGCACTCGGGCAGGCCTAGCCAACACTCTACACATACTCCAGCGCCGGGACCTGGCCTCCCTCACCTGCCTCAGCCTTCTTCATCTCAGCACTCAGATCATCTCTCCCAGGACAAACAAAAGCTGCCACACTCCTGCCCCGATCATCTGTTTTATAAAGCGAGGGAGCCTTGACTTTTATTCATCCTCAGTAACATCCCAAATGCTTCTGACTGAAGAAGACAATTTTGGAGGCTTCTTTTGACCATGGGATGCAGGGCTGTCTCCACAACTTCACATGGTTTGTGGATGCTTCTGCTTTGGGTACTTACTATAAATGGAGACCTGGGGTTACAGCTCAATGGTAGAGCTGGGGCTCATTCCATGACCTCAATACATTACCTTCTGGTCTCTAAAAATAAGCCCTTCACCCCCAGACAGTGGTGTCTACTAGGAGGTGATCCACTGATCTTTCAGAGCAAGAGCAAGAGTCTAAACAACCCAGGTACCTTTGATTTCAGGGTAGTAGAGGAAGGGTTTCGGTTCACTCGTTTCCAAGTCCGATTTCCTCCGAAGTTGAACAAATACAGAAGCTGGTTTTGTAATGTTGACATCCTTATACTTTGGAGTTTTGAAGACAATGGCAAACTGTAGGGTACAAAAAAATCCAAACATTAGTGTAGGGTATTTGTTTTCTGGTGGTGGTGAGTACCAGGCACATTCTGTATGCATACATTTATACTCTAGGCTTAAATAAAGTGTGATGAAACCCAGCACCTAGAGAAAGTTCCAGTCAGTATGCTATACCCATCCTATCTATCTATCTATCTATCTATCTATCTATCTATCTATCTATCTATCTATCTGTTCATTCATTATTTATTTATTTATTTGAGATAATGTTTCTCTGTGTAACAATTCTGGCTGTCCTGGAACTTGTTCCTTGAACTCACAGAGATCTGCTTGCCTCAGCCTCCCAAGTGTTGGGATTAAAGGCATGCACTACCACAGCCCAGCACACATTTCTATTATATTGCCCCTGTGAAAGTAAAACCCAATAGTATGCTGGTTAACTATCCTAATTAATACAACTTAATTATTTCTCTTCCAAATTCACATTAAACCTCCAAGATCATACAGGGCAGCACGTGAAGGACTGGGTGTGGAAGCAGATGGAACCAGGGCTGCCACTGTCAGCCTGCAGCTAGACATGCCCACAGGGAAGTAACGCTGGGCTGGAGGCATCATGTGTTAATTTGGGGTCGTACTGGAACAGTCAGGCACTGGACGTACTCAGTTTCATTTTTTCTATGTTTCTATTCACAGCAGCAAGGTCTCATAAAATATAGGAGAAACACAGTGGCACACACAGATAACTCTTTTTGCCTCCCTATCTCCTGTTTAGGTACCTCTTCAATGCAGATTCCTGGAGGGAGCTGCTGTCATTTTCTCAGGCTTCCTGGGCATGTGAACACTGAACTGTTTTTATATACAGCACGTCCCCAATCAATGACCTTACAAGTCTTAGCACTGTGTCAGGTCTCTGTTCAGGCACAGACTCCCCTTTTCTAGAAACTGAATGATATTCCATCACATAGACAGAGGTCATTATTTAGCCATTTACTGCTTAATATTTGGACTGTTGATAATTTCTTGAAAACACCATTTCTCAGTCACCCTCAAAAGTGCGTATTAATGAGGTGGTTCAACTCTTCACCATGGTCATATAAGCAGCTGGAGACCCCGGCTCCTCAGGATGGCATCAGGCTCAGCTCCTTTCTCAAGGGAGGAGCTGAGGGCCACTGCCTTCAACACCCGGACAGCAGACACCCATGAGGCGCCATGTCAGGCTCCGAGCCAATGTTCTAGCAGCACCTTGCCCGCAGTTCTATGTTTGGGCACTTCTCTGGAAGAGCCATAAAAATAGCCCTGCTGTATGGATGCTAAAAAGACTTACAACTGTTTCCTTTTCAGTATGCGGAAACGGAGCACTGAATTTCACCGAGGCAGAACATGTATTAAAATAAAACCCGCAGTATCGACCCACCTACCTGCCTATGAACGTCTGTGGGGGAAAAGTCTCCGAATCCTTCCCAAATTCCACCATTTTCTTCCTCTTCATAAAACCGGATCTGGATGTCATCTGCAAATGGTCACATTCAGGCATATGATTGTAATGGGTATAGCAACGTCAACGAGCATGCTAGCAAATGCGGCTGGCAGATAACTCTACCTCACGCAAATGTAAACGCTTTGAAAAGAATGAGCAGCAGGAGATCTGCACCACTTAAAGTCTCCACAGATCACTGGCTCCACTAACTACACACATTCACTCCGGGAATGGGATCTATTTATTCCCAGTGGCAGAGTACTGGATTTGCCCAATCCATTAAGCTTTGTCTTAGTCGACATACAAATCTTCTGTTTCTCCACCTTAAACTACCTCATTTCTGGGAAACTTGAAGGACGGAAGATTATCAGAACCCGTAGGTGTGACTCAGCCCCGTATGGAGATGTACGCTGTAACACTTGACATAAATGAAGCTTCTCACGTGGCAGATGCTGTCCTCAGTGCTTTACGCGTAAATATGAACTCATCTAGTCCTCAAACCAGTCCTGGGATGTAGGTGTACTAATGCTGTCCTCATTCGCAGAAAGAATCTGTGGTCTATTGGTGTGTGCACATGCGTGGGAGTACACATGTATGTTACAAGCATATCCAGAGCTCAGGGGGTAACTTATGGAAGGCGGTCCACTCCTTCCACCATGTTGGGCCCGGGGATTGAAATCAGGTTGTTAGGCTTGACAGCAAGTGCCTTTACTTCTGTGCCACCTTGCCAGCCTCAGATCGTGTCTTAAGTCACCCAAGGAGGAATGGCTAATTAGTGAGGGAGTCAGGATGTAAACATCACACAGGCAGGGCCCCAGCTCTTACGGGGTCTGCTGTCCTATCGCTGCATACGACTTCCTGACTCCCTACTAAGCAACTGGTTTAAATACCACGATGGCCATGTCCTCTTATGAGGAAACTAGGATTTGTTTTTAGCCCTCTAGTCACGGATTCTAGTTCAGCAGAACCATGACATGGAATTCAGGCTGGCATCTCTCTGCCTTTACTTCTTAGTTCATAAGCAGGACCACACTACTGACTGATGAAAATTGATATGTCTATTTTAGTATAATTTTAGACATATTAGGATTGAATAAATCATCATATTGTTTTCTGATCCAATCCTTTGACTTTGAGTAGGTCTATCCCAGACTTACTAGAGTAGGGCATCTGTCATTTTCATAGTCTGTCTGTCTGTCTGTTTATCCCACCTCCAACCCTTTTCTTTCCATTTTACGTATATATGTGATAGGGAACTGCACCTGTGTTGTGACACTAACATTCAATTGTCATGTTTTTATTCTAGTTGTACAGTGTGTAGCGAGCTCTCTTCCGTCCTTTGGAGGCACCTCTGCACAGCCGCACCCCTCCATGGCTTAGTTGCCTCCTTTAAACAGAGAGACCTAACGCACTGAGACCTCAGAGACAGGACCATGGTTTGGTGACAAGACTGGCCCTGGGAATCTCACACCATGTCTCTTCAAGGTGTGGTCTGTTGTTTCTAGTGGTTTTTCCCAGAGCAGGATTGGCAGAGAAGGGACTGGCACCCAAGGATGGGTTCTGAGTCCACCTTCTTAACCAGGCCACACACTTGCTAGCATGGGTCCCCAGACCCTCAGGTACCCCCATCTTCAGGTTCATTATGGACAGTATTGAGAATAGTATGGTCAAGTCACTGTATCAATATGATATAGATGGTCTTCTTAGGCCCCTGATGTTGAGACATTTCAGTTTAATGATAATTATTAAGAATTAAATACAAATAATTTTGCCCATGGCTCATACAGCCAAGGGTCTGGAAATAAACATGACTTTGGTTCAGTGGGTTGGGTGTAGACTGATATCAGCCATGCTGGGATTAGTTTCATGGCAACTTGATACAAGCCAGAGTCGTTCGGGAAGAGGGAACTTCAAATGAGGAAAATGTCCCCACCAGACTGGCCTGTGGTCTATTTGATTTTGACTGATAATGTGGGAAGGCCCGGCTCACTGTGGACAGAGCCATACCTGGGCAGGTGGGTCTGGGTTTTAAAGCAAGCAGAGCAAGCTATGAGGACCAATCCAGGGGCAGTGTTCCTCCATAGCCTCCAAAGGATCTGCATCGGATCCTGCCTCCAGGCTCCTGTTCTGAGATCTGCCTTGTCTTCCCTGGATGACGGACTATGAACTGAGAGCTAAAGTAAATTCTCTCCACCCTCAAGCTGGTTTTGATCATGACATGAGGTTTAACACAGCAGTAGGAACCCTGAGACACCAGGCTAAACAAACTTGTTTTAAAATAGAATATTTATTTGTAATTTTATTTAAAGGGGAAGTAACTACCCCTTCACCTTTTACTAATTTCCCAATCTTGCTATATCTAATGACAGTAAACATCAGGAACTTCTCAGAGTGCAAACTG
Organism: Myodes glareolus; assembly: GCF_982192425.1. NCBI lineage: Eukaryota > Metazoa > Chordata > Mammalia > Rodentia > Cricetidae > Myodes > Myodes glareolus. The sequence continues at coordinate 23,104,099 of NC_142042.1, read as the reverse complement.
AGGGAGCTGTGCTGAGGAACCTGTGTGTGTCACCCTTCTCTTTCCCCACTGGCATCAGAGGGCCCCGTGGAAGGGACTGGGGAGCTCTCCCCACATTACAACACAGCACAGACAGAGGAGCAGGAGCTGGAACTTTATGTTACGTAAAACTCAGCTAATAACAGTTACTTTAGTTTAACTGAGTACCAGGAATAAAGTTTATTAAGTACTAACATGCTGAGCGGCTCTATGTATAATCACTATCCTTTTACTTCTGTGGGAAATTGAACTATGTACTCAGGCTTTACAAAAACAACACATTATACACTTCAAAATGTTTCTGAGAGATTCCACAGCAAAAAGGAGAACACCCCTGATCCATCACGAGCAACTCCCAGAGGACTCTGACAACTACATTTCATGTCTGGAGCCTGGGGTGTACACGTACCTTTCTGAACCTTGTCACAGAGAAGGTAGATTTCTTCTCCTCCGGTTACACACCCTGCTGTTCTGTCCATCCGTACGATTTTCAGGTTGGATGCATTGGGGGCCTCTGTCCGCAGGGAGAAAATAATGCACACCCTAAGTGAGTTCGACAGATGAGCTCACTCCTACTGCTTTTACAAAGACACAAACAGAGCAAGCAGAGCTGCTAGCATCCTTGGAGAACTTCCTGGGCCTGGGCCACTCACTCTCCCCAAGCAGGTGAGGAGAGGATGGCGGCATTTGCTTCCCTGGATGACGGCATTTGGTTTCCCTAACACACAGGCTGATATGGAAAGAAGGTTTCCTGAGGTTTTCAAAACTGCCAGGCCGGTGGCTTGCTTCATGCTAATTTTATGCCATTTACAAAAGTCCTAAAAGTTTTAAGAAAAGTACAATTTTCAAGCTACCTTATTTTTTATTCTACAAAGAAAAATGAAGATGTTCTATTTCCTTTCCCCAAACTAAATTAGCATTCTGTGTGGTTTGGGGCAAAGCTGCCTGTACTAGCAAGCAATATGAAGCTTCCCCTTTAAAAACTCCAACAGCTGCATTTTAAGGTTCTCTGATGAATAAGAATCTTTTTTATTTGATAAACTTTTCACTTCCCGTTACACTTGTTTAAATCAGACAAATCATCTAGCTGATGCATGTGGAACACGGGCTTTTCTCGTACATCATATTCTACAACCTTTCAATGAGACTTCTGTGCTTGCAGCTTCCTGAGGCAGCTGCTTATCAAGTCCAGTGCATGGCAAACAACAGAGTTACACAGTAAGTGCTAAAGGCTAGGGAGAGCCCTCCACGTTCCAGTATCTACAGACTGGAAGAGAATGACATACTGTTTCTTGAGTTACCTCGAAGTTCTGTCTTAATGAATGTATTACTAAGTGAGGACAAGAATAAATAAAAATAAAAATTGTCTTTTATTAATTTCTCTTTATAGCTGCCAGGGGCAAAAAAAAATAAGGTTACTTTAAAGAGCACCAGCCATCTATCCTAGAGTCCTGTGTCTAGAAGTAAGAAATTGGTGTTACATGTCAAGATATAATGCGTTTTCTGAAGAAAGAACATTACAGTGGGTGGTGTGGCTTAAGATGCTTAAATGGACACCAACCCTCTTCCCTAGACTGCAGTGGTCACATTTTGTAGACAGTAAACTAGCGCTCACGGTGACAGTCACTGTCTGGAGGCCTCGCGCTGCCTCAGGGCGGCGGACAACTACTCACTGCTGTCGTAGATGGCGTCCGACACCACGGGCTCCAGCCTCCGAGTGAAGCTGCCGGTGCTGTCGGGAAGGAAGGCTGTGAACATGAGGCGCACCACACTCAGGTCCATCTCCTTGGTCTGCTGCAGAGCCGCCTGGCGGATGATCTCCTTCTCCCTGTCTAGGGTCACACAGTACAGTCTGCTCAGGCCCGGGCAGGTGAGGGTGGGAACATTTAACACAGCGTATTTTAGGAAGCCCACACAGAGAACGTCTGAAACACCAACTGTTTTCCTCTAGAATCACTTCCTTAAAGGTTTTTACTGGCATAGTGACAGGCTTCATAGAGATGTCTTCATCCCAGCAGACCAAGCCCTAGGCCTATACTCAGTCCCACAGCCTCCTGGCTCCCCTCCTGTACCCACTATTTCTCTTCTACCAATAGGATACCTTCCTCCCACTTTCACGTCCTATGCACATATGTGCAAATAATCTTAACACGTTTAGATGAAAGGGGAGAGACAGCATGTGATGATTTCGGTCTGGCTTACTGCAGTTGACACGGTCAGCCCCAGCTGCATAGACAGCCCTGGGTATGCCTTTCTAGTGGCCGAATAAAACTCCATTATGCATATATATCATACTTCCTTTATCCATCACCTATTGATGGAGAGCTAGGAGGACTCTTTAACTTGACTCATGAATATGGCTGCAACAAACATGTATGTGCAAGTCGACATGTCTGTGTAGCTATGTTGACTTACAGTTTTGCAAGTATACACAGGCGTGTACAGCTGTCATATGGCAGCTCTACTTATACTTTATTTTTGAGAACTCTCCACATTGATTTTCTCATTTATTGATCTATTTTCATTGGCTGGCCACAGTGCCTATGTGTAGGTCAGAGGGCAACCCGAGGAAGGCGACTCTCTCCTTCCACCATGTGGTCACGGGGACCGAGCTCAGGCCCGCAGAGTTTGTGAAAAGGACCTGCTGACTCATCTGCAATATACAGCAGAGGGTGACCGTGCAGCTCCTCCTGACGCCATCTCCCAAGTGCTGGGATAGTACGCTACCCCAGCTGTTTCCGTAAGTGCTGGGAATCAAACCCAGAACTTCCGAGGCTAGCTAGGCAAGCCCTAAGCCGCCGGCGCCCAGGCTAGGTTGCAGCTGCTTGTCTTTCTTAATGGCTGCCATTCTAATTGGGGTGAGATGGAACCTTGAAGCAATTTTAATGGTGAGGGGTGTAAAACATTCTCTCACGTTTGCTGGCTGTTTGTGCTTTATCATCTGAGAGCCCTGCCCTTGTTACTTAGCCCACTTACTGACTGCATTGCTTGTTTTCCTGGAATTTAATTTTTTGAGTTTTTGATATAACCAGATATTAATATGTCAGATACATAGCCACCAGAAATTCTTTCCCATAATGAAGGCTATTTCCTTTGTTTCACAGCAGCTTTCTAATTTCATTTGTTAGTGGTTGATTTTATTTCCTGGGTAGCTGGAGCGCCTTCCAGAAAGCCCTTGCCTACCTGCCTCACGGAACACTTTCTGTATGTTTTCCTTTAATGCCGAGATCTCTGCTCCATGCTGAATTGATTCTGCACTGGATGAGACGGGGGTCTAGTTTCCTTCTGTATGTGTGGCTATCCAGTTTCCCTGGCGTCACTTGTTGAACAGGCTGTCTTCTCTCTAATGCATATTTTGGCATCTTTCTCAAGTATCAGGTGGCTAAAGGTGTATTTATTGCTTACTTTTCTATTCCACGGATTTATACGCCTGTTTTTACGCCAGTTCCACGCTGTGTTTGTTACCATGGCTCTACAGTGTAACTTGAAAGCAGCAATTGTGATACCTTTCTTTAGCAATACCCTTGTACTACCCTATGGCTTTGGCTCCCTGAGGCTTTTTGCTTCTATGTGAATTTTAGGATAGTTTTCCTCTGTTACCATGAAGCATGCCATTGAGATTTTGATGTGGATTGCATTCAATCTATAGACCACCCTTGGTAATATTTTTGTGATATAATTATGTCGACTTTGGAGCATGGGGGTCTTTCCATTTATTGTCACCTGTTTCCTTCTTCAGTGTCTTCAAGTTTTCATTGCAAAGGCCTTTTCCTCTGTTAGCTTATTGCCAGGAATCTGGCTTGCTTATTTTGAAGCTACTGGCATGGCTATCACTAGACATGGTTGATACCTCTGCTGATTTCTTTCTCGGCATGTTTACTACTGGTATATAGGAAAGCTACTGAGTTTTGCAATGTTGATTCTGTACCCTGACACTTCATCAGACCTAAGCTTTTCCAGTGGACTCTTAAGGCTTCCTTGTATATAGGATTATATTGTCTGCAAATAGAGATATTTTGACCTCTTCCTTCCCAGTTTGTATCCTTTTATTTCTCTTTCCTTATTGTTGCTTTTAAGCACTATGTCGAGTAAGAGTGGAGAGAGGTGATACCTTGTCTTATTCCTGCTTTCAAGGGAAATGCATTCTGTATCCCCTTTAGTATATATACTATTGGCTATATGTCTATTGTATATAGCCTTAGTATGCTGAAGTATAGTTCTCTTATTTCTATTTTTTAGATCATAAAGCGATGTTGTGATTTGTCCAAAGTTTTCTGCATCTATTTAGACAACATGTAATTTCTGTTCTCAAGTCTTTTTATGTTTTACATTCATTGGTTTTCATATACTGAACCATTCTCTATTCTAAAAATGAAGCCAACTTGATCATGGTCAATAATATCTTTTTTTGTGTGTTGATGAATTGGGTTTGTATATTTTATTAAGAACTTATAAATCCATGTTCATAATTGAATTCTTTTCTCTTTTTTTCTGTTGTGCTTTTATCTGGTTTTGGTATAAAGATAATACTGGCTTCAAAAGATAAATTCAGTAATGTTCCTTCCCTTTCTATTCTTTGAAACAGTTTAAGGATAATTTATGTTAAGTCTTATGCCGTCCGCTCCCTATCCTGTAACGACTGTCTTATGCCACCCGCTCCCTATCCTGCCCCTCTACTTTGGTTCAGAGTTTAAGGCACATGTGGTATGTGAGAGAGCGGAGTGAAAATGTCTACTCTTCAGCACCGGCTGCACCGAGAAGGGGAAATCAGTGTGTAAAGGCTTTGTGCATGAGGGAGGTGTCTAGTGTAGAACAACTCAATTGCACTAGGTCCTTGCCCTCATGGGCTGACAGACTGATGGACACAGTCATTCTCTTGAGATGTAGAGGCCTTAAGTAAGGCTGGGGAAGATTGCTCACCTGTGAGCTGCCGGTCTCCTCCACCTTCTGCTTGTAGATAGGCAAGGTCAGAATGCACCAAAAGTCCAGGATTATAGCCCCTTATACATGCCTCTGTCATCCGTGCTTCTAGGGTTTCAAATACCTTTTTCTTGGTTACATGAAGTATGCCCAGGTTTGCAAAGCTGGAGAAACGCAGGAAGATGATCAGCAAAAAGAACCAAAAGTAAGCAGGCCATGAGAGGAGTGGGCTTTAGTTCAGCAAAGCACACTCTGAGAGAACATACAAGCCCTCAGGTCTTATACCAATCCAGGCTAGGCAAACATCGGAATTTGGGATTTTTATATTATGAAGGTAATATATGGCATATACTGTATAACGCACTACACTGCTGCCAGGGCTGGGACACACAATGTACTCAGCTCACTAACATTTCTGTGAAGAGAGCCCTTCACATCTGAAGAAGGCCATTGCCCTTACTATGCCAACCACGAAGGAAGGATTTAGCCTAGTGAACAATACACACATTGGTATTCCACCACAGTCCACAGTGGGGTGAGGAATTGGGAACAGGGGACACAGAACAGTGATCCTCAAGGAAAGAGAGATAAATAAAGTGACTCTTACAATTACCTGGCTTAATAACCAGGATGCAGGATGGGAAGCCCAGTGTTTTGCATTTGCAGAGACAGACTTAAGGCAAACAGAGACCAAATGTTGGGACCAATTGGAGTCCTGGCCTTCAGCTGCTCTTCCCTGCTAGAGCCTTCTAACTGAAGTTACTAAAAGCTGTGCTTTGCCTAGAGGATCAGAGGATGGGATTTTCACCTGTTGGCCATTGACTGCTGGGTATTTAAGCCTCCATGGTGCTATTAAAGAAGGGCCTTTGTACCAGAGATTGGAGGTCTGTGTGTCTGTCTGTCTCTGTGTGTGTTTCCTCAACCTCCAGCCCCTTGCCCGAAGCTCGCGAACGGTATTGCAGTGCATAGAGCTCAGACGGGGGGGGGGGGGGGGGGGGCAGTGCGCTGCAGATTTATACAGTCAAAACACTAGGGATACCTTTAGCTGACTGTGATGTTTGAGAAAAAGAGCCTTCAAAGGCTGGGGGAAAGCTGCTGTTCTCATAGACCCACAGGGCTGGACCAGTTCAAGAAATCTCAAAATACATTAAGCATTGGATTGAATATTCAGAGGGTACTTCTTTAGTAATGTTGCCAACTTGACCCTAGTCTGTGAGAGACAGGAGAGAAAACAGGAGAAAAGGAAGGGGGAGGTCACAGACAGAGGATTTAACAGCTGGAAAGTTTGTAGATTTAATAAAAATGTAAATCCAGAGATCTATGAATCCTAAGACACTCAAGTTTATGAAGAAAACTATACCTCAGCCCTTCAAAACTGTCACTGCTGACAACGGATGGAGAGAAGTCAGAAACACTGCTAGACAGATTTCATACAGCAGAGCCGGGCAAGACGTACAGAGCGGTGCTTGTTGGAAACAGGTCAAGCCCTCAGATGGTGAATCAACATAAAACCAGGACATGAAAGAACACATTGTCAACCTAGGATCCTCTGCTCTTCAAAAAACACCTTTGAACAGCGAAGATGAAGAGAAGACGTTTTAGACACCAGACCGAAACGAGCCCATCAGCACCAGATCAGCAGTAATGAGGAAAGTTAAAGAAAGTGATATCGGCAGGGGATGGCCAGCCAGAAACCCTGACCTATAAAGCAGGGCGAAGAGCAATGGGGATGCTAATGTGTGTCAGCCAATACAAGTTCTGGCAAACAAACCAACAAACCCCACAAAACAAACGTACTGTGGAACTTATAACGTATGTAGATGTAAAATACATGAAATGACAGCCCGAGGCTCGGAGCAGGAAGTGAAAGTGTGCTGCCCTTAGGTTCACATACATACAACATGCCGTGAGATCATGCTAAGTATAGGCTTATCAGTCAAGGTAGATTTTTAGAGCAAATGACATTACCAAGGATGAAAGAAGACGAAAATATCAACTAACCAAGAGAGATTAAGAATCCTAAATATTTATGCAGCTGATATAAGAAAGATCCACATTATGGGAGGTAAAAATTGTATAACAACAAAAGAAAAATAGACATATCTATAAATGTGATTTCGACATTCCTCTCTTGGTAACTAATAGACAAAAAATCACTAGGACATAAGGCTAGAATAACACTTGAACATCTGAACCCAACTGATGTAGTGATATTTCATTTGTATTTTAAATACAAATAATAATTTTAAATAAAAATAATTTATATTTTAAATAAAGCTTGCCTGAAGATCAGAAAAGCAAAACAGCCAGCCATGGGGCTACCTCAGTCCAAAATGGTGATCCTGCCTCCTGAATCCTCAGAATGAGGCTGTGTCTGAGAGCTGTCTCCATGTCTTATACTCCTCTCTAGGGCTGGAATTAAAAGTGTGCACCATTACTGCCTGGTTACTTTAATCTCTAGTATGGCTACTGGGATTAAAGGTGTGTGTCACCATTGCCTGGTCGGTAAGGCTGAGCAGTGGGGCGCCTCTGATCTTCAGGAAAGCTTGACTTATTAAAATACAAATGAAAACTCACTATAAACGGATATTTACAGAGCATCTACTAAACAAGAGTGAGCATGTTTTTGAAGTAACAGTGGTTGCTATCTTAGCCATAACATAGGCAGCAGGATACAAATTATATAAAATATTCTCCTACCACAGTGAAATTAGATATTAGAAGATATTCAAGTAAGAATGTATTTAATCAAGTTTGGGAGCACAATAATTAGTTGTTGATGCTGGTAAGGGCACAATAGGTGTTCATTACAATAACTTTATCTTAAAGAACTGGAAAAAACCCAAGTGTGCTTGAACAGATGAATGGATAATGAGCCGTAGGCACCAGTCCCTAAATGCATTACCACAGAGTAACGGAAAGGAAGCAAGAGCAGACACATGGAGCAACACGGAGGACTTTGGTGCGTGGTGCTGAGCGAAAGGAGGCAGGCTTTGAAAGGCTGTGTGCTGTATGACTTGATGGCATGCAATTCTGAAAAGGCAAAACTGTATATAAAGGAAACTCATCAGTATTTTCAAGGCCTCTAGTGGAGGAAGGGTTGGCTGCTGAGAGGCGTGCGGAGATTCTGGGGTTGGCAGCAGTGCACACTTGATGTTCGTAGCCATGTGGTTATCAAAATCCACAGAAATGAATACTTGAAAGGGTTTCTACTGCAGCAATGACATTTTAAAAACAGAAAGGCCACACCTGCTAATAAAAGGGCTGGCAGCACAACCTTGCTTCTTACTCTTGTTTTCATAACACGGGAGTCTTTAGACCAGCAACATCAACATTATTTTAGAACATACTGAAAATCTGGGGGTTTGATCTAAACCTACTGAACAAACAAAGTGTTTTAACCAACCCTTCAGCTAATTCTGAGCAATGCTGAGGCAGGAGAGCCTGGCTTTTCACTGCTCCGTGAAATCAAACTCTCCTGGATGGAGGCTAGCATCAGTCATAAAGAAGACCCAGGCTGACGTGACCCTGTAGCCACCAATAAACACGAAGCAGTAAGTCGGATGTTTTCATCTTCGCTGTCATCTGGAAGCTGTTGCTGAAGTCGTGATGCATCTGAATCCCTTGGGATTCAGTTTGGGGCTCACAAGTGGCCCTTTTTTGGCATTTGTTGTTTGAAGACTTAGTCCTTGATTTCACAGGCTTCAAACGCAGTCCCTGACCACAGTGTACACCCCAACTTGGAATGACACACTTCTAGCCTAGGTCCATATTTGGCCAATCTTCTCCAGTCAGGGTCTCTTCTGTTTAGTCACACAGAACGACCAACCTCAATTGGCTTGGATCTCTAAAATAGGGATTTAATAATGCAGCAGTTCCACTGAGTGAGGCCAGAGGCTCACCTTGGTGCTTTATATTTATACAGCCCCTAGAGCAGTGATTCTCAACTTCCCAATGCCGAGACCTGTTCATACATTTCTCATGGAGCAGTGACCCCCAATCATACGATTATTTTTGTTGCTACGTCAGAACTGTAATTTTGTTATGAACTGTAATGTAAATATCTGAGTTTTCAGGTGGTCTTAGGGGTCACGACCCACAGGCTGAGAACCACTGCTTTAGTGATAAATGCTCTATAAATTAGTTGTGAAAAAAAAAGAGCTGCACAACCCTTTCAACCCAGGTTGCCAGGAAACAAACAGGGTGTGGTGGCTGTTGGTGAATGTGGCCTACACAAAGCAGAAAAGCACAGACATTTTCCACTGAATGAAAAGTTTCATAGAACTAGCATGCTGGCGAAAAATTAACATTCTAGGTCAAAATAAAATACCAAACAGGATTTTTTTTTAAATCAAGAAAGGTAGTGAAATTTAAATAAATGAATAAGAAACAAGAGGACCGATGAAAGCTAACTAAAAATTTAAAAAGAATAACCCTATATTAAAATCATTAAATCCATAATCAAAACTTAAGAGATGAATGTTTTAATACTGATAAAATAATTTTGAAAACAGAAATTGAACTTATTGAGAATTCAAACTGAGAAGGTGTGGGAGACACTGTAAATACAGGGGATCCTTCTGGTTTGGATGCCTTCAAAGCTGTGAGTCTTCTCGGTGTCGTTTTTACAGATCTTAATGTTTTGGACTGGTGCCTTGCTTGTGAATCTATACTCAGTGTAATATATATTATTGAAAACAGGTTATCTTCATTCTACTTCCAGTATTGACAAGTCTAAGAAATGACTTTGGCTGCCTTCCTAAATTTCTTGCCTACAAGTCAGAACTAAATAAACTAATCAATGTCATACCATAGAAAGATGGTGGCAAGTTTGCTCTTGCTATTTTATAGCATTTGCTAACTCTGGCGTGGTCTAAACTGTTAAAGACAGAAAGTGCCCGGAGATAGTATGTCTTGCTGGTTTTGTATGGAAAGAAATTCAAGTCTCCAAAGTCATTCAACTTGCCCCGGTTCTGACTCCCAGGCAACTAGCATGCTGTTTTAACACCCACAAAAAAAAGAAAAAGAAAGTAAGATATAGGTCTGATGTTAGAAACTCAGAGACACAGAGATGAATGAATCATGAAAGAAGTGGTGTCTTTTGGGAAATACTGTGGGCAGAATTTTCTCTGTTAAATACTAGATTTAAAGTGAGTACAGCCGCTCTACAGGACCCCAGAGAGAAAAGCTGCTGTGGCGACTGTAACTCAGGGGCGTCTCCTTGATGACATCTCTCGAAGCTTTCTAACATCAGAAAATCCCACTCAGCTACAACTAAATCAAACCCCAGGGAGCAAACTCAGGAATTAGAAGGTGAAAGGCTTGCTAAATGAATAGTGAGCACCCTCAACTCCAGAACCATACACCCCACTGCACTACAAGACGCTGAAGACCTCCTCACTCTGCTTACAGATGCAGAATTTATTGCTATTGCTGCTAAGTGTAAGTTTAGAGTAAATAACCATTGGTTCTTTTTATTGATGCTGCTGCTGGGGACCATCCCAGGGCCTTGTGCATGCCACGCAGGCCCCCTCCCACTGAGCTATAGAGACAGCCACCAGTAGTTTCTTCAAAAATCATTGAGGATTATGAAACCAACACAGAGAAACAACAGTATGCATACTATATACTGGAAGTTTTACAATAATAAATATTACTAATAGAGAATTCCATGTATAATTTCCTCAAAAGTTTGCAATTGTAAAATGGGTTAATGCTTTAGAGGGATGGGCACTGCTGTGGTAGAATCAGCAGACACCCTCACTGATCACTGTCTGAAACTGACAAGAACCTGTATTTCGCCTCTCAAAAGCCAGGCAGGAGCTGGAAGGGACGAAGAGGACCGCCCTTTCAGGAGACGCTGAGACAAGTTAAAGTACACAAGAATCACCTTAAGCTTCTTCCTTCCATTTAGATACATCCCCCCAACATCAAAAGCATCAGATTTTAGAGTCTTAAAGAAAAGCTCCTCTCTCTAGGTTTTTCACACTTGAACATCTTCATAGTCAAACAAAGAAATGCCCAGGAACATGAAAGCTGTCTGTGCCTCCCAAGAACAAGGGTCTCGAGACAACGGAATCCAGACTTCACCACAGGTGATTAAGCAGTTCCTTTCTTTGCATAAAAAGCCCACACTTGCTGGGATTTTAGCAGACACCACTTAAACTAAGAATGATGTTAGAAACTTAGGAAACTCTGATTGATGTTATACATAATTAATCAAATTAACATAAAGTCTGTCTACAAGCACAGACGCCACGGGGCGATGGCAGGAAAATTTCCTCAATCTTGAGCGGGGGCTACTCACTGGGCCTAGGGCTCACTAGCTGGCTAGACTAACTGTCTTTGAGCCCCAAGGATCTGCTTGCCTGCTGTTCCCTCCACACTGGCATCAGGGCCCCAGGTGGAGTGGGTGTGTGAGACAGAGTCTCTCTGTGTAGTCCTGGCTGTTCTGGAACTTGCTTTGTAGACCAGGCTGGCCTCAAACTCAGAGATCCTGCCTCTGTCTCCTAAGTGCTGGGACTAAAGGCATGTGCCACCATGTCCGGCCTTTTCCTATTTTTATTTTATTTATTTTCTTGGTTTTCTACACCTGACTTTTTATGTGGGTGCTAGAGATCTAAACTCAGGTTCTGAAGTTTGTACAGCAAAAACTTAACACATTGATCCATCTCCCCAGCTCTCATCTGTTGTTTTTAAAACTTATTTTAATTAACTATTGTGGTGGTTTGAAAGAAAATGGGTCCCAAAGGGAGTGGCACTATTAGAATGTGTAGCTCTGTTGGAGGAAGTGTGTCACTGTGGGGGTGGGCTTTGAGGTCTCCTATGCTCAAGCTAAGACCAGTGACATAGTTTACTTCCTGTTGTCTGTAAGTCAACATGTAGAACTCTCAGCTTCTTCTCTAGCACCATGTCTGCCTGTATGCCACCATGCTTCCTGCCATAATAGACTAAACATCTCAAACTGTAAGTCACGCAAATTAAATGTTTTCCTTTATAACAGTTGCTGTGGTCACGGTGTCTCTTCACAGCAATTAAAAGCCTAAGACAACTACTATTTTTATTTTAAAATTTTATTCCATTTTACTTATTTTTGTGTGTGCTGCATGCATAACCCTTTGCTACACGTGGAAGTCAGAGAATAATCTGTGGAAGTTGGTTCTCTCCAATCACGTGGGTTATAGAAGTTAAATTCAGGTTCCAGACTTGGTGGAAAGTGCACTTTCTGAGCTACTGGATTGGCCCTCATCTTTGGTTTTTAAGAATCCCCAAAGTAAGAGTAATCTGTTTCTGAGATGATTGAATGCTTTCATCAATTTTCACTCTGAGTTAAGTTATTACATTGTCTGCTATTTTACTGTTTCAGGATAATGAAACAACAGCGACAAAACCCCTTAGAATAACTAATGTCTTTATTTTATGTGTGCACACATTTGTGTGTGTATGCAGAGGTCAGAGGACACCTTCAGCTTTGACACTAGGTCCGCTGTTTGCCTGCTACATGGAATTCTGGAGATCCTCCCATCTCTGCATCCCATCATCCCCACAGGAGCTGGGATCACACATCCTCATGCTCCGCAACAGGCTTTTCTCTGCAGCCAGGGGATCTGAACCTGGGTCATCACACTTACCTAACAAGCATTTTTGCCCTCAGGCCATAATTATATCTTATTATTTCTTGATTTTTTTGAAATGAAATAATTTTCATAAAGTTTCATTCATTAAAAATTACTTTATTTGACTGACTTTGAATGAATACACTAATTTCTATCTACAGCTAAGATCTAATGCATGTTCAAACCAACTTGCATTTCTTGGTTACTTAATCTGCATACTTCTTAAGTAGCATCAAGTTGGAACAATATTTATTTATCTCCTTCATGTCTCAAATGTTCCCACTAGGAATCTATTAAGGGAATCATAAATAGATAAACTCAGAGCTGGCTGTGGTGGTGCATGTCTCTAATTCGAGCACCTAAACACTCAGGAGGCAGAAGGACAGTTGTTAGTTCAAAGTAACCTTAGACTACTAGTGAAAACCCTGCTCCAAAGGTAACCATTTCTGTATAGTCAATTAGGTAGTGTTTTGCTGCTTTTGTCTTTATTTTTATGTCCAGGAGACGAAGAATACTACCGAAAGTGGCACAAAGATAGATTGAAAATAGCTCTTGGGTCAGGTGTCTATAAATACAACATCACTCAAACTGAACCACGCGCCCCTGGGAGGCCAAGATTATAAACGCAAGGATTATCTCAGGCAGTCATATATATAATCACCGTTTTTTTTTCCTTAGGGTTCAAATGCAATCACACACATTCCCCTGGCTTTATATGTGTGTGTGTGTGTGTGTGTTGAGACCCTCGCAGGTCTTGCACAGGTCTGTGATGAGAAGAGCTTATTGATTTCCCACCCACGCGCTTCATGTGCGACTGTTCCCATCTCCGTATGCCCCCACTTACCCAACCACCATGTCCTTGGGGCCGGCTACCACAGTGCAGATCCCGTCTTCACAGTGTTTGCCCACCAGGCTGTGGGCATGCAGGTGGGTATTTTTCCCATTTGTGACCAACTGAACAATAACCTTTGCAGGTCCCACATAGTTGCAAATCTATATGAGAAGCACATTGTTAACAGTTAGTATATTTGACCTTACTGTAAAGTGGAACCAGTGAGCATAAACACAATATAAAATTTTGCAAATGTATACATATGACTAGAGCTCAACTTAAAATGTATGATGAACACATGACAGGATGGGAATAAATAGAAATGTTAGTGGGGGTTGCTTTATGTGGTGAGCCTGAATATCCCGGAAGCAAGCCATTAAAACACAGTAAGCATCCTTAGCGTGGACTAGTTTAACACATGCGTCCCTAAGTAGTCCCTTCTTACTAACCAACATTGCTTTATTCTCTGTATCCTTGTCACAATTTTTTGGAGACAAAAACTGGGAACACCGTGCATGAGGAGAGAATGGATGACCGATGTAGTAAAGGAGATGGATAAAGAATGTACCCTAATGCCCTGCCCTGTAACGAGGCCAGGAAGGAAGTCTTGTCCTGGGACTTGGCTCCGAACACTGGTTTTAACTGTGCAAGCCCATGGCATGGCCCACAATCACCTACTAGGATACCTGCCTATCTTCAGTACTTTCCTCCGCCTTGGACTCTGACACAATGCACACGTTCAGGCGCCTCTTAAGTTTCTTAAATAACAGAGCAAACCCCTTGACTGGAAATTCTTCGGTTTCCCCTCTGGTTATTTAGCTCTTCTTTCATGTAGTTAAGTTTTCCATGTAAGGTAATTTTTATGTGTATATCGCTAACACGATGAGAGTAGCAATAAAGAGGAAAAAGCAGAAGAGACCATGTTTTCTTTCTTGTCTATTTGACCATCTGGACTTCCACAGCATAGGACCTGTCCCCCATGAAGGCCAAAAGTCACACAAAAGCTCAGCGCCATCATTTTTCCCTTCTGAATTCTATTAAGTCAGAACCTGTCATAAATCTCACCTGTTGTTGGAAATGCATCGCATCTCTGGAAGCCCTTCTGATAGTAAACATGAAGCACTTACATTTGCTAATAAAGCGCCTTGTGAAGACACATGGCCTTCCTCAGCCAGCTTGCTTCTAATATCATCACCTTCAACTGTTGAGGCAGGGCTCTGTAGAATTTTTTTCTCAATAAGGATTTTTCGCAATGGAACCTTTGTCAGAGCTTGATCACTTCTGGTATTACTCCCAGAGGCTATGGAGAAGGGCTACTGTGGCCCTGAACACTGGCCTGCCCTCCAACCAGCTGGGTACACTCCTCAAAGGCCTTCCTGACTGAGCCCCGATGCAGCATTGTAACGGTTCGCTTCTGAACCCTGCCAAAAACTCATGAGATGTTTTCAGCCTGTAAACTTAATCCAGATATGGTGTCTGGAAGTGGATTTGTAGGAGGTAGTCAAATATGCCATAAGGGTCAGTCCCTTATCCAATGGAGCTGTGCCTTACACAAAGAGGAAGAGATACTTAAGCCAGGATGGCCTATCTTGTTATGTAATTTCCTGCCCTGTCCCAAGACTGCAGAGTTCCCACCAGATGTGGCTGCCGAATCTGAAGCCTCCCAGTCTTTGAACTGCCGGCCAAATGAACTTTAACTCTGTGTAAATTCCTCATCAGCTATCATAACAGAAAATAGACCAAGATGTACTCCTTACTGCCTTCCCACAGTGGGGAACAAGCCAATGCAAAGGAAGGCTTTGCACTAACTTTAACCCTTACTATCCCAAAGCATGAATCAATTTCTTAGACACAGCACTTCAAGCTCTCTGGTATTAAAATGAAGTGAGTTTAGCAAGTGGCCTTTCCATTTAAGTGTAGGACAAAGAATAAAAAGTTCTTGAATGGCTGATGCCCCAGCTCTGGGTGATCAGATCTGAGAGCAGTCTGCTAAGGATCAGCAGAGGAGCACCAAGCCAAACAAGTGATTCCCTTGTAACTGACAGGGAGCACAAGAACGCAGCGGAGTAAGTGCGAGGAAGCGCTTCACTTGGGTGAAATCAGGCTAGCTTTCCACTTAAGCAGAAAGAACTCAGCAAGGAAGGCCAGTCACTCTGGAATCTGAGCCCTCTGATGCTCCTGTTAGTCACTGGTGCTGGAGAAGAGAGGTGGGAGGTGTGTTCACTTGTTTTTCTTACTACTAACTTCATGGTTGACGGGTGGCAAGAATGAGGAACTGGGACGACTCTGAGGTAAGGAACCTGAAAGATTTGCCAGTGACTAATGCACTGTTTGATCCCGCTGAGAGTCCAAGTCAGGATGGCATCATCTGGTTTTTACACAGACCACAGAATAAAAACTGGGAGGGCCCTGGACTTTTTGTACTTTCCAAGATACCGTCAGAAAGAGAGAGAGGTGGGGAGGAGAGAGAGGGTGAGAACCTGAGTGTGAGGACAGCTGTATGGCACAGACAAATCTTGAGAGAGAGAGAGAGAGAGAGAGAGAGAGAGAGAGAGAGAGAGAAAGAGAAAGAGAACACAGCTGCATGGCACAGGGAAACCTGGACAGAGAGAGAGAGAGAAAGAGAGAGAAAGAGAGAGAGAGAGAGAGAGAGAGAGAGAGAGAGAGGAAGAGGAAGAGAGAGAGGACACAGCTGTATGGCACAAGCAAACCTTGCCGTGACAACTCGGGCACCATCATCCAGGATGCCATGGTGACCATGGGATATTTGCTACCAATTTAGAAATTTATTCAATGAAGACAACGGAAATATTAAATTCTCCACAGATTAGTCTCTTGAAAACAAAGTCTACAGAGGGCAACTGTGTCTGTTAGTAAGGTCTTTCTAAGAGACTGACCATATTCTTGAGTACATGGTGGGCGCCCAGCCACAGGCGGGGAGACAAAGGTGCACAGTCAGCTGCTCAGGAGAGAGGAAGAGCACGGACTGCAGGGACAGTCCACACTCGAGGCTGGGCGACTTGCTTGGCCTCCTTATCTGTTCAGTGGCTAGTAATGCTCAAGGAGTTGTGGTGAGGACCACACATTAGAGCTCTTAAGTCCTCATGGCAGCGCGCACCAGACGACAGGACATTACATCAGCTATGCCTCCACTCACGGGGCCTAGAGTATCACAGCTGCCCGAGGTGATCTTTCAAACCTCTGTGAGGTGAGTGGCTGGAAGACACTTGGCTCACTTCTATTCCTAAGAGAAGTCATTTTCCACACTGCGGTGTTTTAGTTTTCTAGAAAATACTATGCTATTCTAGTGGCAGCTGCCATTCTTGGGGACAACCAGACTTTGCTGGCCTCCCAGACAAAATGTAAGACTCTTCTAGAAGTTCTGTGTCCTCAAGCCAGAACCGCTTTTGGAACAAGAAGCCATGGACTCAGGTTACGCTCATCTTAGTCATACACTTTTACCTAAAACACCCGCTCCGCCATGGAAAAGCACATGCTGCTTCTTCAATGGGGTTAGAAGAGGCAAGTGGTCTAGAATCTTCTTAGAATCAGAGTTTTAAAAGTCCAGGTTGCTGTCTGGGTAAATCTGGCTAAAGTACTTTGACAGGAAGTAGAAGCAGCAGAAATGTAAGACATCAGATGTAAAACCATGCTTTTTGGCTTACGTTTTCTTTCAGAGTGATGATGATGGTGACTACGAAGGGAACAGGAACGTTCCCAGTGTCCCAACAGAACCTGGGACTGGCTCTGCTGGGGGTCCAAATCCACTTGGGAGCCTGACTCCACTCTACCACACGAAACAGCATGGCTAAGTTCAGAGCTTTCCCAGTCAGGTTCAAATCCCCCAACTGCTGGGGAGTGACTCTTAACAGTCCCAGGTGCCAGCTTCTCCACCTTGAAATCCAACCAATAACACTATCACAGACTGTTTTAAGATTAAATGAGATAACACAACACTTGCCCCCTGAGGGGATCGATAATCCCAGATATTAACTGTCTCCTATCCAGTCTACCACCTCACCATAAAGCCCCTAAGTGTTCCACGCTCTAGAAGGTCAGGGAGTGCGGGTTGCACTTTGCCCAGAACAAGCCCGATCTCCTGCTCTCAAGGGAATTAGACACTGGGACAGGTACTAATCGGATAATTTCAACAACGCCTGTAAGACTTAACTGGAGAACTTGTCAAACGGAATTTCTAATAGGGTTTAGACATGGCCAGGAAGCTTCCAGCACAACTGAGGAAGACTGAGACTGGAAGGGAGAGTGTAATAGGAGGGGCACAGGCAGCTTGGCAGGCGGGGAGCATGCAGAGTGCTCTCAGTCCTCCTGA
Source organism: Myodes glareolus (assembly GCF_982192425.1). Lineage (NCBI taxonomy): Eukaryota > Metazoa > Chordata > Mammalia > Rodentia > Cricetidae > Myodes > Myodes glareolus. The sequence goes on along the minus strand of NC_142042.1, from coordinate 23,086,383 downwards.
CCCACTGCCTGGCCTTGCTCAGTAACACCCCACAGGCATTTCCCCACAGTTCCACCAACAGCCATGGTCTCTTCTCCTTCCCACTGAGAATGCTGCCCATTCTTCAAGAGAAGACCTAAACCCGGGTCTTCCATGACACCTTCCTCATGATGTCAGCCTATGAAGGTTCCACTACTGTCCTTGTATTGACAACGACCGAGGACACAGGGTGGGAAATGATAGGTAGCTGGCAAGCAGGGGTTAACAACGTACTTGGCTTGTTTGCTAATTTCTCAGAGCATGTGTCTACTTCTCAACCTCTATCTATGGAAGACGAGGGAGCAATCCCCACAACAGCCATGTGGGGTCAGTAGTGGTTCCCCATTTCCCTGGGGAAGAAGCCAAAGTGCACTGCCTGGTTCCTGTGACTGCAGTGACTTGGCAGGTCCCTGGAACTCCAGTCTCCCCCACCCCAAAGCCTAGTCATGATTCCACTGCACCATGTTACCACTTGGCTCAGTCCTTTTTCTCCGTGCCAAACTCGCTCCAGAGCCCTATGGCTCTGCCCTGCCCATCTGTAACACGGTGGTTACAGAAACGCCTGCTCGTTGGCACTGATGTGTATTGTGAGAAAGGCCTCAGAGCCAGGTGTGAGGAGAAGGATCCAAGTTCTCTTGTCTCCCTGAGTCTCTTCCATTTAAAGCGCAAAAAACAAACAAACAAACAAAAAATACTAATGCTAACATTAAACCATGACACTTACTCTTCTCCATGGAAGTCAAATTACAAAGAGAAAGAACGGGAAGGAGAAGGGGAAGGAGGGGCGGGAGAGAGACTAGGAGATTATTTCAATAATATATACCCACTCAAGGAGGACAGGTAGTCACTGTTCTCAATTATTTATTTGTGTAACCAGGAAGTAGAGATGGAAGCTCGCTACACAAGGTCACCCCTACTGGCATAGAAAGTGCTGAATTGGTCTCTTCTCACCGAGACAGGGGATGCTGAGTGGATCTAACCCAAATCAAAACCCAACTCTGCCTTCACCCAGCTCTGCAATCTTATGTGAGTGGGGAACTTCTGACCTCATGCTTTGTGTCTACATTGGTTACAGCTTCTCGTGAGGCCTGCACAGTGTCTGGCACCAAGTAGCTTTTTTTCTTTCCTTCCTTCTTATCTGTGGAGATCATCTGGGCCTTCTGATGACCCTGAGATAGGCAGGGCTGGCACTAGTACCCCCATCTTGCAGATATAAAAAGAACAACAAGTTTAGACAGACTGAGCAACAAGTGATGTAACCTTCTGGGGACAGCCAAGACGCAGAACACTGTGGAATTCACTCTTCGTCCTCTGGGCATTGCTGCGCTATTGCAAGCAGGGGATGGGACGCATGGAAACCCCTTCAATTCATTCACTACTAATGGCACACTTGTTTTTCCAGCAGGGTTATGGATTTGCACTATTTCTGACACTCCCTATTGCAGTGGCCAACAGCACATGGAGCTCCCGAGTCAGGCTGGGACCATAATGCAAAAACACCTCTCAGATAGGAGGGTCTCGCCCAGAGCAGGCAAAAACACCTCTACCTGCACACAGCCCTGCTCTGAGGGTGGGGGACACCTCTACCTGAACACATCCCTGTTCTGAAAGTTTCATATCATCATACCTTGACCTGGGCCTTCCGTTTTTCTTTGTGCTTTTCCCTTTATTTTTTAATTTTATCACATAAAACATAAATGTCTAGAGGTCAGGCTTCCCTGAGAACCTCAGGTGCAGGGAAGTCCTGAGCTTTACTAACACATGACAAATCCCCACCTTTTGTGGCTTTAATAATCCATGACTGCAAAAGAATGTAGGGATGCAGCTTGTAATTCGTGGACAAACAATGTCAGAAGCACTCACTTACGCCAGTCTCTTGCCAGCTGGTGCATTTTAAATAGAAAATGAAGTGTCTAATAGTGCTCTCTGACACTGTTTCTTTTTATTATTTTACTCTTTTTACTATACTACATGCTTCGTCAATTCTCCTTTTGAAGAAATTAGAAAATAATATCAAATAAGATGGTCAAAAGCAGCCCGGGATCCAATCACCCTCAGCATCTCTGGGGCCACTTTTTGGCTGGGAGCCCGCCGCCTCAGGATCTGTGCCGAGGGATTTTGTTCAAGTCAGGTCCTGCTAAGTCTCATCATTCCTCTGCTCAAAATTCCAAAAGTGAAGATGATTGAAATTGAGTGATTAGCACAGGGGCTCATTATATAATTCCATGGACACATGCTTACAATTTCCCGTGTTAAAAACCGAGACAAACAAAAACATCTGAATGTCTCTCTATTCTCAAAAAGCCTTTTCAGCAGTTGAGGAGGCCCCAGGGCTGGGAGAATCTGATCCCCACTTCCTCTTGGACCCTGTTTCTTCTATTTCCAATGCAGCCACACCAGACTCTGCTGTTTTGGAACTTTCCAGGTGAGCTCCCAGCAGAGAGCTTCTGGCCTCGTGTGGTCTGCTGGGACACTCTGCTACCTGCAGGTTTGTACACGCTCTCCTTGGGCGAGCATTCCCTGGGTCTTCCTCTACCTAACTCTTGCCACTCCACCCGCTGCTCTTCTCCCTACTTCACTGTCTGTCAGTTTACTCTATTTCCCATGTATACGGATGTTTTGTCTTCATATACATCTACACACCAGAATGGGCACCAGATCCATGGGACTATAGTTCAGGTTGTGAGCCACCTGAGTTGAACTCTGGACCTCTGGAAGAGCAGCCAATGCGCTTAACTGCTGAGTCATCTCTCCAGTCCTTTTCTCTGTATGTTAAATACCATCATGTTTCCTATATTAATAATGTCCTATCTTCTTCACTAGAAAGGCAGTGGTGCCGCTGGGCATTGGTGGCACACACCTTTAATCCCTCAGGAGGCAGAGGAAGGAGGATCTCTGAGTTTGCAGACAGCCTGGTCTATAGAGTGAGTTCCAGGACAGGCAGGACTACAGAGGGAAACCTGTCTTGAAATCCCTTCACCCCTTCAAAAGAATGGTAAACTACATGAACGGAAGCATTTTTTTTCTTTTATCCTTTCTACTCCTTAGTGTCCGAAATAATTCCTGTTATATTATCTTGTTACTAGGTACATAACTAACAATTGAGATAGTATTAAAATGCTATTTAGTGAAGAGAAATTACTAAAATATTAAGACTTGTATTAGGTGGGAAAAAAATAAAGTGCTAATTTTTCTTTTGCCTTTAAAGATGTCTGGATCCTAATACACCCTCTCAAGAAGCTTCTTGAGCTAGATGTGATCATTATATATCAGAGTACAACATTAGCCAGAGCCTAGGTCTAGTCAGGGACTCTGGTCTTGTTACTAGCCTGGAAGTCGGTACTGAAACCTCTAGGAATCCCAGCAGCAGTGGGAAATTCACTGTTCAGTCATCATCACTGGGAAAATAAGGCAGGGCGAGAGCTTCCCTTAAGACCAGGCTAGTCCTTTGCTTTCCCCCACCCCCCTCAGCAGCCTGCTGCCTGCCCGAGGCTTCCTCTCCCCTGCACCTCCCTCATATGTCCCCTTTCGTTTATTTTGTTATTTCCCTCACACTTGCAGGGTCCCCATCGTTGTTCCACCCCAATTCCTCAGCCTCACAACTCCTCAGACTAGAGGATCCTTCTCTGGTGGATAGATGTACCTCCCCCAAAAGATCTCATCCTGATGTGACACAGGGCTGTACCGCCAAGACCTCAAACCAGTGGAATCTCACGCAGCAAGAACACAGGCATTGGGGGCAGACTGACCAGCTCTGAATAGCAGACCCTCCATTACCAGCTGATACCAGATCCTGGGAAAGTTAGTAACTTTTGACTTCTTTTCATATGAAAAACATGAACATGAGAACATAGTCTCTGGGTTTTCACAAGTATTAAAAGGAGACAGATCACTTAAGTTGCTTGGTATTGTTCTTGATGCAGAATAATCGTCCTTTTTCCCCCTTGCCCTCACAGACAGCTGCTGCTGGGGTTTCCTGGCTCTAATGCGAAGTCTCTGCATGCAAGCTTTACCCCAAATGCCTTTTCCTTTCTGTCACTGATGCTCAGGGCTCTTGTCACCAATTCAGAGAACTGTGTCTGTTCCTTTTTCCAGGAACAGTGATCTTGTTTTTACGCTCAATGTTTATTCTAGATCTCTCTGAATTACTCCCTACCCCAGGAAGGATCTGAAGGACCTTTCCCTTAGTTACGGACACACGCCCTCTTCTTCCTTATTCTAAGGACAGCAGCCCTTTCTTGGTGATGTTAAGTACAAAGGCCATCACTTATTCAAACACATGGAGTCTTGTGCTACTCCAAGAAAACAGAACCATTTTTTTTTTCATTTGACGTTTTCTATAAGCCAGCGAGAAAGGCTAAGGCACTACTCACACTTGCTCATACGCCATTCTCTACCAACTGTTCAAGAACATCTCTAGTTATCAAGAAGAACCTCAAATTGAAGCCGTCTGAAACCTAACTAATTCCATTTGTCTTCAAATGAAACCTGCTTAAAGGCTGTGACTGACTTCATGTTTCCAGACCCATTAGTCACTTCTTATTTACCCCACTGGCGACCTCGGAAGCTCAGTCCCTCTTCTGACCTGACCTCCCTTCTCCTACCCCACTGGCTGCTTGCCACCCCTCATCCCCCCACCCCAGGAGCAGTCTCAACAAGCACTGGTTCCTGGTTCTTAGTCTCTGGTCTCTTTTTGATATTCATCCACTATGGGTTGAATTATCGACTCCATATGATACCAAATTAATATCCATGGGTTGGAGAGATGGCACAGCGGTTAAGAGCACAGACTGCTCTTGCAGAAGATCTGAATTTGGTTCTTAGTGCCATGTTGGTTTGAGAGGCTCACAACTGCCTGTAATTCCAGCCCCCAATGTGATCTGGTCTCCTTGGACACCTGTACTCATGCACAAGTGTGCAGAGCACCAGTGTTCTCACCACCCCATGAGCACGTCTGACATTTCCAGCTATCAGCAGGTTTACCAATCAACGTGCCCAAGGCTGGGCCTTTCTTCCCAGACCACTTTGCCTCCTGTTAAACAGAGCAGCTGTGCTCTTCTTACCACGTGGGAATGCTCTGCTTCTCATTTCGCCTCCTGTGATCACTTAACTGCCAAATTTGAGAGTAAGGGCACTGCCCCACCCTGCACTCCCCCTTTCCTCTGTTCTCACTGCCTTAGTTTACCCATCTTAGCTTAAAACCTAAGTCTAACTCATGAGGAACCAGAAAATTCTTCTAACTGCCGTCCCCGGGTCTTTCCATCCTGGGACCCTTTTGCAACAGCTACTAGGTTTATGCACCTGAAACACAAGGTATAATAGTATGTGTTTCTATTTTCTTAAAATAAAATACAGTCTAGCTTCTTGCACAACTTGTCTCTATTATTTCATTTTAAAAATATTTTTACTTGGTCCCTTTTAAGGACATTTTGCTGCAGTGAATTGCTCACTATTCCTGCCCAACCTGTGAGATTTCTATTTTTGAGCCTGTTGATTTTCTGACAGGTGCTGTTTTCTCTAGCTAGATGGATGCTTTCAAATGCCTACCGTTCTTTAAGATAGCACCCCAATCCTGGACAGGAATCCTTCTGTAGATACTCAGAATGGCAACTCACACGGACCTACCTTACTTTAGAGCCATAAGATCACATATGCATTTAGTAGAAACAAAAACAAGACGGTTGCGCTGAGGCCATTCTCACGCAGACGCCCGCCAGCACAGAGCAGCAAGGACAACGCTCGGGAGGACCTCACTGCATTTCAGAGATGCAGCACCAGTGGCTTCTGGAAATGGTTTGTTAAAAGATCTGAGGGATGAGTAAGGCAGGAGGGATGGATGGTGACGAGCAGCCACCGGCAGCCTTAGGGAAGGATGCTGACATCGGTTCCTAGGATCCCTGACTGAGGGCTGTTGGAAGGGTCCATCTAGGCAGGTTCATCTCATTAACCTGATTCGCAGAATCTGGAAAGTGCTAGTAAAGGTGAATGCACAAAGCCAACAGCTTGTGAAACCGTTCTAGCTCTTTGGCTGGAAACTGAAATTAAGAACAGGAACTTGGCACTGAAATTCCAAAGAGGATTTTTTTTTTTTAAATTCTTGTTCTCCCTTAGGGTGTTCTACTTGCAGATGTATCTCATTTATGGAGAGACTAGCAGCAGAAATGCTCAAGCATCTCCAAGTCTCAAATTCTACTTTCAGAATTCACCCCTGGGAAACAACATCCTGATTGTGCTAGGGCCTGGTCAAAGTGGCATCTGGGTGGGACGTGATCAGGAGCAGGTTCTAGATAAAACAGAAGTGAGACTGGGTGGAGGGCCACAGGCCTGTCACTTGGAGGCAGCTCACAATCGCCATCAGCAAGGCCCAGCAGGGCAGCACAGGAGGCAGACTTCTCTTGCTCCGGACACAGGAGCCATCCTCCCACACGAGGTCACCCTAGCTTCACATCATTCCTTTATGTTTCCAAGTAAAAAAAAAACCAAAACAAACAAACAAACAAAAAAAACATTTAGGAGCACAAAACTAGGAAGCTTTACCCTGCTTTCAACTGTGATTTCAGGGCTGAAGAAAACAACAGGGATGTTTATAAAAAGTCTGAACTGTCATTCTCAAACGTACAGAATGCTACGAAATCTCCATTTGGTATAAAGGGAGAACTAGTCTGTCTATGGCAAATGCATTTTGTATATTTTGTATTTCCTGTCAGGAGAAACTTACCAAAGCTTACCTGTCTCAAAAATATTTCTCTCCACTCTGACCACACACACACACACACACACACACACACACACACACGAGCACAAAATTAGGAAGCTTTACTCAGTTTGAAGTAAAAAAAAAATATACACATACACACGTATATGTATAGATATATGTATATACATATATGTCTATATACATACATACATACACACACACATAGTTTTTTTAAAGGTCTGGCTAGGAATCTGCAAATTTTCAGGTAAGAACATTTAGATTAATTCAGTGACTTGTAGAGGTCTACGTCCCTAGTTACTGCTGTAATTTTGTTTAAACCACTAATCACTTTGGTCTCTGAACGCTTCCTTTGTAAAATTTCTAGCCCACAGTCAACAGAGCTCGAGCTTTAAAATGCTATGGCTCCCTACACTATATACGTAAGACATATAGATGCTATGGCTCCCTACACTATATACGTAAGACATATAGATGCTATGGCTCCCTACACTATATACGTAAGACATATAGATGCTATGGCTCCCTACACTATATACGTAAGACATATAGATGCTATGGCTCCCTACACTATATACGTAAGACATATAGATGCTATGGCTCCCTACACTATATACGTAAGACATATAGGACAATGGTCACCAGTCACAAATCTAAAACAAAAGAAAAGAAAAAGGGTCTGACAACACAGAATTTGAGTTGGAAAGAACCCTGACCACGCAAACAGCTTTAAAACTGGGTGTTTTAAATACATTTAACCACAATTACAAACCGAGAAAACACACAATCAACACTCAAATTACCTGTGCCAAGGGGGCCTCTGATAGCATGGAAAATCAAAATTTAGAGACAAAGAAAAACCTTTATGTTAGGCAATGATTTCAACGTTTTCCATCAAGGCTGAGACTAGGTACTCAATGTGTTATTCTCTGTGACTCTGCTGAAGGTTCTGCCTTGGGTAGCTCAGAACTGCAACACTGGGGATGTCAGCAGAGCCTTATCATGGGGGGGGGGGACACAGCAAGCAAATAGATAATTGGCTATTTTAGACAAATTTCTAAAAAAATTCTGTATAAACTTAAAAATTAAGCAGTCTAAAACACATTGGGTAAAGTAAGTCCAAAACAAAAATTTAATTCACTGACCTGTTTATTTCCTGAAAACAGAGATTATTCGTGAAAAATTTCTAGCATTATCTTAAAATGATAGTTTAAAATTTATTTTAGTTGTGTGTATATAAGTATTTCCCCTGAATATATGTGTACCATACGTGTGCCTGGTGCTCACAGAGGCCAGAAGAGGGTATCAGATCTCCTGGAGTTACAAATGGTTGTAAGCCGTCATGTGAGTTCTGGGAGTTGAGCTTGGGTCCTCTGCAAGAGCAGTCAAGAACTCTTAGCCACTGAACCATCTCTCCAGACAGCCCTTAAAATGATTTTGATCCCAACTTAATTTGGGATAATTAAGAATATTTTTGATTCTATAATGTCCAAATTTATTTGGGATTAAATATCACTGATTTATTTATTTTTTCTTAGAGGCATATAATCACTCTCTGGGTATATGTCTCTTAATATTTTAAGATTTTATTTTATTTTAACTTATGTATATACTTATGACTGTGGATGAGTATGTGCACAGACATGCAACTACCCACAGAGGCCAGAAGAGTATGTTGGATCCTTTGGTGCTGGAGTTACAGGTAGTTGTGAGCTGCCTGATGTGGGTGTTGGGAACTGAACCTTGGCCCTCTGCAAGAGCAGTGTGTGCTCTTAACTGCTGAGCCATCTCTCTAGCCCCTAGTTAGAAAACCAACCCTACCACCACCATAGAAGTCCACTATAGAGAAGCAACCAGGCTTTAACTGACGGCCAGAACTCAGGGCCCTGATCTGAGTAGAATTTGAGCAGAATTTGGTTTGTTCCATGGTAAATAGGGCCGCAGTACGAGGGACAGGAGGGCACTGGGGAAGAAGGAAAGTGGGAGGAAAGTACACAAGCAAGCACACTACAATGCTTCTGCCACTTCCTGCGGAAAACCCCTATGAAAGAAGGAGAATTACAAGCAAGTAGACCTGGGAAATTTTGCTTTGCTTCTTGGCGACACTCCATCGGTCATGTTACGCCCCCAGACTTGAGCGTGGCAAAAGAGAAATGACAACCCGAGTGTCAGACTGAGGTTAACCAAAGCCGTGCGCTCTCTGTACAGCATGATGTAAACAAAAGCAGGAGGGGGAAACACCAAAACTTCTATTGATTTCGAGGAGAACGACAGCAAGCGATTCAAAAAAAAAGCATCACGCTATACCTGGTCTTTCTGGACTGAACCAAACCAAGCGCTATCATGTTGTAACTGAACTGTTTGGCCTTTGTTAATAAACTGACACACAGTGTAAGAAGTAAGCCATGCCCTTTGAGCCTTGGAGACAATGGCCAACAAGACACTAGCATCTATGGCTTTTCCTTATCTATCAGAAAAGTATAACTTCCTGTAATCTTGATTAGCCAAGTTTTGTTATAAAGTTATGATCTATTAAGGAAACTCTTTCTAGAGGCCTATAAAAAAGAGCGCAAGAGCTGCATATTTCCCAACTGCAGAGCTCAGGTCCGCCCAGCCTTCCTTCCTTCATTTGTAGTCTTCCAGGACAGTTCTGAGCCACTGCGGTGACAGCAAGTTCTCTCTGTTCTGGGTGAGCTGTGCCTCCCAAACCCGTATCTTCTGGGACTTCAACTCACTGTGGCGACAGGGTGCATCCTAAGTTGTCCCATGACAACTATTCAAGTACTCGAGGGCACCAAGACTATCCTGTAAGCCGTAAATATCCCTAGGCTCAGCAATCGCTTCTCACATGAGGAAGGCTCGAGCATGGCCGCTCCACCAGGCTGACTTGAGCCCACTGCTCAGGACGTTACACGCACATCTGGTGTCATCTTTCACTGGGGTAGGCGGGAGACCACTATCTCTTGGGGCTTATACACCATGTTTCCACTAATGTCGCCTGATGAGGAGTGACTTGTTTGGCAGCTGCAGGCCTTGCAGGAGCGTGCTGAGTGTATCAACAACACGCTCTCAGCATGTTCTGCTGCTGATTCACCCCTCTGTCCTGTGTGTCTATGTTCAACATCAAGGCTTAAGAATTTGGCAGTTTGCTCCAGCTTTCAAGATTAATTTGAATCTAAAGTATTTGTTATCTATCACTTCTTATCAAAAAATTGATAAGAACCTTAAAGACATCGAGGCTAAACGTATATTGAAATGGTTAGGAACAATGCCTCGGGCTGATCTCTCCACACCGACAACACGAAGGGCCAAAGTAGGCACCGCCAGTCTCTTTCCATCATCTCAGCATGTTTGACTTCTTATGCAGAGGCAGTGAGGCAGACACGGTGTGATGTGCCTACCTCTCTGACATCTTGCGTGAAAAGCACACCATTCAGTGTGCTTCTGGCATTCCATCATTAGAGATGCAGAATCACTATAGAGCTGAGTGCATTCCAGTAAGGGGGCCTCCATCCACCCCAGGCACACACACACATATGCACCGACTGCAGTGCATCCTTCGAAAATTCCCAGGAAACACCCCAATACCATCTCTTACATATCTGCTGCTTGGCTACTCCCTGTGATCCTAGGACACAGGAATAATCTCATTCATGTGTATGACAACAGAGCTACGACACGCCGAGAAAGTGACTTATGTATATGTATGTACTTCATGAATGTGAGGAAGGCCATGGGGGTTCAAAACTGAAATGGAGCACAGTGAGTTTACTGGGTTCAGATTCTAAAATAACCAATTAGTCACAACTCTGATTAATGGATAACAAAACCAACTGATTTTACAACAATTTCTAAAGGGTCCAGTTTGTCTCCTGCACGTGAAAGGGTATGGGAGGCTAATAAATACCACCATGCAAAAATAAAGTCAGTAGGAATAGGAAGGTTCCTAAAAATCAACATAAACAAGAGTCTAACCCTATAACTTAAGGGAAAAATGTAACCACAGAAAGTACTATTCTGGTTGATGGTTCCCTGATGAATTTTGGTTTAGAAATGCAAAGAAAATTTCAACTCTATTTGTTAAGTTGACAGGGTTGATATTAGCACAGTAACTCTACAACCATACCATCTCCCTGCATGTTTGAAAATATTGTAGGGCCAACTAACTGAAAATGAATTACTCCTATTATTGGAAATGAGGTTTACAGTATTGGGGAAGGGAGATACAAACATGGGATGGAGGTGAGGGGAGAAAAGCCTGTGATGCTGGCCACAGTCAGGTGTGAAACAAGCTTTGAACTCAAGACTTAAAAAAAGACAAACGATCTAGTCCAATGAGAGTCTAGAAAAAGTCTCTCTGCGAAGAGAGGTCAGAGTTATGGACAGATCAGTAATCTCAGGGAAGAGCAGGAAGACAGAGGAAGATTCTAGACCATGCCAGGAACGTTCACAGTGGATGGAGCCATGTCTAAAGAACATGAGAGCGGGCATGCAAGACTCCCACTGGTGGTGACTAGTACAATTTTAACATCACAATAAATAATGGCAGAAATGGTACATGGGGCCCGGAATGACACAAAAAGCCAAAACTGTATTTATCTGATGTACTTAGGACCAAACATGCTTCAGATTTTGAAACTTTTCAATTTTGGAATATTTACAGTTTTGGTTTTTCTAAAAATCTGAACTCCCATCTTATTTGAGACAGGGTCTGTCTGTCTTTTTCTGTCTTTCTCTCCTCCCAACCCCTACTGCATACGAGGTCCATGAGTTCCCAGGGACTCTCCTGTGCCCACCTCCCACCTCTCTGTAGGAGCACTGGAATGATAGCCATGCACTACTGGTCTGCATCCAGCGGTAAAGTGGGATCTGGGGATTCAAACTCGGGTCTTCAGGCTTGTAGGATGAGTGCTTTCCCCCGTTGAGCCATTTCTCCCTGGCCCTTTCAGAGCATTTTTGATTTTGTATTTTCCAATTAGAAATGTTTAAACTGTATTAAAAATGTTCAGTGTGAAGAGAAAACTACTTTGAAGAGTGGGAAAATTAAGTGCCAACTAACAAAAAGTATAAAATAATCAGCAGAAACTGCAAACCACAAATTTGTAATCAATTAGTAATATTTGATTGAGAAAAGACTCACTCATGGATACTGAAACCATTAGGAGGCAGATGGTTTATGCCAGGTCTTAAGCAGTGGAGGTGGAAACAAGCAATTGGATTCTAAGCAGTTTGAAGGTATAGCCAGTAGGATAGACTTTAAATGGAGCTCAGGAGAGAAGGGTCAAGAATAACTCCAAGACCTTTGGGTCTGAGAAACTGGGGGAATTCCACTTCTAAGAATGGAAGACTTCAAGTGGGGAATTAAGAATTCACCTTTGAACCTGGTAAGTGTACTAGATATCCAAATGATGAAGTCAACCAAATAGCTGAACCTGAAGTCTAGGGTGGAGAAAGTAATTAGAAGATAAGTGTGAGTCTGTACAGAAAACCAGGAGAGGCGAGAGAAAGACAAGCTAGTTTTGTCCAAGTGTTCATCAAACCCGACGAAAAACTGGGATAATAACACTTTCCTGGCGGAGCTCAAAAAGGTTTTGCAGCACAAGAGCTCAGTAAGACTGTGTGTCTTCTCACATCCACTACCGATTGAGTATGTCTATTCCTAACTGGAGCAACAACTGAGTATCCAAAGAATGAAAAGGAATTTAATTTAGCAAAGTAGTTCCTGTAGATCTCCTTGTAGGAAAACTAATAAGACATGGGTCTTGTCCTCAAGAAATAAGGCCTAGAGATGAGGAGAGGAAGTGAGTCAGCACGACAGACATGCCACCGGGCAGGCGCCCATGAGAAAGGAACCCAAGAACTCACCCAAGTGAGCTGGTGGACGGGAACAATCAGGGCAAACTTCCTGAAGGCGTCACCACATTGAAAACTGTATCATCAAATAGGTAAGAAATAAATGGCCCAACAAAGAGTGAAAATAAAGCCATGTTAACAAAAAAATCAGAATTCAGGGCCGCGGTGAGCTCACAGGTAAAAAGCACTATCTGTGCACACCTAGTAACTGGGTCTGGTCCCTGAAACCCAGGTAGAAACTCCAAATGGGGGTGCACAGCTACAACCCAGAACACCTGCAGAGAGATGCGGGCAGAGGCAGGAGAGTCAGCTGCAAGCAGTACGCACCACGGTGGTAACCAAGGGAGCCCATGCCGAAGGAGAGACTCTGCGAAGCTGTCCTCTGACCTCCAAATGCATGGAGTGCCATATGAAAAGAAAATGTGAATGATATCCATGAGTACTCGGGCTGCTCAAATTGGACATGGTGGGTCAAAATAGAAAAAAAAGAAAAGAAAAGAAAGAAAATGGGGGTCTGGGGAGGTGGAAGACGGATATGGGGAAGTTAGGGAGACTGAAGGAATGAATATAATCACAATATACTTTATGAATTTCTAAGGATTACAAATATAATAAAAAAAAAGGCTGAGCGTGGTGGCGCATACAATTTAATCTCATTTAAATCCCAGCACTTGGGAGGCAGAAGCAGGCAAACACCTGTGAATTAAAGTTCAGCGTTATCTATATAGTGAGTTCACGGCCAGTTAGGGCTACATAGTAAGACCCTGTCTCAAAAAAAAACTTATCTCTGGGCTGAGGAAATGGCTCAGTGGTTAAAAACACTCACTGGTCTTATAGCAAACCTACGTGGCTGCTCACAGCCAACAACTGTAACTCCAGTTTCAGGGGTCCCAACCCCCTCTTCTGGCTTCCATGGGCACTGCACACATATGAGGCACACACACACACACACACATATATATACATACATTCATACATATATATACACACACATGTAGGCAAAACACTCATTCACATAAAATAAAAATGAATAAATCTTTTTCAAAAGCTATCTGAATGATGAAACATTTCAAAGCAACAGAGACCTCAGGATAAGTCAGAAATTACTGTCAGTCAGGATTACGAAGCTTGGCCTCTGACAGAAGGCAGACTGGAACATGAAAAAGACAGCATGTCCCAAACGGCTAGGAGAAGCTGCCTATGAGCCACGAAAGCCACACAGTCTTGACAAAGTAGACTGATACGAAAACCCCTCAGAGCACTTCCCTGGGGCAGACACTGCCCTTTACAACACTGATTCATTTAATATTCCCAGCGGCAGTCTGAGGTACGGAGCGATTCTTCTGTTAGTCCTCCAGGGGCACAGAGAAGGCAGCTCAAGGTTACAGTGAAGGGGACGGGTCTGCATCTGAACCTGGCTTTGCTGCTATTCATGCAGTCCTACCTTTGAGAGGTCTTTGGGGGATACTGCAGAACGTTTAAAATCAGCAACGGATGTTTCACAGATGAGCAGACTATGTGTGCACATACGAGCTGTGTGCTTACGCCTACATGCAATTGGATGTGCAGTGTGAAAGTGCCGAGAGCTATAAGGACGCACGGTGAACTGGTTTGGGGGCGCACTGAAGAAGCTCCTAGCAGTCTTCTCCCCAGGGAAGAAAGGAATCTTGGACAGGGGGGCATTTACTCTTCACTGCACATCTGTTTTGTGTTCTGTGAATTTTTATTAAATGCAAGTGATATTTGTAAATAACAATTAATTTTTTGGTTTATTTTTAAACAAAAGATTCACCCTGGGAGTGGCATGGAACAGCCGTTCTCAAAAGGACAACCCAGGATTACACAACTTTAGGAATTAAGAGTTTAGAGATTTTAGGCTGATCATAGAATAGAATAGAATAGAAGTGTCCATTAATAGAAGAATTAATCGACACTTGTGGTCTTTGGATCCTCTATACTTTACTAGTACACAGATCTTTGCTTGGTGATCCACAAACTCAAATTCTTCCACATGTTCATTGTCAGCGGCTGACCCCACTTCCGGAATCAGGGCCAGAGTGTGGGAATGGCTGTAGCACCCCCGCTCGACTGCCACAGTCACTGCTACCTGTAGGACATGTGGTTGGCAAACTCAGACGGGCAGTGGCCTAGGGATGGCCAGGGGGGGGAACATAAGCTTTGATGTCAGCTTTTGGGGAAACTCAGGCTCTTCTCAGTGAGCCTTGGCTGTGCTGGTCTTTAGAGGAGAGCTGGGCCAATGGGAACTTTTCTACGAGTATGGTAGAGTTTGGTGCTTACTAATTAATTCTTCCCTTAGAATTTTGAGTTTTTAAAATAATGATCATTTTGCTTAAACCTTTCTAGTATTCTTTTTTCTTTAAATCATTTTTGCAATTAGAAGATTCAAATGGGCTTAGAAACTAAGGCAGAAAAGCCAATTTTAACCAGGAAAAGATTGGTGCTATGCCTAAGATCTATGCTACAGTGTCTAGCCAAGACTGGGACGTGGCTGTCCCGGCTGCAGAGGAGTAGGCTGGGGAGGAGCAAGCAGGAGGGACAGGTGGAGACCTGGTGGGCACGCGTGCAATCCAGTGCCTCCTTTAGCTCCACCATGGCAGGACCCTCAGACAATTCTCCCTGCACACTAACCACTTGTTCGCTGTACACATAACTGCTTGCAGCCAGGCAGTGGTGTGCTTGCCTTTAATCCTAGCACTTGGGAGACAAAGGCAGGCGGATCTCTGTGAGTTCAGGGCCAGCCTGGTCTACAAGAGCTAGTTCCAGGACAGGCTCCAAAGCTACAGAGAAACCCAGTCTAGAAAAATCAAAAAAAAAAAAAAAAATAACTGCTGGCTACCTTCTACACATGGGAATCATTCTAGTGTTAACTTCTGCTCTTGTGGAAATAACAGGCATCTTCATGGCTTTTCATTAAGCCTACACACATGTCCCAAATTAAGATTTAAAGCCATTCACGTGCCAGGGACAATGCCAGCTTGTTGGCTTTTGGTTTTTCACTTAACGGCACAGAACTCCTGCAAAGTAGTTGTTTCTATTTTCATCTCATAAACAAAGCAAAGTTTGAAGAGCTTCAGCAACCTGCTGAAGATTGCCTCACCAGCAAGCAGCACAATAGGGAATGAGGTGACGGCTTTGTTTTTAAGCACAGCCTTCCTCCACTAAACCACAGCTCTCCTTAGCTGTCATAAGACGAAGTCTCCACTGTAGCACATAGCATAGCGGGTTTACTCAGATCCTGCAAATCTTTGGGAATGACATTGTGTAACATATGCATATAGAACCCACTTCCTATGGGAAAAAATGTATCACCTTCTCTGCATCTAACTATTGTTCACTGAGTTCACACCCAAGATGAGCTTTTGTAAATTAGAATGGTTTAATGAAATCTTGAAGTACTATGTTGGGAATGGGTTGACTAGCTCACAGAGTTGATGGTTAAATTCTCACTTTTGCAAACCTGTTGACTTCATATTAGTACCTTGAAATTTACTGTGGGAAGGAAACTGTCAGATTTGCTACAACCAAGAGCCTACTGCCAAACATTTATTACATACCCTCCATCCACCCAATAAAGAAATGCCGTAGGAATTCAGAAATGCCTAGAAAACAATATTCAAAACACCAATACGCGGGTAAATCCCTCAGACCCGAAAAGTTTTCTAGCACAACCTAACTATGTAACAAAGGGGCACGTGAGTTGCTTTCTGAATGCTGCACGGAATGGCATGCTCTCTAGTGCATACCATCAGGAGTATAGCTTCACCAGTGAGCATGGCGCTTACAGACAATGAGAGGAAGAGCGCCTCTCTTCCATGCCCACTGCGGAGCTCACGACATGACGTCACTTACATACAGATGCTCTACTGATGCAACTAGTCAAGAAGAGGTCCCTTACACAATATGGCAGTCTCTAACCACACTGGCTGGTGTCTTGATGAGAAGACAGGAGGGGGAGGTTCAGGTACAAAGTCAGGAAGAACAGCCATGTGAAGAGAAGCCGAGATCAGAGAGGCAGATGCAAGCTGGGGTGCTGAGGACAGCCAGCAACCACCCGGAACTCAGAACAGGCATGCACTGATTCTTCCCTGAAGCCTCCGGAAGGAGCATGACCCCACTTGTAGCTTCACTGTGGATTCCGGAGCCTCCAGAACTTTGGAAGAATAAACTCCTGTTGTTTAAAATGACCCAGATTGCAGTTATTTGTTATGGGTACCCTAGGAAAATGAATATAATAGTTGTACAAATGAGATGCACAGGGCCTGCCGGGATACAGTGAGGGGGCCTAACAAAACTAAAATTTCCTTCTGCCCTCTTGTTTTCTGTGAGCTTTCTATAACATCAGGTGTTACCTCTAGACACACGCTTTTGGAATAGTAGTCAATTTCATGAATTTTAAAACTAAAGCAGAAGTAATTATGTTTGAATGCTGACTGTATACCAGGCACTGAACAATGGAATTTACCCGCGTATTTTATAAATTTGGTTCTCTATGCCAGTTTCACAGATGAAGTTGAGGCTTAGCCACACTGAATAACACCGCTAATAACGCAAATCTAGAGAGCTACCTTACACCCGGCGCTGGAGGCCACATCTCAGCTGGTGCTAAACCCTGACTATGCTGTCACAAGCCGAGTACTGCACGCCAAGCCGGGACCCAGGGAGGAGAAGCACACATTTGCTGCCATGCTCCCCCTCCCAGGACCGCAGAGACACGCCTGCTGCTCTTCGCCCCCAGCCACCGTCTCTCTTCCACCTCAAGAAACCTCACTATCCGCTTCCCATCCGATAACTATTTTTCCAATGTCTAGACCATTTCAGTGATATATGATTAGAAAAACGTGTACTTGGCCTTCATTCTTCCTGGCCTGGTTACAATTCCCAAATCTTCTCAAGTACAAGCTAACTTATTTTGTGCTTATGTATCAAACAACGGATAACTCAGGTATCTAAGGATCCTGGGGATGTATTCCTACTTCTCACTGGTCTGCAGATGACTTGCTTGCATATAGTTTTTATTTGTGATCAAATCCACACTCAAACTGTTGTCTCTCCCTGCCCGGATGGAGGGCACCCCTGGACCTGAACTCGCCCTACCGATTTCTAGACTTGGGGTTTCTAGAGCATAAACTCAAGCTCCGTGTCCACAAGAGCCAGAACTGACTCTCTAGAGACATTACACCTTCCGATTTGTCAGGGTCCAGGCTGGAACCTGCCCCTTCACTATCGCTCTGAAGATCACCCGTTAACAGAAACTGAAACTCCTGACTTCAGGGGGGACTCAGTTCCAGTACCTCAGACAGGAAAGGCCCAAACCTTAGCTTTTATTTCTGTGAGGTAACTAGAAACCATGCCTCTGAATTACTCGGTTGGCAATTAGTTCTAGGGCAGGTGGCTCCCGAATGTACGAAGAGCTCCCATGCCTTCTGCACTCCCTACTGTGTCAGTGGTATATGAGTACTCTCTCTTCTCCCCCCCCATGTATGTGCCTGTGTGTGCACTCTAAAAACTGCACACAAAGGCACACGTTTCATTGTGACACAGTCATATATGCTCCCTGCTGATCTTTCTCCCCTACCTCTTCCTTCCTCAAGTAACCTGCATCTTCATGCATTTTTACAAGTCTAATTACACACAATAGGAAAGGTTTGCTGTGTCTTTGGTACAGGGGACGTTTCTGTAGGAGGCACATCTCTTGGTGTTTTATTCTGTTAGAATTACCTGCGCCACTCGCAAGGCTTTGGAAGCTGAACAAGGCCAACGCTTTCAAGAAGTGGAGAGGAAAAGCCTTCCGTGGAGTAAAGCCTGGGAACTATCCGGCTCGTCCCCATGGGCCTGTGAGGAACCAGCGTGTGTTGCTCTGTGTCTTTAAGCTTCCTGCCTGCAGCTAACACCTACTGGAGCTGCTAAGTGAGTCTGACTCACCGCACTTTCCTGTCAGTCCAAAGTTCAGCCGCTCAAGCAGGAGTCCAGACTCAACCAGTTCAGTTTCAGTCGTGGGTAAATAAAGCTACAGCGTGCACACTTCCCTCAGTCTAGGCTGCACAGAGGCTAACAGCTAAACTAGTAGAAGGGATAATTTAGAATCCTGTTTGTCTTTCTTATTCCATGTATTTATTTACTTAGTGTTGGCTTTGGGGAGTAAGCACACACCGTACATGTGGAAATTTGAGGATGACTCTCAGAGTCCATTTTTCCTTCACCACGTGGATCGGGTGGTCAAGCTCACGTTGTTAGTCTCAGTGGCAAACGCCTTTCCTGCTGAGCCACCTCACAGGTTTTGCAAGCCTACCTGTCTTAATACCCTATTGTAAGCAGTTTTTCAGGTCACACAGATTCTCAATTATCATTTAAAAACAAATATAATATATAATTATATATATATATGATATAATATTCTATTCCTTGAAGAGACATGGCTTCTTTTCAGCCATTAGTGCATATATTATCATTATAAAATACAGACAGCCTCAGGAAATGACCACAGAAACCTGGCCCACTAGGTGACATGCTGTGCTTTATGTATGTGAACTGGGCCCTAAATATCACTGTAGTTGGCACACCTATGGTTCAGAATTACAGGTCTAAGGGACACTCTAAGTAGAGAGAAATACTTAGTATTGTATTTAGCAGTATTCTATGTGCTTAAGAGTGTGGTTTCTAGCCATCTGTGTGGTAGATTCAAATTATAATATCTGAGTGATTTTTGAGCTTTTAATAATAAATCTTGGAAAATTTTCATTGTTTTATAGTGAATCATTTACTTACATAATGTATATAGAAGCACTATCTTTAGCAACTGTTATTGAGAAATAAATAGTAACAACACATTTAAACCCAGGAAATGGCAGTTTGTTTTTTTTAATCATGTTTGTACAACTGTTAGTTAGGCCGATGGCAGTCCTAGTTTGGTGATATATTTAATAAGAGCCTTTTTATTTAAGAAGTGTGGGATTACACATTACCCTGCTCACACAAGAACCCTGGGCCTCATCCCTGAAAGGCAGAGTTGTCTCAGCTTTTTCTATACTTCCCCTTCGTCGTGGAGAATGTGAGGGTTGGAGACCTTACTTCTGTTGCTGTGAGAACCAAAGGAGAAGTGTAAATGAGCACAGCAGCTACCCTGAGGTCCTGAGCACAGCAGCTACCCTGCGGTCCTGGGCACAGCAGCTACCCTGAGGTCCCTCTGATCAGTGCACTGGAGCCAAAGATGACAGCGAAATTCTGCATGTGTCCTCCAGCCAACCTCCACTAGACCTCAAGAACACGTTCCAAACGTTCACAAACATCATTTGGAAGCCTCTGACCTGGAGTCCACTTAGGGGGAAGGATGGGGACCGTGGGAGAGTCAGCAGCAGCACCTGTACCAAAGACTGAGTCCCTCCTGACTATGGAGAAGGTACCTGGAGACATCTGAGGACCACGAGGCTTCCAGTTGTTCACTTTGCCTCATCATGTGGCTTCCTGAATTGAATGGTGGATGTATTAATCCTCTTCAGGCAGAGACCACTTCAATCAAAGATGACTCTAAGAATAGTCATGCTGAGAACACACAAGTATGCAGAGAAACATGGGATGGGAGAGGAAAGGCCTCCATGCCAGGCCTAGAAATTCAGACAACCTGAAAACCCAAGAGGCCTGACATAACTAATTCTCAGGATTAATTTTTACTGCTCTGATTTATATCAAAAGGTTCCTTCAATGAGTATCATTCTCCAACTTCTAATGGTAACACTGATTTAAAGGCTATTTTTTAAAATCCCCTAAGTCAATATTATTCTGGGAGCCAAATGTAAAACTTCTAGGTGACTTAGGAAAAAATTATATAGATGGTTATACAGAGGACGCCCCTGTCTGTGGTGCGGGACCAGCCACGACGCTTAAGTGAGTATCAGTGAAATAATTTTCTTTTTTTTTCTGGTTTTAACCACAAATGGCTTTATATTTAATCAGTATCAAAGATAGGTGTGAGCTGGGGGAGAGGTGAAGGGAGGAGCGGGAAGAAAGACAGGGAGACAGACAGACAGACAGACAGACAGATGGAGACAGATGACTAACTGAGACTTCCCCTTTTCTGGCAGTTGGCACTAAATCTCACATCTTTCCACTGACTGGAAACCTGAAGGGCACTGCCTTAAATTATGCGTTGAGAAACACAATGTGCTTCAATTTACCTATGGGTAAAAATGTAAATATAAAGTTTAGAAATGAAAAAAAGAAAGAAGAAAAATACTCAAGGTTACTGCATACCTGGAATTCCTCAGTACTCTGGAGGCAGAGGCGGGGTGCTGAGTTCGAGGTCAGCCTATACTACGTGGTAAGATAAAGAAAGGAAGGAAGGAAGGGAGGGAAGGAGGGAGGGAGGGAGGAAGGAAGGAAGGAAGGAAGGAAGGAAGGAAGGAAGGAAGGAAGAGGAAGATATCAGTGACCATTTTAATTAGCTGCTGTCAAAAAGCCAATACCTGTGGTGATATTTTGTTTGTGCTTTAACAAATAAAGCTTTCCTGAAGATCAGAGTGCAGAGCTAGTCACAGTAGTTGGCCATGGTGGCCATGGTGGCTCACATCTTTAATCCCAGCCCTAGGGAGGTGGAGATGGGAAGTGCTGTGGCTGGTTGGAGAAAGGAGCATAAGGTGGGAAGAGACAGGAATTCAGGATTCAGTCTGAGGATTCGTGGACTTGCCCACTTTGGTCTGAAGGTTTGGCAGACATAAAAGGTCTCTCTAGTGGCTGCTCCTTTACTTCTCTGATTGTTCAGCATTTACCCCTATATCTGACTCAGGGATTTTATGATTAAAACTAATTAGAATTCGTGCTACAAATATCCTTCAGCATTATTCTTATACATATCAAAGTTTTTAAAAATCTACATGAATTTACATAAAATTCTATGTGTAAACTCACAAGTCCCAAACCTTTCCGAAACCATGAAAAGATCCATGGACCTTGAGTTATAAAGAAAGCTATTGTTTCAGTAAGTTTGTGTGTGTGTGTGTGTGTGTGTGTGTGTGTGTACACGTGCACGCACACACAGGTGTTACAAAGCACAGGGTGTGTACCTCGAGGAATGTGACTCTTTTCTTTGAGCATAGCAAACAAATCAGGAGTGTCAAAGGACATCCTAAAAAACGCTACGACCTAGGTTTTGAATGCACGCCCATCGGTTATAGTGATCTTTCTCCCTGGCAGGTTAGGTAACTCTATCAGGCTAAATTATTCAAAATTAGTATTCCAGCTAGATCTTCAGGATGGCAAGCCTCTGGATTCAGACATGCCTGTGCAAAGAAAAGGGAGCTTATGCAAAGATATGTGATATCCTAAAGCACACAGCAGATCCCCAGGCTGTATTAATCTTGATAGAAACTTAACATTAAGGATTCTGAAGTGAGAGGCACTTAAGAGAGCAGACTTTACAGTGGGGGGAGGACGGGGCCAAAGCTGTTGTTAACAAAACATTCCAGGACACCCTTTCCCTGCACAGAAAACCTCAGAAGGAAGGGCAGTGGAGCAGCTGCCCCAAAGGGAATGGCAACAGTTACACTGGCACCGCTGTGGTTCAAGCTCCTGGCGTCTGATGATTACAAACAGATCGTAGTCTACAGAGGAAAGACACTGGTGCCGATGTGCAATCTGCCCAGGGTGGCCAGCGCAGAAGGACCAGCGCCACGGCCAACGGGCACAGCAGCGCTCCTGAGGCCGCCTGTAGCTGCTCCTCTTGGCCTTGCTCCACCTGCTCGAGGAGGGCCCTTTGATTTAAAATTTTTCTGCAGCACTTTCGGGAAAAGGATGGCAGTGAGCCTTCCCTGGCACTCCTTGCTGAGTCAGGAACAGGCAGTGACAGGCTTGGTCCAGAAGAGGCTCTGCTGTCTCCCCTTCTGCTGTCTCCCCTGCTCTGCTGTCTCCCCTGCTCTGCTGCCTCCCCTGCTCTGCTGTCTCCCCTGCTCTGCTGTCTCCCCTGCTCTGCTGTCTCCCCTGCTCTGCTGCCTCCCCTGCTCTGCTGTCTCCCAGGAGCCGCTGATGCAATCAGAGCCCGGCAAACTCCCAAGGCGGGACTTTAGGACAGACAATGGATTACTCAAGTTTTTAAAAAGCGGAAAACTTCCTTAAATTTTGCATATTTATTTTCCCTAGCTTTCCCCCTGAATATGACTTTTTTCTTTTTTTTATTTTGCTTTGAGGCTTGGTGTAAATTTTGCACTGTTTTTGAAGACATTTTTATTCAGGCAGTAAAATGGAACAGACAGGATCAAAGTGATCAGTGTTTAATTTTCAGGCAGGTCAGTCTTAACCCTTGTTTAGTTTGAAAAGGAGGAGCCATCATATATAATAAAAACTTTGGGTTAAAGCTAGTAAAAAGTAGTTTTCTTGAAAGTGATTTTGGTTATGAATCATACTTATGTGGTAAAATATAGAGCCATCTCAGAGAACGGCCGTGCAGAAGAGTGGTTTATCTACGCGGACGGCAGGAGGACAAAGCAGTGACCGAGTGGGGGCTTCTACCGTAGCTACACTGCAGTTCACAGAGAAAGGGAGAAAGAGACTCGGAGAAAGGCAGACACAAACATAAATAGGCAAAATAGTACTATCTTTTACATTTATGTTTTGGTATATGGTATTTGCTACATAACATTTTAAATTTTGTATGCTTGAAACATTTTGTAACGTGAAATAATTAGCTTTAAAAAAAAAATCCCCCAATCCAACCCAGCGCTACCACAGGTGGTGAAAGGAATGCTTCAGTCTGGAGAGAAAGCTAACCACAGCCATGAGGATGCAGGAGTAAGTAATCCCAGGTCATCAAGAGCAGAAAAGGCACGTGAAGGCTTGGCCCGAGACCCAGCAGAGGTGCGCTGCAGTGAGAGGTATCTGAGCAGAGCTTGCACCTAGTTATCTGCCACAGTTTTAAGCATGGGAACACTTCTAACAGAACACGCTTTGGGAGACCCCTCTAGTTAGTGTGAAAGCCAACTGGAGGCTCCGATTTGAACAGTCAACAAGATGGGCCTTTACAAACTCCGTAAGAACAGCCGGATTCCCGGAGCCCCAAGTCATGACCAGTCCCCAAAGCTTTCAATAGCCCTTAAACCCTCACTGCCATCCTCATAGCACATCAACCGCCAGCCTTCCAGGGACACCAGGGTGGGGGTGCTTGGAGAGGCAGGGCAGGGAAACAGGGCCTGAGTTCACAGAGACAGAGGCTGTGGATGAGGATGAGGAAAGAGCCAAGCCCAGTCATCTTGCTCATAAGCCTGAACAAACGGACGTCCTACAGGTCACAGACCTTGCACTCTCCGTGAGTGCATGCGCCCACCTCGGGAGACAGATGACGGGGTGGATGTCAGGTAACAGCATGATCCCACCGGGCAGCAGGTTCTACAGAGGCTCTCATTTTCATGCAGTGGAACACAAAATTTCAGCACCACCAAAGAAAAGAGTTCATGAGCGGACACAACTTACACTTCTTTCACGGGGCCCACACAGAACCCCTAAATTTCTCCTACCCTTACTCCTTCAGTTGTCATCACCACCGTCAGGGCTGACAAGTGACGCCCAGTTACCTGTCCCAAACACGGACACATAAATGTGTACAATAGTCACATATGACACAGAGACAGGTGGAAAGTCCAAGATCTGACTCCAGACTCCTCTGCCCTTTTCTTCTTTGCTGTCCAGAATTCTCATCCTCCCTGACTTAATTTACCACAGTCCTCCACGTCTTGTCCCTAAGCTCCAGCCCCGGCTCAGCTCAGCAGCGCATACTCTCCATGGGAGGGCCAGGGAGCTGCAGCAAAAGAGGCCCTAGCCCTAACTCTGAGCCCCAGTTCTTCAGCGCTAATAAATATTACAAGAGGTAATAGATGAAAACATATGCTAAATCACTGATGTTGAAGAAAGCATCTATTCTCTTTGCTGGTGTTCTGTTCTGCTTTCCCCGCTAGCTCCTAAAGGACTGGAAGCCATAGACTGTCCTCGGATAATTGCAGGTGCGAGTCAGCTACAGTGGACAAATGCAGAAGCTGGAAAAGCATTTTCCTCCCTCAGTGTCTGCACATTTCCAGAGGAGACTGGCAAGTGTGCTGGACCAAGGAAGGAAGATCTATCCTCTCTGTGGACAGTCAGGGAGAAGCCCCCTTAGAAGGAAAAGCCAGAGAGAATCCTCTCTCCATTCCTCTTCCTCCTCCTTCCTCGTCCCAGTAGAATGTGGGGCACTCCCCATTTTTGCCCCCTGCACTCCCAGGATATCAGAACTCCAGGCTCCCCTACATCACCTGGCTTACACTAGCATTAGCAGTCCCAGGATCTTAGGCTGCTGGTCCTATACTCAGAGTCCCATCAGTCACCTGGTGCTCAGACTTCTGTGCTTGGAATATTACCAGCATCCTAGGGTACATATTAGAGGTAGCCCACAGTAGGACTTCTTGTCTTTCATAACAGAACAGCCGATTCTATCATCTATCTACCTTCCTATAATCAATCAATCAATCATCTATCCACTCACCTCTATCCTATAGGTTCGATCTCTCTACAAAACACTGTCTAATATAACTGTGGCCTTTGCAAACTAAAAACACTGCACTTCTATATCCAATTACCTTTACTAAGAAAAATACCTTTCATTCCCCAACTACAGCCAAGAGTCTTAAAATGAAAACGTGACTCATAGAATCCAGGCTAGGAGCTGAGCTTCATGGGAAAGATAAAGAATGAGATGGCTCTTTATTTTAGACACAGTAAGAAACTAGGAAAGCCTGGGCCTGGAAGAAGGGTATAAAAAGGAGGAACAAACTATTAGGGTGGCAAAATCAAAGATCAATTTCCCAGTGTCAGAAACTGAGTTTACAAACGCTAGCAGGAAGACAGAGGTTGAAGTGGCGACTCTTACTTCTGGTAACTGTGAGTCTAAGCTTGAATTACTGAATAACTGACTAATTGACTCAATTGCATTTTTTTGTTTCCACATAAAAGCATTATCAGTCTCTGAAACATGGCAATGAATTAGTAAAATAAAAAACTCATCCAAAGCTACACAGAGAAACCCTGTCTTAAAAAACAAAACAAAACAACTCAACTAGAGAAAAATATTCTCAATTAAATCACCAATGAAAGAAGCTAAAGACTGAGAAATTGCACCTAACGTCACCCCCATTCCACATGCTATAGAACTCCTGAGTGGCTGCGTAGGGCTCCTGTCAGGATCTCTATGGTGTACCTAAGCACGTTTCCTCATGTAAACTCTAAAACACCTCCTGAGGTCTGTACTAGCAGTACGCGTGCGTTGATGTTGGGCAGTTGGATAAGCTTGTTTGACACCCATTCAGCTCATCACTTTGGGTCTGGATTTATGACCTAAAATAATAATATACTCTATGTCTATATAGTCTGTCAACTGTTTTGTCACGAAATCTTTATAAACCCAGCATTTGGAACTTGTCACAAAGACATTTTGCTTGGTTGGTTTTCTTAAAGACAGGGTCTCACATAGGCCAGGTTGACCTCAAACTTTCTATCTAGCTGAGATTGGCCTTGAACACCTGATACTCCAGCTCCCATCTTTCCAAGTCCTAGGACTGACTACTGGTTCGCACCATGGCACCTGGCTCGAAGTTTTACTAAAGCACACAGAGGATATAAATTTAAAGACTTCAAGATTTTAAAAGGCAGCTTTAAGATCACTGGAGAGGCAGTAAGTTTTCCTTAGTTGATGTTGGAACCATTTCAATTAAATGGAGATGTTAATGGTGATTGAAAGTTTGTCATTTCCATGAGATGAATTTCTATTTAAACGTTCTAATAACCATGTAAACACCTCTGCTCAGGGCAAAGGAGCATCCTATGCATTCACACTCATTTCCAGCACTCCCTGGCTCTGCTCCTAGGCAGTCAGAGTGGTGGACTCCAGACTTACTTTGACCTGAGGGTAGGATTTCTTGTTCTTCTCACTAGAGGCACCAGGGAGCCCGCCATGCGATGGGCCTTCACACACATAGCGGAATCGAAATCCCCTCTGTGGAGGTGAACACAAGCAGGAATTACTAAAAACAACAATGACGACATCACACACACGATTCTAAACATATGTAATTACAGAAGACCACCATGGAGATGAGAGATACTCTCCAAAAGCTGCTATGAACACGATGCCAGCTGGTGTTTGTGCACTAAGCTGGGGCGGAGAAGCCAGGCGCCATCTTCAGCACCTCACTGCCTCCTCTGTGGAAACGGAGTGATGGGGAGTTTAAGGCTGTGGACACAATGTGCTACGCTAGTCTCAACGCAGCCTTCTCAGCTAAAACTGCCACTGCCAAGCTCTCCACTTCACCTTTAGTCAGTAACAGTTATGCTAATTATTTGAAGCAGTTCCTTTAATTACAGCGGAACTGGGGCAGGCTGCAGGTGTGGCTTTTAAAACAAAGTGCTTCCGTGTTACACATGGCCCGTGGGCTACAACACTGTGAACGGGACAGTCTTCTCAGACTTGAAAGAGAAAGATCATTAGTTTTGTGAATATTAATGTCATTGGGATCCAGCACGGATAATACTTGAATTTAATGACTCTAAAACTAGACAAGGGCGTGTGTAGCTGCTGGCTCCTGGCTACTGCAAACTGGTCAACCCTAATAGAGACCCACTTAACTGAGAAAATCCAAACACACCTCCATTAGGTGGCACACATCTTTAAGCCACCACTTGGGAGACAGAGGCATGTGTGTGGAGGTCTGTGAGTCTGAGGCCACAAGGCTACAAGACCCTGAGTCAAAAACACAGTGAGACACAAGACAACATGATAACTGTACAATGGAAATGGATAATAACGGGAATGTTCTATCTCCATACATCAAAGATTCTTCCGTCTTACAGTGCTAAAGCTACACAGTTTCGAATGAGTATCTATGCCGTTTTGAGGCTATTTCAACCCACACCTATTTTGTACAATATTTAGTAGGAAGAGAAAGAGGTAGACAAAAACCAAACACACACACACACACACACACACACACACACACACACACACACACACACGCAGTCCTCTCTTTGGTCCAAAGAGGCTGTGACTAAAGTCAATGGGCTGTGTGGTGGGACAGTCCATTCTAATCGTCTCCCACTGGCACTGCACACACAAAGAGGCTGGAGCTTATGAAGGCAGGAGAAGCATCCTGTGGGCATGGACATGACCAGTAAAGGGTAGATGTAACCAGCAGGGAGTTATTTCCTTAGGAATGAAAATCACCAGTGCTTTCCATGGAAGTGACTGACTGATAAGCTAGGCAAAAGAGATACAGGATACCAAGACACATGATTAACTGAAGTTTCAAGGCCTTTTGAAGAATGCCTAAGAAAAATGTAGACACAGGAAGTTATGATATAACATGGCCGTCTGTTGCTCATCCAGATAAACCACTGCTGTTACCAGATTAGCTACTGTTATTCAATGCTCGAACCTTAATATTAGATGTAGAGACCTAACATTATCAAACAGCCCACCCCTTTACTCTTACCTGTTTTGGTTGCTCTAATATTTGAAGGTATGGGCCATCTGTTAAAAAAAAAAAAAACACAATAAGAAAAACCAAAAGAAACTGTGAGACTTCTAGAATCTGGTATGAAATACAAAGCAAGTCAAAAGCTGAAATTATGTTTCAAATCATTTTTATAGGTGAGATTCTACATTTGAAATATTAAATAATTCTCATTTTAAAAAATATTTATTTGCTTTATTTTTTTTGTATCTGAGTGTTTCGCTTGGTGTTCAAAAAAGCCAGAAGAATGCCTGATGCCCTGGAGCTGGAGTTACAGATGAATTAGCTGCCACGTGGTGCTGGGAACCAAGCTTGGGTCCTCAGGAAGAGCAATGAACACTGTAAACTGTTCACCAATTGCTCCAGCCTCCAGGCTCAGCTTATTTTAACAGGAGTTTAAGTGGAAAAACAATAAATATGGCTTTTTGGTGAGGGGGCGGTGATGGTACGTAGCTGGATGGCTGGCAAAGTTCACAGTGGCAGCTGCTCCAGCCTCATCTTTCGGCACGCATGCTAGACCGCTAACACATCAAGTACAGCCACCACCTCTGAGTGCTATGGCATTTCCAGCTTCCTTTCATCAGTGGATGACAACCCTCCTTCCTCAAAGCGCACTGCTCAGTGTGAAATGAAGAGCTGGAAACAGCAACCTACAGGTGGAGTCCAGGGTGGTTGTGGGTCACCGGCCTTTTCTAACACTGCTACCGACTTTCCGCTCGTTCCCTAACCTGAACTGGGGTGCTGTGTCCATTGCTTAACTGGCTTGTTCTGGGCCTCTGTGAGACCCAGAGAACTTTTCCTTCTTATCCATGACTTGTTTTGTTTTGTTTGAGACAGGGTCTCACCATGTAGCCTTGACAGGCCTGAAGCTCGTTATGTAGACCAAGCTGGCCTCAAGCTCCCAGAGATCTCCCTGCCAAGTGCTGGGATTAAAAACATGCACCATGATGCCTGGAATCTTATCCAACTTTTCGATACTGATATAAAAAAAAACCTGACCACTGTGCTCTCATATGGACTCTGTTATAAAACAGCCCAGGCACATGGTAAAATACCAAAACTATTGTTACTAAAGATAAATTCATGCAATTACTATGAAAAAGATCTAAAGGCTTAATACCTATCCCAGTGACATATGACTTGAAATGTCAAAGAAAATCCACATCTTCTATATAAATATAAATGCTATGATGAGAAATTCCCTGAGGACCTCAGCTGGCTCTTATGTCATAGTATGAGAACCCATAACTGTGCAACCTGCAAATAGACTGAGTATGTTTGTATGTGCTTGAATGAAAATGAAGACTTTGGAGGCTAAAGATATTCTAAAAGAATGCTTCTGTGCTCATTTGAAAACCCACACTCTCAGCTGAAACTTAAGCCTTATTTTGCATAAATAAATTGGGGGAAGAGATAAAACTTGACGCTGTAATCTTAAATAAACTGTAACTTCAGAGAGAATATACGCTATCTTCTCAGTATTACGATGGATCAGATAACACGAGAGACTAAACTGCTCAAGGAAGGCAGTCAGGACCAAAGCTGAAGAAAACAAGAAAGGCAAATGAGTATCACTGGCCAATGCAGTAAAATAGCAAATTATACTTCTCTGTCTGATGAGATACATCCATTGACATTTAAAACTTTTAGAAAAGTAACTGTAATTTTAGCTATCAAAAAGAAAATGGCTAGAATTTAACTTTTTCTAAGGAAATAAAACTATTAGAAAAAAAGAACTCATGCTATGAATGACATATAGTTTATATAACAATATTAAAAATATACATTTCCTCTAGACATCTGAAAGAGCCTACCAAGAAGCTAGAGCATGAAGAAAGACCTATTTGGACAGGATGCTGAGAAGTACGGAGGTGTAGGAGCATCCTCATAATGGGCTTCAAGTCCCTTCCTTCCATTGCTTCTAGGACTTTCCTTACATATGCGAAAGTCCATGTGGAGTGTACCATTCTTACCCTAAGAGCACATTCAAGTTAAGTCAAGTAGAATATTAGATTGGCTACATAAATGTGTTAAGGCTAACTTTCTATTGGCTACATTTCTGGGCCAGGAAAATGATCTCTTGTTTTACAGAGAAAGTTTAAATCACAGAAAAATGGCACAGACCTAACAGCTGTCCCTTGGTCCAGAGTTTCCCACACAGTTGGAAAGACTGTTTGAGATTTTAAGAATTTGAGAAGATTGAAAAAAATACACATGAAAATTACAACCAAATATCGACTTAGATAAACTTCCTACTTCTTTAAAATATGAAGAGAATGCCCTGTACCTCTTGGACTATAGAACCTGGACAGCACACTGAGACAGAGAGGGAAATGCCAGTGGAAACAGAGGAGCTGGTGACAGCAGAAAGAATGCACTTTTAGGGACCATTATAAAGGTTTGTCGAACTCTATGGAAAAGGGTTCCCACAACCTGATAGGAGCATTTACTGAGGTGATTCTTTTGATAATTTTCCTTCTGAACCCATAAACTTAAGGAAAAGGAAAACACATTTGAAAAATCATCTGCCTCAGGTTACTGTTTAGAATTCATGAGGCATTTTACAGAAATGTGTGTTTTTCCTGAGAATAAAACCACGTCCTTAACACTTTCAATAAAACAGCAATACTAAAGCAAACACTTCAGCTCTCCGAGTTTAGACATTCACAGGAAATCCAGCAGCCTCTGCTGCGTTCACTGTTCACAGGAAGTGACCTAGAGGGCACACTGGACAGCTCACAATCTCACAGAAAGGATGGTGGCTTAGGAAATAGGTTTTGTGGGGTAAAGAGAGACAGGCCTCTGGGCTGTAACTCCTGCTGGAGAGGCTGAGGAAGGCTGGGCACATGAGCTCTTCTTCCTCCCATGCGTCTGGAGAGGGAAAAGGAGAAACCTTCTGATTTGGACAGTGAGAGGCAAGTGCTGACACAACCATGGTGTCTTAAATGAGAACGATTAAAAAAACAAAGGACATATGGTGTCCATAGAAGACACAGAAATCTAGAATATACAAAGCACCTGCTGTCTGCTCAGTGATCCAGCTCTCTTAAACACAATCTCCACTGACAGACACACTACTTTTGGAGACAGGTTAACTCCAGCACGTGATGTGAGGGCAGGAACAAAGCAGGAAGAAGAGCCATCCCACCAAGGCTACACAGCCAGTCAGCAAGGAGTCTAAATGAAGAGCATGCGCTATTGCACACAGGACATTAAACAACGATTGGGTCCAGGAACTAACAGTCATGTTGGGGTATAAAGGTGACTTTGGATTATTCCCCCAGTGCCTGGCATCCTGGCTAACCACAACACTGTCCCTAGATACAAACTGAGCGGCTGAGACCGGTTCTGTGGTAGCCGCAGTAAAGCAAAGAGGAGCACAAAACAGGGACTCAAATGTGGAGAACGGGAAAGCAGGTCTGACAGTGCTCTGGAGTATTCTAGCAAATGCCAGAACCACACTTGCTAAGACAATGTGTGAGTGCGCTGAAACATTTTTGTGAAATGCATTTCCAGAAAGCATACTGAAAGGCTGGTTTGAAGACACAAATCACCACTTCCTTCCTATGAACATCACTGGATTTGAAAAGAGACTATTGTGGCTGGAGAGACGGTTCAGTGGTTAAGAGCATTTGTGGCTCTTCCCGAGGAACTGGGTTTGGTCCCCAGCACCCACAGAGTGACAGGCTTCCTTATGGTATTTTCATATGTACTGAGTTTGGGTATTTTCATATGTACATTTCTTTGATTCCTGACCGCAAATATTATTTTTAGGGGAAAAACAAAACAACAGGAGAAGGACGCCATTTGTCTTACCTGTTGACAGGGGCATTTCTGGTGCATATAATTCTGTATTAAATATTGGATGAGGCAACGCAGGATTCAAGTGAAACATCTGTAAAGAAGAAAATACAACTATTTTAATTCCTCTTCTAATTTACAGGAAGAACTAATTACAAGAATGAAAACTAGAAACGAAAGCCTAAAAACGGGATTCCTAAGATCAGGATTCTAAAGTGGCTTTCTGACACCCGGTTAGGCTGCTGCATGCGAAACTTACGTATGTATAAAAGGAATTCAAGAAGAATAAGAGCTATGGGGTCCCCAAAGGCAAGGACCTGGTGGATCCTTCTAGCTAGTGCATCTTCAGAGCCAAGAGAGCTTCAGGCATGGGGGGATACGTCAGCAGTATTTGTTGAACGAGTGATATGAATCTTGCACCCTCTTAGGAATAAGAGTCTAACCCAGAGGGTGGAGAGGACTCGGGATAAAGTGCTTGCTGTACAAGACTTAGGAAGAGAGATCAGAGCCCCGGTTCCTATGTGAATAGCTGGGTACGGCAGAGCTTGTCTACAACACCACTTCTGGGAAGATGTGGACAAGAGGACCGGCTTTGCTGGCTGACATAGCTAGCTGAATCCATGAGGTCTCGGTCAAGAGAGGCCTTCTCTCCACACACAAGATGGGTAGCGATTGGGAAGGACAGCCAGCATTGACCTCCAGTCTCCACACACATGTACCTGCACAGAAACATGTGTGTGTACACAGGCAGACACATACACACATGCATATAATCTTAGATCTGTGTTTCTGTTTTGATGAAAAATATATTTTCTTGAGCTGCAGAATTTCAAGACCTGAAAGAGTCACAGACAGCAGCTACATAACTTACAACACTGGTGGTACAGTTGAGCAAAGGATGGAGGTACAGAGCGCACGCTCCCCTCCCCACCTCTGTTCTTCCACTACAACACAGACTCCCTCGAATTCAGTAGAGGCTGGTGCGCTGAACAATGGCTCCAAGACATCTACATGCTACTCCCCAGAACCTACATTTCACATGGTAAAAAATATACTGCGTGTGACATTGATGTAAAACTACTAAACAACAGGATTATCCTGGAACATCCGGGTTGGCTACCTAGGAGAGCTTGAAATCAAAGGGAAGCATGACTGTAGAGGCAAGAGTCTGGAGCGCTGGGAGAACTCATCCAGGGAACACAGGCAGCCTCTAGGAGCTCGGAGGGAAAGAAACAGCAGCTGCTGGGGATGTAGCCCTGTTAGTTCCTTGCTTTGGAATTCTTATTTTACGTTACAGGAGAAGGTATTTCTGCTGTTTCAAATCGTAAGATTATGGTAACTTGTTACAGGAAGAACACACAACTAACACATCAGAAAGAGTGGACGGACACACAATATGTTGTGATAGTATTAAGCTCTATCTTGATAGGTTACTACTAACCATTGTTCCAAAAGGCATTTCACTTAGATGAAGTGATGCCAGTCACTTCATTTAGAAATTCACACGCTTATTCATGAGCTTATGATCTTTCTCACTCTCAAAAGTCACTTGTGAAATGCTTGTGGACCACACAGAAAGCAAATGTATTTATTTCATTTTTTCTGGTCAGCTTGAAAGCTGGAAGTATTTTTTATCCTTATTAGTAAATCACTGGAGATAGCTGGGTACCTCAGATCCTAGTATATCTATTTAAATCATGAGTAAGAAAAGTAATGCTTAAATTTTTTTTTTTGTTACATTCATTTCTGTGTGTGGGGGATGTCAAACTCAGGTTGACAGTAAGTATCTTATTCTCTGAAAAATCTCACTGGCTCCTAAAATGTGACGTTTTAATGAAAATCACTTCAAATCCGGTTTTGAGGGACGCAAATTTTCAACGGAGGAGCAAACGTGGGCTACTCTTCAATGCTTAGGTTGACTGTCAGGAAAGAAATACAGAATGGGAAACTACGTCCTGCAAAAGTAAGTTTCAGGCCATGCAGGGTGTCCACCATCTCTGAGCAAAAAGGATGGCCTCAGAAAGAACTCCTGTGTGATGGTCCTGCAGGTGTCTGCAATGACGGGACCGAGGGGACAGCCCCAGTAAGACATGCTGCACTGCATGCAGCCCACGGGGCTTATTTGGTGAAGGGTGGAGAACAAACTCCAGTGTATGCTCAAACACTGAGGACACTTCCCTGAAGAAGGCAGACTTTAGAAAATACCATCTTAAAGCTCAAGACAGGAAAACAAACAAAAAACCTTCCAGGACCTCTCCCCAACCCAGTTGAAGTGCTAGAATGTGCCCACCCCTGCTGCTGATCCACTCAAAACTGCCCACATAAGAAACTTTCAAAATGACTGTCCTCAGCAGGTTTTACTATTTTGTGGCATAAGAGACCATCTCTGGTTGATCAGATTTCCTGTGCAAAGACAGGAAAGCATGGTTTGAAACCAAGCAGAAGCAGCCCTCACGCTGCTGAGATCTGGCCTTCGTTAGAAGCGGCATATTAAAAGTGAAAGGTAAAACAAAGGGTGCTGATGACAGGAGCCCAGGAGTCGTCAATGCTGCAAACAGGAGAACGTTCTAGATCTATCCAATGTCTCCATTTTCACAACAGAATCAGGAGGGAACGGTGACACGAAACAATATGCGTTCATTCTACCTGGCCTGGTGAGAACGGGATGCCCATCTTGTTCTCACAACTACTCTAGGGCTCTCTGATTGTAGAAACACCAGATCCCTGAGAAATATTTCACTTTCAGTTTTATTTTTTGGCTGATTCTTTTCACACATAAATTTGGGAAATAGTAGTCTCAGAAGTTTACCACCAAAATTTAAATGTGAAGTAATATCAAATGTTGTGCCAGGGTTAGGGTTCTCTTCTAAGTGGCTCCCTGTACTGGTTGTACCTTTTAAAGCTCAGCTTAGACTTCCTTTGGAAAGTGATCCTTAACCTGCACTTTCTCCAGAGAAGCAAAAGGAGATCCCCCTTACTGCTTCTGTGCCTCAGGGAACCAGGGCAGTGTCCTCTGACTATGCAAAGTGTGGTTCTGTTCCTCCAATTAGAGGGCAGCTCCTGAAGTCAGTCCTTATACCACTGGTCTCTCCATCTCTAGGATGCTAATGTCTGCACACAATAAGGTCTCAATGAACACTCTAAAAAACAAGCAAACACCAGCTTTAAATCACTTAAAGATCATTAGAGTCCATGTTGACTATTGCCACTGCAGTCACACCAGTGTCTAGAAGCTGCTTCCAAGGCTCATTTCTATCCTCTCGATAAGGAGGGAAGAGAAAGAAACGGAAGTACTGATAACCAAGATGGATTCATCACACTGTCCAACATTTCTACGGGTTTAGAGCTTTTCAAATGAGAAAATGAGGAGGGGAAAGGGGACACGGACACCCTAGAGCTGGCCTGGTCCTAACTGCTGACACAGACGATGAGCCCGGTGATGGCACGAAGACAGCCTGACGCTCTCAGAGCGCATGCCTTCTCACAGACTGCCATGGGTCTAACTACAGCACCTTTGAAAAACGCATTTTCAATTCCTAAGTGCTCCTGCTACATGGGACCTTATTTGGAAATGCTGCCTTTACCTTTATATAAGCTAGGTGAATTCACACTAGAAGGAGATGGGCCCTCAATTCAAAGAGTGGAGGGAAGTCGGCAACAACAGACTCTACAGTTGGTGTGATGGTAATGCTATAAGCCGAGGGGGACCCACAGAAACTGTATGGGGTAGGAACCACCCTGCCAGCCCCCAATTTTGAGTTCTTGCCTCCAGACCTATAAAAAGGTGTATTTCTATTGTTTCAAGTCACCAAGTTTGTAGCAATGTTAATAGCAACCCCCCCCCAAAGGAAAAAAAAATCTCACTCACTGGCTATCTTTTTTTTTCTAAATAAAGATTATTTACAGGGTCATCATATTGAATACTGGAATCAGACAGGTGCGAACACAGCTGGCTCAGAGGCTATCTCCTGGCCATTGTATATAGTGTACATTCTATATACACTGTACATGCAATTTTATGCAAAAATACATATGAAAGTACCCTCTCCTACCCTGGAAGAGCAGAAAACTGAAAAAAAAAATTCAAGTAAAGTTTACTAATTTAGAGTCGTTATTCCACTGAGCCATTAGTGCTGCCCCTGTGTATTTTGGAACACAAACACACATAAACAGAGTCGTTAGGTAGATGATAACTTACTTGCCCAGTTCCGTATGGATCGTCGTCCGCCATGTTGAAGCTGTATGCAATAAAACAAAAGAAATCAAAACTGTGATACTGGAATGGACCTTAAAGGTCCCACAACCTTGGCATATATTCAGGTATATGCTGAATCACTGCAGGGATAACAGACACAAAGGTCTCCAAAAGACCTCAGAAGGAGGGCATGGTGCATGCAGCCCCTCCCTGGCTCTAACTCTCACGGCGGGGAGTTTGCAGGTTCCAAACCCCCTCCCTAAGCTCATGATGTTCTTAGCTTGATACAGCTGGCCTTACCTCTATGTAAAAATCATGTGCAGATGGAGTCTTGTGGTCATTTCTACTTCTTACAGTCTGATCCCTTATGTGCATTGTTTTCTCATGAACTCTGAAATGGTCTTTAAATTGGCTAGACTTGGTTAAGAAGCCCAGGAGGTACTGAAACTATTTTGCATAACACTGGGGAGGAAAGCCATAGAATGCGCCACCCTTTGCCCTCCTGTGAGGACCAGCGAAAGTCATTCTGCCTTTGTCAAAGTGCAATGAAACTCTAAAGAGAACAATAAAAAATACCAGTGACAGCATGAAACCTGTAAATCCCAAACTTTCTGAATTCTGGCCAGCTATGAATATGCACAGGCCCAGCATACTTCAGTCACCCAGGGGGCCACAATAAACATGAAGGACCACGTGGCTGCACCTGGAAATCAAATTTCATGCAGGATGAATCCCACATGTATCACACGAATAGACGGACTCCGGATCTGTGACAACATGGGACAGAGCTGCTGTGCCCACCCTGTAGCATGACCCTCTGCTGATACACGAAAGGAGTCTCTTTGTCCTTCTTAAACCCAATAGACTGTCGGGTCTCAGTCAGAATTCTAAGCCTTACACCAAGGAAAACACCTCACAATGTCCCCAAAAGTACAAGGCTTCGTTTCCAGTGAAATGCTCTTGTGTTACAGTACCCAGTGACTAATGGGAGGCACGAAAGCCTCCTGAGCACTCCCAGAGGCCCGCGGGGCAGTGTCAGCTGCCACTGGAGGCAGAGTAGTGGCTGTGAGTCCTATGCAACGAGTCCACACAGGTTTGCAAGGGGTATCTGCTTAAAGTAAGAAACCAACACATGAGGACATTCAAATGCAAGCTAGAGAGATGGTTCAACAGTTAGGAGTGCTTAGTACTTACATGGGGAAGCTCACGACCGTCGACCGCCAGTTACAAGGAATCTGACACCCTCTTCTGGCCTCTGAAGGTACCTGCACACATATTGTACACATAAAATTATACAGGTATGCACATAAACACAAAATTTAAATATATATTTATGCATACATAAATATATACATATTTAAAAAGAAAACAATTGTTAGGTATAGGGGCACATGCCTTTAGTCTCAGCATTTGGGAGGCAGAGGCAAGTAGATCTTTCTATGGTAGAGTTTTTGTTTTTTGGTTTTTTTTTAGTGTGTGTGTGTGTGTGTGTGTGTGTGTGTGTGTATGTTTTGAGACAGGGCTTCTCTGTAGCTTTGGAGCCTGGCCTGGAACTAGCTCTTGTAGATTGAATGGCCTTAAACTCACAGAGATCTGCCTATCAGTGCCTCCTGAGTGCTGGGATTAAAGGTGTGTGCCACCACCACCGAGCTTGAGACTCTGTCTTAAAAAAAAAAAAAAAAAATCCAAGCAGCTGCAACTACATATATATCTATTCAAGTAAGTGGTTAAAACAAGGGAACACTGACTTGATACAGTAAAGGGATATTAAGTCATTCAAAATACCAGGGTTCTGCCACTTTGGATACTAATTAAACTCACCGTGGCCTCTGATTTTGCATTTTGGATGGGATGGACTTTTGAAAGGGTAAAACACTGAGCACTGAATAATTTAGCTAACGAGTACCCATTTGTAGAACACAGCCTTCAAAACAAAACATGTGTTGGTAAACCTGGACTTTATATTTGTGGAAGCATATATCTACGCCATGCCATTCTACATGTGCTGTTGTAACTGGATATCTGCATTACAAATACAGGACACTGTCTAATTACTGGAACACTAGTAAGAACAAGTCACTCTGAATACAATACGGGGCTAACACCACTGACTCTAAACACCCACAGGTTTACATCATCCTTCTAACCCCAGGCTTTCCATCAGCCTGGGTGATGGTGTTCTTTCCTGACAATCTGAAAATGGCCTTCTATGGGAGGTGACACTACTGCCTTAGTAAACTGTCAAAGCCCGTCCAGTACAAATATAGCACCAGTAGACAAGCTAACGTGAATGTGAGGTCACTTAGGAGGCCTCAACCCTAGAGTAAGAACTACAGGCAGATAAGGAATGCTGAGGGCAGCAGAAATAGTCTTGCCCAGGAAAGTGCACGCTGACTGGTTATTCAATACCAATGAAAACAGACATCTAAGAAACATTATACAGACGGAGCAGGTGGTATTTAGGACTTGGGAATATATATATATATATATATATATATATATATATATATATATATATATATATATGTCAACAATTAAGAAAGAGGCCATGACTTTTTGAAAGAGAACAAAGGAGGTACATGGAAGAACTCTGAGGAAAGTGAAGAGGAGATGTTGTAATTTTACTATAATCTTAAAAAATATAAAGATTATTTTTTAAAAATTGGATGGTTTTGTAGACCTTTGAGTGTGGGGACTTAAAGCAGGTCTCAATCCAACTTGGAAGACAACTTCACTTGACTTAACAGACAGAAGGGTATCCTCCTGGTCCACAGTGCAGACAAAGCCCTAATGAAGATCCCGCCACTTTACACACTCCACAAGCCACCAGCTTGTTTTCAGTAACATCTCTCTCCTAAGACTTCTAGACTATGTGTGCCTAAAGACGTAATTCTATAAACCACCCTGGAAGCCCAAGGAACATTTGGATGGTTTAGAATCTTGATTTATAAAGCCTTGGCAATTACTAAAGCATTGAGAGGTAAAAGCAACTCTAGGGTGATGTCAATGCTAATTCATAATTTTAAAATAAAATGTCAAAAGAAACCAAGAGTCATTTGGAAAGGATGAATCACTGGGTAATATTTGCATTGATTGCAAAAGCAAGTTTTATATCTAAAATGTTGAAGTATTGACAGGCCTTTGGAGCTGAGGATTAGAAAAGGCGGGAAAGTCCCTTCTGTACCCCTGCTTCCCCAGCCTTCCCCCACTTTCCTTTTGCTCGCTCCTGTGCTTTTGAGGAAGGACCTTGAGACACAGAGGGAGACAAGCCCGGGTCTCATTTCTGCATCCACCTTCCCCAACCGTGAGGCTTTAGGAAGAGCTTCACCTCGTACAAAGAGACACAGAAAACATAGCTAGGTCTCAGGAAATATCCAGGGAGCTGTGGTTTTCACACGAAGCATAATGTAACACGACCAGCCAAGCCCCGAGTGGGACACAGTCTGGGAGCGCTGAGTAGACTGCTGCATTCCCGTGGCCATCTCCCTAGTCACTAAGCCTGACATGGGGCTGTCTTGGTGAAGTGGCTGGACAGAGTGGAGAAACTCTAAAGCCACGGGGGTGGGAGGGGGTGAGCCTTCAAGGAAGGGGTTGGGATCACCCTGTCAGTAAATGCATAGCATCTAGGATCAGAGATATTGGTAGCTTGAGATCTAACTCATAGTAAAAAACAATAACAACAACAAAAACATAACTCTTTCTATTCTGTTAGATTTCATTGGAAGAAAAAACCCTGTAATTTTCCAAACCAAAATGAATCACAATTTGCATAGTATGGATACCAACTTGGGAATCGGGTAGTGGGGTGGTTCAAAATTGTATTAGCCATAACAGGTACCATGTAGGTATAAGTTTAATGCCCAACTTTTTTTTTTTTTTTTTTTTTGGTTAGCAATAAGGGTAAAGTTACAGAGAAAAGGGACTTTTCACAACCTTTCTGTATTGTATTCTACATGCATAACAAATTGTTAAAGGCAAAATTATGAAGTATATTGAAACATCTTTTCCATAGAAAAATTGTTGGAGAAAGCATGACGTAAGGGCTATGGCCGTGTACAATGCATAGCACATAAAACATTCAGAGGAGGTGATTCTGTTTTCTGCAAATCCATTTTGAGGAATTTGTAATGTGTTTTGAAATAACTGTTTATATCATTAATCTACAATTCTAAGTATTATGGAATTGCTACAATAGTTTAGAGAGATAAGTACAGAGACATGGAACTTTATCTAACATATATTAGAGATATACTGTAATAGAGAAAGAGGCTGTCTTGAATTTAAAATGTTCTGACACTGTTAAATAAGATATGCAGTATGAATGTGTCAAAATTCCTCATCACTTCTGACCCCTCTTCACAAGAGGTATATGGGAACAGCTGGCGTTCCAACGGTTGTTCCCCCTTTCTGACATCAGACTGTACTAATGATGAAGGTTGTGTCTCCCTTTCTGACATCAGACTGTACTAGTGATGAAGGCTGTGCCCCCTTTCTGACAGCAGACTGTATTAGTGATGAGGGTTGTGCCCCCCTTTCTGACAGCAGGCTGTACTAGTGATGAAGGTTGTGTCCCCCTTTCTGACAGCAGATTGTACTAGTGATGAAGGTTGGCAATGGGCTCACTTTCTTCAGACATAGTGATTTCTGAAACTTTCCTTTTTTAAAAAAAAAAAGAATCAATGTTTTTGTGTATGCTACCACACTAAGAGTTGTGCAAACTAATTTTCTACTTCTTCCCTTTTCAATAATGACTTCAGCAGGAGCATCATGACAATTATATCAAATAGCCACCTGCTGAATGCAAATACTGAGAACTGGCGGAGGTATCCATCCACGATGGAATGTCAATCTAACAAGACAGCAGATCCACAGAAAACATTCAGTTAGTTAATTCATGTAAAAACTTATTAGTGGGTGAGAGATACAGAACATGTGTTAACAGATCAGACAGTCTAATAAATACCACACTCGTGATAAAGAAGAGAGAGAGAGAGAGAGAGAGAGAGAGAGAGAGAGAGAGAGAGAGAGAGAGAGAGGAGAGAGAAACAGTGTTTTCATTATTCTGAGAAAGATATGTGGTGGTCTGACTAATAATGGCCCCATCAGCTCATATATTTGAATGCTAAGTCACCAGGGAGTGGCACTATTTGAAAGGATTAGAAGGATTAGGAGATATAGCCTTGTTGAAGGAAGTGTGTCATCTGGGGTGAGTTTTGAGTTTTCAAAAAGTTCATTCCAAGCCCAAAGTCTCTCTCTTACTCTGCTTATGGATCATGATGTAGAACTCTGAGCTACTGCTCCAGGCCTGCCTGCCTGCCTGCCTGGCTGCCCCCATGCTCTCTGTTATGAAAACAATGGACGAAGCCTCTGCAACTGTAAGCCAGCCCCCAGTTAAATGCTTTCTTTTCTAAGAGCTGCCTTGGTCATGGTGTCTCTTCACAGCAACAGAACAATGACTAAGGCAGATAGGACATTTAATTTCCCATCCATATTTATGGGCATTCAATCACACTAGAGTCTGAAGTGGTTGTATGCCACTGCCCTATAAAATGTTTGGAAGTTATTCTCTAGAGTATTCTAGACTGACAAAACTGTACGGCTGGTCTTACCAGCTTCAAGAGGTAACCTGAACATCCCGAAAGGCACCATATTGTCCCAACAAAGAATGAACTAATCTCAGGTGCCAGTTATGTTGAGGAGAAGAAACCACAGTGAGGGTTACGGCATCAGGACAAATGCTTTGGCTCATATGGAGGAAGAGTCAAGTTTGGCAGGCTGCTTCCCAGAACCAGGAACCATAGGTAGCGCCACATATGCCACTTATTATATGGAGCCCAGAAAACATAGTCCATGTGAAGAACTGAGCTCTAGAGGGACTGAGTCATTTGCTCAGGCTGACAGACTACAGTCAGCTTATCTGACTGCACAGTCTATGGCCCTTGCACCCGTGTAATGGGCAATGAGATTTTCCTCTTGATATGAGTATTATTCTCTTTAATGCACCTTTGCTCCCAGCCTCTCAAACGTTCTGATTGGAACTAGTGTACTCATGTTAGCTGCTATGTGGGATCTTCTTTCCCTTAAGGTTTTATTTACTTTTATTTAATGTGGCTTGAGTGTTTTGTCTGCAAGCATGTATGTGCACCACAAGTGTGAGGGTGCCGGCAGGGGCAAGAAGCAGGTATCAGATCCCTGGATCTAGAGTGACAGGAGGTTGTGAGCCACCATGTGGGTGTTAGGAACTGATCCTGGGTCCTCTGCAAGAGCAGTAGGCACTCTTAACAGCTAAGCCATCTCTCCAGCCATGTTAAGGAGGATCTTAAAGGGTTAAGCACCTGTGCTGGTGTCTGGGGTGAAGTGAGGTATTGAAGGAGGCTGCTTGTTGGTTCCTGGCAGCTTGGTAGCTCAGACCCGAAAGAATCACAGAAACCATATTATTTAAATCACTGCTTGGCTCATTAGCTCTAGCTTCTTATTGGCTAACTCTTACATCTTAATTTAACCCATCTCCATTAATCTGTGCATCACCACAAGGTCGTGGCCTACCAGCAAAGTTTCAGCACATCTGTCTCCAGCAGCGGCTCCATGGCTTCTCTCTGCCTCTGCCTCCTTTATCTCAGCATTCAGTTTAGTTCCCCCCACTCCCACCTATCTCTGTTCCCCTATAGCTCTGCTATAGGCCCAAAGCAGTTCTTTTATTAACCAAAGATATTCACAGCATATAGAGGGGAATCCCACACCAGTGGGGGTAGGATGCCACTGTCATGACAACCACTGAAGTTCCTGCTCTTCCCAGTAGTTTTTGTTTGTTTCCAGCTAAGACCCTCCAGAGAAGATGGCAAGGAGTTGGTTTAAATCAGTCACAATTTGCCAAGTCCCTCTTCAAGGTGACCTAGAGTGATCTTTGCTTACTATAATCTTATAGTGCTAAATTCTCCACAGTAGAGGCATTCTGCCTGTCTGCCAATTGTGAGCATGCCAACACATGAAGTAGCAAGCTGTCACGGGGACTGGAGCAGGAAAAGGCTCCCTGTACATTCACCGAGGAATCTCCCCAGCCTTCGCGCACACATTGCCCAGTCAAATTTCTTTGTCTCCATCGGGGAGACACATGTTAGGAGTCTCAGAATGTTTTCCTTCCTCACTGCAGATGATACACCTTCTTTCACTCTTTAATCTCCTGGGCGTGCTTTCTGTCCTAACATTTATTACCTGGTGGACCCACCTAACTCTTCCACAGAGTGTAGTGTGAGGAACAGAATAGTATCCTGACAATGCACGAATTTCAAATGAGCTCCTCCCAAGGCAATTCAAATGTGAAGGTAAAAACAACAATACTAAGACAAGTGAGACTTTCAAAAAATCCTATGCTAAGTTTCAAAGGATAGGAAAAAAAGGACTACCTCAGAAGCCACAGTTACTAAACTAAAATTAAAATGTGTTTGAACTTCATCTATAGTGCTGTCAGGAGCAGATCCATGGTACATGTGTGTGCCATGCTCTGTGTCACAGGGAGACCATGTCAGTTTCCAAAGAAACAAAACTGCACAAGAGAGGCACCGTCTGCACTCAAGAGTCTA
Source organism: Myodes glareolus (assembly GCF_982192425.1). NCBI lineage: Eukaryota > Metazoa > Chordata > Mammalia > Rodentia > Cricetidae > Myodes > Myodes glareolus. Next base: position 23,042,685 of record NC_142042.1, on the reverse strand, counting down.
CGCTGTGGTAGACGGAAGACAAGGCCGTAACTGCTCACGCCTCGTATAACATGGGGAATATAAAATCGGTGCCTCTGCTCCTTGAATCTTATCAGCCTATGCCAGGCACTGAACAGCCGTGGGGGAGGGGGGTCAGAAGTAGGTCATGAACGTGGGTTTCAACAGGCAGCGCAATGACCAGTTTTCTTTCCCGGAAGGGGAAAGCTGGGTCAGCCCAATGGAGGATGAAAGCCCATGTGGAGCTGGAGAAAAAGCGGGGCTAGCCAAGACTTCCCAGGCTGGGCTCACAGTAGCAGAACAGCTGAACAACTTCACAGAGCAGCCTGACAAACCACCACACAATCACAGGCTCACAGGACATAAGGCGTGTCTGTGCTCCTGTTTGTTTGTGACTTCTCTGACAGCAAAAGCTAACCAATCCAAATGGTTAGTAACTAGAAAGACAATCACCTAAACAATGCCGCCTGGTAAGTACCATGGGAATAGAAGGCATGTGGGGCATGGGTTAATTATCTTGGCAATTCCGTACCGTAACTTTAATTACATTCTTAGTCACAGGGCTGTACTTTGCACTGGCGTTCACTCGGCTGGCTACTGAATTCCCAACTGAAGAAGAACAACCAAAAGCTAGGAGTCCATAAGCGCTCGATGAGAACTGTTAAAACTGTCAAGGGGTAGGCATCAACGAGCCCCCGTCCGCTTTAAGCACTGACGCCATTATAAAATGAGTTGATTGACATTAAATCCCATCAGCCCTCACATCTTCAGACAGTTTATCACTTGACAACAAGGCCACTTTCTGGCTTTCTAACCTTTGCAAATATATCAATCTGAAGCAAACCCAGCTAACGATGTTGTTGCTGCTCATTACTCTCTTCATGCTGTTTCTTGTACGTGACCTCCTCTCTCTTCCCACCGCCACACCCTAGGGCAGACCTTCTTACCTCACTCTGACAGCAACAGCTTTCCTATTGCTTCCTCCATGGCAGAGTTTCTTTCTGCCGAAGTGTCTTTCAGATCATTGCCAGGTGATTTACACGCTGAAGTTCAAAGACCAAGTGCTCAGCAAATGCTAATATTATATTATACACATAAGTATCATAATTATCACCATGTTCCAACCCAAACACTTTACTATAGTGAAATTAGTCATTTAAAGATGTCTTGCTGGGCCAGTAAGAAGGCTCTGCAGGTAAGGACCTGAGTTTAACCCGTGAAGCCCACATGCTGGAAGAAAATAACTAACTTCCAGAGTTGTTCTTTGACTGCTACATATGTAAATGCTTACTGTGCATGCATACACACGTGTGCATGTGTGCATACATGCAAAATATAAATAACAATGCCACCATGTATATCTATTCACATCCTAAGATACCATCCTGTTTAAATATTATATACTCTGCAAACCGGTACTTAAAATCAACCTCTACCATAAAACCTGTATTTTCTCTTGCAATGCTATCTATCTCTATAGTCCACATAAGGTCTATAACACATGTCCTGGTGATTCTGCACTAAAGTTCACTGTTCTGCCGCAACTTAATTTCACCTATATATTTATAGTCTCCTTAACGACAGCAATGAGAATTTTGATTTTTGTATTTCAAAACTGGTAGACTACATAAATTATACTGAAACCAGATAGAAAGGATCCCTCACCTGTAACATGATTCCCTTCACACTGGGGAGGGGAGTGATCAGTTACCAAGTGCAGGATCTTCTGGGAAGATGAGACTGGTTCAAAACCAAGTTACAGAGATATGCTAGCCAACACGGTGAACATATAAATGCCCTTCAATAACAAATTTTGAAACGGTTAATAGCACATCAACTAAAAAATTCTTTAAAAATCACCACAAATACAATTTCAGTCATTGTAGACTGACCGCTATTTGATCTTGCCTCGGGCCACATTCATGTGTAAATATAAAATACAACAAAAGCCTAAGACTGAACAAGAAATACAGGCTGTGCAGCTGCAGTGAGCTCTGAGTTCACGTTCTGACCGAGGGCACTTCCTAATAGATTTAGACCACAGGAAGCAGAGCCAAATGAAGAACAGCAATCGTATTGGTCAGGGTGTCAGATATACATGCGAAAGCCTCAGACATCTGCAGCCAGATCACCCCCACTCTCTGGTGACATAGTAACAAAGACCCAAAAACTCAGTGGAAAGACGCTGGGCTGGCAAGGCTCTGGTAGGATTACAGGACACATGGATCAGAGAGACACTGGGTGCAAGCATCTGGGTTAAGGAGACACCATTAACACGCCGAACATGTGGTTACAGCAGTCTATGGACAAACCATGTTGTAAGAGTCAGGAGCACACCTTAAAATAAGGGCGACTCTAAATCCATCTTAAGAAGGCCAGGGATTCCTAGTATGACAACAGTGAAGCCTGTGTGAAAGAGAAACACGCAAACTCTACACATGATGGTATCTGTAATGAACAACAAAAATACTGAAGCCGGCAAAGAAGCAGGCGCCTGTGTCCCAGAAGAAAGAAAAATGACACAGTGACGAAACCGGTAGTCAGTGGCTGCAAAACAGCCAACAACAAAAGCATGGTCAATAACATACAGGAAAGATCAATTCAATAACAGACAGGAAAAGATGGATTCAGTAACATACAGGAAAGATGGATTCAGTAACATACAGGAAAGATGGATTCAGTAACATACAAGAAAGATCGATTCAGTAACATACAGGAAAGATCGATTCAATAACATACAGGAAAAGATGCATTCAGTAACATACAGGAAAAGATGGATTCAGTAACAGACATACAAGAAAAGACAGGCACAATGAACGAACAGACACTGTCAGCAGCAAGCTACAAAGGCTGTTTTGTTTATTTGTTTTGTTTTTGTTCAAGACCGGTTTCTCTGTAGCTTTGCAGCCTGTCCTGGAACTAGCTCTTGTAGGTCAGGCTGGCCTCGAACTCACAGAGAACCGCCTGCCTCTACCTCCCAAGTGCTGGGATTAAAGGCGTGTGCCACCACTGCCCAGCCTACAAAGGCTTTTTAACAAAGAGAAATCAATCCTAGAACTGAAAGGAAATTTCACCAGATGGACTTCCCAGTATGTTGAGTATTATAGAAGAAAGGATCAGTAAACTAAAACAAAGATCAGTAAAAACTACACAAAAACTAAAACACAGAGGAAAGGCGGAAAGGAAAGTGAACACCACCTCTGATTTAGGGGACAGTACCAGGCAGTTTATGTATTTGTAATTTAAAGAGTTGGGAAAAAAAATGAGAAAATATTTGTAGAACTAAAGGTTAAAAAAATCAAAAGTTGGTTTATATCTCAAGCCATATATCAAAGAAATTAAATCCCCATGTTAAATAGAAAAGTACAAAGTTTTGGTTCTGTAGCAAGATTCTGTCTCGAAAAACAAAGAAACAAAAACACAAACAGTTAAGAATTAACCCTAAATTAAAAGTTCCCCCAAAACCCAGGGGCAAGGACATGCTATCCATATGTTTCCACATACACGGGAGAGTGGAAGAGAGGAGCAATGGGCAGGAGGCTGAGTTACCATCACAACAGAAACTGAGAGACAATGCAAAGGCAACTCAGGGTGCTACAGGAAAATCACTGGCCCAGAATGTACTATAATTTACAATTGCTTATGTTCTTTGACAATAAAGATGGACTGACACTTTCCAATAAAGAAGAGCGGAGGAAATTCATAACCAGAACTGACAAAAGACATACTAAAAGTAGATCTTCCTGTTGAGAAGAAATGGAATAGACTTAGCCGGGTGGTGGTGGCGCACACCTTTATCCTAGTACTCGGGAGGCAGAGACAGGCCAATCTCTGTGAGTTTGAGGCCAGCCTGACCTACAAGAGCTAATTCCAGGACAGGCTCCAAAGCTACAGACAGAGAAATCCTGTCTCAAAAAACCAAACCAAAAATAAATAAATAAACAAATAAATTAAATTAAAAAAATACTTGAAATCACAAGAAGCAATGAAAACACTAACAATGGTAAAATTGTAGGTACACAGAACTTTTGCTTTTTGTTCCTTGGTTTTTAGAATACATCACTGTATTTTAATACGATATATTCAAAACAAAACAGTATCATACATATTCTGAAGTCTAGAGTGCTCTTGGAGGTAAAACGCCTCACAACACTAGCACGGAGGAGAGAACCAGTCAAAGCTCCACACTGGCTTCACAGTGCTACTGCATTCATTGGAGACTCAGGATGCATGTCCTAAGGCAGACAGTCATTATGTAAGTACCAGAAAGGAGATGCAATGGAACACCCGAAACCCCACACTTGTCTCATGTAGAGAATGGCAATGAAAGATGAAATATGGATAACAAAGGGGGGACACGTATGAGATAATAAACCCCAAGCTTAGAGATTCAAACTCGGCATATGGATAACCATATTAAATGCAAATGCAGAGATGTCAAACAGTACAGAAAAAAAGCAAGACCCAAGAAAATGTTTTTTCCCCCTAAGAATTACACTTTAATATGCGAGACACAAAGTGTTTAAAAGCATTAGCCTGGACTCTGTGCTATAACATGCAAATACTAAGCACCGGAAAGCAGCTATATCATAAATAACACAGGAAAGCAGCCTACATCATCCTCACCAATAAAGAAGACTTGAGGGGATGAAATACTGCCAAGGACGAGAAGGGCTACATATAGGAATAAAGGGTCAGCTCATCAGGGAGCAGTGATAATTCTGTCTTGTTTGTGACAGGGTCTCCATGTGTAGCCCTGGCTGGCCTCAAACTCAGTGACTTCTCTACCCCTAGATCTTGAGTGCTGGAACTATATAGGTGGGCCAACCAGGCCTAGCTAAAAATAACAGCCTAAATGTGTGTGCACTTGTTAATAGTTTGCCAAAATACGTGAAGCAAAAGGCAAGAGAGCTAAAGGAAAAAGCAGAGATCCGCAACGACTGGAAGTTTTCAACACTCCCCTTCATACTGTGTACTGGTAAAGTGACAGCCCGCGAAAAGCCACCTTATGTGCTTGTGCTATTATAGTACAACACCCGAGACTGCGCAATTTCAAAAACAAATTTCTCTCTCCTGCCTCTGAGCCAGGAAGACCAAGACTCAGGCATCTAGGTGAGAATGTTCCTGCAGAGGAAACACTGCATTCTCAGATGGTGGAAGGTGGAGGAGCAAGAGGGCAGGGGAGGGGTACGTGTGCTATGACCTCATCACCTCTTAAAGGCCCACTACCCTTAATACCACACTGGCCATTTGCATTTTGTAGGGCTGCAAGCAAAACATTCCCAAAGACAGAGGCCACAGATCCCATCTCAACACATCTCAAAACACCAGGCCATCAATCACATCGCAACAAATGTCAGGGGAGGTATGCAGAATATGTGCTGCTGTCTGGACAGCTCATGTTTTAAAGATGTGGTCAACAGGCTGGTGCTACTGGGAAGTGGTGTTCTACTGGGTCATGACCTTGAAGGATGTTGTGGGACCCGAGGAGTAGCTCTTGAGTAACTGCCAAGTGCTCTGGCCATGACACACTGCCACGTAGGATGTTTACAGTAGCAGGCCACCCGGTAGTAGACTGGAACCCCCAAACCATCAACAAGCCCTTTCCTTTATGTAAGTTAACTAGCTCAGGTATTGCATTATAGGGACAGAAATCCGGCGAATACTTACATAACCTAAACATGATATTCAGTAAAATACTAGTAACAGAAAGATAGCACCGAAATTCTCAAATATATGCAGTTAGTTAAGCCATCGTGGTAAAGGGGAGTGTTCAGAATAAACGTAAACAAATAAACATAAAATCACTGCCCTGCTTCGAAGAAGCATCTCAAGTCCTGCCGTGTCACAGTCCCTGTCACTGAGGGACACCGTGATTAGAGTGTATGCCAACTTGGTCCATAAGAAACAAATCTTCGCCGTGGTTGTCTTTTAATCATAACTGACTAACATCTATCGAATCAAAAAGATGCTTGGGACACTTTTAAATCATATTGTAATTAAGTGTCATTTATACATATTCCATTCTAAGTAAAAACTATTTTTGGTAGTATCAGAGAGGATAAGTTTGTAGAGCTATGGGTGTTCTCTAAGGATTACAGTAAATCAGATAAAAACTTACATGTTATAATTAAAGTCAGCCATGCCTGGTTTTCCTCATAAATACCAAATCAAGGCTCTTGCTCATCTGTCTATTGGTCTGTGCTCTGGAGCTCTGCTTCCCATTCCTAGATGTACAGAGTTCCTATCCATGCAGAACAGGATTTAATTGTGATGTCTGGCCTGCCGCTCAGTGCCCTAATAGAATGATCACATCTCCAGAATGAAGGAGATGATGATGTCAGAGTTATTAATTAGAAACTGAGCCAGTAGTATGAGTTGACATACTTTGAATATTTACTTTATAAATCCTCAAAACCCCAGGAAATATGTTATTCCGCTATTTTTCTTTTAGGCCTCATTGTATGGCGTCCGAGGTTGAATTACCAGCCTTGAGCACACCTGATTTAGTGTGTCACTAAACCTGGTTTAGTGTGTGAACCAGCAACCTCAGTTCTGCCGATGCAGGTATAGCCAGGCTCAGGTGAGAAACGGTATCCTTGGGAAACAAGCCAGGTGAAGACTTCCCAGGCACACCCAGCAAAGCACCACGACGTGCGAGCACCAAAGTCAGGCTTACCACGCAGCTCTTTCGGTCCTTGGGTCTAACTTAGAACCATCAGTACTGAGTACTGCTTACTGCACAGATGCTAATGTGCAGTGCATGGCCAAAGGGGGAGAGGTCACCTGTGCTGATGCAGAAGTGGAGAGATCCCTCTCCCATGTGCCCTTGCCAGTGGCCTCGATAACCCTGCTTCAATAAGCAAAAATCTCCTTTAACCTACAAACAATGAGTTAATATGAGTATGTGATCTGTCTCGTGGTTTTCCTCACATCTTAAGTTTTAAAACAAACCAAACAACATTGTGTTTAGTGAGGAAAATCTGAAATAAGCTGACTGACATTAAGGCCAACCGCCACTCAGGAGTATCAACTTAGTGTTTTGTGGGGATATTGGGGTTGGTTTGGTTTAGTTATAGTTGTTGTTATTGTTTTTTACATAGTTTTATCATGTAGCCTAGGCTAGCCTTGAAGTAAAAAACCTGTTCCTGCCTCCTCCAGAATGTTGGGATTTCTGATGTGTGCTCCCATGCCTTAATTCTTAATTGTCGGATGAGGATGAATGTGAGTGACAGGTCTGTGTTTATACAGTCCAAGAGCTCTTAATGGAGCCCTTTAGGGAGAGCTGTGAACAGGGGTCCTTAGAAGGGCAATAGGGGTCTTGAGGAGCCTGCAATACTTTATTTTTTGACTTCCAACAAGGCTACGTTTACTCATTCCAAGACAAATCACAATGATGCCCTTTCTTTATCCATGTGCTTTTTTAATTATTTGGTTCTTTAGGCTTTAGAAAGATTAATATCAAAAAACGGAAATTTAAAACTAAACTTATAATCTCAACTCCACTTAGTTCTGTACTTCTGTTTTCGGTCAGTATTGTATTTCTAAGTACCTGGCACACAAGAAGGATTTGGTGGCTCCTCAAATGAATTGCTACTGTATAGCTAAAACTCTACATATGTCAGTTGTATTTAATCATTTCCTGAAGAGTGAACAGGATTACCTTGTACACCATAAACATATGCTTCATAGTTTGTAATTTGTCAGTTCTACCATGTGAAAGCTGGGAGGGAAGAAAAAGGTTTAAATGATCGCTATGATAAGCAAGCGCGACTTCCTCTCTTCCCTGCCTCCAGTCCTACTAACTCCAAAGACTCCCTTATTTACCTTCTACTCACATTCCCAGTTATGTGGCTATATTTTTGTCAGCGACTTGCCAGGTTTAGAACTGCGCCCTTCTATGACAGATGAAGGCTCAGCTTCCACCACCGCCACTGTGACCTCTCCCTTTCCCACACTGGAATCGAATTAGAATTCAAATACTGAATTGTATAATCAACGTCTGCCTCCAATTTGCCATAGTTTTCTTTGGGTAAATTAAATGTAAGAAACTAGTTAATAACTGCAAGCTAAAAATCCCCCGAAAATCTAGTGTCACGACCAAAAAAGTAACCCACTATCCATTCATAAAACCAACTGCTCTACACATAATCACTGAAAACCAAGAATTGGCTTCATGCACACCCATGCTTTTTTTTTTTTTCTATTGAAGATGGCAAGAAAATCTGAGTCTTCTCACCAAGGCAACGGCACAAACAAAGCCCAATTAAGTTAGAGGTAGATATCCATACAGTCTATCTCTAACTTGCTCTCTCTTTTAACAAGAAACAAAACAGGACTCGCAAGAAATTAGCTGGTTTACTGAAAGCTACACAGCTTAATGAGGAACGCAAATTTCTAATCATTTTGTTTGATTACTCTGCAAACATAAAGAGTACTATGCAAATAAAAACTAAATAAAATAATCCCTGCCTGATGATGCGTCATTAAAAAATATGGAAGAAGTCAAGAGAACACAGGATGGCCAACATAATTCCTAATGGGGAGGCCAACATAACAGAGAAATGAAGATGGGGAAGGTGACGCTGAGCCATGCCTGAAGGTTGGGCAGTCATCTGGGTGGGCACAAAAGAGAATCCCCTTATGCAAATGTATTAAAGAGGGAAAGCAGGGGGTGGGTGACTGAAAGTGGGTATAGATGACTTGAGAATTAGTAGGTGAGGATTTAGGGAGGTGAGGCATGGTGAGATCAACTATAAGACAAGTGTGACTCACTTCAGAATAGGAACGAACAGGAAAGCACGCTATGAAGCCAGGGCTAAAGGGGCCAAAATCAAGAGACTGCATTGGGAGAAAGGGGAGAAGAGAAAGCCAGAGAACCAGCCTGGAAGGGATAGGCAGCAGTCAAGAGAGTCTGGGAGCAACTGAGGGAGAAAGTGAGGGTCAGGAAGGAAGGAAGGGCTGTTAGACCGCCAGCGTGGGAAGTCTGTGGAATGGCATAGGGAGCTAGCAACGGTGTTCCCTTAGGTGTGAAAGCAGCAGTGTGAGCAGGGAGATGAGAGCTTTAAATTGCCATATTGATGGGGGAATCTCTGTAGAGATGTCCAGGCGTCTCAGCAATCAATCCCTGCTTTCTATGACTTGTCAAAAATGGCTATTCCCCTTGTCTAACAGATATGTAGTAAGTACAGAGAAATCACCTAAAACATCACCATCTATTGCAACACAGGACTAAACTACCTCAACAGCAACTTGGACTAACTCCTATTTGGCTATCACAGGAGACTTTCTAAGAGAAGCAGGGTGTTTCCCCCACTCCTCAGAAGAAAGAACCATAATTGTAGGGTAAATGACTAACCATGCTATACCCTGAAATAACCAGGAACTCTTTTAATGGTTCTGTGTGCTTGTTAAAATTGAGTTAAATGTTTTCAGTTTGCAACTGGGTAAATACATGGAAATAAATTATATTCTACCAAATGAGTATTATAATTGTCATGAGAACAATTGAGGATATTTAATGACTGTTGGACACCATCATTTTGATTTTAATTTCCCAAGCGCACCAACGTTTACTTATAGTAGGGGAAATGACTTTTTTGGGCGGGTATGTAGTGTATGAACTAATCCTGTGCATAACAGGCAAACACCTGGCCAGCAGGCAAGCTCCCTCTCCATTTCTAAGCAGGAGGAGGCACAGAATGCCCACACACACCTATTCACAGACAACCGCTCTCATAACCTCTTCCCTTTCCAACCATGAAGCTCATAACTTACCCACTTCTCTGGAATTCTGATTCACCTTCTAGACTCTTCTCTTTTCACATTCAAGTTTTAACATTAAATCTTAAACATTAGAGAACTCTCCTTACACCTTTATTTATGCTTCTATTGTCATTGTTTTGGCCAAATCTTTCAAGGCTCTGAGGTTTAATGACCCACACAGACATACTTGTTACCACGCTCCATGGATTCACAGCATTAGAAATGAATTAACTAAATAAATAGAGTATTCAACTGTCTATATTTTAGGTTCACTTTAATCCATTTCCTGAAGAAAGTCCTTCCCAGGACTCCTACTCAGTTTAGAAATAGTTTGGGTGCATTTAAAAAATACATTTTCTACTTCCTAGATTTTTAATTTGTTTTCAGTTTTGATTTTCTACCAACCAGTGGTATTACACAGTCTCATAAGTAATTTTATAAATATCCAACAGGGCAAAATTAGGCTTAACTTTCATTCTCAACTTCACCTGTGTGGTTCTTTCTTACTACTCTAAATTTTTCCCATATTTCTTCAATACTGTCTTCCTTTTAAATCTCTAAGTCATAAAAGTACAGTGGTTACAGAGAGAAACCCTGTCTTGGCACTGGTGAGAGGGTTCAGCAGGTAAAGGTACTTGCCTTTGAGCCTGACGACCAGAGTCCAATCCTCAAGATCCACGTGAGGAAAGCACCGAAATGACTCCTGCAAATTGTCCCTGACCTCCGCAAACTAAAGAAACCGATGTGACTTTTTAAAAAGTGCTTTATACTAGATGCTGTAGTCTTCTGTACCTTGCCCATACCTCAACAACAACAACAGAGACACTCCAAACATCAATAAATGGTTGACCCTACAAAGAAACCCATGTTAAAGAACCACTAGCTAGGCAACATCTTGAAGAGTCACTAAGACATGAGGTAGAGACTTATGCTAACATATGTGAAATAGTCACCATCTCGCTCCTAAAAATCTTGTCTTTGAAGGCATGTTTTCTAAGACAATTAAGCAAATTATTTTTCTATTCAAATGAGCTATGGATTTAGAGAGAGAGCCAATCAATACACAGACCGTGCGGGAGAACTGGCAGGGGATACAGCATAACAAGGCTAGATCAAATTGCAAGACACATAATAAAATAAACCTTTGGGAAGTTTTCGTTTACCTGAATGAATAAAATTCATTCAAACCATCTAGTCCCTTAAATGTCAACCTCTTTCTCAGAAGGAATTCTCAACTTGATGTGGACCTTTCGCTCCTTCAGTCCAGCTTTATAAATAGCAGCCACAGAAACTCTGCCGAGCCTCATCTATCGAGAGGTTTACATGGAAGAAAACAAACATCTGTCCAGTCCAATACGAAATGCATGGCTGCCCACACACATCTGGCCACACAGCGGCGAGACGGGGTCACAGCTTTGTTTATTCTAGATACAGCCAGAAGTTGCAGGATGAGTTAGTTCATCATGCAATGAAGCCCAGCTAAAATACTGCTTGCAGTAGCTGTGTCACGGGGAGGACACAGGCAGTATGCTTGCGTTGTCTAGGATCTGAACTGACAAACACCACTGCCAGTCACTTTCACTGTCCTTTTCAGCCAAGACCGCTTTCCATGTACTGGGTGCATGGGCACACACTTAACTCTCTGAGTTTGTCAGTAACAAAGAAAAAGATGATATATATATGCGCACACACAGTATCTTTTTCTCATAACCATGCACCTATGTATGTTACATCTATACATGCTTATGAGTGTCATGAAGAGAAGTGAGGCTCAGAACGGTAATCGAGGACAGCAAAGAAAGCTGTCCTCAGGCCTCCCAGGACACGTGACGTCAGGATAGAGATGGCATCTTGTCTCTTCCTAGTCTAGGTGGTGGGTTTCAAGGACTACACTGAGTCTGTCAAAAGCAAGCGGTCAGATGCACGGTTTCAAGCTCCGTTGTCTGAAAGTGCTACAACCGTGGGGGGTACCGAACATGCTTGTGGGAGCCCCAGGGGTCACAAGGTCATCACAAGGTGAAAGTGGAAACACAGGAAACTGGGTGAGCAAGGCTGCTCCCAGGGTTTTCCATGTAGTTCCCTGGAACAGGCTCATGAACGACAAGCATTTACTTCTGGAGGCCTGATTTTATTTCAGATCTTTTGGGTAGGTGTAAAACATCTGTGTTAGCAATGGTTCCTTTTCTGGGAGAGGCTAGCAACGAAACTAGGGTTTCAATGGAATTTAGAGAAGTTCTAACTTTGCAAAAAAAAAAAAAGTTTTAAACATACACACAGAGACAGGGACACACACACAGAGACACAAACACTTTACTTGTGTCCGTGTTACATTATTACCTTGCTTGGCTAGTCTCTCGAAAACTTTAAAATTAAAAAGATACTTTTCCATTTCATAAATTTCCCTCTTTAATGAAAGGCTTCCTTTTTCAGAGAGCAATAGGTAATTTTTAAGAGTTTACTCACCCTAAAAATACATGAAAGTACTTCACATAAAATACAGTGTCTAGGAAGCAAAAGCTGGGTTTGGGGCTTCTTCTTTCTTACCAGAAAGAAAGTTAAAACAGGGTACTTGTGTGTGTGTGTGGTTTTTCCAGACAGGGTTTCTCTGTATAGCCCTAACTGTCCTGGAACTCAAGAGATCCACCTGCCTCTGCCTCCTGAGTGCTGGGATTAAAGTCATGTGCAGCTACTACCACCCGGCAACACAGGGTACTTTTTATTGCCCACAACAGTGGTCCTCAACCTCCCCACTGCTGCGAGCCTTTAATATAGTTGCTCATGTTATTGTGACCCCCAACCATAAAATTATTTCCATTGCTACCTCATAACTATAATTTTGCTACTATTATAAACTGTAATTTAAATATCTGATATGTAGGATATCTGATATCAACTCCCTTTGAAATGGTTATTCTACCCCAAAAGGGTTGTACCCCACCGGTTGGGAACCACTGGCCATTAGTCAAAGGCTGCCTATGAGACAATTTAATGTTATTCATTCAATTATTAGATATCATACAAATAGCAACAAACTCAACATTAGGGCTAGAGATTTCTTTTCAGTATAGATTAGATGTTTGTTATTTGCTCTTAGCTAGAACTATAGGACTAGACTCTTTCAAATAACCTTTTATTCCTTTTAAAGTAACATTAGGCTCTTTTAAATATGCCTTGTAGAATATTTATATACTTCTTGAAAGTTCAGGATCTTTTTCATAGTTGAAGAAGGATCATAAATATTTAAATCTGTTAGAAGCAGGGATCAGAATAAACACCGGTTGAGTGGTTTGGGCCTAATGGTAAAAGGCAAAAAGTTAGAAGGCAATTTGAACTAGATAATTAGAACAAATATATCATTATTCCCACTTTTCAAATAAACAACAAATCAAAGCCTATCAAACGTACATTACTCATAATTAAATTTGTTAGTTACTACACCAAGTATAAGAGCTTCATAATAATAGATTTTAAGTTTTAATACATAGTATTTAGGATTAATACTCCAACAAAAGTTTTATCTATGTTGTCTTCTCTTAGATGTCACAGGTTTTACCAAACCCTGTCTTACATTAGGCTTTGAACTCTGTGTGTTGAAGTCCAGCAGTCTTATCTCATTTTAAAACTATTTGTTAGTCTTTCAATCTCATCTGAAAATATTAACTAGCATCCAGGAACATCCTCTAAGAAGTACAGAAGCAAGAGGGGTAAAGTCGTTTCATCAGCAGGAAAAGAATGCCTTCCCTCCCTCCCTCCCTCCTTCTCTCCATCCCTCCTTTTCACTCTCCCTTCCTTCTTTCCCTCCCTGCCTCTCTGGCTTCCTTCCCCCCTCTCCTCCCTTCCCCCTTCCCTCCTTGTCTTCTCCTGGCTCTCTCCCTCCCTTCCCGTCTTCCTTTCCAACAAGACAATGTATACTCATTAAGGCAACAGCACAAAGATAAGAACTATTAACTCTACCAAACCTGTGGTTTTCAAACCTCTCCCAGATTCTACTCTTGTAAGACTATGCCCATCTTCCAGACATTCCTCCCTGGGGCTGAGAGCCTGCACTTAGTCGAAAGCCTCAAACCTCCCAAGCTTCGACAGAATGCATTCGCTGGGATACATGTGCTCTCATTCTTCCACCTGCTCACCTCTAACACAACAACCAGGTTCAGTACCGACGAGGGGGCAAAGGCGCAAATCACAATTCCCAGAAGCAGAATCCGGTGCCCAAGGTATGAACCAGCTTTAATCAGACAGAAATGCAGAAGCGAGGCATGTCAGTCCCCAGCACAATTCTATTCCACCTTCTCTAACACAATCACCTCACTACCTTATATAATCCATCTATGTTGTAAGCAGAAAGCTGGTAAGCTATCCAAACAAAACAACTTCCTCCCAGAGGACAAACCCCTGAGAACCTCTGCATAGATACTGATTCCCATACATCCAGCCTCGTGGACAGAACTCCTGTCCAACTGGTCACAGCAGAAAAGCATAACACAAGGGTTTACTCCTTTGGTTCAATTAGTGCACTCCTGGTACACTTCCTAACATAGCATCTCTGGGCCCAGAACAAAACACCTATCAGTAAATTCTGGATGGGTGGGGGAAAGATGGTGTCTTGAGAACATTATCCAGAAACCCTGTCAGTAGGGCTGGAGGTATATGGAGGTACATCTTCATAGCAGAAAACTCCTAAGGCCTCAGGTTTAGCCCAGTCTGGCTAAACAATGAATCCACGTGGCAATACAGGAACAATTATTTTAGCTTATTGTTTTAAAATGGCAGCTACTTTTCCTTCTTTACCCAAGTTCAAATTAATTGAAGGTTGTTAAGTGTTCACTTCCCCCTAGAAGCCAGAACCCTCACCTTTTCTGAGCAGGGGAATACCTTATAAAGAAATTAGGTGAAATCCTGGACTTGCTGATTGCACGATAATCCACAATCCACATGGCTGCCAAGTTTTTATCTAGATCCATCTACCACAATGAGCAATCCCTGAACGTCAAGACAGTGGCTTACTTCATCAGTTATCTGGAAGTCTGAAAGCAGCAGTGAGAACAGCCTGCAGAAATACTAGCTTCTCCACTCCGCTTCGATTCCTCTGAAGGGACCATGGCACGGGGGATGTGACCACTAAAGCTAAAACGCTGCCCACTTCCAACCAGCCGGGCTTTACCCCACTGCGACTCAGTCAGCCCCGCTGATCTAGTTTTAGAGGCAGAAGTAAAAAAGGAAACACAAAGATCAAAGCAGAGCTTACAAAGGGGAAGGACTATTTTTGTATGTATACTCCAGTATTTACTAACTGGCTTTGAAACACAGGGACCTTTACTACCTGCCCAGCTCAAGCCATTGCCATGGGTAGAACACAAGACACAACCGAATTTCTGAGCAAAGATCACAGATGGTCACGTTGCCACCAGCCTTTAACAGGATTAAACAACCTTCTTTAAAAGTCTTTTGGTTTTGAAGTGGTTAGCGTTTCCCAGCAAGTGGAGTATCTTAGTGGCAGCATTAAGTCTACGGAGCAGCCCTCTTTTGTGTGCAAGTTTGTTGAGGACGGTAAGCCAAGAAGACATTTTCTAGCTAGCAAGAGACTCCCAGAGGTGTCGGCATGGACAAGAGCTGCAGGTTTCACGTTCCCATCGCTCGATGTGTTCTGTTAGTCCCCCAATTGGCTGACAAATGTTAACTGCAATAGAAAGTAAACCTTTTAATTCCCGTCTTCTCAAGTTCATGTGCTAAGCAAAGCTCTTTGCTGTAAATAATTTACATAATCTTTAGTTCATCAGACAGTAAGTGGCTCCATCTCTAGAAAGCACAATATTAAAATCAGGGAAAGACACACTTTAGGTAGGGGCTTACTTTAATCGAGTTTCCCTTTCTAAGGTCTTAAAGATACCAATGCATTTTATGCCACCCAAGAATACTTAGCCGAGGATTCCACTAGCAAGCTACTGAAGTCTGTCTTGATCTCCAGCTTTCGTATTTACCAACAACCATCAGGCTATACCCCATTTATTTGATGCCATGGCTATCAAATGTTAATAAACACGCAAGCATTTCTCCGTTAGGAGCCCCACAACAAAAACATTTTAGTTAAATATGGGTGGTTACTCAGAAAGCGGCAATGTCAACCTTTACCTTAAAAACTCCATAAGCACGGGTTAAATCTAGACGATGAAATCTTTTATCATTAGTTCCACTGAAGTCTCAGAATAGACTAATAAACACAGCCAAGATCGCTGGCTATCTCAGAAGTTCTAAGAAAGCTTACATGTAGGAAAGGCGTCGTTTGTATCTTTTTTTGTTTTAGAGGTCATGCACGGTACACGGTGCCATTATCCTAGAGTTTCCTGCAATCAAGTGTCTAAGAGGTGTTATTAGTAGGTAATTTCTCTTTCAAATGCCAGGTCTGGAGAATAGGTGTGAGGCCCTCCTTGTATTTTGAAGATCAATATTGAGATTTGGCAGCTGAATGCACTGTGTGTGTGTTGGGGGGGGGGGCAAGGGTGTGTGTGTGCCGCGGGGAGAGGGGGTGTCTACCACAGATCGGAAAATGGGCCCCTGGTTCTCCTGCTGGATTCTGAGGAGCTGGGTAGGGGGTCCCCAGCCGGCAGTACTGACAGGCACTTCTGCTTTCATTTCACCGACCGCCCTTTGGTGAAATCTGGCTGTGCACTGCACCAAGCACCTTCCTGGCTCTCCTCCGCCGCGGAGGACCTCAGCCCGGCTGCCACTCCCCACCACTCCCCGCGGCAGGGGCTTGGGTCGCTATTTCTAAAACTTTGCTAGAGTTCCCCTCCGGTTCCCCTTCCCGCCCGCGGAGACGCGGAGGGCCTGACCTACCGGGGAGGCCTCGGGTCGCCCAGTGCGGATGTGCCCTGTCCCCGCAGCCCGGGCCGCGCGTCCCGCAACTCCTGCCCCGGCTCCCATTCCCCTCCCTCCCCGCGGACCCGCCCGGAGTCCCGCGCAGCGACGAGCCGCAGGGCTGCGGCAGAGAGGCGGCGGCTCAGTGTCCCCGATTGTCCTCCCCCCGCCCGTCCCAGTCCCCCGAGGCTTACCCTGGAGGTGCGGCGCGGCCTCTCCGCGCCTGCGGGCTCCCGCTGCGGGGCGGGGCGGCGCGGACCGGCGGGAGCCCGAGCGGGGTCCGGGTGGAGGGCCTGGGTCGGCGGCTCAGCGGCGCGCCATGGCCGCGGCGCGGGCGGAGAAGCGCGAGGCGGGCCGGGCGCGGCGGGGCCCTGAGCTCCGGCCTGCGCTGCTGGAGCCGGCCCGTGAGCAGGCCGAGGCCGAGGGCGGCGGCGGCGACGGCGGCGGGAGGCCGGGGGCGCGCAGGGCACGGGAAGCCGTCAGCGCGCAGCCGGGCCGCTCGGGTGGCGAAACCTCCTCTTCCTGCCCGGCTCGCCTCGCCTCGGTACTTCTCTCTCGTCCTCTCTCGCTCACTCTCTCACTTCCTGGCTGGAAATTCCCACTGACGTCGAGAGAGCAGACAGACGGACGGACCCACGCGCGCGCGCAGCGGGGGCGGGAGGTGGGGTCGCCGCCGGGGGTGGGGGAAGCCCGCGCTCCCCGACCCGGCGCCCCGGTCCCCGAGCCCGGCGGCGGCCGTGACGCCCCCGGGAGGCACCCAGCTGCCCAAGGGCAGGCCCGAACAGCTGGAGGCCACCGGAGACCGACTCGGTCCCCACGTGCCCCGGCACAAAAGTCAATCCCGTCTGCATGGTCCTTCCTCTGGGGGTCTCTGTTACTCTCAGATCTCTTTGCAGATTGAGCCGGAATTTCGAGATCGTAGCTGACGTCTCTCCAGAGAACTATGAATTTATGTTGGTTTTGGGTGAAGTCTTCAATCTGGTCAGTTCTTCCACCCACAGAACGTTGTCCGGCTAGTGTGATCACTGCTGTGGCTGGAATTATAGCGACAGTGGGACCCGCCGTGTTGGTTTACAGCTCATAAATCCTTATCCGGCTCAAGGGAGGTTATTTTTCTGGAGAGGCCTCCCACTGATGACCTTTGCGAGCATTTGAACTTCTTTATTCTTTGGACACAGTGTCTCCGTGGGCTTGGGATGACAGCCTGGGGCGAGGTAGCTCCCTAGTGAGTTTTGACCAGAAACAGATATTTAAGAATTCAGGGTCTCACTACTGAGTTCAAGTGGACAACTTTGAAACTCAGGTCGTCAGCAGGTACCAATATTGCTTTGGTCCTTAGCCCTCCGAGCAGTTTTCGAAACATCAAGCAAGACATGAGGTTGTCAAAACCTTCTTGGTATGATGGTGAAGGGAACTCGTGCTTCCACTGGATATTTAAGTGACCTTAAGAGGCCAATAATCTACCTTAAAGCTAATTCATTTAAATCCCAGAGGCCGTTTTGACACTTGGAGTTTAGAGGCTTCGTACATACAGAAGACAAAGACTTTACGGGACATTATCAGAAATTGTACCCCTAGGGGCTTGGTAAATGGTTCAGTCAGCATAGTGCATTAGTCCTGAGGTCTGACTTGGGATCCTTAGCACGCAACCCGTGTAAAAGCCGTTGTAGGTAGGGGCTTCTGTATCTCCAGCAGTGACACCATCAGCTGGGTCCCTGGGACTCATTGGCCAACCAAGGTAGCCAAGCGCCGAGCTTCAGGTTCAGTAACATAAAGTGACACACACAGAGCGAGCGAGCGAGCGAGAGAGAGAGAGAACGGTGTCCTTAGTATGATTTAGTACTCTGATATACAGAGTGTATATAAAATGATATTTTTCTTGCTGACATGGATACAAAGCCTGCAAGCATTCGTGAAACAGTGAAGCATAAGGTGGTTGGTTTGCTTGTTTGTTTCCCCTGTGTGGACTAGGTGGGAACAGGAAGGCGCTACAGTGGTGCACGGTGTTGGCACCACTGTCAGAGGCAGATAGAAGGGGTTGGGATATACCATGAGACAACCCCCCCCCCCCCCGCCCCGAATATTCTTAAAACAGAAGGTGGCATGGGAAGTGGGTAGGCTAGATTCCTAGATCTGAGGCAACAGATCCCCACAATGTCAAGGATTTGTTCCTTCACAGCCCGGAGGTCTGACATTAAGGTGTGGCTGTCAAGGCCACGCTCCCTAGAAATCCTTTGCCTAGTCCTATCGTCTGGTGGCTGTGGCAATGCCTGGCACTCACAGGCTTGGCTGCGCCATTCCAGGCCAAGTCTACTTCGTTGTTGAGTCAACTCCTTCCCTGTGCCTCCTCTGATCCAGGTCCAAAGACCTGCCTTTCTTCTATTGAAAAGATTAATTTTTAACTCTGTGTATTGTGTGTGTAGGTATGAGTATGTGTACATGATTAATTTTAATTTTAACTCGGTGTACATGTGTGCTTAGGTATGTATATGTGTGCGTGATTAAGTTTTAACTCTGTGTACATGTGTGCTTAGGTATGTATATGTGTGCGTGATTAAGTTTTAACTCTGTGTACATGCGTGTAGGTATGTGTATGTGTGCGTGCAGGTGTCTGCGGAGTCCAGACTAAACATCAGACCGCGTGGCGCTGGGATTACAGGTGGTTGTGAGACACCCAGCCTAAGTGCTGGCAACTCAGTGTGAGGCCTCTACAAGAGCAGTAGGTCTCCCTAACTTCCAAGCCATCCCCAGTCCCTACTCCTTTCTTTTACTAAGAAACCAGCCATTACAGCGTCCTCTTAGCTTCAGGTGGGTCCTCAAAGATCCATTTCCAAATAAGATTGTGTTTGGAGGGATCTTTGGTTAGAACTTGAACATTCTTTTGTAGACTACAGTCCATTGCCATGAAGCAGGCAAAACCAGTTACATTCTTCTGGTACTCCTGTTTTGATGCCCAACATTTTCCCTGGGTTCTACAGACCCGCTTTCTGGGATGGCTCTAATAATTTCCTCCATTCGAAGGTGTCAAGGGGTATTTGTCATAATCAGGCTACAGAGAAAAAAAATGTGGAAATTCCAGCACCAATGCTGTGCGTGCAAATTGTATTTGCTGCCAAGTCCAGCATTTCCCTTATTATTGTATTGATATGTATACACTATGTATTGGTAATCGTGTTTAGAGTGAGTTCCGAGGCTGAAATCCACAGCGTACATAAATAGCAAGAAATCATACAGTTTGAAGAGGAGTCACAAAATAGACCCATACGCCGAGTGCTGGAAGCTCCAAACATGCTGAAAATGGAACAAGACTGTACCATGTGTATTTCTAGAAAGAATACAACTTGCTTAGAATGGCCACTGCTCTTAGCTTCAAAAGTCAAGATTAAATGGAAGGTCTTCACAAGGCTTGAAATCAGCTTTGAACTGGAGCCCTAGGTTTCTCTTGAATTATCTCTGTAATTTATAAAGTAATATCTGAATCCCAGTTTCTTCACCTGTACAGTAAACATATATTATAGCTCAAAACTATAGGATAGATTTATGTAATGATTTACATTACCTACATCTCAGCACAAAGGTTGAATTATGTACACATATATTACATACACAATGTATGTTTCATAAAAACAATCCCAACTCACAGTTTTATACACTAGAAGGAGCTGCTGACTGCGCAGGAGATGGTTACAAGAATAAACAGTTGCTATGGGAACTTAAAGTAATTTCTTCATAGTCTTAGGGGCTAGCAATGCTTGCACTGCTGACCTCTACAGCATGAACACATTGTGATACATCACCCCATATTGATGCAGTATTTGTTTTACCTCCCTGAAGATGCCAGGCATATTCTGTGCTGCACTTGGGCACTAAGCCAATCTTACGGGGCACACTCTCAATTAGCTCCTAAAAGAGGAAGAAGATAGAACTTCTACCCCTAACGTAATGCTTGGAAGAATGATCCTTTATCTAATAGCCAGGATAAAAGTGATCTGTATTAGATATTATCACTAAGAGTGACGACAACCCCCCCCCCAAAAAAAGAGATCAAGAATGTCTTTTCCATCCAGAAAAATTCAAAATAGTCTCCCTTGCTGATGAAGAGACACTGCAATGGGGAGGGACATCAGGGAATTCAGAAGGAGGCTGTCACCGATTCCACAGATACTGGCACCTTCTGTGTCAGTTTAAATGAGTTATACACTACTGTCCTCTGAAAGGTCACAAAAGCCAAAGGAGTATGTGGTGGCACACAAGGCAGAGTACAGTAAATGCGTCCATGAAATTATAATTACACACTTGGGAAGAGATACCGCAGCCGAAAGGAGTCCCTGGAAGTTGAACCCTTAGGCTATGAAGTCCAGAGTTACCTTCCAATTTGAACCCAGTGCCTGATTACACGCTTAAGAGAGCCATCCATTCCTGCTCCACCCCAGGATCCTCAGTGAGCCCCATCAAGCTACGGAACCACCCCAGGCTTCCTCTCATTCATCTGTGAGGTGAGATGCACATAATGCCTGCTTCACAGCACTCCAGTGAGTACGTGAAGTCTTCGCAAAGGCCCCGAGTCTCCGGAAACTCTTTCTATTTGCTGTTATTTGCTGCACTGTGGTTTCTCAGAGGAGAAACTGAGTAACGAGGCTAACATTAAGTGGAGGTTGGAATTATGGATCAAGAGGTAAAGATAAAATAATCAAGAGGAAGAAAAGATGGGTGAGCGAGAATGATTCTTTAAAACATGAAATTAGGTTCAAAGCATAGTTTGCCATAATCTCAGAGCACCTAAACTGTGTTCCATAAATAATAAAGAGATGTTTAAAAAAGATTATATTCTTTTCTTTAAATAACAGTTGGAATAGCTGAGTGGTAGGACACATATCTAACATGCAAGAGTCCTGGGTTCAATCCCCAGCACCTGAGTGCCCGCTATATGACCATAAAACAAGCAGTTAGGTAGGCAGCGTGGGGTGACAGAGAAGCCTCATTCGGAGGCTAATTCCCACTGCCTGGACAGAAAGGCCACGATAGGCTGGAGTTGTGCCTGAGGGTACCACTGTTCCGTGGAAGTGGTCCTCTTCACAGAGAGTAACCCAAACTGTTAGACGAGAAATAGCTGCAAGGACCTGGCGGTTCTCTTGGTTCTCTCTTAGATTCTGTTCTCACAGCTGACTTATCCGCAGGCGATTACAAAGGCACCAGATTGTTTTAGTACACAGAGGAATTTCCTGTGATTGGAACCTAGGTTATTCGGACATATCTCACCCAGTCCTCCAGAGTCCCTTACCAGATGCTCCTCTAATGCTTCCTGGGTGGACCAGATAACTGATATAAAGGTGCTAGGCGAGCCGTCTGCAAATCCAGAGTTCATTCCTTACCAGTACCTACTTGGTCCTGGTCTCTTTGATGCCCTGATGCTTGCCTGGCAAGTACTTGGTTAACTGAGCCATCTCTTCATCCCTGTGTGGTGTGATTCTCTTCACCAACTGTTTCATGCACCTGTCATTCTAGATTGTTACTCCCCCCATTAGATTTTAGTCAGCTTTCTAGTTTTCTTTGTTTTTTAGTGTTTTTGTTTGTCTGTTTTGTTCGCTTGTTTCAGGGGGAGATTGAATCCATGGTCTCATATTTATAATCAAGTTCTCTATCGCTGAGTTACAGTTTTAGCCCCCAAGTGTCTAAATTTCCTTGTTGCCAGTTTGGGCCTGCTATGGTGGTGTATACCTTTAACCCCAGCACTCCAGAGGCAGGTGAATCATGGTGAGTTTGAAGATAGCCTGGCCTATGCAGCAAGTTTCAGGACAGCCAGGGCCTCACAGGGAGACCCCATCTACAAACAAACAAACAACACCAATTCAAACCATATCCAGTCGGTTGGGGGATGCGGCTGGAGCTCCTTGGTCGAACATACACATGAGGTTCAGTTCCCTGCACCCTCTCCGAGGCAGTCTGGATCAGCTTAATTGCTGCTCTCCTGATTTTTATTTATAGCTTCCTTATGATGAATCCAGGCATGTTCCACTTTTATACCCCTATTTAGATTTTATTGGGCTTTAAATGGCTCCCTGGATCTCCAGAGTTGGTATCTTTCAACAGTTCTGAAAAACTGCTACTCCATTTTTCCCTCCCACAATTATGGCCTTTTTTTCCTAGTTGCTCCTTCTGGAATGTGAACGGATGTAGGCTAGACCTTCCTGATAGTCTTTGGATTCCCCCCAACACCTCTTACATCATATTTCATTGCATTGATTCTGGACCATTTCCTTGACTTAACGACTTGCTTTTCAACTCCATTTCACCTGCTGCTTACTTGGTAACTGAGTCACTGAAAGGATATGTTAATATGTTTGAACACTGAAGCTGGATCTTGGAAAGTCTTTGACGCCTGCGTTGAAACTGCCTGCTCTGCAGATGTTCTCTTGGGGCGTCATCCACTCGGGAATGCGGTCAGGTCTTTCCAGGGACACTTTTGCTCTCCGCTTAGAGTGAAAACGGTAGGTGAGCACAGGTGAGATTTTCCTTTCCATCCAGGGACAAGGACTAGACAGGCTATACTCACCACTCTGGGAAACGGGTGAATTCTTGATGTACTGGCTAAGCAGTATTCCAATTTTTAAAATTATGTCATCTAGTGGTTTTGCTTCTCCAGCTACTGCTTCGCTGTAGTTCATTTTATTTCATCCCACCAGCAGGAGCTTGCTATCAGGAACGCGGAGACCGTGCATACTTCTTAAACTGTTTGGAAAGTTCCGGCAACCCATCGTATATTTAACTGTTAACCTCTTAATCTTTAATTATATCTCCTTGAGTGAATTCATTATTTTTTTTTTAAAAGCTTTTATCTACTTCTTCCAATGGTTTCATTTCAATGAAAACACTTGTTTGAAGAGTCGCCCTTGGTTCTGCTCTCCGGCTTGCTGGTGCTACCAGGCAAGGTGTTATTTTCCATTTCCTGCCTTGTGTACACTGACCTGCAATTACAAACCAAGTGCTTAGGGTCGACTAGGCGGCAGCAAACGGGCCCGGGGAAAGTTTCTGCGCCTGTGGGCTGGCGCTGAACCAGCTGGCAGTCCGTCAACACCCAGCTGAGGCTTTGGAAGCCTCCCTTCTCCGGGCTCCTCTCGGGTGCAAGTGGAGACTGGAGAGCAGGGCCTCAGGGGCAGGACTAGGCCTTTGGCGAGTGCAGCTCCCTCCGCGTTACCTGCCTTGGCTGCATTAGGCCAGCCTTCGGGAGCACACAGTAGCTTGAAAAGCTCTTTCTGCCCCGAGTACAGAGCTTCCTCCAGCTAGATTTTCCTAGGAACCATGACGCTGAGGCCTTTGTGTTAGACCTCTCTATGGTAAGATTCTGTAGCCCATCTAAACCAAGACCCTGAAGCCTGCTGCCCAAGTGCGCTCTGCACGTGACCCGGCCCTACCCTCACTGCCTCTTTTCCTACATGGGGAAGCTGAGAGAGCTTTTCCCAGGGAATATTGAGAGAGCTTTTCCCAGGGAATATTGAGAGAGGTTTTCCCAGGGAATACTGGCGGATCTCTGTTCGCACAGCACACTTTCAGCCCCATGGAGTCTTGATTGCAGGGGTCTTCCTGGTCTGAGAGGCACGCATCATCAAGGTTAGTGAATTGCTCAGAGGAAACTTTAGGACCTGCTATAGGAGAAGCAAGAAATGAACATTATAGGGCCCCTGGTTGCTTGGATTAGCAATTACACTGTAGCCGTTCACAGATAGCCACGTCAACTTTACTAGTGTAAGTATCTTCACCAGTAGATGAATATACTCATTTTTTAACTGCATAAAGAGTTTTTACTTTTTTTAAACAAATGATTTAAATACAAAGCTCTTTTTCTGATGACACGTTACAAACCGTGGATGCCATTCTCAGAGAAAAATGTCCCTGTCCTGTCTCTGATGCCTCGGCACTCAGAATGATACAGCCAGAATAGAGTAGTATTTCACCCTGCAGCTCCTCGGATGAAGGGAATTCCTGATCCAGGGCGAGCAGCACTGGATGCTGCTGGATCTGCTGCTTCTGAGGGTTTTGTGTCCGCTTGCCTGTGCAGTGTTAGCAGTTGCTCCGCGCTGGTCAGAAGAAACCTCCAGCTGTACTGTGGGCAGCATCTCCTCAGAGAGAAACGTGGAGGAAGAGAGAAACAGAGAAGTAGACACTGAAAAGCATGTGAGATGAAAGGATTTTCCCACAAGCCTTCAAGGCTTTTGGTTTCTATTGGCCAGGATTGGATCATGCACAGATCCTTTTTTAGATGTTTTTGCTGCATTATAATTGACACCCTGAAGTATTTTAAGATTACCACTTGGTTTTGACACATGCACACCCATGAAACCATCCCTGCTAGAAAGACAGGTTTCCTACTGGCTTTCTGTGGCCACTCATTCCTGCTCCTGCACCTCCGAGCATCACTGACCAGCTGCGTCTCACTTTAACTAGCTTGCACTATCTAGTTTCATATGAACGCAATTGTATAGTATGTGTTGAAGTCTCTCTCAATTTGTCCCCCCCCCCCTTTTTCGGAAGACAGTTTTCCATTTGATGAAGTGTAATGGGTGACTGCTTTTCCTGCTCCGTGGCTTCTTCAGTAAGCCCGAGGACTCTGCCTGACTCAGACTCGCCCACAAAAGATCTTCTCCCATATTTCCTTTAGAAACATGCCTAGTCTTTATTGTGTGAGTGTGTGTGTTCTGCACGTTTGTTACAGTGCATATGGAGAAGACAGTTTGGTAGATTCTCTCTTTCCACCTTTACATGGATGCCCGTACTAAAACTCAGGTCCTCGGCATTTACCCACTGACTCATCTTACTGGACCTTTTGTCTATGTTTCTTTTTAGAATGTTTATAATTTGAAGAATTAAGTTTAGATACAAAATGCAGTAGGAGTTCTGTGTGTAGCGGTTGGCAATACTGGTCGAAGTTCTTTTTTAGACTATTGGCCTGTGGTTGTTCTAAGATCCGTTGTCAAGGCTGCCTGTTGTGAACTTCAGTTGTCAAAATCAGTTGCTCTGTATGTCTGGACTCTATTTTGTTCTATTGATCTGTTTCGTATTTATGTAGTAATACCACATTTTGAAAATTACTATAGCTTAGCAGGGTAGTGGTGGTGCTTGCCTTTGATCCCAGCACTTGGGAGGCAGAGGTAGGTGGATCTCTCTGAGTTCGAGGCCAATGTAGTCTACAGAATGAGTTCCAGAACAGCCAGGACTACACAGAGAAACTCTCCCACCTCCATACCCCCAAATTACTATAACCTTATAACGTATGCTGAAATAAAAGTTGATTTTTCCATCCCAAGTCCTTTGTCCTTCTATATAAATTTTAAAACCAGTGTGTTAACTTCTATAAGTGTGTTAGGGATTTGATTTGGATTGTATTTCATTTATACCTAAGTTTTGAAACATGTTAATAATGGGTATTGTCTCATGAGCAAGTTACATGTCTCTACTTATTTATGCATTCTTCAGTTTATCTTAGCAATGTTTATTAGTTTGGGTGTTTAAAACGTTCTCATTTTTGTCAGGTTTAATCACTAAATATTTATATTTTATATTATTTAAATATTTAAAACCTTAGATTTTTTGTCAATGTTTTGTAGCCAGTATACAAACTCCTTGACTTATAATCAAGTTTCACGCTTACCGATCCTCACAAGCTGAGTGTGTCATGTTAAAAAAAAAATGCATCAAAGCACGCAGAGCACCCAGCATCACAGCTCAGAGACACAGTGTGCCCTAGGACTGACTGCCATCAAGTCTCATGAAAGACTGTGAGATGCAGCTTGCAGCTACTGCCTGGCATTGCTAGAGTATCGTACTGCCGCATCTCACAGCCAGGGCACAAGGAAAACTAAAAAATCAGAATGTTGTTTCTCCTCGAGAAATAGGAAGATTGCAAGTTTCGTGTCAGCCTGGTCTACATAATAAAGAACGATTAATAAAAACTCAGAGAGAGAAATTGGAGTTCAACTTGAAAGCTAGAAAAGTAAAACAGCCAGCCACTGGCTCTTGCTTCTACCTCTGTCCAAAATGGCGATCCTGCCTCCAGGAATCTCAGAATGAGAATGCGCCTGAGAGCTGTCTCCTCCCATCTTATATCCCTCTCTAGTGCTGAAATCAAAGGCGTGCACCACTCCTGCCTGGTCTCTATGGCAACGAGCATGGCTACTGGGATTAAAGGTGTGTTATTGCTGTCCGTCCGGTCTGTAAGGCTGGCCAGTGTGGCTGTTTTATTTTTCTGATTCTCAGGCAAGTTTTATTTATTAAAATACAAGTGAAATAGCACTACAACATAATAAGACCTTTCTCAAACTTAACACAACAAACAGCAATCAGTTTCTATTGAGCATGCGCTACTCACAAGCTGTGATGACATAAATTGTAAGTCAGAGACTGTAAAGAGTATGAAGCCGATTTTATTGATCTTATACGGTGCTACTTTGACAAATTTATTCATTAGTTCTAATAGTTTTAAAAATATTCCATTAGATTTTCAACATTTATGCTCATGGAATATGCGAATATTAATTTCACTTATTTTTAAATTATATGCCTTTTTTCTTTTCTTGCTTTATTGCCCTGGTTGATCACTGCCACAATGCTGAATCTGAGTGCTAAGAAGGGACAGACATCTTTATCTTGATCTTGGTTTTAATGGAAAGCCATCAAACCACCCATCTTTTATGTGTTTTGCAGATTGCTTATGCCGGCTCAAGGAGACAACCTTCTGTTTTTAACTCTGCTGAGAATTTTTTAAATGCTCTCAACATTCACAACAATTTATCAAATTTGTTTTTCTCTATCCTCAGTTGAAATGGTTATATAGCTTTCTGTGTTTAATTTATCTACATATTGAAATATGTTTTTTTTCTTCAATTTTTCATCCTTTCTGTGGTAAGTCTTGCCTGAAAACAAGCAGTCTTTTACACACACTGTTGTATTAAATTTGCTAATGTTTTGTGAGATTCCACCTTACAGTGTTTCGTATCTCTGTTTGTGAGACACACTTGGCCATGACATCCTGATCATGTCTGCAGTTTGCAGGAGTATCAGCATCTTAGAGTGGTTGTAAAACATCCTCTTCACTGTCAACTTGGCAGATTTAGAATCACCATGGAAGTTCACCTCAGGGTCTGTCCCCAGAAAGGTTTTACCAAGGGGAGAAAAGACCCATCCCATGGGCTGAGACCCCAGGCTGCATGAAAGAGAGATAGCAAAATGCCCACCAGTCTCTCTCTCTCTCTCTCTCTCTCTCTCTCTCTCTCTCTCTCTCTCTCTTTCTCTCTTCCTCTGCTTTCTGGCTGCAGATGCAATGTGGCCAGGCACGCACCCAGCTGTGATACCACAAATGCCATAGTGAACTGTATTCCTCTGAACTGTGAGCCAAAAGAAGCCATTTTCTTCTTAAAGTTGCTTTCTGTCAGGTATTTTAACAGTGACCATCTTTCAAAGTTTTTTTTTCTAAGTTGTTGAATTTCTAAGTCATACAATTGCTTATAATATTTCCTTATCACCTATGTAAAAAAAAATCCTAGCTTGGGTTTGGACATAAACCACAGTTTCACGTGCAGTTGTGAAGAAGACGATGGAGCACTTCTACGTGCCCTTCGCCTAGTTTGCCCTAAGGTAGTT
Organism: Myodes glareolus; assembly: GCF_982192425.1. Taxonomy (NCBI): domain Eukaryota; kingdom Metazoa; phylum Chordata; class Mammalia; order Rodentia; family Cricetidae; genus Myodes; species Myodes glareolus. The sequence continues at coordinate 23,014,434 of NC_142042.1, read as the reverse complement.
GTATCAAGGAGAACTGGGCATGGGATCACAGCCAGGGTTTCTATGTTGAGAGTTAAGATGCAGACCATTTCCGCCATCACTGAAATGCCTCCTGCCACTCTTCCATGGCTGTGCCCACTTCTCGCCCTCAGCAGCTCTCCAGGATGTTACATACAGAATCAGGCAGAAGGTGGCCCTTTTGGCTAACTGCAGTATTCTGACATTCATCCAGATGGCTGTGTACATCAACAATTTGCCTGTGTATTCCATGCACGTATGTTCACTGTACATGGCATATGTACTTAGTGTAGGTATGTGCAGGTATGTATGCACATGTGTGTACATATATGTGCATGTGGAGATCAGAGGCAGATATTAGGGATTGTTCTTCAGCCCTTTGCACTGGCTGGTTGTTTAACTTTTGGGGATCTGCTTGCCCCCCTCCCCCCACTGCTGCCTCCCCTCCAGCCAGTGCTGAAAGTACAGGCACACAAAAAAGCACCTAGCTTTTTACGCATTCTGGCGGAACTGAACTCTGTTCCTCACGCGTGTGCAGTAGGCACTTTATGCCCCGAGCCCCCTCCCCAGCCCAGTTAACATTTGTTTCTGTGTCTGAAGCACTCCACGGTCTAGTTGTTTTTCACATTCACGTACTGAAAGACATCTGATTATTGCTTTCTGGTTTTTACAAACATTCTTCTAGAAACATTCTTGTACAGGTATTCGTGAGCATAAAAATTTCATTTCTCTGGGATAATTGCCAAAAGTGTAATTGCTAACTTATATAGTAGTTGCATGCTTAATTTTTTCTCGACTCTTGTATTAATTAAACTTGTTCTTTGACAATTTCATCCACGTATATAATGCATTCTAATTGCTTTAACCTCACACTCTAGTATCTCCCTCCTGATCTTATCAACTCCCCCACTCCCACAACAAATCCCTTTGCCATCTTCATGTCTTTTTGTTTTATTTTGTTTCGTGAGCCGCTGAGCCCAACCAGTGCTTCTGTGTGGACAAGGATTGGGAATTATCCATTGGAGGCAGGTGGCTTGCCAGTTCAGTTTGGGTACACAAACTGAAGGCAACGGTTCCCCTTCCCCTAGAATCTAGCTGGAGGCTAATAATAGTTCAGTAAGTAGTGTCCCACGAGTCCCTCCCCATGCAGGAGTGATGCTTAACGGGCCAGTCTTGTGCAGGCTCAATGTAGGCAAATTTAGTTGCATGGAATTCATGATTGGAGCAGATGCATCTGGCCCAGAAGACGGCATTTTGAAGTCCTCCTTCCTATCTTTTGGCTCTTCCACTCCTTCCACTCCCTCTCTGATGTATTCCAGAGCTTTGCCGTTGTTGCTATGAATTTCTTGTTTAGGGCTGAGTGAGTACTCAGCTGTCACTTACTCTCAACACCTCGGGCAACTGTGAGTCCCTGCGCGCACAGTTCTTCATGGCGAAGAGATGCTTCCCTGATTAAGGCTAAGAATAACACTTGGCTTCGGGTGTCTCAGCATAGATGTTTAGAGAGAGGTTTGTCACTACGTCAACTTATTTAAATAACACCAGTAGCTGTCCCTTTAGGCCTATGATTTCCTCTTCCCATGCATTTTTTTATTGGGTTCATGATACTAGACGTAGAAGTTGGAACCCCGAGAACCCAAGGTAGTATCTGTGGTACTATGGTGAGATGGGAGGCATAGACAAATCCAAGGGGCAAACAACCTGTTGTAAGTGGCAGATGACAGTGAAGAGTCCCTGCCTAAAAACACAGTGGAGGGTGAGGACTGACATTCAAGCTTCTCCTTTGACCTCTGTGGGCACACACACACACACACACACACACACACACACAAAATGGGTCAGGAAATACATTGCCCACCTTCTTTGTGGAAAGAAAAGTAATTTCACTTCAAGACATTGTTCAGGTGACCAGGAAGTCAACCAAACATTTTAAATAGATGTTTTGTTGTTACAGGTCTTGCAGTAGACTTTGATCTCACTTGAGCATAGAACTAGGTGGCTGAGGGGTCTCTATATTAGCAAAAGCATCAGCTGGCATGATATGCATATTTACCACTCTCCATGTGTATTACCTCTAAAAATGATATTAATTGGCTAGGTTATGGCTCTCTCTGCCCTAGTTTTTTTTTTTCTGCCCTAGTTTTGTCTGTAGCATAGTAAGTCTAATTAACTAATTAAACCAATACTCTTAGGTTTCCCTTTTCCTACTCAGTGTTCCTCTGTTTTTATCAGCATCACTTTTGACCTTTGCTGCTTCTTTATCTCCTAAACATCTGTGATTCTACAATACCCCCCTTAGGTCAGTCTACCATGACATTAATTAAATTGTTACAAGGACTTATCTTATGCCATATCATTAATTAAATTGTTACAAGGGTTTGTCTTATGCTGTTATGAAGGCAGAGTGATCACAATAGCTGCAATTGGACAGCTGCACAGAGAGCCCTGGTACCCCCCAGTCTGTGTCTAAATCCTAAAACAGGAAGATTAGCCAGTGACATTCCCGTGAGGGAGAAACTTCCTTCTACCTAGGCCTCCGGTTGGTTTTAGGCCTTTAGTGGGCTGGATTAAACCCACCTACAAATGGCCATCTGCTTCCCTTAGTGTATAGATTCAAATGCTAATTTAATACTTTTCCAGACACACTAAATATTGGGCGTCCCCTGGTCCAGTCAAATGGACCCATAAATTGAACTGTCACACTTGGTTCAAATAATTGTTGCACACTTGGCCCTAAAAGTGAAAGCCAAGGTCAGGCATCATTTTAGAAGAGAATAATGCAGAATAAAGTCGATGTAAGAGGAAATAACGGCAAATAGAGGCAGCAGCAGAGAAAACTACAGAGGAAAGGAGGAAGAGTTGAAGGGAGGCACAGGGGGAGAGAAGGAGAAAAATGTAAAACAGCATAGGAACTTAGGGAAGACGGGTGAAAGAATTGTAGGGAGGGAGACAGGGAGAAAAACCTAAGCTAGCAGAGTAAGACAACAAATACTAGTGGAAATTGTAATGGGCTATGTGTCTGAATTAAAATTAAATTTTTCCAAATAAGGCAAAAAACACGATCAATACGCTGAGTTCAGGAGCACACTTAAACATGGGACTAAGGGGACCACGACTTGTAAGGTGAATTTTATAGAAATGAGATTAGTGATTGCAGAAAGCATGGGGGTCAATGATTTTCATGCACTGGCTTATCTGGACCGCTTAGGAGGTATCACTGCTTCAATAGAAGGTACGAGAGCATCTCAGGCTTGACAGAGAGTTGACTTTCCATGTGCTGTAGGTTGGAAAGACCCTCCCTGTAATGCCGCAGTGTTTTGTTGATGTTGATCAAGAGGCAGAATCTTCTCAGTACAGGCCCCAGGAAATGGAGCAAACACTGAATATCCACTGATCCTGGAATCCTTGACTTACTGATTTGAAGCAGAGAAACCCAACATGACCTGAACTGACCAATCAGAATGGCTTATCTTTCTGACCTGCGCATTGGCCAGAGGTGAACCAAGGATCAAAGTTTGGTCATAGTCTTCATTATTTTTACTGGAATGTTGGGATGATAAAGAGTGGTTCTCACTTCCTATGATTAAAAAACCCACGTAGTCCAAGTCTAGACTGACTGTCGTGGTCGTGTTCCCAGGGACAAGAAGTCTCCTGAGGAAAAAAGACAGAATCAAGCAAGACCAAGAACATTTCGGCATCATTTGAATCCCTAGATCCAACCTGGGTGGAATTTCATAATTTGGAGATCACAGTCCAATTAGCTAGCATTAACTCTAGCTAACTAGTTCATTTAAGGTACAACAGTAATTAGAATTGGGTTTATGTTATTTACAGTAAAAAGATTTCTAGCAAATTATTCTTAAAGACTTCTGACAACATAGTAATTCAGTAGCTAAAGAACAAACATTCTCTTCAGGAATTTTAATAACATAAACTGGTCCTCTTTAGCCCCAGTTTCTACATCCGTGGATTTAGCTGACTGGAGCTAAAAACTATCTTGTAAAAGGGGCATCTGTACCAAAAATACAGATTTTTTTTCTTGTCACCGTTCTCTAAACAATACGGAATAACAAACATTTACATAGAGTTTAGATTGTTTTAGGGTTTTCAAGTAGTCTGTGATGGGCTGGAATGTGGTTCAGTGAGTGGAATGCTTGCCTAACATGCAAAAAGCCCCAGCATGTATGAACTAGGGGAGGTGATACACTCAGCACTGAGGAAGCAAAAATAGGAGGACCAGAAGTTCAAGGTCATCCTTGGTGACTTGGTCAGTCCCAAGCTGGAAAAAGAAAGACAGGAGGAAAGGGAAGAGTAAAGGAAGGCTGTGTGAAGCCCCATGGAGATTTTGTGTGACTATTGATTTACTTATGTAGAGTCTAGAGTATTTGACTACCTTTGTTATCTATGAGATCTCGGAACAATTGTCTGAGTCTATAAGAAACAGTTGTAATTAATAATATGCTAATTCTGCACAATCTTTGGAAAGCAATGTGAAGCACTATTAATAAAAACTCAGAGAAATTGGGGTACAACCTGAAGGTCAGAAAAGCAAAACAGCCAGTCACTTGCTCTTACCTCTACCTCAGTCTGAAATAGTAAACCTGCCTCCAGGAATCTCAGAATGAGACCGAGACTGTGAGCTCTCCCCTCATTTTATAATCCCCTCTAGGTCTGGGATTAAAGGTGTGCATCACTGGAATTAAAGGCATGCATTGCCTGGTGTCAATGGCGAACTAATGTGGCCACTGAGATTAAGGGTGTGTGTTACCACTGCCTGGTCTGTAAGACTGACCAGTGGGGCTGTTTCACTCTCTGATCTTCGGGTCAGCTTTATTTATTAAAATAAAATGAAATATCACTACAGCAATGGGCTAGTAATATGGACCAATAAACTGGCTGAGCAGGTGAAAGTTCTTGGTGTCAAGCCCGACGAATGAAAGTCCAGCACTTGGGGAGGGAAGGTAGGAGGTTCAAGGTCATCCTAAACTCCACGGCAAGTTCAAGACCATCCTGTGATATCTGAGACCTTGTCTAATTAAAAAGAAAAGAAAAAAGTGTTCTGTTCTCCTAGCCCAGATGAGAAATGGAGTAGAGGGGGAAGGGGTAAATAGAGAGAGACATTACCCTGGTGTTCTGGGAAGAGCACCTGGGCCCTGACCCATAAACACAGTTCTGAGGAATGGTCTCTGCCTAGAAAAACAATGACTAACAAGCCCAGGCTGAATATGCTAGAAAGTTCTCAGAGGGCCTGCCTCTGGGTGGTGTGATGCTCAGCCCCTGAAGATAGATTGGTTGACAGAGGTCTTCGCACGTACCCATGAGAATGGCTAACAGCCAGCTTCTCATCATGGTCCTCTGTGAATAATATTGTTTAAAATAGAGATGAGAGCCTTGAGTTCAATGGGAACTTGACATGAATATCTAGTTGATTTATAGAAACACAAACTAGACTGTATTTCTGCTATATTTGAATTTGTGAGTGAAATTCAAACCATTTGTCCATCTTATTAACACTATGGGATGTGTATGAAGGCACCTGGGGGACCTACAGCTTTACTTTCTCAGCTCCACCTTCCCAGTCCCCAACTCAGCCTTTCTCTGTGTAATGGAAACTCATGTTTGATGCTAATTTATGCACTTTCGGAAACGTATCAATGTCAGGGTTTTGAAATTTTGCGTCCAGCTCCCTACAGTAAAACAGGGGTGCCTTAACCCCACTGCCGGTCCTTTTGCTCTGGGCGTTTTTCTCTCAGAGCCTGGAAGAACGTTCCTTTTCTAGTGTAAAACTCTGATTTACAAGACCGTTTATTACATCGCCACAATTTTCTTTGGCATGGACCTTCAGGATTTTTTGTTGTTGTTGTTGTTGTTGCTTTGGTAAACCAGGCAAGTAACTATATGGGAGGTAAAGCCAAGCAACTCAGAAGAAAAAGGGAAAACTCATTGCCAAGTCAAAGAAGGGTAAGTGTCCCTTCACAGGAAGTATTCACTGAACACACAATTTTTTTTCTTACACTTATGTGTTTTCATATAAAGGGTCTAGAACCTACCTCCCTCGCTTGGCTGGAGTGTAATGGGGAGAATCATATTCGGTTTCTTTGGGTTTGAGAAATGTGCACCTGTTCCCCTGTTGGAAACACAGACGAAGGCAGCTAAATTCTAAATGGAAGGTGAGCTGGAGGATCTCTACATCTTCTGCAGTATTGTCAACCTGACTCTGGGAGAGAGTGTGGAAAAGTTTGGCAAATAGTCCATCCATCTCTTCACACCATGTTTTGTGGAAGTTCAACCTCAGATTTGGCAAAAAGCATTCTGAACTTACTGAATTCGTGCCAGTTTAATAAGGCGATTATATTCATAACAATTTTAATGATGAGCCAGGGAGAAATATATCAAGCGGATCTAAGCTGCTTCCTAAAGCACCTCTACCAGGGGGGGAGTCTCTTTGCAATTTCTCATGGTCGCAAACAGAGAGAGGCTCTTTATCTCCAAAACAATGTGCTTCGTGTTTCTGTGAAAATGTATTATTTTGTTTCATTTCTAATCATCTTGCTCTTCCTAATATCCGTGCCATCATTCCATTTTCTTTTCAAAGGATTCGCACATATGGATGTTGGAATCGTTGCTCATGTTTATTCTGGACTGCGCCAGTCTGAGACAAATAGAATCTCATGCAACAGCCGTACCAAGTCACAAAACGCATGGCAGCGTGCAAGTCATAACTGATTCTCAGTCTTAGCAATATGGCATCCTTTAAACAAAAAAAGGAAGACACCAAATACTTAACATTTTTATGTGTAATATATAATATGTATGTAGACATAGGTATCAATATTTCAAAATAAGATTCTTAAATTTTAGAATCTAAATAACTGGCTGGATTATTAATATCTTTCCATTTGTCGTGTAAAAATATTGACTTTTCTCATGGTGCCCCATTAAACTCTTCATTTTGCTTTTGAAACCTTAGTAAAAATAGAGTTTGGTGGAGTTTTTTGAAAGCCACTAGGGCTGAAAGCTTGTATTATTTTCTGGGAAAAAATATATAATAGGATATCTGTTCTTTAGAATTTTGAGTCATTCTGAACCATGCATGATTCATGATTTGCTCATTTTTAGTTCACTTTAGGGGAATTATTGGCAAGGTGCAGCGAAGGGAGATATTACCTTAGAACAAATTTTGGTTTCTACGGTACTGAGGATGTTTCCAATAATAATATTATTTTTACAGGAAAAGAAGACCAGTGAGGCTTTTGATCCAATATCTGCACACTTCGAGTATGCATGTCCACATGCAAATGCTGATTTTTTTAACAAGAAATTTTTATTCTACTGATTCACAATTTTTGTTTATTTGTTCATTCGGTTATTTAATGGTTATTCAAGGCAGGGTTTCTCTGAGTAGCTCTGGAGTATTCACAATTTTTATTTAGTGAAAGGTGAATATCTTACTGCATAGGAGACCAGTTCACGATAAGACAAAAGGTTTCCCCCTGGGGCTAGGGCATTAGAATCGTCATCTCTGCTTTATTAGGTAACACATTTGTCTTAGTTAGGGTTACTATTGCTGGGTTGAAACACCATGACTAAAAGTGGGGAGGAAAGGGTTAATGTCACTCACAGCTCTGTTTAGTTCATCACCAAAAGCAGTGAGGCCAGGGACCTGGTGGCAGAAACTGAGGCAGAGGCCATGGAAGGGGGCTGCTTACTGGCTTGCTCCTCGCAGCTTGCTCAGCCTGCTTTGTTCTAGAACCCAGGACCACCAGCCCAAGGATAATACCCACCCACGATGAGCTGGACCCTCCCTCATCAATCACTAATTAAGAAAATGGCCTGCAGGCTTACCTACAGTCTGATCCTACAGAGGCATTTTCTCAACTGAGGTTCCCTTACCTCTGGTGACTCCAGCCTGTGTCAAGTTGACACAAAACCAGTCAGTACAAATGTTGTTCTATGATTGCTTGCCCAGAAAGAAACACGTTATCCCACACCCCATAAAAAAAAATAGATTTATTTATTTCATTATTTTATGGGTATGAGTCTTTTGCCTGCATATATATACGTCCACCACATGGGTGCATGGTGCCAGAGGAGGCCAGAAGAGGACATCAAATCTATTTTTAGTGGAGTTACAGATGATTGTGAGCTGTCATGTGGGTGCTGGGAGTGCAACCCGGGTCCCCTGTAAGAGCAACAAGTGTTCTTAACTGCTGAGTTAAGAGCTGTCTCTGGCCCAAGAACCTCTACATTCTTGATTACTTCACTGCCAGGTTCGTCTGCCATCGCTTCCCAGGTTCTTATGGCCAGGGCATCTAACATTTATTTTTCTAGGAGAAAAATATTATTTTAAGGTAATAAACATGGAACTCTTTGGGGACGGCCAGGACACAGGTTTCTAGGTAGGGGGATGGGCTAAGGGAAGGAAGTGTTTGCTAAGTGCTCCCACTCTGCAGATGGCGCCACACCAAACCTCGGACAAATATGCGCGGAGCAAATTGTTTGTGAACGCATTTCCATGGTTACCCTTTAGTCATCCGTACCTCAGCCGAAGTCTAGGTTTCCTTTTGTGACTCGCCCTGCAAATGGCAGTGACTTCTATATATTCCTGTAAGTCGATATTCTACGACTTAAAAGAACATCAATAGCATCAGAGCTGGTCTCACTTTCAGGAACAAAATGACGCTATGGTCTCCGTGACATTTCGAGCCAGACTTCGGCTGCTTTCCCTGTGTCTCCACCCTTCCGGCGCGGTATCTGACTTTTCCCTAAGAACCTGTGCGTTGGTGCAGTCCTGCAAGCGACGATAGCTGCTGCCACCTCCTGGCTCTGTATGGAGAGGTGAGATCTGGTTCAGATACTATTTGTGACTATGCTTTTCAGATACTCACTCTCCATTCCTGCTTGTGGTCAGCCAGTGAAGGGGCCGTGGAAAGTACAGTCTGACCGAATTTGAAACTTCTGGTGGCTGTGTTTTGCCGTTTAATCTGTCAGCGGGACACTAGCTGATGCGCATGGTCAAGAAGAAGGTCTATTCTTCGATGCATACCGGTTAGAGTCAAAAGCCCGCTTTGTCCGTGGAGCCACTGGGCATGCTATGTTAAAATCTGCTGAAAAGTTTACTGATCCATTATGATACATATTTGTTTCCATTTTAATTAAAACGATCCGATATTTTCAGTAGTGTAGCTACCCGCATCTGAACCCCTCTAAAACTTTCTTACTCGCTCACACAAATTAGACCAGTGTTTCTTCATTGGGTGGCATTTGGCAGGTGTTTTCAGCATGTAAAGATCTGAGCTGTAAATGTGCTAGACTTTGTGGATTCCCCGTGGGAAGCCTTACTCTCTCTCTGAGGAGTGGATGAGGGGAGGGGTGGGGGGAAGGTGGAGGAAGCAAAAGGAGGGGATGGAGTGGAAACTGGGGTTGGAACGTAAAATGAGAAAAGATAGGCTTTTCTTTTTTAAAAAAAAAGGAAAGAAAAGAACTTTAAAGAAATTTTTAAAGATCTGTACTGTAGACTCCTACAACAGTACATCACGAAAAAACATGGGGAATGTAGTTGATTCATTTTTGAATTGTAAATGGGGGAAATTTATTTTAACCCTTATGCCTGCTGCTCTCTTGGGAGGGAGAAGAGTCAAAAGCAGAGTGACCCAGAATGGGTACTTTGTCCCTTAGTTATCACCGAGTGGTCTAGCAACTGCCATAAGGCCTAGGCACGCAATGCACTTAACACCACCTGCCATAACGCCTAGGCACACAATGCACTTAATAATACCAACAGAATGGACAATTGATTTCTAGCCTTACTTCATGTTCGATTCTTCACTTTAACATGTGAAATGGCATTTGAACTTAAGCATAGATACAGATGCTGCAGTAAGCCCACATGTATTTTGTACGTGGCATTGACCAGACTGTGACTCTAAGACCGGCCTCTGTAGCACCAGCAAGGAGTAAAAGGATCAGTATTGGCACAAGACACGTCAAGACCAAGTTCTCAGCACAAAGGAGATGTATTTGCCCCAGAAAGACAAAGGGCAGAGAAGAAGAGGCAAAGACAGGACATCGAGAATGAGGGAAAAGAGGACAGAAGCAAGAGAGAGGGGAGGGATATTTGTCTCTGGATAGAGAGGAGACATACTTGGCCCGACATGACTTACAGGCAAATGCAGTTTATAAAGGTAAAAGGGGAAGCCCTGTATTAGGATGAGGTGTTTAATTTTAATTGGGTATGTTAATTTGGTAAGCCAAAAGGGGGCTTGTGATTGCTGGATTTCAATAGTTTGATACCTGGATCTTGGTAGCCAGCCTCAGGAGGAGGAAGTGACCAAACGGGAGAATAGACCTCGATGACTAGCTTACCGATGTCATCTAGCAGTCTAGCAAAGAAGAGGGAGAGAGGGAAGGGTAAGGCCCTTCAGAGTCAGGTTTGCTATGCTCAGGTCTGCTAGAGCCCCTTCAAGGGGGGTGAGACCAATGCTGAAGTTACTGCTGGTGTTTGGCTAAACTGAGAGGACACCAAACACTCCCTAAATATTTACGCTCACCCCAAAGGCAAACACTACTTTTAGCCCTAACCAGAGAAGTTTTTCTTTGCAATGGAGCCGCAGTGAATGCAGAAATTCATGGCTGCTCAAGGTGCTGAGAATAACTGATGGTGAGTGCTCAGCCCTAAGAAGACATTTGTATCATGCCCGCTAAGGGTCAGGGAACCCAGCTGAAGAAAAAGAGGGGTAGCTAGAAGATATGGAAAAGGGCAGTGAAGAGATGTTGTCTTTTGACTGTAACCCAACCATTGCTCACAGTTTGCGTGTTTCCCCGCGTTAGGTCTACAAGACTGGACCTCTCTTCAGCCAGCTATGGATGCAGCTCAGAGGCCTCACCTCCCTCTGCTGAGCTGCTGTTTACAAATTGATGCTGAGAGAAGGGAGGCCTCTTATGCATTTGTACACCTGCTGATGGGTCTAACCCGACTCTGATGGGTAGTGGTATATAACCCGACTCACTCTGATGGGTGGTTGTATACAACCCGACTCACTCTGATGGGTAGTGGTATATAACCCGACTCACTCTGATGGGTAGTGGTAAACCCATGGTCACATAGAGGGCCCCCAACAAACTCAGTGGACTGTAAAACAAACAAAAAGACAGGAATGTGGAACAGGGACTTAGAGGGAGGGGGATCTGTTGACAGGGACAAGGAAGAAGATCAGGGGGCATGTGGGGTGAGAGAAATCAGATTGCATTATATACATGTACAGCATTCTCAAGGAATACTAAAAGTATAACAAAATATATACACATATATAACACATATATAATATAAATTTAAAAGACTATAAAGGTCATATTTTCTAGAAAGGAATTTGCTGCTTAGCAGATCTGACATTCCTTCAAATTACCTTCAAAATATCTGTGTTTATATCCACTGATGAAGGCTTCTCTCAGTCTTAATCAGAGAATCCATGCCTTGCACTGAACGGACGTGAATGCACAGACTATGACTGCACATGATTCTTAGAATAAAGGACAGTAGAATGCTCAGTACATGCTCCCCTAGAGTGCAGGAAGCATCGTGGAAGAGGGGGTGTAAAGAATCTAAGAGCTGGAAGATGGGGGTAAGGGCTGTAAAAAGCCATGCACTAAGCCTGATCCGGCTGTGGCTGTCATGAACTCAAACAGCCTTGCCCCGTCACACTGGGCCCACACAAGGTGGGAGCACCCAACAGTCAGCAGAGAGGGGGAAGGATTTCGTGGGTCATGCCATTTCCTGCTGATTTATGGGCTACTCGTGGATTCTCGGAGAGGGGAAGGCATAACATCTGTGTACCACGGGTGAGCCCACAAGACTCTGAATGTTAGTTCCAAACTCAGGGCCACGGAGAAGGCTCTAGTTAAACTCTTTATTAAACAAAGCAAAAAAACTAGTAAACAAGAAAAAAAAGTTGGTAAGGATGAGAGGAATCTGGTAGGGGTGGGATGGAATAGAGGAGTGTTGAGAGTAACCAAAATGCATTACATGTATGTATTAAGTTATCAAACAACAAAATGATTAAAAAAGAAAGCAAAAATGCTGGATCTTGGGCTTCACCCAGCCTTGCCGGGTCAGACCCCACATTTTAGCTGGATCCCAGGTGTGCACCTCAGGGACTGGAAGGCACAGTCTTAAGGTAACTTAGCCCCCCATCCTTCCACACAGTTAGAGGACCAGCTCTCGGAGAGTTTTGTTTCCCTAAGTAAAACTATTCCATGACCATCTGCACTTGGTGCTACTTTCTGATTGAGCCTATGCAAAATCGGTCTTTCACATCGTTGTTTCCTTCTTTCTATTCTAAGCATTGTTCCAGCTTAGCGACTGTGTGAATTCCTCTCCTGAGCTGTGAGTCAGGGGGCTTTTTATAAAGGAGACTCCACTTGAGGCCATTTGATTGGGATTTAAAAAAAGTAATTGAACTATCGGTTGGTTACTCAAGCCTTGCTTAAACAGCTTTCTCGTATAAAAGAATGCTGGTTGGTGTGCACGCAGACGTTGCCTTTAAGGAAGACTCCCTGCAAGTCATTCTTGCCAGTCACTTCTGTCTTTAAAGAAACAGTAGCAAAATAAAAAAAAAATAAAATGAAATAAAATAAAATGAGACTATTCGTGAAATTTATGAAGGGGACTGGTACCACCCTCTCCTTCCTTCCTTCCTTCCTTCCTTCCTTCCTTCCTTCCTTCCTTCCTTCCTTCCTTCCTTCCCTCCCTCCCTCCCTCCCTCCCTCCTTCCTTCCTTCCTTCCCTCCCTCCCTCTCCCTCCCCCCTCCCTCCCTCCCTCCCTCCCTCCCTCCCTCCTTCCTTCTCTTCCTCCCTCGCCCCACCCCTTTTGGAGAGAGTATGTGTAGCCCAAGCACAATGGCTACAAACTCCGTATATAGACAAGGATGATAGTTAACTTCTATTCTTCCTCCCTCGGCAGCCCAAGTGCTGGGATCGCAGGTGTGTGGTGAGCATGTTGAACTTCGTGTGGTGTTGGAGACAGAAACCAAGGCTTCAGGCATGATAGGCAAGCACTCTGCCAATGAAGCTACAATCCCAACCACATTTGGGGTTTAGTTTCTTTTCAATTTTTATGCTTATATATATATATATATATATATATATATATATGCTTATATATATATAAATATATATAAAAGAGCACAGATGACCACGAGGTGTGCGTCCACCCATGGAGACAGTGGGACTGATCTAAGGGGAGCTCACCAAGGCCAGCTGGATTGGGACTGAATGAGCATGTGATTAAACCGGACTCTCAGAATGTGGCTGACAATGGGAGCTGACTGAGAAGCCAATGATAATGGCACTGGGATTTGATTCTACTGCATGTACTGGCTTTTTGGGATCCTAGTCTGTTTGGATGCATACCTTCCTAGACCTGGATGGAGGGGGAAGGACCTTGGACTTCCCACAAGGCAGGGTACCCTGCCCTCTCTTAGGACTGAGTGGGGGAGTGGGAGGGAAATGGGAGGAGGGGAGGAGGTGGAAATTTTAAATGGTATTATTTATAAAGCAAAAAAAAAAGTTTGAATTAAAAAAAAGAGCACAGATTGTTTTTAAAATGTGCAAAGTTAAGTTTTTGTTTTTATTTTTTGTTAGTTTTTTGTTTGTTTGTTTGGAAAGCACTTACAATCACTAATTATTCTACCTCTAAGTTGGTCTAAGAGATCTAAAGTAGGTATCTTCAAGGTCACCTTCAGCACACAATCACATTGTCAAAGCATCTTCTCCTGGGAATGGGCCCAGCTCTGCCTCATAGAGAACCTTGAGGCTGATGGTAAGAGAAAGAAAACAAACTGGTGTTAGAATTGGTATTTACTACTGTTTAGAAATTACTAGAAGGTTGTGAATGGTGGTGTAGACTTGGACTTGGGATATCACGAGTCTATAGATTCTTCCAATTTTTTCCTAAGTTAATCATGGCTGTTTTCCATAGCAGTTTAACGAAGAGTCAGTTCTACTTTTTAATCTGAGAGCTCCCTAAGGACAAAGACTTATCTTGAAGGCGTGCATCTGCCCGGCACAGCGGAGTGCCAGCGGGCAGTAGAGAGTCAACAGATGCAAGCCATCATCTCTAGGATCACTTATTTTCTGCTTTATTGTTTCCTTTCTCTTGAGACTATATTTAGTGTGGTGATGACTCAATATTCCCAGTGGTCTGTGTGCCTGTGCCTGGCGCGTGGACTTGCAGGCAATAAGGACTTGAGGCAGGTGAGTGCCGGGATGAAATAGTGTCTGGCCAATAGCTCAGGCACGCCATGCTCTTGTTTCTCATTTCATCTTAAGAATTCCCTTGTAATGTAACAACGGCAACAGCTTCTGTGCCAGACACTGCGCTAAGCACTTTCGTCTGTAAACTCATCCGATGGTTTTCACCTCCATTTGATGTTTGTTGTTGTTTTTATTATAACACTGATTTATGTGTGTACATAGCCTTGTGTGGGTGTGTATGTAGTGTGTATGCACATGGATGGAGGCCAGAGGTGGATGCCAAGTGTCTTTCTCCAGCACGTCTCCACCTTAGTTTTGACACAGGCTTTCTCAGCGAATCCAGAGCTCATCGATGCTGCTTGACTGGCTTGCCAACGAACTGTCTGTTACTGTCTCCCCAGCACTTGGGGTTCCAGATACACATTGCCGTGCCTGGATTTTTAAAGTTTTAGTGATGTGGGTTCTGGGGACCCAAGCTCTGATCCCCATGGTTACACAGCAAGCAGTTTATCTACTGAGCCATCTCCCTAGGACCTTTATTTTGTTTCTCTTTTACTTAGCTTACGAAGTAATGGACTTTGTTATAGCTTTTCATTATTATGTGTTTTGTGTCCCCATTCACTCCCATCCTTCTGCCTCCCTAACTTCTCCCTTCCTATGTTTTCATATTCTCCTTTCCCCCTTAAAACCTCTTCTTGCCCTTTCCTAGCCCCCTTCTTAGTTTCATGACTAACGTTCATATCCATCCATCCATACCAAAGCTAAAGTCCAGGATCTGCGTCTGAGAGTGAAGGTGCAGAATTTGTCTTTCTGACTCTGTTACCTGCCTTAACATAATACTTTTCAGATCCATCCATTTTACTGTAAATTTTGTATGTCTTTCTTTATGGCTAAAATAAAAAAATCATACTGCGTACAAACACCACATTTTCTACCGTCCATTTGTCTGTGGATGGACAGATAATCCAGGCTATTCTATTTCCTTGCTGTTGTATCAGAGGAGTAAACACACATGTGAGTATCTCTGTGGCATGTTAAATCAAAGTCTTTTGGACATACACCTATGGGAGAGCTGGCTCGTGCGGTGGTTCTATTATTAACGGTTTGAGAAACTGCCATACTGGTTTCCATAGTGACTGCATTAGTTCACACTGCCACCATCAGTGAATTTTTACCCATAGCCTCACCAGCAACTATGGGATGCTTGACAATTAGACCCTATTGTTTGAATTTTCCATTGTAGATGAGGCACGCAAGGCACACGAGGTGAAACCGTGTACACACCCACAGAATTGAGCAAGATTTTGAACTCCAATAGGCAGTAGGTTCCTCAGTACAATGGTGGAATTGATCATCATTTTCCCACTTTGTGGGTGAGGGACTTAAGATGTAAGAGAATTTCCCATAATCATAGTTTACTACATAGGCAAGGATGTAATTGGGCCAGAGACATTTGTCCACATGCTAGGGTTCTTTCCACTCTATGTCAGCTCTGACAGATAACATTATGACTCCAGAGGCAGACCAAGAATACCAATATTGTATCAGTTGCCCCAAAAGTCAAGAAGATTTATCATCAGAGACTTAAAAAATAAAGCCAAAATGGAACTCCCTGCATTTCAACAGAATTCTTTTAGGTGTGAACCTACAACATCATTTGTGGCTCTGGTCAGTACATCTTAAGAAAAATGTGTGAAGATGTTTGAGGAAGCGAATTTTTCTGACATCTAATAACTCTAAAGTGTAGACCTGACTTGGAAAACAGCCCTCTAAGTGCCTGGTGTGGTGGTACATGCCTAGAATCCCAGCAGAGGAAGGCAGAGACAGACAATTCTCTATGAGTTCTAGGCAGGCCTGGTTTACATAGAGAATTACAGCTAAATCTATACAGTAGATCCTATCTTAAAAAAATAATAAAAAAAACCAGTTGGATAGTGATGGTACATGTCTTTAATCCCAGCGCTCAGGCAGAGGCAAGTGGATCTCTGTGAGTTTGAGACCAGCCTGGTCTACAAAGAGAGTTCCAGGACAGCCAGGGCTGTTACATAGAGAAACCCTGTCTCAGGAAACCAAATAAATAAAAACAAATAGATTAATTGATTAAAAAATACCAAAAACCAAAACAAAACAAAACAACAATAGCAACAACAAGAAGTCAAAACAAAATTAATCCCAAATTATCACTGAAGTTTACATAAAGTTATAGATCTAAGTATAAGTAATATTATAGACATTGAACTGTAAACTGGTGGAAGTTTCTAGACCAACTGAATGCACATATAAGTGTGATTTTAGGAGTTTCCATAAATCACTAGACACACAACCCCTAGTGTGTCATTAAGAAAATGAACACAGTGTTCATGTTTTATCTTTGATGCAGAGACACAAGACATACCATGTTTTGAACCTTAGCTCTGTCCCTTCCTTCACGATGTGACCTTGAGCAAAATTCTTGTTTTCTTTATATATACAATGATGCTCATATTGTTCCTTAGAAAGACTTAATTGAGATTAATTTTGAATGGAATTATTTTAATTTCATTTGAGCACATGAAAAGGACGTACACAGAGACTGTACTGGCAGAGGGCAGGACAGTGTAACTGCCTGCCTGCCTTTTGTCCAGGCCAGGAGTTAAGTGTTGTAGAAAAAAAAGGCATGGTGTTTGAATAAAAGGGGAAGGGAGTTTTCTCCTACGCCACAGCAACTTTCCTGGAGAACTTTCTAATGAGACGCAAGATCTGTCTATATGGTGTCAGCAGCGGTGTCAACTTTCCCCAAGCACTGGTACTTTCTAAGAGAGGACGTTTGGAAAGGGTGCATGTGAGTAAGACAGTAAGGGTGTTGTGATTCACTCTTTGTCTCCTGTGGGGATCTGCCCTCAGTTGTCTTAAGGGAGAGAGACTCTGGGAAGAAAATGACTAGCTAAATACCCAAGGGTTTAATGACTGGGGAGAAAACTCCCAGGAGCAACGAACTTGTTCCTCAGGGAGTCAGAAAGAAATCAAGCCAAATACTCGCCACTAGGAGGTCAACCGTAGCAGGGTCTAGATTTTAACACAACATGCAGCTTGAAGGTAGAAGCCAATCTGTCTAAAATAAACTGCAAAGTGTCCTCCAGACTAACAGGTTGCCTGGTCAGTGTTTTAGAGATGCTGGGCTCGAACCTTGATCAGCTCCGTTCCACCAGCTACTTCCTGAATAACCACACAGAGACTTACTATTAATTATAAATCCTTGGCTGATAGCTCAGGTGTATTACCAACTTGCTCTTACACCTTTAATTAACCCATTTCTATTCATCCATATGATGCCCCAAGGCTTGTAGTTTTTACCTCTCCTTCATGTCCAGCTTTCTTTCCATCTGGCTCTGCCCTTCTTCTTCTCAGCATTCCCTCTGCTCTGAAAGTCCTGCCTCACCATCGGCCAATCAGTTCTTTGTTAACAATGAGAACAATTTACATATTTATAGTGTACAAAGATTGTTCCATAGCAAGGTTTACTGTGTGAAGCATTCAGTTTCTGTTCATAAAAAGGAAAGTTAGAGGATTATACTTAGGGTTTTTTTCTTTTTCTTTTCATAATGTCTTGAGGATTTTAGGCATTCATATATATTAGGAACTGGTCAAAATGAAACTTAAAAATTAGCGAAGCTTATTTTATTCTGTGTTTTGTGTGTTATAAATTTACATCTATCAAAGGAGCAGTTTTGCATTACAGAACAGCAAAATAAATAAACAAATAAATAAAATAAACAAAACCACAGACAAGCAGGCCAAAAACCCTTCAGACATTCGACTGCACTGAATTACATTATGGGAAATCTCCAATCAGACATTTTTCTCTTTTTCTCCTGTTATAACAACTTTGATGAAACTTCCACAAGGTTCTGAGAGAGGCTTCCTCCTTGGCCTTTGTGCCTGTGCCATTTAGTGTAGCCCAACGTAGCAAGAATCCTCCCTCCTTTGATATTGGATCACTCTTCATATCTGATCAAGGCACCCATTATCCCTTCCATGTATGAGTTCTTGGTTCATCTTTAGCAAAAACTGCTTCACCATTAGCAATCCTCTCCCCTTTCCGTGCTTCTTGGCTGGATGTGTTCATTGTCCTTGCTGTATTTGGAGCTCAGTCTAGTTCACTCTCTTACTGCGTGCAACAAAGTCTTCTTTACTCTCTTAAAAGGGGTTGGAATAATTTCTCATCTTTTAGGAGAGACTGGTATGGGACGAAATAGGAGGAAGATGAAGAGGAATGAGGGCAGGGGAGGGGCAGGGAAGTAGACTAGAAAAGAGGGAACAGTTCAGAGGGAGGTATTAAAGAGCCCTTCACTCTGAGGTCTGTTTTTCACTGCCTGGCAGAATCAACATCCTTGTGAGGACTGCTTGCTTATGTAGCAGCAGTACTTCCCTTTCTGAGGAATATCTCAAGTAGGGATGCTAGCATAGCCAGGGGTATAGCACAAAGCATGTGGCCGTTGATTTAACCTTACCTGCACGCCACTCTAGTCCCTACACTTGAGCGATGTAACCCATAAACCACTTTACTGTTTCTTTAGAAGAGAAAGCTGCCAGGGTGTGGTGGCATATGTCTTTAACTTCAGGGCTGCGAGAGGGAGGTGTGAGTGGGAGTGTAATTGGTAGAGGTAGGTGGGTATTTGTGAGTTGAAGACTAGCCTGGTCAATGCAGCAAGTTCCAGGGCTAGCCAGGGCTACACAGACCCAGTCACAGAAAAGCAAATGCCCCATGTTCTCTCTTATTTGTTGATCTTATCTCTGAATCTTTAAACTTGGATATGTAACCTGAAGTAACTTCAGAATCCAGGAAAGTAGAAAGGACCATGGAGGAAGTTAGGAGAGAGGAGTCATAAAGAGGGGGATAGTGAGATTTGAGTTCTATGAGGGAAAATAGCACAATGAGGGGGAACTTAAACTCTGGAAGGGAAGAGAGGGTACTACTATAGAGGGAGAGGGAGGAATGAGAGATGAACAATAAGGGTGTTTGAAAAAGTCACAGAAAAATATTATTTCAAAAGCATAAACAATATTTTATATGCCACATGAGGTGATAACATTCCCCTTACCAAGAATCATACACTATTTAATGAAAACCTTAGTGCTAAGCATGGGTTGAAATGTACCTTTGAGTGGTTGGTCAGTGGACTTGAAGAGATTCCCAAAATAATATAGGCTGTTGACTTTGGCCTTTCTTGCCTCTTAGAGGTTGTAGCTAAGTCCTTCTTGCCGAAGATATCAAGTACTTTGATGCAGGACTCACAGGAATCAAGTGGGAACTGACCTGGAAGTCTCCTCCCTGAGGGCTGGCTCTCATTGTGTACAAAAATGTTATGCATGTTTCAAAGGGAGGGAAGTCATCAGTGATCTTACTAAGCCTTAAAGCCTACAAAAGATAATAGTGACCTGGAAGAGATCCCTAATGGTGCAATAGTGGCACATGTGTCTTGGAGGTAACCTATAGTCATCTACTTGAGCTTAAGACTCACTCAGTAGGAGGGAATCCATGCCTATCACAATAAACTTAGTCACATATCCCTGGCTGGACTGGCCATAGCCTCTAGAGAAGAAACCACTACTTCCATTTTCCTAAACCAATACGAATTTGACTATATCCTAAACCCTTACATTTACAGATAATTGTAACTTTCACCCCTAATCAAAGGAAGTTCTCTTTTGTAGCAGGTGGAGACTGTTAGAGAGATCCACAACTGGTCAAAATACAGAAAATGTGTGGCCATATGTGTTCCCAGCTTCAGTTGATACATCTATAACACAGTCTCTATACATAAGAAAATCATGGAGAGGGATTAGAAAGATTATAATAGCCAGAGGACCAGGATGTGTGCTGCCAGATGGTGTCTTCTAGACCTGACTGGTGAGCTGCACCCATGAAATCCCAACAGTATTGTTGCCTAAACAAGACTTGCATAATGACAGTACCAGTTGACATGTCAACATGGATGGAGAAAATTTCACAATGTTCCACCTCTAGATGAAGAATTACAGGCAATCAATGGCTTCTGAGAGAGGAAGAACAAATTTTCTTTAGGGACAAGTCTCCTGATAAATTTTCCAATCCCAGGTGAGTTCAGAGCAAGACTAACATGCTTATATATATGTGTGTGTTTATGTATATGCATATATGTATGTATGTGTGCATGCATATGAAAAATAGCAATAAAGAGTAAGTCATAGATTTGAGAGGACTTGGGGCATGAGAGAAATTGGAAGGGAGGGAGAGGAGTGGAAATAATACAAACAGTAACTATTGTATGAAATTCTCAAAAAATATTGAAAAAAATGAATTAGAGATCAAGAAAGTATGTTTAAAAGCTAATTTTAAACTAATTTTGAAAACTTTGTTTAATCCTTGAATCTCATTGTGAACTATATCGTTTGTACAATATAATTTAAAATGTCACAAAATCATACATATTGTATCAAGAAATTCAAGTGTGCAGGTCTTTTTCAATGCCTGAATCCACATCTGAGTATGTACTGTCTCTTATGTTTGATAGTTAAAAACAATTACATTAAAATTTTTATTTGATTTTAAATTTTGTGTGTGTGTGTGTGTGTGTGTGTGTGTGTGTGTGTGTGTGTGCACATGTGAGTGCAGGTGCCTGAAGAGTCCAGCAGAGGGCGTCAGATCTCCTGGAGCTGGAGTTCCAGGTGGTTGTGAGACACCTGATGTGGTGCTAGGATCCAAAGTCAGTCCTTCTCAAGAGCCATCTTTCCAGCCCCGTATCTTGCATAATAAGCACAGACTTTGTTTCATTTGGACTCATCCTGAAATTCTTAACTAGCAGCACATATATAGATCTTGGCATCATGTAGGTGGGGGGTCCTTAAGTTGGAAGCTCCTCAGGCGAGAGCCTGCTGTTTCTCTAACCACTGCTGACTGAAGGAGTATAAATATGTAGCAGTGTCAGAGCAAGTAGGGGGAAGCTAGCTAATGGATAATGAACTTGCTGGGAGATCTGGAAGTTCCTCAACACCTAGGTATAAAGCCTGGGTGTGGTCGCTCATAACTCTTCCCCCAGCACTAAGGGTACAGGGTTAGGGAGTGAGAAGAGGATCCTAGGACTCACTAATGGATGGTCATCCACTGTCCCAAATTATAAGGTGGAGTGTCCTAAAGGAAGACACCCACCCACAGGCACACGTACTTTCATTTACACCCATATACCACACACACACACACACACACACGCATGCACCCATGTGCACGCACACACACATAGGCACTTATACACACAGAATATTTAGTACTTGAGGACTTGACTAAGCGAATTTAAAGACTCAAACATTTTTTTGGGCATCCAGGCACATACCTGCTGCTGTTGTTATCCAGGAGACTGAAGCAGGAGTCCAGTCTCATGAAATTAGAAAGACCCTGCTTAAAATACATGAAAAATGGGCTGGGAAGATGATCCAGTGGATGAATGACTTGCTGAGCAAGAATGAGGGTCTGAGTTTGAAACTCCAGAGCTGATGTTGTATCTGGGCAGTGTCAACATGTGCCTACACTCTCAGCTTTCCTACGACAAGATGGGAGGCCCAGACAGGAACATCTTTGGAAGCCACAGAGCCAGATACTGTGGGAACTCCTTCAGCCAACAGTCTTTAAGATACTAGCCCGCTTTGGCTATGGTCACATGTACTATATCTGAGATGTAAAAGTGTGCATGGCCCCTTTGGCTGCTAGATTCCAGTTCCAGTTCCAGTTCTCCGCTCATGCAAAGGACTGCTGATCTGTGTGTCTACCCCTAAATAAAGAAACATTTATTACACTCCTTTCTGGGCTAGTATGGGACTATTTTATTATAACTACCACAGAGTGGTACCCAATGTGTGGCCCAAGTCCACGCCTACTGGGACTGGCCCAGAAGGTCTGCAGCCTTCTCCAAGTGAGGCTTGATCAATCCGTGTGGCTTGATCCCACCTACTAAGCCGTTTCTTGCCAAAACCCCTCCACAGCTGAGCTACACCTTTGGCACGCAGCTGCAAACCATTCTGTTGGTCCGCTGTTGCACAGTGACTTGGCATTTTACCAATGGCCTGCTGCATATGCTTTTACATCTGTATGTACAGTATATGTGGCCATGCCCAAAGCAGGCAGTATCTTAAAGGCTATGGGCTGAAGGAGTTCCCACAGTGGCCAGATAGTTTGGTTGTACCTAGTGGTGCATGACAGAAAGAGCCCCTGCCTCAAACAAGGTAGAAGCTGAGGACCAGCAGCTAAGATTGTCCTCTGACTTCTGCATGAGTGCTGTGGTATGCATGCACCTGCACTCACACACACAAACATGTGTGCACACATATACATACATAAACATACACGAAAAAAGACTAGATATTAGCTCTTTGGTAGAATGCTTGCCTAGCATGTATGAGGCCCTGGCATCAATTCCTAGCTTTACAACACATAAATGCTTTTGAAATAGCACGCTGGGATCGAGAGCTAAACAGTAGCCGGTGTTTGTAGACTGCTAAGTGCCTCAGGTACTGGGCCTAAGAAGCTGAGGCAGCCATGATCATCTCACTTGGAGTGCTTCCATCCTTTCGTAGGCAGTGGTGGTGGCCTTTGCTCCTCAGACCTCATGGCAGGAAACCCGGTAACTGGCAGCTGACCACAACATCACGGAAGCAGGGTATACTGGAGCACCCACACCCCTTCTTTAAAATGACCCACGTGACAGGTTTATGAAGGATGGTTTATCTGGCAGGTGACAGTGAGCAATGGTTTGAACACTTGGGCTTTGTTAAGCAGCGGTGAGGTCATGCTTTCAGAATGCTGGAGTGTGGTCCATGACCTTTTCTTCCCTGCTGCCTCGAGGACTGGTGCTGTCGCTTGTTCTTGTCTCCGGGGAGTAACTAGACCAGGCCAATTGCCCTTGCTACCCAAATACAGTTAGTTCCCAAGCCAACTCTGGGCCATGATGTTCTTTCCAGGTAGTTTTTCATGCAATGAGGCCATAGCCCAAGTCTTATTGCCCCCAATAAGTTACCTAAGCTCTTGGTTATGGACCGTGGGATGTTGACTTATCTCTGGCTTGGCCCATGCTTTAATCTGCAGCTGGATTCTTATGAGTATTTTATGAGTTTTAAAATGCAAAGGGAAGGAGGCTGTCCCACACAGTAAACTATCCTGCAGAGATCAGTGATTCATACCAGTTGTGTTATTATTGTTATTATTATTTTATTTATTTATTCCCAACAGCCAACAGCTTGTTTCCAGTTCTTAGTGTTTTAAAAACAGCTCACTGACACAAGTCCTACTCACTTAGCTACAAGCCCCAGTTCACCATGGAGAGGAGGGGAGCCATTCAGTCTCCTCATGTGTGAGTCTCGTCACACTCAAGGAACAAGGCCAGCGAGGGGTCTGTTGTAATAATTCATAGAGGAAGAGTTAGGTGTAACCGGACATTTCTCTCCAGCCTGCCAGTTCCCAAATAACCACTTAGAGGCATAATACTAATTACAAGCTGCTTGGCCGAATAGCTCAGGCTTATTATTAACTAGCTCTTACAACTAAATTAACCCATTTCTATTAGTCTATATTTTACCACGAGTCTTGTTCCTTTTTACCTCACACCCCTTTGCTTTCCCAGGCAGCTGCCATGTCTCTCTGACTCTGCCCTACTTCTCCCTGTATCTCTGCTTGTATTTCCCGCCTGGCTCTATTCTGCCTGGCTGTTGGCCAAATCAGTTTCTTTATTAACCAATGGTAGTAAAACATATTCACAGCACACAGAGGGATATCCCACACCAGTTGGGGCCTAGCGGGTGCTGGAATATGACACCCCAGGATTAGTTTGGATTCCCCAGTACAGAACAGAACTTGTAGCAAAGACATTGACAGGCCGATTGTAGTAAACTCCTGAGCTTGGCATTGGGTCAATGAAGGAGTCAGGGTACTCGCTCTATGTACAGGAAGTTTGTCAGATTGTGGTCCTGGAATCAGGAGCAGAGACCCAGTTGGGGGAAAGAATAAAAAGCGAAGCAATGTGTTTAATTAAGTTCTACAAATCTGTTACCTTTCTGTCAATATTGGGAAATAAAACAGGATTAAACTCAAATAACTCACTAAGGAATAAACCAAGCTTTGCCAGGGCCCTTCACTACAGC
Source organism: Myodes glareolus (assembly GCF_982192425.1). Taxonomy (NCBI): domain Eukaryota; kingdom Metazoa; phylum Chordata; class Mammalia; order Rodentia; family Cricetidae; genus Myodes; species Myodes glareolus. Next base: position 22,990,040 of record NC_142042.1, on the reverse strand, counting down.
CTGGGAACAAATGCAGTCTAGATGACCACGGAGTGTAGAGATGGCAGCCCAGCCTGGTGACCAGACATGAATTCTGGGTTGGCATGGGCAGACTCAGCATTCCCGCTTCTCCACTATCGGCTGCCAGAGCCAGTGCAATATTTATTGCCACGGCTGATTAAATGATTGAATGAATGTGAATTCAATCATTTCAGCCAAAGAATTTTAGCTGTTACGCTACGGCTGCCACAAAGGTTGTCTCGCCTCTGTTCCTGAGAGTCCCCTCCAGTGAGTTTTCACGTTCTTGAGGTGTGGCCTCACGCATCTTCCCAGTGATTGCCCCCGATACCTGAGAGAGCACCTGGCCCGTTAGCGGAATCACACACACGCTGGATTGAAGGAATACATTTCTACTATTTATTTGATGTTCACAATGGTTAGCACTGATGACTCGACAAGATCTGGAATCACCAGGTCATAGATGTCAGGCATCATCTTGATTAGATTAGTCTCTGGCCCATGCTTTCAAGGGAGGGCCATCCTTAGGTTTGTTGAGGTGTGGAGGCCCACTCTAAAAGTGGGTGGTCCCGTGCTCTGAGCTTGGATCCTGAACTGTATGGAAAGGAGGAAGCCAGCTGGGCATCAGCACTCACCTCTGTCTGCTTCCCGGCTGAGCTGCTTATGACCAGCTGCCAAGGTCCTGCTGTTATGGCTTCTCCACCACCAGGGATTACACCCTTGAACTGTGAGGCCGAATTAACCTTTTCCACCTTCAGTTGATTTTGTGAGAAAATTTTGTCACAGCCAGAGGAAGAGCGACTAATAAAGACATCTCAGTCGGGATCCTTTCTAGCCCCAGGAATGATTTCTTGAATGCACGTGGGGTTCAGGTGTAGCTCAGCCTGGAAGGGTTCACCTAGAAGGGAGTCGGTTGACCCAGGTATGAGTCCTGGGGTTTGAACTCAGGTCGTCAGGCTTGGCAGCGAGTGCCTTTACCAGCTGAGCCATAGTACCAGCCTCTGCTGCTTGTCATTCCCGAGAGCAGAATCTCTATGGAAACCGTAAACACAGCGAAGAGCAAAGGCCAGTGTGCTGACGTTTTGCCCGGTGCTGTTGAATGGCAGTGGACAGTCTTAATTCTATTGATTAGGAACTGTCAGATGAACTATGCACCTACTCCACAAGCGGCTTGGTCCTCCCATAGTAAGACTTTTCTACCCCTCCCCATCCATGGAGGAGCTTCCTGAAAGAGGATGAACCACGTGGGAGATTCAGGAGAGTCACGGTTTCACCTAAGCTTCCACTATCCTCCCAGTATTTCTTGCATGTGGCTTGCTGGATGAGCGTTTAAAGCAAGTGTATAAAATCTTCAAACATGTAGATAGCCTTCCAAATCTCCTGAGCTAACTACCATGGTCAAGAAGCTTGAAGAAGTAGATATTCTTCTCTAGGACAGAATATTCAGAAAAACAGAAGGAAAAATAAACCGAAAGGAATATTATAGCAAACAACAGTGAGCTTTAAACAACAGAACTCTGGGACCCACAGTAAGATGAAAACAAACTCCAAACCATTGCATTCCTTTTCTGGAGCTCAACATCATGATACTTTATGAAATATTAATAGATACTGAAATATTAATAGATAATGAATTTCAAGAATTTCAATTCCTAAATAGACACCAGTACACAATCGGCAAGAAAACAATTTTTTTCAACAAAAAAGAGATTTATTTATTTTATGTACAGTGTTCTGTCTGTCTGTACACCTGCAGGCCAGAAGAGGGCGCCAGATTTTCATTACAGATAGGTGTGAGCCACCATGTGGTTGCAGGGAATTGAACTCATTACCTCTGAAAGAACAGCCAGTGCTCTTAACCTCTGAGTCACCTCTCCAGCCTTAACTTTCTTTCTTTCTTTCCTTCCTTCCTTCCTTCCTTCCTTCCTTCCTTCCTTCCTTCCTTCTTTCTTTCTTTCTTTCTTTTTTCCTTCCTTCCTTCCTTCCTTCCTTCCTTCCTTCCTTCCTTCCTTCCTTTCTTGTAGTGAACATGCCAAACTGCGAATAAAGAACTGAAAAAGAATTTACCCTCTTTGCCTTCTCTAGGACTCAGAAGTCAGAAGCAAACAGCGTGAAAGGAAGAGCACATTAGGAGCTCTTACCAGATAGGGGACCATCTGGCATGTCAGCCCCGGTTTGGGGAAGCCCAGCTCTCACTGGGTGTGTGAGCAGCTGTGTTTGCCTGGGCAGCCCAGTCCTAGGACACAGAGGAGAGGCTGCGGGTCCGTTTCAGATGCTGCAAGAATAGAGCCTGCAACCCACAGCTCTAGATTTCGGAAATCTGTACTTTTTACTCTTAAACGTTTGCTGGGCTTCCCTCTCTGTAGAGTTTCGTCAATATACAGTTTCATCTTGACTCATTTCTCTTTATGATCATTTCTGTGAGCAGGGAAGGCGATCACACCCTTTAATGCCTCTCTCCAGGCCAATGCAATGCTGTTCTTTAGTACCGAGGTTAAAATACTTCAGTAATCTCTTGTAAAAGTACATCATCTCTGTAATTAACAAAAGTCCATTACAGGATTGAGAGGTATCTGGTGACATGATGAAAGACAGGCCAAACTCTCTGGTTTTACTAAGAATTCTCCCTTCTTCCCTCATTCCTCCCTTACTGCCTCCTCCTTCCTTCTCCCTCTGAGCTCTCCCCCCTCTGTTTCTGTCTCTTCCTTCCTTTCTTTTTTTCTTTCCTTTTCTTTTTAAAGATGATCTCAGCCTGGAATAAACATTCTTGCGAAACTGGCGAGGAATTCTGCCAAGCCCAGGGCCGTGCACGTCAGCTGTTCTCTAGAAAATAATTACGCCATGTGACAATGTCTATTATTTTAATTAGCGCTGAGGCACGCCTCCCAGGCATTTCATCAGGCCCGGGCTTCTTGCAGTGGCACTGGCTTTTTAGTTCCTGATAGGCCGATGAAGCAGATGAATGACTTCTGATATTTTTGTCGAGCTGAGCAAAATGATTGTTGTGATTATTCAGCCAGAACTTGAAGAGGTTAGAAGCGTTCCCCATGACACAGGCAGCTTTGGGACAAGCAGTCGTGGTGCTAAACACGTCCAGTCACTCACAGAAAATGTTAACCAAACCCTTCCTTCCGGGTGTTTGGGGATTGCTTTGCCACCAAGTTCCCAGAGCTTCTTCTCACCTCGGGTATTTGTATTTCCGGGATATGTACGTGTTCCTGTGCTAAACTCCAGATGTATTAATTCCAGGATCTGAAAGTCATTCTGTGAAACTATATTGAGAACAGACATTCAGCAATGTTTAAAAACAATGTTTTTACTAGTGGGAGATAGGGGGACAGAAACCTATTTCCAGCCCCCTACTGAGCCCTAGCACTGCCGTAGGGTGACCTGAAGCCTGAAACGAGAATGAGAAGGAAATGGTCTGGATTGTTCTGCAGTGTCTCCCAGAAACATTCTGATTCCGGAAAACAGCAAAACAAATGCTTACATTGTGTTCTCTAGGTGGCCCAAACTGGCTTGCCATCTTTACTGTAGAGGCTTTGTGGAGGGTAGAAATGTGGACAGGATTGCCTCTTCAGGTGTGGCAATAACTGAGGCCAATCATTCTGGGAAGCAGGATTTTGGGATGGCCGTGGTAAGAAGAAATCCTCCCTCCCTCCCTCCCTCCCTCTCTCCCTCCCTCCCTCCCTCCCTCCCTCCCTCCCTCCCTTCCTTCCTTCTTCCCTCCCTCCCTCCCTCCCTTCCTTTTTTTCTTGTCTAAATAAATCACAACACCAGCTAATGCTTGGACATCCTAAGATGATCTTGGTCCATTGGGCACTGGACCCACTTTTAAGCCAGACTCTGGAACCGGCCCATCAGCAACCGTGAGCTGAAGGGACTAGGAGAATTTTGCTTCCTTTAGTAACTTAAAATGCTGCTTTCTTTCTTTTCCCTCAACTTGTTCCTCCCTCCCTTTGTGTGGACGAGCAGCCCAGCATTGCTCAATGTTCAGGATTCTCCCCTTTGCTTTTCCTTAGAACCCTGGGTCTTACTCACACAGCATTTCGTGACACTCCCAGCGCTCCGGCTCGGCACGGCGGCTGCTGTCAATCTTCACTGCCTTCCAGTGCTCTGTGATTTGCTGAGTCAAGGTTCTCTGGTCTCGCCCTCTACCGGGGATGGGGACTTCCGCTGAGCTTCCCAGAGGAAGAGTCCAGGCTGCCCTGCTTTAGTGGAAATTGTGACCATTTGGGTGCACTCCTCAACTCTACTGAGACTCAGTCCCTGGTAATATTTGGAGACCAGCGAAGCTGTTTTTGTAGCCTGTGACTGTTTCTGTATTGAGCATGACTATGCAGGCACCCCTGTGAGCTACTGACTTCATCTCAAGGCTGTGGTTCTAATTTCATTACTTGTAGGCCCGCTGTACTGTTTTCTGTAATGGCTGTATCGATTTGCATTCCAATGAAAGGCTATCTATTGTGAAATATTACTTTAAGATGTGTTACATTTGTTTACACTGGGGAACACTTGCTTAATGATACAAAGATTACATTAAGTTTAACTCTGTGAAGCGGTGTTACTTTGCCTGTCGGAAACACCTGATGGACTACTAAAGCACTCAGTCATCAATAGCTCAGCGGGAGAAAGGAGAAGCGGGGCTGGCAGGCAGAAAGGATAAGCAGAAGAAATCTGGGCACAGAAGAAGGAATAAGATGAGTCGGAGAGATCAAGGAGTGAGAAAACCCAGCCAGCCGTGGAGTAGGAATGAAAGTAAGATTGCAGAAGTAAGAAAAGGAAAAAGTCCAGAGGCAAAAGACAGATGGAACAATTTAAGAAAAGCTGGCTAGAAGCAAGCCAAACCAGGGCCTGACATTTATAAGAAAGACTAAGACTTCACCTGTGATGAATCTGGGAGCTGGGTGGTGGGCCCCTCAAAAAGTTACAAGAGTAAAATAAAACAACCAGCAACAGTTATCTACTAGAGACTTCCTTTCCCCCACACATCTGCCAACACTTATTATTGGATGTTTTCATGGAAGCCGTTCTGAACCACTGGCTCAAGGGGCTAGTTTGTTTGGTTTTTTGAGATAGTGTTTACTTGTGTAACTCTGGCTTGCCTGGAATGAACTGTATATATCAGGCTGGTCTCAAACTCAGAGATGTGTCTGCTTCTGCCTCCCAAGTGCTGGGATTAAAGGAGTACACACTACTGCCTGGTGCCGGGTGTCCTTTTTTTTTTTTTTTTTTTTTTTTTTTTTTAAATTTTGCTCATCCAGTGGATGTCTTTGTTTGGAAAATGTCTATTCAGGCCCTATGACTGTTTTTAGAAAAGATTTACTTTAAAAATGGTGTGTGTGTGTGCATGGTGCATGTACATGTTTTGCAAAGGTACACAAAAAACCTAGAAGGCATCGGGTTCCCTGGAGCTGGAGTTACAGGAGGCTTTGAGCCTCCCAGCATGGGCTCTGGGAACTGAACTCTGGGCCTCCAGGAGCTCTAAGGGCCACAGGAGCTCTGAGCTGCTGACCTGTCTATCCTTCTGCACATTCTGAAATCCCTGACTTGTTCAGTCCTGCGGTTCCTGGCATTCTTTATAAATTCTGGAAGCTGACCTCTTTCCGGGCGCTTTCTTACGGATGGTGCTGCCACCCTTCGGTCGGCTGTCTCTTCACGCCATGGTGTTTTCCCCTCTACTATGCGGACACTTCTTAACCTGATAAACCCATCGTCTGCTTTGCGTTTGGTTTCTGTGACCATGAGGTCCATATACACTGCTGCCTTTACTGATGTCTTGGTGTTTTCTTCTGTTGTCTTCCAGTGGCTTCACAGTTTTAAGCTTTTATGTAAATCTTTATCAGTTTAGAGGGTGTTCTGGGTAGTTTTATGCCAGCTTGACATGAGCTAAAGTCATCGGAGAGGGGGGAACCTCAACTGAGAAAATGCCTTGGTAAGATCGAGTCGTAGGCAGGACTGTTAGACCTTTTCTTAAATAGTGATTGACGGGAGAGGCGCCAGCCCATTGCGGATTGTGCCGCCTCTGGTTTGGTGGTCCTGGGTTCTATAAGAAAGCAGGTCGATCAAGCCATGGGGAGCAAATTGGAATGAGAACCCACAAAGTGTAATAACCAGTTTATGAAGCGGTGCAACGAAGAGACAAACAGATACGGAACAAATCAGGCGCTGCCGCTGACCCAGCTCCGTTTGTCCGGCCCTTCTGCCCAGGGGTGAAGAGCACCAAGTGTGCCGCGCTGCTTGCTCTAGTAACGCATCTTCTCAGCATCCACGGGGCATCCCACATCAGCAAACCACTAAGCAGCAGTCCCCTCCATGGTCTCTGTGTCAGCGCCTATCTCTAGGTTCCTGCCCTACCTGCTTTTGGCGAGATGAACTGTAATATAGAACTGTGAGTGAAATTAACCCTTTCCTTCTCAACTTGCTTTTCGTCGTGACGTTTCATCCCAGCAATAGTTACCCTAACTAAGACAAGTTGGTACTAGGATTGCGGGGGGGGGGGGGTATTGCTGCAACAGACCTGATCATCTGGCTTTGGGGAGGACTGTAAAAGGATTTTGGAACTTGGTCTGAGAAGAGTTACTGAGTGTTCAACGCATGGTGAGTTGTTCTGTAGGAGCTTGGAAGATAAAGATGTTGAGGGCAGGGCCTAGAGTGGAGGCCTGGCTTGTGAAGATTCAGATTCTTTGGGGAGCATTTGTTATTGTGAGTTAAGATTCTGTAGTTCTGGTTAGCCAGGGCCGAAGAACCAGCCGTGATTAACTAGATACAGAACTACTAGTGTGAAACCTTGGCTTTGCTGGGCTACTCCATGTGGGGGCAGCTGGAGCTGAGAGATTATCGGGGATTAAGAAGAGGCCAGCATCACTGAGACAAACCTTTTGGGAAATTGTTTCCTGAGAGTCAGCACACAGAAGCTGTGCTCCAGAGGTGGCCAGGGCTATACGGTACTTCTCACTGGCAGCTGAACTTGGTAGTGTAAGAGTCACCCAGAGGAGGCTGGTTTTGAAGGGATCCTGCAGAGAAACTGAGGTTGCAGCAGAAGACCCGAGCATTCTGGAGAAATGGCAGTAGAGTGGAACCAGCCCACGTCTAGAAGGTAAGCTATGCATCCTGCAGAGGGTAGAGCTGGAGAAACGACCAAAATCCCTTGCAGGGATTCAGACCATAAGTGAATTCCAGACATGGAATATTGAGTATTTACACTTCTCAAGTTTGGTTTTGCTTTAATTCGATTGTGACTGTGCCCTGGTCCTTCCCTCTTGAAGTAAGAAAATATTTATTTTTTTACTTCACAGGAGGACATAGTTGAGGGAGTTTAAATTTCAAAAGACTGGATTTTAAAAGAGATTGGTTATTTTAAAGAGATTGAACTTTTAACGTGTTTGGATTTGTAAAGACTTTTAAAAATTATTTATCTCTTTAGTGTGAGGCCTTGGGGATGAACGAGAAAGGAAGGGGTGTGGCTTAACCACGGCGGGTTGTGCGTCAAGCTGACAAGGGTCAGCTGTGCTGGATAGCTTTATGTCGACTTGATGCAGGGAGAGTCACTGGAGAGGAGGGAATCTCAGTTAAGGTGATGCTCCATGATATTGGGCTGTAGGCAGGCCTATGAGGCCTTTATATAATTAGTGATCAGTGACGGAGGGCCCAGTCCATTATGGGTGGTACCACCCCTGGCCTAGTGGTCCTGGGTTCTATCAGAAAGCAGGCTGGGCAAGCCATGAGGAGCGAGGCAGTAAGCAGCCCCCTCCACGGCCTCTTCATTAGCTCCTACCTCCAGGCTGCTGTCCTGTTTGAGTCCTGGCCCTCGCTGCTTTCCATGATGAGCTGTGATTTGGAACAATGGGTGAAATAAACCCTTCCTCCCCAACTTACTTTTGGTCGTGGAGTTTCATCCCAGTAATAACCCTAACTAAGACAGAGTGGTTTTGTTTTCTTTTTAAAATATATGTAGAAAATAGAATCTGTTTTTTTCCTCCTGCATATGGATAGCTGGTTTTCCAACTGCCGTAGGTTTAATTTTCTCTTGGTTAGTAATCAAAACCCAAAGGAATATATAAGTAAGTGCTTTTACATATTTCTGGAGGGAGCCAGCACAGTTCTAAACACTGAGGTCCCCATAGGTTCTTTCTATGTAGCTAAGTCTCACCTAAACACACTAGCCCTGCATAGCTTCTCTGGCTACCAAAGGAAAGGTCTGTCTAAAGGTGGATCTGCTGGCCTGGCCTGTCACCTGGGTCCCTGTCCCTTTAAGAGACAAGCCCTGCCCACTCCCATCCCTCCTCCCCCTCCACGGGTGCGCGCTCTCGTGATTTCTCTCTCTCTCTCTCTCTCTCTCTCTCTCTCTCTCACACACACACACACACACACACACACACACACACACACACTCTCACAAACTATGACAGTTGCATTCCCATCTGAGCACTGATGGTTCAGAACCTGGGACACCTCCTAAATGATACATCGCGGATTTGTATCTCAGGGTAGAACAGGCTACTTTCTGCTCACCAAGGGAATAAATTAGAGTAAGAATTGTTAGCACCAGAAGTATGGTAAAAAGGAGATAGGATAATAATAACATAAGTAATAATAATATAATCTTTTTTTCTTGTTTTGTCATTTGAGGACAGTATGTAAATGAGCTTTATATATATTTCTAATTTTCTTTTACTGCCTCCAAGTCTTAGCAAAGTTGCAAACTGATTATATTTATGTAGCCAAGGCCCGGAGACTTCACTGTACCACTCAGGGGACTTTAGCAGATGTAGGGGAAATCCGTGAGGGCTAGGCTCAGCATGTGGATGAAGGAGACATGGAGTTACTTTACTATTTTGCTTTTTACTGTTTGAAAACAAAACGATGATCAAAGGTTTAATCGACCTAATTTGCAAAGCAATTTTTAAAAAAAAAAAAGGTAGTAATTTTTCACTACTTTAGGACAAGGTTATGATTTTTCCAGGTTTCTTTCTTTTTAAAGAGATGCTTTCTAATGGCAGTTTCCAGTTTTCAGCATTATAAAGGGGCCCAGAGCCCTTTTATGAAGAACTCTATCGCCACCTCATGTCTGACTTAGAGAATGAAATGGATAACTGGCTCAGAGATTTGTGTAAATTTGGTCTGGCCGCTAGGTGGCATTATGGACATGTACGTTAAAGAGCTCAGAAAGTAATGGTTAACATCTTTTTATTTTTATTTTTATTTTTATTTTTTTTCTCAAAGTTTATTAAAATACAAAAGTTTCCATTTCCGCCCCTCCTCCCAACACCCTCCCACTCCCCCCACTCCCTCCCCTACTCCCTCTCCATCCCCAATAGCAGTCAGGGTCTCCCGCCCTGTGGGTAGTTCAAGCTCCTCCCCCCTCCCTCCAGGTCCAGGAAGGTGAGCATCCAAACAGACTGGATCCCAAAAATCCAGTATATGCAGAGGAAACAAGTACCAGTGTCATTGTCAATGGCTTTTCAGAAAGACTCCGGGCCAGCCACATTCAGAGAATCCGACCTCAATCAGAGAATCTGGCTGGATTACGTGCTCGCTCAGTCCCAGACAACTGGCCTTGATGAACGCTCATTAGATCAGTCCCCTTGCATCAGTGGGTGATCGCACCCCTCGCGGTCCTGATTTCCTTTTTCATGTTCTTCCTCCTTCTGCTCCTCGTTTGGACCTTTGGGGACTCGGTTTTAATATTTGTTTAATGTGGTGAAAGCATTATTTTTTTCCAGGTTAAGATTTTTTTTTTTAGCTCCTGTGAGTCATGAGAGTCTTAAACGCTTTCTACTTAACTCTTGAGTTTTGGAGATTTAAGGTTTTAAATAGTTCAGAATAGAGTTCATGCTCCCCAACTGTTCCTATATAATTCAAACTATTTCAACATGAAGGAAAAGATATGAGATGAGGCATTTGTACAAATATTCAATATGAAGATTTACCACCTCCTCCCCACAATCCAAAAGAAGAAAGGAAAACAACTGGACCAAGCTAGTGCTTGTTGTTTATAACAGGCTTTCACTGCGCTTAGAAAGCACAGTGGTACGTACAGCTTCCACTATTTTCTGCACCAGATCTAGTGGGAAAATTTACCTCATCACAAGGAAATTTGGTTGAAATGATGACTAAAGGGACTCACAATGGTAAAAAAGGAACTGGACTTACAGGAAAATGTGAATTATTCTACGAGATGCTATAGGTTTCATTTCATTTTAGTAATGTCAAAGTTGGTGCTATTAACGTTGAGAAATGAACTTGATTCCATCTGCTCTCCTAAGCAGAGTCAGGAAGAAACTGATGTCTATGTTCCTCACAAAGAAAAGGATAAAATAAACCAAGGGTTGAAAGCAATCAACAAGCCTGATGTGAGTTCAATGCCCAGGACACCCATCCACAAAAACACACACAGATAACAAATAGATAAATGCAATAAAAATTTTAAAAATCAAATGTATTCTAAGCATATCTAAGCATTAAATGAAATTTTGGAAGTTAGTAATATATAATATTGATTTAAACTTCTTGTTGATATTAATCCTTATTGTTGATACTAATATATAATATATATTTGTGTTTTTATATCTATATCTATTAATCCTAAGGATGAAACACGTCCCACCTATGATGCCTACTATAGTCTCTAAACCTTGTGTGTCTAATGTGTTTTCGGTGAAGACGTGGTTATAATGAGTCCATCTAGACACTGGTGGTGATGGAACGGTAAGGCTAATTGCCCAGTTCCTTCTTTGCTGTGCTGTTAGTAGTTCTTATGAGAAATGCATCCTCACAGCTTATCTCAGGGCAGTGGAATTTCACATACTTCTTTTTATCTTCTTATCAGCTCTTTGTTTTCTACTTCAAATGTTCATGGTTATCAATATTTAACTCTCAGTGTCCTTATCAGGGCATGTAGCGTCTTCCTTAATTGGAAAGCTGGTTGTCTATCAGTCCTTAGGCCGGCCTGCTCCACACCTCCCGAGGGTAGGAGAACCTCTTATTCCTTTTCACCCTCAAAGCCAAACTCTCCTGGAACTCTCATTCTCTTCCTTCCCTGGCTCCATCCCAGAATGTTGCTAGGCAGTTACCTCTCTTTGGTAAGTCTCACATATAGAACATGTGCCTCTGTTCTTCCTAGTCTCTCTCATTAAGAAGCTAAACCAAACAAAGCAACCAATCAACCACCACCACCACCATCATCAACAACAACAAAACTAGTCTGCCCCTTGCCCTGAAAAGAAAACCAAAAGCAAAGCAAAACCAAAAAACAACTCAATATTGTCATAACCCCTTCTCCCCAACCCCTAACACACAGCGAACAATAAATCCGTCCTTCTGGGCCTAGTTTCTCTATCTTCCATTTAATCCTTCATTTTTGTCTATGAGCATTTCCCTTTCTCACACCTCTCCCTCTGCTCCCCGTTTCCCTGTCTCCCTCCTTTCTCTCTTCAACTAATTACATTTTCTGGTTGCTTCCTAGATTTTACCTCTGAACATCGGAAACTGTAAAACCTGGGGGCCGGAGAGATGACTCAGTGGTGAAAACCGCTTGTTGCCAAGGACCCCAGCTCTGTTCTGGTGCTCATGTGGTGGCTCACAGCCGTCCATAACCACAGTCCCCCGGGGGAATCCATGCCCTCTCCTGGCCTCTGAAGACACCTGGAATGTACACGGTGACAGGTCCTAAAGAAACCCAGATGGACGGCTAACTGTGGTGCCTCTTTGCATACCAGAGGGCATGCTGGCCTCCAGGCTTTCTCTGTGAGTATCTGGTACAGAGTCCTGTGGTGGCATTCTGGCTTAGCTCAGCTCTTCTCACTCAGTCCTTTACCCTAAACTTCCCCAGCTTATGGGCTTCCCTTCCCCCCAGCTTCTCATTCCTATAGAACCCTGCTATTGTGGCCATTTTGCTGTCCTGGTTCCTTACCCTCTTTGTCTACTTGTCCTCCCTCTCCCCTCTCCCCTCCTCTCCCCTCTCCCCTCTCCCCTCCTCCCCCCTCCTCCCCGCCCCTTTCCTCTCAAGGCCCGGTTTAGTCTGCTGGCCATGTTCAGTCTATTCCTTTCTTTCCCTGCTCTGGACTCTTCCAGAGGAGAACACCCCTGGCTGCATTCTCCCTCATAGCTCTAATGAAAACCTTCTCCTTAAGTAGACCTTGGAGGGCTCACGCCCTCATTTCATTCACGTGGTATAAATACATGCAGGAACACCACTTAGACATATAAAATAAAATAATACATTAGAATTTTGAAAGACCTTTCAAATTGGGCATTTTTAGGCACCTGCAGATCTCCTGAGATTGTGTCCAGAGTTTGGGTGTTTGTTCCGTGCGATGTTCAGTGAGTAAGTCCGCAGTCAACAACTGTTTTCAGTCACTTAATTCTCTCTAAAAGGTTAATAACCAGTATTCTCTGTTGTCTTCCCAAAGTGATCTTAGTGATAATTTAGTTATTTAAGCAAATGCTTACTAAGGAGAAGGGATAATGCTTTCAAGAGACTCTCAAATCCATTTGATAATCTCTACACAGGAGAAAATGAGGCAATGAGACTCACGTGACTCAACCACGGAGATGCAGCGGGGAGCTGGGGCGTTCCCACGGCTTTCATTTCTAGCCCTTTGCTGCTGATTCTTGAGTTCTTTCTCTAGCCAATATCTCCCAAGCTTTGGACTCATTGTTTCCATGGGTGACCCGTGCTTCGGGCTATTGAACTCAATGTTTGTAACATCCAGCCCATTCATTTCTTTCCCAGCCCATTTCCCCTGTATTCTCCACTGAGGGTCCCTGCCGTGGGTGGCATCATATGGTTTGCTTTTCTCTTCTACCTTTAGCTAATTTTCAAGACTATTGCATTTAAACTATTTTATTGCAAATAACCACTATTTCACATCAAGAGCTAACCGCCCATCACCTGGTTTTATGTAATAGCACCTTAGGTACCTAAAAGTTCTTTGATGATGGGTCATTTTCTGGTGCCAAAAGGGCTAGAAGACTTCCAGAATTCAAACCCTATCCAGAGCGGTCTCTCCCTTCCTGAGAGGGGAATCTGACACTTCAGCAACACCACATATCCTGTTTACAGTGTTGAGTAGATTCTATGCCCTTTAATTAGTGACACACAAATATAATTTCTTGTATTTTGACTTTGATAAAAATCAGGGAGTGACGGATGCATATTTTGCTATCTGTCAGAAGCCTTGGAGCATTTTTTTGTTTTATAGTATGTATAGTTTTAAAAATTCATATGCTTCCAAAATATATACTTAAAATTCAACTGAGCAGAGACAAAACATATTACTATCTCTAGAGAGAAGTAAAGGTTCCCAACCCAGCCTATGTCTTGGGCAGACACTGACCCACCTCTACCTTGAGGCCTGAGGAGCACTGGAGAGGGTTTATCGGTTTTTCTCAGAAACTAATTCTGGATCTGCCCCAGGATAAGGATAAACTAATCATCATGATTCCAAAGTTCACTGCTGCAGACCACACTTTGACAACTTCAGCTTGGAAATGTTTTGAGACAGAATTACCCGTAGAAAAATCTCAGGTATCCAAATGTGAAAAGTCAGCAGTTGAGAGTTCTTGGTGATCCTTTGAGTAAAATTATTTGTGAAATGTTCCCCTGATTATAAAAATTACTGGTGTGCTGCTTAGAGCTGTTAGATATAAGCCAGTTAAAACTTTGAGGCTAATCTGCCAAAAACGTGGATTTGTTTAGCGATCATGCACCCACCTTCTGTAAACTATCTTTTATTGGTTACATGGTAGCAAAATTATGTGTGGAGTTTAGTACAATCACAGAATATTTCCTTTTAGTTTTTTGCATGGGGACTTACACTTAAGTTATAAAGTTGACTACTATCTTTCAGCTCCTGAGAATCACAATGAGATTGTTGAGTTGTGTATTTGTTTATAAATTATTTTTTCGTTTATAAATTATTAACAACTGCCAATGTTATAATTTACCATATAACCTTCCAAGAAAGGTGGATTTAATTGCAATATAGATTCCTATGTCTTCTAGTCTCCTGCTTCCTAGCCACAAGCCAAGCAGCCACGTGGAAAAGGAGCTCTCAGAGACTGAACACATGCGCTTAGTCATACCTCACTCACTTATAAAATGGCTCTTTTCCTTTTCCAATGATCTCATACCAGCTTTTGTTGCAAGTTCTATCCCATGAGCTATAGCGTGGAGAATGCAAGGGATAGACACAAAGACATCACTACGAGAGTGTGGGAAGAGTGGGAATGAAAAAGAAAACATGTGTGTTTTAAGGACTTTAAAAAAATAAAGAGACAGGACTGACGTAAGAGTTCAAGGGGTAAAGATGCTTGCTATGAAGGCTGGCATCTTGGGATTGATTCCTAGGACTCCCGTGACAGAGGGAAAGAAGTGGCTCCTGCAAGTGACCTCTGACCTCCGAACCAGTGCCATGACATGAGTATACAGATGTACAGAAATTAATATCGGATTAAAAATGAAATAGTAAGTTTCAAAAACTGCAAGAGTAATGTCAGGCTGGAAATGACTAGAATCGCATTAGAGATGCGGGGCACCTTTTCCCACTTGACTGCCCCTTGCTGTTCCTCACTGGTGTTTCCACAAGGCAAATTTTAACTTGGAGAGCATCCTTTCGTGTATTTCTCCACGCTAAGCTGTCGTTATATGCGTCTTAGATGCTGCTATCTTTCTTTTAAATTGCACTAGCCAACAGTTTACCTTCCTCTGTTCTCATTCCTCTAGAAGATCCCTTTGGGTCAATGACCTGTTTTCTGTCGTTGTTTAATAGTCTGTGTTGTCCGTGTTTCATGGTTACATTGGATATACCTTGCCCTTCCGGGTTGTTTACATCAATATGAAAAACAAAACACACCACTATGTCACCATTACTACTTAACTTTGTCCACTTGGCATGGTAGAACAAACACCACAGATTGGGTGGAGCCTTAGTCAGGGTTGCTGTTGCAATCCTGTGAAGAGACACCATGACCATGGCAACTCTTAAAAAGAAAGCATTTAATTGCGGTGGCTCACTCACAGTTTCAGAACGGTTCAGTCCACTATCATCGCGGCGGGGAGCAGGGAGAGATGCAGGCGCATGTGCTGGCTACATCCTGATCAGAAGGCAACAGGAGGGATTCAGTAACATTGAGAGAAGCTTGAGCAAAAAGGACCTTAAAGCCGGCAGCACACTTTCTCCAACAAGGGCACATCTCCTAAGAGTGCCACTCCTTATGAGATGATGGGGCCAAGTACTCTCAACCTACCACAGGTGGCATATAAATAACATTTATTTCTCGTGGTTCTGATAGAGGGGGAACTCCAAGATCAAGGTGCTGGTGAAATCCAGTGTCTGTTCAGGATGGGTTTTCTGTTTCATAAACGGGACCTTTTCAGTGAGTTCCTCATGAGGTGTGAGGTCTGGGGGAGAGCTTTGTTCCTTTTACAACGGTGTGCTGTGCCCTTATGAACTGGGTAAATGAATGAATCAGCGAGGCGTGAATGACCTAACCACTTACCAGAACCCCCTCCATTAGCTACTGTCAATACTATAATATTGGGAATTAGAATTTCAAACCATGAAGTGATAGGACATACATCCCACAGCATAGCAGTGTTTGGTCACAAAAAAAAAGACAGGGCAGCATTTATCTGAGTGACATTTGCCTTAACTTTTAGTGAACCAGCTAGTTAATTATCGAAGAATTGTCTTTACTACATTTTTGTATATGCAGCTTGCTTTAAACTCTCTGAAATTAAGATGGCTCAGAAAATTCCTTGCTATAACTTGATAAGGAAAGGAGAGCAGAGAGAAAATAATATCAAAAGTCAGGGGAAGGTAGGGATGTTATCAGTGTCTGAGGATGCTCAGATAAGTGTTCCCGGGGCAGATCTCGGGGTCAAGTTTGTCCATCTTAGACTCTTGAAGACTCTGGAAACTCAGGTCAAGGCCCGTGGGTCTTGCATTCAGAGCCTCTTCCTTTGTAAAGCACCTAGACCTGGACTCCCTCTTTTCCTACGGACACCAAACTATTGCTATCGCAAGTCTGTAGCATGGAACGAAGCATGGTGAGGAACTTGAAAAAGCCCGAGCAGAGAAAGTTCTGTAGTACAACTAGGATGGCTCACTTGGTGGGTTGCCTTCAAGACTGAAGTTGGAGCTGGGCCAACTTCATGCATTTAATCTTTAATCCCAGTGCTTGGGAGGCAGAGGCCAGCTGGGTCTACAAGAGCTAGTTTCAGGACAGGCTCCAAAGCTACAGAGAAACCCTGTCTCAAAAACAAAACAAAACAAAACAAAACAAAACAAAAACAAACGAGAAAAAAAAAAGATTGCAGTTGGAGTTCTTATTTTGGGAAGCCTTCTTCAGTTACCACACCCTCTGGGCTGAGATGGCTGAACCAGGGTTTACCAGGATGGTGCACGGAAGGCCTGCTTGTACTCCTCCAGGACCGTGCTCTTGGGGTCAGAGTCTTCCTTGCTGGCTTAAGTGGCTCCAACAGAAAGCAAAAGCCATGAATCATGGAGGTCATGTGGTATCGTCTCCTCTGTACTTTCCCATTCAGGAGACGGAGGGGGAGAGGGAGGGAGGGAAGAAGGGAGGAAGGAGAGGAGAGGAGAGAGGCCTTATATCTCACTCAAAGTCTCAAACTGGGTCATAAAATTCAGGAGCATTGCTCTAAAAATAGAACTGAGAAAAGCAGTTGGAAACTTCTAGAAGTCTCGTGTGATTGGGACTCCATCATAGCACTCAACATGCTGACACTTGCAATCTCTCAGCCCGAAGCCAGCGCCATGGTGTGACTCCCCGAGGGTGACCTGTACAAGCACTCGCTTGTTAACACTGCACACACTCCAGGGTTTCTGTGTTGTGAGGTAAGGTTTTTATAGCAAAGCACTGTCAAGCCGTGGGCATGATGTCAGGTGCTGCGGTAGTGTGTGCAACAGGGACAAAACAAAACAAAACAAAACAAACAAATAAAAACAAAAGCTAAGACTGCAGTTGGAGTTATTATTTTCAGAAGCCGTCTTCAGTTACCACACTCTCTGGGCTGAGATGGCAAGATGGCCGAACCAGGGTTAGGATGGTGCACGGAAGACTTTCTTTAAAATGACAGGTGAACTGTAACCCAGGATACTTCTTTAAAAGGATTTATGTGATGGAGGGAGGGCGGCAGCTCTTATCTACCAGCCTGGGTTCAGTCTGGCTTGGTGTTTTTAATCACTTCCTTTCTCCATCCTTGAGCCTTTTAACCTTATCTTCTATCTGGCCTTTCCCCACTGCTCTGGCATTTCAGACTCAATGATTCCCACTGCTTGGGCCTTAATTATTTTGTTTGTTAGTCCAACAACTGGAATTCCTTCCTCCTTGCCTCCTCCTTTCACACCTCTCTGATATCCAGTCTTTAGCTTGAGGCTGTTTCTTTGAAGAGAAGTTTGAGAGCAAGCGATTCCCTTATAGAAATATGAAAAAAAGGATTAGAGCAAAGTCAGACGCTGAGGATTAGGGGAGGAGCCAGGGAGCTTGGGGTAATAGGCTAGGAGTCAGCAGTTGCAACAAGCTAGCCTCGACCCCTCACTCCCAACAAATGCCAATTAAATTAAAGGGACAAGACAAAGGGCAAGCAGAGAAAGATGTATTCAACGTGACCACTCTAGGAAGAGAAACAGGTAGAGGAACTTAGTGATCCCCCTCCCCACGTCCATCTACGTTTCTTTAGGAAGAATTTGGATGGTGGAATAAGAGGGTGTACAAAATTAAACAGACCCCCATCAAGGCATATTCTGGTTGATTATTGTCTCTGATCTGGCCCTTCCAGATGCTCACACAAAGTCCTTGTCACTGTCATCTGTTACGGGGATCAACTACAAGATGGTTATCATGGTTTTAAGAGGCCTTTGTCAAGGGGGAGGTCTGTCTTCAAGGATGGAGAGGTATTTTTCCTTCTGGGAATCCCAAGGTGAGTGCAGATTTAAGACCATGGAGTGCTCACGCTCACGCGCGCGCGCGCGCGCGCGCACACACACACACACACACACACACACACACACACTATAGCCGGGCACTCAGGAGGCAGAATCAGGTGGGGCTCTGCGAGTTCAAGGCCAGCCTGGTCCACAGAGTGAGTTCCAGGATAGTCAGGGATACAGGGAAACCCTGTACCAAAAAAAAAAAAAAAAAAAAAAAAAAAGACCAGGGCATATCTGTGTCTTCAAACAAGGTAAAGGAGACCGATACAAAGCAAAGGTAGAAATATTCTCTTAAATCTAGTCACTCTGTGACTTAGGCAGAGGTTGATGGCCTTTAGCAAAAATATCTTCTATGGGTCTCTTTCACAGGGAGTCAGTCAGAGATTTTGTGCCAGTGGCTTACTTCCTGGGAGGATGCCTCCAGGCTCTTGGAATTATGTAGTTGGCTTCCTAGAAAAGCCGTGAGGATGTGTAGGAGAACAGGGAGAAAATGAGAGGCAAAGATTGCCAGAAGACTCTTGGAACAGCTGAGACTGGAGCCAGTGAGAGGCTGAGTGTGGAGTCTGCAAGAGGGGAGGTGGATACGTTTTCAGGGGTGATCAAGAACACTTGGCAAGCCATTAGTGTGGACAACTTGAGGCAAAGGAAGGCCAGGAAGCTGAGACGGGCAAGACAGAAGGGGAACATTTGGGGAAGTAAGATGGTACCAAATTTTGCTTTAGAGACTTGTACACGTAAGAGAATGTAGTTGGAGACTTCAAGAGAAACCTATCTATAAAGGATGAGAAGATGGGATGGAGTCCCAGTAGCTGAGGAAGTGGCAGTCTCTGAAGAGAAGGAGCAGGTTAGGCTCCTTGGAGAGGAAGAAAGGCCAAATACATGAGGATATGTCTTGGTGGTTGGTGAAATTCTGTGAGTGCTTAGGTCATCGCATTAGGCTGTGATCTAAAGATGGTGGCTGTCGGCTCTGCTGCTTGGAAAGGCATCGCGTGGTCTCAGGCTCTCCCTCCTGGTTGGAGTTAGGACATCCCTGAGGTGAGCCCCACTCCTGAGAAGGAGAGAAAAAGCAGACTCTTGCATCTCAGGAAATGTCAGCTTTAACTTACACCACCCTTTCAATTCCTGCGCTCACATTCCATTTGTCCAGTGGAGTAGCTTGACTGAGAATCACTTTTGATGCTGACAGGATGCTCCTGTGTGGCTAGAGATGTGTTTGATTAGACACATTATGTCATTCTATGGTGGAAAGTATTCCAAATTTTTCTAATAGTTTTCCCTTCAAAAAAGCTATCAGAATTTTCTCCTTGCTCATTGGACATATATACAGAAGCAGTTATAAAGAGAATTTTTGTTAAACTGTTGTGACTTTCTACAATTTTCTTATTCGTTGAACCGGTAAGAGAAGGTGTATTAACTCTGAATGCCCTGTTGTTTTGATGAGTTGCCTCATTTGCACAGTGCCCGGCTGGAAGTGTCTGGTATAAGGTATCTAGTCTTGGTTCAGATGGTGAGTGACACCAGGGTGTGGTAGGGTTAAGTAACAGTGATGTTGGCTGAGTGCCGCAGATAGATCATTATCCAAGAACTGGCTTAGTTAGCCGGATGAAAGCACCGATTGTGGACTAAAGGGGAGCAGAGTGGCCAGGAGGTCTGGAAATGTCAAGGGGGAAGTCACGATGAAACCCAAGCCGACCAAGCCCATAGTCTGCTCTAGGAAAGGTGCTGGGAAGGGCCGAAGGGAGCCTTGGAATTCACTCTCAAGATCCAATCTCTCTCGCTTTGTTATTAATAGCGTTTTCATTTCTTTCAAATGATAAGATCTCTGCGGTGACTCCTTACTTCTCTTCTAAAATTAAGCGCTAATCAACAAGTTAATTGAAGCCTTTCCTGTTTGGCTTATAAAGCGCCTATTAGACATTTAAATAGATTATCTTCCAGATTGTAATCTCCATTGTGAAATATACTGTGAATCATGCTTCGGTGTACAAGTTCTACTTTAAAAAATTGATAGTAAGTACCTTGAGGCCAGGAAATGCTAGGTTTTCCACCCATCCATCCACCCACCCAACCACCCGTCTATCTATCCATCCATCCATCCATCCATCCACCCAACCAACCAACCAATCACCCGTCTATCTATCCATCCATCCATCCATCCATCCATCCATCCAGCCAGCCAGCCAGCCAGCCAGCCCTTGAATATTAGAATCCCTGCATTTCAGGCACTATTAGGCTTGGGATGGAAGGCATAGTCTTTGCCCCTAGGGCTCAGTTCAGTAAAGGCAACACCAATGCTGTCCAAGAGTAGCACTTGGGAGACATGTCCCACTTGTAGGAATTTTCTCTTCCTCGTGATGGAGTCTGACCTAAACACTTGGCATGCGGTTTAAAAGTTTTCAGGGTTTATCTACTGGCAAACTAAGAGTTATTGACTTAGGCTAGTGGGAATCTTCTATCTATTTTACAAAATTCAGATCAAAGGGTTGAGGTGATGGCTCTATACTTCGTTGAATATCTGTTATGAACCATACTCTTCCAATTTATTTTACATACTGTCAGCCACTAAATCTCATTGTTGACTTTATAGTGTGTCTTAACCTTGTGTTATAGATGAGGAAGTCTGGACTTGGAGAGGAGATGGTTTCTCCCTAGTTCATAAAGTTACAGAGAACAGTAGAATACAAAGCCAAAACAGCATAACCTGGTTCTAGCTCCATATCTTAGCTACTAAGTTTTTATTGTGACTCTATATTTACCAGCTTACATGTACATTTTTGTGCAGTTATGTGCTGAATTCTTCACATTCAGCTCACTGGGGTTGGTCTCTATAGATTCCTGTTGAATGAATAGGCTTCTCTCATTATTTACTTTTCAAGGTTATGGTGTAACTCTGGGGGGAAAAAAAACCCTGTGGAGACCTAAGACCAAGGATCCTATTTTGCGCTTTGATTTTTCTTCACATTACATATCTGTAATTGATTGAGTTATGTGTCGTTTAGGCCAACTTTTGTCTCTGCTAGGCCTGCCAAAACAAAACAGTAGAAAATGGATGACTTAAAAAAAAAATGAGGCCAGCCTGGTCTACAAAGTGAGTTCCAGGATAGCCAGAGCAGTTATACAAAGAAAGCTTGTCTCAAAAAGCTGAACATAAGTAGGTGAATAAATAAGAAATAAAAAATGTGTTTACTCAAACTTTAGAGGCTGAAAGTCTATGATCAGGGTAGCAGCATGGCTGGTTTCCGGTGAGTCCTTTTTCTTGTCTTGTAGAGGGCTCGTTCACTTCTCATGACAGCCCTACCTGGGCAGTTATTCCTATGATCTCTCTCTTAAAGAATGCTAATCTTATTAGAGTAGGTCCCATCCTATTTGACATTAAACTTTAATTACCACTTCAAATGCTCAGTTTGCACACTCAGTTATATGAAAGGTTCAATTTAGGAATCCAGGAGGGAGGCATCTAGTAGATAATGACGGCAAAATAGGTGATCTGGGGAGAGCTGAATATAGCTTAGAGTCAAGTCAAGGCTCCAAAGCAAAAAGGCAGAGTGTCTGACATTTGGTACTTAGGGTCAGAAGTCTTGACGTGGGTTCTTAGCTCTGGGTCTCAACCAGCGAATCATGTGGCTAAGTAAGTCATCTATCCCTTTATCATCTACCAGAAAATGGAATATAGTAATAAACTCTTTATAAAACCATAAAGAGCAAAAATTGAAGCTTGTAATACATTGATGTTTGATTGCAGTGAGGCCTATAAGTTTTACTTTAGCAACCTAACAAATACGTATTGCTCTTTTCTGTTCTAAACCCTAACCCTTTAGCTCCCGATCAGTGTGTCACAACAGTCTGCTCTGCAAACTTACTTCAGTTCCAACCCTTCCTGAGCCTGACTCGGTGTTTCAGGTCCACCCTGCACGGTGCCATTCTCCATCTCACATATTTGTGGACTCTTCAGAAAAATTCCCCAAATAGCTGAACCCGTCTCAAGTGTCCTGTTTCGGGTGGTTTGCGTCGACGGCTGACGTGAACTCAAGGAGACAGGACGGTTCCCAGAGACTCTCCTTTCGATTAACCCCGAACACAGAGAAACCTGCCCTATGTTTTAAAAATGTTTTGCTTTCTTAGCTTTGTTCTGCACCTCTAGGAATTCAGCTCAAATATTTGCACTCGGCCCACCTGTCAGGCAACCCTTACTAAGTAAAAGAATTGGCTGGAGGCGTAGGTGAAAGGTGACTTTTGTGCTGACAAGGGCTGACACATTCATACTCACATTTGGAGAGAGAATTTTTAACCTAGCCAACCTAAAAAGTAAGATATTATAAGGAATAAAGGATACAATAAACTTTAAAACTTATTGCCTACAGAATTTTCCTATCGAGTCTGTTCCATGGCATTCAGCTGTGTCATGAGAATCTTGAGATGTCGACTCAGATTGCCTGACCCTCGATTTCTAGTATTTCTGTTATTAAAATGGGTGTAAAGACTGTAGTTCATCTTTCTCCCCTTACAAATAACTCTCAGTGTAGTAACATGTAGAAAACTCTATAATATTTGAAGGTGTGCGTCTGTGATGTCATTTCCCTTAATGGCCTAGCGTCAGCTCACTTTGGAGGGTTAGATTAGAAATAACCTCTGTGGGCCTCTCATTACCCCTTATCATAATCACTGGCTGGAGGATGTGTAAAGATTTTCTACATTAGCCACCAAAGCCCAAATGGATGGATGTTAAAAGTTTAGATAATTTACTCGTGTCTTATAGGTAACAGTAAACATGTGCTTTTCTAGTTGGGGATTACCCACCCCCAGGACCTCTAGCAGACAAAGCAACTTCCTTCTTCCTTCATGCTGGCCATGCCTCCCTTCAGGGGATACACAATACACATGGTGTAGCGTTTCAGTCTTGATTCTGTAGATACCTACCAACGACACTTCACCTTGAAAAGCCTTTTCACCTCTAGAGATTGAGAATCCTGGAATCGACTGCACGTGGTCAGGAAGACCAGCGTTGTAGAGTCTCCCACAAGTTATGAGTGCTCAGTGTGGGTCTGTCATTGTGACGCTTGTTATCACCACTGCCGGTGTCATTTCTGCAGAGCGAATGATAAGGCAGTCTCTGGCCATGTGGGTTGGGTCAGTGATCCTTCAGGGTTGTTTGTTGGTGTGGGCAACCTTGTTGGCACAAAATAAAGCAAAGGGTAGAGGCTGCAGAAGGGGAAATGGAAGGGGAGGAAGGAGAAGAAAAGGACATTTGTGTTATTCCATGGTTTTTGTTGTTGTTGTTGTTGTTTAAATTACATCTGCCCTAAATTGAGCCCTATCCGTCAAATCCACAAACTTTTGTATTATTTTTTAACTGGATGAAATCGGGATCCTGAAATGTCTTTTGTGCATGATCTTTCTTTTATGGGTAGATAACTGTGCTTACATGTCATTTTCTGGAGTCAGACGAGGAAGCAGGAGGTCCAGACTGTGAATGTCAGGCCGGTAAAGGACACCTATCGAGTTTGTGTGGAGGTAGGAGATTGATTATCGTGTTCACCTGACCCAGAGAACAATTGCGCCCTGACTCTGGATTCCTTTGTTCTGCTCTTACGAGAGAGAACAAAGCCAGGTGTTGTCTGGGCAGGGGCACTTGGGGGCAGCGTGACCTTCGTACAATTGAATTGGGTCTGGAAGGGCTTTTTTTTTTTTTTTTAAGAAAATTAATCACTTTGGTTTTTAAAATTTTTTTTTTATTATTTTTTTAAATCAGCTTACAAAGTAACATGTTTCCTTGACTTTTTTTCATATTTGTTTAGTTTTGGTTGGTTCTGCCCGGTCCTCTTGTCCCCCATTGCCTGGCCCACTGTGGTCTTGCACCCCCAGTATTCCCCTTTCACCACTGTATCCGTGAGTTCTATTACATCCCTGCCCCTTTCCCTTGAAGGTTCTTTTTTCCCCACCTTGCTGTGGGCCTCTTGACGGTTTTCTGACCTCTACCCACACTTATTCCCACGTAAGTACAAGCATGTAATAACTGGAACCCAGAATCCGTGTATGAGAGGAAGCATGTGTTTTGCTCCCTAAGCCCGAGTTGCTGCACTTAACGTCATGATTTTCAGTCTCACCATTGTCTTGTAATTGTCATAATTTCAGCTTTTCCGCAGCCGAACGAAGCTTCCTTGTGTAAATATATCACATTTTTTATGATCCATTCATCTGTTGATGAGCGTCTAGGCTGTTTCCATTTCCTTGCTATTGTGGCTAGAGCAGAAATACACACAAATGTCCAAGGGTATCCGCGGCAGGTTATAGAGTCCTTTGAGCAAATGCCAAGCAGTTTTACAGCTGGGACAAATGGTGGTGCTATTCTTGCCTTTTCTGAGAAGCCTCTGACTGATTTCCAGAGGGGCTGCACCCATTTGCCCTTCACCAAGAGTGTGTAAAGGTCCATCCCCTCCCCCATACCCTCACCACGTCAACCACCACTTGTTTTGTGAGTGGCAGCCATTCTATCCGGTGTGACTTAGAACCTCTAGTTTTTTTTTAAAATATTTATTTATTTATTATATATACAATATTCTGCCTGCAGGCCAGAAGGGTGCACCCGACCTCATTACAGATGGTTGTGTATGAAAGCACTATGCGGTTGCTGGGAATTGAACTCAGGACCTTCGGAAGAGCAGGCAATGTTCTTAACGGCTGAGCCATCTCTCCAGCCCAGAGAACCTCTAGTTTTAATTTGCATTTTCCTGAGGAATGTTGAATAGCCTCCCCAATATTTACTGATCATTTGTATTTTGTCTTTTGAGCGTTGTCTGTTTGTTGGCAGGTGACCAGATTTAATCTTTACAGATCTTTTTATGTTTTAGCGATTACCTCCTTGTCTGGCAAAGGTTTTGTCCCATGCTGAAGGCAGTGGAGAGTTTCTTTTGCTGTCCAGATGCTTTTTAATTTCAGGTGATCTCATTTGTCAATTTGGGGGGCTCTTACCCGTGCTATTGAGAGTTTCTAGTCAGAAATTCATTGCCTACACCTGTAACTAGAAGTACATTCCCTGTGCTTTTCTTTGGAAGTTTCAGGTTTTTGGCTGAGTTCTTTGATTCACTTTGAGTCGATTTTTCCGCAGGGCGAGAAATGTAGTTCTAGTTTCATCCATCTGCAGGTGGATTTCCAGGCCTCACTTGGCCTTTTTATTTCTAATTTTCTTTTTCTGCCTTTGTCGTCTTCTCTCAGGTCTATTTTTGTGTGATTTTTTTTTTTTTTGGTTTACTCATCATACTGAATTTCCCTTTAAAGTTTGTGTCATTAGAAGCAGTACACCAACTTTTTATTAGGTTTATACAGGTGACAAAGAACCTCTCTGAGAGACTGGCCATGTGGTCAGGACATTGCTAAATTCTGATGGGATAAATTTACCCCTAGTTTGAAATGCTTTGCTTCCTGGGTTGCTCTTGGAAGCACCACGATTGCTGGGGAAAATGCCACCTGGGCTTTGGTTTCATGATGCAGGTGACGATGCTCATGTACCAACCACACGTGGCTCCATTAGAGAGGGTCTCATAGCCTTAGATAGAGTGTGCCCCCCTCCCCTATTTTGTTTCTTTCTGTCTCAGTGCTAGAACAACTTGTCTTACGCTGGTGGCCAGGCCACGGGAAGTTTCTGTAGCCTGTTCCCGCTGACTTTTGCCACACTTGGGTTTCAGCTCCAGAAACAATTACTTCCAGTCCTGTCCTCTCATCAGTACCGACTTCTACTTCACCGCCCTTGCTGCTCTGGACTTAACATTACCATCACCTTTTTTCTGCTCTTCCGTATCCCACGCCCACATGGCAAAGCTGTATGGATTCATAATATACCTATGTAATCAAGTGTCAATTGTGAGTCTAGTAACTTTTGGGAGATCTAGGCAAGAACTCAATGATCATCACAATTGTGATGTGAAATTTAGCCCCATCTCCTGACAACGGCTGATCTGCTTTCTGTCAGTATGATCTTGCCTTTTTCAGAATTTTATTTGGACAGATTAATTTTATTGCATAGTTTTCTGAAAGACCACAAGAATGACTGTGTGGCATCTTTTACTTAACACATTGTGTTTGCAATTTATCCATGTTGCTCCATGCAGTTTCTTCGGACCGCTGAGAAGTCTATAGCTGTATAGATGTGCCATATATAAAATTTTATTAATCCACGCAATGGCTGATGGGCAGGTAACATTCAGTCTTTAAGCTTTTCCTAATTCCTTTCCTGGGTCTCCAGTTCTGCTCCACAAAACCAGAAAAATGTAACATTTTCCTTTACACCTCCAGAAGCGACCACTTCTTGTTTCATACTGCTTATTCTTACTCATCCCTGATTACTGTGATTCCTCTAACGGACCTTCATCTCCTTAAGAGCAAAAATAAGATTCAGTCACCCAGTTGTCTCAATGCCCCCTGCTTCTCACGCTCTCAGTGCAGTGGGGGCAGATGTGACCAGGGACCAGATGTGCCAGGGACCAGGCATAACTTTTCTATCTGGTCTTCAGGTGAAGCTAAAGCAGCAGGAAGGATGGGAATAAGGGGGCTCTCACTATGGAGATGAGAATTTGGCTATGGTTTTAAGAGACAGACAATGACATAAGGAAGGTGACCGAAGACTATGATTGACAACTGGGAAGAATTTAAATGTTCTAAGGCAAAAAAAGAAAAAAAAAGTGCCTACGTGCCTAGAACGGAATGTAATACATAACTACCCCTACATAGTTACAGGTTTACAGGTCTTGAAGGAATTTGAAAAGGGTGTGGGAATGAAGCAATAGTGGAAGTACCTAGGACCAAATGGACCCAAGTATTTTAAAATTTGCACAAGCTTTGAATATGGTCCAGCCATTTTCAGTAAACATCAGTATGATATTTCTCAATTCTGGGATGACCGAAAATCAAAGACGGGAGGCAGGGGGAGAAGAGGCAATTTATGAAGAGACAGAAAATGCTTCTAGCATAAAACTGAGTCAATCCTATTTTTCTCAGAGGTGAACTGACGTGCCTCATAGTGACTGTGAGAAATAGGCCAGTTTTAGCCATCTCCCTCCTTCTGTGGACAGGCTTATCCACAGATAGAGACAGATTTAAAACAGCAAATGCAAAGTAGCTTTAGAGGAAATGAATTGACAAGTAGCTAGTCCTGTGCCAGCGACTGTGCTGTTCATCTTGTCTCTGGGAATGTGTTGTGGGTTTAGGAGAGAGAAGAATGAACACATGGACTAAGAAGTGGGAGGCGTTGCAAGATCCCCCCCCAGATTATGGCCTGCCCCTTCATTTGAAAACACCTTCTTTGAAAACACCTTCTCTAACAAGCATAATTGAGGACATGGGCCTCAGTGAAAAGGCGTCAGAATATCGAATACTTTTAAGTCAGGAATGTGAGACCTTGGTCTCTTCCGTCTCGGTGTCTTTCTTTGAAAATGGAGCCATTAGTAATTGACTGTGTCTTATTGCACATGTGTCAAGGATCTCAAGTTCAATACCATCTCAAAAACCTTCTAAGAGGTGAACTATGGAAGGAATAAGATACGAAGAGGTTCCCAAGACACATGGGACCATGCGAGCAGTTGAGCTGGTGCTGGGCTGGAGTCCCTGGGCTCTATAGCCTGCTCTTGTTTCTGCACAACATAAAGCCTCAATAATGCTTCCTGTCTGGTGGTGCCTCTGCGAGGAATGAAGACTGAGCATGCTCTCTGGAAAAGTTGATACACAGGAGGCAAGAAAAATGTTAGTCTCTTACCTAAAGTGTCCAAATCCTCAAGTCCTGCCCTTATCAATATTGCATCTCTAGCTGTGTGTGTGAGAGAGAGGGTTTGTGTGTGAGTGGGAGAGAGTGTGCGTGAGAGTGTGTGTGAGTGAGTGAGAAAGTGAGTGAGTGAGAGTGTGTGTGTGTGTGAGAGAGAGAGAGAGAGAGGGTTTGTGTGTGAGTGGGAGAGAGTGTGCGTGAGTGAGAAAGTGAGTGTGTGTGTGTGTGTGTGTGAGAGAGAGAGAGAGAGAGAGAGACAGACAGACAGACAGACAGACAGACAGACAGTGCATGAGAGACAGACAGAGGGGCTATCAATGGTTTGGTGGTGGTACTGTTGTAATTTATCATGAAACAGGTGCTCAGCTGTGGATCATTTAAATTCCATTTCTTTAAGGGAGATGAGATTTTATTTTATTTGTTGCACATCAGGCATAGATACAGGGGAGTAGGAAAATTTGAGATGTTCAGGATGATAGCTAGCTGAATCGAGAACTTTGACTCTGCTCATCACATAAGAAGGCAATGGGGGGGGGCTCCTTCCACTGGATCCTCTTTATGGGAGCTCAGAATATGCTGTGTGCTGCCAGACAGGGCTCCCTGGGTCACTGGGCAGCAGGGGATAAACATTCCATTTTAAGGTCTGTCAGCTTGTAGGTCAGAATCTTTCAGTGCACCAGGATTTTTAGTTTGAGAAAATGGCATACTTTGGAGAGCTGGAATTAAGACTCCTGAGGGCCACTGGGGTAATTTGTTCTCTGGAGGGCCTTCAACCAGATCCGGGAAATGTCCAACCTGATAATTCCGAAGTTGAATTTTGACTGATTCTCTCATCCAAAAGAACTTTGAACTGCAGTTTTGAATTAGAAAAGGAAGGAGGGAAGAAGGAAAAGAAATAACAGCCAAAGGTAAGAAGATCTGGCTTTAGGATAGGCTAACATATTGCAAAGGTGTGCCAGGAGTTCACACTTGGGGGTGGATGAGAAGGCACGCTTTCCTGCAGGCTTCAGTAAAGACTTTTGCCTCATCTTATGCTTTGTGTAGATGCTAAACACTAAAACAGTGCTTCCTGGGCAGAGATGGCCTGCGAGACAGCTGAGTTTCCTACTGTGCAACCTACCTTGCCCTCAGGCCTGCTAACTCCCAGCCCATGCCCATTTCTCTACCAGCCTGACAGCCCTGGCCATCAAGGGAAGAGAAATTGGTTTTAACAGCACCTGTTCTTCCCTGCATTGATTCACCACCGCAAAAACAGTAACAAGTAAAACACAAGAAAGGAAACAAAATCCCCACATCAGAGAGCCGGTCGCCTCTCCAGGGCAATACTCACTGAAGCGGGAAGTAATGCTGGCTGAGTAGCTACCATGGTGGGACTGTTTTCACCTGCGAGTGTGGCCCAGACATGCCATTCAACTTAAAGAATTAATCCAGGGGCTTGGCGTGGGGATCAGTTGTGGAGCATAATCAGTGGGTGCAGACATTCCTGAAGCCAGAGTGAGCTGTGTCGGTTAGACGTCTGAGTTTTGATTTGGCTTCAAGGTTCGCTGTGGACCTCTTGTCTGAGTCTTCCTCAGACGTGTCTAGTCTTTTCCATTCAGGAAGGGAGGAAGGCTTGCATATGAGATTCTTGAGCAGCACTTTTTTTTAAAAAAACGTTTATCCTTGTCCCTATCTCTTAACTCAATTTTATATCTGGTTTCTTTTGCACATTGAATCTTTAATTGCAGCCTTTGGTTGAACATTCTGGTGTGTGTGTATGTGTGTGTGTGTGTGTGTGTGTGTGTGTGTGTGAATGGAGAAAGGGCACAGATGAGGACTGTTGATTCCCTTCTTTATAATTCATCACATTCTTCAAACAGTAATACTTTAATCTGGGTGTGGTGGCACACACCTTTAATCCCAGCACTAGGGAGGCAGAGGCAGGTGGATCCCTGTGAGTTGGAGGCCAGCCTGGTCTAGAGAACAAGTTCCAGGACAACCCGGAGTACACAGAGAAACCTGGTCTCAGAAAACCAAAAAGAAGCATCCCATCCATCAGACACTGCAAGCTACAAGTCCCACTTTACCCCCAAACCCTTCTCTACCCCCTCCCCGCAATCTCAGTGGAACTCTGAGACACAGAGAGTAACAGTACAGGACAGACCAAGCCCAGTTCCCAAAGATGCAGACAGCCACTACAAGGATTGGACCAAAAGGCAAAAACACTGCCAGCACCAACTGAAGGAAGAGATGGGTTGGTGCCAACGCAAGAATTCATCCAACAACCTAAAACACAGCATGGTAACACCAGAACCCAGTGGTCATACAATGGGAAGACTTGGTCATCCTAGCCTAGAAGAAGCAGAAGAAGATGATTTTAAATGTAACTTTATGAGGATGATGGAGATCTTTAAAGATGAAATGAAAAATTCCCTTAAAGAAATGGAGAAAAAGACAAACAAAAAATTGGAAGAAATTATTAAATCTCTCAAAGAAAACCAAGAAAACCAAGAAAAAAAATCAAACAGGTGAAACAAACAGTTCAAGACTTGAAGACTGAAATAGAGGGAATAAATAAAACACAAACCAAGGAATTCTGGATATGGAAAATCTGGGTAAATGAACAGGAACTACAGAGGCAAGCATAACCAACAGAATACAAGAGATGGAAGAGAGAATCTCAGGTATTGATGATACTAAACAGGAAATAGATTTATTGGTCAAAGAAAACATTAAATTCAACAAATTCTTAACACAAAACATTGATGAATCTGGGACACCATAAAAAGACCGAACCTAAAAATAATAAGGATAGAAGAAAGAGAAGAACTCCAGCTCAAAGGCACAGAAAATATATTCAACAAAATCATAGAAGAAACCTTTTTCAGCTTAAAGAAGGATATCCCTGTAAAGGTACAAGAAGCTTACAGAACACCAAATAGACTGGAGCAAAAAAAAAAATCTTCTTGCCATATAATAATCAAAATGCAAAACAAACAGAATAAAGAAAGAATATTAAGATCTGCAAAGGAAAAAGATCAAGTAACATGTAAAGGCAGACCTATTAAAATTATACCCAACTTCTCAAAGGAAACCATGAAAACAGAAGGTACCTGGAAAGATGTGCTGCAGACACTAAAGGACAATGAATGCAAGCTCAATCTACTATATCCAGTAAAGATTTCAATCACCATCGATGAAGAAAATAAGATATTCCAAGACAAAACCACATTTAAACAATACCTATCCACAAATCTAGCTCTAAAGAAAGTACTAGAAGGAAAACTCCAACCCAAGGAAGCTAACTGTATCCACAAAAACAAAGGCAACAGATAACCTCACAGTAACAAACCCCAAAGAAGGGAAATACACAAACACCACCACCAAAACAAAAACAAAAATAAAACAACAACAACAACAACAAAAACCAGGACTTAACAATCACTGGTCATTAATATCTCTTAATATCAATGGATTCAATTCACCTATAAAAAGACACAGGCTAAGAGAATGGATACAAAAGCAGCATCCAGCCTTCTTCTGTATACAAGAAACTCACCTCAACCTCAAAGACAGACATTACCTCAGAGTAAAGGGTTAGGAAAAGATTTTCTGATCAAGTGGACCTAAGAAACAAGTGGGCATAACTATCCTAATATCTAACAAAATAGAATTCAAACTAAAATCAATCAGAAGAGATGGAGAAGGACATTTTATACTCATAACAGGAACAGTCCATTAAGATGAAGTCTCAATTCTGAACATCTATGCCCCAAATACAAGAGCACTCACATATATAAAAGAAACATTACTAAAGCTTAAATCACACATCAACACCCCACTCTCCACAATCAATGGACAGGTCAACCAGACAGAAAGAAATAAGAGAATAACAGAGAAATAAGGGAACTAATAGATGTCATGACTCAAATGGACTTAACAGACATCTACAGAACATTCCACCCAAACACAAAAGAATATTATCTTCTCAGCACTTCATGGAACCCTCTCTAAAATTGACAACATACTTGGTAACAAAAAGTAAACCTCAACAGATACAAAAAAATTGGAGTAAACCCCATTGGAATATCTTATTAGATCACCATGGTTTAAAGTTAGAATTCAACAACAACACTAATTGCAGAAAACCTACAAATTCATGGAAATTGAACAGTGCTCTATTGACCCATCTCTGGGTCAAGGAAGAAATAAAGAAATTAAAGACTTCCTAGAAATCAATGAAGATGAAGGCACAATGTACCCAAACCTATGGGACACTCTGAAAGCTGTGCTAAGAGGAAAGTTCATAGCACTAAGTGCCTACATAAAGAAAATGGAGAAAGCTCACAGTAGTGACTTAACAGCATACCTGAAAGCTCTAGAACAAAAAGAAGCAGACTCACCCAGGAGGAGTAGAAGACAGGAAATAATCAAATTGAGGGTTAAAATCAACAAAAATAGAAACAAAGAAAACAATATAAAGAATCAATGAAACAAAGAGCTAGTGCTTTGAGAAAATCAACAAGATGGGCAAACCATTTTTCAAACTAACCAAAAGGCTGAGGCAGAAAACATCCAAATTAACAAAATAAGAAATGAAAAGGGAGACATAACAACAGACATTGAGGAAATCCAGAGAATCACTAGTTCTATAAAAACCTGTACTCCACAAAATTGGAAAAATATTTAAAAAAAAATGGACAATTTTCTGGATAGGTACCACATACCAAAATTAAATCAAGACCAGAGATAGAAGCAGTCATCAAAAGCCTCCCAACAACAACAACAACAAAAAAATCCCAGGGCTGAATAGTTTCAGTGAAGAATTGAATTCTAACAGAACTTCAAAGAAGAGCTAATATCTATCTATATCCTCAAAGTGTTCCAGATAATAGAAACTTAAGGAGCACTGCCAAACTCTTTTTATGAGACTACAGTTACCCTGATACCGAAACCAAGTAAGAGAGTTACACACCAATCTCATGAACATAGATGCAAAAATACTCAATAAAACACTGGCAAGCCAAATCCAAGCATACATAAAAAAAATCATCTACCATGTTCAAGGCGGATTAATCCCAGAGATACAGGGATGGTTCAACATACAAAAGTCTAGCAATGTAATCTACCACAGAAATAAACTAAAATAAAAAACTGTATGATCATCTCATTAGATGCTGAAAAAGCATTTGACAAAATATAATACTCCTTTATGATAATGGTCTTGGAGAAATTAGGGATGCAAGGAACATATCTAAGCATAATAAAAGCAATATATAGCAAGCTGACAGCCAACATCAAATTAAATGGAGAGAAACTCAAAACGATCCCACTAAAATCAGGAACAAGACAAGGCTGTCCACTCTCTCCAAATCTGTTCAACATAGTTTTTGAAGTTCTGGCTAGAGCAATAAGACACCAAAAAGGAGATCAAGGGAAGACAAATTAGAAAGGAAGAAGCCAAACTTTTACTATTTATAGATGATATGATAGTATACATAAGTGACCCCAAAAACCCTACTGGGGAACTCCTACAACTGATAAATACCTCTAGTAATGGGGCAGCATATAAGATCAACTCAATAAATCAGTAACCCTCTTAAACAAATGATAAAGAAGCTGAGAAAGTAATCAGAGAAGCATTACTCTTCACAATAGCCACAAATAACATAAAATATCTTGGGATAACTAACCAAAGAAGTTAAGGACCTGTTTGACAAGAACTTTAAGTCTTTGAAGAAAGAAATTGAAGAAGATACCAAAAAATGGAAAGATCTCCCAAGCTTTTGGATTGGTAGGATCAACATAGAAAAAAATGGCAATTCTACCAAAGGCAATCTGTAGATTCAATACAATCACCATCAAAATCTCAACACAATTCTTCACAGACCTTGGAAGAACAATAATCAACTTCATATGGAAAAACAAAAAACCCAGGATAGCCAACACAGTCCTGTACAATAAAGGAGCTTTTGGAGGCATCACCATCCCTGACATCAAGCTCTGTTATACAACCACAATAATGAAAACAGCTTGGTATTGGCATAAAAACAGAAAGGTTGACCAATGGAATCAAATCAAAGACCCAGATATTAGCATCTTCAACAAATGGTGCTGGCAGAACTGGATGCCAACATTTAGAGGAATGCAAATAGATCCAAAACTATCCCTATGTACAAGATTCAAGTCTAAAGTGATTAAAAACCTCAATATAAATCTGACCACATTGAACCTAGTAAAAGAGAAAGTGGGATGTAGTCTTCAGTACATGGGTACAGGAGACCACTTCCTAAATATAACACCAGTAGCACAGACACTGAGAGCAACAATAAATAAATGGGGCCTCCTAAAACTTAGAAGTTTCTGTAAAGCAACTTATTGGTGAATAAGACAAAAAGACAGCCTACAGAATGTGAAAAGATCTTCACCAGTCCAACATCAGACAGAGGACTGATCTCCAAAATAGATTTTAAAAAAACTCAAGAAATTAAACATTAAAATTCCGAGATACCATCTGTCACCAGTCAGAATGGCTAAGGTAAAAAACACCAATAATGGTTTATACTGGAGAGTATATGGAGTAGGGGGAACACTCCTCCATTGCTGCTGGGAATGCAAATTTGTACAACTACTCTGGAAATCAGTATTGCAGTTTCTCAGAAAACTGGGAATCAACCTACCCCATGACCCAGCAGAACCACTCTTGGGCACACACCCAAAAGATGCTCAATCATGCTACAAGGACATTTGTTCAACTATGTTCATAGCAGCATTATTTGTAATATCCAGAACCTGGAAACAACCTAGATGCCCCTCAACCAAAGGATGGATAAAGAAAATGTGGCACATTTATGCACTGGAGTACTACTAATCAGTACCAATTGGAGATGTAAAAAGCAAGGACATCTTGAAATTTACATGCAAATGGATGGAACTAGAAAAAAAAACATTCTGAGTGAGGTAACCCAGACCCAGGAAGATGAACGCGGTGTGTACTCACTTGTAAGTGAATAATAGCTGTAAAGCAAAGGATATTGAGGCTATAGTTTGTGATCCTAGAGAAGCTAAGTAACAAAGTGAACCCTAAAAAACACTCACATAGATTCACCTGGAAAGGGGAAATAGACAAGATTTCATGACAAAATTGGGAGCATGGGGGTGGGGGAAGAAGGGAGGACAGAAGGGAAAGAGGAGGGGAGAAGGGGAGGAGGGAGGAGAACTTGAGGGAACAGGGTAGTCAAGATGGAGGAAGGACAGAGATGAGAGCAAGGAAAGAGATATTTTGATTGAGGGAGCCATTATGAGGGTAGCAAGAAAGATGGATCTAGAGAAACAGGAATCCACAAGGATGACTCCAGCTAAGACCCTAAGCAATAGAGGAGAGGGAGCCCAAACTGGCCTTGCCCTGTAATCAGACTGATGATTATCTTAAATATCACCATAGAAACTTCGTCCAACAGCAGATGGAAACAGAGGCAGAGACCCACATTGGAGCACTGGACTGAGCTTCCAAGGTCCAGTTGAAGAGTGGAAGGAGTGAGAATATGAGCAAAGAGGTCAAGATTGTGAAGGGCTCATCCACTTAAGCAATTTACCTGAGCTAATGGGAGCTCACCAACTCCAACTGGACTGGGAAGAACAAGAATAGGACCAAGCTAGTCCCTCTGAATGTGGTTGAAAGTTGTATGGCTGGGGCAGACTGAGGGGCCACTAACGGTGGCACTGGGATTTATCTCTACTGCATGTACTGGCTTTTTGAAACCCATTCTCTTTGGAGGGATACCTTGCTCAGCCTAGAAATAGTAGGGAAGGCCTTGGACCTTCCACAAAGCAAAGTACCTTAACCTCTCTGAGGATTAAACGGGGTGGGGTGGGAGGGTGTTTGGAGGGAATGGGAGGAGGGGAGGGAGTGGGAATTTGGATTTGTATTTTTTTTTTAAAAAATCTAATAAATAAATAAAAAAGGAAAAAACCAAAAAGAAATAATAGTAATAACAATAAAAACAATAATGCTTTTGCTTTGCAACAAGAAAGCTTTATGTCTAAAAGAAGCCAAGCTGTCAACTTATGAAAAGGTTTAACTACATTATGATATTCTTTTTGACAAAATATTTTATAGTGTAGGTAACTGCACTAAGACTATTTGAGGAAAAATACATGTACTTTACAATTCTTTCCTGAGTATCTTAATGGTAAAAAATATAGGAGTTAAGGAAAGTTCAATAAATTTCAACTAAAACAATGATCAGGTGTTATTTATAGAAAACCCACAGTGTATTAAATGCTATTAATTAATTTAATGTTCACAACAACTCCAGGAAGCAAAGCAAACTTTATTTCTTCCTTTGGTGCTTAAAAGAGTTTTGGGAAAACTATGTCCAAGGTCAGGTAGCTACGGGAGGTAGATTCCAGATGAAGTTTCTCTGAAACCTGAGGTAAGCACCTCTGTTCCTCCAACAGTCTTAAAGGTTCCTGAATGTCACGTGGTAGCTATAAGGACTAATTGTCTGCATGAGTGTAGGCAAGTCTACAGTGCTTAGGTGTCTTGTCAAATGTGGGATGTTTCCATCTGATGAAGTAGATGGGCCGCATCCGATTAGCTGAGGATCTTAAATGAAAAGGACAAGCTCTGTATCCCTAGACAGGAGAGAATTCTGGGAGCAGATAGCTCGTAGACATGACTCCTTTAGGTTTCTATCCTGCTAACTTAATCTGTAAATATTGGCCTTCCTAATGAGAGTTGATAACTTAAAGCAACTCTTCTTCTTTTTTCTTTTTTTCTTTTTTACTGTTTCTTGGGAAAATGTTAGCGTAATAGTGAATTTTTTTTCTTGCAAAACTTTTATTTCCTCAAGTCGAATGACTAATGTTTCTGCTCTTTCCTATGCCTCTTCAGGAAAGAATTGCCTAATATATGTAAGAGAAAAGTTCAAAGAAGTTTAGAAAACCCAGCTATTTATATAGTTAGCTGTTTAAAAATTAGTACTTAAAAATCTAATTGTTGGCATTTTCACATATGCATACAATGTACTGTGAATTCATTCACCCACTACCCTTTCTGAGCCCCGTCCACTCCTACGGACCAGGCCCTTCTTCTTCTTGACTTCTCTGCATCCTTCTTTCATTGCTCAGCCACAGCTCCGGGGTGTGCATGGTTACATTAGCCATGCCTGATCCAGAAGGCAATGTGTCACAGGCCTGGTAGCATCTGAATATCTTACAGGACTAGTAGTATCTAAAGAGAATAGTGAAATGAAATAGGAAGTAGGACTTCAATAAGACCAAGAGGGGGTGAAGAGCTATGCCAACTAGTCCTGTAGAGGTTATACAGATGGCAAAGTTAAAAAAAAAGAAAAAAAGAGTAAAACGTGGCTCTGCCTATTTAGCAGTGTTACAAGAACACAACAATTTGATTGTACAAGATACATGTGTTAAAGGAGATCAAGACTTCTAGAGCTCAAGGAGAATCAACCATGCGACATTCTACAAACTGGGCCAATCAGTTTTAGTAACTGCGAGAAACCCAGTTGTTTCTTCTCTTATAAGTGGGCTAAAAGGCTGTGTGTGTTTCCTCACGTCCCCTGTGCTAGTGCTTTGTTCGAGAAGCTTGTTTGACCAGGTGTAGAATTCCCGAGAAGCTCCAAAGTCTAAACACTGTCACTCAGGCGTACTACCTCGCTTCTCTCCCTTTACTTGAGGCTTTCTAACTGTGGGTTGAGCTTAGTCAGTGAGGAGCAGCCAAGCTCCCTGTTGGTAAGGGTTAGCCATGCTGCTACTCAGTGTTCTGGTCTGGGAATATGGCACACCTTTCTTACGAGAAGACCACACCTTGACAGGTTACATTCACTGTGTTCCTTTTCTAACATAACATCCACTAAAGTAGAGATTACCATGTAGGGGGTTCTTATTTGCTATCTAAGTTTTCTTTAAGGGAGGCCCCAAAGAAAGTTACAAATTTGTAATAAGGAAGCCAAATTCCTTATGATGTGTGTAAACAAAAGCTTCTGGAAAGAAACTACGCCTTCCACTGAACCTCCTGGAAAGTTAAACAACTGGTTAGAACATCACTAATTGTGGAGAGCTTGAATGTCACAGGCCCAAAGCCAAATTATCTTGGGCCATCTTTAGTCTCTTAATAACCATATGTTATCTTTCTCTGTGTCTCACTTAACAGCTTTGTGCTCATTAGGTAAATCCTTTGGGATATTCAGACAGACACTTAGCCCTACCAGTTAAAAAGTTCAGAGTATCGTGAGTTAACATGTGAGGCTCATAGCAGATATTTCTCCTGCTTTGCTTTAACTCACCTAATGTTTCAACCAGTGTGCTTAAAACTGTCTTGAATTATGACTTGCTTTGTTCTGCTACTGTAAAAACTTTATGATGCTGCTTCTACATTGGAAAATGGAACTTAGGGTAACCTAAATCTGTGTTTCCAGGTCATGGTCACTCACATCTGGCTCAGGAATAAACAATCTCTTTATCTCCTTTGAGGTGATTTTGAGTCAGAACATAAAAATATTTACCAAGATGTGACAGGGAAAGGAATTTGGTCACCTTGATTGGAAGTCCCATGGAAAGTTGCCCAATGCTACTTTAGGAACCCAATGTCTAGATGTCCCAGCTAACTTAGCTTCTGTTAAACCATCTGCTTGTACAAACCTCCCATTCCAGCTAACTGCTTATCTTAGCTTCCATTAAATGGCTTGCTTGCACAAAACTTCCTCCTGCAGCTGGGAAAGAGATACCAGTATGTGTGTGTGTGTGTTTTTTTTTCCTTTAAAAATCTCTTTCTTTAAACACTTGGTGTTGCACTTGGGTCCCAGATACCCAAGTACAGTCTCAGTCAGATGGAATAAAGACTTTCCTATTAACTGTCTGAGTGGTCATCTCTGGTGGACTCCTAGTAACAAAGGAACTTCTGCTTTTAAAACTTCATCTTCACTCAGGTTTTCCTTCTGGTTGACGTCACTGGAGATTGTTACTTAACCTGAGTCATCCTCAGCTCCTTACTAATTTTTGCAAGTTACAGGGAAACACAAATCAACCAACCACAAAGTGAAATCTGAAATCTTACATGAAACAGGACTGCATAGAGTTGTTGAACACAAAGATGAACTTTACAACTTAGGAAAATAAAACCACATCTAGCACAAGCAAACCAGTTAACAATGAAGAATGGTAATCAGACAGGGATTAATCAAAACGTTAAAGGTGATTTCACTAGCCAAGGATTAAGACAGGTATCTAGGAAACAATGTAACAAAGTGACAGGCTTGCTTTACTTTGCACAAATCAAATATATAGGATATCACATTTTGTCAGTAAGTGCCACCAACAAGACACTCAAAATGCAAAAATTGCCTGCCTCATTTTTGCTTCTTCCTTCTTTAACCTCTCTTTTTCTTTGACCAAGGTGATAGAGGTTCAATTTTTTGGTTTGTGGCATTCATACCATCATGGTAGTCCTACCAGGCCTCTATTATAGTCATCTGTCTGTCTGTCTATCTGGGTACACTCTTTTCCTAATCTGTTTAAACCTCATTCCTGCAATGCTGTGTCCCGGGCTGGCAGAGTGCTCCCTGTTGACCTAAGTATACTCTTCTGATACCACTCTTAGGAAAGAGCATCATGGTCACTCTTGGCTGAATCATCTGTATCCAAATATATGATTCTGTGGATTGTCCTGTTGTCAATCCCAGAGCAGATAAGTCTTCAGGTCGGTAAGGATTTCAGTGGTGGAAAAATCTTAGGTGAGAGAAAAGACAGATGTCCTAGTTAAATCTTTGCTCTCAGTACGAATGCCATTGCCTCTGGTTAAGTGAGGTACTTCTTCCAGTCATCAATGTTTCTTTGATTTCTGTTTGAGCTCATTTTTCCTGTCTACGTTGTTAAGGAAAGGAAATACCAGGGATCTTGCTTCTGATGGAGCCAACACACCATTGTCCATTACAAATGAGGTTTATTAGGAGAAAGGGCCTTGAGGTGAAAGAGCATCGGAGAGGGCACAGGACATCATAACAGAAGCAGCACAGCAGGACGGGAAGGGAAGGAGAGTCGTTCCTTTGAAAACCAGGGAGGAGCTTCTCCAAAAGCTTAAAGGAAGACAGCGTCTTCCTGGTGGGGAAGATGGAGGGGCTGGCACACGAGCACACATCTTTTTTTTCCCCCCAACTGAATCGGAAAGGAAGAAGTTAAACTTTTGCTATTTGCAGATGTTATGATAGTGTACGTAAGCGACCCCAAAAACTCTACCAAAGAACTCCTACTGCTGATAAACACCTTTAGTAATGTGGCAGGATACAAGATCAACTCCAAAAAAATCAGTTGCCCTCCTATACACGAGCACACATCTTTGCTTTTAAATTGTAGCTCAAAAGGGATTTGTGAATCAGCATGTTGTTTTTAAAGATTGTTCAGAGAGCAGAGAAGTAGCCTGTAGTATTACATTACTCAGTTAAGTATTATTGGCTTATGAGTAAAACACCCAGAGGTGTGAAAATGATGGTTAAGTGTGGTCTCTGAGACTCTGCCAGCTTTTACGTATGTTGGCAAATTTGATAATTAAAAAGATGCTTTTGTTAAACAACAGGATGATGTACGGTACTTAACATATCAGCCAAGCAGACTGGACTTTCATGTATATACTTGTCCTGGGCATCGCATATGTTCTATAATTTCATGTATATACTTGTCCTGGGCATCGCATATGTTCTATATGAACTTTATCGACTTACTCTTGCTATAAGTTTAATTATAGAAATGCTATTGTCCCATAGAATTTAATCCCAGTTCTTTCTTTTTAGAACTTCTTTTGTTGTTCTAACGGTCTCTCCTGTAGCTCAGGCTGCCCTCAACCTCACAATGTATCCCAGGTTGTTTTCAATCTCTCTATCCTCCTTCATCTCCCTCCTGAGTCCTGGGACTGCATACAGGTAGGCATTTACTACCACGCTCAGCTTAAAACTTAAAACAACAACAAAACAAAACAAACAAGTCAAACACAGCAGTTTCCTGAGCTCTGTGGCTTGATATAAGTGCTGGCCTTCTCACTGCATGTAGGCCAGCCGGGTCTGTCCACTTATGCTATAGTAGGCCTTGCTGGGCATCTCTGATATTGTACTTCTCGTTTCCCAGGTAGGGTGTAGTGAGATTATCTTACTTTAAATTCTTCCTCTAGGGCTGGAGAGAGAGCTCAGAGGCTAAGAATACTGGCTGCTCTAAGTTCTGCTCTTCCAGAGGTCCTGAGTTCAATTCCTAGTAACCACACAGTGGCTTTCAGCCATCTGTAGTGAGGTCTGGTGCCTTCTTCTGACTTGCAGGTAGAACACTGTATGCAGAATCAATAAATTAATCTTTTAATAAAATTCTTCCTCTAGTACATACTTTTCGGTCGTCTTTCTTTCTTTTATATCGATTATATTCTTTAGGTTACTCAGTCACGCTGTAAGTTATTTACTGTTTCCTTGGAGGTAGCAGTTACCCTCCACCCCCACCACCCTTATGACACAGTCTCCTGTAGCCCAGCCTGGCTATACCACAGAGGATGACACGAAAGCCTAAGATTCCTCTGTCTTTGCTTCCCAAGAGTTATAGTTCCTGGTATGTGTCGTTATAGCTTGTCTGTGTTTTGATTTGTAGCCCAGGTCTTGTTATATAACCCAACCTGGCCTTGAACTCAGGCTGGCTTCCAACTCTGGATCCCACGATCCTCCTGCTCAGATAGTATGTGTGTATCCTATCCGTCAGGTGCCTCTCCTGAAGGCAGGTACTGGGAGGGACCATAGAGCTTCTGAAGTTCACAGGAAAAGTAATCTTAAGTGCAGATCAGTAGCATGCAAACAAGTCAGCAAGAATACAGGCCACCGGGCACAGCGATGTTTATTAACTGACATGTCACTGCCTGTCTGGTTGATTGTGATGACCAAGAGAAGTAAGGAAGAAGAATACTAAGAAGAGCTAGGCATAAAGTGTTCTGGAGAGAAGCAGTGCCTGTGTAGAGCTCTGATAACAAGCTCTCTGGGTCAAACATGGAGAATAGGGCAAACAAAGATAGAGACTCCTGGAAACAGTGACCAAGGAGGTCTGGGAGCCCTGTGCATCAGGCCTTTGTGCTTTATTTTCAGATGAATTCCACAGGTTTCTAAATAAGGAATGAGATGATCTCATTTGCTATTTTTGCTCGTATTTTTTACTAGTATCACTTCATTTTTATTGTGTGTGCGCGCATGTGTGCATGTGTGTACACTTGTGGTGGTTCAGGTCTGGAGGTCAGAGGGTAGTGTTTTCTAGTCTATTGGTTTCTTCTACCTTGTGGATTTGAGAACTCT
The DNA here is from genome assembly GCF_982192425.1 of Myodes glareolus. Classification (NCBI taxonomy): domain Eukaryota; kingdom Metazoa; phylum Chordata; class Mammalia; order Rodentia; family Cricetidae; genus Myodes; species Myodes glareolus. The sequence goes on along the minus strand of NC_142042.1, from coordinate 22,948,026 downwards.
CACCCAGGTCACCTGGCTTGGCAGCAAGCGCCAGCTCCCTAGCCCATAATCATTTTAAATATACAATCAAGTTGAAAGTTTACAATCTATGTGCTGTACATCTTAGTGTTTGCATTTTACCCAATTTTTTTTAGCATATCTCTCCTGATTGGTCCAGCCCTCAAATCATTCATTCGTCTTTCAGATTTGTAGATGTCATTTCATAACAATCCTTAAACTCCTTAATATTTATTTATAAATGATTTAATATGTACGTTACTACCTAGAGTTGTGGGCTCTTTTCATTTTGTGAAAGTTTTATGTAAAATACAGTGCACTGATTGTATGTTTTGACACATACTTGTACCTGGGCAATTAGGCTTCTTTCAAAATATAGCCCATTGCCTGCACGGTGGTAGGGATGAGGGCAGGAGTGGGGAACTGATCACTGGGAAACAGTGGGGAACTCTTGCCTGATGTGTGCAAATCTGCAGAGAAAGATAAGCAGATAGGCAGCAACCTTTCCCAGCAAATCTCCCTTGGCTACATCCCAGCTGCAAACAGTATTCATAGTACTTGTTCCTGTGAGTCTCTATACCACTGCCCCAAAGACAGCTCCTATGCTGGTCTTCCCCTTCCAGTTATCGTATTTTGCTGTATCTCACAAGTATGTTCATAAGGTATATATTCTTCCTTGAGTGCAGGGCTTTTCAGTTAGCATGACCTTATTGAAATTTCTTCATGTTGTTCCTTGTTTTAGTTATTTGTCTGCCCTCATTTTTTTTTTAAATTGTGGGTTAGCATCCAATTACATAAATACATTACACGTTCCCTTCTCTACTGATGCAAATTGAGGCTGTCAAGTTTTGGGCCACTTGAATAAAGTTGCAAAGAACATTCTTGTAGATTTTTTTATTTTGGCAAGCATATACATTCTTTTCCTTGGCAAATGTATGGGAACAGAACTGGTTGGGCATATGCTTTAGAAGCTGTAGGAGATTTTTCCAAAGTGCACACACCCTTTTCATTTGTTTAAAAAGAGATTGTTTTGGTTTAAATTGGAGAGGATCGTAGAATAAGGGCCAAGAAACCAGGATATTATCAGTGTGTAGACCATTATGGAGGCTGTAGCCAGAACGTCTGTGAGCTGTTTGGGTAATTTTAATTGCAGGGAAAGCCGACATCTAACTCAGAAGGAGATAAGCAACAGCCGTGTGTTGGCAGGTATGAGAAGCATCTAGCAAGTTCTACTCACAGAAAAGCACTCTTCAGCTTAGAGAAAGGTATTTCTCAGTAACGCTCACAGGAAAAACACCTCTTAGGCCTTGGTGCTGCTTCCCAAGTGGGTGAGGAGCAGATTAGTTAACAGTTGCATTTTATTATTATTATTAATTAAATATGGATCTAGAAAAATTACATAGAGCAAATGGTATAGCTTTGAGCTACTGTAAGTTAGATACTTTCTACATCCCCAGGTCAGCACATAAAGAGTCAGCTTCCTTCTAGAAGCCCCTTCTGCTGACCTGTCCAGCTTACACACTGACACAATAAAAACTAACAAAGAATTGATCTCATGAATGGTGAGTCCGGCTAGTACCTTTGTTTCACATAAAGTCATTTTTCGGTAAACGAGACAAATTCCTGCTGCTTGTCGGCACAGTGACGTAGTAGCCCGTATTAGACCATTATCTTCTTTCCTTTCTGCTCATCTCTGTGTTGGGGCTCAACACCAGGACCTTGCTCATGATAAGCAAGATCTCTACCCTCGAACCACTACACCGTTAGTTAATCTCACCTCATGGAAGTTTCTGCTTTTTTTAATATATGTATATATATATATATATATATATGTATATGATTTCAAATTAGCTTTTTCCTTATGTTACTAATTCTGCAGCAATATGATTTTACAGTTGAATACACAGTCTCAACTCACTTCTTGCACTCAGGAAGAATAGCTTTACTTCCTACAGAGAGAGAAGTAGCTGGGTTCCACAAAGTTATAGTTCTTCAGTGCCCCTATGCTGAAGCAAGGAATCGTAGCTCTAATCTCGGCTGAGCCGCACCCAGGTGGGTTAACTTCTTTGCCTGAGCCAAATACTACTTTACCTCTTAACACAGCACTCAGATTAAGGAATGTGGGTTCCTTCTCCTCAGTGGCATCCTCAGGGCTTCAGGGCTCAAGTAAACAAACCATTTTTTTTCAAACCTTAAGTAGATCAGCCAACAACAAAAGCAACAGGGCAGTCTTGTCCCTAGGAGCTTTTTAGCTGAGTGTCTTTTTAGACTGGCTCATGGGATTTATAGAGATTTAAAATAATTGCTCAACTTGGTTTTATTCCCCCAAATAATAAAGCAGTTAGGTGTCTATTATAGTACCCAGCCCAGTGGACTTTGTCAAATCCCTCTCAAGCCTTTGTTCACAAAGACATCTAGTAGTGACATGCATAATTGCTAGCCTTTTAGATACGGGAGCTGTGGAAAAAACATTAAGTTCCTCCCTTGCTGTTCCTGAGAAACAAAAGAAAAGAAAAAGAAACCCCTTTATTCTGGCGACATTTGGTGGCACTTTTTTAAATCTATAGAGAGTGTATCAAAGTTCAACGCTGAAATTTTTTCCGATTCTAAAGTTAAAATTATTCCTGTTCCTACTTTTGGCTTTGTTTTAATTAAATGTTAATTATTTCCTAAGTAATATCTTCTATTTAATGGAGTTGAAGAATAAACACAGTGGGCACAATGTAATGTAAAAGGCTGAATGTTTTCTGATCTTGCGGCCACTGTAAACTAATGGTGGGGGTAACCTGATCTAGGCCAGTTTCTAAGGCCTGAATTCTCGATCTACTGAGTGATTTCGTGCTGAAATTGCTATTGTTGAGAAAATAAGAAGCTAAAGCTAATAGGCCAAACAGTGATGTAATTAATACAGTTTCTGTGTGGTTATTTCGAATCTGGGCAACCAGGAACAAACAACCGGACTCTTACAACATTTAGGTCTTTATTCCATCTGATAATAACTTATTTTTATGTATTTTTAATTGTACTTTTTGTTTTTATTGAGCTATATATTTTTCTCTGCTGTCCTCCCTTCCTTTTCCCTTCTTTCGCTCCTTCCCTTTCTATCCTCTCCCATGCTCCCAATTTACTCAGGAGATCTTGTCGCTTTCTACTTCCCATACAGATTAGATTCATGTATGTCTCTTTTAGCGTCCTCTATGTTGTCTAGATTCTTGGTGTTTGCAAATTGTAGACTGATTTTTCTTTGATTTATGTCTGAAAGCCACTTATGAGTGAGTACATATGATATTAATCTTTCTGGGTCTGGGTTACCTCACTCAATATGATGTTTTCTAGATCTATCCATTTGCCTGCAAATTTCAAGATGTCATTATTTTTTTCTGCTGTGTAGTACTCCATTGTGTAAATGTATCACATTTTCCTTATCCATTCTTGAGTCAAGGGGCATTTAGATTGTTTCCCGGGTTCTGGCTATGACAAGCAAAGCTGTTATGAACATAGTTGAGCACATGTCCTTGTGATACGATTGAGCATCCTTTGGGTCTATGCCCAAAAGTGGTATTGCTGGGTCTTGAGGTAGGCTGCTTCCTAATTTTCTGAGAAATTGCCTTGCTGAAATCCAAAGCAGATGTACCGGTTTGCACTCCTACAGCAATGTAGGAGTGTTCCCTTTACCCCACATCTTCTCCTGCATAAGTTGTCAACAGTGTTTTTGATCTTGGCCATTCTTACAGGTGTAAGATGGAATTTCGGAGTTGTTTTAATTTGCATTTCTCTGATGGCTAAGGGTGTTGAGCATTTTCTTAAGTATCTTTTAGTCATTATAGATTCCTCTGCTGAGAGTTCTCTACTGAGGTCTGTACTCCATTTTTTTTAATTGGATTATTTGTTCTTTCGATGACCAATTTCTTGAGCTCTTTGTATATTTTGGAAATTGGCTCTCTGTCTGATGTGGGTTTGGTGAAGATCTTTTCCCATTCTGTTGGCTGCTGTTTTGTCTTGTTGACCGTGTCCTTTGCTTTACAGAAGCTTCTCAGTTTCAGGAGGTCCCATTTATTAATTGTTTCTCTCAGTGTCTGTGCTGCTGGGGTTATATTTAGGAAGTGGTCTCCTGTGCCAATGTGTTCAAGCGTACTTCCTACTTTGTCTTCTATGAGGTTCAGTGTGGCTGGTTTTATGTTGACGTCTTTGATCCATTTGGGATGCAAAGAGAGTTCTCTCCTAGAGCAGTGAGGTGTGGAAATAGCCCCGGGTGGAAGGGCCTGAGGCATAGCAAGGTGGTGTGTATGTAAGTGGTGTGTATGTATGGTAGTATGTGTCTGTGTATGGTGGTGTGTATGTAAGTAAGTGGTTTGTATGTATGGCAGTGTGGATCTGTGTATGGTGGTGTGTATGTTTGGTGGTATGTATGTAAGTGGGGTGTATGTTTGGTGGTGTGTATCTATGGCAGTATATGGTGGTATGTATGTACGGTGGTATGCATGGTGGTGTGTATGTATGATGGTGTGTATGGATGGCAGTGTGTGTATGTATGGTGGTATGTGTGTATGGCGGTGTGTGTGTATGGTGGTGTATATGTACAGTGGTGTGTATGTAAGTGGTATGTATGTGTGACAGTGTGTATGTATGGTGGTGCATATGTATGACTGTGTGTGTATGTAAGTGTTGTGTATATACGGTGGTGTGTATGTAAGTAGTGTGTATGTATGGTGGCGTGTATGTAAGTGGTGTGTATATATGGCTGTGTGTGTATGTAAGTGTTGTGTATGTACGATGGTGTGTATGTAAGTAGTGTGTATGTATGGCGGTGTGTATGTAAGTGGTGTGTATGTATGGTAGTTTGTATGTATGGCAGTGTGTGTGCATGTACGGTGGTGTGTATGCATGATGGTATGTATGTATTGTGGTGTTTGTGTATGACATATGAATGGTAGTGTGTATGTATTGTGGTGTTTATGTATGACATATAAATGGTGGTATGTATGCATGGTGATGTATATATATTGCAGTGTGTATGTTTGGCAGTATGTGTGTATGGTGGTATGCATGTTTGGTGGTGTGTATGTATAACATGTGTATGGTGGTGTGTATGTATAATATGTCTATGATGGTGTGTGCAGAAAGATGATCTTTTTTAGCTTGCTTAGTCACAGTTTGACTTTCCCAATAGTTTTCAAGGCACACCGTGGCTTGCTTCTCCTTGACTTCATCTGGCCTGGCGGAGTCCCTTAAGAGCATAGCAGAATTATTTTGTATGCATCCATTTTGTTAGCATGTACAACATGCAATCTTATCCTCAGGACTGAGTGTCATTAAAACCACAGGCAGTCAGTGAGTCAAAGAAATGCAGTACAATAAGCATCAGATTTGGTTCCAGTTCTGAGCTCTTGTTAGTTTTATTGTGCGGTCTTGTTCCTGAAAGACGTATATATGGGGAAGAAAAATCAATCCCTCTGATTTAATCAGTGCGGTATTGAGCTCACATATGTGCAACCAAATCCTCAAATCATTCTCTCAAAACATTGTGTTGTCAATTCAGGGGAACTTGAATAGCCATGCAAGCTCACTTATTTTTCTCTTTCTGAATTTGGAGAGGTGAGAGCCAGATGAAAGGAGACGCCCCCATTCTTGCCAGCTTCATTTTCCCCTCCCAGAACAGCTGCTCTTGTGCTTGAGGCAAAGCCCAAGGCAGTGTTCAAAGTCCGAGTCTCTAATCTCTGGTGGGAATTTGAGAGAAGCGTGTGAACTTGTCCTACCAGCTGGAAACAAAGAGGATGGGGTGGGAGAATGAGGCCCACCTCCTCACTTCCAGTGACTTTCCTCACAGAGTCTACCTTGCCCCAGGAGTTGCCCCTTGCTGCCTACAGGTAGGAGGAGAATTTAGCAGCATGGAAACCAGGCATCCTTTCTAACGATTGTGTGCAAAGAAAACAGTGTTTCCAGTCTTCAAGTACAACCATCCATAGGTACCAGGTGAATCTGAGTCTTGGGAAATCACACAAATGCCCTTCATTCCTATCCCACAGAGATACAGGTGAATTCTATTTAATCCAAACTTTAGGATGCTGTTGGCATGGGGCCTGGGGTGCTCTCCTGCAGATGCCGAGAAAGCGTAGATGGACCAGAGGGCAGGATCTGGGAGTCCCGGCCTCCTCCGCAGATCACTGAGTACCTTTCTGGGGTTTTCAGTGCATAAGGCACCTGTCTACCCTGGCCGCACTCCTTCCTCACGTTGCTGACCCCACGGGGAAACAACCTCTAAAGGGCTGCCAGAGAGTCTGGCCTGTGAACTCAGGCTCCTAGGTCTGTCTCACAGAAACACGGAGGAGAATTTCAAGGAACTAAATCACATGACTACCTTGGAAACGGATTCATCATCCAAACTCTATACTAAGTCCACTCACGTGTTTCATATCTCTTTACAACCACAGTGATGGACAGTAACAGGAAATAATCAGTGAGTCAACGGCGATAGGTGTATGGTAAGAGGAGTCCTTCTTCAGTAACCTCCTATTCTTGGGCTCGAGTGGAAACGCACTAGGCAACCAGTGAGTTCCAGATCCTGGGCTACAGGTATCAGGTTGTATACTCACAGGGGTACCATAAGAAACACCGCAATCTTGAATGAGATCAAGCTCATTATATTTAAAGGAATTTCCCCTTTTTAAACACTACATGTACTCTTGCTTTTTGAGAATAAAGTGTCCTTTCTTTATTTTTTTTAAAATTTATTTATTTATTAAAAATTTCCACTTCCTCCCCTCCTCCCACTTCCCTCCCACTCCCCTCACTCCCCCTCCACCTTCCTCTCCAGTCCTAAGAGAAGTTAGGGTGCCATGCCCTGTGGGAAGTCCAAGGCCCTCCTCCATCCCCAGGCCTAGGAAGGTATGCATCCAAACAGACTAGGCTCCCAAAAAGCCAGTACATACAGTAGAATCAAAACCCAGTGCCATTATCATTGGCTTCTCAGTCAGCCCCTATTGTCAGCCATGTTCAGAGAGTCTGCTTTGATCACATGCTTGTTCAGTCCCAGTCCAGCTGGCTTTGGTGAGCTCCCATTAGATCAGTCCCACTGTCTCCATGAGTGGACGCACCCCTCACGGTCCTGACTTCTTTGTTCATGTTCTCCCTCCTTCTGCTCTTCATCTGGACCTTGGAAGCTCAGTCCAGTGCTCCAATGTGGATCTCTGTCTCTATCTCCATCCATCGCCGGATGAAAGTTCTATGGTGATATGAAAGATATTCATCAGTGCGGCTATGGGACAAGGCCAGTTCAGGCACCCTCTCCTCTGCTGCCCAAGGACCTAGCAGGGGACATCCCCTTGGACACCTGGGAACCCCTTTAGAGCCAAGTCTCTTGCCAACCCTAAAATGGCTCCCTTAATTAAAATATCTTCTTCCCTGCTCCCATATCCACCCTTCCTCCATCTCAACCACCCCATTCCCCTAAGCTCTCCCCAATCTTCCCCTTCTCCCTTCTCTCTCCCCATCTCCCCTTCCCCCCACCCCGCCCCACCCCCATGCTCCCAACTTTTGCCTGGCCATTTTTTCTGTTTCCAATATCCAGGAGGATAAATATATATTTTTCTTTGGGTTCACCTTCTTATTTAGCTTCTCTAGGATCACGAATTATAGGGTCAATGTCCTTTGTTTATGGCTAGAATCTACTTATGAGTGAGTACATACCATATTCATCTTTTTGGGTCTGGGTTATCTCACTCAGTAAAGTGTTTTCTATTTCCATCCATTTGCATACAAAATTCAAGATGTCAATATTTTTTAACACTGAGTAGAACTCTAAAATGTATATGTGCCACAACTTCTTTATCCATTCTTCTGTTGAGGGGCACCTAGGTTGTTTCCAGGTTCTGGCTATTACAAATAGTGCTGCTATGAATATAGTTGAAAAAATGCTTTTGTAGTATGATTGGGCATCTCTTGAGTATATTCCCAAGAGTGGGATTGCTGGATTCTGAGGTAGATTGACTCCCAGTTTCCTGAGAAACCACCACATTGATTTCCAAAGTAGTTGCACAAGTTTGCATTCCCACCAACAATAGATGAGTGTTCCCTTTACTCCACATCCTCTCCAGCATAGGCTATCATTGGTGTTTTTGATTTTAGCCATTCTGACAGGTGTAAGATGGTATCTCAAAGTTGTTTTGATTTGCATTTCCCTGATTGCTAAGGAGGTTGATCATGACCTTAAGTGTCTTTTGGCCATTTGAACTTCTTCTGTTGAGAATTCTCTGTTAGAAGAGAAAGTGGGAAGTAGTCTGCAACACATGGGCACAGAGACCACTTCCTACGTATAACCCTAGTAGCACAGACTATAAGAGCAACAATGAATAAGTGGGACCTCCTGAAACTGAGAAACTTCTGTAAAGCAAAGGACACTGTCATTAAGACAAAAAGGCAACCTACTGAATGGGAGAAGATCTTAACCAACCCTGCATTAGACAAAGGTCTGATCTCCAAAATATATAAAAAAAACTCAAGAAACTAGACAATAAAACTCTAACCCAATTAAAAAATGGGGTACTGAATTGGACAGAGAATCCTTTCTTTATTCATAGGAGATGTAGAGAGTACACTTGAGGCAAAGCCCAAGGCATCTGAGTCTTTAATCTCGGTTGATGGCTTGAGAAGAAGCACGTGGGCTTGTTTTACCAGCTTGAAACAAAGAGTGTGTCCCTTTGCCTGTGTGTGTGTAGTGTGTGTGTTTAGTGTGCTTACTTGACAGAGAAAAAGTAGACATTTCCCCTGAAGGATCTTGAGAAAATATTTCTTTTTTGAAATTACAAGATCTGGGTAGCAGTGTTTGGGTGGTGTTTCTGGAACTGTAATTAAAGCCATGTTATCCGTCCCTTACAGAACCCAACGACAGAGACAGCAAGAACGTCTTAAAATGGACAGTACACCGAGAAGACAGCAGATTTGTATCCTAGAGATCTGCCTTATGTCTTGTGCAGCTAGCACATTATATGGCGGGAAGAGAGGCTGTCGATCATTCTAGAGTTTAGTCCTGTCCTTGACCACTGGTCTCATGGTCAGTCACAGTTTTGTACATGTCTACGGACACTTTTCGAATCATTGAGTCATGTCTATTTCTGCTGGTATCAACCCTGTACTCCTCAGGAGCACTGAGGCAGGGAGTGGGGTTAACATAGAACAAATGAGACATTAACAGTGTATATATGTTCACCTTGTAGTGCTATGTTGGCACTGATTCCTTTATGATATGGAGTATAAGCATGCATTTATAATACAAAATGTATCACGCAGATGAAAATGTCCCTAATCATCCCTGCTGTCTGCTATTATTTAGAATTCTATGTGTCAAAGCAATAAAATTAATGCTTTTCTGACACACACACACACACACACACACACACACACACACACACACACTACAGGAAAGGAATATAGGAAACATGGAACACCATGAAAAGACCAAACCTTCAAATTATAGTCATAGATGAAAAGAAAAAATCCCAAGTCAATGACAGACTAGATCTTCAACAAGACCATAGAGGGAGACTTCCTCAAGCTGAGAAAAGTGTTGTATGCTATTTTGTTTGTGTTCTGACAAATAAAACTTGCTCAGAGATCAGAGGGTGGAGCTAGACATTGGTTAACCACAGAGGCCAGGCAGTGGTGGCACATGCCTTTAATCCCAGCCCTTGGGAAGTGGGGACAGGAAATGATTAGGTAGATAGGATCTCAGCCCCTTTTGGATGCAGGAAGGAGACAGGTAGGAAACAAATGGCAACTCCTCCAGGGTCTCTGATCTTCCCTGTTTTTACCCGGATATCTGACTCCCAGGTTTTTACTGACTAAGATTAATTAGATTGATGCTTCAGGAAAGGCACACCCATACAGACATAAGAAACGTACAGAACACCAAATAAACAAGACCAGAAAAGAAAAACTCCATGGCATATCATAATTAAACACTTAGTATACAGAATAATACAGTATACAGAATAATACAATAATACAGTATACAGAATAATACAATAATACAGTATACAGAATAATACAATAATACAGTATACAGAATAATACAATAATACAGTATACAGAATAATACAATAATACAGAAGTGTATTGAATGATGCAGGAGGGGAAAAACCCTCACAAGTCACATATGAAGGAAAATCCATTTGAATAATAGCTGATTTCTTTCTTTCTTTTTTTTTAAGTTTAATTTTTTGGTTTTTTGAGTTTCTTTGTATAACAGCTCTGGTTGTCCTGGAACTCTTTTTGTAGACCAGACTGGCCTTGAACTCACAGAGATTCACTTGTCAATGTCTCCTGAGTGCTGGGATTAAAGGCTTGCGCCACCACCACCCAGCTAATTTAAGCTGATTTCTTGATAGAAACTTTGAAAGTCAGAAAAACTTGGATTAATGCATTCCAAGTCCTAAAAAACTATGATGACCAAACTAGACAGATATACTCAGGAAAACTATCTACCATAGTTGAAACAAGAAGAAAAATTTCCCATGATATAAGCAGCCTAATTTTTTTTTTTAAAGTTAATCAGAAACTAAAGAAAATACAAGAAGCAATATTTTGGGCTGAAGAGAGAAATCAGCACAGTGAAGAGATTATGGAAACAAATAAGAAGCCATAGTTACTAAACACAAAGTACCACTGAGAACACAAACACCACCACTAAAAATCAACATCATAATGACTTCAATTAACACACACATTTCAGTAATACTTTAAATATAAATGACCTCAATTATTTTGTCAAAAGACAAAGGCTGGCTGAAAGTACCAAGTAGCAAAATCCATCTATCTGTTGTCTACAAAATCCAATTCTTATCTTTAAAGATAGGTACCACTTTAGAGGAGAAGGATGGACAAAATGACTGCAATCAAATGGGACCAGGAAGCAAGCAGGCATCTCTATCTTACTATCTGACAAAAGAGACAGCTAAAACTAATCAGACAAGATAAAGAGTGATACTTCATTATAATAAGAGGAATAGTTAACGAAGAGGTCCATACTATTTTAAACATGTATACATCCAACTTCATAAAAAAAGTATTACTGGATTTAAAGATACAGATTTACATCAACCCATTAATAGTAGGTAATTTCAACACCCACTTTCTCCAATAGATAGGTCATCCAAACTAAACAAGTCAGAGAAACAACAAAAGTAAATGATACATTAAATGGATTAACAGATATCTACAAAATATTTCATCCCAACACCAGAGATTACACATTCAGCTCAGTAGTCCATGGAAGATTTTCTAAAATAAACCACATCTTGTGGCACACACACACACACAAAAAATTTCAAAGAGATTGAAACAGCTCCTTGTATCCTATTGAACTATAATGAAAGAAAACTTAAAATTGATAATTGTCTTAGGGTTTCTATTGCTGTGAGGAGATACCATGATCACAGCAACTCTTATGAAGGAAAAACATTTAACCGGATGGATTACATCTTTAGAGGTTTAGTCTATATTCACCATTGCGCAACATGTGGTGTGCAGACCGACATGGTGCTGCTGAAGGAAATGAGAGGCCTATATCGTGATGCACAGGAAACAGGAAGTGGTCTGAGACAATGGATGTGGCTCAAGCCTATATGATACCAAAAGATCTGCCTCCACAGCGACACACTTCCTCTAACAAGGCCATACCTATTGCAACAAAGTTGCACCTCCTAATAGTGCCACTCCCTATGATTTTAGGGGAACTGATTGCATTTAAATTGCCACAATAGTAAAGCAAATTTCTAGTAAACATACAAACTCATGGAGATTAAACAGTTCATCACTGAATGACATAGGGATCAAAGAAAAAAAATTAAAGAAATAAACAATTTCTTGAACGAAATAAAAATAGAAAAGCAACAAAATAAACCCTCTGGGACACACTGAAAGTAGTTCTACAAGGGCAATCAACAGCTATAAGTGCCTATGTCAAAAAAATCAGAAAGAACACAAATAAATTACCTAATAATTTCACTCAAAAACTTTTGAAAAATAAAAACAAACCAAATCCAGACTCCACTGATGTCAAGAAATAATAAACATCAGAGCAGAAATTAATGAAATAGGAAGAAAACAATACAAAAAATTAATGAATCAAAGAGGAGGCTCCTTGAGAAGATAAAAGAGGTTGACAGACCCTTGACCCAACTAACCAAAAGAAAGAATGAGTGGACCTAAAGTAGCAGAATCATAAAGAAGCAAGATAACAAATGAACATTGCAAACACCAAAGAAATTGAGACTGTTATAAAGGAATACTTTACAAATCTGTACTCCATTTAACTGGAAAACATAAAAGAAGTGAATGGATTTCTAGATTCAGTCACCCACCAAAATTAAACCAAGAAGAAGTCAGACCCATAACAAATAAGATTGAAATAGTAATGAAAAGCTTCCTAGCTAAAAAAAAAAAAAAAAAAAAGAAAACAATCTCGGGCCAAATGGAGTCACAGCAGAATTCTGAGACTTTCAAAGAAGATCTTCAGCCAGACCACCTTAGACTATTAAAAAGCAAGCAAGCAAGCAAGCAAGCAAGCAAGCAAGCAAGCAAGCAAGGGAACACTCCCAAATTACATCTATGAAGCCAATATCACTCTAATACTATAACTATGCAAAGACACACAACAGCAAAAAAGAGAAAACTATAGTACAATATCCACAATAAACATAGATTCAAAATGCCCAAGAAAAATACTTGGAAACAGATTGCGGACGTACATCACAAAGATTATCTACCATGAGCAAGCTGGGTTTATCCCTGTGAGTCAGAGATGGTTCGTCATATAATAAATCAATAAATGTAATAAACCACACATATGGACTTGAAGACAAAGAACCCCACATGATTATCTTAATAGATACAGCAAAAATCTTTGTCAAAAACCTACATACTTTCATGATAAAAGTACTAGAGAATGTAGGACTAGAGGGAATGTACTTAAAATAATAAAAGCTATATATGAGAATGTCATTGCCAACATCATCTTAAATGAAGAAAAACTTGAAACAATCGCAGTGAAGTTAGGAATGAGACGGAGCTGTCGCCTACCCTTACTGCTTTTCAATAGTTTGCCTGAAGCACTAGCTGGAGTGATAAGACAAGAGAAAGAATTAAAAAGGTATAAATAGAAAAAGAAGAAGTCAACCTATCTCAGTTTTCAGAGGACATAATATTTTACACAAGAGATCCTAAAAATTTTATCAGAAAATTTCTAGAAAAGATAATTAAATTCATCAATGTGGCAGTGTACAGAATCAACTTATACAAATCTATACCTCTTCTCTACCAGAAGAGCAAACATATAGAGAAAAAGATTAGGTACCTACTTCTGTTCACAAAAGCCTCAAAGAAAATAAAACATTTGGAATAAACCTAACGAAGGAGTTGAAAGACCTTTATAATAAAAATTGTAAACTTCTGAAAAAGTATATAGAGAAAGATAGCAAAAAAATGGAAAGACATCTTTGCTCATGGATTGGGATTAAAATTGTGAATGACTATTTTTCCAGAAGCCTTTTACAGATCCAATCAATCCCAATCAAAATTCCAATTTCACTCTCTACAGAAATAGAAAAAAAAAACAACACTAATATGGAACCAGAAGAGACCCCAAAGAGCCAAAACAATCCCTAACAAAAGAACAAAGCTGGAAGAATTAGCAATCCAGATCACAAGATATATTACAGAAACGCAATAGTAAAAACCATGTGATACTGCCCAAAAACCAACGTGTAGACCAATGTAACAAGGTCAAAGACCTCAACACAAATACATTTATCTTCAGCAAGACAAACAGGCAATTTCCTGTGTGATTATGTTTCCTCAGAATGTCAGTAGCTACACCCACGGAGTATCACCAACGGGGCACCCACATGTAAACCGAGCAAGAATAGTAATATCCGTGCTAATATGAATGAAAGAAAGCTCAAGAGGCCTCACTTAGTCCTCCAGGCAACATTCTCCCTTCCCTTTCCTCCTCCCAAGCTCTCACATATACCCTTCCTTATTCTCTCTCAGATTCAGGGGCTCATTTTTTCTCCTTAGCTGTTATTGTGTGTGTGTGTGTTTGCATGTTCCTAAAAACATAAATATAACCTGCTGAATCTGTATGCTGTGACTTGTAAGTCCATTTTAAGAGCTGAGCATGACATTGGGTAGCCAGTTGGTTTGCTCTAAGTAAAAAAAAGGGAACTATAATAAGAAACTTTGTGCTTTCTGCCAAAAGCCAGCAATAGTTTACTAGCTGTGAGAAGAAGCCATGTTAGCAGTCCAACACTTTCTCTACCCCCATGAGCCTTCAGTGACTGTCCGTTTCCCCAGCGTCTCACTTAGCTTCCTGGAAGAGTGACTCACAATCATTCATGTGTATGATATGCAAAAAACCATGAATTGGCACACACTACTCCGCTAAAAATATATGACTTATTGGTGTAATTACTTCTGTAGTAAACAGCAAATGTACCCTCTACATTTTCTCCATCTGTCAGTTTTAGAAAATTACTTAAGGACAACAATCAACTGTTGAAATTTTACAAAACCAATGTTTTAAAGAAGCTTTAAATTGGTTTAGAAAAGGCAGAAAGTACAAAGATATAATTAATCTGATTTACTCCAAGCTTCTTTACTTTGACATATTTGTCACAACTTCAGAGTCAATATTTGTGTGCTAAGTTTTGCTTTATTACTACTACTACTACTACTACTACTATGTCAACGTATCTATATTCGTTCAAGCCTGGCCTTGAACTGACTCCAATACTCCCGCCTTAGCCTCCTCCTAAGCACTCAGGTTACAGATGTGTGTCACCACGGCCAGCTAGATGTATTGCTATTCCTTCAAGTCTATAGTTTATATTAAAGATCATGTTTCACATTAAGTATTAGGGTTTGTGTGACCTATAATAGCAGTCTTCAGCAGCACAGTATCATGCTGAATGATTTCACAAAGCCTCCGTGCACTATTTACCCCTCCCAATGCCTGTCCCCTTTTCCTCCTCTTCTTTAGACTTCCTGATTTAGTTTTATCTTTCTTTCCCAGGATGGGAATTCTGCATTCCCATATATATTCCCATATAGTTAAGATGCCATAGTTAGAACATCTACTAGTTAGAATTATGCAGTAAGTAGGCTTTTCTTTTCTTTCCTTCCCCCCTATTTTTTTCTTTTGTGTGTGTGACTGTGTGTATATACTACAGTGCACATGTGGAAGTCAGCAGACAGTCTATAGGAGTTGGTTTTCTCCACTCTGTGGGATCTGGGAATGGAGCTCAGGTCATCTGGCTTGGTGGCAAATTCATGTGCTGTTGAACTATCCTGCTGGTCTAATATGTAGCCTTTCAAGTGGGCTTTTTAAATTTGTTAACTAATATTTCTTAAATATCCTCAATGATATTTCTGTGACTTGATAATCCATTTTTAATCTCCAAATAATACCCCTCTTAATAGTTATTTTCTATTTATTTACTCAAGAACATCTTGGTTGTGTCCAGGTTCCTTCCATCAATTTTGAATAAAACTTTACCTCAGTCATTTTGTTTTATATTTAAAAAATACAGAGTAATATCCATCTGCTACTAATAAATATTATTAGTATCTCACCTTAAAGATAATACTGGTAATCATTGCTCTACATCCAGATGCTCTGTGTTTCGCAGTTCCTTCTGTCTGTCCATCTATCTGCCCATCTGTCTGTTAGCTGTGGCTATATCTGTGTAAGCTTCTCTTATGTTTGCTTTTTACAAACTTGGGAATCATACTGTATCTGTAGTTTTGTCTTCTGGTTTTCCCACAGTTAGCATTACATCTTCTCGATTGCTTATTTTGATTTTTGGAGAACGTGGTATTTAATAAGTACATAGCAACTTGTATAAGGGCTTTGAAAATGAGCTACAAATGCTATTTCATTCTACACTTGCTAAAATATGAGTCTAGAAAGGCGAGAGTTTAGTCTGTGTATGTTCACACACAGCTTCCTAAGGATATACAAGAGAGCATGCGTGGCTGGCATTCTCCCCAAAATATTTGTTAAATAAAAGAAACAATCACATTTCTGAAACTATGATTTCATTAGTTACTTTTAGGATCAAACCAGAACTTCCTTTTAGTAAAAATGCCTGCTGGTTTATTGGAGGATCACAACCATGGTCCTAGACACAGTACTCGAGAGAATGAAGACATGTGCTGTTATTCTCATGTAGTGTGAATTTATTGTTATTCTCATCATACGAGAGATGGAGGGACCTTTAAGAAGTGGGACCATTCCATGAGGTCAGAAATTACAACAATCTCATTAAAACATTTATCAGTGTGTGGAGTTGGATTAATTTACTTTTGTATTTGAAAATAACTGTTTTGTAGCATAACTCTAAAGACAGCTTTCTAAGAAGCAGCATCTTCTTAAGCACTCTGCGTTGGTTGTATCCATGGTTACGGTGACAATGGCAGGGAAGATTTCCTAAGATGGAATTATGGAATTTTTTCCCCTATATTTTTACATTAGCTTTGTTTTTGTGTGCTTGAACTCCTTGTGGGTTGAAAGACTGCCTTTTTTGTCACTGAAAATAATTAACAACTCAGTTTAAAGTTTTTTCTCCCTTTGGAGAATTTTTCAGATATTTAAAGTATATGAAATATTTTAGCTAGGATGTGAAACAGAACCTTCAATTATAACCAACGGGTAACACACAAACATAGACATATTGTTAAAACAGCTTAATATACCCAAAGAATGCATAAATGAAGACCTAAGCAAAGATTAATATCAAGGAAGGTTCTTAAGAACATGTACCATCTAAACAAGAAGTGGTAAAGACGAGAGTTGGTGCTGGGCATTGGTGAACGTGCCTCAGGATAAGGAATTAATAGAGGTCCTGAGGCAGAGGCCACACAGCTGGCCTCGTTCATCCGTAAGTGACCCGTTCATCCGTAGGTGACTTGTTCATCCTGTAAGATGTTGAAATGGACAAGAGATGAGACTGGTGTGGGACAAGCTGGCCTTAGGAAAGACATTAACAATCCTGCTAACCACATCAGACGGGCGATGGTAGGGAATAATTGAAGGTTTTTATGAGTAAGTAGGATCGGACAGCCCATCTGGAAAGTACATGCTGCCTTTCCCGTGGAGAACAACTTGGTCAGGGGCAATTTGCAAGGCGTGGAGATCAGTGGAGGACAGCAAATTACCCAGCTGGGAGCTGATTGTGGCTTTAGGCACTTGAATATCTCAGAATAACAGCGGGGATTTTTTTTGTCCTTAATTTTCAAATCTCTAAGATGGAAATTAAGTATCACCATTTCATAATAAATAGTATATATGTATATATGTACACACACATATATATTTTGATCAATAGTTAAAGTTTAAAGACATTCCAGCTTACCTTGGGATAGAATTTTTTTTGATGATATATAGAATATTTTTGACAGAAGCTTTTGTTTAGCAGCCTTCATAGTTTTGAAAAGCTACAGCGAAATCCTTGCAAGACTTCTAGCATCCTTAATCAGAGTGTTCTTAAATCCAGATGGAAATCAACTTTGCTGCTGTAACTAGAATTCTCAAAGCAAATACATTTTTCTTCCTTGGGTTAATTTTCATGGAACACAGAATGCGTGCCAGATCTGGAGCAAGGTGAAGAAGCACCTGTCTTGCTGACCGTTTTGGAGCTTAGTTTCTGGTGAAAAAAAGGCCGTGCCTGCATTAAGAATTTAACATATAGTGTTGTCATAAATAAAATTCACATAAGGGATGGAGAGATGGCTGCATACAAGAGCACTTGTTGCTCTTGCAGAGGACCCAGTTTCAGGTCCCAGAAGCCGATGGCAGCTAAGAATCATCTGGAACCCAGTTCCAGAAGATACAAAGCTCTTTTGTCCTCTGAGGACACTGCATACTCATGGTACACACACACACACACACACACACACACACACACACACACAAACAGAGGCAAAAAAATTCATACACACATTAAAAAATACCTTTAAAAAAAAGGAATCAACCTACAGCAGGCCCCTTTGACAAAAGAGACTTTTGGAGAACGGAAAGAGGCAGGGATCTGTACCGGGTAGAAGTGTGTGAGAGAGACTGGTAATGGTGTGGGTTGTGAAGATGATCCTGGGGCGACTCTTTCACTGAGTTTGCTTTCAAAGAGAAACCAGGTGAAGAGCCTGAGAGCAATGTCAGGCCAAGGGGACTTTGAAGAGATAAAAGATTGCACTGTCGGCTCGCAGAAATAGCCTGCTATTCGGCAGCAACTGGTGGTGTTTCCGTCCCTAGGGTTGCTGTGGCAAGAAGACTTTAACTCCACAGTAGTAATTTAGCACAGGGGCTACTGTTTTATACATGATCAGATACCTCAAATCTAAAAGTTGCTAAGACCCTGCTCCCTCTGGGAGCTCCTGGGGATCCTTTCTTGTCTCTTCTTAGCTTCGGTTAGGTGAGCCCAACCCTTAGCATTTCTTGGCTTGCCGCTGCCTCCCTCCATTTCTGCCTTCATCCTCACATAGTGTTCACCGTTCATGTTCCCTCTGTCTTCACTTCCCTCTTGATGACACCAATCAGAGAGTGTCAGGATCCAGCCTGTTCCACTATGACCTCTTCTTTACTGATTCCTTCAGCATTGACCATATTTCCAAATGAGGTCAAGCGCAGTTTAACCTATAACACCCAGAGTGGCAGCTTGAGGGAGATAAGGGGCGAAAACATTGGTAAGAGACGATGTTCTCTGCTCTTGGGAATTATCGGCTACATAGATGAAAACAGGTGATGCTTTAAGAAGAAAAGGGATAACGTGATAAGAAGACCTTGAGTAGAAATCAGAGGAAGGGGTTCATTGTATCAATACTCAGGGGTGAAGGCTGAGAAAACTCATTTGCTCCTATAGGAGAGAAACTGGAATTCAGGGAAGAGTGGCCTGCATACTCGTTAATATGAAGAGAATATTTCTTTTCTTAGTATATATACAATTGAGTGCTGTAAATTAGTTCTGGCCAATTATGGCCAACATCCACGGCATCTGAATGAGAGCGGTCTCCATAGGCTCATATGTTTGAACGTTTGGTCCTCAGTTAGTGAAACTGTTTCGGGAAACATTAGGAGATGAGGCCTTGTTGGAGGACATGTGTCACTGGGGGTAGACTTTGTTGTTTCAATGGCCAACTCCAGTCTCAGTGTTTCTCTCTCTGCTTGCTGCCTGCAGTAGGATGTAGCTATCAGATACTTCTCCTGCCTGCCTGCTGCCATACTTCCCACCTGATGATAACTGGCTAACCTTCTGAATATGGAAACAAGCCCTCTCAGTTAAATGCTTTCTCCTAGAAATTTCCTTAATCATGGTGTCTCTTCATGGCAATAGAGCAGCACCTAAGACGAGTGCCGTGAACGTATCTCCACTGGTGGGCTGGGGTTACAGCTCAGTAGAATACTTGCTTGGCATGCATGCAGTGCTGGGTTCAATTACCAGTACCGTAAAACTGGGCACAGTGATGCACGCCTGCAGTCTCTGCAGTAATGAGATAGAGGCAAGAGGCTCCAGAGTTCAAGAAATGTGAGACCTGCATATACATGCATACATACATACATACTACATATATACATTTTTGGGTACATCAACTAGTAATGTGGTATCCATTTTAGTTTGTGCACCATGTGATGGTCAACTGATGGTTAACCTTTAATGAATCATGTCTTAGCCTGTACCTTTGTTTATAAGGGACATAGGGCTTTATTTTCTCAGTGAAAAGGAAACTTTTTTCTTTCCTTCCTTCCTTCCTTCTTTTTTTCTTTCTTTCTTTTTTCTTTCTTTTCTTTCTCCCTCTCTCCCTTTCCTCCTCCCTCCCTCCCTTCCTCCCTCCATCCCTCCCCTCCCTCCCCCTCTTTCTTTCTTTCTTTCTTTCTTTCTTTCTTTCTTTCTTTCTTTCTTTCTTTCTTTCTTTCTTTCTCTGTTATTGTTTTAGACAGGGTCTCACTATGGAACCCAAAGTAGCCTTGACCTTATAATAATCTTTCTGCTTTGGTCTCTGAGTGATATGTGCAGGTATGTACCATCATGACAGGACCAGAAAGAAAGGTTTAGAAATCAGTAAATCCATGTCAAAATCATCATCGATACTGTTATATGGCATTGTGGTTCTGGGAAGGGGAAGATAGCTGAGAGTACAGTACGGTGCTTGAGTTGCACACACACACACACACACACACATACACACACAGACACATACACACACAGACACATACACACACATACACACACACAGACACACACAGACACATACACATACACACACATACACACACAGACACATACACACACATACACACACAGACACACACAGACACATACACACACATACACACACAGACACACACACAGACACATACACACACACAGACACATACACACACAGACACATACACACACATACACACACACAGACAGACACATATATACACACACAGACACATACACACATACACAAACACACAGACACATGCACACACACAGACACATACGCACACATACACACAGACACATACACACACAGACACATATACACACAGACAAACATATATGTACATATATTTGTTGTACATTGACTAAGCTTACGAGTTTACCTTTTTACTGGGTATTTTACATATAATCTACTCGAGTCCTCACACTTTATTTTTAATGGTTGTTTTTGTTAGAGTTTCTGTTGCTGTGATAGACACCATGACCCGGATAACTTGGGGAGAAGAGGGGAGCCAGGGTGTAAACTCAAATAGTGTAGGAACCGGAAAATAGGAACTGATACAGAGGCCGGAGAGCAATCTACTCACTGACCTGCTTCTCATACCATGGTCAGCCTTTTGATACTATTCAGAGCCATCTGTCCAGGGTGGCACCACCCACAATGGGCAGGGCCCTCCCACAATCATCATTCATCCAGATAACATCTCATAGATTTGTCTACAGACCAATCTTATGAGGCATAAGATTTTCAATTAAGATTCACTCTTTCCAAGTACATCTAGGTTTGTGTCAAGCTGACAAAAACCAGCCAGTCCAATGGTGCTTCCTGGTCAAAGAGGCTCTTTTGTTATGTGCTTATGAAGGCTAAGAGCCTGTGGTTGGGAACACCTTATTGTTTCCAAGTTGTTTTTTTTTTAAATGTAGTTAATACAAAATCAAGAAGAATAGAATTTTAACATTTTAGCTAGGCTGCTCGAGGGGCTGAGAGAAGGAGATTCCAAGTTGGAGGCCTTTCTAACAGCTGGTGAGGTCATGTGTCAAGAGAGACATATGAAAGAAGGCATAGCTCAGTGGTTAGGGCCTGGCCTGGCACATGTAAGGCCCCGGCCTCCATTCTAAGAACTGAGAAACAAACAAACAAAAAGTCCAATGCACCTTGAGGAGTGTGGTTCAGCCATACAGTGTGTGTCGGCTGGGCAAGCAGGAAGCCCTGGAGGAGGGATTTGCAACATAACACACACACACACACACACACACACACACACACACACACACGGATGGGGTGGGGAAGGCGAGAGATATTTTTAAAAGGTCTTAAACATCAATAAAGAAAAACAAGAATGCAGTGATTAAAAGGGTTTAAAATAGCAAAGGTAATAACACAGTGAACAAGGA
Source organism: Myodes glareolus (assembly GCF_982192425.1). Taxonomy (NCBI): domain Eukaryota; kingdom Metazoa; phylum Chordata; class Mammalia; order Rodentia; family Cricetidae; genus Myodes; species Myodes glareolus. The sequence continues at coordinate 22,926,379 of NC_142042.1, read as the reverse complement.
CACTGAGTTGGTCAAAGGAGCTTCACGGGCTGATCAAATACTGTGGCCTCTTTGTACTTTAACCTGGGCTTGTTGGCAAGAATCCCGGTCAGTGTGGACATTCTTCCAGCTTGTTGGTTTCTCAAACATAGATCAATTCGTCAGTTGGTAGTGATATTTACTATCCATATCAATATTTATATCTAAAGGGGGGACTACAAATTCAAAAATGGTATTGTTTATAATATTAAATTTTGGGCTGTGTTTTCAGTGAATCAACACTAAAACTATTTTTTTTCTTAATTATGCCTACCTTTGACTTAAATTTACTCCCAAAACTTAACAATATAGACTCCGTGCGAAGTATTCTTGTCTGGTTAAAGCAATAAGTTAATTTTCCAAATGTTTGCATACTAGGATTGGAATGTATGCTAGCAATTCACACGAGGCTTCTTGAGGAAAATAACATGTCAGATGTTGGTGGCAGTTGGCCAAGCTTGCATTAATCTGAATGATATGGTGAGAATATTGTTTATTGTAGGTTTTGACCAGACCTGTCCCACAGGCAAACTCCCCCAAAGTTATGACATCACCATACTCACGGTGGAGTCAGGAAAATAATTATAGAGAGGACTTTTGTTCATAGCATTGGTTTTATCTCCATAAGCATTGAATTTTAAAGTGTTCGCAGAAAACAGATGAGTAAAAACCACGCTGATATCAAGGTGCTTAATTATCTGAAAACCCAGATCCCAAGTGTGGTGGCATGTGGCTCTGTCTTTGGTTCTGTGGGCCCTGAGACCCAGGTGCAACGCAGATTGGAATGTTCCACATTTCTCTTCCCTTCCTAATTGTTGTCACATTTCTGGTATTTTTTTTTTCCAGGCTTGGTTAAGACGTAGGAATTGAATATTGGACGATGTGTGAATATACTCAGTATCTGCATAATTAATTATATAATCAATTTCTTACAAAAATCTCTCTGATAACAGAAAAGATTGCATGGGCTAATCAGTCCTGAAATTACACATACGTACATATGCACTCAACTCTGTATATGATGAATTAATTTTGTCTCCTAGTTTGTCTTAAAAAGTTTTGGAGTCTTTCCAGAAAATTCAAATCTTAGAATCGTAAAATCACAAGGAACAAAACAGGAATGGTTTTATATTCTAAGGGCTAAAAACCTCGGCATAATGTTGGTAACAGTTTGCTTTTTAATTAAGTTTCTGTGGATTAAATAGTACGAAACAACTTGAAGAGAGTTTCTTGCAGTTTTAGATATTTCTGATGGAAGGTTTTAGACAACTTAATTTTGCTTTAATGCTTAGTATTTTGATTACATATTTTATATTATTTTGATAGTGATATTTTAGATTTTAATTGTCCAAGCTAGCGACACTTTCTTAGTGTTATTTTGCAGGATCGTGGCTTGCCAAGAGTTCACTGAGTTGTTCATTACCTGGCACTCACTTAGATGTTAATGTTTACATCTAGATTTCCCTTCTAAAGGTGGGAGGGTGCAATTGCAGTAGGAAAATTTTATGAAGCATAACAGTTCTGGCCTTGAGGAAATCTTGTTCCTTGATAAATAGAGGGCTTACTGACTCAGCCCTTCTTGTGATGAGTTGAGAGCTCAGATGGATAGCAAATCCTCAAGTTAGTTCAAAAACAAAAATTTGGAAACTGCAATTTGACACATCATCACATTTTTAAATTCAGGAATATGTCAGAGGAAATAAGAACTCAATTCATTGACTCAAACACAGTATTAAACTCAGATTGCCCTCTTCCTTTTTCTTCTCTTATCCCAAATTCGCAAATAATAGGCAACGAAATATTGAAATAGAGTGCATCTAAAGGCCTGCATTTTCTGGAATGAATGAGAGCAGTTCATTTGCCTTCCGGATGACAGAAGTCAGGTAACAGACCGTGGGGCTTTGGAGCACAGCACCCAGGTTTTCTTTCTTCCTTTCTTTCTTTCTTTTTTTTTTTTTTTTTTGCTTTTTGCTAAACTTGAGATTGTTTGTTTGATTTTTTTTTTTCTGAGTAAACATTTGGACTTCTTTCGGCATGAAAAAAATCCATCTAATTTAGTTTCAAGACCTCCATGTTAAGTAAAATTTTCACTTTGAGACAAAGAATAACCATGTTTGGGATAGCTTGAATGAAGAATTGTACTGTACGTTTCTCCAGGACAGTCAAAGGCATCATAGAAGGGGCAACAAAGAACAGCAGGCAACTAAGGAATGCTGAAATCAGAAGAACCAGTCTTTCCCAGGGATGATCTCAGTTATTGGATAGTTTGTTATCCAATATCAAGTGCTCAGTCCCGAGATCATGTACATACAAGCAACATTAAGTGTACTCAGCAGGTTATGTATATAGATTTTTTGTATATATTATGTAACACACTGCCAATTAAAGAAAAAGACATAAATTTAAGAGGGAAGGGGCAGACATGAGATTGATCAGAGGAAGGAAAAGAAAGCAGGGAAATTTTATAATTTTATTTTAAAAATTATTAAAAACCATTTAAAAATTAAGAGAAGTGAAACTAGGAAGAATCACATTTTCTCTGACACAATGACGAATCCCACTCAGGCATAAGTCGCAAGGCTGCTACAGGTGGGGCAGAGACTCATTAAGGAATTTTCCCCTCAATTTTGTCTCAAATTGTAAATAAATTTGCCTTTTCTTTTTAAATATGTTATAATATTTCCTCATAATGGAAGTGAACATCTGGCTTAGAGCCAGGCCTTAGCCCAAGGACAGTTTTGAAAGAACAGGAAGAATTCAGTATTCACATGCTGCCAGTTGGGTGGCATTCTTTAAAATCGGATGACTTTCAGCTATGAGTTAATGAAAAGGAAAAAGAAATCATTTTCTTCTGTAACATTGCCTGGAATCAGGAAAACAATGGCCTGAAAATGAGTCCTGGAGACAGTAGTAGGCTGTATTGAATTCAGTCCAGTCAAGGACAACTGCCTGTATTGGCCAGGGTTCTCTAGAGTAACCAAACTTACAGAATGAATCTCTCTCTCTCTCTCTGAAAGGGAGTTATTGGAATGACTTACAGACTGTGGTCCAGCTCATTCAACAACGGCTGGCTCTTCAGAAGTTCTCAGTCCACGAGGCTGATGTCTCAGCTAGTCTTCAGCACACACTGGGATCCTGAAGAAGTGGACTCTAAGGCTAGTGAAGAGACAGGCTTCCTAGCGAGGTGAGAGCAAGCAAGCAAAGTGTAGCAGCGTTCTTTTTCCATGTCTTTAGACTTCCAGCAGAAGGCATGGCTCAGGTTATATCTGGTTTAAAGATCTGGAAAAAGGTGTGCCTTCCTACCTCAAATATTGGTTTAGAAGTGTATCTCCCCATTTGGAATAAAGCAAAATCCCTCACAAGTATACCCTCTATTTTTGGATTTTAGTTAATTCCAGATATAGTCAACTTGATAATCAGGAATAACAATTGCACTGCTGCTGGCATTCTTAGGAATAGTTTGGCCATTCATTTTGTGTTTGGCAAGGGTTTATCCTACAGTCTTTCTTGTAATTAAGTTCATGGCAATATCTTGTAGCCTTTTAAATAATTCAATTTTAGTTCCCTACCCCTAACTTTGCATGTTATTTAATCATAATGTCTAATTAAGGTGCCTGTGAACACCATTAGGATAACTTTTTGGCTCTTTCTTCTTCTCCTCCTCTGCCTCCACCTCCTCCAATTTCTTCTTCTCCTCTCTTCTGATGGCTATTGTTGCTCATATTAAAGTAACCTTTTCATTTCATGTTACTGGAAGTTTTAGATGTAAATTCCTAGCTCATTTCATGAAAGAATCATACTTCCAAAGCACAATGCTTAGGGTTATTGATTTAAAAAGTGATCAATAGATGTGTAGTGGAGATTAAAAAAAAAAAACCTTTGTGAAGCTGGCAAATGGTGAATTTAGGTGAAATTACAAAATCTTTCTTATCTGTCTAAATACATGTTTGTGTATGTGTGCTTACATTTGCATGTTGTCTACATGATACCAAGCTTTCTTACAATTAAATGAGTACTCATACATTCACAAGGAAGCAAATACTTATGAGTGTTCATATGACTTGTAAAAATCTTCAGTAGATAACTTGTTTAACAAGTTTGCTCTAGTCACAAGCTGCTGGCTATAATGCACCTGTGTATTTAACTTGATAGAGATCTCACTTAGATGAAGATTGTTCCACATCCATGTTTACAGAATAGCTGGTTACTTTTGTTTAGTATCTCCAAATTTCCATGATTAATTTGAACAAATGTTGAGAATGAGTAAATTAGGTGATAAATCTATCTGTCTATCTATCTATCTATCTATCTATCTATCTATCTATCTATCTATCTATCTATCTATCTATCTATCATCTATCTATCTATCATGTTTTTTTGAGACAGGATTTCTCTGTGTAGCAGCCCTAGCTGTCCTGGAACTCACTTTGTAGTCCAGGCTGGCCTAGAACTCACAGAGATCCGCCTGCTTCTACCTCCTAAGTGTTGGAATTAAAGACGTGCGCCACCGCTGTGCAGCAAATAAAACACTATATATGCTTTTATAAGTGACGTTTACATGACTTCCAAAACCTCTTCCAGTAATTCGAAATCTTAAGGTTATGTTATACTAAACTAAACCATTGGTTAGATGTCTATTTAATTCTTTGTGTGTTTGTATGAATGGTGTATGTGTGGGTACATGTTTATGTGTGTGTGTGTGTGTGAAGTGTATGGGTGCTTGTAAATGTGTGCTTGTGTGCATGGACTTCAGAAATTGAAGTTTCATGTCTTTTTTTCCCCCAATCATTCTGCCTCATTTTTAAGATAAAGTCTTTTTGAGAACCTAGAGCTCAGTAATTCAACTGGAATGGTTGGTCAGCAAGCCCCAGGGATGCTCCTGTCTCTGCCTTCTCAGTACGGGGATTACAGACTTGTATCACTGCCTCACCCCTTTTCATAGGTGCTAGGGATTCATACTCAGGAACTCATGATTGTGTAGCAAGCGTCTTATTGACTGATCCACCTCCCCAGCCCCTAGGTTGTTTCTAAGTTAGTTAAAATATTTAATAAACACATGTCTAAAGTCTTTGGCATTTTTCTTTGCATATAAAATAAAGTGAACATGAGAAGTTTATTTGGAGCTATTTTCACATGTCGATGTTTTTAATGAGCCAGGTGCAGTAAGTGTGTCTGTAGTTACAGTGAGACAGGAGGAACTCTGGGAAATACAGGACACGTTCAGCTTTAAGACTATATTGTGAACAAGTACTTATTTAGCAAACATTCTTAGTCCACAGACATTGCTCCATACTGCTATCTCCAGTGTAAGGACTTAGATTGCCCTCTAGGAACCTTCACTCAGGTAAAGGCCCTGACTCTGCTGCAAAAAGAATTTTAGAAGGAGCCCGCATGCAAGAGAGTTGGAGTTTATTAGAAGGAGACTCTAAAAACCTATTTAATCACTGGGGTTGAGAGAAAGAGAGGCACTCGGAAAAGTGTAAGGAGCTCTGGGGAGTATGATTGTGTGTTTCCTAAAGGACAGAGAGAGGAGCCTGGAACAGGGCCCCGACAGTAGCTGGAAGTACTGTTTCTGAGGTTACATCTCAAGGGGTTGCTAAGGAACCTTTCTTGTTTTTTTTTTTAAATGAGATCATAAAATGGTTCCTGATATGAATCAGATGTGATTACAGCGTGTGAGGTAAGACCATAGCTCACAAACAGGACAGGGGGAAAGGTCAGATGTTTTTACTGAAAACAAAAGTTTATTCTCTTGTTGGTGAGATTCCCAGGAACTAAGAGAGGAGTGAACTGTCTATCTAGAACAGGATTGCTGTCTCTGTTTTAGCAACCCTCAAGGTAGTACTGTCAACTGCTATAATTCTTGATTCTCAGCTGGCTTCAGTCAGACTTCATTTCTCTTCCCATTTCTCTTTAATTTTCTCTGCCTGTTCAGTCTGCCTCACAGACATCTGCTGAGTACTGGTGAAAACCGCAACTAGGAAGCAGGCAGCTTGGCCTGTGAGGAAGACGACACATGCATGCATTAGAGGGAAGTTATCATGTGTGAAAATGTCTTGAGGGAACATGAAAGTAAACTGTCACGGGAATGGGAGCCCACATGCCAGCATACAGGAGGCTGAGGCAGAAGGACTGTGAATTTGAGGCCAGCTTTGCCTATAGAGCAAACCTCTCCCTCAACATGTACGTGCACACACTTGCACACATGTATGCATTCACACATGTGAATCTTCTGTGTCCTAAAAACGATTATGATTCCAAAATGGGAAGGAAGAGTATAGATAGAACCAAGAGTCAGGACAAGTTATGGAAGGCTTGAAACAATTGTTAATGGGCTTGGAAAGAAGTGGGCAAAAAAATACTAGGACATTTTTGTTCTACAGGATAATTTCCATTGTTTTTTTGAGACAGGGTTTCTCTGTATCATTCTCAAATTTAATGGCGAGTAGAGTTGACACTTTAATTCGATGATGAGCATTGGCAATTCTGATATAAACAGAATTAGATACAGTCAGGGGAAAATGGTCCAAATGTTTTTGTCGCAGAAGCTTGTGTGAATGTTGACGTTTTCTGAAAAGTATCAATTACAGAAGGAAAGGTAGTGTAACAAGACACTATACTGTGCATGTGTGTTCACGAGTCAAATTCGCTGGCTAGATCTAGGAAATGACTAATGCATGCACATATTCTCCCCACGTAAAGTTGATGATAACACTTACAGAATATTTATTGCAGTCTTATTTCTGTGTATGTCTATGAATTAAGAAGAAAAATTTGTCTGTGTTCACAAAACTTAGTAAAAGTTGGATTTCTTTCTTGTCTAGTCTTTTGGGCATACTCCTATTACTATAATTATTTGTGACACGGGATAGGGTCTTTTCATTCAGAAGCAAGGTGAAGCAATAACAGTGTTACTATCCACAGATAACTGTGTTTGTAGTGTGACAGACCATTTATTTTCCTCAGCTGGAATCTGGTATAACATTAAAGGAACATGGCAAATCAAATAGATAGCAATTAGAGGTTAGGATCAGTCTTTTTTAGACATACAATTAATCATACCATAGAATGTTAGAGTCGAGAAGTCAAGTTGACAGGAAGAAAGAAACAGGATTGGAAGAGAGTGACTTCAGATACAAACATAAGCAAGCAAATGCTTTGAAAAGTGTAGCTAGGTGTAGTTACAAGGGGAAGGTGTGTTGTTAGGGAGCCAGGGCTCACATGTGGAGGAGTGTGTGGCTGAGGAGGAAGCCTCTCTCCCTTTTTTGCTATTGTCCTCTTCTTTAGGCTACACTATGCTTTGGATGCTTGTAACTTGAGATACCTCAATCCGATATGTGTTATACAAAAGTGTTACATCAGATGCTCAGGACCTAGAAAGAAGAAAATAGAGAACAGAATCCTGATCGCTAAAATACCACAACCCAGAGATTTCTTCCTTAACAACCTTAATGACAGCTATTTTCTTGTTCTGAAGATCTTTTTTTTTTCCAGTTGTACTTTCTTTTTTCTTTTCTTTTCTGTTTTTTAGAAAGTAATTTTATTAAATTATAAAAGTTTCCATTTCCGCCCCTCCTCCCAACACCCTCCCACTCCACCCACTCCCTCTCCTCCTCCCTCTCTATCCCTAAGAGCAGTCAGGGTTTCCTGCCCTGTGGGAAGTTCAAGTTCCTCCCCCCTCCCTCCAGGTCCAGGAAGGTGAGTATCCAAACAGACTGGATCCCCAAAATCCAGTATATGCAGAGGAAACAAGTCCCAGTGTCATTGTCAATGGCTTTTCAGAAAGACTCCGGGCCAGCCACATTCAGAGAATCCGGCCACATTCAGAGAATCTGGTTGGATCACGTCCTCGTTCAGTCCCAGTCCAACTGGCCTTGGTGAACTCTCATTAGATCAGTCCCCTTGTATCAGTGGGTGATCGCACCCCTCGCAGTCCTGATTCACTTTTTCATTTTCTTCCTCCTTCTGCTCCTCATTTGGACCTTGGGGGGCTCAGTCCGGTGCTCCAATGTGGGTCTCTGTCTCTATCTCCATCCATCGCCAGATGAAGGATCTATGGTGATAAGCAAAATATTCATCAGTATGGTTATGGGCCAAGGCCGGTTCAGGCACCCTCTCCTCTGTCCAGAGAACAATCTGGGGATCTTTCCTTGGACCTGGGATCCCATATATAATCAAGTCTCCTGTAAACCCTAAAATGACTCCCTTAGTTGAAATATATTCTTCCCTGATCCCATACTGAAGATCCTTTTTTACCCATCCTCATCTTCATCAGATATTAAGGATGGACCTTTCCAGTTCCACGGGACACTAAACACTGGCTTCTCTGGGCATCCAGTGTGGTGCTTGGCCACTAGGACAAACTGAGGAGCTGAAGTTCTCGGACAATTCTTACTCATGTTGAATGAAGCTGCTGCAGACTGGTCCTGTCTTAGTAATAGCATCTTGACTGTGGAGAAGTGAAAGCCCCATTTACCTTGATCTATGTTGGTTCCTCCAATAGTAATTTACTTTCAAACCTCTGCATGTGACCTAACATCCTTGTGGCTGTAAAGTGAAACTCTCAGAGTGTGTCTCAATCCTTAGTGGACCTCTAACCTCCTCCAATCCTAAAGGTAGTTACACCAGAGAAACTCTGAGTCCTGTAGAAAAGATTTCCATTCTTTCCTGTAGCTGACAATCTGTGCTTCCACCAAGGTTTTTTTGATAAATATCTTGATTTATGATCTCTTGTTACATGTACATAGAAGTTCATGTACCCCCTTTTTGTTTTTAAGGAAAAAACAGATCATTCAGGATAATTTTGAATTGGTTTTCCTGGCCACTGCCAATCATTGGCTCATAAGAAACTCTTATTTACGTAAGTAGAATTATTCTAATTTGACATTTCATTCTACAAAGTTGTCTATGCCTGGGCATAGACATGATATGCATTTTCTTATCTTAAAAAGAAAAATTTAAACTACTATCCCATGATTATATTTCCAAGATCAACTTCAACCAAACTTTGGGATCCTGGAGAGCTGATATAGGAAGCATGCCTTCCATGGAGAATTAATTTTACCCACTGTTCAATATACCCCATTCTCCATCAAAGACCAGGGGCCATTTATTCAATCAAATTGATTCATAATAGATTCACAGGGATATGAGTGATCAGAGAAACTAAAAGGCAAAATATACCAAAAGCTAAAATATACCAATAGTGTGACCCTATTGCTAGAAAATTCCACATCATGTCAATTCATTTTATACACAAATTCAGAATATTATCAAAAAGTGACTTGTGTTTTAGTTTAAATAACATTAAATTTTGTGTTTAAAGTTGGAAATTGAAATTAATTTATGTAAATATTTCAAAATCTGAAATATATAGGACATCAAACATTTCTGATGTTAAGCATTTCAGATAAGGGATGATTAACTGATATTATCTTTGAAGCATGGATTTATTATTTCTTTTTTGGTGGTAAAATGGAGATGACTGAGCTTGTGTTCAGCCTAAATGTATTGGTTCACCAAGTCACTTAACTCTCTTGAACTTTCCTTTACTTGCTGATGAAATGATCAGGGTAGACTTGATATTATCTATGGTTCTACTTCTGATTAATACAGTGGTTTCTTAGAAAAAAAACTTTGAGAATTTTGTTAGGTACAAAGCGTTCTTTGTGTTGGCATATCCTTGGTGGATATGCCACTTCCCATGTGAGTTTACTAGGTCCGTTACACAGGTCATATTCCCCTGTCCCTTTAGGAGATTGCCTGCACTTTTCTGTGCAGCTGGTACGGGCATTTTCATATCTCATCACCTCTGTTATTCACAGTTATCCAGTGATGAAAACTGGGCTGATGTTATCTCTATTTCATTAAATCAAGAATTAAGTTTACAGAGCTCTAGCAGAAATCTGATGTCTGCTTGTGTTGTCTCTGGCACTGGTGAGTGAGCACACATGTCTGGATAACCTGCTATCATAACTGTGTCTTATCTGAGAATTTTAGGTGTAGTATATTTTTAACAACAAGAAACTGATTCTTGATGCTAAGAAATATGTTTTTATGTAGGCAGGCAGGACTTGGACTTCTGATCCTCCTGCCTATTCCTCTGCCTCTACTCCCGAGTGCCTGGATGACAGGTACATGGCGCTACCCTAATGTGAAGACTGTGTTTTTAGCTGAAGGCAACCTTAAGAAATGCTCTGGTGTACAACCAGTATCTTCTATTCAGTGGAGGTTGGAGGCTCCCCAGACTCAGTTCATACCTCTATTCTCTAGGATCTACGCACAAGAACACCCTTGCAGTTGTCTCCTAGGAATTTAGGGGCTTTTTGGTTACCACTTCTTGCAATGTCTGTTCTCTTCTTGTCTTTCTGTCAAAGTTTTATCTGTTCTTTAAGCTCAAGGGTTACCTGCTCTGTTAATTATTTGCTTATAATTACTCACAGATATAGGTGCCCTTTTCTTTGTTTACTGCAACCCTGGTGTGGGAGGTCCTTTTGTCTATGTGTTGCTTTTATTGGTTAATAAATAAAGAAACTACCTTGGCCTGATAGGGTAGAACTTAGATAGGTGGGGAAAACTGGATTGAATGCTGGGAGAAGGAAGGAGACGACATGGGGCCGCTGCCAGAGTCACACATGCTGAAACTTTGCTGGTAAGCCACTGCCACATGGTGATACACAGATTAATGGAGGTGGGTTAAATTAAGATGTAAGAGTTAGCCAATAAGAAGCTAGAGCTAATGGGCCAAGCAGTGATTTAATTAATATGGTTTCTGTGTGATTATTTCGGGTCTAAGCTATGTGGGCAGGTGGGATCAACAAGCAACAGCCTCCATCCAACACAACCCTTCCTTCTTTCCTTCCTTCCTTTCTTTCCTTCCTTCCTTTCCTTCCTTCCTTCCTTCCTTCCTTCCTTCCTTCCTTCCTTCCTTCCTCCCCTCCTTCCTTCCTTCCTTCTTTCCTTTCTTCCTTGTAGTACAAGTCATTGCTCATGCAATGCTCTGCTGCAGCAGCCTTCACAGTCTTCATCAGAGCACACCTATTTTTTCTTTCTAACCAGTAAGTAAGCTTCCTAGAGGTAAAATTGGGAATATAATTTTTTTTCTTGCCAGTGCTGGGAATGACTCCCGTAGTCTTAATGAAGGCTGGCAAACCTCTCGACCATGAGCTGCATTTCAGGGGGCATCTGATCACTGTTGTAGTCTGAGAGAGCATAGATCATGATACACATGCTGAAAATATGTGTCAATTAAATTAGCTTTATTGAAGATGATTAAGTTAACATTTTAGTAAAACTTTAGTCTCGCTTCCAATGTAATTTGTTGCAGTAATTTTCCCCTTCCTTATTAGTACTCAATGTTTTACTTTTTAAAATGGAAAACACTCATAAAAATATATAAGGAAAATGAAAGCCTTTCTTCCTTCATAGAACTATGTGAAATGCTGATCTCCTGCTTCAGCACCTGGGATGATTTAACAGCGATTTATTCCATTTTTTGAACATGCTCATTTCCAGGATTCTTTGAACATGCTTGTTTTCAGCATTTAAATAAGTATAAGTGGCATTCCAGGTTCATCTTTTTGGTTGCCTTCATGGCCTGAAAATCATACATTTCCACAAGTAGCCCTGGTTCCACATAGGGAAGAAGAGTACTTAGAGGCCAATTTGGCGCTCTCACTGTGTTCACTGATATTATTGTTTCCAGGCCCTCTCAATGGCTAAGACAGGAGTTAATTGCAATGATACCTCTATCTGCCTGTTTCAATAACAGAGATCAGCAGTTAATGTTGATATCTCAACTTTAGTCCCAAACTACTAGTTTAGTCTAGTCCCCCCCGCTTCAAGCACCTTCTTGGACGTGAGTGTACCAGCAGATGACATAACATATAGCATAATCATACTTACCTCATTCACAGATTCACTTCTATAAGGCTCCAACTGACCATTCTGATTGCCTCCCTTTCTCTCCCAGACTTACGGATTTTTTCCCCATTGTGTTTGGGCTCCGCAGGCCACACCAGGCCACTGCTTTGCTTGGACACTCTGTCCAAGTGCGACTTGGACACTCTGCTCTTCCAGGTGGGCTCTGACAAAGCACACTGGGAAGGATGCTTCCTGAATCATCTTTGGACTCTAACGGCTTGCCTGTGTGCATGGACAGAGCCTTGACTCATAAGGGATGCATAGTCTGACTCTCTGTCGCTTCCCCTACTTAGACACAGTCATAGCCATGTTTAGACTCTAATTTCCTATGATGTCCTTCCACCTTGCAGGTCCCTCCACCTTAGTCAAGCCCCACCATGCCACTAAGGATCTTCTCCAGGCCAGTCTCATTTGTCGATACTCCTTGGGAAGAAAGGGAGGCAAGTAAATGGGAAGGGAGAGGAGGCGAGTAAACCAGATGTACTTTTCTTAAGAGCAGAGTTCTCAACCTGTGGGTCAAGTTGGATCAACCTTTGCCAAATCTTATCTCCAAAGAAACTTATATGATGATTCATAATGGTAGCAAAATTAGAGTTATGAAGTAGTAACAAAAACAATGTTGTGGCCGGGGGTCACCACAATACAAGGAACTGTATTAAAGGGTTGCAGCATTAGGAAGGTTGAGAACCATGGCTATAGAGTTCTTAGTGTTTCCACAGAGAGACACAGTTCAAAGAAGTAAATTTGCCCCTGTATGTTACAGTAACAAAGGATTTGGGCTGGAAAAATTTGTAGTTATTAAGAGAGTAGGCTGGGGATATAACTCAATTGGTAGAGTGTTTGCCTAGCATAAGCCTTAGGTTTAAGACCCACCACTAGCAGGAGAGGTAGCATAGGCCTAATTAGCACTCGGGAGGTAGAGGCAGGGGAATCAGAATTCAACAGTGATTTTCAGCTACATACATGGTGAGCTTGAGGCCAATCTGGCCTATAAGAGACCCTGTCTTAAACAAACAAACAAAAAACCCAACAAGCCCTGAAAAAGTTGAAATCAGCGGTCCTTTCCACTGCAGAATTAAATTCTTAATTCTCTCCTAAGTGTTTTCATATTTTCTATTCTACTTTTAAATTAGATACTTAGAAACAAAGAGTCTGGATGGCTTCTCAACTTTGCTAATTATCTTGTTTCTAGATGAAAAAATTGAGTAGAGGAGTCCTGCGCTTGCCAAGCGACTGTTCACACGCCTGAGTCAGAAACAGAAAGAACATATTTCAGATCCTCTGACCAATATTCGCGGCTTGCAAACCTTGTTTTTATCATTTAAAACTATTTGGACTTCAAAGTACATTTCTAAAATTAAGTATGCAGTTTGTGCACTGTACCTTACGTTTTAAGCTGGTGGCCTTTTCATTACTAGTTATATTATTGATAAAATGCCACATTTGGGGGGCCAACCAGAATCTAGTAGATCTGTGGTGATTATAATTTATTAGTATAGAAGAACTAGAAATTAGCCCTAATTATCTGTCAACTTGCCATTATATGAGTATTTTCTTTAGTCTCATATTTATACTGTATGAACTCTACTTAGGTTTTCAAGCAGCTTATTATTTGTTGTTTTATGGGATTTGATTGACTGGCAAGTATGTGCATAGACATCCGTGACTGTCAAATTATACTAAAAAAAAAATCCACAGTGTAACATTTGTATTATTGAAAATCTACTCATTGCACTCGTCCCCCAGCCCAAGGCCTCAGCACACCACTGCATCTGCATCAAGTCAGTTGTGGGTATGCTGGGAAGAAGAAAACATCTTATTGGGTGGAGGCTAGCCTTTGAAAGCACCCATTCATGTGCAGGAGCCACTTGTTAGTCACCAAAGCAAAAGGGAGAAACAGACCACACTCCAATAAATGAAAACTCCAATAAAGAGTTTAAGAGCCTCATCAGCTGGGTCATGAATGAGCCCTTTGTGCTATCCACTTACTTTAGGCCCGTAGGTGAGAACTTTGCTTTTTGAGCATCATTCTGCCAATTAACACCAACGCATGGATAGAGTTTTATTTATTTATAAATTGGAAAGAATCTGCTCTCAAAGATCATTTAGTCCAGGGCCTTTCGAGGCAGGGCTTTTTGTGTCCCGTAGATGCGAGCGCTCACCCGGGATCTGTTGATCTGAATTGCTTCCAGTCATGAAGAAATTATTCTCCACATTAGTGCCTGGCGCACTTATGCAGAAAACTTTCCCCTGGCAGCTGTCCTGGCACAGCTGCTTGATGCCCCTGCAGTGAGACAGCGCGTAGCGGCATAGCCCCGCCTGCTTTCGCAGGAGGGTCCTTCAGCTGCTCTCACCTAGGCTCCCATTTTCCTGGAATTTTCCCTCCTCCCCCATTCTCTCTCTCTCTCTCTCTCTCTCTCTCTCTCTCTCTCTCTCTCTCTCTCTCTCTCTCTCTCTCTCTCTCACACACACACACACACACACACACACACACACACACATACACACACCACATAGAGGGAGAGGAGGGAAACACCCACATTTTTTTATGAGTAATACTTTCTTTTTGCTTCCACCTCCTTATTCGTCTGTTAGCTGTGTATCTGTTTTTGAACTTGCTGTTTTTCGGAGCGTAAAGCACACCCACCCTGAAAGGCGTGAGCCGCACTTGGAATTCTTTTTTTTGCCATCTGACAGCCAAGCCGGTTTCACTTTATTTCTCTATTTCTGGATCGTTTCATCCACCGGATGCAACCTTTGTCCCCCAAACACCACATTCACTTTACACAAACTTGTTGACCTCACACCCAAGTCAGCTTTTCTTGAACCTTCATCTGAACAAATAAACATTCCTTGTGATCTGCGGATATCCCGAGCGGCGTCAGGAAGGGCCCGCAAGGACCGTGCTGGCTCAGCTAGCCCACCAACATGAGACTGATTTGGTTTCCTCTTTCTCCTCTGATTTTAAAAAGTGAGGCAAAAAGCCAATTCCTGTTAATTTCTTAGACAATGCAAGGGGCTCTGTACTCCGCTCCAGGAAGCTGATTCCTGGAGGTAACAAAAAAGTGGCACCTGACACCAGGAAGGGGACTAGGGACCCCATCCTGGAGGTTGGCTCCAGGGAGGGAGCAGGCACCCCTGCGGCTGGGATGGCAGAGCCAGAGGTAGGCACCTAGGCTCTGCCTGCGCCCCTGCGTGGACACGCTGGGGAGCTCAGCCCAGGGGAGTGTGACACCACGTGCTACAGAGGCGGGGACAGCACCCTCCTCCCTCCCCCTCTTATCTCTAAAGGGTGCGGGCCGGATCCCAGAGCTTCCCAGAGATAGAGGTAGAGGGGGGGTATTACGGAGACGGAAGAGAGGAGAGAGAGAGAGAGAGAGAGAGAGAGAGAGAGAGAGAGAGAGAGAGAGAGAGAGAGAGAGAGAGAGAGAGAGAGAGAAAGAGAGAGAGAGAAATATATTTTGAACCCCAGAGACCGACATAGACACTAGAGGTGAGAGGCTACCGTCTCCTTCGTATCAGCTTGTCAAGTCCACAGCGAGTAGAGAGAGGATCCTGCTTAGACTGGGGAACCTCGGAACCTTGGGATCCTCAAGGCGTGTTTCTCTGCAGCTCCCTGGGGGGAGGGTAACAGTCTCTACCCTTCCACGTCTGCAGCGGGAAAATAAAACCTCAAGACAGGAAGAGGAGTTGGGGTTGCACAGTCAGAGAGGATTTAGTTCCCCGAAGTGTGGCGCGCTTGGGGCTTTATATCCGGGACAAGCGAGTGTCACCACACTGTAAGCAAATCCCGGGGCTTCAGCAAACTTAGCTCCGGGCAGCTGGCCCCGCGCCCGACTTGGAGTTCGAGACTCTGGCCACGCTGTGCTCTGGGGCCTGCAGGAGGCTGACCCGGGAGCCTTTATCTCTGTCCCCCTTTGTTCCTTTTATCTCAGGTTCCGCACGAGGCCTGGAGGGGCCACGCCGCCTATCATCGCCTCCTGGCTGTGCTAGTTCTTCAATGCCCTGAAGGTCTGGGGCTGCAGAGGACCGCGGGCACCGAGTGTCTCGCTAACTGGGCCAGGCAGTGACGCGGGACTGTGGCCCTCCCACCCCAAGGGCACTGACACCAGGGCACCCGCGCGGGTCCCTGCACCCGACAGCTCCGGTGCTGTAGACTCCACACGCTCCACGATGACTCCCTGCCGGGCAGTGGCCGGGCTGCTGCTGCTGGCGGCCACCGGCCTGGGACACCCGGAGGAGGGACCGGAGCTCGCCTTCAGTGAGGACGTGTTGAGCGTGTTCGGCGCCAACCGGAGCCTGTCCGCCAAGCAGCTGGGGCTCCTACTGGAGCGTCTGGGAGCTGCACCCCACCAGGGAGCTCTGGATCTAGGACAGCTACACTTCAACCAGGTAAGGGGCAGCCCCGTGGTCCACGGTTTCCACAGATTTCCATCCGCAGAGCAGCAGCCCTTTTTTAGCAGGGAGAAGCGCCAGAGAAAGGATTTCGTCAAGTTTATGAAGTTTGAGGCGGTGACTGATGTGTGTCATTTGATTTTCACAGGTTCGTTCACTGGGGCTCAGGGACGACTTTTAGGGATCTGGCAGCCAGAATGATAAGCTGAGCCACCAGAGGCTTGTTGGGGTATAAAAAAGTCGGTGGAAAGGTTAATGAAGTAGTTGAGCGAGGGAAGCCACCCCGAGACGTGTGTCTTAAAAAAGAATGATATTTTTCAATCTTGCTGAAAGTGAGTCATTGACTTAACTTACGCAGTCAGCAGAAGGAACCTGTCACAGGCGGTCCTTATCAGCTTCAGGGTGAGTGACCCCTCCCACTTAAAAAGTGTTCTTGTTCATATTGCATAAGGCCCTGCCTAACAGCTGGAAGGGCACACTGTACAGGTGGGGAAACTGAGGACACCTTAAACCCAAATCACAGAATGGGTTGGTGATTCAGTTGGTGGCAGGCTGGGACTGGAATTAATTTCTAGTCGCTGCCCCGTCTTGTAAAGTATTTGATTCTAGAATTAATTCTAAATAATAAAGCACACGTTTTTCAGGCTTGAAATTGAGGGCATACTTGAACTGTAGAGAGTAATTAGAAGTCATACTTGCCACAGAACTGAGGCTACGGCTTGGTGATGGCGGCCCAGAATTCTGAGTTCTAACCCCCAGTACTGCAAGCCAAGACACGGGGAGTTAAATCAATGCTTCATCCCCCAGTTTCTGCTTGCCCACTCATGTTAAATAGCCGATGAAGCAGTTCATAGATCTTTTATCATTTTGGGGTAGCGATAGTTGGCCAGAAAGGCATCTATGATAAAGATATTTTGGGAAATTCTACATTCTATAAACTCTGCTTTGAAAACATGGCATTTTCCAATGAATCTGATCTTTGATTATAATTAAGGAAACTTTACTCAGATAAATTCCCTGATGTTCATCAGCACTATAGTTCAGTTGCCTTCACCCTTCTTTGCTTCCTTGCTTCCCTCACCTCCCCCTCCCCATCCCTTCCTTCCCTCCTCCCCTCCTCCCCTCCTTGCCTCCTTGGGATTAGAGTTAGACATAGTGCGTCTTGTATGCAAGTCAAGTGTTCCACTACTAGCTATAGCCCCAGCCCTGTGATTTTGCTTCTATTAGTAATGTCTTTCAACATTTAAAATGTATATAATTTAAGACGCCAGATTTTCTGATGCTGTGACATGGTCTTTCTATGACTTAGAAGAGTTTTGTGATGCCCTTATGAAGAGTTTTTAAATGTAAGCAGTCTCTAGTTCCATTTCTTGCATATTTTTAAATTTGATTCAATGTGTGAAAAATCACATGTAAAAAGAAATGCCCACATATTTTAATTGTTGTCCCCCCCCCCCTTTTTGTGGCAGGGTTTCTCGGTGTAATATCCTGTCTGTCCTGGAACTCACTCTGTAAGACCAGGGTAGCCTTGAATTTACAGAGATCTGACTGCTTCTGTTTCCCAAATGCTGGGATTAAAGGCATATACCAACACCACCCATGTATTGTCTTCTTTTAAGAAAAAAAAAAAGATAGTTTAGCTGACTAGTTTCTAGGTAGGTGTGGTCATTTGCTTGGAATGAAGTTTCGGAACAGGACTTGAACTGTATCTGTAGGTCACATACTGTGCTGACTAGAAGGATAGCCTTATCTGGCAGTGTCTGGAGGTGACTTTTAAAGGGGCCAAAGACCCCAAGCTACCCTTGCAAAGATAGTAGAGGGTATGCCTAAACACTGTATTAAAATCGGTTTAATATACTAGTAATACAATTCATGGTTTATAAGATGGTAGGGTGTCTCAATAGGTAACTTATATGTTGATAGCTTTAGGCTCTTTCTCGAGTTTGCATGTGTACTTTCATTATGAGCATCAAAAAGAGGCAGGAAGAAGCCAGTAATTAGCCTGGAAACAGAGAAGCCAAGAAAAACTCCCGCACGAATCAGGCTTAACAAACATCTATTTGCCGTTCTGTGAAGTCTCAATGAAAACAGCCATCGCTGGTGCAATGATGACGATGGTAATCTAGAAGAATCCATTAATCCACTGGTAATTGATAGATAGACTCGCCAAGGCGCTCAGATGTGCCCCAGCATAAAGCCATCAAATTCGAAATGAAATCTAGAATCTTTAATGTTGTCACACCCGAAAGAATGTCCCTTCAGTTCTCTGTCCACCACGGAGCAGAGCAATATAAATTCTACTGTGGGAAAGTCAGCTATCTGACTTTCAGAGAGTCCGAGAATGTAGAAGGTTTCCTCGGGCCAGAAATTTCTTAATCTTTCCCAAGGCTTGTCAACAATACTGTACTTTTGGATGAGAGCTTTGATGGTAGTTGAATCAACAGCAGGTTTGTTTGATAAGTTTGGATGGGGGGCAATCATAGGTCCCATTACCTTGCTGCTTTGAGAAACAGAAGTGACTTGGATTCATAGTGGAGAGAGTAAAACAACTCCGTTTAGAATTTTGCCTTTTATAATGGCTACTGTGGGTGAAAAGTTAGGTGGAATAACCCAAACTATGTGAAAAAGTGGGCCTTGGTAGCCAGATGGCTCTGGAGTGCCCCTCGACTGACACAGAGACTGATTTGTCCCAGGAAGTGCTTGTCGTCCATGAGAAAGACCCAGAGTTCAGAGTATCTAGGAATGGTGGATCTGCCTTCTGTGTGTCCCCTTGTTGCTTTCCCATTCCCCTTCTTTACTTTTCCCTTTATTTCCTGTCTTCAGGAAGCTTATCTCCACATTCTGTCACGGGGATACTGGTTCAATAGTTCCAAAAGGGAAACCCTCGTGTTCTAGATTATTCTGCTGATCTCTAGGAACTCTTCCAGACATTCTCCAGGTTCTGGAATGGATAGTAGGTGGCACTATGGCCTTGGCTGCACTCTCTCCCTCTGCACCCAGGCTTCTCTTTCCCAGCTCTGCCTGCGTGTCTTGCAGCCATCCCCTGCATCAGAGAATTCTCCGTCCTGTTCCTAATATCATCAGGTTGCCTTTTCTTAGATAGGGTGCCTATTTTAAGACTATTTGAATTTACAAACCATCTTCCTAAAGCAAGGTGGCATTCTTTCTTTGAGTAACCGTTTATACACTCGTTTTCACTAATGAAGTCCAGATCCTGAGCCTGGCATTCGAGGCCCTGTTCCCCTTGTGCCAACCTTCCTCGCCATGGCACCCACAGGACTGTTCACGCTTCTCTGATTTTCTGTGTGCCTTCACTCAGTGTCTTCCCTAGAAGGACCTGCTTTCCCGTGAGTTCGCCAATCAAAATAAACAGCTTAGAAAAAGTCTAGTTAAGCTTGTCCTAAAATCACATAATCCTCAGTTTCTCTATCTCCTGAATTCTCACAAGATTTTTATTATGGTACTATCAGTTACCTATATATGCGCAACAGATGCCTCTATTAACGTCTGTAAATAGCAGTGCTTATTTTAAATACAGAGCGTATTATATCACTCATCGAAGCAATCTGATCCCTTTAAAATAAACTATGAATACATCATTAGTATTGTTATATTGTTGTTTTTAATCATTATTACTACTATTATTTTGAAGTGCTGGTAATGGAACCCAGGAACTCTGAGAGCTAGGCTTATGCTCTGCTGCTTAGGAGTCGTAGTCCTTAAACTTCAAGTGCTTTAATATGACTGAAAAGCCTTTTGGTGCTGTGTTCTGTATCCTCCAAGCTACCTTTTGGTACCATAGATGCTCACATGCGTTACTGTATCTCTTTAGGCATCTCACTCCCAGGAGCTTTCTCGGTCTGGCCAAGAGTTTAGGAGGAATTCCTTCCTCATATGTGACTCTACATCAGTTGATGCAGTTGCCACCCTCTGGGGGGCATGACCAGGTTCGTTTTCTCTGACAGTTAAAGAACTAAAGGTCAGAAAAATCTTGCATGCCACAGGTGGTGGCATAGGAAATCTCAGACACAGCAGACAGACTTAACCAGTAAAGAAAGACTTTCATTAGAGGCGAGGAAACACACTTTACAGTAAGGCATAGAAAGAGAAAGACACTCTGACAAGTGGGGTGGGGCTGGGGGTGGGATGGGAAGTGGTGGAGGGGGCTTGGGAGCCCCAAATCTGGCTTCTCTTTGAGGGAACAGTTTAAGGTCTTTGAGTCAGGGTAGTGTTAAGATCTTTGAGGGATAGTTTTCCCCTAATTTAGGGTTTGGTCACTTTGAACAAAGGCAGGGAATGGAATAAGCCAACAAACTTGTCTTGGTCCAGGTCTTGAACTTGTCATACTGATTCACAGGCAGGGAGCCTTGAATAGCCAGGCCTTTGTCCCAGGTCTAAGATAGTATTGGGAAGGAACTATACTTTTGTCATTTTTAATTATCTATTTGTGACCCCCCCCCCCCTTGTGTCTGCCTGCCTAGCAGGGATCTGTCCAACTGCCAAGCCCTCACAATCACAGTGCAATGCGTGTGTAATTTTATTTGTGTTGTCACACTTTTCTGTTTGCATGATGGTCTCACACCGACCCTTCTTTCCAGTGAGACTTGAAACAGGTGGGTGCGAGTGACCCCCTCATCCCTTCAGGGGCTGACATAGTACCTGGTTCATATCCTGTATGCGGTAGACATTTTGTTTGGAATTTTGGAGTCATTTTTCTAGGACCTCAAATTCTTGACTTTCCCGCCTTCCGGACTTGCATTTCTAAAAGTTAGCGAGAGAGCGTGGACTGCATGGGATGGGTGAAGATGGGGACTGAGGAGGCAGCCGCAGGGGTTTTACAAAACGTCCTGACCATTTCAACCTGAAGGGAGCAGAAGGCGATATTAAAGGCTTTCCTTCCAGGCAGTATGCAAAAGACCCCCCCAAGAACACATACTCTTCAACTGTATTTATTTATTTGATAAGCATGCTATCACCAAACGATATCCCTGTTCTGCTGCTGCAACCTTTGGCCTGGAATGGTCATTTAGTTATGACATCTTTTCCCTCTATTCTTTCTGGTCTTAAGAGGCTAGAATGTAGAGGTTTCTGTCCCAGTTGGGCCCTACAGCCATTCAGTCTCAAATAAACACACAGAGGCTTGTATTAATTATAAACTGGCTGGCCTATTGCTCAGGTTTATTACTAACTAGTTTTTACAACTTAATTTAACCCATACATTTTATCTGTTAGCCACGCGGCTCAGTATCTTTTATTGGAAAGGCATTCTCATCTTGCTTCCTCTGTGTCTGGATGGTGACTGCTTCTGCCTTTCCTTTTCCCAGAATTCTCCTAGTCTGGTCACCCTGACTGTACTTACTGCCTGGCTAGTGGCCAATCAGTGTTTTATTAAACTAACATGAGTGACAAATCTTTGCAGTGTGCAAGAGATTATCCCATACTACTATAGATCTCTAGCAGTAGAAAGATAATTCCTTACTCATGTAATAGATGACCAGGGTAGCAGTACATAGCAAGAAAGGTGTGTGTATGCATGTATGCTGGTCACTGCATACACAATATACATTATTGTGTGTATTGCTTATTGTCATCTGTTACATATTTTTTTTTCTGGGGTAAGGGCAATGATAGGCACAGTGATGGGAGGCATTCTAGGAAGCATTGACAATGGGTGGACACGTTCTCTTTTTCCTTTGGCCTTTTTGTGTCGAGGTATGATAGGAATAAGTCTGGCAGCAATGCCTCCCAGCCTGCTGGTTCTCACGAGACCCTGGGGGTGTGATGGAGAGAGGTGATGCTTGGGTCCTTGTTAATCCTCCTAGAAGACGACTTCCTGGTGCCTCTTCACTCCAGCCCTCCCATAGTTGGCAGTGCACAGCGTGTTATGTTTGCAGACTTTGGTAAAGCGAGGGACCTGCATGATTCATTCATTCGACGGTGATGTCAAGAGCTGCCTTTGCCCTGGCACCAGGTGTGGGCGGGATCCATTTAAGGAGAATGCTTCTCATTCTTTCCCTATCTCACTCCCAAGTGCGCGTCTTTATCAACTCCCCCAGGAGGCGTGTGGTCCCTTTTGTATAAAGTGTAGATATTTACAGTAGGGATTTCTAATATCTCATTATTCTATACAACCCTCTTAATTATTTACTTGTAATACCACATTTTGTTGTCAAAACGCTCTTATGATAAAGGCACCATTGTGTGTCTTCTGTATCAGGAGACTAAGGCACAGAGATTAGGCACCTGAATTAATGTCCTAAGTGGTGGAATCCTTGACATCCTTCAACGCTTTTGCGGTAGTGCTTAAGTTTTTGTTACAGCCTAAGAAAACATTTTATCTAGGTAGATAAGCCATTACCTCATATTTTGAACTATGGCCAGAAGTTACTAACCATAAGTTACTTATGTGGCCCCATTGCTTAGTCAGATGAAGGGAACAGTCATAGGGCTACAAGGGATTGAGTAAGCAGGTCCTTGTCCTGAGAGAGAGAGAGAAAGAGAGAGAGGGAGAGAGAGAGAGAGAGAGAGAGAGAGAGAGAGAGAGAGAGAAAACATGTGCGTGCCTGCGTGTGTGCATATGCATATGTGTACATGCGTGCCCACACACATAGAGGCCAGTGGACAATCTCAGCTGTCATTCCTTAGGGTTTTTCTTCCTTTTCTTCCTCATCTTTTTTTTTGGGGGGGGGGGACAAGATTTCTCTGTATAGCAGCCCTAGGTGTCCTGTAACTAGCTCTGTAGACTAGGCTGATCTCAAACTCCCAGAGATCAGTCCGCTTCTGCTGGTATTAAAGGTCTGGAACCTTTAATACCACTACCGTCTGGCTTCCTGTTGTGTTTTTGAGAAAGGTTTTCTTCTCACTGGTCTGGAACCTGGCAGGGAGGCTAGGCTGGGTAGCCAGACAGCACGACAAATTTGTCTGTCTTTGCCCCTCAGCTCTGTGATTTTTAAGTATGCCACCGTGCCTGTTCTTTTTTCTTTTTTTTAAACATTAATTCTGGAACTGAACTTGGGTCCTGATGTCCTCCGTAGCCGCTTCCTCAACACCTCAGAGGCCTTTTTATGCAATAAGTAAATAAGATGGGAAGGTGTGAAAAGTCGGGGTGTGAGACAAAGTGCAGTTCTGGGCGGGAAAAGTGCAGTTCTGGGCGGGAGGTGGCTCAGCAGGTAATGGCAGTTGCTGCCAAGGCTAATGACCAGAGTCTGTTCCTCTGGACCCACAGCGTGGAAGGAGAGAACTGCCATCTGGAAACTGGCCTCTGACTTCCACAGGAGTGCCCCGGCCTGCGTGTGCAGGCACTGAGTGGTAAAGAAAAGGAAAACTACAGCTTAACCCAGCCGGGCACGGGAGGGGGGGATAGGGGGTGGGGGGTGGGGGTGGGGCTATCGAAAAATAAGATGTCTTCACTGTCCTTCACGTTTGCTAATGAGAGATGGGAATTTTGGGTTGAGACTAGATAGCCAAAATTTGTGTGCACACACAGTAAACAAATGGTGTAGCTAGAAAAGCCATTGTGTTTAAATATCACCAGAGCAAGCCTGCAAGTCAGATCACAAGGTCGTACACACTCGGTTCCCAGTCTACCAGACAGCCTGGACTCCCCAATGTAGGAGGAGGTATCCTTTCAGCTTTGGGAATAGCTTCGGAAAAGTCACAACCCAGTCAACTCTGCGATTCTGCTTTGGTTTTAAAAATACCTAATCACGGAACATGTGCTTTTGCTAGTTTTATCTACACAACATTTTAATTACATGTCGGATTTCCCAGAGAGTTAGGCATTCCCTTTCATGGAAAGAAATTGTTGTGAATTCTAATGCTTAGATTGACTTTTCTCCACTCTCAGAAACACTTTGAGCAGCAGCTGATCCTTCTTCCATAACTACCCTCGAATGTGAGAGAAATACCTGTGTTATGGGGATGGCTTCCAGTCCAGTGCTTCCAGCGCACTTTGGAATGGTTCCGCCCAGAAACCCTTCTGGCAAATACAGGTGGAAATCTTCCTTTAGATAGTCCTCGACTGCATCCTACTGGGGGAAGCTGTTGTGCCTGGGCTTTGGGGAATGAGTTGCAGCAAGGAGGGAATGCAGGTGATCAGAGCATGTCCCCAGAAGCACTAGCTCTCATATAGCAAGGCATTGGCATTAGGTTGTTGAGGTCTTAGCTATCAGGACGGGGAGAACGAAGCCCTCTTTGACCAGCTGTGCTCTCTCTTGGGCTGTTACAAGTACAGCAGGTGGGCGAAAGGTTTGTAGCCACTAGACTCTCCATGCTTCATGCCTTATTCTTGCTTCCTGGTTCTTCCCACCATAAGGGACAGTGACAGGCAGGGGTTGAATTTTCCCACTGTGAAACCCACTGCTTTGCAACCATGACTCTAGTTTTAGTGTGCTTTCTTTAAATTTAACGCACTTTGGAATCCTGCGTCGTTTATCACTTCCGGTGGTAACCGGAGGGACCTGCTGAGAACAGGATAATGGGAACATAAATAGGAATGGAAAATGAGGCCCGCAGCTGAGAAGGATGGCTGACTGCTCTGTGCAGCAGAGAATGCTGACCCCAGGGAAGGCGACTCTGTGGCTGATTGCTGGAATTTGTGAGTTAACTGCATGCAGGGCAGTGTTCCTGAAGGGATGTACAAGAGTGAAAAGTTAACCTTTACGTAATTTACTTATTAAAAAAAAAGTCTGGAAGCCCTAGACAATCTTAGAAACTATGCCATTTTCAGAGACCTAATGGTAGACTCTTCAGCTCACCTAATGGTAGACCATTAGAACATTGCTTGTAATGGACACCAATCACCTTCTTCTCAGACTACTTCCCTGTTGTCTGTTTCTGTAGCCAAGTGTGTTTTCCGAATCCTGAGATTTCTAAAGAAATGAAGCGATCGTCAGATTACGTTTGTGATGATGGAATCGGAGAGCATAAAAGTCTTCAGAATGGAATTTTGTTTAATTTTGGTTTGTCTCTTTCCAAAGATTCTCTGTTGTTTCTTTTGGACTGAAGTTTAAGGGAGATGAAAGCATAAGTCGGAGAATCAATGGCGCTAAGCTGAAAAGTAGTATTACATCCTTTTAATCCAAATATTTAACATCTTTGCTTCAGAAGTTTGCCTACTTTTTAAAAAATATATACATGCCTAACTGAATAGTTAGAGGAAAAAGAAAAACACAGCCCCCAAAATAAATGAGTTTAGACAAAGCCCCTGAGGCGATTTTAGTTCTATGAGTGTAATCCATGCTTGTCACCACTCGGGTAAGCCCTTCAGATCTCTAACTATGTTAGACAATGTAACAATGGTTAACAGTGTGGCATCTAGAGTCAGGCTGAAGTTTAGATTCTGTCACTTAGTAACATATTTGTCCCTGTCACATGACTTACTCGGTTACTCATACTTTTCACCGTTGTGAGTCTAAATGGATGAGCCCTACCCATAGACAGGGTCATTTGAAGGAAGGGTGACAATGTGAGAAACAAGTGTAGTGCCGTCTTCTGCATTTCAGACACTCAAGTATCCAGTGTGTGACCTGAATTAACAATAAAACCAGAATCCTTTCCTTGAGACGCTTCACACAAAGAGCAGCAAAAGAGACAATGCTTAGAAAACGATCAGCGTGGGCCTGCATCAGACCATGTGCTGAATGCACAGCCATTGTCCTCGTAATACCATTAACTGATATAATTGTATCGTATGAACGCGGTTGTTATTGGTTGGGGACCTGAACACCTTAGGGTCAGCCAGTTTATAGAGGAAGGGATGGCATGAAAAGGCAGCCAGGATTAGTGAGATAAAGAGTTCATGGAGAAGCATGCCAGCTTGGGGACTTTGGTTCCCGAGATTTTCACTGTGAGAACCTCTACCGCTCTGCCTCTACTTCCCTTCTTCGAGCACTGGTACGTTCCTGAAGATGTCAACCTTAGATGTAGAGTCTAATGACAGGAAGAGTACTTGAACAGATACTGGAATTAAGCCTTCCCTCCCAGAGGACCTCTCAGGCTGTCTTTAGGAATTCTCTGACCTTTATTATTTCTTTATACACTTGTATCATCTCTAAAATGTTAAGTGGCTGGGGGGGGTCCATACTGCACTTCTAGAAACTGTTAGATTGTGGTTTCTAAGCTTAAATCTCCTTCTAAATCTATGCAAACCTCGATATGGATTTTACAAGCCAGAGAACCCAGGGCCATCTTAGTTTAGTTGAACCTTAATTAGCTGGGAGAAAAATCAGAGAAATAGTAATTTTAGTCTCTCTGGGAAGAGAAGAAACTCATGGCTTCTTCTAGGATGGGGAAGAAGAGCAGTAGGCTAGCTTCAGACTGATGAGGGCAGCAAGATCAGTAGTTTGATTTTGAGATGAGAAATATATCATGTGCCATGAATTAATCATGCATTGTATGGCACACAGGCCCTTCTGTTAAAGATCACATGGTGTTACTGATACTAGATCATGGGTTTGTGTGAGGAAGCATGATGTACTATGGTTTTCCTCCAGAGCTGTGCTCTCAGGGTTCGGTCAGTATGTGCCACTTTACCTGTATCTATTAATATGAGAAGCAGTTCTTGATCTTGAGATGAATGGCATTGAAGTGCATGTGGCAGGAAGCATTGAATTCCTATTATTCTAGCTGGAACAATGGCTAATATCTGCGGGTGTGCCAGGCATTGTGCTTGACGCTTCCTTCTGCACCATCCCTTTAGTTCTCACAGTCCTCTGGGGAGACGGGGCTGCCAACTCTGATCCTCAGTTCTTTGCCCTTGTTGATCCGAAGCAGATGCTGTGTTGGTCAGGCAGCTCTGTTATGAGTCCCCTGAGTATTCCCTGGTTTTGGTGTCTCCTTGTGTGCATGACCGGATCAAGAACTGCCTGAGTGCCTCCTCCATTTCCTCACTTTCCAGCTACTTCTCGGTGCACTATGGTCGGATGACTCCCACAACTTCCTTGAGATTATTCTCCACAAGGTCACCTGGACCTTGATGTCTTAAACACAATGGTTGTGGCTCCTGGCTTACCTTTCTGAGGATTTTTTTCTGATGCCATTATAACCTTCTTGAAACCCACCCTTTCCTTGTTTGCAGCCATGTCTTACTTAAATGGCTGTTAGGTTTTTTTTAATGTTTCATGAATTTTTCCTCCGTCTTTCAATATTGCAGTTCTTAGAGTTCCTCAGGCCCATCTTCTTTTGAGTCTACACACTCTCTCAATCTCTTCAATCTCCACACTTAACTCTTTCTGTATTTGTACCTATTTTCTACCATGGTTGCCTTGGTGTAGATTTTTCTCTTGGGATTCAGTCGTGGACATAAAGGGCAACTCTGCCCATTCCCAAACTCAACATGTCTGCGCTTGCCCCAAATTGACCACACCAACTCCATTTCACCGTCAGAAACTTGAGAATCCTGTTTTCTCCCCACAAATGTTAGGCAAGACCTGGATCTTACTCTGTTCGTTCACCCTCCTTTCCTGCCTCTCCTCTCCTCCTTCCACTATTTTCTCTCTCTTTCTCATGTATAA
This sequence comes from Myodes glareolus, assembly GCF_982192425.1. Classification (NCBI taxonomy): domain Eukaryota; kingdom Metazoa; phylum Chordata; class Mammalia; order Rodentia; family Cricetidae; genus Myodes; species Myodes glareolus. The sequence goes on along the minus strand of NC_142042.1, from coordinate 22,898,531 downwards.
TGTATACGAGTCCTAGCACAGTAAACTAAATGTCTGTTATTTGGTATGAACGCCAGTGTCCTCTTTGTGTAATGGAGAAAAAACTATGTAGCCGCGTAATAGGATTACATCAGCGATAAAGTCAGACAATGTAGCCAGGCGCACTTGTGAGGGGCAGGATGCCCCCTGGAACTGATGCCCTCACACCCATTGTGTCCTCATTTCTCTTTCTGTCTTCCTCATCTTGGCCCAGGGTGTTGCTCTAATAATGAACAAACCTGAACACATTGGCTCCGAAAGACTTCCCAATACAGTTCAAATCATTTGAAAACTCCTTACTTGGTAGATGACCCTCACAATCATATTTCTTTAAACATATCTCTACTTTCCCCTTCCCATGTCAGCTCGGATATTGCTTTCTTTAGGAAAACTTTGGCAATCTCATGACTTTTAGGAGAGGTTGCTTGACACTCGGCAGACCATGCTATACTGATGTCTTATCAAGATCTGTGACATGAGAGACAAAGACACTGAGTCACCTTCTATATCCTACCAATGGCACAGTCATAGTGTCTACCATGTGGCTGTTTTTCAGGTAATATTTGTTGAGTAAAGAGAAAAACAACTTTTTTCCCCCTTGAGGCATGATCTAGCTAGGTAATCATGTGACCCAGGCCGGCTGCCTCACTATCCTGATGGAGGATTCTAGGTAAACACCACTGCTATCAACTCGACATTAACTTTAAGAAATTGGTTTCAGCACAACTTCCTAAATTGTTCAGTCCATCTAAATGGCTTATTTGATTGAAATAAAGCAGTAATTCTGTGTTTTTCTTGGAAATGAATTTTAAGAGCAACATGAAAGCAACATATGTTAAAATTTCAACAATATGTTATCTGAGTAGAAAGAAATAGTGAGACGCTATTATGTTTAATTTCTGAAGTTTCTAAGATTCTTTTTTCTTGTTTAGATACAGATTTTTTTCCTTATTTCATAGCTACATCTTTTAGAAAGATTTGGAAACCCTGGTGTCAGTGCTAGTTAATTTGAGAATCACTAATCACTAAGCTAATTCTGGGAAATTTATGTAGAATAAATGTAAACTTATGCCTTTAAAAATGATCCCACATTTCTCAGAATTCGTTTCAGATATATGTCCTAGTTTTAAATTTCCCTTCATGCACCTTCTTTATATCAAAAACCATGGTAGGGGTCAAAGAAATATAATAGGGAGGGAGTCCATCCTCCCTAGATGTCTATGGTCTGCTTAAAACGTATGCATTTTTGTAAATTGATAATATGATAAGGGAGTTATAGTAAGTGCTAAACAAATAAATAATATGAGTATGTGGTTCTAGAGAGGGAGGGATTAATTTGTTAATGTCAAGCCCTGAAGGTGGGTTTCACAGAGGGCTTTGCAGAACAGAAAGCAATTAGTTTGAGATAAGAGTATTAGAGTTATAGGTCATGGGAGTATCAAGTCACACTGAAGGTGAAATACAGGATTTATTGGAGCTTGGTTAGAGTATAGAGTTTGTGGATGTTGGAAGAGGAATCTCTCCAAAAAGGGAAGGGTTTATCGGAGATAAATAGTTGAGGTTTTTTAAGTGTTCTGACACTTGGGAAAATACATAGCTTTGAGAGTTTTCTTTTATTTGGTATTGTGTGTGTGTGTGTCTTGGGGTAGAACGAGTTAGAGGAGGTGGTGCTAGTGATGCTTCTAACAGAAGCAGCCTTGTGGAGCTGTCGGACAAATAAGATGAGGGCTACACAAGACGACATTAGAAACTCTGCTATTAGAGGTCCTCTGCTACGTGACCGCCTGGTTTGAATAAGAATGGCCCTCATAGGCACTCATAGGCACACATATTGGAATGATTAGTCACCAGGAAGTGGCACTCTTTGAAAAGATTAGAAGGATTAAGAAGTGTGGCCTTGTTGGAGGAGGTGTGGCCTTGTTGGAGTAGGTGTGGCCTTATTGGAGGAAGAGAGTCACTAGGGGTGGGCTTTGAGGTTTTAAAAGCCCGTGCCATGGCCAGTTTCTCTCTCTCTGCCTGGGGAACAAGATACAACTCTCAACTGCTCTTTCAGCACCACACCTGCCGCCGTGCCTGTTACCCTGCTCCCTGCTGTGATGATCACGAACTAAATCTATGAAATGATAAGCAAACCACCAGATAGTGATCGCTACTGAGTACCAGCCTCAGCACTCTCTCGGGTGTCGGAACAGGACTTCTAGGACACGAGGACACTGGCTTGGGAATGGGATCTGCGGGGTCGAACAAACTGATTGACTTAGGCGTGTTTTACCTGCATGTTTCTTTATTCCTTGGGGAAAGATGCAAAAAAGAGAGAAGAAGGGCATAAGGCATAAGAGTAAGGCATAAGGGTAAGGGCAAAGCTTTAATGGTAAGGGATAAGGGCCTAAGGCTAAGGGTAAAAAAGGGGGGTGATCTCCACAAAGCTTTCAGTTTATAAAGGCATACAGACAAGTTAACAATCTCATAGGATGTAACAATAGTATCAGGAGTGCATTTTCACAGAGTCTTAAGAAACCAGTGGACGTGGCAAGGAGGCTCCTTATGTCTTAGAGGGGACGCGGCTGTGAAGTTCCCCTGCAACTGGGAACACAGCCTTGGTAGCTATACTAACCTGTGGGCTTGATTTGCATTAGCATCTAGCTGGTTGAGTTAAAAGGAATCTCTTCTGGGCACCCTGCTTTTGACTCCAGCAGGATGACTAGGCAAGACATTTTATCTCTGTAGCTAGTTTTAGCAACTCAGTCCTTTTTTCCTGCATAAACAGTTAATTTCCTGGGCTATGATCTTATGTTAGTCGAGACCAAGGTAAAGCGCAATACAGAATATTAGTAGCCTGTTAAGTCAGAGCAGAAGACAGTAGTTACATTACTCCTTCCTGAGTCTGCTGTTAGAGCAGACATACTACCTCCCGTATGAAGCTCCTTACTTATCAGTGACTACTGTCAATAAGGAAAGCTTGTGGGGCGTTATTTTGATGTAGATTTTGGCTATGAGAACAAGGACTTGGACTGAATCCTTTTCACATGATGGTTTCCTGGTGTCGGGGGAGGTACCCAGTTGCCCTACAGGAAAAGGCAGGTTTATAGCTGGGATACTATAGAAGGGAGAAATGCCATGATTTCACAAGATTTTTACAGAATTGACAGTGACTTATCGAAAGGACAGATGTTCCTTAGCTCTGTAAAAATGGGTTATTCCAAGTGGAGTGTACACATACACCTCCCGTGGATAGTCCAATAGATCTGTCAGCTGTACTTTAATTGTAAAATACTTGTGGTCTCACCACACCAATAAAAGGCTTTCTTTTATAAAAGTTGCCATGGTCATGATGTTGCTTTAAAGCAATAGGACAGTGACCAAGACAGTGGTATGTAAATCTCTGTGTGACCGCCTTTATCTGGGTAATTTTATGACAATTTGACACAAACTGAAGTCATCTGAGAGAAGGGAACCCCAACTGAGAAAATGCCTCCATAAGATCAAGCTGCAGGCAAGCCTGCGGAGGATTTTCTTACTTAGTGATTGATGTGAGAGGGCCCAGTTCATTGTGGGTAGAGCCATCCTGTTGACGGAGGCTGCTCGTTCATTTCCCAGCCACCCAGACCTGAAATAATCACACTGAAACTGTATTAATTGCAACACTGCTTGGTCAATGACTCTAGCATATTCCTAGCTGGCTCTAGTATCTTAAATTGACTTATTTTTTTATTAATCTGTGTATTGCCACATGGTTGTAGGCTACCGATAAAGTTCCGTCTGGCGTCCAATGTCTGTCTTCGGTGGCAGATTCATGGTTTCTCCTTGACTCTGCCTATTCTCTCTCTATATTTTTTCTAGTCTGACTTTATTCTGTTAAGTCATTGGCTGAAAGCAACATTTTTTATTAACCAATGGCAATAAAATATATTTATAGCATACAGAGGGGAATCTCACATCACCTTCCCTTTTCTGTCCAACTAAAAACAAAGGTTTTAAGTTTAGCATAGCAAGATTACATACAACAAAACAGTTATCATCAGGAATTATAGTTACAATATTTAGTCCATTTACATTTGGCAAATTAAGGAAAATACTCTATCATCTATCCTATCTTCGTGAGTCTAAAGTTTCATATCTAATCAACCTTTTATCATAACTAAGGAAAACTATAAATATAACTATCTATTCTTTAGCTCCATCAAAGATTCCAGAAGGATATAATATTACCTAAGTAAACAGGAAGTGCATTGTACGCAACTTTCAAAACTCTAGAATTGACAGATATCTCACTGCCTGAACAGTCACCCAAAGTTCTTCTGCACCATTGGGACACCCATCTTCAGCCTACAAACCCATAGTATCCGGCAGACTTTTCTACAAAGTAGAAAATTTCAAAGACAGTGCCACCTATGTTGGCAGTTTGTCAGTCACTTTCTTCTGTGTCCTGAGAATGTCATGAAGCAGGAACCCTGAAGGACGGTTTCACTTTTCAGCAAGTTCAGCAGTCATTTCTCTGTGGGTCCCGCATGTCCAGTTCATACAGCATAACATCAAGCAGTCCAGGCAAGAGCAGTTTCTTGCCAAAATGAGTAACCAATTCCATAAGGAGCCTCTTTGATGCCCATCTTCCTCTTGAAGTAAATTGGTGCTTCCAGGAGCAGATGTGTCTCATAGTCATGAAAAGTCCCAATTTCTTAAAACATTTTAAGTGCCATATTCTGTTAGTTTTTGAAGTGTTTGAGGAATGCCTATTTATCTGAAATTTATCAGTTTATAACTAGAAAACCTAACTTATTCTACTACTTTTTCTGCAACTTTAAATATTTATGTTATTATCTTTGCTCCTTTAATCTATGACCATCTGTACTCTTTTGTATTACTTTTATTGTCTCTTCACTTTTTCTTATCTCTCCTAAGTCTATGGACATTCATCTAACACTATGCCCCATTTAGAGGTCTTTTCCATCTGGATTTGTCTTTATTGCATGCTTATCTGTAATTATTTTTTGACCAGGAGTGCTTTTTTTTTTAATGTTAAGTGGGCATAACTGGACCAACTCCATGGTCCTGCCTGTTGGCTCTACCCAGTCCAACACAGCAGAGGCATGTTTGCTTCCTCTGAGAACCATACATGCTGCCCCAGCTCCAGGGTTGCAGTGGGTCTGTGTCACCATTAAGCAATTTGTAACACATTGCTCACAAACCTCATTTAATTGCTTGGCCTCCTGAAAGAGCCAGAAGCTGTTTGCTCAAATAGCATGAACCAGGAATCTGCTGTTTTGAAACTGCACACTTTTTTTCTGTTTCGTTTTTGCTGCTACTGCTGAATCAGGAAGACCTCTCTTAAATGAGCCATGGTGCCCCTGCTCACCACCAGCAAGTAGAGCCCATCCAAAAAAAAAAAAAAAAAGTGGTTAAAACTTTCCTTTCTTTCTTTCTTTCTTTCTTTCTTTCTTTCTTTCTTTCTTTCTTTCTTTCTTTCTTTCTGGTGTGTGTGTGTGTGTGTGTGTGTGTGTGTGTGTGTGTGTGTGTGTGTCTAGAATTCCTTTTCAAGCTCTCTCAAGCTTTATGTGGATTTAGTTAGCTGGGAGCCAATCAGTTGATGAAGGCTGTTTGTTTCTTGGCTGCCCAGACCTGAAATAATCACACTGAAACTGTATCAACTGCAACACTGCTTGGTCAATTACTCTAGTGTATTCCTAGCTAGCTCTTGCATTTTAATTTAATCCATTTCTATTAATCTGTGTATCACCATGTGGTTGTGGCCTATTGGTGTTGGGAGCTGTTGGGGGCTGTGGACCCCCAGACTCTAAATTCCTTGTAAACAGCTATTTTCCCTTGCTCCGAGCAGCATGCACGAGACTCTGATGGCGGAGTGGGTTCTGGTGAGTCTGCAGCTGAAAGATCCCGAGAGCTGGAGTGTGGCCAGAGCCCTATACTAGCTTCCCCTGAGCATAAATAAACTTGGCACTCTTGTATCAAGAGTGATCCATGTCTCTGTCTCTGTATTCATCTGTATGTTTTGAAGTCTCCAGGCCCTGTTCTCGAGGCTCGAATACTGAACTGCAGTGGCATGGGAGCTCCAGGCATAGTGCAGACAGTAGAGTGTAGTATGGATGTTGTGCTTTATATACTGGTGAATTCTCTCTGGGGCCTGGTGTCTGTCTCCTGTGTCAACTTCATGACTTCTCCTTGACTCTGCCTACTCTCTCAATATATCTTTTTCAGCCTGGCTATATTCTGCTATGCCATTGGCCAAAAACAGCTTCTTTATTAACCAATGGCAATAAAATATATTTACAGCATACAGAGGGAAATCCCACATCATCATCCCTGGGACTGTGGTTCTGGATTCTATAAGAAAGTGGACTGAGAAAGCCATCGGGTGAAAGCCAGTAAGCAGCACCTCTCTACGACCTCTATATCAGCTCTTGCCTCCAGGTCCCTGTTCTGTTTGAGGATCTGTCCTAACTTCCTTCAGTGATGGATTATGGATACAAAAGCATAAGCCAAATAACCCTTTCTTCTGAACTTGGTTTTTGTTTTAGCAATAGCAACCTAAATCAAGACATATTAGTACCTGGATAACAGGGTGTTGCTGTAACAGACTTGACCATGTTGCCCGTGGAAGGGTCATGGAAGGACTTTGGAACCCTGGGCTAGAAAAGACATGAGCTCATTGGGATGCTCTATAGGGGCTTTGAAGATAAGACTGTTTAGAGCAGTGTAGATAATGGAGACCTGGCTTGTGAAGTCTCAGAGGGAAGCAATACTCTATTGAATCATTTAGTGTGCAGAATCTGTGGTTTCTGGGCAGCAGGAGCTGAAGAAACAGCTGCGATTAACAAGAGGCCAGAACCACTGAAATAAGACCTTTGTTTTGCTGGGAAACGGATTCTGGGCAGCTGGGGCCGAAGAATGAACTGTGATTAAGGAAAGCCCAGCAATCACTGAGGTGAAATCTTCTGGGAAGGGTTTTGTCGGAGTCAACACTCCTGTGTTCAGAGGTGGCCAGGGGTACACCTTGTGCTGACAGCCAGACATGGTCATATGCAGCAATCTCCCAAGTGGCACTGGTTTTGAAGGTATAACAGGGTCACGGAGAGCAGCTGAGGCTTGGCACTGTCAGGGGACAGGAGAGGCCACTGGTGAAGGTGCAGCTTCAGGAGCGGTTGAACGTCCAGAATTGAAAGGGTCATGGAGAAAACTTGAGGCTTTGTACCATGAAGAGGGCCTAGGAGAGGCTCTGGGTGAAAGTGCGGCCCAGTTTCAGTAACAGCCCAGCATCTTGGAGATGCCAGTATCATGGGACTTTGAGCAGTAAGAACAGTGGCAGCAGGGATGTGGCACTGACCCAAGCTTCAAAGACAAGCCCGTGTTGCTACAATGAGCAGAGTTGGAGAAGTGACCCAAACCCCTTAGAGGAGCCCAAAAGATTGTGAGCGAATGCCAGATATTGGACACTGATTTATTTATACTTTAGGAGAGTGGTTTTGCTTTGTTCAGATTGCGATTGCACCTTGGTTCTTCTCTCTCGCAGTAAGAAACTATTTAATTTATTTTTGATTTTATAGGAGGCCATAGTTGAGAGACTTTGAATTTTTAAAGGGATTTTAGACTTTAAAAGAGACTGGATTTTTTTTCTTTCACAGAGGCTAAACTTTTAAGTGTTTGAATTGGTAAAGACTGTGAGATTTTTACATTTGAAATATGGTTTACATTTGTGATATTTATTAATCTGTGATCGGGGATGTCCCCCCCTCCAAGGAAAAGTTATATTTTAAAAAGTGTTGTGTGTCAAGTTGACAAAGGTTAAGTTGTGTTGGCTAATTTTATGTCAACTCGAGACATCAGAAAAGAGGGAGCCCCAGTTGAGAAGATACTTCCTTAATATTGGGCCGTAGGCAAGCCTGTTGAGCATTTTCTTACTTAGTGATTGATGGAGGAGGTCCCAACCCACTGTGCGTGGTGCCCTCCCTGGGTTGGTGGTGGTCCTGGGTTTTATAAGAAAGTGGACTGGGCAAGTCAGTTGGAGCAAGCTGAAAAGTAGCAGTCTGCATGGCCTCTGTATCAGCTCCTGGTTCCCAACCTGTTTGAGTTCCTGCCCTGACTTCTTTCAGTGATGGACTGTGGATGTAGAAGCATAGGCCAAATAAACCCCTTCTTCCCCAACTTGCTTTTTGTCATGGTGTTTCATCATAGCAATAGTAACCCAAACTAAGACATCTCCCCTGCCAATGATCCTTATTCTTATACACTAGGTTCTCAAACATTTTAGTTCCCAAACTGCCCCACACTCTTGTATAGGGGACATAAAACGTCTCAGCTTATGTGATAAGTCTCTTAATATTAAGATTATAGACACGACTATTATGTCTTAAAATATTATAGACACTACCATTCAAAAAATGTAAAAGGCCATGGAAGCTCAGTTGGTAGAATACTTGCCTAGTATACACAAAGCCCTGGGGTAGATCCCCAGTACTGAATAAAACTAGGCACGGTGGTTCATGCCCACAATCTCAGCACTCTGCAAGTGGAATTTGGAGGACTGCTTTAAGTTCATTCTTAGCTACATGAGACCCAGTGCCAGAAAAGAGAAAATTAAAAAAAAATTACTCAATTTATTAACAATAACAATAGTAAACCTTTGCATGTTGATGCTTTCCATTTTGAAAGATTCGTTATTTTTAGTGTCCATCATGTGTACATCTGTGTGTGGGTCTGTGTGTGGATGTGTGTATGTGAATGTTGGTGCTGAGGAGGTCAGAAACTTGGTGTCTCCCTGGAGCTGGAGCCTGCTGAAGTGGATGCGGAGACCCAAACACAGGTTCTCTGCAAGAGCAGCTCACTCTGTTGGTTGCTGGAGCTCTTTACCAAGATGCCGTATCTCCTCCATCCCACATGGGAGCATTTTAAAGGAAAAGGAACTCCTCAGTTGCTTTATGCTCCACAGTGCTGCTTTAACAGAGTCCCGGGACTGTCACATCGGCTGCGACATGAGCTGTAAGAGAGTGAGAGCCGGAAAGGGAAAGAGTCTAACACGATGAGAAGCAGTTTGAGCATGCACATTCTCTAGCAACCCTAGGTACCCAGGACTATGCCCTGCGAAGCGGTATGTCTATGATGGATAAATACAGTCCTTGTATACAGAGGGTTTTTAGAACATACTTCATTTACAGAGAGGTTGAGTAGGAGGCCTTTGAGCAAGGCAGAACAACCAGCCCTTTGAACATAGACCACAGCAAAAGCCCAGAGGGCTACCTCACGGTGACACAAAGCAAACCAACTCCTGCCTTTGGGACAAGTCAGGTTTGAGAGCAGGAACCCAGAGCAAGCATCTCTGTCTCCATACTAGGTCAGGGTCTTCATGGCGAGGAGGTCTTGAGTGATGGAAACAGACTGGGGTAGATATCAGTGGATACCGAGTGGGAATCATGTCAGTTGTGCATACACATACACACACACATATATATACACATACATACATACATATGTGGTAAAGTCGGGAAAGTTGGCCAAACTCTTTGAAAAAGCAGGTTTTAGCTTTTGAAATTATCTTTTATTTCCCATGTTTCCTTTTGTAAAATCAACTTCTGTTTGGGGAACTCCTTCTACAAACTCCCAGCTCCCCCTCCATGTGTGTAAGAACCTAGACAAGGAGATTAAAATGACAGGGAAAAATAATGGCTTACTTTTATTTTTCTAAACAAATAGAAACACCAGTACATTGTTTAAAATCGTGATAGCTAAACCGGCGGAAAGAAAAAGAATCACTTACAACCTCAGCACCTATGTACAGATACCGTCCACTTGGGAGCCTCTGCCTCTAAATTAGCCTTTGCTTGCTTTGTAGTAGAGACACTATTTCTACACACGGCCTCTCATCAGGATTCTTTTTTTTTTCCTAACAGGGTATAATTAAGCAAGGCAATTTTTTTTTTGCTTTGTAAAAATAATATGCTCAGTAGGAGAACTTTTCATCTGCTCTTCAGAAAGAGTTGTAAGAATGTGTGTGTGTGTGTGTGTCTGCGCACACGCATGTGCGCATGCTCATGTGTGTATGTATGTGTGTATATATATTTACAAGTATCAGTGTGTCTGTGTGTTATGTATGTGTGTGGATGTGAGCACACATTTGAGTGTGTGTGTATGTATGAATGTGGCTGGTGTGTTTGTGTGTTGTTCAGAATACATGTGCACCATTCAGGCTTAAGTAAGAAGCATAAGAAAACGAGATGAAAACGAAAACATGAATATTAGAGAAACAGTTGGCGTCCCTAGACCAGTGTCCTCCCACACCTAGAGGTTATTCTTCTGCACTTGGGGTGTTCTTTGCTCCAGTCTTCTCCTTTATGGTGACAAGAACGTGTCTAAAACCCAAGCAGATCGCATCAACTTCGAAGAGGCACTTAAGATTTGGCAAACTTTGAAATGGCCGATAGAGAGCGGACAGCTAGGGTGAAGGGAAGGGACACTGAAGGCTTCTGGTAACTGAGTTAGGCAGTTCCATTATCACACCAAACAAACCTGAAGGTGATTTATTGCCTCAGTAATTCTGGCTTTGAATGTTCCTATTGTGAGTGTCAAGCCCATAAACCACCTGCTCTATGATGGGCAGTGACCCTTAACTCAGTAAATTAGTGAAATGTTTCCTTGTTTTCTGGGTTAAAAAGACCTCCCGCTAGTTACATTCAAAGGTTCAAAGTGGCACTTTACATTTATGTATGTAAACGGTTGGGGTCTAAGCCACTGGTCCCCTGGGAATCGCTTTCACATGGATTTTCCTCTCTGCACTCCTTTCACTTGGGCTACCTTTGGGATCTTAACGCACTTTTACATTTGGTTGTAAAAACCAAGCAAGAGTTTATTCATTCATTTTGGTTTCCGTCCTCTTTGTATGAGTGAATATTGAGGTCACATGAACTTGGGATCTGCACGGCTTCTTTCTTGTTAGAGAGTCATTTTAGGTCGTCACTGTTTCTTCTCTGCTGAAATCTGTGGTCCGTCACGGTCCTAGTCTCACAGGCATGTTACATAGAGGTCGGTCAGGTGCGCTGATCTGCTGGCTCTGCTCTGGGAGCTGAAAAAAAAAATGTCCTGGTTTTAAACAGCTGTAGAGGATCAATGCACCCAGATGGTACACATACAACTTGTTGATCGCGTGTGACCGTGATGCTCCCTTCCCAGCTGTGCTAGGCGTGTGAGCCTGTGTTTGAGGCACTGGGACACATTGCTTTTAGTTTCTGTTTCTCCAGTGCGACACTTTGCACCTCACTTTTCCTGTTTGAATGATGGGGTGAGCAAGATGTGGTAAAATTGTATGTGGGTGGTCTCTCTCTCTTTCTCTCTTTCTGTCTCTGTGTGTGTCTCCCTCCCTTCCTTTCTCCTCCCCTTCCTCTTCCCTCCACTAGGATCCTAAATAGTTTAAAGAGTAATTTAACTTTATGACTCAAACAACCAATAGGTTCAATAAAATGCACTCCATTGCAGAATCTAAGTGAATTTCTTTTTATTATTTGAATCATTGTGTGTGTGTGTGTGTGTGTGTGTGTGTGTGTATGTGACGAAGACATAACATAATCTCAAATGGATTAGTAATGAGAAGACATGGACTTGAATTTTATCTTCACCTCTCATAAACTAATCTTGGACAACATACCTTTTCAAAGTATGATTTCTTCATCCATTTCTTTCTCTTATTAGTAGTTAATAAGCCTATAGCTTTTGTTTCTCAGGATGCCTGTGATTATTATTGTTTAGAAAATTCATTTGTCATCAAATTGCAATTGATTCTTCTTTGATTGAAAACCTTTATCTCACAATAACTTAACCCATTTTATATCTGCTTCCTATGCCAAGTGACAGATCTGTTGAGGATGGGAGCCAGCACTTGTTCCCAACATCTGCACCATCTGGAGAAAGTGTAAATAACCTGCTTGCTTAATGAACACATTGAGTGTGAACAAGGGAGAAGCGGAAAGTCCTCAAGTGAGCAGAGGTACTCAAAGTGGCAGGCAGGTTTTTATGCCACTGCCCCACTACGGCCTTCCTGCCAACAATAGGAGGCTGTCTGTCATGTGGCTTGGGCTGCTGAAGCTTGGATCACCGCTCTACACATGGTGGATTCTAGAAGGAAGCTGTAGCTTTTCTAGAAACCAATGGCCGTAGCAGTCAGCGGTGGAGCAGGGAAGGGAGCAGAAGTCACTAAAAAGAAAGAAGAGTTCTTTCCACCTGGAACTCAAAGCCCTCCTCCAGCCTCTGGCTCTGGGGCTTTGTAATGGGATTTACTGTTTGCATAGCAGAGTAATTTGGTAATCCAGGGAAATGAACTGGCCTTGGTACTGCTTTCTAAGTTTAATCACCAGTAAGTTGGCAAGTGTTATACGTCACTCTCGCTTCCTATATATGCACAGCCTGTGTGAGAGAGTCCCCAGCACAGTTAGAACACAGCCTGTGTGACAGAGTCCCCAGTACAGATAGAACACAGCCTGTTTGACAGTCATCCACACCGCGAACACAGCCTCCATAGCAAAGTCCTGTGAGTTTGACTTGAAAGTAGTCAGCCATTAAGAGTGGGAGCATTCTCCCTAAATAACTTCACAAGTTCTTTAGTAAAGAGGAGATGAAGGCCCCATAACAATGACCATTAAGCTTGAGGCCTGAGGTCAGGCTAAAATTTAACCAAGAAGAGAGTTCTTGTAAGTTTTGGAAAGTTACTGCTTTAAGTCTTGCCACACGCCTTGGGATTCATCACAATAAGAATAATTATTATAGTAATAATTTATTACACAGATTTCAGCTGTATAAAATGCAGAGGGAGGAACTTGCAACCTTTCCCTCATCCTTTCCTTACACTAGCGTGCCACAAAGACTTCTGGAAATGAAGCAGAGAAATTTGAGATGGGATGACGAAGGAGCCGGGGCACAAACACAGATGCATGAAGTCATTTGGTGACATGATTTTGAATATAATTTGGGGGCTGTGTGTAATGCAACCTAAACCCCCTTTACCATCATGGCTGCCTTTCCTTGGTGTCTTGTGTACATAAGGTGCTCCAAACCAGTTTACCATGGTTGAAAGGAGTAAATAGCAACCCACTGATGTCAGGGTGTCTGCATAGGAGAGTTAATTCCCTAGAGCACAGAGCCTAGAAGGTCATAGTCTGGGTGGGATGCTAGAGAATAAGAATGCTTGTTAGTAGGTAAGTGTGACAGTCTGGGGATGTTCAGTGAGCCTTCAGGCCATGTTGTTTCGTGCTATCTTCCAGAGTTGTTTTTACCACAACCTCTTATGACCCTGTAATTCCCAGAAGGTACCACTCATTGTTTGGAGGTGAAAGGATGTGTTCCAGAGGGGTCAGACTTCTCAGCAGTGCCACAGGTCCAACCGGTTTTGTGCCTTCCCTACATTGGCACTGGGCTCTAAATCCTGTTTGCTTCTATAGTGGAGACTCTGCCCCTTCATACACATTGCCTTCTTTAGTTTGGGGTTTAACTTAGTATATTAAGACTGAAGCAGACAAAAATAGGCTGTTGTTCAACATTATTTGCCTTCTACTTCTTTGTGGATGAGCAATTTCCAGCCCATCAGGCCTGCATTGATTCTGTTTTGGCGCATAGTCTGTGCTCACCCTGAGGCTTGCTGGGCAGTTGCATCTGTGTGCTTGCTGGGCAGTTGCATCTGTGTGCTTGCTGGGCAGTTGCGGCTGTGTGCTTGCTGGGCAGTTGCGGCTGTGTGCTTGCTGGGCAGTTGCGGCTGTGTGCTTGCTGGGCAGTTGCATCTGTGTGCTTGCTGGGCAGTTGCATCTGTGTGCTTGCTGGGCAGTTGCATCTGTGTGCTTGCTGGGCAGTTGCATCTGTGTGCTTGCTGGGCAGTTGCATCTGTGTGCTTGCTGGGCAGTTGCGGCTGTGTGCTTGCTGGGCAGTTGCATCTGTGTGCTTGCTGGGCAGTTGCGGCTGTGTGCTTGCTGGGCAGTTGCGGCTGTGTGCTTGCTGGGCAGTTGCGGCTGTGTGCTTGCTGGGCAGTTGCGGCTGTGTGCTTGCTGGGCAGTTGCGGCTGTGTGCTTGCTGGGCAGTTGCGGCTGTGTGCTTGCTGGGCAGTTGCGGCTGTGTGCTTGCTGGGCAGTTGCGGCTGTCAACTACTGCAACTTCTGACCACCTGGCCAGCAAAAATTCTATGTAAATACCGACAGATTGTGAATTCTAAGTGCTCTCAAGGTGTTCATTCTATTCTCATTTTACTTCCCTGATTATTTTTTTCTGATTGCCTTCAGGAGAAGCTTTACTAATGACTATGGGCAATTAGGGCATCTTGAAAGGCTACTGCATTTAAACTGTTACTTCGTGAAGCAATACTACCGGTGCCTTAGCAAGCTGACTTTCTGATCTACAGTTTGGATCTAAAAAGAATTCCTCAATAATTGTCACGTTTTGAATGTCTTAGGGTTTGAATTCTGACAAGTCTTTGGACGTTACTTATAGCTTGCTTTGCTTTTTCCTCGTGGTTTTATTTGGAGGAACCGGAAGACCATGTGGGTTAAGGCTCCTTTGCTGGGAAGCAGTACCGCCTTGTGTTTGTGTTGGCACGCCTGTTAATGACTGGAACCAAGACTGACCCAAGTATGCTCTGTAGGTTTTGAGTCTGGCAACTTTGCCTCTGGGCATCCTCCAGGTCAGGAATGAGCTGTACCTTCTTGCCTTTCCCCAGCTGGCTACCCAGCTACTTCCTTCTTCTGTGAGTCTAGTGTCCAGTGCTTGCAGCTATAGGAATGCCTATGAGGGGAGCAGCGATGGGTATTTGGGAGGTTTTAGAGGAAGGAAATGGAGGGGAGAAGTGGTATAATATTAAAACCTCAAAAATTAAAAAAAATCTTTCAAAAAATCTGAACATGCATTTCATGTGAAGTTAATGGTCATCTCAGTTTTTGACAGTTGCACGCAGTTGTCTGTACTTGATGTCTTTATATTTTTTCCTTGACCAAAGCATTGGTCTCCTTTATCAATATTTAGAATTTCTAATTTTATTGTTTCTATTGTGAAAGGTATTAAAGTGTGTCATGGTCAAATACATTAACTTAAAATATTTATTTTAATTTCTGTGTATCTGTGTGTTCCTTACTTCTCTGTATGCATACCCTGTATATGCAGGGCCCATTGCTACTGGAAGAGGGTATCAGATGCCTTGGAGCTGGAGTTACGGGTGGCTGTGAGTAGCCCTGTGTAGGTTCTGGGAACTAAACTTCAGTTCTCTGAAGCATAGAGAGCTCTCAGCTGCTGAGCCATCTCTCTAGCCCCTACACCAACCTTCACATCCTCAACACCATCCACGGGGCGTTATTCAGGTCAGGCTGCCATGGCAATATGAAGTGCCTTAGTCAATCAAAATTAATTTTCTAGTTGTTCTAGGGACTGAAAGCCCAAGATCAAAGTGCTAGAACATGAGGTGAAGGCTGGTCCGTGGCTCATAGTCGGGCTCCTTCCAACTGGGCCATCTCTAGTGTCCCTTCTCATGGGCACTCATCCACTTGGACTAGGACTCTTCCTGAAAGGCCTCTTCGAACCCTAATTATTTACATGAGAGTATCTCCATAAATCATCACCCTGTGGATTAGGGATCTGACGTGAATTTTGAGGAAAACATTTCAGTTTATAGAACTAAAAGCTAAGCTTTCAGTGGGATTGGAGTATTGACTGAAACGGACAAAAAATATTTCTCAGGCTTCCGTTTGAGCGAGTGAGTTTGCCCACACTTTCTAATTTTTATAGCATTAATTTATTATTGTTTAATCCGTTTTGTTATCTTCTTAGCATTGCAAGTATTTAGAATATAGTTTACAGTGAAAATGCACTTGAGAGTAAATGAGCCTTTAAAAATTATTCTTGAAGAGATTTCTTTTTCTAATGTAGATTCTTTGCCTCATTAAAAAGTTAATGAATTTCTAAATGGCCCACCACTAGCTCCAAAACTCTCCATAATATAGAAAAGCTACTTATCATCATTTAGATTAATGCATATTTTAGTAAACAATAGTTTGTGTTAAGATAGATTTTAAAACACTTTTTATATATTTGAATTATTATTACTACATAGATAGACACACTTTTAAACTATGGGACTGTAAGGAACCGAATATCTATCAACACAGAATGCTTAGAAAGCTACACTGACAGCCCCTCAAAGTATCCATTTAAACAACCAAAAAGGTGAAGTGAGACAATGACAGAGCCCTGAGTTCAAATGCCACCAGTGGGCTTTTGCTCATATCATGTTTTATGGGTACTCAGACTTTGTGTATGCTAGGCAAGTCCTCTACCCCTGAGTTATATCCACAGCCATCTCTTACTATTATTTTTCAAGTTATTTCTCAACTTCTAAACCAATTTTTGATCTTACTTTCATTTGTTCACATTAGATATGCTGTTGATTAAATAATCCTTTCACCATTTTGTTTGTTTCTTCCTAGTTTTAGAGGAATGGGCTGGTTCACCATTGTGGAGGTTCGCTCATTTCTGTAGTGGGCTCTGGTGTAGAACCAGCGCCGTATACCTGGACAGAATGCAGTATGTCTCCTTAGATGTTAAGGTTTAGAGTGTTCGCCCATGGTGCTGATGCATCACTGCTGATGCTCTTGTGTTTCCTCTGTTTCAGTGTTTGTCCGCAGAAGACATCTTTTCTCTCCATGGCTTCTCAAACGCTACGCAGATAACCAGCTCGAACTTCTCTGCCATCTGCCCTGCGATCTTACAGCAGCTGAACTTTCATCCCTGCGAGGATCAGGCGAAGCACAATGCGAAGCCGAGCCTTTCCGAAGGTACCTAGCAGCCGCCCCCTACCTTACCCCCTTGGAAAGTCTGAGAGGCAGTGGAAGATCAGGCTCACACGCACCCTGACCTCGTTTATTGCTTTTAATTAATTTGTGAGAGACCTCCTGGTAAAATAAGATTCAGCCAGTGTTTAGATAAGAATAGTGGGAGTGCATAAGCTTTGTAAGCAACACCCTGCCCTTTGTGGGATCAAGACTAACTACCCTTAGTACACTTTAAAACCCCCAATCCAATCACTACTACTTCTTTTCTTCTTCTTCTTCTTCTTCTTCTTCTTCTTCTTCTTCTTCTTCTTCTTCTTCTTCTTCTTCTTCTTCTTCTTCTTCTTCTTCTTCTTCTTCTTCTCTTTTCCTTCTCCTCCTCTCCTCCTCTTCCTTTTTCTTCTTCCTTCTCTTCCCCTTCCTTCTTCTTTTACTTATTGAGTTTTTATTGTATATACTCACCAAACTTTGTGCTCTGTTTCATATGGTCTTTTTCATACAAATAGATGTTGTACATTGATCACATTTACCCCCCAAACTGCCCTCCTTTCCCCCTTCCCACTTTCTCCATACATGCAGTCTGCTTTGTTCCCCTAGGTCAGGAGTTCTCAACCTTCCTAATGCTGCGACTCTTTAACAGAGTTCTTCATGTTGTGGTGACCTCCAATCATAAAATTATTTCATTGCCGCTGCAGTTTTGCCACTGTTATGAATGGTAATATAAATATGATATGCAGATATATGACTGAGACCCACGGGTTGAGAACCAGTGCTCTAGAGAGTTTTATGTTTACAGCCACATCATAAAGATAATTTTATTTGTCTGTACGCAACCACTTCTTGATTTTAAGCCAGGTTGCTTATTATTTGGCTTAATTGATGAGTCAGTTTTCTGTCACCTTTTGCCTATTGTGTTATTTTAAAGCCTGTCAATTTGTCTGCAGTTGTGATAGAAGGTAGAAGGAAACTAAAGTGTTTTTAGATGAACTTCTAAAGCATGGAGTTGCTAACCCTTTAGCATTTGTAGATGGAAGGAGATGCCAGAATTACAAGGGTTTGCTAGAGCTTGTTTACATTTCTATAAGCCTTTTATAGTTTGATGCTTTATACTTTACTCTTGAAAACAAATGCAACAGAACTTTTAATATACTAGCACTTACTGGGAATGCATGCTAATAAAGGCACAGATTTCGAAGTCCATTTTCTGGCCTTGTTGGGAGCCTGTTTTGACCTCTTTTTACTTCAGTTTCCTCAACGAGTGTAGCTCCTTTCTCACAGTGTTGCTGTAAGAATTAAATAACAGCACTCGTAAAGTACCTCGAACAATATTGGTTTGTGTATTGCCCACAGTTTCAGGAAGTATCACCAGTAAAGGAAAGCTACTGAGATTCCAAAGTGTTTCTAAATCTGGGTGTGGTGGCTCAGGCCCACAATCCTAGAACCTCGGGGCCTGAGGCAGGAGGATCACCATGAGTTCAAGGCCAGTCTGGGACACAGAGAAAGAGTGTGTCAGAAAAGCAAAGAGTGAAAGTGAGAGCTAATGATGGAAGGGGAGACACACACACACACATACACACACACGTACACACCCACACACACACACACAGAGAGAGAGAGAGAGACAGAGAGAGACAGAGAGGAAGAAGAGAGAGATTCAGCTGTTCAGGTTACTCTATGTCAGGTGGGGCCAGGAGGTGAGAACAGGGAAGGAGAAAGCAGGAAGTGAGAGAGAGTTTTGGGTCAACATCACCAAGTCATAAAGCAGAAAGTAAACAGTTTCCAGTTACAAGATCAGAAAGGCTCCAAATATTTGGACAGAAAACCCAGTAAAGGAAATGGAGTGCTTGCCTCAGCTAACTTGTTTTGTTTGGCAATGCATTGTCATCCGGGGCGGCACTTAATAGCTTTATTTGAATGTGGTTGTATGTATGGTCTTGAACAATTATTCAGTGTCTTTCTGCCTGAGTCCCTCTATGTGCAAGCTGGGTGTAATCATCGCTCCTTCGTCACAGAATTGTGGGTAGCCCCAAAATGAGCCAATGTATGGCAGTGACTGGAACAGTACTTGGTACAGCTTGAGAGGATTATGTCTGATCTTTCTGTGTGTGCACATGTACATGTGTGTCTGGGTGTATGTGTGGAGACTATATACATGTATGGGTTGGAGTGCCCTTATGTGTGCATTTTGGGGTCAGTGGAGGAAGTCAGTTGTCCCACTCTGTGGCTCTCCACCTTGGTCTCTAGAGGCAGGAGCTCTCGCTGAGCCTGGAGTTAGGCTGATGGCAGTCAAGTCCTGGCAGTTCTCCTTGTCTCTGTTTCTCGAAACACTGGTATTGTAGGCATGTGTGGAGCCATGAGCTTTTGATGTGGGTGATAGAGAGTTGAACGAAAATCTCCATGGCCGTGCAGCAAGCACCCTCCTCTGCAGATCTGCCCCCAGCTGCTTGCACAAGTGTCCACAGCACAAGTGTCCACACACAAGCGTCCACAGCACAAGTGTCCACAGGTTTACTGTACTCCCCGGCCCTTATCTTTCTCACAGGAAATTGAAAACAACCAAAGGTATAAAAATTTGAATATAACTTTTCACTGCTTGCAAGTTGAATTCAAGTTCTTTCATGGGACTAAAAAAAAATCAAAATAAATCTAATTCAAAGGGTGCCATCATACAAAAGTGGTCTGAACAGATTTATATTGACATTTTGGTGTGAAGATAAAATAGTCTCATTTTTCAGTGATCTTACATTGCGCTAGTTTTTTGAAGTTGCCTTTCATTTGCCTTATAAACCACACTGTTATATACAGTTACTGGATGATAAACTAGCTCCTTTAGGAGAGAAATTAATCATATCTTAGCAGTAATCTAAAGGTCCAAAACTGCCTTATTTTTGGATAAGTTCACAGAGTGCTATTTAATCTAAATAAGATGTAAGAATCATAGATTCTCACTTCAAGCATCCTTGAAGAGTGTATTGTCCGTCATCACATGCCAACGGTGGAGCTGTGAACTCAGAAAGGTGAGGTGGACAGTGCACATGAGTGTCTCTAGGACTGCAGGAACAGATTCTTTTTCTCTTCTGATTTAAAGAATAAAAAAACAGAAAAAGAAAGATCTCAACACTTGGCCATGTTTCGTTGGAAACATGTCTCTCTCTCTCTCTCTCTCTCTCTCTCACACACACACACACATATACACACCACATACCAGACACACCACATACATACTACACACACCACATACACACATACATACCACACACAGCACACACACTTCCTAATCCCAATCCCCCAACACACCATATACACACATTATACACACCACACACACATAAACACCACATACACACACCACTCATACACACCACATATGCACACCACATACATACCACACACACACACCATGTACACACACACACACCACACACACACCACACACACACTACCCACACCACACACATACCACACACACCACACACACATCACACCCCAACCCCCCAATACACGACATACACACACGATACACACCATATACACATAAACACTACATACACACCACTCACATACCTCACACACACACCACACACACACCACACACACACCACACACACACTACCCACACCACACACATACCACACACACCACACACACATCACACCCCAACCCCCCAATACACGACATACACACACGATACACACCATATACACATAAACACTACATACACACCACTCACATACCTCACACACACACCACATACATGGTATGTGAGTGAAAGATGAACCACCTCTCTGTGTTGTTAGCATCTCTCAGGTCTTCATCTGGGCCTGGCAAAGTGAGTTTGCGCACTACAGTGTAGGGCAACTTCAGCCACAAGCACAGTTTGCTCTCTTCTCTCCTATCCATAGCCTCTGCTAACCTTGAGCTTGCAATGTAGATGAAGATGTCCTTGAAGTGGTTCTCCTCCTAATTCCACCTGCCAAGGGCTGAGATCACAGGCATGCACCACTATGCTTAGTTTATGAAATGCTTGACTGGACTCAGGGCCTTCTGCATGATAAGCAAGGGTTGTACCAACTGCCCTTTAGCCCTAGCTCCTACCAACATTTCTATTAATTTTCAGTCTGCTGTATGTATGCTCTCAATATTCTGTATGACTTTCAATGAGAATTTTAGTTTCGAAGAAGGTACTTTTGAAGCCTTTAAAGAAGAAATGTTGCAGGTTATTGTGTAGCAATGCAGTTGGCTCCTTGGCCGTAACTCACATTTACTCTTCTCCCTTATACCTGTAGTCTGGATCTACGGAATCCTGTCGGTGACAATTATTAATTTGGCATCTCTCCTGGGATTGATTTTGACCCCGTTGATAAAGAAGTCGTACTTCCCCAAGATTCTAACTTATTTCGTGGGGTTGGCTATTGGGACCCTTTTCTCAAACGCCATTTTCCAGCTTATTCCAGAGGTAAGGGATTGGGCTATGTGCTTCTGTGAATAATTGCTTATTTTGAACCTTTTAGTACGTTGTGCATTTTAGCCTTCATAACCCTCGCAGCATTTTATGATGGGCCTATAAGGCTCTGGATAGAGCCACAGCGAGTGTCAAAGGTTGCTTTGTTGGAGTCAGAGACATAGTGATTGGCCTAGGAAGGCATCAGGACATGCTCAGACAGCGCTAGGGCACCTTGGAGACTCCACACTTCATTCTGCCTTTCATTTGGCAAATTTAAGTTTTCTGCAATTTGATTGTTTATTGTTTTCTATAGATTATCAAATGTCCAAATTATTGAAGGTAGACTACAAATTCTTCCCTATACTTACCACATAAGTATACAGGCCTGAAAGATGAGAGAGTAACTGTGCGTGGTTGACAGAGGCCACTCGCCCCCTTTTTTTCAATTGACTGAGAGGGTAAAATCAGCCATAGGCCAGCAAATAAAGAACAACTTTACCCGGGAGGCAGAGGCAGGTGGATCTCTGAGTTCGTGGTCAGCCTGGCCGACAGAACGAGTTCCAGGACAGCCAGGGCTATATAAAGAAACCCTGTCTCAAAACAACAACCACAACAAACAAAACAAAACAAAACAAAAAACAGAAAAAAGAACAACTTAATGCTTTTCTTTGATTAAAGTGTATTACTTGATATGACTATAGTACATTATTCACTTAATCAATATAAGATGTGCATGTTTAATTTAGTTTCTGTTATGGCCATATAAAAGAAAGAAATAATGGAAGGAAAATAAGAGAGGGAAAGAAGGAGACCATTGAAGAGAACAAGCCACAGATGCCAATGAGAGAAATCCATTCATATGGGAGCCATATCTCCCCACATATTTCGTGCATGTGAAGAGGGAGAGACTAGTGCCAATCAAAGCGAAGGTAGTGTTCAGGCCACGCCCCTCCTGAAAGTTTCCGGAAATAACAAAAGTCTTCTAGCTTTTCATCTGTATATAAAAACGAGACATATGTTCTTAGAGCTATAGATTTGACTGATATTTACCTAGAAAGAGCCTCAGAGAAATACGTACCAAAGCCTCTCAATTGTGAAGAGGAAAGCTGACAATCTGAAGAGATTAGTGACTTGAGGGCAGCCATTCAATTGGCTAATTATGAGAATTACAAAGCACACTCTTTTTTACAAATGCATTGTATGGTACATTTAGCACAGTGCAGTGTTCTGTGTGTGTGTATTTAGCATCTTGTCTGCTTCAGAAATCACTTAAGGCAAATGTTGCTGTGGATGTTCCAGACAGGAGCCTGTAAGATCTGGTGGTTTTAGTTCACAGGGTGACTTCTAGTAAAAAGGCTTTAACACATCACATGTGATCTGGTTACTCATGTTTCAGAGTATTTGTGTGAGGATGGACTTACAACTTTGGGGAAAATTGCATATTAAGAGATTATGGTCTTGTTTTCCAGAAATCAGTTAAACTACTTGATTTTGTCTGAATTGTCCTGTTCTCCATCCTTAGGCATTTGGATTTAATCCCAAAATTGACAATTATGTGGAGAAGGCGGTTGCTGTGTTTGGTGGATTTTACATGCTTTTCTTTGTTGAGAGAACACTTAAGATGCTACTGAAAACGTACGGACAGGTAAATGGACTTGACCGAAGACATTTGATGTCTTGCTTTCCCAGGATCCCCAACAAAGGCAAGAATTGTGAGCTGTACGAACAGTCTGACTCGTATACTAGTAAATATAAAGAGAATTTAAAAAAAATCAATATATTTACGTGTGTATTTGGAACGATTAACCCTGATTCAATGCAAAAATAATAGCTATGTATAATTTGTATTCCCTTTATATTCTTCAAATAAGAACATATATATCTCCTAACACACAGAAAGCTGAAAATAGCCACATAATCTAGTACATGAGAATCTGTTTAAGGGAGAAATGTTAGCACTTTAAAGAGATTGCATTATAGATAGATATAAAAGTTTTTCTTTTATAAAATGAAAAACAGGGGACTACCTTCATATCTACATGATCATTTTCTTTCTTCTTCTTTTTAAAAAAAGATTTATTTATTTATTATCTTCACAGTGTTCTGCCTACATGTATCCCTGTAGGTCAGAAGAGGGTACCAGATTTCATTACAGATGGTTGTGAGCCACTATGTGGTTGCTGGGAATCGAACTCAGGACCTCTGGCAGAGCAGCCAGTGCTCTTAACCTCTGAGCCATCTCTCCAGCCCTTTCTTTCTTCTTATAACCTTCTTGTTTTATTCACATGTAGAATGACCATACCCACTTCGGGAATGATGACTTTGGTTCTAAAGAAAAAGCCCATCAGCCCAAAACGTTGCCGTTACCTGCAATCAACGGTGTGACATGCTACGCCAACCCTGCTGTCACAGAACCTAACGGACACATCCCCTTTGACACCGTCAGTGTGGTGTCCCTCCAGGTATGCTCTGCCGATTGCCTGTTTCTCTTACTCTGCCGCGTGCTTTTCACTGTAAAGGCGGGGGGTTATCGTCATGTCAGTGTTTCACACATTCGTATGTGTTAGACACACCTACCTCCGTGGGACAAGCCTGCATTCTTTCTGTTCTCCATCTGGATGCTTTAATACATGCGTTGAAGGAACATGGACTCTTGGTCTTGGGGTTGATTGTCCTCTAAGGTTGTTTAACATACATGAGCCTTTCAGTTAGACTCACATAACATATTTAGTAAAGTTAATTCAGGACATTTCTGACACTTCAGTTCTTTCAAGATCCCAAACCAAAGGATCCTCTGTGTGGTTTTTGGAACTGCAAGATGGAAGGTTTTAAAAGTTGTGTTCATTAATTAACTGACTTAGAATTTATATTTGCACTGCCTGAAGAATATTAATGGATACCATTTTAAAGCAAGTATTATACACTAGGTAATATGTGAGGCAATTATTGATTTTTTTATCTCACCTACTTTTTTGTAACAACTACTGAAAGTAGAGGTTACTCTGTTGAAGGAGGCTCCTTGGTCGTTCTGGTTGCTCTGCAACTCAGACCCGAAATAATCACACAGAGACTGTCTTAATTAAATCACTGCTTGGCCTATTAGCTCTAGTTCCTTATTGGCTAACTCTTACATATTAATTTAACCCATCTCCATTAATCTGTGTATCACCACGTGGCTGTGGCTTACGGGGTAAAGTTCCATCCTGCATCTGTCTCTGGGAGAACTATGGGACTTCTCTCCAACTCTACCCTTCCCGCTCCCAGCATTCAGTTTAGTTTTCCCTGCCTAACTCTGTTCTACCCTAGGAGGCCAACTCAGTTTCTTTGTTAACCAATGGTATTCACAGCATACAGAGAGGAATCCCACATCATTACTCTCTATGTATTGTGGCTATTTTTACTTCAAGTGATAGAAGTCAAACTCAAATTGTCTGTGACCAAACGATTAATTATTGGAAAAAAACCCAATGTCTTGTATGAGAAAGCCAAGGTTCCAGGCCAGCAAGAACCCTGGAGTCATCAGCATCACCAGCAACCCTTCTTTCTCTCTGCAAATGTCTCAGCATCATTTTGTTCCTCTCATCCTGGATGGTCTCCTTCCACAAGGACACGTAACCACTGACAGCTCCTAGGAATTACATTTTATAATTTCAGCATTTAGGATGAAACTGACTTCTTATTCTCAAACCCCCAGTTCCTTGTAAGCACTCTTTTGGGCCACTTTCTGTTAGAAAGCCACTTTAGACTAAACTAGGTGTCTAGGTGGTCAAGCTCCTCAATGGGCTTTGCAGGAAAACTAGTAGTCAGCCAACAGGAAGTAACTTATTGTAGTGCAACCAACGATGCTTGTAACTAAGAATACAGAAATGTCTAAATAGAAAAATTTACATCATCCTTACAGTTAACATTTTATTGAGTGCTCCAGGTGTGACTTTAACAGTAGACTAATCTTACCACCGCTATAAACTAGAGGACAAATACTGTTTTAATCAGGGTTCTAGGACTTCGAGATGTTAACCAACCCAATATAGAATACAGATGGGGCAGGCTGTAGATTAATGAAGGGTTCTGGGAGGACCAGGCCGCTGGTGTGCGCTGTAATTATCATCGGGCGGATGGAGGGGGGAATCTTCAGTGTGACCCATCCAGTCAATGCAGATTCCCACGCTCCAAAGTCAAGAGCAATAGAAAAACGAGCAATTGAGACAAGAAGGCAAAATAATCAAGAAAAATAAAAGGCAGAAAAGAAATATTTGCAAGAGGTTGTTACAAAAGAAACATGAGCGTTTTCTTCTGGAAAGAACACACTCTTTGTGATATTGTTCTCCCACCTGATGAAGGTAAATTCTCAAGTGTGTTTGAAGCAGCTGTGTGTTATCATTAAACTAGTTGGAAATTATCTCAGGTTGTGTAATGAATGGTGATTTTAACTAAGATTTATAAGAGAACATGCTAATGTTCAAAGAGATGATTTCTTGTAATAGTTAAGGAGTTACAGTGAACATTTTCTAAGTGTTCCAGGTCAGTGTTGAAACAGTTGATGGCTGACCTTATCTGATCCTCTAGGGCTAAGCACAGTTAAGGTAAGGCTACTCAGAGATGTCAATCAAGCCAAGGACATTAAACTTCTGAGACTTGAAACTTGGGTTGCACTGGGCTATTTGATGCCATGTTCTTCCATGTTCTTTCTTCTCCACAATGCTGGAAGCAAGATGATGACATCAACTCTTCATTCAATATATATTTATTTTACTAAGAGGAGATAGATTAGATAAAGAATATTGTTTTCCGAGGACATGGTCATGCAGGGCACAGTAGAGGGGACATGGAGAACAATAGAAAAACCTGCCTTCCACTGTGTGTCTAAATCCTAGCTGCCTTACGCAGGCTTTGGCAAATAATGGATCCTTGTGAAATCATGGCTGAACTTTGATGAAAATTCCAGAAGAATCAGTCAACTATGCTGCCAACTTAAACACTGATTAATGATTGTTTTAAGCCAGACACGGAGACACGGGACTATAATCTCAACTCTTAAGAGACTCAGACAGGAACACTGCAAGGTCAAGGCTTGTCTGAACTCCAGTGAGTTCAAGGCCAGTTTGGCTAACTTTGTGAAATCCCATCTCCAAACAACAACAACAAAAAAAAAAATTAAGAAAAAAAACTGGGGATATATCTCAGTGTGGCAGTATCTGATTATTCCGGGTAAGGCTAAATTTAATCCTCAGCACCACAAAAACCAATAAACTGAACAAAAATCCCTTCAGGTATCAGTTGGCCAAGTTGACACTCTGCTGTGGAATTTAAAACCTGATTTGAATTTTTATCCTGAGGAAGATTTTTCTGTGTTCCCTAAAATGAACAGGACCAGGTCTGGCAGGACTGCTCTTTCATGGAAGAGTGTGACCCTGATCCAGACTTGAACAGGGTTTCCATTGGGATCTTTAGGTTCTGTCAAATGATGCATGGATAATGAAGTTTTCCAATTCTTTAAAGGGCCAATTCTTTAGTGACTGCATTAACAGAGAACAAGTTGTGGGAGTTGATTCTCTTCTTCCACCATGTAGGTTCTTGTAGGTGGAGTTTTTCATAGGGACTGCCGGTCAGTTCTGTCCCACC
The DNA here is from genome assembly GCF_982192425.1 of Myodes glareolus. Classification (NCBI taxonomy): domain Eukaryota; kingdom Metazoa; phylum Chordata; class Mammalia; order Rodentia; family Cricetidae; genus Myodes; species Myodes glareolus. The sequence goes on along the minus strand of NC_142042.1, from coordinate 22,871,657 downwards.
AGCCACTCCCAAATAACCACACAGACATTTATTATTAATTATAAATGCTTGGGTGATAGCTTAGGCTTGTTACTAACTAGCTCTTACATTTTAGATTAACCCATTTCTATTCCTTTACTTGCTGCCACGTGGCTCATGGCTTGTTACCTCATTTTATACATGTCTTACTTTCTCTGAGTCTGGCTAGCGACTCCCAAGACTCTTGCCTCCTTCTTTCCACCATTCTTATAGTCTGACTCTCCCATCCAATTTCATCCTGCCCAGCTATAGGCCAGTCAGCTCTTTATTAACCAATGAAAATAATGCATATTTACAGTGTATAAAGATTGTTTCACAGCAGGTTCTGAAAGTTGAACTCTGGTCATCAGGCTGTTGGCAAACACCTTTACCTGCTGATCTATCTTTCTGTCCCCCCATACATTTCTTTTTAACAAATCAAATTGCTCAAAAGCTTGGGTTAGCTAAGATATTAAGACTCTTACTTTAGCATTAGCTCTGCCTGAGGAAGTTTCCAGTAATCTAGTCACCATGACAAAGGCGTCCTGCTTTACATGGTTTAGAAATATCAATCAAAAAAAGACTATTTGTGCTAGACTTCTATAGGTTTTCACTAATTTTTTCAATACATATTTACTGAGTTCTTATTCAGCATCCAGGCCCAGGGTTCAAGGCAAACATATTCTCCTGCCTTTTAGTTCATGTAGTGGAAATAGTTAACAAAGAGGGAAGCAAGAAGCTACGAAAATACAAAACATCCTTTGATGGAAATAAAACCTGGTGGCTGACATGTGGGGGCTTCTGTGGATAGAACAGTCAGGAAAAGAGTCCCTCGAGAGGTCAGCAGAGGATTAGGTAATGACAAGAGCCACCCATGAAGGTATCTAAGAAAAGAATGTTCTGATAATGTATTAAGTAGTCAATCATGTCCTACATAAGGGAACTGGGACTTCAATGATACGAAATTGTGTGTTAGCATGGTACACCTGTGGTGTGATTCCTCCAGTTTTGGGATAGAAATGACTGGAATTTCTAACCATCATGAAAAATGACTCCATGGACAGGTAAGAATGAGGTTAGAATTCTAGAGCGTACTTCCAGGAACTGCACATTTGGTGATGACGGAAGAGAAGATATGGCCTTGGATGATACCTATGAATCAGGCTCTGCCATGAACTGAACAAATAGTATTGCCCTTCCTTTCTCCCTCCCTCCCTCCCTCCCTCCCTCCCTCCCTCCCTTCCTCCCTTCCTCCTTCCCTTCCTTCCTTGTCTCCCTCTCTTCCTCTCTCTCTCTCCCTCCCTCCTTCCCTTTCTCCCTCCCTCTCCTTCCTTCTTTGTTTTCTTCTTTCTGTTTCTTTTTTCTGTTGTTGTTTTCTTTTTGAGACAGGGTATTTCTGTGTAGTCCTGGCTGTCCTGGAACATGCTCTGTAGACCAAGCTGGCCTTGAACCTGGAGATCTTCTTGCTTCTGCCTCCCAAGCACTGGCATTAAAAGTATGCACCACCCATGTGTGGCACAGCATTGATATTTTGTCAGGTCTGTTTTGTGAATATTTTGTTGGTGGGATAGTCATGGAAGAACAAAGGTTTACATAAACTAGCCAGTGTACTGCTGTAGCCGGAGGCTTTTCTCTGTATTGCCTGAGCCCATTGTACTGGTTTCTTTTCTGCCCTCTGGTTCCCACAACTGGTTAAAGAATAATCAATCACTCAGAGGCTAATAGTGATGTAATTGCTTGGCTAATGGCTTAGGCTATTACTGGGTAGCTCTCGCTTTTAAATTAACCCATTTTTAATAGTCTATATATATTGCCAAGTGGCTGTGGTGTTCTGGCATCCTGCTCTATGGGCGGCTCCCTGGCAGCTCTCTCCACCTCGCTTCCTTTCTCTCTCTAGCTCTGCTTGGATTTCCTGCCTAGCTATATTCTATCCTGCCATAGGCCAAAACAGGTTCTTTATTAACCAATGGGACACATACATATTCACAGAGTACAGAAGGACATTCCACATCATCCTGCCGTTTTTCTATGTTCTTTAGATTATATAGAAATGTTAAGTAGAGCTTAAGAAACAAAGTTGAAGGGCCTGGTATGACTTCACGAAGCAGCAGGTGCTATGAGGTAAGCTATAGTGGTCATAATAAAAAGGTGCTTTATAATATTGAATGTTATGAAGGCAATTTGTTCTAGATGACTCCATTGAAATGCTAGAACATAGTCTAAAAAAACTTGAGGTTTGTTTGAATTCAAGTTCAGGAATTGAATTGGCAACATCAGATGCTAATGTTTCAACAGAGTTAGATTTTTTTTTCAAAATTGAAATAGTAAGAAACTATTGAAATTATAAGTTATGAAAAGTAGTTTAACTTGATATGACATTGATAGGACACAAATTAATAGTAATCTAAATTTTAATAGCATGAGTCTTGATTCATTATGAAATATAAGGAGACTGAAAAAATATTATAAAATAATTAAAATGCATACCTAAGGAATGAGGTATTTTTTTTTATCTTTTTCAAACAGTCTGGCTTATCACAGAATCATCAGCATGCAGACTGCTTAAATTTAGTTAGTCTCTAGTATTTTGTCTGTGTTCCGTCATATAAAACCAATAGCTTTTGACAATTTAAAAACGCGTTATCGTCAAAACATGTATTTATCACAGATGTCAGAAGGTAGCTGAGACTTACATTTATAGCGTTTAGACAAACTCTGAGATTTCTTTGCACCTAGAGAGTGGGAAACACAGCAGTCTGTGTGACAGGGGACGTGGGTGTGGAATGTGCAGCCAGTCACTTAGCTGTCACTAGATCGTGGGACACATCCCGCCTTGAGGTTGTGTAACACCCGGTACTGTGTTACCCTCTCAGTACCACACGCAAGTTGGGCAAGGGCCTGGAGATTGAAAGAACACGGAAGAGACCTGGGTTTTTCGAAAGACCAGCCAAATGCCGTTTCTTCAGCTTTGGGGAAATCCTTAAATATCTCGCTGCGGCACAAGGATTTCCCCCCAGGCAGGTGTGAAATTACCATACAAAAGATGAAACACTGCCCTACAGCTAATCACCAGGCGGGGCAGAGGGAGCACAGGAACCAACAGAATGTTTTAGCTGGCTGACCAGAAACTGTCCTCAAGATGTACCCCAGGAGCAGGGGCAGACCCGGGCCCTACAAGGTTGGTTTGTTCTTTCCTCTGAGACGGAGGGATCCGGGGGAACATTTCTTCCTCTAGGACACACAGCTTGGGGATAACTGCTGTTGCTTGATCGTGATTCCCTAGGAATACCAGGTCCTTGGTGGCGTGTTAGCACTGCCTGGCCACTAGAGGGACCATCTGGCTCACTCCTCGGACTGTCTGCAACCAGTCTCCTACTTATTTTGTAGAAAGAGAAAAAAATTACTTTTCCATTTACAGAAGTTGATTACTCTGTGTGTTATGTGTACAATTGAGGTACAATGACGTGGGATTTGTCCACAAAGTAGGTGATGTCAGGGAGACAGAGGACATCAGTAGCTGATTTAAAGTCATACTCCATAGATAAAAAGTGTTTTTGAGATGCTTGGATCTCTGCGAAAGCCTTACAGATTTAAACACATGAAGTCACCCAGTAAGCCTTTTCCAAGTATCTAACATGTTTCTGGTGATCTTCTAAGTCCTGGTAAACTGTCAGAGGGATGGAGGAACACACTCTCTGCCCTTTGGTTTGTTATATTACAAATGTTACAAATGTTGGGCCACTAAAAGCATTGACCATATATCTGTCTCCAGCATGGGGCTCAATTTCAGCCTTGTTTGCTTTGCCCATAAACGAGGCTCTTGGGTGAAACTTTCCCAAAGGAAAATCTCCACTTACTAGAGGTGAGGCCACCTGGCTACACTGGTTTAGAAGAAAGGAACTGGGGTTCCTAATGTTAATGTGCCTCAAATGGACATATTATCAACTAGTTCTTTTTTTTTTTCTTTTAGTTCCATTCTGCATTCATGTGGTCGGCCGCATAGCAAGTATTTACTATTTTAAAAATTAAAACAGTATTTTTTTTTTTTTTGAGGCTGGATTTCTCCAAGTGATCCCAAATACTGGGCTTGCAGGAATGAGCCACACTCTGGCCCTGTGTACTATTTTAAATCAGTCTAAAAAACAACATGCTCTTACGTAGCTGTCAGGCCATAGCATTTCCCTGTAGATGGTGGTGGTTTTTTCTTAAGGCTCGCCCATGCCTGTGTCTGTGCTGCTGCAGCCTTGCTCATTAGTGGGAGTTCTGAAATCAGTGCGAACGCACTTCTCTAAACATGTCCTACACTAAATGGTTTTCCCTAATCAGGCAAGACTTATCCCTATTTAGAAAAATTAGTGAGGTTTTACTCAATTAGGCTTTATGTCAAGCTAATTTTCCCCCATTAGTATCATGAAGAATTGCTATGTTGCTCTAGTATGCATGTGGATTGATCAAAAGTTGAAAATTAGTGCCAGACATTTTTTTTGTTTTTAATTTGGGAAATAAAGAAAGAAGGGAGAGGTTTGAGTAAATGATTCTAGATATCAGAAGAGTTGCTTAGTTTGTGCCGTGGAGAGAACCCAACAGCAAGCCAGCACAAGCCACAGAACACTTGCACACATACCCCAGTGTCAGTGGGTCTGCAGCACCAGCTTTCTCAAGTTTGATTTTATTTTTAAAGATTGCGTTGTGAAAGATTCTATCGCGTCATTATTGGTCTTGCTAAAGCAGGTTTCTTTCTCTTTTTCACTGCCGCTTTCAAAGCGATTCACTTTGTGCTCTATTCTTTCCATGCCGCACCCCGCAGCTTGGGAAATACTGAAGCAGGACCCGGTGAGTTAACGTTGGCCTCGTGGGTTGCATGATGGAAAGTTTGCTAAGCAAAAGGAGATTTGTGGTTCAGTGAATGGCATCCATGACTCTTGGTAAAGCTCTTGGGAGGCAGAATTTGTTTAATGCTTTAATTCATCTATGTTCTATTTTTATGTATATTGAAAGTAAACATCCCAAGCTAGAACCACAAAGCTAAAGTACTCTGCAGATGAAGTATGCTCTGGCCAAGATGATTTTGGGTCTGATGTCATTATGTTACATACTAGAGTCTCTCTCTCTCTCTCTCTCTCTCTCTCTCTCTCTCTCTCTCACACACACACACACACACACACACACACACACAACTGAATAATACCTACATTTGTCTATAATGCTGTTTATTTAGTTTATGTCTGAGGCAAACATCCATATTAAAGAAACCTCATTTTTATAGTAATTGCTGCCTTATAGGTAATGATAATGAATAAAACATAATGGAAGGCATTTGGAGAGCAACTTAAGTGCCCATTCATAACAAATGGACCTTCAGGGTAGAACCAGATCACTGATTGACTGGTAACTTTGATCTTTCTATGTGTCTGCTTTTTTTTTTCTTTAGAGAATTTTAGTTCTTCTGAGACTCTCAACCCCATTAAATTAACGAATCCTCATTTATGTTATTCAAGTGGTGATTTCTCTGGCCTTTAATGTGGTCTAATTTATCAAAAAGTATGATAAGTTCTGAGTTCTAATCAGTAGGGAGCCCAATTCTTTTGGGAGCGGTTGAGATATTATTGCTTTTGAATTCTGTCAGCAGGCATCAGAAGACTAAAAAAAGCCAGATTGTATTTTTTTGTCATATGTCTTAGAATAACAAAGAGTTTAATGAACGTGACTTCATTAAACCTTCATGGCAACTCAGAGAAGGTGGATAGAAGTTGGAAACATTTACCAGCAGAAAAAGGGCACCTATAAAGATTACCTTTAAAGATTCGTTAAGCCTTTCAGGTCTCTGATTCGATACTTTATAGTTTGTTCTCCTTTACTGCAGGATTATAAAATGCCGTTGGAAAAAACCTGAGGTGAGAGATCAAACATTGTTCATAGTTTTCTAGACTTCAAAGCAAAACTCAAATCTGGAAGTTGTGTTGTGCTTGGAAAGTTTGCTTCCACTCCTCAGCTGTCCTAATTGCTTGTTCTGTCACAAGGGCTGCAGTTACCACTGACTTCCAGCCCCTTCACATCTGTCATTCTCTGCCTCTTACCACTCTGCCCAAGTTCCTTGACTTAGTCACCCCTGACAACAGAGAGAACTTCTCTGTCATCCCCCATCCATCAATCAGTCATTTGTATTGCACTGGGTGGGATCCTTTATATTTTAGTTTTTCTTGCCATCACACATGTTAAATGCTGTGTATACAACAGGCAGTACGAGACCAGGCCCCTTCCTCTGTGGAGCCCCATGAAGTCATATTTCTGTATTTTGGAAATATTACTTTTCAAGATACTAGCTGCTGGTTTTTCCAGCTTATACTAAAACTTAACCAACCTCTCGTATCTCTTGAAAGCCCCTTTAAGATTCCTCCGTGACAAAGAGAGGTGAATAGGCTGGAGAATACCTTATTCAGAGTCATAGGAAGTGGTATCCCATTTCCTGAATGAACCAGAACATCAATGCTGTTGGCATCCATAGCAACAGGTGGCAGCCTTTTGGAGAGCTGGAAATAGTCTATTAGGATGACTGTAAATATTTAATTAGTATGTAGTTTAGATTCTATTGGCAAATGGTAGCAGATTTCCTGAAAACCTTTAAAGTTTCTCTTAAATTAGTTTTTTCCCCCAAAGTAGTAAAGTGGTGTGGTCCCAAGTGAATCATGAATGACAGTTATTTCTACTTGATTATTTAAACCACGACCAAAACAACTCAACTCACATTCCACAGAAGGGCTTTCTCTCCAGAGAAAGAAAACACTTTTGAAAGTTTCTGGAAATTGTTTCTTGTTAAGGGTTCTTTTCTTTAGCCAAAAAAGTTGTAGAAGTAGTTTTGAGATTTTCTCAAAATCAAATGCCTGTGAACTTAATGCATTTGAATTCTACTTAGCTATATGTGTTAATACCAGAATTAATTTCACCTTTTTTTACATGAAGTTTCACTTTGGTGACAAAGAGCCAAGGAAGGACCCCTTAGCCATGGAATATAAACATTGAAACCATTAGAAAGCTTAGTCATAATAACAAATTTATGAATATTTTGTATTTTTAGAATGCCTTTACTACTATATGATTCTTTTGTGTTTACGTAGCACAGATTTATTTTTTTATTAAATTATGTGTAAAGGTGCGTATGCTATTTGTGAACGCTATGTTAGGAAGGAAATTAGACTGCCCTGTCTAGAAAGAGGTGAGCCATTTAAATGAAGATAAACAGGAAAGAGAAGAGGGATAATTCGCAGAGTCTTGTGAGAGAGTCAGTGAGCAGCATTAGGGAGACTCAGTAGCAAGAGGCTAGAACTAGCAGAGTTAATGGTCTACATCCTAATGACCAGAGAAGGAAGAAGGTGCTAGAAGTGGAAGGCTCCAGTATTAAGACTTCATTGTAAGTAAAGCAGTGATTGGTAATTAGGGACATACCTAGGTTACATCGCTTCTCAAGGAGGAAGCCAAGGTAAAAAGAAACATTCTCATCTTTTTTCACCTTTCTCTCTGGTTGGATGTATGAACTTTTTTGTCTGGAGCCAAGCAGAAGTTAGAGGCATGGTGACCATATAGGTCCCATGAGGCACAGAGCTGGGATAAAAAGGACAGAAAGAGTCTATGGATGGGTAAAGAATGAAATCTATAAATTTCTACCTTCTTTCCTTCCACAAGTTTATAGTCTTATTCTTCATGTGGTTGAAAAAATACACAGATGGCAGCAAATGCCTTCAGCTCCCGTAGTGTCCCTGCATGTGTCATGTAAGGGTCCTGATAGCCTTCCGTTGATCTCTTGACAATCACCAGGATCTGTTGATGCTCGCCAGTATTCTTCATGTAAGATGTGGCAAGGGGAGAGCACAGAAGAGGCAGATGAGGGGCATTAATTCTGACTGCTCTTCCATCTCTTAGCTGGGCGTGACTGTAGGATGTCAATTATATTTCCCTCTTCCAGTGTACATTCTATGTTTGCCAAACTGTCTGCTATCACCTCCCCTGGTTGGGGCCGTTTCCAGTTTTGGCATCCCTTTCCAGAAAGAGGTAAGGCATTTACATGAAGATAAATAAGAAAGAGAAGAGGGGCAGTTCACAGAACTCCCGGAGGGAGTCAGGTTGATTGCTGTCTCATTCTCTATGAGGACATCAATTCGCCATGCAACTAGTGTAGTGACTTCATCTATCTGCTGGCTTAGGTCCATAAAGAACCTCATATTGCTAAGAGTTTACTCTTCTTCCAAAGATCAGAATATGATGGTGTTCCCTGATGCAAGTGTGATTCTCTTGAGCAATAGGCTTTTCACAATCATCAAGTTCAAGGTCTTGGGCACAGGTATTAAGAATTCTTTAAATTTTAATTTAAGACTGGCTGCTCTCCCCTGTAGCTAGAGTTGGAGGTGTACATCTTATAGCTAGGGCTGCTTCCTGTGGCTATTTTTCACTGGGAATATTCTATGAGACTCTAGGAATACAGATGTATAAAATAAGTATATATAATCAAGGCATGTACTAATAATAACTCATAAAAAATTTATCTTCAGTACAGGTATAATTTCACCACTCATTAAAAAGACAAAAGCAAGTTTGCCTGTGAGTGAGATGGATGAGCTTGTTCTTTTTTACATCAAATATTCAATCTTCACTGAATGTTTGATACTGCAAGACATAGATCATCTTCAACATTTTTCAGAGCTGATTTATATTTTGATTTTATGATTGCAAATGCCAAAATGTTACTTAACATGAATACATAGTAAAGAACGGAGGGAACAGGTTTAAGGCTATTTCCGATTCTGTTTTTTTTTTCTTCTCTCATCTCAATCCAAAATTCACTAAATGATTTATTCTGAAAAATGTAATCAGCAATTCAAATAGCAATTTACAAATCAAACACTTGAATATAGCACAAATCAAAATATACTGAGGAATAATGGTAGAAAAATGTTACAAGTCTGTTTACCATAATTAAACTATCAGTGTTTCTACAAAAGCAGAAAATATTGTGTGTACGGTATAACATTAGCTAGTAATCTTGGATCTCAGCTGGCATGATTCTGACAAATGTTCATTGTCATTGCATGGTGCGACAGTGTGCATGGAGCCAAGGATGTGTGTGTTCAAACAAAGGCTGTAACGTGACCAAAATAGAACACCGCTAAATATGTCTGATTCAGTCATCATTTGATTTTTTGAGTTAATTTTGGGTCATTGGATGGACAGAAACCATTCACTTTTGCTAGCTTTTTGTGATCCCCTCCCCCACATTCAGTTATGTGGACCCCATGGAGGTCTTAACTTAGGGAAACTCAACTCTGTAGAGTACCTACAGCTGCTCCCAAAACTGAATTCTCTGTGTCAGAGTTAATTACACACACACACACACACACACACACACACACGCGCACGCACGCACACATGCACACACACACATGCGCATGCACTTAAGCACACTGAGACAGACAGACACACACCTGATGGCATGAGGCATATGTCTACAGTTTATAGACAGCATGCTAAACTTGCTGGTCCCTTGACTTGTATTCTAGCTGAACTTTCACTAGGGCACCCAAAGTTCCATCCAGATGCTTCTGTGGGGACTAAGTGGCCTGATCTACACATTCTATGAATGAATTGATTGGGTTCCTTCTTTTGCTGAAAAATAGTGTGGAGGCCAATTTTGGAGAAGACCTTGGTGTACTATATAAATCTCTAAAAGATGCTGTATGCACAAGTATTAGAGGTAAAGAAAGCATGTATCAAATAGGCCCATCTTTGTGAGTCTAATGAGTAACCCCTAACAGTGAGAGGGGGACTAGTGTCATTGTCCTGGCCATGCATAGCCAACAGGGCTATGTTGTTCTTACGCATCGGGGCTCAGTGTCGTCTTGGCTTTCCACAAGTTGGGTGTTTCTAGAGCTCAGGAAAGCCAGGCCACCTCTGTAGAGGAAGGGGTGTTAAAACTACAAATAGCCTCTCTCCCCACAATTTTGTATGTGGGCCCCTTAAGCAAATATCAGGATAGCTATTGAAAGGCACAGAGTAACATTTGTAATCAGACTTTGTTCACTTTATTTTGGAGGCTATTTTCTATTTTCTGTGATGTCCTTTCTGAGATTTTGGCAAAGAGAATTAGCTTCATATCCTGGGTTTACTAAGAGCCCCATCCCACCTGTCCAGGCATCTTTGCTATCAGTCTTTCAATTTTATGTCTTGAAAGTTGTATGTTGTAAGAAGGGTGCTGCACACTGGGAACTTTAGCCAGCAGGCCACTGTCACGTGGCAATACATAGATTAATAGAAATGGGTTAAGTCAACATGTAAGAAATTAGCCAATAAGAAGTTATTAATACAGTTTCTGTGTGATTATTGTGTGTGCATGTGTGTGCACGCGCAAGAGAGAGAAAAAGAGAGAGAAAAAGAGGAAGAGAGGGAGGAGGTTTTGCAATGACCAAGAAAGATCTAGAAGCCAGCATCAAATCTGCTTTATGAATTGTGAAGTAGTGTGGATGTGTAAGATAATGCTGCTTCTCACCTTCCCTCCCAGAGTCTGCAATTCTCTGGTTCATGTTAACTCATGAGCTCAGGTTGTTACCAGAGAGGAAGATGTGAGGGCCGGAGTCTGGTCCTTGGCAGTCCTAACAAGCAGACTTGATCACCTGTCTTTAAGAGGCTAATTGAATAGATAAGTGGTAGTGAGGTTCAGAGAAAGGAGAGGGATTCAATGTGGCCACATTGGGAAGAAGAACCAAGGAGGAGGTCCAAGGATTCCCTAAGGTCTAGGCTTGAATAGAAAGCAAACGGTATGGATCCCTGAGCAGTTCTGGTGAAGGTGCAGTCCCTACTCCTTTAACCCATGATTCTTGGCTCTCCCTCTCCATCAGCCAGGTGAAGCCTCTTTCTATGAAGCAGGTTCCTTCTTCTGTGTGTGCCAGAGCTTTGCTCTTCTCTTCTTCCTCCTCCCAGCATGAGACTCTTGGGAAAATTCGATTTCTTAGAGATCACTGTGGTAGCCCGATGGCCAGAGGAAAGGGGACAAGTGTTGTTCCTTAGAATATTTTTGTCCTCTGCTAAGACAGTTGGAAGATCTCAGACTTCTCATAGTGGGCTTTTCTTTCTCCCTAATCAATCTCTTGATGGGGCTTCACTTTGTCCAAGCTCATGCAGTCTTAATAAATGTTTTCTCTTCTTTTTCACACACTTCTGCTCATACTTTTATCTGAAGTTCTTTGTTTGTGGCTTTAACTTCTCTTCCTTGTTTTCTCTGGCCAACTTGGCCGGTAGACCCTGCACAGCTTCGAGGATCACCTGGAACAAATCTTTTGTCTCTGAAACTCTGAGGCAGTTTTGGTGGTTCTTCCTTGCAAAGTCATTCCTTCTGTGCCTTTTATGGGATGTAGTGATGCTCTTTTGTGGTGCGCTCACAGGTGTATAAATAGCATCTCGTTTGATCCTCTGACATTGGAAGTAAGATTTTTCTTCATTCTACAGGTAAAGAGTCTGAAGCATAGAGATGAAAATCCTTTCCCAAGGGCAGATAGCAGACTCAAGTGCAGGCTCCGCAAGGTCAAGGCCTGTACCCCTTTTTTTTTAAAATCAATAAATGCATATTCTGCCGTTTCCTTCCTCCCTTCTTTTTTAAAAATGTTTTTTTTTTTTTTTTGAGACCAGATTTCACTATGTCACCCTGGCTGTCTTATTAGGTGTAAGTGGACAGTGAGCATTATCACACCCAGTCACTTTCTCTGTGATTTTCCCCATGGCTACCCTTGTTTAATCTTCACCAAAGATCATTATTGTTTATTATGTCATGCACATAAGATACAAGTGTAAAACAAAGGACCGAGTCTCCAGAAAAGATGAAACTCTTTGTGCAGATGACAGGGTTTTAAAAGTAAAGGAGATTAGACGTTTATTCTGCCGTTGCTTCTGGTGTTCAGAAGAGTTTGGGGGGAAAGGAGAATTCAGGAAGAATTCTCCATGTGAATTGCTTTCAGGGCCCACCACAAAAGAGACCCCCTCTTTCCCATTGGTTAGCAGTGCTTAACCACCATTGCCAAATGAGCTCGCTTGCTTCGTTTTTACCACTGGGTAAGTTCACTAACATCTTTGTGCTTTATCTTCTTCATTTATAAAGTAATGATGATAGTTTTTTCTTACCTCAGAATTATTTGAGGTAAATCAAATATCTGAAGTGCTTAAAACAGCACCAGGGACCCACTCAATGCCATTTGACTTTGCCAAACCACTTCACCACAATGAGGGTGAGGATGGTGACTCAGAGTGACCCGTTCCTTGTAGAGAAATTGAAGACTTTATTTGCTCTGGATGACTTTTAACTGTGTGCCTAAACAAAAAAATTCCCCTAAAGATTCGGATTTTCACCATGTAGACAGTCAAAAGATGTATTCTAAGACCTATAGTCAGTTATCAAGGTAGGACGCCACAGTGCCTTGACCAGTGACGTGACTCTGGAGTAAATGCTGGCATACTCAGACAGTTGCTTTGAAAGAAGACTCTTTAAAAAAACTCAGCCATAAAAATTTCATTTTGTTTCTCCAGTGCCAATTACATCCCTCAAAGACAGACACTGTGCTTTCCCGTAACACTCTGTATAGTGTTTGGGAAATTGCTATGGCTATAAGATATTCTGCTCGGATGTTTAGATAGAGGTGGGGAGAAGAGTTACGACCAAAATGTTCTCCAGTTAGTTGTGACTGCTTTCCTACTTACAGGCAAGTTTACATTGTACTATCTTTTTCTGTACCATCTAGAAAGAGCTTGGGTAGGCATTTATCATTGGGGTTTTAAAAAAATTGTCAAATTTATGGAACTTGAACTTCTCATAAAGAGTCTGCCGCAGGATTTTCTACTTTTATTGTTACTTTAAAATGAAATAACTATCAACGCAAAGGCAAGCCTGTGCTCATGACACTTTATAGAATTTCTAAGACTAACAGATCTAGAACCATCCAGAACAGTGTACAGAATGGTGTGAACTTGGCAAGCTATTGAGGGATGTTTGGACCATTGCACATCCACTTCAATTCACGGCAGAAGAAACTGGCAGGATCATTTGCTAACGGTCACACAGTGACACGGGAAGTGGAATGAACATTTCCTGATGTCATCATGCTTTAATTATTGATGTCATATTTAAATTGTAGTTTGAAGATGACTTTCAATTTAGTCTTTGAATAACTTTAGAATGTGGGAATATATCAAATTCCTAGTATAGTATCTGTTACACCATCAGAAGGCGGTTGTAAGAATTTGTTCATTTAAGTCAAGGATTGTTTTAAGGGGTGACTAATTTTAAATGTCTGTAAGTGACTTGTTCAAGGTGTGTCACGTGATTCATCTCCTCTGTCCCTGCCATAAGCTTTTTGTTCCCCACTGTGATGTATTATTAAGGTTTCTCATACACTGCCAGTGACTTTGAGTTGAAACAATCTGTCTGCCCTGGGACATAACCCATCTCTTCTCTGGATTTCTCAAATGTTCAAGCCACACCAGTTTTCATGTGGATTGATTTTTCTGCTCTTTTACAGGATGGGAAAACAGAGTCAAGTTCATGCACCTGTTTGAAGGGGCCCAAACTGTCAGAGATAGGAACAATTGCCTGGATGATCACGCTCTGTGATGCCCTCCACAATTTCATCGACGGCTTGGCGATCGGGGCATCCTGTACTTTGTCTCTTCTGCAGGGACTCAGCACTTCCATAGCTATCCTGTGTGAGGAATTTCCTCACGAGTTAGGTGAGAGACCCTGCTGACAGGGCAGGAGGTGATGGGATCTCGCGCTGAGAAAATCCTGCTCCTGAACTGAAGTGAATAACCTGTTGCTGGACATTGTTCTTCTTCTTGTTTTAAATCTTGTCCCCAAACAGAAGGAAGCGCAGCTCACTTGTTGTTTTCTTCCTCTAGGGGACTTTGTCATCTTGCTCAATGCTGGGATGAGCACTCGGCAAGCCTTGCTGTTCAACTTCCTTTCGGCATGCTCCTGCTACGTTGGGCTAGCTTTTGGCATTTTGGTGGGCAACAATTTTGCTCCAAATATTATATTTGCACTCGCCGGAGGCATGTTCCTCTACATTTCTCTGGCAGATATGGTAAGAAAGTTAAGTATTTTATTTTGTGTTCATTTGACTTTTGTAAATGAGTGTCTGGGCTATGAGCTGAGAAAGGCTTTTTGGTTTCCCGTTGTCTTCAAGGCCTGAGAGGTAATCCAGGTAATCTGAAGCTTTCTCACCCCAGAACACCATACTGTGTGAGGAGTTTTCATTCACACAGACCCGACATGGCTGTCCTTGGTTCTTTGATATCTGATCTTATTGACAGTGAGGTGGTGAACAGTTTTTACTAGAACAGGGCTGTTTTCCAGGGCCTTTTCTTACTATATGATGAATAAAACTTTACTTCTTGTAAGACTTGATTCTTTCTTGCATAAGGATGTCACATTTAGAAGAATAAATAACTTGGTAGAGTAAATAACTTTATTAAATTCAAAATGATTTATAATAACAGCTTTTGAAGTTAAGATAACACTATTATACAAAAATAAGAAAAATTAAAATTTAGCAGAGTTGTTTGTTTTGTTTGGAGACAAGGTTTCTCTGTGTAACAGTCTTAGCTGTCCTGAGATTCACTTTGTAAACTAGGCTAGCTTTGAACTCACAGAGATTTGCCTGCCTCTGCATCCTGAGTGCTGGGGTTAAAGGCATGCGCCACCATGCCCAGCTGAAATCTGACAACATTTATTTGGGTCAGTATGTATTTATGTCTGTAGGTGTATGTCCCTGTGTACCATGTGTATGACCGTGTGGGTGTTTGTGTGTGTGTGTGTGTGTGTGTGTGTAGATAAATACCCTGTGCCCTGTGTGTTTTTACAGGCATCATGGACAGTTTTCTAGAAAATGATGTGTCAGAGTATGAAAATCAAGGAATATTTGTTTGCATTTGGAAGTTAACACATTACACATATAATTTAATAACAACATCTCCCCTCTCTACTATAACCTCCCAATTCTAAGTGTCTGGTTCAGTTCGCTGTTCAGCGATGACCCTTGAGAAAGTGAGGATTCAGCTCTTCAGAGAATTATGTTGGGCCCCGCCCGTCTTTACTCCAGACGGCCACTTCTTCCCTCGGTGTCAAAGTCTCTGTTAAGGTTCCTCCCTCTGCAGAGGTGACACAAGCAATGCTCTGCATGGCACAGTAGGCCTGTCATTTCAGAGCTGTTCCCCATTTTATCCTGGTAGGAACTTCACACAAGTTCTGGATTGCCTGTGGACTCTGGGAACCCCCAGCACAGCTACATTCAGGACGTCACAGTGCAGGGAGCAGACCAGACCAAAATGTGTTTCTAAAACTTGACTTAAATGGCGCCTTGTGAAGCCTTTGCCGTAGATGCTATTGCTGAGTAAGAGCAAAAATAGTATTTATTTACTATTTTTTTTTGCTAAAACACTTAGGATTTCATTTGTTTTCACTATAATGAACCGGTGATAATCTTCAACACTGGGCCTACACAATTTATTATAAAACCTTGTTATGTTGTGAAAACAGCAAGCACAATGGGACAAACTAGAAAAGACAGGAAGTAAATCAAGTTCCTCCAGCACATTGGTTCAGCCAGCTGCACCAACTTTTCTTCCCTCCAGCCAGTCCTGAGAGTTAAAAGACAGGTGGGGTAACTGCTTTCTTGGGGTTTCCTGTCCAGGATCAAATTTGAGCAAACCAACATGTCACACATCTAATAAAAAGGATCCCCAAGACCACAGAACCATGGTGTGGTGGCCCGAGGCAGGACGATTAGAAGTTCCAGATCATCATCAGGGACATAGTGAATTGTAGGCCAGCCTGTGATGAGCAAGAAACAACAACAACCAAGTCATGCAGAAGACTGAATATCAACAGATAATTTAAAAGTACTGTGAAATAAGAGGAAAAGTAGTCTGTATAATGGGAGAGAAAGAGGATCCTAGTATAACCGATGAAGGACTATATTCCTGAGAATAAAACCTGAAGGATTGAATTCCTTAAAATTTGATGTGTAAACAGTAGTATATGGGACGAGAGTGGAGGGAAGAGTGTTTTAAACCAGGTACATCCCACGTGACTGTGTGTTTTACTCTGGATGCCCCAGCGCACAAGAATTTCTCATTACGAGACCCGAACCAAAACTTTGACCTGTCTGAAATAAATGCTCTTTTGCTGTGTAGAAACCCCAGCCCAGCATTTCGGGTTTCGCCACAAGATGGCGACAGCTGTTTAATAATGTGTCTTCCAGTTTCCAGAGATGAACGACATGCTGAGAGAAAAAGTAACTGGAAGGAAAAAGGATTTCACCTTCTTCATGATCCAGAATGCCGGGATGTTAACCGGATTCACCGCCATCCTGCTCATCACCTTGTATGCAGGGGAAATCGAATTGCAGTAGCCGGAAGCGGAGCACAGTGCTAATGAAGGAAGGCATTTAACAAGCAACAACACAAAACATCTCCAAAGGGATTTTTTTTTTTTTAAAGCGTATTCTATTTAGTTAAAAGAGGATTTTATTCTCAACTAGAGTCTAAGGAATCTAGTGACTGGTTCAGACATGTAAAAGAGCTGAAATTTGTTGTTAAAAACATTCCTTAAAAGGTTTTTGGTTTCAGTCTGAAATGGCTGGTGGATGGGGGCCTTTGGCAAATACCTGGTTTTCAATGCTTTATGCATATTAGAAAATTGTCATGAGGCAAAACACATGCATTCACAAGCAGACACACAGACCCAGAGAATAACACCATCTAGGCCATGTAAGGTTTTAAAAGTTGGTTGGATAAAAGCTTCAAGTGTTTTCAGAGTAGTTGATTTCAATTAATGTGTTCAGACGCTTTCAAGGGCAGGTGCATCGAATGCGGGGAGAAGATCAAAACGGCTCCAGTCCACCCACGAATGACTCCAGAGCACTAATGATCCTCAGCAAGAAAGATTGCTCACAGTGTTTGTTCACTTTTATGTCTCAGTCAGCAACTTGCATGATTGTTTTGAAAGCTGTTCCAAAGTAACATGAATTAGGAAACATGAAAGGCGTTGGGCTTAGGGGTTTGTCTTTGAGTGTAAGCTCAACCAGACTCTGGGCACAGGTCGGAAGGGCTTCGCAATGACTTCCGTTGCCGTTCCAACCCTCAGAAACGGCAGAGGACTACGCAGGACTGGTCAGATCTCAGTCTCATCGTGTCCCAGGATTGCTTTGTGATGGTGAAGAATATGTTGGGTGGGAGAAAGAAATTGAATGTAATTTTGAGCAGATAAGCATGATTATTTAGCAGGGAAAATTTCAGTCAATGCAAAATAACAGCTGGGCTGCGCTGTGTCAGAGACTGACTGCTGACAGAAGTATGTGTTCATTAGGGGTGATGGACAGCCAGTTGGAAACGTCTTCTTTCTGTTCAGTGTGTATTTTTCCATATGGTATACCTCTGGACAAAGCTCAGCATACTGTCATTATTTTTCTACCTTTTGAAAGGGACAGAGCTTGTTGAGTCTTTGAGCAGGTAGTAGACCGTTAGTCTGAATTGAACATCCTAATCTCAGTCCACACTCCCAAGTAACTTGAAAAACAGATGATTTAACAGTGATGAAAATTATTAATAAAAGCCAACAGTTATCTCAGGAATTGCGTTTTCCTACAAGCCAAAACATGTTTTCATACAATAACAATGCAAATTGGATGACCGTTTAACATATATGTTTATGTATTTTCACTCTGTGTCTGACAATTGAAAAATGTCATTTGACCAAACAGTAAACAACTCTGAAGCCATGTATTGTGTCAGTTATTTTTCTTTTAATATGTCTTTGTTTTGATTGCCTATCATGTTCCTGGTGTTATGGGGGAGAGAGACAAATAGGAAATTGATGTTATGCTGTTTATTTCAAAGATATCTAGCAAATAAGTCCTACACAAATTTATTTTTCATTTCAATAAACATAATCTATACTATTACATATTTCCTATCTGTGCTTAATAATCTTGGCTTTCCAAAGGTGTAGGTTGTATGTATTTAAAAATTATTTAATTTTACTTTATGTGCATTCATATTTTGCTGGCATATATGTCCGTGTGAAGGTGTTAGATCCTCTGAAATTGGAGTTACAGGCGGTTGTGAGCTACCATGTCAGTGCTGGAACTTGAACCGGGTCCCCTGGAAGAGCAGTCAGTGCTCTTAACTCCTGAGCCATCTCTCCAGTCCAGTTATATGTATTTTTGAAGAAACAATTTATTGCACAGTATTTTAAAAAGGTAGTTTAGTGATCCTTACTGTCCATGGGGATTGTCTGGAGACTTTTTGGCATACTTTCTATGTATTTGGCTTTTCATTGTTTTCCTTTACCATGGAGAACAAAGGACACGGGACAATGACGACTCAAAAGCCAAAGATAATTGCATGTTGGAGGCAGCAGGAAAGCCATGATGGCATTCACATTATCCTGGTTAACTTTTCTCAAGTAAGCATAATCCTGTCATTAACTTCGCTCCCATGGAGGCATTCAGTATACTAGACAAAGATTCTCTAATCTTATTTTTTTTTGAAGAAGAAGAAAGGATTTATTTCATATTATAGGCTGCAAATCATCGTTGAGGGAGGTCAGGGCTGAAACTGAAGTGGGAATGGAAGCAAAAACCACGGCAGAACACTGGCTACTGCCTCTTTCTCTGGCTTGTTTGGCTCATGTTAGTAGTAGCTCTCTAGTTGGACTGAAAACTCACTCAACGAGAGGGAAATAATGCCTGGTACTGTAAGCCTAGCTATCTATTTAGTCCTAGTGAAGTTGTGGATATTGGAAGAAAACCCACAGCCACTACTAAACCATCATAACCATTAGATTTCCACACATGCATGCATGCACACACACACGCACATTCTCATCATTAAACTTTAAAGAATGTGTACTAACAGCTGACATTAAAAAGGCACTGCAGCACACCCAGTAACCATGGTAATACTGTGTCACAAAACACTTTGGGAAACTGAGGCTCAGAGAGCTCCTCCTCCTATAGGTCATTTTCTACCACAGAGGTATTGGTAATTGGCCAGCTGGTATTGTCATGGTTTCAGGATATGGTTTCCCACAACAGTGGCAGGAACTGAAAATTCACGGCAAAGGACATAGATACCCACATCCAGTTGTGAATAAACTACAAACAAGTTTGATCAGTCTTAAGCAGCTCCTACGAAATACCTGTTCTTTCATTTTTACCTGATTGACGATACGTAATATTAATGACAATCCATCAGAAGTTTCCAGAGTCACCTTCCCCTTCTAATATTTATCTGAATCTTTTTTAATGCAATTAGTTTCTTTTCCCTACCCATATAGGTTAGGACATGCAATGTACTTTGGCTCGGTCCTACTGTGGGTAACTGATGTTTGCTTAGCTTCCTGTTACTCTTCTGCCCTGGGTCCTTGCTGCAGCAGCAGTAGGATGTAGGCAGCTTTTGAGCTCAGTGTTGGAAGCCACTGGAGGCTATGCAGGGTCATACTGATTTCTAGATGCTCAGGGAGACCCTAGGCCCTGTTGAGTATTTCTGATTTACCACATTTAAATACCTGTCTTGCCTTGCACTACTTGGCATTATCTTCCTTTAGGTCTCTTTGATTTTATCAGGAGGCTACAATGATTTTCAGACAAGTTCTTAAGATCTGTTTACTTAAGATCTGTTGCAGTACAAGAGGTTTTCAAATGGATCCTCCAGATCATTCTTTTTTTGTTTTGTTTTGTTTTTTCGAGACAGGATTTCTACCTGACCTGGAAGTAGCTCTGTTGACCAGGCTGGCCTTGAACTCACAGAGATCTGCCTGCCTCTGCCTCCCAAGTTCTGGGATTACAGATCATTCTCAATGGATACTTCGCCTTGCACAACATGGGTTGCAATAGCTGGACTTGGTTGCTTTTCTGTCACTTTCCTTTCTGCATTAGGGATGCACGAAACATTTCTCATGACCACGTGGCTTCCTAGTTGAAAACTCCTCTGTGGTTCCAGAACCAGAGATTCTACTCATAAATTTAAGTCAGTGAAAAAACTGGCTAAACCAGAAACTCCAAATATTGTTCTGTTAATTAGAAGGCGATTTCCCTCCCTCAGAACTTTCAGATAGATGGTATCCTTCAGGAGTTGGCAATGACATGGCACCGTAGAGATGGTTCTTCACGGTAAGAAAAGGATAGCATCATGGTGTGGAGGATTTCATCTTGTATAAGAACTAGGGTTTAAGGGTAAGAAGTTCTCTCCCATTTTTATAAAGAACTGTGAGCTGCAACATGGGGCTGACACAACAGTCTTAGAAACCCGAATGCCTTCCCTTTGCCTGCTGTGCTGTTTTGGGCCTGTGGTTCCTGCTTCCAAGGAGCTATAAATCTCAAGATGGTTCCTAGAGATCTGGCTTTGAACTCTAAACCCCATATAGCAGGAATGAAGACTGGATAGAAAGGCAAACAGTTCATGCTTGGCTCTTACTTTACCTTTTTTGAGCAATATTTGTTAGATGTAGCATCCAACAGCACTTGTTTCTACCCACTGACCAGAATGAGACACATGTATAGACCAGCCTTTAGCTAGACAATGCTGCACACAGCTGGATGCACTCCTATGGGGAGGGGGAAATCAAGATTTTGTCACTAAGAGAAGCACAGAATGGCTATGTGTGTTGGCCATCCTTCTTGTCTGAAAAGATTTGCACCCATTTGGTTGGTTCTGAATGTGGGTGTATGAGCCAGAAATTGATGTTCAAAGTCTTTCTCAGTCCTCTTCAATCCCAGTATTTTGGAGAAAGAGTCTCTCACTAAACCTAGAGTTTACTAAGTCAGCCAGATTATCAGGCTAGCGGTACTCAGAGAGCCTCTTGTCTCCACATCCCCAGCTCTGAGATTACAGGCATTTCCTGTGGACGCTGGGGATCTCACCTCAGGCATTCATTTTTATGCAGTACACACTTATCCTGTCTCTAACCAATGACCGCTGTGATAGTTTTGTTTGTTTTTATTAGCATGCATTAATTATGTAGAAGAATGGGCTTCATTTTGCTTTTTTCGCACACATGCTCAGTATATTTGACCTTTTCACAATACACATAATGTATCTTGCCATTTTCTCATATAGATTGTTTTTTTACCTTTTACCACACACAATATTTTTGCCATTTTCACAGGTATAATATATTATAATAATTATCATTATCATTATAATATAATATAAATACAATTATTATAATAATATATTATAATATATTATGACATTTTGCATACATAAGGTATTTTTCCATTTCTACACATACAAAGTATTTTGAAACACACATAATGTATTTTGACATTTAAACCCCCCCACACACACAGAATGCACTCTGATCACACCCCCATTGTTCCTTTCTCACTGCTGCTAGCCCCAGTTCCTTCATTTCCAACTTGCTCTTCTTCTGCTTCCACACCTTATCTTCTTGTGACCCAATGACTTTAATTAGTGTTGCCTTCAGGAGTATGAGTGAGGGCCTGGTTATAGGAGCAGAGGCATCTTACTGACAGCTACACCACTGATGAAAGTCTCTTGCCTTCCCCAGCAGTCATCAATGCCATGAGACCCTCAGGGAAGGGGAAGAGTGCCTTCCTTAAAGGCCCCTCCTCCCTCCATGGCAGGAGATTGACAGTTAGAGCCAGTATCATTCACACACATTTGTCCTCATTACTTTTCTCCCTTAGTCTGTTAGGAGTGGTATTCAACTTACCTTAAAAATTTTGCCTTTAATAGATAGTGTAAAGTTTAAGGAGACTTCAAAAAGTTGACTTATGGATTAAAAAAACCCTGATGAGTAGATTCATATCCACCACTATGAAATTAAATGCTATCAGAAGAAATTAGCAATGAATTTTAAAAATCACATGTTTTCTTTATCTGTGAGTCAGTTATTTCTAGATATTTTGTATAAGAAAAGTTAGGTCTGAAATGTTATCTGTTATATAATTTTTGCAGAAAACAATTTGAAAATATTTTATTAGAATAAATAAATAAAATAAAGTATGGGTAATAAAGTAGTCTGCACACAAAAATCTCAATTTCATCTAGTTGGCTTGACTTGAGACTCTGTTTACAACTTAGAGTTATATGATTTTACATTCCCCCGGGTCCTAGGTCAGAACAATGCTCAAGTTTCAACCAGAAGGCCTAGACAATCCTATTTTCAAAGCAGGTTTCAAAAGTCAATAAGAAATTAAACCAAAGTTGAATTTTATTTGCTCCAAATATGCTTCTCAAAAATCAGTGCCAACAGTAACCCAGTGAAATGGATCCTGTTTTGAATGCTAGGCCAGGCTGCTGCTGAGAAGCGATAGAGGGATTGCATGCATTTCAGGAAACATCTGGGTAGAGCATAACAGGAGTCCTCCCACCCACACAGCAACACACAGCAGGGGAGCCCCTTCCTTGTGAAACACCGGGCAATGTCAGTCCTGGTGAGCTCCCTATGGTGCCTGCTTCCTGGAAAGAACTGTTGATTAAATATATTCTGTCCATTGTGGCAGAATGTATATCCTGTGCTCATATGTTGGAAGTACGTGAGCTGTTTTGATTTTGATTTTATACAGGGTATCTCACTTAAGAGATTTCATGAATCTCAGAGGAGACTTTGTTTGAACTTTGAACTTTTAAACATTGTTGAGACTGTGATAGGCTATAAGGACCCTTAAAGTTGGACTAAAGGCATTTTGACTATGATATTGTTACAGGTTTATGGGAGCCAGGGAGTGGAATGTGATAGTTTGAGTGTAATTGCCCCCACCCCCAAGCTCATAGGGAGTGACACTATTGGGAGGTATGATTTTGTTGGAGTAGGTGTGGCCTTGTTGGAGGAAGTGTGTCACTGTGAGGGTGGGCTTTGAGGTCTCATATATGCTCAAGCCGTGCCCAGTGTTTTAGTTCATTTCCTGTTGCTTTTAGATCAAGATGTAAGAACTCTCAGTTCCAGCACCATGGCTTCCTACATGCTGTTTTGCTTCCTGCCATGATGATAATGGACTAAACTTCTGAACTGTAAGCAAGCCACCCCAAATAAATATTTTCCTTTATAAGAGTTGCCATGGTCCTGGTGTCTCTTCACAGCAATAGAAACCACAACTAAGACAAATGCCTAGTTGGTGTTACTAACATTTGGTACCATCAAAGTGCTTTGGATTTAAAGAGGTGTCAGTCTTTCATGTAAACATATGGTGATTCAGAACAGATAATAGTGTTGAAATAACATTCTACATAAAAAACAATAAGTTCTGAATGCCAAGAGCAGGATATAGCCAAGAGAATAACTTATATACCTTGACAAACCAAGCAGAATAAGACTTTTTTTTTTAGATAATTCTAAGGAAGATGCTTAATGTAAGATATGGATCTAGGCTACACTTTGTATACCATGTGTTCATACATAACTGTAGTTTCTTAGCAACCATAACCTGGTCATCAAGGTTTTACTTGATTTTTTTTTTTATAGACACTTGAATTTTTAAAGACTTGGCCTCATGGGTACTTAAGATGATCTCTAGGTTAGTGTTGGTTTGCTCTCAGGGGCATCATGCCATGTGAAAAAAAAGCTGAATGCATAGGTGTTATAGCAGAGAACTGAGACCCACGGAAAGTAGAGGCTGAGCACGAGTGGGAGAATTCTCTTTGGGAAGGATGGGAATCAGTCAGAAATGCCCCACAGGGAGAACAGCATCTGAATATTAAGCCTTGAGATTTCCTTTCTGATCCCATTTCTTCCTTTTCCCCACAGCTGGATCCCTTGACGTAACAGAATCAAAAACTTTTGAAATTAGTGATACTGAGAGGATCATGGCACATGTGTACTCGGGGGATGGCGTGTTCTAGACAGCATGACAATTACCAGAATTTTTACATATGTAGGAAGAGAAGGCCTGCAAGGCCTGAAAGATGAGCTAATCTTCCTGAGATCCTAACAACAGGTACTGTCAGAGGTCCTGATTGTGCCTTGGAGGGGCTACCACACAATCTCAATGGATTGGAATGCAGCCTGGGTTCTGAGAATAGGGTATACAAGGCTCTCCCCATTGCTGAATAAAGGATTCTGCTGTTTGCCTTCTACCTGACTCCTGGTGTCTATGCTATTGACGCCACTCCTTCTCACCCCCTCCCCTGAAGGAGCCATTAGGACCCAGGAACATCCATAGAGAAAGAAAATGTAAGCAAGTAAATTATTTCTATTTGAAAAGCCAATGTTATTCTCAATAATCTCAACTTTTGCTACATATGCATAAAATTCTGTAGGAAATACATAGGTATGAAAGATAATTTGTTTTCTGATAGGAGGAGATATTTCTGTAGGATTATGATTCTTTTAAGTTGGTGACTTTTAAATGTTGCTGTTTTTTTCAATGAGTATGTGTATAAGTGCTTTAAATGATGTATTACTTTTCTATTGCTGTGATAAAACACATGGCCAAGACAACTTATAAAACAAAGTATTTGAATGGGCTTACAGTTCCAGGGGGTGGAGTCCATGAGTGAAGGTGTAGTGGCTGGAATAGCTAAAATCTCACATCTCAAGCTTTAAGCAGGAGGTAGAGCCAACAGTGGGAAAATCTCCCAAGTCTTTTGACACCTTAAATCCCACTTCCAGTGTCATGCTTCTTCCAACAAGGCCATACCTCCTAACCCTTCTCAAACAGTTTCTCCAACTGGGGACCGAATATTCAAATCTAAGAGCCAATAGGGTCCATTCTCTTTCAGATGACCACAAGCGATGAAATACCAGTCGGGATTTTGGTTTCAGTTTTCCAATTTTTTTTTTAAGACTTCCAGTTTTCCAATTGGCCTATGTTATAAACGTTAATTGATATGATTAGGGGAAAAAGGAAAAGCTTTTGGTTTATAAATGTAAAGGTTTTAGGAAAATGTGACATTCTTCACATATTCCTGACTACCCTCCCTTTTGTTTATCACTGTGTTAGTAATTTCGATCCTTATGACATTTTACCCCCACATCTTTGTGATACACTGCAAGTGGTGAATGAGAAGTAAGTACGTGGGGTGATTGTGACCCCTGGGGCCTGTCAGAGTATGCTGGGGATTTGGCTACTTAAGAGAATAAAGAAGATGCTCCCTGTAGGTGGAGTTTTTTGTTGTTTTTTTTTGGGGGGGGGGTTTGAGACCACCAGCTCCCAAATAACCACACAGAGATGTAATATTAATTATAAACATTCAGTCAATAGCTCATGCTTGTTGCTAACTAGCTCTTACAACTTAAATCAACCCATCTTTCCTATCTACCCTCTGCCATATTGAGGTATCTTCTTTCAGTACAGCACATTCATCTTGCTTCTCTCTGTGTCTACTCAAGACTCCTGAGACTCTACCCTTCTTCTTCCGAGCATCCTCCTAGTCTGGCTCTCCCACTCAATCTCTTCCTGCCTGGCATTGGCCAGTCAGCTCTTAATTAACCAATGGCAGTAATAACATTTACAGTGTACAAAGATTGTTCCATGGCAGGTCTCTGTTCTTTCCTGAGATACATTTGATTTGATTTTGGGAATAGGTGTAGACTTTGAGGAGGAGAATAATTCTGTATCCTTACATAAGTCACGTAATCCTGATTTTTAGATGAATTCCTAAGTGGCTACCCTGCTTCT
Source organism: Myodes glareolus (assembly GCF_982192425.1). Lineage (NCBI taxonomy): Eukaryota > Metazoa > Chordata > Mammalia > Rodentia > Cricetidae > Myodes > Myodes glareolus. The sequence continues at coordinate 22,845,987 of NC_142042.1, read as the reverse complement.
ACCTGTGTTGGTTGGCACAGATTTAAGGAAACGACAGAAAAGTCTTTGGTGTTTTTAACCAGGACTGGGTTCTTATTTATTCATTCATTGAAGAAATGGTGGTGGATGGATGCTCAGAGCCAGGCATTTTAAAGACGGCGTTTGTCTGTTGGGGAATTAAGACTGGAAAGTATCTTTCCCAAATGTTTTTCAAAGCTGAAATTAATGTCTTATGACACATCTGCACAGAATGCGTAGAGGTAAAAATGGCTTCTGCAAGGGGCTCAGCGGGCGCCAAGAAACTAGATCATCCTTCAACCTAGTTTTAAAACACAGAATTGCGGGTCCTATTTCAAGATCAGGAGTAAAAATAGATAATGTAGAGTGAGGAAAATTTCATTAAATATAACATTTGGATTTTTTAGTATTGACCTATTGTCAATCAGTCTCTAGGTATTAGCCAAGAAGTGCTTTTACTACTTCACATTACGTTATATTACTTTGTTCATTCACCGACTCTTATAACTACCATGTACTAAGTGCTGCTTCCTCTGAAAATGGTTTCCTTTAAAAACATTTCCTATATATGTATAATTATCAAAATATCTCTGGGGAAACTATAGCATATTTTCTCAACTAAAAATTTGCTTATTTTCAGTTACGTTAGCTTTAAAAATTAATTTTATGTTATTGGAACATTTCCTCCCCCCCTTTTTTATTTTCACCTTTTATTTTTTGCTATAAATATTTGCTTCCAGTCAATGGATTTCTAGGCCAGGGTGAGGTAATTGAGGTCCTTGTGAGTCGTTGATATTGCCTGGCCCCAAAGTACGCTGTGAACACAGTCTGAAGTAAAGTGGGAAGACATAATTGGAAACTCTAATCCAGTTATTTGACGTGTTCCCTTTCCATGGCCGAGGGCTTGGTTCACAGCTGGAAGCTAGGCCACCATGAGCTGGTGTAGCCAAAAGGATAGGGATCAGACCACCCAGAACAAAAATGAATGGTCTCACTGTGTGGGTTTCACAGTTCAAATCACCTGTACTCAAACATTTTGAAACGTTAAAGACATGTTCACTGTTAAATGGAATTCCTGCAGCTGGTAAGATGAAAGATATTTGAGCTTTTGTCTCATGTAAGATGCACCGGGAAAGTTTGCTGTTAGGCCCCTGAGAGCAGCATCGAAAGCCATGAGTGTATGCTGGTCTGTGTTCAAGTAGATTCCTCTCTGATTCTGGAAGCTGTTTATTTCTTCTGGATGTGATATAAAAAATTAGGTTTTCTTTCCTAGTTCTTGGTTTATGATCTTTTGTCTTGGCCCACTCCGGGAAAACGACACCATGTTACGCCCACCTCCAGGAAGTGGGAGCTGGTCCAGATTCTCCTGGAGGAGGCTTAGCACAACCTTTGCTCTGGTCCCCTGAGTCCCTCTTACTAGGCCATTTCTTTACATTTGTTGTTAGTTTTATAATTTTTGAAATATTTACTTAGAAATAACCATTTATTTATTTAGAAGAGCAGCAGGTATATGGTGTGGGTAAAGTGCTTTTGGAACTGAAGAGAACAGGTCTTTAATCCCACCTCTGACAACTAGGAGTTGTGTGAAGCAGGTCACAGGCTTAGTCTGCCAGTTTCCCTTTCTATAAAATAAGGATAATAATTTCCGTCTCACAGAACTAAATGTGACTGCATGAAATAGACCTGATAACTAGCGAATATGACCATGTTGTGAGTACCTTGACTTATATTATTTAATATTCCAGAATCCCCTAAATAACACCTAGGAACCATGAATGGTTTGTCTTTCTTGGTTGCACGCAAACAGTTTTATTTATTCTAATTATCTTTATTTTAGAGTCCTACAGTGCAGTTCAGGCTAGCCTTGAACTTTGGATTCTCCTGCCTCGACCTCTCAAGTACTGGAACTGCGGGAAGACATCACCATGCTTGGCATTTGATGCTATTTTTATGGCCTCACAGTTGCCCTAGATCTGCACTCCTGTTTAGTAAGGATATTTATTGAAGCACCCTATGACACTTGCATTTAAAGCTCTGATGCTTATTAGCAAGTTAATATGCGAGATTATTGAGATTTCTGCTTGGATTCAGATGCACTTATTAAATAATGTGTCATTTCCAGTTTGCCCAACCGAGAGATGCTTTGATTTTAGTTTTTGTTTGGTATTTTCCAATTTCTTTGTAGTTATGGTGTTTTTCAGATACACATGAGTTATCTCAAAAAATGCTGCAAACTTTTTCCCCTTTCTTATATTGCCTTTACTGGAAGAGATATGATTTAATGTAACCCAAAACATGATTCTAATATTTCCTTGGAACTTTATGTTCACTGAAACGTCTCTTAAGAATTTACATAATTCCATAACCATTTTAACTTTACGAACTATGTGGAACAAATAGTACCACTATTATAATTTAGATGAGGAAAGTAAGCTCCAGAGAAACGGTGATTGGTAGGAATTTAGATGTTAAAATATCTCATTTGAATGGTTTTGCTTGCTTTAGTTTGCTTACTATTATTATTATTATTTAATTTGATTATCATCACCATCTTCACTTGTGTGTGGTGGGTGAAAGCAATCAGAGAACGACTTTCTAACGGTCATGCCTCACCTCCCATTGTGAGTTCCCCGTCTCAGGTGGCCAGTCTCGTGTGGCACGGGCCTTTGCCTGCTGAGCCACCCTGCAGACCCTGCTCGACTAATTTTATTTAAATAAAGCGCAGTTGGCCATTAGCCTGCTCTGGATCCTGAAATTCCTTGGAATCTTTGATGCACAGGACTGTGTATCTCTTCATATCATACCAGGCCCGTAAAAACAAATATCCACGTGTCCTCCGTTCTCAGTTCAGCTCACGCGTGAACTCCAGCACAGCAGTTCCCACCGACAGAGCCCACTGCCCATGGCAAGGAAACAAAGGGCCCCAACGAAATCCAAAGAATGAAAATGACATGGGGTGTGGTGGAAGTTAGACTGAACGATAATCTTGCAAGATCGTATTGATTGGCAGGAGTACCCAGGGCAGTAACAGTGACTAATATTCCCTACAGTGCTCTCCACCGACCGAATGTTATGTGGCAACTGATATTCCTGCATGTTTAGTGATTGCTATTTCTTCAGGGTATTCGTCTTTTCTTTCCCCACTTACATCTCTCTTTGTGTCTCTCTCTCTATCCATGGTTTCCATGGTTAACAAACACTTTGCTTTACAGACTGACTTAAGGTGTCCTGATTGCCAGGGGACTTTTCTGAGGCACACGTTTAGTAAGGTCTGCAAGCTATTTTGTAATTTTCCACACTGAGCTAACCCTTGGTTTGAGCGAGAGTAGCCAGGAGGGTCCCATAAGCAGGAGCTGGCTAGCAGGGGCCCAGTGCCTCCCACTTATCTGTAGCAAGTAAACCTGAGCCTACTTAAGGCCCCCCCCTTTTTTTTGTCTTGAAAATGGGCCAGGGTGGTTTCCTTTGCTACACTCCTGCTACCTAATAAGGCATCCCAGGTCTGCTGGTGCCTGATTCTTAGACGTGTGTGTGAGCGAGCACCGAAGACACACCAAACAACAACGTCTTCCCATCAGTCTCACTTCAGAGGATGGGGAAAGATAAACTCATTCCAATGACGGGCCAGGAAAATGGGCAAGCGGCACATGGTAACAGCTCCTAGCTAATAACAAAGAATGCTATATTCAAACAGTCACGTTGCTGCCTTGGCGTAAAGATTTCCAGCAGTATGCCAGACTCCTGCAGTAAAATGACATGTGAAAGCCTTAAAGACATTTTGTTAGATTTATGGTTTTATTTTATATGGGTGAGTGCTTTGTTTGCATGGATGCTGTATATGTACTGTATGAATGCCTGCTATTTACAGAGGTCAGAGGAAGGTGTTGTGCCCCCTGGAGCTGCAGTTATGCATGGTCGTGAGCCACCATGTGGGTGCTGGGAACCGAACCTGGGTCCTCTGCAACAACAGGAAGGGCTCTCGGCCTCTGTGCCATCTCTCCTGTGTAAGTCTTGACTCAGCTTCTCCAGACATTACCAGACCATGTACTACTTTTCCTCTCGCCCATTTGAAACTTTCTTATCAAGGCTCATCTGGGACGATGGTGGCTGCGGTGGCTCAGTTGCTGTATCCACCGTTTATCCCACTACTCGTTCCCAGTGTGGAGCTGCGCCACCGTTTGAGAGATCAAGAACCGCCAGACTCCTACTTCCTTTCTCTATTTTTGGGGGTAATCAGGCCCACCTGAGCCAGAGAATAAGTCCATTTCTGTGTTGTCTACTATTACAGTGTACTGAGGTGGAGATGGAGCTGAGTTTCCCTAGTTTTTATGCCAATAGATTTTAAAGACAAGAGGAAGCAAACTCACCCATAGAAGTACTCAATAGTTTCAGTGTTTGCTTTTATGAATGCGTGCACACATATGTGAGTGTGTGCAGGCATGTGTGTGCAATGCATGTGGAAGCCAGTTGTTGGTGATGATAGTTTCCTCTGTCATCAAAGTTATGTTTCTGGCCTTTAATTAAATAAAGCCAAGCCCACTGAATACCGGCTGGTCTGTAAGCTACAGGCCTCCTTCCAGCTCTCTTTCTCGGCGGTGGGGTTTCAGGAGTTCCCATTTTCATCCAAGAGGCCTTACTCTCTAACCTACTTCCCTAGCCCTACAGCCCTGTTGCTTTATAAACGATCTTACTTGCTTTGCAGTGACAGTTGAGATAGACACCCATCCTTTTGGAACCCTCCTGGGAATCTGTTGTCATCATCTACCTGTAGGAGGCAGCAGAATGTAAATCCATTGCTCTGGGGCTGAAAGACTCGAGCTCAAATCCCAGGTCCCTGAGAATCCGCTCTGTGAGCCATACAATCGGCCAAAGCACACCTGCAAAATGCAGGGAGGAATGGTGTTTTCCTCGGGACCGCTGACTTGAAGCAGCTAACATCTCCGTGGTCCGTTACACTGGGCCTGGTTTGTAATGAGTGCTCGTCAGCACAGGTAGAGGTCATCTGGGCACGTTGGCCCTGCCAACACCTGTGAAGCACCTGGACAGCAGCTAGTGCTGGCATCACAATTACCCACCTATCTCTCCACCTGGATCTGTCTCATCATCAATTTCTCCATCTATCTACTTTCAGTGCTGGGGCCAGAATCCAAGGCCTCGTTTAATTAGGCAAATGCTTTGTTGTTGAGTTATTATCCTTAGACACTTATAATGACAACAATAATATTGACTGTGTTCTCATTGTCTTAACGTATTCATTTTAGAGGATGATTTGGATAAAGCTTTTTATAGAAATTCCAGTTCCTGTGCCCAGAGCTCCTGTTATGAAATCGATATATTATCTTGTTGTTGAGTTTTAATCGCACATGCCCAGTTAAGTACAGACTGTTTTCTTGCTCATCTGAACTTCAGAACCAAACTGGACCTGAGGGCAGATGAGCTGTGGGTATGGGGATGTGTCGGCCTGCGGCTCAATAAGCTCCAGGGAGAAGCAGAGGCATTTATGCTAAACTTTCTGCGAATCCACAGCCATCAAGGAAGCCACAGTTAGTTAACAACAGAACAACGCAGTCCTCATTCCTGTGTTGATTTCTGCACTCTGAACCACTTCATTGCCTTTGTGGTCAGACGGAGGGATAGCCTTCGTGTAGGCTCTAAACCCAAGGTGATTTAGGCCTCTGTTTTTTTTTGTCGATGCTTGCATGGTCTTCAGAACAAAACAACAAAACAATTTCCCACTTGTTGTGAGAACACGTGCGTAACAGTTTCAAGTGCGAAATCATTTGCATAAATGAGAATTAACTTCTTTCTAAGAGAGGAAAAGATAGCCAATACCAATTTAGATTTGTTTGGACTGGTTGAGAACCGTGTTTCACTAATTGGAGTGATGACCTGGGCCAGTTTTATTTGAAAGCAGGTGGGACGGAATGGGGGTGTTGTAAACTCTCCAGTTGGCACAACTGGGTGAAGATATGTAAGAAGACTCTGCAGAGGATGCACCAGGGTCTGTCAGGAAGCAGCTCGTGCCATTTTTTGCACTTTTTATGGTAGGACTAGCTATCAACATGAAAATTCATTTGGAATCCAGCTTCAAAGAAGAGGCCATAAAAATGCTACACTTGTGAGCAGGTGGTAGTTGCCCCACGCTATTGTCTCGCCAGCAAGAACCACGCGGGACACTAGGATTCTTCTCCAGAAAAGCTTTAATGTGTCCTGAGAGAGAGAGCATCAGCTAACATGGCCGGGGACCCCTAAATGAGGGAACCCAACCTTTATATAGGAAACAGTCCTTGCTTCGGACGTGTCACCCTTGGATTGGCCCGCTGACCAATTAGCCCAGGTGAAGCCTCGGGAGTAGGCGGGGACAGCAGTGGAAAGTTACCGAGCACATGTGCGTTCACCTGGCAGTGAAACCGGATGCCAGCGCCATCTTGTAATGGAGCATGTGGATGCGGCCCTTCACAGGCAGTCAGGTCTGTCCCAAAGTTTCCCCAAGATTTCCACTAAAAAATAGAAAAGAACTCAAGGTTTGAAAAATACTGATAAATTGAACCTAGGACTATCTTTATTAAATTTGTCATTTTAAGATACCAAGTAAAGTACTCTTAAGTTGCTAAGCGTTTTTCATATTTGTTTTATTTAATTATGTGTGTATATGTGCACATATATGTGAACATAAGCTCAGGTCCCTGCAGAGGCCAAAGGACTCCCCCGCAGTTGAAATAATTTGTGGTTGTGACCTAACCATCATGGGTGCTCCGCAAGATCAATACGTTCCCTCTTAACCACTGAGTCATCTACACAGCCCCTCATTTTTTGTATTTTTAAGGTATAATCATGAAGAGGGTCTGACAACATTTCTGAAAACAAGTAGGCAATACATGTGTTATGTTTTCTGGACCAACTTGCAAAACAGTATACGCTTAGAGAGGACAAATTCCCAGAATTAAAAATATAGTAATGATTATAATCACCACCGTGTCTAAGCTTTTATAATGCAGGTTGGCTAACGAGAAGAATTGAGTTCTCCTTTTGAGAAATAGCATTTTGCTTAATTGGGATTCAAGTTAATGTTCCCCATAAGAAATTGATTAGCAATGCTCATCTGCACAAACAGCCTTGACTTGTGGGCTGTGCATGCACAGCAGGCGGGGCTTTGATTCATGGGCCTGTCAAAAGACGAAATTGCTATTAAGTCGAAAGAAGTTTAGCCTAAAACTCTCTCTGTTATTGGCTGATAAAGTTTGGCTCGAAACCATTTCCAAACATTGAACGGCATGCTGGATCAATGTAGGAAAAACCCTGAGTATGTAGTGTCCATCTGTAGCCAAGCAACTGAAATCCAATGGTCTGGCCGCAGCCAATTACAGTCAGCAGTAAAGCTTGAGCCAGTCACAAACCGCCAACCTGTCTGACTGAATCAAAGGAGACCAATGCCTCCTTAGACTGTGCTTGTAGCAGGCACGCTGATTGTTGCCAGTTAGGCTGTTTATGCGTGTCTCTTTCTTTGTATTCTAATTTTTAAAAACTTTTAGAAAACTGTTGAGATCATAATTACAACATTTCTTCTTCCCTTTCTCTCCCATCAAGCCCTCCAATGAATCCTTCCTTGCTCTCCTGCAAATTCATAGCCTTTTATTTCATCAGTTGTTATTGCATGCATATATGTATATGGCTATACATATATTCTTACAGTCTAATCAGTCTGTACAATAGTCCCTGTACGCATGTCTTCAGGACCTCAGTCAGTTCTGGGCACCAACGGCTGTGCTCTTCCTTTGGTCTGTCGTGCTGGCCTGTTCTAGAACTTTTTATTTGATTTTAAAATTTCTTTATTTCTTTGAGGCAGGCCTTGTCCCACTGGTCCAGAATTCACTGTGAAGCCCAGGTTGGCCTTGACTTTGTAGCGGTACTCCTCAGTGCCGCTCTTCCCTCGTGGCGAGAGTACCAGGGCAAACATTTCTGGAGAGAAAAAGGAGGTGAGGTGGAGACAGGCTAACATTCAACGGTGGCACCCAACAGAGTCCTATCTATTGGTTGCACAAATACACTCCTAAGTTAATTGGCTTCACTTGTCATGAATCCCTCCACACTTGATTGTTATATTGGGCCCAGTAAAGTTGCTTAGCCCAAATTGAAGGACTCTGGCAAATGGTATTTAGCAGGTCATAGTTGTGGAACTCTGTTCTGGAATAAAGTTCATCAGGAAAGCAGCAATTAGATTATTTACTTATTTGTATTTTTTATTGAAAAGATATTTTTTAAACTATAGTATATTCTGATCATGGTTTTCTGTTTCCCAACTCCTTCCAGATCCTCCCCAGTTTCTCATCCACCCAAATGCACACGGTTTCTTTCTTTCTCTCATTAGAATAAACAACAACAACAAAAAAAGATGAGACAAAATAAAAACAAACAAAATAGAATGAGACAAGACAAGCAAACAGAAGAAAAAGAGTCAAAGAAAAAGTTCAGGAAACACGCAGATGTGGAGACACAGCTTTCAGGTGTTTTGTTTCACAGTGAGAGAATGGGCCAGCTTCTCATTGTTAGGTTCTTTCAGTGATGTTTTTTCTATTCACATGTGAAATTACAACTCCCAGTGTGGATAAAGTTTTAGTAAAAAAGAAACTCAAAAATTCTCTGCAGGAGTCTTTTCCGGAAAGGAATTTGTCAAAATATGTCAAGAAAGTTAAAAAAAAAGTACATACATACTTTGCTTGTCCCAGTAATTTCATGTCTAAGAAGTTAACCTGGTGAGGGTTGTACCAGAGTACTTAAAAAACAAGGTTATTCATTGTTTGTGTGAAAATCTATGCACATCTTAACTGCTTGATTGTAGCAGTATCAGTAATAGAAATTACTAATTAATAGATTAGAAATTAATATATTACTGTAGACATAAAAGGGGTTGTTGTGGGTCCATTCTGAGTTACTGTGGATTTTGATTTGTGGCCAGGGAAATCTGTTCATAATATATGTACGAAACTCTTTAGGAAATTAAGCCACAGACATGAACCATGCTGCCATTCCCTTGTGGCACAAAAATACATGGAATGATTAATATGGAAACATTAATATAAACATTAAGATAAAAAACTATATATTCAAACATTAGCAGTGTTTATTTGTGGGCTAGGAACGGAGGTCAACATTTTTAGCACTGTAATAATAAGTAATATTTCTTGTCTATTTGGCACGGTAATCTGGAAATACTTTACATACATAAGCTCACATAATCCTTACACTAATACTATGAAGCAGAAATCCTTATTCCTCCAGTAAGAGTGACGGGCTTGTGGTTTCCAGCAGTCAAATGAGTCCCCAGTTTCACAGAAAGTGTGACCATCTGTCTGAGCCCAGAATTTGTAGTGTTGTCTTCTAGACTCAGAAGTTTGCTTACTTTCTTCCTGCAATGTGTTATTCTTCCTCTGGCTCCATTTCTAAGTTGGAAATGAAAGCGTTAGGTAGAAGTTCATTAACACTGAATCACCCTGCAGGTGTAATCATTACCGCTCTCCTGTTGTTGCCCCGCGTTTACGTGAAGATAGGGAAGGTTAACATTCCTGTGTTGAGAGCAGGTATCCATTTGCCTTAGCACCATGACCTAGGTCCCCTAAACTTGCGTTCTCCAGCATGAAGTACAGTCCTGTGTACCCTCAAAAGAAATCCCTTGGCTTGGAGACGCTGTTTGACCCTAACAGCTCTTTAGAACTGGCGCAGGAAGAGGGAATGGTTCACTGATGGTTGATCAAGGTACAGCCTTATTTCCAGAGGATTTTAACTTATTCAAAAGAAAGTCCTGCATGCTCACTTAGATAATAACATGCCGACTACAAAGAATCACCTGGATCTCAACCTCATGCTACATTTATTTCTTCCTGAGTGCTAAGGCTGAGGATGCTGTAAAAATGATGGCTATTAAAGGTGGACGTTTTCTCCTCACTGAATGAGGTGACTTGTCCCCTGCTGCTGAACTGCTCTTTAGGATAATGAGGCCTGTCACCAAAGGTCAATGGTTTATGTGATTACTGGGTTATAGCGCAGAGACAGCAGTATCAGCCCCATTCCATCCTCCGCCCTCCCCCAACTCGCCTGAAGGGTTTCATCACATTTTTGTTCCTGCTCATTGAAAACAGCATTGGCTGTGGGAGATGAGAAGAATTGTAGTTCCCTTCCTCACTGTCTTCTTTCCCTCCCCTTCTCTCTCCTTCCCTCCCTTTCTTTCTTCCCTCCTTCCTCTACTCCCTCCCTACTTCCTTCCTCCTTACCTCCCCTTCCTTCCTTCCTTCCTTCCTTCCTTCCTTCCTTCCTTCCTTCCTTCCTTCCTTCCTTCCTTCCTTCCTTTCTTCCTTCCACCGTTCCCTTCCTTTTTCCTAACTTACTTCCCTCCCTCCTCTTTTGTTTTTACTTCTTTCTTTTGGCACAGGTTCTCAGTCTGGAGACCAGAGTGGCCCAGAATTTGCTGTGTTAAATTGATGATGCTCTTCCTGCCTCAGCATCCTAAGTATTAAGATTTTAGTCACGTGGGCTGGAGAGATGGCTCAGCGGTTAAGAGCGTTGCCTGCTCTTCCAAAGGTCCTGAGTTCAATTCCCAGCAACCACATGGTGGCTCACAGCCATCTGTAATGAGGTCTGGTGCCCTCTTCTGGCCTGAAGGCATACATGGAGACTGAACACTGTGTACATACTAAATAAATAATTAAAAAAAAAGATTTTAGTCACGTGTCAATATACCCTCCTCCATAGTTGTATTAAATGCAGTTAAAATTGTCTATTGTGAAACAGTCTATTTCTACCTAAACTGACAGATAGAACACATAAGAAGTACAGGAAATTTTTGAGTAATGCTAAATTTAAAGTGTTTTGTTATAAAATGGATGTAATCATCCCAGCTACTCAGGCTGCTGAGGCATGAGAACCATAAGTTTTAGGTCTACCTAGACTACATAACAAATTTCTGCCATTCCAAGGCAGTTCAGTGAGATACTGTCTCAAAATAAAAAGGGGGGGAGTGGTGGTGTAGCTCATTGATTGTATGTATGCCTAGAATGTGTAAGGCTGTGGTTCAATTCCTAGCATGCCAAAAATGTTATTATAAAGAGAAATTCAAGTATTGAGTGAAAAATTTAAGGGTTATTAACTTCAGTTAATTGATTCCAAGTAATTTTGGAGTAGGGAAAATCCCATTATTCAGTGAATGATGATAAAGTTAAATGTAGCATTGGGGGCAAGTAGGGCTGGTATATCATCGGCAGTATCTCTGTCTTCGCTAGTCTATAACCAGCAGTAGCTCTGTCTTTATTTCAGTTGCTGCCCACTCATCGACTCATTTAACAAATGCTCCTCCTGTTTCTTAGGCCCTGAAGTCAAATCCAGGAAGACCCATTCTGCTCTGAGGGGACCTAGTTTCCCAGACAGTGGCTAGGGATCTTGTAGTGTCGTGTGAACAATATTGTCCTTCAGAAATCACAAGGATGTATTCTCCTACCCCTCAGCTGTAGATGAGGCAATATAAAATTCAGATTGACTCATAATTTGAAAGTACTCTCATATCATCCATTCAGACCAATGAGGAATTATTATTTTGATAATTGCTGTTTTTTATGTATTTAAAATTTATTTTTTTTCTTATTTTTTTTCCATTCTGGGATTGAACCTAGGGCCGTATACTTGCCAGATGAACTCTCTTACCAATGAACTCTAGGCCTTCCTATATTATTATTAATCTTGTTATATTTTGGGCTGGCCAGAAAGTTGCCTTGGCCTCCTCGGGGCTGGGATTATAGGCATACGCAACAAAACCCAAATTCCTTCAGATTGTTATCATTTTTGAATGTAATTTTAGAAAATCGATTCTTTGGAGATTTCACATCGTGCACCCCAACCCATTTCCCAGCCCCCCCCAGTGTTCATCCTTTACCCTTGTAGCATCCACCCCCCCAAAAAAATTTAAATAAAAATATTAGCGAAGAAACAAAAGCAACACACAATACAAAACACAGCAACAAAAAAGCAAAACAAAACCGACCAAGCAAAAAGCACTTTGCTCCTCCGTCTTTCCTGTCTCTTCACCACGCCTTCAAGAGTCATCTTAGTGGCACTGGGAGCTGTGACATGTCACCTGGGAAGCCCTTTTGTTCAAACTTGCAAATGTTCTTTGTGTAATGAGTTGTTGGTTAGTTTAGGGCCTCTGGCTTCTGGTTCACAATCAATATTGGTCCCTCATTGAAATTCCTCTCGGCTATCTTGCTGTTGCTCCAGGTCACGGAGACCCTGGAAGCATACTTCTACAGGACCAGTCCCTTCACACACTCCAGTAGGTTATAAATGGGGTAGATGTTGTTGTGGGCCAACTCAAAGCCCTTGATGTGGGTCTGGGTGGTAGCTGAGTTGGTCAGTCTGGGCCAATGGGATCACTTCCCTCGGGCGAGGGGCAGATCCTGTGCTCACGGTGAGGGGCGGAACCAGCTTTTCCAAGTGCAGGGGGCTGGGGTAGTGGGTGGGGGATCAGCTCTCTTGTGAAGGGTGGGGTCTGCTTTCCCGTGCCAGGGTCATTGGACTCTCCCAGGGCCTGAAAAGGGTGGGGCTGACTCAGCAAGGTTTTTAGACTTCAACAGGCATGGTTTGCAGAAACCCTGCATTAGAATGGGCAACCATTATCAACACAGACCTCCTCAGCCACAGGACCATGGAGCCGGAAGTGATGTCATTATGGCTCCAGGTAGCAAGGCAGGCCATTTACTTATCGAGTTGGCTCTAAATGCTGACAATGCAGAGTCATGTCTCTTCTGAAGTTTTTGCCTGAGATCATAGAAGGACACGTACTGCTTAATTTTCTTTGTTTCAGGGCAATGAAAATTCCAATTCAGCGTATGTGCTTTATATAAATAGCATTAAACAAAAGAATAATTTTCAAAGGCAATACTTTCAATGAGAATGAAGAACAAGATGTTGCCAGCCCCACTGATAAGAACATTTTCTTTATCAACTCTTCAAAATCCAGAGCTGGAAGTTGTAATTTCCCTCAGCAATTTGTTCTTGATCCTCATCTAGCTGAGTGTCAAACTGATCCCAGCTACTTGTCTTTGGTTCCTTTTAAGTTAATTTTGACATTAGACACAATTAGTCTCTGATTTTCAGAGACTTTATTCTTACAGGAGAGGGAAAACTTTTCAATTTCTATCCTCTTAGGATGTCTGATTGGGTCTGAGAATGAAACTGTCTTGAGAAACACACACATACACACACACACACACACACACACACACACACACAGATTTTCCATGCACAGATAGATTCCAACTGAAAGACTCCCGAGGGCGTCTTCCTTCGGGAGAGACCCCGTGCCCAAAGATCAATCGAAAACACGCAGCCGGATACAAACTGCAAGAGGTTTATTGGATACACAGGTACCTGGGGCGACAGAGTCTCTCGGAGGACTTGCGCGCCCGCAGGTTGGGGGTGAGGGGTTTTTATAGGAGAGCAAAAAGCGAGGTTTACAGAAGCGAGATGCAGGGTGGTAAATTCTTAACCTAGATAACAATGAGGGGACTACTCAGCGGTTTACTGTTCCTCTTATCCTGCCCCCCCCTTTCCTGGCTGGCGACCAGATGTCTGATTGCACAGCCCCTGACTCGTGACGAGCCCCGCTTTATACGTGACTCAGGCCTCACAATCCTCTCTTTGTTTCTATGACCAATCCATAAATCTCCTGTCTTGCAGCCAGATAAGGCTGTCCTTGCTCTAACCTCAGGAATCTTTGCTCAGCATTCCGGAGGTCCTGAGCTAGTTATCTGTGAACCTTTGCAAAACGGTATAACTGTGGTTAAAACGAGGGGTCCTTCACAACAGGAATAGAAGGCTCTCAAAGTTCCCTAACTCAGATGCTTACATACTGATGAAGTATGGTGGTTGTAGAAAATTGAATGTATGGGGAGACCAAGGAAGAAAAGATATATCAATATATTATATAACAATATATGTTCATAAACATGATTTTCTACCTCAATTCTTCATCCCAAGTGATAAAATATTTATTTTTTGTGGGTACAGAAAAGGAGAGGTTAGAGTGCCCCTCTTTCTATCTGTTGTTTTTGAACTTTAATACAAAAATAATCCTAAAACCCCTATGACATATTTTGAGGTGGCATTGTCTTTATTTATTATATTAGGTTTACTCTTAGTTTTAGAAGTAATAAAACAGCTTCACAATGCCCTAGAATCACCAAGAATTGTGGGCTCACATCATAGTCTCTGAAAGGAGGTGTCCCTTGTGTCCCCCCGCCCCCAGCTCTTGCAGACTCTCATGACTCATAGGTCTTAACCTTCACTAGTGCAGAAAGGGGTACTAGAGCTGTCCATGGGGCTTTGAGCCTCCGTCTACTGGCAGCTGCTGGCTGTTTTAGAGTTGCTAAGGAAGGGTTTGGTTCAGTTAACTGACACGTAAGAAGGATGAGTGGCTGTTGGCGTGGGATGCTACGCTCTTCCCAAAGACATTTTTGTCAAGTTAATGTTATAAATTTTGACAAAAGTTATTTTTCCCCTCTTCGGCTTGTTAAATTTCTTTCTTACTTCCAGTGCTCTGATATTTCTTCACTTTATTAATACGTTCATAAAATTCATTATTCCTAGATACAGGAGGATATGTTTACAATGGTCCAACACAGAATTTGGTGTGTTGTAAGGACACTGTATTGAGGTAGTTATAGTTTCATGAGGGCTACCTAAATGTTCAGGACTTACATGGGAAGCACAGAAGGAAGAGTTTACAGGTGCTCCAAAGAGAAAAGAATCACGAATTAACGTCCCTTTGTCATGGAGCTGTGAGATCTGCAGCATTTAAATCTCCATTTCTTTGGGAGTGCCTTTCCAGGTGGGTGGGTTATCAGTGATGCAAAGGATCAGGAAAACGTAGGGATGGTGTCACCAACAGGGGCAATAATATGCTTTATCCCTTTCATCCACCTCAAGGCAGAGCTCCAAATATGTGGAAGTAATCACGTGATATGTGAGCGTGGAAAAGATGAAGAAGCCATTTCTAGTGATGGCAGGTGAATGGCTGTTTAGGAAACCACAAAGGCCCTTTTTTTCTGTTAATGCCAAATATTTCCATTTGAGACGTTGGCCAGAAACTGATGGGTGTGAAGAATTTGTAGTAAGACAATTAGTGAAACTCATATGTGACAAACAGTATCGATTTTAGGAGTCTCTGGGATTTACGTAAAGTGACCTGAACATTAGAGCTACCAAACCATTTCTTGGTTAATTTGAGTATTATTTTTCTTACTAGTAATATGCCATATACAATTTTATACTATTATACCATTACATTACATCTTATGATGTATGCCATAGGGTTTTGCACTGAAATTACTTTTGCTTGGAGAAATATTAAATCTTCCCTTGTTATGAAGCAGAGGCTCTAAAGTTCGACACCGAGGATGATTTTCTTTGAGTTGTGTTCAGTGCATCTAATAAACTGAGAAAATATGCCAACCCATTTTGGATCACACAGATTTTTATGTCATGGAGTCTGGGAGTTGGGAAGGGTGAAGGATTGAAAAAAATATAGTTCAGTTTTCTTATAAAGTATAATAGACCAAGGATTGATCTATCTATACTAGCCCTCCAAAATCTGTCTTTAGTAGCAGGGGTAGCGGTCACAACTCAGTGCTCTTTAGGAGAGGGAGAAATGGTGCCTGAGATGGTGAGGATGTAGCTCGGTTTGTAGTGTGCTTTTTTTATTGTACTAGAATGCCCTCAGTCAGCCCTCCCCTTTCTGTCTTTGTCTCTCCTAAAGTCTTCTCTGTTTTTGATATTTTGCTTATTGTTATTTTATGAGTGTAGGTGTTTTGCCCATGTGTTCGTGTGCCACCTACATCAATGCCCACAGAGGCCAGAAAAGAGTTAGATTTCCTGAAGCTGAGGTTAGAGATGGTTTTGAGGTGTCCTGTGGGTTCTGGGAACCAAACCAAGGTTTTCTTGCTGGCAAACCAGTGCTTTTAACTGCTGAGAAATCTTCCAGCCCCTACAGGGTATTTTCAATAGTGACCCCTTTAAGTATAAGTCAGTTGATAGAATTTTTCTGTTCAAAAATCTTCCCCTAGTTTCTCTAGAATTCACTGAAATAAAATTCAAAGATCATAATATGGAAGTTGGGGAAACAGTTCATCAGGTAAGAGTGCTTGCAGAATAAGCATGAGGACCTGTGATTACATGCCTGGGACCCACGGGAAATGTTGAGCACGGGTGGGTGTACACCTGTAACGCCTGTGCTGGTGGGGGTCGATGGGAAGAAAAAAGATAGATGGTTGGGACTTGAGTTTTCCTGTCTGGGTCCATCCAGGTTCAACGAGAGCCCTAGTCCCATCACCACCACATGTACATCACACACACACACACACACACACACACACACACACACACACACACTCACCACATATACACACACCACATATACATACACACACCACATACACACACACACCACACACACACACACCACATACACACACACACCACATACACACACATACACACACCGCATACACATACACACATCACATACACACACACACACTCACATACACCCCACATACAGTGGGAGGGAGATAGATAGGTAGATTATTCTCTCTGATAGAAGAAAATACAAAACTTAAACAGGTCAGACTACATTTCTCTACTGGAATTAAATCTGATGGACTTCTCTCCCCCTTGGTGACCTCTTTCAAGTCATGCCTGGCCTCAGGTTTTCTGCACTTGTTATTTCCTCTGCCTTAAACTCTGTCTCCAGCATCAGGTATTGATTGTCAAGGTGTGGTTCTGTGCCATGTTCAGGTTTTCAACCAGATGCCTTCTTTTTTTTTTCTTCTTAATAATTTCTTATCAATTCTTTGGGAATTTCGCACCATGCACCCCAATATCATTTATTTCTCAGTCATTCCGTGTTTACCCTCCACCCTTGTAGCCTCTTCCTGAAAAGAAAATTAAAAAAATAAAAATAAAAAACTTCTTCATTTCTCCATCTTTCCAGTCTCTCTATCACTTATTCAGTTGTTGTAGAGGCCTTGAGAGCTTCAATGTGTCACGCAGTACACCCTTTTGTCCAAACAGCTTTACTTGCAAATGTTCATTGTAATGAGTTGTTGGTCTGGTTCAAGGGCTCTGGCTTCTGGTCTACCATCAGCACTGGACACTCACAGAGACTCCTCTTGGATATCCTGCTATTGCTCAGAGCCATGGAGACTCTGCAGCTATGACTCCACAGGACCAGTTCCTTCGCATTCTCTAGCAGGTCATGGATTGGGTAGATGTTAGGGTGAACCAACTCAAGGCTTTGGATTTGGGCTTGGGTAGTGGCTGTGTTTGTTAGCCCAGGTCTCCACCTGGACACACTCCCCGAATCCCCAGCAAGAGGCAGGCCCAGCTTTCTCTATGTGCTAGCTCTCTAGGCATCAGGGCAGTGTTCCCATGCCAACTCCATGGGATCAGCTCTCTTGCTGCTTTGACAGACAAAGGGCAGGACCAACTCTCCCAGGGCCGGCGGGGGGTTGGCCTATTGGATGTCAACATAACCTGGTGGCAGTCCAGACCATGGGCATCTTCATGGCCTCTGGAGGTAATATGGGCCATGGATATCAACACAGACTCCACTTGCAGAAGTGTCACCTTCTTTATGAGATCTTTCTGTACCAGTTTTTTAAAAGTGTAAGCCACTATAGCTTTGTGTTTGGGCTTTTACCATTTGACATCATAGATATTTTACTTAGTTGTTTTTTTCCCCTCTGCAATGGCCTGAGGATTGAAGTCTTTACCTCTCACAGAGCACTGCCCATGTCTTAATTAACAATGCAATAGATACTATTCAATATTTGAATGGGAAATGCATGAATAAATGAATGGTGTCTAAACGCAACTTGTGCAATGTTTGAGGAGGTAGGAAATAAAACAACATTAGGTTTCTGTCTTTTCACATAAGAAATAACTTGAATGAAAAGCAAAAGGAATTCTTTTATGGTAAATTTAATGGCTATTTTTGTAACTGGTAAGGTAATATAGGGAAGTAAACTAAATTATTCAAGCCAGTGTTCACGTCTGTCTTTGTTACTTTAGAATTATTTTCCAGAGTAGATTTTGTTTCCTCTCACTTCGGTGGGTTTTAATCTTTCCCCTCACTCCACTTTGGTCGTGAAATGGATTATCTCCATAGGTCATCTATATAAAAAGGAGGTCTGTCACATTTACAGATAATCTTTTGTATGTCAACAGAAACAAACTGAAGAAAAAGTTAGTGAAAGTTAGTATCTGTAGTAACTCTCAAGCTCTCACAAATGGCTTTAAATCTCAGGGTGCTTGAGAGCCCTGGGAGCTGCCACACAGCATCCTTGGCTCTGTTCCAGGCTCACCCTGTAGAGTTTCTGCAGAGCAACCCCAGATGCTCGCTTTAACAATGCCTCCCGGGTTCTGCAGCGGGAGCACAGAGGGCCTTGCTTTGAGACTGGCTGCTCTGATCTTCTGAAAGATGCTCAGTGTCTTTCCTAGAAATCAAACAGGGGTTCACAGTAAGGAGACAAAGAGCAGATCTCATTCCTGCAGGCACCAATTATCTTGCTCCCAATTGTGGCACGGCTGGAAAACTGTCCACCCTCCCCAGGGTGCTGTCTTGCCTGTGTGCAGTGACTTACCAGGGGAAGAGAGAGGAGAATAATTTCAACTAAACCTCACTTGATCGATATTAACCCATCATTCTTACGGAAACACAGGTCTAAGGACATACCACCCAACTGTGGGTAGTTAAGAGTCAACCCTTGGCCACATTTGCTGACCTGCCATCATCCACTCCACAGATGGCTACGGTTTTTATCTTAAGGTCTTTGTCTCCTCAAATCTTTTTTTTTTTATTCTAAGAAAATCAGGTGATTAAAGGGGTCAGAATATGGCACTCTGTTACCATGGAGACTGGAAGCTATGCAACTCCTATGCTGGTTGCTTGCACTCTTTAACCAGCAGCTGAAATTCTAGCAGAGCAGAGGATTTTTGCTAAGTGGAAATATGAACCTCAAAGATTGTTTCATTTAGTGTGTGAAGGAGGAGAGACACTGTTTTCATGTTTCTGAGACACGGTGTCAAGAAAGACCTGGGATTTGGCTGCTTAACCTTCCTTTCACTGCAACACTCTAGACTTGAGGTTGTTTTGTTTTAAGCCTTTTAAGCATCTTATATCCATGAGGAAGGGGGCATGGCATGGTTTCAACACAGCTACTTCCTGCTGTGAAAGAAGCAATTATAACGTGTTTGATAGAATTCTACTGACCCCTTGGAACATGTGTCAATGCCCAGGCTGTCTGTGTTTTGCCCACACTATCTCATTAGCCTCTTCCTCAAATTATGAAGTGAACTCTATTATTTCTGGTGGATGTATTTGTTATTGTTCTGTTACTGGGTTAAAACCAGAACCAAGGCAGCTTGTTAGAAGGGTTTATCTTGGAGTTATGCTTCTGGAGGGTCAGAGTCCATGATGGAAGTGTGGAATAGGAGGTGCCAAAAAGCAGCAGCTGAGAGCTCACATCGCAAACCACAAACAAGAAGGTCAGAGAATATACTTGAAATGGTATACATCTTTACATTCTCAAAACCCACCCCTAGTGACATACCTCCAGCAAGTCCATACATCCTAAGCTTTCCCAAACAGGGCCACCAACTGAAAACCAAATATTCAAATGCCAGAGACTGTGGGACATTTATCATTCAAACCATCATGGTGGGGGAATTGCAAGACTTTGCCTTTCGGTGATTGTTTGCAGTAGAATAGAGATGGGCAGCTTCCACACTTGAACTATAGACGCTGCTCAATAGGAGAGACTGCTTAGTCAATTGCATACTTAATAGAAACACTTCTCTATAGCCATAAAGAAGGCCACATTCATATCAAATCTAAGTATGTAAATCTAAGGCCAAACCAACAGTTATTCCAAAAAGCTGCAAAACATCTTGGACCCAGGATCCATTTCAAATACTTGTATCCCAGCTACTGGTTCACCTCTTTTCAGCAGTGCCTGTGGTAGATTTTTTTTTCATAGTTCAATCTTAATTCAGTAGATAACTCTCTTTGGAGTCCTTTCTATGTCGTATCACTGGGTCGGTTGTCTTGGTTCAAAGAGCCCAACGGAGACAGAAAAATTCTAGCTTCACTTTCTTCCAGTTACTTCCTTTAACATCAATTTTAAAAATCGCTTGCCCCAAAAAGGAAGTATTAGACTGTGCTAGTTTTTATTTGATAATACTCCTAAGATGTAATGATAGCAATTGTGTAAGTTGTCTGTCTGAAATTTGAAGGTAGCCTTGTTGAACTTAAATTGTTGACAACAACAGCGTCCTTTGAGCCTGTGCAAGTGTCTGGCAGGTGAACTTTTGATGTTAGAGTGTCGAAACACCCAATGATTATATTGACTGACATTTTCTGAACATGAGTCCTGTGAAGGACAACAGAGTTCATCATGCATGTGCAGACCTTGGGTTACTTTCCCTACGCTTTGGACTACCTTCCTCTATCTCCAAACATCTGGGTGACGTAAATATTATCATCTTGATGGGATTTAGAATCATCATGGGAACAAACCTCTGGGCACATTGGTGAAAGAGTTTGTGGATGAGACTAACTGAGGTGTGAAGACCCCCTGTAAATGCAGATTTGTTCCAGATCCATTCTAAAAGAATCTCTCAGTGACTTTGGTAATACACTTTATACCAGGTTTTAAATGTCTGTATATCACCCTATATACTTATGGACTCCTATTTTTTTTTTTAGGATGAGATTATAAATGTAATCCCTATACTCAAGTTTCTGTCCTATGATGTGGAATTCCCCTCTGAATGCTGTGAATATGTTTTGTTACCTTTGGCTAATAAAGAAGCTACTTTGGCCTATGGCAGGGCAGAGTAGAGCTACTGTGGGAAATACAAGCAGAGATGAAGATGAAAGAAGGTATATTTAGGCAGATGCCATGTAGGTGCCAAAGGAGAAAGACACCAGAACCATACCGGTAAATCACAGACTCATTGTGATACACAGATTACTAGAAATGGGCTAATTTAAGAAATGAGTCTTAGCTAGAAGTATGCTTGAGCCGTTGACCAAACAGTGTTGGAATTAATATTGTTTCTGTGTGATGATTCAGGCAGCTGGGAAACAAAAGCACAGCCTCAATTTATAGTCCTAGGCTCTGCTCATAGGAATATCTAAACTAGAAAATAGTACCTTATGAAAATTCAAAAGTGATGGTAGTAAAACTGTAGACGCTAAGCTTTGGCCAAGTCTATGTAGTCAAAACATTCTCATGGGTGCCTGAATCTTTGCTCTACTTGACTGTCTTATCACACTGCCACTCATTCAGATAATATGAGAGTCAGTAATCTAAACAGAAGAAATAATATTATTTCATAGGACTATCAGTTGTGACATCCTTATAAAGTTGATATACCATTCATGGTGAGGGCTGTGATTCTTGCTCCAGGTCTGAGCTTCCTCTACAGCACCATGGTGGGCAGTGTGAAGCAGAGAAAAGGAACATGTGTAATATAGCCATGAAGATATATGTAGAGGCAAAGAGTACACAGTACACACTTTCTCGTAGGGGAGAGTAAGCTCAAGTAAACATTAATTAGGACTTTCTGTTCTTACAAACATGGCAGAAAGTTAGAAGGACAATATTTTCTCAGTATGATTATTAGGAAGTTTTCGAAAGTACCTGCTTTCCCTTGAAAGAAAAAAAAAACTATGAAATCTATTGGAACAAGTAGAGAAATGTGGGGCTCCCAAAACAGTCAAAAGCATCTATTTAAACAATCCTTCTACTTAATAAAATGCTTCTACTGCATTAAATTTAGTGTCTCTATTAAAGAGATGAAGCAATGAGCAGGAACTGAAAGTTGATGAGTGTGGAAAGGATCTGGAGTTTCCTTGGAAACAGTGGGCACTACCAATCAGTAAAGAGAAAGTGGTCATCCAGGAAGTCTTGAAAATTGCCCCTCAAGGCAATCGACAGCATAAGTGACTCCATAACCGTACTTGAAGGCCTGTGTTCACTCCCAAGTCTAAAATCTGAGTAAGAATGACAGAAAACATATCTTTAATATTCAGCTGTGTGACTCTAAAGATAACAGAAATCATCAAAGCAGGGACTTCATAAACATTTTCCACTAAAGGTCCTTTCGGTATGAGAAATGTTTGCATGACCCTGGATATATAGGAATATAAAACAGGTGAACAAATCACACATTAATCACAAGGAAATTAAACCAAGACAATTAAAAAAGACAGCAAATCATCAATTGATTAAAAAACTATTTTAGTATAACTATACATTTACTATTTATTAAAAAAGTCAATTTGCCTGTTGATAGGATGGATATGCTTGTTAATTTTTCCATAAAGAATTAAATCTTGACTGAATATTTTACACTGTAGGATATAAAGGGTCTTCAATACTTTCCAGAGTTGATCACTATTTAGATTTTATACTTTGTCAGTGCTGATGATACTGATTTGAATAAACATGCAGTGTAAGATAGCAGAAGTATGTTTTTTTAATTGATACATTTTTAAAAAAAAATTTATTGTTTTTATGAGCTATATATTTTTCTCTGCTCCTCTCCCTTTCTCCCCTCTCCCCTTCTACTCTCTTACATGATCCCCATGCTCTCAATTTACTCAGGAGATCTTGTCTTTTTCACTTTCCTATGTAGAACCATGTATATCTCTCTTAGGGTCTTCTTTGTTGTCAAAGTTTTCTGTGTTTGTGAATTATAGACTGGTTTTCCTTTGTTTTATGTTTAAAAACCACTTATGAGTGAGAACATATTATATTTGTCTTTCTGGGTCTGGCTTACCTCACTCAATATGACATTTTCTAGATCCATCTATTTGCCCACAAATTTCAAGATGTCATTTTTATTTTCCTGTAAGATAGCAGAAGTATGTTTGAGGTCATAAGATTATTAGAAGTTTTGGCTTAGTTTCAACCCAAATTCATATATAAATACATATATATGAATATATATTACATATGAATACACATATATGAATATATTATATATATTGAAGCCTATGTCTGAACTCAAGTAACAACTTTTAAAACTAAATATTCTAAAGCAATAGAACCTGAAGATATGCCGATTGGATGCATGCATACTGAGAATGGTGTTAGGAAAATATTAAAGGTCTGATTTAAACCATTATACCATAATAACAGAAAATTTTGTATATATAATAATACACTGCGACTTATAAAAATTATCTTAAATTGGAGCTGAGATGTTCCAGGCATTTGTTGGTGTTTCTTGGTGTGATATCATGCACAGTGCTGTATGTAGGTGATATATTCAGAGCTACACCTGCAGTAAAGCCAGAGGATGGTCAACAGGAAGCTGCCAGCAACTTTGGATTAACCACATATTTGATTTTAAATTAATTCTTGGATGCGCATTCGGAAGCCTTTGTTTTCTGTGGAGGTTTCCAGAGCCCTCACCTTCAGGTACTTTGACTCCATAGGTCTTGTAATCAAGCCACAGTTCAAGAAGCTGTGATCTGAGCTGCGGTTCTTTCCTCCCTTCTCATAATTGCAAGACAGACACTGAGAATGGCAGCAAGACTAATTCACGCCATTTTATTTTATGAGACAGACAGGCTTAGCCATATTCTCCCCTGATATCGTAGAGGAGAAAGCTGACACACAAGGACTTTATCCCAGATGTGTGAATAATAAATGACTGAAATGATTCTCAAAGTCCTCCTGATGAAACTTTCTTTTCTAAGGAACAACCCAGAGATGTGGGCAGAAACTGCTCATTCGTTTCCCAGCCTTCTAGACCCAAATAATCACACAGAAACTATATTAATTACAACACCGTTTGGATCATGACTCAAGCACATTCCTGGTTAACTCTTATCGTAAACTAACCCATTTCTATTAATCTGTGTATCACCATGAGACTGTGACCTACTGGTAAATTTTGGACATCTGTCTCCTTTGGCAGCTACACGGTGTTTCTCCTGACTCCACCTACTCTCTCTCTCTCTCTCTCTCTTCCAGCTTGGCTATATTCTGCCCTGACATAGGCCAAAGCAGCTTTATTCATTAACCAATAAAAGTAACACATGTACTTTTATGTATGTACATGGGCATCCCACATCGGAGTTCTCCAGGGGAGGAATCAGGAATTGAGTTGTCTCTCAGGATTCTGACGCAAGTCCTGGTGGCACTGCTTGCTGGCTCAAGTGCTGAGGCAATGACATTTGTCCTCTTCTTCTCCATCCTGTTCTAAGTTTCTATTCTCATCTAAACCACAAATCCTTCTTCTGCATGACATTTCTAGAAGAAACACATGCACACATATACATGATACATAGGTACGTATGTTGTGGAATATCACTTTAACTAGGCAACGATATGCTACATTTGTTTATGATGCATTTGTTTAGTCATGTAAAGATGTGTTACATTTGTTTATGTTGCATTTACTTAATTATGTAAAGATGTGTTGCTGTTTTTACCTTTCCTGGCTTGGGTATCTGTTTTGTCTAACAAAAGCTTAATGGCCAATAACTAGGCAGTAGTGGGATAGGTGAGGCTGCCAGGCAGAAAGACTAAGCAGGCAGAGGAATCTAGGCTTGAGAAAAGGGAGAGAGAGAGAGAGAGAGAGAGAGAGAGAGAGAGAGAGAGAGAGATAATGAAGGAGAAAGAGAGGGAGACACTTGGAGCTACCTAGCCAGACATGGAGTAGGATATAAGAATGAAAAAAAGGTAAAAATCCCTGAGGCCAAATGTAGATAAAGAGAAACAGTTTAAGTTACAAGAGCTACTGGGACAAGCATAAAACAAGGCCAAACATTCATAACTCTCCCGGTCCTGATTTGGGAGCTGGTTGGTGGTCCAACAAAAAGCTACATACATATATATTTTAAATTCCTATATTATTTAATTCTCAGAGCACTTTACATAACACTTGACCACTCTATGTAGTCTTCCATGGATGAGAACTATCACTGAGTTAAGTTCTCTGAAGGCAAATTATAAATTTGTGGTGTGAGCAGGATTCTCTGCCAATTTCCAGCAATGTTGGGTCCAAATTAAATGTTTCTGTGCATCTGTTGTAGCACCATGGTGTTGACTATGAGTTTTCTGTCCCACCAGATCCTGCAGCCATTCAGCCCCAAAGAATTACACAGAGGTCTACATTAATTCTAAACTGATTGGCCTATTAGCTCAGGCTTCTTATTAACTCTTATAACTTATATTAGCCCATAATTCTTGTTTGTGTTAGCCACGTGGCTTTGTACCTTTTTTGGGAACTCAGTCACATCTTGCTTGCTCTGTGTCTGGCTTCTTCTGTGTCTGGGTGATGATTGCAGACTGAATCTTTCTTTTTCCCAGAATTCTCCTGTTCCTGTCGCCCCGCCTCTGCTCCCTGCCTGGCTACTGGCCAATCAGTGTCTTATTAAAAGTAATACAAGTGACAGGATAAAAGACCATTGTTCCACAGCACCGTGGTCTCTATCACCTCCTATGCTGGGGCTATGGCTATTGGTCATTACTGTTTGCTTGATTTGTTGATTTAGGTAGAAATGTAAGTTTAAAGTTTATGCTGGCTTTTCGCTTTTATGAACCCCACCCCAACCAAAAGTCCTAGAAGCAATTAGACAGATAGCTAACAGTATCCGAGCTCCAGATCTGCTGCTGCTAGTTCACTCACTTTCCATGTTAATGCAAATTCAGAAACATGTGGCTGCTAGGATCCTAAGCTGTTTTGCTGACTTTAGCACATTTCCTACAATGCGAGCATGAGATATAGGTTATAAGACTTAATGTAGTTAAAACATAGAAAGATAACAACCCTTGTATATGGGAAGCTCGTTTTTGCAATGGCATTTCCTGCCCCTTGCCCTGGTTCTGTTTGCCGTTATGTTTAGCATAGACTACTCTAACAAACACATTTACAAATAATCTATGCTGTGCCTATGTACAGTGAAAGTTTGCTGACTCATTTGGCAGTCTGTAGAGGGCTACCTAATTAGAGAACCCACCATCTTTAGCCTCGATGTGGTGGAGAGCCTGTTGTGTTTGAAGAATGCTTCCAAGTTCACTCAGAGTGTCTCCATTTATTGAACTCAGGACTAAAGGAGTGAGGAGAAAAGCTTTGGCTTTTTTTTATGGATCAGGTATGAATCTCCAGAATTCACATTCAAAGTTATCTATTACCTAGTAGTGGAGAGATCAAGACCTATATCTCACCATCACAATAATCATGAACCAAAGGAAATTGAATTCTAACTCATCATCAGTATGACGTACATCTTGAAGGATATAGCCAAGCCACAGTGGTACCCACAGGAGCCAAGAAGAGTGTAAAAGTGCAAACCTGAGAATGTTCCTTTATCCCAATCTGGAGGCAACAGTTGCTGACATTGTGGCCTCCAAGTTCCTCTCAGCTAAGATTAAAAGGGTTGCAAATAATGTCCCTGGAAAATCAGCTGTCCCAAGGGATCTGCGTAGTGACAGATGGGAGGGAGCTTTTAGATGATGTGCTTTCTCGTGGACGAAACAGGTCTCATTATGCCATTTTCACACATGTGATTGACCGCTGCTCCCCTTTATTCTCCACCGCGCTCCCTCCCTGGATGCTCACCCCTTCCAAGCAGGGTTTTTAAATTAATAAGTCTATCTTATTTTGATAGTGTTTTATTCATTCCCAACTTATAAACTCACACTTGTAACTGTCCTCTCCTGTTGGGAAGGCTATGGAGGGTGGTTAGTTGTAAGGAAGAGGCCTGATATTTTGTAATGTGAGGGAAGGAGAGTGTGGCGACTAGCCTTCCATCGCTGTCCGGAAATGCCTGAGATGATCAGTAAAGGAAAGGGCTTATTTTGCGTGAGTTTTTGAAGTGTTATATAGTTTGGCCCAGTTGTTTTGTGCTTATAGTGAGGCAGGGTACCTTAAGAGGGCATAGTAGAAGATTGTCCACCTCACAGCAGACAGAAGCAAAGAGAAACCGAAAGGGACTGGGGCCCAGATCCCCTTTGAAGATACTCCTCAAAAGACCTTTCTCCCCCTGGGTCCCATGTTCTAAGTTCTACCACAGATTAGTGACTAAGTCTTTACTACATAGATACTTTGGGGGGCACTTCAGACCCAAACCATAGCAGAAGAACAAGGCCATTGAAGGGCTGTGGGAAAGTGAGTACATTAGCTAATGCTCTCAGAGAAGCAGAGCCAACAGAAAGCATTTCTATATGCTGTAGAGAAGGATTTATTGGACTGCCTTACATGGAAAGGGACTAAGTTGTCCAACAATAGCTACTCTGCACGCCAGAGACAGGGAATCCAGTAGTTACTCAGTCCAAGAAGCTGGGTGTCTGAGAAGTCCTAATCCAGTTGATGGCCTGTAATTGCTCTCAACAGTCCCTAGTGCCGAGTACTGTAGACAGAAAAGCTAATGAAGTCAAAGTCTCATGGTAGAGGAGGAGCTGGTGCAGCCAGTACATACATTCACCCAGAGGAAGCAGGGCTTACAAGCACGTGCCAGCTACTGCCCTTTTGTCTTCTTTGTATGTGGGCCACCAGTCCATCGGAAGGTATGGCTCATTTTTCTCAGTCACCAGACACATGAAAAACCTCTCTAGTCCTAGACACAGATGAACCTCACCAATCCCAGACGTTACTTAACCCAGTCACGTAAACAACCAATAGCAATCATTGCAGAGCGCCAGCTTGGGACTTGGTTCTGAGTGGGTGTTTTGTGAATCATTCTTTGGGTATGACCTGTCTCATTTCTATGACATCACTGGTTCAGACAGCCCCTCCTCTTCCCTACACTATTTCATTAGGGTTGCAATACTGACTGACTTCTTTGTCCACTGGATCGTGCTGTTTTGAGTTTTATCTCTATCAGAAACAGGAGCTTCTTACAAAAGCAGCGGTAGGCAGTTTTCTTTTCTTTTTATATAATGTGTATTTTTTCCAGTAATGCTTGCTACCCTCTGCAGAGGGTCACATGTATAATTTCCTTCTATTAGGAAACTCCAGTCTGTCAGAGATATGGTGTTACCATAAGTGGATTTTTTTAAAAAGTGAGCACAAGTGAAAGTTACAATAAAATATCCTTTGAAGAAAAATAACAATATTTTTTATAAAATATTTTTTATAAAAAATACTTTTAAGTGTAATGGTGATGGATTTATTCTTGAAAAAATGCAAAATTGGTTGTTAAGTGCTTTGACCCTCAAATAAATATATGAGCTAATGAATTTCCTAACAAGTTATATTTAACTATTATGCATATATACTTTAAAACATCATGATGTGCAGAGCAAATATATACCATGTAACAAATTCTTTTTAAAAATGTTAGCACCATGTTATGTCTTTTTAACTTTTTTTTTAAAAGGTTGATTTATTTTAATTTTATGTGTATGGGTGTTTTGCTTACATGTGTGTTTACCATGAGCTTGCCTGGAGCCAAAGGAGTTCAGAAGCAGGCATCACATTCCCTGGAGCTGGAGTTACAGATGGGTGTGAACCCCCATGTGGGTGTTGGGAATTTAAACCAAGTCCTTTGGCGGCCTGTGCTCTTAACTACTGGACCATCTCTTTAGCCCCATGTGACAGATTCTTGATTTGAAACAGGAAGAAGAAAGTTATATGTATTATTTCTTTCCCATTTGCAACATGGCAGGCAAATACCCACTGCTATCCCTCCCCCAGCCTATTTAAGTAGAGAGGGAAGCTGAGATGTTATACCCATCTTGATGAGGTCCAATAGCATTAGTGAAAGGCTTTGAACTCAATTTTAATTTTAAGGCCTGTGAATTTAATCATTGTGGCAGGTTATTTCCCCTTGGGATTTATTGTGTCGTAAAATCACTTCACTTGGTCTTAACTATTATTTAAAAGTATAAAGTAGGAAGTACAGCTTTTTGGTTCCAGTGGCCTCACTGAAAGGCTTTTTGAGTTCCTATCTGTAGATTTCATAGAATTTTGGGGAAAAACAAAGCCCTCCTCAGACACACCATTACACCTTAGTGTTCCTGGCCGTCCATGTATGCCACCTGTACCTTTCCTGAACGCCAGGGCTCACATTTCATTGCTGAAACGTGATAAACCATGTTTATCCTTTAGGACTGACTGATATTGAGGACTGACCCTACCTTCTAAGAGCCTTTTCTATGTCTCAAAAGAAGTACTACATATTATCATTATTTTGAGAGCCCAAACATATAGCCATTCTGCTTAAACACAGCCTAACTTGCATTGGCCACATATTTGTAATTCGAGAGGTAGCATGAACCATTGTCTAGACTCAGCCATGAGTATGATTGCTTCTAAAACAGAGAATACCCAGGTCTCCTTTCAGAAAGATGACTTTATGGAAATCATCAACTACAAGAACTGGGTAAGAGAAACCAATCGCTCGTCCGTATAACCGAACTGATTCCAGCAAACTCTGAAAATCAGCTACCACAGAAAATTTAAATTTCCTTAAAAATAAAAGTAGATCTTTCATAAAGAAAATTTTATTGAACAAACATAATTATGAATTCCAATTAGCATACAAAAATATTTTTATAAGGAACACAAGAACCACAAAGATCATTATGTTCAACTTCTTTTTTAGGTCCATAAAATGGGGCTTAGATAGTCTTATAAAATGATCCCAACCCCAGTAAAGTATCATCATACCCTTTGACTTGTGTGTGTTTCACTTGGACCATAACCACAAAATGTTAATAAAACATGAGCATGAGGTAGGAGACAAAGAAAAGGCTCTTAGAAGGTAGGGAGGTTGAGGCAGGTAAATCGTTGTGAATTTGAGGTCAGCCTGGTCTACAAGAGCTAGTTCCAGGACAGGCTCCAAGGCTACAGAGAAACCCTGTTTTGAAAAAAAAAATAATACTGTTTTAGGGTATGGAATAAAACGATTTATGAGTATAGACTTTCCCTCTAGTGCGTTATTATTTTGATGCATACAATGCCTATAAAGTTTACAATAAAATGATTTTTAAAATATATACTAGTATAAATATTAGAAAATATTGACAATGGGGCAAAATTTGCCTACCTATATTTTTGTACATACTATTTTATTGGGACCCACTTCAGCTCATTTATTTACACATTGTCTGCAGGTGGCCATGTGAGAGGAGCAGCAGACGGCACTTGAATTCAGGAGTTCTCTGCGTCTTGTAGGGAGTGCTGGAGAAGGTTGAGACATGGAATTTTCTATGCTTCTAAGACGTGATGTCTGAGCTCCTAAGAGAGTAGTCAGTGTGGACACAGAGTTAGGTTAGGGCCCTATCTACCCCACCTCTGAGAAACATACTAGTCTATTTAAAAAGGAAATATTCTCGAGATAGGTTTTTCTCTAACTCACGTGACTTTCCTCTGTGAGGTAGCAGCTCCCACTTTCAAAAGGGGTGATGTAGCTACGGATAGGTTTAAAACTCATCGGTGAAGTAATCAGGTGTGTGCTATTAGTAATTAATGCTAATTATTGGGAATAAAAATAGATCAGAGGAAGAATAGTCTGTCTCACCAAGGGAATAAAGACAGGGGAAGGTTAAGAAAATAAGGAAAATAGATATGTGAAATTGTCTGCCAGGGATGAATCCAAGTACAACAGTGATTATAAGAAACATCAATGCATAAAATCAACCAATCCGAAGACAGATGCTCAGATTAAAGTTTTACGTCTGTTGTTTGGTCAAGAGAATCAAACGACTTTACTTCATGGAAACATAGACACACAGTGTAAGTATTGTCAAGTCACAGCAGTTGCTGAGCTCCGGCTGTGTTGAATTAATTATCTGAACCAAGGCAATGCCAGATGGTTTAGAGCAGAAGTTCTCAACCTTTGGGTCATGACCCCTTTGGGGATTGCATATCAGAAATATAGCATATCAGATAATTACATTATGATTCATAACAGTAGCAAAACTGCAGTTATGAAATAGCAATGAAAACAATGTTATAGTTGGGGGTCACCACAGCATGAGGAACTGCACTAAGGGGTCGCAGCATTCTGAAAGTTGGGAAACACTGGAATAGAGTCAGAGGCAGGGAGCCTAGGTTTCCCTCGCTATTTAGGCTCTATTTAAGCAGCGCCTTTGCTTAGCAACTTGAATATGATTTAGAGGTTGAAAGGGAGCTCTTGGGCCTATTTTCCATAGAGCAGAATCTTTGACATTGTTTTATATGGAAAGTTTCCGTCTTTATAAGACCAGTGCTCAAGGAGACATTGGGAAATAGCAATGGTTTTGGAAACAGAAATTGGATGAACTTGTT
Source organism: Myodes glareolus (assembly GCF_982192425.1). Classification (NCBI taxonomy): domain Eukaryota; kingdom Metazoa; phylum Chordata; class Mammalia; order Rodentia; family Cricetidae; genus Myodes; species Myodes glareolus. Next base: position 22,814,658 of record NC_142042.1, on the reverse strand, counting down.
CAGAAGTGAATTTATCACGCTAGGGCTAGCAAACATGACACAAGGATGATGAAAATATGCCCAGAGTTACAGAAGATTTTGTTTTAACATGTTTTACATAAAAATGATTAATTCATTATGATGACAAACAGAAACTTCATTTCAATGAATCCTTTATTATGTAACTGAGCTCTCCAAACTTTATTTATTCTTTCTTATTTTGCTCCATTATTTTTTAGAGTAATGATAGTGGACATGGTTATATATACTGATTACCCCAGCACTTGAGAATCTCACAAGTTCAAAGCCAGCCTGCCTCAAGAAAGAAAAAGTAAAGAATAATTTTTTAAAAAAAAAAAAGAATAAAAATTGGTGGAGTTTTCCATGAACTTTTTTCCACCCTCCATAACATTTTGCCATTGGCTTTCAAATTACTGGATATGATCTGCTTTGAAACAGACAGTAAGAACTAAACTTGTCTATAATTAAAAACGATATTTTAATAAAAATAATGAAACACATAATAGGCACTATCATGGAAATATTTCTAATTTCCAGCAATAGTTCACATCTACCCCCATAATTTATCTCAGTGCCAAAAGAAAGTCATGAAAAGAGTATGTTCTGTTTTTGGAGCTAAAGAAACAAAAGCCATCATGAACTGTATTTCCTGACACTGATCACCAATTTAGGCCTTCACCAGAGAGCCTGGGGTTGCTCGTGTCTGCGAATGTGCACATGATGGAATTTCCCATTTTACAGCACTTCGCTATCCATGTAATGGCAACGGGAGAGAATGTTGGCAATTACAGAACAGTCATCCCACGGCCCTAATGACTTCAGTTTTCTGTTCATCTGCAAATGGTTTCCAGTTTTCAACACCCAAACATACAAATAAACTCTAATTCCATGAGATGTATAGCAAGGAACATGGTGAGGAACTAGCATTGTGAGTTTACAAAGAAGTGTGTGTGTGTGTGTGTGTGTGTGTGTGTGCATGCATGTTTGTGTGAAAGTGCACAGAAGCATGCATCTGTGTATAAAGGCCAGAGGCAGAGCCCCTCAATGATCCTGGAGCTCATTGGTTAGGTTGACTGTCAATTATCTTTGAGGATTCTCCTGTCTCTGCTCCTGGTGCGGGATTACAGACTCAGGCCACCATATGCAACTTTTAAGTGGGTTCTGGTGGCTCAAAGTACTTGTACATCAAGTACTTTATTGCCTGGACCATTTCCATAGCTCTATACAGGATTTTAAACTCTAAACCAGATCAGACAAGTTGTGTCTATTTGGAGGCCAAATCGATCTTAGACTTAGCTATAAAGTTAACATTCTGTGTCAAACAATAAGCTACATGAAACCTAGGGAGACGGTGGGGCAGGAGAGAGGGAAGGGAATATTGGAAGGTAGGACAAAGCACTACTGCATCAAGCCTAGATAGAAGAGAGAAGACAAAGGCAATGAGGTCCTTTCTCGGGGTAGTATTCAGCTCTGTTCATTGAGGAAGAAGGAAGACATCTTGGTCAGTACTGCTAAGGCTGGACTGAGATGTCTCAGTGGGTAAGGTACCTGCTGTATAAGTGAGAGGGTCTGAGTTTGCATACAAGCCAGATGCCGTTGTGTCTGTAAGTTTAGTGTTAGTTACTTCTCTGTTGCTGTGAAGAGACACCATGACCAAGGCAACTTATAGAAGAAACGTGGAGGCTTACAGTTTCAGAGGTTCACCATGGTCACCATGGTGGGGATCATGGCAACAGGCAGCAGGCAGACTGGCATAGCACTGGGGCAATAACTGAGAGTTTCCACTTTGATGCACAAATAGAAGAAGAGGGGTAACTGGTAATGGTGTCGATTTTAGAAACCTCAAAGCCTGTGTAAAGTTAGTAAAGGCCAGTGACAAAGGAGTGGAGGATGTAGAAATGTGCTCCAGGCAGGTAAAATGTACACTAAAGGCTCGGGCTATGAAAATTGTTGTGTTGCAAGAATGTATTATAAGTTTATTATGTTTACAACTTGACTTCTAGGTTGAAGACAGGAAAGAGAGTGACCAGACTGCTCCATACTCCATGACCTGGAGTTTGCATCTCAAGCAAAGCCTTGGAAGGCAGTGGAATGTTTTACTGGAGATGCACGATCTGATTTATGCTCTCAGGCCTCCATGGGAGAGGCTTGAATGGTGGAATCTGGAAAGGAAACAATGAGAGCCGGGAGAGAAGTTGGGAAGCTTTGCAATAAACAAAGGAAGAAGTGGTGTTGGCTCCACCTGCAGAAGCAGCTGACAGTATTGGGATAGTTGGCTGTTGGCAGGAATTGGAGTTAGAGACTGATTAGACATAGAGATCTTAAGCTCATGAATCTGCAATCTAAATTAGTGGTGGATGATGACAGTTTCAAGACAGGAGAATCCCAAGGAGATTATGCCATCAGAGACTTTAAAAGTCAAGTTGTCCGCTTGCTATTCTTGCATCAGCTTCAGTCTTGTGAGCTTTCATGCTTTTTTCTCCATAATTCAGTTTGTTTCACGTATTAAGATGTCTTACCCTTATCCAACTGTATTTAATTTCTCTTCTGATGTATTTTGCTTTTACTCTCGTGTTTTGGACTTAATCATTTAAGTATGACAGAACCACAGTCATCTCAAAAACACAACATCTGTGATTAACTCACCAAGACCTCTCAAGACTGGGACCAATTTCATTCCCGTATAGGACTATTGAGATAGTACAGGAGGGGTTCACGTGGGGGCATGGAATGACATGCCTTCTTGCTGTAGGAGCAGTTGTACTGTGTCTCTGGTGGGTTACAAAACTTGAAACAGGCTGTTTGGTCTGACGGTGGAGTGCCCATCAGGGGAATCCCACAGTGAACTTTTTTTTTATATATATAATGTAGACTGAGTAATCTTGATTAATGGAGTCTGCTATGTGTATACAGAGATTTACTCCTAACAGCAGATGTACTAGAGAATATTTTGCTCTCTAAGGAAGCAACAAATGTGATACATAACCAAAGGTAACTTGTGGCCGAACTTGCACTTCCCCTGCTATGGGTGATCAGAGAGCAGCTGAGACTGAGTCGTTTGTCAGTGGAGGATTTGCCCACACCAGGAGGAAATTGCAGGAGAAGAAGGCATGCACTTGCTATCCTCTATACTGTCCTATGAACTGGCAAGAACAATGGAAGAAAGGGGAATGAGATGGAGATGTTGGCTTGCTCTTCTTATGCTTGTAGAGTATGTAACAGAGAGGAAAAAATTAGATTTGGGATAAATAACTTCTTCCAAGATGCCCAAACTAGGGACCGATGGGAAGAAAAAGGCAGTGAGGAGGGTGAGGTGAAGAAATACAAACCAACAACCCTTACCCTCAAGTTTGACCTTTAATACAAAGAAAGGGACAAGCCCATGGTTCAGGATGCAAATAGGAGTCTTAATAATGGCCTGGTGTGGGAAACTATGACAACCAAGAAGCAGTCTGCCTCCCAATGCCTTGAATTGGGAATGACTTTAAAGCCAGAAGTGAAAGAGCCAATGCCAGCTTGACTGAGGTTACGGGACATGGGGCAGAGAAGATCAGTTTGATTGCAGTGGGAACATAGACAATAAGTAATGCAGCTTCCTGTTTCCTTTTGAGATATATTCTGCCTTAAATATACTGGGGATTGATGGACTGCTGGGACACACTCTCTGTTATTCCTTTGCGGGCACTTTAAGAGTTAGCCACGCCCACCCCAGCCACTTCCGACCTCCCTCGTCGCCATCTTTTGTTGTCTTGTGTGTTTGTGGCTGGCTTGCATCATTTCTGTGTTTGTCTCAATGTCTCTACCTTCTGAGTCAGAAGAAACACTTTCTTCACACTAGAGTTTAGAGAACATCTAAGCTTCGGCAACTGACTTATAATGGGTAAGAGTGAGGGAAGGGTCAGTGGCATTGATCCACTTGGGCATCCAGTAATGACTCAGCCAATCAGCCCGGCCTGGGTAATGGTGCTCAAAGATCTGCCGGTAGTAGTAGCCTTCCTTGGTTTTGGGAGTATTGAAGGGAAACTTCTGGGCTGCCGCAGCCATCATGGCGTCATCGACCTGATGTTCAACATAGTCCTGTAAAATCTTGAACCAGGAGTTCTTGACCGAGGTGATCCCATCACTGAAGGCTTCTTTTGGTCTTCAGAGAATCTTTTTGGGCAGTAGGTTGGAGTCCTCAAACGTCTCTCTCAGGAGATGCTTTTCTATCCCATTTTCTGGAATTCTCATTTCTGGTGGCAGAGACAAGTAATAAGAGAAAAACCGATGATCCAGAAACGGGACTCTCAGCTCAAGACCGTGGGCAGCAGTAGTGCGGTCAGCTCGGAGAACATCAAACAGGTAGAGCTGCTTCAGCAGCCTCTCACTTTCCTCCTCTGCCTTCTCAGGAGAAGGAGCCTACAGATGCTCGAACTGTCGTGATGTCATAAGTTTCCAAGGAAAATATGACTTCATCCAGGGCCTGAATGCCTTCTTCGGAATTAAAAAGGACTTCATGATGCTCACTTCCAATATAATTTGCCACCTTTCTGGCAGCCAGAAGATCGGGGCTTTCTTCCATGCCGATCGCAAATGTCTGGAGAGGATACTGCACTTGGGCCTCCTTGAGCTGCTTCAGCAGGGAGGCGGCAACCAGGCTGGAGTCAAGGTCCCCTGATAAAAGACAGTCAATCCTCCGATCCGTCATCAAGCGCTTACGAATAGCATTGTCAAAAAGGATCCACAGGTTGGTCTTCACTGTTTCTAACTCGAAGCCTGGGAAGAGTTTCTCCACACTGTCTTAGAGGGCGTGCAGTGGTTCATCCATACAATGATGGTATTTAACCATTTCTACAGATGTAACTTTGCCATTTGGTTTTAAGTCCAAAACTTCATAGTGCCCGGGAAGGAAGGGTTCCACTTTTAAGAAGGGAGTTATGGAGTGCTTCAACGAAACAAGCCCTTTAGCTTCTGAACACACAGCCAGAAATCCATCTTCTGTCATGGCTTTAAACAAGGGCCTGACTCCATAGGTATCTCTGCCCAGAAACACTTTCTTGTTGGCAGTGTCCAGCAAGACGAACGCAAACACCCCGTCCAGCATGGAGATGGTCTGCTCGATTCCTGCTTTGTCATAGAGATGCAGGATAACCTCACCATCCACATTGGTCTGATACTCAAATTCAAAACGCTGTTGCAGCTTTTTGTGGTTGTAGATTTCGCCGTTGTAACAGATAAGGGTACTTCCTCACTCGTATGGGCTGCATTCCAAACAGGGGATCAACCATGGCCAACCGGTGAAATCCAAAGCAGCAGTTGGTGTATCCATTGACATTCTCAAAACGAAACGCATCTGGCCCCCTGTGCGCAATCTTCATTGTGCTCAGGCACTGCACAGAAAGGCAGTCGTCGCTACCGAAGAGAGCCCAAATGCCACACATGCTGCGGAAGAGCTGCAGGCGCTGCTAGCGGCCAGGGCGAGAGGAGGGGCAGTGGAGGCGGTGCAGCCACAACAGGAGCCACAAGCACTGCTTCTTACCTTATAACCGCCGGCTTATGTCTGCGATAACCGCCGCCTGACTCCCCCGGCAGCATGGCGCTGCCACCCTGGAGATCTTGCAGGGACCCACAGCCATCCTTGTCGGACTAGCACTTGCTCTGCGAGCCGCCCCGGGCATCCCATCATCATATTATTTTTAAAGAACAGTACTCTCTATGCCATGATTGAAGGATTTGACCTGAGAAAAGTAAAGGCACTCATTCCGGAGTGGGTCAAGTGGGAGTCTATAAAGTTGCTCATCCCTTATAGAGTAGTAAATACCCCAAAATATAGGATGCTTGGTTGATCTGAGAAAAATCACAGCTGCCACAAAGAATTAGGGAAGGTAGATTGGTGTGGGAGAATTGTCTGTATTCTGTCAGTCATATTTTAATAAAACGCTGATTGGCCAGGCAGGCAGTATAGGCGGGAAAGTCAGACAGGAAGTAGAGGTGGAGCAATGAGAACAGGAGAATTCTGGGAAGCAGGAAGGTTCCTCTGCCATTCCTGTGCGGACCACCAGAGAGACAGCATGTAACCTGCCCAGCTGAAAAAGGTACTGAGCCGAGTGGCTAAGATAGATAAGGATAATGGGGTAACATAAGTTATAAGAACCAATAAGTAGCCTGACCTAATGAGCCAATCAGTTTATAATCTTATGGAGTCTTGTGTGTGATTTTCCTTGGGAGTTGCTGGTTGTGGGGTACCGGGCGGGAACAGATACGCCAACAAGCCGGCCCTCATGTTACATATGGTGCCCAGACGTGGATAACTGAATCCACAGAAAGCCTGAGAAAGCTTGGGAAAGAATAGAGTAAAGCATATTTTCTTGGTAGCAGCAATTTCTCAGGTCTGCTCTGCTTGCTAGAGGCAAGCAAGCACTCTCATCTGAGAGAGGCTTCCTGACTCAGCTTTAGCTGCAAAACCCTGCAGCTCTTTTAAGAGGTCCTACCACGAAACACTTAAATGGTGTTGATGAAAAGCTGAACGTATGCTTTTTGGTTTTCAGTCGTAGCAGGAAAAAAGCTGTGCTGTTTTAAAATGCCGACTTTCTGGACTGTCCTGCCAGGGCAAACTCTGACTCTTTCAGGCAGGCAGTCTGACTGAGTGTGGTCTGTGAGCAGAATGCTACAGCTTGCTTGCTAGCAAGGACCTTGAAATGCCATAGAGTTGTGGCAGTGAACACAGCTCTGGCTGATATCTCAGCCATGAGCCTGGAAAGCTAAGGAATGAGCTGGGTCTAGCTGTCAAAGCCACGGCTTTAGTCCCACTGATATTGCTTAGTAAATTAAAGGCTCATGTAATCAGAAAAAGAGAGATAATACAGTAAAGAGAGATTCAAAGAGGAAGAAAACCTCAAAATGGTTTACAGTGTGTTAAAAATATGTGCAGGATAAAAGTTAAAGTTCTTAAAGTAAAAAGAAAGAAAGAGAGTAGTTGGGTGTGGTAGTATACACCTTTAATCCCAATGCCTGGGAGGCAGAGGTAGGTTGACCTCTGTGACTTCAAGGGGCAGAGGTAGATTGACCCCTGTGACTTCAAGGTGTGATAGCACACACCTTTAATCCCGATGCCTGGGAAGCAGAGACAGACAGAACTCTGTGAGTTCAAGGTGTGGTAGCACATGCCTTTAATCCCAGCACTGGGGAGGCAGAGACAAGTGGATCCCTGTGAGTTCAAGGACAGCCTGGTCTACAAAGTTATTCCAGGACAAAGATATACAGAGAACTTGTCTCAAAAAGTAAAAGTAAAAATAAAAGAAGTAGAGGTTAAAATAAAGCCGCATAAAGATGGAAAATGCACAGAGAATCTTCATACTGTATGTTATTATGCTCTCTTTGAATTGTTTAAATGCTGAGGAAGGAGCAACAGCTGCTAAAAAGTATTTGCTTATAAATGCTACAGAATTAATCCAAGATAGGCATTTTGAAAATACCTTGGCTTCAAAATTGAAGTCAAAAGGTATGTTACTTTGGAGAAGAGATTTTGCTTTTGTTTCCACAGAAAATGAGAGGCTGTGGATTTATTCAGAGTTAAGAAAAATCATTTTTGACCAAGGGAGGCCACCAGAGAAATCTCCGACAGGAACAGATGGCCCAGATGACAGAGTTCTACATCCAGAACTGATTCAGGATTGCTGCCTGGGATGATCAAGACTCACAGGATACTCCAGTCAGGACTTGATTATAACTCTAAATTTTCTTTAGGTCCCTATAAGATCATCAGCGCCCCCAACCAGCAGGAAGTAGCCTGAAATACTACGCCCACATTCCCAACAAATGGACTATGGGTATTTTCCTTTGTTAAAAAAAAGAAAAAGAGGGAAACGGTGTGGGAGAATTGTCTGTATTCTGTCAATCATATTTTAATAAAACGCTGATTGGCCAGGCAGGCAGTATAGGTGGGAAAGTCAGACAGGAAGTAGAGGTGGAGCAATGAGAACAGGAGAATTCTGGGAAGCAGGAAGGTTCCTCTGCCACTCCTGCGCAGACCACCGGAGAGGAAAGATATAAGCTGCCCCACTGGAAAAGGTACTGAGCCATGTGCTAACGTAGATAAGGATAAAGGGGTAACATAAGTTATAAGAACCAGTAAGTAGCCTGACCTAATGAGCCAATCAGTTTATAATCTTATGGAGTCTTGTGTGTGATTTTCCTTGGGAGTTGCTGGCTGTGGGGTACCGGGCGGGAACAGATACCCCAACAAGCTGGCCCTCATGTTACAGTAGATTATTTGCTCAGTCCAAAGCCCTTTCAACAACTCTGTGTGTCTGGAGGAGGAGCTGGATGGCTCATGGAGAATGTCTGTGGATTAGTGACAAGTAAAGAAATAACCCTCATTCATTCCACTGTATACAATAGTGCTTTTTTTTTCTCAGAACAATTGAAATAGTTGATGAGATCTCTCCACCGTTGTACTGGACCTTGTTAAGGCCTTATTTAGTATTTTCCTAGCACCTGAATTCCAAGGTCATTTTCCATTCTCCAGGAATGGACAACAGTTCACTTTAGAGTACTTGCCCAAGGTTACCTTTTGTTATAGACTCAGAATCTTCTTTTCTTAGCCTCCCCACCCACTGTGAAAATGCTTCATTGTATAGATAACACAATGCTGATTCCTGAGTGTCCTACAGATTCAAAAAAGCATCAGAAAGGCATCCAAGCTCCCTCAATGGAATCAGTCTGCACCAGGTGGGTATAGCTGGAGACTCATGGGTGTGGCCCAGATGACATCCAACAGAGTAAGAAAACTTATGCAACAGTTTGTACAAATATGCATTAGAACATTAGGTAAGAGGGTTGAATTAAAAATACAACCTACTGTGTGTAGGTGGAAAAGGCATACCCTGAATCATCCTTATTGAACGAATACCCAAGTCCTGGGGTGGGTTACCTCTCTTGTGAGTTTTGTTCAGGGACAAAATACCCTGGTCTATTGTTACTGCTGTGGATGACACGCCAGAACTGGTTGACAAGACTCTGTTGAAGTCACCATGTGCTTTGGCTATGGGTCATGGAGAAATCAAGCCAGGACTAAGCTGGAAGCTTCCGTCCTGCTAACTTTCACAGAGTCAGAAAGTGCTGTGCTGGCTGCCAGCGGGGAGTATTATTACCAATTGTCTTGCTTGGTTATGGACCTCACCATAAAAGGAAGGGTTTGCTCACTGGAGGAATAGTGGCATGACTCTTAGGAATACAACCAATTGCTTTCCTGTTAGATTTAAGGCTCACTTCATGGAAAGGACACCAGGTTTTATACTATAAACAAGTATGCAAACTTATGGCTGGGGAGTTCATAGGTCCCAGTGTGGAAGCTATGTTATTATCTGACTAGGTGTTTATGGTGTGCCTGTCAAATTGAGTTCTAAACGTTTATGTTTGTTTATTTCTGTTGCAAATCTTGGTCAAGAAAGCTTGTTTTCTGATGGGTGACTGCAGCCCTGGAGATTAATAACTGACAAAATGTTATTAATCTCCTGGGCTGACTGTTTCCATATCATAGAGATCCAATGCCCAATCTTTAATGTGAGAAATAGTCATATGTCTATCTCATCTTTTTAAGGCTCAGGAAATATGGAAAATGGAGTAGAAAGAAGGTGGAACACAAAGGGTGGAACTTTGTGGAACTCATCCTTTGAGCACTGTGGTTGTTTGAATAAGAATTGTCTTCCATAGTCTTGGGCATTTCAATGCTTGGCTCCCCCATTGGTGGTGCTGTTTGGGGGAGATTTAGGTGGTGCAGTCTTGTAGGAGGGTGGTTGTCACTGGGAGAGGGATGATTATTACCTCTCCCTCTTCTAGTTCATTCTCTCTGAGTCCTGTTTCTTTGAGTTCTCAGTTTCTTGGTCCTGCCATCACACCTGTTGCTTGTCACCATGCTCCCTTCTATGATGGACCACTCTCCCGTGGGGACCATGAGCCACAGCAAACTTCTTCACCATGTTGCTTTTGGTCATGGTGTTTTCTCACACAGCAGAGAAATAACTAATACAGGCATCATAGGGACACTGGCACCTTACAATAGGAACATCTAAGATTTCCTGCCCTAAGGACTCACAAGATTGGGCCCAGTAACAAAAGCTGATGCAGAAACCACTCAAAAGCAGCTCACAGGCTGCATATACAGGAGATAGTACACAAGGAGACAAAGGAGGAGTGTGAGGTCCTCCCTATTCAAGGATCTACAAGTGCTTAACAATTTCTAGCGAGGGAGCTTTAATGGGGAAGTTGCCACACAAGTTTCCCAGACTTCTGCAACTAATTCCAATTAGTCTCATTGGTTCACCAAAGCAGAATTAGGTTGATGTTTGTGTTTCTTGTTGGTGCCAGGGATGGACAGATGTTTGTTGATCCCTATCTAAGTAAAGTCATGAAGTATGTACTGAAAATGAAGTTTATTGGGAGCAGCAAGACAATTCCACAAACAAAGGCACTTGCTACCAAGCCTGGCAATCTGAGTTTGATCCTTGGGACCTGCATGGTGAAAGAAGAGAAGTGACTCTTGAGCATTGTCCTCTGAACTCCACACTCTGTGGCATGTCCCTCCTCCCACCCATCATACACATAAACAAAAAAACAAATGTAAAAGTTCTAAGAAAAACTACTTTTTGGACTGCTCTCACTCCCTGTGGCCCTTTAGATGCCCTGTGAACAGGAGCAAACTATTGTCAATCACTCTCTGTCCCTCTCTCTCAAATATGTGCTTTGAGTTTTCATTGAACATCTGTTTCAGACTGTCTTCGTGCTAGTCTGTCATTGTTACGCATTGGTCTCATGCAAGTTTGCACTATTGGTAGGTGGATTATGGATGACTAGTTTGGGGTACACTAATCCATCAATATATTTGCAGTTTTATTACAGTGGCCGTTAATACACAAAGGCTTGAAATTAAGAGTTCTTTCTTTCTAGTTTTCTATTGCTATTATAACAAATTAGCACGATATTGGTAGCTTGAAATAGCCATTTATTATTTTATAGTTACATAAGCCTGGAGTTTAGGGTTTAACTGGGCTAAAATTATAGAATTGGCAGAGTTGTGTTATTGTCTCAAAGGTTCTAGAGAAAAATGTTTCCTTGTTTTTCCACTTGCTAGATGCTACTCCAATTCTCCTATCATGACCTGTTCCTCACTCAAAATTATCCATAGCAAACATACTCCTTCCCACTATTAATTACCTGTTCTTTCCTCTTCCACTTTCAAGTACTGTTTGAATACATTGGACCATGTGGGCAATTTATCAGAATCTTTTTCTTTAGAGGCCAGCTAATTAGATTCTACCTATAACTTTAATTCCTGGTAGGAGGACTAAGGAAGGAATGTCTTTGGGTGGTCACTTTTCTGCCTACTGTAAACTAAAAGAAGCCATGTGATTACTGCTTTAATTAAAGATTTTCTTTGGCTTTTCTACTTTAGCCTCATTAACATCTTTGGTAACATTTTCATTGCAAAGCACAATGGCTAATCCTCTCTTTTCTGAGGTACTTCCCCATACCGCTCATTTACCTGGCTTCCAACCCTCACACTCCCGCAGATTTTCCCATCTCATTGTTTATACTCAGCATGACTAGTGGATGTCCCTGCTTTCCTTTAACAGTTCATCAATTGCTCCCTGAATCATCAAGGTTCCTAATGGTTCACCCCATGCTCTCTCCTTGTCATCCTTCCTGACTCTATGTACTTTCGTGAATTTGGAGGTCGTTCACATGGGATGACTTTTTAATTTGATTATTTTAGTTTGGTTTTTGAACAAGTCTTCACTCTCTATCCCAGGCTGGTCTAGAACTTCATTAAAGGTAAAGGTGGCCCTGAACTTGCAACAAATTCTTCTGTAAGTCTGAAAAATACTGGTATTAGAGGCATAAGCCATCACACCTGGCTAAGCTACTAGTTTTTTGGTTTTTTTTTAAATTGATTTTTATTGAGCTCTACATTTTAAGGTACTAGTTTTTAAACTTGTCTAGATCACTCCAACTCAAAACTTTTATATTCATTCAACTACCTATTCCACATCTGCATCTAAATCTTTAAAGTCAACATCCCTATAACTGGACCTCCTCTCTGCCCACATGTATCAGTTCCATTCCTGGCTTTCTCTGTCTCAGTTGAAGTCAACTCCATCATCCTCTGTTCTTAGGACCAACCCCCTTCGAGTTCTTTCTCTTCTTTACAACTCATATTCATTCTGTGAGGAAGTGCCATGCCTGTAATTATGTATATATGTAATTCATCACATCTCAATACTGCCACTGGCCTCAAACTACTTCCAGGGCTTCATAATACTGACAAGATTATTGTTGCAAGAGATACTGCATTCAGAAATATGGAATGTGAAAGAGCCAATGTCCTCTCTCTCTCTCTCTCTCTCTCTCTCTCTCTCTCTCTCTCTCTCCCTCCCTCCCTCCAGTCAAGTAAGATTTATTCTCAGTCACTATTTATAGTTCTTATGGGGTGGGGAGCAGAGACCACCCACATCATCACTTAGATTCTCAGGATGGCAGAAATACTAGGTTATTTAAATAAATCCGTGTACACTGTTTTTTTTCCTCTTATTAACTATTTATTTTACATCCCAACTACAACTCCCTTCTCTCTTCCTATTCCCTCCCCTCTCCTCTGTGCCTTCCCTCAATCTACCCCTCCTCCATATTCACTTCGGAAGAAGTAGACCTCCTGTGGGCATCAGCAAAGCACTGCATATCAAGCTGTTTTAAGACAAAGTACTTCCCCCTATATTTATTCAGTCCAGTGCAATGCAACATGAGGAATAGGTTCCCAAGAACCGGCCAGTCAAAGCACCGGGGACCATCCTGCTCCCACTACCAGGAATCCCACAAATAGAACAAGCTATACAACTGTCACATGTATGGAGAGGATCTAGGTTGGGCCTATGAAGGCTCCCTAGTTGTCGGTTCAATCTCTGTGAGTTCCCCTGAGCCAGGAAAGCTGTTTCTATATTTTCCTCCAATGTCACTGACTTACCTGGCTACCTACAATCCCACCTCTCTCTGCTCAGCAGGACTCCTTTAGCTCATCCCAGTGTTTGGATCTCTGAACCTGCCTCCTTCAGTCACTGGATGGAAGTTCTCCACTGACAACTGAGATAGTCACCCATTCAATCACAGGGGATGGCCAGTTCAGGCTGTGAATCCACTCCTGCCAGGAGTCTTAGCTGGGACCATCCTGTAGGCTCATGAAAGTTTTTCTTGCGTCAGGTTTCTACTCGACTTCATAAAGTCCCTCCCTTTCTAGTAATCTTTCTTAGCATTGTCCTCTTTTACACTGCCCCCCCCCCCCCGCCTCATCCTGATCCATTAAGTTCCCATGTCATGTCCTGCCCTAGATGAGTAAAGCTGTTTCAGCCTATGGTTTAGCAGAGTAAAGCTAAGAGGGAAGTCCAAAGAAAGATACACACACACACACACACACACACACACACAGAGAGAGAGAGAGAGAGAGAGAGAGAGAGAGAGAAGGCAGAGTTGGAGAGATGCCATGTAGCTCTCTCAAGAAGCAAGATGTGAGATAATAAGCTACAAGTCTCATGGTAAAATATAAACTATAGCAATGGGTTAATTTATAGTTAGAGCTAGTGTTGGAGTCCATGTGACTCCAACACAAATATCTATTTTCCCTAACTGGACTGGTTCGGAGGCGCAAGGAATAACCAGACACAACTTACATCATTATTATGGAAAAGGGCATCTCAGGCTTCTTTCTCCTGAAGATCTCCCCTGAAGATCTCTCCTGAGGATCTCCTCCGTTTATTCTCCAAACATCTTTGATACCAATACATAAACTGGGCGGGAAAATACATCATCATTCTGTCTCCTAGGTAACCAGGTGAATGGCCTTTTGTCACGTCCACATCTACCTGTCTGCTGAGTATGCTAGCTGTCACATAGGCTTGAATTAGCATCTCTATAAGGCATCCTCTAAATTACAAAGAAAGGGAGCAGCCAATATCCTGACCTTTGTCAGGCAGAGACAGACTGTCTGCAGGGCTATGTGATCACTTTGAATCAGCCCAATGACTTCAGAGCCTGGCCGCTACACCCATATAAAGAAATATGGGCCTACAAGCTAGTTGACAAAAAGCCTAAGGCATTAGCCAAACCATTGTAACGGACATTAAGCCTCAGAGTAGTTATTTCACAAGCGGCTGTAGGACCTGATGAGTGAAGAGAAACTAGTCCAGGAAGGCCAGTGAGATGGAGAAAGTCTCCATTTACTCCCTACCTCCAGTCTGACCAGATGATCTCTATTTCCCTTTCCCAGGGAGATCCATGCATTTCTCCTGTGTCCTCCTTGTTACTTAGCCTCTCTGGGTTTGAGGATTATCCTTTACTTGACCACTCATGAGTGAGTACACACCATGCTTATCTTTCTGGGTCTGGGTTACCGCACTCAGGATGATTTTCTCTAGTTCTGCCCATTTGCCTTCATACTTCCTGATGTCATTGTTTTCAACAGGTTGGTGATAACAGTGTTAATGTACCACATTTTCATTATCCATTCTTTGGTTGTTTTCAGGTACTGGCTATTGTGAATAATTCTGCTATCTTAATCAAGCAAGTGTTCTTGTGGTATGATTGAACATGCTTTGGGTATATGCTCAAAAGTAGTATAGTTGAGTTTTTAGGTAGATTGATTCAAAAAATTTTTGAGAAATCACTTTATTGATTTCCAAGGTGGTACAAACTTGTTCAACCACCAGCAATGGAGTCAGGTTATAGTATCATTGTATGTATGTAGGCAAGAAAAAAAAAAGAAGAAAATGGGTATAGATAGTCATAGAAAAAAGCAAACAGCTTATAAATAATTATGTAAAGTCTTTAAAGACAGAGTAAAGAAATATAAAAAAAGGACATGAAAAGATAGGAAATGCACAGGGATTTCGTATGGTGTTGTATTCATGTATGGTGTTGAACTTTTTTAATGCTGATGAGTGAATGACAGCTGCTGAGAGACACTGTATTGTAAAAGGGACTGCTGAATAAACCAGTTTAGATACTGTAGGGATGTCTTAACTCTAAATTGAGTATTTTCTCTGAAT
Organism: Myodes glareolus; assembly: GCF_982192425.1. Taxonomy (NCBI): domain Eukaryota; kingdom Metazoa; phylum Chordata; class Mammalia; order Rodentia; family Cricetidae; genus Myodes; species Myodes glareolus. The sequence continues at coordinate 22,799,587 of NC_142042.1, read as the reverse complement.
TTGCCAAATACAAATAGACTAGATATTGTAAATATAATTCTTATTTGATAATTGTTATTATTGTATATAGTCTTCCTAGGTTAAAGTTAAAACCTTTCTTTCTACTTAGACAAAAGGGGTAAATGTTGTGGAACATTAACTATGTAAAGATGTGTTACATTTGTTTATGTTGTAAAGTATTTAGCAATGTAAAAGTGTATTATATTTGGTCACGCTGCATTTATTTAATGATGTAAAGATATGCTACATTTGTTTATGCTGAATTTGTTTAATTATGTAAAGATGTATTGCTGTTTTACCTTGCCTGCCTAAGGTACCTGATTGGTCTAATAAAAAGCTGAACAGCCAGTAGCTATGCAGAGTTGACCTAAGCGGAGCTGACTGACAGAAAGAATATGTGGGAGGAGGAATCTAGGTTAGGGATTTAGAAAGAAGAAAAAGAGGGAGTTGGCAGGGGTCAGCCAGCCAGACACAGAGGAAGCCCCTGAGGCAAAAACAGATGAAGAGAAACAGGTTAAATAAAGTTATGAGTGAGTGGGTCTAGCACAAGATACGGCTGAGCATTCATAGCCAGTAACTCTCCTTGTCATGATCTGTTAGCTGGTTGGTACCCCAAAAGGAAGCTTGTTACAATCCTGGGTTTTTTTTTTTTCTAAATGACGTTGAGTTGTTTCAAGGTCTGTAAAGAATTGTGGTGTGGGAAGCCCTTCTATAAATATGTTGCTTTCATTGGTTAATGAATAAAGAAGCTGTTTTGACCAATGACTTAACAGAATAGAACTAGGCAGGGAAAACTAAACTGAATGATAGGAGAAAGAAGGTGGAGTCAGTGAGATGCCATGTAGCCAGCAGAGGGGAAAGACATGAGCTGCTGGAGCCTTGCCGATAGGCCACGAGCCTCATCGTAAAATATAAGATAATAGAAATGGGTTAATTTATTATATAAGAGCTTGCTATAAATATGCTATGGTGATTGGCCAAGCAGTGATTTAATTAATACAGTTTCTGTGTGGTTATTTTTGGAGTGTCGGCGGCCAGGAAACAAACGAGCAGCCTCCTACAACAGAATTTTGTTGGAATTTTGATGTGGTTGTATTGAATCTGTAGATTGCTTTTGGTAAGAGGGCCATTTTTATTATGCTAATTCTACTATTCCATGAGCATAGGAGACCTTTCCATTTTCTTATACCTTTTCCAGTTTCTTTCTTCAAAAACTTGATGTTCTTGTCATACAGGTCTTTCTCTTACTTGGTTATAGTTACCCCTAGATATTTTATATTGTTTGTAGCTATTGTGAAAGATGTTGTTTCCCTGATTTCTTTCTTGTCCTTTCTATCATTTGTATATAAAAGGGCTACTGATTTTTTAAAGTTAATCTTGTATCCAGTCACTTGACTAAAGGTGTTAGTTAATCAGCTGGAGGAGTTCCCTGTAGAATTTTTGGGTTTGCTTATGTATACTATCATGTCATCTGCAAATAGCGATACTTTGACTTCTTCTTTTCCAAATTGTGTCAAAAGACATACTTCAAGTATTTTTTAAAATTCTTGTACATACATGCATACTCTTAAGCACAAACTTTCTTCAACTCCAGTTTCCAACATGTGTCATTTCTTAAAGAAAAAAATCTTTTCCCTTTGACAGCACCCACCAGGTGAGCCAATATGGTGCAGACAAGCACACCCCAAGCTATGGAGGAAGAAGCAGGCCAAAATGATGCATTTTCCTCTGAGGATACACTATAGGCAATTCTGCTAGTTCTTTGTACTGCATGGGACCCTTCCCCCCACCCCCACTGCACTAGGCTGGATAAAATGCACGATCTGCGATACAAGGCCTATCAAGGTTATGTCATATACAGGATTCACTTCAGATGTGGTGGCCGTAAACACCCATTTCCTAAGGGTGCAACTTACGCCAAGCCTGGTCCATCACAGTGTTAACAAGCACAGAAAGATTTATGGGCTGACATTTGCAGGCCTCAGATGCCATGGTCTCAAAACAGTCACAAATTCCATCACAGTATTTGTGGCTGTCACTGTGAAGCCAGGAGAAGACTCAGTCCTCACTGCCTCCACTGTTATTGCTAATACAGATAATGCTTGTTAAATTCACACCCAATAAGTAATTTAGAACAGTCAAAAAGAAATAAAGAAGAAAACCATAAGATATAAAGTAGCATTTTTCATTGGTTTTTTTATTACTGACTAAATTTCATAATGTCCTAAATATGTTTCTAAACAAAGTGTTGCGATGTATGGATTTCCATTATATCTGCTTTACCTTTAGTGATCATAATAATGGTCTTTTATTGTCTGTGATAAGAACAAGCAGAGCAAGTATAAAGTCATAATATTTGTGTGTGCATTTGGCCAAAATAATTGGGTAATTTCCAACTATAAGAGTCTCAAGTAAAATGAGATGTGTCAAAACAAACTTTAATTACAGACAAGACAGCCTTTGATTTTTACTGCCAATTTGATCTTCTCTGAAGGTAAAAATTGAATTTGGCAATCTAAGAAAACAAGTTCAAATAAAACTGGGTCTGGAGGTTTTGCTTTTTTTTTTTCCCAAAAATATTTGTGTTTCTAGTTACTGGTTTTGATTAAACGCTTTCTTACTGTTTATCCTCTTGGGGATGTTTGTTTGAAATAAATATTCCAGAAAAATTTTCTTTGCTATTCTTCAAATATTGTTCAGAAAGATTTTTTTCCCATGGTATTTTTTTTGTAGACATATTTAAAAATAATTGCTAGAGCAGCTTGCACACAGGAACTTCCCATACCAACCCTAATTGTCTCTTAGAATATTGATGAGGATACACTTTGTCCCCAGTGATAACACTAAACTCTTTTTTTGTCTCTTCTCCAAAGAGATCCATTAAAGAAAGAAAAAAGATGTTTTGGACTTTCAGAAATAAATGCCACTTAGATTTTTAGGAATAAGAATAACCCCAATAAATTAGTAAAAAGGAAGCAAAGAAGATGCCAATACTTAGGAAGAAGAGTTGGAGAGAGAAATTAAAGGGGGAGAGAAATGACTTTTCTTCCACCCACAGTGATTGTTTCAAATTTTAGGCATGTCATGCATTAAGCCATACAGACCCAGGAGACCCCAACAAAGGCAGGCAGGATCTCTGCTCCTGTGTCCATGCATCCCCAGGGGCTATCCTGTTTATTTCACAAGGGCTGCAAAGTCCTTGATTCTTCATTATGAGAGTGTCTACTTGGAGTCAGGGACAATTGCACAATCACTTTTTCTACCAGCCGACAACAGGTGATAATGTCCTAAGTGCTCAGTATAACAGGTAGCATTTCTAAAAGAGACTTTCTACGGTCCTTCTCGATCCATCTTTTGACATACCAAAGCTGTAGCTCATCATTAGACCCCGGCACATATTCCTCATATTACGCACATATTACGCTGGGTAGATGTGAGTGGAGGCAGTGTCACGTTGGGGACAGGTGTAACATGAGGGGCCGGCTTGTTGGGGTTTCTGTCCCGCCCAGTACCCCAACAAGCCAGCAAGTCCCAAGGAAAATCACGCACAAGACTCCATAAGATTATAAACTGATTGGCCCATTAGGTCAGGCTTTTTGTTAACTTTTATAACTTATATTAACCCATTATTCTCATCTATGTTAGCCATAATGGCTCCGTACCTTTCTCAGCTGGGCAAGTTACATGCTGCCTCTTCAGTGATCTGCGCAGGAGTGGCAGAGGAACCTCCCTGCTTCCCAGAATTCTCCTGTTCTCATTGCTCCACCCCTACTTCCTGTCTGGCTTTCCCGCCTATACTGCCTGCCTGGCCAATCAGCGTTTTATTAAAATACATGATTGACAGAATACAGATAATTCTCCCGCACCATTTCCCTCTTTTTTTTTTTTAAACAAAGGAAAATACCCATAGTCCATTTGTTGGGAATGTGGGCGTAGTATTTTAGGCTATTTTCTGCTGGTTGGGGGCGCTGATGATCTTATGGGAACCTAAAGAAAATTTAGAGTTATAATCAAGTCCTGACTGGAGTATCCTGTGAGACCTGATCATCTCAGGCAGCGCCTTAAATCCGTTCTGGATGAAGAACTCAGACATCTGGGCCATCTGTTTTTGTTGGAGATTTTTCAGGTGGCCTCCCTTGGTCAAAAGTGATTTTTCTTAACTCTGAATAAATCCAGAGCCTCTTGTTTTCTGTGGAAACAAAAGCAGAATCTCTTCTCCAAAGTAAGATACCTTTTGACTTTAATTTTGAAGCCAAGGTATTTTTAAAATACCTATCTTGGGTTAGTTTAGCAGCATTTATAAGCAACAGTCCTTAGCAGCTGTTGCTCCTTCCTCAGCATTTAAACAATTCAAAGAGAGCATAATAGCATACAGTATCAAGATTTTTTGTATATTTTCCATCTTTATTTTAACCTCTATTTTTTTTATTTTTACTTTTACTTTTGGAGACAGGTTCTCTGTATATATTTGTCCTGGAATAACACTGTAGACCAGGCTGTCTTTGAACTCAGAGATCCTCCTGTCTCTGCCTCCCCAGTGCTGGGATTAAAGGTGTATGCTACCACACCTTGAACTCACAGAGATCTGTCTCTGCCTCCCAGGCATTGGGATTAAAGGCGTGTACTACCACATCTTGAGGTCACAGAGGTCAATCTACCTCTACCCCTTGAAGTCACAGAGGTCAATATGCCTCTGCCTCCCAGGCATTGGGATTAAAGGTGTGTACCACCACACCCAACTACTCTCTTTCTTTCCTTTTAACTTTAAGAACTTTAACTTTTAGCATCCCTGGAGCTTTATTGCCTGACTTTAGCTCCATCTGTTAGGAACTGTGCAACTTTGGACATGCTGGTAACTTGCTTGTTATTTTGTTCCACTTGTTATTTTGCAATATGGATGCAAGAGTAATGGTGATGACGATGGCGATAAGGATGATAAATAATAATAATAGCTGTCTCTTAAGATTGTTGGGACTATTATCTTCCAGCAATGGTGGGCATTATTATGGGCCTGAGGGTTTTAAAATTAGCAACGAAAGTTTTAAATCAGAATAGGATCTTTGAAACAGTCAACTTTAAACCAGAGTTCTTAAGAATACAGGGTTCAAGAAGTTTGAGCAGCGATGTGAAGAAACCCTTATGGTAAGAACGAGATGTTCAAGAGGTTAATGGAGTATTCCATACTGGCAAGGTAAACTTTACATTAAAAGCAAATAGAAAAGTTAGTTTTGTACGATGTTATGCAATGCTCATGGTTCTTGCTCTGATTTAAGATTCAGTCATGAAATTCTCATGACTCAAACAGGAGACCTCTGCCTTTTGTACAGAATGTTTTTCCTCCACACTTAGAATTAGGTAAAGCACATACCCAGTGTTTGGAATTTTAATTACATTAAAAAAGTAGATGAATTATATTTTATTTGTGCAGATTAATAATGTGTACCAGAAAATCTTACGTATTTGTTATAAAGAGTAATAATATTGATAAAGTGTAATAATATTGATGACCTTTAAATCAACACACATAAAATGCACGTGTGGGTTTAGAATTTCTCCATTGATAATGGCTGTGCCACACCCTTGTCTAGATTGGCAGGCACAGGTGCTCAGGGTTATGTTACTTTCACCTCAGTGCCTTGGAAGAACGAACTGAAGGAAAACAAACTGCATACAACTGTTTAGCTCAACTTAGTTCATATCAAAGATGAACACCTAGTATGTACTAAGAATGGTCTCGGGAGCAAAGGGCTAAGAATACAGAACAGAGAAAGCAAGCACAGAAGCAAATACTACCAGTTTAGACTACGCACTTACAGCAGACTAGCTGAATTAAACAGCCCATATAATGCACAATATGATCTACTTGCATTATAACAGTGTCCTGTGTGTGTGTGTCATGATCAGCTAATAGGGACTTTTATATAAGGTGGTAGTGGAAAACTCAAACTGAGGAGATGGTCAAAGGCAGGTCTGGAAGGAATGAGGAAGGGATATTCCAGCAAGCTTTACAGACAGGACAAGTAGATACAAGCCCTATAGTGAGAGCCTGCTTTCTGTGTCTTAGCTTGGTTAAGAAATGCCAGATCTTGAACTCACAAAGGTCTGGCTGTCTCTGTCTCCTGAGTGATCCAGGACAGCCAGGACTGTTCCACAGAGAAACCCTGTCTCGAGGAAAACACCACCACTACCATCACCTTCATCTCTACCTCCACCTCCACCACCTTCACCACCACAGCATCAGCATAGTTAGCAAGTTAGCAAGATTGTGAAGGTGTACTGAGTGATTTTGGTCAACTTGTCATAAACCAGAATCAACTGTGCAGAGGGAACCTCAGCTGAGTCATTTTTTCCTTCCATTAGACTGGCCTGTGGGCATGCCTGTGCGGCATTTTCTTGATTAACGGTCGATATGAGAGGGCCCAGCCCACCGTAGGCAGCCCTACCCCTGAGCAGACGGTCCTGGGCCGTATAAGAAACGAAACTGAGCAAGCCGTGGGTGGCAAGTCAGAAAGCAGTGTTCCTGCGCGATCTTCCATTTCTTCTTCAGCTTTCCCCAGTGATGGACTATAACTGGTAAGCTAAACTAGATCTTTTCCTGTCCCACGTTGGTTTTGGTCAGTGTTTTATCGCCCAACTGAGAACCAAACTGGGGTAGTGCATGGTAACAGAGGGTCGGATATTGTTGTGATGGGCCTCAGCATGTTGTTTTTGGAAAGAGTGTGAACGGATTGTGGAGATTTGAGCTAATAGAGCATATTGAGTTCTCAGAGCTTAATGGATTTCTATGGGAGTTTGAAAAGTCGGAGCTTGTTGAGAGAGAGGCACATGGTGGAGGTCTGTCTGGCTTATGCAGTTCCAGAGTGCTACAAAGACTCTATCAGGACATTTATTTGATATCTTGTCTTGCGAATCTGTGGGAGTGAAAACTTTGCTTTCCTGAAACAATTGGCGCTGCCTCTCGAGGGCCGAAGAATCACCTGTGATGAATAAGATATCCACATCATCCAGGTGAAACCTTCCAGTAAGAACTCCCTTAGCGTCATCACGCAGACTCTGTGGCCCGGAGGGACTCAAGGCTGCAGCTCCTGCTGGCAGCCCACCTTGATCATGTGGAAGAGTCTTCCATGTGAAGACGGTCTGCGCAGTCTGACGACTGTAAGACTGACAGCTTCACGGAGAATAGCTGAAGCTTTGCACCGTGAGGGGCCAGGAGAAGCCTCGGTGAAGGGAAAAGATGAGTTGAAGAGGAGGTTTGCGCGGAGACTGGTGATGGACTCAGGGCTCCAGGTGGGTGGGATGATGGGCAATGGAACCACGAGGGGAGGAGTTTGGGCTCAACGCTGTCCAGCGGAGTACCACCCAATGTGGGCCACGAGAATTTTAGAAGGAGTTGTATAAGATGTAGTGTGAACTGAGCCTCCTGGGGAACTGCGGCCACTGGTCAAGTCTCATTTTATTAGAGAGGTGAATTATTAGCTGGTGGGGCTGGGGGACCCAGGAGGGAGGGAGATGAGGGCCATGGAATTTTGTGTAGAGAGAATTGCTTACCTTACTCTACCAGTTTTAACTATGCATTGAAATGACTCCTTGGACTTAGAGAAACGCCCAAGTCCAGGCTCCATCTCAGATAAATTAAACCTAGGTTTCTAGGACTGGGATGTATGCACTAGTGCTTTCTAAAAAAATCTCATTATAAACTTCAATTTTCAGCCAAAGTTGAGATGCACAGAGAGCTGTGCATGGTGAACAATGAAGGAGAGAGAGAAAATCAGGTAGAAGGCAAAACTTAGAAAAAACAGAGGCGAGGAGGTGGTGTCCAAGATGTCTGCTGTATACATCTGCAAAACAGTAGTGATGTATAAATGGAAAAATGGGCCATTTAGTCTATGAGCATGGGTTGATATGCCGCTGAAACTTACAGCCTTGGAGATATACCCAGGTTTTGGGAGCAAAGCTTTAGCTTATTATGAAAGGGTTTTAATATAAATGAAAGCACACACATATAAGGAGGGGAGGACATATAAGAGAAGAAAAGTGGTATACGCCCTGGAGCAGGTGCTCCTTTTTAAGAGAGAGCCACACACAAACACTCAGGATTTGAAGCGAAGAAAGAGCCCAGCTCTTTAATTTTGTCTTATTTTTTATATTTTGGTACATTTCTGGTATAATAGATAATAATCCTGAATTGTACTAAAAGTTGCACTATGATAAACAGACTAAAACTAAAGTTTGCTATAAAATATTTAGTGAAAAAGTAAACAGTACAAATCAAGATGATTTGTTATATTATAACTTCAAAAATATAAAAAGTTTCAAAAGGAAAGATGTGAAGGCTCTCATTGGATTGTAATTTGAATTTTATTATGGCCCCGCAATATCCTTTGACTGGAATTTTGCAATTCTGAGTAGGATAGTGTGTGTCAGGTCTTACTCAGGTGCAGATTTTAACCACATATTGAAAGTGTGGAAGAGAAACCTTTCTGCTTGCTTCCTGATTGTATGTTGCTGCTATATGCACATGCTAAGGATGCTAACCTGCAATATGTATGTATCTTTATAAAGTGTCATGGAAATAAATTTTTTGATATATGCGCATAGAACTGTGATTGGCAAACAAAATTCTGTACATGGACCACTAGACTGGTTTCTCTCTGCCCACCGGATCCTCACAGCTGCTTTTGAAATAACCACTCTGAGGCTTAACATCAGTTGTAATTATTTGGCCAATGGCTTATGTTTCTTACTGGCTAGCTCTCTCTTATAAATTAACACATTTCTATTAATGTAAATATCGCCATGTGATGTGGCTTACCGGTGATGCCCTGGCATCTTGCTTCCCTGGTGGCTACATCTCTCCAATTCTGTCTTCTCTTTCTTCCTATCTTTGCTTGGATTTCCCGCCTAGGTATATTCTGCCTGATTATTGGCTGAAACAGCTTTATTCATCAACCAATAAGAGAATCACATACTCACAGCATACAGAAGGACACCCTATATCATATTTTCTTTGGAAAGACCTGCTGTAGGAATTCCTACAGCCAGTAGCCTTTAAGTTACCTGCCCACTTTGGCGTGGCCTCTTATATTATAAATGCCGAAGTAAAGCTTGCATCTGACCTCTCTTCCAGCTGCGGAATTTGGTTGCTGTTCCCCGTTTGAGCAGAGGAGTGCAATCCCTGAATTTACCCCTAAATAAACAACCCTCTATTATACTCAATTGTGAGCTAGTGCAGGATTTCTTTTAAGCGTCTGTCTTCAAAGAGTCAATGATATAGTATTCCCAGTTTAATATCTTAGTTTGGGAAAATTGGGTCCTAGACATGACCTTGCATTCCCATCTGCCTGCAAAGCACAATGCAGGAAGGTTTAGTTCTATGAGCAGCTAGGAAGGCAGAGCTTAATGCCAGCACCTTAAGTAACTTGAATTTAAGAAACGTTTCAATCACATTAACTGAGAATATCATTTGGACATGTTGAGTGGGTGCACACATGTTTTCCTTGTTTATTCTCTAACTTTTATGTTAATTCAAAAATAATTGTGTGTGTGTGTGTGTGTGTGTGTGTGTGTGTGTGTGTGTTGAGACACATACATGGCATGGCATGCACCTGGAAGTCAGAACAACATGTAGACAATCATTCTGTCCTCCTACTCTGTGAGTCTGGGTGATCAAACTCAGGGGGTCAGACTTGATGGTAAATACCTTTACTCACCTGTCTCCTTAAATTTTTATCTCTCTTCTAATGTCTTCCTTCCTTCCTTCCTTCCTTCCTTCCTTCCTTCCTTCCTTTCTTTCTTTTTTTCTTTCTTTCTTTCATGTTTCTTCCAAAGTCTAACTATGTGCTCCCGACTGGCCTGGAACTTGCTAGGTAGACCAGTGTGGCCTCACACTCACAGAGATCTACTTGCCTCTGCCTCCAGAGTTCTAGGATTAAAGGAGTAGGCCACTATTTCCAGTTTACCTCATCTTTTGAGACAGAGTTTCCCCCTAAACCTGAAACTTACCAATTTGCTTATGCTACCTGATCAGAGAGCATCAGGGATCTGCCTGGCATATCTCCTCAGAGATGGGGTTCCAGATGCACACAGCTATGCTCTCAGGTTTTTATGTGAGTGCTGGGATCTGGATGTAGGTCCTCATGATTGTGAGGCAACCTCTGCACTGACTGAACTACATTTATAGCCAGTTTTCAGTGAACTTTTATTGCACAAGCGCTTCTACTTCAAATGCCAGCAACACTAGAAATCTGTGTCATGTAATTGGGGAGGGCTAAGGACTTTTTTTAGCTGAGCATGCAGGTATACAAAAAGGAGACTCAGGAGTAGGTCAGACTAAATATGGACTGTGGTAGAGTTTTGTCTTCTGCAACTGTTGCCCATAGGACCAGTGGCAGGATATGGAGTGAGGAGGAATTTAGATCCCACTTTATTGGTTAATGTTTGTGCATTCGTGAGTGGGTGGTGGCATGAGGCCGTGAGTTCACACAATTAATTTAGACAAAGGTTATTTTGTATGAAGAGCTAAGTGAATCATCAAAGAGTGAAGTTATTTTTTTAAATTAGAAAATATCAAATATAAGTGAAATTACCAAAGATGGAATGTTATAAGATTCTGAAACCATTTTCAAAGTCAATCTTTAATAAAGTAGAATTGTAGATAATAACTTCACATCAAAAGCTCTTTAACAAAGAGTCACCACAAAAGACAGGTGATATGATATATTATGTCCTTGTCATTCTTCTTTATATAATTATATTCAAGTGAAGAAAAAGATAGAAAACAAATAGTGGTTTTTTTTTTTTTTTGGCACAAGGTCTTAAGTAGCCCAAGCTGTCCTTGAACTCACTATGTAGCTCTGAGGATGACATTTAGTTTTTTTTTTTTTTTTTTAGTAAATTTTATTAAATTATAAAAGTTTCCATTTCCGCCCCTCCTCCCAACACCCTCCCACTCCCCCCACTCCCCCCCTCCTTCCCCTCCGTCCCCCAGGGCAGTCAGGGTTTCCTGCCCTGTGGGAAGCTCCAGCTCCCTCCCCCTCCCTCCAGGTCCAGGAAGGCGAGCGTCCAAACAGACTGGATCCCCAAAATCCAGCATATGCAGAGGAAACAGGTCCCAGTGTCATAGTCAATGGCTTTTCAGAAAGACCCCGGGCCAGCCACAGTCAGAGAATCCGGCCAAATTCCGAGAATCTGGCTAGATCACGTCCTCGTTCAGTCCCAGTCCGACTGGCCCTGGTAAACTCTCATCAGATCCGTTCCCTTGTATCAGTGGGTGATAGCATCCCTCGCAGAACTGATTTCGTCTTTCATGTTCCTCCTCTTTCCGCTCCCCCTCCGGACCTCGGGGTGCTCAATCCGGTGCTCCAATGTGGGCCTCCGACTGCATAGCCGTCCTTCGCCAGACGAAGGATCTATGGTGATAAGCAAAATATACATCAGTATGGTCATGAGCCACGGCCGATTCAGGCACCCTCTCCTCTGTCCAGAGAGCAATCTGGGGGATTTCTCCTTGGACCTGGGATCCCATATATAATCAAGTCTCCTGTAAACCCTAAAATGGCTCCCTTAGTTGAAATATATTGTTCCCTGATCCCATATTCATCCTACCTCCCTCCCCCCCCCCCCCATCCCCGGCCACCAAGCTTTCCCCGTTCCTCCCCTACTCCCTTCTCTCTAGCCCTCTCCCCCTCCATCGACCCTCCCACCCCCCCCATGCACCCGAGGTTACCTGGGACTCTTGTCTATTTCCTACCTCCTGGTGGATAGCTAAATAATCTTCATCAGGTTCATCTTCTTATTTAGCTTCTCTAGGATCACGAATAATAGGCTCAAAGACCTTTAATTATGGTTAGAATCCACTTATGAGTGAATATATACCGTGTTCCTCTTTTTGGGTCTGGCTTACCTCACTCAGTAAAGCGTTTTCTATTTCCATCCATTTGCATGCAAAATTCAAGATGTCATTGTTTTTTACCGCCGAGTAAAACTCTAATGTATATATGTTCCACACCTTTTTTAACCATTCTTCTATTGAGGGGCACCTAGGTTGTTTCCATGTTCTGGCTATTACAAATAGTGCAGCTATGAACATAGTTGAACAAATGCTTTTGCAGTATGTTAGGGAATCTTTAGGGTATATTCCCAAGAGTGGTATTGCTGGGCCCTGAGGGAGGTTGACTCCCAGTTTCCTGAGAAACCGCCACACTGATTTCCACAGTGGCTGCACGAGTTTGCATTCCCACCAACAATGGATGAGTGTTCCCCTCACCCCACATCCTCTCCAGCATAGGCTATCGTTGGTGTTTTTGACTTTAGCTATTCTGACAGGTGTAAGATGGTATCTCAAAGTGGTTTTGATTTGCATTTCCCTGATCGCTAAGGAGGTTGAGCATGACCTTAAGTGTCTTCTGGCCATTCGAAGTTCATCTGTTGTGAATTCTCTGTTAAGTTCAGTACCCCATTTTTTGATTGGGTTAATTAGAGTTTTAGTGCCTAGTTTCTTGAGTTCTTTGTATATTTTGGAGATCAGACCTTTGTCTGATGAGGGGTTGGTGAAGATCTTCTCCCAGTCAGAAGGCAGCCTTTTTGTCCTACTGACAGTGTCCTTTGCTTTACAGAAGCTTCCCAGTTTCAGTAGATCCCATTTATTCATTGTTTCTCTTATTGTCTGTGCTGCTGGGGTCCTACTTAGGAAGAGGCCTCCTGTGCCTAAATCTTGTAGACTACTTCCCACTTTCTCTTCTATCAGGTTCAAAGTGGACGGATTAATGTTGATGTCTTTAATCCATTTGGACTTGATTTTTGTGCATGGTGATAGATATGGATCTACTTTCATTTTTTTACAGGTTGACATCCAGTTATGCCAGCACCATTTGTTAAAGATGCTTTCCTTCTTCCATTGTATACCTTTAGCTCCCTTGTCGAAAATTAGGTGTTCATAAGTTTGTGGGTTAATATCTGGGTCTTCTATTCGATTCCATAGGTCGACTTCTCTGTTCTTATGCCAATACCAAGCTGTTTTCAATACTGTAGCTCTATAATAGAGTTTGAAGTCAGGGATGGTAATGCCTCCAGAAGTTCTTTTATTGTATAAGATTGTTTTGGCTATCCTGGGTTTTTTGTTTTGCCATATAAACTTGATTATTGTTCTCTCAAGGTCTGTGAAGAAGTTTGATGGGATTTTGATGGGGATTGCATTGAATCTATAGATTGCTTTTGGTAGAATTGCCATTTTTACTATGTTGATTCTCCCAATCCAAGAGCAGGGGAGGTCTTTCCATTTTCTGGTATCCTCCTCAATTTCTTTCTTCAAAGACTTAAAGTTTTTGTCAAATAGGTCTTTCACTTCCTTGGTTAGAGTAACCCCAAGATATTTTATGCTATTTGTGGCTATCATGAAAGGTGATGCTTCTCTGATTTCCCTCTCTGCTTCTTTATCCTTTGTGTATAGGAGGGCCACTGATTTTTTGGAGTTGATCTTGTATCCTGCCACGTTACTAAAGGTGTTTATCAGCTGTAGGAGTTCTTTGGTAGAGTTTTTGGGGTCGCTTATGTACACTATCATATTGTCAGCAAATAACGAAAGTTTAACTTCATCCTTTCCAATTCGAATCCCCGTGATCCCCTTATGTTGTCTTATTGCTATTGCTAGAACTTCAAGCACTATATTGAAGAGGTATGGAGAGAGTGGACAGCCTTGTCGCGTTCCTGATTTTAGTGGAAAGGCTTTGAGTTTCTCTCCATTCAGTTTGATGTTAGCTGTCGGCTTGGTGTATATTGCTTTTATTATATTTAGGTATGATCCTTGTATCCCCAGTCTCTCCAACACCTTTATCATAAATGGGTGTTGAATTTTGTCAAATGCTTTTTCAGCATCTAGTGAGATGATCATATGTTTTTTTCTTTCAGTTTATTTATATGATGGATTACATTGATAGATTTGCGTATGTTGAACCAGCCCTGCATCTCTGGAATGAAGCCGACTTGATCATAATGGATAATTTTTCTAATGTGTTCTTGAATTCGGTTTGCCAGTATTTTATTGAGAATTTTCGCGTCGATGTTCATGAGTGAGATTGGCCTGTAATTCTCTTTCTTGGTTGTGTCTTTGTGTGGTTTTGATATTAGGGTAACTGTAGCTTCATAAAAGGAGTTAGGCAGTGACTCTTCTGTTTCTATATTGTGGAATACGTTAAGGAGTATAGGTATTAGCTCTTCCTGGAAGTTCTGGTAGAATTCTGCATTGAAACCATCTGGTCCTGGGCTTTTTTTGGTAGGGAGATTTTCGATAACAGCTTCTAACTCTTCGCGACTAACAGGTCTATTTAGATTGTTCACCTGTTCTTGGTTCAACTTTGGTATATGGTATTTATCTAAAAAAATGTCCATTTCTTTTCCATTTTCCAACTTTGTGGCATATAAACTTTCATAGTAAGATCTAATGATTCTCTGAATTTCCTCTGTGTCTGTGGTTATGTCCCCCTTTTCATTTCTGATCTTATTAATTTGCATGTTCTCTCTCTGCCGTTTGATTAACTTGGATAGGGGTTTGTCAATCTTGTTGATTTTCTCCAAGAACCAGCTTTTTGATTCATTGATTCTTTGGATTGTTTTCTCTGTTTCTATTTTGTTGATTTCAGCCCTCAGTTTGATTATTTCCAGTCTTCTAGACCTCCTGGGTGAATCAGCTTCTTTTTTTTCTAGATCTTTCAAGTGTGCTGTTAAGTCTCCAATGTGTGCTTTCTCTGCTTTCTTTAATTGGGCACTTAGTGCTATGAACTTTCCTCTTAGCACTGCTTTCATAGTGTCCCATAGGTTTGAGTATGTTGTGTCTTTGTTTTCATTAAATTCAAGGAAGAGATTAATTTCTTTCTTTATTTCTTCCTTGACCCAGGGGTGATTTAGTAGTTGACTGTTCAGTTTCCATGAGTTTGTTGGCTTCCTGGGGGGAGCATTGTTGTTGAATTCTAATTTTAGTCCATGGTGATCTGACAAGACACAGGTAGTTACTAATATTTTTTTGTATCTGTGGAAGTTTGCTTTGTTACCGAGTATGTGGTCAATTTTCGAGAAGGTTCCATGAGCTGCAGAGAAAAAGGTATATTCTTTCCAATTTGGGTGGAGTGTTCTATAGATGTCTGTTAAGCCCATTTGATTCAATACCTCCAATAGGTCTCTCAATTCTCTGTTTGGTTTCTGTCTGATTGACCTGTCCATTGGTGAGAGAGGAGTGTTGAAGTCTCCTACTATTAGTGTGTGTGGTTTGATGACCGCCTTGAGTTCTAGAAGAGTTTCTTTTACATATGTGGGTGCCTTTATATTAGGAGCATAGATATTCAGGATTGAGACTTCCTCCTGATGAATTGTTCCAGTTATGAGTATGAAATGTCCATCTCCATTTCTTCTGATTGATTTTAGTTTGAAGTCGATTTTGTTAGATATTAGAATGGCCACGCCCGCTTGTTTCTTAGGTCCATTTGCTTGGAAAACCTTTTCCCAACCCTTTACTCTGAGTAAGTGTCTGTCTTTGTGGTTGAGGTGTGTTTCTTGTAAACAGCAGAATGTTGGATCCTGTTTTCGTATCCAATCTCTAAGTCTGTGCCTCTTTATAGGTGAATTGAGTCCATTGATATTAAGTGATATTAATGACCAGTGGTTGTTGACTCCGGTCATTTTTTTTTTTTAGGTAGTAGAGTGTATGTGTTTTTCTTCTTTGATTTGTGCTTGTGAATGGTCGCTAGATGTTCGAGTTATTGTAGATCGTGTTGGGAATGTTGGATTCCTTCGGTAGTGATTTTCCTTCTAATATTCTCTGTAAGGCTGGATTAGTAGCTACGTATTGTTTAAATTTGTTTTTATCCTGGAATATTTTGTTTTCTCCGTTGATAGTGAACAATAGCTTGGCTGGGTATAGTAGTCTGGGTTTGCATCCATGGTCTCTTAGTTTCTGCAGTACCTCTATCCAGGATCTTCTGACTTTCATGGTTTCCATAGAGAAATCCGGTGTAAGCCTGATAGGTTTACCTTTATAAGTTACTTGACCTTTTTCCTTTGCAGCTCTTAAAATTTTTTCTTTAATATTTATGTTTTGTGTTTTGATTATTATATGGCGCGGGGATGTTTTTTTCTGATCCAATCTATTCGGTGTTCTGTATGCTTCTTGAACCTTCATAGGAATATCGTTCTTTAGGTTGGGAAAGTTTTCTTCTATAATTTTGTTGAATATATTTTCTGGGCCTTCGATCTGCAGTTCTTCTCCTTCTTCAATCCCTATTATTCTTAGATTTGGTTTTTTTTATTGTGTCCCAGATTTCCTGAATGTTTTGTGAAGAGAATTTGTTGGATTTGCCGTTTTCTCTGACCAGAGCATTTATTTTCTCTATGGTATCTTCAGAATCTGAGATTCGTTCTTCTATCTCTTGTATTCTATTGGTTATGCTTGATTCTGTAGTCTCCGCTCGTTTACCTAGGTTTTCCATATCCAGCCGGTTCTCGTTTTGTGTTTTCTTCATTGCCTCCATTTCAGTTTTCAATTCTTGGACTGTTTCCTTTACTTGTTTGATTGTTTTTTCTTGGTTTCTCAGGGTATCACTCATGGATTTACTTATTTCTTCAAACTTTTTGTTATATTTCTCATCCATTTCTATACTCATTTCTTCAAACTTTTTGTTATACTTCTCGACCAGTTCCTTAAGGGAGTTATTCATATCCTGTTTAAGGGACTCTATTGCTTTCATAATGGCACTTTTTTCCACTTCATCTGGGTTAGAGTGTTCAAATCCTTCTGTTGTAGGGTCATTGGGATCTGATATTTTCATGTTGTTTTTCAGATTGTTGGAGGAGGTCTTGCCTTGGCGTCTGCCCATCTCTTCGATCAAATGCTCTCTATTGGAACTTCTGGTATCGGGTCAGGTTCCCTTGTTGGGCAGGGAGTTCACTGATAGAATGCCTACCTTTCCCCAAGCAGGGTATTGAAGCACAGGCACTGCCTCTTTCCGGGATGCCCCTACAGAGCAGGCCCAGTGTGCAAGGCAGCTGAACTGGGGAAATTTTATGGGCTCAGTGGGAGGGGGAGAAATATAGAAATTTGTACCTGGATGGAAGCTGGGATGGCAGGTGGGAGAGCCTAGCAGGGTGGAAACAGCACTGCAGGCTGACCTGGGAGTCTATGGGGTCGGGGAAAGTCCTAGCTCCCCCTCGCCGGGCCCCTGTCGCGGGCCCGAATCAACTCACCACTCCGAAGGCCCTCTGGATGGAAGCAGGAATGGCTGGCGGGAAGCTAGCAGGGTGGAGCCAGCAGAGCAGGCTGACCTGGGAGTCTATGGGGTCGGGGAGAGTCCTAGCTTCCCCTCGCCGGGCCCCTGTCGCGGGCCCGAATCACCTCACCACTCCGAAGGCCCTCTGGATGGAAGCTGGGATGGCTGGCGGGGAAGCTAGCAGGGTGGAGTCAGCAGAGCAGGCTGACCTGGGAGTCTATGGGGTCGGGGAGAGTCCTAGCTCCCCCTCGCCGGGCCTGCAGGGGCCCGAATCAACTCACCACTCCGAAGGCCCTCTGGATGGAAGCTGGGATGGCTGGCGGGGAAGCTAGCAGGGTGGAGCCAGCAGAGCAGGCAGACCTGGGAGTCTATGGGGTCGAGGAGAGTCCTAGCTCCCCCTCGCCTGGCCCCTGTCGCGGGCCCGAATCACCTCACCACTCCGAAGGCCCTCTGGATGGAAGCTGGGATGGCTGGCGGGCGACATTAGTTTTTGATTCTCCTTGATACACCTCCCAAGGGCTAGGATTATAGGTACGTTCCACTGTGCCCATTGTATACAGTGCTGGGGACTGAACCACTGCTGCAGGTATAAAAGGTGAGCACTCTGCCCACTGAACTACATCACCAGCCCTAATATAGGGTCTTTTCAACTCAGCTTAAACCTAATTGATGCAGATTTGCAGAAATGCATTCTGTTATCCAGTATCATAGAATCACTATATATTATTTTCATTAATGAGTTAACAGTCTTAGACAGTTTTGCTTTTTCAAAGGAAATTTTGAATTATGAAATATTAATGTTATCTCAAAATAAAAACCAAAGACTTGATTTCACAACATATGTGATAAGTATATACTATATATTTATATGTACATAACACACATACATGTATCTATACATACACACACATGCATATATGATAGGGTGACTTTGCTAAGTTTAAGCTCAAGGAGATTAGACATGTGAGTTTGTAAACATTTGCCCTCAAAGATCTTTGAGTAAGCAGAATGAATGAGGACTTCCATTTGATAGAAGGAGAGCGTAGACTGCTGTAAGTATAAGTGAGACAGAAAGGGGACCAAGGAGACAATAATCTCAGAGGAATAATGTGGTGGCTTCAGCATTCATTAATTGTGCTAAGCTTGGTCTGCGTCTCCCAGAGTTCCCTTGTTATACTGTTCAGACTTATACTCAGGCTGGCTTATGGAGAAGTTTGAGAGCTTGGAATTTGCTCCCAAAGCAGTGTCTCTCACATCATAAAAGCGCGGGTGGGACAAAAGGCCATGTGTATTCCGTGGTTCACCTGCCAGTTCGGCTTGATGCATCAGCACAGCCCTTGCTTCTACTGACTCTCTCCCTGTGGGGTTCTCAAGTCCTGTGCATCTCAGGGTGAAGGACACCACCTCTCATAGAACATCCAAGCCGTCCATGCTAGATGCAGTGGCTGATACTGGACCTGCTTTATTCTTGTGGGCTCCCGTGGGCTTTAGTAGGGTAAGCCAAAATCCCCCTTGCTTGCTAAGTCGGATTCAGTATTGTATCACAGCAACAGAAGCACAAGCTACAGCCACTCCTATGGGAAGAATCTTAAAAGAGAAATGTTGGTGAACGTGTTTGTGCACACACAGTGTGTGGGTTTTTGTTTGTATGGGATACTTTAAAGAGAGTAGCTGCCTTGTTGAATTCTCTGGAAGTAAAGTATAAAGCCTAACTGTAAAAGTATTATAACATTGAATTCCCTTTTATGTAAGTCAAAATATTGGAAAAGACTAGGATTCTCAAAACTTGGATAGAAATCTGTTGGCCAAATTCTGTTGCTACCGGGACCTTGAACTCACACTTGCTCCAAGCTTCATATGTCAGTTTTAACAGCCTTTGTCTCCTCTCCTCATCCAAGGATGACTGTTTCTTTTCTAAAGGGCCTGTTATGGCCTCTCCGGTAGTCCTGCCTCATAGGACATTGCTAACTCACCTCGTGACAGACTGTGGGCAGCAGTTACTGCATCTAGAGCTAAATCAGACGTCAGTTCCTAAAGACCCCAGAGTGGGAGGTACAGTGTGTGAGCCAGGGACAGTAAGTGGGTACAATAAAAAATTGGGAACTTTTACTGAATTATAATGACGTAAACCTACAGATCAAACTAGACTTTAGGAATGATGTCACATGCATTCATAAACATTGGCGCACTCAGCAGAGATGTGGGAGTCTTTTGTTGATGGGAATAGTTGAGAGTGGCTTTAATAATTTTTCTGAATTTTTATTTAGTTTATTATAGAACCTGAGCTAAGGGTGCCTGTTGTAATATAAAATTAAAATATTAGAATTTTTATGGGACACTGAAATGTGTACAAAGGCATAGGAGAAACAGAATGCTAGCGTGGATGGCATTATGAAGCTGTTTTTCTGCCTGCCGTTATTCTCAAGACAGTCCAGAGGACACTGGCTGTGCCTTGATACGAGAACTGGACCTGTGAAGACAGCTTTGTGTCATCAGAGGACTATTTGGTGCCTTTGCTTAGACCCAGAACAACAATGCTAACGAGTGCCATCAAAGTAAGTTCTTCTAACTCAGTTGGATTATGGGGCTCTTAGGGTTTGAGCAGGATAATGTAGTCTTATGTTTATTATAAGGAAAAAAGAACACAAAAGAGTTCCCAGAACAGTCTGACTTGGAGATACGTTTGACTTTTTGCTGATTGATCATGGAATCTTTAGAAAGAGAAGATCCTCTCCTCAATTTCCCATACAGGCTTTTTTCATCATAAATCCACCCTTCCACAAGTATTTGGGCATCTTGTTCAGCAATTGCACACATCTGTGCCAAGGGTTTAGCAGCTTACCCAGCATTTACTAAACATTTCAAAATGCAATTCAGACTTGAACAGAGATCTGTTGTGGAGAGGTGAGGGATGGAGGGCGCAGGTTCTAACTTCTGTTGAGGCAGAAACCCAATGGAGATCAGAAGCCTAAGAAGGAAAGTGGTAAGTTCTGAGAGAGAATCACAGCTACTTTAATGAAATTGTTCTTATGCATAAAGGAGTCCAAAAGACAAGGAATATGCCTGAGACACTATCGCTGGCAGTGTCAGTCAGCAAAGACTTGGGAAACAAAGCAAAGTCGTCTCCATTTCACAAATGGCTATGTCTATAAAAATATGTCAAGAAGTTTGAATGAGAACATAGATGTGGTATGGGAAATGTTCAGTATTTTTACTAAAAATGCTAAGTTTTGAGGCTAAAATAATAGTTGGTGTCAGAACAAACCTCTCGCTATCTTTAAAAAAGCAAAAGCAAAACCAAAATAGTGAAAGCAAAACCAACCAAACAAATAAAAAAATCCACCTTAACCCAAAAGTAATCTGATCAAGTGATATCTTTAATTGAAGCTGCAAGAAAACCTCTAGATTTTTTTTCAAGATTTTATTGCTTTTGAAAATTTTTAATTTTTTTGCAATATTAAGTATAGTATAATTTAAGTAAAATATTCCACATTTTTTCCCTACCTCAATGAGTAACTCAAATGAAGAAGAATCATTTACAGACACAGGGCAAGAAAGTGGAAAGATTACTATATATGGTATTTCTCTGTTCGGTTAACCCAATACAAAAGTTAAAATAAGTCTACACTGACTGATGAGGTGACAGCAAGCTAAAAGATATTTTTCCACAGCTTGCCTTCCTGTGCTATATCCTTTTATTTCTTATGAATATATTTGGCCCACAGACCTCCCACCAGTTTCAAAGGGATTCCACTATCTAAATATACACCAGGACATGAACATGTGTCCTAGTAAGGAAAACCATGTATTGTCTTATGACATAGTCCTCGTGGAGAATCCTTCTAAGATATCAGCCATCAATTCCACCTCATTACTTTGAAATGAAGCAACTGTATGATGGCCATTCATGGAGTTGCCAAATCAAGGAATTAAGATCAAGTGTTTTCTTCTTGAATCTGGGTATAAAGGATGGAAGTTCAAGAGGAGGGCTTGTATTAATTACAAGATAGGTTTTCAAATAATAAAACATTCTATCTTCTAAATTATAAATACATACATTAATTCATTAAATGTTTTTAGCCCCAACTATTTGTAATTGTTATAGACTGAGAATTTAAAAGTGAGCCACGTATACAGATAAGCTTATCAATATATGGCTTTATGTTTCACAATGCAAATAAAGTAGTAACTATAGTGATACATGTAATGCAATATATATTCATGTATAGGTCTTTATGCATTTTCCGACACTGGTGATATTTGTAGAGCCTACTTGACTGAGGACATCAAGAATAAAAGGAAATTATAAAATATTAAGTAGGTGGTTTTGGGATCCTTCATCCTTTGGTGATAAGTAAATGTCTGACGTAAAGAAGGTAGACATTGCAGTCCTGGTGAAAGGTGTTTTGGGGTATGATGGAAGCAAGGGCATGCTGTGCTTCGTAGATGGGAAAGAGGCAAGCATGGCTGGAGGACAGAAAGGAAAGCGGTGATATCTGAGGACAGAGCTGTTACAAGGGTACAGGTGACTTCAGGCTTCATAGTGCATTGTGGGGAGTGGGGATTTTATGCTGAATCAGATGAACATAACTGGAAGGTTTTGAAGTCACTGGTGATATCAGCTTGGCTATCATTTGGGAAGTATTGCTTTGGTTTCTGATTGAGAACAGAACAGGTGACAGGTTCACTGTGAGAGTGTGCCAGAGAGTAATCCAGGAAAAAGGTGACAGCAGTTCTGAGGAGGGAGGTGCTGGGTGGTGGAACAAAAATCAGAGTCTGAAATTAGATGTCATAAAATTTGTTGATGAATTGAACAGGAGCATGAGAAAAGGAGGATTAAAGGTGACTCCAATGTTTTAGAAGGGTGGAAAAAGTCTCTTGAAATGGGGCAGGGTTTGGAAAGTACAAGTTAAAAAGAAGTTCTATCTGAGATGTGTTAAGTCCACAAGACACTCAGATAGATTCATCTATTAGGTGGTTGATGTATTAATTTAGTAAGAGAGAAAGAGAGAGAGAGAGAGAGAGAGAGAGAGAGAGAGAGAGAGAGAGAGAGAGAGATCTTTGCTACAAACATAAAGGATCCAGATACAAGCACTACACATATGTACATACAGAGTTTATGATATGAAGCTGTAAGAAAATGAGAATATGTACTTGTAGAGTATGTATACGTAGTTACTTTTGCATTGACATGAATAAAGTACCCAACAGAAATAACTTACAGGATAAAGGAATTATTGGTTTACAGTTTCAAAGAGTAGGTGCCTCACGGTGGGAAAGGCCTTCTGAGTTCAGAGTGGTGGGACTGTGTTGGCAACCCTTCACATCATGGCAGAACTCCAACGACAGCAAGTAATACAGAAAAGTAGTGTGGGGATTTCCATGGGTCTCTCTTGGCCAACAACTCAACTGAATGCAACCCAGTCCCAGTACTGGAGGACTCATTTTGTGACAGGAGACGGACAGCCCAGGCTATTGCTATTGCTTTGTCAATAGGTTGCTCTCCTCAAACTGACTTTGGGCTCCATTGCTGAGGACAACACCCACACAACTCACTGAACATGGGAAAGTTGAGCTGGAGCCTTCAGTGAGCCTTTACCCCTATGAACTAGTGCCTTTGATGAGGGCAGGTACTCTTCAGGCTACCAAAAGAGAAACTTAAACACCCACCCAGCTAAAGAACCTGTACCCTTCTAGAAAAGATTTGATGTTGTTTGCTTTATGAGTACAAAGAGGTGCCTACAAGGCCTGCTATGGTTTGAATATAAGAGCAGGTGCCCAAAGAGTCATATGATGACATCTAATTACCATTGTGAAGCATTCAAATAACTGGAAACTTAATTCCATTCTAGTGTTTAGAGGGTAGTGTTAGAATAGTGGTAGAATAGGATCCCCTAGTGGCATTCCAAAAAGAAAGAATACAAGAATATCCGCACCCACGTTTTTGTTCTCTTTCATCCCATGACATCTTGGGCTACCTTGAAACTGCCAGCAAGAAGGCCACCACCTGATGCAGACCTTGAATCAGAATCTTGAGCATAAGGGAGCTCCTTTTCAATAGAAGCAATCAACGTCAGGGGCTAGGCTCAACACGTAGAGAGCATATCATGCTCACGGTATAAGTAGGAGAGCCTGAATTTGACTCTCAAGGAACCAAAGGTTTATTTTTTTAAATTATGTTTTCAAGTTAGACATACTGGCATGTACTTATCATTCCACTTCTGGCAAGATAGAGATGAACTGAAATTGGGGTCTTGATGGCTGATCAGCTAGTCTACTTAGAATCTGAGGTTCCTGAGAGAACCTGGTGGAAGGCACTTAAGGAAGGGCACCGAAGGGTGTCCCCTGGCTCCCTCATGCACACTCACAAGCATGTGTTTCCCCACCACAAAACAAGTTACGTAGTTTCAGGGTTTTAGTTATAGAACAAAAGGCGTGTATACAGTTCTTCAGTTCAAGTTGGAGCAACTCTGAGAGGTCATTCGATTGTCAGCCCTCCCTGTAAGACTGAGGGGAGCAGTTGTCATTACATTTAAATTCCAAATTTTCCTTTGCTTAATCCTATTATCTTCATTCTCCACAGTTGCTTATATTTAGAAAATTTTCCAAGAGGTTATGGGAACATCTCAGAATCTGCTTTCCAAAGAACCCACATAGTTGCAGTATTTCAATAAAATATTCTGATTGTAGTTGTTTTTCATTAGTTATGAAAATGCGGTGAGATTTACATGAATCCACCTTTTAACTCTTCCATGTTCATGTTTTATTTTCATATAATTTTGATTATCTACATATGCAGACATCTGAGTCATAATCATCTGACCGTTTTCTAGTAATTATCTTTAGTGATTTCTTTCTCCTCTTAAAAAATTAAAATAAAGTTATATCACTTTCTGTGTTCCCTCCAGTCCCTCACATGTCTCCCTTATGCGTGCTCACAGGTCCCTCTCAAACCTCTTATTTTTTACTTATTTAAATTTATGCCTATATCTGTGAGACTTGCTTGACACCTTCCTATTGTTGGCAGTGGCCAAAGAGGCCAGAGGAGGGCATTAGAAGGTGTGGAGGTGGAGTTACAGATAGTGGTAAGTCACTGTGTGGGTGCTAAGAACCAAATCCCAGTTTTCTGTAAAAGCAGTTAGTGCTCTTATCTGTTAAGTCATCTCTCCAGCACCCGGTTTTACTCCCTTTTGACTCTCGTGTTTAAGAGAATGTTTTTCATAGTGTTACACACAAAATATTTTCTTGTACTTTCTAAAATGATCATAATTTCTTCTCTTAAACTTTTTGTTTTGAAATTAAAAGATAATTACATCACTTTCCTCCCTTCTGTTCTTTACATCTGCCCCCCAGCCCCAGTTCTCTCCCCAATTCATGGTCGCTATTTCTTTAATTTTTGTTGCAGAAACATGTGCATGTACTCATATCTATATGTATTCTTAAATGTGTAGCTACAACCTGCTCAGAATATGTAATGTTACTTGATTGCAAATGGTTTCAGGGATGATCAATATGGCTACCTAAACATGACCAAAACAATAGACATGCTAACATGGAAGGGGCATACTTCATGGGCCCTCAACTTAGCAAAGAACTACAGGTGACCAAGGATTCCTGAGAGCAGCAGAAATAGTCTTCTTCAGGGAAGAGATCCCGAACTGGTTATAAATTTCATCTATTATTTTAATGTAGTGAAATGTCTGATTAATTTTTAACTGTTTAAAGATACCCATTTATCCCCCTCCCCTGGTCTCCATTTTCTGACCTACAGCTCAGGCTGCTACAAGGGAGGCATTCTTCAAGGGACCCAATGTAAGACACAGCCCAACCACCCTCTAACATTCCATAAGTCTGCCTACCAACCCCAGACTGCACCCTCCCCTTGGCTTGCTCTTTATTCTGGCCCACAACTCTGGCAAAATACTTCTGCTTTACTGGAGACCAGGCCAGTTTTATGGATGAGAGGCAAGACAGTGCCCACTGCCAGCTAACCTTCCCTAAAGCCGGTCTAACAGCCCCCAACTTTACCTCCTCCCCTATCCCATATCCCAGCCCACGACTTTCGCAGAAAATTTCTCCTTTACAAGAGGCCATTCCCTACTAGGAATCTCAGAGATCAAGCAGTACCTAGAACCCCAGAGGTCATACAGATACTTGGAACCACAAAATCAAGTTGGCATTCAAAACCCCCAAAGGTCTTGCAGGCCCCCAAACCCCAGAGGACACATTTTGCTCTACCTGAAGACTCAAATAGTCACCAGAATCCCTGGCCAGTTAGGCCAGAGACCAGAGAGGAAAGAGAAAGCAAAACCACCCACCTAACCAAGACAAACTCAGGAATCAACACCTGGACTTATAATTATCCCAAACCCAGATGCCTAAATGCCAGCATAAGAATAAAATCAACAGAAAGGGCGATATGGGACCAGCAGATCCCAGTTGTCCTATGACAGTAAGATCTAAACATACCACCAGACTTGAAACACCAGAAAATGACCTTAAAATCAACTTTATGAAGATGATGGAGGTTTTAAAGAGGAAGTATAAAAAAAATCCCTTAATTGAGGAAAAGACAATAAAAGGAGGAAATCAGTAAATCCTTAAAGAATGCTAAGAAAGCTAAGAAACAGGTGAAGGAAATTGTTCAAGACCTAAAAATGAAAATAGAGCAATAAATAAAACATAAACTGAGGGAATTCTGGGAATGAAAATCTGGGCAAGGAAATAGAAACTAGGTGCAAGCATCAGCAACAGAATACAAGAGATGGAAGAAAGACTCTCAGGTGTTGGAGATATGACAGAAGAAATAGATTAATTGGTCAAAGTAAATGCTAAATCTAAAAAGTTAATAACAAAAAATGTCCAGGAAATCTGGGACACTATGAAAAAAACCAAACCTATGAATAATAGGAATAGAAGAGGGACAAGAATCCAAGCTCAGAAATCCAGAAAATATAGTCAACAAAATCATATAAGAATTTTTCCTAACCTTAAGGAAGACATGCCTATAAAGTTATAAGAAGCTTATAGAACAAAAAATAGATTGGACCAGGAAAAAGAGTCCCCATGCCACATAATAATCAAAAGACTACAAATACAGAACAAAGAATATTAAGAACTGCACAGAACAAAGGCCAAAGAATAAAAGTCAGACCCCTCAGAATTACACCTGACTTCTCAATAGAGACTCTGAAAGTCAAAAGGGCCTGGACAGATGTTTGCAGACTCCAAGAGACCACAGATGCCAGCCCAGATTACTATACCCAGCAAAACTTTCAGTCACCATAGATGGAGAAAACAGGTTGCAGTCATGATTTAGTTCCCTGATGGTTGATGGATTAAGGCTTACGCTTCTCATGAGATGTGGGCAGGACGAGTTTCTTGCCATGTGAACTCCATTTAGTGTCCTATAAGATGGTTTGATTTTATCAAGATAAGTAGAGAATTCAAAGAGTCCTAGCATGAGGTGGCCTGTTTCAGAAAGAGGATCCGTGTTCTTACAGTCTTGTCTTAGAAGCAATATCTGATATTTTCACCATATTCTGTTCATTAGAAGCAAGCCAGTTCTCTAGTTTACACTTAGGGTCTGGGTACCAAGAGGTAGCTGGTCATTGAAAATATGGAAGGTTTGTATCAGCCTTTGCTATATTATAATAACAAGTATTTCAAGTTACCTACTATAAGAAAATTTAATTTAAAATTGTAAACTGTAGAAGAATTATTGATTTCTCTTTGGAGGAATGTTACAGTTTTTCCTCTTTTCAGTGTTGGAAGATGCTACTTTTTAAGGATCTCAAGTTTCCATGTTCGTGTTTGAAATTAGAGCTGAATGCCCCAGTATTTTCATTTGATATTAATTGCACTCAATGGTGATGCTGACTTCTTCACTTTTGTTCTTGCCTGTCTTTATGTATTCTGGAGTCTTATCAAAGTTTTGACTCCTGGGATCAGTTTTTTGCTTTGTAGTATTTCCCTTCTTAAATAAAATTATTTTCTTTACAGATTATTTTAAATTGATAGTTTTTTAGTGGCTGCATGATAAACATTGTTTCAAGTTCCTGTATAGTTATATTTTAATATAACTTTTGTAAAGACTATGAAAAGAGTAAGACATTTGTGTTTAATTCTAGTTTGTTAGCTTCTCCTCCTTCTTTTTTCTCCTCCTCCTCTCCCTCCTCCTCCTCCTCCTTCTCTCTCTCTCTCTCTGTCTGTCTCTCTCTGTCTCTCTCTCCATCTCTCTCTCTCTGTGTATTTCTCTGTCTCTCTGTCTCTGTCTCTGTCTCTGTCTCTGTCTCTCTCTCTCTCTCTCTCTCTCTCTTTCTCTCTGAGTGTGTGTGTTTAAGGTCTTACTGTATAGCTCACATCTATCTGAGACTTGTAATGTAGCCAAGTCTGGCCTCAAATCTCCTATTTTCCTGCCTCCATTTCTTGGGTGTTATGATAACAAACATGTGTCAGCATATCTGGAGATATTTTAAAAATTTGTATTCATATATATCTAACAAATCAGAAAGTAAAACTGTATTATTGTGAAAGTATAGTTCGTAGATTTTGAGGAATAAATACATATACCAACTACAAATAAAATATAAAGCTTTTCTTTTTATGTCATTCTTAAAAGGCACCCGTGTGTAACTTAGCTAGTTTCTTCTCTGGTCCTGGAACTGTGACTGATGCTTGCTGTACTTTTCTGACCAATGTGGGATGGAATTAGACATGATAGCATATCTTTGGTTTCCTTTGCTTTCCAGAATGCTCTTCCGGTTCATTCACATCGTCATTGTGTGTGTAGGGATCTGGCTTCTTATGGCGAGGTCATTACTGTGTGAGCCAGCTACAGTGTTTTTGGTTGTTTTTTTTTTTTTTAAATAGGTGACTATGTAAGCAATCTCCCTTTTGAACAATTATGAGTAAAGCTGCCTTAATGTAAACTCAGCTTCCTTAGTGACATGTGCTTTAATTAATCTTAGTTAACACAAGCAGAATCTTGGAAAATGGTGACAAGATTAATTCCATATGAAGCTGTCTCCTGAAAGCAATACCACTGTGTGCCTCTCCAGCAACATATAAAATAGCTAGCTAGCTTTGCATTTTAGTTACTATCATGGTTGTTTATGTATTATATTCATTAGCGAATTTAAACTTTTTACCACTCTGGTAACAATGGTGTGGTTTCTCATTCTAGCTAAATTATTAAGGGCTCTTCATAGCCCGACCCTCAGCACAGGGGGCAGTCAGCGTGTCTGTCTTCAGTGTCTCCCAGTCACTGATCGTCATGGAACCCCAGGACGATCATGGAGGAGCCTCTGTACTCCAGAGGGTGTTGAAACGAGCTTTCTAACTGGGGATAATAGTGGTCCCCCAAATACTATTACTCCTGTATTCTTTAATTCTCTAATGAGTACTTCTATGGCAGATGAGAAAGCTAAGGCAGAGTGAACTTGTATAAGATGCCGATACTCTGAGAATTAATAACCAGAGGGTCTAGAACTCAAGGCCAGTGTTTGGGGCTATAAACATGCGCTAAACTTTACTCTGAAGTTGAACTGATAAAATGTTTTTAGATCTCCCTTTTCAAACACTGAGCAACATCTCTTCAGACTCTTATTTCTCAAGGCTGGTATGTGGCACACTCCCCTGTGATCCTAGCCCATACAAGGCTAAGGGAGGATTACCAAATCTGAGGCCAGTCTGGGCCACATAGTAACTTGCAAACTAGACTGGGCTTCTGGGAGAGATCCCATGTCAAAAACAATGGTCACCAAAAACAAGCCACCAAAAAAAAAAAAAAAAAATACACGAGTCCTTATTGATTTTGGTCAATTCATGAATTTCCTAGATTGTTGGATGCCTTGTTTCACTTCTTGTTTTGCTAGTTAGTACTGAATAAATAAGTTGAAATTCACTCCATCGTGACAGTTCTTGGCGGCACCATGCCAAGCAACTCTGATGATGTATGACTCAGTAAACGGTACCCAAAGTCGTTGGATAGGGTGAGTACAGGATGTTGTGATGGAGCTGAATGTGCCCTGAGTATTCATGAATGGATACGCTGCACCTAAGTAGGTCAACTACACTCTTGTTCCTTTCCCAAAGATGCAGAAATTGTTCTAATATTCATCCTGTAGTAATTAGCATTGAACATCTGTGTTCAACCTTCTGTTCTCAAACCAACAATCTTGATACGGGTCAGAGAAAATAGCTGTACGTTACTAGTGGTGGCTGATGTATGGCACTGAGCCCAGCTCACTGATTTACTCTTGACTTTTGAGTCACATCAAAATTTGGGGACTTAGCCCTATTTCTCTTCTATTTAGTTCCACTAGTAATGAGTTTTCTGCTGTCAGCAAAACATTCAATAGCCATATTCTATAGCATCCGCTGAAATCTTTGCTATTCTTTGATAATTTGTCCATAATGGTGTTCTTTTAAATGAAGCTTATTTAATTATGCGGAGACAGTCTCTTGGGGGCAAAAAGCGAGAGATAGTTTCTAATATATGCACATGTTGGCATGAATTATTGGCAACAGATGAAGTTGCAGTTTATTAAATTTAAAACCAGAGGACATGTTATGCAAATGCCAGGCTGGGTAGAACAGAGGAATTTGAACATAATTTTGATTATTTGGAGAGCTCTCCAAGTATAGAGAACAGCCAAACAGAATACAAATGGAAAGCCATTAACGTTTAAAATTTCTAGGCCTGGCAGTATTGCTCAGCAATGGTGCTTGTGCTTAACACTGGCAGGTTCCGAGTTTAATTCCCAGTACTAAATAAATAAAAAATAACACCAAAAATAAACTTTTTAATGTTCTCTTTTCTTTTGCCTCTCCAAGACTTCTGTCCTATTTTCCTCTAAGTATCCAACTTCCTGGGGAAGAGAGTGGGTCAATGCACAGATCATATAATATCTTAGGGGAGGAAATAGCAAGAATGGATCAAGAAGACCTTCAGCCTCCTTTGATTGCTGGGGCATGGTCACAGTGCTGGGAATCTGTCTTGAGAGAGGGTTCTGGTTTGCTGTAGCGCAGTCTCTGCCCATCCTCACCTGGGGCAGAGGGTTCTGAACTACTACTAATGTAAGGGGAATGGAACAGCCTGCCTGAAAGATTGCTAGAAAGACAATCCTGAGAGATATCTGAGAAAAAAAGTGGAGAAGAGTTAATGTCAACCTATTGAGTACCAATTCTGTGGTCTCTTTTATGTGCAAGAACATACAAGTACTTGTGTGTGCCAACTCTTTCCATATCTTAAAGCTCCATGATACAAATTCATGCCTCTTTTCCATTTTGTACTTGAGGAAACTCTATAGAGCATACACCAGGGCCAAAAATTGTTGCTTGGCTTTAACTCCAAAGAAGATAGGTTATTGTTGATAACACAGGAAGGCAAGGGCTTCCAGCCTCTCTGCTTGAGACCTGTTCTGTGGGAAGCAACCACAACTGATATCACTCTTTTCTAACTGCAGACTTAGCTATAGTTAACCAGTATGGTCAGAATGTTCCTGGAAGTGGGATATGGGCCAGAGATGGTCCTGCAGGTGCTTGGTCCACAGCTGTCTGCAGAGTTCTTTTCAGAAAGCTGGAATTCGTGACTTTGTCACAGGAAAGAATTTCAGTTTGGGTCAGTAAGAGACAGAGTTGGAGTTTATTAGCAAGTCATTTTAATGTAGTTTTAAGCATAGTGGTAATAAGAGGGATCCCAGGAAAGCGGGGAGACACATCCAAAGTGTCTTTATGAAAGCCAAGTATGCACTTTGGGTAGGTTCTGAAGTTATGTCTTCAAAGGACTGCCAAGGATTTGAAATCATGGGGTGGTTTCTGGGGTGCACTGGATAGGATCACAGCTCATCATGAAGGTTACAGAGGAAGTCAGGACATTTTTCTGTAAAGTTAACAGTCATGGTTTTGAGATTCCTAGGAGTTTGGTAGAGGAGTAAGGCCATGTATAATTTCATATACGGTCAGGCCTTAAACGTGGTTCATTGTTATTTTAATATTCTTATCTGAACATATATCCACACACAGGAAACCTTCATGGCAAATTTGGGTAATCATGCAGGATTCCTTGACTCTCAGAAAGATTTCTGTCAGACTCTTCAACTAGACTCTATAGAGTGGAGGCTCCTATCCCTTCACAGGTCCTCTTAATTTTCCTTCTCTTTTTTATCCTGCCTCAAGAAGAGGTTGATCTTATGGAATCAGTTTCCTGAGCTGCCTCCAAAGCTTAAGGTGAGAAGCTAAGCCAAGCCTCTCCACCTGATCCGGGCACAGAAAGGAAGCTCTGAAGACAGCAGAGAACCTGGTCAAGGGCAGCAGAAGTGAGTCAAGGTTGCACTGACCCGGACTTGCGGTGGCCAAGATAGACCAGACCAAAACCGGAGTCCTGTGGACACAAAGTAAAGTTAAGCATCCTCACAGCAGGGCAGAGGTATCCAGGAGCCTCAGGTTGCCATGGAGACCTGAGTGGCAGAGCACATTACATTTCTACCAGCACCTTAAACCTCAGCCTTCACCCCACCATAACATGTAACGTGTCATTTCAGAGAGGTATGTGGGGGAGCAGGGTTGCATCAGGCAGCGGTCTATCCTCTCAGAGACAGCGTTTCCTCAGGTGAAGTCAGAACTGCTGGAGGAGATTAAAGAGATTAAATTTTAATTGAATTTTGTTAATTTGTTTTCCTGTTAGCTGGCATAGCTGCGACTATCAGAGGGCCAGGAAAAAGTACAGAAAGAACTGTCATTTTCTTTTCAATCTGAGCTCCAGCGGGAGTTACAGTTTATAAGCCTGCCACAAAGAATCACTCAGCAGATTAGAAAATATGATGAGAGGAAACACATATCGTCAGCTGTATAGAAAATGGAGAAATCACATGTAAAATAACCAGAGAAGTTAAAGGGAGGCGACGGAAAGAGGGCCGCAGAGTGGTGATTGACGTATTGATGCTATCTACCCAGTATCTACACGGGAAACTCGTTTAAGGTGAAAGAGTTTGCAGGACCCTTGATGTTAGGGCTCCCTAGCTGTTACATAAATATATGCGGTTGTTGAAAGGAAAAACAAAACCCCAAATACTCTGAGTGGGCTGGGGAAAGAAATGGCAGCCGCAGAGGGAGAATAGCAATTTCTGTGTCTCAGTGGGCTGTTCCAGGGCCACCCACACCTTCATTTGTCAGGCTGAATTGTTATTCCTCCCCATAGTACTCCTAGGTCTGGTCTGGAGGGCGGTGGGTGGAGGGAGAACAGAGCAGGGCTACGCCACCGCCCTCCACAGCTTTCGAACAACAGCCTCAGTTCATTGCACCCTTGCCTGGCTACACCCACAGCCTCTCTGTGCAAAGACCTCCTATGCCTTGGCTTGGGCCGCTGTGAAGGCTTCCTCATTGATTCTGATTTCTGACCCATGTCATGTGTTTATGCCAGAGCCACCATCCTGATGCCTGGGCTTTTATGGTTTCATCTTCCAGCACATCTTCAAGTTGCCTTTTTTATCTTGAGGCTGAACTGGCTGAATGCTCCTCTCTCATAGGCAAGGCACTCTGGAAGGCTGTAACTGCTTTTCCATCTCACATCCCAGGGTTGGTTTTGGAAGCTTTGAAGAAACTGTAGGGTTGGTTACTTTGCTCCTGTAACATCTACAGTCGGCATAGATAGCCAAATAAGAAGAGGGGAAAATATGAACACAACTACATGATAAGCTGGTTGCAATCAAGTGGGTTCTTAGAAATCGCATGCTGGAAAAGTTGTATCTGACTTCCACAATTATGCGCTCTCTCTCTCTCTCTCTCTCTCTCTCTCTCTCTCTCTCTCTCCTTCCCTCCCTCCCTCCCTCCCTCCCTCCCTCCATCTCTCCTCCTCCCTCTCCCTCCCTCCCTGTCCCTGTCCCTCCCTCCCACGCACACACACACAAATGCACACATACACAATTAATACATGTTTAAAAAAGCTGCAGTTCATTGAAGACATACATGGGCCAGTGAAAAGGAAGATGCCGTTTCTAGTCTTCATGTGTGCTTATTAAAAAAAAGTATTATTGGGTTGAGTGGTTGAGTGTAGACAACTGAAAACATGCACTTGGCCTTTTGTAGTGTTCTTGAAAAGTAATTTAGAATTTATATATAATGTCTGTCAGCATTAGGTGCACATCTCAATAAGCTTAACAAATAAGCCACCCACATAACCACCATATCATCATACAGAATGCTCCCTTGCCATGAACTGCATTCCTGCCCTCCAGAAGCTCATTTGTTTGATCTCAAGCACTGATCTGTACCCATTACTCCAATCCTGCCTTTTCTAGCATTTATGGAGCTAGACTCATACACTATACAGTCTTGTATGCTGGGTTTCTTTCACTTGCTGCGTTATGACCAACACCAGAGAACATAGTTTTGTTACTTGACAACAGCTGCATCAGGGGTTATAAAAAAATAGGGACTTTCTTTAGATTCATTAGATTCAAAGTGATGAATTATTTTCCATATTTGATGCTTACTTTTGGTAAAGCTGTGGTCAAGTTAAACAACTCTTTTTTTTTGGAGGGTTGCCTTGTTAGTCATGAAAATAGAGACAAAAATAAAATGTTATGGATGTTTTACTAATTACTTTAAAATGGTAATATTATAGTCATTACATCTGCTTCTTATATCTCAATAGTTGTTCTTGCCAGGAAAATTATGTATATCAATTTATATGTGTTTTCTGGTCTAATTGCCAATGCCACCTTCTTATAGCCTATCCTGCCTCAGTTTGAAAGGTAAATTACATTGAAACTCCAGTTCCGTTTTTCCTTCTCAATAGAATATTCAAATTTTGATTGTACAGCATAAGAACACGTCATAGTTTCCTTTCAGCAGGTCGTCATTTAACTAATGGCTAATGAGATGTGTGTTGGTTGGTTTTCATCAACTTGACACCAACCTAGACGTAATAGGGAAGATGGAATCCTAATTGAGAAAATGCCTCCATAGGATTGCCCTGTAGGTAAGTCCGCGGTGAGGGTATCATCTTGCTTAATTATTGATATAGGAGGGCCCGTCCTATGGTGGTGCAGGACAACACCTGCCTGGGAAGGTAGTCCTGAATTCCATAAGGAAGCAGTCTGAGAAAGCTACGAGGAGGAAGCCAGGAAGCAGTGTTTCTCCATGGCTTCTGCTTCAGCTTGTGCCCTGACTTCTCAGTGCTAGAGAATGACCTGAGAGTTACAAGCAAAATAAACCCTCTTTCTCTCAACTTGCCATGGCGTTTTACCATAAAAGTAGAAACATTAACTAGGACAAGATGTAAGACTGAGGAGGTGAGCTTTGAGAAATGTCCCGATGGGTAGGAATGTGCCTTTCTCTTTGTTTTCTTCCTTTCTCTGGTTGAAGTGGGGACGTGATGGTCAGAGCTTTAGAACCATGGTGGTCAGAACCATTTGGGGCTGTAACCATTTGATGATGGAATCCATTTTGAGCAGCCAATAGAGAGAAGTCTTGAGTTTTAATTGATAGAGAAATAAGCTTCTATTTATCTTTCAAGTCAGTGCTATTTTGACTTTTGTTGGTCAAACATCTACAGTGGATGCATCAGTCCTTTCTCTGAGGATACATTGAAGCCTTGAAGTCCCAGACTGCTCAGCCCAAAGTCTTCCCCGGCTAAGTATCACCAGAAAATACTTTTTTTTTATTTTGTTGTCAGTGAAATATAGTGAAGTATAAATATTTTTTATTATATTTCTGTTCTTCAAGTACAGGACATGTTTATGATCTGCCTGCAAGAGAGAGGATTGGATTTTATGAACAGCTGAGGGTGTCTAGACTAATGAGTTTGTAATTTGAAGACTTGGGAAACTTGGTCATAAAATAAAATGAGACAGCGATTCTTCTCGGTATAATGGCCATTTAATCTCCCAGCTCTCCAGTCAGAGCTGTAAGCGGGAGATTCGTTGTATATTCGAAAAGATGGAGGAAAGGGTCCAAAATGAAGCGTCTTTTCTTGACCCTTAAAAAAAGGAACATTGTACAAGTTTTGTTCAGCTGTTTCTTCACCAGGGTAGGAGAGTTGGCTGTTCTTGTTTTTATTTTTATCTATCTATCTATCTATCTATCTATCTATCTATCTATCTATCTATCTATCTATCTATCTATCTTTACAGGGCAGGAGTTTCTTCCTTTTCTGTATTTTAATTTCCTCTCTAATCTTTTCACATTCCTCTAGGTCCACCGAATGGCACAGGGGTGAAGACAGTTACAGAAAAGGTATTAGATCAGCTGTATCACGTGCTTTAGAATAAACCCAGTGGCTCACTTGTAAGACATCCTCTAAGCTGCTTGACTGAGGACCTTTCTGTGGGCCTGATTTCTAGCTACACAGCTCCTATCCCATCTTTCTAGAAGCAGAACTAAATACATAAGACTAAATAAAAATTTTCTTAGGGATTCTTTGATCCTTAACTCTAACTTTCCCATGCTAGTGGCTTGACCCTTGATCCCTGCCTCTGGCCTACCTTATTTCTGTACCTTCCTTCCTCCGTTTGTTTAATTTATTTTCCCTAGGACAGATTCTCACCATCACAACAATCTCTCTGGGTAAGAGAAGAAAGAGTCTTTGTGTTTCTGTAACAAAGGAACCACAGGCCGAATGACTTGAAAACAGCAGAAATTTCTCAACGTCGTGGAGGCTGAGATATCCAAGATGGTGTATGTTTCCATTAGGTTTGGTATCTTGATGGGGCCCTGCCTGCTGATTTCCAGGCTGTCTTACTTGGTCCTCACATGGTAGAAAGCACAGGGCAGCTCTGTGATGTTTCCTTTGTAGGCACACTAATCCCATGCATAGGGCTCCATTGAGGTGACTGATCTGAAGTTCTCTGTGCTGAAGACCCTATGTACTAAGCTTTTGACTAGACCTTCATGAGTGAGAGCCGAATAGTACAGACTAAGAGGAAATGATCTAGGACCATCTTTAATCATTTTATAAGTGATTTACCACCAACTTCTGTCTGGATCTGACCACACTCTTTGTGACTATTACATAAAGCTTTGGAATGTGTCATTAAGCTTGGCAGAACTTCTGCCAGTCATAAAGCTGAGAGCATTATGTAACCTCTGTCACTTGTTCTGCTGTACCCCAGCTCCCTGCCGCCTCTGTTAAAGTATCTGGTACATGAACTTGGTGTAGGAGTTCCTTCTGTTTGTGTGTTGCTTTCATTGGTTAATAAAGAAACAGCTTTGGACTCTTGATAGGGCAGAACTTAGGTAGGCAGAGAAGACAGAATTGAATGCTGGGAGGAAGAAAGAGTCAGAGAGATGCCATGAATCCACAATCGGAGGTAGACATGCTGAAACTTTTCTGGTAGACCACAACCTCATGGCGATATACAGATTGATAGAAATGGGTTAAATCAAGATGTGCGAGTTAGCCAATAAGACGCTAGAGCTAATGGGCCAGGCAGTAATTTAATTAATACAGTTTCTGTGTGGTTATTTTGGGGCTAAGCTAGCCGGGTGGCCGGGACGAATTAAGCAGGCCACCCCCTGCAACATGAACTCACTTACAACTTCCTTCTCCAGTGGCTGTGGAAGTTATTGTAGAAAGTTATTTTAATGTCATTAATATGTCAAGTATATCAGTTACCTTTCTGCTGTCATGATGAAATACTATGACCAAAAGCAACTTAGGGAAGAGTTGATTTTGGCTCACCATTTCCCAGGGACAATAGTCCAGTGTGGCAGAGAGGCATGGTAGCAAGTGGCAGGGGCAGGAAGCTGGGAGATCATATTTTAAACCCCAAATAGGAAGCAAAGACCACAAACTGGTAGTATGGAGAGGATACGTACCCTCAAAGCCTGCTCCCAGCGACATATTTCCTCCAAAACACCCTACTCCTCCTATCCCCACCCCCCAAACAGTGTCACCAACAGAGGATCAAATATTCAAATGTCTGAACCAGGAGGGAATGTTTTCCATTCAAATCACCATAAAGGGTAACTTGTGTCTGTGTTTCTGGGCCATATTTGGTTTAGAATAAATTCTCCTATTTCCTTTGGAACAAAACTTGTGTTTTATGTCTACCTGGATCAACCACCTCTTACAGGTCCAAGGCCCAAATAAATTAAAGCGTAGGTCAACATGTGGCTGGAGGATTAACTTTCATTCTGTAGAAGGTGGAGCCCAACAGATCTGGGTAGATAGTAAGTGTTTAATTTGTGCTTGTTTGAACCTGTAACCTATGGTTTGTGCAATGTGTTTCTTTTTTCTTTGGGATTAGACTTCCTTCCTTATGTAGGTCATGTGACTTATTTTTTTTTATCTCTCAGTTCATCATCTGGAGCCCTACTTTTCTGCATATTTTTAAATATCTTACGCATTTCCACCCAGCTTTGCCTATAGATGGCATTTAGTAAGTCAGAAGGTAGTCTTCTTATCTCAATAGGATTTGAGTTATTTTTTGCGACCTCTTTATCAATTATACTTTTCATTTTCAAATAACTTATTTTATAGTTTGAGATAATTTGACTTACCTTCCTAAAGCCCAACAGGCTGAGTTAACAAACAAGTCGATGCCAGACATCTTTATCTTTTCTTCCTGAGTTTCGGAGCTAATCTCAGGAAAGTCATCCAAGGAAGAGATGGGAATTGGGTAGCAAGGTTCTTCCCAAAGGAAACCCCAGAGCTCTTTGCTTTTCATCTTCAGTTTGCGTCGTGGTCCTCTTTAATCTTCAGAACAACTAGACATTTAGTTCAGTGGCAAGGTTATTATCTTTCAAACATAATGCTGTTTTTCTTCTGTGTTTGATATTTATGCTAATCATTAAAGGCTGTATGCAAGGACCACTGTGTTGATTTCTGTATCAATGAAACTAGATGTTCATAACGGGAAGCTACATTGGTGATCTACTCTTGACAGAAGGATTACATTTAATCGTTCGGTGGCAGAGTGCTTTCTAGCATGTGTGGGGCCCTAGGCTTAACCACTACTTTAAAAATAAAAAACCAGCTGCCTCCATAAAATCTCTACCACCATCACCACTGCTACTGCCACCACATCTCTGCCAGCATCACCACCTCCACCACCGCCAGCACTACCACCTCTACCAGCCCCACCACCATCATTAGCACCAGTACCAGCCCCACCACCATCGCCAAAAGCAAAACCATGTACTGCCCACCTGTTTTAGCTGTTTTTATTTTCTTAATCGTTACAGCTGAAAGGTACCTTTTATCCTTATAACAGTTAGGATCTTGGCAGAAGGTAACTCCAGTAAGATCAATTAAAAATGATAGAAGTATAATTTATAAGATATAATAAATATTAAGGAGAACACAAGCTTAGGCAAGTGCAATTTTAGTTCAACACACGCTGTCCACATGTTCATGGAGAGCTGTGGCTAAGTCAAGTGTGGATTGGTTGGTGGGGAGGTACAGGGCCTGGATACTTAGTTTTCACTTAATTACAGAGGGAACATTAATCACCATCAAAATAAGTGCTGAAGCTTCTTAAAAATTCAGAGGAAGAAACTCTTTCTCAATGGTCCATGACTATTACCTTAAATATGGATGCTTGTGTTTCTATAGGCAGTGAGATCCTCACACTTAATAAAATGTAAGCAGGTATAATTAAAAGAGCAAGATGGAACTAACATAAAAGTTGCTCTTCATGCATATCTAGGAACATGTATGTGAAGGGGTAGAATGACCATTCTGTCAGTTTAGAATTTTCGTGGAGATATTGAAACTGCTTTCATTTCTTAGACTAAGCATGGATATTCCCCCCACTTTGAAAGATGACAGGTTGAACCTGAGAGTAAACCATGGCCACAGTTCCAAATCACTAGAATTTCAGTTAGTGAAAATGGTTTCATAGAATAGTAATGTCCTTCTAAGTTCCAATTAGTGCAGAGGCATTGATAAGCTAATGGAAGGGATGAAGGAAAAGAAGACAGACTCATCTATATGTTCCCATAATGTTCTGGCTGTGATAATTTGTGGTTTCCCAAACTTTTTTTTTAAAAAAAACCTTTAAACTTTGTATTTATTATTTATGTATATGTGCACCTGTTTATATGTATGTTTATTCCCGAAGATTGGAATGATGATTGATCATCTTGATGATTGACCATCTTGACAAGCATCAGGGGAGAAGGTACAAGTGTGGACCAAAGCTGATCACAGAGTCCAGTGTCTTGAAATTCCACTACTAACAAGGCACACTGAGCAGCCCGGGTCTCAGTTCTCAGCCAGCTTCAGGTCCTTCTTGCTCAGGCCCGGTATCCATTCCTAACAAGGCCTTTCAGTGTTGCTTTCTGGTCAGGGTAACATCACATGAGCAATGTCCTTTAGGCCCTGCTAAATGTCTGAGGGCATTTTAGTCCTTCTGTATGAGAGTTGCCAACTGAATCTGACCACTGGAAGCCTAAAGCTGGTTGTTTGAAATCAGATACTGATATCATGTAAAACTGAGGAAGCGACCGAGTAAGATGTATACAATTGACCTATGTTCAAATGACTTGTGTATTGCTTTAGATTACATTGAATTGTGGGGAAAAAATAATGACCCTAGGGTCAGAAAAAGTTGCTTATATTTTCGTGTCTTTTGACCTATGACCTGGGCAAGCTTCATTTCCGAATTGCACTTGCTTCATGTACTCGCCACTGTAAAAATGATTCTGGTGAGAGTGCTTAGTGATTAGTGGGTACTGGGCATTGAATGCTGAACTGTTCTTTTCAGTTTCTGAGAAGAAAATTGGTCATCTTGCTTCTGCATGACTTCCCCTGAGGACATTGCCCTAGACGATGCTTCCACCTCACACATGCTCCAGCACCTGGGAGCTTATTGCTACGTTCCTGTATCCTTTGCTTAATTCACAGGTCGTAAATGAAGGTATCTCTTAGGAAAGTGTTGTTGGAGTTCCTTTCCTGGCCTCCTGCAGTGCATCAGACAGTGCAGCTTTGTCGCAGTGCCATCTCCTGTTTATTGCATTTTGGAAAGGGTTGGGGAATTTATGACCTCAGCAGCAACTCTTAAGAGCTTTAACTTGGCATTGGAACAAAGGGTGTTCTCTGCCTGCAGACTTCTGCTTCAGCTTTCTCTGTTTCAGTATGCTCTTCCCCTGCCCTTTGTGTGGGTTACTCTTGCGAGGGACCTCAGAGCTCTGGAATACGCCTTCCCAATGGCCCCCATCCTTGCCTTACGACACAGAGTCCTGTTTTATTGGCTGGTGTTTTCAGTGTCAATTCAGTCTTCAAAAGACTTCTGAGTGCAACATCATTAAAGCCCTCAGTATTATTAACTTCGAATTTCTTTTAACCTTCACCTTTAACTCCAGGGGCTAACAGTAATTTCCAAGCCTATTAAACTATTAAATCCTTTCCTAGAAAGTAAATGTCGTTGGCTTGTTGCCATAGCAACTGTAGCTTTATGTGTCTTGTCTTCTGCAAACCCACAGTCTTGGTCAAAGTTCCTCTGGAAAATTCTCATTGATGCTTCTGATTTGTTAATTTTAATTTCATGCTGCCGCCTAACATCTCCTCCTCTGCCCTTATGATGTCAGGATTCCACAGTGGATGAAGTCAGCGTTATTCTGTACCTGATAACCGGCAGCCATGCCTTTGCAGGGAAGTGTGGAACAGCTTTAAGTCAGGAGGTAAAGCCAGGAGCTTTTCCAGCCAGCAGGCGCAGGGCAGGCTGCTACCAGACGAGCTGCTGATGCTCATTCTCAGCTGTGGCAGTCATCATAGTGAGGTGGCCTTTGAGTCCCATTCCAACCTGTGGGTACCTGCAGGGGTTTGTTGATTTATGTGAATGCCTGCTGCCCAGGAGTTGGGACTATGTGAGGCATGGGAAAAGCTGATTTCAAAGCATAGGAAAAGAGGAAAAGCAGCCTGGTGGCTTGGTGGAGAAGCCAGAAGTCAGAAGCATAGCTCCAGGCAGGGCTTCTTTAGTCCACTATGAGGTCATCAAGTAGCTTTCCCTACTCCTTAAACCTTTGCACACTTAAGGCATTAGGTACTTCAATTCCTTGTTTTTACTGCAGTCAAGAAGCAAAGCAATTGGGATAATTTGACTCTTTGGGGGAAATGTTCTCTTCTGGGAATCAGTTCACAAGGTGAGATGGGGGTGTTGAGAGAGAGATTGTCTACAAGGGGTCTATAATTTATTTAGCATTTGGAAGCAGAAATAGTAGGACACCGTCCCTTTTCTTACCATTTATAACAAAAGTCTGTGATTACTT
The DNA here is from genome assembly GCF_982192425.1 of Myodes glareolus. Classification (NCBI taxonomy): domain Eukaryota; kingdom Metazoa; phylum Chordata; class Mammalia; order Rodentia; family Cricetidae; genus Myodes; species Myodes glareolus. The sequence continues at coordinate 22,758,119 of NC_142042.1, read as the reverse complement.
TCTCTTAGATAGAGCACCGTGCTAATGCAAGTTGCTCAAAATGCTGGGGATTTATGTTCCACACCATACAAACATGTGATCTTGGGTAAATCACTTAGAAATGTGTACTTGGGCTGGAAATTATAAAATGAGGTTAGTTATAACTGCTGAATCCTTGGTACGGACAGCTTGGCATGAAGGTGTTAAACACAGTACCTCCTGAAATCAGAAAAAGAGTTAGATATAGCTCATCCCAAAATAATGAGACATACTGCACTTGACTGGAAAATAAAACTGGTTTGCCAAGAGAATGGTTAATGGTTTTGAGTTTCACTAGAAAGTGTGACGCTCTAACCACCGACGGCCGCTCCATAGCGAGGAATGCTGTAAATGCCATCCTGATGAGCTCAGAAGCTGTCGGTGTCTTCTCTGCCTTTATCATTTATTTAATTTTGGACAGAAGACTGGACCTTCAAGAGTTTACAAACGAGATAATGTAGGGTATTAACTCAATTGTGTGTGTTTAATCAATGTATTTCCTTTTGAGTCTAAATCAGATTAACCACAGAATAATTTTAAAAACATGTTATTGAGCCTCTACTATGGGCCAGGCACTTAGAGCTTTGGGCAAGGCAACCACTCTGTTGGTGTCGATTCCCCTGCTAGATGCCATGTTTTTATTTGCAAATGAGCTGCTGCTTCTTCTTTGCCTTAATTTTATTGATCAACTATCATTCCCTTCTTACTACAGAATGGACTTTTCATGTGTATATTTGGCATATTTTATAGCCCTTCAGTTTTTGACTTTTAAAGTGTAGTCCAGTCTCACAAAATGTCTTTTGAAAAGTAATTTCTTTTCATTTTCTGAGTTTATAATTACATCATTCCCTCATTCCTTTTTCTCCCCCCAGGCCCTCCCGGGAGTAAACCCTTCTTTGTTCTCTTTCAAATTTATAACCTCCTTTTTTCTTAAGTGTTGTTATATACATATATGCGTATATATTCTTAAATACAGAAATTTAACAAAAGCATATAAATGTAAACCTACAACCTGCTCAGTCTGTATTGTTACCTGAATGTGTTTGTTTTCAAGACTGACCTAATTTAATACTGGTGTGCTTGTCTCAGGGAGAGACTTTATCCTGCTCTCAGCATTCCTTAGTTGCCTGGCATTCTTTGTGTAGGATTCTGTGTTAGCTTGTCTATTGCCCTTGTCCTTGTTCAGTTTATATTTAAGAGGTCACAAAACATGTCTTGATGCAAATGTATGTACGTCCACTTCTAGGCTTCCTTCACTGGGCTTAGGAAGAAGAGAGAGGTAATGACATACATCTAGTCTGATTCTCATTGGTGTTCAAATGTCTTGGTTGGACAACTAAAGATTAGCCTTGTCAGAGCTTTCTTGCCCTTGATGGGGCAAAGAAGCAGATTGGCTTTGTCACTGGGACAGGTGTGGGATTAAGTCATCCTGCTGGACTTTTGATGCATAATTCCTGGCACAAAGAAGCCAATCCTGGTTACCAGCAGTCCATCCTGCAGCTTCTTTCTGTACAAGTCAGTCTCTAGGATAAAGCACCCTTTCTATGCCCTGTCAGCTGCCTTTAACAGAGGTGGGGTGGAGTTGTTGACAGCTCTCTGGTGCCTCTCTCTGTAATTCTTTTCCTTTGCCTGGGGCAGCTTGCAGGCCGGATCACATACATTGTCACTCAGCAGCCAATAGGACAAGAAGAGGGCAGTTTCACTGAGTTGGCCCAGCAATGGTGGAGCTACACCTTGAGGGGAATCTGGGAAGCCGAGAGATGTTACTCACAGGTCAGTGACCTGGAGGTTCTGAAGAGCTGTGGAACCCTCCTCTTGTTTCCCAGCCTTCTGGTATTTAGACCCTTTGATAGAGAGGGTTCCAGTGTTGGGTGATTTCACTCTGAAGTTTGTTACCCTTAGAAAGCCTTGGAGGGTGGGCTCAGGAGCCTCCCTAGGAGATAGATACTCATGATCAAGGACCAAGTTTGAATTCTCAGCACCCAAATGGCCATGTATGTCTGAAGCCCAGGTTTTGGGGCCAGAGACAGGCAGATAGATCCCGAGAGCTCACTGGCTTGCCAACCTAGCTGGAATGATGAGATGCTGGCTCAGTTAGTGATCTTGTCTCAAGAACATCCTAGTTCTAATTCTCAGACTTAGAGCACAAAATAGCATGCATGAACCCCCCGCACCCCAGGGTTGCAGCCCCAGCACCTCACACATTGGATATGTATGTGCATCCTTGCAACCCCAGCACTGGGGAGGTAGAGTCAGAAGATTATGCAACAGATTTACATAATTAGTGAGTACACCTGCCCACTCAAGCGTCTCTGTCAAACTCACTGCTTCTTTCTATTTTAGTCTTTTAGTAGTGACACCTTTTCTACAGGTGTCTTAATGTCTTTTTTCTTCCCTAATGAGAATGTAAACTTCACAGGACAGGGGATTTACAGCATCCACCACTGGGCCCTGTACTTAGAAGGGTACCAGTATGTAGAAAGGTTTAATTGTTTATGAATGAAAAATCTTTTCCTTTTTCTTCTTCTTCTTCTTCTTCTTCTTCTTCTTCTTCTTCTTCTTCTTCTTCTTCTTCTTCTTCTTCTTCTTCTTCTTCTTTTTTTTTTTGAGACAAGGTTTCTCTGTAACTTTGGAGCCTGTCCTGGATCTAGCTCTGTAGACCAGGCTGGCCTTGAACTCAGAGATCCACCTGCCTCTGCCTCCCGAGTGCTGGGATTAAAAGCATGCACCACCAGTGCTCCACTGAAAATTCTTAATAATCCATATGTCCAAGTGTCCACAAGCATTTATATTTCCATGTCAAATCAGAGAGGCACATTGCAGCATTGTATTCGTTACCACAGTCTGCAAAGTTACTTTAATACAATACTTTGACATCAAGAAAATAATTAAACGTAGTGAATTGCCATTGCTTTTCTAGAGCACAGTTGAGGCCTTTTCTCCCAGAGTCTCATGGAGGCAGAGGCAGGAATAGAAGAGATTGGTTTTCTAATGTTCATAGTGTACTTAGGAAAGGGAGAAAGGATGAAATTTTGTAGTAAAACATGGCCATCTCCTTGGTGTTTCCAGAGACTGTATATAGGACCGGAATGCAGGACTGGAAGTGGTCACTCCGGAATCTGAGCTGTGAGTGGTGCAGAAAACTCTGAGTTAGTGGGATTGCTGGTTATTCCAGCCGTGATAGGGCACACGGCTCCCAAAAGGCTCAGGATGTGTAACTTGTATAAGCGACAAAAGGGATCTAACTGAAAAATATTTCTTAGTGTTCATGGAAGAAAACATTCGTGATATTTTGGTGGGATAAATAATGGCAGAGGGAGGGAGGAGAGAGAAAGAGAGAGAGAGAAAGAGAGAGAGAGAGTCTATATGTGTAGGGTGAAAGGGATAATTGGAGCAGGAAACCAACCAATCACTGAGCACCCTGACTCTGACCCCAAAGTCAGAGAAAGAAACATCCTGTATTTGAAACCTGGGCCAGGGAGACAAGCATAGTTATCCCTGAATCTAGGACTAAAGACATGTGTGCTGGCTCTGAAACTAGTGTCAAAGAAACACACTTTGTCCCTAGAATCAGAGTCCCTGAAAGAAATATGTCCTGGTTCTAAGATTAGAATAAAAAAGCTAAAAAGGGCCAGTGAAAGAAACACAGCTTGGCCATGAAGTCAGAGCCATTTCTGCCCCTGACCATCTAAACTGACCGATCCTTGAGCAGGAAAAACTTAACAATCCCCCTTTTTCTTGGAAAACTCTGCCCCTAAGAAGTCCTATATAAGCCTCTCCACCCCTTCAATTAAGAACTGCCATTAATCTCTCTCTGGCAAAGGCAACCACTCTCCTGGATTCATCCTTCCCAAATCAATCTCTTTCTCAAAAGAGTCTTGGGTGATGACCTTTAATCCCCAGCACAGAGCAGAAGAACCTGGCTGGGACCGCCCTTATGGGTCTGAGCTAAAAACAAAACAAAACAAAACAAAAAAAACCTTGCTGAGATGCTCTCTAGGAGGCCTCAGCAAGGCAGAGCAGAACAGAAGAACCTTGCTAGGACATTCCAGTGAGGGCTGAGCAAGGCCAGGCAAGGGAGGTAACAGGCCCCCCCCCCCCCCCCCCCCCCCCCCCCCCCCCCCCCCCCCCCCCCCCCCCCCCGGCCCCCGGAGCTGGAGGAGATTGCTACATTTCTGCAGGAGGCTCCTCTAGCAGAGTGTTAGCAGAAGAAACATCTTGGGCCAAAGAAGAAGCAGATAGCTCTGCTAGGATGCTTCCGTAAGGGAACAGAGCAGAACTCAGCCATAGTGGCTCTCCAGGATAAGAGGAGGATCCCTATATCCTGCGAGGAAACCATCCCCCACTGCACCCCAGCTTCAGGTAGCCTGGCTTCCCTATAGTCAGGACACCTTTCCCTCCAGGGCTGAGCTGTCCCATTGTAGCTCCAGCCTCCAGAGCTGACCTATTGTGGCTCTACCCCCCTCCAGAGCTGTCCTATTGTGGCTCTAAGTATATCCTGGCTTCCTGATAAGTCAGGATATCCAAACACCACTACTTTTTCGCATTCCCCTACAATATGTCCTTACAATAATGCCTCATATTCACCAATTTCCAGACCATTTTCCCTCTTCATGCTAGTGAAAGTACTTACCATATGTATTTTGTATGTACTTCCTCATCGATGACATACTACTGTCACATTGTGGCTAAGAGACTGGAAATAGTTGTTTGATTTAAGTCATTTAAGAATTTTCCTCCATGCCCATGACTAATCCCTGAGTTTCTTGACAAAACAGGAGCACTGTTATTGACGTATCTCATGTGCTTTTTGTGAACTGCGAGTTAATACATGAAGGAAATTGAAATTGCTTTTGGCCCCCAGGAAGCATGAAAGGTCAGTGATTACTCTTGTCATTGCCTTCCTCTCAGGCTGCTAATGACGGGTGACAGTCCTACGCAAATGGGCAGGATGTGTGGGGAAGAAGATTGCCTTACACAGAGTGAAGAGGGGAGCCAGCCATTTTGATGACTGACAAATCCCATGGGAAGCGCTCATTCAGATCTGAGTGAAACCAGAAAGGCAGGAACAAATGAAATGGATTTGTGCAGCTCTGTTCAGGCCAGTTGTACAGCGTGGGAAATGCGCCCCCCACTCCCCAGTTCTGTGCTTGAGTGATAGATGGTGAGTGCATCCTGTTCAGTGACGTCATCACGTAAAACGCAGCAGAGACAGACTAGTCATGCTCAGTGAAACGGATCAGCGACCATTCCTGCTTTTAGTAACTTTGAGAATCCGGTTTTCTTCTGGGTATTAATGGTGAAATGCTGGCAACTGGCACACGTTTCTCGACTGGACAGTGGTGTCACTTCTGCTCCTGAGAATGGTTCCTAAGCCCTGAAACGCTTCCTCCCTTCTTAATCCTCTATATGACCGGCAAGATCCAATTCTAGCACTCAGCAATTTAAACTTGGCTGCTAGGGTTGTGTAGTCATCCTGTTTATTGATTGCTTATGCATTGAAAAAATTTAAAGAGCAGCAGATTCACGGTCAAGATGCGATTGCTCGTTGATGTTAATTTTCTTGCATTGCAATTTCTCATGGCCCAGATGCTGTGAGGGGGATTTAGCTTGATAGACGCCAGGCCAAGGCGCCGCTAATAGAATAATGCACTTTCCATTATACGGCAGCTGGTGTGGGGTATTTCTGAAATCCACGTATCAGAATACTGTGACACACATGAGACCTTACCCAGTTTACCTAAGTAACCCCCATTTCTCCAATCCCATCACCTTTGGCTTGTTTTCTCCTTCTGAGTTTGCTCTGTTTATGGCTTTCATTCACTCTCAGATTCAAATTTCTCATATTTACTCATGCTTAAAAGGCTGAATTGACAATCTTGTTGTCAGGCTCCGTCTCCCCTGGTGATCTGAGCTTTCATGTCACATAGCTTGCCCTCTTACTCAAGTCATGGAGAAAGCCACCCAGGGTCTAACCTACAGCTGGCAAGACATTATTGTCTCCTGAAAGAAAACAGAGGCTTTTTTTAAAAAAAAACCTTATTTTATATTTGATTAATTACAGGATTAAGTGAAATAAGAAACAAATCTAATGTGATGAATGGGTATTTAAATTATCTTCCACAATAATCTAATGTTATATGACATACTTCAAAAATATTTATTTCTCTGATTGGCAGTGTGATGGAGTACACTGGTCAGGGATGTTGAATTTAAGCAGTGATGAGTTTTAAGTTAATTATTTTAATCTTGCATCTTTACGGGCTACAGTGTAATGATTAGATGAGGTGGACACAAGGTGTTATGAACATTTCCATCTCCTTAAATGCTTTAAAAAATGCCTTTGAATTGTAATAGTTGTAATACATATACTAATAAAGTCAAGGACACTAGTATCCACTGCCACCATTTGTGTTGGGAATCTCCGAGATCCTTTCCTGTTAGTGCTCCATGAAGCATTCTTAATTCTCTCTGAACCACAGGCCACACACTGTTTCAGTCACTATGTAAGACTTGAAAATACATGAATCATTGACTAATGAAATGTAAAAGTTTGCCATTATCTGTGATTTTTAAAATAAAAAAGTTACAGACATTTTTTTTCACAAAATAATGGGTTTCATCATGACTTTTCACATCTGTGTACGATGTTCTTCTACTAAATTCACTCTCTTCACTGCCCCTTGTTCTCCTGTCTATTCCAGTGTCTCTCCCTACCCCAAACAGGCTCCTTTAAGTTGATATATCTTCTTTCAAATCTAGATTCCACCTATGAGATCAAGCATAGGGTTTGTCGTTCTGAGTCTGGTTTATTTTTATTAATAAAAGGATCTCAGATTCCATCCATTGTCCTAGAAACGACATGGCTACAATTTTTTTCTTTGAGATAGGTTCTCATCATGCATAAGATTTAAAATAATTAAAATAGTCTATTGTGACCATATACTACATTTATATTTTACATTTTAATCCTTTATTGAAAGACAACTAACACAATTGGTAGCTTGTCTCTTATGAGCAGGGCTGAAGCAGGACGCTTAAAAAAATCCCACACTCGCTCAGGATTGAGTATAGTAGAGGGTTATTTATTTCAGGCTAAACTCACAGATCACAATCCTCTATTGGAACAGGGACCAGCAACCGAATCCTGCAGCGGGAAAAGAGGCCAGACACAAGCTTTACATTAGCACATATAGTATAAGAGGCCACGCCCAAGTGGGCAGGTAACTTAAAGGCTACTGGCACTAGGAATTCCTACAGCACAGTGCCATGGTAAGCATGGTTGTGCAGGAATTCCTTTGATCCCTTTAGGTTTCTTCAGGTTGAAGAATTTGAAAACAGGATCATGCAGCAATTTCATTTTCAGCTTTTCAATGATAAATAGATACTATATATGGTATAGATATTATAGAAGCCTCCATACTGGTGTCTATAGTGACCAAACTAATTTATATTCCTATTGACAGTGTGTAAGTACTCTCTCCAACATTCTTGCTAATATATGTTTTCTGATAAGGAACTAACCTTACTGGAATGAGATGTAAAACTGGTAATATTACACCTACTATCAGGAAGCAGAGATTGTGACCAAGAAGTGGAGAGGACCTAAACTCTTCAAGGTTCATTCCCAGTGACCACATCAATGTCCCATAGCCTAACAAATAATGCTACCAACTGGAGACCAAGTATTCAAACACACAAACCCATGTCGGACATTTCACATACAAACACCAGAATTCTGCCCCTGTCCTCCAGGGTGTGTGACCGTCTCATCATCTGAAATGCATTTGTTGCAATTTTCAAAGTCCTTACAGTATTTAACTGTACTTCAAGTCCCCAGTCTCTTCTGAGACTCAAAGCAGTCTCATGATTATGAATGCCTATAAAAAAACCCCACAAGTTATATGTTTCCAACATACAATTCTACAACGGCAATCCCATTCCAAAAATGGAGAAACAGAGGCAGAGAAGGGGTATATCAGACCAATGTAAGACTGAAACTGAGCTTAGAAAATACTAAATCCTGTTCCTCCATGTCTGGTACACAGGGTTTTTGATCATAGAGTCATCAGAGTTCCAGAAAGCTTGGGAAGTTCTATCTTTTCAGTTCTATCATCTGAAGCACATACGGTTTCTTTCTCTGATCCTCTAAACTCTAGGCATACAAGTTTTCTTCAGTAGATACCTTATGGTTCTGGATATTCACCTTTTTGTGTCTCAACTGCAACCCAGGCTTCACTTACACATCATCATACCGGGTATCTAGGACTTCCTTGCAGGGATTCAAAGTGTGTCACACATTGCCTGATTCTAATCGCTGTAACTCTTGTGCAGGACTTCAGAACCCTCACAAATTTGAGTCTTTTATGGTTGAGAAACAAGTTCTTTGACCAGGTGGATGAAGTCTGGTCTCTACTGACCATAATTACAGCAGGTCCTATGTACTGACCCTGGGGGAACACTTCCCATAACAGTTACCTTCAAACCAGGATCTCCCTCAACAACATTTGTAGTTTAGGCTGTCTCTTATCATATGACTTTGCATTTTTACAAGTTTTAGCTTTTTATGGGTGGGTCTTAGTCTCAAGGCACCTTTACTATTGTATTCTCCCCAAGGTCTTTTTGACACCTGTGTAAAGAATTGTAACAGTGGCTGCTAAGTTTATTTCTGTGTGCTTTCTTTCACTCATGTGGTCTAGTTTTCTGATTTTGGCCAATATCATGCTTTTGTTTATTTATTTATTTATTTATTTTAAAAAACAGCACTTTCATATATAATTTGATATCAGGTTAATACCTTCAGGTATAAAGCTTCTTTCAGAATTTCTCTCTGTTTTTAAAGATTTCTTTGGTTATTTGAAGTTTTTTGTGCTTCCATATGAAATTTAGGATCGCTTTATCTAGTTCTCTGAATGCCACTGGAGTTTTGATTAGGTTGTTTTGAAGCTTTATTTTTTATAAAACAGACATTTTCACAATATTAATTCCATTGATCCATGAGAATGGAAGGTCTTTCCATCTTCTAGAGTCTTGTTCAATTTTTTTATAGCAGTGTTTTAATATTTTCATTATCTTACCAGCTTAGGTTAACTTCTATGTAATTTTTTCCCACTAAAACTAGCGTGAAAAGAGTTGTTTTCCTGATTTCCTTCTCAATGTGTTCATCATTGTTATATAGGAAAGCTACAGAGTTTTGTAAACTGATTTTATCTTGCTGCATTACTGATGGTATGTGTATAATTTAAGAGTTTTCAGGTGAAGCCCTTAGTGTCTCATGCTCAGGACCTGGTCATCTTCAAATAGGGAGACTTTGACTTTTTTTCCTTTATAACATGTATGCTTTTTCCTTTTTCTTTTATTTCTCTTGCTTAGATTTTAAGAGCTATATTGGAATAGAGAAAGTGGACACCTCTGTCTTGTTCCTGGTTGTGATTAATGCTTTGAGACCTTCTCTACCTAGTAGAGTTGTCACATGTATCTCTTATTCTTCTGTTTCTTATTTCTTCAGGGCTCTCATCATCAAAAGATGGTAGTCTTGTTATGTGCTTTTTCTGTACCTGTTGACAGAATCACCCAATTTTTGCATGTGAGTCTGTTAATGTGATGTATTGCATTTATTGATTTGCATATTTTGAGTCACACTTCATCTGTCCTTGTATGAAACATACTTGGCTATGATGAATTATCCTTTTGATGTGTAGCTTAATTCATTTTTAAAATTTTATAGAAAATTTTTATATTTATGTTCATCAGGGAAATTGGTCCACAATTTTTCTTTTCTTTTTTTGTAGTATTGTGATTCATTTTTGTATCAGTATAATATTGGCTTTGTAAAGTGAACTTAGTAGCAATTCTTTTTCCTTTTCTGATTTTCAGAATAGTCTGAGCAACACCATGTTAATTGTCCTTTAAAGGTTTGATCATGAGTCTTTCTGTGTTTGAGAAATTTTTAAAGTAGATAGGTTGCTTATTTTTGCTTCAGTCTTATTGCTTGCTATGTATTTATCTATATCCTTTTGCTTAGTTTCATTATATCATGTGTGTCTAGAAACCTATGCATTTCTTTTAGATTTTTGAATCTATCGGAATATAGGGTTAAAAGTATGTCCTAATAATTTTCAGAATTATTTTGGTATCTACCTAAATATCATCTTCCTAATTTATTTATAATTATTGTTATGATTTATCTGAAGTTTTCTCAGTTTCTTTTAGCTAAAATAAGATTTCTGTCAAGTGGAACACGGGATCAGATTAGGAGCTGTCTCCCTCTATTTAGAGGTATTTCCCAGTTCAGTACTCAGCGAGGAAGGGCCCGGCAGTCTTCTGGATTCCCAGCAGGAACCACTCAAGGGAGAATGCTTGCTCCCAGAGCAGCATAGCTCTCAACTCAGCAGGGTTCTGTTTGTAAGGTTTCTTGCTCTTAATTACAGTTTAATTATGAGAAAAGACAACTTTCTCAGCCCTGATATGATATGATGACCCTAAGATTCCGGTCTAGTTGAACTGGAGGTCTGCTTGAAGTGCTCACTGTTGTTCATTGTTTCTGTTTTCCACCTCTGATCTCTTCCCCTCCATTGTCTAGAGCATGCATATACTACAGGGCTTTCCTCTTATGAATTCGTTTCCTCTTGCTTTCCTTGCCTTATAAATTATATGGTTCTGAGATCAGGGTGTTGCCCTATCCTCTAGTACTGCCCTCACTCCATCCTCCTCCACTGGGACTGAGCACTTAGGATGGATGCTGGACCTTCTTCTGTTTTGCTTCATAAAGTTATTTTCATATTTTTCAACTGAAAGTAGTGTTTTACTCTCATTGGCTGCATCATAGGACTCTTGATCCCCCAACCATCTTTGGTTTGTTCCCAAGAGTCTCTAACAGTCAGTGTGTGGGTCTAAGAGGATCCTGTGGGTCTTTCCAAGTTTTATAATGCATATTCCCACCAGCCCTACCATTCTTTCCAGAAGGAATGGAATCCTAGTGCTCCATAATATAATTTTCTTATTAGAAAACTTGAGCGTCCCGTTCCCTCATGTTCTCATTCCCTTCCCTTACCCATTACTACTCTGTCCACCCTGGTTTACCCAGGAGATCTCATCTAATTCCTTTTCCCAGGGTGATCCATGTGACTCTCTTAGGGTCTGGGAGCTGTGAGTCTTAGTCTGGTTATCCTTTGCTTTACATCTAATATCCATTTATAAGTGAGTACATACAGCATTTGTCTTTCCGAGTCTGGGTTACCTCACTAAGGATTTTTTTTTCTAGTTCTATCCATTTGCCTGCAGATTTCATCATGTAATTGGTTTTTTTTTCTACACTGAGTAGTACTCCATTGTGTAAATGTACTACATTTTCTTTTTCCATTCTTCAGTTGAGGGGCATCTAGGTTGTTTCCATATTCTGACTATTATGAATAACGCTGCTATAAACATTGCTGAGGAAAATGTCTTTGTGGTATGATTGAGTATATGCCCAAGACTGGTGTGGGAGAGAAATGAAAGAGATATCTTTATAGAGAGAGCCACTATGGTGTTAGGAAGAAACCTGGTGCTAGGGAAATTCCCAAGAATCCACAAGGATAACTTCAGCTAAGACTTCTAGCAATAGTGGGGAAGGAGCTCAAACTGGCCTTCCCCTGTAATTAGATTGGTGAATACCCCAACGATCATCATAAAGCCTTCATCTAATGACTGATGGAACCAGATACAGAGAACCACAACCAAGCACCAGACCCAGCTCCAGGAACCCAGTTGAAGAGGGGGAGGAGGGAATATATGAGCAAAGGAGGTCAAGATCATGATGGAGAAACCTACAGAGGCAGCTGAACCAAGCTCATGGAAACTCATGTACTCTAGACTGACAGTTGTGGAGCCTCCATGGGACTGAACTAGACCCTCCATATGTGGGAGACAGTGGGGAAGCTTGGACTATCTTAGGGGCCCCTGGGAGTAGGACCAGGATCCATCCCTGGTGCATGAGCTAGTGGTTGGAGCCCATTTCCTATGATGGGATGCCATGCTCAGCCTTAATGCCAGGGGTAGGGGCTTAGTCCTGCCCCAAATTAATGTGACAGACTTTGTTGACTTCCCATATGAGCCCTTACCCATTGGGAGTAGTAGATGGGAGGTGGACTGCAGGGAGACAATGGAGAGAAGGAAGAGGAGTGGGAGGAGGGCTAGGAGGTAGAACTGTGGTTGGGATGTAAAATGAAATTGAAAAATACAATTTAAAAAGACAACTTGAAAGGCTTTGTCCAAATGGAAGATTAATTCATCCAGCCTTTACCTGGTATACTTACTTCAATTCTCTAGTCATGGGTAGCTCACTCTTGCCCTTCATGTCCTCTATCAGAAATTAAGTTTATTTGCTTGCCTGGCACAGTCCTGACCGTGTTTAAAGACTCAATTCATGGCATTTCTTTCAGGAAGTGGTTTCTGGAGTTCCCTTCAAACCCCAGAGGAGGAAATTCTATAGTTTTGGCTTCTAAAATCATAAGGCCTTGCATATAATTGTCGAGAACAAAAGTTGATTGCCCTTACTTGATGCTAATATACTTTTGTAATCCCAGGGCTATGTAGTATTTCACACACAGCCCCTCTTTAATGGTCTGTTGAGTGGAGTTTGCATACTTAACTTTTGGGGCCTGATGTCAACCTGAGTTCTTTTCTATAGATACCCACGAGTCAGGGTTGTGGAGTTAACTATTGCAGAACTGTGTGCTGTAACTACTAATTGACTTGTCTTGGAAAGTATTCACTGCACTGCCTCGTTCCAGGAATAGGTTCCCTCTAATCTGCCCTTCCTTGCTTTGCGCTGTGCTCTTGGCAACAACAACAGCACAGCCCTGCAGGCAGGTGTGGCTGGTAATGGACGGAATTGGATTTGGAACTTTCTCAGAGATTTACTTTGGATTCTGATGTTTCAAACTCTTGCTTTTGGCAAGCCTGTCAGTTGTTGGTTGTCAAAAGGGCTGAGTCATTAGTCTGGCTTTGTCCTCTGGGAACTTCCCAATGATGGATATGGTCCTGTGCCATTTCCCAATGGGATGATTAATTTGTCCACTCAGTACCATTACCTGGTTTTGTGAAAAGCGAAATAAACTCAGTCAGTCATACCATGCCTATATATGTGTGAAAGCAGCAAGCTGGGAATGTATTAAAACCAGATGTTCACTCTCCGGTAGTAAGGGCTAAATTCCTATTGGCAGATCCCAAAATCTCCTGTATTTGTGTGCTCTGTGTAAAGATTTTGCATATTTTTCCTTTTCACAGTCATTCCATGTAGCCTAAAAAATAAATATTATCTTCATTTTGCAGGAGAATATCTTTACCCTCAGACATTACTTTTAGATCTTATTTCGTTCCTCTTAACTGTAATTCTTCTCCTGTCAGGCCCAAATATTGGACAAAGGAGCTTATTGATGACCAAAGAGCATCATACCTAAGTGCTCATCTCTGACTTCTGACTTCTGCCTGGGAAGTTTATGGTTGCTTAGTCCTTTATTGCAAATATGTTTTTAACGCTACAGAAAACCTACAGGTGAATTTGTCAGTGAAGCAAAGTGGTCATAATGATCCATCCCACACCAAGGTAGGAGGCTGCTCTTCTCAGGTGGTCCAATCAGCAACCAACAGCTTACATTGCAAGGTTGGGTGGAGAGGGGCCACTAAATCCCAGAACAGACTAGAAATCTGTGAGACAGGGGTGTTCTCTACTTTCCCACAAAACTGGTTCCTTCCAAAAGCAAAGTGCTTATTGTCTCTTGGCTATAATGTGGCTCTTGGATGCCATCCCACCAGCAAAGTGGAAACTCTTATCTGGTGGTGGTGTCCCGATGTGCTGAATCAATAGGAAATGACTTTGGAAAAACACAACACCAACAGCAGTAAATGGCTTTGAAATTTTCCAGCCAAATATTATATGGCATGAACTCCCAAGAGTTAACCACATGCTAGCCTTTTTTTCAAATGATAACACACAACTTTGAATTTTTACCCTTATAAATGGCATGACCATCATTCTTCAGACCAAACCTTTTTGTTTTGAGCTGAAATTTCTTCTCATAAAGATACTCAGTTTTCCTACTTTATATAGAAACAAATCCCTTATCAGTATGATAATGTTGGCTTCTGTCCCCATCGTCTGTCCCCACTTAAATGCACTTCCATTATTCCCCTGTCATGGATATGAGGCTACATCTCAGAAATGAGTTGCTGTATTATTTCTCATTCATATGGGCAGTCAGACTTTCCTCAGGGGTAGACAGGAAGGCTGAATGACTGAGCAGAAACTCAAGCATTAAAATTTAGGGGCCATGGAGTGAAGGATAAGAATATAATGATGAGAAACTGTGAGCCCTGGAACATTCTTCTGGGAAAGATGATGGTAAGAGATGAAAAGGGTTCCTTATTAATGCTGGGCTTCTTTCTGTTTGTACTGCCACTTTAATTTTATGAGGTAGTAGTTAGCTTTTGTGACTATTCTGCCATTGGGAAAAATATTTTAAATTTGAGAAATACAGAAAACTGTCTGCAATGTTCAGGATTGGCTCTCATATATATGCAAATTGATAGGTTTATATACTAGCTTTCCTCTTGATTAGTATTGTTTGTGCATGGTTGAGGCATTCCAGACGAGAATGTTTGCATGGGCAAACATCTGATGGATTCCATGCTGTCTCTCGATCATGAAGCCTGGACTGCCAGGAAGTTCTGTGGAATAGACAGAAGATGGAAATTCCTTCACACTTTCTCTTTATATACATGTTCCTCCTTCCTCCAGCCTAGAGAATGTGGAAGTTTTAAACTAATCTGTGCTTGACCAACTACAAGTGGCATTATAACATCTTGTCAATTAACATCGACCTGCATTTCTCATGTTGAAGATTGAAGATGGAAAATATTTATTGAGCACTTATAATGGGTCAAGTACAAAGGTGCATCTATTGCATACATGGATTAAACACATTATTTCATTTATTCCTTTTAGCAAACTTGGAAATTATGGTTACTCTCAAGTTAAAGATAAAACCAGGTTTTAAAAATACAGCCTTCTCAACTAGAAGAGCTAGGGTTTGAACTTCCAATGTCAAAGCTACATTTTATACTTAAAATATTTTGTTGCTGACATGTTTCTTTGTTCCTGAAAATTAGGAGCTGAAAATGTGAAATAAGACTCCTAGAATGGTTCAATGAACAGCTTAGGGCAGTGTTATGTGGTTTGACTGAGAATGACCCTCATAGGCTCATATATTTGAACACTTGGTTCCCAGTTGGTAGAACGTTGGGAAGGATTAGGAGGTGTAACCTTGTTGGAGTAGGCATGTCACTGGGGGTCATGTCATTCCCACTTTGCTCATTATCTCTACACTGTGGTGGCTACCTCAACATGTAAGCTCACAGATACTTCTTTAATACCATGACTGCTGTCATGAGCCCAGTCATGAAGGCCATGGACTTACTCTTTGAAACTCTAAGCCTAATAAATTCTGTCTTTTTTTTTTTAAAGTTTTCTTGGTCATGGTGTCTTAGCACATCCATAGTAACTAAGAAATGATATAACTGCCACCAAAAATATAGGCTTACCTTTGTACTTTTGATTGACAGGAAATTGGTTCATGAGGTCACTAGACTCATCAACAAATTAATACAATGATCTTGGAGTCTGAATAAGCTATTAGGAGGTGTGACCTAGTACAGGAAGTAAGTCACTGGAGGCCATGCCTTTGAAGAATATATACCATACCAGACCCTTTCTGGCTGCTGGGCAGCACAAAGCTTCACTCCACTACAGGTCCTGCCATGACCTTTTGCTTTCAGTATGGCCCAGAAACAAGGGAACCAAGTGAAGAAAGACTGAAACCATAGAAACAGTGAACTAAAATACTCTTTTTTTTCTCCTTTTAAGTTGTTGTCTTTCTCAGGGATTTTTATCACAGTGACGAAAATCTAACTAACATTTGGCCTCATGGTGTGCTCACAAGCCAGGGCAAAGTAAATCTCAACGTAGACTATCTATATAAAGGAGAAGGCAATCATTGTATATATTTATAGTTTCTATGCTATTCCTTGGGCCAGTAGCATAGGCATCATAGTAGAAAAAACTACAAGTGTTAGGAAGGATGGTGTTCTGTTGCTGCCATTGAGCTGGCCCAGCACTGCTTATATAATTATGGAAGATAAATTTAAAGACATGGTGCACTTGCAGGCCTTCCAATAAATATGACTTGTTATGCATAAAGTACAGAGTGGACACTTTTTGCTTATTAAAATAGAACAATAAGGAAACAAGATGCATTAGTATCTTCAAAGAAAATCTCCCATAGTAACTTCAAACTGAAAAATCCCATTACATATTTTAAACAACCAATCAACAAGCTTATCCTTGGAAAGAATATTTCCCTTGAACATCAACGGAGGAAGAGATTCCAAGCCAGGTGATCACAACTGTTGTGACTTTCAGAAAATGCCTTGAGCATTCCGCATTGGCCTAGCTTGAGGCTGTCCTTTAGAAATGCTGCTTTTGTTACATACTTCCATCATTTCTAAACTCCAGCTTAAATTCTAGTATTGTATAAAAAGACTTTTCCTGGTGAGATACCCACATACACACATGTGCACACTCACAGGCACACAGGCACACCTACTCACCTCAGGGAATCCCTCAACACTGACCAAAGTCTTGATTCCTTCGAAGTACAACTTAGTGAGCTAATGAGTTCTATTGGGATTACTTACAGGACTATGGGTGAGGGATTACTTACTGGAGCAGAAATGACTCAAAGACAGCTGCATTACCAAAGCCCAGTCCAGCATAGGTCATGGTTGAGGGGTGGGGTGGAGGGAAGGTGGGGGGAGCAGGAGGAGGGAAGGGAGAGGTACCTGCGATTGGTATGTAAAATAAAAAGAAAGATTGTTTTAGAAAAGGAAAGAAGAAATAAGATAAAAGAAGTAGAGGCAATCCTCAGAAGAAAAAGAAAAGGAAAAAAGTTGCTTTAAGCTTTATAAAGCAATTTGAAGGTTTCTGCTACTGTGAGCATGGACATACTAATTGCGTATCCTTGAAATAGTTTGTGTTAGGTATTATTTTGTTTCTCCCCTCAACCAAACATTCCTTTTGTCTGACCCTATGTGCGTGTGTGTATATATATTACAAAGATTTTTTTAAAAAAAAATTTAAACAGAACCCCTTTTAGTTTGCTGTTGGTGACAGAAGCCAGAGTATTGACTTCTATGATGGAGTAACCAGCCTTATTAATGACATTAATTTAAGGGTCATTTGAAGCAGGTCAAAATATTTTTGATGATTCCAACAACTTAGGATTTACATGAACACTGCTTACAATACAGATAAATATACTGAAAAAATTTTAGCTATCTTTAACATTATTATCAATACAACTATAATAGTCTATATTGTGTGTATATCACCATGAGTTAGCAATGTACATTGCATGTATGATTTCCCAATCATGCCCACCATAACTGTATCTTTGTGCCATATTTTGCAAAGAAGAGCAACATCTCTGTATAATTTAAACGCAAGCTTAGCGATACTGAATGCTTGGTGAACCCTGTATTCGCACCGTCAGTGAGCAGCAGTTAGCTCTAGGGAACGTCTTATGAAGGAGGTGTTTGAGGATACATGAGGAAGACCAGTTTCAGCTCTCAGAGTTCGCAGATCCGCTGACACAGAGACCGTCTCAAAGGGCCTGGGATGGCAAGCGTTCCACAGAGAGATGCTGAGCTGCACTGCAGACCCATTACAAGTTATGGTAAACAAGGAGATACTGCCTGGAACCGACTGTTTAAGTTGAGATAAGAATAATGAACAGAAGACTGGAAGGATCTGGGAGAAGGGCAATTCCAAGTGGAAGTAAGAGCAAGGACAGGGTGCAGAAGCAGGGGTAGGTGTCTGTGCATGGCTGAGGTCAGGGAGGACTAGAGACTGCTGTCAGGGAGGACATTCTTTACTAGCACTGCTAAGGTTGACTTAGAACATTGGGAAAAAGCACACCAGTTCCTAACCAGTCCTTATTTCTGCAATGTATGCACTATTGTGGCTGCCCGCCCCATGCTTAGACTCTCGGTAGCCAGCACTCTAAGTTAAAGCCTTTATTCTCCATTGCTCTCTGTACTTCTTGCTTGTTCTATTCTGTGCAAAGCATGCACTCTTCTTGGTTATAACTTTGACACATAGCACAGATGCGACAACCAGCCCCGAGAAACCCACATGCCTAATGCTACTGTTCCTGGAATATCCAAATCAGTGTCAACAGTGATGTGAGGTCTTGGCATTGCCTTCCTGAACCTTCTGAGCCCTCTGCCACCACTTTCTAATCATACACAAACCCAGGAGACCTCGAGAAGCGTGGTCTGAGGAGGAAACCACTAATCAAGATCACACTGGATCATGCTGCCTAATTTCCACGATGCCTGGTGGTTGTTCAAATAAACCCCACTCTTTTTTTCCCAGTGTTTACTTCGCAGCAGATGGGGTTCCATTTGTTTCCATATAATTTCTATTTTTAGGGGGGCATAATTGGTTTTTCTTCTGGGAAACCTGCAAGCAGGGAAACATTACCACTTGAAGCATTATCAGCCTGTGATGACAGGTAGTTGACAGGCAGAGATAGGTCTTCAAGGCTCCCAGTGACTCCAGGGGCAGTGGAGGAAGCAGTGACAGAAGGAGGGGTGGGAGGGGAGGACCAGTACACGCTTCTTCTTCCATGTGCTGGTGTTCATCACAGCACAGATGATAATGGTTCAGGATGCAGTGCATCTATCCTCAGGGAGCACCGGGAATTCTGCCAGATTTTTTTGTTCCGACCACCATTTGTCTCCGCTTTAAAATAAGCATTGATGTGGCAAACTCTTCATCCATCTCCTAAAAGGCTGTGTCAGGAAGGCAAAAGTTGTGATTCCTATTTTATGGAGAGGGAAAATTAAAGGAGGGAAATAACTTGCTGTGAATGTGTTAGCAAGTTATTATGGCTCAGGGTTTCCAAGCTTGCTGTGTTCCTAAACTTACTTAATTTTCCTCTAGAAGTGACTGGTGGTGTCTTTATCGAGAGAAAAAAAAAATCAACTCTAAGAGGAGCTGTTTAACGTATGGGTTACCATATTTCTGGCATACATCATCCCAAATCAGCAAATCTGTTTGCATGTTTTATTCTTTAAGTCATTGCCTCTTTGGAGGTTATACTTTGTATGTATGTTTCTCTCTATCTCTGTTTTTATGTGCGTAAGAATGCAGGCACACGTGCATGTGTGTGTGTGTTCAGAGCAGAAGTCGATGGCAGATGTGTTCTTTAACTACTCTCCTCCTTCACTGAACGTGAAACTTCTGCTTCGGTTAAAGCAGTGGTTCTCAATCTTCCTAATGCTGTGACCTTTTAATATAGTTCCTCATGGTGTGGTGATCCCCAACCATAAAATTATTCTCATTACTACTTCATAACTGTAATTTTGCTATTGTTATGAATCGTGCTGCAAATATCTGTGTTTTCTGATGGTCTTAGGTGACCCCTATGAAAGGGTCATTCAACCCCCAAAGCGCTGTGACTGCCATGTTGAGAACCCCTGAGCTGAACTGTCTGGCCAATGAGACCCAGAGATCCTCCTGTCTCCATGGCCTAGTGCTGGGATCGCAGGAGGCTGTGCAGCTTTTTATGTGTGTGCTCAGAGTTTGAATTTAGATTTTCATGCTTGGACAACAGTCACATAACCCGCCATGCCTCTCCTTATCCCCCAGAGAGAGCTTTTTTCTTTCCCTCTTTATTTCTTTAATGTTTTTGAATTTAAAAATACTTTGAATTGTTTGGCAGTATCAGAGATTGTATTTTTAAGAGTAGAAAGAAGCAACAGTGAATAGACTCCCTTATCTTTAGTAAAAGGAGAAGCAAGGGTTTTGTTTTCAGCCTTCCCTTTTGTGAAGCACAAAGCAAGCAAGTGGACTTGAGCCAGATCACCAGATCTTATGAATCGGCCGACACACACATCCCCTTTTGGTCTTGTTTAAAAACAATTTTTTGAAGTTCAAAAATACTCTTATTAGATGTAAAAAAAAAATCCCTCATGCATTGTCAAGTTGTAAGTTCCAAACTGTTTAGCTCACCATAGATCTATAGATCTTTCTTCTTTCTAATAAATTTTAGGATTAAAGTCGTGATTATTCTTTACAAAACTATTATCCTGGAATTTTGTTTCCCCCTGCAATGTCTTTGAGAACAAATTTGAATAATTCTGCATCTTACACTAATATTTCACTTATACCCACTTTATTCAGATTTAAGAAATATTTCTTAAAGTGTTTGATTTTCTTCCTAAAACTATGGTTATAGTTTTCTGGTAAATTAGAAGTGTTCTGTTGGAAAGGTTTTTAAGAATTCTTTTGTTGAAAATTAAAAGAATTCTTTTGTTGTTGTTATTGGTGGGATAAAGAAATGTTCCTTTTTTTTTAAAGCTGATCATTTATTTAATAACTTTGTTGACCATTTTTTACAACGTCTAGTAGTTCGCTCTTTGTTACGTACGAGCAGTGCTAGCTCGGCTTCTTATCCAGGTGTGAACTGTTGCAGAAGGAACACCATAAGTAAGCCTTGTAGCTCTACTTACTTAGGTGAAGTTTAACACAATCAGTCACCCAGCTGGTCTCTCACTCCCTCCAAAGTAGATTATGCCTCTTCTCGAGACTGCCAAGACAGCCTAACAGATTCAAAGTGTCATGCAGAGGGAATGCTGCCCCCTCTTGCTCCTCCTGGTCTTTTTTGTGGGGAATGTTTTTTTTTTTTTTTTTTTTTTTTTAGACTTTGGAGCCTGCCTGAAACTAGCTCTTGTAGATCAGGCTGACCTCGAACTCACAGAGATCCACCTGCCTCTGCCTCCCAAATGCTGGGATTATAGGCCTGCACCACCGCCACCCAGCTGAAGGTGGTTTTTTTTTTATGTCCTTTGGTCTCTGCCCGAGAGTAGTAGCCTACTGCTGTCATCTCATGCTCTCCCCAAAGACGCCAACTTCTATATTCTAACAATTGATAATTCCTGAGGAGAAGAACTAAGAATATATGAGTCATGGGAGTTCCTGATCAGTAGCATTTGTTTACATTTACTGAACCAGGATTGTCTGCTTGACCCGCAGAGAATAAAAACACACGTACCAGAAAGACAAGCCACTCAAAATTGGCAACTGCAAACTGCATTAGCTTTATAGCCTCACAACTCCTGACTCTCTGATATACCTCCCGTAGCTAGAATGTAACTTGGGGAGGCTCTACCTCAGACGAAGGGTCTTTGTTTAATGACAACCCCTTCATTTCTAGTTTGTTAGCTTTCTAAATAAATCTTTTCCTCACTGTAACAAGTTCCCCTCGGGTCCCTGGGCTTTATGAGCAGGGGTGATCAATGAGTTTGGTTTCAAAGTTTCTCCAGGCTGAATGTTAAACAGTGAGAGCAATACCATCATATGATTTCTAATTACGGTTTGTGATTTTTCTGAACAGTCCTAACCAAGCCACATTCCTCCATCTTTGTTGTTATCATTTGCTTTGTATTTCCCCTGGTGGGATATGGGGTCAAAACGAGAGCCTCAGACACCTCACAAGTTTGTTCCCAGTGCCCCACTTCCAGATCTCCCTCTTCTGCATGTCTGCTTTCTAATAACTTTCTGAACAGTTAACCTAATTATGTAATTTTTTTTTCCTTCTGGATACGGAATGACTGTACTGACAGCTTTAAATTACACTTCCATACAATTATTATGGAGACCGTCTAAACAAGTTAGCCAAGGACCACCCACAGTGGGCTGGCCTCCTACATCAATTAACAATCAAGACAATTTCCCACAGACAAACGCAACAGGCCAATGTGATGCAGTCAGCTCCTCAGTTGAGACGCTCAGCTCACGTAATTCTAAGTTGTGGCAAGTTGACATTTAAAACCAGTCATTACAATCTACTCCTTGATTCCTGGACCATGAGTCCCAGCTATAGAAGAAATAGTACCATATATTAACCCCTGATTCAAAGCATAGGCAGCCTTCTCGGAAATCCTGATGTAGCCCTCCAGCTACTGTTACCCAGTTGGCACATTGGATGTGTCTTTAAAAGGTTGCTCCACTTTTCTATCAAGCCAGCTGCATCAGGATGGTGGGAGATGTGGTAATAACAGTACATTCCATGAGTACGTATTTTCTCAACTGTGAATTAAGTCTGCTGGTCTAAGGCAATACTGTGTTGCCCATTTGATCTGGCAAATCCCTCCACTAGAGCTCCATTTTCAGATAACTTTAGACTGTATCAAGTTGGTAGTTAAGAGCTAACTAGGCCGGACATTTACAGGCTCTGTCTAGGTGGTAGGCAAAGAGAGTTAAGGATGTGTTTCTCAAGAAAAGAAATAGATTTAGCTCAGGCAAGGTTGTGGAAAGGTTTAGGCTGGGTAGATTAAACACCATGACCAAGACAACTTGTAGAATTGCTTCAAAGTAGAGTGGATCAGCTTTGACCAAGCTCGAGGACAGCAAGTCACTGACAGCATGCTAGAAACAATTGGGGACCTTGAAGTTTACACGAACCAGGGGTGAGACAGTGGTTGCAGAGGCCTCAAAAGAAATGGAAAGGAGTGGAGGAAAAGCAATGGAATTTGCTGGCTTTGTTTTCGATGTGTTTTGCTGCAACTGGGAGCTGAAGGAGAGGGAGCTGAAGGGGAAGAGGCATGGGAAATGTTGTAAGTCAATGGGAATGATGCCCAGGGAAGGGGTATACTATGCTGCCCAGAGGGACCATTGCCTGAATGACAGCATTCGGCCTCTTCCTCTATAATTCTGCCTGCTGTTGTATTATTACCTACTCGGTGCACAGCATTTACATCCTGTTATCAGCAGGAACAGCCCTGTAACTTCTCCTTTGAGCTCTTGCCCTACCGTTCTCCTCTTCCTCAGGTATACAGCCATCTTCCTGATGCTGTGCATGCTTCACTTGCCAACGTAGGTTTTTAGTAGTTGCTATCGTACTTAATTCGCTTTAATTTGAACTTGCCTAAATATATTTATTCATCTCTTACCCTAAAATTCTTCTGTATCATCTTGATTTTAGGTGCATATCTTAGGGG
Organism: Myodes glareolus; assembly: GCF_982192425.1. Classification (NCBI taxonomy): domain Eukaryota; kingdom Metazoa; phylum Chordata; class Mammalia; order Rodentia; family Cricetidae; genus Myodes; species Myodes glareolus. The sequence continues at coordinate 22,734,998 of NC_142042.1, read as the reverse complement.
TAACATTGCTATTCCTTGTTTTGTTCAGTCCATTTCAAATGCCATTATTTAATTCATGGACCTGCTTTGTTTAAATTAAACTGATTACATTAGTTATCTTTGACATCTTATTTGCCAGAACTACATTTGTCTTTCTATTTTCTTATACTTCATTTTTCTGTTGGTTGAAAGTTGTATAGACAGCATACTTGTCTAGCCACTGTCTTTAAGGCATTAAGAGCAATGCACATGCTTATTTTTCTTTAAGGAAAGAAATATCCCCAGCATGCTCTGTTTTTTATGTTTATCCAGAATCCCAGTTTTGATGACATCGATTCAGTCTTCTGTGTGGTTATGTGGTTCCTTGTTCTTACTTTTTGTTGAGTAATTGCTAATGTATATCGTATAAACATACATAGAGAGAGAGAGAGAGAGAGAGAGAGAGAGAGAGAGAGAGGCTTTAGTTTGCTTTCTCACCCATACTTTATTGTGTCTTATATTTTTACGTTGTTTCTCTCATTTTTTCTTCGCCCTGACCCCCCAGGAGTGACTTTTTGTTTCTTCACTGTTTAAAAAATGATTTAAGAACTATATATGTGTATACAATGTTTTAATCAAGTCCATCCCCATTCCATTCACTTTGATTTCTCTTCCATCCTCCCATTTCCCCATCTCTATTGCCTCCAAATTTCATGTGTCCCTTCAGCACTGCTGGTATGCACACGGGAGCAGGGTGATCTGTTGGTTTTCCAGTTGCAATGTGGGTAAGTCTTTCAGGATCCACACCCTTGAAGAAAACTCTCCTTCTCCCAGAAGCCATCAGTTGTTCATAGTTTCTCTACTAAGGGTAGGATTCTGTAACCCTTTTTCCCCCACGCTGAAATTCAGACTGGCCTGATCTTGTGCAGGTGTTGGCGTGAAGTCACAGTCACTCTGCATTCATATGTGCACTGTCATGGGATCATCCAGTGCCCATGGCCCTCACAGTCTTTCTGCCTCTTTTCCCATGATTCCTGAGCCCTGGAAGGATGGCCAGGATAGAGATATCCTGTCTAGGACTGAGCGCTAGGAACGCTTCTCTTAAAAGTGTTTTGTCAGTGAATTTTTGTAGAGTAAATTTTCTGAGTCCTCCTGTGTCTAAGTGTGTCTTTACTTCAATTTTACTTTGAAGTGTACATGTTACAAAATACATCCTACACTCAGATATCCCATTCCTTCTAAGTGCAAGAGGCATTGATTCACAGTGTTTTTCCTCTCAGTGTCCCTGTTGAAGTATGTGATGTCAGTTTAATTATTGTTCTTTTATAAGTTGTTTGTTCTTTCCCTTTAGTTGACAGCATATGGAATTTTTTGCTTTGTTTTTGATGTTCCTGTAATTTATGATAATGTGTTTAGATGTGGATTTGTCTTATTGATTCTCTTTGGCACTCTTAGTTTCAGGAGTGGAAAAATACAAGATGTGGTTTGACTATAGACACATAATACCAAGCGCATTTACTAACTCAAGTGATTTTTTTATACCTATATATGTGCAGGAAAATTGCTTATGCACTTAATCTACCATTTGTTGGCTCTCACTATGTTAGTCTGTGCAGTTTTGTGTATATTATTTCTTTAGCTGATGAACAACTTCTTGAACAACACAGAATTTTTATATTTTGATGAAGTGAATATTGAGCATAAAGCCTGAAACTTTTCCAAGACCACTGAGCCAAGAACTAGTAGACAGAGATGCCACCTGAACACAGCTTTTTGTCCCAGTTAGTAAGTTCTTTGAGCATATTTAAACTATACTATAATAATTTGTGGTTTAGGAAGAAACTTTATTTTAGGTTAAAAATCATATAATTATTTATATTGATTTAAGGGAGAGAAAATTTCATGTAAATTATCTCAAGAGTATTTTAGTAATTTTCTGCAATTATAATGATAACTGTAATCTGTGTTAGAGAGGAGAATGTCTATCAAACCAAACACTTTAGAGAGAGTATTTGCTTATTAAACTTGTCCCATACAAATTCTCAGCCCATGATTACAGTTCAAATAATTGCATTGTTAGTAACACAAATATTGGGGATGCATTTGGAAGAGGAAAGATTGCAAGCTAAGAGTGGCAGGCAGTTAATTAACCTGTCCCAGAAGCCACTGATTGCCAGCATAGAGTATGTTTTTCTCATCCATATGTCCTGTTAATTCTCTTCCAACTTTGCTTCACAATGTCTGTTTCTGTAACCAAGTTGGAAGGGTGGGCTATAGTATCAGAATCAAATGGGTAAAAGTTTCTGTTAGAGATAATATGAATGATTCGTTCCTGTTTTCTTTAAGAATGGTTACTACACAGACCTTAGTGGGCAGCATAACAGGTCATGTGATGCTGACCTCTTAAATATCTGTCAGAGAGGGGTTCTGGTCACGTTTATCATTGTGTCCCATAGCACAGTGATTGGCTCACAGAAACTCAGTAGCTAGTGTTTCATGGACAAGAACCAAAGGAATGACGTGAATAGAGAAGAGCTCTTGGAAGTGATTGATTATAGCATCTGGGTGGCCTAATCTGGGTGGTTATTTTTTTTAAAATATAAAACAATTGGTCAAACAGTGTTTCAATGAAGAGATGACAATCGTCCAGACTCCAAGGCCCAAAGCTGTCCATCACAAAGAAAGAAAAAGAAGCCAGAGTTTAATTGTCCTGTCAAGCTCAGTTTTCCCTAATGTATAATGGGTGATTGTCATGTTTGGTGGATGTTATGCTGTTTCTGGATGAAAGGGATTTGGGCAAGATTTTTTTTTTCAAAGCATTTAATTTTTCTTCTTGAGGCAAGTTTTGGAAAAGAATCTGAAAATGACTGAAAAAGTCACTTCAACAGGTTTTTATCCTTTGGAGTGTAAGAAAGACAAGAGAAAGGGGCAGGTCACACCTGTAGAAACGAAGCGGTGCTCCAGATTACAGAAAACCTGGGCCTGCCCAGCCTTCTCAGATCGCACATATTTGGTAAGCGGGTTCCGCAGTAAAGGCTTGCTGACAGTGGTGGTGGCAATCACAGAGCAACACCCTTCATGTTGGTGATGAGAAAGCCTGGGGAGCAGAACCCCGAGGTTCCTTCTTTGCTCCATAGAACAGCTTCAGCTTTTAGTTTCACTAAGCTTGCTTCTGGCTGTGTTTTTCCCACATATTTGAGGTATTTGATGGCAGTTGCCCTTTCATGTGCTCATTTAGGATGAATGTGAAAGCCTTCTGTAATTAAGCCTGAGATGCGGGTGCTTGTTCTGCGGATACTGTCCTCAGTGTCTAAACACCCAGGGCTGCATCTGCTGACCTATGTTTGCTACTGTGCCCTGTAATTGATTCTATTGGACTGTGGAGGTTTTATTTGCTCATGGTGTCTTCGTTTATTCTGGACAAATGTATTTTTTGATTTTCATAAAAGGTTACTTAACAAAAAACCATAACATTTGTGCTGGGGATGAACTCAGGGTTTGTCCGTGTTGGTTAGCATGTTATCATGGAGCTGTTTCTCTGGTGCTATTATCTATTTTAATTAATTGATTGACAGTTTTATACAGATATCTAATGTATTTTGATCGTACCCCCATTACCTCTCTGATCTTTCTCCAACTTCTCTGTATTCCCTTTCTCAACAAGTCCCCCTTCTAGGATCATGTCTTTTAAAAAATAATGCTGGATTTAACTAGGGTCCATGTTTAAACATGGGTGCGGGGCTCTTTAGGAACATGGGCGAAACATACTAGAGGCTGTGCTACTGAAGACCTTTTCTTCCCTCCACAGCAGCTATCAGATGCCACCAATAGCTCTCCCGTGATCTAATTCTTAATGTCAGAATCAAATAAGCTCTTTAGAGATGGGGCATAGTTCTCTGCTAAACAGTCATGCATAGTTGTTCCCAGGATTCTCGTATGATGGTTCTATGTCCTCTTCTTACAACCTCTCCAACATTGTTCTGTCACCCACCAGTGGTCTTCACACATCTAACTAAAACAAAGTTCAGAAAGGTATAAAATCCGACAATATTGCTTAGTTGGGTCCAGTACCATTTAATTTCAATTTCAATATCTTTTCATCATTTTCTTTCATACCTCTCCAGTTCAATGCGATTAGCTCTTCTCATGGTATAGACTTGGCAAGCTTACTGCTGCTTTGACGCGGACAAAATTTTTGATTTAGCAAGCGATAGCTGTAGGGCAGAATGAGAACATCTGAGCCCAATAAGTATTAGAGATGACTTCAATCTCTCTTCTACTAACTGAACAACTGAGATGTGAGAGAGTTAGGTAGCCAAGGCCATGCCTTTAGGTTTTGATGCTGTTACTTTTGCATGTATGACTTAGGAAGCCAGCCCGAAATGAGAGCATACATACATAGCATGGTTCTGGTGCAGGATATAGCAATCCTAAAATAGATACCAAGACTGGGACGCTGTGGGATCCAACATTCTGTAGTCTATAGCTTCTATGTCACCCAAAGCACAGGTGTTGAAAGTCTGATCTGTAGGGCAGCAGTGTTCAGAGGTGGGGTTCTTGAGAGATCATGAGGTCTCTGATTTCAGGAATGGGTTATTTCACTTATAATCCATTGTTTATTGAGTCTCGGGAAAGGTACTTTGTTATTGAAGCGAGCTCTCTTCTGCTTCCTGGCCCCCATGAGTGAGCAGTTCTGCTCTGCCATGTGGTTCCTGCCATATTTTTTTTCTCATAGGCATAGTCCAAGTTAATTGTGAACTGAATTCTCCGAAACCATGAGACAAAACAAATATTTTCTTCTTCTTAATAAATCATTTCAGATATTTTGTCATAACAATGGGAAGTGTATTAATATCTAAATTATAGGCAGTTACCCCAAATGGCACAACAGAAGAAAATCTGGAACACTCCAAAAATAATGATCCTTCAATTATTTTTTCAAAAGTAATTTATGATAGTAGGAGTTTTTATTACTTAAGTATATGACCTTACCTTTTCTATAAGGTATAGTTTTATGGAATGGGAAGGAAAACAATCTGTTGATGCTTCGGGACCATGGATGGGTTCCAGTCTATTGATGAGGATGAAATGCTCGGCTGCTTATCATTAGATATATAGAAATCAGTGACTATTATTTATTGTTTCTTGTTCCTTCTTATATATTGTTCTTTTCCTTAACTAAAACATAAAAAAATCTGCCAGTAATATGTAACAAACAGAACAAAGAAATTAAGAAACAAACACCTTTAAACCAAGTTCAGATCAGTGGAAACAGGTAGAATACAGAATTGGACATGGCTTGTCCTTTCCTATATGGCAGGAAATGTTCTAAGTTAGCCTTGTTGGGAACTTGAAGGCAAAAGGTATGTCCCCCCCCATTTTTTTTAAAGAAAAGAAGACAGCAGTAATCTATGATTTAGAAGGAATATATCAAGTTATAGAGTTATAAGAAAAATTCAAAGAATAAATCTGTTTTTACGCAGCTTTGGCTGTTTGCCCAGCAAGGTGTGATAGAGATGGAGAAAAAAGCAGCTTCCTGAAGTGTTGGGCAGCCCACAGTCTATTGTCTTCCTACAGATCCTGCATTATTGAGAAACCCTTGTGCATCTTGAGGGTGTTAGGTGAGATTGGTTCTGGGAGACAGCTGCACAAATCTTAGCTGAAAAGCTCCTATTTTAGAAGAGATCTGAAAGAAGCTGTGACATGACTGAGCTGTGCTAAACTCCATCGCCAGCATGGAATTCTGAACTAGTAAATGGACTGCATGCAGATAGGTGTCTTCCTAGACCAAGTGATTCAATTCTACAGCTATGATGACTTCTGGCCACTCCGAATAGTGCTCTCATCCTATATTAGATTAAAAACCATCACAGTGGGCAGAGAGAAGGGAGAAGGGGAGGATTCAGGAGAGCTTGGGGGAATGGGATGGGTAGGATGGAGGAAGGGTGGATATGGGAGCAGGGAAGTAAATATCTTAATTAAGGGAGCCATTTTAGGGTTTGCAAGAGACTTGTCTCTAGACGGGTTCCCAGGTCCAAGGTGAGGTCCCCAGATTGTTCCTTGGGCATCAGAGGAGTGGGTGCCTGAACTGGTCTTGTCCCATAGCCACACTGATGAATATCTTGCATATCACCATAGAACCTTCATCTGACGATGGATGGAGATAGAGACAGAGACCCACATTGGAGCACTGGACTTAGCTCCCAAGGTCCAAATGATGAGCAGAAGGAGGGAGAACATGAGCAAGGAAGTCAGGATCACGAGGGATGCATCCACCCACTGAGACCGTGAGACTGATCTAATGGGAGCTCACCAAGACCAGCTGAACTGGGAACGATGGAGCATGTGATCAAAATGGATACTCTGAACATGGCTGGCAATGAAGGCTGACTGAGAAGCCAAGGACAATGGCACTGGGTTTTGATTCTACTGCATGGACTGACTTTGTGGGAGTCTGATTTGTTTGGATGCTCACCTTTATAGACCTGGATGGAAGGGGGAGGACCTTGGACTTCCCGTAGGGCAGGGAACCCTGCCTGCTCTTAGGACTCGAGAGGGAGAGGGAAGTGGGGAGGGGGAGGGAAAAGGGAGGCGGGGAGGAGGTGGAAATTTTTAATAAATAAATAAACAAATTTTAAAAAATAAAATATGTAGACAAAAAATGAAAAAAAAAGCCATCACAAACTTTGAAATTCAGTTTCATCGTTATAAGATGTGTAGCTTTGGGCTGGAGAGATGGCTCAGAGGTTAAGAGCACTGGCTGTTCTTCCAGAGGTCCTGAGTTCAATTCCCAGCAACCATATGGTGGCTCACAACCATCTGTAATTTGATCCGGCTCCCTCTTCTGGCATGCAGACTGAACACTGTGTAATAATAATAAAATATTTTAAAAAAAAGATGTGTAGCTTTTTGGGTATTGATAGAAAGAATGGTTGATTGATGCCCAAGTGTAACAAGCTTTTCAAACCTGGGATAAATCCTATTTGTTGGAGTGCATACCTTGGCTGTATATCAACCAATCCTGTTTTCTGAGGATTCAAATGTGACTAGCCGTCTTGCACTAGCTCCTGAATCCATAACTAGAGCTGTCCTCACAGTCCTGCCATTCCTGCCATGTGCACTGGACCTTCAAATGAACTGCGAGCCACAGTAAACCCTTCTGTTTTCAAAGTTACTTTTATTAGGTATTTTTTTCCATGGCAAGCAGAGAGTAATTAAGATATCAATTGATATTTTGCTGAGTGCCTTTTGGTCTCTATATATTAGTGTCTGTTGCTCCTTCTTGTGTTGTCTTTGATATCAGGCTTGCTCTGCTTTGTAGGATGAATGATGTAGTATTTTGTCTGCATCTGTCCTCTGAAGGAGATTATGAAGAATCAGCACAATTTCTTCACTAAATATTTGGTAGGATTTTCCAGCGGCCCCATCTGGCGATACCATTTCTGCTCTGAAACATTATTAGTCATGACTCCACTCCTCTAACAGATACCAACTTATTTGGGTTGGTTGACGCTGCTTGTGTACAGTTTGCTAAACTATGTCTGTCAAAGAATTGGTCTTATTCTTCTAAGTTATCAAATTTGTGGTACTTGATTTGTTCAGCTGCCCCTTTCCAAGTTCCTTGACTTCTAAGCCAACTCTTGCCATTTTATTTATTTATTTATTTATTTATTTATTTACTCTCACTAATTTTTAAATGTGGAAAACTTACATCTTTTATTTTACATTTTTCTTGTTGTCTAATATATGTATCCAGTGCTGTAAATTTTTCCTTAAACTATTTAGTTGCATGCTGCAAATTGAAGCAAACACTAAATGGAGTGCGAGACTAAAATTCTCTAATGATACAAGGAAGAAGTTTTTGAGACCAGGTTGCTTGAGCTATTTGATAAATATCATATATGCTTTTGTGAGTTAGGGGTAGGTAATAGAAATGGTAGCTGGCTAGAAAAATATTGAAAACAGCATAGGTATCAAATACCAAGACATAAGAACGAAGATAATAAAATTATATTATATAGAATGAAGCAGTCCAAAGTAAGGGTTCATTAAAAAGACAAGCCATTATTGTTATGGAGGTCCTTATACAAAGCTGACATTTGTCCCTTCTAAAAATGTATTTATTATTATTGAGATGGGGGCATGCACACTGCAGCACACATACAGAAGTCAGTGACAGTTCTGTGGAGTTAGTTTTCTCCTCTCCCCTTTATATGGATTTCAAGTACTGTATTTCCAGCATCAGTCTCCTACATGGAATGCCATTACCTGTGGCCTGTCTTGCTAGCCTGACATTTTGTCTTAATAACATTTTGAGGAGCTACTTTGAGAGCATAGAGGAGCATAAGTAAAAGCCAGTAAGGAGACCAGGCTTGGGTTTAGGCTAGGGTAAACTTTTTTTGCTGTCCTGAAAGCGCGTCCTGTCCTCAGGAATGATTCTTCACATTGAACAGTTTTTCTTATGCTAGACTAGATGAAGGCACAGAGCCCACCCAGTCTTTGTGACTGACTCTACAGGGCTTCTCAGTGATCCCCCTCAACTCCCATTTAAACCACAGCGTGGCTTTTCCTCTCCCTTTATAGATCAGGTTTCTAGTTTCTGCCTTAGATTTTCTTTTCTCTATAGAACTTTGAATCCAATTGCCGAGAAGAATCTGTTCCTCCCATCTATCCCTCTCACATTTGAGAGAGATAAAGTCACAAGGTACCGACTTCTTTTGGGTCTGTGCTGTGAATGTTTTATTGTTGTCTTGTTTGAATGGTGTGTGAGGAACTGACTCCTTTCATTCCTCTGAGTAATGTGTTTCCTTTCTTGGGTTTCTTTCATGGTTTTCTTGTCTGTGACTTTCTGTGTTTGGAAATGACTTATTCATAGAAGCATTTCTCTTGATATTTCATAATAGGTCAGCACTATTTGGGCTGGAAGGATCTGTGATTGGCATCTGGCATCAACTTAGGAATTTTTAGTCATGTTGTTTTACATAGTCTCCTTCTCTTCCTTCACCATACTCTGTACAGGTATGTTACACCTCTCCTGGTTACTCATAGTTCTTAGCTGACCTTGCCTGTGTTTGCTGTCCTTGTTCCCTTTGATTTCCAGTGCTTGTGGTGCCAACTAGCACATGCTCAGACTCCCTGGTTTTCCCCTGAGCGGTACTCAGCCCACTTGTTAGTCTATCAAAATCACTGCCCATTTCTGTTAGAATGTACTTTATTTTAGCATCTCAGTTCTTAAACCTGGGATTCCCACATTTTTACTACCTGAGTCTACTCTCTACTTTATCCAATAGAATTATAAGTATACTAATCAAAGTAGCTTTCCTTCCTGACATCATGAAAATATTGTTGCCACATCTTACCGTGATGCTTGCCGTACATCTTCAAATTGTGGGTTTTGTTGTTTATATACCTTTTCCGTTTTGCGTGCTAGCTGGCTGTGATGTCCCAGGTGAATGAAATGATTATATGTAGCTTCTATCAACGTGCTAGTGAGATAGGGAGGAGGGGAAGCATCCTATGGTCTTATAACTTAGTCTTAGACTAGAAAGTGAACTTCACAAAGGTTTAGTTGCCACACATACTACACACACTTTGGTAGAGGCTCGTATGGGCTAGCATTCCACATTTTCTCCTCTTTTGTAGAGGAGCCTGACTGAGGCTGCTGGTTTCTCCTCCAGCAGGTCAGTGAGACTTTGATAAGACCCCATGCGTGGCAAACCTTTGCAGCTGCTTTTTGCAGGGAGCAGATCTTTCTGAGAAGACCGCCAGTGCACGATTTAAACAGGTCCTTTCCCCGTTTCTCCTGCAGAAAACATGGGGTAGGATTGATTTTTCTCTAGCGTTTCCTATGGGAGTCGCATTGAGCTCTGCAGGGAAAACTCCTGCAAACACAGGGCTGTGGAAACCTCCAGGCTGGAGCTCCTGGAGTTTGTAGCTCTCCGTTGTCCACACTGAGTCTCCAGCAATTTTCCCCAATGCAGTCAGCTTTCCCCACCTATGGTTTGCCTATGCCCTAGGAAGTGGTGATTTTTTGTATTTGCTTGCCTGTCTCCAGTCCTGCTGGCAAGTAGTCAGCTCTGTGTGCTCTGCCCGCCCTCGTAGCGACCTGAGAAGGACTAGTGAGTTTTCTGATTACCTTGCTTTTTACTTGTCAAATGAAGTGGCCACTTCCAAGCTCTTTTTTGTATGGTGTTAGCAACTAGAAGTCTCCTCTTAGGGCTTTTCCTTCACCATCACTGCATAGGTGCAAACTTGACTGACATAGTGAAATCAGCAAGGAATTTTGTTAGCCAAACAAAGACTGCTGTAGCTTTTGTTTCCCTGAAGACATTTTATGTCAAATATTGCCATCTTGAAAGGCAGAATAACCAAAACACAAATTAAATTAATACCAGACCTATTTGCTAATGATGGAATATGTGGAAAATTTGAATTGTATGCCCACAGGATTAACTACAGTGTTCAGGGAATCTCCCAGACTGTCATTGTTGTGTTACATCTACCTCCCTCTTCTCTGCTCAAGGTTCTAGATGATTCTCGATGACATATGACCAGCCCATAAGATATCAGTTTCCCAACTGCTTGTTTTGAGTCAGGTAATAACTGAGCCTGACAAGACAGGAACAGGGAAGAGACATAGTCAGGTAGTGTACTTGTGACTGATTTACTTGCCATCCTTGAGAAAGAAATGTGGCCCAAATAGACAGCTTGTGACAATTGCAGGATGCTGGTGGCATGGCCTCGTGATGGTGGCCAGAGCCCTCTTGGCATGACAGCAGTGCTTCCTGACTTAGGTACCCGCAATAGAGTAGATGCTGCTTCCATCAGCTTCGCCGTCATTTCTGTGCTAGGGACGTAGTTTAGGCAGATTATAGACCAGAAGAGAAGCCCATTATTAAAGTGGTTAGATATTTATACTGGATAATTGGCAAACACTGTTGTTAGCAGATGAAGTTGTTTTTAAGTGATGTGTTTGCTCTCTGAATCAAATGGGCAAATTAGTGGCCTCAGGCTGATTTTTTCAGTTTCAGCTTATGGAGTGTATGATGCATGGAGCAAATTTTTATTTACTCATATCTAAAGCCTGTATTTAAGTAATTTTTGCAAGTGACATTCTTCAGTCACTGCTGGTGTGTTATTATAGTTCATGTGCACTTAGTGTTGTTTCCGAATCTCTCTACAACAGGCAACTGAGGGCAGAGGTGATGGATTCATGGCTCTGTGTTTAAAATCACAGCCCAACTGTACTATACTAGTTCCATAGTTTATCTAGGATGTTAAACAGTAAAAGCCAATAATTTGGGAGATGCGAAGAGTAATGATGGAGTATTACATCATCCAGTTGTAATAGTCTCTAAAGCCTTACCTGGTGAGAGTATGAATTCTACTGCCTCAGTTTTTTAAAAAATTGGTTTTATTATATTTAATATTATACTATATTTACACAATCCTTTCAGCCACAATTTTCAGTGTGAATATATCAACCAGATGCCTATTTATTTATTTAGCAAGCTGTTATTTCTGAGGTTCTGCTCGTGTAAGTTGAAGTTTGATGAATGAGTTTCTGCATGCTGCTTTGTTGTAGTTAGAAACATCCACAGTGTATTCAGGTGTGGAACAAATCCTGGGCTGGCTCCACTCTAAGCTCTGGTCAGTTAGCTCATAGGATGTTAGCTTTTGTTTGTAAACTGGCTCTTATTCTACATGATGGACAGTTTTCATCTAAGAGGTAATTAAGAGATGTAGGCATAGCAATGCATTCAAGTTGAACAGTGTTAAACACTCATAGTTCTGTATCAACATATAACTATAGTTTAGAGATTTTGCATTTCTTTTTTGACACGAAGTGTGTGTTTTTATGAGAAAAATGTTATGAGGCCCCTGATTTTGGTATCTTTCTTTGTTTAAATATTTTATTCTATCCCAGCCTTCTTGTTAAATGTAATTACCTTATACTCAACTTCCTTTCATTGTTTAGATATATGTTATTGGAGCTTTTTCATTTTCTTTTTAAACTTAAGTTTGTTTGTACTTTAAAGATATTGACAGAGTGATCACATTACAGTTACATTTTCAGTTTTGTCCATATTTTAATTTTATTCAGAGAAGATTCTGGGGGCTGGAGAGATGGCTCAGTTGTTAAGAGCACTGCCTGCTCTTCCAAAGGTCCTGAGTTCAATTCCCAGCAACCACATGGTGGCTCACAACCATCTGTAATGAGATGGGGTGCCCTCTTCTGGCCTGCAGGTATATATTCAGACAGAACATTTAGACAGACTACTGTATACATAATAAATAAAATCTTTTTTTAAAAAAAGAAGATTCTGCTTTTAAATTTTTATTTTATTACTGTTATTATTTATTTTCTCATTGTTATTAGTTCTTTGGAAATCCAATTTTATTTGATCATATTCACCCACTCCCCTAACTCCACCCAGATCTAATTCCTACTTCTTTGCCAACCCAGCTTTGTATCTTCCTTTTATTTCTTTCTAAGCCCATGACGTGCTGCCTAGCTAAGAACGTGTGGCCTTGCACAAGAGTGTGGTCCGTCTCCCAGAGGTCACAGTCTTAAAGCTGGTTCTCCCTCTCTCAGACGTTATCAGATGTTAGCTAGTGATGGAAGTTCACTCCCACCTCCCTTCTCCACTTTGGGATTTGGTCTGGCTTGATCTGGGCAGGTCTCACGGATTCTGTTCCAATTGCTGAGAAGTCAGGATATGCAACTGTCTTCCTGTATCCTGAAAACTGTTTCTTTGGAGTCATCTCTGGGTCTTAGTATCTTTCTGCCCCTCTTGTGCAATGATCCTTGAATCTTGGACGAAAGTGGTGTGATATAGATAGATGTTCTGTACAGGACTGAGCATTCCAAAGTCTCTTATGCTCTGCACCTTGATCAGCTGTGTGTCTTTATGTTAATCACCATCTACTTAAAATCGTGGCTACTCCCCATAAGAGCTGATAGACGCAATAATCTATGGGTATAATGATAGACACAAAGAGTCAGTTTAATATTATGTCTATTAGGCAGAATAACAATAATAGATTCTCCCTGAGGACCTGCCCAGCCACAGGTTACTGGCCTGATAATGGTGCCAGGTACGGTTTTAATCTTTTGGAATAGGCCTCAGTGCCAGTCGGAGTGCAGTTGGTTACTCCCATGGTAGCCATGTCACTGCTGCACCGGTGGAGTGTTTTGCCAGGTCAGTCATTATTATAACCCCCAGCATCCGTAGCTGGGTAAGAGCGAGGATTAATTCTCTTTATTGTGAGCTTGCCTAACAATGCCCTGCACTATGAAAACCAGCCAGGAGGAATGAAGCTTTCAGGTGAGACCACCATCTTGATTGCAATAGCATCAAATCATTGGGTGCTGGTGGGGAGCCAAGAATACTGGCCATCGCTTGTAATGTCTGAGAAACTACGGGCTCTCATTGGCCAATGACTTCAAAAGGAGGTCAACTATTCCTGACACTTAGATTTGTATTTCTTTGCCTGTGGTGTCTAGAAAGTATATTGTTGCCCTGTTACAGGATAACTCCATTTACACTATGTGTGTGTGTGTGTGTGTGTGTGTGTGTGTGTGTGTGTGTGTGTGTACATTTCAGGAAGCTGATCCAGCATGTTTCTATGACTATTTTGGAAGGTTATTTGTTCCTCCCCATATTCTCTCATACACTCTGTGCTCCCACCCACCCCAAATCTAATTTCTCCTTATTCCCCCTTCATCCTTTGTATCACGGGGTTCTATCTCCCCTTCTCTGAAACCCTCACCTCCATGGCCCTTTACTCATTTTTTGACATTTAAGGGTATTCCAAATGGAACACCTGTACCTGAAAACTCAAAGCAAAAATACAAAAAAGAGAGAGAGAGAAAGAGAGAGAGAGAGAGAGAGAGAGAGAGAGAGAGAGAGAGAGAGAAAGAGGGAGAAAACGTGCTTTATTTATTTTGTTGGGTCTGGACTACCTCACTCAGAATGATTGTTTCCAGCTCTATCCATCTACCCGCAAATTTCACAACTTTGTTTTTCTTAGCAGCTGAACACTATTTCTCTCTGTGAATGTGTCACATTTTCACTGTTCTTCCATCAGCCGACGGGCAGCCAGGTTCTTCCTTTCCCTAGCCACTGTGAAGAGAGAGCCATGAACACGGGTGAGCAGATAGCTGTAGAGCAGGGTACATGGCCAGAAGTGGTGCAGCTGGACCACGTGCTAGGCCTCTTTTGTGTTTTTGTCAGGAAACTCCACACTGATTTGCATAGTTGCTGCCTGCATCAGTTGTGTCTTTCATTTTGTTCTCTTTTATGAATTTGAATAATGACAACATAGTTTAAAGGATTTTCTCATCTGACTATGAATGAAAACATATTTTCCCTGTATCCTTTTCTTTAAAAAATGAACTTTCTGCATTTCATCTGGCGTTAATATGCTTTCACTTTGAATTTTAAACTTTATGGATTTAAAATGTTTCTCTTGCTTGTATTGTTTTGTGATGTCATACTTTAGTTTTCCTGAAGTTATCTTATTAGTATACACCCAAGGGTGCATTAGCTTTTCTTATTATTTTATAATATCTGGGAACAAAGTTCTTTACTGACAACCTTTTATTTTTTTTAATTTTGAACACTTGTAATTTCTACCATTGTTTGAAATGAGACGTTTAGAATAAGGTGTTTCTTTTGCATTGATTGTGAGATCCTTAAATGATGTGAATTAATGAAGCTATTTGACATGTCATCAAATGTCATAGCTATTCAGGTTTGCTGCTTTCATGTTGGTTTATACTTCCTGGTTTTCTTTTATCATCTTTAATAAATAGAAATCGATGCCATATCAGTATATTATATATTAATTTTATTTCTATGTATCATATCTATAGTTTTCATCACTTTTTAAGCTTTACTGACTTTTGTTTACATACTTTTAAAATTTATTCTCCTCTCATATATTCCATACCAGATACAGTTTCTTTTCCCTTCTCTTCTCCTAGTCCCTCTCTCTCCACTCTACTCCCAGATCCTTCTTTGTTTCCTTCCAAAAAGAGCAGGCCTCTTGGCTATCAACCAACATGGCATAAGCTGCTGTAGACCAGGCACATCTCCTCATATTCAGACTAGATCAGGCAACCCTGTAGTAGGAAAAGGGTCCCAAAAGCAGAAAAAAGAGTCAAAGACAGCCCCCACTTCCACTGTTAAGAGTCCCACAAGAAAACCAAGCTTCACAACTGTAACACATATGCAGAGGACCTAGGTCAGACCCATGCAGGCTCCCTGATTGCCAGTTCAGTCTCTGTGAGCCCAGTTTAGTTGATTCTGTGAGTTTTTTTGTGGTGCCCTTGACCCTTCCAGCTCTCACAAACTGTTTTTAATGTTTTAATCAATTTTTATGTTTTTCTGTAAGCTTTTCTTTTGTATTTTTAGTTTTTCTTTAGATTTAAGCAAGAAGATTTTTGTATTTTTGTTTTGGTTTCCTGCCCTCCCCCCAGCAAACAGAGAGATACTTTAAAAAATGGCAATTGTCTACTCCCAGATGTGGACACAAACTTCTCCAGGGAGCAAGGAGCTGCCTTGGTTTCTTTCACTGTTGGCAGAGACCTCAGGCTGCAGGCTGCATCTCGTACTCTAATCTCTAATGCAAATGCCTGTACTTGGTATCCTGCCTGTTGAATTTCAGAAAAATCTGAAACAGAGTTAACCTGGTAGCTCTTGCATGTGAAATTCTACTTCATGGCTTCTAAAAATTTTGAAAAAAAAAAAGTGGCAGAGTTATTCGTGCCCTTCTGTCCCTCCTTTGAAGGCCACCATTTCCCACCCACATTGTCAGAGTTTGAGCTGATTGCTGGTATCACCCAGCAACACTGGTTTTTTTTCTTTCTTTTTTTCCTTTCTTTCTTTTTCCTTTAGCTTATTCTGCTCATTAAATTATTGACCTTGTCCTTGGTTACATTTGCATTCCTGATGTCTGGACTAGAGGTTAATTTTAACTGCAGCTTTTATTCTTTTAATTGTCATAACCTAAAGCGAAACAATTTTCTTCTAATTTTTGGGGACAAAATGTCCAACAGAAACCATTATCTTCGAGACTGTTGAAACCAGATGCATTCATCCATAATAATTTAACAGCAGCTTCTAGAACACATCTTGACACTTTAGTTTCCATGCTATGTGGAGAAGAATAATGCAATGTGATAAATTAATCACTTTAATAGTATAATTTGGTGAGTATTAGTGAATGTGTACATTTCCGTATCTGTTAGAAATAAGATACAGAACAATATTCTCATCTCTGTAAGTTCTCTTACAGCTTCTTCTTGCCAATCTCTTCCCTCTACTCTCCAGTCATGAGCAACTAACAGTTTTTTCTGTTCTCTCATTTTAGCTTTTTTTCTAGAAGATTATACAAATGCAGGAACGCATTTCACATCTGCTTTCATCTACTGCAGTATCTCAGGGATCCAGCTTGTTACCCATATTGGTAATCCATTCCTTTTCGTGGCTGAATTGTGTTCCACGTCATAGGCTAGTGCTCTTGGCTTGTGCCTTTACCAGTGACAGGTAGTTAGGTTGTTTTGATGGTTTTTGACGGTGGTGGTCGTCTAACACGTGACCTTGTACACGCCAGGCAAGCACTGCAGTCCTGAGCCACAAACTTCAGCCTTTATCTAAATTTTTTGAGCAGTAAGAAGTAAACTGTTCTGAGCTCTCATAAACTTAACATTCATGTAGACACATGTTTTCATTTTTATCTGGTAAATATCTAGGAGTAAACTTGCCAAGTCATTTGAAACATGTGTTTACCTGATAAGCAAACTATCGAGCTGCTTTCTGTGAATTACGGTATATCATGCTTAGCAGAAGAGGAAGAGTTGTGGCTGATCTGGGGCTTTGAACTAGTGCATAGGAGCTTTCCTTTGCACTATCCCAACCCTACTGGTATCAAGACCATCCTCTCCCATGGCTGTTGACACCTTGCGTCTTCTTTGGTGAAGTTTGTTCAAATTTCCTGCTGCTTTTTATCACGATTTTCCTCCTTGTTGAGTTGTAAGTATTCTCTATAAACTTGAGTTATGTTTCTAGTACAACATTTATTTTCTAAATATTTTACCCAGTTCAGGCTACAGCTTAGGTCTTTATTTTTTAATACTGTTTTTAAAGAGAAATTCTAGGTTTTTGTAACGTGCATACCATCATCCTTTTTGGTTTTGTTTCTTATATCCTAAGAAATCTATGACTATCACCAAAGGTTTTCCTTATCTGCTTATGTAGAAATCTTGTAGTTTAATTTTCATGGTAGGGTCTTTGTTGTATCCTGTGCCGATGCTTGTGTGTGGAATAAGGTAATGAGTGAACTATATATATATTTTTTCTTGTGGCTATTCAGTTGTTCTGAGTCATCCCTAAAGAAAAATATCCCTTTTTTCATAGCCAAATTCTCATCATCATTGTCAAATTCCCATTGACTGTATGTGTGAACTGATCTTTGGAAGATTTATTTTATTCTTTTAGTGTGTATAGCTGTGTGTCAGTCAATAACACACTGTTTTGGTAGGTGGAGCCATGTAGTAAAACTTTACATCAGGTAGCATAAGGTCTCCTTTTTTGCTCTGCTTTAAAAATATTGTTTGGACTAGTTTTCATTGATTTTAAATTCATTTCTTCATTTTCTATTTTTAAAACATCTAGAATTTCTTTGATAGAAACTGCTTTGAATCTGTGGATAAACTGGCTATAACCAGATACATCCCCACTAATCTAGTTCACCCTTGAACTTTTAGCAGTATTTTGTAGTGTTAAATATTCTATTTGTAGCTTTTTCTTATAATTTTTTAATTTGCTTCTGCGTGTCTGTGCATGCCCTCACTGCAGATGTGTGTGTGAAGGTCAGAGGGCAACTTGCAGGAATTGATTCTCGCTTTTCAGCATCATGAGGGTTGCAGGAGTCAAGCTCGGGTCGTCAGGGTTTGGTAAGTGTCCTTACCCATTCAGCGTGTCCAGAAATTTCTCAAAAATCATTCTTGTTCTCTGTGCACTTTTGAATACTTCTGTTGTCAGTATTTCTCAAATGATAAGCTCTTTGATTCTTTATGGTGTTGTGGTGTTTTTTTGTATCTGTGATGTGTCGGAGTCGACATTGACTTGTCCAAGAGAGAAAGTGTGACACAGGACATATTTTGAAAATAAACCTGCTGAATGTGGTGATTTGCAGGCCAGGGGAACCACATATAAGCAAAGAAGCTTCATCCCAAAGAACTGAACAGCCCCACATCCCACTGAAATGCATCTTTTAGATAACTGTTAGCTGACTGTGATTGCAAAGATCACAAGTATTTAGCTCTTTTTTTTTCTCTATAGCTGATTTGAAATAAGGAAGTGGGTACTTATAGCTCCGGGCTAGGTCTGAGGATTCAGTCTTCAGAATATTCCTTGTTTCAGGGCTTAGGGTACTTACTCTCCCCATAGCTGGTTTTAGGTTCCGTTTGAGCTTGATCTAAGGTCGGGAACTCAGCTGTGACAGTGGACTCCCAAAATTGCTGCTGGATTTGTAACCTGCTCCTGCAGGTTATTGGATTTGTAGCTTTGACTTGTGTGACCTCTACCGCTGCCTCTGTCCTTATTTTATCTAGATTCTCTCTTTAGGATTTTGTACAAGGACATCACAGGTCCAAAGTCTGAGCCACAAGGAGATTCCATTAGAAAGCAGTCTTGAAAAGTTGATTCAAAGTTGCTGACATTCCACCATCTTCTGAGTTAGCTGCACTCAGACTGGAGAAGTGTTAGTGTATCCAACAGTTCCTAAGCCCCTTTGTGCTAACTTCTGTAGCAGCAAATTTTCTCATTGACATTTGAAGATGGAGAAATGACTTAAGGATTTATCTGGCAACACAGTGTTTGAAAATAAGAGAAAAAGTCATTCTTTGAAGTTTAATTATACTTCATACATTTACCTAGACCTTTCCGAAACTGCCTTTGGAGCGGGGGAAGAGAAAGCCAGTAGTGGCTCCTTCCCTCATCTTATTTTGGTTGATATTCATGTAAGAAGCTTTCATGGTGATCCTTGCAAGCCATGGAGTTGCATTTTCATCTACATGCTGTTTATTGACCCAAATTTACCAGTCTAGTAGATCATAAAATTTACTATTGGTGTGTAACACCTATTCCTTATTTATTATTAAAATTAGAACAGATTACTAGCTACTTCCACTTTTTAAACTTCTTGCTCTTCAATTACATACTTTTCTATTATTTTAATTCTGTTAAAAAAATTGTGTTTGTCTTTGAGGAAGGCATTTGACTCACTTTGGTTTTTTGACCAATCTTATTTTTAAATGGTTTTAGTTTTCCTTAGAACCTTATACTTACATTGTGAGTTGTAGTGTAAATAACTTGCTAAATAAGTTTTGTTTCCCATTCCTGTACTTTGTTCTTTCTCTGCCTCCCTTCCTGGCACCTTTATTTTGTTGTTGCTTTTCCTTCCTCCTGCCCCTTCACATCTATCATAAGGCTGCTCCCTTCATCACTGAAGCTCCTCTCATTTTACCTTCCAGAAGAACAGGCTTCACCTTACCAACTGCAAACACAGCCCTTTCTCCCTCTTTAATGGACAGCACCTTGCTCCTTCTCTCTAAGATGCAGACTTACAAAAAAACAAAACAAAACTCAAAAGAAGCAGTGCATATTTTTTAACCCAGTATTTTAGAGATTGGTCATGTATCTGGCTTTGTTGCTCTGTCAAAAGAGGCAAATATCTGAGCAGATGGGGAATTAGAAATTTTAGGGCTTGAAAGAAGAAAAACTCTCATTTCAGCTCAAAAAGTTAAAAGCTGATTTTAAAACTCGAAATGAGTTTCATATTCTGGTTCCTCTGGGGCTCATACAGCATCTGATCTTTGCAGACTCCTAGCAAGTGCCACATTTCTCTGCTTTCATGTCCCTGCTCACAGCTTCTGCAAGGCTGTGGGGAACACCCTGCACGCATGCTCTCAAAGGCAGGAGGCACTCACCATGGACCAGGCATTTGCTTTTCATCTCTGCCTACATGCTGCCCTCTAAAGAAAATGCATCCTCCACATCTGTCCAAGCTGTCACTCTATTCACTGTTCACGGAGAAAACATGTGCATGCAAGTGATGTCAGAGGACAGTTTCACACCAAGAACCATGAAAGAAGGAAGGCAAATGAGGCAGGAACCCTGGAGTCTGTTGATCCTGGAAAAAGGCTAAAGAAGGAAGATTTGCCTCCCAAGGGCTCCAGAGTGAATGAACAATAGTGGGTGAGCCTTAATGTAGACTCAGCCAACAGTTATGACCACGTGTCTTGTGTTGGAACATTACTGCCCTCCCAAGCCAAGGCTATGTAGAAGGAATTGGCTCCAACATGTACACTTACCTTTCCTTTCAAGATTTGAAAAGCACAACATATGGCTGTTTAGAATTAATTAAATACTTGTTCTTAGGAAATGGCTATAGCTGCTAGAAGCCTGCTCATTTCCTGCCAATGTAACTTTCATGTCAATGTTATCAGAATAATGAGACTTTGACCTAAAATAAGCCAGAGTGTGGACACAGAAGAAATGCTAAGATCCTCTATTTGGAGGAGGAGCAACAGTTTGGACAGGAAATTAAAAATTAGAAATTATGTATTCTGTGGTGTAGAAGATAGAGGAGATGATTATTACTTTGCTGTTCACAGTCAATATTAATTTTAAAAAGGTCTAGGTATTTTTTTTTCTTCCAGGAAGATGAGGTAGAAGGGCACTGGAATGCGTCAACAAGAGTTGAGGGCTTCCTGGAGGTGACAGAGTGAGAAGAGCAGGAGACTTACTGAAAGGGACAGCTGGTGACAACAAAGGTGGCAGGTGTGGGGGACTAGGCTGGACTGTGCACCTGGACCCTAGGGAAAAAGGAGATGAAAATATGAGGAGGTTGGGAGAGGTGAGGATGTCAGTGCTGCTCTACCCTAGAGGACTTTGCACAGCTCCGGGACTACTCAGAGCAAATTTTACCCATGGGAAGACTCCCACACTGGGAAAAGCCCACAGTGGGAGAAGCCCCCACTCTGTGCTTAGGTCTTGGTTGAGCAGGCCTGGTTTCAGTGTGAGGGATTGTGTGGATTCCAAAGTTCATTCATCACTTTTCCCGGAACTGGTCATCCCCATGGATGGAGCAATCTAAACAGTTTCTCCTCATGTTTCTCTTATATGAAGATTACTGTGCTGATTAAGACAATTATGATGCTATTCCATAATCAGAGTGGTTTATAAACAACAAAAATTTATTTCTCATGGTTTTTGTTGTTTAAAAAGTCCAAGATCAAGGTCAGTTCAGTGTCTAATGGGGTCCTGGTTTTCTTGCTGAGCTCTCTTGCTGTGTTCTTCTTGTGATGGATAGGCAAAGGGTCTTTCTGGGCCCAATGATGATGGCTGTGTTCTTCTGAACAAACAGCCACTCCCAGACTCCTGTGTGTCAATGCTATTTTCTTCGGAGATAGGATTTCGACATGTGAAGTTTGGAATTGGGAGGCCAAAATTCCGACCACAGTAACTATTGCTTGGATTCTGGCAACTTCATCCTTTGTCGAACATGTTGACAGTTGTTTGCTTTTGTTTCTATATTGAAGCCTGAGGGTTTTTAGCAAATATTTCATTAAGCTTAATCTATTTATGACTCTGTAATCAGCTTATACACCCAAATCAATTGGCTCATTTAGGTGGTCTTTTCCATATGTGATTTAAAGTCATCTGAGAATTGTGACTAGCCACTGCCCCACAGCTCAGGTTATGCGGAAAAGTATTATTTATAATTTATTTTCCCTAATATATTTCTCAAAATTTTGTCTCAGAGTATGTCATGCATTACTGTTTGCCAAAGAGTGAATCATTTCATACTTCTATAATAAAGGTCAGTTATTAGGATGTGCACAGCCGCCTTAGGTAGGCAAGAGAGAGTCCTGAGTAGGAAGAAGGTTGGTTGTCCTCCCAAAGTTTATGATAGAATGCACCATCTCTAATCAGGTCCCATCTGGAGGAAGTGTCGGAAGGCTCACAGGCTCTATTTTCCATCTGAGCACACCCTGGGCCACATGCCGGAGGGGGTTGCTCAGCCTGCAGACACCCACAGGTTTCATCTGCTGCTAAAACATGGAAGATCAAAAAACCTGGAGAGCAAGGCTGAAATAAGTTGCCCTGAGCTGACTCTTGTGCTCTGTTCCCTTCCTCCAGCTAGAGCTCATTTGGACAGAATGTTTTCACTCAGATACTGAAAAACTATGAGGAGGCTTTGGGAAGGTAGTTCAAGTATCACCATGATTAAGGAATTAAGAATTGTGCACTAGGGATAGTTTTAAGAACAAAGTTTAAAGGAAGTGTCTTTGATATAACTGCTTTGAATGAGCTCTAACCAAGGGTTAGAACTGTGTGTCTTGTGTACTTGAGACA
Source organism: Myodes glareolus (assembly GCF_982192425.1). Taxonomy (NCBI): domain Eukaryota; kingdom Metazoa; phylum Chordata; class Mammalia; order Rodentia; family Cricetidae; genus Myodes; species Myodes glareolus. The sequence continues at coordinate 22,712,610 of NC_142042.1, read as the reverse complement.
GGTCTTCTATCCTTTATCTCAGAATCAATCTGAGGACACTTCATTTGTCTGGACTCTTTTGTTTTCCTTAAAGAGTTGGCTGTTCTCATCTGGAGAGATGAGGTTGCTTCCAAAAGATGAAAATTCATAGGGTTAAGATAAATCATTGTAAACATCACAGTCATTTAAATTTCCAACTTGTACTGGAGTTGAACGAGGTAGTACAGGCACAGAAGGCACTGGGGAGGAGGGTGTCTTGACAGAGGGGATAGTACATGTAGTGAAGGTGTAAGTAGAAAAAGAGGTTAGAGGGGTGGGAAGGTTTAAATGGGGAGAGGGTGGAGGAAAAGGGAGGTGGAGAGAATGAGGAGGGATTAACCAAAAAGAGGGGAGTATGAAAAAATTACCATACAGAAACTTTTAATCTTATAACCAAAGAAAGCCAACAAACAGATTTAGAAGGAAGATATCCTTCATGGCTTGAAAATGCTTCTTGAAGCTATAGATTATTTAACAAAAGCTCCAATGACATGTGTTGGATAAATCCTTATGGGTTTTCGTCACATGGTAAGGCCCTATTGCTGAAGAAACCACATATCTTGTTTGCATACTATAGAGAAATCAAGCTGAAATGAGCTAGAAGCTTTCTCCATACTGGGTAGCTTTCAATAGTGCTGGATGACTCCATAAAGACTGATGGGAGTGAAAAAGCACCGAGGGTCTTACTGAGTTGTCATCCTTGTAAACTACAAGACTTGCAGGCAAGATGCTTATCCGCTTATGTGATAGTGGCTCTATGGTTATGGGGGTAATCAACCAATCAGAGACTGAAGATGAGGGCCAATCCATTGGGCAGAATTCATACCTTATACTGAAAACCCAAAGCCCATGAGGGAACTTAAGTCTGTTGTTTAGCTAAATTTACATAGTGTTGAATTGTCTTCTAAATATATGCTTATATCCAGACAAAAACCATTCTCCGTCTTAATCAGAGAATGCTGTGTTTTCCAGTGAACTGTGACTAATGCAGAGACCTATGGCTCTTCAGGGTGATGAGAATAAGTAATGATTGAGTTCCAAGTCCTAAACAATACTTTTATACCTCACCCTATGTGGCAGGGAACACCAAAGAAGAAGGGATAGAAATATTGTAAAATCTGGAAGATAGAAAGATAGGCAAGTACCATTTTTTTTCATCAATACACAGTCATTGTGACCAAGAACTCTTAACATCTGAAGATGACTGTAATGGGTTTGCCCAAGAATGGACCCACTGCCAGCTGGGCAAGGATAGAGGAAGGATTCAAGGAGTCCTATACATCATTATTGCCCTACTTATTACAGTTCCATGGAAAGGAAAACCATTGGTTTCAGTTGTGCATCCACTGGACACACAATAGATAGTCTCAATCCAATGGGCAGAGAAATGTGTCCCTTTAAATTAAATGGGTCACAAAACAATAATTATGAACCTGATAAAGGGACAGGAAATAAGAAAGGGCACTGATAGGTGTGGAAGGGAGAAACAGAAGGTTGTGGGAGAGAGTTATCAGAATGCATTAGCTACATGAATAAAATTACCAAAAAACCAATTTAATTTTAAAAATGATTCAAGAAAGAACACTCTTTCTCCAAACCTGCCTTGAAACTTGATTCCAAAGTACAGATGGTAACTCTGGCTAGGGGTGCAGAATCATTTATTTAGGTGCTGCTGCTTTTTCTCCACACATTTCTAAATCAGGCCAATACTAAATCTGCTGGTCAAGCATTTCTTCTTGTCACTACAGGAGGGAATCTCCTTCTCAGAGACTGTATTCAGTTGCTGCTAGGGCCTGTGCTCATACTAACAATTCTGCCAAGAACATGTTTAGAATATGACATCATTAGACACACACGGATGGACACCTCCTTAGTAGTGGGCTTGGATTATGGGCTAATGTGCTAAGGTTCATCCAGATGGTTGGTTATTAGGAAGAAACCGGGTTTAGTGTTAGTCCATAAAGGTGGCACCACTTGCTATTTCTGTTATGATTGTGATCTCGGGTAGTCACGCAGCCTGCTACTTAGTTGCCTACTGGTATTACAAATACACCATATCATATTTAACAAGCGAGATTGTACAGTGGGACGGCTTGAGCATTTCATGAACCTGGTAGCTTTTCTATCACACGTAGTGTATTACAGTTGTTTGGTAGAGCTATGCAAAGAGGCTGCTTATTTGAAATGGTATTCACTAATAATGGAGCTAATGAAATTATAGTACTGGTAACATTGAGCTGATTCTTGGTATCAGCCACTGTAAAAGTATGCCTTTGCTTTACATTCTTACCAAATCTCAAAATTGAGGCCATATTTTCTATGTCGTCTTCCAGTCTCCTCTTGGCACTGTGGTGGAATGGTGCATATTTAAAGACTGGTATTTTGGAACTGTGCAAACCACATAAGTGTTTTTTTTCCCCTACAAGTTATTTCTGTTAGTTGCCTCCTTTACTTGCAAGTTAACTATAAATGTCATGAAGTTTATGTCCTATATAAATTGCTTTAATTTTGTTGGGTTTATGTAACTTCCTTGTGCTTCTATGGGCTAAATGTATAAATGCATTTCTCCTCTATCAACTCTAGAAGTTTGCTGAATGTCATAGTAAATAAATATAGCCATATTTAAATGAAAGTGTTTATTCTCACTGGTTTAAAGTCTAAATCATGGATATCATTATCACTGCATGATGATATTGCAATTTAGTAATTAATAGATAGGGTAAATCAGCGTTCTTACCAAAACAATCCCAGATGGGAAGTGTTGTTCTTAGATTTCTAGTTTACCAACATAAAAATCCTTCCTTTCCTCTCCTCTGCCACAAACACATCCCAGATGCCACAATAAAAATGTGGGATCAATCTGTATTCTTGCATAAATATTTGTTATGGCCAACTCTACAATAAGAGTCAGAGGTGTTTTTAGCTACTTCTACCCAGTTGCTAAGTTGAGTGACAGTACCAGAAATAAATGTGAAAAAAATTGAGATGACTGAGGAGTTAATTTGTAATGGAAGTCCCAGTAGAAGATTGTAACACCAACAAAATACCTGCAACACACACTTTTCCTCCAAAATATCCCACAGTCAAATTTGACTTTGCTAAATAAAATATAACAGAACCTGAAGGCAGTCTAAAAATCTAATCATTGTTCACTTTAACTACACTGATGGATGTCTGGTCAGCTAACAAGAAAATTGTGCTGTGTTACTCAGCTCTATTATAGATGTGACAGAACACCTGTGACAGCAATAGAGGACAGGAAAGATTTATTTTGCTTGAAGTTTCATAGATTTCACCATATTCCTGGGCTCCCACGATTCCCGGCTTGTGGTGAGTCAGATCACGAAGGTTGCAGGAGTGTGTAGTGGAGGATGTCATTAATCTCATGGCTGATAGGAGGTAGAGAAAGAGGAAGAGACTGAACACCAGGTACACCCCTAGAGACCCCCTTCCTCCAGCTAGGCCCCATATCCCAGAGTTTTCATAATCTACCAAGAAGCCCCACCAGCTGTAGGTCAAGCATCCAACATATGTGCCTGGAAGGGACAATGGCTGATTGAACCATAACATCGAGTGTTTAGTCTGAATAATCGCCCTTTATTGAGTTCTTGATTTCCCTGTATGTGCCCATCAAATATGACTAGAGCTGACAAAATGCTATGAATATTCTCTTGATTTACATACTCTTCAGAGTTGTGACAGCATTATGATGAAAACGTAGAAGTTCTGAAAAGGTGGTGTTGCTATGTCATGTCTAGTTCTTAGTTTGTAAATGTAAATATGTAATATTCAGAAAAAGGTGAAGCCAATGGTATTGGGGCTTCTTGTTGACAATTAGATATAAAGATGAATAAAAAGATGGTCTTAGCACTCTCGGGCAATCCCATAGTGTGGGGCTTTCTATTCATTTGTATGCTAACAGATGCTGATTGGCCTCTCATTATCCTGAAGTCTGAAGTCTAAAATCCAAGTATTGTTAGGGTCTTGCTCCCTCTGAACAGCCTGCAGGGGAATCCTTCCTGGATCATCTTTCCTTCTAGAAGCTTGTATTAGTCCTTGACTTTCCCAGGCATTGAGTTCCAGCACTTCCGTGATGGTTTTGGGTCATTTGTCTGTCTTTACATGGTGTTTAGATGTTTGCTTGCTTCTCTCTTATCTTCCCATGAGGACAGGCAACATCCTGGATTATAGGACTGCGCTATTCCAGTATGGCCTCATTTTATCCGCGCCCCCTTTAAAGCTTTTTTTTCCTTTTTTTCCAAAAATAACACCTTCACAGGTCCTAGAAATCAAAATTGTTGGAACACAAACTGAAATTATCTTGACATGCCCCAAATAAGCACATAGGAGACAGGAATTTTCCAGGGTCTGAATAGACAAAATTCTTTCCCAGGTCACCCACAGAAATAGCCAGTCGGACCTGTGCTGCCCCACGGGATTCCCCTTCCCTTAAGTTTTGCTCATGTGTCCTGAAGGGAGGCTCTGATTGGCTGAGGTTAGGGACCTGGTTCAGATCAGAGTCACTTGAAGAATGACTTCTCCTTTAAATTTATGATATGGTAGTGAGTTAAATTGCGTTACTTGTTTTTGGTCAAAACTATAACTCAGTGATTCTCAACCTGTGGCTCACGACCACTTTGAGGGTTGAACAACCTTTTCACAGGGGTCACATATCAGATTTCCTGAATATCGGATGTTTACATTGTGATTCTTCACAGTAGCAAAATTACAGTTATGAAGTGGCAATGAAATGATTTTTGGGTGGAGCATTAGGATCTATATTAAGAAGTCAGAGCATGAGGAAGGTTGAGAACCATTGTTATAGCTGGTGGAGAAATTTCTCCAAAAGTGGTGATTGCAGCAATGGTAGAAAGAGCAGGAGAAACCCAGACAAAGCAAAACATGACCACTGGCTGCTCCAGTCCTGGGTGGGATCCAGGTTATGGTGACATAACTAATATGTCATCAAGTGTTGTAGATGTTATGGTGACATGTTACCAAAGGTCAATAGATAACTTCTGAGTATAAATCCCCAAATTCTTAAGCAAGTTAGATTGGATTTTTCCTTCCTTACAAGTTAATTATTGGCTGCTGAAAATGGAAGGAAAATAATTTACAAATGATAACTATTAATCATTTGAAAGTTGGGTGGTCATTTCACTTCCATTGAGATTTTAATTTGCATAAGTACTTGAAAAAATAATTGGAACTTCGCAAAATGAATGGAAAGGAGAACTTGATATTAAAATACAAACCATAGGCATTCTAATAGATGACCTTAAGCATAAATGAAAGGTAGATTATAGATCTGTTTATTTTAGTAGGATCTGAGTACTTTTTTCTGCTCAGAAATTTAGATAGTTTAGAGAAGAAAATATAGGGAAGTTGAACATATACCCAGTGATGTAAGAAAAGACATCCTCTGCTCAAAGTTTCAGCCTACCTACAGAATCTTTCATGCAGCTTGGATGCTCTGCCAGGAGACAGCATCAGCAATATGTATATCTCCAAAAATTCTTAGTGTCTTCTGTTCAAGATTACACTTCTTTTCCATTTTGTCCATTTTTTTCTAGCAGATAAATATCCCTAGTTTTCTATCAATTTTCTACTGTCATGATTGCCAGTAGACTTATTAGATGTTCATACCATAATGTGTTATATGTCACACACAACATGAACAGAATCTACATTTGTTGCCTAATGAGATTATGTTGAGTGCTATATTTTCTCACTTTCCCATACTTTCCCATTTTAATTTTGCTATAGTAGGTATTAGCATTTGGGACACTGGTATGCTCATTTCTTTAACAGCTGTTTCTTTCACTTAAATAACAGTGAGGCACACAGAAATGTCTACCACAAAACCATCTACTGAATAAGGAATACATGATTTAATTAATATCTAAAGCCCCTTTGTCAAATATTTACATAGAGTTTACTCTTCTATTATAGTTAATGCAGTACTAAAATTATATTGCATATATTTTAACTTTAAAAATGTATATTTATAATGATAAGAATATTTTGTTCATTCTTTTTATCAATTCGTTCATTTTGTTTTTTCATGCATTCACCAATTAAAGAATAGAGGTAAAAACAGTAAAAAAAAGATGGATGAAGCTATATTCTTGTGATGGAGACAGACAATAAAAAATAATCTATACTAGACAGTGAGACAGTGATTTATGCTAGGAGCAAAACAGGGAGGGAAAGAGCACTCGGCATAGACATCAAAAGAGGCCTGCCCGAGAAGATCAGTGTGGTGGTCACTCTTTTTTGCTGTGAAATGTATGTAAGAAAATCAAGATAAAGGAGGAAGGGGCTACTGGCTGACACGTTTAGAGGCTCCAGTACATGATCACTGTTACTGTGTGTCAGGACCCATGATGAGGCAGAACATCAGGATAGCAGCTGTGCTAGAGAGAAAGCAAGTTACTTGCCTCATGGTGCCTAAGAAGCAGAGGGTTATATTAAAGGAATGTCCTCAGCATCACACTAAAGCCAGGCCCCATATTCCATAGTCTATCATTCATGCTGACTGTCTACTCAGCGGATTAAACCATAGACAATATCAGAGTCCTCATGATCTCATCATCTATAGAATCATATCCCAGACATACCCACAGATGTATTTTTACTAATCTCCTAGGCATCTCTCTCAAGCCAAACAAATTGACAAGCAAAATTACCCATTACATTAACAGTTAAGCCCTAAACAAGACATTAATATTTTGCCTTCTAAAACTCAGTGAGCATCATGGAAGAGAAGACAGAAAGAATACAAGGGTGAGATTAAGGGAAGTAAAAATGTTGTCTTCTGGGCATGACACAGCAGTTGTTAAGATGGTTTCACAGCAGCTGTGGTGAGACACTGTCCTTTATAAGAGTGGGCATGGCATGGGATGGGGTGGGACTCTTGGAGACATACCTTTCTCTTCTAAGTTATTGGCCGCTGCTGGATTCTTGGGAAGAGGCATTCATAGTCTTCAATTGTGCACCTGCAAGTAGGTCCACTAGGATCTAATGGAAAGTTCTAAACCTCTGGTCACAGATATAGCCCTTGTTAAAGCTAGCGAGTAACAAAGCGAAAAAAAAATGATGTGGGTATGAGAAAGGGCTTTATAGGCAAGAGAGAGGAGGGATGGGAGAGGGCTGAGAATATGTGTAAGCAGAACACATTATATACATGCATAAATTGTCAAAGAACAGATTTAATAAAAACTAAAAGATAATGTTCAGCTTAGGTAAGGGTAACAAATGAGGGGGCATGATAGAAGGTTCTCGAGTGATAGAAGTGATCTGTGTGTAGACGCAGAGGTGACCACACTGGTGTCTATAAACATGAGCAGTTATCAGAACACTGTACATCTTCAATAGTACATGCTTTCTGCCAACTGAAAGAAACGTAGGAAAAGATTAACCGTCATAATAGGCTTGGAGAAGATTCTTTTTAAAACTCAGCATATGTAAGTTGTCCAGTGTCATGGGTTTCATTATATCTGATTTATTTATTGCCTGTGTCTGTGGGTGTGTAAGTATGCAGGGCCTGTGTGTGTGCAGGCCAGAGGTCAATGTCAGGTGTCTTCTCTGTAATGTTCTACCTTATTTTCTAGAACAGGGTTTCTTGCTGAAGTGGGAGCTCACCAAATAGGTAAGACTAGCTGGCCAGGAATCTCCAAGGTCCTCCTGCCCCTGTTTTCCCAGGGAGCACTACGGTACCCGACTTTTCCATGGGACCTGGACTCAGGTCCCCATTCTTGTGCAGTGACATCATTTTGATGAGCCTTCTTGCAGCTGGAAGTCTGACGGTTTCACACACGTACTTTGCTTTGATCACATCCACTTCCTCTCTCCACCTCTCTTGCACCTTCATTCTTACATTAAATACATTAAGGCAGCTGAAGCTATTTGGTGCGACCACAACAGCAAGCCCGGAACTCTATTGTTAGATTTTTCTATATTTTGCCACCTATATCCTAAGGGGACTGCACCCCATCCACTTTACTTGCTCTTTAAAATATTTTTATTTGTATGGCATCTTATCAAGTGCCAGTTCCATCTCAGGGTAGCTCTGTCTGAGTGAAGGGAAGTGATGGTTTCAAGAATATATGGCTTTGATTTTTAAAAAACAAACTCTGTTCCCTCTCCACTCTGTGGAAAGATTCACTGAACTTAATTTAGAGCATCCGGTGTACTCTTTATCCTTTCAGTCAGATCATCCCTACTTTTTAAAATTAATTAATTAATTAATTAATATTATTTTTCAAGCCTGATCAGTTTCTCCTCCCTCCCTTCTCTCCTCCTCGTCCCCCCCTCTTCCTAACCCACGCCTCCTCCCTTGTCTTCAGATAAGTGCAGGCCCATGTGTATCAGCCAATCATAATATAGCAAGTTGCAGTAAGCCTAGGCACCTCCCTTATATTAAGGCTGGATTAGGCAACCCAGAATGAGGAAAAGGGTCCCAAAAGCAGGCAAAAGAGTCAGAGACAGATCCTTTCCCTACTCTTAAAAGTCCCACAAGAAGATTAAGCTACCCAACTGTAACATATGTGCAAAGGTCCTAGGTCAGTTCCATGGAAGCTAAAATATATAAAGAACTCAAAAAACCAAACATCAACAAACCAAATAAAATGATTAAAAATGGGGTACAGATCTAAACTGAGAACTCTCAACAGAGGAATCTCAAATGTCTGAGAAGCACTTAATGAAATCTTCAACATCCTTAGCCATCAAGGAAATGCAAATCAAAACGACTCTGAGATTCCATCTAATACCTGCCAGAATGGCTGAGATCAAACACAAGTGACAGCTCATGCTGGAGAGGATGTGGAGCAAGGGGAACTTTTTCATTGCTGGTGAGAGTATAAGCTTGTACATCCAAACTTTTAGTGTATCCTTCCACCTCCGTCTCGTCTTAGTTTTTAATCTGTTAATTTCATGCAAAATGTAGGAAGACGACAACCCAACACTCCCTTCTCTAACTATCTCCATACTGGACAAGCCCTGCTGGATCAAGGACAGGAGGCACAGTAAAGGGACTTTATGGAGAAGGGCAGTTATTTCTGACTTTCCTCTGCTATGTGTCTTTGTCTTGATGAACAAGTCATATTTCAAATGCCACAGAGTGTATGAGAAGAGGCCACCTCGGTTATCTTCGGTCTATGCCAGCCCAGTTCCTAAGGGGAGTACTTAAGAGTGCCTAGCATTCAATTTTATCATTAAGACTCAAGTTAAATCCAGGCTTTCTCTCTGGCATATAATTGAATCTCAGAGAAGTAAATGAATGTGTTATAAATATCAAAGTTGTCACTTTATATATCACTGAATTTCACATTTTAAATAAGAATAAAGCCAGTGATTTAACTGTGGGCTTTGGCCATAGATTGTTGTGGGAGATGTTGTGTAAAGATGATAAATTTAATTTGTTGTGGGAGATATTGTGTAAAGATGATAAATTTAATGGATCAGGAAAATATATCAATATTTTCTATTGTTTTCCATAAATCTTTGGCTGAGATACCCTACAGAGACAAAGACAGAAATGTGTGTACAACATCTTCCATTACTAACATGTCATAATCAGAAGCACCTTCTATTAGGAGTTGATAGAACTTCTATACACTATTTGGAAATGTCTTAGATAGATATTCCTATCACTGTTTGGAAACTAGGAAAGCAATCATTTGTATTTGTTTTCTTACAACATTTCCATCTCCTGAAATCAGCCACACTTTGTTTGATTGTTAAGGTGACAGACAAGAGAATTTAGTTGTTAATCCCAGTAAACTTGTTTTAGAGAGTCAGCAGTAGTTGTAAGCACGCAGTGTGCTGGTGGCACTGTGCACAAGGATCGGGGTCTTGTTAACCTGCACTCCAGTCTGAGCTGGTGAACCGCTTCTGAGGAACAGGTGGACCATGGCTCCTGGCTCTTAGTAAGAAACAACATATGCTGTAAAAATGGTTTTTAATTTGAGAGAAAGACAGTAAGAACTCAGGGACAGGGAGCATGGGAAGATGTTCTTCTAGTAGAGGACAGGATGAACACAACCAATGTGTGATGCCTGTTCTGAAATATCAGGCTGTACACCATTAATTGGTAACATTGATATGACGTCAGAAAACAGTGTAGAGCGCTGAAGAATGGCTCAGTGGCAGGGTGCTTGGTTAGCATTGAAAAGGCAAAACATCAATGGAGGAAAATGTAAATAAAAGTACATTTCAAAGGCACATGCACACTGGCACTAAATAATGGAAGCTATCTGGAAATAAGATGAAACAAGAACATTATGCTCTAAATGTGAGAAAGGCAGACAGTGGACTGTCATTTAAAGGACAAATACAAAATAAGATTTTAGTTGAAGGGGACAAAGAGTAGGAAGAATAGTTGATATAGTTTGGCTCCATAATTTTGCTAGACTGCATTTAACTTGTCTGTTTTTTTTGTCTTTAGTTTTCAAGACAGGAAAACTAGGTGCTTCAGTAGCAAAACGAATGGATTTTCAGAGCATGCTATCAGTCTCCATTTAGTCCTAATAAATTGTGATGATAACATAGTCTGGAATCCAAAGCCACACGCCTTCTTCTACATGTAGATCAGTCCTAGAGATCAGGTACTCCACCGGCAGCCTTGCTTCATCCAGATATCAGAATGTTTGCCAGTTCTTGAGTTTAAAGGTAATAATCTGAAAATAAGATCACAGGAAATGGATTAGGGGTGATGATTCATTAATGCGCATTTATCTCCAAGCTGAAGATTACATCTATAAATCTGTCAAAGAAACATTTTCCTTTAGTTTAAAACAAAACAAAACAAAACAAGTTTCTTTATGCTTTCAAGAGAAGACAATGAAATAAAGACTCTTTAAATGATTGATTGAAATCCATGACATAGTCAACTATAAACATGGTTAGGTTTCCTAAGAGACAACTACTATTTTACCTTCTTTAGTGATCTTTCTTGCAGGAGAATCCAAATTCTTTTTCAACTTGGAGTCGAGCAGGAAACTAGAAATTAATAATAAAAAATGATACAGAGCTAAGACTTTTTCATTTTAAGGTTCAAAAGGAAACATTATAAAGCATAGTTGCCTTTCATAATTCTGGGGAAAAAAAACAGCTCTGTAAAGGTAACTTGTAGACAGTTCTGTATCTTAAAGGGAAACAGTCACACTGAAGCTCAGCTCCACTACAGTCTTAGGATTTGATTTCTTCAGATGCAGGGTCTCCCTGTGTCCTCTAGGCTGACCTTGGACTTGCTCCTTTCCTCCCCTTCCCCAATGCTGGGATTACAGTCCAATGCATCATACCTGGCTCAAAGTTTGCTTCAGTTTTAAGCGGAAACAGCTAAGCAACAAAAACTTACACTTATCCAAAATTTTTCAAGCCTTAACAAATGGATTTCAAAAAGAAAACATAAAGACTTTATATTTTAAGTATACTTAAAACACAAAAGTATAGCCTTAAAGTGTGTGTGTGTGAATAATTTTTTTTGTCCTTCAGATTTTGAATAAGGATCTTTGTTTGATACAGTTTTTATTTTTTGAGACAGAATTTCTCTATGTAGCCTTGGTTATCCTGGAACTTGCTCTGTAGATGAGGCTAGCCCTGAACTCATAGAAATCCTTCCCCAAATCCTGGAATTAAAGGCGTGCACCAGCACTGACTTGTGACAAAGTGTTTTTATAAATGCTTGTGCTTCACTGCCGTCTGCAATCCTGCCCTCCAATGAGCAGAGAGTCTATAGCATACTCTACAATGGGTCACGAGATCCAGAAATGCAAGCACTTCAAGTTATTCTTGAAGCATGAAAGACTTTTATGATAAAAATATTTCTTATCTGAAACAGGAGAACTGAAAGGGTTACTACAACTTTGGAAAATTAAAATGATTTCATTAGGAACTTGTTAATGACTTTAATCCTTTATTTCAGCAAGAAATTAAAAGGTAACATCACTCTTGATAACAGCACACACTTCCCATGTCACATGAGCAGGAAGGTGAAATAATGTGGTTTTCATAAAGTATTTGTGGTTGGGACACTAACTATGATGTCTTGAAGTGTCTTGATTTTCAGTTAATCTCTCCAGGCTTAATGATCTTATGCTCTTAGCATTTTCCTACCACTGATGTGAAATGCTGCATATTTGGAAAATCAATACTTTGGGGCTATATATTTCCTATACATTGACCTTAAGGACTACACTTCTTGAATAAAATTCTCATTCCATTTTTATTGTTAAATCTGATGTGCTCACAATTTCTTTAACATTTGTGTTTTATGGACACACTGAATCCAGCTATACTTGGTTTTGTCCACCTAAGAGTTCCATCTTTATTTTTTCCAAACAATAAATTTCCTTATGCTTCTACTCATAGATTTTCTTGAGCCAGTTTTTCTGTGTATCCTTGGCCATCCTGGAACTAGCTCCATAGACCAGGCTGGCGTCAAACTCACAGAGATCTTGTGCCTCTGCTTCCCAGTGCTGGGATTAAGGTGTGTGGTACCACTGACCAACACTTCTCATGGGTTTTAAATATATAAAAAATTATCTATTTTTTCTGATTCATATTGGCTCAAAGAACAGATAAGATGGGAAATATTTATATTCCTCAGCAGAGAAAGTCTTCCTTTGTATTAAAAAAAGATTAAAATGAACAGAACTTACCTTATTGTTGAAGGGACTACTGTACAATATATCATTGTGAGCAGTATTACCTATAAATATAGACTTTGATTATTTCTTCAATTAATAACATATAATAATTTATTTATTTACCATGAAAATAATATGAAACCTGTGATGTGAGTAAATAGAAAATTAAGCTAAATGGGTAACAAGGACATATTACAAGTGTACTAGATGAGCTGAATATTATATTCATACATTATATTGAGGAGTACATTGAGGAGTCTGGTCTGTTTAGACATAAATTTTCAAACCCTAGTATTAACAACCTCTATTTCATTAAACCCTTTTATTTTCTTTCACCGTTTGTCAGAACTGGTTAGTTACAAACCACAGTTTCTAGGCTCCCCACTGGCAACTACACTGCTCCCCGAATGTTACCATGAGACCCCCCCCCCATTTTCATTCAGCCACACGCTGTAATCCTATTGCTTATCCCTCTCACAGTTACCGGTTTAGACTGGTTCCATAGGTCTCTATCTGGCTTCTAACTTTTCTTTTCCCTCCCAACATTTTTCAAATATTCCTCTTTTTATTACATCATATGAAACACTCAGTTGAGTGTTGCACAAATTTAATTTCCCCGACCAATGACTTCCATTGCCAACTATCAGACTCCAGTTCCATAAGCCATTATCATTCTTTAAAACAAATTCCCACGTACATTTCTCAGTTACATTTTACATATGAGGAAACTGATACTGATTCGTCCATGTGAAGACAGGAAAGAGTTCATGCCATGAGAAAAACACACAAAGATGAGGTGGTAAGGGATCAATGCTGTATAACATAGCTAACCATCAGACCCCCAATACTAACACAATAGGAGGGAAAGCAAGACTCTAATCTAACCAAAAGAATAGCAAAGAGCGAGCCCCTCTCAACAATAACTTTAAATGAAAAATGTCTCAACTTTCTAACATGTCATTAGCGTTTAAATTTAAATGCATTGCATTTAAAAACAAGACTCAATTATCTGTTGTCTCAAAAAATGCACTTAGCAAACCAGCCCACAAAACTTTTAATTTAATATTTAACACTTACCACTTGGATGGTGCACAATGGTGAGTTTATCTACAAGACAAAAAACCATATTCTGTGAGGTTGGTTTAATATTTTTCCCAAGGGACCTTTTTATTGTTCTATGACTGTTTCCGAGGAGACTGAAAGCACTAATCCTCTCTCTGGATAATGTGGTAACCCGAGCCTCATTACATCTGTTTTCCTGATTTGTCCATGGGTGTTATGGTTTGACATTTGATTGACAACTGCTGGAATCCTGCATCTGTGCATTGATATCCCTTTAGCCTGAACTACTCCATTCATTTTTAGACATCTGGTTTTCAGAAATTATTGCATATCATACAGTTTAAGCATTTCTAAGTGAGTCTACAAGCTGATGGTTTATAAAAACAAACCCAATAACTGTGTGCCTACCAGTCCCAGCAGGTTTTCTCACCACAGATATACACTCAGAACCCTTCTTCATCCTAATCAGAATGCTATTCCTCACGGCCTTTGCTGATCTGCTATACACCTCTAGAGATTAGTGTTGACTGTATTATTTTACTCTAGAAAACTAGCTAGTTTAAATAAATTGGCCCCCATAGAATCATAGGGAACAGCATTATTGGAGGTGTGGCATTGCTAGAGTAGGTGTGACTTTGTTGGAAAAGGTGTGATAGGCTTTGAGGTCTCAGAAGCTCAAGTCAGGCCCTAGTGGCTCATTCTCTCTTTCTGCTGCCTGAAGATTCAGATGTAGATCTCTCAGCTGCCTCTCCAGCACCATGCCTGCTTACCACCATGCTTCCTGCCATGACAATGGAGTAAACCGCTCAAACTATAAGCCAGCTTTCTTTTCTAAGAGTTGTTGTGGTCATGGTGTCTTGTCAAAGCAATAGAAGCCTTAACTAAGACACCAGCTAAATTGAATCTTAAGCATGGTTTGCTTTGTGTCCGGTATCTTTCACTCAGCACCCTGGCTGGAATTCATTTATATTGTACATAGAGGAATTTAGTTTTACTGCTTAGGTGGTATTACAGCATAAATCCAGGCTGTTTTCATTAGGGTTTCTAGTGTTGTGATGAAACACCATGACCAAAAAGCAAGTTGGGGAGAAAAAGGTTTATTTGGCTCACACTCCCATACTGCTGTGCACCACTGAAGGAAGCCAGGACAGGAAGTACTGAAACAGCAGGATCCTAGAGGCAGGAACTGATGGAGAGGCCATGGTGGATGCTGCTTACTGACTTGCTTCCTATGGCTTGTTCAACCTGCTTTTATAGAACCCAGGACCACCAATCCAGAGATGCTACCATCCACCATGGGTTGGGTCCTCCCCCCTCCCCCATCGGTCACTAATTAAGAAAATGCCTTCCAGCCGTATCTTATGGAGGCATTTTCTCATTTAAGGTTTCCTCCTTTCAGACACTTCTAGTTTGTGTGCCAAGTTGACATAAGACCAGACACCACACAGGCACAATGTAATTACATCTATTGACATTCTGACTGTTTCCAGCTATGATGAATCAAACTTCCATAGACTCTGTGAATAGGTATTTTGGTGGATACAAGGTTTTACTTATAACTAAAAAAATCCTGGGTTGAAACCACCAGATCACAGACTAAGCGTATATCCGACCTTTTCAGAGCCATTCCACACTTCGACCTTCCATCAGGTTGGTCTGGCAGCCTTTTTAAAGTCATGTTCATAACAGTTGTTCACTGGCATCTCATTGAGACTGACTTTGTCTTTTCTGGAATATTAATGATGTCAAGCATCTTTTACACAATCATTGGCCATTTGCTTTTGTTAATTAAGATCTGGGTGTTAGGTCTGTTTGCAAGAGCTGAGCTGTCATTGCTCTTAGATCTCTCAGCAGACAGAATTAGATGTAAATATCTGATTGTGTTTATTTCTATACTTCTCTGAAATGTATGCATTAGCAGCATGGTTTGTTGCCATTTGCCTTTGAATTCATTGGCCCCTCATGAGGTTCTTTTCAGCCTTCTTTTAATTTGGCTGCTACTCCCGTCTTTGACAGTAGGAACCTACCATTGTTTGTAGTGTATATATTTTTTAGATCAATCCTAGAATATCTGGCACTTTGAAATTGTTATATAAAGCTATGTGGAGAGATGAACCTACAGACTAGAGTAAAGCACATTTTATTTACCATTTTTAAACAGAGCTTTCTGGACTTTATCAAAGTAGCATGTAGGCAATCTTTTTGCTTTCTGAGTAAACACAACACAATGTGTAGCTTTAGGACAACCTAACTCCACTATGGTCCAGACATGTACAACTGGTGCAGTTCAGTAGTACATGAACACCTCCAGCAAGCACACTCAGGCCAGACACTTAGGTTAGAACACACAGTAAATATGACAATTAGCATAAAGAGTAGGAACCATTACTCTTAGATGCATCCCCCCGAAAAGAAAACTTTATACAACCATCCAAATTATGCACGTCTGCTCAGATGCTCAGGGCATGTCACATACAGAGAGAATCCTACAAAGTTGTGGTCACGCTTTGGTTTTGTACCCGAGGTACACTGTCACACAAAATGTTATGTCTGTTCCATGGTAAACATCTGGCTGAAATGCAATAGCTGCTGACTTAAAAACATCTCCATCAAAATGTGCAGACTGAAACAATCCTTGACATTAGGATTCTAACTAGGATGATTTTGAAAGACTTTTACAAAGAGTCCTTAGGAATTTTGTAGACTAGACGTTGGGAAAATTTAGGAAATTTTAGAGTGTTGTGTGTTTTTTTTTTTTTCATGAGTAAAGAAACTCTGTAATTAAAGTTCAGCTTCTTTCTCCTCCCCCAAGGAGATCAGTCCTGTATTAATATTCAGACTCTCCACTGAAGGTTCAGTTAGGCAGTGAGGTGCGTTTGTTCTGAAAGTCAAGTTGCCTTTCCACAGTGTGCACCTCATTCGTCCCGTTAGGCTGGAGACCTTTAAATCATCACGTGTAACACAGTAGAGAACAACCACTAGTGTGTAATCTTCAGCCAGAAACTGACTTACAGTGTCTGCATCAGCTCGGTTTTCTCTCAGTCAGCCAGTACATTCAGCATCTTCAGTGGCTGTGCCAGGACAGTTCAGATGATGCATGGGAAACCCAGCGCTATCTCTCCATTAGAACTTAGTTTCAGGGGTTTAATTTCTTGATCTTTTCCTTCAATAGCTTGATGAAGGAGTGCTTGTAACTCTTTCTCTTCATGAACTAACTCTTCAACTAATCTCTTAACTTCTATTTTCATCCTTACAAGCTGCACTTTCAGAGACTGTAAGAGCTCTAGGAATTGTGGGATAGCGTGGAGCTGAGCGTGTTCACCCGCAAGGTAGCCACAGAATCCTCAATGATGGCCTGAGGTCCTCGGATAATTTGATTTGAAGATGAACCCTTGAGTTCGTCTTTGACATCCAAGTCTTCGGGATCAGCTGTGTCACTCCCGGATGCAAGGCTAGCATGCGACTACAGTTGTGAAACCAGCATGGTAATAGCTGTTTACACAGCCTTTCGGGTGATACTGTCCAGGCAATCGTCCTGGAGGCCAAAGAGGGCCACCTGCCCCTGACCGATGCTGTGGCTGTCCGAGCCCAGCTCCAGCTTCAGCTTTGACAGTATAGTAGCTGTGGATTTTTGGTCAATGACTCTCATACTCTCTCCGAGGCTCTCAATGAGGGTTGTGATGTGTTCCCATTTTAGTTTAGGCTCTCAGTTCCCGTTTCGCAGGTTCAGTCCCCTGTCGTCGTGGTAGAGAGCATGGTGATATGCAGTCTGCCACTGTTTTTGTTTATTTCAAGCTTCAGAATGCATTGCTTTTCCTATTTATATTCTTTCCTGGCAGTCCCATGAAACCTTGTTTAGTTAAGTTAGCTTTGTTTATATTTTATCTTCTTCTAGCTCCCTACTCATTTTTTATTTACTAACAATTGCGTAAAAGTCACATAGAAATAAGTATATTCTTTTTACTTTTATGGTCATACATTTCCCTCTAATTTATCTGTTAATTGAATTTTGTTTTAAACTACAAGTTTGGTATCTTGTCTACAATAGCTTTCATTTCAAAATAATTTTCTGTGATCCTTTTTGATTATTTTTGAAACTGTATTTCGGTTCTTAAATGTTTTGGAATGAATCTGCAGCACTTAGGGGGAATTCTCTTATCTTTTTGATCTTCTGGACCATATTGAAGCTTTTCTGTGACTTAGCACATGCTCCATCTTCATAGCCAGCCAAGTACATCTTACACAAGCCTGTGAGCTCAGTGTTCTTATGCGTAGTCAGTAAATGTCAAATTGGTTGAATTAGTTGTGATTCAGGCCTCTGTATCTTTATTGATTTTTTATCATACGTTCAGTTAACTACTGAGAAACTTGTGAGGACATTTCTGAGTGCTGCCATTTTGCTCCATTGGCCATGATAAAACTTATAGGTGCATGTGTAACATAAAAGACAGAAGTATCTAGGCTGTCATGTCATCCCGCTGAACTTTATTCCTATCTAATGCTTTCTTTTATCTCCTGCCATGGGTTTTATCTTTAGATTATTTTGTCGTGTATCAACATGGCCAGTACAGCTGTCTCGTACTGTGCCTCTGCATGGAGGTAGACCTTCATTTTCTAGCTAGCTTTATTTAAAATATATATTTTGTAGACTGCCTAAATTTAGGGATTCTTTTTTTCTAGCAAAAACATTATTTTAAAATTAAGTGTTTAATCAATTAATACTGAACACAATTATTGATAGTACTCAATTTTCCTACCACTGCTATTTTGTTTTCTTGCAGTTTTGCTTATCTATTTTGTATATGTAACAGTTTTGCAATTTTCCTGGTTTATTCTTTAAAATTAAATGTTTTTTAATACTGCAACTAATTTTCTCTATTGATTTCCTAGGTTTACTTTTTTTGTTATTTTATGTGTGTTTGTCTGCGTATGCAATAAATGCATGCAGTTCTCATACAGGTCAGAAGAGGGAGACAGAACCCCGAGTAGAGATTGTTGTGAGCCACCATATGGGTGCTGTGGGTGGCTTTCAGGTCCTCTGCAAGAGCAGCAAGCGCTCCTTGAGCCATCTGTCTAGTCCCTTATTTTTAAGTTTATATAAAATATGCAAATTCAGGTTCTCAATCTACTTTGAGATAGTAGAGCCCTCTTTGTTTTCTGCTGCACACTTCTCTTCATACTTCCTATTTTACTGCCTTCCTCTTGTGTTTTGAGACTTCACATTCTAAATGTTTCGTTTTATCATGTATAAAATTTTACCCACTTCCAGTTAACTGCAGCCTCTGTTCTAACTGGTATTGTTTAAATGTCTTTCTCCTTCGCATATGCTAACCTTCAACTTATGTGCTGATCTTGCTGTAAATATTTGTCATTAAAATAATTTATCAAAACATAGAAAATATAATAGCCTATAGGTACCTCATTTATATGATTTCATGTGTTTTTATCTCCTCAATGTGGATCTGAATTTATTTCTGTTACTATTTCTTTCTCCCTATATGGAATTCTTTAATGTTTATTACCTTGCAATTTTTCTGAAATCCTCTGGCTCCATTTATGTAAAATCATCATTATTTCAGCAAAAGTTTCAAGGCTATTTTCTCTGGAAACGCGCTTCTCCTCTAATTTCAGCTCTTTGAAGATAGTACCATATAGCCTTTAACTCTCTGTGGATTCTGACGAGATATTAGCAAATATCCTTAAGATTTTCCTCTATATATCACTCATCTTTTCTCCTAATATTGGACAAATCATGTTCATCCATCTTCATGTTCAGTAATATGTGATACACTGACTTTATAATCTATAAACTGTTTCTTATATTTTAATGTTGGTTTCTGTAATTTCCACTTGGCTATTTCAATTAATTTTGAATTTTCTCATGATATATTTATCCCCCTAGAGCTGTCTTTTGCATGAATTCAGTATGCTTATAGGAGATGCTTTAATGGCCTCTTCTACAAAGTTAACAGGGATTGCTAGCTTCTTACCATTGATAGCTACTTTTTTCCATTCACTAGGGATTCCTGTTTATTTTTATGCAATTTTAATCACTTTTTGGCTGGAATGTTGAGCATCACATCTCTTGCATACTGGGGGTTCTGTGTAGGATTTTGTTTTAGTAGGCAGTTCAAATTCTGACATGAGCTTCTCTAGGTTTGATTGTTGTTTTTCAGTATTCACCAACTCCAAAGTGTTTCAGAAGGCCTGAGGTACCAGCTATGTTTCTCCCAGGGATGTTATAGTTCGGTTTGAGATCTTGCCAGGTATATCATGAGTAGAGGTTACTCTGAGTTAGGGTCTTAGTACAGCCGGCATTGCAGGTTTCAAGAAGTGTTAGAATGATTCCACTCTGGCAAGTCAGGAACAAAGATTTCCCCTGTAGGCCTTGGCCTAGCTCACTCAACCCCTCTCTGGCCTCTGCTTTCTGCTTCCAGTGCCCTTGAAGTTACGAGCTTATGCTTCTTGTACACACTCACTCAGTTCATCTCTCAGGCACAGACTAAGTTCCTCCTGTGTGATTCTGAACCCACTCTCGTCCAGTTCTAGCACACCGCAGTGGCTTCAGTTGCCTCGGCCAGGCTCTCCATGTTCTTGCCCCGGGACTGAGTTGCCTCGCCCTCACAGTCAAGAAATGCTCCTTTGGCAGATAGGTGAGCAATGGTTAGATTCACTGCATGAGTCTGCTTACCGCGGACAGTACGGTCTTCACCACCTTACTATCCACTTGGCAAAGTCACTTGCTCGTCTTTGATGACTATTAGTATCTTATAATTGGAGTGCATGGCCACTACTGTTCGTTCCACTGGGACTGAAGAGATAACTGATTTGTTATTAGAATACTGGTGCTGATTTTTGAACTCAAAACTAGATGTGTCGTAGATTCTTATGTGTTTGTTTCCAGTTTCTCAAATCCTATTTTTTAATTTATAGATTATGAATGACATCTACCATTGTAAGAAGCATTAGGATTTAATATGTGCTCTTTAGATATGATAGATAATAGTTTACATATTTTTAATAAAATTATTTTTAGAATTTATAATTTTATTAGTTGTTAAAATGGTATTTTTCCACATAATAATCCAAGTTTGTAGATCTCAGTTATGTGTAAATCAGTCCCTTGCTCATGATATTAGTTATGTTAAAAAGCATATTTATAGTTCAGAACACATTTATAGAAAAGCTTAAAGAATTCTCTGTGGGAAACAGATAGCAACACAATAATAGAAGGAGAATAAACTTCCCACAGTGAATCTCCACAGGATGTACAACCCAAAGGTATGGAATATGTACTTACAGTGGGGAGATGGGGGTTTAATGGCCATATAGCAATAATACAATTTACTTTCAATTTTGGAATATATCATTCATCTTTAGAGACGATCTGCCATCTTAATGGCATTGGCCTTTAACCCTAGTCATTTTTTCAGGACAACTCCTAACTCTCAGCAAGGGAAAGCTGCCCTGCCAGGAACCGTTGTGAGGAAAGGCCACCTGGAGACAGAGAATGTAAAACAATTCACATGTGGACAGTTGTGAGCTTGAATGCACTAGGAATGGCCTACCTCTTTGGATGTATAATGGACAATGATTGTATATTGCCCACAAAATGAACAATGAAAATACACTGGAACAAGGTAATCTTATTCATAAGTTGAATAGACATCAAATGGAAGTAGTTGAGCATTGGTTGGTCAATATCAGTCAGTAGAGGCCCTCTTGGATGGTTGTGTGAATAAGCCCGCTTGGCAGAGAAGCAACCGGGGAGACTGAGTCTCCAGCCAGAGAGTGGGAAGGGAGAAGGTGTGTGGATTTGAACTGAAATCTGTCTGGATTTGCCGTCCCTACATTTTCTACCTTATCACACTCTCAGTTTTTGAGTAGCAGGCAACTGTCACTCACCACAGGCATTTTCATCTTCGGGCCGTTTCCCTATAATGTTGTCTCGTAGTTGGCGTAGCTTTTCCTTAATAAAAGTGCAGAGCACAGATAGCACAGATATTAAAGGGTCAAAATAAAAGCATTTATCACTATAACCAGTGCCCAAACCACTACTTAGTAATAAGTTGATACTTAAGAAGTCTAAAATATCTTTAGTACTTTATCCAGAATCTTATTCTTCATGAAAGAGATGTAAAGTGGTAGCATCCTGTTCCACAGAAATGGAAACTGAGGAGCGGGGAGGCTAAGCGATTCATCTAACCACAGCTACAAGACAGGCTTGGAAGCAGCGCTTAGCCTCGTGCTGTGTGCCTCCATTGAGTGAAGAGTTGTACCAGGATGCTGGGGCTGGATGCCTCCTGAGCCCATTTTCAGGCTCCATTGTGCTGTGCTATATTTTTTTCCTGGTACTCTATTTATAAAAAAAAAAATTAAGGACCCAGGGGAAAATACTATGAAACTAGAGTCCTTTTCTCAGAATATTGTTCTTCCAAATATTCTGCAAAAAATAAAAGCACATTAGAACTTCATAAATTTCTTGACAATACAACCTACGAGCGCTTTTCCCCCTTCAGGAAGGCCTCTTTCCTGGGGGTTATTTCCATGGCTTTGCAGATGTTCCCCTCTGAGTGGAGCCAGGTGCCTTGGGCATGCCAAGGAGGGAAGGTGAGAGGCAAGGCCGTTAGTTTTGGCACCACCTCATCTTTAGGGCTGGGGAGTCTATGTGATGTGATTCTTCCCTGCTCTTCAAACTCTGGCTACATACATGAAAATGAGTCATTTTCCTCAGAACAATCCTCCACCAGGCATACCATGTCCCAACAACTGCTGGCAAATTCATTTCCAGGATACAAATGAATATGTTTGTAGCCAGGAGAGAAATATTGAAAAGCATATAAAATATTGGAGAGTGGTGCACACATGTGTGGATGTCTTAAATCCTTCCTCATGAATATAAACTCACAAACAAAACAAGCAACTAAGTGTTTCAAGAAATGACTAGGTAAGGCATTTCTAAAAAGCTGGAGCACACGAAACTGCATTGAAATCTTTATCTTTTAAGGGATTGAGAAGGATAAAGTGTATGTAGTTCCTGGGAGCAGAATGAGTTGCATGGGCTTGAAACTAAACACATGTTGCTCCATTTTAGGAATAGAATGACTGTGAAGGTGATGGCAATGGTAAGGATGGAGACACAGCGTTATCATTCTGCTCATGGGCACAGCACACGTGTGGAACTCCACCCTCCATTTTCTTTAGCATTTGTTTAGGAAAAAAAACAATTGCCTTTGATTAGTATTGTGAAACCTGGACCATCTCAGCCACCAACTGGCAACCGAATCTGCCCCTGTAGGTGGGTGGTTTCTGACAAGCTCTGATCTCAGATGTGTTTGGAAAGTCCTCTCGCCTACGCTGCTTTGGCCCATGTGTCACATTGTTTGAAACTTCATCCTAGTGACTCATTTTTTTATTGTTAAAAACTACATTGTCTTTTAAAATAAAAAAATGATCTCTTGGTAGAGGTAGAATATTCAGTTAATATTAGCTCCCTGTGTTTTGTCCGAACTTGGCTTATTAAATGTGTTTAATCAAGCAGCTGCATCAAAACTGGGTTCTGAGGCAAGTAGGCTTCCTGCCGCAGAAAGAATAGAACCCTTAAATATTTTGGGAGTATGAACCTATGAGATAAGTAGACCATGGAGCAGATACTTCTTACTGAGAACAGCCAAGGTGGCATAGTTTATAAGGAAAAAGAAGTTAAAATGAATCACACTTAGGACTAAATGCTTGATGTGTCGCCAGCTACTTTTTGTCCCTTTAAGCCTGGTCTATGCTATGTTTTAGCATGCTGAGCAGCTGTTACTGTGAGACTGCTTCATCTTCATTTCAGCAAGAAGATTAAACAAAATGTTCTTTGTACCCAGGGCAGGAACTATAAGCAGTTTTGATGTACGAGTTCCAATAGTGAGTTCACATAAATGAACTTATTAGTGAAACTTTGGCTATTATCTTCAAACATTTAGTTGATTGCTTCAAACATCTTTTTAGTGTCTAGTTAAAAACAAAAGCATGGTTGTCTCTGTGTCTTCTGAAGACTAAACACTTAAAGAATAGATGGGATATATAGGGGAAGGAATATTCTAGAAGATCGTATTACCTGTTGCATGATTTCCAGACCACTCTTTCCCATCTGCCAACGTTTAAATTTCTCTAGAGCTTCATCCACAGACATTTTCCCATTCTTGACTTTCTCCTGCAGGAGTATCAGTTCCTCCTGCCCAAGGATCAGTTCTTCCTGCCCAGTGGTCAGATAACCCTTTGTACTTGAGAAGGTTGGACCTTCCATCCGAGCTTTGTCTATGATACAAGACAAGGGTGTTTTAGTAAGAAATTAACGTTTGAAACACTGGAACAAAGTCATGCTACATAAGAACTCGTTGAATTTTCTTGCTCTTAACCATATATTCAGAGTTGAAGAATGGGCTAGCATAAAATTTTTGTTTCATTATTTTTGAGAGAAGTTGTTACTATATAACTTAAGAACATCACACATACTTGAGATCCTCCTGCCTCTGCCTCCAAAGTACTAAGATCTCAGGCTTGTGGCACTACATTTAGACAGCAGAAACATCTTTTAATATATTTCCTTTTAAGGATGGTGGTACATAGACTCTAACATAAAGGGGAAAAGAATCATTTTATCACTTAAAACATTAGGGCCAAGTAAAAATGATGTACTATTTGTAGGAAGTACCACCTCCCCCATTTTTTATGAGAAGTAAAATGAGATCATGTGGATGGGCATTCGACAGTACCTAGAGGAGCACGGGGTCTGCCTCCTCTTCCCAAAGGGAGCAATTGCAAAAGATGGCAGCTGCACTTGAGGTAAGCGACTGCCAGAGAGCCATGAAATTCATCCCAGCAGAAAATGGAAGCTGAGACAGCAAAATGGAATGAGAGCAGGAGGAGCCAGCACCTGTAACCCCGCCTGCCCCGTGGGGAAGGGAAACCCTTTTCAGAGGAAAGCAGGGAAGAAGCTCATTAGCACAGACGCTGCCAACTCAGCTCCTGGAAAGTTTCCCTGTCCATCAGCAGGAAGATCATTTAGGGAAGTAACCCAGAGCCTGCACAGTGGTTTTTCATTGGAGGAAGAACTCCTATCTCATCACTGATCTCCAGGGTCCACCCTTCTGTGGCATGATGTCATCCTGTGAAGGCAGCGACTGCCTGAATTATACTGACCTCTAGGGGTCAAAGACCTGTGCGTATTCCAATATTCGGTACCTCACAGATCCCCTATCACACTAGCAATGGGGACTGTTGCCTCATAGGCCCAAGGGACCCAGTAAGAACATAAGTGACTCTAGACTATAAGCTCTTGGACTTTAGGAGACAAATTACATGACAATAGCTACAAAGTGTGTGGGGAGATACGAAGGGATAAATAAAGAGCTAAAAGACCCATGCAAATGGAATTGCGAAATGTCTAATATAAACTATAGATAAAACACTATAGGGTGAGAAGTCCACGCTTGTCCATGGATTGGAAGAAAGAATGCTATAAAATTTTCATACAAAATCAGAAAAATCTTCAAGTTCAATAGAGTCATCAAAATACAAGGACATCTTTCATATGTTTGGAGGAAAACACTAAAATTAATATGAAAACAGACCCCAAAGTACAAATGGAACGGCAGACACCATGTTAAATAAACGAAGACGCAGCATGAAAAAGACCTGCAGGTTTCCTCCCGTCGGAGACTGCTGCAGAGATCAGGCGGAAGATCTAATTCACAGAGCTACCTGCTGGGAAGTAGAGGAGAGGAGGGACACGTGGGGGTTGAGGAAGGGGCACACAGCTAGAGAGAAGGAACACATCCTAGTGTTCTACAGAACAGCGACGGGGTGAGTATAGCATGCAATAACCCGCTGTGCACTTTATGAGCCACTGAAGGAGAGGAGGCCGGAGCTTCTACACATAAAGCGATGATAATGAAACAGAAACATTAATTCCTGATCTGATCAGTACACAATGTATGTACACATCGTTCCAGAATTACTCTAATTATTTTAAGGATCCATGGAGAAATAACTGCTAGCTTCCCTACCTTGGTCATAACACACTATACACAAGTATCATTTCTCCTACAGTCTCTCACAAATTTCTGAAAGTAACAATACAGTCAATTATAAGAAGATTAGGTCGAAAAATGACTTAATCTAGCGCCTGCCGCATATAAATGTCATTAATATTAAACATTTTTTTTTGAGAAAAGGTTTCTATCTCTAATTTTGAGAAAAGAGGTCTCAGCGAAAGATGTAAATGTCATAAAAGACTTAGGGTCATTTAAAACCTTATTCCTGGAAGATGGAAGTAAACACATACTCTCATTGTAATGTAATGCTTTCTTCTCCAAAAGAAAACGATCTGGAAGTTACCATGTGTTGTTTGTGTAGCACAGATCAGAGGCCCCCATGTTCTGTGTGGGTGCCAATGGAACACTGGAGGCTGGCGTGAGACATGGAGTCCGGAGTGGGGAGCCTATTGGCAGGATACAGGGGAATTCATTTCCCCACTGTCGTATCCAAGGACATGAGTAGACCCACACGTCTCTGGGGGAGGCTATGGTCTTTGCAGATCACCTCAATCCCTGTCACCAAGTGGCAACATATTTGGGCTCGGGACTCAGGTGAGATTGCAACTTCTCTTTTATGTATTGCCATCAAGTCCAGCATACTCATTGCAATGTCTCAGGAGAAGCACGTTCTCAACTGGCTGTTACTTCTGAATATGCCCAGTGCAGAAGGACAGAAGGACAGAAGGACAGAAAAGTGTTCAGCTAGTATTTGGTTACCTAGCCCTGGGCATTCTTCAAAAATGGAAGAAACTGGACCATCACTCAAACATAGCATCAAAGATTTGGAAGATGGGGGGAGTGGTGCTCCTGTCTAGCAGTGGGGTCACTGATGGAATTGAAAATGATTTTTTTTCCTGGAAGAAAGACATTTTAAGCTCTAGGCAGTCCTTTTAATTACCCGAAGGGTGCTCAAGCCTAGACTGTGTGGGCTGACTGCTAACGCCCATTTTAGACTTGAGAGAGTCTCTCCCAGTGAGTCCAGGACTAGGAACTAGGAGTCTGCTGTATGGTTTCCTTGCATCTAAATCGTCTCCATGACCAGCCATTCTGGTTTCCTGGAGGGACTTCCTTCCCTTTTCAGAAGTTTATTGCCCCAGAACTAATAAGATGTCAACAAATCCTACACTCTAAATCTTCCTAGATGGATGACCGAACACAGAATCCCTGGAGAAATGGAGAGTGCAAGCCAGTCAGCGGGCTAACTGGTTGAGCAGCAAGAAGCACAAAGAGCTGTCGAGATCTTGCTTTTCCTACCCTTCACTATGTGTAGGCTTCCACACAAATTCAGCTCCTGAGATGCAGGGTCCTGCGGCATCTACGTGCCATCCCGCCAGAGCAGGAGGAGAGCATCGCTATTAAAAGCTATACCATTTAGTCATCACCGCACTTCTGCCATCCTTTGACCCAAGCCAGAATCCGTTTTTATCTCAAGTAACCCTTGCAGCTGCATCTTCCGTGTTCGCAGAAGGTATATCCAGGAAACCATTCCTAGGAAGGTGTCAATTGCAATCCTGCTCCACATAAAGGTTTCACTGAATTAAAACACTGCATCTGGGGGTGCTGAGATGGCTTGTTAGGTAACAGTACCTACCACCAAGTCTAGACACATGAATCTGACCCTTGAGACCCATGTAAGGTAGAACAGAAAGGACTCCACAAAGTCCACACACATACTGTGACCCCCTCACCCCCACACATACAATTTAATAAAGAACTGAATCCTTTTAACAATATTCATTTCAATGACCCCATCTCATTTCAAATTCTTAACTTTTAAATTGTAAATAAGATGACCTCAGTGCAGAAAGAAATACGATTTGGTCCTTTGCAATCCCATAAACAAAACAAAAAGATTCACAAAAAGTCTCCAGTTTCAAGTCCTAAAAGTGAGACAAAAAAAAACCCAAAAAAACAAAACAACAACAACAACAACAAAAAACCTTGTGGACAAACTAATTTTCCACAAACCTGCTTTTCCTTCTCATACAAAATATAATAAAGCACCTGGCTTGATCAATTATTATTAAGCATGACAAACTCCAAAGAAAAATGATCTGGAAACTTTACTACCTTCTCATTCAAGGCAGGCTCATTATTCTAAATGTAGGACCCGCAAACCTTGGCAATGCTGATAGGCTCTTTTATGGCATTAAGGTTAGCAGTTCATGTAGGTTGTAAGGGCAGGTGTTTCTTCCATCCAAACTTTCTGTTTCTGTTTACTTTTAGAAGACTTAGTATGACCTTTATGTCGTTTTCATCAAAAAGCTTTTGTCATCCTGCTAGCTGCATGTTTGAAACTGCTGTTGGTCAGTTTTACTGTAAAAGCCTCAAGACAGATGAATGGTTTGGTTCCCTTTAATTTTTCTTTTTAATATTTTTTCATTTGATTTGAATAATGTCCACAAAAGCAACAAGTAACCTATTATACTCAATCTTCTTGACTTGTAGAACAGGTCAGAAAGTGTTGCACTGAATTCCTGGTAGGGAGTGACTGACTAGGACACTTTTTACTAAAACTTGGAAAACAAAGGACTTAGTAGGCCTTGCTGTTAGATAACAAGACAAATACAGGCTTCAGGGGTATACTATTGACATTGATTTTTTTTTTTAATCAATCATTTTCCAAAATTTGGTACTAGCCCTAGATTCTTCCAAGCAATTTTTAGTTTCTGTCTTTATTATTATTAGGGATTCTGTATCTCTCAGGTTTTGCCTTCATTTCTGACAGAAGTTGCAATACACTCTGCCAGCACAGTCCATTTTAGGCAAGAACTCAGAAACTGAACAAAATATTTTCAGGTGTAACTTTAACAATGAAAAAATGCCCTTTCGTGAGCAATATGACAAATGAAAATATAAGTTATACTGGGAAAGGCCGCTGAAGCCATTATTTTTTTATGGAATACAAATGACCACACGTTGACAGTTTCCCCGCTTTTCTATTTAATATATCTAGAGCTGGCAAGAACAGCCTGACGGAAACGCCACAGGGCTCAGAAGTCTCTTTCCCCACATCAGAGTGATCCCTTCCCTGCTTCCCCGGGTCTCCTGCTTAAAGACAATTTTATTATTTAACATTAATCAAACTACCCAGCACGGTGTACTCTGAGAACACATAAAAATATGTGCCCTGACTGAATCTTTTCCATGGGCATTCAAACCCCACCAAAAGTCAAGCCTGCAACGAGGCTGTCGTTTGGCTGAGACCATGCCAGGGGTTCCAAAGCTATAAGCCCATAGAAGGCAAGCACAAAGTCACGAAGCAATGTCTTAGTGATTGTTTATTAAATACATTGAAATAATTCTCATTAGCATGAAGACTCTTTCAGATTGAATTATTATGACTTTAAAGAAATGTATATCAAACATAAAAAAAAATCTACATGGAAAGAATTACAATGTGAAGGTTGTATGTGGCAAATATATATGTAATTTTATATTTATATACCTGATATGAATAAGGTTTAGGCAACCAAAAATTGGAAGTTCTCATCCTCATCAAAATCTCTGTGTGTGTGTGGGGGTGTCTGCCCTAAACATTTGGTTAGGATGGGCATACGCTTACCAACATGCCCCTGTAAATTATGGTTTATCCTGACGTACAGCAACAGAACATCCTTCATGTGGTCCATTAATTAACTGTGAAGCACACAGATTATGGGTGATTGTCATGATCAGGGAGGCACTTTGTTAATGCCTCAGCTCATTGGTTGCTGTGTTTCTTACTTGCAGTAAAGCAATAGTGGAGACAGAAAATGGAGTTGGTCTTGACATGGAAAGAAACGTCCAACAGAAACAAGTCTAGGAAACAGACAACCTGCGATCTGAGAATATTATTTAATTTTGTGTCCATGTCCTTGAAGTAGTAGCCTCTCCATCATAGTCCATTTGCCTGATACCTACAAGCTTATTTAATTGGGATGTTTGTTGTTTGGCTTACACCCAAGGGACGCGGAAACGCTCCTCTAGTGAGAATCTCATAAATGAATCGGTCCTCGGTGAGTGTGGTTAGCAAAACTCTGACTTCAGAACCTCTGCAGGCTCCAAACACACCAATAGAACCTAGTCCCCTGGTTTGTGGCTACGATGAACATGCCTTTGGCTGCTCCCAGGGCTCAGGGAGGAAATGGAGTAGACTGGAAGCACTTTCTATCTGTGGCATCATTCTCTGGCATTTTTTGATTTTGAAACCAAATTGGGAAAATTGACTCTAGAACTGCATTTTGATGAAAACTTTTACCTGTGATTCCCCAGTCCTTAGCGCTTTCCCTTCATATTTTCTCAAGACGTAAAATCTGAGTCCAGGAATTCCTTTGAGTTCCCACAGAAATGGTGCCAATTAATTCCGTGGTAGTTTTTTTTTTTTTTTTTTTTTTTTTTCTGTTCCTCAGGAAACTTCCTTGGCTCAGCAATAATGTAGCTTCCTGGCAACCCCTTGGCAATCTTCAACTTAGAGATTCTGGAATGCTTTCGCTTTCCGTGGGGGAAATAGTTGGCTCTTCTGTGTTCTTTTCCCTTCCAGTACACAGTAGAAGAAACACATTATTTAACCCTTTCTTAGGGAGTTTTCTGGGTCCCCTAGAAAATCTTAACTCATGAACATTTCACAACCCACCCCCCCCCCTTTATCTTCCACAGACATCATCATTGGAGACGCATCTACTGTTTTCCTATGACCTGATGAGATCCCAGGATAGCCGAAGGATGCTCTGAGAACGGTAAGAAGCAGTCCTTTTCCATAATGCCAAAACAGCTTCAAGAAAAATGGCTGGATGGTTTGAATGTGAAATGTTCCTCACAGGATCGCACATTGCGCACTGGCTTCTCAGGTGTGGGTGCTGTTTTAGGGGCGGGATTTCAATTTTACAAAGTTTACAGGAAATCTGGGAGGAGCAGGGCTTGCTCTCTGCTTCCTGGCAGCCATGACATAAACTGCTCTGCTCTGTCAATCCTTCCCACATGAAGGAGGGAGACCTCTGAAACCATGGACCACATAAATCTGCCTCCCAGCTTGGTTGCTCAGACATTTTGTTACATTGAAGAAAATTCTTACTGATATAACCACCTTCTAAGTACCCGGGATGTTTATGAAGATTCTAATTATCATTTTTTTGATCATGCCGAAAACTGATTTTCCTGGAGGTTATAGTTATCAGATTTGGGAAAAAAACACAACAGAAACTTCCTAAGATCTAATGTTCTTTTACTTTTAGAAGTAGCACAATATTTTGTTCTATTCTGGTAAATTCTTGATTTCTCAAAGTAAAGGAATATCCTACTGTGACTAATTTAAAATGCTACAAATAAGTTGGATCCAACAATCCAAATGAAAAAAAAATCAAATAACATGACTTTTTTTTTTTTGGTATCTGAGACTCCAGAGATGCTTTTAAAAGGACTAAGACAAAGTGCCTTTAGTGAAGCAAAAGTCGTATATGTCCAAGTGTATAAAATAATAAACCATTGCATTATCAATAGGGTTCACTGTAGAATGTCTTTCCTTCCGTCATTCTCTCTAGCCTTTTATCCCAGCATAGAAACTGTTTCTTTGTATACACCATGGAATGTAAATCAGTCCTTCTAGGTTCAAGGGAAACCCTCAGCTCTTCTTAAACTGTCTTCTGTGGGATAGACAGATGGCCACCTGCTAAGAACAGGTGCTCCCCACGTCTTTACCATCTTCTTTCTCCTGTGAAAGGAGAAATCCTGACATTTCCAGATCTTACCTTCAGTGCTAACAGAATTGAATTATAACCATGATATTTGAATAATTTATAATAAGAAATACTTAGGAATTTTTTTTCTCTGAAAGAGCTCAAGACACCCACCTCCTCTCTTTATTATTTATAAAACTTTGAGTTATGTGTGGGAGTCCAGATGGGAGTAATCAGTTTTGTTTAAATCTTTAAGAACTATTGGGTTCCTAAATGTACGAAGACCTTCCTTGAAGCTTTACATTTCTTTCCTGAGAGACATAAAGGCAAGGCAAAGGGACAACAAACAGACTTTCAAAGGTCCATGATCCATCCTTATGGTAGCTACCTTTTAATGACTGTGACAGAAACAAATGGCAAGATGCAAGGTTTATTTTCTGCTCGAGGTTGAGGAGGTAAGGTCTATCATGGGAGGAAAGGCATGGTGGCTGAAGTGTGGCTCAAGGACATACATACGTCATGATTTATTGTATTTCAGAAAACAGGGAAGTAGAAAAAGCTTAGTTCGGAAGTAGGGTTGTGTCCAATCACCAAAGGCTATACCTATCCCAACGTCCTTACCTCCATTAGCCAAGTTTTACAAGATTTTAGGTCTCAAGTTTCTACAGTTTTCTCAAACAGCACAATCAATTAGGGACCTGCGGGGAAACATTCTATATCCACATGGCAACATTTGGCCCTAATGCCTTACTGGCCAGTAGCTATTGATGAACACAAATTGTAATCAATTCAACTTCAAAAGCTGCATCAGTATTAATACCGTTCACAATTACAAAGTCTCTTCTGAGACTCAAGGCAAACTCGCAGATGTGAGCCTTTGTAAATGTCAAAGAGCAAGTTGGATACCTCCAACAGACAATGCACTTGACTCCAAAAGGGAAGAGAGGGAGGACAGTAGGGAAATTGTGAGCAAAGCAATACTGAAACCCAGTAGGGCAAATATCAAACCTCTCAGCTGAGACCCACTTCTATGGATCAGCTCCTACGGATCAGCACACATGGCCTCTTATGTGACCTGGATCCTCTCAGTGGCTGTAGGCTCTTTTGGAAGACATTCCACACTCCTTGTTCCTCCAGCACCCTTGGGTCTACATTCCAACTTAGATTTCACCTTTGTACCCACACATAGCTTTCTTAGGGGTTCTACTATGGAGGTACTCGAACTCTGTTCCACAGTGTGTGACCTGAGGGCCTTTCTGGAACCTTAGTACAGACTTGTAGAACTCTGGATTCTTACATTCTGCTGCCTGTCACTCCATCAGCTCTAGATAGAAAACAATGCTGAGTTTTGCTTCTAGGTCAAGATGCATGCTGGCCCACTTAGATCATGGCTGTGGTTGCTAAGTGCATGTGTGACTGAATTTCCTTGCCAAAGACACGGAGCAAATATGCGACAACCTCCATGATGTTGCCTCGAAATTTCCTCCACCAATCAACTTGGTTCATTACTTTTGAATTCAGGCTCACCTACATTTTCAGGACATGTGTGGCTGCTTTGCCAGAATGCTTCATGAATTGAACGTCCTCTAGTTCAATCACTTGCCTCTGCTTAAAACCTCACCAGCCTGGCCTTTTCTGTCTGTATTTCTATCAACTTTACGGTCTCTGTACTCCCACCAGGAAGTCTCATTAATCTCCCTGGATAGCACTCCAGGGCTTCTCTGGCTTGCAGCCCTAAACTCCTCCACATTTTTCCTAGTTCCAAAGGCTTATGAAGTGTATGGTCAGGTTTACTAGAGGCACATTACTTTTACTACCAACTTTCTTTATTAATTACTTTTCTTGTTGAAAATGCCCAACAGAAGTAAGTGGAGGGAGAACAGGCTTTTTGCTTGCTCCTAGTTTCCCATGGTAGGAAAAGCATGGATGGGTGCTGAGGCAGAGGAGTTTGTGATTACAGGACTTTGTAGTATAGTTCGTCACATCTCAGAATACCAAGAGGTAGAGAGAGTTTGTGCCAAAAGTTGGGCTGGTTATGAACCTGAAAGCCCACCCATACTGTCTCTTTTCACTAGCTATGGCTCACTCTCTGTTGCCTCCATATAGCAGTTGGAGACAAGTGTTGAAGCCCAGGAACTTGTGGGGAACACTTTACATCTAAACCATGGCATGGCTAAATTATCAAACTCATACTTAAAAAAATGGAGAATTGCTCTTTAATGAGAGTGGTATTTTGCATATAAATTTGCAAGCAGTATGTCTAACTAGTTCATAGAAGAATAGAGGTTCACCTTCCTCAAGTATTGTGTTCAAGCACCATGCATCCTAATCATTAGACAATCTAAGTACAAAAAGGCTGCCATGAGAAATGCCACTTGAAGTGATGAGCGGTAGTCATTAATCTAAGAATACAGTATTGACATGGGACCACTCACAGCATCCTAAGAGCAGGTTCACTGAGGTTCTTTGCTGAATACTGTTCTGTGAGTGTTAAAAGTTGGTACATCCTGACCCTTGCCTCTTCAGTGGCACAAAAGGAGATGCAGCAAATGGGGGCTGCTGTGAAGTGATTTTGTGGCTTTATTTCAATGTCTCTTTCTCAATAATTACCTGTTACCAGTTTCAAGGTGACATAATTTGGGGCTGAAGTTATTTCAAAGGTACCACTGCATACGCTCATTGATTGCCAAAGCCAGCTACCCTAAGTCCTGTGTCAACGGCCTTCTATGTTGTTTTTCTTTATTTGAGCATTTATTTATTCTTGATTAATGAAAAAGAATTGCAATCAATAGTCTTCTAGAGTCTATCCTTGAAAAAAGACCAATATCCCAGTGAATACTGGAAACAAAAATGTTCCACCTGTTCGAACCATGTGTGTGACTATAGTAGTCTGTAGCTCTACTCTGCGTGATAAATTATTGTTCACAATGTGTTGAATCAAATGCTCAAGATAAGACTATATTGGGAAAATGGTTTGATTTTTGATTGGCATCCATAGCCCATTCACCCAGTTCTACTTGGGTAAAAGTACCTGAGCTATTCTACTGGAGGCCCCATTTTACATATCTATAAAAGGAGGGGCTCTGATGCATGTTCTGGAATTTGTCTTATTTCTCCTTCCTGGTGCACTGATAGCATCACCACAGGTAATACGACGAGGGATATTTTCTGCTTTTGCTAATTAAATTGATTACATTGCATTGATTTCATTATGGCAGAGCTGTCTTGCAATAAGATACAAACTTCAAAGCAAAATCAATCAAGCTCAGTTGTTTATGTTTGACCTATGAGACTTTATGCATATTCCCAAGATCCCTTCAAATCTTATTTAGATTATTAAATCGATTGACTTTAACAAAATACCTGGCTTCTTGGGGAGACTGTAGAACTTATCACCATCAGATTGTCTTCTGGCTGCCTTTTGTTGGAACACTATAAAAACAAATACATAAAATTTATTAGACAAAGGCTTTAGCAATATGCAATACACCATGAAAGCAGAATGCAATGTATCATTTTCCTTAGTAACAATATCTGAATTGCATTCATTTCTGAGTATAAGGATTATTAAAATTGTAATCTCCTCATCTGTATAGTTAATCAGTAATTTTGGGAAGCTTTTTCTTCGGACAGAGTCCTGTGATGCTGATGGAATGCTTCCCTACACTGGTTAACTCATGCCAAGTTCCTTTTGACATCAGGTGGAGATAGAAACCTTGATTTGGTTACGAGTGATAAATGCTAAATTCACATGAAGAACCCATTTTCATAGAAACTACCCAAACTGGCTTGTGGGTGATCAGCAAGCCCAATTATTGTTTCTTCTTAAAGTGGAGAGAACCCTGTTGTGCTCCGCAGACGTAATAATAAAACAGGCGCTTTGCTCTCGCGCCATCCACCCAGACCTCAGACCTATTAAGGCAGCTTGTTTGGATTACTTCATTATCTGAAAAGTGCTTTGTTCTCATTTATTATTTCTCACATGAAATTCTGGGAATTAAGTCAGCATTACTCACCCTATTTCGCAGATGAAAGGTAAAATCAGCGTTTTATATTTATTAAGCACCCACAAAGTTCTGGGTACTTTCTGGTATTTGCTAATGAAATAGACCAGATCCTTTACTGCTCCACTTTTGGAAAATGAGCATCCGGAGTTACATTTATTTTTTTATGGGCACTCTGAATTATGGGGTTTGGGAACTCGAAGAGGCCTGGGAGATTTAGTCCAGCCTCATATGTTTATAGATGAGGAAGTAAGCAGCTTGTAAAAGGGCTAAGTGAAGTTTGAAACGATCCCCGAGTTGTTAGCTGAGAGATGATTTAGACCCTTAAGCCTTGGCCTTCAGTTTGTTGCTTCCCCCTTACGGTGATGCTGCATCTCCCACTTAGTAACTATTCCCTTTTAAAGTTAGAGAGGGAGGCTGGGAGGAGTTCCAGGAGCATGGCTGTCCTCTTGTTCTTCTTGGTATCTCAGCAGGATCTTCCTATAAAATGGAATTGAGGCACATGGGGACAAGGAGACAACTGCATGGCAATCGCCCACTGTGACCTGGGGAGACACCGCAGTGATTGTCATGGAGTTCTGCCATGGCTTTACTGGTTAGTTAAAGCACTCTACTATCAAAGTCATATATGGAAATAATCAAACACACACACACACGCACACACACACACACACACACGCACACAGACACGCACACACGCACACACACACGCACGCACACACACGCACACACACGCACACACACACACACAGACACACACACACTGAGAAAGGGTGTCACTCTGTCACAGCTCCAGCTAGCTGTTCCTGGAACTAGCTCTTGTAGACCAGGCTGGCCTCGAACTCCCAGAGATCCGCCTGCCTTTGCCTCCTGAGTGCTGGGATAAAAGGCGGTGCACCACTACTGCTCGGTTTAAGAACACATATTTTTAAAAACAAATGTCCCAAATCAAATCAACATTTATTAAACACATTTCTAGATAAAGTTAAAAGATTATTCCTCTCTGTGGCCTCTGGAGAAGAGAATATACTTTCAAATATGATGCATTTGAGAAAAATTATGCTTATAAAGTAAAACTTGGGTTGAGAATCAGTTTTCTTTGTATATTCTGGGTTTGTGGCATTTTTTTTTCCTAAATGAAGGCATATATGGCAGCTGACTACATACTTGAGGATGTTAGATTTTTTTCCAAGCCATACTTGGCGTTTACATCAGCTAGTTCTTCAGTTTCAATTAAATATAATAATAACAGGCAGCCAGTGTTTTCGTTAATATTGTTAAGATGTAGCAGAGAGTGTCTGCGGCTGTAAAAACGGTAGCCAGTATCATTAATATGGGAATGACTTGAACCCAATGGCAAATGCAGCAAGAATCTCTCCAACTCAGCAGCACGCTGCCTATGAGTTTCATTGATCTGGCTGAGGTTTGGAGCTGTGGAGCATTTGATAGCGAACTTCTCTTTTCAGCTTTCTTGGTGTGACTTTGATCCCAATTGGATTGACCCTGGATATGTTATGGGAATACCTTCTGCTGGCAGCACATTTGTCCTATGTCACACGGAGTTAAGCTGTCCTACAGTCACTCTGCATTGGTGTGATTTCTCTAGCTCTGCATCAGGGTGAGCCTGGAGCTGAGGCTGGACCACTGGGATGGGTGGTGAGGATGTGCTGATAATGGAGCTGTAGGTGGAGGGAGGCAGTAGGTTACAGGGCTAAGGTTCCCTTAATATCTCATCTGCCTTAGAGTCCTTAGCTCACCTGCCGCTGCTCCCATGCTTCCCCCTCCCACACTTACTGATGCCATTACATCCTTATGAAAATCCAGACTTTGCAAAGAGTCTTCTCATTGCTTTTAAAGTTCAGAGGCATTTTTCATATACAGAATAGCCACAAGGAAAGACCTATTATTTGTGATCAGAAGACTGAGACTAAGAGAAAAACCAGAAAGTTAAACTATAGACCAGTAATAAAAAATACATTTAATATATATCATATATATTAATAAAATATATATTATATATAAAAATATATAATATTACTGGTTTCACACACACACACACACACACACACACAAATTCTGACCCTCTGTGCTTGAATTCTTGGATAACACTGTCTCAACTACATTGTACTTGACCAATGTCCAAAGAATGCTACCAATGCAATCATGACATGCCAATCTGACTAATCTTTGTACCGTGAAATTTTATTTTTCTCTTTCTACCTACAATTAGAATTTGAAAAGACAAAAGACCAATGCAGTATTTACCTTGTCATTACTTTTAAACAAAAAAGTCAATAGAGGAAAAAACAAAAACAAAAACAAGTTTTTGAGGTTTAAAATAATCCTAAATAATACAAATGTCCCAAATGACACCATCATTTATTTTGACTATTGGTAAAAATGACTTTTGCAAAGGTTTCTGCAGAATATAAATGACATGGAATGGAAAAATTAGCATAGTATTAAATATTCAAAAATGTTAAACAAAGCAGAAGTAGCAGAGGAGGAAAGGGTGAAACGGAACAAGTTCTCTTGCACAATTTGTCTTTCCAGGCTGTTCAGCAGAACAATCCTTGTGTCAGCCTCGTTTAGAGTCTCCCGAGAGCATAAGAGCTCATCCAGAGTGTCCCTTTCTGGAAAACTGGAAGAAGTTCCCTCAGCGTTATTGTCTAAGTGGCTAAGCTGAGGCTATTTATGAAGAAGTACAAATTATTAATCCATGATGCTCAGTGCCCATTGCAGGTGGGGGATGGAAGCCTTACACATCTGCACTCCATCCTGACCTTGCAGGGTAGGGGATGAGCTCCTAGACAATCTGCCCTTAGATTGCCAACTACACATCCCAGAGCTGTATAAACAAGGTCCTGGGGTTGCACAGGTGTATCAGAGTCCCCAAATCTTTGTACTTTTCCCTGTGCTCATTTAGACAGAGGTCAAACATGCTATTAGTACACACTGATGAGAGAGGAGAGAGGTACTCAGTCAGGAAGGCAAGGTTTCAAACTCAGTCCTTGCATCCCTGTCGTCCCTTTCTGTGTGCTATGTGAAGGTTAATCACGGAAAGGCAGAAGAGGGAAAATAAAAAAGAGCCAACAGCCCGCCCTTTTCTGTAGGTGTCAACTGAGGGTGAGAAAAGGTGCTGTAACACCATGGGTGGTCCAGAAACTCATCTGAAGATTCGAAACGGAGCCTCTACAAGAGAGTGCAAACACTCGGATAGCGTGAACCATTTAGTCCTGCTGATGTAAGCTCCACCTCATTATCTGGGACACTTAATCAACACAGGTCAGCACGTCAGAAGAGGAATGTGACCATGGCTATTTCGCCTGGCAGGAGCTTGCAGATCCATGCAAATGTAAGCAATGCTTGAGTGTTCATGGAAAATGTATGCCTACTCACTAGCCAGTGCACACATGGTTATGAATGTTGGTATATTTTCCTTTTGAGATTGACAGAGATAGCATAGTGGAAAGCAAAGAACGACCTGAAAGTAAATGGTGGAGAGACTGAAATGCAAGGTATTTGTAGATGCTTAACTCCTTAAGGAAAAAAAACCAACCATTTTCTTTTCAATTTGTAACAGAAATTTGAGCTTGATTGGTAAGATACTGTGAAAATCCTCTTTCTGCACAGAAAAACCTCACAATCAAATTTTCCTCCACTTTTTAGCAACTTAATTAGGGAGGGGATAGAAAACAAACTTTCTATTTGAGCATTTATTTTAGTTTCACAAACGAGAATATTTCTACTCTAAAAATATTTCCTATCCCGAAAGCTGGTAGATTCTGAAAGAAGACAGGTTGTTTTGTGGACCGACAGCTTGAGGCCATGACCATGAGTTTATTAGCTAAGGCTCCATGCATCCCCTGGGTAGGCATTCCTCTTCCTGTTACCAGGGAATCAACACATATGGAACACCTGCTTGCCCAGCAGCATGTTGACTTGTTTATGGTCATTTCTATGCAGTTAGAAAATGTTATGAATAGCTATTAACTGAGTGATAACCTAATTAATTTTTCTTTCATTTCAAAGAAAAATGGCTTAGGTGGTATGGAAGCTACTAGAAGCCTTTAAAACTATTAGAAGTTTACCTTTTGGTTTATCTTCTGTGATTATCCAAATGGAATTCTCTGTTCTTCATCCCTCTGTGTCAGGAAAATGCTTTCATTCTAGAGACCAGTGGAGTCATAGTTTTGTTTTATTGTATTTCAAAGGTTCATAGGATCTGACCTTCTAAAGTCTAATATATTAACTTCGGTTATGTGAACTTTGAACAACCATTTGATATTAAATATACTAATAGAATCCATCCTATGGGTATTGGAAACTTCCAAAGTCAGGACTGTATCCATTTGTTCTGTTTTCAATATTGGAAGTGGATGAATATCGTTAGAAAGCATGCAATCTAATATATACGCATATGAAACTAGGTGAGGGGAGAAGCAGACGGCAGGCACTGATAGGGAAAGAGAGGTGGCTTCGCCTTGTGTCCGTAGAATAATTTCTACTATCATATGAACCATTGTTTGTGTACTGCTCCGAGTCAACCACAGAGTGTGTGCACTTTCCACTCTCATAAAAACTCAGAAAAGCAGGTATTATGAGTAAGTTACAAAGACAAATTTAAAAAGACTAATTTGAGGTTGTGCAACTTTCGCCAAGTTACACAGCACTGAGTGCATGGTGACATTGAGTTCAGTCCTGTCTCTCTTCAAGGAGGTCATGAATTACTGATAGCATTTCTTGCATGGGGGATGCTTCACATGTGACAGCTCCTTAGAGTCTCTCCCTCTTCTCTAATCACATGACTCAGAGTTTGTGTGTTTTTGTGTGTGCGTGCATAAAGATGGGGGTGTCTTTGTGGGCAGCTGTTAAATGACCATTACCTAAAGATTGCAAATGTTGCCTCTGGCTTAAAAACGGCAAGCATGTGGATCTGAGTTTGCCAACCTTGGAACTATTGACATTTTATATTGCAAAAGCTTTAGACTGTAGATGTAGAAGACTGATTGTTAAATTGTGGGACGGTCATCAGGTACCTCCTAGCTACCTCTAGCACTATCCTACCTGTGAAAATCAAAGTCTCTCTAGATGTTGCTAAGTAACTTCTGGGAGTCATTAAGAATTACTACCACAATGTTAATTGATAAAGGTCAATTAACCTTCTTACCACAGACACATTCAATAGAGTTTAGCAACACCTTAAGAACAAAAACAATGTGGAACAATGGGAAAAAACCCAAGGGCTTGAGGATACCTTCTTTCATTTTGCTCACAAGTGCAAACCTGTAATGTCAGTTCACACCAATGTGATTTTTGCCCCCTTTATATGACCAAAGAGTTGAACCCTTGGAAGATGAGGGCAATCAGATTTCTTTCTTTATATCCCTGTGCTAAGAGATGGCCTGAAAAGTCCTCCCTGGTTTCACTCAGTGTCTCTGTGAAGGAGCCAGGAGACTGTGGTGTTCTGCTCTCAGGACAAGGGGAACAATTCATTAAACACAGGTTACAGCGCAGCACTGTTTCTGTTCAATGAACAGCACATGCCCAGTCATAATGATGGCTCCTTTGTAGAGCTGGACCAGCTCCCTTCCACAGAAAGAAAAGAACCTCACCTGGAAAGTCAGGGACCCTAGGCTTATAAATAGAACGATGACCATGTCACCCTGTTCCGAGAGCACCTGTGACATGCATATGGTGTCCTGAAACTAAATGCTTTGGGTGAGGTCACCTAGGCAGAGAGAATGGGCTGCAAGGCTCTGGCCATAAGACTTACTTTAACCCACTTGAATATATTTCTTTACTAAGAAAGGCAGAAGGCCTTCTACTCTGTCACATGTACACAGTGGAAATTAATTTTCCCAAGAACTTTCACCAAGTACTCTCCTTACCCCTAATTCACTGTATGTAATAAGTTTCAGTTACAAGCGAACTTCAAGTGGAAATTTTAGGATAGCAACTGAGTTGTACTTGACATTTTAGGGTCTTGGTAGCAGAGACGCCCTCAAGAAGGTCATAAATACAATTTCGTTTCACTGCAAAATGCCAAGGATACCCCAAGAGCAATTGCAAATTGAAAGGGGAATTGTATTCTGCCCCACAGCAGCCACATGGACTTGGTCCTGTCTTTGTTTTATTAACTGTATGAGGGAGAATGAAAAATGATTTACTGATGCTAAAACCTTTCCCTATTAGGAGTTCACATCTGTGCATGATCTAAGATGGAATTCTATTACCGGTCTATCTACTGACTACCATTTCCTTTTCTCGATTTGTTTTAAATCAAGAATTCTGCCACTGTTATAAATCTATAGAATCCCACTATATTCTTGATGCCCAATGAGCCTTATCTTATATAATATAACAGGGAAATAAAATTTTAAGAACATGAGATCTGTGAAGAGGGAAACCATTCAAGATAAATTGTTTTAAAGAGAAATGAAATATTCTTGTTGCCATTCATTCTTGAAATTAGGGTGTGTTTCACACAAAAATAATCAGAATCGGAAACGTATCTTCTGGTAAAATTGATGGATGTGAGCTCAGTTTTGTATTGTGAAGACAGACTTCTGGGGTGGAGGGGGATGAAGTGCTATAGACGGAGCAGAGCCGCTCCCCCATCTGGGATCTACAGCATGTAGAAAAGGAACTATACCCGGTCACCTTGGAGCTTTGATCTGTCCTCTGTGGGCTCTGCCCTACCAATTAGTGCTTTAGACATTAGATGTTTTATCGCAGGAAGGAAAGATCTAAGAGGCTGATAGAGTCTTTGTCTACCTTCTATACCCTTAATGAAGTCTTCTACTGTAGCCATATGGATGCGGGTCCTGCCTCTTCTACCATTTGTTCACTCAGCTAATGTTCATCAAATTCTCTCAGTGTAAGAATCCATCACTGAATGTGGGAACAAGGATTTCAGGCTGGGAAGGAAATAAATACAGATGCAGGCAAAAGAAGTGAATGTATTGGGGGAAGGAGCGCATGGTTCAGTGTTCACAAGTAGGGGTAACAGAACAACGGGGCCTCACAGGCTGCTGGTCCTGCTTCCTAACTTCACCACTGGGACAGTGCATCGGAACTCTCTTAGCATCAGTTCCATTATCTGAAATTAGACTGGCAATGTGAACCACGCAGGACTGCCACATGAGTAAGAGCTCACAGGAATTTCCTCCTATTGATATCCTGGGTGGCAGACAAAGCCCAGGTACCTCAACAGATCATAGATTCTCCTTTGTGTCAGATGATGTCCTTTCTTATCTATTTCCCTTAACTTCTGACTATCAGAGAACCAAAGAAATATATAGAACCCTTTTCTGCACTAGAATTGGTATATCAAAGTCATTCTTTTTCAGATCCTCAACAAAGGTATTTCTGTAATGTCAACACTGCTTCTTCAATCCCTCTGGATTTTCTCTGTTTATTCTCTGAAATGATATACTTGGATTCTTTACTCTGTTTTCTTCAGCTCTGTACCTTACAGCTTACTCTTCGGCTATGCTGCGCTTTGCTATAGGTGTGTCAATTTCCTTCTGCCACTCTGTCTGACAGCTATCAAGAATGATGCAAATTGATATTCTCCTGATGCATGGATAGTGGGATGAACGACCTTCTTCTGGAAAATGATGGACATTACATTTAGTAGATCTACTTGAGCAGGAGCATTGGAACAATGTGTTAAAAGTCTCCTAATCTCGGGGTTCTGGGCATGCATACCAATGCCTGACTTTTTACTGGGGATTTGAACTCAGGCCCTCATGCTTGCATAATAAGCTATACCTCCAGCCACCAACTGCTCATTTTGAATAGATGACCCACATTTCCTACTCTCCTTTTCTCACTCTAATTGACTTTTGTAGAACTAGGTAAGAACAATTAAATTAAGTTCATCTTTATTAATGAAGAATCAGAAAGCATGATCAAAATTTTAATTATTTCCTTATTCATTTTTTATTTTAAATTTTCATTTCTTTTGAGAGTTTAATATATGAATAATGTGTTTATATCATCTCCACCAGTCCTTTACTCATTATTTCCCTAAATTTAAAAAGTAACAGTAGGGAATATGGGGAGGAAAGGTTAAATGAGGAGAGAGAAGGAAGGTAACTAATATGAACAGCATTTGAAAAGCCACATGGAAGCATTTTACAGAAGAGCTTAACTGTAGTTACCCTGCACAGTGGATTATGGTCTCCTGGGAGTCATAGGTTGTAAATAAAAAGCCCATTACCAGATTAGGAGGTATCACTCCTTGAATTATTGCATGGGATATTTCAGAGACCCCTACAAACAATGTATGTGCTTTCCAATGCTCTTAGCTACCTACCATTACTTATGCTAACTGGTAAGGCCCTGTTGCTAAAGACACTACACACTTAGGACACAGGGCACGGAGAAATCTAATTTGCACTAAGAGGCTGGCTATTTGCTTCCTAGATTTCACAGTACAGGAAAGTAACAGGAGTCTTGCACACTTATGAACCCTATGAACTATATTAATGGTGGTCATGGCAAGCTATTCCCAAGGGTACCATAATAGTACAGATGTTATGGAGGTAACGAATGACTTGTTGCTAATATGTAAGGCCCACTCCCCAGGAGGAAATGTTTACCTTGTAACTTTAAATCGGCCCAGGAACCCATGGCTAGGGCTATTTCAGGCCCTATGTATGTGTGAACCTACTTTTATGATTTTACTAAATGGACATAATATCAAGCTGCCCTCTATCCTCTCAATTCACAGATTAGCTCTCATTCCTGATCAGAGGCCTTTCTATGTGTGATTTAGCTAACACAGACACTCACAACTGGTCAAAAGACAAAGACTCAGTGACTGTGGAGTGCTCAGCCA
This sequence comes from Myodes glareolus, assembly GCF_982192425.1. Taxonomy (NCBI): domain Eukaryota; kingdom Metazoa; phylum Chordata; class Mammalia; order Rodentia; family Cricetidae; genus Myodes; species Myodes glareolus. The sequence goes on along the minus strand of NC_142042.1, from coordinate 22,668,288 downwards.
CAACAGGGACAGGAATGTCACTCTGTATCTCCAAGGTTCAGAGGTCATTGTGGGGAAGAAAGAGAAAGATTATAAGAGTAAGAAAACTGGGGAAAAAACAGGATCTTCTGGGCAGAATAAGACTGTTGCATCCACGAGCAAGACCTGTACAACATCTCATCAGTCAAAATGTTAGCATGGAAGGAAGAAGGGCTCAGAAGATTCCACGCCTAAATAAGGAACCACTAGCAGTCAATGGCTTTTAGGAGTGGGAGACTCAGTTTTCTTAAAGTGCATGGCACTTGGTAGGTAAATCTTGTTCCAGTTGATGGTTCCGCTCACTTGGGTATGTAGGCAGCGTAAATTGGACAATATAGATTATTAAAAAAAATAGTTTGAAAGTTGGGAGGGGGAAGGTGGATCTGGAAGCAGTGGGGGGGTCAATACAGTTTTGTATACACGTATGAAAGTCTCAGAATTAATAAAATGTCATATTAAAACTTGGGCCAATGTAACTCATCTGTGACTTGAAAAGATGCTTACAGCCTTGAGGGCTTTAAAGCACTAATCCCCCCACTTTCTACCTCATCCCCCAACCCAATTTCTCTCATAAGCCATGGAATAGGAAACATTCAAGAAATTGAGGCTGGGAACATGTCTCAGTGGCGAAAATCACTGGTGGCTCTTTCAAAGAACCCAGGATCAAATACCAGCACCCACACAGTACCTTATAATTCTCTGTAATCCTATTTCCAGGACATCCAGTGCCCTTTTCTGGCCTCTGGGTACCAGGCGTGCACACTGCATATAGACATGCATACAGGTAAAAAAATCCATGCACACAAAATTTGAACGTTGAAAAAAATCTTTAGACATCAAACCATTACCTTGCGCTATGTAAGGTGTTGTTTCTTCTTTGAAAGGGACGTGAGTGGGCCGCGGGGTGGGAGCGGGAGGCCTGTTTACAATGAAAGACCGGTTTCCAGTTCTTTTCTTTACACTCTTGCTGGCCAGTATCAGATCATACTCATTGTCATCTGTCTCAGCAAATGTATATGGGTTTTCCTCCTCCTCTTCGTTCTGTGCTTCATTCTCTATTTTATTTTCTCTGCTGGGTTCCTCTCTCGCCTCTTGTCTTGCGCTGAGGTCACACCAGTTCTGACTTCTTTCCATTTGGTTTTCCACCATTTTTCCTGCTTAGGAAACATTTAGGTTGGTTTTATATTTTATGCAATACTCTTGCTTTTTTATTTCCTGTATCTCGAATGAGTTTACTCAAATGTCATTGAAACAATATGAAAACAGGGCCTGTCTCTGGTAAAATACTTATTACTACTATCAAAATTTGAAAAGAAAAGTCGGTCATTTGATCCACTTACACAGCTTGGAGTTGCTAGTTCTGCAAAGCAAAGACTTTAATATATATTTTCAAAAAAATCAGGATTTTTCAAACTTCACTTGAGGTACATATTTGCTATCATGAAATTGAGTCATAAATCTGTATCTCAAGCTCCCAAAGGGGTGTTTTTAAACATAAAACTAGGACATGTTCTTCCCCAGTAAACATCTTTCCTTTCCTTTGCTTGTACTGAATATTTCACCAAAAACCTGAGTTCTCAGAAAATAACATGAGGGACCGACCAGTCATACGTACTTCCACTGTCTGCTCTTGCAAGCATTTCTCTGCTATGGTAAACTGACATTTTCAAAGGTGCAAATTGTGGTTATCACAGGTGAATACGAACCTCACTTAAACATGATACCAAAGTGGAGGCCTTGGTGTAATAGTATGGGCAATCACTGCCTTCAGCATTAGTTGTGTGATTAGAATATAGTCACAGCTACAGAATCTTTTAGGAATCTGTAGTCAGAAAAATATTTCCCTGCTTTGTATGGATGTGCTAAGATATCTTCATGGCAGTTGTTAAGCAGACAAGCACATGAAACACTCTGGTTAATACGTTTAAAATAACCTGTGGCCGATGAGAAGGTCTTTGACTGTGGATATTACTATTTATTCTTTCATTGCCAATTTGCTTCTATTGGATAGTCTGAATTCAATAATGATTAATGCAGTTGGGATTTTAGTGGAGAAACTTAGACACTCAGAGGAAATACAGCTGATAGAACTACATGAAAGGTTTTTTTTTTTTTATAAAAATATTCAGTAATTGCTTTCGGTAGTTCTGGGAGGGGTGACCCGACATTCTTCCAAAACATCTTAAACTATATTCCTCTGATTCATTTAGCCCAAGAACTGTTAATTTCCGATATGTCTGGCACCAGCTTTGAAATCATTGAAAATCTCCTCTTTCTGAACGAATAACATCGCTTTGAGATTTCGACTCCTGTTTCCCTGACAGCCTCCGGGTGAAACCCGATTAAGTGTGTGGGAAAGACGTTCTCAGAACTTCATTTTCAGCAAAATGTGCCAACGGTCTCACTTGTGAACCCATTTCCTGAGCGGTTCCCCACCCACCTCTCTTTCCAACTCTCTCTAAAGTTGGACTCACACTAGAAATCGTACATATTACTTCTTATCCTCTAAAGCATCAGCCTGTGCTTGGCTTTAAGGAGTGGGGCCTGAGTTTTCCCACCCCAGCTTGTATACGTAAGAGTAATTGATCCATTTAACTCCTATAAGTGCATCACTCCAACTGATGAGATAATGGGGCGCACATGCACAGAAAAGAGAAGAACCCTGGAAGGATGCAGCACCTTCTAATTCTAGGCTCTCCGGTCTTGTGTCTGAGTGACAGAAGGGTCATGATGATAGTTCAATCTTGTGACTGTTGGGGAGGTGAGAAGATGCTTCCTAGTGATGTATATTAGGACTTTATGCAATGAATATGTCTGCAAGTCTCATTCGTAGAATTTGATGCCTATTTTCTTACAAATCGGCTCAGTGGCCAAGAGTACTTGTTGCTCTTGCAGAGGACCTGGGTTTGATTACTAGGACCCCTATACTGGCTTACAGCCATCTTTAAACCTAGTCCCACCGGATCCAACAGGCATGCCATAGCACAAATACATTTGTTTAGGCCAACCTAAATACAGATAAAGTAAAAAGTCAATAGATATAAAAAATAAAATAGAAACCTGAATATTTATAAAAATATCTTGATAAACAGTACCATTTTCTTTTCTACTCACTTTTCATTGCAATGGGTGAAAAGATGAATTAAAAAATATGAAAGTAAAAAGAGATCAATTGGTAAGAGGAAGGGAACCAGAGAGAAGGAGACAAGAATGTATGGGGAATAATATGATGAAAATAATTATATATATATAATGTATATATTATGAAACCCTTTACTTTGCATTATCTATATACAAAATATGAAAATATTAAGAAAACAAATGTGATTTTTTTTAAGTTAAAGCAATGTGGTTTTTTTGGGGGGAGGTTTTTGCCTCTTAACGTGTGGTACTTTTCAGGAGATATGTTAGCCAAGATTATAATTTTGGCCATAGGTATCTGGTAAACTTATGAAATAGTGGCATTAGGTTTCTTATCTAACATATTGTATATGAAGACTTATAAGATTATGATGCAACATCATATCTTGACCCAAGGTGATATTTTCATTTTTATTATTTAAATTTTTCAAATATGAAAAATGCAGTCGAATTTTGTGGCCAGTCTACTGCTAGTCTGTTTTATGTGTTAACTCTACCCTCCCAAGGGTCCAGAAAAGGTGAGCAAAGAATGCAGGTTGGAAAAGTCAGAGAAATATCTTCCAGGTTTGCTGTTCTAATGTAGTGTAGAACCTGAGCACAGCTTATACTGATAAACATGAGCCTTCCCAGAAGCAGGAAGGCAGTAATGCTAAACTTTATGGCTTCAATGTTCACTTATATCTTTATTTCATGTATATGAGTATTTGTCTGCATGTCTGCATGTGTACTAAGTGTATGTAGTGCCCAAAGAGGCCACAAGAGGGGGGCAGACCCCTTGGAATAGAGTTACAGACAGTTGTGAGCCATCATGTAGGTTCTGGGAATTGAACCTGGGTCCTCTTCAAGGGCAGCGAGGGCTCTTTAACTGCCGAACCATCTCTCCACGCTTTCAAGCAGTGCTCATACATTTGATAAACTTCTTGGATCTGAGCACTAAAATATGTTATTTTTAGAATATAATAAAAACAGTGGCATTTTAGTCTTATGAAATTTTCTTTGTGAGAACAGTGTATAATAACTTGAGAGGTTAAGCCTGAAATAGGTGAATGAAGTGGGTAATGGTGTTGAATGACCTTGGAGCTGAGAGTTTTTGGGCTATGGAGATCTCCAAGGAGAAATTGTAAAAGATGTAGCTGCCAGGAAACCCAGCCACCAGGTGAGAGAAGTGCTCATGTCTGAAATGCCCCTAACAGCATTCTGGCTAGAACACTGAACTCTTCCACAGAATGTACCACGTTCCTTTTACGTGCATCACGACAGCTTCTTTCCAAACTATTATGCTTATTTTAGTATCATTAGTTACCATATTTATATTCTCGAAGCGTTGCAAGGACATTTTATTTTGGGGGGAGAAGGCACTGAGAGAAGGGGTAAGGAGACTATCTCTTTTTTCTTCCCTTGGCTTCAGTTGTTAAGGATCCGAGCGTTACCCTGGGTTTTGGAATCGGATCGTGTCTCCACAGAGTCCATGTTGTACCATCTGTTGTGTAGAAGCCTTGGAATAAATTGCTTCTTTGCATTGCTGCCTACGAACTTACCTTGTGAGGTGAAATGAGGTCTTTCTAGTTGCGAGGCAGCAGTCCCCGGTCGGGGTGGGGGCAGAGGCGGTCTGCAGTACGGAAGAGGCTCTTGGGAGTTGCTGTCGGAGTCAATTCCAGGGATGAACACATACAAATCGTCATACTGGTTCTCAGAGCTTGCACCATCGACCTCTCTCAGGCTGGGTCCTGCCTCGGCGCTTGGTTCTTCCTCCTTTGTGTCCCCAGCCCTTTCAGGCGCCTCAGATCCGTCCGTGCTCTGTCTGTGTGCCTTGCCGGGTTCATGATGAAATGCTGGGGACAGCATAGCTATTTGAGATAAAGATTGAGAATCTTCGGTTAGACCCATTGTCTGGAGGCATTTTGAAAACTTACATAGAAGTTGTAGCACAGTTGACACATTTTTGCGACCTGCTGTATAGTAAAAAGATGCCCACTGCATAGCTCCGCTTCACAATGAGCCTCAATGCTCCATCTCATCTTGTTTCAAGAGTACACGACACAGTCACAGAGACAGTGATAGTGATGTTTAACTGTGCCACTGTTGAAAAGGAATCTGTGCCTCTGCTTTGCATCTCCATGTAAATACACATACAATAATAATAATAATAAATTTTATACATACTACTTAGTGCTGATAATAGGCATTTAAAATAATTTGTATAAATAACAACCATACATTATTATGGGTACTTCATTAATTTCTGAAAATGTTACTTGGTGAAATGTCTTTTTTTTTTCCTCTGGAGAAAGCATATCTAATGATAAAGTATATGCTGTTCTGAATTTAACCAAATAATTGAGTCAATGTCCCTCTGGTCTAAGAATAATACTCTAACCACCCAGGGATATCACAACATTAAACTGCAATAACTTCATATCCATAAAACAATTTATGCAATGTTTTCTTTTTAAAAGTGAAAAGGAAAGACATAATCTTTTTGATCTTTCAAACAGACATTGAAATGTGTCTTATCATTTCCAATGAAAAAGAATTGTTTTCAAATTTGCTTAAACTAAAATAGAACTTTAAATATTCTATGAAACAGTGTGGGGAAGAAGGCATTTGTTCTTTGTTGTTGGGAAAAATGAAGTTGCACACTAGCAAACTTCCGGCAGTGTGAGAAGAGCTAGGTCTGTGGAAAAGAACGTGTGCAATGGCGCCCTGGACAATCTTTTCTTTCACACGAGGAAGAAGACAGCTCAGTTTTTACTTCTGGAACTAAACTTAGATTCTAGAAATACTAGTCTGGGAAGAGCAAACGGACTTCTGTGGTGTGTGTGTGTGTGTGTGTGTGTGTGTGTGTATACTGTATGTACGTGTAGTGTATGTGTATTTTGTATGTGTGGTGTGTGTAGTGTGTGGCGGTATGTGTATGGGGAGTGTATGTGTGCACTATGTACCTCGTGTGTGTGTGTGTGATGAATGTGTGAGGCATGCTGTATATGTGTGGTATTTGTGTGTGTGTGTGTGTGTGTGTGTGTGTGTGTGATGTATGCATTTATAGGTGGTGCATGTATGTGTATGTGGGGAGTGTATGTGTATTGTGTGTGTGATAGGAGTGGTGTGTGTTTGTTTTATACTGTATGTATATGTGGTGTATGTATGTAGGGGAGTGTAAGTGTGTTGCGTGTTATGTATGTGGTGTGTGTGTGGTATATGAAGGTGTTTGGGGGAGTATATGTTTATACTGTGTTGTTTGTGTGTGATTTTTCTTCAGAGGTCTCATTCAGTTTTCTATTCCTAACACCTAAACACTGACCCCGAAGTGATCCCTGCAAATGCTCATGGAGTAGATGATGGAACGACTAGAAGGGAAACTATTGCTCAGCCATGAGGACCCAAAGATGCTTGACCACCGTCTAAGAAAATCAGTTATCAGCCCAGAACTACAGCCAAGGACAGGAAATTTCACGCCAGCACTTTAGTTCTAGAATCAGCATTTCTTGACACCAACAAGGAACAGACATTCCAGGGCCTTGGCAGATGTAGTGAGTCCTGGAAAGTTAGGGTACGTAGGCAGAGGGGTTAGCACGCTCTGTCATTATTGTGATGCTGACTGGGGTGCCTTAACCTCTGCCAACCCCATGAAAACTGATGGCTGAGCCCAGTCATGGTTTCATAGTTGAGAGAGTTCAATTTCCGCTGTAGAGATGAGATTTTTCTTTACAAGAGACTGCCATGTTCTCTTGTTACTGGCAGTTCTTCAGAGGGTAGAGTATCATGATACAAATGTGGTCAGTATTAATAATGAACTTAACCTTAACCTTTTATTATTAAGGTGATAAAATATATAGCCTATAGCCCTTTTAATCAATTCATTAATATGTAGTATTCATGTGTGTTTTATGATAATGTTTGAAGGATTTTATCAAAGTATACTTTGGTAAGCTTTGCATTGAATTTTGTCTGGTTTGCCTATGAACACTTGAAAAGCTTGGGGCCAGTATGTGTAGCTGAGCATTGATCACATACTGCTTCTAGGCCATATGGACGTGGACAAAACAATCCTAATCTCCCCAAACAAGTGTTTTAAGTGAATGGCCATGGATAAGGAACCAGATAAATGAAATCTAATGCTGAACGATCCTGAGCACAGTGGAGAAAGGTACCAGGAAAGGAAATGAAAAGATTGTTAAAACAGGGCTTATGGTGTGTGCATGAAGTAAGGGAGGGAGCAAGTATGACGCGGGGAGGAAGAGTGTGTGGAGGGAGTCGAAACTGTGCAAACCCCAGGGCATGCTCATCCTTAACACTGAGCGGGTTGAAGGCTGGCAATATTTTGAAGGTGCAATTAGTACTATTATGGTGGGGGGAGGTATAGTGGCAGAAAAAGAACACAGGTCTAAGGTAACTTAGGAATTTTAAACTAACTTAAAAGGAAAAGACATTTTCACTGGATGGGAGGGAAGTCAGCAGGTGGAGACACAGAGGACAGCAGGAAGCAGGGTTTTCCAGATTGAAGGGTGAGATGCCCATCATAAACACTGGGGAAGATGGTAAGCAAGCCACTGCTTACTAATGAGATCTGGCCTGAACATGTATGATACCGAATTCATCTTCAGATGTCAGACATAAAATTATATGTGCTGTGGCGTGGAAAATCTTAGAAACATCCTTCCCTCAGCTTCCCACTTCACAGCTGAGAGAACTCAGCTTCACTAAGAATGTGATTATGTTTTGAAAAACAAGTTTGGGAACATAGTTTTCAAATACCCAGAAAGGAATATCAAACGGACTCATAATTTTTCAGGGTAAGAAAACTCATACATTCATATTTGATTATTAAATCCTGACGTTGTGAAAGGTGTATAAATTAGCACATATAGGCAAAACATCTTTACTTAATGTTACTTAAATGAATGTTACTTAAACATTCATTGATTGATGAAATACCTTCCCACATTTTCTGTTCAGTCTTGTTTTTAGGTTTCATACACCATACTATAAAACATGTATGTATTCATGGAGTGGAGGAAAACTTACAGGGAGAATGTGTTGAAAATGAGGCAGCATCCTCTTCATAGTCATTTTCTTGCTCATTATTTCTGTTAATGTTTTGTATCTGAAAGGAAAGAAGGTACATTTTAATAATGTACATTAATTGTACCTACAGGGAAAATACTTTTAAAGTTTAATTAAATACTTAATTCTTCTTTATTACCAACTTTGGTTATAACCTTGGACATGTGTTCAATGTATGGCATTCAAAGCACAAGTGAGAAAGCCATCCATGAATAATGAGTTGATTTTAAGAAAAGAAACATAATATTGAAGAGATATTAATTATATCAAGTATAGTGTAATATAATGAAAGTAATCACATTTTAAAGATGTTTATTCCATGTGGTTATAAGGGGAAAAATCTCATTTATTTCTATTTATTTGTCCTTTTGAAGTCAGTTCTACTATTTATTTGCTTATTAGCAGCGGTGTAGCTTGAACCCAGGGCCTCCTCCCATATGCTATGCATTCACCACTGATTCACACCCCAGGTCATACTATATGTAGAAGACAGACTTACTGAGTGAGAACAAAATATATTTATCTCTGGAAGAGCTAGTTCTGTTTAAGCTCTCTGAGGAGACAGAGCTCCTATAATTTTGTGGAACATTCTGTTCCTTTTAGAGAAAGCCAAGTGACAGCCACTGTATTTGTCAGAATAGAGAAAAGGACGGCGTGTGACTATTTCACAGGGACCACACATTTTCAACATAAACTTCAGATGGCTTATTTAAAGCTATGTTTTGTTCTTAACAGAATTGATGGAAATAACGAGGCCTTTGTTCTAAGCTATGAGACTCCACATTGATGTGCTTTACACTTTTGCAGCCATGCTGTGCTGACGTGTTTGGTGGGTATACTGGCCTCATCAACTTCCTTTACCATCTATGCTGTGCAATGAGAACCAATGGGAATCACACATTTTTTAATGGATGTTCTTCATGAATGCATCATAACCTCCAGTTTTCCAGGGAATCTTAAGAAGATTTAAGAGTAAAGAAAAAGTATCCCAGTACTTTATTGAGTCTGATACTCTCATTTTAGTCCTCGGTCCTTTCTCTTAAGTGTAATCCATGAAAGAAAACGTTGATGTTTTGGAACGACATTTGCAGGTATTGGTATTAAAACCATTGTTTAAGGTAGATGCTTTTAGTTTCCAATTAGAATAACTTGTACATTTTATAATGTAGCACAAGAATATACTTTAGAAGCCTATAGTAATCTCAAATGCTTTAAACATCAGAAGTCATTTACAAAGACCTTAGAGGAATTATTGAAAAATACCATACATTAAGAACTACTGAACAAGTATCTAGATATAAGTACAAAGAAATTAAAATCTATTGGAGTAAGTTTTGTTTTATGATTTAAGTCACATAAACCACCCAAACCAAGAATATTCCAAAGAAAGCCCCTTCCAAATTTCATTTATGACCAAAATAATGTACAATTAATATTTCATATAATTAATCCTCTAAAGAATAATTATCTGATCAGGAATCAAAGTATCTAGAAATATTTATATTGGAAAAGCAAATGTTTTCTCCTCTAGTCCTTACAATCATATATTAAAAATATGCTAGAACTAATGACACATTAATAACTACTATGCAAAACCAATGCTGATGTCAAAGACTAACAAATCTCACGCTACTCTGACATTTGAACACTTTAACTCTCAACTATGTGCTCTGGTGGACAGAGCAAGGGCTGCAGATCTTCTGAAAGACAAACCACAGCTGTGTAATTTATCAGCTATGTGATATCAGGCAAAATGCTTAACTCTAAACATCAATTTTATACTCTGTAAAATGTAGGTAATAATCTGCCCCTCATTTTCTGAGGGTCAAGTCAAAATAATATAAGTCAACACATCTCTACCATGTAGTGAGTACTTAATGAGTATAATAATATGGACTCGATAGATTTTCCTTCTTATAAATACTTTTAAGAAAGCAGGGCTTCTTGTTCTAAGTCTGATTTTATCCATACATTTGTTAAACGTTTAGTCAGGTTTCTATATAGTAATATAGTGTTATTAAAAAAAGAAAGTTAAAAATAAAGTCAAAAGTCATTGTTGCTAGAAGATAAAGGGAAACAAGATACAATACTTTTTATTTTAATAAACCATCATTAAAGATAAACATAGAGAAATAAAGTTGACTTCAGCACAGTGATGGTGGCTGATTTCAATACCCCACTTCTACCAATAGATGGGTCATCCAGGGACTCCAAACCTCCTGGAGCTGCACTCTAGGCATTGTAGATGGAGGATGGAAGGACAGGTGGAAGGAAACATCTGAATACCCATCAGGAGGATGGAAGGGCAGGTGAAAGGAAACTTCCAAATACCCAACAGGAAAATCAGAAGAGAGGGTTTCAAATGTTTCACAAAGTTAAATGCTTCACAAAACTTCAAAAGAAATGCTTTGAAGCCAGTTTTTTCTGGCTTTCAAGGAGAGGTGCTGGTGACCTGGGTGAGGAGAAATATAATGATTGTGTGGATTCATTAGCACAAAGCATCTTAAGACGTTCACTGTGAGCAAAGAGTGGAATGCATCATGTACAAGGCTTCCTTTCAGAAACAATGGGGCAGAGAGTCAGAGGGTCACTATACTCAGAATTTGGTTTCCAAAATATAAGCTATTGACGAGAGAGAGAGAGAGGGGGAGAGAGAGAGAGAGAGAGAGAGAGAGAGAGAGAGAGAGAGAGATATGTTATAGAGGCAAGGACTACAGAGGTGGTGCAAGGACTACAGAGATGATGCAAACAGGATGTTTAAAAACTATGATGTCAAAGGCCGGAGGGAGGGAGTCCAATATGACCCTGAAAATTTCTAACCCTCAATAACTGATGGCCAGTCCTTAGGCTAAAGTCTTCTTTTTAAAATCCTTCAGAGATGTGGACACTGATTAACACCACATTTTTCAGTGCAATCTAGAACTAAGCTGGAGGTCTTAGAGAACATGTTTAGTTTAAATATCCTTTGTATTGGATGTAGGAACACTTGAAAATATATTTGGAGTGGATACATGAACATAAAGTAGAGAGTCTTCCAATCTCTGAAAACAGACTAGTTTTACAGTGGACAAATAAGCTTCTGACTTGATCAGTAAGACATAACTGACAAATTTGCCTAACAGAACTGAACTGCAAGTACAGAGTCAAAATTGTGTTTTAAAGATTTCAGAAGAGCAGTTAGATACAGGCTACTGAGCACTGATTATAAAATATACTTGTCCAATGAATGCCTCATTCCTTTCCAAAATATAAGATGATAAACTGGCCACGAAATTAAACAGATAGATTTTACTCTACAGACTTCTAAACAGTGAATATGAACCCTGAGCTGTGTCGATATTTTTGAGAAGAAGCTAGATGGGTAGGAAGCAGGGGGATGAAGGGCTTTAGTGAAAAAGTACAAGAAAGAGAAAAATGACAGAGATACATGGAAGATGTAATCACACAGTCAGAAGTCCAAACCAGAAAGAGAACCATTCTTTATTAACCTTTTCTTATTTCAGAATGATGCTCAGGACTGAGTGGAAACATCCTACAGAAGGAGGAGTCTCTCGCTCAAGGACTTAACCCACACTACTCAACAGCTGCAGCCAGAAGTTCCCCAGTACACCATCTGCGAGGGACCTATTTAAGCATGGCTGTTATCACCAGCATGGACCAATCAGGCAGTGGACATTTCCTGTGGATCTTCTCTGTGTATGATACTATAATATATGGCAAGTTTCTAAGAAGACAGGGTGAGATGACATAACATTGCCCTAAGATGCTGAATATTTAGTTTGGGAAAAAAACTCAATGTAAAATATACCAAGAAATTATAATTTTGTATTTTGCTTAATTAAAGATTTCCATATGAAATGCCTAGTGAAATCATGTTTTAGAAAATAGCTAGGACTGGGTTGTGAAGGATGAGAAAGGTTTGTGAGACTCATCCTGAATCTAGTGGTAGCAGTTCATGGATGTTTACTGACCTAATGGATAAAGGGACTGGTGTGAATTGGTGGAAGAATGCAGGTGGGTGTTCTAGAGAAGAAGAGCAAAAGGCAGGGTGGTCCATAAGGAAATGAGGCAAGGAGAAAAGCCACAGGCTCCTAACAGCAGGTGACGGTTTTTCAGAAAATGTAAATTGTGATAGGATGCCCAGAGGCAGCACCTGTTTACAGATGGTTAGGTGCTGCGTGATGTAGGCAGGTGCTGTGCATTGGTAGAATGTCTTTCTAATCGGCACCCTTTTGAACATGCACAGATTCCATGGGTCATGCGTTCTGAGACAAGGGAAGTCATCAGATAGATGTGGATTCAGACCTTTCTCTCCATTAGTATTCGCATCAGCTCTGCTAATTCCTTTCTGGTTTGGCCTCTCTAGACACAAGAGAGCTTCATTGTATCTCACCTTGCAGAGTTACTGGAAAATACAGCTGACATCAAGTACTCGGAATAACGCATAAATAGAAAACACTCTGCAACTGCTATCTGTATTATTTTAGAGTGTTGTTTCATTAGAATTAAATTTTATGTCATCGTGTTTTTTACATAGCCACGTTTACGTCAACATTTATATTCAGTTACAAGATGGAACAAAGGCCAGTTGTATTCAAAGTAGAAAATAAAGAATAAAGCCAAAGGGCCCCAAATTACAAAAGATTAAAAAGAGACACCTTTTCCTATCTAATGATCTTTTAAAGTTGTATTTGATTTAGGGACAGGGAATCATAGCACAAATATTATCGTAGGTTCACTGGACCTCTTTATCCTCATAGGCATGAAGCAGGGCAAGTGGGCAGGGTGTGCAGGGTATGCACTCATACCTGGGTGAGATTCCATCCTCTACAGCTTCCTTTGTAAAGTTACGAAAGAGCCGGAGGCCAGAAGGGTGGAGGCTGAAGGAATCTCAGAGTATCCTACAAGGGACTAAACTTGGATTCTACAATGCTTATGTTACAGATAATTTTTAGGTTAGTTTTAAATTAACTTTCTTTCTTCCAGTGCCAAATGAGGGAAGGTGGGACCCATGCCACCAATAAGGCATTTAATAACAGGAATGTAAAGGGAAAGGACAAGATGTTGGCATAGAGGGGGCACAGCGTGTATATGAGAGCGGCGAGGAGTGGTGAGAAGGTGATAAAAAGATTTTGACTAAGCATGTGCATCTATAGTTGCCACACCTAGAATATTGGTTATTCTAATATTCAAGGCAAAAACAGGAGCGTGTACCAGACAGTAGCACAAAGTTCACCACTGAATACTCCAAAGTCTAGACATCGGTTTTAGTTTTAAATTGAAATCTAGTTAATAAAAGTCAGCAGAGGACACACAAGGCACCACCATGGCAAGGATATAAATCATTAACTCATTTTGAATACTGTAATCAAATTAAGACTAAAAATTATATAATGCAAAGGAACACCAAGTAGAAGGCAGGGCATAGACAGGCTTATATGCCTTCAAGCTGGCAGACTGAAGTTAGTGAAAGCAAAGGGCCAGGTTTATATTTGTGTTGACAAATTTAAAAGACTCATTGTCTGCTGTTTCTGAGTCTTTAATAATTTGAGTCGGGGTCAAAGAAGCAAGCGGTCGAAACAGCAGAGCAATAAAAGCTGCGTTGCCATCCTGACAGAGGAAGGACACTCCATTTATCTAAAATAAGAGGTAGGAGCGGTTTCTGAATTCAAGCCAGATGCAAACATCAAATGCCAGTTAGACACTTAGCAATTTCCTACCAAAATTATACTCTTCAGTTGTTCGATAATAAGTGTTATTTGACGAGTGAAACAAAGGACTGTTTAATTTTATACTATTACTATGAACAAATAAGTGTTATTTGACAAATTAGACAGAACACTCCTTAAAGCGTATGTTGCTGCAAGTCTATTCTCCGTATTCATGTGCCTGAGATAATCTCAGTTTCCAAATAAGGAGAGTTGATTCCTATTGATTACAATATTTGAAACATGGGAGACTAAGAGCAAGAAAAAGTAAAATATTTATTCATTGAGGATGTGTTACGAAGCTAAAGAACATTTTTGGTTTCCGTGCTCACGCTATATTTGGTGGTACTGAAGTGTTTCACTAGACAGAAAAGAAAAAATTATTTGAGAGAGATCTCATATATCTCTGATGATTAATTTTTCCATTAGACCGACTGTAACCACTCCATCTCAGTTGTCAGGTTCCGTTCACATCAGTTGCCCTAAAGCATTGCTATCCTATTGCATTCTGATGAGCGCATTGGCGACATGTATGCTCAGGTTTTCTCTTCAAGGAACATTACTTCTGCACAAGAAGCACACTTGATGCACCCAAAGGAGCCATGGATGGTAGCAAAACTACACTGATAGCTGATAGGAACACAAACCCCTTCAACATGCATTTTCTGTAATTGAATGAATTTCAGATAATACAGAGCAGAAACCTTTCCTGGTAGAAGGAAAAGCATTGCCATTAAAGCAATTTATTTCCACAATACTTGCATATGAAATCAAATTGGAAGAGGATCAGTGAGAACAATGAGCTCACTTTGGCAGAAAAGCAGCATATTCTTTAGTCCTAATACCTGACAGTTTTTATTTTAACTTGTAATACTGTAAAACATTTGACTTTGTGAAGTCCATTGCCAAGACACCAAGATGGTCACTGTGAAGATTTCATAACTGTCGCACAATAAGACCTACAGCACTTCACTCTGTCCATATTCTCCTGATATACCAGAAATTCACTCTTATAGACAATTATAGACAATGTCATTCTGTTCATAGGAAACATTTTTATTCAGTTAGGCTCTGGCTATCTTGATAGGCAGAAAAGGGGAAAAGAAAAATTCTAAACATTTATAGATACATTCATCTAAATGTTAGGAGATTAAATTAAAATTAAATTGCATAAATTTTAGATTTAAATTAGGTTTAGAAATAAATTTTGTACAATGTAGATTGTATTAAAATTAAATTTAAATTGTGATTTAAGACTACTGCTATTTCTTAACACTCATAACAGCAACTTTATATTCTTTACTTCTTATTTTGTTAATCTTCAGTCAAAAATTGAAATCAAAACACTTAGGTTTTTGACCCTGGCTTGTCCTGGGATATAGTAAGGAGGTTGCTAGTTTATTTCTGGCCACTTAGCCCGAAATAATCACACAGAAGCTGTATTAATTAAATCACTGCTTGGCCTACTATCTAGCTTATTGACTAACTCTTACATATTCATTTAACTCATTTTTATTAATCTGTGTATCACCACGTGACTGTGGCTTATTGGCTAAAGTTCCGGCGTCTGTCTCAGGTGGGGCTACAGAGCATCACTCTGACTCCACCCTTCTTTCTCCCAGCATGGTTTGAGTGACTCTGGTATTGTCCTCACTTCCCCTAACTCAAAACTTACTGAGGATCCTTTCCTAAATCTCGGGGTTTTGTTTGTTTGTTTGTTTGCTTGCATTTTTTCTCATTCTATCTGGTCCAGAACAGATGTGCAAATCTTCATTTCAGGGTTGTCAAATACCCAGCATGCTCTGTGGCAGACTTACAACATTCTTTTTCAGGGACTCTATCATACATTTCACCTGTATGATAACATTGCCAGACTTTATCATTAAGACGCTACTTTCTTTTGTTTTTACTTTTAACAAGAAATGCATATCGATGAAAGAAAGATGAGCTAACTTTATATGACATTAAGTGAGAGATGATGTCAAGTCTGTAATGTGTTTGGGCTTCACTGTTCAGGGCCTGAACATTGTGCTTGGCCTCGGTCCCAACTGAGGCTGCTAGCTTAGATTTGGGAGAGTCGGACCAAGCCATTGACATATATTAGAGACTCTGTGGCTGATTCTACTGTTTTCAGGAAGAAGAACCACAAGATTTCAAAGAGATGACTTCAAAGAGATGTCTCAATGTGGCCAGGAACAAGTTATGTAAACTTAAGGTTAATTTTGTGCTTTGATGGTTTCATACACATATCTGCCGTCCTCCAAAGGCTCCCCCAACCCACTGTCTCTCATCTCCCTTTCAATTGTGCCAGTGCCCACCCATCATCATCCTGACAAGTTCCGGCCCCAGGTTCACAACTTTTGGTTTTGCTATTTAAGTTTTCTCAGAACTAATTTATTTTGGCAAACCAAGGGCTTACATTTTAGCTCCTTTTAGAGAACAGATACATTTATTTGTGATAGACATTGAGAATGACGACCTCTGTGCAGTGAGCGGAAGGCTACTGTCGTGCAGGTGAAGTAGGACAGCATAGGCTTCTCTCAGAAGCTGTGCTGCAGTTCTTAGACCTCAATGTGCGGTGACATCCCAGAGTTCATCACTGTCTACTTCCTGAGTTAGAGTTTGGAATCTTTCTATATAGACAGGGTTTGACATTCTTGAAGAAACATACCAATGCAGATAAAAATACATGACTCTTGATGGTCAAGTTCCAGTCTCAAGCTTGATTACTCCCAGAACTCTGTGTCACCATCAAACATTTAACTTTTTGTTCCTTGGTTTATTTATCTTTTCAATGGAAGACTAATAGTTCCTATCTTAAAAGAATTATGTGATTCATAAATTCTTAAAGTGTAACATATGCCTAAAGAATTAAGATGCTACCTGTAAATTACAGAGTAGTAACTGTTGTCTATCACGGTAATTATAATAACAGTGATGACGGCACTGGACTCCGGCACTGCTGTGTGAACTGAATGTGTCTATTTTCCATGAGTGGAAAACTGGACACCGGATCCCCCAGTACTTCCCACTGTCCTTACCTGTGCCTATGAACCACAGTCACCAGCACCAAGGGAGAGCAACACAACTTTCAAACACAAGGTTCATATTTCTTTTCCATATTGGTTCACAAAATTTTTGGAATGATTCAAATGCATTACCAGCTTTTTAAAAATCGTCTGGAGGAGCCTGTCCTAGTGATGGTGAATAAGTAGAGCTTTTATTTACATGTTCATTTTAGGTGTATTTTAATCATGCATCACATGGCTATATGTGATCTTAGATTGACACTTATTTTAAAAGGAAAATTATAAATATTCATACATTATTGCTATCTTGCAGGCCTCAGTAACATAACCTAGTGTATGCTTTAATACAGTTGTTGTGATGCAATCCGGACTATGGGTATGTTTGGTTTCTTCCAAAGAGCGTTAACTATTATAATGCAACATTTTATATGACTTGTTTTATCTGCAACCAAAATCTAAGAACTTGTCAAATGCTGTAGTATAAAAACTGGGTAACTCATGAGTTTTTAAGCTGTTTCTTCCCTTTTGGAATTAAACAGTATTTCATTAAAACCTCCATGCATCCAGAGAAGCTCAGCTAATAGTGTTAACGGAGTGAGTGGGTATTGCACCCAGCATTCACTCTAAGGTGTTTACAACAAATGGTGTGCAGGACCCTGCCATGGGGATTCATTATAACATACCTCCTATCTGAAAAAAGCATGTAATAATCTTTTATTGTTCTTAATGCTTTGAGGGTTTTAATTTTTCTAAAGGCAAACAGGGTCTTTTCTCCTCATTTCTACTTGACTCTTAATATACCAGAAGATATTTGTGAACAGCGGCTCTTGTGCTCTCCAAAATAAGCGCTATTATGAACTCCTGGAGCGACCTCAAGGCAAAGCAGGCAGCTTATTAGCTGTGATTTTATGAGGCTTCACGAATTCCATCTTGTGGAAGGCAAAAGAAAAACTCCTGACATCTGGCATGGCCTTTTTCTTAATACTCCACAGCTGCCCTCTGCTTTGAGCCATGGCCGCTGAAAGCGAAGTAAAATTCAGAGGAAAGGTGGTTGTAGGAGTCTCGTTTCCCGTGGGACAGAAGCACAAGCTGAAGGAGCTTGGACGGCGGCCTCTACCACGTGTAGAATTTGTTAGCTGCAGAAGACAGTGCCGCGGACCGTCATTCAGCTGACGTCTCAGCATTCAGCCTGAAAGCCTTCATCTGCGCTGCTGAATTTATGGTCCTGCCCATTACAGTGGGATTCATGCATGCATTCATTCCATAAATAAATTGAATGCACACTGTGTGTCAGGAAGGGACCTAGGATATAGCAGTAATGAAAATAGGATCGATTTTCTGACTCTGTGGAGCTTCACTCTAGTGGATGGGAGACAGATAATAAAATAATAAACAAAAAATATGTCATGTAGTCAAAGTTGGTTTGGACAAAATAAAGATTGAGTAGGGGCAGAGTTCAGTTCTTATTTTACATAGCTCCAGTGCTTTTTATATATGTGTATATGACTATGGAATATGTTTGGATATAAAATATGTGTATATTAAAAGATAGATAATTTTTCAAAAATGTATAAATAATTTTTCAAAAATGTATAAATATTTACATATCTGTGCATGTACTCACCTTTCCATAGGTTCTTCCAGACCCTCTCTACCCCTCATAGCCAGAAAGTGCTCATATCCCCTCAACTGGAAAGTCATAGAGTTTTCGACTTCATTGTCTTTGCTATTAGGAGTGAGCATGGGTACCTATGTGAGATTTGTAAATTCGGGTCACAGAGATAACAAACAGACCTGCCTGTCTGTCTTTCGCACAGAATGTGCATCCTTAGACTTGAACACAGTGAGAGGGTAGTCTGTGAAACATGATCTTGTCCTCACGGGGAGGAGCAGACTCCCCAGCTTACAGTCAGCTGTGTTCAGCTCTCCAACATTCAAGTCACCTAGCTTAGACAGTCTATCCTCTAATCCCCCTTAACTGAAGCCACCACAGAGCAAAGATAAGCAAGCCATGTGCAAGATGCAGGCAGACTGATGAGCAAAATGAGTCACTGTCATGGTTTAACTCAGAGAGTTCTAGAGCAGTTCTAAGCCAAGCAGGTAGGGTGATGTATGCAGAGATACATAACTCCTTTGGTTAAATCTCCATTTGAGTGTGATTCTTCTAATTTACAGGATAAAATGGCAAATGAAATAACTTGAAGCCACCTCAGGTTATCTCGAGAGTAGGATCACAAGGCCTTATACTTAGCTTCAAAGAGGCGTGCTGAGGCTCACTTTCTTAGGACTCCACCACGGGATGGTCTGGTACTACTGATTTCTGAAGTCTCGTATTTTCTATGGATTTCTGAGATCAGTTTCTGGCTTTATGCAGTGAGGCACTATGCCACAGGCCCATTGTTAAAGCCCTGCAAATTTAGACTGATCTTGAAACAGTCATTTAGCTAAATCTTACTGTATGTGGATGGGGTGTTATACATGTTTGTGTGTTTGCATATGCATGTGTGTTACACATGTGTTTGTGTGTGTACTTGTATCGGTCTATCACACACAGCTGTGATAATAGCAAAGCTGTTTAACAATAGTTATAACTCCAGCAATGATGTGAGCCATTATTTGTGGCACTGAACTATCATTTTACACGTCATCACTTTCTATTCAAACGCTACTTACTTATTTTCATAGAGGAAGAAGCACACTTACAAAGAGAATAAGTAACTTGGCCCAGATCAAAAATTATTTAACGTGGAATTCAGAAGCCATGTCCTTAGGCCAGCTACGTCAGGTCCCTTAACCTCTCTGCAACATGTCCTATGTGGGGGATACGTAGGCGAACCATGTGGCAGGATAGTATTTTCCACATGGGAGGAGAAAAAGTTCTCCAGGAAAAGAAACGTTGAGAGAATTCGTCAGTGTCTGGATGCCACTGGAACTCCCATTCCCACCCTCACCCAGCAAGCAGCAGATAAAAATGGATGTGCAGGAGACAAGCAGCTGCATGTGATTTGTTTGTTCCAGAGAGTTGCTTCTAGACAGGAAGCGGAGCCTCCTTTGTGACCTTAGTGCTGCATGTAATGTCCCCAGGAAAGACTCTGGAGTTCTAGCTTTGTTTCTAGGGTGTGGGGTCTGAAGTCAGTCACAGCACAGTCTCCTACTCTGAGTTCATGCTGCTGCTGTATGTCCACTCCTGTTGAATCATGCTCTCGCCGGTCCTAGCTCTTGAGTCTTTCTTAACTCTGTTCTGTCTATTTATGATCCTTAACTCAGCATCCTCAGCATCCTCCCCAGATGCTGCAAATGACTTCTGACTGAGTGCAGTTCTCTCTCTCTTTAATTCTTTTCTGTTACCATGGTTTCTTGAAGCCTGTGATTTCATCTGATAACTTGATATTGCCAGTTCTTTTTTGAAAAAGAAGTCACCAAAATGTGTTGAGAAACACACACACACACACACACACACACACACACAAAATCCCAAACCAAACAAAAGCCCCATCAGACAAACAAGTCACTTATAGGGTTTTAATAAACTTTGTCTAAGATTTTGCTCCAATTACCAGAACTCTCCTTTATTTACACTCGGAAAATCACAATCTATATATTTCTTTGGTCTTGCTGCACACCTTGATTTCTGAGCTGTTCATAGGCTTTTCTAGACTACCCAGTGGATGCTCCTGTCTCTTGTGTTCCAGCATTGGGTACAACCATCAATGGAGGCAATCAACAGGGCTTAGTCTGACACTCAGAATGAGGCAAATATTTCAAGCACTTGTTATGATTAATTTAAATTATCATATTGATTGAGCTAGGAAACACGTAGATTATCAGCGAGCAAAGGTTTACACGTGTCTTTGAGGGTGTGTCTCAGAGGCTTAACTGATAAAGAAAGAGCTACCCTGAATGTTCTCAGCACCATCCCATGAGCTATGGTCCTAGACTGAAGAAGAAGACGAAAGGGAGAAGAGTGACTAAGGAGAGTAGCATTCCCCTCTCTCCTTCCTGATCCACTCACATGGGAACAAGCAGCCACCTGCTCTTGCTCTCAAAACTAACGGCTGTTCCCACTGTCAGGCTTTCCCTGCCGTAATAGACTGCCCTCAAACCAGAAGCAAAAGGAATCCTTCTTCCCGTAAGTAGCCTCATGTCAGGGATTGGATCACAGCAGTGAAAAACCAAAACACGATTAATATACTATCTTCCTTATATATAAAAGCTACATCCAACACAGTGCACATTTCCTCTAAGCAGCACCATAGGGCTGACCGCAGGTGGCCACAGGTGCTCTCCATACTGCTCCTCACGCTTGTGGAGTTGCCCTTCAGCTACTCAGTCATCTCCTCAGCAGTTTCCTGACTTGTACAGGCTATGTGTGTTGACACACTCCTCTGAAAGGGATGCTTGCTCAAATTAAATCAGGTAGTCTGGCTCCTTGCAAATCTCTAATACCATCCTACCATTGTTTTTCCATGTTGACTTTGGTACCTTAGGAAACATCACCCTGGCAGATTACTGCTGGGAATATTCTAGGTAGAATATCCTATGCAGAACCAGAGAATTCCAGATTTTTTTTGTCATGTTGTTGCTCTTTTCAGTTGGTAAATGACTGAAGATATTATTAGATGTAGTCATTTTCTAGTTGTCAACAGCAGGCACAGTGAATCTATTTTGGGTCCATTTTTAGTTAAAGAGAACATTTAGTGAATGATTCAGATAAATTCTTGGAAGATTGTGATTTGAAACAAAATTGCATGAACTTCAAAAGATGCATATTTTAGTAATACACCCAGAGCCTACACATTTTGTAGAAAGAAAATTTTGCCATTATATAAATATACGTTTTCATATGTGTATGTTCATTTTTGATTACAAAAATAAACTAGTTCCCAAATAGACAGTATTGCTCAGCACTCTAGGTATAAGACAGAATTATAGATGAGAATACTAACCAAGCTTTATGGTAGTAAGTACAGTATTAAAACACAGCTACAGGAAATAAGACTTCTGGCCACTATTGGTTTTATTCTATCTTACATTAGTGATATCAATCAATACAATAAGGCAAGAAAAAGAAATTGATTGCTAGGATTAATAGGACATTTAGGAATAGCAGTGTATGTAAACAATGTCTTGGAATATCTTGGCAGGTCTCTTAGAAACATACAGGTCCTCTTGAGAGGAAAGGACATTCAAAGACAGAAGCAGAGAGAGATTAGAAAACTCTAGGTTGTTGGCTTTGTCAAAGAATCCTACATCCACAAACATGAGATACATGCTAGAGTGGGTAAGAAATCAAATTCTCTTCTTGAGCTTCCAGAAACAAAGCCAAGCGAGCAAATTCCTGTTTACTGACTGCTTTTTAATATAGCTGTGTGGAGGCATAAAAGAGACAAAATTTTATACATTTAATACACACACCCTGATTTGCTTGGGAACATTCACTTCCTGACAGTGTCACCATGCCAGGTCACTAAACATGTATGTACATTACTCATATGTTGTTTGGGCAAACAGCAATTGACATGGAATCTATGCTCTTTACCTGTTAAATTACACAGCACCATACTGTGAACTGTAGGTATCACGTTGCAAAACATATCTTTACAAATATTTCTCCAGAGAAGACAAACAAATGCTCAAGAAGGATATGAAAATGGATTCAGCATCCCTAATCATCAAGGAGATATAGATGAAAGACCATAGTTTATTTATCACTTCACACCCATTAATGGATATTATTTTACTAAAGATAAAAGCTAAGAAGGATGTGAAATAATTTGTCCACTATTGAGAATGTAGAGAGTGATACAACTACATAGAGAAGCAAAAAAAATAAAATAAAAGTTATAGCAAAACTACAATGTGATTTAGCAGTATTACTACTGGGTATGTATACAAAAGAACTGCAGTACACATTTTGAGATAGACTTGCTCTCATGTTTATTGAAGTATGTTCCATAGTAGTCAAGAATTTTCAAACAAACAAAGCATCTATCAACAGATGAAAGGGTAAAGAGAATGTGGTACAGATTCATAATGCAATATTAGCTCTAAAAAAGAAGAAATTGTAGTTTGTGGCAATGTGGGCAAATTTCAGGGAAATCATGCTGAGTGAATCAAGTCCTGAGCTAAACAGTGCATTACTCTATTGACATGAGGGACCTAGATTAGTTCTCTCATCTAGGCACTGGCTAGACAGCGTTTGCCAGGGCTTGAGTGGGGTGGAAATGGGGACTGACATTTCAAGATTTACAGAAGTTTTTGTTATAAAATTGTCCACATGTTGACTTTGGCACAGAGAAATTGACTGTAGATTTCTGACCACTGAGCTACAAGTGCAAAAATTTTCACTGTTCTGTCATCTAGCTTGTTGATATTTGTTGCTACAGAGCAAAACACAGAGGGACCTGCAATGGCTGTGCTCATTGCTACTTCTGCTGTTCCACCTCTGACATCTCTGTAAGAGAATTCTCTGGTAGAATTCCAGAAATTAAATTATCGAAGTATCCAATAGCGGTGAAGGGCATGGGCTTTGGTAGTGACAATGTTTCAATGACTTGAGTAGTGGAGATGGATAAAGCCAAACTTATGAAACATCATGAGGAAATCAAGAGACTTGAAGCTGTGGGCAGGGTTTTACAATTCCTAGACTATAATTCTAAACCAGGTCTTTATAGATAGCAAGATGGTTAAGCAACCGGACTATAGACAGTGTTTGCCAGAGCTAGAGTGAGGTGGAAATGGAGGCTTACTTTTTCAAGATTTACAGAAGGTTCTGTTATAAAATTCTGCCCCATGGTTCTCAAAACATTTCTTGTACCATTTACCAGGTCACTACTGAAGAATGTGTTCTTTTAAATTCAGAAACGCTGAAGTGGACTGGTCAGAACTAAGGAAACAGAGCTCAAATTCAAGAAAGGCAGTACGAGACTGAAGAATAATGAAGTCCTTTCAAGGCCAAGGAAGCTGTCAGTATATAATGGAAAAGAAAATCTCCAAGAGAAGATGAAACCAATAATTATGACTATATTTAGTTGACGGTTACATTTATGTCAGGAGGTTTGGATGTGAGTTACTGATTGGGTTCAGGACAGAAAAAGGAAGCCCATAAGAGGTCATCACAATAAAGTGGGACTGAATGAGACAGGAAGTACAATGGCTTGGAGTGGGTTAGTTGTGATAATAGTCATTTAATTGTAAAAATATAAAAAAAATATAAATATATATAATAAGATATTAATATATCTTATATAAATAAGATATTAATATATAAAAATAAGATATTAATCTCACTGAAAGGAATGCTCTAATGTTTGGGAAGATGGAGGATGGGGAACCAAGCAAATGACTGCATATGTATGAAAAGAGTTGAATTTAAATTGAAATCGTCATATGACCCTGTGACACATCAGTGGTGGTGTCTGCAATGATGATCTACAAATTAATGATCAGGAGCTAATAGAATCACGTACCTGTTTGGAAATGTGCAAATGAAGATTACAAACAGACAAAGAAATGCACACAGGCATCAGGGTTGTGATCAGGAGGACAGGAGACAGCATCTGTTTTTGGTTGTTGGATGAAAAAGACCCATACAGGCTCATATAGTTTCATATTTAGTCCACAGTTGAACTAATTGAGAAGAATTAGGAGTGACCTTGTAGTAGAAAGTGTGTTACTAGGGTGTTGGTTTGATGTTTCAAAAGATCATGCCAAGTAATGTATACCCCGCCTACTGCCTGAGGAATGGGAAGTAAAGCTCTTAGCTGCTTTCTTTAGCACCATGTCTGCCACAATGCTCCCTCACCATGATGGTAATGCCCTAAGTTTCTGAAGCCATAAGGCAGAAGAAATCTAATTAGATTCTTTCCTTTATAGGAGTTGCCTTGGTCATGGTGTCTCTTCATAGCAATAGAACAGTGACTGAGTCAAAGTCAAAACAAACCCAGAAAAACTGAGCAAATGTCACCTGACAGGAAAAGCTGCAGGACAAGGTCTCCATGTTCTAGAAGAGAGTGTTCAGAAGGCATTTACCAAAAGTGTTGCCTCATTTAAAATGGGTGCCTCCCCTGCCATCAAATACCCTGTCTAGGATTCAGGGCTATAAGAAATTAATGAGGTGAGTTTCTCCTCTCTATTAGATAATCAGTGGCCACCATTTTCCAAGACAGAGATAATAAAATACCATGCAATAAAATGCCCCATCAGCAAGTGCTTCTTTCTTGCCAAGTAATTATTCATGCTGCAAAGGAAACATGCTCAGTCAGCTTTGGCACTGCATGTACCAAGCTCAGGTCCTCAACGTCTGCAAAACCCTGGATCTTCAGTGACTGTGATCACTCAGCTCATCCCCCAGCCCAGCTTCTCCCTTTCGGTTGCTTTCTGTAATGAGGGTTCTAGATCGAGAAAACTGACAGGGTTCTCACAGACATTTGTAGGCTATTATCTAAAGAGAGACTATACTAAATTACCTAAAACAACAATTGCTACTTATGACGAAAACATAATCAACTGCCAAACACATGTGCACACACACACACACACATACACACACACATGTCTTTGTGCTCCTCTCTGCCTTGATTCAGTTCCCTCCTCTTTCTTATTCTTTCAAAAGGAGAAGAATACTGCAGACATACACACTAAGAGCTATCTAGCTGGGCATGTCGTGTACAGAAATCAGCTTCAAAGTAAACAGGTTTCCAAAATTCATGATATAGAAAGAAGAAAAGTGTCTAGACTGTATAAGAAGAGAATATCTTTTAAGAGTGGTCATCATAGCTGCCCAGAGGACAAATGCCAGTTCTCCAGGGGGTGGGAATGCATATATATCTGACACAGATGTGGGTTGATTATTCCCTGGGCTAGTTAATTTTATATACACTTTCACCTCCTTGTACACAGGAATAGTGACTTCACTGTTTCAATGGGATTTTATGAATCTGTGTACCGAAGGAAATCATAAGAGTATACAATGCATATATGAATTGTAATCAGGAAATTGGCATTTACTTCCGTAAAGTTTGGATGTGTACCAGACCATCTTCTACATGTTTTGGAGTTTAGAAAACTATACCATGGTGCTCTTTACTTATTTACAATTTAAATATTTCAGCAGAAGCCTGGCGGGAAGGAGTGGTAGGCAGAGTCATCCTCAAAAGAGGTTTTTGGAAAGCAAAGCAATCCTGGTTCAGAGCCTCTAGGCTCTGCTTATGTAAATCAGTTTCTAGGAGTTGTTGGGTCTAGCACATTGACTTGCTTACACACAAGCTCTATGAGACGCTGATTGGATAATGGCAAAAGTGTTTTGGGTTAAAAGAATAGAACCTAGGTGATTCTTATTAGAATGAAAATAAACGTTGTGGCCATATTTTTGGTTGAGAGAACTTACTAAAAAATGTGTATTTTGAAGCCCCATCTTTTCAATTCTGGTCTGTTCATTTGGAGAGAGACCTTTGCACATGGCCATCTATTCATGACTGCCAAATATTTTCCGCTGCCATTTTCCTGCTTAAAGTCATTTGTGGTTATCCCTATTAATCAAAATGGTCACAAAATTTAGCAAGGAATGACTGATGGAAATGTGTGTGAAATCCTTAGTTTGGCCACCTGCTAGTCATATTGTTTTAAAGAAGCACGTACATATCTCTGAACTTAACATTTTCACCTATAAATTATAGGCACTCCATATGTGTTGACAACATTTTCTCTACCCTACACAACTTGGTGAGGCAGGCAACAATGATAACCTTGTCACTTGCCTTCAGGATTCTAAAATAATTTACAGATTCCTAGTTGGTGGAAGAATTTTGTGCCATCTAGTCTTCTGTTTCTTTTAAGGGTATGATCTGGAAGAAACAGAAAAAGAAAGGAAGAAAGAAAGAGAACGGAAGAAACAGAAAGAAAGGAAGGAAGGAAGAAAGGAAGGAAGAGGAAAAAAGAGAAATGACCCAATTTGGTTTTTTATATGCACACATATTCATATGTGTGCACAAATACACATGCATACATACAGAGAGAAATGCACATATCTGAAGAGGACAAAGATCTTGTTGCCTGCTTGCTGCCTGTCAACAGTATTCACAGCACTTTTGTGGCTTCACACTATAAAGTCACAACAGTTCAGGTTAGATGCCATTATCATCTTCATTTCACGGATGATAAAACGGAGGCAAAGGCACTTTAAACAAACTTGCCCGAATCTTCTGGTAGAAGGCAGCATCTCACAACCTTATGTTTCAAAATGCACTTCACTCTGGAATCCACTATTCTGTGAAAGTGAATGGAGCTATAATAGCCATTCATGAGTGATGCGGACAGACATGGATGCTTGACCTTCTTTGCTTTCCTGTAGGGACCCTCCTTCTGGAGTTACATCACTCTCTTAAGCCTAAAAAGAGCTGTCTGTAAATGTTATCCATCTTCTATATGTCAAAACAATTTGGACTGAAAATTCTTTCTACAGAATGTTGGCAAATGCTGATGCTTCTGTGACACACACAATAGCAGCAGCTTCAACATAAACATGGCAAAACATTAGGAGTGGTATCTCCGTGGTCAGTAGGCAAAAGCCCCAATTGCAGGGTGCCCTGAAGACATAGCATATTTTAAACTACCCAAGTAGCATCAAAATAGAAAGTCTCCAGTGAGAAAAAATTATCATGAAGCCATTGTGCTCATTTGAAATCAAAGATGCAGAGTTCTGATTCTGTTGGTTTGTTGATCGCTCTGCGAGGTGGATAAGCAAAAGATAGCATTTGCTTTATAAATGCAAGCTATTCTGATACAGATCTGGAGAGGTTAATTTGAATATGGCAGTGTAGAAATGGGGACATATTGCTCAATAATGATAAATTTCTAATAATACCTTGGTTAATTTTAACCTTCCTCCCATCTCTAGCTGTCTTCTTTTTCCCTGACCCTCATTTTAAACTCTGAAATCCCAATTCAGGGTATATTTAGTATTCACTTTTAACTCTTTCTCTAATCTTTCCTCTGCACTTAAACATGTAATTTATCAGTTCTTTTTCCTCCCTTGTTGACCTCATGATGACTTAATTAACAACCATCAAACAATCCAGAATCCACAGCCAACCACTTCTTGCTTTTCAAAGATGCTTAACGCCACTCTCCTTGTTGTCCTTGTACTTCTTTAACTATTTAGCAATTTCCTACAAATATGATCACTTCCCTTTGCAGTTTTTAAGGTGAACTAGAAACAAAAGGGGCCCTAAAAATGCTATGTTCTGGGAAAGTCATCCGGCAAAGTTACCTCTGTTGAGTTTCCAAAATTAGCCTATCAACATCAGTCTGAAATCGGGGGTCTTAATCTATTTTCAATTCCAATGTCGATTAGATTTGCTCACTAGCTCTCAGTTAGACTCAGGACCAACCAATAAAACCCACTCTTTATGCTTTTTATTAGGTTTTTGCCTCCTACACACGGCTCTCAGCAGCCAGCCTTAGTCCACCTGTATTTTTGGCTTCTTTACCATTGTGACTCACAGTCTCAATTCGTTTTGCATCTACTAGATGAAAACAGGACAGCACTGCACAGGTTGATTGGTGTCCTGGGGATAACTGCAAGTTTATGAGAACTGATGATATAGGATTATGGCAGCCCAGAAACGTCAGCTTGACCAGAGGTACTGTGAGTAGGAGACTGACCTATGAGTCATCCAATTTCATTATTAGAAGTTTAGAAACTTCTTTTTACTGTATTCAATGGATATACTTGAATGTTGCCGGCTTTTCATGGTGAATAGCAACGAGAAGGAAGATGGTACACTAGGGAATGTAAGCTCCAGGATAATGAGAAACAGATGAGTTTTTCTGACTGATAGATCCTTGATCTGTGTTGATGCCATTGTCAGTAGCTTTATGTCCTTAGGAAAATATAGACATTTTGAGTGACATTTCATTCTGTTTTGTGTTCAAGTTTCCATATTTATTTTTGTTAATATGCACACACACACACACACACACACACACACACACACACACACACACACTGTCCTCAGATCTTTCTACCTATCATATTACTATAGTTCCACATCTAACAGACCTGTAGCACACTTATTTGGTTTTCAAGTTCAGAATCTCTCAGTTTAGGATCACATTGTTCTTTCACCTGTCACTCGTGGTGGCTGGAATGAGATGTCCCCCAGAGTGAGAGGCATTTCCACACTAGGTTTCCAGTTGGTGGTGCTGTTTGGGATATGTAAGAGGCATGGCCTTGTTGGAGGAGGCGTGGCCTTGTTGGAGGAGGCGTGGCCTTGTTGGAGGAGGCGTGGCCTTGTTGGAGGAGGCGTGGCCTTGTTGGAGGAAGTATATCATTGGTGGTGGGATTTAAAGATTTATGCCATTTTGAGATTGTTCCCTCTGTTTCCTGATTGTAGTTCGAGATGTAAGTTCCCAGATTCTAGTTCTAGCTATCATGCCTTCATTCTGCTTTCCTGACTCTTATCCCTTTAGAACTGTAAAGCCAAATAAAGAACTGCTTCTACCACTGCCTTGCCATGGCATTTTATCACAGAAACAGTAACAAATCCCCTGGGCTTGCTCTCCCATTACCACTACTATCATTTCCTTTAAACTCTGGATAAGTGCAAACTAAACTACCTTCAGTGTTTTCTGGTTTTGTTATATAATCCATGCCAATATCATCTCGATGTTGGCATAGATTTGTACAAAACCCCTCATTTTCTGAGACTTGGATTCATTTAATTATTTATAGAAAAAAACTGAACAATTTTTGTGCTCAAATTCTGGTTAGTTTCCCCTTATTAATCAGGCAGAGGATGCTCATGTCCCAGCCTCCCGACCTGATGCCGAATACCAGGCCTCTGTCTCCCACTTCTTGCCTTTGAGAGTGTTCAGGTCTATTTGTGCTCCCTGTGGGCATTCTTTGCCAACCAGCTTCACAGGTACAGAGCAGACTCTTTCCCTCTTGTCAGGTTGTGTTCTGGTTGCAGTTGGACTCGGAGCCATTAATTGACCATTTGGGAGGTGTGAGATCACCACTAAGGCCTCTGTGAACCTTGGCTCATGCTCAGCCATGCTTCAGTTATCCAAGTACCAGATATGAGTTCTTCATTTTGTCCTGCCAAATGTATATTGGATTCTAAGTGGTTTTGCTTTCAAGGTACTTTCCTTCAATTATGCAAGACTGAAGATTGAGTTGAGAATAAGAATGGGCTGCTTAAGTAGAAAAAGAACGAAGGAGAGAGAGACTTAGAAAATTGGAGCTATCTGCTGTAAATTCCCATGTTGCCCAGTGTGAAATATTCTTTATTTAATTTTGTTTCATTATTGAAATAGCTAGTAGAAGGTTTAATCCGAGTTTTATTCTGAAGGCTTTAGGGTCCAGAATAGGGCCAGCTTCCTTACTTCACTCTACCATATGGTTTCTGTTGGAGCAAGAACATATTTTGGAGCAGAGTGTTAGGGAAGTTCTAAGCATGTCCATAGGATGAAGTACCTATGACAACTTTAGACTGAATTTATCCAGGTATGCCCAGTTTTAACATTGTGCACAAGGCTTTCATCTACCGAGGTTTCATCATAATGTAATTTTCCCCTGTCATGGGGCCATTCCTGTTACCTATCTTCTCTTGTTCTAACATAGATGTGTATAAATAAAAATATAAATGGGAAGTTAGAGATTTCCACGAGAAAGAACATTCAGTGTTTGTCTGTCTGTGCCTATGTTACATCACTTAAAAATCACGATCTTCAGTCAGTCACCTATTTTTCTGCAAATTACATAATTCCATTTTTCTTTATTGCCTCATAAATTCCACAGTGTACATCCACCACATTTTCATTATCTTTCCATCTACTAACAAACATCTAGGCTGATTCTATTTCCTTGCTATTGGGCATAAAGCAACAATAAACATGGATGAGTAAATATGATTGAAGTAGGATATGGAACCCTTTGGGTCGATGCCCAGAAGTGGGATAGCTAGGCAATATGCATTATTTTTCATAACTTTTTGTAAGTTGAAATTGTTTCAGACTGAACATTTTAGCAACCAAATGTGTAAACTGAGCCCACAGGGAATTTGCCTCGTTCTGAAACACACAGGGAGAAGTGGTCCCCCACCTAAAAGTCTTTCCGGAATTTTTCATTCTTTGACTTTTGTATCTAAGAACACAAACCCACATACACTTGAATGTAGGTAAAACTTTTTAAATACTTTACTAGTAGATTCAAACACCAGGTCTATCAGTTTGCATTAGGCAGTAAGAAATGGTTCTTGACCAGTTGCCGAAAATTAGCTGACTATGAGGGAGTGATGATGAATTTTGGCTTGATAATGCTGCTACAAACTGACAGCATTTGGTGGAATCAGGGATTTAGAGTTTGAAGTTCTCTTTGCATAGCTGGAAATCTGTTCTCTGATACAACGGACACTGGGAGTGACAGTGAGCCATGCTTTTGGGCAGTCTACAGCCATGAGGATAGTGAACTGCTTCCTAGGATGCTTGATGGGTTACAGTTTTAAAGTGTGTTTTCACTTGCTCTATGTTGTTTTCTATTTATTATCAGTTTGTCACCCCATCATAAGCTGGGGGAGGGGAGCTTCATTAAAGCAGATAACTCAATAGTTTTGGTGTGAAGACATAGCCTGAGCTGACTTTCCTGTATTTAAAAATGAAACTTAAAATTAATTACTGAGGAGTAAACTTCCCTCATCTTAATTTCTCTGCAATAGGAGGTAAATTAGGAGGAATACCAATCCAAAGGAGGAGACATGGTACTGCTAATCCTTTATTCTGCTTTATGGGACTGGTAACCATCAACTTCGAATATCCTTAGAAATGATTCCTATCAATATTCTACAGTTGGAAATAACAGGATACGATTTATGTTTCTGAGCAAAAAAAAATAGTAAAGATATTTCTTAATATGAAAAAGATAGTAAAAAAACCAACTAATGTTTTGTATGACTTATGCTCTTATTTTTACCTAGAATATACCACATTTATTGTTATAGATCGATGACTATTATGCTACTGAAGATCAGAAGCTCCGTATCTTCTATGGTGAAAAACAGTTTTGCGAAAAATACAATCCACATTGTGAGGGAAATGTTGAGCCTTTGAACTCACAAGTCCTAGAAAAGGATGACCAGGGCTAATCAAAACCATTGTGGTTATCATGAACAGCTGAAGTTATTTTTCAATCTTTTAAACAACATTTCACTGACGTTTCTGTCTTATGATAAAACTATTAACGGTTAACCTTCACAAATGGGCTCCTTGTTCCAAAGATAAGACTGCAGAATGTCCCCCTCCATTCCCGTTTGCACATTCTAGCCAGTTTCTGCCATCATGGCTCTCAAACCTCCAACGTGTCCTCTCCCCTAGATTCCCTTTTGACATACCTAGCCCACAGTTATGACCTACAGTCTCCCTTACTGCTCCCAGCGATGAACTTATGTTGACTGCCTGCAGGTGTGTGTTCTCAGGGGTTTTTGACTAATGAGCCTTCTTAGTCGTTACTTGGCAGAGCCATCTTAAAGAGCAAAGGCTTGTTTTGTAATCTCGGGAGGCTGAAGCAGAACTACCCAATGCCTCTGGAAAGCCAGCAAGTAAAAAGCAGGAGGAAAATCATCAGTCATATGACAAAACAGAATCCTAGCAAAGTGACAGACTTTGTAAGGGTCTAAGAAACTTTCCAAGTGCGGATAAGGAGCAAGCAGTCCTTTCTCATTGGAAGATTGTAACTCAAGACTGATAATCTTGGCTACATGTGAGAATTGCCGAAGGGGTCTTTAAAACTACCGATTTCCTGCAAGCATTTTGGACAAAGTTAATTAATCATCTGGATGTAGAATCCATGAATACATATCTTTAAAGTTGCTTACATGAATCAATTTTTTTAGTAGAGTGGAAAAAAAATTCTGCATTAGGAATGCCATATGATACTCTTCTGATATGTGTATTTCTATTAAATGCTGACCCAATCTACCCATCCTACCACATAGTGTAAAAACAGTTTAAATAAAGAGAAGAGAGTTGAACACTTAAAACATTGCCCAAGTTTAAGATAAACTTGGGAAAAACATAATAAATTCCTGAACTGAGATCAAAGAATTCCAAATGGAAAATGGGACTGGAAAAAATGAAAATTGGGAAAACTGGTGTTTCTCAAAGATGCATTTTGTACACAGGGGAGTGGAGCCAGACACCCGCGCAACAGACACAATGGCTCTGAGATCATCTGAGATAATGCATGTGAGGGGGCAGTGGCTTCCCCTCCAGTACAGTCTGCTGTCATCCAACACACAGCCAAGGGAGTCCGTTGGGGAGCTACAAAGTGGGTAGGTGAACATTCTGCCTTAGTGAAACCTCATGCAAAAGTTTCCAGAGTCAAGTATTGATGTCTTTTAGATCAGTTCTTCTGAATTTATGTTTAGCCATATTTGCTGTGTTCAGTTTGAGAAATCAAAGGCCTGACCATTATAAAGATAAAATTCAAGAAGGGCTCAGACTGGAAGACTTCGAAGAGTATTAGGATAAAGATTTGAAAGAGTTTCCAAAGGTTTCCTCAAAATAAGCTGTATGAGTGTTGTATGAACGTACACTCATGATCTGCCCAGTTGTCAACAGCAGTAAAATGGGAAGGCAGTGTTGTAGCTGGAACATTTATAATGAGCTCAGTTGGCTAACAATCTTGAAGAGGCTAACTCCAACTCAGTGACCCTGAACCAGCAATTTACAAATCAAAGAAGACAGACAAAACATGGGAAGTACCTCCAAACAATAGCAAAAATAGAACAGGAACAGTCCTACCCTAGGTGTGATTATGAGTCTTCACTGCCCATGGACCACCCTCGAAAGTGAGTGTATTCAGCAACTGAAGAGTAAAGCTAGTTTAAAATCCAGGAAATGTTCGCTTTACAGGTATAGAAAACATATATTCTAAAAATTAATAAGCAGGAAATTAGAGTCTGCATATAATTTGCTAACTTCAATAAAATTAACTGATTATAGCTAAGTAAATTGACTATATAAGGTATCTCTAACTATTAAACAATAAACATCCAGATAAGCAAAGTTTTGGCAGAAACATAATACCTAAAAGCTTACCTTGGAACAGATTCACTGAGAGTGGCCGAGGCCCTAGCTTTACATTTATCTGAGACTTGGCGTTTATCTCCATCCACACTACTCCCATCACCTTGGCTTGGGAAGCAATGTGCAGACTCACGCACTGGCTCTGTCTGCTCTTTTTCAGAGCAACAAGAACAACTGTTTGAACTGTTTAGTCATGTTCAGCCCCACACTTACAAAGTTTTAAGAATTCTTTAGAAGAATGGCATGGGCATCTTATAATAAGAGACAGTCCCCAAAGATTCTTAAGGAGATTAATTTTACTGGCATGTGCTATGTTTAGTTTTTGTGTACTTGGAATGATTGTGTAAGATAATATGAAAACAGAGGCGATATACTTAGTGATTAAACCCTTTGCATCTGGATTAAAATCTTGACACTGTCACTTACTTACGATAGGATTGTGGGACATAATCCTCTCTATTACTCAGATTTTTTCCCTTATTTGTGAATATTTAATATGAGTACCCAGTCCTACATAGGAGGACTTAGTAAGATGAAAGGAGTGTGCGCGCGCGCACACACACACACACACACACACACACACACACACACAAAACACACTCAGAAAATATTAATAAATTCTGTATTTGATATAACAAACTAGATTGGTCATTCTTTTGGATGATTTCCTAAAGAAGTTAGATAATCAAGGGTGAATTTTTCCCTGAGAAGATAAATAACCATATTTTCTAAGAGACAAAGTCATTTAGATTACATACGAGGAAGCTGGCTCTAGTCCCACTCTGCCTTTAACTCGTTGTGTGACAGGTCATCTTACTGTCCCTTGCTGATTTCTTTTCCTGCTCTAGGTATATACTTACTAGGGATTTAATATATACTTACTAGGGATTCCACAATGTATATAATTAAAACATTTACTATGCACCAGAGGAGTTATCTTGGTAGATGAATTCATGAATGAGAAACACATTTGATATAAAATACAGCATTACAAAGTTAGAATTTTATCAAATTATTTTGGTGATAGATACTTAAATTCAGATAGTAAAAAATGTTTTAAGAATCTTCTGTATGATCATTAACGCTTATTTCAGGTTTTCATCAAATGGAATGAGAGATGCAAGTTTACCAGCCACATGTTAAAAATGTTTAGAAGTCTATAAGACAGAGAGTTTTGATATTTTTCCAGAAGAATCATGATTTAGTCCCTTTCATATTTCAACTCTCATCACAGTGATTGGATGTCAACAGAGACTGCCCTTTTGTTTCCAGATGCCCAGATCTGAAACTATGTCAATTACAAAACTGTTTGGCCAATTGCTCAGACATATTCCTAATTTGCTATTACACCTTAAATTAACCCATTTCCTTTAGTCTATGTACTGCCATAGTAAGGGTGTGGCTTATTGTTTATGTTCTGACATCTTTCTCGTTCGGAAGTACATGGCATCTCTTTGACTCTGCCTACTTCCTCTATCTCTGTTCAGATTTCCTGCCTGACTTTAACTCTTCTAAGCCATTGACCAAAACAGCTTTATTCACCAACCAATAAAAGTAACACATATACACAAGGACATGCCACAAAAATTGATAGATTGTAATGAGTATCTTTTGATGAATAAGCAAATGTAGAAATAATTCATGTTTAGATATACTATTTTATACTAAATGTTTTCTTGTTGTTTAGCAATCTCTGCCAAGTCCTTTGAAATTTTAAAAGATAGAACTCATCAATAGGTGCATGGAATATACTAAGGCCCATCTTGCTGGACACTGATGCTACAATTAGGGTCAGAACCTTGAGTCTTCTATTATATCCTGAATATGAGTGGTTATTTTAAATTATTATATTGTATTTCATTTTGAGGATGTTTTGCATCTGTAGAAGACATTGATAGAAACTTGTCTAACATTCTACTATTATTATTCTAATAACCATTGCATAATCTTTTTGTATACATAATTTAGTCTAATCATAGAGTACGGTATAATATTGACTTTGTACAGGGTAAAACATGTTGCTATAGTCTTTATGAAATCAATTACTATTTCAGGCTTTAATCTTTTCCTAATACTTGCCACTTCGGGTCCTATTCCCCAATGTATGATCTCAGAATTATTGAGATACTCAAAGGATCTACCCCTTTCTCTTTTTTCTTGAGAGATACCTCATAGAACCCCTTATAGTCATGTCAATTTGTTCTCTGTCTGAATTTACAGGTCTGAGATTATAGATGCATTTCTCTCTCTATACAGCATCTCATTTTCATGGTTAGCATTGGATAACCACTAAACCTGTTCTTAGATAGAACTGAAATTCTGTCTCACTTTAGTTAGTATTAAAAGGGTTATCGCTATTCTTCCAACTATTAGCAGAAGCAGCTACTATCCACCCAGTGTTCATATGTCAAGGGTGATTGGCACCACATGCTATGTGAGGGCTGCACTGAGGGCTGCGGGAAACTAAATGTGCTCTTTGTTTCTGGCGGGAGAAACGAGCAAAATGAGACCCTTTCTCTGGCAACCAAGTAACTTTAAAGCTTGGGATTTGGGACCTTTCAATGTGAACAATCATTGCGCATTTTTAAAATCCACTATGGATATAGTGCAAGGATTAACCTGACCTTGGCTTTCACTTTTGAAGGCTCAGAATTATAACCTTTAATTTCTTTGTCCTCGAGATTTCTTGGGCCCATCTGAAAATGTGACAATTTTATGTGTCAAAACTATGACAAAAATTAACTTCTTAATAAAAATAAATAAATAAAAAAAATAAAAAATTAATTTCTTAATAAAAATAAATAAAAATAAATGTCTCACTTAGGCTGTTGTTTTATATTGTATAGTTGTTAGTCTGTCCAAAAGCAGCTATACATTCAGTTTCATTGACAAGAGGAACTGTGATGTAATACAGTGCAAAAATATGATTATAGAATTTTATTTGTCAGGCACTTCAGGCTTTTCTATGGTCCTCTGAGAACTATTTCTCTCCACTCCTCCTATGCCAGGATATCACTGCCCAATATGATATTTGGATTACTTTTTGGCAATAATTTGAAATAATATTGAAAATGAGTAAGCTAATTTGGGGAGGCTATAACACTGGTAAATCAAGTACTTTAAGCTAAGTAATTTCCTTCTGTATTAAATATTAAGAGTCTTTTTCCTTCTTCCAAAAAAATGCTTTGTGGTATAAAGACTTTGCTCAAGCTATTTAACTCTTGATTAATTTTTAGAGATCTGAGATGACTCTGCCACACTACAAGTAAATTATATGCTTTTGCATCAAGAGGAAGCCTCTAATTTTCAGAGATGAGTGTTCTGAAATTGGAATAGCTGCCACCCTGTTCCAGAAACCATCATCGGCACTTCACACATCTTAACTCCCTCTTCTTCATTTCCTTAGAGTCAATCAAGGAAGGTAATATTCCATAGAAAAGGAAATTAAGGAATAGTGGTTTAACTATTTTTCTAAACTTACAAGAACTGAGTATTGAAGTCAAGAATAGAATCCATGAAATCTACAGAGTCTAGATTCTTGAATATTATACTAAACTTCCAATAAATTATAAAAAATGTTTTTATACTTTATTTGGTTTCCATCTAACTTTTATCAAGGCTGAATGTTAATACCATATTGAAGTATAAGTGGTAAATTAGTATTTTAACGTCAAAAATCATGTTCCCTAGCACTAGTTTCTCCCTAACCCCATAATGGCTTCCTCTATGAAAATATCTCTTTCCCTGGAATCCACAAGGATGAACCCAACTAAGACTTCTAGTAATGGTAGAGAGGCCTTCCCCTACAATCAGATTAGTGACTACTTCAGTTGTCATCATAGAACCTACATCCACGTAGACAGCTGTCCCGAGCTAGTGGGAACTCAGGGACTCTGGACTGACAGCTTGGGAACCTATATGGGACTGAACTAGACCCCCTGAATGTGGGTGACAGTTATGTGACTTGGGAGGGGGACCCTGGCATGGGACCAGAACTTACCCCGGGTACATGAACTAGCTTTTTGGAACCCATTCCCTATGATGGGCTACCTTGCTCAGCCTTGATATAAGAAGAGGGGATTGATTCTGCTTCAACTTGGTGTGTCAAACTTTGACACCCCAAGAAAGAGGCCTTACCCACTTTTAGGAGTGGGTGAGGGGTGAGGAGGTGGGTAAAGGAAAGTGGGACAAGGGGAGGAAGGGGTTACTGGGGCAAGTATGTTAAATAAAAAATGTTTTTTAAATAAAAAAACTTAAAAAATCATGTTCACCTTCAAAATTATCAATGAACTTTGAAAGAAAATAAAATAAAAGCACATTTCAACAAAATCTATAAAAACTGAAAATGGAAAAATTTCCAGTGCCATATAATCATTATGTATGGAGACTAAATTTTAGGAAAAGCCTCTACATCATGTTATTCCGTAAAATATGATTATTAGATATATAAAGCTGGTTTAATTTGTTGCATTTGTTGGAAAATGCTTTTAAATCACACTTGATTGTAGTTATTGAGTATTGTTAAATAAATGAAATATAATATCGCTGGTTTTTTATGTAGAAATAACATGTTATTAAAATAGTAATATTAATAGTAAAAATTTGCTTTCAATGTATAATAGAAACTTCATATTTTATGAATATTGCTGTTAGTACTTTTGTTAAATGGAAAAGTACTTTACAAAATTATTAATCCTTCTTAATTCATGATAAACAGAGTACAGTATTTAAATTAATCATATTTGTTTACTGCCAAGTAAAAATACACTGATCTGGGTAAAACATTCCTTAGGTGTTATGAACAGCAGTGAGTGGGAAGGCACGGTTGCTACTAGAAGTCACAATGGAATTCCAGAACAAACAGCCAGAAGTGTTTTTATTACCACAAGAGGATGATCATGATCAGAGCCACAGAGTAGGTAACAGTTCACACATTCTATCAAAGTGCTGTCTTTAAAGAAGCCAGGTCTGTCTCATGACAGTGTGACATCATTCTCTCTCTTCTTCTCAATCATCTTCAGAAACAAGAAAACAAAACAGTAAATCTTGTTAATGAAGCAGAAGAGAAAAACCCAGGAATAGAAAAGGCTGCCCAAAGGCACTAGGTTATTGTCAAAGCCCCTGGGATAAAGGCAGGGCATTTACAGACAGTAATGCAGTACAGACAGCTCTTCCAGCTTTCTCACAGTGAGAGACCCATACAAACAGCTTGGATCAGTGCTCTTCAACCTTCCTAATGCTGTAACACTTACATACAGTTCCTCAAGTCATAGTGACTCCCAACTATAAAATAATTTCATTGCTATATCATAACTGTAATTCTTCTACTGTTATGAATCATTGTGTAAATATATGATATGCAGATGGTCTTCGGTGAACCCCGTGAAAGGGTTATTTCACCACCCCAAAGGGGTCATGGTCCACATGTTGAGAACAAAGCCTTGCTGGAGGTTCAGGGAGAAAACAGATAGGAAGCAAACTGTAATCCTCTTCTTTACTATTCCTCAAAGTTTAGCTCAGAAAAGAGGAGGAGACAGGGTCCCCCTAAGAAGTGCTCAGCACAAGCATGCTTTCAGGAAGCCATCTTATTTTGTTGCAGGTGAAACCTGACTAGTGGGCATTCTATCGACCTGACAACGATGAGAATGCATGGGGGAAACGTGACTTCCAGAGGGAAATGATTAACAACAAAACTGTTACAATAAGCCAGGAAAGATAGCAACAGCAAAAGCAATGAAGAGAGCAAAACAATTTAATAGACGATGGAGCACTCAGAAGAAATGTTCTGCCATAGATCAGGGCAATTAGTTACAGATGTGATCCCAGGATTACTAAGGTGAGTCAGAGCCTATCTCCAAATCTATTCACATCATGGCG
This sequence comes from Myodes glareolus, assembly GCF_982192425.1. NCBI lineage: Eukaryota > Metazoa > Chordata > Mammalia > Rodentia > Cricetidae > Myodes > Myodes glareolus. The sequence continues at coordinate 22,628,366 of NC_142042.1, read as the reverse complement.
AGCAAAACCAGCAGTGATTTCAGAAATACGCACTGCAGAACATTTTACTCATGGATGGCAATGTTAAAATATTACAATCCATCCATCAGAATCTACTGGTACATTCACGACCAGGGGGTATTTACTCCAAGAATAGCACATTAGTTCAATGTTATTAAATTTATTTTGTTATATTTATTTGTGAAAAAGAAAATATGTCATTGGGTAATTTTCTGACTGTAATTCTTTTGCTTTGAGTTTTTTTTTTTTTTTTTTGAGACAGGGTTTCTCTGTAGCTTTGGAGCCTCTGTTCTGGAACTCACAGAGACCCACCTGTCTCTGCCTCCCTAGTGCTGGGATAAAAGGCATGCACCATCACTGCCTGGCTCTGACTGTAATTTTTATTGATTTGGCTTTAAAGTGCTTTTATTTTTTCCAAAGAATACTAATAAATCAAAATAAGAATGTGTTTTGATATGTACTGATACCAAAACTTACTTGGCCATGTTTTTATTTATTCTTAATGGTATGTTTCTAGAGGGAAGCATTGCAAATTTATGTTACCCCATAAACACATCTGTGAGACCTACTGACAAACTGTGGCTCAATGACGAGAGAGTAAAGGCATTCTCACTGGAAGGGGAGAGGCAAAGATGGACTCTATACAGCTACTATGTAACACTTGAGTTGAATAATAGTTGCAATTGGCAGAAAAAATAAATTTGATATAATTAAATCAGAAATAGGGAGAATAATCCCATGCTTGGCAAACTCATGAAAATCAAGTATAGGGAGATGTGTACCTCCAGACAACTTTGTAAAGGATCAGAATCAATGTACATAAATCAATAGCTACAACTATATAATCAATGACACAAGATAGAGATGAAAAGCCCATATATAATAGTCACTAAAATGATGAGGGCTAAACTTAAGAATGAACAAAACAAGAAAAAATATGCAACTCGCCCAAGCCCATAAACAAGACAAGGATAAATGAAGTCATGTGCTGTGGTTAAAACCACTCTTTCTAAAACATGCACTGACTCTTAAGCTAATAATGAGAGTAATCTCAATGCATTTTATTTTTAGAGTTCCTACACAATTTTACTAAAACTTGAATATCAAGAAAATATAAATAATGAAAATTTTGAGAAATAAGAGGACTGGAGGGTCTAATGGCTTTGAATATGAATGCAGCTTGAATATGAAATATATCTCCAACTCCCTGAAAAGAGGTATATATTGAAGGCCTGGTTACAAGAACAAGAAGCAAGGCTTTGAGAGATGTTTGGATCATGAATGCTGTCTTCATCAGTGGATGGAGACTTTTATAGATTCAGAGCTTAAATGGACTTGGTACCTGGGAGAACTGCGGCATGGGGGCTTTTGTTGGAAGAAATAGGTCACAGGGGATATCATCTTTAAAAGACACCTCTTGTCCTGTTCTCATGGCGTCTCTCTGCTTTCTGGTTGCCATAGATGATCCACTTGACTCCCTAACAGAGTCTCTACTGGTGATCCCAGCTGTTGTAGAACACTTTAAACGTGTAAAGATGTGCAGATGTGTGACATTTGTTTCACCTTGCCTGCCTAAGGCACCTGCTTGGTCTAATAAAAAACTGACCAGGCAATAGCTAGGCAGTAGAGGGATAGGTGGGACTGGTAGGCAAAGGGAATAAGTAGAAGGAAGAATCTAGGCTCGAGAGAAGAGAATGTGGGAGAAAGAGAGGGAGATGACTGGAGCCAGCAGCCAGGCAACTGCCAAGCAGCCAGACACAGAAAAAGCAGAAAAGTAGGACATACAGAATAAAAGAAAGGTAAAAAGCCCCAAGGCAAAGCATAAATAAAGAGAAACAGGTTCAATTAAGTAATAAGAGCTAGTGAGACAAGCATAAGACCAAACATTCATAATTGATAATAAGTCTCTGTGTCTTGATTTTCTGTGGGTATATATTTTATCAAAATGGAAATATCAAATCAGTGGAGAAAAATAAATGAGCAACTTGCAGGACATTTAGATACTCATTTGGGGAAGGGAAGACTTAATTTTCACTCATTAAACTTGAATAAATTCTGAAAGAATAAGTGATTTAAATGTTAAAATGAACATAAAAGTTATTAAACACTCGTTATAGGATTCTTTGTAAAATTTTCTATACTTTTGCAACATTCACTCAAAAGTTTGTATTGTTAAAATAAATGGTTAGTAAATTTGGCAACACAAAAGTTATGAATTGTGTTACCAGGTAAAGATTATTGTAAGCAAGCTCGGAAGACAAATGGGAAATTCAGGAAAAGCCTTCCGTAACTCATCTGTGATGTTTGCTTAGCACCGGAAAACCTGGTGGAGAGGGAAAAGACCAAACCAACACCAGTGGAAACAAGCAAAAGATGCTGACTATTCCCAGAAAGGGCCAAATAGTTTGACAACGTATGAAAAAGATGCTTGATTCATGTTAGAAGTGAGATAACACTTTCTCCTATAAAAGTGGCAGAATGCTAAAGTTTGATAACTCATAGCATAGAAATCAGGCAACAACCTTCATTAGTTTATCAGTGCATAAACTGGCTTATTATATAAGGAGAGCAATTTTTCAGTCCCTTTAAAATCACACAAATACATAGATTCACATATGTATATAAGTCAATGTGTAATATATGTATGCAGAAATTTACAAATTATTAATCCCTAAGAGTGTGGCGATCAAAACTCTATGCAGAGATGTGTGTAATCTACCTATAGGTTATACAAACACACACACAAACAGGTAGAAGACAAGATGAATTTTTTAATAGACTAGCTAAAATAAAAAATTGTATATCATTTACTGAGCTTTTTATTATGGTTTGTCAAAGCTTATATTTCTTCTAAAATGTGTTTTAAAATCCTGAGACTGTAGGAGTGAATCACTTAATAGCACTGTGAGTCATTTGAGACCTTCCAGCAGAAATCAGGTATTTTTCCTATTCAGAACAATAACAGGTTGTTTACTGTTATTTCCCTTTCTGGATCATGTCCATAGATTTCTTGGTTTCCTTTGAAATCACTCATACAAATTAACTTTATGTGATCAGAAGCCAATGTTATAAAATTTTAAAGGCTACCAGAGATAGTCTTTTATTTTGTTGTCAAGAAAGTCTTTGCCACAGTGAGGAATAAACAATGCTATCCTTCTTCCCAAAGAGTAGAATTATACACCAGCTATTGTCTTGTAAATATTCATGTCAATTCCCTCTTCTTCTGTGTCAAAAGTATGTTAAATTCCTCTTGTATGAAAGTTCATGTCTAGTATATCTGTCACTACTTGTTTTGCATAGCCTTTTTTTGAGGATTCATAAAAACACAGTACATGACAAAAGCATATGGTAGTCCGGATTTAATTATCAAGATTCTGCCAAATGACATCTATTCATTCTTCATATAAATGATAAAACTAGACCTTAATTTCCATAAGCAAGAGCTTCCATGTTGCATTTAAAAAAGTTTTGTGAAGTTAGCTTAGTGCCACAATTTCTGTGCCTCAAAGGATTATATTTAATCTAAATCAATATATAAATTAAAAATTTTTAAAGCAAAACTCTGTTATCAAATGAGATTAAGCAACAATAACATTCCTTGTGATCATGCCATTATCTTTTTTTCCATTGTAGGGGGACTATCGTGAAACATTTCTAGTTTTAAGGCACATTTTTAAATATTTCCAAGAGATCTTTCTAACTGCTTTGAAAAGTTCTATAGTATACAAATATTTGAGATCTGTCTATCCATCCATCCATCCATCCATCTATCATCCATCTATCCATCTATCTGTCTGTCTGTCTGTCTATCTATCTGTCTATCTGTCTATCTGTCTATCTGTCTATCTGTCTATCTGTCTGTCTATCTATCTGGAGACTTGTGAGTTAAGTATTGAAAGAAGACTTGGCAGAGAGGCCTCTTGTAAAGCACAGATTGTGATGATGCCCACTGTGTACTCAGTATGAGATAAGTCCCTCACACAACATGTACTTTATTGCAATGAAATCAAATTTGTAGTTTGACATCTTCTCTGTACAAAATTTAATATGGAGGCAGAAATTAATTTCTTCCCCTTTTATTGCCTGGATATAGTTTCCCCATTTATGAAATTAATGGCGAATCAATCCCACACCAGTTATGTTTTAAAGGGGTATTTATTTTGGGGGGTAAAACTTACATACACCATAAACTGTCAGAAAGAGAGCCTAGTTGCTGGAGCAGGAGCCGGGAGCAGGAGCCAGAACCAAGAGGCCGAGCCGAGGCTTGCTGCTCTTCTTTTAAAGAGAAATATACCATGCCCCAGTGGGCTGGTATTTCAGTGGCTATTGGCTGACGGAGTGGAAGGCGCTCTCGCAGCACTGTGGGCTCGTGCTTCAGCGACTATTGGCTGAAACAGCGGAAGGTTCTCCTGCAGCATGAAATGATTATGTGGATTTGCATGGTCTTTGAAGGGTGGCTTTTAAATGTTGGGGTCATTAACACTTAGGACCGTTATTTTCCAATTTGGGTTTTGAGGAAATGGAACTCTTTGATTTTTCTGTTTTGCTTGAGATAAAAATTGTCTCCTCTTTTTATTACAACTTTCAAAAATATTTAGAAACTCTTCACAAAAACTAACTTAACTGCACCATATTTTTATTAGGATTTTATTAAAACTCAACAAAAGAAATATTTAAGTTTTGGAATAATATATGCTTACTTTTGTGCCCATGAAATAGAAGAATCTATTTTTGAAATAGCAATTCTTATAATAGTTCTATTGTTTTTCTCTATGAATAATGGAGAAATAATAAAGGTGACTTTTAAAATTTTGTGAGGGTAAGATTTTTGCAGGAATGGCCATAGGTCTGACTCAGGATGATAATTTATGAGATCTTATTCATATAAGGTCAGAAAAATACATGAAAGAAAAATTAGAGTAACTTAGCTATTTCATGTGTTTGAAAATTAGGCTCTTTGGAATTTCCATTCTAGTGCTGAAGTTAATTTAATAACCAATAAGGTAGGAGAATGGCCCAAATAATACAATTGATGTAAGAGTAGTCATTTTGGGAAAACAATGAGGCAAGAACCATGGGGGAACTATATGCTGAGACGGATATTGTGCTGGGGGTTCCTGTTTAGGGGTATCGTGAGGCCAGGGTACCCTGTGTCTCTTGAGTTTGGCTTGGCCATTAGCCTGGCTTTGTCAGAAGACTGGACAGCCAGCACATGAGTCACCAGCTTCTCCTCATCCGGCTTCAGGAAGACTGTGAGCTGAAATGAGTCTGCCAACCTTAGCAACTTCGATGGGTAGTGGCCAAGGTACATTTGCATCTGGATGCAGGGAAATGATTGAGGTTTTAGCCCACTGGAGTTTGGTGGTATTCTTACTAGTGCTAGTTGATCAGTCTTGACTGTAACCTGTATTTTTTTCTTTCTTACGCCGTACATACAAAAATCATTGATTTTTATTTGAAAAAACTGATTTTCATTTTTCATACCAGCCCCAGTTCCCCCTCCCTCTCCTTTTCTCACCTCCTCACCTCCTCCATTCCATCCCCCTAGCTAAGTAGTAAGGCCTTCTTGGGGAATCAACAAAGTCTGGCATACCAAGTTGAGGCAAGACTAAGTCTCCCCATTTATATCAAGGCTGAGCAAGGTATCCCACCATAGGGAATGTGCTCCGAAAAGCCAGTTCATGCACCCGGGATAAGTCCTGGTTCCACTGACAGCCACTCCCCCACAACAGATCAAGTCACATAACTGTCAACCATATTCACAGGGTCTAGTTCAGTCTCATGCAGGTTCCCCAGTTGTCAGTCCAGAGTCCCTGAGCTCCCACCAGCGTGGGTCAATTGTCTCTGGTTTTCCCAGTCATGATATTGATCCTGCTTGTTCATATGATCGTTCCTCCCTCCCTTCAACTCCACTCCAGGAGCTCAGCCCAGAGCTTGGCTTTGGATCACTGTATTTGGTTCCATCAGTTATTGGAGGTAGGTTCTATGATTACAATAGGAGTGGTCACTAATCTGATTAGAGGGAAAGCCCAGTTCAGGCCCCCTCTCCACTATTGCTAGGAGTCTTATCTGGGGTCATCCTTGTGGATTCCTGGGAATTTCCCTAGCACCAGGTTTCTTTCTAATCCCATAATGGCTCGCTCTCTCAAAGAGATCTTTTTCATTGCTTTCATTCTGTTTCCCCACAACTCGCTCATCTCAAGTCCTCCTGTTCCGATCCTACATTCCCTCCCTTTAAAAAACTTCCTAGTTTACTCAGAAGATCTTAACTTTTTCCTTTTCCTGGGGCCTTCCATGTTTGCCGCTCTTAGAGTCCTCCTTTTCACCCAGCTTCTCTGAGGTGGACTGTAGCCTGGTTATCTTTTGCTTTACATCTAATATCCACTTATGATTAAGTACATACTGTGTTTGTCTTTCTGGGTCTGGGATACTTTATTCAGAATGGTATTTTTTCTAGTTCTATCCGTTTGCCTGCAAGTTTCAACTTGTAGTACTCCACTGTGTAAATGGATCACATTTTTTGAGGGACATCTAGGTTGTTTCCAGGTTCTGGCTATTACAAATAATGTTGCTATGAACATAGCTAAGTAAATGTCTTTGTGGTATGATTGCACATCCTTTGGGGATATATATATATATATATGCCCAAGAGTAGTATTGAGGTAGATTGATTCCACATTTTCTGAAAAACTAACATACTGATCATACTGATTTCCAAAGTGAGTGTACATGTTTGTACTCCCACTGACAATGAAGAAGAGTTCGCCTTACTCCACACCCTATCCAGTGTAAGCTGTCTCAGTATTTTTGATCTTAGCCATTCTGACAGGTTACAGATGGTATCTCAGAGTCATTTTGATCTACATTTCCCTGATGGTTAAGGATGTTGAACAACTCCTTAAATGTCTTTTGACCATTTTAATTTCTTTTCAGTTGAAAATTCTCTGTTTAGATCTGTGCCCCAGTTTTAATTGGATTATTTGGTATTTTGATGTCTAGTTTCTTAAGTATTTTACATATTTTCGATATTAACCCTCTGTCAGATGTGGGGTTGGTTGGTGAAGATTTTTTTCCCATTCAGTTGGCTGCTGCTTTTTCTTGTTGTCTGTGTCCTTTGCCTTACAGAAGCTTCTCAGTTTCAGGAGGTCCCATTTAATAATTTTTGTTCTCAGTGTCCATGCTACTGATGTTATATTTAGGAAGTGGTCTCCTGTGCCCATGCATTGAAGGCTACTTTCCACTTTCTCAGATATCACTTTCAGTGTAACTGAATCTTGAGGTCTTTGATACATTTGGATTTGAGTTTTGTGCTGCATGGAGATAGATACGGACCTATTTGCAGTCTTCTCCATGTCAGAATAGTTATGCCAACACCCTTTGTTGAAGATGCTTTCTTTTTTCATTGTAGAATTTTGGCTTCTTTGTCGAAAATCAGGTGTTCATAGGTGTGTGGATTAATATCAGGGTCTTCGATTTGATTCCATTGATCCATGTTTAAATTTTTATGCCAATCCCAAATTGTTTTTATTACTATAGCTCTATAGTAGAGCTTGATGTCAGGGATGTGATACCTCCAGAAGTTCTTTTACTGTACAGGACTGTTTTGGCTATCCTGGGCTTTTTATTTTGCCATATGAAGTTGACTATTGTTCTTTCAAGAACTGCAGAGAATTGTGTTGGGATTTTGATGGGGATTGCATTGAATCTGTAGATTTCTTTTGGTAAGATTACCATTTTTACTATGTTGAGCCCACCTATGCAAGAACGATGAGATTTTTTTTCATTTTCTGATATTTTCTTCAATTTTTTTCTTTATTAAAGTTCTTGTCATTTAGGTCTTTGTTTTATTAGAACTACCCATGATATTTTATGTTATTTGTGAATTTTGTAAAGGGTGATGTTTCACTGATTTCTTTCTCAGCCTGTTTATCATTTGTATATAGCAGGCATACTGATTTTTTTAAGCTAATCCTGTTTCTTTCCACATTACTGAAGATGTTTATCAGCCACCAGAGTTCCCTAGTAGAATTTTGAGGATCACTTCTGTATACTAACATATCATCTGTAAATGACAAAAGTTTGACTTCTTCCTTTCCAATTTGTATTTTCTTTATCTTCTTTTGTTTTATTGTTCTAGCTAACTGCTAGTGCTTTGTTGAATAGATATGGAGAATGCAGAAGGCTTGTCTTTTTCTTGATTTTAGTGAATCTCTTTGAGACTTTCTCCATTTAGTTTGATCTTGGCTTTAGGCTTGCTTTACATTGCATTTATTATGTGTAGTATGTTTCTCATATCCCTGATTTCTCCAAGACCTTTATAATTAAGGGATGCTGGATTTTGTTGAAGACTTTTCAGCATCTAATGAGTTGATAATGTGTTTTTTTTCTTTCAGTTTATTTATAATTGGATTATATTGACAGATTTTCATATGCTGAACCATCCCTACATCTCTGGGATGAAGCCTACTTGATCATGGTGGATGATTTTTTGATATGTTTTTGGATTTGATTTAAAATTCAGACAATTTTTACAATATTGTCATTTTACTTTCTGATACACACTATGGTTACATTTATTATAATGCAAATAAATAGAATAGCCTATACTATATATACAACCTATATATTATAATGCAAATAAATAGAATAACATATATATGTTAATATATATATTCTCTCCCAAATATTCTGATATCCACTGATCAATTCACATGTAAAATCTCTGGTATTATTTATCTTCTAAGATTCACATTCACAGAAAATCCATGTTCTTTTCGTTTGCAGATAATTTGATTTATTAACCCCATTATGCTGAATAACATGTTTTGAAGACTCTTTAGCTGTAAAGCTGCAAAATTTCATGACATAACAAACCATATATCATTCCAGTGAGAATGAAATTAACTTTATAATTGACAATGAAAATACGATCTTTATTTGGCACAGGAGGAGAGCAAACCTGGACTCTTCACTATCTAAATCTTTCATTACAGATATTATATCAATCCTAATAGCAGAAAATTGCCAAATCAATAGCTGCCAAATCTACATGTACTTACCACATTGAATATTTCATTAAAAATGACTAAAATGAAGTCTTTCTGCTATCTTTGGTATATTATTTTCTATATTCTCTATCAGAATTTATCCAAATCATGGTTCATGATTTTCTGAGTTCACAGGAATGTCGCAGACTTAGAAGATTAGTTTAGAAAACGGAGCAACCGAACCCTTGCTCTCAGCACCTTGTGTTATTACTATCGATTTTCCCTGTGGCATTGAAGTATAGATCCAGAGGACAGCCAGGGTGTATCTAGAATACTGAAGAGAGGTAGCAAAGAACTGTAGCACTAATTCCCCACTCATGGCCATCAGAGCTCTAGATGCGTGGACAAACTGAGGACCTGGGGTGCTGTTGTAACTGCTCTCCAGTGTTCCTTATACACTGCCAGGGGCTAAAAATTAGGTATTTCATGAGTTATTGTCCCTGAAGTTTGCTTTTGTTTGGAAGACATGTATTCTGCAAAAACATCTTTTTAGAAACATCTTATTGAAAGAGGACTAACTCAGACAAATAGGAAATTGGCAGAAAAGATTATAGAAGTTCTCAATCACCACACACGGTTGAAATCTGTTCCAGGTTCATGCTCATGGGGAGAAACATGGTGCATTATCTACTCGCCCATTTGCTCATATGACAGATTACTCACTTGCCACATCCTAGGCTGGTGCTCCTTGCAGGATAAAGGATAGAAACAGAAACATGAAGTTCATAGACTTCATGGCCCATCAGGAAATCCCGTGAAACAAAACAAATGATAACAATTTGCACTAATAACCAGTATCATTGCCAGGAAATAATGACAACACTTTGAATGTGCTCAGTCATTTAGTCCTCTCCATGGTCTTCTGATGTGGGTCCTGTGGTTAGCACTGCCAGTGTACTGAGGAGAGCGACACACAGAAAACTGTTTCAGCAAATAACTAGCGAGGAGAGGCTGAGCCAGGTCTGAACCAAAGAAACCTGCCTGCATGTCCACTCTGGCCAGAGTATCTTCTCCTGGAAAGGGCAAGTATATAAAATAGCATGCATTTTATGATAGTCTAGAGTCTCATGGGGCACTAACTCATCATTAATTTTGGTCCTGATGGAGTTAAATGTTTCTTATTGGATAAAGGAAATATTTAGTTAAACATTTTCAACAGAATTCTAAATTTCCAAAATTACCTCTGTAACAACATTAAATGAGCATTGCCATCATTATAGAGTCAACGCCTGGACGTGTCAAGGAAGCCCGTACTCACTTCTGCATAGACGCTTCGGAGAATTTTCCAATTGATATCTCTGAAAATGAGATTCGAATAAAGAAGACAACCCTCCCCAGTCGCACTGTGCGGTTGTTTTATGAGAGACGATTAAAGAGACATGTGTATAGTTTAAGTCCTCTGGGTTTCTGGTGGGCATATGACACCAGAATGTGTCCATTTTCAGAAGTGGAAGCCCTCATAGTAAAAAGTCATTATGTTTAGTAATAGGGCAGGATTTCAGCAAGGTGTAAACACAAAGACTGCAGTGGGAAGATTATAAGAGTGTATACAGATCATTTTCCCTGAAATTTCTAGCAAATGAAATCTCACAGCACTTCTTGTTCCTCCTTTCTCTCTCTCTCTCTCTCTCTCTCTCTCTCTCTCTCTCTCTCTCTCTCTCTCTCTCCCTGCCCTCCCCCTCCCTCTCAGTATGATGATGCAAAAACCCCATAGAGTTCTATCTGTATTTCTGTCTCCTGTGTACCTTCTGTGTGCACCACCTGAAGAGACCATGAGAGGGAGGCAGATCTCCAGGGCCTGGTTTACAGATGGTTGCAAGCTATCATGTGGGTGCTGGAATCAACACCAAAGGACTAGTCAGGGCTCTCAACCGTTGTGGTATCTCTCCGCAACGTATCTGCAAGTCTCATTGAACAGTCACTCTCATGCATTTGGTTGTCTCTTAGCATCTCTCACTGCCTGTGCTTCACCATACACTTGGAAAAACTGGATTTCCTTGGTATTGACACAAACCAGGGTCATCTGGGAAGAGAGAACCTCTACTGAGGAAATGCTCCTATTAGATTGGACTGAAGGCAAATATGTAGGGACATTCTCCTTATAATGGTTGATATGTGAGGACCCAGCCTACAGTGAGCAGTGCTACCCTTGGGCAGGATAACTTGGACTTTTTGAGAAAACAGGCTGAGTAAGCCATGGAGAGCAAGTCAGTAAGCAGTATTCCTTCATGGCCTCTGTTTCTGTTCTTGCTTCCAGGTCCTGCCTGGAGTTCCTGCCCTGATTTACCTTCATGATGGGCTGCGATAGTGTTTTATCACAGCAATAAGGCAAATTAAGACAAATTTATAATGTTTTTTCCTCCATTTTTTCTTCTTAGCCCACAGTGCCATCACATTGCCCAAAAGTGCATCTCAACATTCCTTGTGGTCATTTATGATCAGAAGAACATCCGTGAACCTCTACTTTACCCCTGAATGCTGACATGATGTTGGCAGTACTTGTTGCTAAGCTACTAAACAGGGAAATCTTACACAGTCATAGATAAATCTTCAAGAAACTGCATCTCTACTCTTTCACTTCATGTCCAACCCAATAAAGAAAAGACAGATTCTGCTGGTTTCCTGTTGTTTGAGGAATCTGCTCAGGTAAGGAGCAATTTCTCAAGTGAGAGCATGATGGGGATTGACCAGGAGCCATTAGTGAGCATGCTCACAGCCACCCTGCTGTTTCTCATTATGATATAATCTACACAGGACCCTGTGGTTTTATAAAAGTGAATTCTCATCCTGAATAAGGTGACCAGAGTTGTATTAGCAGATCTGTTTGCTTGGGTGTTGCTGTTTTTCCGCCCTAAAGATGGTGCTGGTACCAGGGCAAGGTGCAAAACCCCATGGATTGGAAATTGCTTCTTTCTTAAACCTTTCCACAGTGAACTTTGCGTCTGCGCGCGCGCGCGCGCGCACACACACACACACACACACACACACACACCCCTTGCCTCTGGGTAAAGACACTCTTGACTATTCAAGCCATTATTTCACTATACATTCACCTTTCTTTCACCTTCTACAGCTGGACCCATTACTCTTAAACCTAGAATTCCAGTCCCAATTGCTTTTTCTGTATAATGTCCTCAGGAAGCCATGGGAGATGACTTCTAGTCCATTCATTAAAACAAAATTTAATTAAAACAATTTCTTTCCAAAATATAACTCTCCCCATGCTACCTACATTTTTGTGCTTAGTTCAATGAATTTAGATACAAAATTCAATGAGAAAAGTCATTTCCTAATTAAATGACTGTCTTTAGTGGGGAGCACTTTTAAGAATTTGGAAATATTGCACAGCATCGGTATTGGAATATTATATATTGTCATAAAAATTGCTAACCTTTAATAACTGGAACTTTTTAAATGTAACATTATCAAGAGACCTTTAAGGACCCACAATATCTAAATATTTTAAACTTTACTCATATAAATATTTCTCACTGTGATAATTTTTAAATTAATTAATAATTAGTTGTCAAAATACTTTCATTACTCAGAGTCAGAATTTTCTCCCAATTTCACTTACATCGTCATGTGATACATATCCTCTCTATTTTTTAAAAAGAAGTATCTGTGCCTCTCCATTTCTGATAGATCAAGTATAGGAAAGGACATGGTTCAAAACTTTATTGTGACCTTGGCTGTCTACATTCTTACCTGATGCCCTGGTTCAGAGGAGACAGACCCTCTGATCTGTAGAAAATGCAGCTGCCCCAAGTGCACTGCACGCTGTGGTAGAAGGGGATCTTCTAGTGAGTTCAAGTCTGAGACATTATCTCCCATCAGCTTCCCCAGAAGACCCAGATGGGGCCTGGCTCTCTTCTAGGCTGAATGACCACTCCCACCTTAGGGTGTGTCCTTCCCAATAACTTTGTAACATAATTATCATTATCAATCTATGCTTTCACTATTTTGTAGCCAACCTCTCTCTTGCCTCCTCTGAGAGAGTTATCAATTTGAATTTGCCTGTCTTTGCCTCCTGTGTTAGACATGGTCATAGGACAATATGAAGGAAGTATTCTTACTGATTTTTGTCGGTTTCTAGAATTTCCTGAAATTTCTATGTTTGAATTGGTGCCACTTTTTCTTCCACAGCTTTTGCTGGCATCTTTTACTCTCTGGGGAAGTTCCTTTCCCATCCCCCTCCCAACTTCTCCAGTCCTCTCACTGGCAGCTAGCACCCTATTAGGCTCCATCCTAATACTACAAAACAGGACTCTGCGGACTCACAACTCATTTCTATCCACCAGGATACTCTAAAATCTATATTTGAGACCACATTTTGCCACAAAAAGTGATTATTCTTACAATTCTATGTCACCTGGGAACTTCTACGTTCCAGATTTACTGCAAGCCTTGACTGGAATGTCTATGACATTTGACAGCCACTGCGGCGGATAGACTGCCATGCTCTGCATGCCGGGCCTAAACTGAATTCTTTGTCTCCCTCCTGCAGCTGTTTAACGTCTCCCCCAAATTTTGTGGCTTTCCTGTGTCTTTATTTTATCAGCTGTCACATACTCCTTTTCTGTAAGTGAAAGTCAAATTATTTCTCTCGGACAATTTGAGTCTCAAATATATTTTGTCATAATAACAAGTGAATAATGGTGTCCTCTCCTCCTCAAATAGTCGCTTATGTGCATTGCTCACTGTGCATCTCCCCCGACAGGAAGTCACCGCTTCACGCTGGTGTGCTTTTCTTTTCCTCCTTCAGGAACCCACACTTTCCCTGGCTTACTGGAGATTCACTTTCCTTCCACCATTTCTTGTTTTCTCTGATTCTGCTTCATGGATAGTCGTGGCTTGGAAACAATCAAGTCACATGCATCCAGAATCCTTTAAAGTATTTTATTTAGTATTCACACATGTAAACAATGTGCTTGGTTCAAACTTACCCCTTATTCCCTTCTAATTAACTCTTCTCCTATCTCTACAATTTTTCATTCCAACTTCATGTTTGTTCTTGTGATTATCCTTTTCTCCTTCCCCCTTCTGTCTGTCTGTCTGTCTGTCCCTTTCCCCTATCCCTACACTGAGTCCATTTAGTATTCCTGAAATCTTGGATGACTCCTCTCTAAATTCTTGAATCCTCATTGAATTTCCTTAGACTTCATCTCAGTTTTTTCATCTCCAACATGGAAATCATCCCTGTCCTGATGTTCTATGACTATTGCCAGAATAAAGCACTCAATCTGGCAGTGGACTGATGTGGGAGACACTGAAGCCTCTGGGTAAACCTGCCTCCCATTTAACTTTGGCCCCACTATGGCAACACTTTGATTTCACTAGATTATTTCTCTTTAGTAGTGAGCAAACTACCTCCAGTTTAACAGTTGCTCAATGTTTGATAAATTATTGCAAAGGGAAGAAAACATCCAGAATGTTTTTCTGTTTTGTGTAAGGTGAGCCTCGTGACATAAAAACCCTTTTTATTACTTTGTGGATTTCACATCATACATCTTGATCCCACTCATCTCCCCATTCCTTTGCATCCACCTTTTACCCTTGCACCCCCACCTTCCCACTCAAGAAAAATACAATTTAAAAGAAAAAAGAAAAGAATATCCCATCATGGCAGCTGTTGTGTGACACAGTGAGTCACACAGTGCACCCTATGGTCCATACGGCTTTACTTGCAAATGTTTATTGCAACGAATCATTGGTCTGGATCAAGGCCTCTGGGTTCTGCTGTACTTTCTTGACACTGGGCCCTCACTGGGACTTCTCCTGGATATCCTGTTGTTGTCCTGTGTCAACGAGACCCTGCAACTATGGGACTACAGGGCCAGCCTCTTCATGTGCTCTAGCAGATTTTAGAGGGCATGGATTTCGGGATGGGCTAACTCATAGCCCTCGTCGTGGGCCTGGGTGGTTGCTGGGTTGGTCAGCCTAAAGGCTCTCCCATCCTCAACACGAGGGCGAGCTCTCCAGCATTGCCCCAGCTTGCTCACCCTATGCAGTAAGCAGCAAGGAGCTGGGCTGCTTCTACAGTTCTCACGCCCTCAGGACAAGCTCACCTACACCCATACAACCAGGGGAAGCTCCACTATGCTGCCCAGGTGAGATGCAAGGGCCATTCTCCCAGGTGGTACACCTGGTGAGAGGCAGGGTCCGGTCTCTTGCTTTCCCATCTGCCATAGGTAGTAGTGTGTATGTGTGTGTGTGGGGGGGAGGCTTGTGACACCTTTTAATGGTTGCTCGGATTATAGTGTCTGTATTGATGGGGTCCCATCACTTGGAATTCTGGCAGATTGAAACCTCGATGTTCTCAATGTTGGACTAAGAAACAAATCTGGAGATAAAATCAGGTCCCCATGCTCTCATCCTGACCAGCAGTTAGTATTTTTTATCGTTGAAATGTTTTCGCAGGATTTTCATGACTTCCACAACAAAGCATGAGGTGAGCCAGTGACTAGTCGTTTTAACATGACTGAGAAAAGCCCAGAGGTTCCAGCTTATTTGTAAATTGAAGACTAACTCGATGTCTTTGAGTGAAGAGAACCAAATGGAGCCCTAGAGAGGAATGGAGTCTTTCAGATAAATGGAAAATTGCTCGTTTAGCTTTTTTCTCCAGTACTTTCCAAAGTTGGAAAATTCAACTACATTCACTTCCCATCGGCCACTCTTCTATAATGACTACAAACACAAAATCAACCATTTATTAATATTATTGACACTTTACTATATAACAAAACCCTGCCTTGCTTTCTGGAAATAAAAAGAAGCCTTTAAAATTCTTCTTCTTTTTTTGAGACAGTGTTTCTCTGTGTTGCCCTGATGTCTTAGAACTCACTCTGTAGTCTCAAACTCAGAGATCGGCCTGACTCTGCTTCCAGAGTGCTGGGTTAAAGGTATTCATCACCACACACAGATTACAAAAATCTTATAGTGAAATTCAAGTATATATCCTCAAACTGCGATGTCTGCTTTGTTACCAAAGAAGGAAGAGGGGAGAAAAAGCAGAAGACACTAGAACATGAGTGATCATCAAGAATAGCTATAGATAGTGTAGCCCTACAGCTTCTTAGAATAGTTGGCCAAAAATAAATTTGTTTTCTGAATTATGTCCTATAAGAGCCTCAGAGTTAAATCATATTGCCATTATAGAACAACTTGTACTTCTGTACAAGTATGAGGGAAACAAACTTATAACAAGAAAATTCTTTTATTAATGCAGGTCCTCTCGTTTTGATAGCTTCATGTGGGCTTGATTAAGAGTAACCCCCAAGATGAGAAGATACTGGCTTTTCAGACACAGGGTGACCTAATGCTCCTGAGCATCCAAAGGTCCTAGGTTAGCACAAAGAGTATTTACCAGCTCGAATCATATCATTAAAAAAATAAATGAAGAAGGATCATATTAGTTTAGCAGCTTAAAGTTACTGGAACTTATCTGACATACTAGCTAATAACTAAAAAACTCAGTGCCCAGACAACATCAAATTCCCTCTCAGGGGACTCGAACTACTTTGGGGATCTGTGGCATTAGAGAAACCGTGATCTGGGACTGGGAGTTATACACTGTGACTGTGACACACTACAGGATTTGGATGTCTCTGCGTAGAAAAATACAACTGAGATTTACACTATGATAATGTAATGTTTGTGGCGAAGGCTGCAGGAGACCATTCTGAATGAAGGATAGACACAAATAAAGTCAGTGTGAAATCCTCTTTGACCTAAAATGAAGCAAAACAAAACTCCTTTTATTACAGTCATATTCCCCCTTTAATCAAGAAGGCATGGGGCTCACTACCACCCAGCACACACAACCCTGCTAGCCTCATTTGCATGAATCCATAATAAAAGCTTGCTTTCTGTTTTTGAGCCAAAGTAGATTCAAATAATATACATAAGAATAGATCAGTATCTATTCCTTCATTCAAATATATTTCTTTTATTTACTTTAACACAATATCATCCCCATTGGAAAAAATAATTTAGACTCTCCATCTTCAATATAGATGAAAAAATATTTCTGTGAAGAAGCAAGTTAATTCAGAATCTTTGTTGAAAATTATTCTGTTATAGCTTTTAATATAAATGGATTTTGTAAGTTTTATAATTGAACTCTAAAGTACATACTAGTTAAAATTGCAATATAAAATAACACGTACCTATAAAATACAAAATTGAATTATAAAAATAAAATTGACATTTTTTTCCCAAAGGAGAACATTCTAACAGCTAGGTGAGAAAGTGATTAAGTTTCTCAGAATCTCATTCTTTCTACAAAACTATATGATGTAGCACATACTTTTAAGGTAAAGTAGAAATTCAATTCATCTGAAAAAAAAAAAGAAATAGTATTTTTATGAGCACATATGAAGCTCACCCTCTTATTGTGCTATGGACCTCTTCATGTAATTACTATTAGTGATAAATGGCAGCCCCAAATTTAGTTCAATTGTGATCAGTGACAAAGCAATGGGATCAGTCCAAAAAAGTTTCCACTGACTGAGAATCTAACTACCGATAGTTGGGATGTTCAGTTGGAGATCACACACTGATTTCTCTGAGGATATACAGCTGACAGCCTTAGGTGCTACAGAAGACAGGATTGCAACATTATAGTCCTTGCCACTAACACATGTGTACCCCACTCATTGAGGGCACTGGTCTATACAAAAAGCACATGATAGGAGAGCTTTTGGAGCATGAGCAGGAATCTGGGAAGAAAGGTAAGCAATGATGGGCATTGGGAGAAGACATTCTTGAAAAGAAATATATCTGAAGGGTGTGTTGCTTGTTGTCAGTGCAGGTGGGGGGACAGATTGGCTGGAGGTAACCAACCCAGCACTGCCCGTGGAAACAGACCTAGAAGGAAATAGCTGGTTGAAAACAAATGGTTTGGAAGTTTCTTTGTAAATAAAGAAGGTGGATGTTATATTTATGGTTCTAAACAACATTCAGGCTTACATACACAATACAGAAATACAGTAATGAAAATCACAAAAGCCCAAAAGAGTTCAGGAAATTAAAACTGTTATGAATTAATTATGGACTTGCTCTTACTATAGAAAGGTTGAGAACAGTCTGAACACACACCATTAATTTAGAAACTTACAGACCCTAAAGTAGTATATGGTCATTAAAAAGAAAACACTGACCTTGTATTCAAGTTGTAAAAAACACCTTGCAGAACACTGTTTTTAATATGGGCTTAATTATTTGAAGCTGGTATGCAGAAAACAAAAATCAAAGATGATTTGGGAGAGCCAAATGCCCTGGAGGCACATGTATTTCCACTGACACACACAAACGAAAGGAGTAATGCAAATAAGCAAGTACAAAAACTTAAAAAAAAAATTGGAGGCAGAACAAAAAATAGCTCATGTGATGTCAGGGACCAAAGAGGGTGAGCCTTCTCCTGTGTCATACAAAGACTCTCGAACCTCAAGAGAAGGAAACTGAGCCACATTCTAGGTACTCGAGTTACTCATAACCTGGAGAGCACAGTTGTGGAGAATGTGTGAGAAGAGAAAGCAGATGGCAAGGGAGTAGGCGGAAGCAATTATCCATTTGACTTATTTTCCTCCGGCCTTGTAACCTTTGGAATTACTTCATCAGGTAGCAATCTGAAATAAACTGGAATTAAGAGAATGAAATGGCAGTGACAGCAAGATGACTCTCAGTGACTGAACTTACATAATGGAGCACTGTAGGCCTACCTATAGAAGGCTCAGCCTTGTTCAGTAGACACCGAAGTATAACACTCAGGCTGAGGGTAACAATGCTTGAAGCAGCACTGCAGCACATGTACTATAGACCTTCTCCCTTTAGTAAAGGGCATCCACCATGCAAAGGACACTTTCTAATATATCATTCTAATCAGTCATCACCCTCCTTCCACCATTTAAGTAAAGTGTATATTCTTTTAGATTTTACTCAAAATCAAGTGCTTCAAAACAATTTTGGCACTAAGCGCTATGTGATCAGAGAGGAAAACTAGTAGATGATGAAGCTCCAAAGCAGAGTTGAAACCCTCATAGTTGAATGAGAGTCACCAAAATGAAGACGTTTTCACTCACTGAGGAAATAAACCTGTTAGTCCTTTCTCTTAGCTCAATTTCAGTGTCCCTATATGAGTCTGACTCCACTGGGGGCTGGAAAAGTCAGTAAGAGTATCCTAGCCATTACAGGTTGGGCAGAAATATGAGGGCCTGGAGATTCCATCACTACTGTTTCATTTCACATAACGTTCACCCAAGCCAAACCACCAAATACTGAGTATCGATGACGGATGAGCAACTCAAATCTAACAGTGGAAGCATTTAGCTTCATGTCTCAACATTGTCCACTTAACGTGTTTATTGGCATTTTATCAGCCAACTTTCTTTTTATTTGATTCTTATAAGAGGTCAAAAACTTGGGAAAAAGATTTTAGAAGAATAAACATCTTTTCTTTATGTATTTTCAACATCTGACTAGTGTTAATTCATTTTCTTTTTAGATATAGAAACAATGTGAAATTTTGAGAGGTATCAGTGATCGCATTATTAACTTTTTTCATCCTAGTGACAGATAGTTTAAATTTCAAAAAGTTGTCTTCCTGGGGGCTTTAAAGTTTGGGCAAGAAGCAAAGCTGCTGTCCAGCGTTCTTATTCCCAGTCCTTACTCTGTGTGTATATGATCAGTTGAAGTTATGTAACTTGCTCGGTTTAAATGATGCAGAGATGTAGATTCCTGAATTTTGGATGTGTTTGGGCAACACTAGCCAGAGCACAAGGACAGGAAGAATGCAGAGGAGAAAGGCAAATTGTGTCCATTTTCTTTCACTGCAGGTCCTTTCCTTTGTTTGAGTTTCTTCCCCATTGCATCTCATCTCAGCATATAGTCACCTTGGATTTCGCTCATTCTCCACTGCCCATTAAATGACTACTAACATGACACACACTGAAGAAGGAACCTCAGAGGAGGACCTGACAATGGATAGGCCAATGGGCACACCTATGAGGCATATTCTTGATTGCTAATTGATGTAGAAAGGTCCATCCCAACTGTAGACATTTATATTCCTGGAGGGTGAGAAAGGCGGCTGCAGGAGAAATGTTGCTAACAGGAGCCTCGGAAGCCAGAGCCTTTCTCCACAGTCTCTATCCCAGTTCCTGCCTCTAGGTTCCTGCTTTGAATTCCTGCCTGACTTTCCTAAGTTATGAACTGGGACCTGGAAGTGTGAGATCAAATAAACCTTTTCCTGTCCAAGCTGCTTTTGGTCAGTGTTTTATCAAAGCAATAGAAAGAAAACTCAGAGCAGTGACTATCCATACAACCATCATGCATTAGACTGTGGGCTAGAAGCACACAGAGAAGTTGACCCTTGTGTAGTTAGTGTACAGCATTCTTGACAGATGCCAAACGTTCTAGAGGGGCTGTCTGTTCTTACCACATTGGGCTTTCTTAGCTACCTGATCATGTTGTTTCTAATTGTCTATGGCTGTGTAAATAGTCCATGTGTGACCTAGAGTAGAAAATAAGACCCTTAACAGAAGAATGGCAAACCTGAAACTTGCTTATCTGTTTTCCTCATAAATCTGGTGCTGTATGCTCAGCGGTCCCCTTAATTTCATTTGCATTTTAACTACTGTTACTTGGTGGTTTTTAGTAAAAAATGTCTTCCTACTTTATTTCATAAAAGCAGTAGTGAATGAGAACTAGAGGCCTTAGATCTGCCCAGAATTGTTCTGACCACTGTGCTTCTCACTCTTATCAAATGGGCGCCAAGTCCCCTGTGAGGGAACGTTATGACCTCTGTGAGGGGGCATCATAGCACTATAGCCTCTGTGAGAGAAGACCATGGCCTCTGTGAGGGAGCAACATGGCCTCTATGAGGGAGCAACATGGCCTCTATGAGGGAGCAACATGGCCTCTGTGAGGGAGCAACATGGCCTCCGTGAGGAAGAGTCTTGATCTCTGTAGGAGAGTACTCTGATTTCTGTAGGCAGGACACCTAAGTCCTGTGAGGAGGTGAGCCAGGACCCATGTGGGATAGTGTCCACACCAGTGTGAAAGAGAACCCTTACTACATGAGATAGGAACTCCATCCACATCCATGTGAGGGATCATACAGGCTAGGTGCAGAAACACTGTGGCCAATGTAAGGGAGCATCCTCATTCCTATGAGAGGAAGTACCAAGACCCTTGTGTGGAAATGTCTGGATCAATATTTGAGAGAAGGCTCTTGACAACATGACATGTAAAGGAGCATCCAGCACATGATAAGAAGATCACAAATCCAATGAGAGAGTATCCTAGTACATGTGTGGGAACATCCAACCCATTGGAGGCACACCTTGCCCATGAGTAAGGCCTCTTTCTGGTCTAATGTAAATAGGCCCGTAGAAATGCATTCATTCATGAAAAGCAGTGATTACATGTCTGATAAATGTCACTGAGTGCCACTAGAGGCAGGATATCGAACCTGACCATCTCTGCCAACTTAAGCCATAATTTGTTATCTTTAAAATGTGTGCAGCAGTTTCTTCTTGCGACTTTTTTTCTAAACTTTGCTCTTAATAGGTAAAGACTTTTGCTCCTTCAGCATTGATGAAAGAAGTTTCATGGAAGCAAGAACTTCCATTCTGTGGACAGTAGGGTCACATTTGGTGAGTTACTGAGACGGCCTTTCTGTTAATGCCTGTAGATAATGAATGGGGAATGAGATATTGACAACCTTTCACAGTGTATTTCCACCTAATGTGAACTTGCTTTGGCAGTGTGGGCATTTTCATGCTCTGGTTGAACTTTTTCAACCAGAAACAGTGTTGAAAAAGTGTTTTATAATAGTGTTTTATCATGGTTGTCCTTGCTTGTACACATTATATCATCAGAAATCTACTCTCTAGGAATCAAATTAATAGGCTTCAGTACTGAGAGAAAACATCTCAAGATGGACATTAGGTTTGTGTGTTATATTGTGCCTTCAACCTCGGTTGCATAATTATAACTCCGTAGCAGATAGTTGATCTCATGGAACAGTCTGTGAGCTTTATGTGTGAAGGTGAAATTATCAACATACCAAAAGCATTCACACTGTCCTCTCAAGGGCTCTTAGTTCTCAGCCATTTGAAATGTTAGTATTTCCCAAAATACCTGCACTGCCATTCAGTCTACCACCAGCGTGCTGGAGTGCAGTCATTGCCAGCAGGGAGGCAGTGCCTGCTACGTGAAGGACTCAGCAGAGCTGAGCATGTGCATAGGACTGACGTCATTGTCCATGATCCACACTGCTGCTGGGGATCCTGCTGGCACCCTCATCCCCACACTTTTCTCCGGAATCCTGTTTGTGGCAAGCTGATGCCAGTAGTGTGACCATCGCAAGGTTGAAGACAAGGTAAGTTTTAAGGACACGTGAAAGTCTGTCTTTGAATAGAAAAGCAGTCCTATGATATTCTAGAAAAACAGTGCCAGATGGGCCATGTTGGCATTCAACTACCAGAAACAGCAAGAGTTATTTTAAGAAAAGGAAAAGCCATCGCTGGGGTTGCCTGCTCCAAAGCAATGGGAAAAGGCAGTCGCTGTTTCCTCAACATGAACTAGTGTCTCCTTCCAGTTCACACTGTTTGAACAGAGTGCCACAGGCTGGATAATTTATAAACAATGGATGTTTAGTGGGCACATAATTCTGGGTGCTGGGAAGTACAAGAACATGAGTAACCAGCAGCTAGCCACCTCACAGAAGGGCAGCCGCAAACATACGCTACACAGAAGACGCTGGGATTAACTCACTCCTTATTATAAAGCCACCCTCAGGGGTGGCATTGATTTGTGAGACGACTGGAGCCAGCACAACGCAGACACCTCTTGAGGGTCCCACCTGCCAGTCCTGAAACAACGATAACTTCAGTGTGACTTTCGAGGGGACCTGCAAACCATGACACTTGGCCAACACGTGTAGATTTTAATCTCCTGCTTGCTTTAAAAGTTCAGAAATTTAATTAACTCGCTTACTTCAAGAAATGCCTTAGCAACTTTTAGTATCAATTAAAATATAAGGTGGATTTTACTCCTAGAATTGACCTGGATTTATTGTCTTCCAGATAATAAGTAAATAAATGGTCAACTAGAAACACACACTGACAACCAACAGTAATTGTGAAGACATAGGTCATGGCTACCCATTGGAGAAAGGAGTTTAGCTTCACGGTTTGATCATCAAAAGACTGAACAACTGAGAAAAATTCAAGAAACTCTTTCCATGAAAAACCCAAACTGGAAACTTTCAAAGTTTCCACAGAATCCTGAAATCCTCAGAAAGTCCCTGGCGGTTTCCTTGCCATGTCTCCACGTGGAGTTCAGACACTGTTTTCTTGATGATGGACAAGTTGCCCTGAAGTTGGTGAGTCATGAGAGACTCCTACGTCAGGACTCCATTGAGAACGGACTAGGATTTGCAGGCAGTGGCTGCATCCCAGACAGGACCATGAGTAATCCCAAGAGTGTGCTTTACTTAGAGGGATAATGTCTGTCTCAAGAACTGGTTACAGGAATAGGACTGACTTCAATTTAGTAATCCTTGCATTCACTGGAATTTCCTGGGATAAGACTGAAGCAGGAGAGTAAACTGGGGAGACAAGGGCATTATGATGCCACACTTAGAAAGGCATGGCTGACACACAGTTTAGGTGAGGTGATTTTTTAGGAGCACATTAAGATAAAAATGCGCGTCCATTTTATTACTGGTAAGTATGCTTTCTGGTAAATTCATTTTGGGTGCAATGAAGTTTATAACTGATGGGAGAATGGACTTGCTAGCCATATTATCCTAGAAAAGAAAAATAGACATAGGGCTTTTGGAAGGTGACAATGGACAACACTTATCTTGAGCAGTAGTGGGGCCTGACAAAGATTAAGTCAGAGAAAAATAAATGGGTTCTCTAAAAGTCCCTATCCTTGAACTATCTAATCTTGTGTTGGATATGATTCTCACAATTCAATTTTCTACTTGTATTATGAGTACTCTGAGGTTTCTGCCTTCCATTGAATTCTCTTTCCAGGAGAAAGAAAGCAAAGATCATCAGTTTCCCTGAAAAATGATTGAGAATTTTTTTCTTCTTTTTAAGAAATTTTGAAGATTTTATATGTGAGTATGAAATATACTTACATCATTAGATCCCATCCTCTCCCCCACCTCTTTTCATGTTCTTCTTGCAAATCCATGATCTTTATTTATTATTAACTTAATTTAGTTATTATTAAATATTATGGTCATACATCTCTTTCCCCTCTTCTCCATCTATATATAATTTTTTGCTGAGTTCACTTAGTGTTGTTACCATCTATTTATCTATCTATCTATCTATCTATCTATCTATCTATCTATCTATCTATCTATCTATCTATCATCTCTATCTATCTATCTATCTATCTATCTATCTATCTATCTATCTATCATCTATCATTTATCTATCTATCATCTATCTATCTATCTATCTATCTATCTATCTATCTATCTATTATCTATCTACCTATCTATCATCTATCTATCATTTATCTATCTATCATTTATCTATCTATCATTTATCTATCTATCATCTATCTATCTATCATCTATCTATCTCTCTATCTATCTATCATCTATGTATTTATGTGTGTACAGATCTATATATATATTTTCACACATGTATATACACTCATCTATCTATCTATCTGTCTATCTGTCTATCTATCTATCTATCTATCTATCATCTATGTATTTATGTGTGTACATATCTATGTATATATTTTCATACATGTATATACACTCATCTATCTATCTGTCTGTCTATCTATCTATCTATCTATCTATCTATCATCTATGTATTTATGTGTATACATATCTATGTATATATTTTCATACATGTATATACACTCATCTATCTATCTATCTATCTATCTATCTATCTATCATCTATCTATCTATCTATCTATCTATCATCTATGCATTTATGTGTGTACATATCTATGTATATATTTTCATACGTGTATATACACACACCTATCTATCTATCTATCTATCTATCTATCTATCTATCTATCTATCTATCTATCTGGATATAGGTATCTGTTTAGGGATACTTAATTGAGATTGGATCACCTATCAGGGGGCTTGTCTCTGGAGAATATTGATTCTTCCTCTCCTAGACACTATTAGTTTCTTGTAGCTCTTCATCTAGAGGTAGGGCCTTGTATGACTTCCTCTATCAAGATTGGGGTGTCAACCTGTGTTGCGGGTGTCTTTATTCCATGACCTTGCAAGTGTTGATGGCAGAGCTGGGCTGGGCTGTAGAACAACTGATGAGTTCTGTTAGGGTTTTAAGTCTATTTGCAGAGGAGCTAGAGCAAGCCTTGGAGTTTCCTGGCTTCCGTTCCACCTCTGCAGAGCATCTTCAAGTGCTGCATTCAAGGTCTGATATCAACTAGATGTGCTTTTAGTTCTGAGGGAATAACCAAGCTTGCCTAAATAGACGAACTTTAGCACTTCCACGTAAGCAAGGATTATTTGTTCCAGCCCTCTGCTTGAGCTCTAACTGTAATTATAGAGAATGAAACAAACCAGAAAAGAATGCAGTTTTACAATTGCCTGAATAGCTGGAATGTTCTGAGGGCAGAGATGATGACCAGAATCAGAAGTGCATGCCTTGTTTCCATGGAAATATAGGATAGAGCCCCAAGGAGAAGTGAAGGTCATTTATTCCCATAGTCTGCCTACATGGTCCTACTGGAAAACCTTTTGTTTGCTTTACTGAAAAGAAATGTATTCAAGGGACTGATATTCTTATTTTGAGAGCCAAATGACGCCCAGTTACATATATTGACACAGCATTTTAAAATATTACAAAATGTTGCATGAAAAATTATATTAACATATTTTATTTAATTAAATGGATAGTGATATTAAAAAAATCCCAAAGATATCTTTTTGTAAGTGCTCATGTTTGAAATGCAGATTATTTGGAAATATTTAGATAGTTATTAATCACTTAGTGTACAAACATTATACTAAACATTTTACCTCAATTATCTTTTAATCATCACAACAAGTGTTTATTAAAGGGAGAATTCTCTCTTAAGAAATACATGTAGGTGTATGTACATGTATGTACATGTATATGTACATGCATGGAATTGAGTTTTCAACAAATACTTGAATCTTAAAGCTACTAGGAAATGTTCTTCCAGTTATTTTCTTACAAAGTCACTTTAACTGGGAGGGCTGTCGACTGTATACCTCGAAGCTGTGTCAAAGATCCACGACAACTGTGAACAGAAATAGTGTCCAGGCAGCCTTCTCCTGAACAAGCGGCTCAGTTCAAATTCTTCTTATATAACCAAGCAGAATTATTTGTCATGAATCCCATGCTTGAATCATATTAAATGAATGCTATTTATCTCATTTTACATAATGGAATAACAACTTCAGTGGCAAAATGCATGGCATGAAGGACAGGAAAAACTCACATCTTTAGCTATGTGAAAGAACTGATGTGGAAACGTCTATACCAGGTAAGGAAATCAAATTTATATAAAAATCACTGAGAAAAGAGCATGTCCCAGACTTGAAAAATGTATTTTTTCCATCTAAATCCAGTACAGTTCTCTCGAACAATCTGCCTGAGTGTGTGGTGTACCAGTAAATACAATGGTTATACCAGAGGGTAATGCTCACACTAATTATATTGTCTCTTGGTTGTGATTACATCACTGTTTCTGCATGCAGATTTGCTCCACTGAGCTTTCAAGCTGTATCACTGCCCGGAAGTCAAGTAACTTACCTCTCATCCTCTGATCCACAGTGCCTGTAAGGGCTGCATTTAAGAATTGTAAATGTGCGCTAACAGCATATATCCAAGCAATTAAAATCGCAACATAATTACTTCACCAATAAAAAAGACTTTCCTGCTTTTATTGATGAATTCAATTCATTATCATTGACCTTTAAACTTCTACTGTTTGACTGTATAAACTACTGCGGTGATTGTGAAAAACAAATAAAATTTTAGAAAATGTTCCCCTGGTATTCAAAACTGCCTCTTCATCCAGCAACCCAACAGTAGGAGAGCCCTTTCTATCAGGAAACATTCTTTCCCTTTATGAGTTTAGTGTGTGTGTGTGTGTGTGTGTGTGTGTGTGTGTGTGTGTGTGTATGTGTGTGTGTGTGTGAGAGAGAGAGACAGAGAGAGACAGAGAGAGAGACAGAGAGACAGAAGGAGAGAAACAGAGAGAAAATAAATTGCTTCTATTATATTTCAAATAATTGCATGCAGCCTTTAATCATTCTATTCTAAAAATGGACTGTACACATAGCTAACTGTGATGACAATCATGTTAGAAAATTTCATGGATACCAGGGCCATTGTTTCCCCTTCTGCCATCCTGGTTTTTCTTCTTCCACCGTACCAGTCCTCCAAGGGACTGGACAGATGTCTTGTCACCCTCATTTTAATCTCTTCATTGCCTGGCCAGTTGACAGAAGAGTTTCTGAACAATGGGGTACACCACTCTCTATTATTGAAACAATGATACTTAGACTTGGTTTGGACTGCACCTTAGTGCATGAAATCAAAAACAGAGCCCACAAATGAACACCAAATTTGCCAGAATGTAACCTCTACAACTCACTTTGGTTGTTTCTCCCAGGTGAGATTTCATGAGGAACATTTTGAGAGTCGAGTTGGTTCTCCTCAAAGGAATGCTGAAGTCCTAATGCCTACAACTAGTGCCTAGGACTCTACGTGAATGTAGGGTCAGTACAGATGTAATCAAGTAAAGAGAATGTCTACTGGATGAGAGCATACCCTAAGTTCATTGATTGCCATCCTTTTAAGAGGTACTTGTGAGGACAGAGACACAAGTACATGCTGAGAACAACGACCATGATGACAGAGGACACTATAAGGTAAGAATTGCCAAGAATAGCTTCTAGAAACAGGAAAAGGAAGCCAAGAGAAGATCTTCCTACAAAGCCCCTGATGAAAAGAAACCCTGATGACATGTTAATATCCCAAGTGACCAAGAGAATAAACCTCTGCTATCTGATGCTACCTTGCTTGTTGTAGCTTGTTATATCATAAAAGGAAAATATACAGCAAACAAGGGGCACATGTTAACTGGAGATTGAAGAAACAATTCTCACATGTATGCACCATTGTATTACATATAAAACAATAAAATATGAACTCATAATTTGCTGGGATTAATTTTAAGATTTCCAGGAATACATACACACACACACACACACACACACACACACACACACACACACACACACACGCACACACACACACATATATATATATATATATAAAACAATTAAAAATTAGTATAAAACTCGAATTAGAGGAATTGCTATCAACAATTAGGGTGATAGTTGAGAAGAAGCAAGGTGATCAATGACACCTTGTGTCCTCTGCTTTAAGAATATTTTCATTATTTTTGCTGAATTGATCTAGAAAACAGGAAACAGCATACCAGACCAAGAATGACATAAAGTTTCCAAGCACTATAATAATTTTTAACATCAACCTGTTCTAATCTTTTCATACTGTTTCCATAAAATTTTGTCATATTGTGATCTTGATATTTACTGAGCAAGAGCAGAAATGCCTCAGTTGGGGGAAGACTGCTCATTGTTTACCGTTTCAAGATGAAGTGTTCTGCACAAGGCATTACCTATAAATATGACAGGAGATGGAAAAAGACAGATGGGAACATTTCAATCTCCAGTTACTTATTATTTATGCTACCTTTGTTCTGAGATAAATAACATCCACTTTATAGATGAAAGGGCTGTTAGAATGCCTTTAGGGCTCTTGCACATAGCAAAGCTTCAGGTAATTTAACTTCTTGTTGTGCTTCATTCTAGTCACCTGAGCCTTAGTGCCAAGTACTAACCTTGACTGCCTGCTAACCTCTACATCCTGACTGCATGAGCCAGTGTTGAGTGCCCTCTGTTACGGATGTGGGCAAACACACCTTGCCTTCTTACTCTTCGCTAACATTATGTAAGGGTTTTCATTGTCTTCTATTATTTGTTACTTTCTTTTCAAGGCCGAATAATACTGGCAAATTCTTTATTTAATTTTATGAAGAAATCTCTCAGTGTGCACACAAAGAACATTGGCTTATAAATCAAGTATCGGGTTTAAAAATTCCATTTGCTAAAATCCAGTCCCTACTCCCTTAGTCAAGCGTCTCTCATACACCCCATTATTTTTACTCACAGCACAGTTTTTTAAAATTCACTGAGACACCTGAACATTGCCAGTGTGCATGTGGGTGCACAGCCATGATCTGGAGCATCTTTTAAAAAATTCCCTTCTGTAGCAGCCGCCAACATCAGTAACCCTTAAGCTATGTTACTTACATGGATGAAATTCTCAAACAATACATTTAGAAAGAAACACAAATCTTCTTTTCCTTTTTCTTAGCTGTAAAAACATTTACATCTGACAATACTCACTGAGGAATGATAATGTGACAAGATCTAAAGTTAAATTTCTGTCTTCATAGAGTCAAAAAAAGGGGATGCTTTATCAAATCATCATTATATACTCAAGGATATCTATTCTTATTGTTCTCGATATTTTCATTTTAACTCATATATAGAACAACTAAACATAAGTGACCTTGGCTAAAGCCTTTCTTCTTATTTAGAACACAGAATCAGTTGCATGTCTGAGCTGGGTTTTGTCTTCAGGAAGCTCACTTATAAAGAAAACATAGATAGTCACAGTTTTTAAGATGGCTACTAAGCATATATTGTGTGCATAATTAGATATAATGTACTCCCAGACATAGGGACAGTTTTCTTATTTCTGTCTTAAGTGAAAGCCTGAGTATGGTGCCTAGCAACAAGAGAGTTATGTAAAAGCCCCCATCAGGGAACCACTTCTCGCTACAGGAAAATCCTCTGTAACAGCCGCAGCATGCAGCCTTCCATTGCCACAGCTGAGCTCCCAGAGGCAAGGATTGTAGCTGCTTCACACCATTCTCGAAATGAGCGCTGACAAACATGCATTCATAATTTTTGCTTCATAAATGTGAATGAGTCACATGTTTACAAAACAGAAACTGAAAGACAAAATCATTTGCATTAACAATTATGTAATGTGGCAAGATATTTGAAGGAAAAGCATCCCAGCTCTCTATAAGCTCGTTTCTGTTGATTCCTATGCAATGTACTAATTATCCCGAGAAGAGAGTGACAATTATTATGTGTTTTTTGGTATCTGAGTTTTTCAAAGAAGACTAATCTTTAAAAATTCAAGACTAGGGTTTTTCTTTGCTTGATTTCTTGCTACTGTTCACAAATGTCTGTATCATGTAGCTCAGTAAATCTAAGGATTTGTGTTTCCTTATTAAAAGACATTTTCCTATTATGGCATTTGAATTAGAAATGATAAAAATAAAAATGTTTTAGGTTCATTTGAGGTTTTTTCAGAAAACCAATGTAATTATGTTAAATTCCAGTGCAAGGTTGTCAGCAAAGGAGTTTCTTGTTATCTTTAACTTTTCCTTATGAACAGGTTTCAGAAAGATGTTTATGAAAACAGCCTTCAATAAAAAGAAAACTAACAAGATCGTTGAATGCAAAGTTGTCACATTTTTATAGAAACATTTTAAAACAATAGATCCTTAATAAAATTGTTAATTGAAATAGTTTTTTCCAAAATAATATTTTAGTTTTAGAATGAGTTTACTTGTATAAATATTCTACACACCCTGTTAACTGTTACCTCCTGTTGACATGTTATCAAAGTAAAGAACTCATACATGATGATTTCCTAAGGTCTCTGTTGATGCTTCCTGTGCTCCTTTCTTGCACAAAAGCTCTAAGTTACTACACTGCAGTCATGCATTATGCCTTCTTTAGCTCCTTTCAACTGTGGGTTTTTCAACTTCCCTCGTTTTTAATGACTCTGATTGAGAATAGGAGGAGGCTAGGGAGGAGGAAGATGATTCCTCTGCCACTCCTGTGCACACCACTGAAGAAGGAGGATGTAACCTGCCCAGCTGAGAAAGGTACTGAGCCATGTGGTTAACGTAGATAAGGATAATGGGGGTAACATAAGTTATAAGAGCTAATAACTAGCCTGATCTAATGGGCCAATCAGCTTTATAACTTATAGAGATCTCTGTGTGATTGATTTTCTTGGGGCTTGCTGGCTGTGGGGTACTGGGCAGGACAGATACCCCAACAAGCCGGCCGTCATGTTACATATGGCGCCCAGACATGGATAACTGAATCCACAGAAAGCTTGGGAAAGAATAGAGTAAAGCATGGTTTCTTGGTAGCAGCAATTTCTCAGGTATACTCTGCTTGATATAGGCAAGCAAGCGCTCTCATCTAAGAGAGGCTTCCTGACTCAGCCTTAGCTGCAAAACCCTGCATCTCATTAAGAGATCCTGCCTTGAAACACTTAAACGGTGTTGGTGAAAAGCTGAACGCATGCTTTTTGGTTTTCACCCGTAGCAGGAAAAAAGCTGCGCTGTTTTAAAATGCCGGCTTTCTGGGCTGTCCTGCCAGGACAAACTCTGACTCTTGCAGGCAGGCAGTCCGACTGAGTGTGGTCTGTGAGCAGAATGCTGCAACTTGCTTGCTGGCTGGGACCTTAAACACTGTAGAGTTGTGATGATAAAAATGGCTCCAGCGGTACCTCTGCCATGAGGCTGGAAAGCTAAGGAATGGGCTGGATTCAGCTATCAAAGCCATGGCTCTAATATTCTCTTTAATGACTCATGTAGTCAGAAAAAGAGAGATATATAGGAAAGAGAGATTCAAAGATGAAGAAAACCTCTAAATGGTTTACAGTGTATTAAAAATAAATGCAGGATAAAAGTTAAAGTTCTTAAAGTAAAAAGAGAGTAATTGGGTGTGGTGGTACACACCTTTAATCCCAATGCCTGGGAGGCAGAAGCATATTGACCTCTGTGACTTCAAGGGGTAGAGGTAGATTGACCTCTGTGACATCAAGGTGTGGTAGTGCACACCTTCAATCCCAATGCCTGGGAGGCAGAGACAGACAGATCTCTGAAAGTTCAAGGTGTTGTAGCACACACCTTTAATCCCAGCACTGGGGAGACAGAGACAAGTGGATCTCTGTGAGTTCAATGACAGCCTGGTCTACAGAGTTATTCCAAGACAAAGATATACAGAAAACCTGTCTCAAAAAGTAAAAGTAAAAATAAAAGAAATAGAGGTTAAAATAAAACCGCACAAAGATGGAAAATACACATAGAATCTTAATACTGTATCCTATTATGCTCTCTTTGAATTGTTTGAATGCTGAGGAAGGAGCAACAGCTGCTAAAAGACTTTTGTTTATAAATGCTGCTGGACTAACTAACCCAAAATAGGTATTTTGAAAATACCTCGACTTAAAAACTGAGGTCAAAAGGTATGTTACTTTGGAGAAGAGATTTTGCTTTTGTTTCCACAGAAAATGAGAGGCTGTGGATTCATTCTGAATTAAGAAAAATCAGGTTCAACCAAGGGAGACCACCTGAGCAATCTCCGGTAGGAACAGATGGCCCAGATGTCTGAGTTCTTCATCCAGAACAGGTTCAAGACTGCTGTCTGAGATGATCAAGACTCACAGGATACTCCAGTCAGAACTTGATTATAACTCTAAATTTTCTTTAGGTCCCCATAAGATCATCAGCACTCCCAACCAACAGGAAGTAGCCTGAAATACTACGCCCACATTCCCAACAAATGGACTATGGGCATTTTCCTTTGTTTAAAAAAAAAAAGAGGGAAATGATGCGAGAGAATTATCTGTATTCTGTCAATCATGTATTTTAATAAAATGCTGATTGGCCAGGCAGGCAGTATAGGCGGGTCAACCTGATAGGAAGTAGAGGCGGGGCAATGAGAATAGGAGGAGGCTAGGGAGGAGGAAGTTGATTCCTCTGCCACTCCTGCGCACACCACCGAAGAGGCAGGATGTAACCTGCCCAGCTGAGAAAGGTACTGAGCTGTGTGATTAACGTAGCTAAGGATAATGGGGTAACATAAGTTATAAGAGCTAATAACTAGCCTGACCTAATGGGCCAATCAGCTTTATAACTTATAGAGATCTCTGTGTGATTGATTTTCTTGGGTCTTGCTGGCTGTGGGGTACCGGGCAGGACAGATACCCCAACAAGCCAGCCGTCGTGTTACACTCTGATAGCATCAGGGACCCTTGCTAACTGGACATTTTATTGACTATTACTCAAGAGGGAATTATCTAATTTTTACTTCATGATAAGTCTTAGTGATTTATGACGTGGACATGAAGGATACAGACCCGACCTATCCCATCCAATCCCATCCCATCCCATCCCATCCCATCCCATCCCATCCCATCCCATCCCATTTACATTCAACCTTGAGGAGCCATCATAGATGATGCCATCCTTGATCGCTAGGCCAAGAGAGTGTGTGCCAGGCTTTTGCATACTAAACAAGCCTCCATCTTCACTTCTTCCCTCTACACTCTTTGACAAAATTACCAGTATGAAGCTCTCACTAAAACTTCAGAGAGATTTAGGACTTACATATATTTGAGTTTAAAATACTTTTTCAAATATGAAATAAATTTAGAAATACCTAATTGTCAATGAAAGAACTTAGAAGTGTCTACATAGAAAGTGGTCCCCCACATTTTTAATCAAAGAATCCTGATGAGAGCAGTAGTCCAAATGGTGAAGACCATTCTATCCCTGAGAAGTCTATTAGTGCAAACCCATCCAGTATGATACAAGCATCTCTCCTCTTTCATGCTTGCTTCACTGTGTTCCTCAAAGGGCAATGCCCAAGCTAGGGCAAGAATATGGTATTTTCTGTGGGTACAAGACATACACGCACATCCCAGATTATATGGAGTGAAATTAAGGCATATTGGTCGATACCGTCCTAAAAAAAAAAAAAGAAAAAAAGAAAACAGTTCCAGCTTCCAGCTGACCACAGATATAAATCAAGCCCAAATTCATCACCAGGGCCAGGGTTATGGTTGGACAAGAAAAGTATTTATGTTGAATGTAAAATTTAAGGATGTTCCAAAACATAACAAATAACAATGAATAATATTTGATGCAGTGTTTAGAAAGTAAATATAAATACAAAAAATTCACAATGAATAGAATGTATAAAAATGATTTAATAAGAGACAATACTTCAATACCGTTAATTTTTCTTTTTATTGTAGTATGACGCAGACCAAGTCAGGAAGACCAAACTGAGGGAACATAAAAACTGCCAGGTATGTATACTTTGAACATATGGGGATATTTCTTGCACAACTGATCAACAGCACACTGAAGAAGGATTAATTTCAAGAGGATACAAATTCTTTTTACAGAGAAAATATATGGATTTAAGGCATCAAGCTATCTCTACTGTCAAAAGGTAACACCTACAGTGCCTCCACAACACTGACAAACCAGTTTAAATGGAACAAAAGGGCTAGTGTGTGTGTGTATTCACTGTATGTATATATACAAACATCTATGTAAAAATATATATTCTCTACACACACACACTCAAGCACACACACACACACACACACTCACTGTATGGATTCTGCAATGTTCAGCTATCAGTTTGGTTGGAGACCCTCATATTACTCTGGTTTAAACATGTTTTGTACTACACATCCAGCTGTTTACTTTGTGAAATATTGGTAGCAGGAACACTTAAAATACTTATCAAAGTAATAAACAATAAGTGCTCATTTTATCATTTAATGTGCCACATTCCTGGGTTCAGATGAAGGCAGAAGTACAGCCATAATGACATTTTCCCTGTACTGCACATGTTAGACACAGATTAACATTTGAAGTAAGTGGATAATCCTACAAAGGAAGGAATTATATTACCAGAAAAAAAGAAACTGGCTGTAAATTTATATTGCAATTCAGGTGATTTCCAAAGACCTAAAGAAAAGTAGACATAAAGGCCTCAAAATGTTTTATATTTCATATCACTGAACTTTTTGATCCAATGAAAGAAAGTAGTGACCAAATATGGCACAACTGAAATCCTTGTCTTTCTTTAGTCAGTTATGAAAAGTGATGAGAAGCAAAAACTTCCATGTGATCGCTCAGAACAGCAGATAGTAAGTTGTTAAAGATATTTGAGTGTTCATTGATTTACTTTTATAGCTTACATTTTCTTGGTTCATGGTTTGAATGAATGAATCTTTAGGCACAAATCACAAACACTGAATTCTAAAATGTACATAGAAATGTGCTAAAACATTATGCCACATGGAGCTTTTGCTGCTGCGGCACCTATGTTTCTCTTTGAACCACTCGTCTCTTAAAAGTTTACTTCAGTGTAGTATACTTGTTACGTTTCCATGGGTGCCCAGGGTTTCTACTTCTTACTTCTCTAAGATGAAGGTGTCCCTCCTGGATCTGATAAAGAGTGTGTGTGCACCTGATTTTTGACAGAGAAGACAAAATTACAATGGGAAAAGAAACCAACTTCAAAAAATGGATGCTGGCATGCAGAATAACGCAAATAGGTCCATATTACCTATTTACCATAATACCATATTACCTATTCTATTACCCTGCAAAAACTCAAGTTCAAGTCGATCAAAGATTGCAGCATAAATCCAATTACACTGAACCCGATAGAGGAGAAAATGGAAAAGAGACTTGAATGCATTGGCCCAGGAGACAACTTCCGGAATATACAACCATTATCACAGACACTGAAATCAACAATTAATAAATGAAACCCCATGAAATGGAAAAGCATCCGTAAGGCAAAGAATACTGTCAATAGGACAAACAGCAGACTATTGAATGAAAAAAGAGCTTCCCCAGCCCCACATCTGACAGAGGGCTGATCTCCAAAATATATAAAGAACTCAAGAAACTAGACATAAAAACACAAATAATTCAATTAAAAATGGGGTACAGATCTAAACGAAGAATTCTCAAAAGAATTCAAATAGCCAAGAATCTCAAATAGCCAAGAGACTTAAATAATTGTTCAACATCCTTAGACATCAGAGAAATGCAAATCAAAATGACTCTGAGATTACATCCTACTTTTGTCAGGATGGCTAAGATCAAAAACACTAATAACAGCTTATACTGGAGAGAATGCAGAGCAAGGGGAAATGATCCTCTACTGGTGGTGGGAGCACAAACTTGTTGAGCCACTTTGGAAGTCAGTATATCAGTTTCTCAGAAAATTGGGAATCAGTCTACATTAAGTCCCATTTATACATCTCAGGCATATTACCAAATGATGCTCAATCATTCCACAAGGATACTTGCTCAGTTATGTTCATAGCAGCGTTATTCATAATTGCTAGAACCTGGAAACAACCTAGATACCCATCAGCTGAAGAATGGATAAAAAAAAATGTGGCACATTTACACAATGGAGTATTACTCAGCTGTTAGTAACACTGGCATGAGGACATTTGAAGGCAAACAGATGGAACTAGAAAAAGAAAAAACATCCTGAGTGAAGTAACCCAGACTAAGAAAGACAAACATCGTATGTACTCACTCATAAGTGGATGTTGGCTGTCATATAAAGGATAATTATGCTATAATCCACAGTCCCAGAGAAGATAAGAAACAAGGAGGGCCGAAAGGGTGACTGGACCATATAGATTTCCTGGAGAAGGGATAATAGAAGAGAATATGCTGGGTAGTCTGGGGGGGGGGTGTGGAGAAAATAGGAACATGAGTGATTGGGTTGCAGGGGTAGATGGAGGGGGAAAGCAATGAAAGAGATGTCTTGATGGGGGGTCATTTCAGGGTGAGGTAGAAACCTTGTGCAAGGGAAACTCCCTTGAATCTACAAGGTGACCCAAGCTAAGCCTCTAGAAATAGTGGAGAGGGTGCCCAAACTGGCCATTTCCTGCAATCAGATTGGTAACTACCCTGACTGTCATCAGAGATCTGATAGAAACCCCAGTAACTGATAGAAACAGATGCAGAGATCCACAGTCAAGCACTGGGCCGACCTCCAGGAATCCTGTTGAAGGAAGGGGTCAAGTCAGGTGTCAAGGTCATCACGAGGGAACCCACAGATACAACTACCCTCGGATCATAGGAGCTCACAGACTCTAGAGTTAGGGAACCTGTATGGGACAGACCTAAGCCCTCTACATATGTGTGACAGTTGTGTAGCTTGATCTACTTGTTGGAGGCAGGTGGTGGGGGCAGGGTCTAATGCTCTGACTGGCTTCCAGGAACCTATTCCTCATACTAGATTACCTTGCCTAGTCTTTTTTTAAATTTTTATTGATTTTATTGAGCTATATATTTTTCTCTGCTCCCCTTCCTTTCTCTCCCCTCCCCTTCTACCCTCTCCCGTGGTCCCCATGATCCTAGTTTACTCAGGAGTTCTTGTCTTTTTCTACCTCCCATGTAGATTAGATCTATGTATGTCTCTCTTAGGGTCTTCATTGTTGTCTAGGTTCTCTGGCCCAGTCTTTATACAAGGGGAGGAGATAAGTCTGATCTTAACTTGATATGCCATGCTTTGTTGACATCTACAGGATGCCTGCCCCTTTATGAACAGAAGCAGAGGAGCAGATTGAGGGGGGAGTGTTGGGGAGAGGTGGGAGGAAGGAATGAGAGGAGATGAGGGAGGGGAACTGTGGTCAGGATGTCAAATAAATAAATTTAATTAATGAGAGAGAGAGAGTTATTGCCTGTTTCTGTGTGACATGGGTTTGAAATTTTATTTGAAATTAAATTAAAAATTAAATTTAATAATTAAATTTAAATAATTAAAACATTATTTGAAATTTTAGGGAAAACTGGCGAGTTGAAGGATCAGTAGATATTTGATGACTTTTGCTTTCATAATTACCAAACACTTAGCTTTTTAATGCAAAGAAT
This sequence comes from Myodes glareolus, assembly GCF_982192425.1. Lineage (NCBI taxonomy): Eukaryota > Metazoa > Chordata > Mammalia > Rodentia > Cricetidae > Myodes > Myodes glareolus. Next base: position 22,590,426 of record NC_142042.1, on the reverse strand, counting down.
GGTGTGGAAATTTGATACTGAGTATTTGGCAAACTGCCATGTTTGCTTTGTATATAATGTCTGGGAAGTGGTCCTGTATTGGGGATCAAAACTGCTGGGACTCTAGACTTTCTCCTCAGTTTGAAGTATTTCATCTCTTTGTAGAGGATAAGACATATGCTACTGTGTACCATGCCAAGAAAGTGAGTCTGCTCTTTGAAGGATACAGAGCATCCAACAGCTCATCTCTGAGCTGGCCTTACTCTTTCCCCACAGTCACTAACGTTACTAGAGGATGCACAGAGGCATGGAAGGCATCACATAACACCAGTGCAAAGCCTTTTGAGATGAGCATGAACATGAAGCACACAGCACTTAGTTTGGTATTATTCTTTCTGCTGTTGATTTATAGATTCTGAGGTCTTGTGGTTTACGAAATCATATTTTAAGATGAAAGGAATAATCTTTCTGATGTGAATCCTGTATCATTTAAAAAATCAAGTTTTATCTTTATAAAACTGAGATTATTTGGTTATATTTTGTTTGTGAGCTAACAAATAAAGCTTGCCTGAAGATCAGAGTGCAGAGCTAGGCATTATTAGAGGCCAGGAAGTGGTGGCTCACACCTTTAATCTCAGTACTTGGGAGTCACATGGCTTTAATCCTAACACTAGGGAGGTGGAGATAGGAAGGGATATGGCTCGGCGGAGAGAGGAATATAGGACAGGAGGAGACAAGAGCTTAAGTATTCAGTCTGAGGACGTTGTAGAGACAGGACAGCCCATTCAATCTGAAGATTCCTAGAGACAGGATTGCCCATTCAGACTGAGGATTTGGTAGAGATAAAAACTAGTGGTTGGGTGTTATGTTTCTCTGATCATTCAGCATTTACACCTATGACTGACTCTGGGTTTTTATTATTAAGACCAATTAGAATTCACACTCCAGGACTATACTACCTCATCAAGCTTCTGTGAAAATAAATAAATGTCATCTGCTCAGTACATCTAGCAGTACATCTGCTAGATGGAAGGGCATCTAGATGTCGCAGGGTTGCGATTATCTGCTTAGTACACTGAATGGCATATAGATGTAGCCAGGTTGAGATTTGCCACTTCTGTCCCACAACAACTTAGAGTTTGTGACAATATACTGACAATGATAGAGGTAACAACGACAGGTACTGCTTTTCTAGTATCAATCGGAGTTCAGTTTATTAGGTCGCAATAAAGTCTGGTTTTTACCAGAAGTGAATGAGTCATCACCCACCATATTATCATGCTTTGCAAAAGAATCATCTTTAGTTTTAAGTGAGTTGAGAAAGGTTAAGAGCATATCAACCCAGCCTCAAAAGGGAGAGGCAAAATGATAAAGTGACTTTTTGAGACCTCAGAGAAGCGTTGCTGCATCTGTGTGTCTGTTAATTCTTGAGAGAATGGCAACATCTTTTTAGATGTCTGAGGTCTGAGCACTGCAGTCTGTGTCGGTGCTTTTATGTTTGTCTCATCCTTGCTAATGTTGGGTAATACAGATGATCAATTCGAGTGTCTGGAATGCAAATGCTCAGTTTGTGAGGAAGCAATTACTACATAAGACGTGTGACCTTACTTGCCCAAAGGTCACAAATCATACTAGAGTTTTCAGTATATTGTCTGAAATGAAAAATGATGTTATACATTGGAATTCGGTTCAAGAGCTATTTCTCTCATAGCTTTGGGAAACTTCCCTAACTATGCCCCCACCATCGTGTGTGTGTGTGTGTGTGTGTGTGTGTTGGGTGGGTGTATGGTGCTTCCTGCACTTTGTCTTTCATTCTTTCTTTCCTATTTTTAAGGTCCTCCTCTCCCCTTGGTTCCTTTTCTAGAATTTTCTTTCATTGTTTATCTCCTCCTCCCTGCTCAACTCGCTTTTCTAGTTTCCATTCTCTCTTCCTCTTCACTTTCCTTTTCTTTCCTTCAGATGAATTTTTACCAGGTCACCTATATTACCCTTGTATTGCTGGGTCCACTCTCAAGTTTGTGAACCCTCTAAAGGTGCACCACCATGCCAGGCTTCTAGGATTCTCCACACCTATGGACACCTGAAGTGCCTTGAGGGAGCGAAGTCCTAATTCAGTCAGGCAGCAGAGCTAACAGTGTCTAAGTTGGGATACGAATACTGTCAGCTGAACAAGTTCAGAGTTGGCCAAGTTTTAGGAAATAGGTGAGAAGATGCGAAAGCTTATATCTCTTTCATGTTTCTTACTTTCCGCCATTTAGCTTTCAGTGCTTTCTCTCCCATTTCTGACTTTAGATGGACACCGAAGTATGACATTACAAGCATGGAAATAATAAATTCTTCAGGACTCCTTTACTAGAGAAATAGCACCGATTTTCTCTGCGGAGTGACTAAACTTGAAAATACATCATGATTTCAAAATTCCTTCTAGCTTGCCCACTTTCTTATTTTCCATAGGACAGCAGTGACAAACTGTGTGTATGGCCCTTTCACTTATTAATATTATTTTCTAAATTCTCTCTTTCTGGTTCAACTCTCAGCATATAACACCCTACAGAGAAATTTCAGCCTCTAGAGAGTTCTCTGAGAAAGCACAGGTTCAAGATGCCAGCCTCGGGCTCTGTACTCTCATGTGGTTTATTAGGGGGGGCTTTCTACTTTGATAATGAAAAAATCTGCCTGGTGGCCCAGAACTTTCAGCATGCATTAGAACATGCTCTGAGGCTGTGGGGTGAGAACATTTTCACAGAATGACTTTGGAGGATGCAGCTGCAGAATCAATTAAGGTTAAATGGAGTTCCCAGGTGCCAAGTTTAGTAAGCACGGAAAAATGAAAATGCTGAATCGGGTGGGTACCCAGATGTTTCTGCCCTGCTGATTGACACATCAGTGCTCACCCTTGCTCTCCCACCTGGTGCTTCGGCCTCCTGACCTAAATATTGTTCTTACTCCTGCCAGTGAGTTCTAATTGCTGGAGGAGCTCAAAAAAGTGATGCAGAAATTGTCCAATACTACTCCATTCTAAGAGCTGAGAGGCTATTACAGGTGAGTGATGATTGGAGTCAGTAAAATAGTCAAACCAAAATTAAGGGGAAAGAAACCTCCAAATAAACCCTAGAGAAATAATAGCTTTGCTAATTTAATTGTCAAGATGATAAATGATACTTGATAAAATTCAAACCTTCCAACTTTTATCAGAAAGTGTACAAATATAAAGAGTGTGGAATAGTACTTGCTATGTCACACTTGGAAGGCTGGCACAGGGTTCTGAGGCTGAAGCCAGCATGGGTTATATATGGTGAGACCTTATTTCAAAAAGCACAAAAGAAAAGAGAATATGTATTAAATGATAACCCCAAGAATCAAGGTAGGTTTCCCTTCTCAGGTAACTCCTGTGAAAACGCCCTCAGAGATACATGTAGAGGTGGGCCTTCAACCGCAGAAAGAACTTTAATACAATCAAAGCAAAAGAAATGTCACTGTCCTGCACTTAACGTTTCTGGGTTGAAGTAGGGTGGGGTGGAAATAATTGTGGATATTCTAGATCATGAATATTCCAAGAATATTTTGCAATGGCAAAAAGAAAAAGCTGAGAAAATTAAAGAGGAACTGGAATTCCTGGTGAAATGGGCCAGGGCTAGGAGCTTGAGTAATGATGAAAGTAAACCATATAGAGAAGGTGGCCTTTCCGTAAGCAAGTTAGCCATGGTCCAGCTATGGCAGGGGCAGCTGAGTCCTGCCCATGAAGTGAGTCTGCCTGTAAAACCATAGTGTTGTTGAACATCCCTCAGAAGTCCGACAAGGAACATGGGTTGAAAATGACATTAGACCATCAATATATCCAGTCACAAAAGTGTCTGTTAAGGGGCTGTACAGGGAATCCCTGATTCGTGTATGAATTAGTCTAAAGCAGTGGTTCTCGATCTTCCTAATGCTGTGACCCTTTAATACAGTTCCTCATGTTGTGGTGGCCCACAACCATAAATTTATTTCCTTGCTTACTTCATAACAGTAATTTTGCTACTGTTATGGAACATTAATGTAAATATCTGATACACACTATATCTGATATGTGATCCAAAGGGGTTGCAACCCACAGGTTGAGAACTGCTGGTCTGATGCATATAGGTAAATTGGAGGGGTTTTAGCTTTTTGGCTATTTGTTTTTACATTATAGCCACAAGACCACTGGCTACACTGCTCTCATCAGTCTTGATTTTTTCCCCCTTTGGTGCTAGAAACTGATCTTAGGACCTTATATATAGTAGGTAATGACATCAGTTACCCACATCCTAGACCTGATGGGCTTGCTTTGACATAAATGATATGCACACAGAACTCTCTTCAAAAAATTAAGCAATGGTTGCCTCTGACTTCTAAAACCACTTGGGACACATGTGACAATGGGTCTTGTCATCAGCTTCTCATTCCCATCAAAGGGTTTTACATTTGCCTTAAGTGATTCCACAGACATTTCCCTGGAGTCCTAATGCATGTCTATTCTCCATTATAGTCTCTTAGCATCTCACATGCTCAGTCAGGTACCCATTCATCTAGGTCCCTTTGTGGTCAAAAGATGTTATAAGGGCCATTTCAACCAACTATGTGGCAGGAATCTCATAGTTGAGTACACCGTTGAGTACAAAGCTGTTAAAAGAGGTTTTGCACTCTGAAGGCCGCTAGCGCTCAGTCTACAAGGTCTACCAGAGTTCTTGCTAATATATACCGTGCCTTTCACACTTGTTAGAAATAAGACTTCCTAACTCAGGTTGAGTGGGGCTCCATGTTTGCTCTTTACATCACACACTGACCACTTTGCTGGTAGCATGTAGGCCCTGAGCACAGTTTATATAATACTATGGAGCTTCTGATGAATCACACTTTAAGACACTGGGTTTTGATTTTTTTTTAAAAGCAGGAAACTAAATTGGATGCAAAGACTCAAATCACCCAGAGCAAGGCAGCAGTAATTACAAGGGAACCTGGATGATCTATGCTTCAGTGCTCCAATTAATTCATCCATAGCCGTATCCCTGTCAGTGCATTAGTTTCTCCACACTGTCACGATGTCATCTGAGTACAAATGTCTAGGGCTTGTAAACTAGATTGGGTGACAGAATTTCTAGTCTTTGGATGTACATTTGCTTTGGATGTACATTGTTGATCTATGTTATGATACTTCCTTAATTCTTATTTTTGCAGGTAGCTACGTTTGCTGTTTGGTTCAACATTCTTTGTCATTACAATTGGCGTTAGTGTATTTTATGTAATCATTACTATGTAATTATACATATACTAAATAATATTTAAAATATATGATGATAAGCTTGTGAAGGGGTTGCACCATAGCATGAGGGCTGGAGTCTCAGGGAACACTCACCTTTATTAGGCTACAGGCATTAAAACCTTGGGTTGAGCAGAAGGTATCTGAGGATAGAGCCATATGAAACTGTTCATTCCTTTAGCATACTCTCTCTACAGATTAGTCTTTCTGCAAAACAGTAATAACAAAACCACCAAAATAAAAGCACCCAAACAAATTCTAAATAACTCTCAGTGGGGTACTCCTGACTTTCCTTGGGCATTGAATATGTTATCTGTTACCCCAACAGAGCTGAAATTCTAAATGTTAGTTCCATTTGTTTTTCCAATTAGTTCCCTTAGTCCACCCTTACCCCATGACAGACTGTTGTTTTGAAGACTTTCATAGTATCCATTTAGGCTTAATGTTTGCATTAGTTCACCTAAAACTTATACTTGTATGTGAAATAGATCAGAGATTACAGTGTAACTCACCCAGAGCATAAATGGTTGAGGCAATTACATTGTTAGTGTAAAGTAGTGTCTTGCAACATAGAACTCTGAATAGACAGTGGCCTCACATGGCTGTGACAGCACATTCACCGCATCCAATTTTTCTGCAGTATAGCTTTTCTTAGTTTTATTTTGTCTTACTCATCCACAGAATCTACCGTTTTTAATTTTGTTCTTTATAAACTGACAGAAAGTTGAAAAGATTATCTCATGCCTGCCTCCTGTAGGACACGTCCATATTTCCCCAAAAGGATGATGCTCTGGTGCTATCATGGAAGTATGATACCCCATAAATGAAAAAAAATATTGTGTTATGACTTCAAATACATTAATAGCATGCAATTTTCATCTCTATTTTAACTGTTAGAAGTGCATCTAGTTGTGTTTTCTAGACAGGGCAGTGATAGTGTGTTTTGTAAATTGTCGTCACTCATTCTCTGATGCTACAAATTAGTGTGTGTGTATTTGTGTGTGTGTAAGTGTTTACAGAAACGGAATTATAATAGGAAACATAAAATGAAAATTTAAAAACATTTTAGAAAAATTTAAACTGTAAACTGATAGGAAAAAGCTATAAAAGTAAAACCATTCATATACACACATTTAAAGGCATTGTTTAATATTTACTCTACCTGCAACTCACAAGGGTAAGTAAGAACCTTAAAGAGAACACAAAAAAGCTGAGTTCTGGTTTGTGGAGGCTGGACTATGATCAGGTGAAAATGCTCTGCTCCTGTTTGTTATGGCAGTTGGGGTAGCCCAGTAAGCCCCGCCCCTTCACTGCAGGTGCTGTCAGCCACCAGGAAGGACTGCTTCTGTTGGCTCTCTTCCGTAAGGCCTCCTGCTCTAGGGCTAGCTACCCAATGGGACTTAGTTCATGTACTTGCAGTAATCATTCCAATCTGACCGATATAGTGGATTGGAGAGTCGCATTTGTAAACTATGTCACAAACACTTCCTTATCGTAAATCTACTTGCAGCCATGAGTTCTGAATGGAGCTCCATTTCAATGGTAATACTGGTGATTTCTGCATTTAGTGCATCTAGTTGCAGCTCCTTGCAAGATTCAGATAGAGTGGTCCCTCTTCCATCCTGGTTGTAGATATTATGCTTTCTCTAAGCAAGGCTGGAAGCCAGCAGTGAATCCTGAGACCATGTTGGTGACAGGTCTAATGATTACCTCCCTCAACACTCCACCTTTTGAAGTTCTAACCCTTATACTTATGACCATTTTCTGCTCTGCTACATCCTTATTAATCACATCCAACACACTGTGCCCTTTGAATCCTACCTACTTTCCATCAATATCACTGATTTCTAGAGCCTACCTTCAATTTCTCAGTACCCCAGTACCTGAATCCATACAGCCTGTCCAGAATAATCCTCTCCGGATTCACCCCCACCATGACAGTTCTCATTGCCTTATTCTTTCCCAAATGGAATGCAGTTTCGTGATAGTCTGCCTAGTCTCAGAATTGCTAGGTTTAATACACTACAGTATGAACAAGCAAATGTCAGATTGGTTTCCTAAAATTCATCATTTTGCTATTTTCTCTGCTTTGAACTACTTTGTCAATGAAAGAGGTATAAGGATGATTAACTCCTTTATTGGGCTCCATTAATAGCTTACACTTAATAGATAATAAACATCAAATATAAAAGTACATGCCTTTGTATCGATCAACACAACTATCAAGTCGGCATATTTGCTTGCTGTTTAAAGATAACTACAAAGTCACATGTCTGGGAACAGAAATAAAATAGGGGACCTCTTAATCCCTCAACACTGCCTGCCTTTCGCAGATCCTTGGTATTAGGCTCCAGACTAGCAGTCATCCAGAGATATTAATGGAGAGCTTACATTTTGATTTTTCCAGATAATTAAGATTCATATGCATATGACTGAGTTATAAGACTACCCTAAAGAATACTATTCCAAGATCCTTGCAATGCCTTCCCAGTTTAATACAAGTCAACCAACTTTCTCCCTGTATATTGGATCCATATATTCTCTAGGAACTCTGCTCCCTGAACACATATGGCTCCAGGGAACACCAAAGAAACAATAACAACAACTAGAATCGCAGCATAGTTCCCTAAATACCATTATGATTTTTCTTAGATTAGAATTTTAGACTTCAAGGTTTGGGGTGGGGGTTATGTCTGCTTTTTTTCAAATAATTCCAAAGTGTCAAATTTTCTCAAAGTGGTATAGGTCCAATGATGGCATATGGCTCAGCATGTAAAAGCATTTGTTGCCATGCCTGGCAACTTGAGTTCAAGTTCTTGAAGCATCGTTATGGAAAAAAAGACATGACTCCAAGTCGTCCTTTGACATGCATGTTATAGAACGTGTAATATTGTTTGTCACAAATATTCATATACAGGTATGCACACAAAAATGTAACAATTTTAAATGGTAGCAAATTATCATGAACCCTAAAATCTATGACTATCTATAAACAAACATTGCTCGTGGTTTTGTAAGAGACACAAACGCTAAAAACCAAACATGATTTATCAGTTTTCCCCATGAGTTATACTTCAGATCTTTTACAAAGATCAAGACTATGAATCCACTTTAAGATACATAACACACACACACACACACACACACACACACACACACATACACACACAGGTTGGATTGAGAAGACCCCACCTCACTGCTTTGAATCTATATATTAATGTTATAAATAAGGATGGAAAGTATAAAAGTCTTAGTCTCAGGGACTAAATCTTTAAAGTATGTCCTCAATCACTGTATCATCCTTCAAAATTATGGTCATCCCATTGAGACTAAATCTTATCTTTTTAGCCACAAGAACAGTTAGCAGTATACTTTGATTAATCCAGCATTCAGAGTAAGAAACCAATAAGGAATTTATTATGTACTTCAATTATCAACAGGTATCGCTCTCATTTTATAAATAAACTATTTTACTAGCCAATTCGCTAGAGTGCTACTGCTGACCCTACCACTCATTTTGTGAAATCATCAGAGCTGGTATGCCTTATACTCACAGGGCCGATTAGGTTCCCAGCATTCATGCAGGGATGTAGAGATGCCACCAAAAGAGCTACACTCAGACCACACAGGAAAATAATTTGTTATTATTCAATAAACCTCTGTGAGACTTTTGGCTTCTGTTCTCTGCTCTTCTGCTGAAGAATCTGTATAATGAAAGTCTTCTTAGGGGGCTCTTTAGTAGCCAGGTCACATGGATCTTATCAGCACAAGATTTTCTTTCTTCCAGTGTAAACTAAGTGCAAATTCCTTAGATGCCAGTGCAAACATGGCATGAGGGGGTAATGCAGACACTTCTAACCTAGCCCAGCATGGAATACGCTTTCAAGAAATGTCACCCTCCAAGTGCTTCACTCTTCCAGAGAGATTGAATTGTGCTGCAGGCTTGTTTAGCAATGTGGCCAATATGGCAGTAATGAACCAGATTGCTTAGATAATTGGCATTCTTGCCTCCAATTGCAAGATTGATGGGCTCAATATAAGTCTATGCAGTCACCCATTCTTGTAATAGAGAGTTCTCATTAAGGAAATGGATTAATTGGCTTACTGATGTTTTACTGAGAGCCAGATTTGAATAAGTGGACTCGGCAGAACTGAGAAAAGAAAATTAAGCGCTAATAATGAGAGAAATGTGCTTGTTTAGGCTGAAATTTCAGCCACAGGCTCAAGTCAAGAATCTCAGTTTGCTATTTGTAAGTGGAAATAAACATTTAAGTCTAACAGAAAAATTTCTCTCTCTCTCTCTCTCCCTCTCTCTCTCTCTCTCTCTCTCTCACACACACACACACACACACACACACACACACACACACACACACACAAATGTAGGCAGGCATATACATGTGTTATATATATATATACATGTATATATACATATATATATGTATGTATATATACATGTATGTATGTATGTATAGATAAAGATAGATAAAGACAGGCAGGCTGACAGTAGACAGACACACTCTGGATGCTATCATCTAAACTTTTGTAGGGAATCTTAAACCCCATTTTTAAGATTTTTTTAAAATGTTTTTTTTAATCTTAAATTTTAATTTAAGAAATTTGTGTCTGAATAGAACCATAGTGTACAATTGTTTCCATAAAAAAACTAATAATTAAAATCTGGGGAAAACTCAATTAGAATTGGTATTTTCTTTCTTCTCCCATTCCCCCAACATTAGTAGCATTGGTTTACTTGTTGATTTTGGTCACATGCATCCCATTTTAAGATCTTGGTATTTGCTACACCATTTCTTATCTGGAAATCTTTGCCCCACATATGTGCATGCATGGCTTTGTCCTTCAAAGCTTTGGGCTGTGTAAAAACTGTTTCTCAAGGATGATGTCCCTCACTATCTCTTTCAAAATAATACCCATGCCTATTTTTTATTTTACTTGCTATTCCATACTTGGTAGAGATCTTTTTTCATCCTGGCTTTAAATGCTAGCTTTCATCAGATCTATCACATGAAATATTATTTCCCTGTTTTTGTTTTTTCAACCTCTGTGCTGGATAGTTTTATGTCAGCTTGACTCAAGCTACGGTCATCCGAGAGGAAGGAACCTCAGTTAAGAAAATGTCTCCTTAAAATCAGATTGTCGGCAGATCTGTAAGGCATTTTCTTAATGAGTTATTGATGGATGAGGGCCCAGCCTATTGAGAGTGGTGCCACCCCTGGCATGTGGTCCTGGATTCTATAAGAAAGCAGGCTGGGCAAGCCATGAAGAACAAACTAGCAATCAGTTCTCTCCATGGCTTCTGCATTAACCCCCATGTCTCCAGGTTCCTGCTCTGAATGAGGTCCTGCTCTTATTGCCTTTGACGATAAACTGCTATATGGACTAATACATGGAGTGAAATAAACCCTTTCCTCCCAACTTGCTTTTTGGTCATGATGTTTCAGCACAGAAATGGAAACCCTAAGCTATCCTTCCACGAGGCTGAGGTTTTGGTCTGTTTTGATTTCAAGTGTGCTTGGGACTTAACTCAACAATGTTACTTGAATAAGTCACTAAATTGACCTTTTGATGTAAATTAGGGAGGCTCTTGGTTTGGGGGCTAAAGAAAGAGCTAATTTTTGTAAAAAAAATACTAAGTTTTAACCTTCATCAGAACCACCTATTTTCTATTCATATAATAATTTATACAATATTTTTGTGGGCACAGTAAGTCAATCATAATATTTACTATCTCACATCCAAATGTACCACAAAGAAGGCATTGCTGCATAAAAAGAAGATGAGAATCACATTATACCAGCTCTGGGCTATGCTGTTTTGATAGTATTCTTTTTATTTTAATATAAAATCTATGTTTCTAATCTGAAGTCAGACCTTGGAGAAATCTTTATATAAATTTAAAGGAGGAACCCTACTACAGTTCTGCCAAAAAAGTACATGCTCAGTTTACATTAGACTATAGTAAATACATATTTCTGCCTTCTCACATCAAATATAACCAAAATAATAGAAAACTTCCAACAATCAAATTTTCCCAATAAAAGGTGAATACTCGGTCACTGCCTGCCTCTCTCTGAAAGGCTAAATGCACCATGTTTCAGCATGTCAATGCTCAAACCCTCTGTTATCAATACTGACTGCTTTAATTACTCTTAGTGATTTCTTTTACGTTCTGAAATGACATCTCCTTTAAATAGCACCCCCAGATCCTGTCAGTTCCACATGAGCTAACTGATACAAAGAAGCCAGGAAAGAAAGGAGAACTGCAGATTAGGAAGTTCATTGGAAATTAGAAATCAGAGACCTACAAAGGGAAGAGCTATATGGGGTTTTAGTGGCCATTTAGCCACCATGGGCAGAAATGTCACTCTTGGGATGATGCTGGCGTCTGAAGCAAGTATGTCAAAGATAAGGAAGTGCCTACGTAGAATTAGATACTGCTTCAACCTTGACAAATTCTTTAACAATGTGTTAGCGATCTGTACTGGACAAGAACTGAAAGAACATGGATTTCATCTCTCACTGTTACTTCCATGAACGGTCATGATACCTATGCTACTCAATATATTAATTTTAATATAGCCAGCATTGAAATCAGCATCCACCGAGCCAATAGGCAATCAAAATCACATTGTTGCTTGTCCTCTGATCCCATGGCTGCATTCCAGGCAGCAATGGCATTGGACACAATGAGCGTAAGAGCTGAGCTATTGTATCTTTTGATTTCACATTTGGCAGTCATTCAGCTGCTCTTTACCTCCTCTGGCAGGAGGAGAAGTGGGGAGTGGCTTAAACCAAACACTGTGGGGCTCTCCCTAGGGGGAAAATAGTTTCCAAAAGGTGAGGCAAAATAAATATTCAAATAAGTATTGTAAGCTAGATCTCATTTGGTAATGACATCAGGACCTCTTTCCCAAAGCTAAGATTTCCTTTTGCTCGGGATAACAAGATGCACGGAGGCAGCAGACACCTGTTACTCCTCAAACAGTTCTTTTTAAAGTACTTATCTTACAATTAGGGGGAACCGGTAGTGCAGAGACGTTGAAATAAGAACACCAATATAATGAGTTATGTATATTCTTACACACATTTCCATAAAATAGTGCTTTTGATATTTTAGAACCCCTAATTATAAAAATAATTCATCATGTCCACTGGAAAAAAAACTAAAACATGTCTGTATTTATATTACAAGGTAGAATCATTTGAGAGATGGGCACCCCAATTGAGAAAATGCTCCATCAGACTGGACTGCAGGCAAGTCTGTAGGACATTTTCTTAGTGATCAATGTGGGAGGATTCGATCCATTGCAGGTGGAGCCACCCTGTAGGCTTATAGTCCTGGCTTCTAAGAAAGAAAGCCGGGTGACTCAAGGGTGGGGGCAGGCCAGTAAGCAGCAGTTCTACATGATCCCTGTATCAACTGCTGCCACCAGGGTCCTGTACTGTTTTGACTTCCTTTCATGGCTTCCTTTGATGACAAACAACGATACAGAAGGTTAGCCAAATAAACCCTTTACTCCTCAGCTTGCTTTTGGGGATGTTGCTTCATTATTGCGATAGACCCCTAAGACGTGTTTACTGGAAACAACACTTGAAGTCTGTTCAGATACTTGCTTCATCTTTCTTTCCCCCTAAAATGAACTGCACTGCGACAGAGATGAACTTTTATGTTCCAAACCCTTGATTCTTCTCTTTCCTCCCAGAGAAGTTGAGTAATGAGTACTGAATTATGTAAACTTAAAAAAAAGCCTATCCCCTGTACAGGTAAGAAGGGGAGAAAACATAGATAACATTAGCTTATTCTAGAAACTCTGAGAGATGTAAATAATTTCTGTTGACAGCTACATGGAGAAACCAATGGTTATAGCATCTATGAGTGATTCTTACTGGCAATTACAGATGAGTGTTTGCTTGGCTTTGTTAAATGATACCTACAACTATTTCAGAGATTATTGTAAACTGTCTCACACACTGGGGTTAATTAGGCCTTTCCTAATGTCTTTTCTGATGATGTACAACCCACGGACATACTTCTTAATTAGTTTTCTGCAGTTAATAAAACATTTGGGGAAGTCACTATTACAGTTTCTCTGGTTTGAGTTCAACCATCTCTCATACATATTTCATTAAGGATATAACTTGTGGAAAGCTGTGTGAAAAAATAATTATAGTATTTTTTTCAAAGCTAGCAAAGTAGACAAAGGTCTACAAATATCTAGATTTTTAAATATCTACTATTATGAGGCTTTAAGGCTGTTAAGACCCCACAAACAATTCTTGATATACCATGAAAAATCTTTTAAGTTAAATTTAAATTTTTTTAAAAAAGACATAATATCTTTCTTCTATGTCCTCAGGTGAAGGCAATTGAAGAAGACACCCAATGTCAACCTCTGGCATGCACACGTGTACACATGTAACTACACACATGTGAACATGCATACACACACATGCCAGAGTTTAAAAAATTCTAGATACTATACCCAGCTAATTTATTGAAACATGATTAAGTCTTTTAATAAGTGAGAGCAACAAGTTGTTAAATTGAACACGTCTTCTCAGCTACCGAGGAGTAAATATAGGTTAAGCACATGTCAGTGAGAAGGCAGTTGTTTTCTAGTGTGAGCTTCCAGACACATATGATGGAAACACACACACACACACACACACACACACACACACACACACTCACACACACGAGAGAGAGAGAGAGAGAGAGAGAGAGAGAGAGAGAGAGAGAGTTGAGATAAAAGGTGATGCTTTAATTTAAATGCATATAATACTATTGCATACTAAATTAAATGGAGCCAACTATGTGAGAACCATATGTTCCATATGAAGTGCTCAGTTTTCAGTGCTTAGAACGACTGAATAAAGAGTCAGGAAGAGCGAGTGTCACAAGCCCAAGCACAAAGCCTGACCACTGAGTAGGAAATTCTTCGTGTCTGTCAGCTAGCTACTACTTTGCCCTAAGGCATCAGCAAAGCACCTCCACACTTCTATTCCAGGCATTTAATGTGAAGACAAGATCAGAGTCTATAAGAGAATCAGACACAACAGAATCTTTCTCTCTCCCTTTCAGGCCATCCCCAAACACCTACCATTTGTATACCTACACGCTGCAATCCCCTGGACCACGGGCCAGGATGACTAGCCACAAAGAAGTCACAGTAACCTCATGGCAGATGTGAGCAACGGACTTACATTCAGAACTCCTGTTGACAATACATGGAAATCCACTTTTCCTATGCGGTAAAATTCCTTAAAGATTCTTTACAATGTAGAAGCTTTTCAATATTTACACCAAATAGCATGAACGATCATCATTGTCAAAGATATTTGAAAGTTATTCCTAAAATAAGTGTCTGTTGCTTTTTCAGTTATTAACAGGCCTATATTAATGTTGTGTAACAGAGCATCTATTTTCCTTGTTTATTGAGACTTTAATGTTAGCATTTTGCTAAAGGGTTTCGGCTGATGGGGATTAATGGAGTGACAAATTGTCCCGAGGATGTATCACTGTTACTATTTTCTTTTAAACACAGCGATGTTTGCTGCATATGTCATCTTAAATCTCAAAGTTCTTTCCAATTTGAGGCCGGCTTTCAGTTTTGATTTTAATTCCTTGGCCTTTGTTATTTTCATTGTTTTAAGTCATGTACAGTGTTGCTATTTGATACTTCAACTGTCAAGGATTTTCTCAAGAATGTCTAAGCAATCCTGTTGTGAGTTTAATTATGAAGTCTTTCACCTTTGTCCACCTTCCAAAGTAATTCCCATTGTGAGAAATGAAAAGATGGCTTACTATTTAAAATCATCTGTAACTTATAGAAACGTATGGATTTTAATTTCTTTTAATTTTGATACATGTCTATAATGAGGTATGATCACACACACACACACACACTCCCCCACTTCCCTCCTCCAGCTCTACCATTATCTCCCTAGCAATTCCCACTCCTAACTTCATATTATAATTATTTTCATAGCCTGTTAATGACAATTAGTGCTGCCAAGATGAGAATGGGCATGGGAGTCCACGGGGGACTGGGAAAGTCATCTAGAAGTAGCACTAACCTGAAAGAAATCCAGATGTTAGACAGCTGTGAAGGTTCATTGTGCTCGTGAGCGTGACTGGGTGATGAAATGTTCACAGCACTTTGGAGCTATACTTTTAGATGTGGCTTACGGGCATTTCTAGAAAGAATCATTTGAGGGGGAAATATCTGTTCTGAGTGTGGAGTCACTATTTCATGGGCTGGGGTTCCAGACTGAATGAGAAAGAAGAGAGAAATGGGGTGGCACAAAGGGATTCTCATTTCTCTCCTTCTCAGAGCCCTGAGATGGGACTGAGCAATGGCTGCACACTTCTGCCACCACAGGGTCAGCCACTGCCATGACCACTGCCTCAGGACAGGCTGATGTCCTTAAACTGCGACACAAAATCAATGCCTCGACCTAAGATGCTTCCTATTAGGGGTTTCATCACAGTGACAACCCGGTAACTTTATTAAAGCCCCAGTGCTACTTACAATGAAAATTTCTGTCTGCAAACGAAGTACAAATGTTGAATTCTCATAGAAAAAAGTCATGAAATGTAAAACTATGATTTAAGAACGTCTCTTGCTCCTCCTCCTCTGCCTCTGTATAACTGACACTAAGATAAAGACATGTCTGGCTTATGAATACCTTTTGGCTACATTATTCTAAAATAGTAATTGGCTTCTTTTCCCCTCACTGATTATGGCCCAACAAACTTAATGTAATTCCATGTAAGTCCCTAAAGTTAATCATGTCTACTGATGAAAGATTAAGAATAGAATAAATCAGCAAATTGGCAAAGGCCAGATTATGTTTGTAATGAAAAGTAGGGTTTTTTTTTTATTATTTTGTAAAGCAAATGCTTCATCAATGAAATGTAAGCTTCAAGCTTGAACGGTGCATACTTCAAAATCTTTGGGATAAATAGTTTAATGTGTGTGAACATATGTGACAGATTAGAATTTGACTCTCCACTACAGATATGTAAATATTAAAGAAGCAAAAATATTTCAGTAACATACAATAATATAAATTTTTTGCTACTTAATTTAAACATACTTAATGACTTAGCTAGGATAACTTGGGATAGCATTAACATGGGGTTGTCTTGCATAGATTCACCAAGATTTGTTCATGCCCAAATTGATAACCAGAGAAATAATTTATGTAACCTGTAAATCATAGGAAACACTTTCCAGTGTCACCACATCTTGTTTATATTTCCAGTTACTTAACCACACATTTGCAAGAGGAAATTTGATTGCTTGAAAATTATAGCTTAAATCAGTCAGTCATTAAAATGCATTTACAAGTCTGCCATCTCCTAGCACGGCTACCGCCGCATGCTCAGTCATGGCAGGATGATCACAGATTGCTATCGGCCTAATGTAGAACGACAAAATTTTCGAGAAACACTCTGGCAAAGGGATAGCTTACAAATAGCATATAAAAGTCACTTCACAAACTACATGCAACTGGGATCAAACTGGACCCTATAAAACTAGTAATAAGCTAATACCAGAGTAAACAGTCACTTAGAGACCATGAGAGCAAACTCTTCAAGCCAGCGATACACTTACAGAAGCAGAAGCATAGATGCCAGGAGCATGTAAGAAGAAAACAGTTCACTGTGTCTGGCAAGTCTTTATGTTGTAGCCCTATAGAGTCTTTCATGATGACAGTGATCAGGATGCTCTACAATGCAGGAACATGCGGTTCTCATGGGGAAATAGCACTCTAAAATTTGGTGATTATCTTTGAAAGTAACTGCATCTGATGACGGTTAAACCAAAGTTCCCCAGAGATTGAAAATTAGAGAAGGGCATTTAGAAACCGTGAAAATGGGAAAGTACCAGGTGATCACATTACAGGTAATGTCAAACCGATATGATGGACTTACCTGAGATGCACATCATATCCTCTGATCAAGGACCTCGTATAGAAGACACGGTAAACTGAACGCACTCATCAGCATGTGTGGCAGGCACTACCTACAGTGCACTTGGATACAGGTGAGGCGTGATTCTGATAAAGGCCTTAGACTGAAAAGCTGTGCTTTATTAACACGCTCTGTGTTTATTTTAAACATGTGAAAATACATTCTATTGAAACTTCAGAGAGGGGATGGCATTCACAGGTTCCTGATAAATATTTTGACACTCCTGGTAAATGAGGAAATATGTTTCACTGATTGCCATTTTATTCTCTGGGAACTACAAGTGGTCACTATTTCTGTAACTGAAATATTTGATTAATTTCTGTGATAATCAGCTGAGGGATAAAATAACCAGAATCCATTGACATAACTGTATCTTTCTACATTAGCTGCTTTCTGGCAATACAATAATATTAGTTGTGAGAACCCAAAGATAAACCTGAGATATTCTCTGCCATAATCATTGTTACATTCAACTTTATCCTGTGCTTTCTCAAGAATAATTCATTTTCTGAACAAAATATGCATTTCTTTTGTTACAGAGCAGTGGCTCTTCGAAACTGGATTATGAGAACACAGTGTGCATGCTTTGTTTACTGAGATAATATCATTCCCTTCTAAAATCTTTCTTTTGTTGTCTTCTCATTAAACTATAATCTATCTAGAGTGTTCTGAAATTTGGGGTTTCAACAGAAACAATAAGAGACTGAGTCTCAACTGGGAGGGAAAATTAATCACTCAAGAGAAACAAGTTCAAACAATGTAAATTAATTTGTTATTGAGCAGACTTTCTGAATGACTGCCAAAATGTTTTCCTCTAATCCAGCACTTACTGATCTGTTTGCTTGTACCTAATAATATCTTACCTAGATTCTTAAGCAAAGAAATGAAGGTAAATAGTTTCATTGCATTTTGGCTGTCTCTTCTCCAATACTGAATAGGTTCCCTAGATGACAGAGGGATAAATGGGTGGAGTGAGACTTCTGTAACTAACTGGAGAGGTTCAAAGATCTTATGAAATGTTCTTAAGATAGTGGACGAGTCTGAAGCAACAGATACTTTTGTCTGACACCATGTTACTAGCTGTGGGAAGGCAAAGTTTTCAAAATAGCAATATATTCATGTTTATATTACACGTACACATAAAGAAAAAGCCGCAGACATATAAGGAGAGGAAAAGACTTACCATAACGTCTTCTAAGATTTTCTTGAGTTCTTCATGACCATGCCTTTCAGCAAGATGCAGCATGTCTGAACCATCCATGTTCTTCATCCGGGCTGCCCAGGTTGCCCCTGAACACTGAAGCAGATGAAGAGCCAGATTCTTTAAGCCAAACTTGGCTGCACAGTGGAGAAGTGTTGGGAGCTCTCTGGTATGAGTATCTGGAGACACACGAAATAAAAGGTTGAATATATTATATTTGCACTGCCATAAATTATCCAAATACAACATAGTCTTGAGAATCACACTCAGAAAGTTGAGCAGAACTTCAGTAAATATAAGAAAACACGGGCAGTCATTGCAATGGAGACATTCCTTACTATTTTCTTAAAATGCTATTATCACTAGCATTTATGCACCAATCTTAATTGAGGAGCAGATTTGAAATTACAAGAATTTTACCGTTCACATTTCAAAAAATGTACTTGGCCCTTCTTGCATGATATGCAATGGGTCAAAGTTTGACAAGTATTTTATAAGGTGAGACTTTTATAAGGAAAAATTGACATTATTTAAGGTCTCTACCGACTTTCAATAAAAATAATGTAATCTCTTGAAAACACACAATATGCAAATTTTATTTATTTGCAATGACTTTCATTATAGGCAATTTTTTACAGTGTTCAAAATAGGTCAAATTTAACAATACAGATATCAACCTGGTAATTTAAATTCTCACATGCCTTGATTACCTTGTTCTTTGCTACATTAGAAAATATAATACTCAAGTGCCATCTCTTGACAACCCATGCCCTGTCATGGTTCCTGCATCCTGTCAGTCTGGCAAACTAAGTCCCTCATAATTCAGTTTCAGTATTTTATTAATTATTTACTAATTACAGGAATATATACATCCTTTAGCATCAACAATTTATCTTGGTATCTTCAAGTTAGTATATTATGTTAAAAACAACAAATAACTTACTTGGGCATCTATTTCTACACAGTAGAAGGAGTGGCCAGCACTGCCTAGTGGCTCCTCCCTTTATCTTGAGTATCCAGTGTCAAAGAAATCAAACTGATCAGGTGATATACCCATGAGTCTATTATATTACTATTATGTGTCTTTCCTAGATCATCATTGTCCTGGTTAGTTTTATGACAACTTGACACAAGCTAGAATCATTAGAGGAGAGGGAGATTCAATTCAGAAAATACCTCTATAAGATCAGTTTATAGGCATGTCTCTGGTATATTTTCTTTTCTTCTTTTTAAAAATCTAAGCATATTTATTGAGTATCTGCTTTGTCTGGATCCATCTCACTAGCTATGTAGGAAATAGGAGGCATACAATAATGCTTTCTAGGATATAGTTTACTAGGCAGTGAGATAAGAAAAATTACCATAGAGACTCTGGAGAGGCCATAAATAACTTGCCTATCACAGGCTATAATAAAACAGGAATAATCCTTGTAAATAGTTGCCAATGTTATAGTAAAAAAAACAACAACACTTTTTCAACTGGTAGTTATTTTGGGTGGGAAGAGGCAGAAATATAGGATGACTAAATCTAGAACCTATTTGGGAAATACAGTGAATGCTGTATCGAGGATTTTTTTGTTTTGTTTTTATTTTTGTTAGCCAGGAGGTGGTGATGCATACCTACAATCCCAGTATTTGAGAGGAAGAGGCAAGCAGTTCAAGGTCAGCCTGGTCTACAGAAAAAGTTCCAGGAGACCACAGATGCCAGCCCAGATAAAAGGAAATCTCAATTCTGAACATCTCTGTCCCAAATACAAGGCCACCCTCATGTGTAAAAGAAACATTGCTAAAGCTTAAATCACACAGTAAGCCCCACTCACTAATAGTGGGAGACTTCAATACCCCACTGTCACTACTGGACAGGTCTACTAGACAGAAACTTAATAGAGAAATAAGGGAACTAACAGATGCTATGACTCAAATAAATGTGACAGACATCTATAGAACATTCCATACAAGCACAAAAGAATATACCTTCTTCTCTGCACTTCATGGAACCTTCTCAAAAACTGACTACATACTTGGTAACAAACCAATCCTCACAGATAAAAAAAAAATGGAATAACCCCATGTATCTTATCAGATCACCATGGCTTAAAGTTAGAATTCAACAGCTACACTAATTTCAGAAAGCCCACAAAAACAAAGAAACTGAACAATGCCCACTTAAATCACCATTGGGTTAAATAAGAAATAAAAAAAGAAGTTAATGAATTTCTAAAATTCAGCAAAAAAGGCCACACAACATATCCAAACCTTTGGGACAAAATGAAAGCAGTGCTAAGAGGAAAGTTCAAAGCATTAAAAGTCTACATTAATAAGCTGGAAAAATCCCACATTTTCATACAGGTGAAAGACCTGTATGACAAGAACTTTGAATCTTTGAAGAAAGATATTAAAGAAGACATCAGAAAATAGGAAGATCTCCCATGCTCTTGGGTAAGTAGAATAAACATTGTAAAAATGACAATCTTCCCAAAAGCAACCTACAGATTCAATGTCATGCCCATCAAAATCTGAGAAAAATTCTTCACAGACCTCAAGAGAATAGTCAACTTCATATGAAAAAACAAAAAACCCAGGATAACCAAAAGCAATCCTGTAAAATCAAGGAACATCTGGAGGCGTCACCATCCCTGATTTCAAACTCCACTATAGAGCTACAATAATGAAAACAGTCTAGTATTGACATAAAAACAGCCAGACGTACCAATGAAATTGAATCAAAGACCAATATATCAATCCACACACCTACCAACACCTGATTTTTTTACATAGAAACAAAAGTATAAAATGAAAAAAAGAAAGTATATTTAATAAATGGTGTTAGCAAAACTGGATATCAACATGTAGAAGAATGAAAATAGTTACATATCTATTACTATGCCCAAACTCAGTCCAAATGGATCAAAAAACTTAACATAAAACCAATCATACTAAACCTCACCAAAAGAAAGAGGGAAGTACACTTGAATGCATCAGCACAGACTACTTCCTAAATATAAATAACCCCAGTAGCACAGACACTGAGAGCAACAATTAATAAATGGGACCTCCTGAAACTGAGAAGCTTCTGGAAAGCAAAAGACATGGTTAACAAAACAAAATGGTAGCCTACAGAATGGAAAAAAGATTTTCACAGAGGTCTGATCTCTGAAATAGGCAAATAACTCAAGAAACTTGACATCAAAAGAATAAATAATCTAATAAAAATGTGATACAGACCTAAACAGAGAACTCTCAACAGACAAATTTCAAATGGGCTGAAAGACACCTAAGGAAATGCTCAACATCCTTTACCATCAGAGAAATGCAAATCAAAATAACTCAGATTCCATACTAAACCTGTCACAATGGCCAAGATCAAAAACACTGATAATAGCTCATGCTGGAAAGGATGTGGGGTAAGGGAAACATTCCTCCATTGCCGGTGGGAGTGCAAACTTATACAACCACTTTGGAAATCAGTGTGGCGATTTCTCAGAAAATTCGGAAACAACCTTCCTCAAGACCACTTTTGGGTATATACCCAAAGGAAGCTCAATCATACCATAAGAACATGTGCTCAACTATGTTCTTAGCAGCATTGTTTGTCATAGCCAGAACCTGGAAACAACCTAAACGCCCCTCAAATGAAGAATGGATAAGGAAAATGTGGGACATTTACACAATGGAATATGACTCAATGGCTTTTCACATTCAGTGTTTCTTTGGATGCTATAGCATCTTTTTAAGGGCACATTTCTGATTCTTTGTTATTGGGCTCGCAACTCTTTCACAAGAGAGCTTGTGAGCAATACAGATCTCCATAGCTGCCATACACGATCATCACAAAGTCAGCTCAACATAGATCTGTTGTGTGATCTTGTTCTATCAGTTACTGATATAGTTAAGAGATTTATTTTTCTTTCTTGTCAAGGATCCACCACATTAAGGTATTAAGTTTATTTATATGTCTTCTGCAATTAACATTCTGCTTAGTGAAAACAATAAAAAACAACTTGATTTATATACCAGGGCTAGTGAAGTCATGGATCTCAGGAAAACATACCGTGACCAGCATAATTCCTAATTACATTCTAAATACTGATTCTTCTATACCCATCAAACATCAAAGATGTTTCTCTTTGTAGTAGACAAAAACAATTATGGGAACCATAATAGGTCAAAATGCAAAAAACAAAATCTGAGGTGCCCAGCTCCAATGGACACACCTATAGCATCCAAGGCTCTGAAAACATCATATAAGAGGGGGCTGTAAGATTGTAAGAGCCAGATCCAGGACATCTGCTGTAAGAATGTGTCTCCTAGAAATGACTTGGAAGCTTCATTCATGATGTCACAACAATATGGCTGTCTAAACAGAGATAAAAAAGTATACCTACCAGGACAAGTTAACGTGGAAGGAGGAAACCACTGCTGTCTGACAAAGAACTACAGGCAATGAAGAAATGCTGAGCCAGAGAGAAATTAGTCTTCCTAAGGGAAGAGTCCCTAGTTGGTTACCCAATACCATGTGGAAAGGATACAGCGGGTTGTATTTATATATTTATGCACATATGTAGACCCAATAAAGGGAATAGGGCTTGAGTTTGAGAGGGAGCAGGATAGAAGTATGTATGGGAGAGGCGGGGAGAGAATAAGAGAAGAGAGGAGGCAACGTCACTATATTCCAGTTTAACACTTCAGACTGCGTATGGAGGTGCACATGTACACTCTAGGAGGATGGGACGTAGCTGATGGGTATGCAAGGCCAACCTTGGCGAATGGAATTGGAGGATAGCCTCTACTACATGAGACTCTCTCAAAATACAAAAGTAATGAAGCAACAACAACGAAACTGAGTTTTGAATTGCTTGTTCTTGTTTGGGGGTAGGTAGCATTAAGACCTAAGTTGTACATCCTAATCAGGGGAGGGGTTCAATTAGCCTTTGTTCTTAAACTAACTTGATATTTTCCTTAAACTAACAAAATTTAGTAAATGAACAGTTTATATAATGTTCTTAAGTAAAAAGAATAGATTTCTTCAAAAGACACAAAAACTTATTAAAGTTTGGCTAAATTTCAGTACATAACTATTCCTATTCACAGCAATTTTCACTAAATTGTTTAGTTTTTTTTAAAAAAAAAAACAGGATCTCATGTAGTGCTGGAATTACACACATGTCCTGCCATTCACAGCAAGCTTTCATTTAATTAATCAAGATTTCTTATATTAATTTTATTACCAAGGAATAAATAAGCAAAGCTACAATTTGCAGAAACATATGGCAAAATTGTTGGGTTCCCCCCCGACACTTGAACAATTACCATTTATTTTTAGCTCTCTCAGCCAATGTTTGCCAAATAGAAATTTAAGACTAAGAGACTAGAACGTCTGAGGGGATCTTTTAAAGAAACATCTGATCAGACATGTCTTTTACACGTTCAAGAAAGCAGATGGGGTTTGGGGCAGCAAGGGAATTGAGTCATGTAGTAAGCTTGTCCATGCAGGGTGCTTAAACTAAGAGAATTTTAAAAAAGAGGGCCAAGAAGTTGATTGGCAGACTCAAACCGGAGCTTTTAAGAGCTTAACCTAGGTGAGTAGAGTGACAAAATGGAACATGTCCAGCTATAAAATGTAAGAATTAATTTAACATTTGACAGTGAGAAGGGTATGGAAGCTGACAGTGCAGGACACGTAATCCGTTTGTTCTCACAAATGACTCTCTTGGATATTAAACATTCACTCACTCGGAGTGAGAGGCCAGGTGGCCACTTTGGGACAAACAGTGAGTCACATGAGAAAGTGATTAAAAGGCAGGTGATGCAGATTTTAATCCCAGCTCAGCCAGTAAATCTTTGGCTCTCCAAACAGTTCCTTCATCTTCCTGCACCTCAGCTCCTTTATTTCTAGAAGTTGAAGGCTGCGGGGTGAGGATTACAATAATTCTAATATTCTTCTGCTTTATGCCACCAACTCTTGGTGGCAGGGAGATAGTTTTCCCTGTTTTTAAGTACAAAGAAGTAGGGAAAGGGGCTGGGGAGATGGCTCGGTTGGTAAGGTTTTGCCACACAGGCACGAGGACCTGAGTGTGGCTCCCTAACATTTCTGGCACATTAAAAAAGCAAAACAGCAGCAGTAGCATCAGTAGCAACAACAACTGCAATGCAACCACACACACACACACACACACACACACACACACACACACACACACCTTGCTGCTGTCATCACTGCCACTATGCCACCACCACCACAAAACAAAGTCAGGTGTGTTGCTGCCTGTTTCTGCAATACAAGCATGGTGGGCTAGAAGGCAAGAGAACCTCTGGAACTCGCTGACCAGTTTAGCCTAGTGGATGGGTAAACTCCATCAACCATTGGATATATTCATTCTCTCTCTCTCTCTCTCTCTCTCTCTCTCTCTCTCTCTCTCACACACACACACACACACACACACACACAAATACACAGAGACACACACACACACTTTGTCTCAACAGTATGGTAGCCTAAAAAAGACAAACAATGATAACAGTTGATATACTGATATGTACTGAAAAACAATCTCACAGGTTCCTAGCCCTAAGTGATGAACTACAGACAGTCTGAGGAAGGGGAGCCATGAGAAGAGCAGGTTGGTATGGTCATAAAGGATTGAAAATGAACAATGTATAAAATATCATGAAATGCTAATCTGTGCAATTAATAAATGCTAATAAAAATGAAAACAAAATAATAAAATATTATTTTATGAAATTCCAAAGTTGTACCTCTAGTGGGTTTACTGTAAAGGAACCGAAAAGAGAATAGCCAGGAACACGGGAAGCTGAAAGCAGATGCACTGGTTGAGATCACATGAGTGGCCCCTGAGGACTACGCCTTTCAGGGATATTGCTGTGCTTATTTTCCCATACATGGATCTTACAGAACTCCAAGTAATGTACAGTGGAAAACATTGGATGGATGTGCAAGACTGTAGTGCCTGAGCCCATTAGCAAGGAGCGTTCAGTATTTATTTCAGGCCTTCTGTTGTCTGAAACCTGAGATATTCTTTAAACATATTAAATGACTTATATAATAAAATAAATAAGGCCCTGATGAAAGTTGGATAGTCATTGGCTTACTAAAGGAACCAGGAAGAATTTAACAAGGCTTTAAGGAGAAGTATCAAATATAATGCCAAGATTAAATAAAAGTATAACATGAGAATTATTAGTAAACATTTAATGTTGGGTTATCCAGGAGAATTAAGTCTTAATCTTAGAATATTTATCTTTGATATATATGTATTTGTCTGTTGGCACCTAATAAATGTGTATGTCCTATGTTGAGTATGGGCTAATGGCTCAATAGGTAAAGAACTTGAAGCTCAATTGTTTGGGCATGTGTTCAAATCTCCAGCCACACATTAAGCCGGGTACAGAAAAGTGTGACTGCAGACCTAGCATTCCTACAGTAAAGCAGAAGGCAGAGAAAAGACACCACGGGAATCCTGAGGGCCAGCGAGCCTATTGGATGTAGTGATGAACAACATAGAGCCCTATGTACAAGGTGGGAAATGAAAGTGACACCAAAGGATGTTCTGTGACACCTACAGAGACAACATGGAAGTTGGGAACTCTCATTTACAGGCATGTACACGTGTGTACACATACTCACCACATACACAAAAAGATTTTTACAGCATATTTCATATACTTATGTCCACTAAATATACACATAGTTCATATATATTTATGTATTTTATACACAGACCTATGTATCATCTATCTCTATCTATCTATGTATCTATCTATCCACCTACCTACCTACCTACCTATCTTTCCGTCTCTGTCTCTGTATCCATCTCTGTCTCTTCTCTCTACTGCTATGATCCTCAATACTCTGGAAGTACCCCCATAGTCTACATGTTCATCTTCCCTAATGTGGCTGAGGAAGCTAGGTATTCTGTAATTCACCTGACATCTGGCATCCCAACATCTCCTCTGTAATGTAGAGATCAAATAATACCACAGGAGCATTGTCGGGAATTAAATTAATTTATGTAACGTGTTTCACCTCATGTTTGGCACAATTAAACACAAAACACAGATGCTAGCTATGGCTAGTAATAGTATATTTCTGTGCTTTTGTTTCCTTTTTCCTTAACATTCCTTTCTCTTTCACCTGGGAGACAAAGGTGTTGCTTATTGAGTTTAGCTGAGCCAGTTCTCATTTTTGGAGGGGTATATTATTTGTTTGGACAAAATAACACAGTTCCTCTTTTCCTAAACTAACTCCCACTATGACCATTAGCTGAATGACATTTCTCCCCACCTCTGACAGAAAATACTCTACATCACACAGACTTGAGAAGAGCTGTGTAACCATGCGGACGTTAAGGGACTACTGCAGCAGGCTGCTGAAAGTGGCGTGAGACCCCAGACAGCTGAGGGCTCCAGAAGGATTGCCGCGGTTACACTGGCTGAGTGTGCAGTCCTGGTCCCATCCTCAGATCGCCACAGCTGTATTCAGCCTGTGTGATGAGGGACCAACCAGGTGTGCTCACGTATGAATCAGAACTAGCGTAGCAGATGCCTAAAATGACCCTGACTCATTTTAGTGTTTCTCTTTGATATCCTGGGCTCTAGTGTCTTGAATGCCAGTGAAAATTGCTGAATACCATCCGTTACACCAGTTTCCAAGACCGCAGTGATCCACATACTAGAGACTCACCCATAAATCCTTCCTATGATTCCTGTGCCAGCAGTCTTAAAATACAGAACTACGCCAAGTTTACATGTTTCTTGTCGTTCTACTCCCCGCGATAACTTTTTTCGTTTGGAAAATTCTCCTCCATTACAAAGGTCATTTTTAAGTCAAAGGCAGATCATGACAACGAAAGAGAACATTGGAGTAGATTTTGCTTCTTGTACACATCTACCCTATCTTTACCTATCCTCTACTTTGTCTGAGTAAAGCATAAAAATAAATGTCAAATGAGGAAGTTTGTTGTCTAGACAAGGGCAAAATGACTAAGATTGGCTTAGGACAGTATTTTACTTATTTTAGAAAAGAGTCAGCGAACTGAACTTAGCATTTCCTAAAATAACTTTTTAAAAGAAGACTGGGTGAGAAAGTAATAAAATAAGAATCTTCATTATTATAGCTTTTGCTTTTAAATAAACACAGATGTCTGTGGGTCGTTGCATGACTTATCATAAGAATGTCAGTGTTGACCAGGTTTTCAGTTCCCCGCGGGTACAAATCTCCTCACAATATCCCAGTCTTCCATCTAAGCTAAAATATGTAGAAACAAACAACGTATGTTTAACAATGAAGCCCTTCGGCACTGAATTATAGACCTGCTCTGGAAACACACTCAGGGTTATGCCTGCTTCACAAATACTCAGATACATCTATTGTCTTACTCAAGACCATTGTGGTTTTCCCTTCATAGTCTTAAGAGAAATATCTATATAAACAAGGGCATCCCAAACCTTATCAATTCAACATGAACATGGTGAGACACAGATGAGGGTTCCTTAGGAGCAGGTATATTTGAAGCAGGCACTGAAATAGAACTTCAGTGGCGAGAAGGTTAAGTTGTTTCCATTGCTAACGGCCGGGTCCCAAAACAGTTTAGGAGGAAAGGGCTTATTTGAGCTTACAGTTTATAGTCCACCATCAATGGAAGAAAAGCGGGAAACTCCAGGCAGGAACTGAAGCAGAGACAATGGAGAAATGCTGCTTGCCGCTTTGCTCCTCAGCTTGGCTTTTTATACAAGCAAGGACCCCCTGCCCAGGTGACCCCACACTGAGGCCTCCCACATCCAAAATGAATTGAGAAAAGGCCCCACGGCCTTGTCCACGGGCTAATCGGATGAAGACAACTTTTCAGCTGAGGTTCCTTCCTCCCAGGTGACTCTAGGTCATAACAAATTGACAACAGTTCAGCAGCACTTGAACGAAATCATGTTTATATCTATCTTTGAATTTTATTGTGTTCATTTTGTATTTCAAATGAGAATTGTTGTGTCATAGATTTAATAGTATCTGATTTTCCAGGCAATACTCCACAATAAAGAAGGATGAATTATGTAATCATCCGAGGTGGTGGGGGCACACGCCTTTAATCCTAGCACTTGGGAGGCAGAGGCAGATGGGTGTCTGTGAATTTGAGGATCGCCTGGTTTGCAGCATGAATTTCAGGACACCTAAGGCTACACAGAGAAACCCTGTCTCAAACAAGCAAACAAACAAAAGAAACCAAACAAAGAGAGAATTATGTAATCATTTTTCTTCTGTTTTTAGCTTTTTAGAAAAGTTACTTTATAAAAAGCTTTGCTGATTAAACAGTTTTCATCAGATTCTAATAATGGTTCACAACTTGTATTTGCCACCAATTTCCGAACTATCTTGGAGACAGACTAATATTTTTTCTTTCTCAAGATCCCGTGAGAGGATAAATTATTTTACTGGTCTGTTTTTGAACAATGAGGGGCTGGTGAGCATGTCTGTCAATGGAGATCACCTGGGAACAAAACACTGCTGATGCTCTGGGTCCCCACTAATTTGTGCCAAGCATGGCTTAGGCCTGTTGTATTACAAAAGTTCTGTAGGTGGCTAAAATATTCCGTTCTTGATATTCAAGTGAGACCTTCATGTCATCAGCACCGTCTTTACCTGTGCTTATCAGCAGGATATTTAAAACATACTTCAATCTTGCTGCATCAGAGCTATGCAAAGACTATGCACAATTCAACACATTTAAGTATTCATCATTTATGAAAATATAGGACCAATGCCATTGCATCCTTCCTCATTAATCAAGTTTTTCTTTATTTATGAATAAAATACCCTTGATAGCTCAGAAGGAAGAAAACTTTATTTTGACGATTATTTGAAAGAGAAAGGGAAGGGCTGGGATTCTACACTCCAACTGAATCAGATGTATCACATAACCTATAATCTCCCTGTAAGCTATATCATGTGACCTAAAACACCACAGTAGGCCTGAGCTTCAAAGATGTCTCTCAACAAATTTGGGAACTAAGCCTTTAACCAGGGGCTTTTGCAGAGCATTACAGATCACAAATAAACTCCAAAATTTTCATTCTCTTAAAGTTATCTAGAATTCTACCAAATGAGAGGCCTAACCCATTCTGCATTTGACAATTCTATAGTTCCAATTTCATAAACCTAAACAAATATAATACTGACAGAGTTTATAAAGATTTCTCTCATGGGATATTTTTCTCTTTTTTCCCAACTTCATCTTCATAGTTTTGTGCATACTTTCACTCATGTAGACTTCTTTTTGCCCTTCTCCTCCTCACTGGGACCCATCATTTGAGATCTAAAGTCCTACCTCTGAAGCAGACAATGGAAATTAATGTATGTTCGTCTGACATTTCCATAGGCCAAACGTGTCACATTGTTTAGATCATCAACTGAATATTTTCTTATTTCCTCAATTAAATTATAAGTATCTTGAATTTAAAAAATCATGTTATATTCTTTTTTAGCCCTAATTTGGCACCTTATTTTGTAAGTGAATAATAGAATTAAAATTTTGTTCACAGATCTAACCCTCCTCCTTCTTAAAAAATGGCATGTGTCTTGGGCTTCCCTCTTAATAGACCCCACGGCCCTTCAGCTGCTTATACATTTAGTTGCCTCACAATCAGCTGGGCTTCGGTATTCTTGCTGCTGCCTTAAAGCCTGAATGGCTTACAATCAATGTGCTTAACAAACTAAAAAATACCCCCAAAATGCTTTAAACTGTAAGTGTGAATACACAAATACTAGACTTATATTTCTTTTTTTCCTTTGATATAGAAAAGACTTGTATTTCTTAGTCCTGTGCCTGTCTCATTCTCCATAATATCTCAGTGTTTACAGATGCTGCATGCCAAGTGAATTAAACATTCTTTCAATAAACTATGCAGAAACAAAAATGTTTCTAAAATAGACCATGAGCTCACAGTAACATTTGACTATATAACTTTTGTCAGTAGCTCTTACATGTTTTATCTTGGTATATTTTATATATTTTGTACCATGCAAACGATAACTAGTAATTATAGAAAATGTCCACTTGGAGGCCAGTGTGGTGGTTCAGAAAGTAATGCCTCTTGCACATGGAGTCAAGTCTCATGATCTCAGTTTCTTCCATGAGATCAAACCTGAGAAAACTGATTCCCATAAGTTGTCCTCTGATCTCCAACATGAGTGTGTACCCACACACATGCACAAATAAATTTAGCAGATTTTTAAACAAGAAAATGCCAATTTTAAAAAAAATCTTAAAAACACAAGTACTTACATTATACAATCCCCACATAACACTACAAACAGGTGAGACAAACAATTTATACACCACTATGTATGTCTACTATTCAACACCAAAATATCAAGCCAGCAAAAAAAGCATGCTAAAATTAATTTTGGTGGTTGCATTAATATCTATGTCAAAATTTACATAACCATTGATCTTTGGAATACTGTAATTACACACAATGATGTGATAAATATTATTTATTACAAATATATGTATTCAAACATATTCTTAGAATAAAACTAATTAGGTAAGTCTACTAATTTTAGAATGGACACACAGTTTTACAGTCTGTGATTGAAAAAGTTAAGTATGTGGACCTATAAATGTTTGTCTTATTGGGTTTGACACAATGGATCAATGGATAAAGTGCCTACTGGTCAAACCTTCTGATCTGAGTTTAGTCCCCATGACCAATGTAAAGGTGGATGGAGAAAACTGATGGTCAAAAGTTATCCTCTGTCTCCTGCATGTGTGTTCACATCTACACACACACACACACCACACATGTGGCATGCAGGCACATACACACATATCTATGCACTAACAAAATATATTTAAATGTTTTCTCCATTATAGTATGTCTTTAAGAGATAGGAGTTATGTAAAACAAAAGGCAGTTTCTTGGCAACATAAGTACTTAAAGAGTCACAGAGATCGGAATATAATAAATAAATAACACTGTTGAAAAATACTCACATTCTTTTGGAGGGTAAGTTTCAGTTTGGAGAGGTTTGAATTCATAGTGTGGTATCTCATGCTTGAATATAGATGTAAGCACACCATCAAGCTCTTCCATGCTTTTCTGTTTTCAAATGCAAAAAGGAAATTTAAAATTAGCTGATAGGATGCTCATGTTCCAGTGGTTGGCCCCTCACTCATGCCCACAGAGGTAGCACTAACTGAACTTAGTGTGTCACAAAACAGAAAGTCACCACATAGGGAATGGTTCTAGAACTAAGCTCTGTGTTTAAGTATCTGAGGGAAAGAAATTGAAGGCGCCTTCTTTGTTCCACTGTTCACAAGCAGGGAGAAGAAAGTAAACCAGGCCAGCCATGTAGAGGGATTTGATAAAGAGTGTGTATCACACATTTTATAATTTCCTACTGTAGCTTATAATGAAGCAGGTGCATACACAAGTGGAGAAAATGCTTCAGAGTATCTTGCATATCACCATAGAACCTTCATCTGGCGATGGATGGAGGCAGAGACAGAGACCCACATTGGAGCACTGGACTCAGCTCCCAAGGTCCAAATGAGGAGCAGAAAGAGGGAGAACATGAGCAAGGAAGTCAGGACCACGAGGGGTGTGTCCACCCACTGAGACGGTGGGGCTGATCTAATGGGAGCTCACCAAGGCCAGCTGGACTGGGAGTGATGGAGCATGTGATCAAACTAGACACTCTGAATGTGGCTGGTAATGAAGGCTGACTGAGAAGCCAAGGACAATGGCACTGGGTTTTGATTCTACTGCATGGACTGACTTTGTGGGAGCCTGGTTTGTTTGGAGGCTCACCTTCCTAGGCCTAGATGGAGGGGGGAGGACCTTGGACTTCCCACGGGACAGGGAACCCTGACTGCTGTTAGGACTAGAGAGGGAGGGAGAGGTGGGGAGGGGAAGGGAAAAGGGAGGCGGGGAGGAGGTGGAAATTTTTAATAAATAAATAAATAAATAAGAAAATGCTTCAGAGTGGAAACTCCCAACCTGTGTGTCCTTTTGGTGGTGCTACCCTTTCAGAGGGCTCATCTAAGACCATTGGAATACATATATGGTATTTACAATATAATTCAGAACAGTACCAAAATTATAGTTATGAAGTAGCAACAAAACTAATTTTATGGTTGGGGGTCAGCACAACATGAGAAACTGTCTTAAATGGTCACCGCCTTAAGAAGGTTGAGATGCACTGCTTTACAAGGTTAGGAAAGGTTCTCTCTCTCTCTCTCTCTCTCTCTCTCTCTCTCTCTCTCTCTCTCTCTCCTTCCAAGAAGTTATTAAGTTAATTAAAAAAGATAGGTCTTTAGTAAAAACAATATGATATTTTCCCTAGTCAACTTAATTTTTCTAACTTTTGAATGAGTCATTTCTTAACATTGTGACCATGAATACTGAAGTAATCATTAAAACTCAAAGCAACTTAAGACTTGTAATTATTTTGTATTTGCTGCTGATTAGCTATGTGTGTAGTTACTGAGTCACCTTAACTGACATCCAAATAATATAGCAGAAAAATGTTTTTAACTCCTGACCCAGGTCTTCTTTGTGAGTCTTAGTAATGCATGACTGACAGCATCAGCAAAGGAGGAAATGTACCAAAATCAAAGTTGTACCATAATATAATAATGATATTAATAAAAAAAGACTAGAATATAGAAAACATGTCTATCATAACATCAACTAAAGCATAAAGAGACTGACTTTCTCATCTTCATCTATTGCCAATAATTTATAATTTATAAGAACTTATTGCTAAGTATAGGGCAAGATTTTAATAATTTAATTAAGTATAACACATATTCAAAGAACTGTTTTTTGAAAATGTCTTATAAAATGAAGACACAATTTCTTGTTTTTTGATTTTTATTAAGCTTTACATTTTTCTCTGCTCATTTCCCTGCCTCCCCTCTCCCCTTCAACCCTCTCCCGAGATCCCCATGTTCCCAATTTACTCAGAAGATCTTGTCTTTTTCTACTTCTCATGTAGATTAGATCTATGTATGTCTCTCTTAAAGTCCTCATTGTTGTCTAAGTTCTCTGGGATTGTGATTTGTAGGCTGGTTTCCTTTGCTTTATGTTTAAAAACATGAGTGAGTATATGTGATAATTGTCTTTCTGTGTCTGGGTTACCTCACTCGAAATGATGTTTTCTAGCTCCATCCATTTGCCTGCAAAATTCAGGATGTCGTTATTTTTTTCTGCTGTGTAGCACTCTATTGGATGACACGATTTCTTAAAGGAGTTTTGGCGTTATTCCTTCGGCTTGTTTGGAGAACTCTTTTCCAGTCATGTAACAGCATTGGTCTTGTCAATCCTGTTCCTTCAATCCTTTTCTTTGACCATTCTTTCAATTGCCTTTCACTTTCTACTTCTGTCAGAATCATCAATGTTTCATCCATACTCCACTAACTTCACAGAAGTCTGTGCCTGTAGACTGGTGCTTATTGGAACTCAAGCTCTGATCGTTTGAATTTGGGAGAGAATCTTAATGTGCACATTTCATCGACCTTTTCGTTTATCTGTGCATCATATATCAAGCAGTCACATGCTCCGTGATTTTTATTTTTTTATTTTATTTTTATTTTTTTTACCATTTGTTACTTAATCTGGAACACATCAACCTGGCGAACACTACCCTTTCCTCTGTAGATCTCAGTTGGCATGTAGAATAGAGACAGGCAGAGGCAGAAAGTGTGAGAATGGTGGAGCCATAGGAGGCTGATTAGTGGGTTCACAAAAACACAGGCTGGAGAGGTAAGTTCTAGTATCCCCAGCACAGTGTTATGGTCACTGTGTAACCATAGCCTCCCACATACTATGTGACAGACAAGATAGGAGAAGCCTTTGGTGCAAATGAGGAATGATAAGGAAAGAATGTGATCACCTGTATTTTATCACTTTGTGGTGGACAAATGTTAGAATATCATATTGTGAAAAGTCATTGTGTATAATGATTCAATTTGAATTTAAAACGAAGATATGGAGCATCTCCACATATTTGAAACTCAAACCTCTTGAAAGGAGAGTTGTTATAATCTCGCAATTAACATTTCCGCTCTGAACATAAACTTGTGGGGCATTTCAGTCTGAAGAAAACACAGAGGGCAAGAGTTCTAGGTTCTTTATCTCCTAGGAAACCAGTGCTTGTCATTTTAGTAAGAAATTATAACTCAGATCCACGACCCATCCAAATCTCTCCTTTGCCACGTTGCTATCATCCAGCATGACGAGATACTATGGAGCCTTTCAGAAGAGAGCTAATATCTCAGGCATTTTTCAAAACAACATTTCCTTAATATTCACAGGAAAAGATAAGACAACTTTTGTATGGTCTCTAAGTCAATATGAAAGAGTAAAAACTCAAGATCCACTATGATAGTGAAAGAAAGATGAGTTCTTTGTCTGCCTGGTACAGTACACTTTGGAGAGCTCATGATTGTATAAGCAGGTGGTTTCACACACGAACCACAGTGTATTTCCAGGGTGCAGTTTCACTTCTCCTGCTGTCTTCTTTGCATCCGTGCTCTATATTCTTTCACTACGTTATTCAAATAGTATCTGGGAGGAGGGTGTTGCTTGAGGTTTTCTCATACCCAGAAGTAATAAACACTTGCTGTGCCCCATATATGAGGAAGTAACTAGTGAAAAATGGTGGTTTTGCAAAAATGAGAAACAAAGCCCATCTTGTCATCAAGTGTCTTGGGTGGCAGGAAATGTTGGTGCGTGGGATGAATGAGAACACACGGCAACCTTAAAGAATAAAGAGTTAAGGATCATACAGTGAGGAAACACAAAGGAATGCTTTGGTAAGAGAGGGTTCTGGAAAAGTTTGGGAACTTGTATCATGTGCATTGAAATGCATTTGAGCGTCCCATCCTGTGAGCCATTAGAAGTTGGCTGCAAGTCAGCACTCTGGAAAACACTGGTGCTTCTCCCTGCATTTGCACCTTGAATCAACCAGGGCTGGTGAAAATAGGAAGGGTTGATTAAGACATAATAAGAAGCCTGAGCTAATGGGCCAAGCAGTGTTGCAATTAATATAACTTTTGCATGATTATTTTGGGTCTGGGCGGCTGGGAAATGAGCAAGCACCATCCGCCTACAAAGGTTTGCATCAATATTTTGAGACAGACAGAGTCTAATGGAAAATTTAGAATATTACTAGAAGGAGAAGGGGTTTCCATTCTCACTCTAAGAAAATCTTCAAAGGAAACAGCTCCAACCACAAAATTAACTGGGTTAAGAAATTACCCTTTAAGGAAACTACTAGGAAACAGAAGCACAGTGGAGCAAATTCTCACAGTGTGAGTTTTTCAAGCCAGATCCTTTCCTTACTCCAGCCCCACTGGCTTTTTTATTGTCAAGGTTTCCATCACTGACACAAGATGCCTGAGAGAAATGACAGGGGTGAAAAGTCAATGTTGGTTCATATTTTCAGAGGTTTCAGTTCATAGTCAGCTGGCAGAACCACCATGCAAGAAATGTATGACTGAAACTGCTTCCCTTGGAAGATGGCAAGTAGGGAGAGAGAGTAAAGCAAGGTCTAAGGACAAGCTCTGTCCTTAAGGGCATAGCTCCATGACATACTCTTTCCAGCTGACCCACACCTCCTAATGTTTCCATTGTCTTCCAATCTTAACATCAGCTGGAGAAATACTTTTTTTTCAGTGAGATAATCTTTCCTTTTTTTCTTTTTTTAATTGATTTTTATTGAGCTCTACATGTTTCTCTGCTTCCCTTCCTGCCTCCCCCATCCTCTTCTTCAACCCTCTCCCAAGGTTCCCATGCTCCCAATTTACTCAGGAGATCTTGTCTTACTTTTTAACCAATTCATAGCAATGTCTTATTGTCTTAAGTATTTGCTAAATGGATGTAGTATATTTAAACAAACCATGAAGATATACTGCTGTCCATGAATCAGTGCCTCTCTCAGCCCTTGTCAAAGAAACTTCTTTTTGAAGTAGATGACAACTAAGACAGTGATGTCCTACTGGTCAAGGTCCATAGAATAAGAGACGGTAGAGTACTTGACCTTAAATGGGATGTCCCATTTAAGCCTCA
Source organism: Myodes glareolus (assembly GCF_982192425.1). Taxonomy (NCBI): domain Eukaryota; kingdom Metazoa; phylum Chordata; class Mammalia; order Rodentia; family Cricetidae; genus Myodes; species Myodes glareolus. Next base: position 22,553,880 of record NC_142042.1, on the reverse strand, counting down.
GAGTCTTTACAGAGGAGCGAGAAGAAAGTCTGTAAGAATGAGAGGTGAAGGAAGATGACACACAGGTTGGCAGCTTACACACCAACTCACAGTGATTGTAACAGCTTGCACAAGACTTGTTCAAATTCAAGCCAGAAAGAATCCCAGTACGAGGGTGCACATCGATTTCTACGCCAGTTTTCATGCTATTGGTGTTTGATAGCTGCTGGGAGAGAGGAGGTCAGTTTTCTTAAATGGTGTGGTCCTTGGTAGGTAGCCTACTCTCCAGGGCAAGCCCCAAACCAGTGAACTAGAGAGAATTAAAAAGACAGGGAAAAGGGATATAGAGTTGTGTGAGAGGAGAAGTAGGTGATTTGGGATGATTGGGGGGGGAGATGAATATGATCAAAATACATTGTATGAAATTCACAAAGAACTAATAAAAGTATTATTAAGTATCTATTTGTGGGTAGCAAGTCATAGATTAAATAATATACACAACTTAACAAAAAGAAATTAAGTATACTGAGTGGGAAGCTGAAAATAATATTTATTGTGTGTAAAGTAAAATATACAGTGTGATAAAAATATGCAATGCAAAGATGCCTTTTACTGAAAAGAAGTATAACTAAGAGGAATTATTTCTTATATTTCAAGAATTTTTTTTGAATTGGTCTAGAGGGATGGCTCAACAGATAATACACTTGCTGCTTTTCCAGAGCTACCAAGTTCAGTTCCTAGCACCCATGTTGGGCAGCTCAAAAACACCTACAACTCCAGTTCCATGGATTCTGATGCCCTCTTCTGGCTTCTGCAGACACCCACATGCATATGGAAGATACTTACATAGATATATACACATGAACATGAACACAATAATTTAGAATATTTTTAAATAACAGGCTGATCATATTGTGATCAATAATTATTATATTCTTTTAGCATTTGACCTAGTTTCACTTATGAATCTTACTCAGTGATTTCTCTAAAAAGCTAACATTTTTGCTGTCCCCAAGACACCTGTGTAAATGAGAAGACAGTCTCACAGGTTTTAATTAATCTCAGTTAAAGATAAATTAAAGCATTTCTATCTACAGTGTTTGAATATTAATTACCCTACCCAACTAAGTTTAGAAGTTTTTTATTTGAATATCTTACGCTCCCTGTTTTAAGTGATGCACTAGAAATTGAACCTTTATTAGTCTCTGTACTGGGATTTTAGGATTTATCACCCCTGAAAGAAAGAAAGACGACTGATTCATTAAGTTCATTGAGGTAAAGTGTTCTAAAGCCTAATGGACATCATTAAAACAAAGCAAAATCAGTTCTTTCATGAACTCTTTATTAAAATTCATACAATGGCTTTATTACTCTGTGTGCAATAGCTTTTAAATGACAAATAAAGTCTCTTATTGTGAGTTCTAAGAAAACTGAAACATAAAACCCACCAATTTCTCATTAATTATTCTGTCCTCAAATTCACGCTGGGTTTAGACTATATATACCCAGTAGCACTTAAGTGGTCATAGAAGGATCTTGTTAATAATTTCATGGTTGTTGAAATCATATCTGCCATAAGCCATGTAGGGAAGCTCCCTGCAAATTTTACAGTGTGCCATTTCAGGCAAGCAGGCCGGGTGAATTCACACTTGCTGGTATGTTTCCTTACAAAGAAACAACCATTATGGGGGGGATGATTACAATGTAGGTTGGCTTTTGAATAGAGGTGTTCAGTGGACTTTTTGTGAAGTAGACAAATTATTGGGTTTAGTGACAGTGTCAGAAGAAAGGACTAGTCACTGTGGTGTTCTATATGAACTCAGAGAAGCAGTTTGTACACAACTGGCCATAAAACCACTAATAAAATGTCTCTGTAGTTCCTCCTCCATCAAATAAAGGATCTTTCTTATGGCGTGACAGTGATTTACAGAATATTTGTGCAGATTTAGAGGAACCCCAGTTCTCATGCAGTGTCTGCGTTAGGGAAAGAACCCAAAGCATGGCTACTCTTTCTAGCCTCTGATGGAACACTTAGGAGGGCCTAGGGCCTAGTGTACTTGCCCAGAGCCCAGTGCACTTGCCTTAATCCCCAAGTACTTCTTGGGCCCTGAGGTCAGCAACAAAATTTCCACATCTCTCCCTATCCAGGTACATTAACCCTAGCTCTCATGTGTCTCTTTGCCAGCCAGAAGTGTGTTGTCCATAGGCTAGACTGCTTTGGCCTCTGCAGACTTGGTGCACATGCTGATCCTGATAGCAAGGCAAGATCTAGTCTGTCTCTCCTTTACAGGCCCCTGGATTTGGCAAAGAGGGAAACCAAGGCATAGCAATACTGCTTTTCACCTCTCATTTCAGACTCGAGGCAAAGATAAACAGTTTTTCCTAATATCCTAAAATCTGTGCATTTACTTCAAGCTACAGAGAAAATCATGACTTGTACATTATTTTATTCTGAAAATGTATCTAGGAGTCATACATTTAACTTTCACTATATACAAATTGTCCCCTGGCACGAAGCCCATGTATTTGGAGACTATTTTACTTCTACACTAGCTGTAAATGGAGAATGTTGACTATCCCCTTTATTGAGTTTTAGTTATGAGCAGAATTTTTAGTAGAAGACAAGGTAGACTTGTCACAAGGAAATAAAGCAATCTGTATTTCAAGCTATTAAATTTGCACTTGTTTTGCCACTGCAATATAGACTTTATGTCAAATGTCCTCAGACTTCCCAGGCTGACAAATGGTATTTCACTCTCTGTCCTTTTCTAAGGCATTTGCCTTTCCCATTGTTCTAAAGTGTGACACTCATAAAGAAGAAAGTGTCACGCAAAATAAGTCAAGACTCCAGTGCCTGTCATACAAGGTTCAGGGCAGCCTGTCAACATCACTATCATTGACAGTTCTGTTATAGATCTCAAAGGGTGAGCCTGAAGATCACATCATTCGACTGAGTCAACTCTCCCTTTCCTTACACTCTTCTCTGCCATTTTCTCCCAGTAAGACAATTAAGTGAAGTTTATAATTCCAATTGTCAAATAGCAAAAGCCATTTTATACTTTTCATGTAACATCAAGTCTTATTATTTTTAGTTTACATTAAAATATTTATTTTATTCTGAAACTCAATGGAATAAACATGTAAGTCATACATTTTCATATTGAGCAAGATTTCTTCCTATTAAAAGTAGGACAACTTTAAAAATGCAGAAACCAGACTAATGGCTTAAGCTCCTTAAAGATTCCTTAAAATTTTTCCATATGCCTATCACTAATAGGAAAATGTTCCACACATGAGGTCTTCAAGGAGGCCAGTAATACATCATGAAATACCCATCTTGTGTCTAGAACATCTAAAGAACATGGATGATTCTATCATTTTTACTGTCAACTAACAATGAGAATTAAAACTAAGAATTATGTAAAAACATCCATGTGAAAGTAGATACAAGATTCACCCCAGGTTTTCATTGAGTGGTAGCTAGGTTTGTCTGACATAGACTTACAAGTACATGACCTGATTTTCTTTTGTTTTGTGTTGTTCACATCTAAGTAAAGAAATTCATTTCTCAAGGGGTGCTCTTTGACTCTCTCTCTTCTATTATCTATCTTCTCCATAACAGCTTTAAATTGAGCCTGTCCTGATAGCCATGCTGTAATGGACAAGCTGTCACTGGTTGGAATTGTCTGGAAGGACTTGATTGAGGCAAAGTAATTTGTCTGTGTCTCTGCCCCTCAGAGGCTGACTTCTTCCCTTACTGTGGATCATCCATTGAGTCACATTCTATCAAATCTAACACCAAGCCAAGAACCCTCCCTTTCTGCATTAGTTCTTTAGCATATACTGTGATTAACTGGTTAGAAAGATCAACCATATCTTACCTGGCATATACTCTTGTCTGTGTCTGACATTCTAAATGGACTTTCTGTGGCATTGGCTGCTGAGTAGTATTTAATCTCTGTTGTGGCCTTGATGATTCCATCACAATGGATCTTGACAGTGACTGAACCAGCTGGAAAATCTTACAAAACATGAACAAATGTTAAATTAAGCACCAAGTATAATGCACACAACATACCATTATGATGTAAGCTACAAAGGAAGCCTTTATGGAGTTCTAGCATTTAACTTCCAGCACTTAAATTTTTTTCTATATTTCATGCTTTAGAAACAAAAAATGATGTTTAGATTAAATAAACTTTGGAAAACATATGCAAAAATTATAGAAAAAACAAAGTACTAAATTATTTCTCCCTACTGATACACCTTTTTTTGCAATGATATAAATCATCTTTAGAGAATTCCTTAGAATTTAGCAAAGAGAATCTATTCTTTAAACTTGCATATTAGTTTCAATTTTATGAAGGAAAAAAATCCATTAATTATATGCAAGTTTCTAGAAATTTTGTGTAGAAGGAAGATTTATTGACATTGCAGAATAATTTGCAGTTGATTAGAACAAGAAATCCTGGGTGGTGTGGGAGATCTTTCTGTCTGTGTGTTGCTTTTATTGGTTAATGAATAAAGAACTGCTTTGAGCCTATGGTAGGGAAGAACAGAACTAGGCAGGGAAAGTTAGACTGTATGCTGGAAGAAAGAAAGGCAGAATCAGAGAGAAGCTATGGATCTGCTACCTGAGACAGATGCTGGGAACATTACCCAGTAAGCCACTGCCATGTGATGATATATAGATTAATAGAAATGGGTTAAATTAATATGTAAGAGTCGACAATAAGAAGCTAGAGCTAATGGGTCAAGCAGTGATTTAAATAATATGGTTTCTATGTGATTATTTTGGGTCTAACCTATTCGGGCAGCTGGGAACAAACAAGCGGCCCTCCTCCAACAGATTGGCACCCAACATGGGCCACGAACCCACAATTCTGCTGATACAGATTGGCATGCCAACATGGTGGCCTAAATCTATGTAAAACTTGAGAGGGCTTGGAAAATGAAATTCTAGACACACACAAAAAACAAAGTTTTGCTGCATCTATTTTTCAGCTGGCAGCTCGCTGCAGCTCATTTTAGAGAGGTTTTTCTTATTCAGCCATAGCACAAAAAAATCTGCATTCTTTTGAAATGCCGGTGTTCTGGGTTATGATGCCAACTTGAACTCTGACATTTTCAGGCAAGGGGTCCAGCTACAGAGCATTTGAGTGGGGTTTGTGAGCAGACTGCTTTAGCTTGCTTAATGGCGACATGGACTGGCTGTGTGCTTGGGAATGGGGCTGTGTCTATAGCTCCTAGAGGCCTAAGCAGCTGCACCATGCTGTTCTGTGTGGGCATGCAGAAAGTACCATATATACCATAGTAATGGTGCAGATTTAGTTTTAAGAAGTACTTAGCATTTGAAAAAGTGCTCCTGAACAGTAAAAGATTACAGATATGGAATAAAGACAAATCTAGATGAGTCATAGTGTTGGATAAATGTATTTAGGCTTGGAGGGAGAAGAAAATGAGTATAGAGAATCATAAAATAAAGTTAATGCTTTTTTAAAAAAGTGTAAAGTCTTTAAAGAAACAGAGTACAGATAGTCATAGATTAAAGTAGTAAAGAAAAATAAGCCATGTAAAAATGGAAAATTCACAGAGACTATGTATTTTATTGTGTTATCGTTGAAGTTTTGACTGTGAATGAGCTAAGTATAGAGAGACATTTCATTGTATGGGCTGCTAAGCTAAACCAGCATGTATATTATAAAGATATCATAACTTCCAAATTTGGGTCTAAAGATATGTTGCTTTGGAAAAGAGGCTCTTCTCTTCTTTCCACAGAGGATGAGAACCTGTGGATTGCTTCTAAACTGTTGTGGTTTCATGGAACAAGACCCCCCGAAGGTCACCATGAACATCTCCAAAAATTACTATGTCCAACAATCAGCAGGAAGCAGTATGGAGAAAACTATGCTCATATTCCCATATATTGTCTATAAATATTTGTTTACATTTAAAGAGGGTTATGGCATAGATATAAATAATTTGCACTGGTATGGATCTTGGTTTATTGATATAAATTTAAGGTCAATTTTTTATATGAATATTTATTTCTGATCTTGATTAAAGTATTGTGTTTGTATAGCTCATTTAAAAATGTAATGTATAATTTAAAAATATTAGTTAATAGATATTCATCTATAATAGCCAAGCTTCTAGTTATATTTATTAGATTTTCTAATTGTATAAAGATATGTTTCAGTTAGATAGGTATTCTTCAGATCTTTTAGAGACCTTCAGAATATGACATTTAAAATGTTTTAATAACTTAGTACTTTTCATGACAATGAGACACATTTGCTTCTGGCAGCAAAAGCTACTTCAAGAGGAAGATGGGCATAGGAGAGGCTCCTTATAGAGTTGATTAGCCATTTGGGCAAAAAACTGCTCTTCCCTGGACTGCTGAACTGGACATACAGGACCCTCAGAGAAATAAATGTTGAACTTGCCTAAAGGTAAGACAATCCTCTGATTTCCTGCTACATAAAAGAGTCTACCAGATGTTCTGAAGGAAGCAGAAGAAAGTGACTGACAAACTGCCAATATGGGTGGAAGTGTCTTTTAAATTCCCTGCTTCATGGAAAAGTCTGTTAGATACTATGGGTCAGTAGGCTGAAGATGGATGCCCCAACGGTACGGAAAAACTTTAGGTGACTGTCCATGCAGTGAGGTGTCTCTGTCAATTCTAGAGATTTGGAAGTTGCTTACAATGTAATTCCTGTTTACTTAGGTAATATATTCTTCTGAAGTCTTTGATGGAGTTGAAGAATTTATAGTAATAGCTACAGTTTTCTTTAGTTATGATAAAAGATAAAGTTGATATAAATACTGTGACTATAATCCTTGATTGATAACTGTTTGTTATATGTAATTTTACTATGTTAAAGTCTTCCCTTTTGTTTAAACAGAAAAGGGGAAATGGTGTGGGAGGTTCTGTCTGTATTGCTTTTATTGGTGAATGAATAAAGAATTGCTTTGAGCTTATGGCAGGGAAGAACAGAACCAGGCAGGGAAAGCTAGGCTGTATGCTGGGAGAAAGAAGGGCAGAGTCAGAGAGAAGCTATGGATCTGCCGCCTGAGACAGATGATGCGAATATTACCTGGTAAGCCACTGGTAATATTACCTGGTAATATTGATCTGACAATATACAGATCAATAGAAATGGGTTAAATTAATATGTAAGAGTTAATGGGCCAAGTAGTGATTTAAATAATGTGGTTTCTGTATGATTATTTCAGGTTTAAGCTATCTGGATTGCTGAAAATCAACAAGTGATCCCCTACTTCAACACCTGCAGAAAACAAGTACATCCAGAATCTTCACAATGACCTCTGTGTACTCTATTCATCTATTCATCCACTTACCAATTGACCCATCTATCCATCTACCCATCCACCCATTCATCCACCTATCCACCCATCCACCCATCCATCCACCTATCCGTCCATCCATCCAAAGTTTTTATGTAAACAAGTTGTTCAAATTGACTGACAAAGCATACATCAAATTCTACTGTAATATACCAACAAAGTTAAAGTTTTATAAAAAATTGAGGACTTCCATTTAAAAATAAAAAAACAGTAATTGCAATTAAAAAGTAATGCTGTAGTGTAAAAAATATAAGCAAAATTTATCATTGGATTTATTTGAAGAACAAATTTTTAACAACTTCTCACTCTGCCATTGAGATATTTCTCAAATTCTTTTAAAAACGTTGTTTAAAATGTGAGGTTCAGAAGAAGTTTAATCAAAAGACCAACATCCTTGAACAGCTGTGAATGTTTCATTTCTTAAAGGTTAGACACTAATTTGAGTCATCTCCTGACGTTAATACACCTCTTATCATTTTCTCAGGTAAGTTCAAAGTCAAAAATAAAGGGGGGGAGGATCTTAAACTGAACAAGATCATGGAGCTAAAATTTCTCTCTTCACATTCTTGACAAGATATGTAACACATTTTGTGAAATGATATGCGCTGAAAAGTGCCACTGTCTTACCAAAAGAGATAGACATCCAGTAGAGTAAGAGAAATCAGAACAGAGTGCCAAGGCTGCAATATGCATCGCATGGGCTAACGTGGTGATTGTGTGGTGAACAGGAAGTTGGTGTTGACAGAGCCAAACAAAATCTATTTCAGTAGATTTTGTATAATCCTCAGTTTAAAACATGTTGTTTTCCAGAATTATGATACCTAGAGATCATAAACTAAACAGAAATTCACTGAATCAGTTGCTTCTTTCCCACGCAAGTTCAGCATAGTAAACCGTGTGTCCTAAAAGACTTTTCAAGTTCCTTTCATGATATATGAAGTTATAATTTATATTATCTAGAGCACAGTTTCATCATTAATAAAGTGAGTCAATATTTTTGTTCATGTATTACACATTTCTTTCAACTTTTAATTAGATTTCCCCAAGCTGTTAGGTTTTTCTGCTCATGGTATTGCTGGTACCAAAGGAATACTCTGTTTCTTCTGTGTAGAAATTAGTTAATATCTCTTGTTGAAAGTTTTGGCATGCTTTTAAGGCTTAGCTATAAGCTGGAACTATTATAATTTCAAATTGCTTTAACCATAGATGCCATTAGGAAAAATTTGTTTCCTGGGAAAATCTAGCCATTATAGAAACATAGAAACAAGAAATTATTGAGCTGACAGTATGGAGGAGTCTCCAAACTAGTTGGCATTCTCTCAGGTAAAAAATTCAGACTGTAGCTATTCTGACAGGTGTAAGATGGTATCTCAAAGTGGTTTTGATTTGCATTTCCCTGATCGCTAAGGAGGTTGAGCATGACCTTAAGTGTCTTCTGGCCATTCGAAGTTCATCTGTTGTGAATTCTCTGTTCAGTTCAGTACCCCATTTTTTAATTGGGTTAATTAGAGTTTTAGTGTCTAGTTTCTTGAATTCTTTGTATATTTTGGAGATCAGACCTTTGTCTGATGAGGGGTTGGTGAAAATCTTCTCCCAGTCAGAAGGCAGCCTTTTTGTCTTACTGACAGTGTCCTTTGCTTTACAGAAGCTTCTCAGTTTCAGTAGGTCCCATTTATTCATTGTTTCTCTTATTGTCTCTGGACTTAACTCCCTAGGTCCAAACGAGAAGCAGAAGGAAAGAGAACGTGAGCAAGGAAGGCAAGATGAGAGGGAACCTTCATCCGACGATGGATGGCGATACAGACGGAGACCCACATTGGAGCACCGGAGGTCCAAATGAGGAGCAGAAGGAGGAAGAACATGAAAAAAGAAATCAGGACGGGAGGGGTCCGATCACCCACTGATACAAGGGGACGGATCTAATGAGAGTTCACCAAGGCCAGTTGACTGGGACTGAGCGAGCACGTGATCCAGCCAGATTCTCTGAATGAGGCCGGATTCTCTGAATGTGGCTGGCCCAGAGTCTTTCTGAAAAGCCATTGACAATGACACTGGGACTTGTTTCCTCTGCATATACTGGATTTTTGGGATCCAGTCTGTTTGGATGCTCACCTTCCTGGACCTGGAGGGAGGGGGGAGGAGCTTGAAATACCCACAGGGTGGGAGACCCTGACTGCTTTTGGGGATGGAGAGGGAGGAGGGGAGGGAAGAGGGAAGGTGTTGGGAGGAGGGGCGGAAATGGAGACTTTTGTATTTTAATAAACTTTGAGAAAAAAAATAAAGGTGTGTGTCATTGTGGCAAAAAAAAAAAAATTCAGACTGCTGGGTTGAGGTGGGTCAAAGGTAAAGAGATGTTACCTAGGAAAAGATTATGAGAATTTCCTTCCTTCCCAAGATCACTGACTATGGAATTTGATTTTTCTCTGCTTGTTACTAGCTGAAGACATGCAGTAGTGCTATTATCAGTACAGATTCCTTGAATGAGTGACACTTTGTGGTACAAGACTTTCTCTAGATGGCTTGTTTCACTTAATGTTTGTCATTTTTCATTCAAGTTGCTCCAAACACAAGATTTCATCTTTTATATGGTTGAATAATATTCATACAGATACACAAATAAATTTCACATTTTCTTTACCCATTTCTCTATTAATGAGCAGAGGTGATATCACTTCTTGGCTATTGTGAACCATTCTGCAATCAATATGAGAGTGTAGGTTCCTCCTTCATTGAATTATTTTTCCCACTGTGGTTTGCCCTGGTCAGAATTGTGGGGTCAGATGGCAATGCTATTTTCAGTTTTCTAAGAAGGCATTCTGTCCATATGTTATTAGATTCTCAAAAACAGTTTAGGAATTCTCTTCTCCATTCCTTCTTAGGATTTGCTACTCTTTGCTTTGTTGACAATAGCCATTCTGATGTAGAGAGATGGTGAGCCGTGATGGTGTGATTGATTGAATTACTCAATGATTATGGATCGTGAGCATTTTGGCACTTATTTGTTGATTATTTCTTCCTTGAAGTGTATATTTATATGATTTCCTGTTCCTTTTTAATTGAAAATTTATACTACATGTTTTACCACACTTTTCTCTTTCCCATCTTCTTACATCTCTTCTCTACCTCCCCATTCATCCAACTCTATGCCTCCTTTCTCTCTCTTTAGGAAACAAACAGTAAAATAATAATAAAAAAAAGCATACCAAAATTAAAAAAAAACAGAAAAAAAGCACAAGAAATAATAGGATTACTCTATTGCTATTGAAGTTCAATATATATATATATATATATATATATATATACATACTAGATATTAATCTCTTATCAAGTAGTTTGTAAATAGCTTTCCCATTCTTTAGCTGGCTCTGAACTCTTGTCAATCATTTCCTTTGCTGTGTTGAAGATTTTTTAAAATAGATTTTCATTTGTCTATTTTTGCAGTTCTTGATTATACTTTGAAGTATCTTAAAATAGTAAAAAAAAAAAACCTTAGCCCATCTCAATGCATTGAAATGTTTTTTAAAATATGTTCTTCTAATTGTTTCAGGAACTTTTGTTACTTTATCCTTTCTACTACTCCTGACATTAGGTATATGAAGCAAAAAAATATTCTTAATATGTATACTTTTATTTGGCATCTTGATCTGCTACTTGGAAAATACTATTTAAGTACTTCTTAATTTGCAATATTGATGTTTCCGTATTGATTTATTTTAACTAGATTTAGTTTGAACTCTGAAACTAATTACTTAGAAAGTGTTATTCATTACATCATTTAAGAATATTACATAGGGTAATAGGGGCTAGGAGCAAGATGGCAAAAGAGAATGGAGGGGTTCTTCCCTTCGCATTTCTGCATGTTTTTCCACAATAGAAAGCAGCACCTGGATATTTGTTAAGTTATTGGAATAAAGGTCTCACTTCTGAGAACCCAACCCCAGCGCCAGATGAGTGAGGATGCACAGAGGGGTTACTCATGTGAACAAACAATGCAGGCTTGTAAATATAAATGAACTGTATAATGGACTCACAAAGTACCTAATATACTTCGCAATTATAAATGTTCCTTATTTTCATATTTATAGAATTAAATATCTTTTTGTATAAAAATATTTACAAGGTTCATAATTTTTAAGCTTTTCCGCAATAACTTTATCCTCTGATTTTAGAAATAATGCCATAAAACAAAAGCAAGCAGGCTTACATTTTTAAAAATTATTATTTTCTCAAAATAATTTCACAAAATTATTTTAAATTTTATGTGTGGGGGTGAGTATGTACATGTGCGTGCAGGTACCAGTACATCTGTGTGTGGGTATGTGCATGGGGAAGCCAGAAAAGGGTCTCAGATCCCCAGAAGCTGGAAGCATAAGCAGTTATGTGTTGCTCAAACTGGGTGTTGGGAATCTAATACAGGTTAGTATGGAGCTAGTACATATGAGCAGTCAAATGATTAGCTTCACAAGTGAGAAAAGGAACTGATGAGAAGAATATCTGAGAAATGGTACTAGAAAATATCAAAAAAGAATTATGCTTTATGAAGCAGTCAAAACTTCCCCAAGGCTTGGAATGGAGACACAAGAAAAGAAAACATAAAGTTCTTTAATAAAAATTAAAAACCTGTGAATCCTCATGCTGCATAAAGGAAATAATTTTACTTCCATATTTAGTAGCTACTATATATCCAAGTACATTCCACTGACACATTTAATGGTGCTTGATGTTACTGGCAGCCGTTTCCCTAAATGGTATACAAACCAAGTTCTAAGGATTTACACAACCTTACTTTTGCAAATCAGATTAATAATAACAATGTTGAACATGGGAGAATTAACACAGGAAGCACCTGCTGAGCAAACTCAAGTTTCTGAGGGAAGTGAAACCATTTATCATAAATCACAGGAAAGGAACTCAGGGAGAGGTTTATTATTATTAAAACCCCCAATTTCTCACCTGCAGCTCTCAGACACCAGACGTTCCTGCTCCAGTGTGTTGGCCGTGCTCTGAGGCGCTTGCTGTTCGATATAAATTCAACTTCCAGAATTTCACCAATTAGCTCGTCTTTCAACAGGATGAATATCTCACCAGGATTCTGTTAAAGAAGAAAAAATGCAATAAGTTAAGCATGCCAAAGAGTTTTCCTTCACCAAAGTGCCCACCACATTTGTTAGTGGTCAAAAATCTTAGGTTGTTGATAAATAAATTTATCTTGTTTGTATTTTTAATCATGTTAATATACAAATGTATGAATGCATGCTCATTAAATCTTGCTTTTATTACTTTGATATCTCTCACATTCTCATTCAGCCTCGAACAATGCTTTGCAGCTTAGAAACAGTGAGAACACAGTTTCTTTCTTTATCTTTGCCCTTCCTTGCTCATAGCCTCCCATCCCAGGGTATCAGAACCATTTTACAGACTAACAGATTGGCAGTAAGTAAGCCAGTAAACATTTTCTTTTCCAAGTACATTACCTTGACCTTGACTTTTTCCTCTGTGTGTAAAAACCTAACTAATCTAACTTTAAAACTCTTACAATTAAAATAAAATAAAAAATATTAATGTTGTATAGTTCCACAGTTTGTGCAGTAGAATTTCTCTTGGGTTTTCTTTGCTAATACAAGGGCCTGTTAAGGTTTCTGGGACGATTAAAGTTATGCAACTAAAAATTTCAATACTTAATTATATTGGAGAAGTTTGATCTGTGAACAGAAGTAAAAATATGAAGACCACATTTTGGGAACCAAATCCAGAAAAAATGTTAACCTGGAAGAGTGTATTTAATTGGGAATTGGTAAACGTTATTGGATATCAACTTTATGGAAATTATGATGAACACTTTTTATATAAGAATATTTCTTTGAACCCTAACTGAAAAAGACAGACACACATATATATGCATACACACACGCCCACACGCCCACATGCACACACATCCTGCGGAACTGAAATAGAGAATACAACTGGTGCTCATCATAAGTAGCAAAATTTAGGATTATATTTATAAAATTGTTAGGAATTATTTAACTTTCAGATCCTCATTATTCCTTATATTATGCTACTTTACTCTGTGAAAAGTAAAATATTTTTTGACTGTCTCAGATATCATCTCTCAAAGGCTGTTGTCATAGTAAATTTCACCCTGTGAGTAAATAAGGAACTCGCTGATACACTTTCATGATATTATATTTATTAAAAAGTCATTAATTCAATTTTTTCTTACTCTACTGTTGTTGTTTTAAGCATAATCACATACTATGACTGATATATTAATGCATTATACGAAAGCCTTTCTAGAAGTGGTAAGTCAATGATGCCAATCACTTATCAGATGCTCAGGTCCACTTCAGCCATTGTCCACCACAGTCACATCCCAAGTACTTATTCAAGTTTGATTTAAATTTCTCTTTACCAACGAAACACAGAGAACAGATCCTACCCTCAAGGGAATCTCTGTTCCTGACCATGGAACACATACCATGTCAGCAGATAAGGAACAAGATCCCATGGTCTCATCTGTTCTTCACCACACATGTGTCACCTCAACCCCAATGACTTCACATTTCATTTTGGGTCTGGTCCTCAGTTGCCTTTAGTAGCCTTCTAATAGTTCTTCAGAGTTCTTTTCAATGCTTAAGTCACCACCTGTTTGACTCTATGGAATTGGTAAGCCAAGTGTGCTCAGCAAACATTTCATTCTCCAAGGCATCTCATTCTCACTCATGAGCAGCCCCAGATATTCTGCTTCTCACGCACCAGACTCCCTCCTTAATAGAGGGCAGGACTCTACCTTTCAACCCTTTCCAGCAAAAATTCCAAACAGAAGACACTCAATAAAGTACCTGCATCTTCATTTGTACACTGGGCTGGTTTCTTGGGTCCAAGACCTGCACAGTCATACGGGGCTTACAAAACCCTGCCTTTGCTTTAATTTTCTGCTGCCATTGCCTTGAAATGCTAACCAATTTGAACCCAGGGGCTTTGCATTTTCATTTTGCACTGCAAGTTAAGTTGCTGGTTCTATTTAAAGGTGATTGTTGCCTTGCTGATAAATTCTTTCTTCCTTTGCTCCCTCATAGCCAGGGTTTCCTCTAACTTTAGCCTTCGAGAACTGTAGAACTTTCAAATGAGCACTAATCCAGTCACATCCACATCTGCGTTCAGCCATGACCAAGCCAAGTATTCCATTCTCCATTAGTTCTCCCCATCCAAAACACTCTGAAAACATTTAAGAATCTTTATATCATTTTCATATCTTCTGAGCCTTATGGACATAGCAGATTCTCTGATGTTCTAAAAATTAAAATGGAGTACTTCTATAAAAACATGAGCACATTGAATTGAATCTGCTAGGCTGAATTCCTTACCATCCTCTGTGTGAGGATTTTCATACTCCTGCATCTCTCTGCAATAAAAATCGCAAACCAGGAGAGATCTGTCTTTAGTAGCATGGGTAAACTTGACTCAAGAAAAAAGCTGTAGGATATTAAAATTTTATAAACGTGTGTTTATCAGTTATGAAGTTGCCATCTTGTGCTTCACTGTTTGACCCCTTTGTTTGTGCCCCTTTACTGGGGATCTAAGAATTAATAGAGATAATTGTTTATGATCATTACTACTTATACACTTTAAAGGTTTCTATACTGTTCACAAAACTTGAGATTTCAACAAAAAGAGTGCAATCTGGTCTATAATAAAAACACATATGTAGTGAGGTTTTGTTTGCATCTTTGGGCTGAAATTTAAACACGGGTAGAAGATTGAGGTCCCATTAGGTCACTGATAGTTCACTAAGGCTTTTGCACGGTGACCTATGGCATTTTCACATATTCATAACTATATTTTATAGATACCAGCTCAAGAAAGATAGGTTCATGGGACTAGTAAACTTGCTGCATCAGCAACTTGCTCTGTAGTTGACACTGGTTGTCTCATAATAGCAGAGAAAGAATTGGAAAAAGGAAGGATGGTGATAAATGAAGGATCTTCCACGCAGATGAAACAAGACGAAGAAAAGAATCTTAACCAGTCTTGAAGTGGTGATTCTGCAGAGAAAATGTTGACATCCTCACCAAATTCTTGATGGGGACTCAGAAATAGCAGGAGCAGGGAGGATTCGGAGCACAGACTGCAGTCCTGAAAGCTTTGTGTAAAATGTGTGAAAGGCGTTGGTGGACTCATGACTAAAGATCAGGCACTTTTCACAGAGTGAATACAGGACAACTTCGCCAGTGTCACGGAAGCCACAGGAAGGAGCAGGAGTTTTTGGTGCCACCACTAGGGAGAAGTGACGGTGACTCATTTGTTGCAGGTGTACACTCGGAGATAGGATTTAATGCTACCGGGATTGCTACTTTAGCTGAGATAAGCTGCTGTCATGAGTATGCTTGTGCGTTATGTAACGCTCGCAGCTTCCAGGTTTCTATCAACTAGATGTCAGCAGCAACTGTGATAATCAGAGATGCTTGCAGATTTGCCTACATCTCCCCACATAAAAGCCTCTCCCAGTGGAGAACCACTACTCCATGGGAATTTGTCATAGACTTTTATAGAGTCACATCTTTGAAGCAGTGGACAGCGTACATGAGAGATGCTGGTCTAGGTGCTGTTTTTGAGCTAATGCCTTCCATGTAGATTTTATCAGGGAGGTAAGTAAGCATCGGTGCTCTATTTGAACAACGGATCCCTTTGGCAGACCCAACTAACGCCATATTGTTTATGTCTTGTCACTCCACAATACAAAATCCAGTGTCCAGAAAATAAAGAAGTAAAAGAGGCTTAGAATACTAAAATAGAAGAAAGTATGCAATCCCACAGAAACTTAAAGAAGGGCTTTTTGATGAAACAGGTTTAAGCTAACAAAGATTACACCTATATAATTATTTCTCAAACAGTTAAGGAATAACCCTTATAAATAGAATAATGGGTCAATGTCAACCAGAAAAATAATATTTTTTGACCGTTTTTGAAGCAGTGTAAGATTGTTAAGGCTTAGAAAATTGATAATCTGTGGAAAGAAAGGTGCTGGGAAAGGTCACTCGGCAGAAGGACCCAGCTCATCGGATCACAGACAGAAAACAGCTGAAAACTGCACCTCAGTTAGTGATGGATAAAGGCTGCTTCTGCAGAACAAGAGCAGAGAGTGAGAGGAAGATGCAGCAATTGTACAGCAAGGAGCAATGGGGGAGGGGGCAAGGTAACTCTCGTGATAGGGAAGGAAGACTGTAGCCCCATTGAACACATGGTCCCGTCAGTGTGATGGAAACACACAACTGCTACATGGGTATCCACAGTGCTAGGTGTAATTAAGGCCCACTTCCAACTGCCTAGGAACTGTCAGTGCTGGCCCTGATAAGTTATAGAACTTTTAGGATTCCATAGACACCTCTTTTGCTACTTTCTTAGAGAAGGGTCATTGCTCTTTGGTCTTTGCCCACCCACTATCTAGAAGATTTCTCAGAAATATGGTGGAGTTCAAAGGTTGTCATTTCAGACAATTGGCATATACTGAACATTCTCCAGGGAAACCAGAAACACAATTTTCACTCGGCTGGAACCAAATGGTCTTTTCTGCAGTGCCTGGCACCAGTATATGGATTCAGACTGTACGAAGATCTACTTACTGAGAGCCCAAGATTTGTCTCAGATGGCTATTTTTGGTCCAAAGGATGAGATTATTCTGAAATGTTGAAGCATAATGCTGGATTTAAGATATTTTATATGATCTTTTGACGTCTAGTTTTTTTATAGTAGGGTTCTGAAAATAGATTTGATATTGAAATAATTTAACTTTATAATGCTTGGAAAATTCTACCTATATCTATAAATTTTTTAAAAAAGCCTATGGCTGCTCTACGGAAGGAACCCCTGCCTTGCCATCTGCATAGGGTATGTCTGCCTAAGGACAGCTAAAACTTGCTATTGGACTTTAATTTTGTGTGTGAGTAATAAGGGGAGGGTTTTATAATACTCAAATTTTACTGTAGCAGATATTTTTAAAAGTAGCTATTTAGACTCATTGCATAACTCCCGGGGAGCTATTTTTGTTCTTTGAGTTATTTTATTTCCTACTTTGATTTCATCTATTTGAGACTAGATCACATTGCTTTTATTACAGTTCTTTCCCATTTCTTCCATTATTTCTGACACTGTAGGAGCCGACATCTTTGGCTCTTTAGCCTTTTTCTCTCCAACTTAAGCTGCCTGTTCCTTTACCCATGGGGCAATTTGTCTTTGCCTGGACATCTGTGCCTGGTATCTCAAAAGTACAGTTCAAATTTCTGGCACTTCTGTGGTAGTGTCTGAATGGTTTTCCTTCCTCTAGCACTGGCAGTGAAGTGACTTAAATGAGCTGTTCCAATGGTCTGCAAGGTAGAAGAAAGGGATGCAAACTTCAGGAACCCTACAAAATGTTCAACTTCTCTGACCACAGGGTTGGGGACCTACCATCAGCAGCCATCAGAGACCTCCTCCTGATGTTAGGTCATGTAAATTGGCCAGCTCCTTCCAGGAAGACTTTTCATGCATCTCCCTTGGGGCTCCAAGACTCAAACCCTTCTAGTGGTTTATTTTAAGGAATCAATCCAATAAAGGCATAGGAGAAGAAATACAAGAATGCTCTATATTGTTACTTTCCTCAAATCCTCCTTCTAATTGTATTTCTATTCATGGGAAATTAATTCTTCTGTCTTCAATTATGTCATCATTCAAAAATACATTTATAATTTTTAAATGGTGGTCAAAAATAAGTGATTTGAAGTTCTATTCAACAGCAGGTCTCTCTTTTGAAAAAATAAATATTTATCTGCTTATTGTGAAATCAAGTTATTAAAAGTAGCTTAATATATGTATTATATGTATATATAATTTTAAATGTCAAGTCACATTTGATAAAATTAAACATTTGGAAATTCTTCAATGTCTAATTAGTCAGCAAAAATATATTAAATGGCTACTGGATGCTAGATATTCTAGGTTCTGACATTGCAATTGTGAATTGCAATGCTAGGTTAATTGTGCAAATTACATCGCAGTGAAATTTAGTGTCTATGAAAACAAAAGGGCATGTAATAAATGCTGTCATCACTGACCTCACATGGAATTTCTCCAGGGAGCACCAAGGCCAGAGGCACAGACACTCTGGAAGCTTCTTGGTCTTCAGCTCCCTTCTGTCTACATGTCTCCTCAGAATATTTTGCTCTTGGGTCTGTTGGAATGCTGACCTCAAGGTAGTCTTCAGAACCTGAGAAAAAATTGCAAGAATACAGATTATTTTCATTCTATCTACTATCAAAAAAAGATTGCTGTGGAAAATATTTCATAAGTGTAGAAGCTGAGTATAGAATACTTGAAATAAGCATCTTATTCATTCAAATAATATTTCTTGACTAAATACCATTATAGCACTTATGACTAAGCCACATTGTTATATGATTATATGTTCATCTGTTGGTTAAATGTTGTCAGAAATTCCAAATATCACATTTTTCTAGTGCCATTAATAAACCAGTAGAATATTAGAAAATTTACCTTGAAAATTATAAAGAAAAAAAATTCAGTTAGAAGAATCTAAGCCAGTATACTAGCTTATAGATACACATTCTAATTTTAAATACTAATTATAAGCGAGGAATGGATATTAAGCCTGTAATCCCAGCATTTGCAAGGAGAAAAAGGTATGTATGCTAAACGTTCAAGTCCAGTCTGTGTTACATGAGTTCCAGAGCAGGCTGGGCTAAAACATAATTATGGAACAACTATTAAGTAAAATAACACTAGATGCTAAGTTTAATAGTGAAATACAGGGCTGACTGTGTTACTTAGCAGGTCAGAGTCCTTACTGCTCTTTGAGAGGACCCAAGTTCATTTCCAGCACCCATATCACCTAGCTCATAACTGTCTGTACCTCCAGCTCCAGGGAATCTGACTTCTTCTGGCCTCCTTAGACACTTATACATATGTGCATATACTTACATATATACATATACACATATGTAAATAAACTAGTAAAATAAGGGTGCTCATCAAAATGTTTAAGTGTCCTATGAACATAAGTGATTCAATTCAAATGATTTCTTTATGGAACTTCTAGGAACAAGGAAGCATATTAATATGATTTTCAGAGCATAAAGAGGGGTGAAGTGACTGGTTTTTGTCTCGTTTAACACTTAGTAACAGCATTTACTCTCAATTATTCAAACATTGTTCTCAATTGAAAGTCAAAGAATGTTGTAAATAATAACTACTCATTAAAAATTAAACTACTCATTGTCTTAAAACCCAAAGTGTTTCCAACCACAGGGATGAAATTAAGATTCTAAGAATGGGTGACATCTGTAATTTTTAGGGTCAGCTCAAAGAGAATTAAAAAAAAAAGTGTTGCTACAGAAACTTGCCTGGGTAAGTAGAAAGAGTTTGACTTTCTAGGAGGGAGCCTTGCTTGAGGAACAACCCTTTTATGTCACCAGACAAGGCTCCTCTGCTATCTGTGTCGTCAGAGGCAAGACCACATTGCAAATGTGATGATTGACCCTTCCCAATCTTGGCTGGTATAAGCAACAACTCCTTCATTTAAATTAAAGCAATAATGTCTTTTCTTCAACCTTCAGATAGCACCAGTCAATCTTACCAGTTTTCCTAGGGTTTTTCTGACTTTAGTACCGATAATACCACGGGCCAGGAAACCCTCCACCCTACCTCAGTCCAAGCAAACTAGAACAATTGTCTTCCTCCTAAGTAAAGTTGCTAATCTATAGATCATGAAAGTGACCGTGTGACAGATTAGAGAGACCCAGCTCTTCTTGGAGGTCTTTAGCTGAGCATTAAACCCTGATAGATTCTGTTAGGAATAGTGTTGGGGATGATGTCTCTGCATTGTAGGCATCCTTTAAAGTTCACTTTTCCTGGGAATAAGCAAAACTCTTGCCAGCAGGCATCTGGTCCCTTGAACAGCAGCTAACAGATCCTTCCCTTATGCTAGTTACTGAATGTGGAACTTTCAACTAACTTCCCCTCTCTAGGTGACCTGCTATCTATGGTCACTTTGATCACCCAGCTGCTTTGAACATTTCGATGATGCTTAGAGGAGTCTCCAACGCTGATGTCACTTTAGTAAGAGATGGGACTTTAATCATACACGCAAACTCCTGCCTCCAATGCCTAGAAATGCCTCCGAGCTCTCCAAGCCCTGCTGACCACTAGATGATGTCATCCGCAGCTGTTCCAGGGTTTCCTGGCCCCAGCTGCTCTGGATCATGTCTGAGCATGGCATGTCCTAGTCCAGAGAGCCTTATGCAAAGCTGTACAAAGTTATCATATTAAAAAAAGTTGTCAGGAAATATCAAATGTTACTTCTCACAGGTGCAGAGGTACTCCAGAGTTTCCAAAGGCAGGTTGTGGTAATCATGAGGAACAACTGGCTGCCATTGTTCTTGTTTCCTACCTTTGTAGGCAGCCCAAGGTACCAAATTCTGCACCTGCCCCATGCTGATTGCCCCAGTTCATCAGACTGTGAAGCTGAGCTACCAGAAGTGCAGTGAGACACATCCACCACCTATGCTGGTGGGAAGAGGCGAGGCCATTTTGGCCCATTGTGCTTGCTAGTCCAGTTGGGTTTCTGATACACCCTTTTTACAGAAAAAGAAAAAAGACGTCTACTTTCACTTTGTTCACATTTTCCTTTGTGCAGTACCAATCTTATTCTTTCCCAAAAAGTTATTGTAATACTAAAGCACGCAGCCTTGGTAGAAATCTATCAGAAAATAATCTCTGCTTCTACTCCAACTATGGGTCTTGAGAAGCTAGGACCACCCTGGAGCTTCCTATCAATCTCGTCCAGACAAGGAATGAAGATGAGGACTGGAAGAGCTGAGAAAGGAGTGATGGAGCAGAGAGCAGCCCCTTCTGCTCCTGCTCCTCCTGAGAAGGAACCATTGCTTTTGGTCTCATCTTCTCTGTATTATGAAAGTTGAAGAGTTAGGGAACAAAGCTTCCAGATTTCCAGACTCCTAAAAATTATGGTCTTGTTTACAACAAATAATAATGCGCCTTTATTTCTCTCACAATTTCAGTCTGTTTCCTGAGTAGTCTCATGCCTCTGCCATCTCTGTCTCTGCACTTAAATAGTGCGAAGTTGAATGAAACAATGGATTTGAATTGGTGAAAGAATCAAGAGGGTGATTTTACTTAATACACTGTAAAACATGTCATTCTACTACACCATATCAATGTGTTGGGCCTTTGCAAAGGAATATTTTGTAATGTTGGGTTACAAAGAACTATTTTTCCTAAGGAAACCATGGAGGTACAAAAAGAGATAGCTCTATGATTGCGAACAGAAAACTAGAAGCAAGATAGGTAACAGGAAAACAAACAAAATATGTTGCTAGACAAAAGATATTCATAACATAATTCTATAAGAGAATACTTAACATTAAGAAACATTTTTTACTATAATTTGAAAAATTCAAGTTACTAAATTGTCAGCTTAAAAGTTCATGCAGCAATGTGTGTGTGTGTGTGTGTGTGTGTGTGTGTGCAGAACTATGCAATAGAAATTCAAGACATTCATTTCCTTGAAGGAATGAGAATAAACTAACCATATCTATATCAAAATCATAGGAATGGCTATTTTTAGATACCAGGTTTTATCATATATGTACATATATTATGGCCCTCTAAAGGAAGCAGGCAGTGAGTCAGTCTGATATATATATATAATATTTATATATCATAAATCATATACAAAATTATGATTTTTCTTCACTGAAATGTATTTTGCAGAATAATCTATAGAATTGACTCTACACATTTTGTTTCAAATCAATGAATAAATTGACTAAGACAAAATATATGCATCTATTGCCTTCTACAATATGCAAGCAACATATCATAGGCTTTGTCTAAGGAAAATAATTGCTTTAGAACATTAGATATTAACATGTATCACTGAGTTAGAACAAACTTTAAACAGTTCTGAAAGTCTGCTATTAATCAGAAATTAGATGAACACAGACACCCAAGCACAGAGAAAATAGAGTCCAATACATGATTGTAAAACATAATTTCAAATATAAGATTGGCTTCCAAAATAAAAGAAACCCCAGACCCACAGCATGGACCAGTAGGGGCTCATGAGACAAACAAATCAAACTAGTAGAAGCCCTAGGAAGTCAAAGCTCCTGGTAACAAATTAAAATCTAACTAGTAACAATTCAGAATACTGGGACTTCTGCAGAAGCTACTGCTACTGAGAAAGAAGCAATTTGCCTTCATTTGAATAAAACTCTATTTATTCTTTCTAGACAAAACATACTAGACATAAATACTAAGTAACCCAAGGTGTGGAGCCTGGTATATTTTCTAGTTTCTCAAAGTTAGCAGAGACGTTAAGAAGTACTGGCCAGTACTTCTCTGTGGGCTTTGGGGTGTGTGACTGTTCAAACCTGGGTGCTCATAATAAGTGTAATGGCAACTGACGATTGGCAATGACTTTCAGGAAAAGTATTGTGCGTCACCACAAATAATCACTTGCACTATCAGCAAGCTAGAATGGTCTCATAATGAGGCTTCATTTTCATAAAGAGAGAGAATGTTATACTGGAATCTGATCTAAAATTTTATAAACAAACTTTTCAGAAATACTAATAACAATGGCAGAATATTTATTATATGCCAATATAGCTTTTGATTTATTATTTATATTCGACCAACTCTACAGGGTTTATAATAATACCCTCCATGTATAGATTAATAAATTTATTGTTTCAACCATCTCTATATCATGAATTATTCTGGATGCTAGGAACACTTCTATGAGCTTTGCTTCTTCAGGTTTGCAATCAAATACAGGGCAGAGCAAACAACGTGAGTGAAGAGTGGATATGGCTTAGGCCAACTGCTGGGAGAAAAACAAAGCTAGTAACAGATCTGACAGGGAAAACAAGGAAAGGCAGAAGCATTCCAGCTCTCCACAGATTTATTCGGTTCTGAGCGGTAGATTCACAACCCCATGGTCACACAGCTGGTTATTTCTGGAACCAGACAGACAAGCTAGTCAACATCTAGAGACATATGATTACAACTGTCTCCATCCCATGTTGGTAGAGTTATCATAAGGCTGATCCGATAGACTCAAAGACACAACCCTTTTACAGGCATTACAAACAACAAGTGACCTCAAACTCCAGAGGTCATGTCTTAGGCATCAGTTATGACCATAGCATAAGAGTCTACCCTAATTAACATTAGGCTGATGTTCTAGCTAGGATCGCTGATTTATGTAGAGGTGACAGGCTGTGTGTAAGCATGTTCATTAGTCCCCATTGAACTGTCTAGCATTTGGCAAAGCATTCTAGGAGACTGGCTGTGTGTTTTCTGATTGGCTGTCACTACTTAGAACGACGATTTGTGATAAATGTGGAGTCATAACCAGTAAATGATGGCGGCCTTGCTGAAGTTCCTCTAGCAGTGATTGCTCCATAGAAATCCATCAATGACTATTAGAAAACAAAATGAAGAAATAAACTACATAAGAGAGATAACATGCTACCTTGTGTCTAAAGTACTTGGACTCTAGAGGACTGGGGCAATAACTCATTTGGGAGGTGTGTGTCAGACCTGCATCATTTATATAAGGGGTGTGGGCATCTTCTAATTTTAATAATTCTGGGCTTCAGGAATCAACTTCCTATACATATCAAGGATTGCCTCTTCAGAGTTTCTTCACTTTGATGTTTGAGCTGATGTTCAGGTAAGCCTGGGGGTGGTGTCTTTAATACAGAAGTCCACTGCCTCACTTTCAATGAATGTGAATGACCACGAAGAAAGAAATTAGAAAAAGTGAACAATGAAATAAAATAGAAATTTATTAAATGGTAAATTGATTCAAATAAAAAAATCTTTAAAGAATTAGAATATGCATCAAAAGCTGAGGACCCTGAAACTTGGGCCTTTACAACCTCAGGAAAACAGTTCAACTATTTATTCCGTTATATAAACCAGAGAAGCACTTTAGGACAAAGGAATTTCTTATGTAAAGGATCAGATACCTGAACTCACATTCATAATTCATACTTTCTGAGTAATATATATTTCAAACAATCCATCATTTTAATTGGAATTCTAAAATAATAATGAACCATTAGTTTCTTAGAGAAAGAAAAAGGCAGATATCCAATCCCTAAATGTTAAAGTTGGCACATAATAATTTTTCAGACTTTGACAAATTCTAGAAAGCTAAAACAGTACTACTGGCCTTTTTCTTAAATGTACTAGGTTATCATTATACCTTTATTGTTGGAATCAACTAATTATTGCTTAAATTCATGGGGGAAAAAATCAATGTAGGGTCTCTAAGTCCTGTTGCTAATTAGAGACATTTCAGGTAAAATTAGATAAGGAGGCCTTCTCTTACTATTCTAGAGGACTTTAAATGTATTCCACAGGCAGTGGAGAATCATCTCACCTAGTGATTTTCTAAGAAACACAATGAGGAAAGACCCAGGCCACTGACTGGAAGATAATGACAGCAGATCTTGAAAGGACAGATGCAGGTCTCGGTCCACAGATGAGAGAATGGATATTTATAAGGCAGAGGTACAGCTGATCTGGGACAGAGTATAATCCATGTGACATCTTGGAGCCATGGTGGTAATGGTACAATCTTTAAAACAGAGAGTAGGAATAGAACTATTTTTTTTATGAATGCAAGGGAAGAGACAGCAATGAATTAGCAAATCTGGAGATGTGAAGCAGACAATATGAAGCCTGGTGGGGAAGGGTGTCCTAGACCAACGACCAAGTGCTCTATAAGGAAAAGACAATTTTCCCAACTCAGCCATCTACAAATGATTGTAATATGTTACAAAAGCAATAATAACCTTGTCAATCTCAGCCCTTATAGTGGCTGTGTATGGCGTGTAGTGGTTTTAATTTTTATTCCCCAAATGATCATAGCATCCACAACACTTTCCTTGCTTACTCACATTCTACAGGTTTTGCTTGACGACACATCTATTTAAATTACTTGCCTAACGTTTTAGTTATATCATTTAATTTCTTACTGTATTTGCTGGATCTCTACACATGCTGGAATCAAGTCCTTTACAACAGATGCTTCTCCTGTTTATGAGGAAAAGTTCCTTCTTTGCATGCTGGGTCATTTTTAATTTGCTGCCAGATGTGAATTCTAAGTGTTTTACTTCTATGGCTATTCTATAATTTTGCTTGGAGATACAATTTTATTACATAAAAACAGGTTGATTCTTTTTAAACTTAATATTAAATTTACGTGGAAGGGCTAGTATAGTATGTGATGCAGGGATAATTTTGCCTCTGGTACCCAGATACGTGATGCTTTGGGGTGGAGGTAATGAAGATTTTATCACTCTTCCTGGAAGGGACACAAACTATTCTCTGCCCGAGTCGTGGGATCCTCAGACCCCCCAGGGCACTTCATTGGTTTTGAGTAGATTCTTCACTTTATGAATGAATTCCTGATCAAGGGCCTGCTGCACAGCCCTCTCTATGGACTTCTTTCCACTGTCTGCTTCCAAACTCCTATCACCTTCCGTTAGCCCCGCTGAGCCCTGCTTCCATCTCCTAAACTCCGGAAGCCACTGGTCCAGCTGAACTCTCTCCTACTGTAGCTTGGGAAGAGTTTGCTTGCAGGTAGTAATGGTAGCAACATCAGGACCAGCTCAATCACTCCCTGCCCAGAAAGGATGATGTCCTGTGCTTGAACATTGTTGCTTCATATTGGTCAGGTTCTGCTGATTTAATTACTCCAGTCTGATTGAAAGTCCTGTCCAACCTGCTTACATTCTGTGTGTCAGCGTGCATACTGCTTGTCTACTGCCTAAGGTCTATAGCTGTCCAAGGAAGTGCACAGGTAAAGTTCAGCGGGTGGCAGCTAAAGAAATCCCCAGACTGGTTTCAAGATGCATTCAAAAGGACCATGAGCAGACACTACTATGGTTACACAGATGAGTTCCAACAGATATTTTCTTGAGAAACCTTGAAGTGCACCTGTCATTTTAAAGGAAAACTAATAGTTTTCATTGTTACTGAGAAATCTTGCATTTTTATGAAAAGATAGACTTTTTGGGAAGAAACTCATGCCTCTCAAGACCCGGAGAGCTTCCAAAGACTTTTCTGATTGGAGCAATAGAGAGATTTATTTATGTGATTTTGAGGGACTGTGATGAAGCATGCCAATATTTAGAAGATTGGTGTAACTTGTTCCAACATTTGTACGTGGCCCTGTATGATGGTGCTGTGGAGTTAATCATAAGTATAAGATCAGCCCAGAATAAAAGACGGTGCTCTCATCAAATTTGGAGCTTTTTGAAACTGCTGCTGTGGAGTCTGGTGCAGCAATGAAGAGTGTTCTCTCTCACTAACTGTAAATGGGGGTAAGATAGGATTTTATCTATCTACATCCTATTTCTGAAGCAAATATAAGAAGCTAATTGAGTTCCTTAAAACTGAACAGTGATGATCTTTGAAAAAATGAAAGAACATTTCACTTTTCTTACAGTTTTCCCTGCGAAAATGTCTTTATAAGTTTTGTTAAAATGTGTTTTAAAGTTTTCTGGGAATTAATACTTTTAAAAATTAATACTTCTGTTTGTTTTTCCTAAAGTGAATAATAAAAAATTTAATGTGGTTGATTAAAAAAAAGTCAATGGAGGACTAATGATGAATAAGAACAAAGCCTTCTCTCTCTCTCTCTCTCTCTCTCTCTCTCTCTCTCTCTCTCCTCTCTCTCTCTCTCACACACACACACAGACGCCAATATGTATGAGAAAATGCCACAATGAAACCTGTCACTTTGTGACATTAAAGCTATTTAAAGTTATTTTTAGTGTTGTAATTTATTTATTTATCTGCATGTGTGTACACCACATTACAGTATGCATGCCCATGCACAGTTGCATGGAGGTCAAAGAACAGCTTGCTTGAGTTAGTTGGCTCTTTCCTTCCCTCATGTGGGTCCCAGAATGGACTTAAGTCATCAGGTTTGGCGGTAAGTCCCTTGACCCATTGAGGCATCTTACTGGCACCTCAAACCATATATTCATTAAAGTGAGCCTTTTGAGGGTCTCAGTATCCTTTAGAAAGCCATGTTTAGAACACAGTAGAACACTAAATTGCTAGCCTGGAATAGTTCATTTGGGATTCTTCAATACAGAGATAATGACTTAAACCACATGTTGTGTCAAACTTCAGTCTGAAGCAGGACTCTAGTTTGTCCTCCCCACAGTTTTCTAACACGCCATTCACAATCCACCTTGTTAGTAATTCTTTCCTTGAGGCCCCCATCATGTCTTCCGTGCCATTAGACTATCTAATTCTCCTCGGGCACTGCAGTGATTACCTGTATATCACAGTGCTGGATTAACTGTGGTTATTTTATCCACACTTGAAAGGACTTGAATTTAGTGACTCACAAGTAAAATTCAAATTTCACCGAAGAAATAGAAAGTGCTTCAGACTCCACCTACCTCAGACTAACTCTCTAGGAGCCTCTTTTATACAAAGATATCCACATGTAAATCTTGTACAAAACTACACACTTCAGAGGTTCTTTTCATTTCTAACACACTTCAAAACTTAAATTATGGAAATAAATAAGGACAAATAACCCCTTCAAGGAGTGTTCCATTTATTTGTTTGTGTGTTTGCTTAGCTATTTATGTATGTATGTATGTATGTATGTATGTATTTATTTAGTGTGTGTGTGTTTGTGTGTGTGTGTGTGTGTGTTTGTGTATGATGTACATGGGCACAGGTATCAAGCAACACGTTTGTGGGTCAGAGGACAACTTTGAGGAGTTTGTTCTTTGGACCACAGTTCTGTGGATTGTGGAGATGAAAGTCAGGTTTCTATGATGACCTGGCAATTGTCCTCACCATCTGAGCCATCTCCATGGCTCTTGGACAATTTTTAATCACTGCATATATCCAACAAGCAGGCCACGCTGAAGTATTTTATCTAAAAATTAGTTACTAAAAATTTTCTTTCCAATCTGATAAACAAGTTTGCTGCAGCATAACTGGCTGGTGATGATCTAAGCAGAGTGTCTTTAATTGCTAAGAAAATCCTCTCTCTTTTTTTGCCTCTTGGATGTTTTTAAATTTGACAATTTCTGCACATCCTAGCTGCCTGAGATTTAACAAAAGTTTTAATAGAATGTGTTTAATGAATATTTTTGTTATTGTTGACTTTGTAAGTAAGTTTTAAGCTATCCCAGATTTTTTCCCCTCAGTTCTTTCATTATTTACTAAGTTAGAGGAGACAATGTTATGGAAAATGAAATGCGGGTATAGCCAATAGGAAACATTCCTTGGCAGGTGAGCTTGAATGCCACGGTTGTTTCTCAAAATACATCTGAGCAACAGTCAATGCACAGGTTTGGGGTAGTCAGTGGACAACCTACCCAGAGAGCTGCTTACTGGGAATATAGACTGCCACATTAAGACACTATGGAGTCCCCCAAAGACACTCCCCAAATAACAGTATGTGGAGCAGCCATGGTGTTACTGTCACAATTAAATTAATGTGCCATACTCCATGTTATTCTAGCCTGACATTATAGCACAAATAAATCAATAAGTGTTCTTGGACTTGAAGCTTCACTGCTAAAAAAAAAAATAAGTATTTTTGACCTGCTTCTGAACTCAGCTTGTTGATGTGCAGCCTCATGCATATCAACAAAATATGAAACTTAATTAGATCACATCTTGCCTGCAATGAAATGAGGCTACTTATTATCCTTGATAACTCATGAAGGATGAGAAGATAAAATTTTGGCTTTAAGTATTTAAAACGATCTTTAAAGGACCATGCATGGCTTATTCTGCAAAAGTAGCTAAATCTCAGGTTGCCATGGAATCACTTCCCCTGATCAATTTAGACATAATGCTTTTTTCTTTCAGTGTTTTTTAAAAAAGAACTTTTATTCACAGTGCTTTGAAATATCTTTAAAAGTTTTTCCCTTTAACATTAGAATGTCTATAAATTTTGGACTATGGCTCCACTAAGCCATTTGAGATGCGCTATTTCATAAATTGATTTTGACAAGGAAGAATGAATCACGGAAAGAGGAAACAAAGAGGAAGACGGGTTTTGTTGTGGAGCATCAAGGCTCACAAAAGCCCTGTCGTGCAATGTATGTGGCGACGTAGATTAGCTGAAATGTCTAATTGTTCAAAGCCCTTGTCCACTCCGGACTGCACAAGAATTATTTCGTGACTTTATGAGGAATTCCAAACAATGAATTTATAGACATGTAGCAAAGTGGAGATTTAGGACAACCAGTTCTTTAACATCAAACCTAAAAGGTTGGAATAATAACATCATTTATAACAATAACTTCACACATGGATGGACTGAAAATGAAGAAAGAAAATTTCTCAGCAGCCCACATAAGAAAGAAGCCATCACAAGCCCTGCTGCCCAGTGCACACCCATGAATGCACACTCACTCTGGCTGACATTCCAGTGTGTAGGACTGAAGGAGCTCCGGACCCCTTATACAGAGAGCCTTAGAGCATGAGCAATGGGGTTTTCCCATATATCAGGGACCCTCAAGCTTGGAAGACATTTTCTTTTTATTTTCTCAGCCTGCCTACTATGTCTTCAGATTTCCCAGAAATGAACCCCAATGAGGTTTTAAGATCTGGGTAGATTCTAGCTAACAAACAATCCCAAAGTGCAAGCCAATAACAGAGTTTAAAGGGATCTCAGGTGTAAATTCACTTTTTTTTTTCAAAGAAAGACCTAAATCATTTCTTTAGCAAACACATTGAAATTAGGCCTCTGGGTCTTTCTACAGATTAAGTTTCCTGTTCCATTGATTATAGTAGTAAAATAATAAAACAAACAGAAACAATACTCAGAGAGCGAGGCCAGCAATCCACACTTACTACTTCCAGAAAAAGAAGACTGTGAATTAGTGCTAAGTTCATGGAGAAATTAAAAGAGAAAGGCAGGCTATAATGAAACCAAGAACGGGGCTTTTATAAAATACCCAAAGGGAGCTATTAGAGATGAACAATGGGGCAGCAGTTGGAAAGTGGGATTAGAAAGAGTGACTTCCGATGACAGTTGGGAAACAATGAAGTGCAAGAGGTAGGCTGAAGGAATGAACACAGAAGGGCAGTGGGAAAGGGTAAAAAACACAGGCACGAGAGGAATGAGGCTGTGCAGGAGCCTGGCCAAGCCATAACTGGACGTGAGGAGACTTAGTTAGGATTTCTAACGCTGTGATAAAACACCATGACTAAAAGCAACTTGGGGAGGCTAGGGCTTATTTTGCGCTCATTTGAGCACTATAGTCCACCCTCAAAGGGAGTCAGAGCAGAAACTTGAGGAAGGGACGTGGAGGCAGGAACTAAAGCAGAGGCCACAGAGGAAAGCTACTTACTGGATTGTTTCTTGTGACTTATTCGGTCCATTTGCTTATACAGCCCAACGACACCTGCCCAGGGATGACACTACCCACATCAGACACTAAGAAAAAGGCCTTGCAGATGAGGAACAATGAAGTCCAGAGGAAGACCGAAGAAATGAAGTAGAGTGTTTATAGAGAAGTTGTAGTATTGAAAGTCTAATGTGATTGCATTTCTAAGCATTAAATCATTAAGAATTCAAGGCCTTTAGGAAGAAAGATATTAAACTTGGTATCAAAATATATTATATATAATATATTGAATGAACCTGACATACATCTATATGATATCCAAACAGTAAGGAATGATCATTTTATTTTGTAGTCCATGGATGTTATTCTCTAAAATAGGGTGCACAATAGGGCACAAAACAAATCTTAACAAATTCAGAAAATTTTAAATACCTCCATGCATCCTATCTGACCACAGTACAAAAATTATCAAAACACCAACAGCAAATGAATCTCTGGAAATTACACCGACTTGTGGGGATTAAACAATCATTCAGAGAATTATGAGTGAACCAAGGAAGAAATTAATAATGAAGTGTTAAAATTTCTTGGAAGTAAATAAACAATATAACCAAACATATGGAACACATTAAAAGCAGCAGTTAGGGGGAAATTCATAATTTAAGTCCTTACATCTAAAGATCTGAAAGAGTACCAGTAAATATTTTAATGATGCCTCTCAAAAATTTGAATAAACATGTACAAACCAGAACCAAATTCAATAAATAGCAAGGAATAATAAAATGCAGAGCAGAAACTAATGAAATAGAAAGAAAATAGTACAAAAGATGAATCTAAGAAGTAGTTCTTTGAGAAAATAAACATCAATTGACAAGCCCTTGGCTCAACTAACCAAAAGAAATGAAGAGATTACCCAAATGGGCCATATCAGAAATGAAGAATCATTACAATAGGTGTTAAAGAAATTCAGGATACTCTAAATAATTTTTTTTTAAATCTGTACTCCCTTGAGTCAAAAAATTTAAAGGAAACAGGTAAATCTGTGCATTTGTGTAAACCACTAAAGTTAAACAAAAAAGAGATGAACAACTCAAACAAAAAGACCCTTAACAAATAAGGAGATTGTATAAAAAAAAAAAAAAAGAAGTCTTCTGTCTAAAAAATGTCTTGGTCCAGATGGAGTCGCTACAGCATTCTTCAAGACTTTCAAGGAAGATATACAACCAATACTTCTTAAATTGACTTTTAAGAGTAGACACAAGAGTGCTTTGGAACTCATTCTACAAAGGTAGCATTAGTTTAATACCAAAGCCAGGTTAAAAACAAAAAAAGAAACTACTTAGGAAAGTCTTGGAGGAACGTAGATGTAAAAACCCAAGTGAAACACTTTCAAATCAAATACAACACATATCACAAATGTCATTCAGCAAAAACACAAAGCAGTCCCATTAAAAATCAGGAAGGAGAAAGTACTGTTCATCATCCCTATGCATTTTCAATATAGTTCTTGAAGTGGCTAGTTAGAGCAAGAGAAGGAATCAGAGATCAAAATATGAAAAGAAGTCAAATTATACCTATTAGCAGGTGCTAATACATTTTTAAAATGTATCCTTTTGCCCACAGGCAAGTATAGCTCTCATCCGTCACCAAATCAACTTTTTGTTATAGATGAAACATTTATAGAAATCCTCAACTAGTCAAAATTCAGAGAACAATCTGAATTGATCATGGGGTACCCAGCCCCAAATGGTGCATCTACAAATGTACTCTATAGACCTAAGCTTCAGGAAGCATCACAAATGGGGGAATCAAAAGATTGTAAGAGCCAGAAGACTAAGAATGTTGTATGAAATAGTACTTTTTAAATATTGATAGGGAAAAAACATTCATAAAATGTAAACAATATGGTTGCCTAAATGATACCAGCACAGTGACAATAACATTTGACATGTCAATGTGAATAGGTGGAATGCTGCAGCACCCCACCCCTAGATGAAGAATTACAATTAATGACTGCTAAGAGCAGGAGATTTGCTCTTCTCCAGGGTCAAGTCCCTTTATAGGTTATTTAATCCCAAGTGGTCAGTATTAAACATATTCCATTTTAAAATACATGTGTACTATATACAAGTGTATGCATGCATGCATATGTATGCATAGTATTTTATGCTTATGATTAACACTAAATAAACACAGCAGGTTGTATGTATGTGTGAATATACATACATAACTGTATAGGTGAGTGTGTGTAACAATAATAATTAAAGAAGAGGTCATAAATTTTAGTGTGAGTGGTAGGGGCACAGAAGGAATAGGAGAAAAGAGTGGGTTACATAGTATGTAAATATAGTACTTGTGGAATTTTAAAATAATTAAAAGATTAAATAAAAAGGATGCTTTCTGGGTTTTTTATTTTTGAGATATGCAATATATATATTACATGTAAACAGTGATGAATGAAACTTAGAAATACTAAAATTTTATGTGCAGAGGCAAAACCAAATGAAGAGATGAAGAGGAAAAGGGGGAGAAATGCTGTCCATGTGGCTGTAAGCAGTGAGGAGGAAGCTCACATGGATCTGTGCTAGTCTCCATTTGAGAATTAGGGAGACAGGAAATTTAGTTTTCTTAATTTCTTAAAAGGAAATAAAATACTCAGATGAAACATGAATCACTATGTAACTTTTTAAAATTATAAACTTTGTCTGAGTATTATAATTATTAAATATCTTTCTCTTTCATTAAACTTTATAAAATTTCCTGTGATTTTTCTTTGTCTATGCGAATATATTAAACATTTAATTATTTTCATGACTTCCCTGGCATTTTTATTATCCTTTTTATCACAGCATGCTTCCGAATAAAAGGTTTCTTTCTTATTCTGGTGTAATTTCTCTAGTGGGTGAAGGAAAGGCAAAAATGGATAATAAGAATTGAATTCTATATTTTCTCCTATTTTATCCATTTTCTATTGTCTTCTGTTTTGAAAATGAGGCCTTACATATTCAATATGAAGGGTGGTATGAAACATAAAACACACAGTAGGCCGTCCACTAAGGAAGCTTCTCAGAGCAAATGACTCATTAAACAAACTGAAGCAATGTGAGGCGGACCAACCGGTTACATAAAAATTGTGTATGCCCCAAACTGCCCACGTTCTGGCTTCATGCCTGTATATCTAACAAATATGTTATATTTCAACAAGCTTTTAAATATACATATGTAATTCCTTGAGATTTTCATATGAACATACACCATATTTACTTCCTACTCCTCCCCTAACCCCTTTCAGAACCACCCCAATCTTCCAACCCACATCAAATACTTTTCATGTCTTGCTTCTTTGTTTTAACTCCTGAGTCCAATGTGTGCTTCCCATATACTTATAGGTGTTTTCAATCCACTTGGATTGCACTCTGAAAAGTTGAGTTTTCCTCCCCTAGAAGCTATCAACCGACAATAATTCAACAATCCTTTCTATTCAGAAGTTTCCTTATTTTTTTTTACAGATTTTCTAATATTTCCATTTGGTATATCTATATAACTTTCAAAAATTTGATGTCTAAAACTTGAATGTGGGAGAATAAGTGTTAATAGTAGCCTCAAATTTGTAGTGTGTTATCTATAAATAGATGATTTTACCCTATAAAATATAAAAAGGTCATTTAGTTTCAACTCCCAAGAGTTGCTGCCTTCTCATCTCTACAAATTCAACATGGTAGGCAGACATCTGCACAGACAAACAGACAGACACTAACACACAGACACACACGGGGGAGGGGGTGTGATGCAATGAGAGCTGTTCAGGGAAAGTAGAAATTTTGGGTGAGAGGAATCACTTAATCCTTACTGCTCTGCCTCAGGAGAAGTAGCATGCAATACTCCCAAATATGCGCTTTATTTATATTTCCTCATAACTTTCCAATTATATTTTTTACAATATTAAAAAGATTAACGTACTGGAAAAGTACTAAAAGGAAGAGACAAGAGGGGAAAGTGAACAAAGAGACCTAGTCAGATTACTGCTGTCAAACAATTGACCATGATGTGTAATGAATAATGGTATTATTTTCAAGTTGGGTTCATAATACAGAAGTACAAGGTGTCAAGAAGAGGGACTAAGACAGGATCAAGAGGGGAATGTGCTCAAGACAAGTGACGAGCAAAGAAAAATGCAATAAAAATTCAAAGGAAATTAGAAGTAAGAAAGAGCAAGTAAGACGCCTGAAAAGCAGCAGCAACTGTCAAAGAAACAAATAAGATTAATCAGATACTAAAAAGCCTGAAAGAATTAGATAGAATGGGAGGAATGCACCACAATCTAAATCAATCCCGTAAATTCCTAATATGAATTCTTGGAAATTAAAACCATAACAATAATCTAAAAAAATTAAAATTTTAACTCAACAAACTGATTCTAGAATAAATTTGAGGAAATAGGAAAAAAAAAAACAAGAAAACATGTCCTAGGGTAAGTTTCTAGGACATAGAATTATGGACTGCCATTCTAATGAACCACTAAGATGATGCATCAATAAAGTACCCTTTGCTCAGCAGACATTACAAATCTCAATATTCTATAATGTTAGAATAAGGGACAACATGAGTAATACTGAGTCAAACTGTATTTAAGTTTAAGGCAAGAGAAAAGGGATTTTGAACATGGTAGAATTTAAAAATATTGCTTCCAAGGGAACTCCTTCATGAGTCTATTACAGGTGACTTTTAGACAACCAACAGATGATACAATAACAAAGAAAACTGTCAACAATGAAAACTCTATTCTGAGATTCCCCTCTACAATCAAACACACACATGGACAGTCACATAAACATATGCAAATATATATTTACACATATAAGCATGCACAGGCACATGCATACACACACACGCACACACACACACACACACACACACACACACACACACACGAACCTTTACATGTTTCCAGTTTTAAACACATAGACTCATAGCATATTCTGGACCAGAACCCTCTGCTTAGCCACTCTTCACTTCCTGGACTTTATTGATGGGTGTACTATTCTCATTTATGTTTTTAATAGCTAAGTTTTACAGAGAGTTGCTATGGAATAACAGATAACCAGCACAGTATTTGAATTTGAGGGCTGGGGAAATGGCTTCATTGATAAGGTGCCTGACATACAAATATGATGGTTGGAGTTTGGATTCCAAACATCCACATAGAATTTGCGCACACCAGGATATATTTGTTATTGCAACCACAGTGGGTGAGGCTGGAGCCAGGCAGGTTCTGATTCTAACTGACTAACATGCCAGGTTGATGAATTTGTGGCTTAATGAGACACGATGTCCCAGAAAGGAAGGTGAGGAGAGGAAACTTGATGTTCATTTCCAGCCTGCACACATATGTGCACATGACCTACGCATCCATATACAAATATGTGCTCACATTTCACATATACACACTAAAGTATATTGGATTTGTGAAGGTCAGAGTGCTTTAAAACAGGGCTTTTTGTCTTGTCTTGCTTTGTTGAAATACTGTGGTTCCCAGGTGCATCAGCAACAGATACAACATTGTTGAGGATAGTGGGAAGGGATGAGGTGTGTCCCCTCAATTTACAGAACTGCAACATGTGCCCAATCTATGCATAGAAATGGCTAAAGGTCACAGACTGTGCTTGCATTGCTGCTCGGATGATGAATGTCATTAAGTACAGTAGGAATGGATGTCAAAGCCATAGTTGGTATGTACAAAAGATAAATGAACTTTACAGGCTGGTGTAGGAGGTCCTTCTAGCTATGTGTTGCTTTCATTGGTTAATGAATAAAGAAACTGCCTCGGCCTGAAAGGGCAGAACTTAGGTAGGCAGAGAGGACAGAACTAAATTCTGGGAGGAAGAAAGCAGAGACAGAGATACGCCATGGATCCACCAGAGACAGACGCTGGGAATTTTACCTGGTAAGCCACTGCCATGTGGCAATACACAGATTAATAGAAATGGGTTAAATTAAAATATAAGAATTAGCCAATAAGAAACTAGAGCTATGGGCCAAGCAGTGATTTAATTAATACAGTTTCTGTGTGGTTATTTTGGGGCTAAGCTAGCTGGGCATCTGGAACAAACAAACAGCCTTCTCCTTGCAACAACAGGCAGATGTGGGTCAAGTGGGAGAGACTGCCAGTCTGAATTTCTTTGAAAAGATCTGAGAAATGCTGAAGACCTCACTGTAAAGAGCAGTAACCCACCTGGGGTGGACAAATGGCAATGTGTTAAAGAAGAAATGTTTGTCCCATTAAGGGTCTAAAGTAGAGACAGGGTCCAAGAATGAGGGGGTAACTAGAGAATGCAGATATATGTTCCAAGAAAAATAATCAGCCTTGACATCTAATACAGCCAGTATGAAACAACAGCTCCCCTTTCCCTGCAGGAGGCAAAACCATAGTCACAAGTCTGGGGGTTTGAAGGTCACATGCAGGTTGAGAAAACAAGGAAGTAACTAAATGTAACTAGGACCCTCTGTGACACACAGAGCCAGTGCTCTTAACCATCGCAGAGCCAGTGCTCTTAACCATCGAGCTAACCTCTTCATAC
Organism: Myodes glareolus; assembly: GCF_982192425.1. Classification (NCBI taxonomy): domain Eukaryota; kingdom Metazoa; phylum Chordata; class Mammalia; order Rodentia; family Cricetidae; genus Myodes; species Myodes glareolus. Next base: position 22,516,529 of record NC_142042.1, on the reverse strand, counting down.
CTCCCATTGCAAAACATTTAAAAACCAACAGAGAAGATCTGGCATCCTACCTCTGTCTAAGATCTGACTGATGACAGAGATGTAGTCCTCGGGCTCCTGCTCTGTTGAGATCTCCCACCTGCTTCCGGGGACACTTAATAATTGAAAGAGAGGATCTGAGCTCTCCATCCCACAAAGGAGGGTCACCACACTTGCTGGCGAGCGAAGTATCTCCTCTAGAAACTGACACTTCTCTGGAGTTAGGTCTTTAAGTAGACTATTAGATAATATCAGAAGCTTACATTTGTAAGCATTTAAGTCTAGCAAATCCAAATGCGAAGAAGAGAAATTCCACAAGGGATACAGCAGGATGGCTTCTCTTTCCACAATATGTAATAATATTTCTTGAAGGTACAGAGCCCATTCCTCAGCATCTTCCTCATGAATCAGAAGGATGTCTTTTGCACCTCCTGGAAAGAGAGATAAAAATATTTTATTTTTCTTATAGTCAGAAGGCTAACAACAGGTTATATTCTCCTTTAAATGTGAATAAAACATGCTAATTTGCTTATAGCTGATACTAGTATTGTAAAATGTTGCTATCTTTATTGTAATCATGCAGATTAAAAAATAAGTAAGATATAACACAGTTGTTGCCTCTCAAGCCTCTTCTACACATGTAACAAACGTGACTCTTCAGTAATCAACAAAACAAAGTTTATTTGCATGAAGGAACTCAACTGTGAAAAACAAAAAAGAAGTTGGTGTAATCATGTGTCAGAAAGTAACAACTTGTGGGCTGGCCCGGGATTGCTTACTGGGTGAAGGTGCCTGGCGCCAAACAGAGGACCTGAGCTTAATCCCTGGCCCCACATCACACAAGAAGTGAACTGACTCTCATAAATTATCCTCTGGCTTCCACACATTTGCTGAGGCCTGTGAATACAGATTTGTTTACAAAGACAACAAAAAAATACAATTTTAAAATAATAAAATGTTGCTATTGAAATAAATAGAAGGCTCTCGTAGAACAATCTAGAACTAAGATCTATCCTCTCACTCAGAGCCAAGATTGTTGAGGAATCAGAGTCATCAGACTGTCAGGGCCTCAGGCATCACTTTCCTATTGTTTATCCCATCACTGGGCTTCTTCATCAAGATCCTACAAGACAGGCTCACAGCTGAGTCTGAAAAATCAATCAAGTCCACAGATCCAACCACTCCACAGCAGAAAAGGGGAGGATCTTGCAGAAGGTCTTACAAGGATCACCCCAGACCACAAACCATACTTTGCTGAGGAACATTTGATCTCACTGTGAACCCCGAGTCTGTGTTAATTAAATAAAACCTCAGGTCAAGGGGCAGAACCTGCAACTAGTTGACAGGTATTAGCTTAAGACAATTAGAGGGAGTCAGAAAAATAAATAGCGAAACACTCATGAAGTAGTGGGAGGGATTTTGAGCATGGCAGTCTGGTTTGGTTTGGGATTGCAGAAGAGATACTCTCTCTTGCAGGCTTGCCACCTAAGGAAGAATGTCAGCTGGTTGCTTCTTGGCCCCTCTGAGCTAGCAGGTTTTCTCCCCAGTATCTGACTCGCGAGTCTTTATTGGTAAAATATGATAAAGATTTCATCAAAAAGTACATCTGGCTGCAGAGGCAGTGGCAGTTATGGGTCCCTGCCAAGTCTCAGCCTAAGCCGTAGGAGAGCGATTACAGATCAGCAGTCAGAAGCAGGCACAGCAGTAGACTCGGGGGCAGCTGCTGTGCAGCAATAAAACAACCCTTGTTGTCCCACTTTCCTGAAGACCACGTGAGGCCACTGAGAAGCCAGTCATTTAGAAGTACCGAGTAAGGTAAGGAAGAAAATGCCAAGAGTTGTTTTCCTGCCCAAGCTAAAATAAAAAGTCTAACCTTTGTATTTTTTAAAGAAAGGAGCAACATAAATATTAGCAGTACTAATTGCTTTTTTTTAATAGGATGGGACTATGTCAAATGATAATAACAATAACAATGATCATCGTAATTAAAATTACCATATGTGGACTAGTGAAAATAATAAAGGGAAAGAATGACAGGCTTTAGAGCCCAAAAAATCACTGTAGCTTGAGTACAACAAGAGTTTAAAGACAATATGACATAATTAAAAATTTTTAAAAAGACTACATATCCAAGCACATTTTATAAAGCAATAAGTAGATTAGAAATTGGTAACTTTTTAATTTCCAACCTGTAACAAAGCTAGATGTTGCACAGCAAATGTTAAGAAGGGATGAAATTAAAGCTATGTAGGAAAATATGATAAAGTAGATAAAAATTGAAAAGAAAAGGATTCAATATACGGATAATGCAAACTCCTGAAGTGGAGATGAGAAAGATTCACACTGAGGGGGTTGCAGACACATCCCGCTGATGTAGTACCTGCTGTGCTAGGATGAGGACCTGATTTCCAGAACCCACATTAAATATAAAGCTGATGTGGCATCTACAACCCCTGCACTGTAGAGGTGGAGGCAGGCAGATCCTTGGAATGAATGGACTAAATAATCTAATTGACCCTGTGAGCTTCTGGCTCAATAAGAGACACCATAGGATGGAAAACTATTGAGAAAAACACCTTACATATACCTCTGACCCCTGCACACACATACATATATGTATATGCATATCTATATGCATATGGGAACAAATTCTCACGAGCATCTAGTACATCACATATACCTTTGCTTACACCACACATGAATACACATATAATATTCACGTAGAAGTGGTGCAGTTGATAAGAAGAAAACGGTCAATGGGAGGGGAAGAAAGTTGGGAAAGGAGGGAAATGTGATCAAAATGTGGTATGTATTTTACGGAAATGTCATAGTGAAACCCATTATTATGTATACTTGAGACATGCTGACAACAGTTTTAAAGCTATTTTAAGATTAAAGACAAACGGTCCTATTTACATGTGCTTGTGTGGTATGTGTGTGAACGCAGCCTGCACACCATATGGCAATTAGAAAACAACTTTCGACAGGCAGTTCTCCCTTTCTACCGTGGGGACTGGGATTTTGGATCAAACCAGGTTGTTTGTCTTATATGGAAAAAATTTTTACCCACTGAGCCATCTCACCAGCCCAAGATTTTTAATAATTTTTTTGATAAAGTCTTGGAATAAAGAGTATAAGGTACCAGCTTTGTGAATCAGTGAGGTACAATTGGAGGAAAAATGGTTAAGGAAAGCAAGGCTTGACTAAATTGACCTTAGTTTAATGGTTATTATAAAAGTACTTTCTATATGTAGAAAGAAAAAGTGTGTCAATCACAAGAGAAAGCAGAAAGTTGGTGTAATTTCTTCTGAGCAATTTCAACAGATTACTGTGAATTGTAAGGTAGCTCTCTAAAGGTGAATTCTCCTTGCACACTGGTACTCTAAGATACTCCTCTGTGTAACAACGAAAAGGAATGAGCCATAGATACGTGAAACATGCATAGATCTAAGAACAACACTGAGTGCAGTAAGCAAGAGTGCACACAGCAGAGGAACACTGACAATCTAATTGGACACATTGAACACAGATGCTAATCTACCTGGGCCAGATTGGGCATAGATAAGGATATTGAGACCAGGTTAGTGGATCAGGCTGAGGACTCCCTCCTGGAGCTCTGGAATTACTCTCTGTCTTGACCTGTGTAGGGGTTACATAAACATATACACAGAGAAATTAAATCATTGGTACAGCTTTGATTCCAGCTTCTTAAACTCTGGGTCACAGCCCAGTGTGGGAGGGTTAGCAAACAATATGACAAGAATTAAGCAGTATCTGAGCTGTTCTCCAGTAGCTCAGCCCAGTGCTTCGCTGTAGATCTCTGTGTCTGCTTCCATCAGACGCAGATGGTTGGAGTTGATGGTTCTATGATGACAAGGTAGTCATCAACCTGAGTACAGGAGAAGGTCAGTACATGCATCCTGTCCACTGTTGCTTAGGGTCTTAGCTGGGGTCATCCTTGTGGATTCCTGGGAAATTCCCTAGTGCCATGTTTCTCGCTAGCCCTTTAATGGCTCCCTCAATCAAGATATCTCTTTCCTTTATCTCCCTCGCTGTTCTTCCCTCTTCTTTAGCATCCCATTCCCTCATATTCTCCTCCTCCCTCCTCTTCTCCCCTCCCTTTCCCTTCAAACCTTCTTTCCCTCCTTCTAATTTTCTCAGGAGGGCTTGTCTGTTTCTGCTTCAGATCCATGTGTCTCTCTTAGGGTTCTCCTTGTTACCTGATTTCTCTGGGATCATGAACTATTGGCTGGTTATCCTTTGCTTTATGTCTATTACCACTTATGAGTGAGTACAAATCATGTTTGTCTATGTGGGTCTGGGTTACCTCACTTGGGATGTCTTTTTTTTTCTAGTTACATTCATTTGCATGCAAATTTAATGAACAGTCAAAGAGAGGAAGGAGTGAGAGTATGAGCAAAAGGGTCAAGACCATGATGGTGATACCCACAGAAACAGCTGACCTGAGCTACTGAGAGCTCACTGACACTTGAGAGGTTTGGGCAGTCTGTGGGGCCACTGGCAGTGGGACCAGGACTTATCCCTAGTGCTTGAACTGGCATCTAGGAGCACATTCTCTCTGGAAGGATACTATCTTAGCCTAGATATAGGGGGGAGGACCTTGACCTTGCCTGGAAGTGAAGTGTCAGACTTTGTTGACTCCCCATGGGAAGGCTTTACCCTTTCTGAGGAGTGGATGGGGAGGGGGTGGATGGAAAGTTGGAGTGGGAGGAAGGGAGGGAGTGGGAACAGGAAAAACCATGTAAAATGAGAAAAGATAGTTTTAAAAATGCTTAAGAAAAAAAGAAAAAAAAGTGATCTAAAAAAATTAAAAAACCAAACCAAAACAAAAGAAGACAAAGCAAAGCAACAACAAAAAGAGGTTTCTGAACTCCCGGCAACTGGAATCAATTCCACATCAATACACACTGAAATGGAGTTGTCTCTGGCCACATGCTAATAAGCTGCACTGAGTGATGTCACTTGGTTCTAAACACACAGCAGGCACATTTTTGCATTGTGCATACTGTCACACCATGTAAAACCAATGCACGCTACCTAAAACATTACAGCTCAGACTCCAGACTAAGGTATGGTATGAATCACAGCATTTACTGTACATAGAAAGTTACCTGCTCTTACATAAACATTAAAGCTTAATTGTAGGAAGCAGCTCCTGTGGGATAACCTTTCTGTGAATGTTTTGTTCCCATTGGTAAATAAGAGAGCTGATGTTGGTCAGGAGCAAGGCAGGATGGAGCCAAATAGAAAAGTCAAGCTAAAAATATAGGGAAAGGGAAGGGCGGAGTCTGGGAGATGCAAGCAAGCTGCTGGAGCCAGATGTACTAGAGGATGGGGTAGCTCCACAAACTCTGTGGCAAAATATAGATGAATAGAAATGGGTTAAAGTTGTAAGAGCTAGTTAGAAATCAGCCTGATTTATAGATCAAATATTTATAATTAATACTAATCTTCTGTGTGATTATTTAGGGACGGGGCAGCTGGGAAACAAAAGCACTGACTCTACAAACAGCCTTTTAATATTTTATACTGCTATTTCTTATTGTGCTTATCAAATTAATATACCTTTGAATTGTACTCTGCTAGTATGATTAAATTTAAGAATTACTGTTTGAGTTGCTGACTTCAATTTCATGAAATGTCACTTGGTAAAGTTTACCTTGTCACTAGAATAAAATTTCCAATAGATTTTGAAATTTCTCTAAACATTATTTTGCCATTTTTTCCCTATGATATTTTTAGGATTGGTGATTATAGAATATCAACCAACTACAAAAAACATTAAAGATATTCTGCACCCCAAGGATCAAATATTCAGTTGAGATTAAATTTTTTATGTAAGAAACACATAGATTAACATTCAGTTTGCCTTAATAAATAAAAATCATATTTATACATATTTATAAAATTATTTTAAAACAAATATACTTATGATTTGCTATCAATAAATATTGATACTATTTTATAGACTATTACTATAGGCATACTATTTTATAGACCTATGTATTACACAGCTGGGGTAATGAAAAAATTTAACTAAAAGGTGATCACAAACATAAAAATTTGAGATGCCCTATTTCAAAATGCACACTAGCTAAAGTTTAACACATATTTAAATTAAGAGAAGTAGCAACAGGAAGTTTGGGAGGGAACTATTCAGTAGTCCCTGAGGTCAGTCAGTCTTACAGCAGGTGGGTTTCAGGAATAAGATCCCCGAAACTAAGACAATTACATAAATGATAATTAAAAACCTGGGAGTGAATTCTACACAGAAGCTTAGCACACCTCAAAGGAGGTTTTCAAACTTTAAAGGTAGATGCATTAGAAAACTTCACACATAACATAAAAACTTAAATAAAATTAAAGCTAGAAAAGCAAAGTAAGACTAAGACTAGAATAGAAAGTGGAATAATTATATGTTGTTTGGAATAATGGCGTTAATGTATAAGATCATAATAAAAAATTGATTAGTCATTAATTGCAAGTTCAAATTAAGCTATCCTAGAGAATAAGACAAGTCAGGTGGGCTAAGTGATATAAACTCATATGTAGCATACCAGTAGATAGATGCCAACATATAAGAGCTAACATCAAAATGTATAAATCACAGTTAACATTTATAACACAGCACATGTATATGTAATATATACAACTTATTTTTTTGACTGACTGTCAAAAATACTTTAGATTAAAATGTGATTTAAATAAAGAGTATCAATATGGAAAAGGGCAAAGGGCAAAGAAAAAACATCGAAAGAGATTTCGATCCTTCAGTTCCAGAGGGAAGGACCTATGTTAGGGATGGAAGGGGGAGGGCACTGCCAGCAATCGGAGCACGCGACTTGCCAGTGCTCAACATGAAGCCTAAGGGAAGTGAAAATGAATAACGGACAAAATCCAAGTCAGCCTAGGATGTTCAAAGTCTATGTTCCGTCCAATGTGCCACAATAAATGAACAAACAAACAAATAAATAGTAAATAAATAAACTGAGAAACTTTAATAAAATATAATTTAAAATGATAAGTGGAAACCAGCATTGCTTTGTTTCTCAATTTATTATTAAAGTTAAGAAGGTAGGCACTAAGTTCATCTTTAATAACACAGCATGTTGTCTAAATTTAGTGACTAAAGTTGTATCTAAAAATTGATGAAATCTTTAGTCTTTTCCAATACTCTTTGAACATCTTTTGTTCTTGATGGAAACTGAGCAGGTATTTCATTTTGGTTTGATTTGTACTTTGTCAATGACTTCTTCCTGCTAATTATCTTTCTTTCTTATTTTATGCAAATTTTTAAAAGGCTGAAGATTAGCATTAAAGATCATTCCTTTCTTCCTGATAGCTGAAGTCCTGCAAGGCACTTGGTCTTTAATTTTCTCAATTATTATTTATTGAAACCTTTTGTGTTCGCCAGAGAACATGAAATATTTGACATGCCCTGGCACCAGGTCTCTCCATGGCTCCCCTGTGATTGTCATGGAAAAAATACAGAGAAGTCACCCAGAGAATAGTGTATTCTAAACAAAACTCTTGAGGGGCGAGAGTGGACAATAACCTACATTATCATCATACTGATCTGTTTGCCATTTAGTCAGGCTCTGTGTAAGTCTTAAAGTCTCTAAAACAAGCAGTATTTTCCGAAGGAATTTTTTCCTGTCCAGGCATTTGATAGGCCTGTTTGAAATGAGTCTTAACAGGAAGGGGGCAGTGGTATAAAACCTCTTGATGGACAGGAATCTTACAGGAATCAGCCCTCTAAAAACCATGTTTAGGTAGTCATTTACTAATGAACTACAGATAATTCAGGATGCCTGAAGAGAGCCAGAGATGCCTCCCAGCACCCATTTTTCAAACCAGCAATGACAGTCTGTAGTACCAATTCCTGGTTTTACAGGCTACTGAGGGAGAAGTCCAAGCCCAGCATCCTCCAACCCTGCTGAAGTTGAACTAACTTTTGAATTCATTCACTCAACCCTTACAAAGTGAGCAGAGATGGTCTTCTTCACTCACTAATGATCACTCACCGAGGGGAACGTGTCACAGTCACAGAAAAAGACGATCAATCACCTTTCTGCTGCCTCTGACTCTTTTACTAGGAAACTGACTTAAATCCAAAACCAAAAGTTAATAGAAGCTATATCCATATCTGTGTCTTTCTTCTCCTTGACTTAGCAAAGAGAAGTATGTACTATAGAAATGTGTAGGCTGTAGATCCCAGGAGAATCATCTCTGAATTCTCAATTAGAGGCAATGTACTTCATTTACACACCTGAACTCAACCAAGTTTAAATCATTATTCCTCCAATTTAAGGAGGGGCATCAATGTGAAGATCAGCCAACTTCCAGAAGTTTGGAAATTTAATAATAAATGATGAATATGTCTCATAGAAATGCAAAATTTCATTCCTAGGAATATATAACATAATTGAATAACGTTACTACTGAAGATGCTATCTATTAAAGTCCCAAAGAGGTAATTCAAAATGTATGTCTCAAATCTACCAACATGAAAGTAAGGCAAGCATTGTACAACAGTGTTGTGTGACTTGCTGGAGATTTACAAACAGATGTATACATTCACTAAAAGTAGGATGGAGATAAAGACCAAAATAATAATTCCATTCAAATCTAGGTTAGCAAACCACTGAGTTATGAATACAGCATGATTGAGCTGTTACTTACAGGAAAGAACATGATTCAGTATCATTTGCACCACCAAAAAGCCCCATGACAGTGACTCCAGAGTAACTGTGTTGTAGAGTCCTCCTTTAGACAAGCTTCTACTTTTCATATACGACAGCACCGCCCAAGATCTGGAGCAACTATGAGCATGGGAAAGGAGTAGCAAATGAACATGCTAAGACCCAACCTCTCTTTTCCTACCATGAAGTGGTACTATGCTAATTCATATCACTAGACTTGGTTATAATTGACTATTTAGCGTATTTCTTGCCATCACTAAAAGATCCAGCAATCTCACGGTCACAAACTGTACTCCAGGGCAGAGAAACATCATGCCACATTCATGCCTGGAGACAGTCTCTTTATCCAAACTGTTTTTCAAGAACAAAATAAAGACATATTAACTTTTTATTTATTATGAAGTATTCTATAAGATTCAATAATGTCTCATTTGTTTTATGAAGTACTATAATGAATATTTAATCTGAAAAGAAATTTGTATCAATAATATATAATAATCATGTTTATACCAAAAAAGATTATTTATGTTATCAAAAGAATAATGCTAAACATAAATCACAATTCTTTTCTAGAATCTCAGTCTCAAATGGATATTTTTCTTCTTTTTCAATGGACCCAGTGTCAAACCAGGATATCATTATGCATAATGAGAAAATGTTGCAAGATTCTAATTTTTAAAACTATGTTTTTTCTCACTGGCAATAAAAAGGAACGAAAATGGAGGGCTAGGGCTGTGGCTTGGTGATTGAGCACTTGCCTAGTATGAGCAAGGCTCTGTTGGATCCCTGGGAAAAGTTCGAAAATGATAAAATAAAAGTTACAGTCATGCTGCTTCATCTTGTTTTAATCATGCACATTAATGCAAACCACAGCTCTTATTTCAAAGGGGGCAAGGAGGAGTTTATTCTGAGCCAATTATGAATATCCAGGACCTGAGAACATGGATTCAGGTTGCCAGAATGACATGTTCCAACAAAGCAGCAGTTAATTATAGAGCTTTTTATCATCACAGAAGGAAAAAAAATAAAAGGCAAGCCAATGACTAAATAAATCACTATAGGCAGCAGGTGGCTCGATCCCAGCAAAGCAGGAAGTTAGAAGCTTACAGGTTGTAGATATCTGATGGCTTTTAGTTTTGGAATTGGCGAACACTAATGATGCATTAAAAATATATTCAAGATGTTTTCTGGATACTCACAAGGATATTAGCTAGATACAAAAGTGGGCTATGGGTCAGAGAGATGGCCCAGTGTTTAGAGGCACTTGAGGACACTTATGATCTGAGCTCAATCTCAGGATTCTACATATAGTGTCAGGGAAACTAACTCTTGAGCAGTGCACACATATGCTCACATATGCTCACATGCACACGCAAACACTCACACACATTTTTTTAAAAAAAGGAGAAGACTATGAGTGCTGTCAAGGAGACTAATGATAATTAATTTTGTCTCAACATCTGTAGAATTCCAGCTTTGTACAATCATGAAATCCTAAGCAATCAGCTTTTGATAACATGGGTGTGCCCACTCTAGGAAGTTCAGTACATGTGCACATACTTTTCTTGCAGTCATTAAGTAAATACAGTAGAATCAGTTGTATATTTCAACTCTGCAATGGGATTTTCAGTATAACAGGAAACTAAATCCAGGATTTTCTAAAGATATTAAGATGACAAAACACTATATCCTATAATTCCTCCCAAGAACGTTGGTTCAGTTTATTTATTTATAGAGACAAAGGTGCCTCTTATTTCTTGTACAATTTGCCCAAGTTTGTAAGTCAACACTACAGATATATATATACACATATCCCAAACCTCCCTGGATCACCAGCTAGAGCTGTTAATGGTCTGTTATTTAGCACATCACTTCTCATCTCTAATTTTGCATCTCTGGGACTTTCTCTGATGCTGTGTCTCTGATCATGTGGAAAAAAGGGCCTATTCTACAGAAAGTACCTGATACTTAGAAATTGTTCCTGGTTCTTGACAATGTGAGAGTTTACAAAGTACGGATGGGTTGATTTTTTAAGGGTTATTAGAATGAAAAAAGGCAATGTATAAATCTGAATATCTGAATATATCAATAGGGTTGTACTCATACAGTATTCAAGCGTTCATGTGTTATTTCCAGTACACAGATGGCATGAGCAGCCTGTTAGCACCACTAAATCTGAAATGACAGAAGTTTCCTGTTATGATAAGAACAGGAGTCAACAGGCAGACTTCCTATAAAGATAGATGGGAAATGCTTTGGGCTTTATGGATCATACAGGATCTATTCTCCCTTCCCTCGTTCTTTGTTCTGCACTTTCTCAGTTTAACACTTTAAAGGTGTAAAAAGAATTCTTTGCTCACATGGAAAGCACAAACAGAACACTTGCTGATCACTGTCTTTGCCTATAATTAACTACCTCCTTTGCAGAATATTCTGTTTCCTTTCATGAAAGACTAAAGTATCCATCGATGAAAGCACTGTGCTTTTCTCTCTGAAGCACAAATACAAGGATTAGGATTATATCCTTACATTGAACTTTTGGCATGAGTGGGAAATGAAGAAGTTTAGATCAGCAGAAACCTTTTCTTAATGCCTGGAACGCAGGCCTTGGTATCCCTACCTGCCTCTTGACGTCTGAAAAGTCCCTTCCATCGAACTGAGGTTTCCTCCCAGACAGAAAATTTGGTTGCCTGATTTTCTGATTCTTTATTATAATGTTAAAATCCTTGTGCACCCCTCCCGTTTACATTCATACCAAGATTTTCACTTGCTTCCACTACTCTATTTACCATGGCCTGCAACTCACTTAGACTTTCAACAAGTAGTACTGCATTGTCAGCAAAACACAAGTTATTGATTCACACACCACCTGTCTGCATGCCTATCTCCTCATCCTCCAGGGCTGTTACTATTACTAATTTGTAAGCAGAGATTGTTTTTTTTAAGTTTTCCAGCCAACCAGACCCAAATAATCATACCAAAACCATATTAATTACAACACTGCTTGGCGAATGGCTTAGGTGTGCTTCCAGCTAGCTCTTATGTCTTAAATTAACTCATTTCTATTAACTGTGTATTGTCACAAGGCTGTGGCCTACCAGTAAGGTTGTGGTCTCTTTCTTTTTTGGTAGCTATATGGCATCTCTGACTCCACCTTCTTTCCTCTTCTATCTCTGCTAGGATTTTCTACCTTGCTATATTCTGCCCTGCCATAGGCCAAAGCAGCTTCTATGTTAACCAATGGTAGTAAACCATATTCACAGCATACAGAAGGGAATCCCATATCACTTCCCCTTTTCTGTCTAAATAAAAGCAACATTTTAACTTTGACATAGTAAAATTACATATAACAATAGAGGTATCAAGAAAGAGTTAAATTTACAATATTTCTTTGTAAGTCTGAAGTTTCATATCTATTTTATCTTTTATTGTACAAGGAAAGCTATAACTTTCTGTCTTCAACTCCATCAAAGACCCCAGATGGTTTTAATGTTACTAAAATAAATAGGAAGTGCATTTTAACAACTCCCAAAACTCTAGAATTGACAGAGATATCTTGCTGCCTGGACAGTCACCCAAAATTTTTCTGTAACATTGGGGCATCCATCTTCAGCCTACAGGTCCATAGTATCCTTCAGAGTTTCCCATGAAGCAGGAACCCTGAAGGATTATCTCAACTTCCTTAGGAAAGTTCAGCAGTCCCTTTTCTGTGGGTCTTGCCTCTCTAGTTTATACAGCATACCATAAACAAAGAACAGTTTCTTGCTGAAATGTCTAGCCTTGTGACATTGAAGACAAATTCTACAAGTTTATTCAATGCCTATCAACCTCTCTGAAGTAATTAGTGCTGCCAGAAGCAAACATGTCTGTCTCACTTTTGGGGAATGTATAAGTTATTAAAACCTTTTAAATGTCATATCCTGTAGGTCTTTGAAGTGTTGAAGATTATCTATCTAACTGAAATATATATATATATATATATATAGAGAGAGAGAGAGAGAGATCTAGAAAACCTAACTAATGTAATTAAATTTGATTATTATAGATGACTATTAATCTGTATTTCTTAACTAATTACATTTTAAATGAGCTGTATAAACACAAGGCCTTAAACAAGAATAGAAATATACATATAATAAATTTGACCTTAAGTTTTTATCAATAAACCAAAGTCCATACCAATGTAAAGTATTCATATTCCCCATATCATTTTTTAGAAAAAGATTTACTGTGACCACTATCCACTTATAATTAACCCCCCTAAGTGAAAATAAGCATTTATAAACAATCATTTTGGGAATTTGGATGTAGTTTTCTCCAAACTGGTTCCTGCTCTTTGCTGAGCAAAGTACTTTTAGGGTTTGCAGAGACCTTTCAGGGGCTCTTGTTTCATCAAACCACATTAACCTGGAAGGAATCCATAGGCTCTCATCTTCTGTGGAAACAAAAGTAGAACCTCTTTTCTAAAGTAACATATTTTTAGACTCAAATTTTAAAGACAAGATACCTCTAAAAAATATATAATGGTTTAACCTAGCAGTCCATACAATGAAATGTATCTCTGTAGTTAGCTCATTAACAGTCAAAAAAAATCAAAAAAAGCACAATAATATACATAATGTAAACTCTCTGTTTATTTTCCATCATTATGTGGCTTATTTTTCTCTATTACTTTTTAATATTTATTTTATCATCTTTACTTCTTTAATCTATAACTGTCTGTATTCTTTTATATTACTTTTATTGTCTTTTAAAGAATTTGTTTTATTTTTTAAAACTATTCCCTTCTATTCCTATTTTCTTTTTTTCTTAAGCCTGTGTACATTTTTAAAAACACACTGTGTCTCACTTAGAGATCTTTTATGTCTGAATCTGTACTATTGTGTATTTGAAATCCTTTTCTGACAGGAGAGTTGTTTTGTTTTTTTTTTTAAAAAAAAAGGTAAGTGGTGTGGTTGCTGTGACCCTAAATGCTGGTTCTGTCTCATTCAGCCTTTCAATATGGCAGAGGTATGTTTACTGCCAGGTCTGTGAGCCACGTTCATTACCCCAACTCTCAGAAACAGTTGGCCCACACCACCAACCAAGTAACTTGCAGCATGCTGCACACAAACCCCATTCAAATGCTCTGTAACAGGACCTCCTGAAAGAGCCAGTGCCGTTTGTGCCACCAGCACAAACCAAGAAGCTCACTTAAAGGAACTGTGCAGTTTTTGCTGTTAATGCTGAGTTAGGAAGACTTCTCTTAAAGGAGCTGTTGTGCCTCTGCTTGCTACCAGCCAATAGAGTCTGTCTGAAACTATGCAACTACCAAGAAGCTCCAATTGACTCCCACTTTTTTGAGTGTAGAAGTCCTTGTTTTTTAAGCTTCCTTAGGCTTTATGGATATTCCTGTCAAATGGTTGGGTGCCATTTTTAATCCCAGACCCAAATAATCATGCCAAAGCTATATTAATTACAACACTGGACAATGGCTTAGGTATATCCTAGATAACTCTTACATTTAAAATTAACCCATTTCTATTAATCTGTATATTGCCACGAGGCTGTGGCTTACCAATAAGGTTCTGGCATCTTTCTCCTTGTTCTTTACAGGGCATCGCTGATTCTGCCTTCTTTCCTCCTCTATCTCTGCTTGGATTTCCTACCTTGCTATATTCTGCCGTGCCATATGCTAAAGAAGCTTCATTATTAATCAATGATAATAAAACATATTCATGGCATACAGAAAGAAATCTCACTTCATTAATTCCAAGAATATATCAAAGAGTAGTGGTGAGAGGATGCATCCCTGCCACACTCCTATGATTGTCTTAAACTGATCACTTAACTCTACACTAGGAAAGGTTTGGTCAGCAAGAGAGATAATGATAACAACAAGATTACAAGTATCTAAGACACTTGACCTGCCTTCTTTACAACTCCAAAACCTGGAAAATGAAATGCTCCTCAGAACAGTGATTGAATGTGTTTTCAAGATAGCATGTCTCAGGAGGATTCTAGGCACCACACCAAGAGATGGCATTAAGAAACATCTCCATTTACAGAAGGAAATAAACTATAGGATAAGGTAACAGCACTAAAGATACTTTGGTCATGTCATAAAAATGAACGATGACAGATACCCAAAGAGAGCACTGCTTGGAGGAATGTACGGGATAAGGTGAAGAGCAAAGCCCAAAAATGGTGCAGAGAGAGCATAAAAGAAGATTGTAGACTGTGGAACCTTGGGTATGACAGTAACACAAACATATGGAACTTCCCAGGATAGGAACAACTGGAGAACCATCATAAACAGAGTGCCCTTGCATACTTAAGCATTACCAGGGCATAAATGATGATGATGATGATGATGATGATGATGATGATGATGATGATGATGATGATGATATCAAAAGAGAACAAATAGTACCATTAAGATTTGGTGACTATCAAAGTTTCTTAGCCTCAATATTATGGTAGTAATTTGACGGTCTGTAAAGTAAAAACAGTACATAGCCAGTCGAGGGTCTATTTCATCTTTATAAGTAAGACATTTCTAGATTTGAGTATAGAAAACAAAATGCCTGGAGTTATTGAATGGAATTTCAGAGACATTTCTAGTATACTCAAGCATAGTGATAAAGCCAGCTCGTAGGATTCTATGATATATGTCAATTTATGCTCCAATGGAAAGGGTAAATCACTTTGGAATGTTCAGTCCCTTCATACCAGCAAGCTTTTGAGAAGCCAAAATTTTACTTTCGTATACTGGCATGCTAAAAGGCCATATGGCAGGTAGCTACAGGAAACATATCAGTTGTGACCAAAATACACAGTCACAAGGGCTCTGCAACACAATCAGATCATATTTACAAACTATCCCATTTCAGGAGCATGCGGGATATTTTTCTTCTAATGATGCTTCATTAAATTTTCAGAACGTCTACCAGGAGTTCTACAACAGTTATTCCTCAGATTCTAAAGGGGCACTTGCCTTATTTTTCTGATAAGTTTTTTCTTTAAATCAACTTGTGATTGAGTCCTCAAAGAGATTAATTTCTGCCTTCAGGATTTGTGTAGTCCGGTTGTTCACTAGAGAAATAAATTATCGATTTAATTGTGAATAAATATATTCTATTACAAAATAGAATATAATAAAATGAGGGCAATCTTGATGGGAAAAGTTAGCACCACAGATGTGTAGTTCTCATTCTCATAGCATTAACTCTTACCACCTCTACATCATTTTTCAACATACAATTATAACCTCACCGGGGAGGATTACCTATTCTATAGGAAGGGAAAGAGAGGGAGGTGTTTGGCATTAGCTTCTGGAGAAAATGTAAAAAGTGAGTATCTCCAAAATTACGCACCCATCTATGATGCTGAAAGAGAATGGTGGAAGGAAGATAGTTTCTTTAACAGGATATTGTAAACTTTGATCTGGTCATTTTCTTTGCTTTGAAGAAAATATGGCTTGGCTAGAGCTAAGAAACTACATGGAACCAAAGAAGAAAGGGAGTGGAAAGAAATATACCTATTTAATTTAAGAATTAAATACCCAAATGAAGTTACTAAACAAGAAACATACTGAGAAACAAAAGCCTTTACATTACATCCTTCCATATGATGACTTTCTTATGTCCTTTGTTGTCTATATTGGTTTATATAAAGGAAAATTTGATGTGAACTCATGTTTCCTAGCTTCCTTTGTGAGTAACTGAACCTGCACAAGCCTGTGACCACACTGTTGATCAGCAAATGCTTACTGAAAATTTGTTAGCATTACAGTGGAGGCTGCAATAGGATCAAAGTGAAATAGGTTTTATATGATCCTAGGAAAATTATTCTCTCAAATTCATTGCCCTGTGGCAAAGTCCATTCCATAAACAAAACATTAAGATAAAAAACATATAATTATGCAAAATTTAGGACTGGTGTTTTGAAAATATTTAATAGGAATATTATCAACACTAAAATTTACATGGTTTTTAGTTTCTAAAATATATAGATTTCTAGAACTCTGTAAGTACACAGTAGAGTCAATTTTATTTGTAAAAATTATACCTCAACATTTTTTGTTATAAAACCAAGTCTGACAAAAATTAATAGAAAATGTAAGATTTAAAAAGCACCTTTTTCGGGTTATAATAGTTCTAATACAACCCATAATAGAATAACAATAGAATATATTTAAGTTCTTTCAATTTTGAAGTATCCATTTTATCCTACTGTATACCTTCATGAAGTCTGAATTTGACTTTAGAGAATTGAATTTTCTTTAATTTTTGTAGATATTGACTAGTATAATTGAGAAACTAAAAGTCAGATCTTGAAGTTCTAACTGGAATGTTTGGCCAATGATAAATGTAAAGTCTAGCATCTCGGCCTCAAATATGTGTGTAAGATCCTGTACAAAGCTGACAATTTCATTCTGTAATGAAGACATATTAGTGAAAAATGTTTTCAGTTAGTTTTGTTGTGGTGGTAAAGGTTATGGAGAATATACAAGGAGCTAGCTATAAAATAACTTTCTAAACAGGTTCCCATTTCTTACTATAGCTGTCTCATTATATTTCAATACCATGGGTGGGAATATGTTTATAAAAGCCATTAGCCAATGGTCCAAAGTCCCTATGCTGGATATATCTGTTTAATTATGAGGTTTCTTGTGATAGATTCCATTTTCTCAAAATAAAAATGTAAACCAATATATATTTGGCTTCCTTTACCTCATGCTTTTGTCTTTTTTCTTAGTGTTGCTCGTTAACTCAACATATGTATTGCCACACCTCCACTTAATTATCTCTGCAATCACCTGAGTTCACTGACTGAAAAGTGTCCTTACATTTGATTGCAAATGAACCACATTTCAAAATAACTGCATCAAAATTCCTGCTTGATAATAATAACAAAATACATCTACATGAACATTGTGGTAGTCTTTTAGAGTATTCATGATATTACAGGCTTCTTAAAGTATTTTTGCTCAAACATAAAATCTTAAACTTGAAAATACATAAGCTAAAAAGCTTTAGAAACCTATCCAAGGCCAATCCACGAGCAAACCATTAATCTTACATTCTCTAGTGTCCAACAGTACTTCACCTATCAAACCACAGTGCAAGAGATGCTACCATAAGCTGAAAAAACCTTCCGTCCCTTTCATGGCTTCTCCATAGACAGCAGCACAGGGTCATTTGGTGAGATTTTAAAAAGGGCAAATCTGGGCGAACAACTCAACCCATGTCTACTGTGTTATCTCTGAGCAAGAGAAGACTGTTGATAGTCTCTTGCTTCTTTGCTTTCCCTTCATTCTCAATTCATTGGATTCCTTTCAAAGCACTGGGCCACAGTATGATGAGAGCAACGAAAAACAGTTGAGAGGGAGAGAGAGAGAAAGAGGGACAGATGGGTAATCATGAATTCAGAACAGAGGTCAAATCATTTTTCTTCCTTGCTAAAATACTTTCATGAACTTGGCAGATTTAGCACACTAATGCATGTTTGTAAACTAAGCCCTTCATTGCCAACATGTAATCCCCTTTATGACCTGAAATTCCCCAAAGACTGAAATTATATAAGCAAATTTTTCTATAGAGCCTGTCTGTCCTAAAACAAGCTCTTGTAGACCAGGCTGGCCTTCAATTTACAGAGATCCTCCTGCCTCTGCCTCCTGAGTGGTGGGATTAAAGGTGTGCACCACTACTACTTGACCATATAAGCAATCTTTTGATTGTTGTTTTGATAGTGAAGTTTTCCAAGAGTTTTCCTATGTGCAAAATTGAATGTGTCCTATTAAAAATACTTTACTGATCAAGAATAAACCTTTAGCAAACCTGCAAAAATTTAATCCCCAATTAAATAAATTGGAGATTTAAGCAGTATGGTGAAAACTGAGGAATACTTTGGAAATTTACATACTAGAAAGCAAGTACATATGGAAACATAAAGTGTGGATGGTCATCTATTCATTTAATCGCTAAATCCAGCAATTGAGACTCATCTTAATGTCTGTAATCTCACAGTCATTTTTTAGTGTAAGAGTAGCAGCAAACTGGCAAAGTGTGTTTCCTCCCACCCACAGAATTTCCCTAAAACCCATCTGGGGCTCATGTTCAGAGTAAACAAGACTTTTGGGTAACAGTTGATCTAAACAGTAGAACGCTCTACAAAATCCTTTAATTCTGGGATGGTTGTTGACAGCAACTTTAAGTGATTTCCAGGTCACTTAAAGTCCATTCTCGTCTAACAATACAGGAAGACCCTAGATTTAAATCCTAGATATAAATCCTCTAGATTTAAAGATGCACTTTTGAACACTATTCAAGAACTGAATTTTCCAGGAGCAGGGCCCAGAAAATAATGGGAGCAAGCACATGAGCATTTCTAAGTCCACTCAGGTGTAAGAATAGTTATATTTTAATATAATATTTCTCATGCTAGACTGGATGATAAATTTTAAATTTTATTTATTTTATATTTTATGTGAGTGTTCTGCATATCTATCTTCAGGCCAGAAGAGGGCATCAGATTCTATCAAAGACGGTTGTGGGCCACCATGTGGTTGCTGGGAATTGAACTCAGGACCTCTGGAAGATCAGCCAGTGCTTTTACCTTTGAGCCATCTCTCCAGCCAAGCTCTTAATTTCTTAAATATTATTGACAGAAGAGAAAAAAAAAAAGAGATCTTAGTCTTTCTGGTGTGAAAAGGAGAAATCCAAACAGCCTCTATTATTTATTAGGAGATTCAAAGAATGTTGTTAATTCTGTTTACCAAATTAATTTCTTACTCAAACTCTACCTTAATTCACTAATAGGATTTTGTCAAATGAAGCCAAATCACCTATTTGCATAGGATGCCATATTTGAAACCACCCACTCAAATTTTTAGATCAGAATTCTCAAGTCAATAGTGTGCATTTATAGTGTTTATCAAAAGCCATAAAAGGTAAGATAGATGGTGAATTAGGGGAAGAGATTACAGTCCTATGTGAATAAGAGAAAATAAATTTTAAATATTTTACTTCAGACTAACTTTTATGAAGATTTGTTTTTGAAACTACAAATACCCACACTCCATACATCACAGCAACAAAGTTACAAAGACAAGACCATGTTAACTGACCATGTTAACTAATGTGATCACAAACTACCTATTGGCATTAGTAACTGACATATGCATGTTCATACTATAGTAAGATCTATGTATGCTTTTAATAAAAAGGTCAACTTCTAGGCAAAGAAATATTTTAGAATAGGAAGAACCAGAAATAAATATTATAAATATGCATAATTTTCTTTTCACTATTACAACATACAACATTGCCCATCAAACATGGAAGCTCCCTCTCATATAAAAGACTGAGTAATACTAAGAGCATATGAAAATAAATGCTTTCAGACACTTATTGCTTGATATGCCTTATTTTATGAAATAGGCTCACTCTATGTAGCCCAAGACAGCAATCCTCCTGCACCCATCAACCTTAATTGTTAGGATTAAAGATGTGTGCCATCAAGCAAAGATCAAACTTATCCTTAAATAATATTAATAATGCACTTTAGTTATTAAATGTTGTCTAAATAATTATATTTCAATACAGCATAAATAGATATTCAAATATAGTGCAGATATACATTTATATTTGAATTTATAAAAACAAGATTAAATTAGTATTTAAACTTTTACCAGCTAAACTTACATATATTAATATAATTTACAATTATAATCAAAGTTAAAAATTATCAATAAACTAAAAGTTATAGCTCACACATATAATTCCAGCATTCTGGAGGTTGAGGGGAAAGGGTCACCATGAGTTTGGAGCCATCCTGAGCTACACAGTAATTTATAGAAGCACCAGGGCTGAGACTCTATGTCAAAGAAAATGAAGCAGCAAACTGCACACACACACACACACACACACACACACTCACACACACACAATGTTAAGAGTCATATATGGGAAGGTAAAATATATGCTGCCAGACTAAAGGGTAACAGACTTATTTTTATCTGGGCGTTAAAATAATATTAAGTTCAGAAAGATCTTTGCTGAAATGACTCTAAGAGTGTCTTTAATCTGTTCTTGATATTTTATTAAGGCTCATTCCTTAATGCTTTAGTTTTGTAACCAGGCGGAAATACAAACTCCTGATGGTCAGGTAGTATCTGGTATTTACTGCCTCCATCTTCTTTGTGGAGTCCACACCCATGGAGAGATTTTTTTTTTTTTTTGGATTCCTGTTGCTGCTACACAAACTTCCAAAACGCGAGTAGTAATACAAATTTTATCTTAACAGTTGTTACAATTCATGAAAGGGTTTCCTTGGGATAAAATCGGCATCTGGAGGGATTAAGTTCTTCCTGGAGCCTTAGGAAAGAATCCACAACCACACTTTCTGCCTTCTAGAAGGCATCACAAGTCATTCCTCGCGGTCCCAGCTTCCATCTTCAAGCCTGAGACATTCACTCAAACCTTTCCTAGGCAGTCGATCCATTGTCTCTTCCTCTTGTACTTCTGAGGACACTGATTACACTCGACTGTTCTAGACAGTGCATGAGCGTTCTCATTCTCAAAGCCATGAACCGGCAATCTTCCCTTCACCTGCAGCCTTAATCTCCCTTTCCCACATAGACATGTTCACAGGATCGGAAATTAGATTTGGGGGTTCTCTATCTAGAACACCATTATCTTGGGGGCTCTCTGTCTAGTACACCATCTGAACACTTCCTTCAGCTATAGCTCCTTTGGCCCGTGCCCTCCAGCCTTGAATAAAACAGACACATATGCAGTATGCTTGTTGTTGCTCCTCAGTGTTTGGAGGAAAAGGCTGATTAAATAGCTTAAATGATCATTGTTTAGATTTCCCATTGAGTCAAAGCAAATGATACATTAGAAGGATTTTCTAAGAGTCAATTAGTAGGGGTTTGGAAATTCCTTTGAGGATGCCAAACATTAGGCAGATGCAAATTAGAAACAGTGGGTTTCTAAAGGACTCTTTATTGCTAACGTTTTACAGCGTGTTTTAATCACATCTGTATTGCAGCTCTGATTTTAAATACCCCAATGGCCATCATTAAAAACATGTTTCTTTTTTTCTAGCACTACACTATAGCTCTTTGTGTTACCTCATTCACTTACAAGCACTTGGAGAAAACAAAACTTTTTTTTATCTTACAATAATCATTTGGAAGCTGTGTTCATTGGCTCTTGTAAAGAGCCCCTGTGATTGTGTTCTTTTAGTTAACAATATCATCTCGTACATCACATAGTTTCCTATTATAAGAAGTACTAATTACTAGAAAAATTAAGAACTCCAGATGGGAAAAGTAACTTTCTGATATGGACATGCGTAAGTATTTGTGTGAACGAAATACGTTTATTTCAGAGGCAAACTGATATCCAGGCCAAGGTCTTGGTTTCAGGCTGTCCTGGATTCAAAAGCCAGCTCTAAAATGATAGTATGCAATGGCATACTTCTATGACCTGAAGCAAATAATTAACCTAGCTATACCTAGATCCACCACTACAAAAATCTTATAACCATAAGAATTATAAGAGATAGACCTCTAGAGTACTTATTCTTGTGTCTCACATGTGTAGGCACTAACCCAAGATGCATCTCAATCCCCTGGAGAAGGAAACTGGCTTTTGAAGAACATTTGTGGATGAGGCACAAACTTCCAGATACACAGTGATACAGACTCACAGAAGGAGAAAGTACATCCCCTTAGAGGTTACCTCCAATCCTGAGCTCTACAGGAGCCATCTCTAATCTAGAAGCTCTTCTGTGACTGCAGGAACTCCCGCACGACTAAGGGAAAGGGAAGCTGACACGCCCAGAGCCTGTCTGCAGTCATGATGCTCAACAGCATTTGGTTTTCAGTGTGTACACCTGAATGGTCTAAGAATGGTCATGACGCTTTTGGGAAAATGAATGCAACTGGTTACGATCATTAAGTTCAACTAGTCTCAGAAAGACAAATATCAAAAGTTTTCTTGTATGTGGTTCCGGATCTTAAATAGATACATAAAATCATGTATGTATGTATAGCATCAAAATAGAAGTGAAACTAAGTAAGGGAAGAAAGGGAACTCAGTAAAGGGGAAGGAAAAAGACAAAGGTAAACGGGGTGATGTGGGGAGGATTGTTTAACAGGCAATAGATACTTATATGAAAATGGTCTTATCACAGCAACACATATAAAGAATATACACACACATATATATATATATATAAAATGAAAAATTTAAAGTTAAGTTACATACATATATACATATACTTAAAACCAGTTGATGTGTATATTACTTTTTCTTATATTTCCCTTTTTCTTGGAGGGAGGTACACGTGTGGAAATTCAGAGCACAACTTACAGAATTTGGATATTTTTTTCCATCGTGTGGGTTCCGGGGATCAAATTCAGGTCATCAGAGGCTGAAACACCATCAGCCTTGGCTACAAGTGCCTTTACACGTTTATCTTTCTCGGAGGCTTTCTTCTTATTACAGAGAAAGTCTATGACTAAGAGGAAAAGGGCTGATTAATCCAGCGGGGGAAGGGGTCATGAGAGCACTGAGAGCAGTGAAGTGTAGCCCTCTGGGGACAGGGCTGGCAACTGCCTGTAGAAAGGAGTGGTGGCTTTCTCAGAAGAGCAGCCATGCAGCAGACGTTATGTCCGGGCTTAGGAGAAAACACTCAGCTGCTTCTTGCATCTATTAACTAGTTCTCACCACTGAGTAGCTCAGATCCCTGCTAGCAAGGGCCTGCAAGTCACTGGAGCCCAGGCGAAGATAGAGTGAAACAGATATGCACACATGGCCCCACTCTTACTTCACTTAAACACGGTACAAGATGGTCAGAGCCCATCAGAAAAGTTGATAAATAAGAATCCTCGAGGAATTAATTCAGCAATGCATAAGTACTCACATGTAAGACTACAGTCTTTCATCTACATACTCTCATCAATATCAGTTCCAGAAATCTACTCAAAACCAAGTTCACTTCTGTAACATTTTTCTTTGAAGATAAAATGTGTCAGTTCAATCACTAAGATGAATCTAGTACCATCAGGAACAAATAACATAATCAACAGCATCTAATACCTCCTAGGAACCAGAGAGGTTTGATACATGCAAGGGGTTAAAGTCAGATAGTGGCAGAGTCAGCACTTGATTAAATGACAAATGTTTTCTGGGCTATTAAAAAGGATTCCATTATCTTTACATTAATGAATCATAATTTTATATGAAGGATGATTCATCCTTTTGTGGGATAAACTGTTGTGGGTTTTCTGCTTTTGGATGATACTTCACCAAACAGCCACACAACCATAATTATGAAGTACTTAAGCAAATTATTAATCATTAATTAATTAAAATATTAATTAGATTAAAGCTACAAAGTTGAATCTACTAAGACAGAGACGCTGGGATTTAGCTCAATGGTATAGCATATGCCTAGCATACATAAGGTTCTGGATTTTATCTACAAGACCAACAACAAAAAATACATCATGCAAATTAAAATAAAAAATATTAAATTCAAGACCTTAACTACACAGACTATGGGTGTGTCCTAACATATTTTGTGATTGTTTATTTTCTGTCATGCTCCTCTTTAACATACAATAGAAAAATAAAAGTAAAATATGTAATATTCTAAATATGTACAGGATACTTGACTTCACTTGTTTTTCAACTCTACCCTTTCAGTCTTTATCTACCCTGGAATAGATGGCTAATTGGTAAAAATTATGTTATATCAAATGATATACATATCTTATAAAAACAACTCAAATATTTATTATCAGATTAAGTGTTAATTTACTACCGAGAAACGGCTTAAATTATCTGGGTATTAACGGCACCATGTTTGTCTCTTGTTCTTGTTATTTGTTTGTTTTTAGTTCTTTTCATAATCAAATGAAGATTTCTGTATAAGAAAACAGTTTCAAAAAGATTAGACAAATGAGGAAATACAAGAAATCTAAGAATATTCAGAAATGTGGCACTCAAGTTGCCACCAAAATCAGAGGCTCAGAAATAACTCCAACTCTATCCATTTTCATAAATGCAATTAGTTAGGCTATGCAGTCACTAGCTAACCAGCCAGTATCTGTTAATGTGATTATTTCTATTGTACTGGTGCCAGAATTCACTGTCTCCTTTAAGGGGCATCCACTCTATTTATTTGAGAGAATAAAAATTATTGTGGTATCAAGTTGCTTCTACATGGGCTGTTAAGTTAACCTACAAAACATAAAATGTACTATCTTCTTAAATTTATTACAGTAATTAGTTGCCACTGTTTTAGGTAGGAAAAGACTACAACAATAATCGACTTGAGCAGCTCTTAATGGCCCATGCATTCTCTTCAAACACGTGGTTTATTGATGAACATTTCTAACAAGGAAACAAGCTACATGTGGCCACTCTAATCAAATTGTCCTTAATTCCAGAATATTTTAGAGGGTACAGTCTCATTTTGACATGATGATAAGCCACCGATATTGCATGATTATGGACACAGTGGCAGGTTTTTGCAGTTTAGTGTGAAAATTCTTGCAAAATCATTTGATTATTGGATTTAGGTACATGCATGCTATTTAAATAGACATAAAGCAAAGAAAACCAGCCTACAATTCACAATCCTAGAGAACCCAGACAACAATGAGAACCCTAAGAGAGACATACATGGATTTAATCTACATGGGAAGTAGGAAAAGACAAGATCACCTGAGTAAATTAGGAGCATGAGGACCAAGGGAGAGGGTAGAAGGGGAGGGGAGAGGAACGGAGGGGAGCAGAGAAAAATATATAGCTCAATAAAAACAATTAAAATAAATAAATAAATACCATCCACACAAAAATATATCCCCTAATGTGTTTTAGAATCCCTGATAGTCTTCGCTTGCTTCCTTTCATTCTCGTAACTCATTTTTCTAACACACCATCATCTTCTGATTCTCCTCTTTGTCTCTAGCACGTCCCACTGCCAGCCCCTGTTTCTAGACATTGTCTCTGGGAATTAGACCTAAAATAGTGCGTGTGTCCTACTGAGCCAGCCAATATCCTCTCCCTTACCCTGCCACCTCTCTGGCTTTCATTCCTTTTTAAGCTTCCTTTCCTCTCATTCAAAATGTGACAGACAGGAAGGGATCAGAACTGTGTTTACATCAAAGTATGTACAGAGCTGAGGAACACTGCAAGAGTGGAGCCTCAGATCTCTGCCAGAAAGGAGCCTCCTCTGAAGAGCTCCTGGCCGTGTAGAAAAAAATGGTTACTATGCAGAAAATAACAATTTCTCTATCAGTGCTATAACTACAATAGATCTATAATAAATAAGATCCTGAAACACTGTGTTAGGAGAAACTGTAGATGCATCATTAGCTGTAGAATTTCTCAGTTCAGAGCATTCTTACAATCTCACATTTAAGATTTAGTATGTCACAGCTTCCTTGTTGTAAGGAACATATTTGTTACAGAATATGTTTTCGAGGACAGAGTCCTAAAGGAGTAAAGCCTTGGGAATATGAGTTCAAGCACTCCAGGCCTTCACCATCAGATAGGAAATTAGGGATCACCCTTCGAAATGTTCCACATTGCCACCTAGCTACCCACCTAGTCACATTCATATCAGTTACACAGTACCAGGGAGGGATGGTGGAGAGGGAAAGGGAGAGGGAGAGATACCAAATGTCTCATATTTGGGTTATTTAGAATCCAAGAACTACTAATAGACATACTCATGTCATGCACTAATTGAGAAAAAGATTACAAGAACTCGTGAAATAATGAAACGGTACCAAAAAATACATCAGGCATTTTGATGGATTTTGTGTTTTCCTACGTCAAAGCAGAAATGTAATGTATTCTAACTGGCAACTTCTCAACAGACTTGTTCTCAAAGATGAGGCAAAGGAGCTGGCCTGGTTTTCTTCTCATGATTATAATTCTTCCTATTTATTTATATGTTACTCAAGCAATAAACTTGTTTGAGGGAGCCTTTTATATTCCTTTTGGTCTTCAAAGATCTACTTTATGCTCTATAGTTTTATACCCCTATATGAAATAAACTTCTGTAAATATCATCTAAACAATCCTGAATCTACCTCTAGAACTCTATCAAAATTTGCTGTTACTTGAAACCCCAAATCATGAACGCAATGGCTCCATGGTACTTAAACTCTGAAACAACTATTACTACCCTGTTGTCTCAATGTTCTGGGACAATAAATAATACAGTATAGTCTGTTTTCTCCAAAAATAAGAAGAGAAAATTTAACCACAATCTTTTTAAAAATTGTGTCTAAGTATTAGGAAACAAGAAACTTCACATATTCACTACTTACTTTCCTACACAATGTTTCAGTGACAGATCATAGGTTTCATTAAGTTCAATTTCAGTGAAGAGTCCAGTTATCTATGTTTGAGAAATTATTGTGTTCAACAGGATAATAAGAAAAATTAATCATAAGAACATAAGAAAAGCTCTCTTCCCCCCTTCCCCCTGGGGCCACAAGATCTCCCCAGAGCTGCTCCCTTGCACGCTGGGCCTGGGCTATGGGCTCAGCCTGGCAGGGGCAGTTCCTGTGCTTTGATAGCCTCCCTGAGGACAGGCAGGCCCTGTGTCAGCTCAGCCACATTCCTGGACACCAAGAGACAGTGAACTTCTAGCAGACATCCATTGGAGGAGGGGTGAGTTTGCTCCTGGCCTGAGGGCTTCAGCTAGGAGGAATTCAGACTTTCCCCGCCCCCTCGACTTTCTGGTCACCCTGCAGTGGTGGCTCCACACTGCTGAGTTCTCCCAAATCCCCTCCCAGCATTCATCCAGGTACACCTTCCTCTCTTTCCCCCTTCCCCCTGGGGCCATAAGATCTCCCCAGAGCTGCTCCCTTGCGCGCTGGGCCTGGGCTGTGAGTACAACCCGGCAGGAGGGAGTACCTGTGTTTCAATAGACTGCCTGAGGAAAAGTAGGCCTTCTGTCAGTGAAGTCCCTGCCCAACAAGGGAACCTGACCTGGTACCAGAAGATCCAATAGAGAGCATTTGAAGGAAGAGATGGGCAGACGCCAAGGCAAGAACTCTTTCAACAATCTAAAAAACAACATGAAAACACCAGATCCCAACGACCCTACAATAGAAGGACCTGAACCTCTTAATTTAGAAGAAGTGGAAAAAAGTGACATTATGAAAGCAACAGAGTCCCTTAAACAGATGATGAATAACTCCCTTAAAGAACTGGATGAGAAATACAACAAAAAGTTTGAAGAAATGAGTAAAGAAATGGATGAGAAGTATAACAAAAAGTTTGAAGAAATGAGGAAATCCATGAATGATACACTGGGAAACCAAGAAAAAACAATCAAACAGGTAATGGAAACAGTTCAAGAATTGAAAACTGAAATGGAGTCAATGAAGAAAACACAAAACGAGGGACGGCTGGATATGGAAAATCTTGGTAAACGAACAGAGACTACAGAATCAAACATAACCAATAGGATACAAGAGATGGAAGAACGAATCTCAGAGTCTGAAGATACCATAGAGAAAATAAATGCTCTGATCAAAGAAAACAGCAAATCCAACAAATTCTCATCACAAAACATTCAAGAAATCTGGGACACAATAAAAAAACCAAATCTAAGAATAATAGGGATAGAAGAAGGAGAAGAACTGCAGATCAAAGGCCCAGAAAATATATTCAACAAAATTATAGAAGAAAACTTTCCCAACCAAAAGAATGATATTCCTATGAAGGTTCAAGAAGCATACAGAACACCGAATAGACTTGATCAAAAAAAAATCCCCTCGCCATATAATAATCAAAACACAAAACATACAGATTAAAGAAAGAATATTAAGAGCTGCAAAGGAAAAAGGTCAAGTAACTTATAAAGGTAAACATATCAGACTTACACCGGACTTCTCTATGGAAACCATGAAAGCCAGAAGGTCCTGGATAGAGGTACTGCAGAAACTAAGAGACCATGGATGCAAACCCAGACTACTATACCCAGCCTAGCTATCATTCACTATCAATGGAGAAAACAAAACATTCCAGAATAAGAACAAATTTAAACAATTCGTAGCCACAAACCCAGCCTTACAGAAAGTAATAGAAGGAAAATCACAACCCAAGGAATCCAACATTGCCAACACTACCTACAATAACTCAGACATCTAGTGAGCCTTCATGAGCTTAACTCAAAGAAGGGACACATACAAACTCTATTAAACAAACAAACATAAAATAATAAATAACCGGAGTCAATAACCACTGGTCATTAATATCACTTAATATTAATGGACTCAATTCACCTATAAAAAGGCACAGACTAAGAGATTGGATATGAAAACAGGATCCAACATTCTGCTGTTTACAAGAAACACACCTCAACCACAAAGACAAACATCTACTCAGAGTAAAGGGTTGGGAAAAGGTTTTTCAAGCAAACGGACCTAAGAAACAAGCAGGTGTGGCCATTCTAATTTCCAACAAAATTGAATTCAAACTAAAATCAATCAGAAGAGATGGAGATGGACATTTTATACTCATAACAGGAACAATTCATCAGGAGGAAGTCTCAATCCTGAATATCTATGCCCCCTAATATAAAGGGGGTTTCAATGCAGAATTCTACCAGAACTTCCCGGAAGAGCTAATACCTATACTCCTTAATGTATTTCACAATTCCTACTTATGTAAAAGAAACACTTCTAGAACTCAAGGCAGTCATCAAACCACAGACACTAATAGTAGGAGACTTCAACACTCCTCTCTCACCAATGGACAGGTCAATCAGACAAAAACCTAACAGAGAAATAAGAGAATTATTAGAGGTATTGAATCAAATGGACTGAACAGACATCTATAGAACATTCCACCCAAATAGGAAAGGATATACCTTCTTCTCTGCAGCTAATGGAACCTTCTCGAAAATTGACCACATACTGGGTAACAAAGCAAACTTCCACAGGTACAAAAAATTATTAGTAACCACCTGTGTCTTGTCAGACCACCATGGATTAAAGTTAGAATTCAACAACAGTGCTACCCCCAGGAAACCAACAAATTCATGGAAGTTGAACAGTCAACTACTGAATCACCCCTGGGTCAAGGAAGAAATAAAGAAAGAAATTAAAGTCTTTCTTGAATTTAATGAAAACAAAGACACAACATACTCAGACCTATGGGACACTATGAAAGCAGTGTTAAGAGGAAAGTTCATAGCACTAAGTGCCCAATTAAAGAAAACGGAGAGAGCACACATTGGAGACTTAAGAGCACACTTGAAAGGTCTAGAAAAAAAAGAAGCTGATTCACCCAGGAGGTCTAGAAGACTGGAAATAATCAAACTGAGGGCTGAAATCAACAAAACAGAAACAGAGAAAACAATCCAAAGAATCAATGAATCAAAAAGCTGGTTCTTGGAGAAAATCAACAAGTTTGAAAAACCCCTAGCCAAACTAATCAAACGGCAGAGAGAGAACACTCAAATTAATAAGATCAGAAATGAAAAGGGGGACATAACCACAGACACAGAGGAAATTCAGAGAATCATTAGATCTAACTACGAAAGTTTATATGCCACAAAGTTGGAAAATGTTAAAGAAATGGACTTTTTTTTTTTTTAGATAAGTACCATATACCAAAGTTGAACCAAGAACAGGTGAACAATTTAAATAGACCTGTCAGTCGTGAAGCATTAGAAGCTGTTATCAAAAATCTCCCTACCAAAAAAAGTCCAGGACCAGATGGTTTCAATGCAGAATTCTACCAGAACTTCCCAGAAGAGCTAATACCTATACTCCTTAATGTATTTCACAATATAGAAACAGAAGAATCATTGCCAAACTCTTTTTATGAAGCTACAGTTACCCTGATACCAAAACCACACAAAGAAAGAGAATTACAGACCAATCTCACTCATGAACATTGACGCCAAAATACTCAATAAAATACTGGCAAACCGAATCCAAGAATACATTAGAAAAATTATCCATTATGATCAAGTGGGCTTCATCCCAGAGATGCAGGGCTGGTTCAACATACGCAAATCTATCAATGTAATCCATCATATAAATAAACTGAAAGAAAAAAACCATATGATCATTTCATTGGATGCTGAAAAAGCATTGGAAAAAATTCAACACCCCTTTATGGTAAAGGTGTTGGAGAGATTGGCTATACGAGGATCAAACCTAAATATAATAAAAGCAATATATAGCAAGCCAACAGCTAACATCAAATTGAACGGAGAGAAACTCAAAGCCATTCCACTAAAATCAGGAACACAACAAGGCTGTCCACTCTCTCCATACCTCTTCAATATAGTTCTTGAAGTTCTAGCAATAGCAAGACAACATAAGGGGATCAAGGGGATTCGAATTGGAAAGGATGAAGTTAAACTTTCATTATTTGCAGATGATATGATAGTGTACATAAGCGACCCCAAAAACTCTACCAAAGAACTCCTACAGCTGATAAACACCTTTAGTAATGTGGCAGGATACAAGATCAACTCCAAAAAATCGGTTGCCCTCCTATACACAAAGGATAAAGAAGCAAAGAGGGAAATCAGAAAAACATCACCTTTCATGATAGCCACAAATAGCATAAAATATCTTGGGGTAACTCTAACCAAGGAAGTGAAAGACCTATTTGACAAGAACTTTAAGTCCTTGAAGAAAGAAATTGAGGAGGATTCCAGAAAATGGAAAGACCTCGCCTGCTCTTGGATTGGGAGAATCAACATAGTAAAAATGGCAATTCTACCAAAAGCAATCTATAGATTCAATGCAATTCCCATCAAAATCCCATCAAACTTCTTCACAGACCTTGAGAGAACAATAATCAAGTTTATATGGCAAAACAAAAAACCCAGGATTGCCAAAACAATCTTATACAATAAAGGAACTTCTGGAGGCATTACCATCCCTGACTTCAAACTCTATTACAGAGCAACAGTATTGAAAACAGCTTGGTATTGGCATAAGAACAGAGAAGTCGACCTATGGAATCGAATAGGAGACCCGGGTATTAACCCACAAACACCTGATATTCGACAAGGGAGCTAAACATATACAGTGGAAGAAAGTAAGCATCTTTAACAAATGGTGCTGGCATAACTGGATGTCAACCTGTAGAGGAATGAAAATAGATCCATATCTATCACCATGCACAAAACTCAGGTCCAAATGGATTAAAGACATCAACATTAATCCGACCACTTTGAACCTGATAGAAGAGAAAGTGGGAAGTAGTCTACAAGATATAGGCACAGGAGACCACTTCCTAAGCAGAACCCCAGGAGCGCAGACAATAAGAGAAACCATGTATAAATGGGACCTACTGAAACTTAGAAGCTTCTGTAAAGCAAAGGATACTGTCAGTAAGACAAAAAGGCTACCTTCGGACTGAGAGATCTTCACCAACCCCTCATCAGATAAAGGTCTGATCTCCAAAATATACAAAGAACTCAAGAAACTAGACACTAAAACTCTAATTAACCCAATTAAAAAATGGGATACTGAACTGAACAGAGAATTCACAACAGATGAACTTCGAATGGCCAAAAGACACTTAAGGTCATGCTCAACCTCCTTAGCAATCAGGGAAATGCAAATCAAAACAATTTTTAGATATCATCTTACACCTGTCAGAATAGCTAAAGTCAAAAACACCAATGATAGCCTATGCTGGAGAGGATGTGGAGTGAGGGAAACACTCATCCATTGTTGGTGGGATGCAAACTTGTGCAGCCACTGTGGAAATCAGTGTGGCGGTTTCTCAGGAAACTGGGAGTCAACCTCCCTCAGGACCCAGCAATTCCACTCTTGGGAATATACCCAAGAGATGGCCAACCATACTACAAAAGCATTTGTTCAACTATGTTCATAGCAGCACTATTTGTAATAGCCAGACCCTGGAAACAACCTAGGTGCCCCTCAATAGAAGAGTGGTTAAAAAAGGTGTGGAACATATATACACTAGAGTTTACTCAGCGGTAAAAAACAATGACATCTTGAATTTTGCATGCAAATGGATGGAAATAGAAAACGCTTTACTGAGTGCGCTAAGCCAGACCCAAAAAGAGGAATATGGTATGTATTTACTCATAAGTGGTTTCTAACCATAATTAAAGGTCTTTGAGCCTATTATTCGTGATCCTAGAGAAGCTAAATAAGAAGGTGAACCTGATGAAATTCATGTAGCTATCCTCCTGGAGATTGGAAATAGACAAGAGTCCCAGGTAACCTCGGGTGCATTGGGGGGTGTGGGAGGGTTGTTGGAAGGGGAGAGGGTTAGAGAGAAGGGAGTAGGGGAGGAATGGGGAAAGCTCGGTGGACTGGGTTGGGGGGGGAGGGAGGAAGGATGGATATGGGATCAGGGAAGAATATATTTCAACTAAGGGAGTCATTTTAGGGTTTACAGGAGACTTGATTATAAATGGGATCCCAGGTCCAAGGAGAAATCCCCAGATTGTTCTCTGGACAGAGGAGAGGGTGCCTGAACCGGCCTTGGCCCATAACCATACTGATGAATATTTTGCTTATCACCATAGAACCTTCATCTGGCGATGGATGGAGAAAGAGACAGAGACCCACATTGGAACACTGGACTTAACTCCCTAGGTCCAAACGAGAAGCAGAAGGAAAGAGTACATGAGCAAAGGAGGCAAGACCAGAGGGAACCTTCATCCAACGATGGATGACGATACAGAAGGAGACCCACATTGGAGCATCGGACTGAGCACCCCAAGGTCCAAATGAGGAGCAGAAGGAGGAAGAAAATGAAAAAGGAAATAAGGACTGCGAGGGATGCGATCACCCACTGATACAAGGGGATGGATCTAATGAGAGTTTACCAAGGCCAGTTGGACTGGGACTGAACGAGGACGCGATCCAACCAGATTCTCTGAATGTGGCCGGATTCTCTGAATGTGTCTGGCCTGGAGTCTTTCTGAAAAGCCATTGACAATGACACTGGGACTTGTTTCCTCTGCATATACTGGATTTTGGGGATCCAGTCTCTTTGGACACTCACCTTCCTGGACCTGGAGGGAGGGGGGAGGAACTTGAACTTCCCACAGGGCAGGAAACCCTGACTGCTCTTAGGGATGGAGAGGGAGGAGGAGAGGGAGTGGGGGGATTGGGAGGGTGTTGGGAGGAGGGGCAGAAATGGAAACTTTTATAATTTAATAAAATTACTTTCTCAAAAAAAAAGAACACAAGAAAATATTTATATGAGGATATCAGTCCTCAGTTACATATACACATGATACCTAAGTACTGAGAGAGACATTTTAGTAAAAGCAGACTTGATCACTCTTCCAGGATCAAAGAAATATTTGTTCTTTGTTAAACATCTGCTGTGTATGCTGCAGAGTGTTTACATACATTGTTGCATTTGGTTACAATGCTCCTATAAAATATGTGGTAACCATTTCAGATATAAAAGAATCACATTCTTAAAAAAAACCACCTTGTTCAGACAAGCATGTGCAGATACCACATTTGAGTCAACATAAATATATACATACATCAGTTTAATCATCCCAAATGTATTAATATAAATAGAGGACTTAATTGGCATTTAAAATGAATTAGTTCCTTTTTAAGGTAAAGCAAAGCAGAAGGAGGGAAGGAGATCAATTTGATGAATTTCATGATATGTTTATGTGATCCAGTAAATTCAAAACATAATTTTATCATATAAGCAATATAAAATTTAGTGGGAAACTGCACCTTTTTGTGTTGTCCATGAAAGCTTTACTTAATATTTATGGCATATTCCAACTTAAGAAAGGCACATTTCAAGTTCTAAATCGCTACAGCAACACAGCAGAGGTTTGTATCCACAGGCAGGTACGAAATACATAAGGTTACATCATTCAGTTACAGGAGAACTGTGATATGATTCCTTTTGAGGGAATACAATTTTGTGCTCACTGTTTTTTTTTTTTTAATCCTCTCTTAATGTAGCACGTAACAAGATTTACCTAAACATAGAATCACTGACTTCACCAAATGAGGTTTAAGACAACATTATTCGCCTCTGGATCCAAACGCAAGGAATAAATATCACTGGGCAGATTTATTCAGAGTTGTAGCTTCTGATCAAGTGATCATGGTGGGAAAAGATGAGTGATCATGGTGGGAAAAGATGCAGTGAGGAGCTGAGGCCTGTGAGCAGATGAAATAGAAATGGCAGTGTAGGGACTCTAACCTGGATTATCTACAGGAAGTACAACTACGGAGCAATTAACAGTGTGCCATGCCACAAAAATCTCCAAAGAAAAAGAGGTCGAAAAGGAGGAAAAGGAGTTCCGGAATCATGAGAGAAAATAAAAGAGATGTAAAGACAACAGTGGAACAAGAATACTTAGACATATGAAAAATTCTATTCATGAGAATATATTCTTCCTCGAATTGATGGAATTCTTTCTGAAAGTTTCCATAGGGAAGATTGTCACTGGCAGGGCCCCAGCAGTTTTGGAATACTGGAGTCACAGATCTTAATAATATCACTTTTCTTTAATGTCAGACCTTTGGCTTTATTGAGCTGGATATTGGGGTGATTATCACACGCAGTTACTGCCTGCGAATGGATTAGTAGGAGTTGATCAAACAGTTTTCCTTGGTAGTCATATTTCAGTTCAATCAGTCAAAGTAAATAAAAATTAACTACAGGAAACTGTTCTGGGAACTGTGCAAGGCTTCCACAAGACATTTTTCTCATGGGCATGCCTCGCACAATTTCCTGAGCCTCTCTGTGTATTAGAAAAGGAATCCTCATTAGCCACTGCCATTTTCTCATCCGCAGTTCATTCCTCAGCCCCCTCTTCTGACTGCAGTGTGACATCACTGTCTGATTGATTGCCATGGGTCACAAACTCGAGAGCTGTCATCTTAGACTTCTGTTTGCGTTAAGCCATTTTAACACTAGTAGCTACCTCTTTACCCTCCTTCTATTTCATCAGCATTTAAATTTCCTGATAGATTTACTTGTAAACACTGTACTGTGATCACAATTCACTCACACCCATTGTCTTCTGTCCACATCCCTGTCCTTCTGACTGTTTTGTCCCTTCCCAATCTTTCTCCTTTCATGTCTTGTAAAGATGGTCAGACCTGCTGTTGTTCACGATCGAGATGGTCCTGATGAAATAATAGCTAGTCCTCTTCCCCATCCCACAGACCTACCTTTCTGTACCCACTTCTATAATACCCCCAGGTTTTGAAGTTGGTAATTCAGATATTCCATTTAGGGCTCTTATTCTCAGCACTTTATTGTGTTTTGAGTCTTGCTTTGGCCACTACTCAGCCCCAAATAAGGCTTTTCTAAGGTAAAAAACTTCATGAGATTATGAGAATAAATATACACACTTAGAAGGCAGTGTGGCTATATGTTGTTAGAGAAACAGTAGATTACCTCTTATGGGCCGTGACCTCCTTTGCCATGTAGTCATCTAAATTTTGATGCGGTTGGCAAAGCAAGCAAGCAAACACCCATACTCGAGAAAAGGCAGCATCTTCAACAGATTAGCCTGAATGAAACTAGATCCATATCTCTCACCCTCCAAATACGTAAATACATACATACATACATAAATTCCAAACAGATCAAGGAACTCAACATAAGACTTGAAACTCTTAAATTGTCAACAGAAAAAGTAGGACATGTGCCACAAGATACATGAAGTCGATTTAAACATGTGGAACTTTTAGAATTATGAGTCAAACTATATCTTTTCAATTCTTTAAAGTTTATCTCTCCTGAGGATTTATCAAGTATAAAATGTTGATATACACAAGTATCATATTTATCCAAATTTTCTATCTTTGGTTTAAACTATCTTTGTGATATCCATGATCTTAATATCATCATCTACTCAACATCTTAACTCAAATATTATTCAAGCTTCAACCTTGAAGTCATAGCTGCTGTCAGTCCTTCCCACTGGAGTGAGTGACTCATGAACCTTTTGGTTTCCTATATCATGAGCCTTGTAATTTTCTTGCTAGTTTCATTTTTTTTTTTTTTGCATGAACAAAATACCCTGACCAAAACAACTTGCATATGAAGAGGCTCACTTCAGTTTAAAATCTTGGGTTAAAGTCCATCATTGTGGGGAAGTCACAGTGGGAACTTCAAACAGTCACATCAAAAGCAGAGGGAAATGAGTGATCTCTTGCAGGGGTTCAGCTAAATTTCTCTACTCTTATACAGTTGAGAACCTCATACCTAGGGTATGATGCCACCCACAATGGACAAGTTTTCCAACCTCAATTCACTCACAACAATCTTCCACAGATAGTTTCCCAAGTCAACCCAATTTAGGTAAGCCCTCAATGAGACTCTTCCCAGGTGATTCCAGGTTGTGTCAAATCTCTGTATCTCACCATTACAATTATTTGATATTTCTTTTTGTTCATTTGTGTGACTTTTTGTGATTATAGTTAATTTGAAAAATTTCTCTCTCTCATTTCTCCCACTAAACCCTCCCATATACTTCTTTCTGCTCTCTTTCAAATTCATGGCCTTTTTTCACTAATTGTTATTACATGCACATATATCTATATACATATATTCCTAAATATAACCTGTTATATCAGTATAATGTTTCTTGTATTCATGTTTTCAGGGATGGCTGTTTGGCACTAGATAACCAACCAGTGCATCTATAAAACACTCTTGTACCTAAGGACCAGGAAACATTGTAGGAGAAGGGGAAGAAATATTGTAGGAGACAGAGTGTCAGGGTTTGGTGTGAGGTTCTATCCCCTGGTAATGTCAAAACATATACCATAAGATCTCACCACCATCACAATTTTTATATCTCTTTTCCCCTTTATAAAAAACCTAATTAACTCTAAAGATTTAAAGCTATGTCCATTTAAACCCAATAAAATGTGATCAATCAATTTTTTAAAAAATTGCATAAATCTTATAGAGTTCTCTGGCAGTGACAGGAGAGCTAATAGTTGCAGCCTGAGTGCCTTAGATTCACCCCTTCTGTGCTTCTTCACTGCCCCTAGAAGCATGGCAGCTTAGGGCTTAAAAGTTTCATTTTAATGGTTTAAAAGGTACAGTGTATTCATAGTAAACCACACAAATTGTTGTTCAGAGTAGATGCTAGTGTCCATGATCAAGGTCACATGATGTCCATTTCATGTGACTTTTAAATGGATGTTGAAAGGAGGCCAAATTTTTCAAGCTTTCTTAACACTGTCCTATTCCTCTGGAAGTTAGTTATGAACATGGGATAAAAATGAACAAGAATTACTTTGAGAAAAGAATAAAGCACTGTCTTCAGAGTGTATCAGACCATAAAGAGGAAAGAAGAGAAGAAAGAGGGGTGGAAGAAAAGAATGATGAAGAGAATGATGGGAAGGAGAAGGAGAGAGGGAGAGGAGGAGAGGAGGACAGACGGAACTCCTAATCAGGACCAGTTCTTTCTTTTAATTATTTATTGTTATTTAACATACATTGGTGCTTTGCCCACATGTATGTCTTTGTGAGGGTATCAGATCCCCTGGGACAAGAGTTACAGACAGTCATGAGCTGCCATGTGAATGCAAGCAATTGAACCCGGGTCCTCTGGAAGAGCAGACAGTGCTCTTAACCACTGAGTCATCTCTCGAGCCTCCAAGAATGGTTCTTGTACTTTTTGGCTCAGAACGCGCAGAATGTAAGAAAACAGAGCAAGGGAACTGCTAATATGCAAACAAACATGGCAGGAGAGCTTAAAAGAACAAAAGCTGTAATACACAGCACTGTAAGACATAACTTGTTCTAATGCAGAAGATACACACGGAGTTCCGGAAAGGCTAGAAGGCCTGAGGAATTATACTAGTCATGACTGTGGAAGGGTTTGGTTTTTGTGGAAGATTTCCATATATGATGCTGGAACCAACAAAGGAGTTTCTGTAGTGTGAAAGTCTAAGGTGCTTTTTGTTTTTCTCTAAGGGACACAGCCAGTCCCATCCTGTATCTGACAGGTTTCAGCATCTGGATCATCCGAACGTCTGCAGTAAAACACAGATGCCGTTTTACATATCTAGAAGTTAACTGCATATGATGTCAAATAACAACCTATGTTTTAACAAGGATGCCGAGAAAATATTTTCCCCCATTCTTATTTCATAGTTATTTTTTAAATCACTGTAAGACATTTGCTAATCTAAAAATAATGTAATAAAATAACAAATGCAACTCAGAGGCTTGGGCAACAATCAGGTAAACTATTAACATATACAACTCATTTTTGACCAGAATGGCACTCCTTACTTCCAATTCTCTCTTTTTGTGGTTTTACACTTACACTGTTTCTGTGCATGCACACTGTGCGCATGCGCCACGGTTCATGGCGCACTGTGCGCATGCGCCACGGTTCATGTCTATGAAGATCGGAGGATAACTCGCTGGAGTCTCTTCTCTCCTTCCATTCTTCCACTACGTGGGTTCTAGATAGCAAACTCAGGTCATCAGGTTTGCTGGCAAGAGTCTTCACCCACTGAGCCACCCCTACCCTCCTGACACACATGTCATGCTCCGTACGTACTTTAGATTTGATATTTTAAACGACAGGAGCTCACTGTGAAGTCCTAGCATGCCCAGAACTCAATGCCTAGACTAGTCTAGCCCCAAACTCAAACTGATGCACCTGCCTCTGTCTCCCTTGTGTTCTCGATTAAAGGGCACGTGCCAGCATGCCTGGCTTAGATTGAAAACTTCTCAAACCAGCAGTAAATATTTTGAGAAAGCAGCTTATTCCTCTTTAAATAATTCAAAATATTTGAGGAATCAAAATATTGTACAATTTTTGACACCTACTTTTACCTATATGGTGTCTTAGTTAAATTGGGTTACAACTGGTACTCCCTGAGAAGGGAAAGGAGATTGCTCACTCGCTCTGACCTATTAAATTCCTTTCATGGTTTAGTTCTGTGAAAACTGCTTCCGTTTCATGCTCTTTGCATCCATGTGCCCTTGGTTTTCTCATTGTGGATCCTTCTAACCACATCATTTCCCCACAGATGTGGCAGTATCTCACACAGGAAGCCATACCTTCTAATTTTTCCAGCTCTCAAATTGCTTAGTCATTAAGTTGGCTTCCAGACCAGACAAAAAGGCTTCCCAACATAAATTTTTATCTTTTTTTGTTTCTCTGTTTGTGTAGCCCAGACTGGCTTCTTACCTTGTCTACCATTAGCTGGTATTAACAGCCTGTACCATGAAACCCAGGAAGAACTTAATTTTTAAATATGTAAATACAGCACTATTGAATGATGATGATACAAGAATTAAAATAACATCTATATACCCTAAAGAGGACTTCTCTTATATTTTCTCTTTTAATTCGCAAAAAAACCCCACAACCCTTCCAAATATATGTTATTGTTTCCCAAGATTTTTCTTTTTGATAACAACTGAAAGAGGTTGTTGATGATCACAGAAGGGAAGTGAGGAAGCTGGAACCAGGCCTGGGAGAGCCTGCATCCGGAGGCCTCAGAGGTGGGCAGTGCCCACTAATGTATTGCAGTAGAAAGTCCTTCTGCTCATCCAGTACCCCATGACACGCTGATGCTTAGGCCTGACCTCTCTAGTAATTATACATTACTGAATAATTTCATGTTTAAGTAAAAACTGTCTAAAGGGGTTTCCTTCTTTATTTCTCAGCAGAAGTGACCTAATCAGAACCTGTGGATGCTCCAGAGAAAGCAAGCTTTGTCAAGTACCAGAGTAGAACCAGGGGTTTGCTTAGTAGGGCAGATCCAAATCATAGTGGCAGGAAAAGCTGCAAATTCACTGATTTAGAGGGAGAGATGTAGGAAACCTCACTTCATAAATGCTGTGGCTAAGATCTGAGCACATGACGGGTGGGGATACACATAGCTTTGAATCTTTAATATTTCTGTTTTCCACAACAAATAATGCTAACTAAAACTTTTTAAAGTACCGGACATATAATTTTGACTTCAATGAATAGCTCCTAAAGAAGGTAGCTATTAAAAAAAAAAAACTTTTAAAAAGCATTAGCTTTAGAATGAATCAGAGGAAGGGTCCCCCTTCTGACACTGTTAAACCATAGCTAGGTTAAACAGAAATCGAACAGAAAGTGGGAAGTAGTCTACAAGACATGGGCACAGGAGACCACTTCCTAGGTAGAACCCTAGTAGCACAGAAAATAAGAGCAACAATGAATAAATGGGACCTCCTGAAACTGAGAAGCTTCTGTAATGCAATAGACACTGTCATTAAGACAAAAAGGCAACCTACTGATTGGGAGAAAGATCTTCACCAACTCCTCATCAGACAAAGGTCTGATCTCCAAAATATACAAAGAACTCAAGAAACTAGACACTAAAACTCTAATTAACCCAATTAAAAAATGGGGTACTGAACTGAACAGAGAATTCTCAACAGAAGAACTTCGAATGACCAAAAGACACTAAAGGTCATGCTCAACCTCCTTAGCAATCAGGGAAATGCAAATCAAAACAACTCTGAGATACCATCTTACACCTGTCAGAATAGCTAAACTCAAAAACATCAATGATAGCCTATGCTGGAGAGGATGTGGAGTGAGGGGAACACTCATCCATTGTTGGTGGGATGCAAACTTGTGCAGCCACTGTGGAAATCAGTGTGGCAGTTTCTCCAGAAACTAGGAGTCAACCGACCTCAGGACCCAGCAATTCCACTCTTGGGAATATACCCAAGAGATGCCCAACCATACTACAAAAGCATTTGTTCAACTATGTTCATAGCAGCACTATTTGTAATAGCCAGAACCTGGAAACAACCTAGGTGTCCTTCAATAGAAAAATGGTTAAAGAAGGGGTGGAGCATATACACATTGGAGTTTTACTCAGCGGTAAAAAACAATGACATCTTGAATTTTGAATGCAAATGGATGGAAATAGAAAGCGCTTTACTGAGTGAGCTAACCCAGACCCAAAAAGAGGAATATGGTATGTACTCACTCATAAGTGGATTCTAGCCATAATTAAAGGGACATTGAGTCTATAATTTGTGATCCTAGAGAAGCTAAATAAGAAGGTGAACCCAAAGAAAATCATATAATTTTCCTCCTGGATATTGGAAGTAGACAAGGATGCCAGGCAAACTTGGGTGCATGGGAGTGTGGGGGTGGATGTAAGGGGAGATGGGTAGAGAGAAGGGAGAAGGGGAGGATTCGGGAGAGCTTGGGGGAATGGGATGGGTGGGATGGAGGAAGGGTGGATATGGGAGCAGGGAAGTAAATATCTTAATTAAGGGAGCCATTTTAAGATTTGTAAGAGACTTGTCTCTAGAGGGGTTCCCAGGTCCAAGGAGAGGTCCCAGATTGTTCCCTGGGCAGCAGAGGAGAGGGTGCCTGAACTGGCCTCGTTCCATAACCACACTGATGAATACCTTGCATATCACCATAAAACCTTCATCTGGCAATGGATGAAGGTAGAGACAGAGACCCACATTGGAGCACTGGACTTAGCTCCCAAGGTCCAAATGAGGAGCAGAAGGAGGGAGAACATTAGCAAGGAAGTCAGGATCACAAGGGGTGCGTCCACCCACTGAGACGGTGGGACTGACCTAATGGGAGCTCACCAAGGCCAGCTGGACTGGGAGTGATAGTGCATGTGATCAAAATGGACACTATGAATGTGGCTGGCAATGAAGGCTGACTGAGAAACCAAGGACAATGGCACTGGGTTTTGATTCTACTGCATGGACTGACTTTGTGGGAGCCTGGTTTGTTTGGCTTCTCACCTTTAAAGACCTGTATGGTTGGGGGAGGACCTTGGACTTCCCACGGGGCAGGGAACCCTGCTCTTAGGACTAGAGAGGGAGGGGGAGGTGGGGAGGAGGAGGGAAAAGGGAGGTGGGGAGGAGGTGGAAATTTTTAATAAATAAATAAATTAATTAATTAATTAATTAAAAAAAGACACATTCTAAATCCAGTTCCCATTATTTGTACATTGTGTGCAGTCTGCTTGAGTACTGGTTATTAAACCTTACCATCCATCACTGAAGGACTAGTTGGATACTTAATGGGGAGCAGGGTTCTGATGTCAGGATGTGGTCATCATAGGACATGTCTTCATGGTTACCACTTTACACTTATTGCTACATAACTCTAGTGAGGAGACACATGGTGGCTCATGCGTTGATGACTGGATGACTTCCTGGTAGTTACTTCTTGTGTGACCACGAGAAGCATCTCTCTGAAGAGCAGTTTTTCCTCAGAAAGGAAGTCTTTGAATGAATTAAGCCCCCGTACCACACTAAGCTAATGTCAACTCCATGGTATGAAGATCTCACCACTTAATAAATAAGGTAAGAAGTAAAGGGGCCCTGTGAGACCCTCCTTCGGGGAGATGGGAAATCACTTTCTTGAATTGGGTACCCACTAGAGACTTGCCAGTCACCAAGGGTTGCTCCAAACTCATGTTTACATGGAACTTGGTTAATATCTATGGGTCACAAAATGAAAGCCATAGGCATGAATATGAAAGTGAGCTTTATGGGGAGGAAGTCTGATAGGAGGACAGGGAGGTGGACGCTGAGACTGGTGTGTATGCATTGTGTACACTTCCAAAACTGTATAATGACAAACCTGACTAAGAAAAAGAAAACTGGATTTCTTAAAAGACTACGTGCACAATTGGAGTGGGACTGGGCTAATGTCAAAATAGTACTCCATACTGGGGAACTTTCACATCCATAAGGAAGTAACTGAGGCAAGCACTACTATTATACTGAGAAAGAACAAAGAGACGAGGAAAAGAACACAGAGGAGCAAGAATACTCCGCAGGACATAGAAGGTGCGTCACATCAGCCTGTTGCTCAGAATTACCACTGTCTCCATAAATTAACCTGAATATCAGTGAAACAAAAGGCTTCCAACTCAATGGTAAAACTAAAATTACAAAAGTGGTCACTTGCTCAGGGTCCAGAAGAGTGTCGGTTTCTGTGTATTTCCTTAGAGAGGCTACATTGTCACAGACCCCAAGCTATCGACTGCTGAAGAATGTCAGTGTCTAGTATGTAAAATGACATGGTGTCCCCCCACCACTGGTCCTAACTCATCTCATGCCATTGTCCACTATTTTAAGTACATTTCCCATTTTAAATGAAAAGCAGCTGTTCACATTTATTAAAAGTATATTATACCCTAAAGCAACTGAAGCAAAAAAAAATGATACTACCTAAAAAATGTTACAAGTAATTTAATTCTCCTTAGTACATAAAAAGAATTTCAGGCTGTATTTTTCTTGCTGCATTTCTCCTCAGGAACGTTTCCTATAAGATAGATATCCTCGTGAAATTTCTTTTCCAAAGCTAACAGTTTTTAAGGCTGATTATAGGGCTCACAAATGCGTTTGAAAATAAAACCAAAAGGAACTCAAAACAACCACCTTAACGTTAATTTGAAAGCAGAAACTCACTGACATATTCAGCCAAAGTGACCCCTTTCCCTTTTCTCAGTTAGGAGCTCATGGCTCCAGGGAGGCACAGATCCGCACAAGGCTGGTAAAATGGCAAGGATGTAACAGACGAGGCAATTCGCTCCATCTGTATACATTTCAGATGGGACCTAGCTTTAAGGCAATGTGCAAAATGGTTTTAGAATTGTCTGGACACTGCCTGGAGCACTCGGGAAAGTTCTAGCTCGTCAGAAGTTGTGCAGGCAGGTGCTAAAAGCTGCTAGAATAGGAAGTACACGCCCCACCGGCTGTGTTTCCCACTCCCATCCATCAAAGCAGCGGCCTGGTAGAGATGCCCTTCAGATGTGGGGGAAACAGGTTTAAAGATACCCTGATCTTGGTGGCTCCAGGACAAAGTGTTCTGGCGGCCCTTAATTTCAGCAGGGTCCCAGGTTCATCTTGAACCCTCCACCCACAGCCCTGGCAAATGCAAGACCACCCACCTGGAGGCGATGGGCCAGCGGTGAGCAGGTCCTGGCTGCTGCCCCTAGTGCCAGAAGCCACATGAAGC
This sequence comes from Myodes glareolus, assembly GCF_982192425.1. NCBI lineage: Eukaryota > Metazoa > Chordata > Mammalia > Rodentia > Cricetidae > Myodes > Myodes glareolus. The sequence goes on along the minus strand of NC_142042.1, from coordinate 22,471,791 downwards.
ATTGCTGGTGGTTGGAGCCAGAGGCCTGGGAACTGCAGCAGCAGGGTCCCTGCCTGCAACTTCCCCTGCAGACCTTGAGCTCTGCTGGGTTGTGGCCCTGCAGCTTGCTTCCCACCCTGGGTACTGTGGTCCGAGGTTTCCGGAAGTGTAGCCCCGGTACTCAGGCCACAAAGCTATGGCATGGCTTCGCTGGGGGAAGTGAAACTGCTTATGGCTTGATGCTACATGGGTTTCAGAGAGTTCTCTTAAGTTCTTATCATATACCCTCTTCCAGTCTGCCTTTAGACTCAGGTGATCTGCAGCTCGCCTTCTCCCATTCTGGCTTTCCCTGCTACATTCTTCTGGGTTGCCCCTTCTTCCTGTAAGACAGGGACACCGGAAGTATACCTCCAGAGAGGAAACTGTTTGACTGAGGGATAGATACAGATAGAGGAACAGATAGGAGGAACAGAGACGTAAAGGTATATAAGTTGTAATATTTCACTTCGTCCAAACCAGGCTAAGCCCACATGTTGTGGACTGATTGACTTTCATCTCCATAGGAAAAATGTTCCCTATTCCTGCTCTAATTTAGAAATGGGGCCAGGTCAAAAAGAAAACACAGCTATCTAAACAGACTACGCCCTTCTCCTCAAACATCAATTGTGATTGTGTTCTTGCTTGTTTTAAAGACTGAGAATTTTACCAAAAGAGTTACCCCATACCCTAACCATGAACATCAAAACACATTAAACAAAAATGGTACCAAAGTTGGAGCAAATTTGACTATCAGGTTGAAAGTGTGGTGGTGATACAGTTTCCCACCCTCCTCTTTTCCTTCTTCAGAAAGAACCAGAAAGTCCCTCAGAACCCCTCTTGTACAGTGTTTTTGCAATACTTTATCTATTAAGTATCACAGAAAATTATTAACTTTTTGCTGCATGCTGGGTAAAACTCATTAAGAGAAATGTCAGAAAGTTCTAGAAAGTATTAGATACCTTCATCTCCTAAACAAGAATTTCTTATAGCTCATAATTATAAGTTAGGTTTCCAAATTTGGAACAAGGCAAACGATTTAATCCAGTGCATGAAATAATATGTTGACAAGTGAGTTACCATCTATGAAAGACTATTGACCCAGGAACTTCAGCAATGTTGAGTTTGAATTGAAGCGGACACAACTTTTTAATCAATATTCCAGAAATATTGTTGTTAGAAAAATTAAGTCTCTGTAGGGAAGCAAGCAAGGGTAGGTTGTGCTAAAAGAAAGTTTAATACAGATTTTAGCAATAGTATTGGAAGGAGGTGGGGGAAAGCAAAACACAGTTGTATGTAAGACAGTGGAGACATCTCACAAGAGAGATACTACAAAATCTTCCTAAATGAACTTGTTAGGAAGATCATCTTCACTGGTACACTGGCTACTGTGTGTATTTCTTCTCTCTTTCTTTTTTTCTTTCTTTCTTTCTTCCTTGATTCCTTCTTTCTTTCTTTCATCCTTTCTTTCTTTCTTTTTTGAGATAGTGTTTCTCTGTAACTTTGGAGCCTGTCCTGGAACTAGCTCTTGTAGATCAGGTTGGCCTTGAACTCAGAGATCCAGCTGCCTCTGCCTCCCAAGTGTTGGGATTAAAGGCTTGTGCCACCACTGCCTGACTTCTGTGTGTATTTTTAACAGCGACTTTGACCAACTTAAAACTCTAGGTTTTTCTGCACACTAAGTGTCCAATTCTTCAAAGGTATGTGTGTATGTGTGTATAATCTAATGCAGAATTTACTGGTTAAATAGGATTAAAAAAATCGTATCTCTATGGCTGGTAATGATGGCTCTTGTTTTTCTTGATGATAACACTGTGGTTTAAAAATATCCCATATGCTAATAACAATGTAAAAGTTTAACGATGTTAATGCCACTTGATCCCAAAACAATAATACTTTAACCTCATTAAACAAATAAAGAATTTGAGTTTTAAAACTTTTAGAGGACAGAGCTGAAATGGAATTCAGTCCTAGAAGTGGCTCCAAAGCTTACTTTTTCTAATCCTTCCTTTCTTAGAAGATCATCAAAGGCCATTTCTAAAGATTGCATAGATACCATATGCAAGGTAAATATAAACATACACACATTATACATATATGTATATATATATGTATGTATTAGTAGTTCCTCTTATCCATGAGAATAAATTTTAAAACCTGTTAGAAACCATATATTATACCAAATCTTATATCTGCTATCTTTTTACTTCTTATACATACCTAGTTGAATTGATAAATTAAGTCGGTAAATGATTAACAATACTAACTAGTGGCACATAGAAAGATTATGGTAATATATTACAATAAAATTTATATAATCTCTTACTCCCCTTCTTTTGAGTTTTCCTTTTGATATTTTCCATACAACATATTTTAGTGGATTATTGAGCCCAGAGAGAGAGACAGCCATAGAAGTTAGAGAGGATCAGTGTCTTGCAAACCTGCTCATGTTTTCTGGCCACCTCCCATAGAGATATGGCCCTAAACTTATTTGTACTCAAAAATAGCATTGAGTACATGCACAATTCATCCTACTTTGACACTGTTTTACAGAGACTACACACAAACAACAAACCTGCATGCATGTGTACATGTGTATGCATGCACATGTGTGCGTGCATGTTCTAAGTCTCGCCTGTCTTCTAACTTTGCCTCCCATTTACAAAAACATTTTGTTGAGTAAGACGCTTTCTCTACTTCTGGTCTTATTTCTGAGTAATCAACCTTAACACCCACCCCACCCCTGCAATATTGTCTCCTTAAAGAGAGACAAGTGTCAGAAAGGCCGGTTTATCACTTGGGTCACATTTATTCTCAGGGAAGAGGCACTTAGTAACTCTCGCAGTGAGAGGCATTTTCAGTTAGAAGGCCACCAGCAGTGCGTAATCGCAAGTTTCTGATTTTTACCGCTGCTGCAGAATGACAAAAGTGTTAGCCACAGCCAGTTCCTTGTTTCTCAATATATCAAGCGCCTGGATCCATTGACTTCTTCCCTTGCAGCAAATTCTTTCCTCTAGCAGCAAATTGAAGGCCCCAGTATCATTGCCCCCATCTCTGGAGATTACAAGGGCCTCACACTGACACTGTGTCGCGGGATTGGATGGCTGGAGCTGTTCGCTGTTGCCCTGTGGCAGTGGCCATGGCTCATTCCCCGTGCCCTTACAGAACGGATGCTTTCTCTCATGCTGTTGGGTTTATTTCTACTTGTAGACTCCATGCACTTAAAACAGAACCAGTTCCTTCTTAAAGCGACAGCTTATTGTAAAAGTGAAATCAGTTACATCATCCTGGCCGTTTATTAACTGCAGAACTTTCTTCTTCGAGAATGTGCCTGGCTTTTTAGACCTTAAATTAGATTATTCCTCATCTGGGCATCACTGTTCTTCTTATTTGCTAGGTCAAAAGTAGATTGTCAGGAAACATTGGGAAAGTGAATGAATTTTTCAACAATTGTACTTTTTGTCATTAGTTGGTTGCTGTTTTCCTTTCCTTAATCTTCCTCATATTTAACAACATTCTGTCATATTAATCTGTGTAATATACTCCAAAGATATCAACATAACTAATCCTTGATTTTATACAGATATTGCTTACACAGATGATGGAATCAAAATAAGCAACTTATAGGAATATATAATGTGGGATTCTCCTCTGTATGCTGTGAATATGTTTTACTACCATTGGTTAATAAAAGAAGCTACTTCAGCCCATAGCAGGGCAGAATATAGCCAGCCTGGAAGAGATATATAGAGAAAGTAGTTAGAGACAGGGAGATGAGCTAAGGAAGCAGATGGAGGAAAAAGGGAGACATGAGCTATAGAATACAGGTAGCCTGGGAAGCTTCAAAAAAGCAAGAGCATTTGGATTGGGAGGATCAACATAGTAAAAATGGCAATTCTACCAAAAGCAATCTATAGATTCAGTGCAATCCCCATCAAAATTCTTCGCAGACCTTGGGAGAACAATAATCAACTTTATATGGAAAAACAAAAAACCCAGGATAGCCAAAACAATCTTATACAATAAAGGAACTTCTGGAGGCATTACCATCCCTGACTTCAAACTCTATTACAGAGCTACAGTATTGAAAACAGTTTGGTATTGGCATAAGAACAGAGAAGTTGACCTATGGAATCGAATAGAAGACCCGGATATTAACCCACAAACCTATGAACACCTGATTTTCGACAAGGGAGCTAAACATATACAATGGAAGAAGGAAAGCATCTTTAACAAATGGTGCTGGCATAACTGGATATCAACCTGTAGAAGAATGAAAGTAGATCCATATCTATCACTATGCACAAAACTCAAGTCCAAATCGATTAAAGACCTCAATATTAATCTGACCACATTGAACCTGATAGAAGAGAAAGTGGGAAGTAGTCTACAAGACATGGGCACAGGAGACTACTTCCTAGGTAGAACCCCAGTAGCACAGACAATAAGAGAAACAATGAATAAATGGGACCTCCTGAAACTGAGAAGCTTCTGTAAAGCAAAGGACACTGTCAGTAAGACAAAAAGGCTACCTTCGGACTGGGAGAAGATCTTCACAACCCCTCATCAGACAAAGGTCTGATCTCCAAAATATACAAAGAACTCAAGAAATTAGACACTAAAACTCTAATTAACCCAATCAAAAAATGGGATACTGAACTGAACAGAGAATTCTCAACAGAAGAACGTCGAATGTTCAAAAGACACTTAAGGTCATGTTCAACCTCCTTAGCGATCAGGGAAATGCAAATCAAAACCACTTTGAGATACCATCTTACACCTGTCAGAATAGCTAAACTCAAAAACATCAATGATAGCCTATGCTGGAGAGGATGTGGAGTGAGGGGAACTCTCATCCATTGTTGGTGGGAATGCAAACTTGTGCAGCCACTGTGGAAATCAGTGTGGCGGTTTCTCAGGAAACTGGGAGTCAACCTCCCTCAGGACCCAGCAATTCCACTCTTGGGAATATACCCAAGAGATGCCCTAACATACTACAAAAGCATTTGTTCAACTATGTTCATAGCAGCACTATTTGTAATAGCCAGAATCTGGAAACAACCTAGGTGCCCCTCAATAGAAGAGTGGTTAAAAAAGGTGTGGAACATATATACATTGGAGTTTTACTCAGCGGTAAAAAGCAATGAGATCTTGAATTTTGCATGCAAATGGATGGAAATAGAAAACGCTTTACCTAGTGAGGTAACCCAGTCTCAAAAAGAGGAATATAATATATATTCACTCATAAGTGGATTCTAGCCATAATTAAAGGTCTTTGAGCCTATAATTCGTGATCCTAGAGAAGCTAAATAAGAAAGTGAACCTGAAGAAAATCATATAGTTATCCTCCTGGATATTGGTAGTAGACAAGATTGCCAGGCAAACATGGGGGCACAGGGGATGGGGGGTGGGAGGTTGGGGGATGGATGTAAGGGGAGTTGGGTAGAGAGAAGGTGAGAAGGGGAGGATTCGGGATAGTTTGGGGGAATGGGTTGGGTGGGATGGAGGAAGGATGGATATGGGAGCAAGGAAGTAAATATCTCAACTAAGGAAGCCATTTTAGGGTTTGTAAGAGACTTGATTCTAGAGGGAGTCCCAGGTCCAAGGAGAGGTCCCCAGATTGTTCCCTGGGCAGCAGAGGAGAGGGTACATGAACTGGCCTCTTCCCATAACCATACTGAGGAATATTTTGTGTATCACCATAGAACCTTCATCTGACGATGGATGAAGATAGAGACAGAGTCCCACATTGGAACACTGGACTTTGCTCCCTAGGTCCAAATGAGGAGCAGAAGTAGGAAGAACGTGAGCGAGGAAGTCAGGATCACAAGGGGTGCGTCAACCTACTGAGACGGTGGGACTGATCTAATGGGAGCTCACCAAGGCCTGCTGGACTGGGAGTGATGGAGCATGTGATCAAAATGGACACTCTGAACGTGGCGGGCAATGAAGGCTGACTAAGAAGCCAAGGACAATGGCATTGGGATTTAATTCTGCTGCATGGTCTAACTTTGTGGGAGCCTGGTTTGTTTGGATGCTCACCTTTAAAGACCTGTATGGATGGGGGAGGACCTTGGACTTCCCAAGGGGCAGGGAACCCTGACTGCTTTTAAGACTAGAGAGGGAGGGGGAGGTGGGGAGGGGAAGGTGGAGAGGGAGAAGTGGGGAGGGGGAGGGAAAAGGAAGGCGGGGAAGAGGTGGAAATTTTTAATAAATAAATAATAAAAAAAAGCAAGAACATGTATTGTCCCCAGAATTTCCAGAAGGAACTAGTTTCCCCCCATGCCACTTTGACTTTTAACTCAATGGGACTGATTTTCTGTTGTAATCTCCAAACATAAGATAAAATTTTAAAAAAATGGTGTTAATTTTAGTCACCATATTGAGTAATCTACACATTAGATAAAGAAAACACATTAATAGTGACGAATTGCGGGTTGGGGAAATGTATTAATAAGAAAAATCTGTCCACAATTTTTTCGATAAGCATATGCACACACATTTGATTTCCTTTGTGATGAATTTGCTAAGACTCTAAGGGGCTGCTCTGTTGGTCTTGTGTATTTGTGGTGTGCTCTGGTGGACAAAGAGAGTCAGCCTTCTCTTTTTGGTTAGGTTGAGCGTGGCTTGTGGAATAACCATGTTTCTGTTTTTACTCTGGCTCATGTCATTAGTTTTACCCATGGCTCCATACCCCTGCCTGGACACTAAGAGAAAGTAAGGTTGTTGGAAAAATACAAGATAAACAGATCAAAGTTGTAGCAACCAACTCTATAAAATATTTGAATATCAAGAAGCCTAAAATCTTCCAGTTTTCCTTTAAGTTCTTTTGGTTTGATTTGTGAGATGTGGTAATTTACTTACACTTTCACCCCCAAATTATTGATTTAATTAGACTGCCTGTCCCACTCCCTATAGCCACCATAGAATAATGTTTTTCTTAGTATATAAAACAACTATGAAGTGTTTTTGCAACTAATCATAATTTGGGCACAATTTATTTGATAATATAGACACACAGAGAGAAAGAGACACACAGGGAGAGAGTAGGAGAAAGGGGAGAATATAAGCCTTACATAAATTCAGATTTTGACATGAGTTCATAAAAATATACTTCAGGGAAACTTTCTTTGTGTTGTTTTAATTTTCAGGGTCAAGCACATCTTTAATCAAAGTCAGCTCCTCTGTCTCCTCTCCCTTTGAAGAGGATATTGTTTGAACGGAAATGGAAATGGGTTTCTTGCTATCAGAATCTATTAGCTTCAGTCCTTTTTAAGACTGATAATCAGAACACTGTAGTCATTATTCATAAATTAATTTTAAAAGAATGCATACTATATGTGAGGCATAATACTAGGTCCTGGGAATATTGGGATGAAAATATACAACTTTTACTTACAGAACAGTTTCCTTCTATGCGTTCTAAGTTTTTGCAGAAATTCTATGCATTCTAAGTTTTTGCCGAAAAAAATATTAAATGATTATATAGTGTCATCTTACATGTAATATGATTGCCAAAGGAGATTGTGTTATAAGTAATAAAGTTATATCATAAACAATCAAGAGTAAACAAATTGAGAGCGTTTGAGTAAAGAGAAGTGGCTGGACAAGAGTTTCAACAGGAAGTGAAGTGAAGATAATGTGCTTTGGGCAGTGGTGTAACCAACTATGATTATGTGGGTGTGTGTGGAGGGGGGACTTCCTAGAACTGTGACCCTGACCCTTGACATGAACCCAGAAAAGGAAGAGAGTAGCTCTCTTGAGTCTCTCCCACACAGTCTAGGTTTGGTGTGCGAGTTGCTAGTCAGACCTTGTCTGAACTCACTCTGCTCTGTACTACTATTAGGCTAACCTGGCAAGATTCCTGAGGAAGTACATACAGCATGGAGAGGAAATTTCTCCTTTCAGGCAGAAATTGCTTAGCTCATGTCTCACACCATCAATATTCTTTATTCATACAAGGAAATTTTCCCTCTAATGCTTCTGATGCATTGGACAAGATTAACTATGAGAACCTGACCAACTGTTCCAAGTTAGACATTGGTAAAGAGTTGAAAACAGACATCATCTATAACCCTCAGGACCATATGGTATGACCAAGACTGACTTCATAAATAACTTTGAAACCCTTGTCTGGCATAAAAGTGATCATAGTGGCTTTCCAGTCTGGTGCAGACATCTCCATGGTGGTACAGTTTGTTGTTAGGTTCTATTCGGCCCACCCAGAGGCAGAGGAAGCAGTTGTGATCAAAAAATTCACTGATGATGTGCAGTATGCATGGGAGTCTTCTACTGATGGATCCTTGATGGTTCATGCAGACCATGGTGAACCCATTAGCTAGAGTACCAAAATGATCCTTCGCCTCAAAGAAGATCAGACAAAATACTCAGGGGGGTGGGTCAAGGGAGTGGTGAGGAAACAGTTCATAGCTATGACATCACCTTCTATTTGGAGAAGGAACAAGAGACGATCAGGGATGATGAGGCAGAGGCAGAAAAGGTGGAAAAGATGAGGGAGATAAGGATGCCAAGGAGAAGCCTGAGGTTGAGGATATGGGGTCAGATAAAGACGATGACAGTGGCAAAGTAGGAAACAGAAAAATGAAGAAGATTAAAGAGAAATACATTTATCAGGAAGAGTTGAATAAGAATAAGCCTATTTGCGGGAGACCCTGACTGCTATTGGGGATGGAGAGGGAGGAGAGGGGGGTGTGGGGGGAGTGGGAGGGTGTTGGGAGGAGGGGCGGAAATGGAGACTTTTGTAAAATAATAAACTTTGATGGAAAAAAACCTACAGACAAAAAAAGAGAAAAGAATAAGCCTATTTGTATTAAAATTTTGGATGACGTCACTCAAGAAGAATATGGTGAATTCTATAAGTGCTTTCCCAATGTTTGGAAGACCGCTTGGTAATCAATCATTTTTCTGTAGAAAATCAGTTGGAGTTCAGGGAATTGTTCTTCATTCCTTGAGAGCTTTCTTTGACTTTTTAAAGAACAACAAGAAGAAGAGCATCAAGCTGGAAATCTGCCATGTGTTTACCTTGGGCAGTTATAATGAGTTGATACATGAATCCTTCAACATTATCCTTAGAATGGTGGACTCTGAGGATATGCTCCTGAATATCTTCCGAGAAAGGCTCCAGCAGAACAAGACCCAGAAACATTGTGAAAAAATGAAAGTCATCTGCAGAAACATTGTGAAAAAGTGCCGTGAACTCTCCTCTGAGCTGGCTGAATACAAAGAGAACTACAAGAAATTTTGTGATGTGTTGTCCAAGAATTTAAAGCTTTAAATCCATGGAGATCACTAACTATCAGCGCCTTTCCTAAGTCATCTAGGTCATCTCCTAGAAATGTCAGAACTTACACGCATGAGCTCTCACCAGCATGGTTGCCTAAACATGCACTGAGCAAGAGCAGGAGCAACAGACACGATAATGTGAAACGGGCGTGCTTGCAAGGCCATAAACCTAAGGAAAGAACCACAGGAAACTAAGGAAGGATGATCTTTCCCAGGGAAGAGCACCCAGTTAGTTATCCCGAGTGGTCAGTCTTGAAAGTATATACATATAGGTAATGCTATACAGACTGAGAAGAACATATTTCTATATTTAGAAATATCTGAAACAACAATTAATGAAAAAAGAAGTTGGATATTTGAAAGAGAACAAGGAAGGGTTGTTAGGAGGGACAAAATAAGGCAGTTAAGAGGGACAAAAATAGAAAGAAATGATGTAATTATATTATAATCTCAAAAATAATTTTTAAAAAATGATACAGAAAGGCATTCACTGACCTAGGTTGATTATAGAAGCAGTCTTGTCAGTTGGAGAAGTGAAGTACATAGATTTACCTTATTAGCTATTATTGGACCAAAAATCCAAAGCTCAACGTGGGAAGAAAATCATTTTTGAATAAAATGTGATTGTTATTCTTAGATAAAGAGAAGATGTGCAGGATGATTAAAAAGTTGATGACAGGAGTTAGGGAGATGGCTCAATAGCAGAGCTACTTGCCAAGCGAGCATGAGGACCCAAGTCCCCAGAAGCCACATAAATGCTGGTTAGCCAGGCTGCTGTTCTGCAATTCCAACCTCAGAAGCAAAGACAGGATTCCAATGAGACATAATGGTGAGCTCTGGGTTTGATTGACAGACTCTGCCTCAATACGTAAGGTGGATAGGAAATGGAAGATGTTTCCTACAACAACAACCTCCATCTTTTCCAAGTGAAACTCACATACACATGTCCACACACACACACAAAGTAAAAGAAAAATAATTAACATTAAATTAAAACTGATGTCAGGGAGCCACTGAATACTGATGCTCACCACCAAGTCTAATGACCTGAGCATCACATGACAGAAAGAAAGAACCAACCCCAACTTGTCCTCTTCAGTGCACATGCACTTCGGCACCAGCACAAGTACAGAGAACATGCATACACAGCAACATCAACACAAATAATGCAACTAAAGATTAAATAATGAGATGTCAAATATAAGACATAAGCTAGAAATGTCCAGACTAGTTTCCAGAGATTGGTTTGAATAGTACAAGCTATTGGGTCACACTGAAAGTCTCCTCTTAAGGGAGTGGCTCTAACTCCTAGCAAGCACAGCCTCTGGTTAAAGGCAACCCCTAGAAATTTCTGTCCAGGAATTGCTCTCGTCAAAAGCAACTATGTGGGATGCACAGAGGGCCAAGTGCTCACTGATAAGCACTAAAGGAACCAGGGATGTTAAACACACCACACTGACTCTTCAAAGGGAGAGGTGAATAACCTGTTTCCACATAAAGGCTGGGAGCAGATGTGGTTTAAAACCTGATGACCTTTGCACTATCTGTGGGGCCAAGACAACACCAGATCTTCCCCAGACCCTTATCATGAGCTCACTTTCTCAATCCATAGAATCCATCTTTGTGGAAAATGTCACAAGCACTCTACAAAGGGTTGCGATATAGTCATGTCTTAAGATTTATTGTGCACATGGTATTGGGTTAATTCTCACCATGTAATTTTTTCCACCAAATTGTGCAGGTCTTAAAAAGATTACTCAGGATCAGTCTTTTAAAGTTTGAGCCCGTAACAGCCATGAGTCATGTTGAACAGGACTTCCTTTTTGCCTCTCTTGGATCGAAACCCTGCAGGCTATGATGGTTACAGAGACCCAGGCGCAGATGCCTAACTCTTCACTCACCTTCCCTGCAAGGTAACTCATAGCCAAGGACTGTAAATGTCAGGTCACATGGGCTAGGTCCTTCACTATCCAACAGAGATACATGCAAGGGTTCACCCAGTTCAGGAATCCTACCAAAGGGTGGCCCAAGCCCTCTGCTGTACATTCGTCTTTGCTCATTTACCTAATTATACTTCCCTTAACCTCACATTCATTCTCCCTGGGACAATTTCTCAATAAACCCCCTTCCAGAAATGTTCAAAAACTGTTTCATGGAGAACTTGAAATGTTTGTTTCCAGAAGTATTCCTAGGAAGTACCCTCTAAAAATAGCAAGCTGGATGCCATTGCAGTTAGATGGGTCCCAGGACATCATTCAACGTTGATAGTTGCTGGTGGGCAGTTTCAGCTGAATGGGTTATTTTCCTCCATCATGACCTGGAAGCATATATCAGCAGAAAGGAATGGACTGATACACATAAGAGATTCTTGAGGAAACAGGAATGATAGGACTCCAAAATTAGATGGCTAAGTTGAGGGTTGTGGGTTCATTGGAAGAAGAAAATAAATTTCTAACAGTGATTAATAATCAGGATAATACCAGTATGTAAAGAAAGAGGGACTGACAGTCTATAAAGAATGAATAGGTTTTAATTTCTCATAGACAGAAATCAGAGAAGGTTAACTACAGGGGCCACGCCTTGAACTTTATTCTTTATTTTAATACCAGAGCTCTGTTCTCATTCAGTTTTCAACCCAACCCATCCATAAAGTAAGTTCAAGGCCCAGCTGTGAGAGCTTGTAAACTAAGCTTGTATTGGATTCCCAAACCTGAGATATAGTCTTTGCACTCTAGATGTATGCAAGCACACACACAAAAAAATGTTTAGTCTCTAGATTCTTCCAAATCCTCTGTGCCCAAGGTCACTTCCAATTAGATGTCAACACTTTCTTCCCCTCTTGCTTGACATCAAGGGATAAGCTTCTACATTACTCAAAACCTATCCCTTACTACCTAGTGTTCATCCTTTCTAGACTCCATATAGCCAGTGAACAGGGAGTTATATCTCCAAGTAAAGGGTTCCCTGTTAATGCTTTTCTGGAGCTTATGAGCAAATGCTGATGAGGCATTCCTGCCTCTTTAATTTACAGTCTAGGTACACAGTAGATGTCTTAGTTTGGATTAGTGTTGTTATGATGAAACACTAAGACTTAAAAGCAAGTTGGAAAGGAAAGGGTTCATTTGGCTTACAATTCCACATCATAGTCCCATTACTGAATGAAGTCAGGGCAGGAACTCAAGCAAGGCAGGGTTCTGGAGGCAGGAGCTGATACAGAGGACATGGCGGAGCACTGCTTACTGACTTGTTCTGCCTTCTCTCTCACAGAACCCAAGGCCCCTGCCCAGGGATGACTCTGTCGACTATAGGCTGAGCCCTTCCACTTGAAGAAAATGCTCCACAGACTTGCCTGTAACTCATCTTACTGAGACATTTTCTCAGTTGAGATTCCCTGCCTCACATGGCTAAAGCTTGTGTCAGGTTGACGTAAATCTATCCACCACAGCAAGACAGCAGGTTAATAGTAGCCTCAAATGATCTCGAGGCATAGTATTAGCTGCAGAGAGCCCTAGCAAGTAAAATCTCTTTGAATGCAAGAGGTATTTGAAAAAAATACTTCAGGAAGCCTAGAAAATATTCTACCTGTCCGTACGATAAAACATATAATAGTGAGAAGACACTCAGAATTCAGAAGTTTAGGTAATCTGCAAGCCAGGGCTTTTCATAGCAAGGATCCAAGACATAAAATAGGATGAGATCCCCAAATAATCAACCTGAAACTTAATCCAAGATAAACAAAATGGAGATGGTGGTTACAACTAGCACCAAGACTGGTATGATGGCAAAGGAGGCATCATGTAGAGGTAGTTATGGAGAATAGTAAATGAACACACAGTTCTTGGCACAAGGTAGACAGCTAGACAGCTAATATAGGAACAGTTCGATCTGCATGTGCCCCTATTACACTCCGAGGAAACCATGTTTAAAGTTTAGCTATTTTCAGGCTCTGGGTCCCCTGAACTCCTGAAGCTCCCTAGCAGAAAGAAGCAACTTTATCACATCAGGTGTGCATGGCCAGGATTTCTTCAGACCTTTACCCAAACTGTTTGGTAGCCATTTACAAAGACTTGTTTACTGAAATGCCTGGGCATTTTGTTAAGTTCCCATTAAGCATTACAGACATTCACAAGAAAAATGGAATTTCCTTGGATATTATAGTAGATTTTCTTTTACATTTAAGAAGCAGAACTCAAAATATCTGTCGTGCTGGATTTCAAAACTACTATGAACATAGGATGGTACCCCTCACAGATGTATGTAGTTAAGTGATCTGCTCATATATATGTTGTATGTTAGCTTTGTAGAAGAAGGTAGGGGACAGATGACTTTTAGATCACAGTGCTTTATACCAAGGAAAATGCATCTGTGACTGAGTTTAATCACTGAAATACACTGTCACGCAATGATTGTCTATGCGCTACAGTATGGATTGTGAGTTGGGCAAGAGGCTGGAGATTGAAACACACACAGACACACAGAGACAGGGGTAACACCAAGAATGCTCCAAGAATGCCCACTTTATTGGTTCCAGGGCAGCTTATAGAGGGTTTCCTTGACTAACGGCTAACTCTCAGCTGCAAGCCCACCAAAAACCACTCCCCTGCCATCAGGAACTCCTGAGGGTCTCATGCTCAGGGCAGCTGCAAAACAAGTTGTTTGCTCAGAGCAGCTGCAAGCATAGGAAAACAAATTTACTGCCTGCCCCTGGCAGGCAGAGGGTCACAGGAAATTCAGGGTCTGGGGGTCCACAGCCCTCAACAGTACACAGTAGCGCTACACAAAGCAGAGCTTTGACCAAGACTTGGATATTAAGGTTTCTCTTGTAAATCTCTTTTGGAACCTGGTCTTAACTGCTACCCACAGAGGTATAGCCATCTGCACGGGCCACGTGACTTAAGATACTTCTTACAGTCACATTTATCCACTCTATGCCAGCTAAAGACTGGGGCATGCCTAAAAAGCCATTTTCAGTTCTAAAGAAATAGATACTACACAAAACAGAAGAGACACTCAACTGGGCATAGCTTCAAAAAAAACCTGTCTGGGAGCTGGGGAGATGGTTCAGTTCTAAACCACTTGCAGTGCAAGTAGGAGGAACTGAGACAACATGCTAGCGCTTGTGGCAAACCTGGGCACTGTAGCACATGTTCGCAGTCCCAGCCACGGGCAGGACGGAGACTGGATACCTGGAGGTAATTGACTAATCAGTCTGCCTGAATCAGAGCTCTAGCGGCGTTTCATTTGTATTTTAATAAATAAAGTTTGCCTGGGAATCGGGAAAGTAAAACAGCCATTCTGGCCAGCCTTACAGACCAGGCAACAATGACACACACCTTCAGTCCCAGTAGCCACACTAGCTTGTCATAGAACCCAGGCGGTGGTGGTGCACACCCTTAATCCCAGAACTAGAGAGGATTATAAAACGGGAGGAGACAGCTCTCAGGATCAATCTCATTCTGAGATTACTGGAGGCAGGATCGCCATTTTGGACTGGGGTCAAGGTTAAGTGTCAGCGGTTGGCTGTTTCGTTTTTTTTGGATATTCAGGTTGAACCTCGATTTCTCTCTCTAGGTACGTGTGTGTGTGTGTGTCTTTTTCTGTGTGTATTTTGAGTCTCTGTGTGTGTGCCTTTGTGCTCATGCATGCAAAGACTGATGTTGCATATCTTTTCCTAGAGCTTTGCCTTTATTTATTTATTTTTTTGATACAGGCTTTTTCACTGAGTCTGGAGCTCCCCAATTCAAACTTCTTGTCTAGTGAAATATGAGATACAGGAATTTTTCTGTCTCTGGCTCCCCAGCACTAGTAATTCAGGCACAGACTAAAATACCTAGGTTTCTACACAGATGCCAGAAATTCAAACTCAGGCCTTTATCTTTGAGTGGCAAATGCTTTAAAGAAATAGGCATCTCCCAGTCTTCAGGGTCATTTTATTATGCAGCAGATGTTTGACTAATCAAGATGTAATTGGTTACTGACAGAAAAGATAAGTTAGGCTGGTCTCTAATTTACAAGTCCTAATTTAAAATGCAACAAAGGCCTGAAGGGCGCAGGGATAACAAATTGGAAAATTTCGTGTAGACAAGAATATTATAGACATCATTTATTAGAGTTTTAAGTAAAATGATTTCTGTGTAAATGTTCTTAATACAGGTTATATAAGAATTAAAAATTAATTAGAAAGATATTTCAATGGCTGAAAGCAGTATGTGCTTTTAACCACAGGACTTGGATTCAGATTCCAAACCCATGTGGCTCAAAACCATCCATCCTTCCAGTTTCAAGGTATTCTAACCTCTCTTCTGACCTCCACAGGCACATGGTATGATGTGGTATACAAACACACCTTTAGAAAAAAAAACCCTCATAAATGCAAACAAAACGAAATAAATCTTAAAATGTCAGTAGTAAAAGCATACAATTTTCTCAAATAAAGTGGGATAACAAAAAGTGCAATGTTAATCAGGTATACTAGGTAAAATAGCTGTGAAAACAATAAAATAAAGTAATAAAAAGGAGTCATTTATTTTTTTTGTCCAGTGATTTAACACACATGGGCATACATAAATGTTTTAAAAATTAAAAGCTGTAATTTCAGGTAGAGACAAAGTTTTTAAAAATGTCTTATAGGCTGTACTGTCAAATAAAGGAACCCATTTTTAGGCCTTTGAGTGCAGAGAGCTTGGCTGTGTTGGTTTTTGGTTTCATTTTTGTGGCCTCACACGTTAGTGTTAAGTGTTCCTGTTAATAACCTCCGTGTTGTTGATACTCACAGAATTGGGTAGGCTAGCTGAGACAAACTCCTCCTTGTTAACTAGAAAGTAGTCTGGGTCACTCGCCAGGGTGTTTTATGAGTCTTGTTGCTGCTGGGTAGAATCAGCTACAGTATTAACCACAACTGCTGTGGTTAGGTGTACCACGGACAGCAGGGCATGGATACCTATCTAGGTATGAGAATGCACTGTGGAACAGATTCAGATGTCTGTTGTCTCCTGAGATGCTAGATCTTTAGGACACCTCAAATAAGCAAGGCAGGTACTAGTCACTAAGACTTCTGAACCCTCTAGTACTCCAAACTTCTAAACAATTTCCTTCAGTGAGGACAAGCATTTTGCAATCGATATGCTCTACAAATGAGCATGGAACCAAGGGGAGCTCATGATGTCCTGATATAAGGCCAGAAGTCAACATTACTAGTCTTGCTAGAGAGCCCTTGTTGGTATTCATACACAGATATGCATGCATAGAAACACATGCAGCATTGGTCTTCACGAAGTCTCAGCAAGATTTAAGGTTCTCTTTGCTCTGATGCTCTAGTATGGAAAGATGCTAATGCTTGGGGTGCAGAGCAGTTATGTTGGTTTTTCTCAACTTGACAAACTAGAGTCACCTGGCTAGAGGAAATCTCAACTGAAGAATTACTTCCATCGGACTGGCATGTGGGTAAGTCTATAGGGGCATTTTCTTGATTAATCATTGTTGTGGGAGGGTTCAACCCATTGTGGGTGGTGCCACTACAGGGCAAGGGTATAAGGATATACCTGAGTGGTATAAGAAAGAGAACTGAGCCAACCAAAGGTAACCAGACAGTAAGGAACATTCCTTTATGTTTCTGCTTTAGTTTCTGCCTTTCTTACAGTAATTTTCCTCAGTGATGAACTCTTACCCTAAAGTGTATAACGAGCAAACCCTTTCCTCTCCCAGTCATATTTGGTCATGGAGTTTATCACAGCAACAGACCACAAACCAGGACAGTAGTCGTTGGATTTGTATACATAAAAAGGGCATCACAGATCATGGAGGCATTAGTGGCAAGGATATTCTGATAGTGTTGAGTGATGGTCATACCAGCACAATTTGAATCTTGGCCCACACCACTTGTATCTCAAGAAACAAAAGCAAAACCTCATCAGATGGCTGCCCCAGGCTCCAACCCTGATGTTAATTATTGCATTGTCCCAATGTATATTCTATAGGTGTTGGAAGGAAAAGGGTACACACACACACACACACACGCACACACACGCACGCACTGGGTTGGGGGCAATGACTCATCTATCAGAATCTCATGAATACTTGCACAGAATCTCTGTATATTTGTAGAAGTTTCCTAGATGTTCTGTGCTTTCTGGTTGTTTGACTTTATGTGCAAATGATGATTTAGCGGAGTCCCCACTTACTTTGTGTGTGTACCCACATGTCACATCATGATTATGCAGCCCTGCTGAGTGGTTAACAAGACCTATAGCCCTGATGGGTCTTGTAATTGCTCTCACACTTTCAGTCTCTCCATCACCTCTGGTGAAGGATGCCTTTATCCCTGTGATAGGTCTTTTCTTATGATGTGTAGACCCTGTTGAGAGGGCCTTCCAAGCAGCATAAATCCTACATTAACTATACTTGGCTTTTCTGAAGAGTAGACACAAAAATGATAGATTTCCTTTTGGTGTTAGAGGGAATAAAGGGGAGAAATGAGACTAGTGAATGTGAGTAAAAGGGTTTACATATGGGTAGGACCAAGTCTTTCTTACTGGAATTCAAACACAAATGATTTGTTGACCTCATTCTTTTCTTCTGAGTGTTTAGAGCGTTCCTCTGTAGTTACCACTGTAATTATTTCAGGTGCCATTATGTATTTTCTATCAGACCGAGGGTAATGTGGATTTGCTATGTCTACTTATTGCTGTAGGTGTCTGCCTGTTGTTGCATGGTCTTCACAATGAAAGGTATTCTTTGTTCTGTTTAAATAGTATCTGGATGATCCAATATAGAGCAACAAAGCTTCTCACTGGCCAAGAGAGTGTCTCTGAAGTGTACACGCATTCTATACAGACCAGAGAATGATCTATGAGAGCCAGACTTTCAATTTGAGTAAATGAGTTTGTCGAATATACAGCAAGCAAAAGTCAAAGAGTACGTAGGAAGAACCAGATGGTAAATAGAAGCAACAGATAGCACAACATAACCATTCAACAGCGATACTCCGGTAACCTAAGCAAGAGAGCAAACAAAAGGTGACATCATCAAGTCCTGGGCTTATAAACACCCAATAGAAATGACTAGAAGCCCTGCTAGGGCAGTCATTAGGGTTTCCTGATTTAGAGTCTTAAGTGGAACAGGACATTCCCTCAGATGAGGTTTTTAAACAAAAGAACAAGTAAGAATAATAAAGATATGATCCAGTGGGGCACTTAAACTCATCCAACAGAAATTAGTGGGGGATCCCCTCTGAAAGTGCCATTCTGGAGTTCCCATCAAGAGTATTGGTCAGAGCATCCTCTCCCCAGGTGAGCTTCCACCTTCTCTTTCCTGCTGAAGTCACCCCGATATTATGAGATAGACAATAGTAGCCTTGGTTAAAAATAGCTTACATTTAACTGTTCATGATGAAACAGTACTGTAAATCTTGGGCTGTTTTGTGGTTCTTTTCTCTTCTGGTTATAGAATCAGGGGCACAACCCGTTGTTGGCAATGGGTCTCGGAGGACTGTGGAAATAAACAGCTGTAGTCTAGAGCAAGAAAGCCTTCCTTACTCCCAGAATCTGCTTTCACAAATCTTAAACAGTACACAAGAATTTACTAATATAATGGACTTTTCAATGCAGTAGGCCAAGATTCCAGCTTAAAGGTTTAGAATGCATCCACCACTAGGAAATGCCAATTAAACCCTTGACTATATGGCATTTGTTGTATGTAACATTTTCCAGCTGAATATTAGAGCTAAGCCACAAAAGTGTGACCGAGTTCACCTTATTATCTTCCTTTCATTGTGTGGGCAAAGAGTTGTGTGCTACAGCATCTTAGGCTTCTACCTCTTCAAGAAGGTCATGGCCATGGACCTATTCGTACATATGGCATATGAGCTGCTGGGTCTTGTTCCATAAATCCATCACACAATTATGACAATCATTACACTGGTACAAGTTTTGTCTTCTTATTCTTTTTTATCATTCTGCTTGGTAATGGTCTTTGTTATGCCTATCTAATATGAGTGATAAGTATTATAATTTTGTCATCATGCTAATGTTCCTCGACCTCATCCCCATATGCAGAGGGTACTGTCAATTCCATTTATTTCCTGCCAGTGCTTTGATAAAAACAAGCAAACCCATACTTTTGGCTATAGAAATCATTGGTCAGGAGATTCTGTTGTCTCTCAGTTTGGTCAACCTGTCTTCAATCTTCCAAGTATATTTCCTCAAATGGGCTTGCTAATAAAGTATTGAGAGGCCCTGCAGCCCCTGCAAGATTAACTTGGGAAATCTATTGGGTGAAGACACTCATCTAGGAAACAGGATATATCCCTGGGGTTATGTACTTATTTTTATCTCAAATATAATTTCTGCTTGATGATAGAGTCTTGTTCCTGCTTTACCTCTTACAAAGATAAGTAGTTGAATTCACGAGGAACAGGAAAAGTTACAGTGACACAGTAGATTCAGAGAAGACACATGTGTTCTTAACACCCAGTCGGTAGTAGGCTGAGTACTGTGGCCAAATCAGAATACCTAGATATACCATGGAATCCTTTCTAGAACAGAACCTAGTTGGAAATTTAATGTTGCTATCATTTTTCCTTCAATAGGCTCCAAGCAGTACAAATGAGCTTCACCGAGAACTACAATTCAATGTGTCTGAGTGGCTCCCAGCATCAGATATAGTACATATGATTTAAACTGGATATTCAAAAGTAGACTCTGACATAGGATTCTGACTCTAGACCAAGTAATTTCTATTTATGCACAGGGCTAATTTTGGTAAACTCTGGAAGAAACTGAGGACTGAAAGAAGTGAAAGAGCTTCTCACTAAAGGCATGTTACTACTCAGCGGCCACCTGGGGCTTGATCCCTCTGGACTCTTCTGGGAGAGCACAGAACAAGTGTTAGATCATCTTTTGCAAGTGCTGGAAGAGCAGGTGAGCTTATCCACCGCCCATTTGGGAGCATTGGGCAGGGACTGGTTTCCCAGCACAGCTGGCAGCTGCCCTTTGCCAGCAGAGCAGAAAAACAGCCTCAGGGCCAAGAGTAACCAGTGCTTGCTGTGGAGATGCAGGTAAACAAGAAGGCCACAACAGATGTGGTCAGGGCAACAGCGTCGTCATTACATGGCTGAGTAGTATCATTGCACATGTGTGTCAGCTGGCAAAATCTCATGATTTATGGGCCTAGGCATCAAAAAGAGATCGCTGAGTGTTCATTTAAAATTGTAAATTTAATAGTACAGTTATCGCAAAAAAATAAAAGTACGATAATACCGGTTTTAGACTTGAGAAGAAAAGGAAAGGAAGAAGGGACGTGGGATTTTCACCCTTGTTATTGGGTCAACAGCAGTATAACCTATATTCATTAAGTATTATATAACCTTACAGTACTACATAAAAACTCCAAGAATCAACTAGAAATTGATTGTATAGTGACATCCTGAAGAAAAACAACATTTTTCAATACATGGTAAAACATAAAACAACAAATTTAAGACATTGATATGACATATCAATGAAGATAAGTGATGAAAGCTTAATTATTATTTGAAGACAGAAAAATATTTTTGTGAGCTGTACATTCAGACAGAATAAAAAGAAGATGGTGTAGGATAATAAAAATTTTACCAGAATGAAACAAAGGTGATTCACTGATAAAGCATTCACTTCAAGAAGTAAGGAGAAAAAGAAAACACCCAAACATGCAGGAAATGAAGAAAAAATGGTGATAGCAGAAGCCAATGAAGTAAAAACAAAATTACAGAACAGAAACTTCTCCAAACTGAGAAGTTCCCACCCCCCCAAAAAAAAATATTGTAAAATTGATAGATTACTGACAGAGGGGATAAAAATAGATTTAGAACGTAAATTACCTTTGAGGAAATGGATGTCTGTAAAGACTGAGCCTAGGGGAGTATGAATATATTAGAAAACTATTTGTCAGGGAGTATCACTAAGGTGAAGGACACATTCATGGGTAAATGTTTGTGCATAATCTCAAAGAATGCGGTTAAGCTGGTGGGATTTATAAGAAAATTTAAGCTAGTCTACAGAAGCAGACAACTTTCATGGGAAAGGAGAAGTAAAGTAGCAATATGCAAATGTGCAAGCAACCTACAGATGTGTCAGTGAGGTCCAGAGCTGCCTCCTCTTAACTTCTGTTTCCTCCATGGGTGCTCGAGAAGGTGGGACAGCTTTAAAAAACCCTGTGAAACCATCCTTATAATGTATATAAAATGTATGTGCATCATCACAGTTTAACCAGGCACACACATGAACTCTAACAGGACTTATCTATGAAAGACATCACAGAGATTTTGGCTCATAGCTGTGCTTTTGAATAGTTTCTGTCTTTGGGCAGGGGTACATATAACTTCACCAGTGATGAGAAGTGCTATTGTGACATTAAATACATGCTAAAGCCTTCCTGCAGAAACACTGTCACAAATGTCAAGCATAATGGTGTTTACATATTGCAAGCTTTTATCTTTTTCTTTAGGAAACACCAAAGAATGTTACTGCCTGATCCAAGCAAGGAAATGACAAATTTAAGGAAATACAAACTGAGTTTTTGAAATCTTTATGTTATGCTAAGTATTATTTGAAGATTCTTCTCCTTATCAGAGTAATTATCAACTGGTCCATTGTGACACAAAATAATAAAGCTGTCCTTACTTGTTGCTAAATGATAAAGATGTGCTCTCAGAATTGTGCTGCGGAGTGGTTTTGTCATTTCTAGAAGACCAGAGTGAACTCCCACAGAGGGAGGTGGTGGAGAGTCGGTTAAACTCGGACCACATTCATGGTCTACTGCTCTTAGCAGACAAATCTCCACACATGGTACCGAACACCTAATGTATACAACTGCAACAAAATAGTGTTTATGTATCTGTCTGTCCTCATTTGGAAAAATCCAGTGAAAACATTGTACAAGCGAGGAAAATGTCTAGCATTAGAAGCATGTGTTAGAAAAAAAAGAAAATCTTAAATCCATAGTCTAAGCTACCACCTTGACAACCTAGAAAAGAAAAAGCAAAATAAACTCAAAGTGAACACAAAGCAAAGAATAATAGGTATATCATTTGCTTCCTCCCCCCCCACCCCGCCCAAGCCTACAAATGCTCAGAAGCCTTGCTTATACTCAGTGGCTAAGTGTTTAATCCAAGTGTCGTGGTATCATAGAAAAAGTACTATCCAGGAACAAAAAGGAACAAGTTATTTGGAAAGGCAACGACTTGGAAGAATTTCCAGTAAGTTTTGTTTTGATAAAAAACAAAAACTCCCAGAAGCTTACATGTCGTATGAGTCTAGTTACACAGTGTTCTTAAAATGACATAATTATACAAACAGATAACTGACTAGTGGCTACTGTGGTTAAAGAAGGAAGGGGGTGAGAGGAGGAGGGATGGAGGGAAGGAGGCATGACTGTGAGAGGTGAGCATGGGGCGTCCTGGTGGTGATGCATTGCTCTTGATCTTGGTTCTCTAGGTTGTGCTGCTTGCTAGCTTTGCAGGAAGCTACAATTGGGAGAAGCTGTGCAAAGGTACACAGCATCACTTTTATTTTATAAATTCCTATTAATTTAAAATTATTTCGAAAACTAAAAACTAAAATAACTGAAAATGTTGGGGGGGGGGTTAGATAGCACTCTACTGTGAGTGGGGTTTTCAGAAAAGGAATCATCTCTGTGTGGGTCAGTGGATGGTGGGAGAGAGGAGAACACGGACACCACCTTATATTGTTGTACAGTTCATCAACACCACGTTGCCTCTGGGCTACAAAGAACTGAAATTGACATCTTTAAACAAGACTTAACAAGATCTTACTGGAGCTCTTTCACATTAGAAACTTTTAGAAGTTTTCATTTTGACTCTTTTATGATGACACATCATCAAACACACACACGCTACTGCTTTACAGATATATTTTTCCTATCCTTTCTGTTTTTAATTGTATCCTACCCTTTAATGAAACTTTTGTGTGTGACAGACTAAGGCATATTACTTGCGCTATGCTCGGTCTACTCAGAGTGACGACCATAAGTAGCTCAGTCTTTCTTCAGGAGATGCCATCCTTATGACCCCATTGCCATATATCTTGAAGTTAACTTTTGTCTTAATAATCAGAAGTACAATCTAAAATAATTATAACATAGAAACATAAAATGATACAGAATAACTTATTGTCAGTAAACTATGATATACAGTGGACAACTGAATGTGGTATACATCTATGAAGACACTGTGGTAGGTGTGTTTGCTCTTACATCACCCCAAACATTTCAGTGGTTGTCTGAGATACTTTTCTACTACCATGCAAGATATCATGACCAATGATACTTATAAAAGAATGCCTTTAGTTTGAGGGTTCACAGTTCTAGAGAATTAGAGTCTATAATCACCACAATAGCAAACATGGCAGTAGATATGCAGACATGGTGCCAGACTAGTAGCTGAGGTCTTACATCTGATTTGCAGGCACAAGAAAGAGAGTGAGCCAACTAATTAGGGTATAGGTTTTTAAAACCTCTAAGCCACACACCCACAGAAAGATACCTCCTCCAACAATACCACACCCCCAAATTCTTCAAAAACTAGTCCACCAACTGGAAATCACACACTCAAATATACGAGCCTTTGGGAGCTGTTCTCATTCAAACCATCAAAATAGAATGTCAGCATAGGACAAGACAATGTCTCTAGGCCCTAAGAACTTTTCAACTCCATTAGAACACTTTGGAGCTGCTCTTATACATGTGGTCAATCACTGAATAAGCTGCTGTACAGCATGTGACTTGACCCCTCTTGTATTTGATTCGAAACATCTGGGTTGCTAACTGACAGCTTGGACTTTGAATTTGATACAGGGTGTTTATAATAGAGCCAGGGCTAAAGAAGACACTCTATAAATTTGTCTCAATACCAGGAATGCTTCCACTAAATTCTATAAGAAACACTTAGAGATAGGCTGATTCAACAGACTTTAAAATTACCACAATAATTGTAAAAGACAACCACTTCTTCTGATACCTTCTTAAAACTAAAGGATCTTTTGTATTCATTGTGATTCTTACTACTCATCTTTAAAAATTTTAACCATATCAGAGATAAAAAGTACTAAAACAGGCTGATTCATGTTTCTTAATCAAGGAAGAGTGGAAGTATATTAAAAACAAACTATTCCCCGAACATATGGCTCTCTTTTTGTACAAAAGCTAATTACCTAAGCACTCTGTACTTTTGAGCTTTGTTGAAGCAAGACATCCCATAAGATTTGTGCTCAAATCAATTTCATTGGCCTGTAAGTGTAAAATACAAAGTTTAATCTTGGGTGCCTAAGAGAGAAACTTATGCAGGGAGGAATTATAAATTTGTGGGGAGAAGATGATGTCATTCGAATCATATAAAGATTGGTGCCTGCTTGAATTATTCACCTGCCTCTTAGCATCCTTTCCCACTCATTGTTCATGCTATTCAGTTATATTTATTCCAGACTTAAATAACCATTTCTAATGAGGAGTTTCACTAAGAAATTAGTATCGGCCCTTCATATTTGCTGTAAGAGAAAGCTATAAGTTATTAAAGGGCCTGGCAGATGCTTGTTCTGTGTATTGACACAGTTGAATGAAGTACTTTAGATTTTAAGTGTTGGAAAACATAATCTGAATTGACTTGGCAGAGAAGGTCTTGATAAAGTTTTTTTTATAAGCACAAAATACATAGGAAATTACATTAATTTTCGATGGAAAAAAATGACATGAATAACTTAAAGCTATTATTTTTTAAAAGCCTATCTCTAATTCTTTTATATTTAGTCTTTGTTTCTAGCTCTAAATAGAATTATAGGACAACCTTATTTTTCACTAAGAACTTTCAGAACTAAGTGTCCATGAATGTTATTTTGAACTGCTTAATTGCTGCCCATTTTCAACATGCAGAGCACACAAGAAGCCAGAACTGTGGATTCCAGCACAACCATTTTTCTTACATGATAGCATTTTTAGTGTATTTTCCATTGAGAAAGTAACTTCAAATATAGAATAAGATGAATTTTCTGTCTGAATATATAATGCATGAAAAGCTCTTTGAAAGAGGTAATATAAATAATAGATCAGCTCTCAGATATTTTTGCCATGTATTATTAATTAAAAAATAAAGATCAGATCTACACTGAAAAATATATCATGGTATCTAGTCTTCAATATCTCTTAACAACAAAGATTAAATTTTATGAGCAATGAAGTGAGCTTTGTCACATTCATAATGTATCCATGCCTTTGGATGTTACATTGCTTTTCATGTAAATGTTACATACACACATATATCATATATACATTTATATGTATATATGACTGTTCTCAGAGCTTGCATTTTTCTAATAACATTCTACTCTTCATGTCTTATAATATTCCTACAATAAATCTAATCCCTAATTTAAACACCAAGTTGAAGGTGAAAGGGGAGAGGCAGAGAGGGAAGCAGGGAAAAATGTAGAACTAAATAAAATTTAAAAAAAATACACTGAAGAGTTAAGAGAAGAAAGAAGATAACCAAGAATTTCACATATACTTCTAGAGAAATAAGTCGTGTTTTCCATGAAATGGGGGAATTTCTTACATAGCCACAGGCCCTGTGAAGTTATCTGAGCATTACAACTAGTGACCAGGACACGCTTGGCCACTAGCAGTGAGATAAACTTCCTGCCAGCATGGAGGTGGTATTTCCAATCTTGGGGACACTATATGATCATTGAGTACCTCTTCCTCCCTGCAACTGCTCTGTTCATGGGTTCCCCTCACTCACGGGGTGTTTTAGATTTAGGAATCTATCTCCTGTCAGAAACTTTATATTTTAAATACTACTTGCTCCAACTCTCTCACCACAGTCGCCAAGTCTTGCCTTCATTTCTCTTCCTAGCTCTTTGCTTATTCATCTAGAACATGAGGTTTGCCTTCAATTTCCCATCTTTCATGTGCAAACACACCTCTGCAAGTTTATTCTATCTTAGAATCACAAGGTTTACCTGTAAGAAAAGTAAGTGACCTCACATGACTAGAAAATGTAATGAAGCAGTCAGGAAAAGGACATTTTGAAGGCATGTTTGTATTTGGGTTTTATCTCAAGACCTTCTTCCTGTTTGTGAGTAGACGTTGAGTTGAAAGTACTTAAGAATCTAAAATTCCAAGAGTTCACTTTCAGAAAGTCAAAAATATGTTATAAGCAGAAAAGATCTCAAATAAGACCATGCATGTTATAACTAGTGACAGGCATTTGTCTTTACCAGTTTAAAATGTACAGCATATTAGGTACTACCAAGTAGTTGGTATTGTGTTATTTTTGACAGGCTGTAAAATATTGCAACGTAAATGCAAATTTGTAACTATCTCCCAGTGCATTGGTAGAAATCAAATTTTAAAAAGATTTAACTCACAAAATGGAAGGCATTGATACTACAATTTGTGATCTAAGTCAAACATGTCCGAGACCTCGGCTCCATGGAAACAAACATGATATATAGGAGATTAGATGGCAAGTTTGTATTTGAACTTTTAACAGTGGAAGGCTTTGCTGCTGTCTCCAAACAGTATTCAAACCACCCTGGTATCTCATTTATTCAATAGGGGGCAAAAAAATAATAAGTAAGCATACATGTAGGGTATCATCAGCCAGAATACAGGTTGGTAAACTTGGCTTGGCTCCTCATGGATAATGAAAACATCAATACATGACAGGGATGCTTGGAAGTTCCAACTAAGTGTGTATTCAAGGAGAAGGTTAGTGGGAAGCAGCAATCTTTTCCAGAACTATAACAAATAGAATCCAAGCTTGTTTTCCTCCTCTTAAAATATATTCATTTTGTCCTGAATAGAGATACCTTTAATTCCCACAAAGACAAATGTCCAGGTCATGGTATAAACTTCCTTACACTCTTGCAGGATTCTTGGATGGATAATGGTGGGTTAGTGAGGATAGATATCGTTCAGTTCTCTGGGGAATGATGAACCACACACATGGGTCATGTCTCCACAACAATGAAAAATTCCTGCATAGGGGGATTTGTAAATCCTGCCTGTTTGAGCGACAAAATCACTTAGCACATGCAGGAAGCAGAGGAAAACCCAAGTGAGTGAAATTCCAAGTGAGCAGGTGTTATTGAGATGGGCACAGCTATGTCAAGGACCCCTAATACCATAGACCCATGGGGAATGGCAAAGACTTTCCTCTTGGTGAGTGGAAGCATTGAGAGTGTGTGCAGAAAGTGCCCACTATGTCTTTCTACCGTGGATATTTACAGCTCCAAGGGCTCCTCTGCAGAGACCACGCTTGCCAAGATTAGTCAAACCTGCCTCTTTCTTCAACTACCTGTAAGAACCCTTGTTTCTTTTTATCAGTGTTGAATTATCTTCTCTCTGTGTTCAGCTCTATGCAAGAACCTTATCTCCCCATTTAACTGTATATAATAAACACACTAAACTTCTGGGGTGCTCTGCATCCCCTCTAGCAGAGAGCCCCATTCACCTGATCCTAGCTTTCCTCTCTGTGTGTATGGTTTCTTTTTCTCTTCATTCCCATGTTTTTCCAGTCAGGTCCATCTCTGGAACTGTGTTGAGTTTGGCAAACAGGTAAGTGAAGTGAAAGCTCTGCCATCTACATTTGATGGCTTTTAACACGTCATGGCTATTGACGTCATTGTATGCCAAAGAAAGAAAGTGGAGAAGGACATATAGAAAGGTCTCATGGCTAGCATGTGCCTATAACTAACTGGAGAGTGACAGGTTTGTGCAGGAAGCCTAAGGTGAGCATGATTTGAGTGGGGAACATCTTCTCTGCTAAGATAACTAGCCACCAGAGACGAAGACAAAGCCCTGTGCCTTGATGTCCTGTACCTTTTGTGTGCATGTTGAGCTCATGGCTTTGTTTCACATCTATGGAAATCCCTAGAGCAGAACTCGTAGCTGTTTTCCTCCAAGAGATGCTACTGTCCTGGGACTGCCCAGAAGCAAGGTACAGGCCCTCACCTCTCTGCTGCTCAGAGGCAGACTTGGGCTCATCTTGCTTTTTGCTCTGTTCCTTATTCTAGGACCATAACTTTAGTTTTAATTCATGAGAATATTAGGTGTGATATACAAGAATTTTTCTTCACAAGTCTTGTTTTGTTCAGGATATGGTGGCTTCAGAGTAGGAGGAGCTCAGAGTTAAACTAATCCACCCAACAACCCAATGTGTTGTCCCAAGGAGGAATTTTGTTTCAAGCTCTATAGTCATCCCTTCAACTCTGTTAAATTAACAAGTGAAATTACATAGCTATGGTATACAAGATGATGGTTCAATATATTTATACATTGGGAGATGGCTCCACAGGATGTTACTGCTTTCATTTGTGGGACAAACAAAGTCGACTGTCTTAAAGTTCTTCAAGTATATATAATACTATTTACCACAGACACACTCTACAACAGACATCGCGGATTATTCTTCTGTTTAACTGAATGTTTATAAGCTTTGACTAACATCCTTAAGTCCCCGAAGTCATTGGTGGCCACACTTCTACTCTGCTTCTAGGAGCTGATGAACTTCTGCAAGCAACTGTGATCATTCAGTGACCGTTTTTTTTTTCTGTCTGGCTTATTATAGTGAAAATAGAGAACTAATCTACGTGTCAATCAATAGGTAAAAGGGAATTCTAGGTAGTGTATACACAATAGAATGCTACTTAACCTTTAAAAATGTAAATATTCTTTGAAGCAATATGGACGAGCCTGGAGAATTGAAAGTGCCTCTCATCTTGTATCCTCCATACCTTCTCAGAAAAACTGACATTAATTTTCTTCACATCACCAATTTTGAAGGTGAATAAAAATATTTTCCATAGTTTTATCTCTTATAAGAAGTTGATATAGAACTAACTGGATGTGATGAGTTTGAATTTGCAAACTAGAATCAAAACAATATTCATTGTACCAACCACCTCTGTTTGAAACAGCTTCCTGCAGTTTCTGGTGTCATATATTTTAAAATGTTTTGAAAATGAGCTATAAGGTTATATATACATCTTCTACCTTCTTAGGGTTTGTCAGTGTTTTTCTCTACACAAGACTGAAGAGTTTCATACAGGTGACTGACATTATGAACCTGTTTCAGGGTTTGTTTATTTTTTTGCTCAAAATTTTCCTGGGGATATGTTGTAGCAGGGTCTCACTATGTAGCCCAGGCTAGCCTATAACTCTTAATGTAGCTCAGGATAGCCTCAGACTCATGGTTATTCTCTGGCTAGGTTTACAAGTGTGAACCACTATGCCTAGAGATGTAAGAATGTTTGAGCCATGCACTAGGGACCATCAAATCCCACTGACAGTTAAAAGGCATAGGTAGCAAGATGTCTGTGTGGTCAAATCAGTCTGAAGCAGCATTTCCATTAAAGCTCTCTTTCAGGGTCAGTGACATTAGCATGTTGAAGTCATCCAATATTTTTCTCTCCATGAATACACAGAATTTGAAGTGAATTTGGCATCTTTTTTTGCGTGCTAAGTAAAAAATTTGTGGAAATTGGTCACATAGACATTTTTGCAGTATTTTAAAGCACAATAAGCCAGACCTATGTGGCTGCTAGCAGTCCCATGAAGCAGAGGAATGTAAGTGCTCATCCATCAAGGCTGCAAAACTAGACATTGGTCACGTGAGCAAACAAGGCATTGTAACCCAGCAGAGAAAATTCTCTACAATGTATGGGTTACATGACTGAAGTATCATAGGTCAATTGTCATTAATGTTCATTGCAGTGTTTTTCATTCATATTCTCATGCAAAAAATGTTTTTTCTCCTTTGAAAAGTAGACTGTGGCTTTACGTACCCAGCAATGCATTCATTTGTTTTTATGGCTGATTTTGATAGTTGTTGCATTATCAGAGTTGTGAATAGCTTTGATGGTAAAGCCAAAATATACATACATGTCTCATGATCTCCCTTGCTTCATCTGAGCCCCAGCCCAATGGCTGGTGCCACTGATATTCAGGGCAGGTCTCCCCTCCCTTGGGTCACTGGCCTGCATGCCAACCTCTGCAAATTCCCACAAAAGCACACCTAACATGTGCTTTACAATATTCCATGTGCGGCTTGTCCAGTCAAGTTG
Source organism: Myodes glareolus (assembly GCF_982192425.1). Lineage (NCBI taxonomy): Eukaryota > Metazoa > Chordata > Mammalia > Rodentia > Cricetidae > Myodes > Myodes glareolus. Next base: position 22,441,363 of record NC_142042.1, on the reverse strand, counting down.
GCAGCCAGGATTTACCACACTGGAAAGAGCATGAAGAGGCCATGACTAGTTCATCACAGCAAATGTAATAAACTATTGACTGTATTTAACAGCTAACCATACCAAAACGTGGGAAAATGCAAGACAGACAGGTAAATCAGGTGTGCACATTCAAGCACATTCAGCTCATCATGTCTGCCCTGGTGGGAGACAAGCCTTACAGGGGAGCGAGGTACACGTCTGCCTTCCTGGGCCAGGGTTTCTCATCCTCAGCGCTGCTGATGGTTTGAGGGAAATGACAGCCGCTGGTACTGCTGGTGTTCTTGTGTACATAGACAGACGCTTAACTGTGCTTTGAACCACTAGCTACCAAATACCAATAGCAGTTTTCTCCTCCATGTTGAATCTCTACTGTTTCATTCATCCAACATCCACTGGGAAAGAAAATGCCTCTTGGCTGAGGACTGTTGTATTATACCAACTACAAAGTGTTGAATATGTAAACAGTGGCTCAGGAGCTAGCTCAGGGGTAGTGAGAATATCTAGTTACATACACAGCTATTGACTCAATTCCCAACATTTCAGAAAAGAAAGTATGCAAGCAATACATCAGTTTTTGTACACAGCAACTCACCCAATAAGATGTTATCTGAGTGGATATAATTGTTCAGTTTATTAGCTGCATTGCCAAGGTCAGATTTGTTGACATCTCTATGTTTTACCTCCTTATTTATAAAGGAAAGAAAGTGATTTAATCTAAATTACAGAGTTGCAGAAGACAGATAACCTTCCTAAGGCACATCAGTCAGTTATTGCTTGACACATAATGTCTCATTAATAATTTTAATTAATTAATAATTATTATTATTCTTTACACTTCTCTAATATTATCTAGCTGACCATTTATTCTTCCTAGTCTGCTTGACAGTTGTTTCTCTGAATTAATTAAAACAATGACCACTCTTTAATGGAGTTTTGTAATTTGGTAGGTTTATGCCCAGAGCTTTACATTTTATCAGATGCCTCATTCTCCATGTATTGAGATCCTGAGAAGTTGAAAAGTCAGTTAGTTAGCAGGAATATTTACCAGGTGTGAGGGAGATCTCCAGGAAGCCATTCTTTTAGATTTTCCTGGTTATAGCTAGTTATGTTCTCACTTTCTTCAATTATAAATTGTTATTTAATAATATATGTTACAGTTCTGGTCATAGTCACAAGATCCATGGCCTTCCCCTCTCCTGCCGTCACCTGGTCTTTTGCAGGCATGTCCACAACAGGAGAGGGTGATGCTCAAGTGGGCCTGGCCTCCCCTAGAGCACCAACGTAGCCACAAATAGTAACTTACATGATTTTATCCACAGGCCTACATAAAAGGAGGATTGGTTCTCAAGTCTGAATATGGAGAAGTCTCTCTTGATTGGGTGTGAAATAAGCCCCTCTTGTATTTTATAAGGAAGCACACTGGAAGGAGCAGTATGGAGATGGCAGGACACAAAAATAAAGAAATCACTGACACTTCGGCTCATGGACGTCTCTTCACAGCTGTGGCAGCCAGCCCGGGGGAAAGACAAAAAAAAGAGTCAAGTTTTCATTATTGACACTGCACCTTGGTGGCATTTAGAAGTTGAAGGAATTGCTTTTTTTAAAAAAAATTATTTATTTATTTGTTTATAAAAATTTCCACTTCCTCCCCTCCTCCCCATACCCTCCCATTCCCCCCACTCCCTCTCCCTCTCCTCCTCCCCCCCACTCCCTCTCCTCCTCCCTCTCCATTCCTAGGAGCAGTCAGGGTTTCCTGCCCTGTGGGAAGTTCAAGTTCTTCCCCTCTCCTTCCAGGTCTAGGAAGGTGAGCATCCAACCAGACTAGGATCCCAAAAAACCAGTACATGCAGACAAAACAAGACCCAGTGCCCTTGTCAATGGCTTCTCAGTCAGCCCCCATGTCAGCCACATTCAGAGACTCCGGTTTGATCACATGCTCATTCAGTCCCAGTTCAGCTGGCCTTGGTGAGCTCTCATTTGATCAGTCCCCTTGTATCAGAGGGTGAACGCACCCTTCGCACTCCTGATTTCCTTTTTCATGGTCTCCCTCCTTCTGCTCCTCATTTGGAGGGAGGAAGGATGGATATGGGAGCAGGGAAGTATATATCTCAACTAAGGGAGCCATTTTAGAGTTTGCAAGAGACTTGATTCTAGAGGGGTTCCCAGGCCCAAGGAGAGGTCCCCAGATTGTTCCCTGGGCAGCAGAGAAGAGGGTGCCTGAACTGGTCTTGGCCCATAACCATACTGATGAATATTTTGCATATCACCATAGAACCTTCATCTGGCGATGGATGGAGATAGAGACAGAGACACATATTGAACACTGGACTTAACTCCCTAGGTCCAAATGAGAAGCAGAAGGAGGGAGAACGTGAGCAAGAAAGGCAGGACCAGAGGGAACCTTCCTCTGACGATGGATGGAGATAGAGACGGAGACCCACATTGGAGCACTGGACTGAGCCCCCAAGGAATTGCTTTTATTAAAAGATATGTGAGGGACGTTTACATTTGTCCTTGAGCTAATGGTGAAGGGATGGAGATCCCTTGGCTCAGCGATGGAGTCCACCATGGTCCTCACTCCTTCAAGGCAAGGACGCATCCTCTGCTCAGGTGTTGGAGACTTTTCCAGCTGAAATCAACCCTTCAGAATGGGAGAGTTCAAAGTCTTCAGTCTCGTTGAGGGGTCCTTCCACACTAGAAGATATTAGAAGCAACCAGCCAGCATCATCTCTTTCCTTATTTGCCCATAAGTTGTCAAAAGTTTTATGTATCAACTCACTAAATTCTTCGATCCTCAGAAGTGGTGAACTGGGAATATCAAATGCATTTACCTCAATTAAGTTATTTAAGTAACTCACACCATGAACTTTCAACACTCCCATGTACCGGAGCAGGTGGGGGGGGGGGTTCTTTAGCAACTGTAGACTTCTTTAAGATGGAGAACCCAGCTCAAGATAAGGAATATATATCCAGTGTGTGTGTGTGTGTGTGTGTGTGTGTGTGTGTACATACATATGCATGTATGTGTGTGGGATTTATTAGATTCCTTACCTGATATGGTTCAGGTAGAGTATCTGAGAGTTTGGTTGGTAGTTGCTTACAGTCTTCAGTCTATGAAGGAAGCCCGAAGAAGTTGGTACTACTATGAGTAAAGAAATTACCTAGCAACAGGATACATGGGCTTGCCGGCAAAAGTGAGGACAAGCAGGCAAAGTGCAGTTTCCTTTTCCTATGTTCTTTTATCTGGGTAGCCACCAGAAGTCACTGGTCACATTTAACGTGACTCTTCCCACTTCAAATAGCCTGAACAAGAAAATCACTTGTAGTAGCACTCAGCCCCTTGTGTGTCAGCTAATTCTAAATGTGGGGGAACTGAGAAGCAACACCATCCATCTCATAGCCTACTGCCAGGAGAGGAATGAGTGCCAGACAGATCTCAGTTCAGGTAAGGTTTTGTCCCTACTCGTTGTATTCCCAGGATCCTCTATGTCTGCAATTTAAACTGTGGCATCTGCATCATCACAGTCCTAGTTACACGACTGCAATTTACTCTTGTGTGTGTGTGTGTGTGTGTGTGTATGCAAGCTTGCCTGTGCAAGAACACATTACAGTATAGACTGTGTCCCTGTTCCACAGTCCTAGTTATATGATGTAATGTACTCTGTGTGTGTGTTTGTAGTAGGGAGGCATGTATAAACGATTGCTTGTGTAAAAACACATGTGGATGCCACAGATAGATGTATGTCAGGATCCTATGTCACCTATATTGCTTTCCACCTTTTATTTTAATACCGAATCTCTCACTGAACCCTGGAATTTACTTGTCTTTGCGTTCCACTCACGTAATTCTGGCAGTACATTTTCTATTTATTTATTTGGCAGGGTCTTACATAGACCTGGCTATCCTGGAACTCACTTTGTAGATCAGGTTTGCTTCAAACTCAAGGAGCTTCACATGCCGCTGACACCACACCTGGCTACTTATATACATATATTAAATAAAACATGTGTGTGTGTGTGTGTGTGTTTATCTGTCTGTGCATGTGTATGCATTTGAGTGTCCATTGAGACACCTGGAACTGCACTTTCAGGCAGTGTGAGCAGCCTGATACGGGTTCTGGGAACCAAACTTGATTCTTTTGAAAGTGCTCTTTAACCACTAAAGCAACCCTTCAGCTCCTCTCCACACCATCAATCATTCAGGTTTCCAGCAAATTTTAAATGTCATGAATTGATAGACAAACAAATAGTCCTAAGGGAAAAGGACGTGTTGGCTTTTAAAACTATGGACAGGTCCCTGGTAAAGGGAAGATTGATGGTTGTCTCTTATGTGGGATGGCTCCAGCCTTGGGAAAATTAACACATTTTGGAGTGCTGATAACATATGTAGAAATTGCTGGGAATTTTGATCTATCTGGGTATTATAGGGTTAGTAGTAAGAACCAGTAACAGCAATTAATGAGGAAAGAGGCCACGAATTTGTAAGAGAACAAGGAGGAGTATGTGGGAGGATTTGAAGGAAGGAGAGAAATGGGACAATGATATAATTATATCATAACCTCAAAAGTAAAAAGCTAACTAAAACAAAAAGAAGAAAACAAAACAAAGCAACAACAAATGAGTTCTCCCCTGAACACAGCACAAGCCTTCAGCGAGGGTGGAAGGAAGCAGGAACCTGTGCTCCTTTGCTCTGCCTCTGTACTTCCACTCCCAGGAGCTGATCTTTCCGATTTCTAATTATGTAGAAAAATCCTAGAGAAAAACATCTAAATTTCATGATGAAATGGATTTCATCTGGATGCAAACACCGGAAGTGTGAGATTTTAAAAGGACATCCCCATTGTTGTTTTCAAGGATCTTGAAGACCACAGGTGTTTTGAAACATCGTAATCAGTAAGGCTAACCTTTACCTTACTGTCAAAAGTCATGGTCACAGGCATTCATACTTATTAAGTGTTCCTGGCCCATTATGTGTCAGTACACCCTAGTTTTTAGGTCCCTGGGTGTACAATTTAAAATAATTTTAAAACCTACCACATGGCTGACAATGTTGTGAGTCCTTCCAGGTACTATGAAACATAGATTATTTGTTTTTCTTATGTTATTTAAAGACTGCCTTGAAAAATAAAATCTGAGAAAATGCTTAAGTATAACTAAACATCAGCTGAAGTTCAGGGTAAGGAAGACATGGGATCATTATTGTATCACCCTTGCTGTCATGTTTGGATCTCTCTGCTCTTCTAGAGGAGACCGACTAATTTCTTCCTGGCTGCAAGGCAGATAGCGGCCATTCGCAACTTCAGTTCTTTGCATCATGATTTTTCAAGGTTATAGCAAATGGGATGTTTTCTTTAGTTCCTTTATTTAAGAGAAAAAAAAACTCCTAAAATTCCAACAGTTTTCCTTTTACACGTCATGGGACAGAATCCCATTCCATTCACATCCGTGCCACTAAAGCAGGGCCTGGAAAGAAAAACCAGGCGACTGTGGAATCGCTGTTACCTGCTAGACAACACAGCTCCACATTCCCACTCTCGGTTCACACCCCGGCATCCTCCGGTTGTGGAGCTCTCAAGAGAAATTTAGTGTTATATGAGCATAAGGACACTGGTGCTCATCATCTGACTACCGTGTTTTTATTTAAAAAGTCTTTGAAATAAAAAACAATGTTTCTATTTCAAACTATATTTCCCCTCAAAGTACAGATGTTTGTACACATACATTCCACATACCCACTACACATACTACACATGCAAAAACGCACACACTACATACACACACAAACACACACATACACTCCACACACCCATTAAACACACTACACGCACACATTAAACTTTACATGCACAATGTATGACTACATATACCCCAAAAAACTACACACACTACATACACACTACACACACATCCCACTTACATACCACACACACTACCATATACCTACTACACATATTACACATACACATGCACTGTATACACTCACCACATACATACTACATACACACATACATACCACACACAATGTACACACTAGACACACTAGACACACACCATATACACACTACAACCATGTACCACATACACACCACAAACATACACATGCATCATATACCCACTACATACACTACACACACACCACATAATACTACACACATACATGCCACACAAACTAAAAACTCTACATATATATACATACATATATATATAAAACACATATATACAGTACACACAGTATCATACACACATACACACATTCCCATGTCACCTCCTAAAAAAATCAGTTCCACTGACTGATTTGATTTGGAAGGTTACTTAATCACTTAAAACAAAACGATAACAACAAAAGTTTTACAGTTCTATTTTTGTTTACATAAAATCAGTTGTAACTCTTCCAGATGTTATGAATGTATTATAAAAATGTCTATCAGAGAAGAGAACGCAAAGATTTATTTATGCTCATATGTATGGGAACATGAATGTAACCAGCTGATTAGCGATAAAACTAGATTGAAGTCATCCCGCACAATGCCCTCAGCTGATCAATGAAATGGCAGCCTGTGAAGGCCACTGATGTCATCCTTGCCTGATCAACACTGGCCACATAAGCCACAAAAATCAAACCTAAGCTTTGTGAATCTCCGACTGTTTTCTGGTGAAAGTCTCTCATGCCATATAAAGACAGAATTTCTAGAAATACGTGTAGACTGATACATGGATGTACACATGTACTTGCTACATGCTTTGCACTGGATTGTAGATCATGACACTTCCGTGTATTTGCTCATTTATTTTTCAGTAGGTTTCTGAGGTGGGCAGTACTGTCCTGTGTTTTCAAATGAGGAACTGGGGCAGGGAGGGTAATTAAATTGCCCAAGGTCAAAATGTTAGTAAGTAGCAGACACAGGAAAATTCCATAACCACATTCTTTTCATCTAATTATCTTGATGTCTGTTTCACAAATAGTTCTCTTGGTGTACAATCCAGGATATAGTATCATTCAAATCAAGTTAAATTCATGCTTTATAGAAATTTTATACTTTCCTGAGATAAAAACATTGCAAAATACCATACCGTCTTATCAAACTAAAATTACTTAGTATTTTTTCAGTGTGACCTGGACATCTAAAAGAGGACTGTAAATGTAAAAAAAGAATTGAATATTACCAAGGGTATAACAACAAATGGATATATTCAGAAACCAAAAAGTGAGGATGTCTGCCTTTAATAACGTATTGATTGAATAAACAGTCTCAGAGATAACAGTCCTACACTAAAATACGGACATACAAAGTGAAAATATATTAGCAAAGGACCATACTCTATTGTAGATACAGCACTATTTCTGTACAAACACGTGAGTTTATATGCTGTGAGAAAGCTAATGCAAAAGGGCGGGGACCCCACAGCTTTTCTGTGAAGGAAAGGTGTTCAAGATTCTGGTTACGGAAGCATGGGTCTGAAATAACGGCAAAGCATGCTTTCTAAGCACTCTTGCTGAGAGTCTACTGGAGAACACTAGGAAGCTGTGGAAGATCAGGGAATTATAAGCAAAAGCCTCAGACAGAGGCTGAAGGCTCTGAGTGGACTTTTTTTCTGATGCTCTTCAGTGGAGAGATTAACTTCAGAAATACATACACACACACACACACACACACACACACACATATATTCAGGGAAAAGGAAGAGAAAAGCACATACATGCACACACACAAATACCATAACACCATAAGACCCATAAAGACCCATAAAATAGAAAATAGGAAACCAAATATATATGCAAAAGACCAGTGAGACAAGAAATGCCCAAGCAAAGCAATGTGAGACAAAAAAAACACATAAAACACCACTGAATTTGTTTTGTTTTGCCAGACATGGGGCCTCCCTTTAAGTGTGTCCCGGGTGTGACTACATTGGAGAAAACTGACTTTTCCTTTGACAATATTGTCAACTGGAGATAGCTTCTTGGTTAGGGATCTGAGCTCATGTCTACTTCGCCATCTCAGCACTGGGATGCTGTCTGGCTCGGACCTGTGCAAACCCTGTGCATGCAGCCCCAGACTCTGTGAGTTCATATGTGCATCTACCTTGTTTTGTCTGGAAGACAGTTTCCTTGGTGTTAACCATCACCCCTGGCTCTTACAGCCATTTTACCTCCTCTTCTGAAGATATCCTTCGGTCCTGAGGAGAGGAATTTGATGAAGACGCCCAGTTTCGCATTGAATGTTCCAAAATCTCTCACTCTCTGCCCACTGTTCAGCTGTGTTGTCACTGTTCTATTGCTATGAAGAGACACCATGACCAAGACAACTCTTACAGAAGGAAGCATTTAATGGGGGATTGGCATACAGTTTTGGAGGGTTAGTCCATAATTATTGTAGGAAGCAGACAGGTATAGCTCTCTGGCGCAGTAGCTGAGAGCCTTACATTCTGATCCCCCTGCTAAAGGAGAGAGAGACTGAGCCTGGCATGGACTTTTGAAAACTCAGAGCCCATTCCTAGTGGCACACATCCTCCAACAAGGCAGTACCTCCGAACCCTTTCCAAACATTTCTACTATCAGGAGACTAAGCATTCAAATCAATGAGCATATGGGAGTCATTCTCATTCAAGCTACCCACCACAGGGTCTCTGTACTATTCCCATCTACAGCAAGAGTCTTCTCTGATGATGACTGAGACACAGATCTTTAGAGTAGAATGTTGTTTGGAGTAATTTTGTTGCTACATTCCTTTAGTAGAACTACTGTTTCCTCTAGGTCCTTGGCCTATGGAGTCTCTGGTTCTTGGCTACCCAGGTAGTGTAGGGCAGGGATTCCATATCATGATTAAAGCCAATCAGGCAGTGGTTGGTTATTGCTTTCCCCAGCATTTGTGCTGCTATTGTACTAGAGTGTCATGAAGGTAGGTCACAGGTCACCACTATAGATTGCAGGGTTTGTAGCTGCATTGGTGGGTACCTTTGTCCTCTGATAGTGTGCAAAGTAATTTACAGTACCATGAACACTACTCAGTCGAGGAGAAAACTGTAATAAGGCACCAATTCGAATTTTCTGTGTTCAGTGATATATGTAAGCATTGACTTCAGCAATAGGGCCTTACCACCAGTTTTAGAGAACAACCAATAACCAAATAATATTCTAATGTGTAAATATAAGATGTTTTCCTTAACCATTCATTTGTTGCTGGACATCTAATCTATTTTCAATTTCTGGCTGTTTCCAGTAAAGCAGCAATGAACGTAGATGAGCAAGTATCTCTGTAGCAAGATGTAAAGTCCTTCAGGTACATGTCCAAGGGTGGTATATCTAGATCTTGAGGTATAGCTATTCCCAGCTTTCTGAGGAACCACCACACATGATTTCCAAGTACAAGTTTGCATTCCCATCATCAATGGATGAGTCTTCCCTTTTCCCTATATCTTTGCCAGCATGAATCATCATTTATTTTATCAAACTTGGCCACTCTGACCAGTATAAGATGAAATCTCAAAGTAGTCTTGATTTGCATTTCCCTGATGATGAAAGATATGGAACACTTATTTAAATTTTTCTCAGTCATCGTGTTTCAACTCTTGGGAACTGCCTGTTTATTTCTGCACTCCACTTTTAAAGTGGATTATTTGCTTTTTGATATCTAGTTGTTTTTTAGATTTTTAAAAATGCATTTTAGATGTTAAACCTCTATCAGATGTGGAATTGGTCAGGATCTTCTATAGGCTGCAATTTTGTTTAAATGAGAAATGACAGTGTCCGTTGCTATACAGAAACTTTTTAGTTTCGTGAGATTCCATTTGTTAATTTTTGGTCTTACAACCTGTGCTATTGGTCTCTGTTGGTCTCTGTTCAGAAAGTCTTTTTCTGTGCCAATGCAGTTAAGACTATTCCTCCCTTTCTCAACTTACTCAAAGTTTCTTGAGGCTCTACTCTACCCTAAGCTGAAGAGTATCTGTGCATATAAATAAAGGTGAATATAGTCATGAAACTACAATAACAACTTGTATGGTCATAGCATAGTATCTCGAGTCTTTAGTTCAAGGCAAGTATTCAACACCTCTTAAATGAGTAGAGTAGAATGAAAGACAAAATACATTCTTATTTAGTTTATTCTAGGATTAAAGACAACCTTATAGATGCCATAGTCTAAAAATTTTCTTGTAAAATAGAGATTTCGGTATACTAAATGAAGGGCACAAAGGCCTTCACACATTCAGATAAATATAGCCATATTTCACACCAGTCACACAGTATCGGTCTGTTACTTTAACCCCTCTATGTCTCAGAACTCTGCAGTAAACATGGAAGTTGCCAGCCTTGTTCTCACCACTCCAGCCACGGAACTGTGTTTACTCTGTTACCCAGGGAGAAATGCAAGCAGCCTCCTTAGAAACACTTCTGCAGAATGCTTGTCCATGCATCTATTTTAAGTATACCCTTGAGGATACTGTATATTACTCACAACGATGTCCTCTTTATGAAGAACCTCAAGAGAAATCTTAGCCTGGTATTAGGAGCAAGAAAAAATGCCCACCATTGGCCCTGGTCACATGCTGCTGTTTAAGCCACAAGGTCTCTTTCTATCGGGAGGCTTCAGAAAGTTAGAACACGGGGCTAGGCCTAACTTAGGTTGTCTCTCTGTGTAACCATCCTGGTTGTCCTGGAGCTCACTTTGTCATCCAGGCTGGCCTCAAACTCACAGACCTCAGCCTGCCTCTGCCTCCCAAGTGCTGGGATAACAGGTGTGCACCACCACCACCCAGCTCCAGCATCATCTTTTTCTTTTCTTCCATCCTGGAGTTTTATCAGTCTCCCACTCACTCAGTTCTAATGTCTGCCTTCATTCCTATTTTATGTATCACTGTAAATCACAATCTTGCTTTTGAAGAAATTTGGCAATGAATACTGATTGTCTTACTTTAAACATGTTGCTTAATAAATATTCAATAGTTGACCACTTTTTCCCTTAGTGGTATGATATATGTTATAATCTTTCAACTACTAAAATAATGATTTAATTTAGGTCTCTTATATGAATAGCCATACAATGGAGTGTCAGAGATATTGTGACTTGCCAAAAGAATTTACCTGAGTGTTTGATTCATTCATTTTAGCCTTTTGGGTTGCCTGAGCAATATTTCATATGAAGACTGTTTTGGGATGCCCAGTGGGGAAGATATTTAAATTATCTCGCTTACACTGTTGACTAAGTAACTGACCTGAGTAGCTCCGCGTGCCTGAGAAGGCTCTGTCTGCTTAGACATTCTGTAGTTGTTTCTCACCCTTATTCCAAATATATTATGAAGAAGAAGAAGAAATAGAGATATTGGGCTGCTAGACAGAGATATATGAAGAAAAGCATAAAGAATGTTAAAAGTGGAAATGAAGATAAACCCTCTTAAAACTTTCCAAAGAGATAGAAAAGAGCTCAAAACTCACAATATGTTTCTTCAAACTGGTAAAAAAAAAAATGATTCAACATTCTAAGGAAAACAAAACAGAAATTCACAAAAGAAGAACAACAGCAGAAGCAGATGGAAATGTGTTCTTTGGAGCAGAAGTCAGACAATACAAACACAAGTAAGGTTAATAAGACACCTTGTTCCGCTCATCCGACTGCATGCTGGCAATGCTTCAGACCCTTCACTTTCTATTTGCTAGGACCCTAATATGTGAGAGAGTTTAATATGCAATCTTAAGCTAACCTTTGAAACTTACTTAGCCACTGACTAAGCAGTTTTCTTTCAGAATCTGTCCTAAGGAGAGAGAAAATATATTGAAGGCAATTTTTTCCGTAGTATATTTTGTTCATCTGTGGGGGAACATTAAAATAAAGGGTTGCATGAAGATCTGTTGTCCCTAAGCTGGAAAGATAGTTGTGATGTAAAAACAAATCAAATATTTATTTATATTTATATTGTGGTATGGACAGTGTGCTAGTCCGTGGAGAAACCGGAAAGTTGGCTTCTGAAAGTCTTGAGGTAACTACTCTGCTTGAGTAGCAGAACATAGTGAGAAAGAAGCAATTTGGCCTTTATTTTTATTTACTTTTAGACCATTTTAGTGAGCTCTAGATGACATATGAGTGTGTGCATTCATATTTAATCAAGTGGGAAATGAAGACCAAAGGAACCAGTCACAAAAAGATTCTGTCATAAACCTAGGTAACACCTCCCAAAAGTCTTCTCTTGTCCCCTCTAAGATTATGAGGTTTGGCCTCCTGTTACTTTATCCAGATGTTGGGACATTATCAGTGTTTCTCCTTTCATGTTTATGAAGATGTTTTATTATTTTAAAATTTAAAAAATGGAAAAGAATAGAGTACCGGGAGGACCTTTTGAATAGGCATATAATATGTGACATATAGGAAGTAGTCAATACTTTACAAGAAAAAGTAACAATAACAAAATCTACAGATTATATGACTACTGCCATGTTCTCCAAGCCAAACATCTTTTATAACTCAGAAGTTTGTCCCTCATCTTCTAAAGGCAATAAGATGTGCTCTTATCTGAATCTGCATGTGAAGTTCAATGGCAAAGCAGCAAAGTCAAACCTGTATTTCAGAAAGAGAAACAACATAAACAAGACCGGACAAAACAAGACCGTTCATATTGAAATCACAGGGAAAGGCGACTCACATCACTTTAGTTTTTGTCAAAATCCTTTCCAAAGATATTATTTCAACATTTTCCAGTTTGGGAGTTTTGAATTTTGAAATGAAAGACCATGTGTTTATAGAAGAAGGGCAACGACAACAATAATTAATAATAATAAATATAAGCGATGATAAACTAAAAAGGAGAGACAAGGAGAAGGAAGCCAGACTTGTTACATAAAATCGAGAACCCTTGCAGTTGGAAGAGTGAGGAGGGAACCTTCCTGTAAATTCAAGGCTAGCCTGGGCTACAAGGTATGACTTTGTCTCAACAAGGAAACTGACATTAACAAATGAGGGAAAGAAGGAGAGAAGAGGTTAAAAGGAGAATGGGAAGATGCAATGCAAGAAAATGAATTAGAATCTAGTGGGAAGGTTAAGGAAGTAGAGTAGTATGGCATGCCACTATTACTCTTTGTGGACTGAATTGTGGCCTGAAATTAAATACCTTTCATAAATATAGAATGATCTGACAGAATTTTGCAAATTGGGAAACAAACACTAGACGCAGGAGTTAGGCACTCACAGGGACATCAGCAGAGAAGCGCATGTGGAATTACCAGGCACCAAGCTGAGATAATGACATCAGAGTTTAGAGAAACTGGAAATTAGCAAAATTTCCTCCTATGCATCAAGTATTGCTGCATCAGAGTGGTATTGCTGTGATCTGCCGCGGTTCTGGATGCTGACGAAGCCTGGAATGTTTTTCTGATCCTGCAGTGGCTGTATTTCAGTATAGTGTGGCAGTTTCTCATCTTAATTAGCCTCTGAGTTGAGGACAGCTTGGCAGAAACTCACCCAGGAGGCTCGTGGGCAGCCCACTTACACCTCTGCATCCCAGCGGATGCCGCTCACAGATGGCCAATTTCCCCCACAGAGTGATTATTTCCATCATTGGTGAATAAAGCCCAGGGATTTTATTATGAAACCTTTGTCCTGAAGTAACTTGCTCGGAAGCTCCAAGTAAGTGCAGAATCTCTCAGAAAAGCCTCAGTTCCTGCCTCAGAGGGCAACTTCCACCAAACAGCTCTTTGAGCCTCGTAATAGGAGCAAGGACGTCCTTCAATGTAATCAAGTAGTTTCTGAAAGCATCTTGTTTTTTATCCTTTTTAAAATATTTTCCCTTGTCTGGGTCTCTTTAGAGTCAGCATGAAAGCAAATCAACACTGCTCATCTGACAGTTAGGACATCCCCTGCCCACTGGTAACTTGGGAGGAGGCTGCATGCAAAGACAGATCCTATTCACAACAGGGACAGTGAGCGTAAAACATGAACTGTCCACGTTAAAGACCGAAGAGCAACAACTGGCACTTCCTGATGAAGGTTTCAAACCTGTCCCTTAGCTCAATATCACTTGGAGATGTAACTTGGTGATTAATGATGTTTGGTAAAAGATTAGAGATTGATCGATCTAAAAAAAGGAGCCACAATGCAGACACTTGGTCTATTACTCATCCTCGTACAATCTAAGCATTTCGAGATTCCTAGAACACTGTGAATTTTTTAGTGCATTTCGAACATCCAAAAACCCTTCCTAAAATTACAGATACAAAATACAACTTATGCTGAACCATAGCAACATCAGTTACATAGCTTCAGCTAATCTTTAAGATCGCTTGGCTATACTTGCTTCTTCTTAAGGAATATTGGATGACTAGACAGAATTCATCATCTTTTAGAAGTTTCTTAAGACAATTTCACTGTTTAGACTCCTGTTTATTTAATTTCACAGGGGTTCTTTCAAACTTGCTCCCACTTTACACGATCTGTCTCAAAATCCTGCAAAGGCTGAATTAATGACACAAGGATGATTTTGCTGAAAATTTATCTTGTTAATGAAAATACATTTTTTTCAGGCAATGTATTTTTCTTAGAATTTTTAATTCCTCCACTCCACCAAGTTCTTACCCATCTCCCTCCCATCTGGATCCACACTCTTTCTGTGTCTCATTATAAAATATAACAGGCATTTAAGGAATAGCTAAGAACTAACAATAAAATAAAATCAGATAAAATAAAATTTAAAATAGGAACAAGAAAAAGCACAAGAAGAGCATATAGATGCAGAGACACACATGCACACACAGACAGGAATCCCACAAAAACACAAAACTATAAACCATAATATATACGCACAAAGATCTTGCAAGGTAATAAAAATGGAGAAATCTGGCTGGGACTGAACTGTAAGCTTCATCCCTTCTGGGTATTCCTTATAGTGAAGGAAGAAAGTATCATCTGTCTCATGTGGCAATAAACCCTGCAAGCCACACTAAGAAGCTGACTTGCGCTATGTGTCCATGGGTGCAACAGAGGCACGCATGTTACGGGAGCAATCGATTACTTTTTAAAATACTGGATTTAAGGCCTCTTCCATGAAGTGGAACCCATACTTGACCGTGTTAGTGAGGCCAAGAATTTATGATTGGATAGGTCAATGCCATTAAGGGAAAGCCTACTACTATTATTTTGTTAAATAGACATAGCAGTGAAATGGATCCTAATGATGTATTGCTACACTCATAAAGCAGTCCATCATTCAACCTTTATCACAGAAGCTTCTTCTTGCAGTAGATGACACTAATGGCGGGGGGTTGGGGGGACTTTGGAGGATACAGATATAAACGGGAAGCCACACCCCTCCCCTCAAGGCTTAGAGATCCACGTGGAAATAGGAGCAGAAAGATCCTAAGAGCCAGAGGTGGTGGACGGCTACAGGGAAACAGTATTTACCAGATCCAACAGGGCAGATACACAAATGAACTCATAGGGACTGTGGCAACAGGCACGAGACATACCTACACAAAGGCAAGCTAGACAAAATGCCAGCATAGAGGAGGGAAGCACAAAGCTTCACCCCTATCTGAGGCATTGTTGACATCTATTGCTGCCGGGAAACTACAAGTCAGTTTTCTTCAATAGATTAACACCTAGTATATGACCACACTTCAGGTCAGGCTCCATGGCCACAAGTAGTAGGCCAACTCAAACTAGACTTGATGAGTGTGTGTGTGTGTGTGTGTGTGTGTGTGTGCGCGCGCGCGTGCGCGCGCACGTTTAGAGAAAGAGAAAATGTAAAGTTTGATGGGTAGAGAGGAGGGTATCTGGGATGATGGGGGAGTGGGATGAATATGATCACAATTCCTTTTATTAAAATTTCAAGGAATTAATAAAAATAATATTTTTAAGGCCATGTGTGTGAGAGTGTAAAGTAATAATTCTTGTACTGGGGAAACAGACATAACTAAATCTCTGGGACTCATTGGTAGCCATACTAGCCTACTTGGCAAGTTTCAGACCACTGAGTGGGGGGGGGGGGAGGAAGAGTGTGGAGAGTAACTGAGGAATGGTATCTGAGCTTATTCTCTTGGTCTTCCAAATGCACATATTCATAAGATACTAAATGTGTACCCCCACACATGTGTACCTCCACACACATGAACTATATTCACATTTGTGTGTGTGCACGCGTGCGCGCACAGAAGCACACACATACACACACACACCTCTCCACACCACCAACCTTAGTCCATTGCCTGTGGCCATGTCAGAGGAGCAGCAGGTGGCAATTGAAGTTCAAGGTGTCAGCCCAACAGGAGGTAACTAACTCCCTGATGGAGGAATCTCAGATAATCAAGACCCCAAAACCACAACCCCCAGAATGTCTTTTGTTTCTGCTGTGCCTTTATATGTTGCTGCTGGTATCTGCCATGGTGTGAATGGGAGATCCCCCAGTGCCTGCAATGTAGTATCTTTATCTCATGGAAACATCCTGTTCTACTGGGCATATTTACCTGTGAATTATTATGAAGATGACTTCTTCCTAAACTGTACTGTCTAATTGATAATAATAATGTTAGTTTAAATAGAGTTTTTATGATAAAATATAAAACATGGAAGTGTCACACAGCTAGAGCACGTGAGTTTCAATTGAGGAGCCGCATAGACTGTGGCTTAGGTTAAGGATTAACGAAAACAATTGAGTCCTGATAGCCCAGCTGTTTTAAATTTCATTCATCTCAGTGCTGAAAGATCCAGTCACAGGTTTTAGTGTTCATCATCAGCTAAAACAAAGCCTTAAAATAACTTTAGGTTAGGTCAGATGTTTTGATAATAGCTTTGAGATGAAAACCCCCCAAAACAATCTTCATAAGAAAATATAGCTGAGGTCAAAAACACAAAGTAACTCAATTGTTACTAGCTGACATACTTTCTTACTAGGGTTGGTTGATGATCAAAGGTAATGACTAGTTCCTTATATCTGTTTCTGCTCTCAGTCTCCTAATACAGAAACTACTGATGAGTAGTTACATGCCCTAAATATTTAAAGTGGAACTGATTGGTTCTTCTTCATTTATAAAAGTTTAGGTTTGTGATTCCTTAAAGATTTCTTGTAAGATTATCTTTCAAGATAAGTGATAAAGTAATTGTCCCCTTTTTTTTGCAGCCTGCGAGTGAAAGAGCTGACTGAGAAGAATATCTCACTTGCCTACATGGTTAATCTGTAACAAGTTGCTTGGGTATTAATGTATGTGGGTTCTTGGGATAATTTATTTTTCACTTGCAATAAGTAAAATATTTAATCATATAAGGGATATGGAAAACATGCTTTTTTTTTACTTGTAGTCGTAATAATTCACTTGAATGTAACCACACTGTAATTTTTATATTACCTAAAAGATTTTGCTGGGTTACCTAAGCTGTATATCTCTATAGAGATAGAGTTAGAAAGAATTAAAATGACTTAGAAGAAAAACATCAAGAATGTTAGGAGGAAAATATCAAGGATAAAAGAGTTAGAAGGGAAACATCAAAAAGTAGGGGAGGAAATCACCAGGAAAATAAAGAATAGAGAATGCAAAAGAAGAATAAAGAAAAGGTCTGAAGGAAACCTTCAAGAGAGTGTATGAGCGTCTTTTCCCCTTAGCACCCTCAGATAAAAAAGTCTAGTGAGGACTCCGTGGCTTCCCTTTGAGTTCTGTGCTGCTGGGAGTTGCCCCACTACCCAGATAGGGAATGAAAGTCCCCAAGTGGTTAGAAAATGCAAATTGAAAATCTCCGTCTGTGGATTTCTCAATACATCATTGTCCTTCCTTTCTCTTCAACAGACTTTTACTTTTTGAAGGGAATATCTTCTCTCTTCATGACAGGATAACGAATACACGTTTTTTTTTTTGGAGTTGCCTCCCAAAGCTGTATGTAGTAGGCTGTAATTTGTTACCAAGTTCAAAACTTATGGAGAACCTGGGGTTATAGCTCAGAGACATAGCATGTGCTTACCAAGCATGATGCTTGATTTTAATTCCTAGGGCCACAAAAAAAATGAACTGGCTTA
Organism: Myodes glareolus; assembly: GCF_982192425.1. NCBI lineage: Eukaryota > Metazoa > Chordata > Mammalia > Rodentia > Cricetidae > Myodes > Myodes glareolus. Next base: position 22,423,357 of record NC_142042.1, on the reverse strand, counting down.
CATCAAGTATCTACTGTATACCTGATAAGCTAAGAACTATAATCAGAAACCCACTAAAGTGGATGGGATTTAAAAAGTGGAGTTCACATAGAACATCTTTAATATACACTCTGGAATAAGTCAACACATTCTGCTTCAAATTCAAGCAGTTGCCGAGATGCCCTCCCCTAATGTTATACTGCTGATGCTCTAGATGGTCCACAATGGTGCCCTTCCCTAGCACTCAGGGTCTGCTGGCATCCTTATCCTTGACTCTAGGCAGAAATCGAGGTCTTCCAGAAAGATGCTAGCAACAAAGGTGGCTATGCATTTTCCATAAGAACGCCTCAAGGTTTGTAATGTCCATCTTAACAAAAGATTCTCTTACTTGCTTCTCTGAGTCACACAACTTAGTGAATCAACTTGCCATATTATTAGAGGGATCCTTTCTCACATTGAGATGATACAGCTCAGTCAACAGCTGTTTTAAAATGCAGCTTTGTTTATTGTCATTCCCATATGGTCATTAAACACCATGACAGATTTCAAAAAGACATTTTCATGTGTGTATCTGACCATATTGGCCACCTCTCCTCACCCCTTCCTCCTTCCTCGACCCTCCCCATTATCTTGCCTCTTTCTTGTCATACACATGTGATTTTACATAAATGTGAACCTAGGATCCACATGTTAAAAAAAACATACAATATTTCTTTTTCTGAGTCTGACCTATTTCACTTTATATTGTCTTCTCTGGTCTTATGGATTTTCTTGCAAGTTGGATAATTACATCCTTCCTTTTGGCAAATAATACTTAGTTGTGTGTAAGAGTTACATTTTCTTCATCTTTTCTTTGACTGACAGGTGCTGAGGCTGTGTGAATGGTTCTGTAATAAAGTATGGTAGTGCAGGTGTCTCCATTGTATTCTGACTTAGAATCTTTGAGGCATATTATTTAGGACTGTTATAGCTGGATTGCACGGGAATTCAAGTGCTTGCTTTGGGGGAACTTCCATATTGAGTTCCATGGTCACTGGACTTGCTCACGTCCCCCCCCCCCAGCAGTGTCTAAGGGTTCTCTTTTCTTCACATTCTTCTTAATAGTCGTTGTGTGTTTCCTTAGTGACAAACATTCTAAATGGAGTAGATAGACTCCCAATGTCTTTTTTATTTGTATTTTCCAATGATGAACATTCTTTGTATGCATATAACCCATTTTTATCTTTAAAATATCTTTTAGAGAATGGTCAATTCCATTATCCCACTTATTGAATAGGTTGTTTTCTTTGTATTTAAATTATTGTTGGTGGTGGTCTTTGTATAATTTACATATTAATCATCTATCAAATATTCTGCTAAGAAAAATATTTCTTCCGTCTATATTTGGTTAATTACCTTATTAGATGTGTAGAATTTTTTTGATATGTTTTGTAACTCCATTTGTTACTTCTGAGGATTCTTTTCTGAGCTGCTGGAGTCTTGTTCCAGCAATTCTTGTCTATGCAGTTTTCTTGATAAGCTATCTCTGTACATGCCTCTGACAGTTTCAGAGACTTGCGTCCTCCAGTAAGGCCTTTGATTCACTTGGAGCTGATTTTTGTGCATGGTGAGTGATAGGGATCTATTTCACCCTCCTATGTGTAAATGTGTAGTTTTCCTGCAACATCTGTTAAAGAGGGTATCTTTTTCTCCAGTGTATGCTTTTGGCTTCCTTGTCAAAGTTGAGACGACTGTAACTGTGAGGGTTTATTTCTGAGTCATCTATTCTATTCATTTGATCTATGCATCTGTTGTTTAAACAGAAACATACTGTTTTGTTACTATGGCTCTAAAATGTAAGCTAAAATCAGGTATTCTGATGCCTTCAACTTTGCTCCTACGCTCATGAATACTTGGGTTATGTGGGGCCTTTGTTGATTTTACATGACTTTCATAGTTACTCTATTTCTATGAGAAATGTCATAGGAACTTTGACAGAGATTGTGTTGAATGTTTAGATTTTGTTTGGTAATATTCATATCTATAATAATCACAGTAGGCCTTTCCATCTTCTAGCGTTTTTTAATTCCATTTCTTTCTTCATTAATTTAAACTTGGCTGTAAAGGTCTCTTACTAACTTGCTTGGCTTTATTGCACAGTAACTTTTTGAAGCTATTGTGAATGAAACATTCTTTTTCTCTTAGCATGTTTGTTACTGGCACAGAAAAGCCACTGATTTTTTTCACTTTCATTTTGTATATTGTTGCTTTGATGAAAGTGTTTTTCAGTTCAAAGAGTTTTCTGGTAAAGTGTGGGATTGCTGAAATATTTGATAGGTATTTGTATGCAAATAAAGAGTGTGACTTCTTTCTTTCTATGGTGGTTTGAATGATAAATGTTCCCCCATGGTCTCTGGTATTTGAACAGCCTGTCCACAGTTGGTGGCACTGTGTAGGCAGGTTCAGCAAAGGTTCCGCTTTGCTAGCGGAAGTATATCCCTGGGAGTTGGGCTTTGAGTGTTTAAAGACTTACACCAGTTCTATTTTGTTTTCTTTGCTTCATGTTCAGGATGTAGCCCTCAGCTTCATGTTCCAGCCATCATGCCTGTGGCTTGCTGCCACACTTCCCTTCCATGCTAGGCTCTTATTCCTGTAGAATCTGAAGCTAAATCAACTCTTCATTCTGTGAGTTGACTTGGGCATGTTGTTCTATCACAGTCACAGAAAAGTACCTGTTCCACCCAGGCCCATAGTCATTCAGTCCCAAAGAAACAAACAGAAGCTTTTATTAATTATAAATGGTGGGTTTGGCTTATTAACTCAGGCTTATTATTAACTAGCTCTTACAATTTAAACTAACTCATAATTCTTATATATGTTTAGCTATGTGACTTGGTACCTTTACTCAGTACAGCATTCTCATCTTCCTTCCTCTGCATCTTGGTGGCAATTGCAAACTGAGCCTTTCCTCTTCACAGAATTCTCCTATTCTGGTCGCCCCGCCTATACTTCCTGCCTGGCTACTGGCCAATCAGCATTTTCTTAAACCAACATGAGTGATAAATCTTTACAGGGTACAAGAACATTATCCCACAGCAGTAACTAATAATTCCCCTATTTGTATTGTTAAGATTGGCCTTCCTCTTTTCTTACTTGAACTAGTATAAGACTTGAAGCAGTCTAGTAGTAAGAGTGGGGGAGAGGACTCTGCCTTGCTACTCATTTTAGAGCATCATTTCTCAACCTGTGGGTCATGACCCCTTTAAGGGATAAGCAACCTTTTCATAGGGGTGACCTAAGACCATCAGAAAACACAAATATTTACATTGTGATTTATAATAGTAGCAAAAAATACACTTATAAAGTAGCAGCAAAAATAATTTGTTTTTTTAATAATTTGGAGGTCAGCACACTATGCATTATCAGGTCCCAGAAAGGGTGAGAACCACTATGAGTTTCTCTTCCCTTACATGATGCTGGCTCTGTGTTTACTGAATACATTCTTCAGTGCATTGAGAGAGATTGCTTCTCTCCCCATTCTCCTCGGGGCTTTTTATCACAACACACGTTGGACTTTATTAAAGGCGTTTGTTTCATTTATTGTGATGATCACATGATTTCTGACACTGACTTCATTTATATGACTCATTAGTTAATAATTTGTGTGCCACAGAAGGTGTGGGATAGCAAAAGGGACGAGTATTAAGTGAGTTACAAAAATAAAGCACCCCACCTATGGGATCTTCAAGGGCAAATGTCCTCATCCCAACTACAAAACCAACAACTGCTCAGTCAGGAAATGTGACACTTTGGGTTCACTTTGTTCCTAATTTTTGACCTCTGAGTGACAGCCATTCTCTATCTTACTTGGCCTTTACTTAAAAAGTCCATGTCACTTCTTTCCAGATGATCAACTTAATTGATTTAGCAAATATTTATTAAGAACCTACTACTACTACTGAGCATAATATTGTATGCCTGTAATTCCAACACTTGGGAAACTGAGGCAGGAGAAATAGTTCAAAGCCAGCCTCAGCTATGTAGTAAGTTTGAGACCATTTTGAGATTCAGTAGACCCTGTCACTAAAATAAGAAAGCCATAAGGACAAAGGTCTTATTTCCAGGTCTCATTCTAGTAACCTGTGGCATGTTATCAGACACAATGTGCAAAGACCTTCATCATAGGAGTGTCTATCCTGGCATAGGGATGCAGAGACAAAAACAAATCTGGACAACATAAAGATGCCTTTCCCTACATTCTAAATGGACTTTTCTTCACAACTATATAATTAGATGCACCTAGTACTTGATAGAATATTATAGTCAGGTTGATGTCTTTGTTTTCAGCTGAGCATAAAATAAATATATATGTTAAAGTTGTCAATTCAGATTTTCTGAAATATTTTAAGTTATATCTTGCATTAGAGATATAAATAATACCAACGGAAAGGTAAATAAACTAAGGGGAATCTGAGAAGGAGACAAACAGGAAGATATATTAAACCGCATGTTCTGTTAGGCCTTCATCTGACTCATTTCAAGGGTGATGTTGGAGCAGAGTGAAGCAATCATGCAGATTGCAGAGGAGGAGTGTCACCCGGAGAGAGCAGCTGGGGAGAAGGCCCTCAGGCAGAAGCACACCTGGCACTTTAGAGGGAGCAGCCCACCAACCACTTGGCTAGCGTGTGCATTGCATAAGAAGTAGAAGCAGGAAGGCAGAGCAGTAATGGGAAGCCAGTCAGGTGGGACAGCCAGCCAGATGGATGGCTTTGATGTTTGTTTAGAAGAAGCAAGTAAAGCCACCAAAGGGTTCCTGGGGAAGGGTAAGAGGAGGTGAACCAGTTTTTCAAAGATTCATTTTGGCTAAGGAGTTAAACTTAGGGGTTAGCTTAGTTAGCTAGACTGCAGCTCTTGTTCTGTTATTTTAATATTTTATAATTTTTTAATTTTAATTTTTAAAACGATCTTTTTTATTTTACATATCAATCCTAATTCCCTCTCCCTCTCCTCCTGCTGTTCCCCCTACCTTCCACCCACCCCATCCCCATTCACTCCTCAGAGAGGGTGAGGTATCCCATGGGGAATCAACAAAGTCTGTCACATCATTTGAGGAAAGATCAAGGTCCTCCCCACCTATATCTAGGCTGAGCAAGGTATCCCTTCATAGGGAATGGGCTCCCAAAAATCAGTTCATGCGCTAGGGATAAAACCTGGTCCCACTGCCAGTGGACCCACAGACTGCCCAAGCCACACAATTGTCACCCACACTCAAAGACCCTAGTTCAGTCCTATGCAGGTTCCTCAGTTGTCAGTCCAGAGTCAGTGAGCTCCCATTAGCTTGGGTCAGCTGTTTTTTTTTGGGTTTCCCCATCATGGTCTTGACCCATTTGCTCATATTATCACTCCTCTCTCTCTATGATTGGACTCCAGGAGCTCTGTCCAGTGCTTGGCTGTGGATCTCTCAATCTGCTTCCATCAGTTACTGAATGAAGGTTCTATGATGGCAATTAAGGTAGTCATCAATCTAATTACAGGGGAAGGGAAGTCCAGCTCAAAGGCACAGAAAATATAATCAGCAAAATCACAGCAGAAAACTTTCCCAATATTTTATGATTTTAATATAAAATTTTAAATTTATATTTTTAATTATATTAAGATGATCTTTTTCTTTTGGGCCATCTCAGTTCTCTCAGTTCAGTATTCATGGAAATTTTTAAGTCACACTTCCTGTTCATAGTTAATGTAAATAGACATAGGTTTTATTTTGATTCCATGTGTTCATATATAATACATACATGTATATTTACAGGTGTGATGGAATTAGTCCTGTTAATGTCTTATATTTGTATACTTTATTAAAGATTTGTTGAATATGAGAATGAATACGTGTTTTATTTTTCTAGTATATTTTATTAGGAATAAAAGTGCCCTGTAATGTATCTGTTATGGTCCACAAAGTGCAAATAGCCCACCTGTGCTCTGTGCTCACCCACCTTCTACATGTTCTATATTATTAGTATTACATACGTTCTCTATGTATTATTATTTATCATTTTTCCATATGAAACCATAAAATCTAATGTTCGTTCTTGCTGAACTTTAATTTTTATTTTTCTTCCCACATTTCTCATAATTTTTGGATTATGAGAAGAAGTTGGATTTATGGATTTAACATCATTTATATGCTGAATTCTCCCCTTAGAATCTCCTCAACTTCAATTTATATTTCAAGTTCCTAAAATATGTATCTACTATTAAAGTTTCATAGAAATCATGAGAATTCTACATTTAAAGATGATTGAAGCCCTCAGCTCCCAAACCATGTCATTTTTAAATTAATTAATGAATTAATTAATTTTACATCCTGGACACAATTCTCTCTCCCTCTTCTCCTCCCAGTCTCTCTCACTTTGTCCATACCCTCTAACCCACTCCTCCTATATTTCTTGTCAGGAAAGGGCAGGCATCCCATGGATACCAACAAAAGAATGTATATCAAGTTTCAGTAAGACTAAGCACCTCCCCATCTATTAAGAATAGGCAAGGAGACCCAGTATGAGGTATAGGGTCCTGAAAGCCAGCAAACGAGAAACAGTCCATGATTCTACTGCTAGGAGTTTCACAAGAAGACCGAGCTACACAACTGTAACATATATGTATATAATATATATGTCGAGGGCCTAGATCAGTCTCATGCAATCTCCCTGGTTGTTTGTTCCGTTTCTGTGAGGCCTGACGAGCCCAGGTTAGTTGATCTTGTGGCTTTCTTGTAGCGTCCTTTACCCCTCTGGCTCCCTCTCTTCTAAGGGGTTTTCTGAGCTCAGCCTAATGTTTGGCTGTGGGTCTGCACCTGTTTCCATAAGTTGCTAGATGAAGCCTCTCTGGTGACAGTTGTGATAAACACCAATCTATGAGTACAGCAGAATACCATCAGGCATCATTACATTAATCTTTTTTCCTCCAGCATGTTTGGTTCAATTCAATCCTAACAGGGCTATCTAGCCAGTGGGTTGTGGTGATCCACGCAGTGTGGGGGTGGGCTTACTCTCCTGGCATGGGTCTTAAGATAAACCAATCATTGGTTGGTCACTCCCTCCCTCTCAGTGCCACTCTTACCACCACCACCACCCCCCCCCCGCATATCACACAGGGTGTGTGTGTGTGTGTGTGTGTGTGTGTGTGTGTGTGTCTGAGTTGGTGTCCCGATCCCTCTACTTGAAGTCTTTCCTAGTCACAGGAGATGGTCAGTTCAGGCTAAATATCAGCTATTGCTAGAAGTCTTAGCTGGGGTGTCATCTTTATAGATTTTTGGCTTCTGATTCTTGATCCAGACCCTGAAAGATCCCCTTCCCCCATAGAAAGCTTTTAAGATCTAGCCTTAAAAGTCTTCTCAGGGTTCAAAAGAGATGCTACAATTAGCAAAGGGACTAAAATCTGAGGGTTAAAGAACACGTTCTTTCTACCCATTTCTCTTTATTAATCTACGAAAAGTTCTATTATATATACATTTACAACAGTAATTCTTTTGGCAATTTAATGCGAGGCTTCTCAGGGTCACCGACGCAGATAAGGATTACACACAGAGCACTGTCAGCTGTCATAGGTATGATATGTATGCCATAGTGGTGTGATTAGTGAAGGCTCCTCAATGAGGTCAACTAGGGATTAAATCAACAAGGGAGGCGAAAAGGGAGAAGTTGCCTGCTTGTCTTCATTCTGTAACTGCTAAGTATTAAGTATTGAACTAAAATCTATTAATCAGCAGATTTCGTAATGTAAAAGCTGGTTTTTCTCCATGCGCCACTTCCAGTGGGCTCTTGCCTTTTTCCAACAGGAGGGGTAAGTTACCCGTGGTAGCTAGGTAACCCACAAAAGCAGAGGAATTTGTGTAGCTTTTGGTCTGCTGCTGCACTTTCGCTATTGTCAGCAGCTTGAAAGAAGCTCTTTAGGTCTAAGGACAGCACCTATTGCTTAAGGCTATAGAACAAAGAGAGGTTTTAAACTTAATTTGCACAAGAAACGGAACCTGGTTTGGTGGTGCAGGTCCTCAGCCGGTCTCAAGGAAAGTTAACTTTTCCTAATTTTCCTCTGAGGACAAGCAAACAGGCTGATTATCTTTCTCATTATTTTATCAGGGTAAATCAGTAAATTTCCTTAACTAAAACCATCAACAAACCCGGGTGAAAGAAAGGGTGAGGGGTTAGAAAGCTTTTAGTGCAAGATTAGTTTTAGGCCATCACTTTTCTTAGCCGCAAGACTGGTAAATCCAGGATGTGCTCATTTTCTGCCTATCTAAGTGGTCATGGATCAACAGTTTCATGCATGTAGTAATTCTATGTCTTTGGATATCTGAAATGTCAGAAATGAAATACTTTTGCCTGGACACTTAATGCTGACCAGTGACTGCCAAAAGAGATAAATGCCAGAAGGCAGACCTCTATGTTTACTACATTGGAGAAAGGAATAAAGAACTGGTAGTAGGAAACAGGGGTTTGTTTGTTTGTTTGTTTGTTTGTTCTGTGTGACTGTTTTCAAACACAGATTGGAGATGTTATCAATATACCCCAAATCCATAGGGGGAAATTGTGCCCAGTAAATGATCAAACAGTGCTGAGCTGTGGGAGTTATAACCCAAATTTGTAACAGCTAAGAATAGGCTATGGCAAGAAATCTACAGCAAGAAAGCAGCCAAATCGTTAACAAGGCCTTACATCTTGGTTTCATCCTCCAACAAAACCCTTGATTCTGAGAGGCTGACCTTATGAAATGATGGTTGAAAAATTAATTGCGGCATCGTCCTTCGGTTCATAGCGCCCTCCTTCCCAATAGTTCCTGTGCTCTTCCTCTTCATCCCACACCTGGCTGCTCATCTTCTCGTTCCCACCCACCAGCAATCCACCATGGAATCTCTTATTTCCTCTTCCCAGGGAGATCCAGGTGCCCGGCCCAGAACCTCCCCTTGTTACCTAGTCTCTCTGGATCTGTGAATTGTAACAGAGATATCCTTTATTTTACAGCTAATATCTACTTATAAATGAGTACATGCCATTGTCTTTCTGGGTTTGGGTTACATCACTCATGGTAGTTTTTTTTTTTTTCTATTTCCATTCATTTGCTTGAAAATTTCAAGATGTCATTGTTTTTATCAGCTGAGTAATTTAATACTCCATTGTGTAAATGTACCACAGTTTCTTTATCCATTCTTCAGTTGAGGTCACCTAGGTTGTTCCCGGGTTCTGGCTATTACAAATAAAATAGCTATGAACGTAGTTCATCCGTGTCCCTGTGGTATAATTGAGCATCCTTTGACTATATGCCCAAGATTGGTACAAAAACTCAAGTTCAAGTGGAGAAAAGACCTCAAACTAATTTAGAGATACTGAACCCGACAGAAGAGAAAGTGGGAAATATCCTGGAACACACTGGCACAGGAGACTACTTCCTGAAGAGGATTCTAATAGTGCAGACACTAAGATCAACAATTAATAAATGGTACCTCATGAAACTGAAAAGGTTCTGTAAAGCAAAGATATCAATAGGACAGCAACATACAGAATGGGACAAGATCTTCACCAACCTCATATCTGTCAGAGGGCTGATTTCCAGAGTATATAAAGAACTCAAGAAACTAGACAAGGACAACACACATAATCTAATTAAAATATGAGGTACAGATCTAAACAGATAATTCTCAACAGAGGAATCTCAAGTGTCTAAGAAACTCTTAAAGAAATGTCCGCCATCCTTATCCATCAGGGAGATGCAAATCAAAATGACTCTGAGATTCCACATACACCTATTAGAATGGCTAATATCAAAAATATGGCGACAGTTCATGATAGACAAAATGTGGAGCAAGGGGAACATTCTCCCATTGTTGGTGGGAGTGCAAACTTGTACAGTCACCATGGAAATCAGCATGGTGATTTCTCAGAAAAATGGGAATTGAACTACCAAAAAAAACAAATTATGCTATTTGCAACTTCAATAGAATTGTTTTCCTTTCCATTTCATATCTGGGCTCACTAGTCATTTAATGGCTCCTCTGACTACTGCAAGGGTGCTTCTCTTCACCTTAACTAGTATTTCCTAGTTTTGACCACCAGCTTTTTGTCAGGATAAACATGCCTTCTCTCAAGTTCCAAAAAGATTGGAACTTGATTCCAGACTTATTCGTGTCTGAAAAAAGAAAAATAAATCTTCTACCTATTCTTCATCTGCCAAACAGAGGTCAATGTCAACTTCATGGATAATCTAAAAGTGAATTTTCATTGCATTTGTTTCAGAAAAACTTAACAAATGTCATTCTAATATGTATCATTATTAGTTAAATAAAAGCAAATTAGAAGTAGTGTCTTTGAATTACAGAAATGGAAGCTTTTTAGCATGAAAAATGGGCTTAATTTTTTTCTTTCTTATTCTTCTTGCTTTTATTTGTAATGGTAATTAAATCTAGGGCTTTATACAAACCATGCAAGTATTTTACCAGTGAGTAATAACCTAGGTCTTCTTTTAATTATCTTGATAAAAAAAATCTTGTAATCTTTGGAAGTTCCAACTGCATGTCTCCTCACTTAATAAAATTGAAAGTTCTTAATCACAGAAGAAAAATAGACAATTAGAAAAATATTTGTTTTTCTCAATTGCTACTAGAGTAAATAGTCTTTAAAGGCTAGCTATAATTATTTTTCAAATAGATAATTAACATCCAAAGTGGTTAACTACTTAACAAAATAGGGCACAAGAATCATACAGTCTCTAAATGATTGCCCTATGTAGGTACTGTTGATAACATTGGTATTTTCTCGTGTTGAAGATGTACTCTGGAATTGCCTTGGGCTCTGGAACTCATAAAGAATGTCATTCTCTATGCCAATTGTGATAAAGAAACAAATGAAACATAAAGTACCATCTGTGGAAGCAGTGCCATGGAAGGACTGCGTTTAGACTCCAGCTACACAATCTAGATTGAAATGTGATTGGTTAACGGAGTTTAAAAAAAAAAAAAGAAGGATAAATGGATGATTGGATAATAGACTGGTATTTGTGAGGTATTGTTTTTAGACCATTATTATTGGTATCGATTCTTGTATATTGATACAAAGTTAAATTATATAAAAGCACTTTTCACCTACCTACTAGGTGAACCTAGGGAAGTTAATTTATTCATGTGTCAGTAGTGGCATGACCTGAGGACAAAACTAGTATGGGAAATAAAAGAATAACACTTCTAAACACTTTAGAGTAGGGCTCCTTACTTAATAACCAATTGACTGGCATTATTTTAAAATAGTTGAGATATACAACTGAATATCTCTTTATACTATGTGAATATATATCATTGTCTTTGTGTTCATAAAGAAGATGCTGGTCAGTACCTGGACAGGATAAGGTTCAGTAGGAGAAAAAGACTAAGGATACTAGGAAGAAGAAGGGCAGAGTTAGAGGAGTTGCTATTCAGACACAGAGACTTAATATTAATTTTAAATATTTGACCAATAGCTAGACTTATTATTAATTAGCTCTTACAAATTAAATTAATCTTTTTCTATTAATTTACATTCTGCACTTAGCATTACTTCTCTTTCATCTTGCAATCCTATTTCCTCTTCATGTCTGACTGGTGACTCATCTGTCTTTGCCCTTCCTCTCAGTGTCTGTAGTCTGGTTCTCCCACCTAATCTTACCCTGTCCATCTATTGACTAGTCAACTTCTTTATTAACCGAATCACAGTAACACGTATCAACACAGTGTAAAGGAATACTTCACATTTCCTCTTTTGTCTAATAAAAAGAAAGGTTTAAACTTTAACATAGTAAAATTATATACAACAAAAGGAGTTATTAAGGGGGATTATATTTACAATATCCAGTCCATTTATATTTGGGAAATTTAGAGTAAATACTACCTTATCTTTGTGAGTCTAATGTTTTGTACATAATTTACCTTTTATCATATCTAAGGAAAATTTTAATTCTACCTATTAAGTCTTTAACTCTATCAAAGTCCCTGGAAGGGTGAAATGTTACCTAACAACAGGGATATCTGACTACCTGCACAGTCATCCTCAGGTCTTTTCTAACATTGGGGCATCCAACTTCGGTCTACAAGCCTGGTATATATGACAGAGAAGCAGAGAATTTTGAAGGACTGTCCTACTTTGTCTTGATAAAGTTTGGCAACTGTCCTACTTTGTCTTGGTAAAGTTTGGCAGTTGCTTCTTTTGTATCCTGCGCCTTCAGTTTGGATAGTATACTGTTAGCAATTGAGGCAAGGGCAGTTTCTTTGCCCAAATGACTAGCTTTATACAGAGTTTTCTTTGATGCCCATAATCCTCTTTTAAAGCAAATTGGTGCTGTCAGGAAAACATGTCTCACTGTCATGAAAAGCCTTAGGTTATTAAACACAATAAATGCTACATTCTGCAGATTTTTGAAGTATTTGAATACCATTATCTATCTAAATATATGTGTATGGCCTTGAAAACATATCTAACATATAAGTTTGACTATTATAGATGAGTATAAACCTGTATTTTTTAAATTTTACATTATATTTTTAAATGAGTTATATGAGCACAATACCTAAAAAAGTAGAAATATACATATAGTATAGCAAAAAATAACTTTAAATTTGTATTAATAAAGGAAAATCTATACCAATATAAAATATTCTGAGATTAATAGTTGTGTTTTGGGTTAAGTAGATTCAATAATATACTATTTTTTTCTATTATTCCTAAATCATATCCCCTTTTCTCCTTTAAAACATTCTTTGAATTTAACTCCTTTGTTTATTTTTTTTAAAAAAATTAAAAACAACAACAATTTTCATTAAATGATAACAAACATCCATAACCAATCTTTAGGGAATATGGGCATTGTTTTTCTTAGACTGCTGTCTGTTGTTTGGGGGTGCTGGCACCTTTGATGGAGCCTGAGAAAATTCAGAATAGTGGTTGCATCTTGACTGAAGTAGCTTGTGAGTCTGGACCATCTCAGCCAGCAGCCTTGAAGCTATTCTGGATGCAGAATTCTGAGGGGGCTATGACAAAAACATTTTGAGGGGCTGGATCATTTGGACAGTCTGGGTTTTTTTGTTGCTTTTGTTGTTTGTTTGTTTTCTTTTTTGGTGTCTGGTCTCCTTGTTCTGAAAATACATAAACCTTTAAAAGTAACATACCTTACAAGTATAGAATATGTGGTGTGAACAAGTCAGTTAAAGATGATGCTTTATGTTTGAGCAGATAAAATATATGTTGCATTCTTGTAGTTTTTCTAAGTTTATTTCTTTATGTTGTAGTCATGACTTTCAGGGGGTCATTTTTAAGTAAACCTGATCCATGTTAACCTGGGATGAATCCATAGCCTCTCATTTCCTACATAAATAAAAGCATAGCCACTCCCCCAAAGAAACACACTTTTTGACTTCCATTTTGAAGTTATTTTTGAAACATATAGGTTTGTTTAATTTAGCAGGTTTTATGATCCAGTGTCTCTTAGCAGATATCATTTCTTCATTAGCAATCAGAAAATCTAAAAATAATACAAAAACATACACAATGCAAACTCTCTGTGTATTTTCCATCTTTATGTGGCTTTTTATATTACTTTACTTATTTTAAAGTATATATATACATATATATATATACACACACACACACACACACACACACAGAGAGAGAGAGAGAGAGAAAGAAACTGTCGAATTCCTTTTTTCTTTTTCCTCTCCCAAGCCTTTGTACATTTTTAAACACACTATAAACTGTTTAGAGGGTTTTTTTTCCATCTGGATATTTCTTTACTAAGTATCTGTATTATCTTTTGATCACATGAGATGATTATTAACTGCTGTATCAGTTGCCAGCGCTACTCAGCTTAATGAAGGACACCAGTGCATGGCATCTGATGGATGACTCTTCCCCACTTGGTTTCCTGAGAGCTTAGTTAGCCTCATGGAGGTACTAGCGGGAGCTAGGTTTATCATCAGATTCTGGGAAGTTCTTGGGTCCATGCTTCCATTGAGTAGTGCACAGCCCACTGCTCATAAACCCCTTTTAATTGTTCAATAGTAGTGCCTCTTTAAAAATCTATGCTCACTAGCATTGAACCAAGGAAACTGCCTCTTAAAAGAGTGGTCTCTGTTGTATCAAACCTACCCTAGGAAATGTGGTTATGAGGAAGCCATACATGGCTCCATTGTGTGTGTGTGTGTGTGTGTGTGTGTGTGTGTGTGTGTGTGTGCATAGACTCTTTTTTAAAGCTTTGCTAGGTCTAAAAAACTCAATCCCAACAGTGAAGATAAAATTCTTTGGTGTCTGTGTTTACACACACACACACACACACACACACACACACACACACACACTTAATCATCTCAATTGAATATACTGCTTCAACATCCTTTTTTTGATGATACTGTTAACATATCAAGTAATTGACACATGTTGAATTCAAGTGAAAAAATTTCAATGTAAAAAAGAAGAAAAGATGGGGTCCAGAAAGAATGGTGTTTGTTTGCTTTTAATTCGCAGCATGAATAAATAAGCTTCTATTCTCTTATAAGTGGATTCTGAACAAATGCAACAATAGCTCACAGCCCTGGTGTAATTTAATTTATAGTGTAACTATAAATCACAGAGCCTTCTACCTAGTCCCAATTAAATGTTCTTTTCGTTCCATCGTGCCTCTAATCATGCATTCCTCAAGAGATACACTGGGAGGAGCAATGATCAACTTGCAAGGGTGGAGGCAAAAGGCCTCCAGTGTTTAATAAGTCAAACTACCTTCTATGGTTCCTTTCGGCTCACGACATACTGAGAACCTGTGATTCTAATTCCAGAACTATGTAGGTGGAGAAGATTGCTCCCTAGGCCCCCACACCAGATGCTAGCCAGTGCTAGAGACTTTAAGCAAACCTCGTTTATGATAAAAGAAAGTTGAAGTGAGATTTGATAAGCATTACTTCTTAGGTGGCTAATCCTATCTTAAATTCTAATAATCTTCAAAGCAGAAGGCTGAAGGAGCCTCTGGCTTCAGTCATGGCTGGGGGTTAGGGATGTAAGTCAGACTGTGTGAGAACAAGCGCGAGCTTCTGTCTCTTTGAATTCTCATTCCCAGAAGGGAGAGTTCCAGCTTTGGAGGAGGAGATAACACTTGAGATAAGTCCTCATGGCTCTGTCCCAGTTTCTATACATATTCTTTTGGCTTCTCTCTTTCTAGGCCATCTTTTCTTCACCGGTTGGAATGGGAAAATTGAGCATAGAAGAGACACAAAGAAACCCATTTGGAGGAATTTACTATTGTGTTAAAAGTATCTACATCAAAATATGTGGTCCATGCTTGCTTCTTGAAAGTTAAATTGCTTCACATTAAGGACACTTCCTGAGATGGAATGTTAAATATTAACCATGGTCTTATTGTTGTTAGCATCTTGGCTGCACATGCTTCACCTCTGGTACACCAGGGGGATCCGTGATCCTCTATTCAGGTGTTCTGTGTCTTGGGTTCTGTGTATCTCTTTCTCCATTTCAATAGACACCGGGTGAAAATAGTAGCAATTCCTGGCATAGACCATTCATTCCCGACAGTATGTGGATTGGGAAACTGAACTCCAGAAATAGAGAAAATGAAGATCAAACTTCCGAATTGGTTGGATAAATTGTAGCACTAGGTTGTGTTTGTGAGCCTGTTTGGATGGCGGCTCTACTGTAAACTCTCTGCCTCACACAGGCTTCCCAGAACAGATGCCGAGGAGATTAGGAGTTCCCTTAAAACAAATTGCATCTGGTGACTGCAGAGGGGAAGGATTAAACTGCACTACCAGCTGGGCTAATACCCATTTATGGTTTCTCTTGAGATTTCTATTTATTCCCATTTACTCTTTCTACAGTGCTGTGCTTGATATTTCAATAAATGGTTAATCTTATTCTCGATTAGAATGAGTACTGCTTAAAGTACGTTGCAGTACATCCGCCAAGAACTATACTTCCTGCAAATGCGGGCTTTCATCACCACAAAGCCCTCCACGAACTGACTGACCTCTGAATTAAATTATATGGGTGTTCTTTTTTCTGTACTTGTATAAATTCACTTGACCACATATATACCATAGTTAAACTGACAACTTAGTATATTTTTTCAACCTTCCAAATTCATGCATAAGAAACTTGAGTAGGAGAAGACCACCAAACAAGACCACTTCCATAGCTGATTGCTTTTATAGCAAGAGTACTGAAAATTTCAAGTGGATCAAAGGCAAAGGGTAAACAAGTGAGTATATCCCAACAATATTATCATTTCTTGAAAATAAGGCAAATCTAAAGCTTTTAAATGCAATAATATTTTATACTGACACTGTTAACAAAGTATATTTTTCATTTTTTAAAATTTTATAAGTTGTACACATTAATAGAATTCAGTGTGCCATGTCTATGCAGGCATGTGCCATGAACTGATCAGATAATCTGCTTTTTCCCCCCTGCTCCTGTCTACCCTTTCATTTCTAATCTCTGGCAAGCACTATTCTCTTTTCACATTGTCTGTGTTTTGCTTCCACATATGCAACAGAGCCTGTTGTACCTGTTTGTGCATGTACGTGTGTGTGTGTGTATGTGTGTGTGTATGTGTGTGTGTGTATGTGTGTGTATGTATGTGTATGTGTGTGTGTACGTGTGTGTGTGTATGTGTGTGTGTGTGCATGTGCTTATGTGCTTGCCTGCTTCCCCTAACACCATGTCCTCCAGTTCCATCAGTTTTGCTTCAACTAGAAAATACTAAGATTTTCTTCTCCTCGTGACTGTATAACACACCATACACAGCATGCACTACACTATAGCACACGCGTGCACATCTTCTCCACCAGTCATTTGTCACTGGGCTAATCCCAACTCTCATTCACTGCAGCTGCCCTCATCCTATAGGTCATGCCGTCGTCCCCCCTTTTTACGTTGTTTTTATTTTCTTTGCTAATATACCCAGAATTCAGATACTTTTGTTTTCCCTTTTGAACACCATGTATACTGGTCTCTGTCATGGTTCGACGGATTTGTACTTCCACCCACAGTTTATAAAAGTTCTTTTTCCTCCACGCCTTCACCAGTATGCATGGATCTATTGGTCACTAGAAGTGAGATGCGATTGCATTTCGTTGGAGATTTGATTTGCAGTTCAGCACAGTCAACCAGGAAAATGGAGATTTCACTTGCAGTTGGTACAGGTCAATCAGGAAAATATCATTGATGACTACTGAGCCTCATATTTGTTTCTGTCTATAAAACACGGCATTGGATCATGAGATCCTTTTCATATCTCTGTGATTCTTAATGTACATATTTCATTAAAATCAGAAACAACATATGAACAGTTTTTCTGAATAAGTAGTATTATGCTTATATAACAACTCTAGATCCAAAATATTCTGTTTCAATGTTTCCTTTTTCATAATTTCCACCATGCCTGTCACACAAGACCACTAATCATGTTCTCTCACGGTGGAACAGACTGAAATCTGATTATCAAAAACACACAGAGAAGTCCCAGTTTCTGGATTCATTGTTCAAAACCTGGAGCTGGGAAAATGTCTCTAGCTCCTTCCAACTTGCTCACTCATTCAGTCCTGGCATGTGTCCTCTCCCATGGTCTCCGGGACCGACACTGTGGTTCTCCTGCCACCTTTGCTAAGCTAGCTCCAACTCATGTTCCATTTGTACAGCATTGCACTTGGAATTTACCCTGTCACTGTACAGCATTCTGTAAATGCTAGTCAGGCATCTACTTCCTGTTGTATCATCAGTTTCACAGGGATGCAGAGTGAACTGTCTTTCTTGTCTTAGTACTTGCTGGTGCTTAGTACAGTGCCGAAAACAAATGTTTTTGAATTGATGGTGCACAAAGATGAGAAACCAGCATCTGGAGGACCATATAAGAGAAATGAAGATGAGATGAGAGAAGGCAACGCAGGTTCAAACATGCAGGCCAGGGTGAAATATGATCAAAGTATATTATAAATGTCATAGCCCAGTGCTTCGTACAAGTAGCATGTACTCATTATAAAGAAAACATTTCTAAAATGTTTGCCAGTTACTGGCATGCATTCCTGTGGCTGTATCAGCACATAGGTCATGGTCATCAACAATCATACCTGAGGCTGGTAATTGCCTGGCAATCTGTCCCCGCATCAGCAGCAGGATGGACTATTACTCACTCCTTGTAGCCTAAGAAACCAGAGCAGATGCAAATCAGGGCTGCATTCTTTTACAAATTACTCATCTATTTAGAACTTCAGGGAGGGGAGAAGGACAAATATTTATATTGGTATCTACCTTGTGCATAGGTAGACAAACCATCTTCTCATTTCACTGACGTATTAATGGTGTGTGGGGTTCCAGTGTAGAATCCCAAGAAAGCAGCTTGCAAAATGGAGTTCTCTGCAACAGCAACGTCAATGTTGAAGCTTCCCTGGGAAGCTTGTATGGCGTGGTGTGATTGTATGACAGCAAAAGTGTAGCTGTCTCTACTTGATTAGGAGAGGTGGGAGGGCAGCAACAGAGGGTGGGAGGATGCCTCATGGGTGAGTCAAAGCCGGAACAAAATGGACAAGTAGCAACTCCTTTCCAGCTTTAACAAGGACCTGCTGGTCTATCTAAATAATCATCTGCAGCAAGCGTATATACCAGAAGCAAAATTAGACTCTCCCAGGCTGTGTGCACACACCTGTTAGCAGGAAGAACAACGGGGGAAAGTAAAATGATAATGCTGGCATCATACTTACTTTCCTTTGCGAGATGCCACCTGTCCACGGCGAATAGCTAGCTCTTCTGGCTTAGTGATAACTGGAGAAGGCTCATCTCATTTGCCTTTAATCTGTCTGCCTCTGGCGATTTGAGACAGATACAGTAAAAGCTAGCTACAGGCTAAAGTTAGTCGTGTGCTTCCAAAGAAGACATCGCATCAGCAATTATTCATCTACTTCAGAGGGTTAATTTTTCTTTGATTTCTCACATAATCTCCTAATGATTTGACAGAAGTATTAAGACCTTTCGATCAGTTCCCTGAACTGATTTCCAAGCCAGCCTAGCAAGTTTTAAATGAACTATGCGTTATTTAAATACAAATATGCAAATATATAGCTGTACTTCATTTCCATAGTTGCATAAAAGGTTCTAAGATATAGTGATAGCAAGCATGAACTTATGGGAAAATTTATATTGATGATAAAAAATGGATTATCTTTAAGGAGTAGATTTTGATGAGATAGGTTATATGATAAAAAAGATAGCTCAATGCTGTTGCTAAGATTAAATACTTTAAAAATTATTTCAATATTCAGAAATTCACATGGGTTATTATAAAGTGTCTTGCCTTTATCAACCACTGGTATATAATAAATTATGATTATTTAAATTACAAGTAGGCACATATTGCCTGACAGGTTGGTATTGTAACCTGGAGACTTCCATATTAGACAAAACCACAGACACCCTTTCTCCCGGGCATTTGCAGAACACCTTCTGGTGCTATGGAATCTAGGCAGCAGGAGAATTTCCTGGTCAGTTTCAGATCGTTTCCTCTGTGGTCCACCACCAAGTTGTGCAGCATCTTCAGCAAGATAGTCTTACCATATACTGAAGGTAGGCAACCAAAAGCTATGACCATAGTTTGTGTTGTTCTGGGATCTCCCTAATCAATAACTCACAGGAATATAATCCATGTCTGCCCCTGTTGCTATTATTTAATAACACAGGTCTTTTGGGGACAGCACCGTTCACTAATGTGGGGTACATCCATTCAAATTCCTTTCGAAACTATATGTTTTTGACATTTTTAATTAATTGATTAAATATTTATTTTTCATAGCCCAATCCCTTCCTTCCCTTCTCTCCTCCCTGTATCTCCCCCACCCCCTCAAACCCACTCTTTCTCCTTTCTCTTCAGAAAAGTTCAGGGCTCCCATGTTTATCAGCCAGTTTTGGAATGTCAAGTTGCAGTGAGACTAGGCACTTCCTCTCATATTAAGGATGGATAAGGCAACCCAGTAGGAGGAAAGGGTCACAAAAACAGGCAGCAGAGTCAAAGGAAGCCCATCCACATTTAGGGGTACCACAAGAACACCAAGCTACTCACCTGTAACATATGCACAGAGGTCAGTCCCCTGTGCATTCTCTGGTTGGCTGTTCCATCTCTGTGAGCTCTCATAAGTCCAGGTTAGTTGATCCTGTGGGCTTTCTTATATTGTCTTTGGCCTCTCTGGCTCCCATAACCCACCCACCACCATTCCACAGGATCCCCCAAGTTCACACAATGCTTGACTATGGTTCTCTGCATCTGTTAAACTGTATTTTTTTTATTAGCTTATAAGCAGAATAAAACTCACGTCTAGTCCTGTAAGCATGATCAAAACCTAGGACAAGGGAAGAGAATCTTTGTCTACAGTTCTTCTAGACGGTCCTATTAATCAAACTGCCTTCTAAATATTTATGTCTATGTACATTCATTTATGCTACTCCCGCCCTTGCTCAGAGAACCATGGTGGGTGATGGTTCATGCAGAGACTCTTTACTGTGCCAAATGCTGAGGATAAGTGACTGTGAGGACTCAGTTACAAATGGAACACCTACATTAATTGCCTTCCTCCAAAGAGTCAAAGAAAATGTTGTGGAGTATTAGTTTAAGGTATATTTTAATGAGTATTATTTAAGGTATTATTTTGAGTATTATTTTAACTTTTGTTTATGTTTTATTTGTTTAACTCTCTGAAGCTATGTTATTGGGCCCATCTCAAACACCCGATAGTCTAATAAAGAGCTGAACAGCCAAAAACAAGGCAGGAGAGATGAATAGGCGGGACTGGGCAGGCAGAGAAGATAAATATGAGAATTCTGGCAGAAAAATAAAGATCTGGAAACAAAGAAATGAAGGAAGAAGACTTCAGGGGCCAGCCACACAGTCACCTAGATACACAACTAGAGACAGAATAAGAAGGAAAAAAAAAAGAGATATAGGAATACAGAAAGATAAAAGGCCCAAGGCCAAAGATAGACGGGATAATTTAAGTTAAGTAAAGCTGGCAAGAAATAAGCCAAGCTAAGGTTGGGCATTCATAACTGAGAATAAGCCACCATATGTGATTTATTTGGGAGCTGACCCCCTAAAAAAGCCAAAAGAGTAAAACGTCATACAACAAAAAAAGTTGCATAGAGGGAGCAGAAAGAATGTACAAACTATAGAATGGTGAGGAGCACGAGGGAGTACTGCCCTCTGGGAATGCCAAACCTGTTAAACACATTAACTCACAGATTAAGCTAGATTTTAAAATGTGTGGCATGAAGAGGGGAGGGTGATGGAGGAGGGTTATCTGTCTATTGTGTTATTTTCATTGGTCAATAAAGAGAGTGCCTTGGGCCCTTGATAGGACAGAAAATTAGGTAGGCGGAGTAAACAGAACAAAATGCTGGGAAGAGGGCTATGAGCCAGACGCCATGGAGCCAGCCACCAGGTCAGACATGCTGAATCTTTTCCGGTAAGCCACCACCTCGTGGTGCTACAGATTATTAGAAATGGGTTAATATCAAGATATGAGAGTTAGTCAGTAACTAACTCTCTAGAGATAATGGGCCAGGCAGTGCTTAAATGAATACAATTTGTGTGTTGTTATTTCTGGGACTAAGCTAACCGTGCGGGAGCTGGGCAGGATGAAAAGCAGGCCTGCCCGCAGCTCCTCACTACAGGAGGGCCTCCCAAAGCTCAGCCTTAGCTGAGAAGTTATTGACAGTTGATAGCTGATGGAGTGAAAGAGTCTTTTTTCTTTGGGAATGAGGCCTCTGGTAGGTTACTCATGCCCTAGCAGATGACCTGATGCCCATGTGCTATGGGAGACACTCACTAGACTTATTGGGTTAAACAAACAAAATAATTTTAAAAGGAGGACATGGAGTTGGAAGGGAGAGGTGACAGTTGTTTACAGGGGTGAATTGAGATGGGTAATGGGGGTGGATATGATCAAGATACGAAGATACACTGTCTACATGTGTGAAAATTTCAAAGAATAACAAAACAAAATAAAACACATTCCTTAGTGGACACCACATTTTAACTAAAAGCAAGACAGAGTAAAAGTAGTATCCTTGGGAAGAATGATTGCAAAAGCATTTCTCAAACTTAGAGAGCGCTTTGTGCATTGCATATGCTAGGTATGCAGGTGGTGCCAGTAGAAAAGTCATGAATACAATGATCAGAGATATAAGAGAAGATTTAAACGTGTGGTTAAAGTTTAGCCAACTGAGAGTGAAATAACAGGTTATATTTTATAAATGTTTTAACAAGGTTGAGATAGATATAAATGAATAATTTAGCTTTGTTCAAGGGAATATAGCTAGCTATGAATTTCAGAAAAGGAAATTTAGTCTGTCAGGAAGAATATCCCAAAGAGATAAAAACAAAAATGAGTTAGTATTTGGCTCATGTATTTCAGAGTGGTTATTGTTAGGAATTCTGCCAAATCACATGCTCTAAGAAAATAGGAAAGCAGGAGCCTGAGAGGTGATTGAGAAGCCAAAATACTCTAAAATGGCTTTGGTCATTTCATCTGATCTCTAACTTTTCGGGATTCTTTGATTATCACATCTATGATAATTGTTTTACAGAAAAGGTAAAAATGGCAGCCACTACCTAATATATGAGATCTCCTTAAAGAAACTGAATTTTGCATGCAAATGGATGGAAATAGAAAACGTTTTACTGAGTGAGATAACCCAGACCCAAAAAGAGGAATATGGTATGTACTCACTCATAAGTGGATTCTAGTCATAATTAAAGGACATTGAGCCTATGATTCGTGATCCTAGAGAAGCTAAATAAAAAGGTGAACCAAAAAGAAAATCATATAGTTATCCTCCTGGATATTGGAAGTAGACAAGATTTTTAGGCAAAACTTGGGTGCACAGGGGTGGGGGGTGGATATAAGGGGAGATGGGTAGAGAGAGGGGAGAAGGGGAAGATTCGGGAGAGCTTGGGGGAATGGGATGGGTGGGATGGAGAAAGGGTGGATATGGGAGCAGGGAAGTAAATATCTTAATTAAGGGAACCATTTTAGGGTTTGCAAGAGACTTGACTCTAGAGGGATTGCCAGTTACAAGGAGAGGTCCCCCAGATTGTTCCTTGGGCAGCTGAGGAGAGGGTGCGTGAACTGGCCTTGTCCTATAGCCACACTGATGAATATCTTGCATATCACTATAGAACCTTCATCTGGCTATGGATGGAGATAGAGACAGAGACCCACATTGGAGCACTAGACTGAGCTCCCAAGGTCCAAATGAGGAGCAGAAGGAGGGAGAACATTAGCAAGGAAGTCAGGACCATGTCTACCCACTGAGACGGCGGGACTAATCTAATGGGAGTTCACCAAGGCCAACTGGACTGGGACTAATGGAGCATGTGATCAAACTGGACACTTTGAATGTGGCTGGCAATGAAGGCTGACTGAGAAGCCAAGGACAATGGCACTGGGTTTTGATTCTACTGCATGGACTGACTTTGTGGGAGCCTGGTTTGTTTGGATGCTCACCTTTATAGACCTGGATGGAGGGGGTAGGACCTTGGACTTCCCACAGGGCAGGCAACCCTGACTGCTCTTAGGGAGGGGGAGGTGGGGAGGGGGAGGGAACAGGGAGGTGGAAATTTTTAATAAATAAATAAATAAATAAGAAATTGAACAACAGGCTAAGTTCATAGTCTTAAACCAAATAAACAACCTTGTGAAAACTCTTGAAATCTGACTGCAAGCATAGCCCTTCTTAGGCAACTGGGTCCTAGAGTGTTTTGCAAATATGCCTGGACTAGGAGAGCTGAAGACTGGCAGCTACAGCCTGAAAACTGGGGGATGGGGGAATCCATACAAACCCTGGAGATATGTCTTAGCTGCTTTTCCATTTTTGTGAAGAGATTCATGACAAAGAGAACTTAGAGAAGAAAGATCTTGCTGGGGACTTGCTTTGAGTTTCCGAGAGTGCAACCACGACCTTCATGCCAGGATACTCAGTGGAAGGAAGACAGGCATGGTGCTGTGAAGAAAGGCGGGTGTAACTGCGGACTCACATCCCATCCACAAGCATGAGGCAGGAGTCTGTGAGAGAATTAACTGGGAACGGCATGAGCTTTTGAAACCTCAAGACCCACTTCCAGTGACACACCTCTTCCAACAGGCCACACCTCCTAATCTTTCTCAAACAGTTTTACCAACTGGGGACTAGCATTTGGACATATGAGCCTAAAGGGGTATTCGCATCCAAACCACCATAAGGCGCAAGGTGTTGCCATTGCTTTTGGTGTTCTAAAAAGTCACGAATTCCCAAGGTCAGATGGTTAAGGGAACAGATTACTCCTATCTATGCTGCAGGTAACACTTCTGAGGTATTATGGTTCATGGTGCTAAAGGTTGTATAAGCTGTTCTTCAGGATGATGTATAATTCATCAGACTGAATACAGAAACAATTTCTCTGAGCCTTCACAGGGGTCTTATGGGTGGGCTTTGGACTACTATGCCAGCTAATGCCATTGCTTTCACAATATAATTAAACAAGTATAATTGTGCATATGCAGACCAAAGATCTTCAGTTTTTCATACCTTCAGTTACTGTTTGCCATACTCTAGACCACCCTGCCTTTTTAATGCATGATATAAACCCTGTCCTTGGAAGAGGGTGTGAGCTTTATTCTGTAATCCAAGCACTTGCATCCAAGCACCTGATAAACAAACTCATTCCCTTTAGAAAATCTCATTTCAGTGATTAGCACTTGTGTGGTGCATAGCCCAGGCATAGCCCAAATGCAGGTTATGTAGGACAACAAATCCTTCTATACTTCCAAGAATGCTTCAGTCATCAGAGGGTCTCTGCTAGACATGAAAGTAGTTCCACAAAAAGGTCTGTGTGCTCTAGGAGACCGTTGGAAATCTGTGCCTTTAGCTCAGTTGTCTCTTAATTATTATTAAAACAGAAATATAGTTTCTGATGACTGGGAAACCCCCACCCACAAATTCTATTACAATATTAGCTTTTGTAGCTTGGTTGCCAACACCGAGTTGTCTCTACTTTTCTTTACAATGCTAGTTGTCCAAATTCACTGGTCAAGAATTGGATCATAGCTCAGTAATATTAGTCCGCATTTTTATTCTCTACTAGGTCTTCTTTGTTTATTTGATTTAATCTTAAATAGTAAAAGAATAAATCAATATTGAGATCAGCTATACATTTCTCCAGAGCACTACACAGTATTTTACTAAACTCCTGAAGCCCATTGTTTGATAGTCAATGTTTTTCACAATCTGATCCCAGCAGGAATTTTCTTGTCCTATTTGTTTCATTCTGTGTGCCCCACATGTAAAATAAAATGTATCTGACTATTCAATTAATATTTTCTGTATTTTCCTTTACTTGAATCTCTGCACATACTAATCTTTCTCACCCAGGTACCCTCTATAAAGAAGCATCATCTCCCTTGCTGTTGCATCAGCACACTTCTTCTTTAAACAGCACCCATTACTGTTTAGCCTGATATAAACTGTTTACAGCTCTCTTCTTTCTGAGATTAGCCTTCATTAACTACAGTATTCAGGAGTGATAGACTTTAGTTTCCCATCAAACACTGCTAATGAACACATTTATGTTAAGTGACCTAATTAATGAATACACCCTAAATGATCAAAGTTGAAGTAATTCTTGATGTCTTCTTGTAAAGATTTATTTTTATGTATGTGTGTGTCTGTGTGTATACACATGAGTGTGGAAACCCCTGGAGGCCAGAAGATGGAGGGCAGAAAATGGACAGTGGATTCTCCATTTACTGGCTCTGTAGTTACCAGCAGTTGTGAGCCTCCCAATACAGGTGTTGGAAACTGCATTCAGGTCCTCTAGAAAAGAAGCAGGCAGTCACAACTGTTGAACCATCTCTACAGTCCCTGGTGCCTTCTTTGACAGCAGCATCATTACAGAAGTGTATATGCACCATGAACTTCCTGAGATCTTATAAAATGCATAATAGATGACTAAAATATTTCTCAAAATATTATAAGAACCATTTTCTTTCTAAGCATTCCTTATATTTCTTTCCTATAAAAGAACACAACTTCCTTTTGTTTAATAAATTCCTCGAGAATTTCCCATAACTTATTTTTATTCTATGCACACCCCTTCTTCCAACTCTGCCCAAATCCACCTCTCTTTCTTACTCACATAATTTCATGTCTGCATTGAAAACATCAAGAACTAGTTGAACTTGTGCTGTCTACGTACTTTTGAGAATGTGGCCATCAGTTCAGAAGTTAGTAAGGGGCTGTGAAAGGAGAAAGGGTAAAAGAGGAGCAAGGAAGAATGAAGTGGTATACAGGACTAAAGGGGAATAATAGGACAGGAAGTAGTAAATAAGTTGGGAAATGGGAGGACAGGGTAGAGGAAGAAATGAATGCAGAGAGGAATAACTAACATTAGACACACAAACACACTCACATATGTTTTTAAATTGAGATGATCTATAATAGGACAACAATGACCCTTTTTCATCATAGGTTATGAAAAGCCTAGTGCCAGGATTAGTTTACATCTTTTGGAGCTGTTGGCCAATAAGATCCCATAGATCTCCTCTAACCTAAGATTACAGACAATTGTCAATACTCTTGTTGATTCTCCTGAACCTGACAGTAAAACTCTATTGCTGAAGATGCCACATATCTAAGTCACAGAACATGGAGAAATCAGGCTGACACTGACCAGAAACTCCATCCCTACTTGCTAGCTTTCACTGTGCTAGATATGATGCATGCTACTGGAAGAGAAAAAGAATCATCCATATTAGGAAACTGTGAATGTTATGAACTACCATAATGACCAACATGGCAAGACGTATCCACTTATGTAACAGTGGCATGACTATCTTGGGAATAGCCAGCCACTTTCTGATCCTGTTTAAAGCCTGTGCCATAAGACCTATACCTGGAGCTGTTATCAGGACCTAGAACTGTGACTAGATCATAATCCCAAGGGGAGAGCCTGCTACTCTTGTTCTACTAAATAGACAAAGCATTAAACCAGCTCCAGATGGTTATTGTTATTCCCATAGATAAACATATCTCAACTCCCATCAGAGCAGCTTTTCTATAGTAGACGGTGATTGATACAGAGATTCACAATGGTAAAGGAGTGGAGAATAAGAGACTATGAAATACTCAGACCTAAATGGGACATCTGTATCAAAGGCCCTCTATCCAAGGCTTGGGGATCATTACAGCAGAAGGGGTCAACAGAGTTTAAAAACCAGAAACAGTGGGTGATACAAGAGGGCATCTGTACTTGTGACCACAGAGCAGTTGCGACACAGTGCACAAGATCTATGAAACCTCAAGCCAGACAAAATCCCTTTATGAAGAGAGGAGATGGGTAGGAAGCCCAACCCTTAGCTGAAGGGTTATTGGCGATTGATAGTTGCTCAGAATGAGAAAGTCAGTTTTCTTTAGGGTGTGGACACTGGGAGGTGTAAATTAAACAATTTATTAAGCTGATTTGTTGAGCTGATAACTTCCAAAAACAGTGATATCTGGTGGTCCATAAAAGGATTGTTCTGTTAAGGTGGATACCAAAAGGACAGAAATAACAAAGATCCTTGTATTTTTTGAAAAACTACCTTAATTAAGTATTAAGTCAACAAGAAAGTAACTGAAATAATTAATAGGCAATTCCAGTAATAATAGTCACTCATTGATCTTATCTCATAGATATTATTTTAATGTATTTGCATTTAATACATTTATCTTTAAAAAGTCATAAAGGCTAATTATCATTCTTATATCAACTTGAGAAAACTAGTTCAGATCTTCTTCTGAGAAGGGTCTAGCAAGGCTTCTTCTCAATGACCTTAGTTGTGCTTTCCAGAGTACCTTCAGTGTTTCTGCTGATGAAATAGTTATTCTTTCCAGCTTCACAATTATGAAATTTAATATTATACATTAAGAATACTTAAATTATCCCCAAATATAATTATATCTTTGGAAATCTGAGATCTGCTTGTATTCCCTGTGGATCTATATCAATCTGAGCTACACCTCTACCCTGAGAGACTCAATCCTCTGCATGATCATGCTTTGCAGCCCCCATTCCGGGGTTGATCTGTCTCAGCACTTTGAGGCTGCACAATCCATGGGTTAGCAACCAACCACCTGGGGTCCTTTTTGTTTTAGTTACAAAGAAGTTGTATGTAGGCAAAGAGAAGCCTTGAAGCGCTGGTCTTTGGAAATTTCTTTCATTTTAGTGTTTGAATTTGGTTGCACATACAGAAGACAATTAGCAGAGACAGTAAATTGCAACCCATATGTTACAACCCTTGTGTGAGCCTTGTCATTTCAGCTTATGGATCTTGGATCCAACCAGTGTTACAGCATGTAGACAGGCCTAGATATCTAGATTCTGTAGCCTGATACATCTATTATTCAGGACTAGGAGGTCGGGATCCCTTATCCCTTAATACTAGTCAGTGCTGAGGTTCTTAGGCTGCAGTCAGCGTCTCCCAACCCTACAGACTTGATGGCTCTCTGAAGTTCTTCTCGGTACCCAGAAGTCCAGGTTCTCTTCCCTGGCTCCCTATAGCCTTGTGTCTTTCTTCTACCTGACTTCTCTTTCCCTTCTTTCCCTTTTATGCCTCTGCTTCTACTCTCCATTGTCCAGACCTGGCCACTTTAAAACCATTGAGCCACTGATGCTCCTTTGGCTGTGAAGCAGCTGACTGCCTTGCATTTCTCACAGCCCATCCTGCCAAATGCGCAAAGGTCACTCTCACTGCTGTTTCCCTGCCTCTTCCTTGGCCACCGCTCGGCTGTCGCTACTCTTCTTTCTCTTTGTTTTCAGCACGGCCTAAATTACTGACAAGAAATAGACAAGTAGAGAAGACACAGAAAATTAAGAGATGCTGTTTAGTGGGTCTAATATTTCAACGTCACAGAGTTCAGCACAGAAGAGGGTCTGCCAGCTGAATTCTGGGAGTCTGAGCACTTTGTTAATGTAACCAGAGAAAAGGAATGATGGCCCTAGTCACAGCCCTTACTCTTTAGCAACAATTCCAGGCATGGAGGCTTATGTATACACCCATCAGAACCTTTCTTCTTTAGCATCAGGCATAGCAGTCCTTCCGCCTTGCTACCCAGTGTAGTTTGCCTTTCTAGTCTAGGTGGCTGACTTCGGGTTCATCTAGAGTTCACTGAGGCACAATAGAGAAAAAAAAAGAAAGAAAGAAAGAAAGAAAGAAAGGAAGGAAGGAAGGAAGGAAGGAAGGAAGGAAGAAAGGAAGAAAGAAAGAAAGAAAGAAAGAAAGAAAGAAAGAAAGAAAGAAAGAAAGAAAGAAAAACCTACTTTAAACTGCTTTAGAGATTCAGAGAGCTCTGACTGGAGTTGGAACGACCAGCTGTGGTAGTTGTGCAGTTTCCTTAAGGTGTCTCTGGAATGTTCAAAACTTGCTCATGCTTGCATAAGCGTTGTCCCATTGGCTGTTTGCCTGGTGTTCCTTTGGCTCTAGAATAGAAAGCTGAGCATCAAGGGAGAGTCCAACCATTGCTAACTAAGAAGTCAAATTCCCCATCCCCAACATCTTTGTTTTTTGATAGGAAATTTAGTCACAAGGAGTATACAGGAAGAACTTAAAGAGATTGTCATTCATATGAATAATGATGTTAACACATTTTAATTTTGCTTTACAGTGTTAGATACCTGCTCTGTGCCTCCAGAACTGGTGTGTCCCCGTCTCTGTCTCAAACACACTTCTTCGCTTTCAAAAAGAAATGAAAACTCTTGCTTGGATATCAAAGGAAGAAGGAATTTTAGTATTTTTAGTCAAAATGACAGAAGAACCTCTTGTAGAGGTCAAAAGTATACCTACATACACGGATGCTAACAGGTTGATTAAGCTACAAAGAATTTGACATTGAAGAAACTAGTTACATGCTTGATCATCCTGCTAGAGGTGTTGGGAATGTCCTTGTTCCCAGGAAAAAGGAATACATTTTATTTAAGTTAAATGAAATAAAAGATAGAATCAATGCAAACTTAATAGTAAGTGTCTCGTTGTGCTTGCTTTTCAATTCTGGTTGTTAAAATATTTTTTTATTTTTATTAATATAAAATGATATTTTATATTATTTGTATTAGAGCCGGACCATCTAGCTTTTTTCTGCTTTCATTTTGTCCTAGTGTAACTAATAAGGAAAATTACAGTGAGGTAGTCATTTCCAAATTTAATGTTCTGATAGAAATGATTTTCTAAAATCTACTCTATGGCATGGGCACTAATTGTGCAGAGAAGGGCAGAGCTGTGCCCATGGATCTAGAGACAATAAGAAGGATGCACCAAACATAGATCTTCTGGTCTCAAACCGCTTGCATGTACCAGTGAAAGAAGTGATGGAAGTGATGTATCCCTCCCGGGGAGAAGGTGCCTTTTTGTATCGTATGTCTCTGCAGTGAAGAGTCAGGCTTAGGGAAATGGTATGGCATGTGAGGCAGAAGTATAGGTTTCATCTTTGAGTATTTTGTCTTTGAAGGTCTGGGAGTGGTTCATAGAAACTGTGCCCACCTAAAGAGTAAGAACTAAGTCTACATATAATATCTAAAGAAGCAGAACTTCAGCAACCTTGAAACTGGGTTTGGATCTCTTTTTAGACTATAATACTTCTACAGAAGCCTAGCGAACTTTACAACCACATGAAAAAGTCTGGAAACATATTTCATTGTGAACTTATCAAAACTTTTGACACAAATGAATGTTCATTTTAGTTAATTCTTTATGAAAATTAATCAATGTGTTAATAATAACTAATATAAAGTGCCAAGTTAACGGTCTACCCTCTATGTATGAGAGGCAGTCTTTTAAAGTAATATCATTTAATATTTGCAACACCCACAGTGAAGATTGATAGTTCCTTGTGCCAGCAAGGCAACTCAAGTTCCTAGTTAGTAAGCTTTTGCAAAGATGGCACCAACAGTAAGACAAAATAGTCAAAATGTAGGTAGAGCACTTTGTGAACTTCGGAACAATGTGGAATAAGATGAAATAGCTTGCATCTGGCACCCTCTCCTCTGTGGCCCAGGGAACAATCTGGGGACCTTTTCTTGGGCCAGATTGTTCCCTGGGCAGCAAAGGAGAGGGTGCCTGAACTGGCCTTAACCATACTGATGAATATTTTGCATGTCACCATAGAACCTTCATATGGCAAAGGATGGAGATAGAGACAGAGACACATATTGGAACACTGGACTTAACTCCCTAGGTCCAAATGAGAAGCAGAGGGAGGGAGATCGTGAGCAAGGAAAGCAGAAACAGAGGGAGCCTTCATCCAACGATGGATGGAGATAGAGATGCAGACCCACACTGGAGCACTGGACTGAGCCCCCAAGGTCCAAATGAAGAGCAGAAGGAAAGAGAACATGAAAAAGGAAATCAGGACCGCGAGGGGTGCGTTCACCCACTGATACAAGGGGATTGATCGAATGAGAGCTCACCAAGGCCAGCTGGACTGGGACTGAACGAGCACGTGATCAAACCGGATCCTCTGAATGTGGCTGACATGGGGGCTGACTGAGAAGCCATTGACAATGGCACTGGGTCTTGTTTCGTCTGCATGGACTGGCTTTTTGGGATCCTGGCCTATTTGGATGCTCACCTTCCTGGACCTGGAGGGAGGTGGGAGGAACTTGGATTTCCCACAGGGCAGGAAACCCTGACTGCTCTTGGGAATGGTGAGGGAGGAGGAGAGGGAGTGGGGGGAGCGGGAGGGTATTGGAAGGAGGGGAGGAAGTGGAAATTTTTTAAATAAATAAATAAGGAAAAAAATAGCTTGCACCTGGAGCATTCTGGAGAACTTCAGAACACCAGGTCAAGCATGTCTGTAGGTTAAAGGATTTGGTGGCCCACACTGAAAGCCCAGCTGCACCTTTTTGTGACAAAATCTTTGTCAGCTCAATCTGAGGCTATCACATGCTCATTGACTAGTCACAGGGACATTTGTTATAGTTAACAAGTTGACAGGAAGATAAGAGATGCCTATTCAAATAAAAATCACACTCTAAGCACTATGTATCCTATATACCAAATTACTAATGAAACCAAAAATGAAAAGTCTCTATGAAAATGTGAATCATTGGGACAAAGAAAGGCTGATAGAATGTTTGCCTCACATGTAGAAAGCTCTGGGTTTGATCCAGAGCAGCACTTAAGAAGGGCATGATGGTAAACCTATAATCCCAGAACTCATAAGATGAAGGCAGGAAAAGACATGACAAACTAAACTGAAGAGGTATCCCAGAATTTCCATCAGATATAAAAGAGATAGACATCCAAGAGCAACTATCAATCATGTGTGATCTTAACAACCTAGGTTTCATAACTTTCCATGAGACCAAAGAAAAGGCTGCGGGAACAAATCTGTGTGCACTTAATTGTGGTGTCCTCCCCAGAAAAGGAAGCAGCTACCTGTGGGGAACTCACTAGGTAGAGGACTAGCCAAGTTGTACCTCTGCTAGCAATTCACAGCATGCGTGACTTATTGATTCTTCCTTCTTATGGGGTAAAGAGATGAGAGAAGAGAAGAGCCTACTTCATCAGAGAAAGCCACAGACTGTTTTCTGGAGCTGTTGTTGAATTGTTATGCCATTCCAGGATGGAATGTGGGTTTTCTGATTAACAGGGGCTTCTTCCATTCCTCCTAATGAGTATATGCTCAAAGTCAGACCCTTAGATATGGTGGTTCTGTGACATTTTCAGGAGTTCTGTGTATCTTTCTGACCTTTCTAAACGTTTTCACTTACTAGGACGCTCATGTCCTTTCTCTCCCTTCCCACAATCACAGCTTGGACCTTAGCTGGCCATACTCTTGATTCTTGGTTTATATGACCTGACTATGTGAGTCCACAGCTGCCAGGAGTTACTCCAAATGGAGCATCTTTACACTGTCTTCGATTATCTGTGGCCTTTTTTCCTTGAACAAAAATTATTTGAATACCAAAGACTGAACAACATTGTTCTCATGTAGGGAGGATATAGTGGCAAGCAAGACTATGTATGGAAAGGAAAAAATTAAGCCACAGGAACAGCTGGAGAATGTAAAGTGCTAATAACAAAATTTATAGGAGATAAAACTAGAGAACAGCATCTGTAATCCCCAACCACAGCAGTCTTAGCGCTTTTGTTCCAATGTCAGATGCCAGTTATTGGAAGCCTTTACCAGCACTGTGTCAAACTTGCAAGTAACTCCTTCCAACAAGACAGGGAGGTTGATGAAGGTCGCAGTGTGAGGTAGGAACTCAGACGCTGAGCAGTCAAGCATCCATATATGGCACAATCAAAAAGAAAAAAACAATGAAAATAAAGTCTACTCTACACATAACAGTGAAATCCACACACATTCTGGGGTAATTAATTTTGATTATCAGCTTGATGGGACTCACCTAAAGGGCATGACTGTGAATTGGGCTGTGGAGTGATTTCTAGAAAGGATTAACAGAGAAGAGACCCTCCCCCCCCCCCCCGGCAAGTGGGCAGGACAGCAGCTTCCCATGGGCTGCAAAGACCTGAAGTGCTTGGAAAGAAAGCAATGCTGTCTACCTGTCTGTCTTTCCTTATTGCGGACGAGCATGTTTGTTGTTGCTGTTGCTGTTGATGATGAGTAGGAGGAGGAGAAGGAGGAGAAGGAGAAGAAAGAGGAGGATGATCCTCTGCTGACACCAGACTCTGATTTCTTAGGTCTCTCAATACACAATGAAGACCAACACCTTTTCAGGAATCTCCCAGATCTTCTGCATAAGATTTGGATTTCTGAGGCATTCAACTTTACAAACTGAGTAGGTACAGACTCCAAAGCATCTTAAACAAGGGGACAGCTGTTGTTTGACAACCTATCTCGTCATCCGAAGCAATCTAGTGAATCTCTGTTTAATAAACACACACACACCTTCAATTCTGTTCTTCTAGAGAGCTTTGCATAAGATACATCCTCCCAAAGTTGTCACTAAAGTTTATTACAAAGTTAACCTGGGGCTGAGAAGAATACAACAGAATAGCAGATCAAAATAATTAAATTAAATGAGTAATTATTATGTTGTATGTACAAAGAATTTTAACATGCAAAACATTTCATATACCTTGCTTCGGAACAAAATGTTACAATATATAAAAAGTTAAATTGATCAAGTTGAACAAATGGGACAAGATGAATTTTAATTGGCTTTGAGAGGAACATTAAGTAAGAGGTTGCTCATCTGACATCTTGGATTATTTAAACTGTGAATATCGATTTAGATACAAAATACTTCAATTGGTCTCTCCTCAGTTGCATTTGCTAATCGTTCATTTTCTGTTCGAGTGAAGTAATTTATATCTTCCACCTGATTTCAGCCAAAGTAATCTTAGTTATGTTACAATTATTAATGATGCCACTTATAAATGCCAATAATAGGAAACTAATTCTATCTTTTTTTTCATTTCTGTAGATGAATATACAGATCTGGGTAACTATTAGTCAACACTGGATCAGAATTCTGAGTTGCTTTGACCCCTGACAGGTCCATATCTTCTTGTGCTTCGTTAGAACTATCACAAGGAAAGAGAACAGGAGCTCAGGATACTGGCACACATATACTTCCACCAGAAAGTCATACATACCATTACTGTTCAAATTTTGCTTGCCAAAGCCAAGTCACACTGTCTTGTGTAAATTTAAAAGAAAAAGATAAAGTAATTACTTTTGCCTTTGCTATGACCAACCCTCATACAAAAATGCCACTTGAAGGGGTAAGGTTTACTTTGGCTCATAGACAGAGGTTATCAACCTGTGGATAGTGAACCCTTTGGGGGGCTGAACAACCCTTTCACAGGGGTTTCATATTGCATATCCTGCATATCATATATTTACATTATGATTCATCACAGTAGCAAAATTCAGTTATAAAGTAGCAATGAAATAATTTTATGGTTGGGGATTCACCACAACACGAGAAACAATGTTAAATGGTCATAGCATCAGGGAGGTTGAAAACCACTGATTAGAGGAATGTGGCTTTCCTTGACAAAGCAGGCACAGTGGTGGGTACAGCTTGGTGTGTGTGCTGAACAGAAAGCAGGGAACGAGACAGGCCAGTGCTCAGTTGGCTTTCTCCACGTCCCCCTTTGGATTCAGTCGAGAAGCCCAGGGGATAGCGCCACCCACATTCAAAGTGAGTTTTCCTTCCTTAATCAACCCTCTCTGGAAACACCATAATACATCAACCCCCAAATGAGTCTCATTAAATTCCCTGGGTATTTCTGAATCAAATAAAGTTGACATTGGGAATTAACCACCATAACAGAAAATGCAGTTTTTCAGTATTGTGAGACAGAGAGAAATTGACACTGGTGAACGTCTGTAACACAAGTACTGAGTCGTATGTACTGGCGTAGTCAATGTACCCGCGTTTATTAAAAATGTGCAAAATGTAGATTTTAAGGGATATTACTGAACTCTGTATTCAAAATATCATCCTAACTATTTTAAAATATTTTATAGGCCTTGATCATACTCTTTGGCTACTTCTACACTCATTAATCTCTTTCTCTCCAACATGTTTCTGTCATATACTGCTGCTTTTAAAACCAAAACGCATAGAGTGCCTTTAAAGACACTAAATTCTACAACTACCAAAGAAATAAAAACCCAAATAGACAAACAAAACCAGCGTAGCTGGATTTTCAGGTGGTTTTAAATACTTGCAGCCCAGTGGGTCAATTTCAGTGGAGTGATGAGCTCTGTCTGCTCATAATGCCTTTCAAAGGCTAATTTTAAACTTGGATGTTGCAGTGTTTTTCTGGAAGTACTGAGGAGCAAACCTGTAACTTAATGCATTCAAGGTAAATATTCTACCATCAAACTATACAGCCCAAGCAAACTGGGAATTTGAGATGTGAAAAATCTTGGTCTGCAATATATACATAATTGTACAATTACAAAAGTAGAACTGAGTATTTTCGCTCAAAACAAGAGAGAGAATGAGAGAGTGGGAGCAAGAGCACAAATTTCTCTATTTTCGTGTGTATGTGTATGTTTCTGTGTATGTGTGTATGTATCTGCACATGTATGTGCATATGTATGAGTATACATGTAAATTTGCATGTCGCAGAAAAAGACACAATTAATTAGAATATTAGAATTCAGGAAAGGGAAGTTAAAAACTAACCTCTAAGCTATTAGTTTGCACTGTTAATCATTCAGATTACATATTTTCATTTTGAAACAATATGGTTTCAATACGCAAATAAAATGCATAAGCTCAGGTTTAGATTCAAAAGAATTCTCAAGTATATTGTTATCGGAAAAACAAGCTTACTATACTATACATAAAATTGATGGATAGTTTAAAGTATTTTGGCCTATTATTAAATATGTACTATAATATACATAATACATACATACATGCCTATATAATCAAGAAGAAAAGTTCTTCTCAAAGGCAAAAAAAAATGAAGGTGAACCATCAGTCTAGTAAGAAGGCAAGCAGTGAAGCTAGCAAGGATGACTGAAGGTCTCCAGCAATACAGAGTAACCTGCCTATTGACGACCTACCCATCCACTCTAGGAGCTCTAATGACACCCTCTCCGTGACATGATGAACTAGAAGGTCAAGAACAACTTTAGGTCAGAGGAGGCTGGAGAGACACTCAGCTGTTAAGAGCACAGTCTGTTTTTGTAGAGTACGTGCCTGGTCTACATCAACCAAAAACGAATTAGGAAAAGTGACAATGTTTTCCATCCATACAAAGAATTCCAAGTGGCATGCAAATATTAAACTCAGATGGTCTCTGTCATGATTATATACTTAATCCAAACCTCCAAATTTACCACAAAACCAGAACTGACTCATGAAGGAAAGACCATCTAAATAGAACAATAACAAGAAAGAATATTGCATCTGAAGTGAAAGTTTGTTTCTCTTTGAAGACAACCCTAGGACTTGATGATGCCAATATGGGGCTACTCTAAACACTCAGGTAACTAACACCAACCCCAATCATAGATAAGGGGGAAGAGTTCACATGATTTTTATAAGACTTGGATTTTCTAATACCAAAAACTGACATACACACTAACAGAAAAAAAAAACACATATGAATATTCTTGATGGCCATAGATGTAAAAATCCTCAGCACAATTTTTAAAAGCTTCATTCAGCAACAGATTAAAAAGCACCATTCAGCATGACCAAGCAGGAATTATTTATCTCAGGAATAAAAGCATACTTCATAATTTACAAATAAGAAAATGTGATACCTCACATTAACAAAATTAAGAAAAGGATCTGGCCAACCGATGAGATGCAGATAAGTGTTTCATAAAATTCAACATCCCTTCATTAAAACAAACAAACAAGCAAACAAACCAAAAACTGACCAACTTTTCTATATTTGGTATAAAAGAAATTTATTTCAACACAGTAAAGACCACTTATGAGTTGCCTGTGTCTATTATTTGAATCAATGGGAAAACATTTCAAGGTTTTCCTCTAAAGTAGTGATAATTCATCTAAAATAAAGAAACATTCAACACAGTATAGGATGTCTTTATCAGAGCAACTAGACAAGAGAAAAGTGAAAGGACAGGGTATAAAGAAGTTAAATTATTGCAGTTTGCTGGTGGAACAATAGTGCATAACAGCATCCCATAGACTCTACCAAACGCTGTTAATAAATAATTGATGCATGCAGGAAAACCACAGGACAAAATTTCAACATATAGAATTTGTTAATATTTCCATATACTAACAACGTACTAGAGAATAAATGAAAAAAAACCTATTTATAGTATCTATAGAAAACAAATCATTTTGGAAAAAATAAGGAAATAAAATATCTGTACACCAAATATTACCAAACTAATTATAAAAACTGAAGATAGAAATAAATGGATTACTTAATGCAACTTATAGATTCATTAAAATTATTATTCAAGTTCCAGCTTTCCCTACAAAAATGTATTCATGGAAATATAAAAGACAATCTTTTCCAATTCCATGTGGAATCAATGGGAGGGAAAAACAATTGTCAATGTGATTGTAGACAAAAGAATAAAGTTGGAGTCATCACATTGCTTGGTTTCAAACTGTACATCCACGATAAAGCAGTTAAAATAGCACAGTAACACCTCAAAAGAGACCCAGGAACCAACACAACAGACACCCCAGAAATGAACCCATGCATGCACAACGCATTGATTTCTAGCAAAGGTGTCAAGAGTACACAAAGGGAGCTAGAGCACTCTTCCATAAATACTATTAGGCGAGTCAGATTTATTCATGCAGAAGAGGGAAACTGGGGCCACTAAGCAGCAATTTGGGTCATCCCCTCAACTTCCCAGCACTCTGCTCCGTACAACTGACTTTACTCTAACCCTAACACACGAAGCTAGAAAGGCTAGCAATTCGTATTCACCACAAAAAGCCATAAAGTGCTTCCAGAGATGAAATCTCACACTTCACAGAAAAAGAAATAAACAAGCATTTTGAAGGATGAAATAACCTTTCTAGGCATGTAAACAGAGCAAAGATATTGCAGATGTAGTAAAGACTAAATGTAAAAGCATTACAGTGGGATGACTTGAAAACTAACAAGATATGGACAGATACCTGGGAAAATGATCTACTCTAAAGTGGCAAAAGGTAAAGAGATAACCCGAGTAATATCACAACCTTTAGAAATTATAAATCAATATTTTAGGATGTTTTAGTAAAAGAAACAGTGGGTTCAAATGACCTTTACAAATATATTCTCTCACACATTGAAGGAAATTATATTTTCAAATTGTTCTTGATATTGTAAGGCAAGTAAATCACCATACTTATTTAGCTTGGCAAACAAGCAACTGATTCAAATGCTACATTACAAGGGTTTGTGAACATGATTCAATCTGTAATATGCCCACCACATAAACACAAGAACCCGAATTTACATCCATGTAAAAATATTCCAGGCGTGAAGGCTCTCACACATCTACTCACACTCTCACACATCTCAGCCATAGGACTGGGGTACAGACATGGCGAGTCAAGCTAATCCATGATCTCTGTATTCAATGAAAGACATTAGTTGAAAAAACAAAATGGAGAGCGATAGAGGAAGACACTCTGTAGCAGGAGGCTGCTTGTTTGTTCCTGGCTGCTTAGACCTGAAATAATCACACAGAAACTGTTCATTAAATCACTGCTTGGCCTATTAGCTCTAGTTAATATTTGCTAACTCTTTTATCCTAATGTAACCCATTTCTATTAATCTGTGTATCATCATATGGCTGTGGCTTACTGGCAAGTTTCCATCAGGCATCTGTCTCTGGTGAGGCTACATGGCTTCTCCTGACTCTGTCTTCTTTCTCCTAGCATTCAGTTTAGTTTTCCTCACCTAGTTCTGTTCTGCCCTGCTACAGGTCCAAAGCAGTTTCTTCATTCATTAATCAATAAAAGCAACACATGAACAGAAGAACTTCCCATACCATCCCCCTATTCTGTTTAAATAAAAAGGAAGATGTTAGCTTTAATATAATAAAATTACATATAACCAAACAGAAATCAAGCAAGAATTACAGTTACACTATTTATATCTACTTGTCTTTGATGTGCTTATGTCAACTTTATGCCTACATAACTGAATCTCCTAAGTTATAAAAGTTAACACAAGGCACACCCATCATCACATTTCTGAACTTTACTCTGGTGTGCACAGACTTATTCTTGCTCATTCTCAGAGAGTGGTGTTGTAACTGTGATACAAACTCTGCCCCAGACCAATGCCTTAGCTAGTCACTTCACCATCATCTTTTCTCTGTGGCTTTTCAGCAAACTCCATCATGGTCCAATCCAAGTTCCTCTAAACCTCCTTGGAACTCACAACCCAGAGCCAGTGCTGTCACAGAGAGAGAGATAGATGCTTTCTTCTGCTTTGCAGAGGCAGAAATTTTGTCAGACTTTAAGTATCTGATGTTAAATTCATTGTTACATCTATTTCATTTTGGATTATGAAGTGGGTATCTTGACAAAGTATAAATAGGCAGTACTACTAAACTCAATTAAAATTATTAAAAGACTGTCACCCCTATCCTTTTGATGTAAAGCAAAATAGGAGGGATGTGATAATCCTTGCAATTTTATTTTGCTTATAACCTATGAACTATCTAACAGATTTGTGGTCATTTATTGTATGACCCAATAGAAACTGTATTTTCACTTTTATGTGTTTTAGGGAACGTTACACTGGGCCCCAACTGTCCTAACTCATCATCACATAACATACATGTCTATTATCTGATTAAAGTGCCAGTGGAGGAAAAACAGCAGACAAGTCTTGAGATTAATGAGTGATAACTTTGCCTACTGCTGATTAGTATCACTGGAATTTCCTTCTCTTTCCCAGTGTGGGAACCCTGGAAGATAGCTCCATATCAAATCTGACACTGCTTCAGTAGTCCTTATTGACCAAAAAATACTTCCACTGTGGTGCATCGTCAGTCTGTCACATTGCCCCTGACGGTCTCAAACATGCTGGAAGATGATGCTTAGTCGAATCGCACTCATTGGACTCTTGGCACGCATCTCCTGAGCTGTCTTTGAAAGGAGAAGATAAGTACTCAAGGCACTAATGGTTCTGTAATAGCGTCCATTTCAAGGAAAGGGCAGGACACATTATGCTACTTGCAGAGGTTTTCAGCTAAGGCATCCCTAGAGACTCGGGGGAAGCACAAGGATCTATTGCTATCACACGCCTGATGTGTACAAGTGTCTGTGCTGCTCATTTGCCCACGTACCATGTGTTGTGTAGTTAGAACACTGTGGTAATTGAGAGTCCTATTTTAATCACATTAAATTCACATTTTCAGGACATTGTCCATTTATGCCAGCATATTGATAGAATACAACCTTACATTGAGAGGCAAACATTACGATGAACTCTTTATTAATGTGTTTTGAATCTCTTCCAAGTTGTTTCACCTAAAAACTCTTTGATATGTGAGCACACATAAAATTTGCCTCCATAAGTACTTTGGGCAAAGGCATATTTTTAAGAAAACGAGTGTTTTATCACAGGTCCTAGATCAGGGAAGAAAAGTAGAAGGGTCTCTGATGGTTTATACGCTCATTGTGTTGTATCTCCTAATGGCACCCTAAAAGGAAAAGCAGACATTTAAGGAATATCTGAGGAACTTTCCAGTTTCACCATGAAGAATAAATAGTAATTTAGTCGACACCTCCGATGAATAAGTGAAGACTGACTAATTGATCTCATAGCAAAATTTATAAAATCTCATGATGAAAATTATCATCCTATAATTTCTACTCCCAGGACACAAAATGAGTGGTTAAAGAGAGAAATATGGATAAGATCTAGGTTTTCCTTTATACTTTCAAACATGATAATGCTTAGAACTAGATGCAAGTACTATTATATCTACATGCATGTACACAATAGAAGTCCATACCCTTACATTCAGACATCCAAATACATAATTAAGAATGACATTGTCAGCACTTGTGTCAAGAAACAAGATTTTCTTTTTAAATGCAAGATCAATTTGAGAGTTCAGAGAACCACAAAACTAGGCAGTTTCTGGGCAACTAGCAGAGAAACAAGAGCACAGATCCTATAGGCTAGGCAGGTGTCTTTGTTACAGCCTAATAAAAGTAACTTAAGGAAGGAAAGTCTCTGTTTGGGTCTCATGGTTCCAGAAGAATATAGTACATCATGCATGGCAGGGAAGACATGGTCACAGGCAAGGGAGACATGGTAGCAGAAAATGGGTACTGTTGGTGACATTGCATAGATACACAGGAAGCCAAGAAAGAACAGGAAACAGAGCTGGGCTCTGATCTCGATAAGCCAGTGAGAGTCCATCTTCTAAACGTCCACAGCTTTCTCAAACAGCACCACAAGCTAGGGACCAAAGCATTCAGATAGATGATTCCATGGAAGCCTTCACATTCAGATCACATCAGAGGAGGGATAGGGATGGGCTCTCTATGCAGAAGTATGCAGAGACCTTGAAACTACACTGGAACAGGCAAAGCCAAAGGGGTCACGTTATTGTAGGCTGTAATAAATTCACTGCTCTGACTCTGTAAAGTTATGGAGCTCCTTGAGAAGGCAGTCCTGATTAAATGTGCAAACCATTACAAACATTCTAAGAAATCCTCAAATGTGAGCTGTCTGAGCAAAGAGGGTGTGAGTCTTCTTCCCATCAGATCACTTAGATAACGCAAATTCAACTTTGGTGGTTGGAGAATGACTGAAGTTCAAGTGAAGAGGGGAGTAAAGTGACACAAAGCAAACTCTACCACAGAGTAATGAAAGGCTAGACATTAGGATCACCTACTGTTTTGGATGATACGGTTCCCATATGTAAGAACTGGCTCCAAGATGCCATGAAACCGAAAAAATGGACAAGTCCAGATTTTGCTAGCTATTATATTTGGGAGTTACTGTCAGAAGATAGTCCTGGAAAGTAGCAAAACCAAGTGTATACTGGAAATTTGGATTAGAAATAGGTTCCTTACAGATGTTCAGGATGAAGCTGACTCCATGCACGCCATACTATACCTGGCTAAACAGAAAATTCTAGGTACCTACCTGGTGTGGACAGAACTGACCTCCAGTTCGTAAAGTTCCATGATTTACTATAATAAGCTTGCTAATATATACTCCCTAGGAAAACTATGCAAAAGAAACTGACCAGAGCTATTCAGAAGTCTTCATGGTGATTACAATTCAAGATGACTGTGATCATGTAAAGCTGAATTCCTCTTTAATGGGCTCACAATGATGCATGAGAAATTTCCTACTGTGCTTTTCAAAGTTTAAGACTTGAAGAGGAGGCAGCAATTTTGCCTTAGTTGGGAGATTGCTTGCCTAACACAGGCAAGGGGGTTGGATCTCCAACACTGTGTAAATTGAGTATGATAGTCCACACTGTAATCCAAGCTCTTAGGAGATAGAGGTTGGAGCATCAGAAGGAGTGCAATGTCATTGTCAGCAATGCAGAAAGTTCAAGGCTAACCAGAAAATTCACATGGCCCTAAGAAAGAAAGAATATAGAAAAGAAGGAAGGAGGGAAGGAGGGAAAAAAGAAAAGAAGGAAGGAAGGAAAAGACCATTGAACCCACATTTTTCGTGTTTCTCTTCACAGATAACCTACTGTGAATCAATAAAGTTGTCACTGGCTCTGTGAAAATCTCTTCTCTCCTGACTAAATATCTTTTATTTAGAAAGAAAATCTCTCCTTTTCCCTCCCTGCCTCTGTCTTCCAGATAACACTGGGAATGCCTGCTTGTATAGTTTTCCTAATTCTCCATATGATGCTAGACAGCCCCTCTGCCTCATAGTCTCACCTGTGTTAGAAGAGCCCACTTATCAGCTGCTTCCCAAAGTGCTTGTGGAGAGGAGAAAATTCCTATGAATGAAGGATATTAAAGATGAAATATATAAAATAAATGCTACATATGAGCAATGATTGCACATTTAAGAGAATTATTTTAACAGATAGCAGAAAGATGTACCATGGATTTCACTCTTGATTACCTCTTTTTGTATGATTTTACAGTCGATTTAAGGTAATAACACATGATTATTCAAAGTGGGAATGCGTTATTAAGTACTTGCAATTCAATTTTGTTATCAATTGTTTGAAAAGCTTATTTCTGTCAAGTAAACCTGGTAACAAAGCCAAAAGGTTTATACTTCCATTAATTTTGAGTGGTTTAAAAGCTTTACTGTTGATCAAATTTTTTACTGGTTAGGTACCAATGTCAGAGATAATAGAGATTTAAGTCACACGCAATCTTAATATTTCTACTCAGTTTCACATCTTTTCTATTGTATCAGATATGAAAAAATATGTTCTATAAGAGTGGATATGGAGAATTTCAGAATAGTATAGAATGTTTAAAGAATTGGCTTTTGAGAAACTCTAGACAACAAAGATGACCCTAAAAGAGACATACATGGATCTAATCTACATGGGAAGTAAAAAGACAAGATCTCCTGAGTAAATTGGGATCATGGGGATCATGGGAGAGCCAGAGGGGGAAAAGGTGAAATGGAGGGGAGCTGAGAAAAATGCATAGCTCAATATAAACAATAAAAAGGAAAAAAAGAATTGGCTTTTCTTTAGGAAAATATCTTAGTGACTCTTTGGTTACAAGAGAAATCTTTGATGAGCTGGACTAAAGGAGAACACACAGAAAGGAAAATGGGAATGGGTGCCATGATGGGAAAGTGGGCAAAGATCTAGAAGTCACAAGAATAATAACGAGACGTAAGCAAGGGCGACCAACAAACATGGAAGAAAACTGGCCCAGCAGCATTCTAGGACATGTGATCAGAGGGCCAGGAATCTTTCTAGGAACTTGTAAAATTTCCATTTTTTTCTCTGTGATAGCTCATGATTTCTCCAACAGTATCTATCCCACGACCTGAATAATGTTCATAAAATTCCATACTGCAAAGGTATCTCTGACGT
Organism: Myodes glareolus; assembly: GCF_982192425.1. Lineage (NCBI taxonomy): Eukaryota > Metazoa > Chordata > Mammalia > Rodentia > Cricetidae > Myodes > Myodes glareolus. The sequence goes on along the minus strand of NC_142042.1, from coordinate 22,378,847 downwards.
GCTTTGGGGAAATCATAGAGTTCTTGCAGAGTGCATCTTTGAAGACGCTGGCTGGATCAACTATATTGTACACAACTACAGGATGGCCTCTTGACTGTGCTGGATTTCAGAATCCCTTAAAGCAACCTACCACGTGAATATAATCAGAGGTAAGTGTGATCACAGGCAGACTGGGCGATCTATCAATAGGTTGTAACAGAAAGAAGTGAGCAATCTCAAATTCTTGCCCAGAACGAAAAACCAGTTTTAATATAGAAATCCTAAATTATATTAATCCAGGGTCAGAAGATGTCATAAAATGTTGGCAATTTCTCAATGCTTGCTAATAAAGAAACTCTACTTGTTGTTACCAGAATGTTTCAGAGGACTGCTTAACTTAACATACTGTGTATGATTAATTACTATATATCCTATGTTGGAGAAAAGATTGAATGTTCTGGATAATATTTGTATGATTAATTTATTTGAGTGGGCAAACAATCAATGTGTTATGTACTTCAGATGATTTAATATATGTCTTTGTGCATCAGGATTATATTGAATGCACAATTAAAAATTTATGTGCCGGATTCGGGCCACAGCAGCGGCCCCGGCGAGGGGGAGCTAGGACTTTCCCCGACCCCATAGACTCCCAGGTCAGCCTGCCCTGCTGGCTCCACCCTGCTAGCTTCCCGCCAGCCATCCCTGCTTCCATCCAGAGGGCCTTCCGAGTGATCCTGCATCTGACGAAGGATGGCGATACAGTCGGAAACCCACATTGCAGCACGGGACTGAGCCCCCCGAGGTCCAAATGAGGAGCAGAAGGAGGAAGAACATGAAAAACGAAGTCAGTACTGCGAGGGATGCCATCACCCACTGATACAAGGGAACGGATCTGATGAGAGTTTACCAAGGCCAGTTGGACTGGGACTGAAAGAGGACGTGATCTAACCAGACTCTCCGAATTTGGCCGGATTCTCTGACTGTGGCTGACCCGAAGTCTTTCTGAAAAGCCATTGACTATGACACTGGGACCTGTTTCCTCTACATATAATGGATTTTGGGGATCCAGTCTGTTTGGACACTCACCTTCCTGGACCTGGAGGGAGGGGGAAGGAACTGGAACTTCCCACAGGGCAGGAAACCCTGACCGCCCTGGGGGACGAAGAGGGAGGAGGAGGGGGAGTAGGGGGAGTGGGAGGGTGTTGGGAGGGGGGGTGGAAATGGAAACTTTTATAATTTAATAAAATTTACTAAAAAAAAAAAAAAAAAAAAATTTATGTGCCATGTTCAATCAAACCCACACAGTCTTCATACATTATAAATGGGGAAGGCACAGAGGGACAAAGTATGCCAGAGTTTAAAGTTTATGTCTATTTTCATAATACTTACCTAGTACTTTAAAAAAAGGTTCATTTTCCCGTGTTTAAAAAAAATGGGGACTATTTTAAATAAAATTTTAGTGTTGGGTACTGATGGAACAAAAGACATCAGTATTGAGTGCTCTGGAGAGAACTGTCTCCATTTGGGGGTTTACAAAGCTAAGGCACTTTAAGATGCTCCAATTCTCCCTCACTTAGGAAGCTCCTCCACTAAACTTATAAACTGCATTAGCATTAGAATAAGATGATACAGGATGGATAATAGTTATCAAATATTAATAAAAGATCTACTGTTGGAATTCACATCATGTGAGCATACAGGTCAGCTACTAGGATTTAAAATAAGCTAGCTGAGAGGTCAGGATATTCTGCTTCATTATCTAGCTAAATGAAGCCTTGGGACAACAGCTATGGTTAGGATTAAAAATGTGGTACCCAAACACCTCCTACTTCATTAGGAACAGATCCTAAGTTTGTATAGGCAAACAAAGTTTCAATCTGATCTGATTGAGACGGGACGTTAAGTAGGTTTTCTGGGATGTAATTATCTCTGGGTCATAAAAAGTCAGAGAGAATAGCACTTAGGTAGTGGAAGTCAAACTAGGGAACATCCCAGATGGCTTTAATTGTATACCAAAATGAAACAGAATTTTGCCCTAATCACATGAGTCTCTGGGTGGATTACTGCATTCTATTTCATAGAGAGACAGGAGACCATAATAACGAGGCTGAATAACAAAGATAAAATATATGGTGAGAAAAGCAGGTGAGCTGTCTTATCATCTGATGCCCACCTGAGATCACTCTATCAGATTAGTGGTGATACATGGATTCATATAAGGGATGACTGTTAGTGAGTTAGAGGCTACTGTTACAACTCAGAGGGTCTTTTGTACTCATGATACCATAGAGGTGGAGAAATGATGAAGACATCAGTGAATAATAAGTTAGTCCTAATATTTCAATTTTCTAGAAAGATACACCATTCAAAACATAGTCTTCAACATGTATGGGTTAATAGGCAGTTGAAGGAGTTACCTTAGTGAAAATATCTTGAACAGCCACTATAAACACCAGGGAGCGTGGACTGGTTAGGATCAGTTGGATTTTGGTAGTGTCTCTCACGTTATTGGGGTTACTTTTAGAGATGCGAAGCAGAATTAGCAATGATGGAATGAGGAAGAAGAAGCAATATCATTTCAGAAGGTCTCTCTGGAGATAAATTGTCAGCAATGACTCAGAAATGAGAATTGTTTCAGAAGGAACATCTAGGCAAATTAATTCTAATAGAAGCAGTAGCAGCATGTTTTGGCTGGTTAAATGGTTTGGACATGGTGCTAAGCAGTAAGAAGTGTTGGCAGTAACTTAAAGGTTAGAAAATGCAAATAAGGATGGTGAGGATTTGAGTCTGAACGTGTATGTTATTGGGATGAGTACTACTGCTTTACTAAAACCTAAGAGGATTTCAGTGAGAATCTTAGACAAAATATTATAGTCTGGGGTGAGTTTTGGTAGTAATGTTGGAGATTAAAATAAATAAAACAGCCACGCATGGTGTTGATAGCTTTATATCCCAGCAACTTCAGAGACTGAAGAGGCCAAGACAGAAGATCCCAAGTTCAAAACCTTCTCTTTATTTTTGTTTAGTTTTGTTGTTTTTGTTTGTTTGTTTGTTTTTCAAGACAGGGTTTCTCTGTGTGACAGTCCTGTTGCAGACAAGGTTGGCCTCAAACACACAAAGTTCTGCGTGTCTCTGCCTCTTAAGTAATAGAATTAAAGTCGTACACCACCATCACCTGGCTCAAAGTCTTCTTAAGAAACAGAGTCCGTTCTCACTGAGCAACTTAGTGAGAATCTGTCACACTGTGAAAAGTTAAAGGAGAACTTGGGTGAGTAGTAGAGCCCCTGTGTGAGGCCTTGGGTACTAATCTTCAGTACCACAAAAGTGAAAAACTTCTTGCAAATTAGTTTGTTTTAGTTAAGAAGGGTTGTTTTCAAAGAGATGGATGAAAGTTGAAAATCAAGGTTGCATAGAGGCATTTGAAAAAGAGTTGAGGACAATAGATGCCATTGGGGTGGTGGCGGTAAGGGTGGATAAGAAGGCATTGATCTAAGTGTGCTTAGAGATTCAATGATCACATCTAGAGCTCTGTAAAGAAAGTTACACTGTGATTACAGGACTTTTAATAATGACACAAGGTTATAGTGTTAAGTAGGCTTACTTTTTAAAAAAATCTCATTATTAGAGTTGTAGTTAATAATAAAATATGTATGTGAGTAGCTGTATGACATCCCTGAGCTAACAGTAACTATTAGAAGATCATTGTTAAACTATTGAGTGGAACAATTTTATGTCATACTTGTGCAAGGATTGCCATAAACGATGAAGCAATAGCATCTAAGGGTATTGCCAATGTTTTGAGAGGGTAAAAGCAGATATATAGAGGATTCCCAGACCAACAACTATCTTGGACGCTATAAAGTAGAACATGGAGTGGGTCTCTCTGTTGTCACCGCTCATCATGGGTGAAGACCACACTGATACTTGTTGCCAAGAAGAGGAAGAAGAAGAAAAAAGAAGGTGGAGAAGGAGGAAAAGGAGAAGGAGAAAAAGGAGGAGAAGGAGAAGAAAACCAAGAAATGGGAACTTGTTAGAGTTATATGAAAATTCAGTGAAATTTTCACATATTGAGTACAGGAAAAATTATAAAGCTCTTTGATCCATTTGGAGTTAGTCTTTTGTAGGGTGATAGATAAGGATCTAAACTCATTCTTCTGCATGTAGATAGCCAGTTTACCCAACACCATTTGTTGAAGATGTTTTTTTTTCCTCCAATGCATGCTTTTGACATCGTTGTCAAATATTAGACAGCTGAAATTATGTCTACTCAGTTTTGAATCTTCAGTTTTGCCTAAGTGGTGTATGTGTCTGATTTTGAACCAGTACCAAACTGCTTTCGTTATTATGACTCAGTGAGATAGCTTAAGATTTTAAATGGCAAACCCTTCAGCATTGTTCTTTCGTTCAGTTGTTTTTGCTAAATAGCTGGAGTCTTTTGTGGTTCCATATAAATTTTAAGATAGGTTTATTTTCCTCTTTTTATGGAGAATCAAACAGGAATTTTGAATGGGACTAGATTGAATCTGTAAATAGTTTTTGATAAAGTAATCATCTTCACAACAGTATTTCTACCAATTCATAAACATGGGGTGTTTTTTCATTTCTTAATATCCTTCTCTATTTCTTTAGAGGGTTAAAGTTTTTGCTGTAATGGTCCTTAGTCTACTAGGTTAGGTTTATTCCTACATACTCTACTTTCTTTGAGGCTACTATGAATCTATTCACTTGCTCAATAAATGGGGAATTCCACCTGGTACTAGAAGCCTTGTTAACTGTTGCAGAACTAGGGAATCATGGGTCTTAAAGGAGAACCTAAGTGGTGGTTGGCACTACCATCCTACAGATGAGCATAGTCCTCATCTCTTTAAGAAAACTTTTCCTTGCCACAGAGACCATTTCAGAAAATCACAACCAAGCAAAACACAGAGTTGTGAAGCCCAGTCCCAAATGACACATCTATAACCCATTTCCCATACCTAAGGCTCAGAGATCATTGAGGAGGAAGGGGTGGAAAGATTGTAAGCCAGAGGAACAGAGTTTGCCATGAGGCTGTGTCTCCTAGAAGTGTCAGAAGCTATGCCCATGGAGTCTTACACACATGGCTACCTAAATTTGAATGATATAAAGATGAAACCAATAGACGTGCTAATGTAGGAAGGGGAAGCTCAAAAGGCCCCAACCTTAGACAAATAACTGAGGCAGCCAAAAAAATCCTGTGAGTGGGAGAATTAGTTGTCCCTAAAGCAAGGCAGGAGTTGGTCCAATGCCAAAGGGCCAGACCCAAAACATATGCATACAAGTGACATAAACAAACTGAGAAGACTGTATAGTGTTTAGGAACACACATACACACACAATTAAAGAAAGAAAAAGCAAAGGGGGTCTTGAGTTTGAAAGAGGAAAGGGTGGTAAGTACATGGAACTACTTGGAGGAAAGAAAAGGAAAGGGGAAATTATGTAATTATGTATCTCAAAAAAGAAAAACATTAAAATAGTAAAAAAAGAAATTATTAAATTCTTGATATAAAGCCAATGCCTCCAATACAACTAAACAAAATTTTCTGGAGGACAGTTATACTTATATATGTTCATCAATACCGACATCCCATAGGGACAGATGCTGTGGTCATTACACCTCATTGAGAACATGGGAAAGAGGTGATTGGCAACAGCTAACCCTAGGGTGGTACAGGGTATCAGGTGCTGGTGTGGGAGGTCCTTCTGTCTGTGTGTGGATTTTATTGGTTAATGAATAAAGAAAAATGGCTTGTCCTATAACATGAGAGGAAAAGGGAGGAGTCAGAGAGAAGCCGTGGAGCCACCAGAGATAGACACTGGGAAATTTAGCCGGTAAGCCACTGTCACGTGGCGATATACAGATTAATAGAAATGAGTTAAATTAATATAAGAGTTAGCCAATTATCAGCTAGAGCTAATGGTTCAAGAAGTGATTTAGTTAATACAGTTTTTGTGTGATTATTTTGGGTCTAAGCTAGCTGGGTGGCCGGAAACCAACAAACAACCTACCTCCAACAAGGTACTGTTCCTGTTGTATAAATTTGTAAATTCCATGCTTGGTCACAGAATGAAAAAAATGATATTGGAACAAATATTGAAAAATAATATAAGGCTGGATAAATAGATAGATAGATAGATACTAGATACATAGATATGTAGATATTAGTGATGCTAGCAATGAAACATGTGAAATAAAGAATTTCACCAAGTAAGATGTTGTTGTCACTTAGCAATGGTTTTGATAATTAGTGAAGTTAATACTAGGAATAAAAATATGATAGAGGTGTCAGATAAATTACTTTTATTTGAAATTGCACCAAGTTTTTTGCTTTTAAAAGTAGCAAATTATTTTACCCCTTCATAATTAAGATTGTCATACATGAATTAGCAGGCCTTTCACCTGTCTCAGTGAATGAGTTGTAAGTTTCTATTATTAGAATCAATACAAAGTCCAAAATAAACTAATTCAACATATATAAGTTCTAACATAAGATTGGAATAAGTGCTAGAACTAAGGGGGAGGTAAGTAAGTACCATTTGCCCAGATGAAGATGAGGTCAATATTGTTTATATGGGATGTAAGTTTTCCTTATTGCCTTGTGATCAACGTGGAGAGGTAGTATAAGGTTGCAATTGGCCTGTTATATTTTGTTATGATAAGGGTAAAACTAGATAATGCAAATGAGATATAATGTCAAACCTTTCTCTAAGAAGGTGATGTCAGATGGTGAAGGTTAGGATCCTGTTCGTTACCCACAAGTTAATAAGGTAGTTGGGCTATGAATTCACTTTTAGTTGGGGTTTGTGAGGAAGCATGCTCTTTATGACTTGAGATCATAGGCACTTATCAGGGCTGCAATGCCTGTGCAACCTCATGGTGTTGGTGTAGAATGGCTATCAGTCCTGGCAGTGCTTGAAAATGCACTGAGAGTCCTTCTCTGTCTTGGATAAACAATTTGTTGTGATTATTCTTCATTTGGAAGCTATAAAATGTATACATTGTATGTTCTGTGACTATATTTAAAGTTATGTCTATTCCTTATATACCATCACATTCAGCTTTAGTACTGTGGCTGCCAGGATGACAGATTTCTACCTGTGCTTTGGTAAATAGAAGCGGAGACAGTAAAAGCCATTTTTACTATGAATACTTCACCCTGCTTGGCCAGGAATAGAGCAATACTTGAATTCTGTTGCACATTGTTGAAGAACGTAGTGAAGCTGGGACATGTGGAATATAATTAAAAGCTACCTACCGTAGGTATACTGGCCATTTAGTGTATAGAATAGAAAGTCTTGCTTTTAATAATTCTGTTTGATTTTCTCATTGGGTAATAATCAGAGCTAAATGATTTTTGAAAAAAAAGAAAAAATAGAATTTGCTATATGATGGTAAATGCCATCATTAGGGATATATTCAGGATAGTTAATACTGGCATATATCAGTATCTTTGTCTATTTGATTCTTTCGAAGGGTGCTGGCTAGCTGTGGTCATTAGGGAAAATAATCAGGACTTCAGTGTTAGAAGGGAACAGTATATTTCAATAAATTCTCTTTTCTTGCTATTAGAAAAGTTGCTTCACCATCTCCATCTTTTGACAATCTTCCCAGAAGTTTTATAAGTATAAGATTGTGTTGGTTCACAAGAATTTTTAACAATACCATGCTACAGATACAAGCATGTCAATAATGATGAGAATTTGAAAAGGTTTAGGTTGTGTCCATAGTCCAAGCCATGAGTATTAGATCCCATTAATATAGTGACAAGTTTTGCAGGCTACAAAATTTAATAAAATTACTGTATTATGGTGAATAAATTAAAGTGGATATTTAAAATTACAAGCATTCCTACAATAAGCAGTATTATGCCTTTTCAATGCAGTGAATTTAATAGGTGTGACTGATACGGTCCTATTAAGGATGTTATATAAGCTGTAAAATTGTTAAAACAAACCAAAGACATGCTTGGAGTTATTAAATATTAAAATTTAATGAGTTAAAATAATTCAGTTTTTTATTTAGGTAGAGAAGACGACGCTTGTTTCTTCAAGGCTTGCCTGAGGAAAATAGAGCAGACACTTCATCTCACAGATTTCCAAGAGAATGCATCTCTGCTGTATTCTCTTGTATGTATAATACTATGTGAAGGTAGGGAGAAGGGTCCCTACCCTCCTCGTTCTCAGACCTGGCAGATTCCTTTGTATTCTGGTCTGTGTCTATGGACAGCATGAAGAATAGTCACTTCCTACCTTTTCCTTAGAGGCCAACCTCAAGTATGGGCTCTTGCATGCCTGTCTAACTGACAGAGCAGACATGTCTTGCCTTAAAATTTAAATAGCACCTCTGTCCTGCCAGGGGCGTCGGTTTTAATCAAATTCAGTCACCATTTATATATCTACATAATAATAATTATCATATATTAATTTATAAAGTATAAGTTAATATACATTAATACTATATAAATGATATATATTAGAATAAATACAAAGATTATTGCTACTGTGAGTATTTATTTGAGATGCTCACGATGGTGGTAGTAGAAACTCAAGCAGGAGCAGAAGCAGGAACCAAGGAACAACACTACTTACTGTCTTGTTCCTCGTAGCTTGCTGAATTAATTAATTAGTTATGAATTTGGAAGTTCTGCCAGCATAGGCCAGAAGAAGGTGTAGGAAACCTTGGGGTGAGTTACATATAATGGAAAGCCACCATGTGGGTGCTGGGAAGCGAACCTGGGTCCTCTGGAAGAGCAGCTGGCACTCTTAACCCCTGAATCAACCCCTAGTTTTGCAATAAAATAGAAAAAATGACAAGTATTAGAGAAATTTTATGGAAAATGGCTGATGGCATGAAATATACATTTTGATGTCTTTTTCTGCCTAAATGCTGAGCTATAGTAACAGGATACAATGGGATTACAAGCAGCAGCTACAGAAACGTTATTAAAGTCAGTGTAGAGTTAATTATTCTTTTTCAACTGAGTGGCAAAGCTGACTGAGAGTGAGTTGTACTTACTAATACAGAAAAACTAGATGTATTACAGTAGTAGAAGCCTATGGCAAGCCTGTAATAAAAACTCCTTGGTATGTTTTCTCTTGCACCCTACTAAGCTATAGTGGGTCCAGTTATCGACACTCCTGAGAACAGGAATACTAATGTCTGGGTGGTCATCAGCCTCCTAATTCTTGATTTAGAGCTAGGTTTGAAGGAGGAAATGTTTAGACAAGGCCTGAAATGAGGAAGTTTGTTAATAAAATAAAGATAATTACTTCATAACACTGGTTTTTCGATAGTGGTTAGATTTTTCTCAGCTTGACACAAGTTAGGGTTATCAGGGGAGACCAATCCTCAGTTAAGAAAATGCTTCTATCAGATTGCCTATGTGCACATCTTTGGTAAATTTTCTTCATTAATGATTGTGGTGCGAGGTCCCCAACCACCATTGGTGATGCCATCTTTGAGGAAGGAGTCCTGGGTTGCAAGCAAACTGAGCAAACTACGGAGAGCAGGCCAGTAATATTTCTCCATGGTTCCTGCCTCTGTTCCTATTTGAGTCTCTACCCTCACTCCCCTCAATGAAGGATTGTATAAGCCAAATAAACATGTTCCTCTTCCACTTTGCTTTTCCCCATGGTCTTTATTACAGAAACAGAAACCAAAGCAGGACAGAGGGGTTTTTTATTTTACCCCTGGATTTGTTAATCAGCTTATGGAGTGAGATACAGATTCTTGAGTTACATCTTGTCCTGAAAGAACACTAAGGTATTACTAGGTTTCATATAAGCAAAACAATTGAATAAAAGTAGAATCAGATTATCAAACTGAATGTAGAAAGCATAGCTGCCTGATAATGGTCCTGTTGGTAGTTAGGGAAATGGCTTAAGTAATATATACTAAGTATCATTCAAAGAGGTAATCATATGTATGCAAAGGCTAAACAGCAGAATGAAAAAGCTTTGATTGGGGAGAGACAGTTTAAAAAGAAAGATAATACTATGTAAATAATACATAACTAATAGATGTGACTAGGGATTATGAGAGTAATGGATGACAAAAGTAATACGGTTTAACCAGTTATAGTTTTGTGGTCATTACTACTTAAAAGTTCAGAGTTGTTACACTTACAATAACACACTGTTGGTGTTAATCCATTTCCAAAGTACTTAACTGAAATTAATTCAAATATAGCATCTATAAAACTGTACTTACATTCCCAAATTTCTGAGCATTGTTGGCATACAGACCTAGTGTTGTGAATATTAGAGTTGTTCCATTAACTATCTTAGAATTGCACTTGCTTTGAAGTCCAATGATGAGAAAGCCCAGGAGTGATACTTATTTGCATGAGATTAACATTTGAAGATCTCTACAGGTCTTATTACTCAATTCTTCATTTTTGAGCATCTCTACCTTTTCTGGGTTACGGTCAGTTGTAGGAATTACATAGGAATCGATAGATATTTTGTTATTATCTATGTATTCATGTCTTCAGTATTGTTAATAGTTTTTATAGTTTGAGAAAGAATTATTAATTCTATACATCGTCTTTAGAATTTGAGGAAAAGTTAAAAATAATTTTAAAAGAGTCAACCCACCAAGTTCTGTAAGGTGATCATGAATTTTCTGTGAACTCAATGCTCAACAGTAATAACCATTGTGCTGAGATATGTCCATGAATGCGGTAGTGACATGAACACTATGAGAATAGACAGCCTCTTTCTAATTGAGTTAAAGTCCTTGCCACAGAAGAAAACACATGTCTGATACTGCCAATTTGGCTAAGAACCCTTGGTTAGGTGACTCATAAGTTCTAAGGATAAACTTCCTACCATCCTTTTGCTAAATGAACACAGTGTTAAATTGTTCTCTAAATTCATATCTCTTTACTAATCGATCAGCCCAACTTCAAGATGTCATCAGAGAAGTTTCTTTGTTCTATGGATGATTGCTAATGCAAAATCTCATAATTGATCAAAGTGTTGCTAATAAGAACCAACCACCAATGGGTCATCTGTGACATGCCCATTAAACAAAGTCTCAGTTACCATTTAGAAAAGTTACAAAAGTAAGAACTAGAGGTCAAGGGAGACTGCAGTTAAATGGCACCTTCTGGGAACTATAGGACAGCTACGCTCATGAACTCACAGCTGCTGTTCGTGTCTGTATAATACCTGCACAAGACCAAACCAGTCAACATTTTATAACAGAAGGGGAGGAGCTAATGGCTTTCCATCTTTATTTAAAGAACACTCGAGAATTGATGGCTGCTGGGGGAAAGAGAGCCAATTTCTTTAAGAATGTAGCCTCCTATATGCTGTCCAGGCTCCAATGGAAGACACCATACTCCTAAGTGTAAAGTTAGTTGTTTGAATCTGTGGGCTATGATTACAAAGGACATACAAACTGGGAGGGAACAGAGAAGAGTGAGAGATCTTAGAGGAGATAAGGGGTAAGTAAGGGCATGAATATGACCAAAATACATTGTATGTATGCATACAATTTTAAATAAAATATGCTAAAATAATAACAAATAAAATCATTAATATTGTCTCTATTAGATAGCTAGTCTTTGTAAGTTGATTTTGTTACTGATATCAATAAAATAACATAAAGTACTAAAGAGCTATTAAAGTACATTTATTAATTTGTTATCATGGAATTCTAAGAATTTTTTATTAGATGATATTAAATCTTGAAGTCCTGAGTGGAATGGATATGTCCATGAAGATTAAAATGATTTATAACTCTAATTAATTCTGACCAAGTTACATAATACTATTTCTAATGCATAACTTGTAGATAAAATGATGATGTTATGGCACTGACTTGGAGCTAAATGTAGAGGTTTAATCTTGTTCTTCATTTAAGTTTTTGTGTAAGAAAGTTCTTTGAGTGTCTGGTGGTTAGAAAAAAAATCATTTGAGATTTGTAGTTTAATATTCTACTGAGACTTCCCATCTTAAACCAAGAACACTGAACATTATGAAGAATTAGTACTATTACTGATAGTGAAATAAATGAATCTGTCAATCAGATGATGTTTTGTGAGATATGCACATTAGGAAAAGTAAGAAAAAATTGTGAAATTACTGATTAGCTAGAAAATGTGGTAAAAGGGTAAAAACCTATAAATATAATTATAAGATTAATTTTTGTTTAGTTTTTATTGAGTGTGATCTGCAAGGAGGGAAAAATCAGTGAATGAAGTCTGCAATGGTGAAGACCACTCCTCTGGAGGAGGACAGAGGAGATGACTCACTATAACAATATGGCAGACCCATGCACAAAAGTCATACAAGCCAACTGACTTTATGGCTCAGACTATCCCCATGTAGCCAACGACTCATGGGTTCTAGAATAATTGTTTCAATATGCAAGATCATTCCTAGTCAGGGTCAGATGACAATGCATATTTCTGGGTTCCATCAGAGAAGAATCAAGACTGACTTAGAGTGGGTCTTTCTCCAACTGGACTGACAGAAGAGATGTTAAGAGTGTGCTCAGTGTATAGCATGGTGATCCTAGGTCCTGGTTCTAGATAAGCTAACAGTAAAAACACAATTGGAATTAATGCTATCCAGTAGTACTTCATGCATGAAGCTGATGTTAGTATCTTAATGGTTGTTATGATGCAATTTATAATTCCTAAAATTGAAGAAACATCTTCTAAAGGTAATGTAAAAATGGCAATAACCATGAAGCCCCTGTCTCTGTGGGATTTCTGGCTAATGGTGAGGAATCTGGCTAGATGTTGGTGTGCTTGTTTTATGTATACTTGACACAGCCAGAGTCATTTGGTAAGAGGGAAAGTCAATTAAGAAAATGTCCTCACTAGATTGGCTTATGGTAGAGCCTGTGGGGCATTTTCTTGACTGACGATTGATGATGGATGTGGAAGGGCCCAGCTTATTTCTGGTTGGTTATGGGTGCTCTGAGAAAGCAAGATGAGCAAGCCATGGGGAGAAAGCCAGTAAGCAGTACTCTTCTCTAATCCCTGTTCGCGTCAGTTCTTGCCTCCAGTTTTCTGCCTTGAGCTCTTGCCCTGACCTCTCTGGATGACAGAACACAAACTCCAAGATGAAATATAACCTTTCCTGCCAAGTTGATTTTAGTCATGCTATTTTATCAATATAAACCCCAACTAACACAGCTGGTTTCTACTAAAAAGGCAAAGTTGAAGTAAAAGTGATGAAGGAAGAAGCCAGAATTATATTTTGTAGATTTGGATGAGGGCTCTACATGGGCCCTCAGTCACTAATAGAACTAATCATACATAATTCCTTAACTTATAACTGTCATGACTATTAAAAGAGATTATTTGAAATATGTAAACAAAGCTATTGGCACCATATACTAGTATGCCTAGTTGGCCTAATTTGACTTGGATTAAAAGCCTTTGGGCAATAGCTCCTATTCTGTCTATGGCACAAAATGAGAAATATGTCAGTAATTATATGGTTTGTTGATAATAGTAAATGGTTAATGACCCCAGTTAGTGATTACAACAGCTGAATAAAGCAGAGGCTGTAAATATAGACAGACTATGAGCCTTCTCCATCAGCACAAGCTGTTGAGGTGATGTTGGTCATGCTGAGGTGGGAATTGGAATAAGATTTTATATATCCTGAGAATAACCACCAACTATAGGCAACTATAGGCAAGACACTAGTCTTCCAATGCAGTATGGAACAGGACCACAAAACATTTTTGAATATTAAAGAATAAATTAATGGTCACAATACTGAATTCAAGACAGGCCTAAAACTATTACACCATATACATAAAAACACACACACATGTGCGCGCACACACACACACACACACACACATACCATATTAACTATATATAGTAGAAATAGTTTACAACTAGTATTTCCTATGGAATTATAGATATAAATAAATGGTATACACAAGTAATGTACACTCAAAATTTTACTAAATTCACTTATTTATATTTTAATTTGTTTATTTCTTTAAGCATAAGCTACAGCTGGTATTTTTTTCATTAAAAATTTGAAATTCAAGTTCCATTATTTGAAATTAATGAAACTCAGTTTCTTATTTCTTTAATTCTTAATTTCCTCTTTCATGTTCAAACTCATCATTTAAAAGAATAACTAGGGAAGCCTAGTTACCTCTCCAGCTTTTTGCTAGTGTTTCTCCAAGACTGTAGGAACCAATCCTCTGCCACTGAGACTATTTGGTTTAAAGTAAAAAATATGGCAGACATCCCAAGAAGTTAGGGAATTAAAATTGTTTATCTCCCAGTCCACTGGAGTTATTTATTAGGTGACTAAGCACCACATAGAAACAAAGAGCGCCAGTTTCTGCCTCAAAACTCTTACGTATGTTTCTGGGGCTGTGCAGTATAACCACACTTTCTCCAGGTCCATGTTCCACGGGAAGGCAGTACAGGGCCCTCTGTGATGCACATGTTAGCTTCATGGTGGTACCTCAGAGCATGGAGTAATGTGCCACTCTTCTGGAAATTGTTATTTCAATTGGACATTTAGAGATTATGACTAAACAATCCCATATATTTGATTACTACGTTGATTTTAGGAGATCATTTTGTGTAATTTATGCAGTTGTCGAATTCATCTTTGTAAATGACTGATTGGCAACATAATATAGTTTAATAAGATCTCCTACCTGACCGAAACAGCCAGGCAAACTCTATGAAGGTTCCCAGCTTTGTGTGTTATTGGATGTCTCTCAATGTGGTAAGATGTCTAAAGTGAGCAAATTTAAAGAAAGAAAGGTTTATTTGGGTGCATGTTTCAGATGTTATAGTTTGTAGTTGCTTGGACCCACTGCTTTCCACCTATTACAGGGCACAACAACATAATGGAGGCCAGCCACGTGGGTATACACCTGTAATTCTAGAAATCAGGATGTCGAGGTGGGGATCATAATCTTGATGCTATCCTGGGCTTCATATTGAGACCCTGTCTCCCCTTTATGGTGAGACATGTATGGCAGGGTGCCAGGTCCTTGTTATGACCTCATCAGCACACTCTGTGACCAAACTTCTTTCTAGGTTGCTTCATATACTAGCGATTTCATCACTTTCTAATAGCTCTATGGGATGAGAGTGAAGCATCAACAGTGGAACCTGGGGATGCATCAAGGATGAAAACAACAAGGCCTTGCTTGCTGGTAATAACACTGCCATTTAGTCCTACCCTGTGCTCTAACGGGACCACTGACTAAGGCAGAAGCCACGGAATCTCAAATCTGAGGTTCAGTTAGAAAATGCACTGTGGCTTTCATCCTGGTGATTGTCCTTGGGACTCTTCCTATTGTTCTTGGATCACTTGCTCTGGGAAATTAGTGCATCAGCAGCACTCTGGAGAGGTCCCACAGCAATGCCTCGCCAATGGTCATTCCGATCAGGTAGCTCCTCCCGTCCTGTTCAGCGCTCCAGAGACAGCAGCCAGGCTGGCCCACAGGGACCTCAGCCGCATGTGCACAGCCAAGGTTCTCTGGGATTCCTGGCCCTCAGACAACTCAACAGAGTCAATATTTATGGTTGCAAGCTGCTATGGCTTGGGGTAACCAGTTACACAGAAAAACGCTCAAGAACATATCTTCTTAACTCCTTTTGTCAAGTGCATGCTGGGACACAATGAGGCTTTGACTGGCAGGAGGGAAAAGGCGTTGCTAACCTGTTTGGCCCAGGGGTATTTGAAGATGAGACTTTAAAGAAAATTTTGGTGAGAACAATTTAGACAATTTTATGTGAAGATGCTCTTACCAAGTGCACAAAGCAAAGAGACACGGCAAAGGAGATGGCCCCAAAGGAGTAGGGGCATGGAAATTACATTACTTTATCTGCTATCCGTGCCATGGAAAAGGCGATGCGGAAAGTCTTGCAAGAAGTCACTCTGAGCAGATATCCTTTTTTAAAGTTTTTAATTCGCACATATTATTTAACCCATACCAATGGTTATATTATAGTTTATATAAGTACATAACCTAGTACCAGATAAGAGTAACTTAAACGGCTGTTGAAATATTTCAACGGCACAGGTGTGATACCCTGATCACAGTTTTTTTTTCTAACATTTGCAGAATCGCAGTGATGGACTTTCTTGGCTCTCGTCTGCCTTTGGTCCCTTCTTTCATCTCCAGGACCCTCATGCTCCCTGTCTCGTCCCTAGCGGAGACTTGCGGTCTATGTTTGTTGACACTGCTGTCAATTCCCCTGGGTCACTGAAATCTGTCCATTTAAACTAAAGGACGTGTCTACAAATGTCACCACTCACATACCAATATTCATTATTTTTATTTTCAAGACCCAAATTCTTTGAAATATTGTTCACATACTCCCTTAATTTCGTTTCCCATTGGCTTTAATTTCCCATTCCCATTGAAACTGAGTTGGTAGTGAAACTCAGCTGGGATGATGTCTTTGCTGAACAGCAATTTTAATCAATTGATTGGATCTGTCACTAGATACTAGATCATAAGAAAACCAGGAAATTATATGCAGAAAATAGGTGAAGTTATAAAAAGATAGCTTTCAATAATCTCTACAAATTGTGAGCTTGCACTAATTGAAATTTAATTTCCTTTCACTTACTATATCCTAAATATCTTCACATTCCTATTTATACAAATGACTTACATATATTTACAGAAAACAAAAACTGAAGTAGTCAAATTAGAAGCATTTGGGAAGTAAACTTTTCCTGGATCTAATGAGAGGCAGGATCAATGCCACAGGAGCCCTTCCATAATTCCATAATTCCAAACCATGTCACCTGGAAATTTTCCAGGGAACATCGTTTTTGTGCCCCGGGAAAGAATGATGCAGCTTTTATTGGGTCTCAGGGAAGCTGAGAGCTGGTGGAGAACTAATTTCAAATAATTTAGGCACACCTTAGACATTAGGGTGTGCTCCTGGATTTCTCCAGCTTCTCTTCACAAACTGGCAAAGGCTGGAGTGAAAGCTGCTTTGTTCCCAGCCAAGCTCTCAGCGGCTTGAGGCTTCCATGATGAGGTTCCAGTGAGCTTTCCCCAGAGTAATGGGTCTCCTAGGCTACAGTGACTCCAGTGGGTTTCACCCAGGGTAAAAATGGGTCTCCTAGGATAAAGTTCCCTTCTGTGTAGCCATGAATTATTAAAGGCTGCAGGGTGTCTTTTACCTTTAAATGAAAGGCTACATACAACTTAAGACTTGGCAACTTTATTTTTCTGGAAATATATTTAAGTCATTTATATAAATAGGAATATGAAAATATTTATGATACAATAAGTGGAAGGAAAATAAATTCCAATCAATGCCAGGTCACAACTATTCAAAATTCATCATGAATTAAGCAATGGTTCGAAGGAGGCTTGAAAGTGCTCTGGTTGTAGAAGGCTCTCAGCTAACACTGATGAGGGAACTCTTAATATAATAAGAAAATATTAAACCAATGTGTTGTCAGGGTGGTAGAAAAGATAAAATTAGACAATTTCCAAATGATTATATTTATAGGAAAGTAATATAGTTCTTTATTGAAAGAGTATATGTGGCGGGCCCACATCTACTCAGCTCTTAAAGCGTTGCTCCCTCTTGAATCCCATGGACTTTTGTAGGCTATGAGGGCTATGGGAGCATTCATAAGTATGCGTCCTTGGATATTTAAACTGTCCAACACATATTTCTTCCTTATATGAGGAAACCTGTGAAGAGTATATCCTTTTGGTCTCCCTATGACTTCCTATACTTTCCCCTTCTTTTTTTTTTTGTTTCCTTTCCACATTTTTGAGATCCATTCCTATAGATAACATGTCAAATTCTTTTTTAAAGATTAAAACTACTTTTAATAAGTTGAGACATTCCCAAGGCCTCTTCTATGCTCATTTAACAAATGAAAGTAGATAATTAATTATTTAAGCTCTTGCTGACAAGAAAAGTATATTTGAAAAGCAAAATAAAACCAATCAATAGTTTTCATATGGGACAGAGGTGGGATAAATTTCAATCTGTATAATTAGATTTTTGGGGGGACCACGAGCTCCCCAAATAATGACAAGACATGGAGGCTTATGATTAAATACAAAATCTTGGCTTTTAACTTAGGTTTGTTTCCAAGTAGCTCTTATAACTTAAATTTACCCATTTCTAATACTCTATGTCCTACCATGTTTTTTTTAACTTCTCTTTCATTCTGTACCTCCAACTTCCTCAGCGTCTCACTGGTATCGCCTGCACACCTAGCTTCTAACTTTGAGATTCTCTCTGTGCCTGTAAGTCCTGCCTCACCTCTCCTCCCCAGCTATTGGCCAATTTGCCTTTTATTAAACCAATCACAGTGACACATCTTCACATCTGGCACATCTTCAGCGTAAACAAATATCCCACAACAAGCCTGAGAAGCAAGAGATGAATAAGGTAACAAAAAGTGCAGCGTTCTCCGGATATGTTACACACTCACGTTATTGAGTTTCAAAGGCGTCTTCACTGCTGGGTGGCAAATTCTCTTCCTTGCTGATCATGTAACTGATTTTCCTGACAGCTATGGAGACTCCTGTCTTCTTCCCACCCCTCCCTACTACCCTTGAGCCACCTCTCATTATTCCCCTCAGCCTCAGTAAAGCGCTTGGTTCCTGTTGCACCCAAGACAGAGGGTGCACACACATCACAAACTCCCTCACCCTCCTCACTTCTCAAGGTCTAAATAGTGCTTGGTCAGCATCTCCCTCATCCAGAACACTCAGTACCCTCACTTCCCACTTCCTCAGTACAGCCCCCAATCTTTCCTTATGTATGTGATCCATCCATTTAACAAAGTCACACCTTCTTCCCACAACCCAAACTTTTTTTACCCTGCTGGAAAAAAAAAGTAAAAGATAGCAAAGCCCAATTTATAATCTAGGAAATCTCTGCCCAAAGCAGTCACACAGTTTTGTTGTTTGCTTCATTTTAGTGTGGCTTGTCCAGGCTTCTGTGGGGTAG
This sequence comes from Myodes glareolus, assembly GCF_982192425.1. NCBI lineage: Eukaryota > Metazoa > Chordata > Mammalia > Rodentia > Cricetidae > Myodes > Myodes glareolus. The sequence continues at coordinate 22,359,897 of NC_142042.1, read as the reverse complement.
ATATGAACCACTGGGGAAAGGAATTTCTTATTTTTGGATCTATTAAACCTGAGGATTAATATGCCAGAGGGTCTACAAATATATTTTGATATTCAAGTTTTAATAAAAACAATTGGAATCTACGTCAAGTCATTTAATCTATAATGGAGAGAAAACCACGCTCCCAACACACATAATTCATTCATGCATAGGGGAGGGACTAGCTGTAATACATGGTGCTTAAATATTTAGGGAGGCATCAGACCATTAATTTTCACATTTTGTCATGCCTCCTAGATTTTATGAACCTCAGTGACTCTCCCACTTGGGTTTCGTGAAAATTCTAAGTCAACCCCAAAGGAAGGGCCCAGTCAAGTTCCTATCTCACATAATGGTGCCACTCACCTTTCTCTATCTTTGGTTCTCTACCTTGATGCCTCTCCCCAAAGCCTCAGTAGACACACTGGCCTTCATTCTTCTCCAGCTTTAAGCTCTAATGCAGAGAACTTTTTTGCACAGACAACCCATTCAGCCTACCCTACTGGGCGTCTCATCTCTTTGGGTTCTATGTACAAAGCAGCTGGCAAACCCTCTGCTATTATGTACACCAAAACTTTCCTGGGGTTTTGTGGACAGTGCTGTGTTCTGGGTGGCCTGGATCAACTCACAGACCTCTCTTTCTCTGACACCCACAGTCAAGACCCTTCTTCTGTGGCTTCTCTTCTCACCTCACGCACCTGAAGACAAAAGAAGATACCCGCTTCCCTGACTTCTCCTAAGTGTCGGGCTTTTGAGATTCCATCGAGCTTCTGTGTAGCACCCCTTCACTAACTTAGTCTTGTCAATGTTACAAAAGATTCTCTTGCCATAGTCCCCTCCCATTTGCTCTAAGACATTCACACACATACATCCAAACACGACACCGGGCTGAGCTTCCTGGTGATCGGGTCTATTTTGGATACAGTTCAAGGGCACAGCCATACTTCTTTCCCAGCCTTTCTGTAGCAGCTCCTGCCACCTTCCAGCCATTCTGTTTGTTCTTTTTCCAGAAGATAATGTCCCTGAACTCTCTGAAGTGACTGTAGTCACTCGAAGCAGGGCTTCCCTTGCTGCTTGGGATGATCCTTCAAGCGTCCTCATATGATGTCTAACTCTGACCAGCTGTGTTTCTTGCGCATCATCAATCTCTAGTTCCAACTGATTGGAGTTCCCACTGTCGTGCAGAGAGCTGTACCTATGACCATCTACCAAGCTAGCCTGGCTCTGTTAAATGACAACTTCTTCTATAGAAGTAAGTTCTTACAAGGAGATTTCCATACTTACTCTTAACACAGTATGAATTCAGTGCTCCGACGACATTCAAATGTCAGTGTGTCTTTCACTGACTCCCACCTTGCAGTGCCCTGCAGGGTAATTGGGAGTAAAAATCAAGGAAGGAGAGCAGAGAAAAATGTATAGCTCAATAAAATCAATTAAAAAACAAAAACAATCAAATCCTTATGATGCTATACAAAGTCCTACACACTCCCCTTGCCTGCTCTCTCTCCTGAACTCTTCCTTTGCTCTTCTTTGGCGAGGAAGCAATGATTGAAGAAAAATTTGGTCATTTGAGATATTCTACCGAGTTGCTGTTCATTTTCCATGACTGAAGCACCAAACCACAAAAATAAGCTAGGACACAATATCTCTATGGAAACTAGTTAATATTTCAATTATTTTTTATATTGCCACCAGTGATCTCTGAAAGAATGGGAGACTCCAAGGACCATAAACGAAGAATACATTCTGTTGCCATAATGGAGTATGGGCGAGTTACCAAGCGTTGGTGTGGTTGGAGTCCTTTGGACTAGTGCCATTTGGCAATGTCTAGTTTACAAGATGATTTTCCTCACAATGCAGCCCCTTCAGCACCATATTCCCACCCCAAAATTAGGTAGGCACAGATGTTTACAATGCTCTGAATTTTCAGAAAATGGCAAAAACCTGCCAAATGCTCATTTATGAACGTTTTACCTCTACAATGAGTTGATTTCTGTTATAGCTATCCTTAAATACAATTGTTTCTAACATTTTTCTAAGCAAAATTATGCCATCAACTAAGATAATATTTCTCGTACTCATTGTCCACTTGTTCATGAAATGGATGTCGAAAAGAGATTATTTGAGCTCCCCTTAAATCCCCAACAATTTCACTGCACTGTAGACCCCTTTTCACGTCCAAGTGGAGGTAGTGCCTGTCTCTAAGGGAACTGTTTTTGCTGGTTGTGGAACTGGAAACAACACAATTCCAGGGTGACAGTGCTTCACTGGCATCGTCTGAGAAGCAATCCATCTGCTGTAGCTCATGTGTTCAAGAAGCATTGTATGTGCTTGTGTTATGTGCCTGTATATACTCGTATATCTAGATTTCTTCTTCTGCAACTGAGGGAGAGGAGGCCAGAAATAAACATGATTATTTTCCTCTCTAGTTCCTCATCTTATTTTTTGAGATAGGATCTGGTATCTGCTTAGGATAACCCAAGAGCTAGTTCTCAGCATAAAGGAGAGTTATTTGTCCCAGAGGGATGAAGGGAATATGAGACAAAGGCAGAAGATTGAGGATGAGGGAAACCAGGAAGGGAACAAGGGAAAGGGGACAGGGGTTATTGTTCCGGAGAAGACTGTCTCTGGATAGAGGGGAGACAGATGTGGCACATAAAAAAAAAATAGCTGCTTACAGAGGTAATCAAGGAAACCATCAAGAGGGAGTTATATACACTCACGATACTTCAAAATAGGCAGAGAAAGCGCTTATCCATCAATGAGCTTTAAATACCTCTTCGTAGATAAAGAACAAAATAATGAGGTGAAATATTTTTGAGCAAGACATTTCTAGGCTCTGTATGATATTGTATGCTATCGCCTAGGTTCCGATGGTTTTTATTTAACTTGACTGGTCCTGAACGAATGTCAGAAGCCTGAATGATAAACACAGCACTAACCAGGAAAGGAGATGACTGTTCCTTTCGTCTGAAACTCTTTGGAAAGTTGGAAGCCTAAATAACCAATACTACCAAAGGAGCCCATTTGAGACAACACATTCTCCTTGTGTGCAATACACTAATGTTCTAATTCTTTATTGTCCCCCATCCACTCTGAGTCAGCCAGCGTTAGTCAGCAGGATTTGTTTGACATTATTGGGTTCCCCTAAGGAGATCCTTGCGGGAGGAACACTTCCCCCAAGAGAAGACCAGCCTTGGCAAACCTAGAACAGCAGCGTGGTGCTTTCTGCCAAAAGGGATTTTCAATCAGAGCACATGGCAGAGTACACTGGCGTTCTCCCCACGAAGACGACTCTGAAACGGGATTTCTTTCTTGAGGTGATGAGCAGTAAAGGACTGTGAGTCATAAGATGGCAGCCTAGGAAAACAGAGCTGTGTGAATGGATTGTTCTGCGGCGGGTCTGTGGTAATGAATCATCACGTCCTTTCAATACTCCTCTCTTTTCACTTTGGGTAGCTTCTCCCATGGTGGAAGGCATTACGAGCATTTCATAAAACAGAACTGGGAAATGATCTCCTTGACTCAGATATCTGGTCTAGGAAACTTCAAGTCTCCATACTAACACTTCAAAGTTGTTTAGTTCAATGTTCTAGTTGCTTTGAGCAATTGGGTTTTCTAAGAAATCTGTGCACAAAAAAAAATATGGAGAACTGAAATTTCTTTAGAAAGCTTTCACAAAAACAAGTTAATTCTATGATGACTAAAGGCCTTTTTAAAAAAATATGTTGTGGCCAAGATCAATGGCTCATAGCTGTCATCCCAGCACTTTGGAGGCAAAGACAGGAGGATTGAGCTTAAGATACCATCAAGGGCATAAAACTATATGGTAATTTGTTCTTACCCTCTCTTTCTCTCCTCTCTCTATTTCTCTATTCATATGTTTGTGTGGATATATATATATATATATGTACATATACATATGCTTTAATAAAATATAAATTCTGATTCATATAAATTTTGAATGTCAATATTTTCTCTTTATTCTAAATATATAAATATGAATTTATCTTAATTAACTGATAAGAAATACTTGGTATTGTCATCAAAACATATAAGTGGGCCAATGGAATAGAGTTGAAGACCCTAATATTAGTCCACATACATATTAACACCTGTTTTTTGACAAGGAAGCTAAAATTATACAATGGAAAAAAAGCTTATTTAACAAATGGTTCTGACATAACTAAATGTTGACATGTTTGAGAATGCAAATAGATCCATATCTATCTCCATGCACAAAAGTCAAGTCCATATGGATCAAAGACCTCAAAATAAATCCAGCCACACTGAAACTGATAGAAGAGAAAGTAGGAAGTAGCCTTGAATGCATGGGCACAGGAGACCACTTCCTAAATATAACACTATCATCACAGACACTGAGAGCAAAAATTAATAAATGGGATCTCCTGAAACTAAGAAGCTTGCATAAAGCAAAGAACACAGTCAATAAGACAAAACGGCAGCCTAAAGAATGGGAAACGATCTTCACTAATCCCATATCAGAAAGACAACTGATCTCCAAAATATATAAAGTACTCAAGAAACTAGACATCAAACTACCAAATAATCCAATCATAAAATGGGGTATAGATCTAAACAGAGAATTCTCAATGGAAGAAATGACTGAGGGTTGTTCTTTAACTGTACAATCAACACATCATTTTATTATCTTTATGTAATACCAAGAAAAATCTAGAAGACATAGGTATTGGTTATTTTTTTGCCCATCGCTGAATCATAGTACCTAAAAAAAGCCCCTTAAAGTGGGAAGGGATTCTTTTGCATGTCAGGTTGTGGGTACATCATTTCACAGTGGAGAAGTCATGGCAGCTAGAACTGGAGGCTGCTGATCCCACTGCATCCACAGTAAAGAAGCTGAGAGTGACAAACAACCCTCAGAGAGCAGAAGGAACTTGTCTGAAGTCCCACACTCAGGAGAAAGCTGGCACCTGCATTGCTTCACCCTCTTTCTTTGTGAGCCGCTCTCTGCACCGTAGCCCCTGACTATTCCTGCTCGTGTTCCACTTGTCTGGTTCCAGATACAATTATATTTTCAGAGAAATGACTTGCCTGTTCTTATTTCATTAAAAACTGTGTCTATACTACACGTCTGTTTTCTTGGCTATTCAAGCCAGCTGTCCCCAGGGAAGCTACCCTAATTCAATAGCAAAACTTAGAGTTTAAAAACTTCATAGGAGAAAGGATTAGAAAATTCACAGATTTCTTGACATATTTTTAAAGTATTTCCACAAATCCATACAGTTAATCTTTATACATCTCTATAAGACATCAAAATATATGTGATCTAAAAAATCAAGGAAACTAAAGTTATTTTTGCTTATTCTTTATTTCTTAAAGCTTATATTTAGAATTCAGAACAATGACCTCTTAGTTCTACAATTTTTTTCTTCTTCTTCATCATGGACACAACGTCAAATCACAGGTCTTCCAAGAACCAGTGTAGCAAAATAAATCGAAGTTCTGCATGCCCAAATTGGCAAGGAAGAATGATCCTTTGTTGAGGATTCATGCAGATTCTTCTCACATTGATTATGAATAGATTCTTCTAGCACTGATCCACTGTACTAAATCAGATGTTGCTCGTTGTGATGCATCTCTGCCACAAAGCATGCTGTTATTGTCCAATTGACAAATTTATAAGGTACCTGAAATATATAAATTCAGGAAGGGAGACCATTGGAATGGCATTTGATTTAGGGATAACTGTCATAGGCATTATGCCAGCTATGACTGCCTCAGAGTGATAGATGGCAGTCTAATTCCCAACACTTAGAACATTTCAAATCAAATTTCTTGCTCTGGCTTAACAATTTTTAAACTACTTTATATACATCTCCAAATTCTATCATTTTGAAATAAAATTTTCTCTTGCTGCATTTTCTTACTGCTTCTTAAACTTTTCCTTATAATTCCCCAGCCATCACCCATGAATACAAACATCCCAGGCTCTATCTGTTTTCATGATTATTTTATTTATACTGAAATTATAACTCTGAATGTAAAATGTTTCCTGGTAGAATCATTTTGCCACTATTGTTTCAAATTCTGCACATTCTAACAGCTGCTATGTGTTTCCTCCACTCTGGTATCCATACCAGGGTTAATCATTTGTCCCAAACAACAGCCCTGTAGTATTTCCTTCCCATTGAAAACATCACTATCCACTTTATTTGCCAGATTCCCTATTTAAATTTTTACTTTAGTCATTAAAATTTAATTTACTGAAAATAACCACGTTTCGGCACCATTAACATCTATTCATCTCTCTTTGAAACTTGTTTGTGTTAAAACACTGAAATATAATAATTAGAATAATAATGAATAGAAACAAGCAATATGTAATGGGACAGCTGATAGTAAATATCCTGAATAGAGGATTACAGAATCAATAGGGCTGCATTCCATAAGAACATGGGACTTTAGAGAGAACAGAAAAGCATTTCTTTTTTAAAAAACGTTTTCTTTCATCCAATACATTCCAACACAACTTGCTCTATGGCTCTAACTACCTGCCCCCCCCCCACAGCTCTCTTCTCCCACAGATCCTCTCCTCTTCCCTTTCCTTTCAGAAAAGAGCAGGCCTCCCAGAGATGTAAACTGAACACAGCATAAGAAGTTATTATAATATTCCAAACAAACCTTCATTTTAAAGCTGGACCAGATAACCCAGTAGGAAGAAAACGAAGCCAAGAGCAGAGACACCGCACTCCCACTGTTAGGAGTCCCGCAAAAACAGCAAGCTACATACACAACCATAACGGATATGCAAAGGACCCAGCGCAGCCCCATGCAGGCTCTCTGATTGTCACTTCAGGCTCTGCGAACCCCTCTGAGTCCTGCTTAGTTGATTCTGTGGGCCATGTTCTCTTGGTGTCCTCAACACCTCTGGCTCCTACAGTCCTTATTCTTCCTCTGCACTAACCCCCACACATCTGTAATTTGCTACCATGGGTACTCAAATCTATTTCTTTTGTGACTTCTATAAAAATGACTTGCTCCTTTGTTATGATTATATATCACCACAAGCTCCAAGTAAACCTTTGAAACTTCCATGTATTACACATCAGTACATGCAAATGAACATTTTTTGTTGTTTTCCTATTCATTTGGGTGTTTTGCAGGTGGGGGGGGGCGGTACACTTTATGGCTCCAGGCAAAGAACTTATTTTAAAAAAGGTACTAGGAAATTATTTTCTAAGTCTCTTATATTTGAAGATTTTTTTTTGCAATGGAAATAATCAAGATATATCATGGTCTTTGGATAACCAACGCTCCAAAATTACTTCTTTTTGTTTACAATTTTTAACTAAAATGTAATACATCATTCCCTGCTTTCACTTGCCTCCCTCCAACTCCTCCCATTCTACCTCTTTCTTGTTCCATCTCAAATTTAGGGCATCTTTTTCTTTGTTAGTATATACACACACACACACACACACACACACACACACACACACACATACACACACACACACACACGCACACACACAAAACCTTCTCACTCTATTTAGCATTATTTGCATATATATGATTTCGGAACAGCATTCTTGAGTTGCCTGTAGTCCTTTGCTTGGGAGGGGGCCCTGTGAGAGTTCCTCTTATGTGTTAGCATGCCTATTGTTACTGTGCTTGGTCAGGTCTTGTTAGCTACATTTTGACCAGTTGTAGTTTTCTGTCATTATCTGTCTATGGGGCAGGGGAGAATGTTTTTTTGATTGAGAGCTACACTTCTCTGAAGATATACAGCAAGTATTTAGAATGTAGCTAGGAATTATTGCTCTGGTTTAGTCAAGCGGTCATAGTAGGTTCTCCAATTCATGATCTCACTAGCTCCAGATAGTTGGCTAGTTTTCCAGTACCAGGCATAATTTTCCTGCTGTGGAGCGTGCCTTACCTCCAATTAGACAGCTGTTGGTTACCGCCAAGATGAGTGCCACTATTGGACACTTATGGACATCTGTTCATACTGGTCATTGTTGTGCTTCATGCGCAACACAGCTAAGTGGGATTATTGTTCGCTTCCCTCCCTCGGCAGCTTGCACAGTACCATTCAGTGCTGTGGACTCTAGCTCTCGGGGTGGAGGTTCTGAGTAAGATCCAGCTTGTGTCCTCCAGGTTTTGTGTCTGAAGTGTACAGTGTCTTCAGCAGTAAGGACTTATCTCCAGCCTTTGGGAGGCAGCCAAGGGCAACAGCAACAGCCTGTATCATTTGGGGAGTTTCTCGAGTCACTCACCAGCAATTAGAAAAAGCTGTTTGCATATCTAGTATTGATTTTTTTTGTTAGTTACTCTATGACTCTTGGAGGGAGCATTGTCAACCTAACTGATGTAACTTCATGTATATGCATTATACATAATACTAGGTAAACATAAAATAGTCTGTTTTCCTGTGACTTTTTCAAGCACCCTTGGTAAGATTTTCCCCTTCTTCTTCCTCTCCTTCTGCATTGACCTCTGCTCATTTGCTCATTTAAACCCCCTCTCCTTTCTCATATTCCTCTCTTCCTATTGCTTGAATCCTACTACGTTCCCCTCTAACAGCTCCCTTCATCTCCCTTCAACCCCAGCATGCATGGTACCAATTTACTTTCCAGGTTTCTGCAGTCACTTCAGTTATGTGTCCACACCTGGAAATTTGAAGAATTTTCTCAGAAGCATTTGTCAATGGTGTTATCTTTTCTCTAGTATATGAAAAAACTTTTAAATGCAATTAGAATTGTAGCTTACATTTTTATTCCATAAAACGTATAAGCCATACAAATACTTTTGTCTTCTTTTAAGAAGATCCATATTTTAGAAATGGTGCATTAATAGTTTCAAAATCTCTTGAACTTGGTCATATAAAATACCCTAAGTTATGTATACGAAAGACAATGATGCTTATTAATTTAAAAAAATCATTCTCATAACGACAAACAATCCTTTGTCTTCTGATCTGGAGACATCTTTTTGTAAGATTGGGTCCCTGTCTCTCTAGGAAGTGTCATACAGTTTTGTTCTGTAAGTACTATGAATTGTATACAAGCAGAATAGGTTAAAAATTATCAACAGAAAGTCAAAATCTTTGCAAAGATGGAGGCTGCTCCTAGGAACATAACAGTCAACACTGCCTGCTGAACCGAGGTTGTATTTTCAACTCAGGTTACCCAGACCTTTACAAAGACCTCTTTCTACCTGCCACTAACGGGGTTACTCCTTTCCCTTCGGGAGCTACGGCTTTTCTCTGCATGGAAGCAATCATGTACAACACTGACAGCAAAGACGCTACCCTATTTCCCAATTTCTGAATGAAATGCATGTAAGAAGAGACAGAAAGGGTGTGGTGTGTACTGAAAAAAGTACACAGACAAAATATCTTCACGTTTATTTTCCCTCATCAACCATGAAGGGAAACTGAATATTTAAAGAAAGAAACTCAAGGGTTTAAATTTTTAATTTTTTTTCTTTTATATCACATGCATTTGCTATGGAGTGTACACATGTCATTAGATTTCCTATGTCTCAAGTTGTCCACTGATTTTCCCCCTAATTTGTTTGATTCTATTTTGTGTCTTCCACTCCTCGTTTGCATTAGTTAAGGTGTTAACAAAAAGAAGAGGTGGTTTCCAGAAATTTAGCTGACGTGTTTTTAAACGGCAGAGAGACACTGCAGAGCTTGCGAAGTGTAAACAGTGGCCATGTCCTTCCAAGTATAAGAAGTCATAATTAGTCAACTGTTTAGCAGGAAGGAGGACTTTTTTCCTCTGTCCCTTAAGTGAGCTGCATGCTGTAAGGTCTGCATTGCACTTTGTAAAGACATTCAAGGATGCCACCCAAAGGCAATCTAGACTTGTTACTTTTTATTTAAATATAAATCCCTATGGTCTTGAAAACGGTGAACTTAAAGCATTATAAGAACACTGAATTGGGTCAGAATAAGAGTCAAATCATTTAAATTAAGCAAGAAAATGACATGGCAGGGCACAGGTAAGAGATATCTGAAAGCAGGAGGACTTACAAGAGCTAAGAGGACCTTTGTAGCTGTGGGTCATGAAATAATAGCATCTTTGTTTCTTGCTTGCTTCCTGTACCTCTACTTAAAATAGGTTTGGGGATCTGCTGTGGTCAGGGTTAATGGTTAACTGTTGTTAGACTGTTATTCCCATAAGCTAGGACCTCACAATCAAGTGTTTTCTTACAGCAGTCTCTGAGAGGAGACATATTCGGTTTACTTGGTATGATGATTGCCAGCCAGGAGAGCAGGTCCGAACCTGGGAGCTTTCAAAACCACCAAATCTGGATGATTGAAGAGAAATTACAAAATGAATAGCTTAGGGTTTTCTTGTTAATGGTTTTCGTACAGTAAAAATTCACTAAATTTTCCACAGGTTAAAGAGAAGATTTTGAACTTTTTACATGTATTGCTTGATAACTTTAAATTGTGTGTGTGTGTGTGTGTGTGTGTGTGTGTGTGTGTGTGTGTGTCTGTGTGTGTGTGTCTGTGTGTGTGTGTGTGAGAGAGAGAGAGAGAGAGAGCGCTGGGATGGCCCGGAGCCATACTTGCAGTACTTATGAGCTGCCTGACATTGGTTCACTGGTTCTGGATATCAAACCCATGTTCTTTTCAGTCCGGGGTTTTCTAATAAGTAAATGTTATCAATAATTTTGAGTACACTTTTAATTTTCTTCTCAATTTTACTTGAAAATACTTCTAAAATTATTGGTCCCTTACAGCCTGCCTAAAATTCAATACTTAAAGTGCTAGAAAACTAGGATTATTTTGGCACTACCTAGATGGCCAAGGCCACTAATCCTGAACTGAATGGGCCACACTGATGTGTTGTCTTTTATTGTGACATGTTAGCCATTGTTTCTCTCTTTTGTTGGTCCGTTGGCTCTCAGATTTTACTCTCACTCTTTCTCTTACCTCTCTAAGCCTGCCCCTTTCAGTATGCTGCTACTCAAAGCCAGAATACTGTGAAATATGTACATAATATAATATTTAAATAGTATACACAATAATAAAATTTATATAATAGATAGATGATAGATGGATGGATAGATAGATAGATAGATAGATAGATAGATAGATAGATAGATAGATAAATAGATATCCAGATATGTTGAACATAGAATTTCACAAATCCTGGGCACGTGGGTTACCAATTATTAACTATAACAATACCATCCCTCTTTTTCTTTTATTTTGAGTAATACTCCCACAAAGCTTTCATGCTGCAAATTTCACAAATTTGATTTTCTTTGCAGCTGAATAGAATTCTGTGGTATGCAATGCAATTCTACCACCCTTTCATCAGTTGAAGAGCATCCCGACTGCATCCACGCCCTAGCTATTGTGCAATGTGCAGCAGGGAAATGACTAAGTATCTTTTTAGTAGGATATCAAGCTCTTTGAGTATTTGTCAGTTAGTGGTAGAAATGAATGAAGATTTCAATTAAACTCATATCTATAGCCATGCGCAAAAGCCAGCATGGACCAGAAGTCACCAAGTAAAACCCTAAACACTGAAACTACTAGAAGAAACATAGGCAGTGTCCTCTAAGATAGAGTTGTAAGGAAGGACTTTCCAAACAGGACTGCATTTGCTTAGAAATTAAGATTGACAAATGACAAATGGACCTCCTAAAACTCAAAGGCTTCTGTACAGCAAAGAAATAATCAGGTACCGAGGTAGCTCACTGAGTAAAAGGAAATCCTTGCTAGCTATGCATTTGAGAGAGAAGTCAGATCCAGAAAACACAAAGAACTCAAAAAAAAATCAAAACAGAAACAAAAAAATTCAACCAAATTAGGAAATGGCTATGGATCTGAAATTTCAGAAAAGAAGACACGAAGGTGGCTAAGGAATATCTTTGAAATTATTCAACATCCCAAGGAAACAGTAAGACCTAAGTTAGAACTATTTCAGGGTTTCATTTTACGCCAGTCAGAATGGCCACGATCAGCAAAACAAGTACCAACAAAGGGCCGGAAGAAAGTAGACTTCTCATTCCCTGTCTGTGGGATTGCAAACCATTATGGCTACTATGGAAATCACTGTGGAGAACTCTCAACTAAAAATAGATCTAACACATAACCCAGCTGTTGTTTGAGAAGAGGTTTCTTATCCCCAGGTTGGCCTTGAACTTTACAGCCATGGAGGGGCCTATTCTTCTAGTGATCTTGTCTCTACCTTCCAAATTCTGGGATAATAGCCCTTTACTATCATATAGGTTTTATGTCGCATCAGGGTTTAAAATACAGGACCTCATGTATATGAGGGAGGCACGTAGAACTGAGATACATCCCAAGACTAGCAGACAGGCCAGACATATTTTACCAGAAGAAACCATTTTACTGGCTATACATTGCAAAAGTTTCCTAAGAATATTTACTCAATAAATTCATGCTATATTGTTTATGTGTATGAATATATATTATATACATATTATATAAATGCATACATACATACACTTAACATATGCTAGGAGATTTCACCAAAGGGTACTCTGAATTTCTTTACTGTTGTTTGGATGATCATGATGCAGACTGATCATCTTTATTTTTCTACTTATTCCTTCTCGACAAAGACTGAAAACATCCTTTCTTCTGTCTACTTTTTCTGAATTCTCATCTCTGCTTTCTCTCCAGTTATCTTTGTCAGTAACCTTTCCATGCCCATAATTAGTTCTTCAAATGTTCCAAATAAGTAAATACGTAAAACTGGACTCACTCTTGTAATGTAGACCATAAACTTTCTATGTGCTAAGCCAGGGATAAAAATGTCCTTCCTTCAGCCCAACTGCTCTGATTTCCACCTACCCAGGAGGCTGCCGGTAGTAGCACCTCTGTGTAGATGGTGGTGTTTATTAAGACATCACATGGAAAACAGATGGTGACGATCTAATCTCCAGTGACTGCTCAGTGTGACCCTGTCATCAGTAACGACACAGTTTCATTAATCTTACTTTGTGCCCCAACTGTGTAACATCCCATTTCTGGGACATTCATTTATTTCCTGAATTTCTCAGAGTTTCTCAGAAGAAAACCACAGTCATCTTCATCCAATCATGGGTACTTGAGAAAAATCTGAGACCTAGGGGCTCTTCCATTATAAAACTTAACAAAAAATTCTATTCTCTTTCTTTGCTAGCCAGACAAGACAGCAATCACACACACACTGAAGACAGGGGTCAGTAAGATTACTTTGAGTTAGAGAAAAGGAAGAATGTTTCCCTCCATGGTTAGTGGTATATTCATTTCATTTTTCTATGATCAGCTATTAGATAGAGAAAGCTGAGTTTGGGACATATAGGAAGTAACAATAAATAACTTTGACAGTTCATATTACCTGTTTTACTTGTTTTTTAATAATAGTTTTATTAATTCCTAGTAGGTTTCATACATTTTAACGTTTTGATCATATATATCTACTGATACCCCCTCTCAGCTCTTCCTAGTGATTCAACCACATCTCTCTCCTTTTATTTTCATTTGTAAAAATTCTGAGTCCAATCACCGTGTAAGATGCTAGATAACATTATAACATTTTTGAACAAAGTGTGTTTTGTATTTCTCCTTCTGCTCCCATCTCCCCAACCCTCTTGCAACCCTCGTCTCCTTATAGCCTCTCCTTTTCAGATTCTTTTAATATTTTTTCATGTGTTGTTGGAGGCAGCTCATTCGTTTCCAGCTGCTCACACCCAAAATGATCACACAGAAACTTTATTATTTGTAATACTGTTTGGCCAATAGCTTAAGTATATTTCTAGCTAGCACTCATATTCTAATCTAACCTAACTCACTTAATCTGTGATTAATCTCCCTTAATCACCACGAGGTCGTGGCCTAGTGGCAAAGTTTTGGTGAGCTGCAGAGGAGACGTCTGTCTCCTGTGGTGGCTACATGGCTTCTCACTGACTCTGCCTACTTTCTCTTCCATCTCTGCTGGGAATTCCTGTCTGGCTTCACTCTGTTTGGCCAATGGTTTATTGGCCAAAAGAAGCCTCTTTGTTAACCAATGACAATAAAACATATTCACAGTATATGGAAAGGAATCCCACATCATTCACGCCCTATGTGACTATAAATATGAGTAAATTAATGGTATGGAAATATTTGATCAAAATTTCCAAAACCTACAAAGTGAAAGATTTATAATCTCAAGAGAAACCAGATACACGTTTTATTTTGCTATGGTTTGTTGCTGTCTCTTAGAAACCTGTTCTTTCCTAATGAGAGATGGAAAGGGAGTGGATCCACATGGGAGGAGAAGTACAGAATAGCAGGAGGAGTAGAGAGAGAGGAACTGTGGTCGGGATATATTGTATGAGAAAAGAATCTATTTTCGTTAAAAGGGGGAAATAAAAATTAAATGAAATACCCAAAGTCTCTTTCAAAAAAAAATCTGTTTTCAAGAATTGTGTTTTCAATTATGTCATGCCAAAGAATTGCCAGCAACCAGCCATAGAGATCACAGGGTGATAATGTAAATGGTCAGGTCCTGTGTTTTTACTTTTCCCTTTCTTGTAAGAAAATGTGATTTCCTGAGAAGATGTGATTTAGGTTTAATTTAATTTCCAATTGGAAGGAACCATCTACTATGGCCGGGAAAGTGTGTTAGCATTCATGGCAAAGAAAAGTAGTGGCTGAGACTCCTCACATTTCAGGAAGAGGTAAAGGATGAGACTAGAAACAGGGTCAGGCTGTATTGTCTAAGTCCCACCCACGGCGGCCTACTCCTCCAGTTATGCCTTCTCTGCTAAGGATTTAATAATCACCTGGGAACCAAGTGCTCAAGAACAGGGTGTGAATACATATCACCCTGGAACCATAACAGCCCTGTAGCTCTAGGTTTGCCACTATGGTGCCTAGTTCTGTAATGACACCACTGTCAGTCTCAGAGCAAGTCTACTTTAATTGGCTATCAACTCCCTTACCTTTATTTAAACAGCATCAAACATGTTATCTTAGGGTTTCTACTACTATGGAGAGATCCCATGACCATGGCAACTCCTATAAGGGAAAACATTTCATTGAGCTTACAGTTTCAGAGGTTTAGTCCATTATCATCATGACAGGGAGCATGGCATGTAGGCAGACATGATGATGAAGAATTCTACATCTTGATCCAAAGGCAACAGGAAAGGGAATGAGGGTCACACTGATTGAAGCTGGAGCAAAGGAGATGTCAAAGCCCGCCCCACAGTGACACACTTCTTTCAATAGGGCCATACCTGTTCCAACAAAGTCACACCTTTTCATAGTGCCTCCTTTGCGGGTTCTTTTCTTTCAAACCACTGCCCGCTTTCTCCCTAAATCTGTCAGGGTTAGGATTTTTATGATTGGATCTGTCTCTCTGTCTCTCTTTCTCTCTCTCCTTCTCTCTGTTACTCCCTCCATCTCTCTCCCCCTCCTCTCCCTTCTTCTCCTCCCTCTCCCCCTCTCTCTTGACCTCCATGTTGAGTTGCTTGGGCTCAGCTGCTGCCCTGAAGAGTGAAGGGGCAAAGGAGAATTAAACTTGAGCTCAGTCTTTTCCCACAAAATGCATGTGAATCCCTTACCCAAGCACAAGTCAAAACAAAGCTAACTGGTTCTGTTCTGCTGTTATTTATTACCCCCCAACATTTATCAAATGCTTCTCTCCTTTGTCCACTATCTAGAATCCGAAGCCAACCTATCTGCCATGCACACACTCCTTCCAATTTTTCAGTCACTATTGCTGGTTAGGATTTAATTGCTGTCCTCTGTTTCCCCATGCTTTAGACAAGAGAAGGCACAAAGGGCCCTGGAGTCCTTCTTTCTTTCTAAGCTAAGGATCTTGTCCTACATTAAAACCCTTCTTTAAAACATCTTCAGAATCTTTAATCTTAACATACATTTTGCCATTCACGGAGAAAGGAGTTGAGTTCCTAATTGTGAGTCCTGTAAATGAATGATGGGAAGGGCCTCCAGCTCCCACTCCAGTCTCTTCTCTGCCTCACTGGAAACTCACACAGACAAGAACTAGTGTTGGATCCTGATGGTGTTGCAAGAGCCCCAGCCATCCACATCAGCAGTTCTGAGCCCAGTAGTGCAGGTGAAACTTTTCTCCCCAGCATCTCCCAGAGACAGATGGTGGGGAGGTTTGTCTTTATATTCTACAAGATCTGCAGCTCTACTTCCTAGGTAGGTTGAAGTCATACATTATTCTCAGGAAGGACCAACAAATTCACTTACTCCAATCTAATCTAAACTCTGGTATAGTTTATTTTACTTATTCTTCAAGTATCTTTATCCTATAGACAGGTTTGAAATGTCAGCAGACAATAAATAAATCCAGAGTTTATATAATTGGCTCTCAATATCAGTGAATTAAAATACCACCCTTGAATGGATGAATTTTGGGGGAAGTTCTCCAACTGTGCTGAGCATGCATAGACCCCTTTTATTATCCCCTAAGAGTATAGCATAAGTGCTGTTTACATAGCATTTACTAGTATCAGGCATTATAAATGAATTAATTTAAAGGACATAAGGGGAAAAGTGCATAGTGTACGTGCACGTTCCATGTCATTTCACAAACACTTGAGCATCATGAACTTATTCTCCATGTGTCATTCAGAAACAAATGCTAAGTAAATGATGATGGATTGTTACATACAAATCAAATAGTTTTTTTAATTAACAATATATGCATATATTCATTTAATCCTAACAGCCACTATTAGCTGTGTGTCAAGTTACCTCGCTGCTCTGTCTTAATCTATCTTCAAATGAACCCTTACAATGGCCTTTATCTGACATTATTGTTGTAAAGGTTAGATGGGCTAGAGCAATTGCTTTTAAACGGCACTCAAAAAATGTCAGTTATTATTCTATAATTTATTAAATGTGTCTTATTATGCCCAGTAAGAGCTATAGTCAATTAATCTCTTTATTTTATATGTGAGACTCTTGTAATCCAGAGGAAGAACTGCCCTGGCACCTTGGCAGTGATATTGGCAAAGCCAGGACTATTCCCAACGTGGCACTTCCTGCTGCCAACAGGACACAGTGGCAAATGCTGAGACACCGGCTGCTACCAGGTATGATGTCCCATACTAAGAACTTTCCATCCGTCAGTTACCATGGTCCTGGGAAATAACCTTAAAAGGCGACTGATGTTCTGATTCTAATCTTATCCATGAGAAAACTAGGACACACACAACTTCCAAGATACCGAATTTACCCAAAATTTCACAGCTAGCAAGCTGCAGAACTACATTTCAATTCCGCTATTTCTGGCTCCAAACACTGCCCTGTGCCATATCAGATGAAGATTCCTTCATACTAATGGTAACATACTAATGAATCTTGGAAAGAATTAATTGAATTAATATTGTAAAGCTCATCAAACCTGAATATTTTCCTAGAGATTTGATTCATCAAAAGGGACTTAATCACAAAGAATCCAATATCCTCACATGCAGAGAGGTGGCCCCAATCCATCAAATGTATCTATGTCTACCATCTGCCTCACAGCTTCTCTGGTCTGCCGCAGTGTGATGTACCCTCTGAACCTGTGCCTCACTCAGCACACCTCCTACTTTCTTTCTAAACTCTCCAGCTGCTTTCTGCCTGCTTGCGGAAGATGCTTCCGGAACAGAGGTGCAATTCTAAGGTCTCCCATTCTTTCTGACTTGTTGGTGAGATTAAGGTGTCTGTCGGACCTAAGATTGGTGGCTTCTCTTGAGCCTGTGGCATATATTTTCATCAATGTAGGAAAGGAATTGGTAGGATGAAAAATGTTGAACGTATTTGCTGATGAGTCACAGAAGGTCACATTTGCCCTTTAGAATAGCAAAAAAAAAATCCTCAGCAATCTTTTGTGTTGAAATAAGAAATTATTCCATCCCTTCGGTTCTTCCCTGGCTTCTGATATTGCTCACTGGCATTTCACAGTGAGTCAGGGCTGTCACAATCTGAGTCTTGTCTTGCTTCATTGTAACCACCTGCTTTCTCATCAGCTCAAGGAATGAAAACTCCAAGCCAAATTGCAATATGTGTTTTACTTATTTCTGTGTCCAGACAGAAGCCTTCAGATGAATGTTGGAAGGCTACAGCTATACATCTCACTCATAAAATACAAAACGGAAGTCTCAATAGTCAAGGGAAAGCTGGCCACTTAAAGATAGAACTCCAAGTGTTTATTTCACAGACTGGTTACAAAAAACCTCACGGGCCATTTTATCCTTACATGCAACAGATGCCTCCCATCTTTAGTTGTATATCTCTTTTTGCCAAAGTCAGCTGCTGACAGGAGATACAAATGTTCTGTAGAGAATTTTGGACAACATGATGGTTAATTTTACGTCAACTTGCCTAAATGAGAGAGGATGCCCGAATAGAATGAAAATATAATTTTCGAATGTGTCTGTGAAATTTCCAGAAGATAGTAGACTTGGGAAAGATCGGTCTTACCCGTATCAATGGGCATCCTTCATCATCAATCAAAGGTCCCACAAGATGACAAAAGTCAATGAAGGGAAAATCTGTTCTCTCTGTTCTGAGACACACATCTATCTTCCTTATTCTTGCATATCAGAGGGCTCAGTCCTCAGGGTTCAAATTTCAACCATTTGGACTGTACTCTCTTTCATTCTCAGGACTGTAGTCTGGGCTGGAATGAAACCATCAGCCTTCTTGGGGCTCTGGCTGGCAGTGAGACCATATACACCAGCCTTGCTTAGCACATCTTTTTCTATAGATCTGTATGGATCATACCAGTTCTGTTTCTCTGGAGAACTCAGGTAACTATAGGCAATTTCTGATAATTCCAAGTATTGGAATCACATAACAAGGATTTGTTAAAAATCAAGCAGCTACACACCATCCAGTACACTGATCCACACAATCAACTTCAGGATGGACCACTGTAAGCCAGGACCCCGTGACAACAATGAGTTCTCTGACAGTACTGACTTATTGCTATTGGAAAATTGTTTTCTCGCCAAGAAACTAAGGGTCAAATGGCTGTAGCCTAACCTTTCAAATAAATTTGTGTTGTTAAGAAAATCATTTAACATCTCCAGTTATGAATTTTCTTATTTGCAAGGTGAGAAGATTGTACAGGGTATCTCTGTTTCCTCCTGTCACTAAACTATGTTTCCTATCTGTGAGCAGCACAGGGATTAGCCATAAACTGAGAATGGTTACAACCATGCGACATTTCCCTAGGAGGTTCAGCAGGAAGGCAGTCATGACTTGCAATATTCACCAGTTCCCATGGCATCAATATTTCCATTATTGCCATATTCAATTTGATGTTATTAAATACAAAGTTCTGAAGAGAGGTGCATATTTGGCTCTTGGGAACTGGAATGAATGGGTTATAGCACACTTCGAACTGCATTTGCTAGATCTGAGATTTGGTCTCAAACTAGTTGAAAAGCATCCTTTATTGCTTTAAAACGATGCCTTAATATCAAACCAAACCAAAGCTTTGCTGAGGAACATTTTCCTATTTGGATGAAAAGATACACAGTACCCATTTGTTTTGGCCTTGGGGAAATAAAAGTGCAAGCTAATATCCCTAAATGAATCACACAAAACACATCTCCATTTTGCTTGCCACTAAAGTAGGTTGCAAGTTTGCAAACTCTCATTCAACACAGGGCCTCGACTGAGTACTTTCACCAGATGAGCTGGAAATGCTTCTTGTAACATCATCACAGATTTACACTAAATAATGGCAAGGCCCTAAAAAGTTTCAGATGAATAATTCAATTGAATGCATGCGGAAATCAGCAGAAGACAAATATTCTTTTCCTGAAGGCACCGTCAAAAATAACTTCTGTACCAAAAGATCTTCAGTAGGCCTTCACCATTTATAGTACCGGCTATATTTAGTGTGCAGAGAGGCTTTGAAGCAGGGTAGACTTTTACCCTGGGTACCCAGCAGTAGGCACACTCTAGTACAAAGGCTCATGTGTTAAGAGTTTACTCCCCACATGGATTCCAGGAAAACAGAAGCAGAAGGTAGCAATGAGGGTGTCAAGGACAGAAGTAAACCAGTTACAGTACTGTTCTACCAAACTGGCTAATGGTGCCAACTACAGAACCTCCAAACTTTTTAGAGTGTTTGTTATTTTTCATCACCGGACCACATACGCGGCAGACAAAAGAGAGGAGAGCATTATTTGGACTCACAGTTCAGAAAGAAATTTCAGTTCATCATGGCAGGGAATGCATGATGGTGGGAACATGACGCACACAGTGGCTTCATGTGTACCAGGACAGAAAGTAGAAAGTGACCTTAATTTGGGGGAGGTATCTCCTTCACACCTCACTCCTAGTGACCCATTACTATCTGCCAACCTCCTCCTTTGAAGCACCATGAGCTGGGGACTGAGTGTTTAAAACTTGAACCTTTGGGGGAGTCTTTCCTATTCAGGCCACGATATTCGGTATATAAAATGTACTTAAGGATTTTCTGCCCCATGGACAGAATCAGGAGGATTTAATTTCTTCCTTTTCTACTACTTTAGTTAATTGTTTGTTTGATTGACTTGCAACTTTATTGAAATAATCTTCATATAAATATTCTACATAGGCTTAATGGCATCATTTGAGATACATGCCCATAAGCTATCACTATAATCAGAACCTCAAACATCATCATTGCCTCCTAAACTGCCACATGCCACTTTTCCCTCCCCTTCTCCCTGAACAACCACTACTTAAAGTCAGGCATTAGGATTAAAGTTCCTGTGTACATCCAGGATTCTTAATGCCCAATTACCATCTAGAGGGCGAATACTCATTAAAATGTGCCATTTTTGTAAACAGGTATACTCTGCCAGGAACTCTATGGATATAGACCAGTACATACTGTACTGTGTGTGTTATCTTACAAATCACACCTGTTTGCTACCTAGTACACGTTAATGGTCTCAGGAACAATCAAAACCCAGCTTAGCCATGTGATTCTTGCTGTAAAAACTATTTGAAGAACACCCTGACATATTATTTAAATTACATTGCATTACTTAATTTGCTTATACACTGAGGTAATTTTACTCAATTTTACTCAAGCGCTCTCTCGACAGCAAAATAGATGTGAGAAACTGGTTGAACTTTCAATAGATAATTTAAGTTTTTAGTGGAAAATAAATACCAAAGGGTAGGAAACAAATTTTCTGCAATTTGAGTAGAAAATCTATATAGGCCAATTGTTTGAATATTTTTATGAATAGTTTTTTTATAAGGCAACTTATCATGCAGCCTAGTTTGGGGCATAGTGCAAATGCTAAATATTAATAAATAAAATCAAAACATATCAGCCAAAGCTATTCTCTCTCAGACCTAAAATTTCAGGTAACGATGAATTAATAAGCTTGCCAAGAGGCTTTTGTGGGTTTCCTGAGTGAGTTAGGTGCATTTAAGTCTCGATTCTTTCCGTATTTTAGCTGTTCTCACACCTAGGAAGGATTTATGAGGCTGATGCCTCATCCACTATAAATATTTATGAAACCCTCTCGCTCACCACACTTAGGCCTTACGTACATACTTGACATATTCAAGGCTCTGAACTAAGTATCTTGCCTCTTCAAACCTCCATTTTTCCAAACCAAGTCACCACTTCCAAGTATTTCAGAAAGTAATGTCTAAACCAGAAAGGGAAAGTGAGCATGTTTGGGACCAAAAGGAAAAGAAGCAGAAAAGAATAAAAAGGAAAGTCATTAATTTAACCAGTATCTGTCATGTCAGCAACTCCTCTACCTCCTAATTAATGATGCAGCAATTTCAATATCAGGGCTTTTTTTAGACAGTTGAGGAAACATTAAAAATAATTTGTTTGTAAAATGTTTATATGATGTGCGGCCGAACGAACTGTGATTTGTTCACAATAAAATAGGATTATTTTTTAATCACATTCGGTTATCATTCTATAATGTCTAGATTATTTCCTGTGCAGCGTAGCTTGCTTGGTGGGTTTTCATGGAACATGCTCCAAAGGAAGCACAGCTTAGAGTTAGCACTGGAGAAACCAGGATTGTCAGTCACGCAAGTTTATTTTCTTCCATGGAAATGAATGGCACCTGGCCAGAGTGAATCAACCTGGTGATGCTTTGCTATACTTTTAGGGGCCCAGGCTCTTCTCTCAATGAATACACCCATCCCTATGAAAGAGGCCCCATGTACTTTGTGTCTTCCTCTGATAGAATCTGTCCTTATGCTTCTCATTGATCCTTCTTCCTCTATGCCCTAGCCCTGTGCTCTGTTCATCAGCAGACAGAACTCATTCTTATCGTAAAGGTCACAGATGCTATACTACCTTGCTAGGGAGTTTGGATGTGGCTCTGCCTAAAGCTTTGTTGTGAGATTGTTAACTGGAAACCCCTTCCCAAAGGTATGCTATGCCTAAATGTGTAAGAATGGACCATGAGGTGAGACCCTGGAGGTTTGGGGCCAGTTCCTGCAAAGGTGGTACTAACAAGAGTTTCCGCCTTCTCCTTGCAGATAACTTCCTGTCTACCACGAGGCTTGTGGGGTACCCGACAACTTTCCAACAAGATAAACAGGCAGGTGGATTTAGGATTTAATTAGAGCCAATATAGTTCATGAGTTTTGGGTCCATTCTGGTTTTGCAGGTGTGCAATTCTGACCAGCAGCTCTACAGAGCACTACAAAGAAACAATGCCTTATGATGGACCAGGACGGCCCAGCAGGTGCACATGGAATTGTAAGAGTGATAAAAATTTGGGATTAAAAGGAGGCACATCTAGATTGAAATCCTGGGTTCTCTCTTTCCTGTGTGACAACGGCAGACTGGCTAGCTTACATAGCCTCCAGTTTCACACACGAGTAAGGAGAGCTGAATGATAGCACCTTATACAGGCAGCTAGGGCAGGCTACAAAATGGAGAGGGCCTGGTGCAGGAAGTCAGTGTGTGGAGCAGTCGAGGGCCGTTAGTTTTTATTGTTTCTTGCTGTGTAACAAGCCAAAGCGGTACTGAATTCCACCTGTACTGATGAGAAAGATTTAATTTAGAAGACAAGAAAAAAAATGTTTTAAGTTAAAATTCTGATAATACTTTTCTTCAGATCAAGGTTAATATGTAAGAAGTGCACATAGGCATGGCGAGCAAGGCTTAACTCCCAGGATGCTCCAATTCTGCCTCCCTGACAGCTGAGCCAGCTCCTCCCACACAATGCCGCCCCTTATCACTGCCTGAATGTTCCTGATACTTGCTGACATCCATCCATATGCCGCCCTTCATCACGCACTCCCCACTCACTGCTGGGATTGCACCCTCTTCTTTATTCATAGGCTTTCAAAATTCACGGAAACCTTCAAATCACTGTCAGGAGATGCAGGGAAACCTTTCTGCGTCTGTTTCTAGAATGAGGGGTTGAATTCTTTTTTCTAATAAAGTTTTAAGAGTTTGTATTTTCAATATGCATTTCTAAGAAGAAACTAATGTATTCTGTCAGCGTCTTTACGGTGCAGATAAATATTGTGCTTCAGGCTACCCTGCACACAAAGCAGGGAAGCATAAGAATGTAGGCACGTTATCTTTGCAAATCTCTTCTTCCCTTTCCCCTGTTCTTTATGCCACAGGCTAGCCCTTATGTACTTTGGGATCTGGAATTCACAACTTTGTGTGGTTTTATTAGGATAAACTCTGTTTTGGGTGATGTAGTAAATTCTTAAAAAGAAAATGCAGTTATACTAGAGCAAAATGCATCACTTTATTTCCTTAATATGTCTAGAATCGTGCAATCCATTAAAATGTTTCTGAATACCATTCCTTACCACCCTTACTCTTATAGCTTCAAAAATCACTAATAATAGCAAAAAGTAATAATTATTTCATCCTGTTCCTCTTCTCATCGGGCAGGGCCATGTGTTGTGTGCAAAGAACAACTAAACCAGCCATGGTAACATAGTGAGCCCTGTCTAAAAAACACAGTGAGGAGAGGAGGAGGTGAGAATGAGAAGAAGATAGGAGAGGGGAAGGAGGTAAGGGAGAGGAGAAGGGAGGGGAGGGGAAGGTAGGGAGCAAAGGGGAGGGAAGGGGAAAGAAGCGGAGGGGAAGGGAGAGGAGGATAGGAGAAAGGATGGGAGGCTAGGAGAGAAGAGGAGAGGAGAGAGGAGGGGAGAGGAGGAGAGGAGAGAAGAGGAGAGAAGAGGAGAAGGGGGAAATCTTTAGGGCCAGGAGTATAACTCAGTCAATAGATGTCCATCTAGCACACACAAGGTCCTGAGTGTAACTCCTGAAATGACATGAAATCAGCTGTGATGCACACCTGTAATCCATGTCTTTGTGAAACAGAGGCAGGAGGATCTGTAGTTTAAGGATCTCCTCAACTAGAAAGCATGTTTGAGGCCAGCCTGGGGTGACTTAGAACTTTATAATAAGAAAGAAGAAAATTAAAAGCAACAGATGAAACTGAAGCTAAATACAAGTTAAAGCACTTGTGCATGGTACCATACAGCATACCATGAGAAAGGGCTGAAGTCATCAGTATACAGTGAATTCATTTTTTTTTAGCTGAGTGAGAATTTTTAACTGAAATACAATTGTACCACTTTTTTCTACCCTTCCCTCCCTCCTGCTCATCTCAGCTACTCTCCCATACTCACCCCAACTCTTAAGTGGGTAGCCCCCTTTTCTATATGTGCTGCATGTGTTCATATGTATGCACATATGTGTGTGTTCACATACATGGGCGAATATATATAAAATCAAACTGCTGGATCTGTTTTGTTTTTGTTGTGTGCATGGTTTCAAGGCCGTCCACTCTGCAATGGACATCCGGTGTGAGAACTCATACCTGGCATTGACTAAGCCTCCTTCTACTGTACCCCATTTGTAAATGAGAAGATTGGATCTAGTACTCCTCGGTAAAACTTTACCACATAACATAAAATAATTGGTGAAGGTAAAACACGGATCTGTCAAGCAGGAAGAGTTATGGAAGTTGGTCATCTTGAATTAGAATGTTTGACCATGTAGGAATACATATTAACATGCAAAAAATGCGTTCCATTAGTTCATCTTGTTTAGGACCAGCAGATAGGAATGATTTGTAGAATATTTCTTATGCCTTAATTATTTTGGTAGTCTGTTTGTGTGTTTGTTTGTTTGTTTTGGTTCTATTAAAGATAAACTGGACTGCAGTCAAAACAACTCCCAGATAATCCAGAACTATTTCTTCTTACTACATACACTAAAACAGGAGTATTAACTTTGCATCTGGGACCCATCACAAAGGCCCAGAGCAATAAATGGAAAGGCCATCTCTTTTCCTATAGAATAGCTCAGAACATCTTCACAGACTGTCTTTCCACGCAGTTTGTATTAGAGGAGTGGGATATGTAGGAAGCAGCCAAGAGTTAGATAATCAAGAATTCATTGAAAGATTATGTGATGATTCAGCAGGAAGAGGGGATTGGGCATCTGTACACACACACACATGCATACAACTAATGAATGTAAAGGTACCCATTGTAAGGAAATGGGGCTATTTTTATTTGTTGGTTTATTTTTTAAAAAAGACAGTTCATTTCTGCCTCATGAATGACAAGCTGGATTGAGAAACGTTCTAAGAAACAGCCATGTGCTCTACAAAAATCACCAAAAATATTGATCTGCTTAAAATTGAAAAGCTGACACCATAATGTAACACTTTAAGGACCCCCTTCCCTGTCTAAACGACAAGTACAGATACAAAGTCAAACCTAAACTCTCAAATGCAGCAATGTGAAAAGAAAACAAATAAAGAAATAATTGTGTTCCACTCAAGGCCTCAGCAGGAAACAGATGTTACTCTCCATAGGGTTTAAACGGTAAAGAAATAAATGAGGGGAAGACGTGTGGGATGTAGGCAGGATTAAGACAATCGATAAGGGTGGATGAGTCACACAGGGCCGGCGACAGGGGAAGCCCGAGGAGGGGAGAAGGCAGACATTGCACGGCATCAGAAGAACACAAACACAGGCTTGTCAGCACTGAGTCAACTTTCGCAGCATGAAATTCACTTCCATTTCCAGACTCTCCACTCACGCTGTGTGCTCTGCACATGCAAAGGGGCTCCTGTTACCCCAGCAGCTCTGAGTCGGCTACAGGGATTCCGTTTGCTGCAGTTTGCTATCTTTCATGTGTCAGCATGCATTTTTACAACAACAACAACAAAAGAACAAAACAACAAAACAAAAACAAAAACAAAAAACTGTATCTTACACACACCAACATTACTTTGTAACCATTGCATTTATGTGAGTCTCATGCAACAATACAGGTCTCCATTCTTAACTGAAGTTACAAACTTCCGTCACAAGCAAGAAAACACAAGAACCATCGCTGATATTTACCCTGCCAGTCACAAAGATTATATGTAGATGACAAAAATCCTTGGTGCTAATCCTTCACATTCAGCTATAATATAATTTCATACACTTGCTATGGGTCTTGGCTGCTGAAATGTGTGTTTTATTTGCTGGACTTTAGCTGTGGATATGCTGTATATTAGTACATAAGAGGTGAGCAGGGCTTTAAATTGTTTCTTTGTGGCTGCATATGTCCTTGTTGGACACACTCCAGTGATTGATTAGTCATCTGAACTTAGTCTTTACCCCAGAGCACAAACACTTGTGTCATGGAGCCTAGGTCTTACTGCCTGAGTCCTGTACCTGATGGTTTACCTAGCTCAGAAGATTTGCAGCTACTGATTGACGTATGAGCACGGAAATCAGTATTTACTCTTTAATCCACTGAGTTAGACATGCATCATTACTAATGTAGTACCTAGCTGACTCATAGTACAGTCATATTTGTGGCTTTGACATTTGCAAAAGTATATAATAAAGATCAATGTTAATACAAACTATTTTATATTCTCTTTAATTAAATAACTGATGCCCCTCTTTATTTTTTAAGGTTTTATCCAATTTGAAAATTCAGTAAAAGTAACTCTGTTGGTCTATATTGTGATAAGGAATTTAAAATAAAATATTTTATAAAACACTATAATATAGTTTTCCATTAATTTTTTTGTTTAATCATTTGGTAGGAGGACTGATGATAAACTTGGACCCAAGCCTATCAGACCTCGTGAAATCTACCTGAGACTCCTCTGTGGCCTCAGCAAATGACGTTATGAATTAAGAGAGCATGGCAACCCATTAGATTTTAACACAAGATGCCTGATTTTTCCAGTAGAAGCTCTACATAGGCTTTCTCATATCTATTCAGTGTTTACTGAGACTCTGCTAGTACCAGGTGCTAAAGCAATTTCAAAACATTACCTCACTTCATGCCCAGCTCTTTAGCAGGTTGTAGGGGACAAACAACACAGACCACAGAAATGGTGGAACCGTGGCCACCAGTGAGAGTACAGGAGCTCAAGGTGGGTGGATTTGAACCCATTTCTCTTGGTGAAAAGTTCTCAGAGATAATCAGCATCAATTCTGAAGTGAAAGAAAAACATAGATGATAGAATAGCAACATCCCTTTCGGTGAGAATGCGAGACACATGACCTTTTCCAAGAGATTCTTCTGATACCGCAGACATTGATATCACTAATGTGGTCTTCCATATCTTGAGCTGACCACGTGATTTGATGAAGGAGTCCTCAGTTCTCTTTTCAATCACAGAAAAATGGCTGTGGGTTTGTAGACTGAGAATGCTGTTGTTTACAGTTCTTGTTATTTTGTCTCTGAAGAGCCCAAAAGTTCACAACAGCAAGATAATAGCTAAAAACTATCTAAAGTAGATTAATGGTCTTCTTTGTAACAGTGTCTCCAAAAAGAACTTACAAAGAAGGTGTCTGGTGGGC
Organism: Myodes glareolus; assembly: GCF_982192425.1. Lineage (NCBI taxonomy): Eukaryota > Metazoa > Chordata > Mammalia > Rodentia > Cricetidae > Myodes > Myodes glareolus. The sequence goes on along the minus strand of NC_142042.1, from coordinate 22,332,071 downwards.
TGGTAAAGACAGCTGTCAATCACCATCTGTGAAAAGAGAATTTTCTTCCCGGCAAACTCCATATTCAATGCAATTGGAAGTTCTGTGTCACTAGGGTAGTTCTTTTTCCTTGTCATTGGCAGGTGTCTGAATACTAAGGTCCTCCCAATTCAGTAATAAATGCATTTATTAAAAGTCATGAAAGGATAGGATTGGTATGATGTTTGTCTTCTCAAATCTGAAATTCATGCCTTTTCATTATACTAACTATTGCTGGATACATTTTAAGAAAAAAATAAATGGTTCACCTTTCTCAAAATCTTTTCAGAACACACACACACACACACACACTCACACACACACACGCACACACACACACACACACACACACACACTCATGTGCTATGTGAAGGGTCATCCATCTTCATTTTCTGCTCAGGATATGTTACTAAAATGCTGAACTGCAGCACAGGCCAGGATAGACCTCTAATGCTGCAGGAGACCATTGTTGCTGAAAATAAGCTTTATCTTTCGTCTTTAAAATCGAAGAGTCTCTTCCTACATTTGATCCAAATTGATTCCACGGTAGTTACAATCAATTAAATAGAGGTCATGCCCCCTTTTCAACTTACTTTCCCAATATTTTTATGAGTGTAAAGCAGATACCACAGACTGCAGCATCGTACCTCCTAAAATATCATCCTGCTGTGTTCTCTCCTTTCTAAAGAACTGGATTCCACAAGCCCTACAGCAGGAGGTACAGCCACACTCCCTTTGAAACACTGATGGTGAGCCCCAGGCCAAGTTCTTTACCAGTTCCTGGTTCCCATTCACTGGCTTCTCCAGGCACAGCCTTACACGTGTACGTAAATCCTACTATGAAAAGCAGGTTTATATGCAATACAGAAACAAAAGGAAACAAAACTCAGCATTGCGAAGTCCTTGAATTCCCCACCAGCCACCTTCTGTGACCACAAACACCTTTCCTACATCCTTTTGTGGTCAGTAGCCAGATGACAGCACTAACCACACTCTTTACTAACGAGAGTCAGGGATCTAAACCCTCCTTCCTGGAGAGCTGATCAAGACCATAGGGGCACTATGAAGACTTCTCAGGGGTGGGATAAGCGACAGAGAGAAGTCCTTTATCAACCACCCACACTGCATTGGATCTTTCAAGTTCAAGTTACCAGGGAGAAATCAGGAGAAGAATACAAAGCAAGGCTGTTGCTCCCATGCTATCCTTCCCCACCCTTTCTCAAGCAACATCAAGGTCTCTGAATCTTCTGTTACCAGTTCTTCTCTTTAGAAGGGAGAAAAGAGTTGGCCTTGAACCTTAATAAAGAAGTAGGAGCAGGCATTCATACTTTCCTTTTAAGGCAAATTTTAAAAATGCCATTGCATTGACTAAAATGATCCTTGATGGTAGCTCTCCATGCATTAGTTCATTCAGTGGCTGTTTAGTGGGTACCACCGTGTGTGACACCTGGCTCTTGATGTTTTACACACCATGGTGCAGAAATACAGGGCAGCCAATTGAGAGTCAAAGCCTGTGTTCAGAGCTTGTGATGTTGGGGTTTTGGCTCTTATCCCTTGTATTTCAGCTGAGACAGAAAGGCAGAAGGAATGGTTTCTAAAGTACACAAGAGAAAGCCTTGGGCCAGTCCTGCTGGAGGCTCTTGGCCTAGGTAGCTGTACGTTGCTGGTTAGAAGGAGGTGTCATATATATGGGTCAGGTATACCGCTGGCTTTCCCTGGATGATCCTGCCCCGGAAGCAGGGATGAAAAGAAGAACTGTCAGTTGTGAACCAACTGGTGAGTGCCCACTGTGGGAGTCACTGCTCAGCCTCCTGGGTGGTCACCTGAGACAGCAGTCTGACCTTCTCCAAGTCAGACTCGCAGCAAGTTCCTTTCCAGAATCTCTGAAACTAGAGTAGGATTTTGATTTCCTGGGGAATTGCCATAGGTGTGGTTCTGAGTTTCCTTCCTCTAGAGAATGGAACCATTGTCAGTTTGCTGTAGATGGCCTAAACATTGTCTGTTTATATGGTCTGTCTTATTAGTGACCAAAAATAAGAAAAAAAAAGTCATACAGCAAAGAATCATCATCTATGACGTCTCTCTTTCATGGAAAATTGGTTTTAGCTGATGTAATCAGTAAAGGGTGTGCAGTTCATTCCTTAAATACTAACCCTTCAAGATCTGAGTCTTTTATTTTGTGCATGCAGACTATTAGATATCCTTTTATTTAAAATATGCATTGTAAACTCTCCAATACCATGTATGCTATAGGCAGTAAGTTTGCAGTGGTGAACAGATTCACACTCTCACTGGTTTTCTACCTGTCTAGAGAGACAAAAATAAATATCTCAGTTAATAAAAATTAGTTTTTGGTTTGTAACACGGTAATAGCTGCTATAAAAACAAAAATAATCAAAAAGGAGAATGTCCTATAAAAAGACAATCCTTCCCACCATAAATAACTATAAATTATGTAATTGATGTTGACCTTTGGGCAAAGACAGACAGGAGGATGAAGGCCCGGGAGCATCTAAGCAACAAGAATAGGCATCAACACACCTTTGCTGGAGAATGTTGATAGTGTTTTGTAGACTGGTAAGATATCTAGTATAGCTGGGAGGGAGAAATAAGGAAGAGGATGTCAGGAAAGGAAGAACCAGGGATAACTGTTGAGTTTGTCAACTGGTTCTCAAACAGGCTCTTTAGAGGTGTCAGTTGTTCATAAAAATAAAAGGGAAACTGCTTTCAGGTTTTGGTGGAAAAGTGCAATGATAGGGACTAAAACTTATCATCATTATTATTAATTTTATAATATAATTTTATATTTTATAATATAACACTATATCATATATAATACAATATGTAGAATAGTTGTAATACTGATAAAATAATAATGATGATGACATTATTATTATTACCAATATTATTAATATTATTACCTGTAAATGGAGAAGAAAACAGCAGAAAGGACCAGGGTGAGGAAAGGAGGGCAGCTAAGACTGTGGAAGTATCTAGAGGTATGGGCATGGCTTAAATCAATGATCACAATAATGAAGAAGGTGGAGAGAGATGGTCATTTTCTATACACCTGTTTCAGGCTATGCTTGTCAAATGATTAAACTAGCAGAGTGCGCTAGTGGACATTCATTTAAAGGTAGGTAATAGAAAACACCAGGAGAGGGTGAGTATTCCCAGGCTCCAACATGCCACATTTCTGGTCTCAAAATGCTTTGATAACAATGACATCTTGGTTTACCAGGTTTGGTCCTGAAGCCTTATTGAACAAGAGTACTAACTGTCATGTTATCACAAAAAAATCTTGAACTGGCTCGATGGTCAAGATTTCTTGATATTCTTGCAGAGCGGAAGATCTGATACTCTCTCTGGCTTCTGCAGGCACCTGAACTGACATGCACATACCCACACACAGACAAAGGCATACACACAAATTGACAAGGGTTTTCTTGTTGATTTTTATTGGTTTGCTTACAAATAACCAATTTGTAAGCACCACTCCATAAACTCAGAATATATGCTGTCCTTATAAAAATGAAAGCGGTGAAGATGGGAATGTGGCAAGCCAATTTTCTTGTTAGTGTTTGAATAGTTTAGTTATTAGAAAAACAATTTCATCCCCTTCTCAACAAGAGGTTTGAGCGGGGCCTTGTGCTTTTAGAGATAATGGCTCAATAAAAAACAAACAAACAAAAAACCAAAACAACAACAACAAAATGCCTCACAAGTGTCTCTACGGACACCAGGGAGACGACTACATTTCCAAACCCTACACAGCTACCCTAGGACAGGGCCAGGGACCCTTTCCAGATTTTGCTCCTGGTATCCTCTAATCTGAAGATGCTTCTCAGTAAAAGCCCCGAATATTTGACAGAGACTTTTCTCCACTGAAGCCAAATGATTAATTAAACAGAGAACATTTTCTCTCCTGTAGTCGAATTAAGGTTGGGCAGAGAGGCCAGGAAGATTATGCAGTGGCAAAAGCATCAACCACAAAGCCTGATGACCTGAGTTTGATCCCAAGAATCCACATGATGGAGCATGACAGTGACTCTTGTGAGCTGCCCTCTGATCTTCATACATGTGCTATGACATGAGGCAAATCAGAAAAAAACTGTACAGAGATGATAGCGAGATGGAAGCATTATTCTGATTTTATTGCAATGCCTGGGCATATGTATTGAAATATCATATTTTATCCTTAAATATTCACAGTTATGATGTGCTAGTAGATATTTTATATATTTAGTAAAATGGACATGTTAATGCTCTGTTTTGAAAATTATACAACTATATATATATATATATATATATACACACATTTGCAATTAACATAATTTCTAAAAAGAGAGTCTTCCTCCTCTTTCTCTTTTTCTTCACATGCACTCCTAACCTTCCCTGAAGCTTTTTCATAAGGGTCCAGCACTTTCTTTGTCTTGAGACTGGGTTCTTCCTCTGTCACCCAGGCCAGACTTGAGTGGTGAATTCCCTGCATCAGCCTTAGGAATTCTGGTGTGTCTGGTGTCTGCTCCCAAGTCTGGATCCAGATCTCAGTCCTTAGAGATGATGCTGGGTCTTTCTTCTTCTTCTTCTTCTTCTTCTTCTTCTTCTTCTTCTTCTTCTTCTTCTTCTTCTTCTTCTTCTTCTTCTTCTTCTTCTTCTTCCTCCTCTTCCTCCTCTTCCTCCTCCTTTCTCTTCTTTCTCCTATTCCTCATCCTCCTCCTCTCCTCTTCTTCCTCTTCCTTTTCTTCCTCTTCATCCTCCTCTTCTTCTTCTTCCTATTCCTCCTCTTCTTCCTACTCATCCTTCTTCTTCTTCCTCTTCTTCCTCATCCTCATCCTCCTCTTCCTCTTCTTCTTCCTGTTCCTCTTCTTCCTATTTTTATTCCTCATCCTCTTCTTCTTCCTTTTCTTCTTCCTCTTCCTCCTACTCCTCCTTTCTCCTCTTCTTCTTGCGTTTCACTTTTGCCTTTTAAATTCTTTAGATTGAGCTTTATAGTTTCTCTACTCCCCTTGCTTCCTCCTCCCTCCCCTTCTGCCCTCTCCCATTATCCTCATGCTCCCAATTTATTCAGGAAATTTTGTCTTTTTCTACTTCCCATACAGATTGGATCCACGTATGTCTCTCTTAGGGTCCTCTTTGTTGTCTAGGTTTTCTGGGGTTGTAAATTGTAGACTGGTTTTTCTTTGCTTTACGCTTAAAAGCCTCTTATGAGTGAGTACATATTATATTTGTCTTTCTAAGTCTGGGTTAGCTCATTCAATATGATGTTTTCTAGATTCATCCCTTTGCCTGCAAATTTCAAGATGTTATTATTTTTCTGTTGTATAGTACTCCATTGTCTAAATGTACCACAATTTCTTTATCCATTCTTCAGTCAAGGGACATTTAGGTTGTTTCCAGGTTCTGATTATGATAATGCTGCTATGAACATAGTTGAGCACATGCCCTTGTGGTATGATTGAGCATCCTTTGTGTATATACCCAAATGTGGTATTGCTGAGTCTTGAGAAGGTTGTTTCCTAATTTTCTGAGAAATAGCCACACTGATTTCTTAAGTGGCTGTACCAGTTTGCACTCCCACCAGCAATGGAGGAGTGTTCCCTTTACCCCACAACTTCTGCCTGAGCCAGTCCGAGCAAGTGAGCAACCTCTGTGGGACCAGGCCTGAGTCAGCAACAAAATATCTCTAAACTTTCTACTGTTTGGTTTAGTGATAAACTCTGGGACTCCTCTGTTTCTGCGTATTTCTTTGTTTGTTTTTCTGGCAATAGCTACTTTTATCCAGTATAGATTGTGATTTACTTTGGACAAATTTGGCAGGGTCATTCAATATGCATGGAGTCTAGGCAAAGCACCGGGAAAATAAAAGTGATATGGGAATACTGTCTGCCCTAGACAAGAAATTCTTAACAATTTTCACCTACATCTCCTTGGGACTAAGACATATAGGAACATATATATAATGAACTAGACATGAACTGATAAAAATATGAAGGAAATCTATTTTTATAACAACCCTTTGGTATACCTAGGTATACCTATAATTTTGTCATTGAGTACAGATGAAAGCAAATTCACACTAATGAGATGATGTGCTTGTTTGTTTTTACATAAAGAGTTAAGTCTTGGATAAATATATTAGCACTCCATGGCGTAAAAAAATCCTCAATATTTTTCAGAGTTAATCACTATTTTAATTTTATAAACATTCAATTTTATAATTGTTGACGCTAAGCACACCACTTTAAGTAAGTTTATGGTACAAAATGATAGAAGTCTGTTTAAGACCAGTTCTGGAATTCTGTCCTTTTCTTTTTTTTATAGAAAAATAATTTCTGTCAGGACATTTGAGTCCGACCCACATAGAATGAGGACAGGGAGTCAGGTAGATGCTCCCTTGGTAAAAATTAGAAGATCAGTCTAAAGGCAAGTCAAAGGAAACAAACCAAGCTCACACCACAGTGCGCTGGTCAGGTTTCTGTTCTAATGTCCTTTGTTCTAATGGCCTACTATCCTTTCTTTCATTTCCTAGCACTGAATTGCTAGCACTTTGCCCACCCCATGATGAATAGAGGGCAGCAGCAGATCTTCTCCAACGCTAATATTCATAAAAAGCAGAAACCTGGATCTGGAGAAATTGTTCACTAGTTAGACACATAGGCACTCACAGATCTAAAACTAAAAATTAAAACATATTTTTTTAAAGAAAAGAAACCACAAAAACATAACCCTACTTCAGCTTAGACTGCTTTTTATGAAAATAGAAGAGTCCTTGGGGTGTTTTCACCCTGACACTTGGAGGTTACAACCTCCACGGTTTTCCTGCAGGCTCTCTGTGTTTTTGTAGACTCTGCAGTGACCACAGATTACAGCTCCATATGTGACCAAATGCTGCTTCGTTATCTCATGTGCTCTTTGTATAACTGAGTTGCTGTTGAGGCACCAACTGAAGTAAAAATACTTCTGCTCTGGATGCTTATTCTCATTGGTTATCAAATCTAGACCAGCCCTTTCTAGTCTCATCAAAGATCTTCATGACCCAGATCCTATCCTATCTAAATTTGGAACTTCTTCTTCCAGATCTCTTGCTCATATGTTAGACACTTACAACAACTACTTTGAGTTCCCTTGGAACACAGTGTGTGTGCAAACTCCTGAGTTAGCCTTAGGTTTACAGTCTCTGTCTTTGGAAGTTCACAGTCCTCCCAGGAAGGACCAACCTGCAGCCAGTCTGCTCCCATAGAACCCCAGCTCAGTGCTAAGCACATTTTGTTGATGTCTTTGCCTGCTACAATCCCTCACTGTTCTGTAAAATCTTCCAACTTAGGCTGCATTCTATTTCCCTTTACACAATATACCTACCACCCTGACTGGCATAGTCTCATGCCAAGTAATTGGTTACCTGAACTGTAAATAAGGCAACTCTTTAAGAAAGGTTAGAGTAGACAAAAGCACAAGGCCAGGAATTGTACTCTGTGATAAATTATGGATACAGTCACAATTTTCTCCAGAATCAATACTGCTGCAGAAACCGAGGGAAATGTTTATTGCTTGTCAACTGGCTATCAACAAAATTTCTACAAAAGTCCTATGATAGAAATAACCAATGACTACTTTCTTTAGAGCGAAACCTAAATTTCCACAGGCTGGCTTTCTACAGCTCACACCAGTACAAGGAAGAGCTGCTGTGGCGCCCATGTGACATGTGACATGTGCAGAGCAGGGAGAGCTCAAGTGTTTGCCCCGATCGCGTTCACAGAATGTTCTCTAGGCATCTGTCAAAACACTTTCCAAATGGCTACTTTGGGCACAGCTGACGGCAAAGTCACTCTTTAAGTCACATTTGTTCTTCTGTGGAGAAACATTACTGAGCGTCCGTATCATCCAAAAGCCTGAAGCGTCCCATTGCAGTATGCTTTATTTGTGACTGCGGGGGATGCTACTTGAAGATAGGAGCCATGAGCCATTTTTGGTACCCGCTGGACTCATCACAGTTGTGAGCGTACAGATTACTGAAGAAAACTTGTTGGCTAATTGCATATTTGGAGGTTTTTAGTGGAAGTCTCGGGTGTGTCGGCTGTATCTCTGTTTATGGAAGTGTATATGTACTGACGGCATGAATTCACCGGAGAGCACAGCACGTTTCGTCTCTTCCAATTTTGAAAACTCTTCAGTCTTCCATACCGTTCCCTTGGCATGGAGATCAGGTGCCGCGACAGTATGTTCCATCCTCGTCTGGCATTCTGTGTAAAATGGCATCATCCCTCGGAGTGGATTTTCCCAGTTAAGATCTGAACAAATTATTGGTGTCTTTAACATTAGCCTCTAAAGTTGCATTGTGTTTTTGCTGCTTCTGGGCCACTTTGTTCCTGGGTACATTTTGTGATGCTGCAAAACATTGATGCTGCTTCTTAATTGTCTAACCAATTAGTTCATTTCCTGTGTAGCTTATGGCTAGATCTTACAAAGAATTCAAACAGTACTAACAAATTATCCTAGTTTCAAAAAAAAAAAAAACTTAGGAGATGCTTAAATGTGGTGAAAGATGTGGCCTTTTTTTTATTTCTTCCTTGCATAAAATAAATATGTTCTTTTCATATGTCAAGATGTAGCGCTCTGGGAACACCCTCCTTCAGGAGCCTTCTTTCTCCAGCTGTCAGCATCACACCTGTTTACAGATTCTCAAGGACACCCAAGTCCCTGTCTACCTTGCCATAGCCTCATGACTTACCTGCCATATTGGTGTACCAAGTGTTATAGCAGACCTTTAAGGAATGTCACTTGTTTTGCATTTAAAAAGAAAAGGCCTTTTTGCATGTGCAGCCTAAGCTTTCTGATGTTTGTCTGTATTTGAGAACAAATATAAGGTTAGACTCTGGTTAGTGCTCCTAGATAATGAGGCCAAATTACATTTATTCTAAGATGTGGTTATGCTGTGCAAAAGACACAATCATCCAAATCCAACCATAATTGGTTTGTCTATCTGTATTCATTTGCACTATGCCACATGAACTTGTGTCTTGTACGGGGAATTTAATCTGAGACTACCTTTTCCTATATGTACCCTGGACTAGCTTTGAACTCATGATCCTTCTACCTCAACCTCCCAAGAGGTAGGATGACAAGGGTAATGAAAAAATAGAACTGAACCTCATCTATTAAATATCTCACTATTGGCTGCACAAGGAAAACTGCAAACTTTACTAAATAATTTACATATAATACTATTAAGCTACTGTAGATAGTTGTTTTTACTATTTCACAATGACCTAGTCAGCTCACATCTCCATCCTTTCATAGTCTCATGTGTAAAGTTGGATATTGAAATTTTTTATTCTAATGAGCTAGTATTAAACCAAAAGCAAATAGATAGTTAGGACTTCACATGCTAAAGTTTGCTGTGGAAAGCCCGTGTTTAAAAAAAAGCACATAAGTTTATTAAGTCAATTTTAATCCCATTTATGAAATTTGCTATCTGATCTTATTCACATCTTTCAAATGAGGGAATAAGTCACATCTCTTACACATATGTCATAGGTTTCAAGAATAGGGTTTAGGAAGTTCTGGCATGAAAGAGACACTCAAGAGGAGCTGCAGCTAGGACATGACCATCTTGCTTCTTCATTGTTTCACTTCTCCTCTCATGGAAGCAAAGGAATTTTCCAATATGGTTTGGTATGAGCTCTGGTGGATATTCCTAAGAGTGACATATTTCTGCCGTAGACATCTCTCCCAGGAATCCTAATAACTCTGAGTAAATTTGTGCTAAGTGTGAGTAATCCCCAAACAAACAAACTCTTTCATTTATAACTTGCCTTGATCCTCAAATGATAAGTGTCTTATCATAACAATAGAAAAGTAATCTAGACACTGACATTTATACCATATTAGGCACAGCTCTATAGATAGACCATTATCTACCCCACAAAAGCTTTACTTCTTTTTAAGGTTTCCTTCCTTCCTTCCTTCCTTGCTTCCTTTTACATCCTAACTGCAGATTCCCCTCCCTTCTCTCTTCTTAGCCCCTCTCTGCCACCTTCCCTCTGCCCCCTCTATCCATTCCTCCTCCATTTCTATTCAAAAAAGGGAAATCTTCCCTTAGATATCAACAAAACATTGCATATTTGTAGGAGAAAGGTCTGCTTGTTCCTCCCTGCCACCCAGAACCAAAATAATCACACAGAAATTGTATTAATTAAAACACTGCTTGGCCCATTAGCTCTAGCTTCTTATTGGCTAACCCATTTCTGTTAATTTGTATATTGCCACGTGGCAGTGGCTTACTGGCAAAGATTCTAACTGGTGACCAGTGTCTGTCTCAGGCAGAGGATTCAGGGCTTTTCTCTCTGCCTCTTCTTCCCAGCATTCAGTTTAGTTTTACCTGCCTACCTCTGTTCCCCTATAGCTCTGCTATAGGCCCGAAGTAGTTCCTTTATTAACCAATGAAAGTAACAAATAGACGAAAGGACCTCCTACACCATACATCAAGTTGCAGTAAGACTAAGAACCTTCCTCATATTAAGGCTGGACAAGGCAACCCAGCATAGTCTTGAATGTATTGACACAGAAGATAACTTTCAGAATAAAATGCCAATAGTACAAACACTAAGACTGTCCATTAGTAAATGGAACTGCATGAAACTGAAAAGTTTCTCTAACACAAAGGAACCTCTCAACAGGACAAAATGGCAGCCTACAAAATGGAAAAAGAACTTCACCAACTCCACATCTAACAGATGGCTAATTTCCAAAATATATAAAGAACTCAGGAAACTAGACATCAAAACATCAAATAATCCAATTAAAAATGGGTTACAGATCTAAACAATTTTTTTCTTCTCTCTGTGTTTTATTGGTTCCTTGAGAATTTCAGACAGTATATTTTTATCATATTTACCCCCTTCTCCCAACTCCTCCCGAATCCATTCCACTTCTTACCCTCTCAATTTTGTGTCTTCATTTTCTTTTAACCTCTCAAGTCTATTTTGTGCTGACTCTTGGGTATGTAAATGGCCATTCAGTGAATTGTGGCTGACCTTCTCTACTATGATTTTAAGCAAAAAAACAACCTGACTTTCCCTCTCTGACAGCTATCAACTATCAATGGGTAGGGCTTCGTGGTTACCTCCTGTCTCCATGCTGGGATTTTATTCTCTAGCTTGAGCTTGCACGGGACTTGTTCAGGCTGTTACAACCACAGCAAGTTTATGACTATCTACTCCATTGTGTCCAGAAAAGACTTTCCATTTAGTCATCTATCACCGCCACCCCTTACAATCTTTCTGGCCCCATTTCCACAATGATCCCTGAGCCTTGGGAGGAGCAAGTATGGTAGACGTCTCAGTTACCATCTGCATTTTGAGATGCATCAAGACATCTGCATTTTTCAGTCCTCTGTACCTTGGCTAGTTGTGAGTCTTTCTTTCATCATCTACTATTAAAAAAAATAACAAACACTTCTGATAGGGCTGAGAGATATACAAATCTGTGCATATAATGATAAGTTATTAGGAACCAGTTAAATACTATGTTTATTGAGCAGAATAATAGTGGCAGATTCTCCCCTAGGGCCTATGACCTGTCTAGCCACAGGTTCTTCATCATGATAATAATGCCAGCTATGGGTTCAATACTGTGTAGTAGACCATAAATCCATACAGAAACTAATTTTTCACTCCCATGATATCCATGCCCCATTGCACCAGTGGGCAGATCTTGACATGTTAGTGCTTATTGCAACCTTCATAGACTTGCAAGATTGATTGCTTTTCTCCTCCTATAGCAGGCACAGTACCAGCATCCAGCCATTTGGATGCTAGCCAATAGGGATGAGGCAACCAGGTCCAAACCAGCTTGAGTTTTCAGTGTTCTGTGCCTCAAGTGAGGGGTGTCAAGGATGGGTTGATTCTTTTGTAGTTGTTGGCCCAACATTATAGGCTGTTGTCCAGGTTCTTGGTTATCCTATGGAACTTCACAGTAAGCTTCACTTCTTAATATTGTTATAGCAGAAATTAATTTCAAGCTGACTTTTGACCAGAGCAAACATTTAACACAGTATTTTACATGCCAGGATCTTTTAAAAGATCATTCACATTATTCTATATTGTTATAGATGTGTTTTAACAATTTCTATCAAGCTCAAAATACAAACCTCAGCTCTTCCCATGAGGCACAAAGACTGATCTCTTTTCCTTTGCTGATCCCCTTGCTACCATTCTTCTCCCAATGCACTGACCTTCAGTGGTCCCCTTTCTCACTATTAAAAGTATCAAGTTCACCATTATAGTCAATTCTGTCACGGACCGTATTCTGCTGCACAATCATGGCCCGAACTAGACCCTCTGAATGTGGGTGAAAGTTCTGTGGCTTGGACAGTCTGTGGGCTCACTTACGATGAGACCATGGTTTATCCCTAGTGCATGAACTGTAGTTGTCAGAGATTACTCGTTTGTTCCCAGCTGCCCAGACCCAAAATAATCACACAGAAGCTATATTATTTGCAATAACTTTTGGCCAATAGCTTGAGTGTATTTCTAGCTAGCTCTTAGATCTAGAATTAACCCATTTCCATTATTTTGTATTTTTCCACAAGGTTCATATTTACCAGCAAGTTTCCAGCGTCTATTTCTTGTGGCAGCTACATGGCATCTCCCTGACTCCACCTACTCTCTCTATAAATCTTTTCCAGCCTGCCTATCTATATTCTGTTAAACCATTGGCTGAAAGCAGTTTCTTTATTAATCAATGGTAATAAATCACATTTACAACATACAGAGGAGAATCCCACATCAAACGGGCTTTTTGAAGCCCATTCTCTGTGAATGGATACCTTGCTCAGCCTAGATACGTGGGGGAAGGGTTTGGGCCTGCCTCGACTTGATATACCAGACTTTCTTGACTTCCCATGGAAGTCCTTATCTTTTCTGAGGAGTAGATGGCGGATTGGGTTGGAGGAATGTAGGGGATGTAGGAGGAGCGGAGGGAAGGAGAACTGTGGTTGGTATACAAAGTGAAAAAAAAAACTTTAAATAAAAAATAAAAATAAAGGAAAAATAAAACTGAAAAAAGTGTCAAGTTCAGTTTGTCTTCAAAGGCTTTACAAAAGTCCTTGACCTATCCACTCAGTCCATTTCACACAGGTGAGATCCACCTGGCCACATAGGAAACCCTGGCTCTGCAAGGTCCCTGGCCAGGTTACATGCTCTGTTACTATCACTTTTATTTACTTGCAGTATTTTATTGTTTGATATTATGTTTTACTTTATACTACATAAATTTGTGTGTTTTTAAAAAGATTTCTACCATCAGCTTTGCATGTTTATCATCTTTCTCATGATTATTAATTGCTGAATGAAATAATGGTACCATTATTACATAGTACCTGTGTACTATGACTTTTGTACACAGGTGCCTTGCCCATGCTCATATCTCCCCTCCTGTTATCTTCACCTGGGGCCACTCCACAGTGTGGTCTAATATGTCTAATATCTTTATCTTTTTACTTGTATTTTGTAAATGAATTCCCATGTGATAGAAAATCACACAATGAGAAGAAGGCATGCAAGAAGGCTTCTGTCATTCTCATTCACAAGTATTGCAATTATTTAGGAGCACAGAACTCTGGTCTACCCTATATGGGAGTTCAGCATGACTCAAGAGGAGTGCATTAGCATGTGACACCAAAACCTGAGTCAGCAGGGAACTGGAGTCCACAGTCAAAAACTAGGGCTTTCTTCAAGCACAGGAAAAGACAATTTGTTCTCAAAACACCTTCGTCAAGTGAGTGCGGTGGCACATGCCCAGGGTATCAGCTCCTGGAAACCAATGGCAGGAAAAGAACGAGCTATAAGCCAGTGTGAGCTCTCTAGTGAGACCCTGTCTCAAAAACTGAAATTACAAAGGAAGCAGAAAAGAGAAAGTGAGGATTAAGGTCATGAAAATAATGTTAGCATGTCCAAGTCCATGTAGGGAGAAAAGTCAAGGTACCAGAGTCAATTGTGTTCCATGTTTCCACTGTCTGCTAAGGTTGAAATACATACCAATATACAACTATGCCATTAAACACTATATAATTTTGATAATGACTTAAATATTCTTTACATTTAAACCTCTAATACATATAAAAGTAAATGCCATGTTCAGGCTGGCAACTTGAAGTTTTATCTTACTTTGCTTATGACAGCATTAAATAGCAAATGGGGTTGGAATAATGACAAAACAAGAAGATCTTAGATCCAAAGGGGGACAACTTTATATCCTAGGCACTTCATGGCATCTCCTCCTCCCCTCCTTTTCTTCTTCTTTTAGGTTTTGAGCAGAAGGCCCTCTCTACATTTTTATTTTGCTCTAGGGTCAGCAAACTATGTGTCCTTCTTGGCTTGAATGGAGTGCTCTTTCCCAGCCTCACAGAATGAACTTTCTGGTGTCATTCACAGGTCCTTTCAGGAGCAATTGTGAAGACACCAGTCCTCAGCAGAGACCACGCTGGTCAACATGGACTCTCTAGAAATCCATCCTTCCTCAGCTGGATGCACAACACCATGTTCCCACTTGATGATCTGTGGTCTGCCTCTGTGGAAGTATAAGACCTTTGCCCTTACCTACACTCAGTGCTGAGGACAGGACCTGGAAGCTAACTTGTAGTCACTCAGCAAACACATATGCGGTTTGTAAACTAATAAGTGAAATGAATACCACACTGGCCTATTAAATAATACAACTTTTCATAATATGATTATAAAACCAGGATTACACTATTTATAAGCTTTAGAAGGGAAATGAAATCAATTTTGAAACATGAAGAACCACAGATTAATTTGGAAGTTGGTAATGTCTGACTGTTGCCATATTTCTGCAGTGCGTATTATAGCTGGAATTGGTAATACCTCCAAAGGCCTGTGTGTTACCAGCCTGTTCCTTAGCTTCATACTACTGGGAAGTGACAGACACCTTTAAGACGTGGGACTTGGCAGGAGCTTCAGATTACTAGAGTCATGTCCTCAAAGGGGATTGTAAGAGATGGTCACTTTCTTCTTTGCAGATTCTTGGCCATGAAATAGACAGTTTGCTCCACCTTGCATTACCCACCACAACAATTCTTCTACAAATAAGTGGATCTGCTTAATTATGAACCAAAATCTCCAGAGCCATGATTCAAACCTTTGTCTTACTTAAGTAAAAAATTTTGGTCTTTTTTAGCCATGGTAACAGAAAGCTTACTAATGTTGTGCAGTTAACTGTAAACATAATACTGTTACAATATTTCTCGGTTATCAGTCTACTATATAATTTTAAATGTCATATATTTTAACATGATATTCTATTTCCAACATCTTTTAAAATGTTTTAAAAGATGACTAGCTGTAAGTCTTAGATAGCTGCTATGTTGCTTTTATTATATTATATTTTATTTTACAATAATTTTTCATGCACTATCCATGATGCACAAAGACAGAGGGCTTCGTCTTCTATGTCCCATTGCTGGACAGGGAAGAGTTGTTAGACAGGTTATATTTAAAGAGTGGCCAGCCTAGGGGTGTAGCTAATTTGTAAAGTACTTGTCTATAGTGTTTTCCATTGAGGGTTTCACAGTCAATGCTGCATAAAAGGGTTTAGTGGAACAAGAGTATAATACCAACACTCAAGAGTTGAAGCAAGAGAATCAAAAGTTTAAGATGAGCCACATAGTGTCTTTGAAACTAACTAGAACTAAATGGCACCCTGACAAAAGAAATAAAAAGAAGACCATTTCCCCTAACTGATTTGTGATGTCCCTGTAGGTGAAGCAGTAGGGACTGGGAGTGTGAATACCTTGTATTCTTATCCTAAGACATTCACCAAAAAGAAAATGTATAAACCTAGAAGAATTTCAACTTTTCTGGCATAGAATAAAAGTGTGTGTTTCTTGTACTATCAAGGAACTGTCCTACCTTACGAATGACTAAAAATAGTTGTAAATGATAAGAACTCAAAATCTGGCAGAAGGTAAATGTGTCATCCTAAAGATTTGCTATGAGATAAAATTTCTTATAGAACCTAAAATACGTTGCTATTCACAATCATTTTAATACTAACTATGTGCTGCTGTGGGATAATGCTTTTGTACACTGGAAAGAATTATTACTGGTATTGGTTTAATAAAACACTAATTGGACAGTAGCCAGGCAAGAAGTATAGGTGGGATAACCAGACTGGGAATTTACAGATGCTCAAAAGAATGAATTAGTTTAGCCTAACCCTAACACAATGCTTAAGCTTTTGAATGTTAAACAGTGAAATACTGATGTAAGGAAATAAAAAAAACTATTTAAAATAGAAAGATGTACTCTGTGGCTTGGAAGATTCTCCAGTATAAAGATGCCAGTGCCCCACCCATTGATAGAAATTTTGATACAATTTCTATCAGCACCTTAGCAAAATGATTTATGTATTACTTTTAGTGTTTTAATTAAAATAAAATCACATTGCTTTTCCCATCTTTTCTCCCCCAGCCCTCTAAACTATCCTCCTGTAAGACCCTCCCATGTCCTCTCGTCAAACTGATGGGCTCTTTTTCTCTTATTATTACTATTACATATATATATATATATATATATATATATATATGTTTGTGTGTATAACCATCCTTATTGTAGCTTGCAAATCCATCCTTTACTTTCTTTACTATTCTAATATGAAAACAACAGAAGAGAATATAGTCTCAAGGTAAATAAGTGCAAATTCTTCCTAAATCAATCAGTAGTACCTTTCAATGGTGTGAAATATTAAAAAATATTAGTCTGCTGAGAAATTTTAGTATTGATTTATCCCATTCCATATTAATTAAATGCTGAAATATAAGGAAATAACTTCAGCAAAAGAATTATTAGTGAAAAGACAAAACTAGTTCTCAATTTTAAGAGGCTCTGAACTCTTCTGATTATACAGGTACACAGATTTCTTGGTGTGCACTGAATGCTGGAAAGACACTGCTTGTCTGTGGCTTAGCCTAGATTTGGTGGATTTCTTCTTGAGAAACTTGTACCTCACAAAGCACCCTATGTCTGCTCCAATAACGTTGCTCCGGTTAGTGTTTTAAAGATCACATTCTGATAATGCCAACCACTGGATGGTGGTTTTGAAGCCTGGGAGATGATTAGGATGATTAGGCCTTCATTGTGAGTACAACCCCCTTGGCTCCATGCCTCTGACACTGATAGTCTGCCAGTTTTGTGGAGTACAGGTATTTCTGGTTATTTCTAGTTTTCAAAAGTTCCCCAGGTCATTGTGACATGCAGGTGAGTTTGAAAAGCTCTATGTAAAAAGCCCAGGCAATTTCCTGAGGTTGAATTTCAGTGCCGTTTCACCCTCCACAGGCTCTTCATAATACCCTTGCTTAGAGAGATTTTAGTGGATAATCATCAATTGCAAGCACAGAGCTGGTGGGATATAGAGAGGGACTCTGGAGCCTGTAGATCACCAACCAGTTCTCATGTGGACCATTACAACACAGAGTAATTCCTCAATGGTGATACTAGACAGTAGTTAAATATAGTGACCCTCTATGTTCAAAGACCCATCAGGAAATAGGAACAATGTAACTAAATCTATGTTAAAAACCACTTCCGCCTGAATAAGGATGATAAAGACAAAGGGAATAATTATTGACTTTTCACCATATGGGATGATTCATGCTCTTTGCTTTACCCATATCCTACTTAATCCCTCCCCATCTGGGAGCTAGGTGTCATCATCTGGTGAAGAAGCTAAAACTAAGACTGATCAGAGCTGTCGAATACAGAGTGTATTCTAGTCAGCTTCTACCTGAATCTGCTGCAAAGCTGACTCCTCATCCTTCCCACCTGGCTATGGCAGGGTGGGGGTGGGATAAATGCTCTGTGCATACCCTGCACACTTGCTCAGTTTTACCTTCTCTTTTAATACAGGTAAATGGGCTGTCTTTCACTTGAAGAGAAAACAGGGAATAGTGATACCATCTAATCATTTGATGTTTTCAATTTTATGTCTTAAGATGAGTAATAAAGAAAAGATAACATTTTCTTTCTGAATAAAAATTCTTATTTAAAAAAACAAAAGCAACAAAAACAGCAGATTCACTGATGGTCAATTTTTAGTTGAACCAGCCATCATGATACCATGCCTTATCTCATGCATATTAGATTTCATTGTGTAACCAAGCATTTATATTAATATCCCCTTCTAAACAATGATTCTATCTTAGAGTTACCATTACTGTGATGAAATATCACAATCAAAACAACTTGGTTAGGAGTGGGTTTACTTGACTTATATAGCCACAGTCACAGTTCACTGAGTGAAGCCAAAGCAGAAAATCAAACCAGGCAGGAATTTGGAGACAGGAGGTGATGCAGAGGCCATGGAGGAATGCTGCTCACTAACTTGCTCCTGTAACTTGCTCAGCCCACTTGCTTATAAAACCCAGGTGTGCCACCATCCACAAGATCCTGGGCCCGTCTCCATCAATGACTAATTTTTAAAATGGCCTACAGGCTTGCCTACAACCTGATATTATGGAAGGATTTTTTCAATTGTGCTTGCCTCCTCTCAGATGATTCCAGCATGTGTCAAACTGACATAAAATTAATCAACACAGACCCTGCTGTTTTTCTGAATACCAAATCATTAGAAGCATTCACCTGCCTCAGCCTGTAGTCATCATCTCTCCAGGCTCTACTGGGTCGAATAATGTTATTGGGAACAAAGAGGATCACTATCAGTAATGAAGATCATTGCAGAATTTACAGCGCACATTCTTGTTATGTTCCTTTTGGTGGGAATACTAAATCTGGTTAGATTTTAATCTTCTCAGAAAGGAACTTCCAAAGAACACATAACCCATCAAGTCTCCATTCAGGGCAGAAAACTTAAGCCAAATGGGTAAGCAACTAGATTTCCTGCTTCAACAGAATCCAATATTTCATGAAGACCAACAAGGAAATCTACAACAAATTTCACAATTGTAAAAACTGTGCCTCCCTATTCATGAATAAACTTTAAAAGTTTTTATTTTATTTAATTAACTTTTTATTTATTTTACATACCAAATATAGTTTCCCCTTCCTCCTCTCACCCAATCCTCTCACCTCACATCCCATCTACCCCCTTCCCTTCCACTCCTCCTCTGTCTCTATTCAGAAAGGAGCAGGCCTTCCATGAGCTTGAAAAAAGCAAGACCCATCAAGCTGAGGCAGGACCCAGCTCTTCCCCTTATATCAAGGTCAAGGCAGGGCAAGGTAATCATGCATGGGGAACAGGTTTGCAAACACCAGCTTAAGTGTCAGGGACAGGTCCTGATCTCACTGCCAGGAGCCTTAAAAGCAGACCAAGCTACACAGCTGTCACACACATGCAGAGGGCCTACGTTGGTCTCATGCAGGCTCCTTGAAAGGTTTTTTTTAATCTGATCATAGATCAATACACTACAAGACTTCCGGATTTTGACTTGATTTCCAACTCTGATTGCCAATGTTGACAATTTTTTGCTATAGTCTTACAGTGTTTTTTTTTTTTAACAATTACGGTTTTTGAATCAAAAATACCTGTCAATGCCTAAGGAGTCTTCCTCTCATTACAGTTGTCTATACTGTCAAGGACACTGTCACTAGATTTAGTTAGTCCAGAAGAGTCAAATTGCCGCCTGCTTGTTCTCCCAGAACCAAGAAAAGAATGGTTGCTTCCCCTGCCCCAATTTTCTAAACAAAGACATGAAACTGAAAACATAGTGAATATATCCACAGTAAAATTGTAGAATAGAGATTTCTCCAAACATTTATAAAGGTCCTTGACCTATTTACTGTTTTCATATTTAAATATGACATTTATATGCTTTCATTAGGACATAAATGATGTGAAACTGCAAAAACTGCAATATGTGAATACAAACAGATAATGGGAAGCAAGTGTGCAATTGTGAATGTATGTGTCTGTGTGAGGGGCCACAAGTGTGTGTGGATATGTGTGCAGAACTGAATTTTACCATTGTCTCGTTTAACCAGCATATCTAGAACAGAGGCCTATAGCAACATGGTTCTTTCCCTAGAATAGTTTATAACGCAGAGAATAATAAACCAAAACAAAGGGTTTGTAAAACTCCTATATGAAACCTACTACTTCATGGATCAATAAATCATACATTTAAAAAATTAGAGGGACCTGGAGAGAAGGCTACCTAGTTATGAGAAGTTGCTGTTTTTACAGAGGGCATGGGTTCAGTTCTTCATAGCTCTTCAAATCAATATCCTGGCCAGTTCATAATCACCTGCAACTTCAGTTCTGAAAGATTTAAGACCATCAGTACCTTCATACATGTGGCACATGCTCGCTCAAATATGTGTGTGTGTGTGTGTGTGTGTGTGTGTGTGTGTGTGTGTGTGTGTGTACAGAGAGAAATACACACACACACAAGCACGCCTGCATGTACAACACACACACACACACACACACACACACACACACACGGGGATGGGGGATATCCTCACTGGCCAGCTAATGCTGTTTCTATAACCCAATGATCATTAAAGAATCAAAAAGCCAGTATTGGTGGGGGGTACTTGCTAATGAGTTGTTGGTCAGGAATGAATTAGAGACCCATAAAGCAATAAATGCTCTTGCAATTTCTCTTATTTGCCGCCCCCAAAACTGTGATGAGACCTCATTGCTAAAGAGAGATTTAGACTAGTCAAGCTAGAACTGATGAATCTGACCGCCTGCTGGACAGCTTTCGTAGTACTGAAATGAACTTGCTTGGGAGAAAGAGTATCAATGGTCATGAGAGCTGTGAGCCCACGAACTGCAATGCCAATCTATTACCAGCCAGATATGCCCATTTGGATAATGCTTATCTAATGAATATCGGAGTAGCCAACTGGTCTCTAATTTGTTTTAATGCCCGTTATACAAAGAATTCACAAAATACAAACAAATAAATGAAATGCCTGTGAAGGTCTTAGGCCCTAGGAGGGATCTGTTATTGTTGTGTAGCTAAATTGACATGGCCCTAAATTGTCTCCTAAATAATAATGTTTGTAGCCAGAGACAAAATGCTCCTCTCTGCCTTAATCAGAAAGGCTTTTCATTACAAGGAATCTTGATTGAATATAAAGACTCATGGATGTTCTGGGTGCTAGAATCTGTGATACTTGAGTGCACATTCCTGGACAAGTTGTTTCCGCTGCCCCCTCTAAGACTCAGGGACCAGCGCAGAAGGATAAACTGAAAGAACTCAACAGCCTAAGACAGGGAGAAGGCTGCCAAATGTCATAGTCAAGGCTTGACGTTGTCATAGCAACCATGATCTCACAGCAGCTGAGGTGACCTCCACTGGGCCTGTACAAGACTGGGACTTTCATTGGCCAATCATAGACTGAAGAGGAACTAACAGGGGCCCACCTCTCTCTTGTGAACTATGGTGAATGCTACATGAGGGGCGGCCATGATCTTCAGTTGTGTACCTCTTACAAATCTACTCAGCTCCTATGGGCACTTTCAGACCCATGCTCACACCGACAACCCTGGTTACACTCAGTTAGTCATGAGTGTGAATGGGGAACTTTCAGAAAAGAAGAAAGCTTGACAGGAGTGACAGGAAAACACAAGTGAGGAGGGGTGAGTTGAGAGGAATCAGAACGCATTCAAATGCATGCATGAAATTGTCATGAAACAACGGACCAGCATAATTAAAAACAAGAAACAAGTGAAACACTGGCCGAGATGTATGTGCACACAGAGGGACAGAGCATTGATAAAGGCTTGACTCTGCAGATGTTCTCTTTGGAGTGGGTCCAGCGCTTGTGTTTGATCAATATTCAAGTCTGGCTGTGCAGCAAACACTCGTCTTTCCTTTGGAAGGCAGTCTAAACAATAGCCCAAAATATCTAACTGCAATATTGATTTATTTGAACCCAACAAAATCTCAATATCATTCACTATGAGTAATGGTCTAAATGAGAGGACTTTTTTTAAAAAAAAATATGGTTCTAGTTTCTAGGACTGTCTCAGAGAAAACACAGTCCCTGGAAGAAGAGCTAACTACACATCGAGCTGCTCTTGTTGCAGGAGAAGGCATTTTGTGTCACTTTCAGGGTGACAGTAACCACTACTTCAACTTTTTTCTCATAATATGATGTGCATTTTGTTATATTGATTGAGTAAAAGAAAAGCCTTATGTAAAACTTACCTAACATGGAAAAATGATGCTTAGGAGAATAGAATGTTAAGTATCCACTAAAAGAAGATGTCATTTGGCATGCATTTTTCTTCATATTCTCCTCTAAAATATCCAAAGGCTAGTGTATGCTGGATGATGTATGTGACAGAATGGAAGAGGGGAAGAGAGAATGCAGAAAAGAAATGTGTCATCGGGTTCTTGTCTTCACCTGACCACTGGGAGCGACATGGAGCCAACTTCCTACGAAGTATGCCACATGAAGCCCAAACATAAGGCTTTCTCAATGCCTTGCTCTCTCTCCAGATGGCAACCCTTACACTTAAAGCAGTTTGTGACCCTTTTCCTATTTATGCCACTACAGAGGGAAAAAAGAAACTTGTTTTTGAAATTTCCTCTTCTCACTGTCAAAAGTGAAGCACTCGCAATCCCAACTACTACAAGAAGAGGTTAAGTCAGCCTGGTCAACATGGTAAGGTTTTTTGTTAAGATTAGTAATATTACTGTCAACCTGAAAAAAAGGATTGACCTAAACTAGATGGAGAACATTAAGGTCAAGATATGACAACTGAGGAGGTTATGGTTTGTGTTCAATAGTCATGTGCTCTTTGGAGGCAGATTTTTACAGTCCCAGAGAACTGTCCTTCTCATTACAATAGAGAATACTTAGAAATGTAGGAAAGCAAAATTGCAAATGACTTTAAGTACACCTAAAGTTTAGGACCATGCCTCTGCACACATCTCTTACTAAGGAATAAGTCTGAGAATTTTAGAGATGAACTTATCTGACACATGGGCTGGGAGGAAAGGGCACCCACTAGGGTAACAAAAATGGCACTCCACATCTGCAGGTACTGCTTGTCAACGCTGTACATAAACTAAGATTAGCAAAGACAGAAGCGGCAGTCACATTGCAGGATATGTAGACAGATGCAGTAAATGTAAAACTCTGGCTAGAATATGTTCTTGGTGTGAACACTTCTTATGTATCAGCTACTTGACCTCCCCTAGTGCTTTTGTTTAAATGATGATGACAAAAAAAGACCAAGAACAGAATGTCTTGCTTGAATGTAGAGTAGAGATTGTAGCATGGATTTGTGAACCTCTTTCCATTGCTCATGCTGAAGGGCCCCTGTGTGATGGTTTAGATGTTGTTTTTGCTGTTTAATCTGAGCTAGAAAGGCTTTATTGAGGGTTAACGTTCACACATTCTACCAAGACTAACTAGCTCTTCAGATATCTTGTCATAGGTAATGCCTTCTTTACTCCAACCAGTAGAAGCAACAGGAGACCAACGCCAGCAGATACTCAAATCTGTGAATTTAGAATAGCAAAAGGAGATGTAGTCATCTACCCTCTCTTAATCATTTTTCTGCAAGTTTCTCAGAATCACCTCTATGGCTTCTTCAGAGAAACGGGGACCACTTACATTCCCGAACATGACCCTTAAATCCTTATCCTGACCAAATATAAATGTGGGGTCTTCCAGAGGTGCTGGAGTATGAGTTCTTTGTGCTATGCAGCAAAAGAGGATGCTCTCAACTTTAAAAGACTGGAAGAATGTCCAGAAAAACAGCAGGGGTTGTGTCCAAATCTTCATTCTAATGAGGTAAGAAATGATCTGCTATTGTGCTTCATCCATAATTCAATTTTTCTAAACTCATTAGCTCATTGAGTTTTCTAAACTCATTAGCAACATACATTTCTTTCTTTTATTGACATCATAAGAGATGTTTTAGGTTTATAAGATTAAAGTGTGGCACATTTACACAACAGAGTATTACACAACTTTTAAAAACAATGGCATCATGAAATCTGCCAGTTCATCGTGAGTGAGGTAGCTCAGAACAAGAAAAACAAACATGCTATGTACTCACCTATAGCTGGATATCAGCTGTAAACTAAAGAATAACTATGCTACAGTCCACAGACCCAAAGAAGCTGAGTAACACAGAGGGCTTGAGGGAGACACATGAATCTCACTGTGAAGAAGAAATAGAATGGACATCACAGGTAGCTGACAGGAGGGTCTTAATGGAGCTAGGCATGGAACCAGGACAGATAGAGTGGAGGAAGGATGGAAGGAGAGAGTACTTGGAAAAACAACTGGAATCAAAGGCATCTCTGGGATAAGACAGAAACCTAGTGCAATGGAAAATCCCAGGAATCTATAAGGGTGACCCTAGCTAAGACTCCTAGTAATGGAGGATATGGAGCCTGAACCACCCATCTCTTTCAACCTGGCAAGATTTAGAACGGAGGGATTAGGACCCCAACCCGGACACCTAACCTTTGGCCTATAATTTGCCCTGCCTACAAGATATTCTGGGGTAAAAGTGTCACAGAAATTATGAGAATGACCAACCAATGACTGGTACAGCTTGAGACTCATACCATGAGAGGAAGCACACCACTGTCACTGCCTGGAGGGCCAGGACTCAGAGGCTGGATGGCTCAGAGACCAAGGACAGAACCAAACATGACTGGCAAAAAAGTCAATGAAATGATTCTTAATGATATTCTACTATGTTAATAGATTGATGCCTAGCCCAGTGGACATCAGAGAAGTTTCCCTGAGTAACAGATGGAAATAGATGCAGAAATCTGAAGCAAACCTTAGGTGGGCCTCAGGGAATCCTTTGGAAGAGGAGAAGGAAATATTATGAGAGCCAGAGGGGCCAAGGAAACCACAAGAAAATCACAGAAACACCTAACCTGGGCTCATAGGGGTTCCCAGAGATTGAACTACCAACCAGAGAGCTTTCACAGGACTGACCTAGGTTCTCTGCACATATGTTACAGTTGTGTTGTTTGGTCTCCTTGTGGGACTCCTAACAGTGGAAGCAGGGGCTGACTCTGACTGTGTTACCTGCTTTGGGGAACCTTTCCTCCTACTAGGTTGCCAAGTCCAGCCTCAATAGGAGAGGAGGTGCATAGTCTTACTGTAACTAACATACCATGACTGGGTGATATATATGGGGGGCCTGCCCTTTTCAGAAGAGAAAGGAGGAGGAGTGGATATTGACGGGGGAGAGTTGGGGTGGTTGAGATAGGAACTGAAGGGAGAGGAGGGAAGGAGGGAAAACTGTGATCAAACTGGAGAAAACTCATTAATAAAAATATTTTTTAAAAAAGATATCCTTAATAGCATTTTAACTCATTAGCTATTATCAAATCAATTTCTAATAATAAAGCACAAAAAGATACATATCTGAAAATGTGCAGAAACACATAAAAATGATTTGAAGAGAGAATAATTTAAATGGCAATGGCATTTGTTTAGGTGATAAAACTTTCAAGAGGCAGAAAGAAGATGTGTGTGTGTGTGAGAGAGAGAGAGAGAGAGAGAGACAGAGACAGAGACAGAGGGACAGACATAGATGGATGGATAGACATAAAAACAGAGACAGTGAGACATAAAACTCTTTGGAAGTTAATCAAGTGCTTTTTTGTTATATAAAGACATTGTAAAAGAGTAAATCACACTGTGACTAATCCTATCATAATTGTATTATAAGTCAGAATAAGATTTGGAATAATGATGCTTCTTAGATTCTGATGAGAAAATAAATTGTTTGACCCTTTCTATTATAACATATGATTCATCATATACCTCTCTTCTTAGCTTTTAACTTCTTTGAGTCTAAAGGTAAATGTAATAGATAGCCACCAAAGTTGTAATTTAAGTCTTTATTCTAAAAGTTCTGGTTATGTGATCTACTCATGAGCTATAGCTTGTCGTGGAAAAACCAGAGCTAAAACTCAAAACCATTGGTTTTAGTACTGGGGCCTTCTATAACAAGTACTTTTAAAAACCGTCATGTTTAAGTAAAAACTGTCTAAAAGGGTTTCCTTCTTTATTTCTCAGCAGAAGTGACCTAGTCAGAACCTATGGATGCTCTAGAGAAAGCAAGCTTTGTCAAGTACCAGAGTAGAACCAGGGGTTTTCTTAGTAGGGCAGATTCAGATCATAGTTGCAGGAAAAGCTGCAAATCCTCTGGATTTACAGGGAGAGATGTAGGAAACTTCATTTCATAAATGTTGTGGCTAAGCTCTGAACACATGACGGGTGGGGATACACACGGCTTCTAATCTTTAATATTTCTGTTTTCCACAACAAATAATGCTAACTAAAACTTTTTAAAGTATTGGACATATAATTTTGACTTCAATGAATAGCTCCTAAAGAAGGTAGCTATTCAAAAAAACTTTTAAAAAGCATTAGCTTTAGAATGAATCAGAGGAAGGGTCCCCCTTCTGACATTGTTAAACCATAGCTAGGTTAAACACAAATCGAAGAGAAAGTGGGAAGTAGTCTACAAGACATGGGCACAGGAGACCACTTCCTAGGTAGAACCCTAGTAGCACAGACAATAAGAGAATCAATGAATAAATGGGACCTCCTGAAACTGAGAAGCTTCTGTGAAGCAAAGGACACTGTCACTAAGACAAAAAGGCTACCTTCCGACTGGGAGAAGATCTTCACCAACCCCTCATCAGACAAAGGTCTGATCTCCAAAATATACAAACAACTCAAGAAACTAGACACTAAAACTCTAATTAACCCAATTAAAAAATGGGGTACTGATCTGAACAGAGAATTCACAACAGAAGAACTTCGAATGGCCAAAAGACACTTAAGGTCATACTCAACATCCTTAGCAATCAGGGAAATGCAAATCAAAACAACTATGAGATACCATTTTACACCGGTCAGATTAGCTAAACTCAAAAACACCAATGATAGCCTATGCTGAAGAGGATGTGGAGTGAGGGGAACGCTCATCCATTGTTGGTGGGAATGCAAACTCGTGCAGCCACTGTGGAAATCAGTGTGGCGGTTTCTCAGGAAACTGGGAGTCAACCTCCCTCAGGACCCAGCAATTCCACTCTTGGAAATATACCCAAGAGATGCCCTATCATACCACAAAAGCATTTGTTCAACTATGTTCATAGCAGCACTATTTGTAATAGCCAGAACCTGGAAACAACCTAGGTGCTCCTCGATAGAAGAATGGTTAAAGAAGGTGTGGAACATATATATATTAGAGTTTTACTCAGCGGTAAAAAACAATGACATCTTGAATTTTGCATGCAAATGGATGGAAATAGAAAACGCTTTACTGAGTGAGGTAACCCAGACCCAAAAGGAGGAATATGGTATGTACTCACACATAAGTGGATTCTAGCCATAATTAAAGGTCTTTGAGCCTATTATTCGTGATCCTAGAGAAGCTAAATAAGAAGGTGAACCTGAAGAAAATCATGTAGTTTTCCTCCTGGATATTGGAAGTAGACAAGAGTGCCAGGCAACATTGGGTGCATGGGGGGTGGGGGGTGAAAGTAAGGGGAGATGGTTAAAGAGAAGGGAGAGGGGGAGGATTGTGGATGGCTTGGGGGAATGAGATAGGGGGATGAAGGATGGATATGGGAGCAGGGAAGTATATATCTCAACTAAGGGAGCCATTTTAGGGTTTACAAGAGACTTGATTATAAATGGGTTCCCAGGTCCAAGGAGAGATCCCCAGATTGTTCCCTGGACGGCAGAGGAGAGGGTGCCTGAACTGGCCTTGGCCCATAACCATACTGATGAATATTTTGCATATCACCATAGAACCTTCATCTGGCGATGGATGGAGATAGAGACAGAGACCCACATTGGAACACTGGACTTAACTCCCTAGGTCCAAATGAGAAGCAAAAGGAGGGAGAACTTGAGCAAGGAAGGCAGAATCAGAGGGAATCTTCACCCGATGATGAATGGAGATTGAGACAGAGACCCACATTGGAGCACTGGACTGAGCCCCCAAGGTTCAAATGAGGAGCAGAAGGAGGGAGAGCATGAACAAGAAAGGCAAGACTGTGAGGAGTGCGTTCACCCACTGATACAAGGGGACTGATCTAATGAGAGTTACCAAGGCCAGCTGGACTGGGACTGAACGAGCACATGATCAAAACGGATTCTCTGAATGTGATCGGATTCTCTGAATGTGGCTGGCACAAG
Source organism: Myodes glareolus (assembly GCF_982192425.1). Classification (NCBI taxonomy): domain Eukaryota; kingdom Metazoa; phylum Chordata; class Mammalia; order Rodentia; family Cricetidae; genus Myodes; species Myodes glareolus. Next base: position 22,303,866 of record NC_142042.1, on the reverse strand, counting down.
GGGACTGTCTGAGAAGCCATTGATAATGGCACTGGGACTTGTTTCCTCTGCATGTTCTGGATTTTTGGGATCCTAGTCAGTTTGGATGCTCACCTTCCTAGACCTGGAGGGAGGGAGAGGAACTTGAACTTCCCACAGGGCAGGAAACACTGACTGCTCTTAGGGCTGGAGAGGGAGGAGGAGAGGGAGTGGGGGGAATGGGAGGGTATTGGGAGAAGGGGCGGAAGTGGAAACTTTTATAAATTGATAAAAAAAATCATTTCCTAACCTTAGATCTAAACAAAATGGCCTTAGACTATCTCTCAACTTGACTGACTTCAGGGAAACTTCATGACCAGAGGCTTCTGACTTCCCTATTCATATGATTCAATTTACAAGACTTCAGGGACTTTTTATTCTGCCCCCTTTGAAATTTGTAAAACCTCTCAGCCCCTTTCCACTTTTACAACTTGGGGTTGTCTTCCTCAAAGGCCTAGAACAATATGTTTGAAATATAATCACTATTCTTAGGGCATCCCTCTCCCTGACTCACCCAGTAGAAAACAGGTTCCAAACCTGTTGCCAAACAGCACAGACTGCAGATTACAGAGAAAACATTTGCAAACTCAGAAAGACTCACTGTGCTTACCATATCCATTTTCTAACTTCCCTCTGTCATCCTTAGCATTTTCCTACTATCTCTCACTATAGGACCCCAGTCCTGGGAATGCCAGGGTCTCTTGCATGCTAGGCATATGCTCTACTACTGAGATACATCTCCAAACCTCACTCAGCTCTTAAAAGTCCCCTCCCCTCTGTTCTCTTCTCTCCTTCATAGTGCAATAACCTTGAATAAATATGTGTCTAACTTTGTTGCCTGGAATTTTCCCTAGTTGGGATCATTGTTTTTTGGCAACTGTAAGAGTTCTTAAATTCAATCAACATCATACAACCCTAACCAAGAAGCAGTCTCCAGTTGATAACCGCTTGCAAATAAAAATTTGATTTTCTCAAAAAAAAAATTGATTTTCTCCAAGGAAGTCTCCCTGGAGAAATGAACTAGTCTTAAGGGCAGGCCACATGCCCAGCAGTAGATAGCCCACAGAACATAAGCTCAAGGGTATCTTTGGAGGTTCCTTGTCTTATAATGTCATGTTAACGCTTTTTCTTTTCTTTATATTTTCATTAATTTTATTCTCCTTTGTTTTTATTTCTTTTTCTCTTTCTCTTTCTTTTCTTTTTTACCCATCCAAGTCCTTTGCATATACATTATGGTTTCCAGTTTGTGTTTTTTTCCAGAATTCCTGGCTATGTCCAGTAACTCTTCAAACCTGTGTCACTGAGATTCAGTGCCAATCCGAAGTGAATTGACCAGCAGTTCTGTATTACTCAAAAGAGTTGGATGAGGAATGGCCCACTCAGTCAGTTCCAGGTACCATGACTTCCTCTGAAAAAAAATATTAAATCTATTATTTCTTCTTGTAGAAAAAAAAATCAATAAGAGGCGAACTTACCAAAGCCAGACTATAAAACATGAAAACATGTCCCAAATCCAGATGAATCTGTTTTAAAAGGCACCCGGTGGATATTATTTTTTCAGATAGTCACACACTGTCCTATTGACCCGCTGTATATTGGGCTCCATAAGAAGTGATTGCTGGTGGATTCTTCCCCCTTGGCTAGCTACAGAGAACATAGGCCCATGTGATTAATCATAACTCTGAGTAATACATTTAAAGTGGTCATTAGGCATCCAGACAGAATCCATGCTATTTGTTATGTTTTCAATAATCAGAATGCCTCCTCCGATCACATGGTCTTACTCCAGACACAAAGATAGTCTTCCTAAGAACGTTGTATTTGTCTCTTGGGGGAGACTTATGAACATTTTTTTTTTCCGTAATCGACTGAAGTCAATAATTTAAGTACTTGGCAGTGTCTAACACTTATATCACAAGCACAGGATATATTTGTGGGTAGTGGGGAAGGTTTATTTTAATTTTGTACAAGCAGCAACAATCTAGAGGTGCAGACTGTAGTGGGGTATAAATACTATTTAATGCAGGATGTAAGCCAGGTTTTGCTCCTTGAGTGGAGATAGAGTTCCTGTCAGACAAATCATAATGACTCTCAGAGAGCAATCTGACTGTGGTGGAAAGGATGCCCCTAATTCACTTCGCACTCTTGAGAAAGCTGTTTTCTCTAATAAGACTGTGATAACTGAGCAGAGGTAGTTTTTGAACATGAGGTAAAAGTCCCATTTTTACCAAGATCATTTATAACATCTGAAGCAAATGTAAGTACCAGAAGAGAATTCAAATATAACAGGATGAGAATGAAGGAGACTGCACTGAGATCCTTTAGTTAGGTCACAGAGAAGGGCCAGGAAAAAAAAAGCAGTAGGTAGGCAAGATTCATAATGAACGGGGAAGCATGACGAAAAGTCAGAAAATTAACCATGCCCCGTCTTTCTGGGCAGAATCTGTGTAATCCTGTAGCCAGAAGGTTGCTGCCATTTTGCACGGAAGTTTTATAGTTCAAGAAAAATTTTGCGTGTTTTGTAATTTGGGAAGCAAGAACTCAAGGATCCACACCTTGCTGCTTTTTGCATTGCCCGCTGTTAAGGGTATCTCATAAGGTATTTCCTTGTGGCCCAGAAAAGGTTCCTTTCTCATAAACTTTTCAGAAGCTCAATAGCCAACTTTCAGGTCACACAGAGGTTACTCGGGCAGGCACGTGACATTTAGCTGCGCCAGGTTGCGGAGCTAGAAGCTGCCACAAATGTTCATCTTTGTTGTTAACCTCACCGGACTTAGAATCACCATAAAAACACAAGTCTGGGTGTCTACTAGGTGTTTTCAGAAAAGTTTAGTGGAGAGGAAGACCCATCCTGAATATCTGTGCAGGATTCCCTCTTCTGGGCTCCTAGACTGCGAAGAAATGGGAAAAGATAGCTGAGTGCCAGCCTTCGTCTCGGCTGCCTTTATGAAACTATAATAGAAATGCCACTACACAATTTATTCCTATGACTGTGTTAATATGAAACACTTTGGGTAAATGTCCAGTTCTGCAGGACAGTCTCTTAGGTAACAGTAAGGAGGATCACACAATGTCTTTAGTTTAAGAATTTCAAAGTCATGAACTCACTAATTCATGTGTATCTCCTATCACAATAAATATTTGGTCTTTTACCTTGTCTCAAGCAACTATTATAAACATCAGACAGTTCTTGTTATCTGGGTTTATTTAATTACATAAGGTTCTTAAGTTTTATGGATATATGCATCCATGCAGTGATTGAATCACTGAATTCCAATTATTTTTATTTTATTGTTCAAAACTAACATCTGGGAGATGAAGAGATGGCTCAGCAGTTAAGATTGCCTATTGGTCATGCAAAGACTCTGAGTTTGATGCTTGGTACCTAAAGAACTGTCTCACAATGCCTGCAACAAACTCAAGTTTCTGGGGACCTGGCTCTCTTTTCTGGCCTCAGACACCTGCATTCATTATTGATAGACACACACACACACACACACACACACAGAGAGAGAGAGAGAGAGAGAGACAGAGAGACAGAGAGACAGAGAGACAGAGACAGAGAGATAGAGAAACAGACACACATAATTTAAAAAATACTAAGATTTATTTTAAGTAAATATAAATAAACAAACAAAATGAAGATTGACACGCATAAAAGCAAGTGAAGCTTATACAGGGAGTTCCTGGCTAAGAATGTGGTACAGGGCATGGTAGCTCCCTTATTTAGCTTCCCTGATTGTGAAGCTCTTCTTTCAGAATAGGGTGGCGTGATTGACCTGAGAAAATCGCTCAGTGTTGCGATTTTTAACTGTGCTCCCTAGTTTAGCTGCCACTGGGAAAGTATTAAGAGTACCTAACCAAGTAAACAGTATGTATAGCATAAAAAGACATTAAGCAGCTGAGTATCTTAAAACAAAATCAATTGCAGATTTAGCATTTATTATTGCTGATACAACCCTTAGAAAAAAATGGATGTGTCCTAGCCATCAAATCTAAGACAAATTGTAACCCTTTCCTATAGTCCCAGGACTTAGCAAACTGAGGCAGAAGGGTTGCCATGAAGTCAAATCCAGTCTGGGCTACAGTGTGACCCAGAGAAAAGGGAATAAAGAAAAAAGAAGGAAGGAAGGAAGGAAGGAAGGAAGGAAGGAAGGAAGGAAGGAAGGAAGGAAGGAAGGAAGGAAGGAAGGAAGGACTGAAGAAGTAATAAGAGATTTATGAGGATTTTTAAAGATTCTTTATTACAATTGCTTAATAAAGAAGCCTCTTTAGCCTATAACAGGGCAGATTACAACTAGGTGGGAAATCCAAGCAGAGAGACAGGGAGAAAGAAGGCAAAGTCAGGGAGATCCCAGCAGCTTCCAGAGGTGTAAGATGCCAAAGCATTGCTGGTAAGCCACAAGGATGTGTCAATACACAGATTATTAGAAATATGTTGATTTATATGTAAAAGTTTTCCAGTAAGAAGCCTGAACCATCAGCCAAGCAATTATAATTAACATTAAGCCTCCAAATTATTATTTTATAAAGCAGCTGCAGGGAACAGTGGGAGGGAAAGAAACCAGTCCAGAGAAACTGGACGGACAGAGAAAGTCTCCAGCACCATTTGGTGTAGCAACATGGAACTTCTGAGTTTCCACATAAGATATAAAAAATCCAAAAAAGAAAAAAGGGGGAGGGGGATTCAAGCACAACATGGCAGACTCCCATCATGCATGGTAGATTTAGCTTTTATTCATACAGACAAAAAAGGTTTATGAGCAGCATGCTACAAGTTGCTTGGTGGTGGCATGGATCCGCTGTTTGCTAGAGTTGGGGCAGTCAGCATGGCTCCCAGCGATGACAGTAAATATACCTCCACCATGTTGGAAAGCTAAACAGGGTGGAGCCAATAGCCAAAGGCGGGGCTTTGGTCTTAGCCACATCCTTTTAGCATTTTAAAAACTCTCCTCATCAGAAATTATTACAGATACATAATAAAGACAGATTCAGACAATATTGAAACCTCTAAACAAGTGGTAGAGTGTTTAAAAATATGCATAGGTTTAAGAAAAAACGTATAGGCAGTTATAGAAAGAAAGACATAGGTTTTATAAAATCAAACAAAGTCTTTAAAGAGACAACAAAAGTAATATTTAAAAAGCCACATAAAGATGAAAATTACACAGAGAGTTTGGATTATGTGTACTACTATATTGTTTGAGTCTTTTGACTATTAATGAACTAAGTACAGACAGACATTTGATTATGGGGGCTACTAAGATAAACCAACATAAAGGTATCTTGACTTCAGAATTTGGATCTAAGAATATGTTGCTTTGTAAAAGAGCTTCTGTTTTTGTTTCCACAGAATATGAGAAATTATGGATTCCTTCCTGGTTAATATGGTTTGAATGAACAAAACTCCCTGAAAGGTCTCCAATGAAAACAATGGTCCAGGTTTGCTGTGGGACAATTTTCTTCTACCCTGTAAAGATTTGTCACTTGTATTGCTCTAACAAAATGCTGATTGACCAGGAGCCAGGCAGGAAGTATAGTTGGGGTAATCAGAACAGGAGAATTCTGGGAAGAGGATAGGCTGAGTCTGCAGTCATCACCCAGACAAAGGGGAAGCAAGATGACAATGCCTCGCTGGTAAAAGGTACCAAGTTCTGTGGCTAGCACAGACAAGAATTATAGATTAATGTAGGATGCAAGAGTTAATAAAAAGCCTGTGCTAATAGGCTAACCATTTTATAATTAATGTAGACCTCTATGTGTTTCTTTGAAACGGAACAGCTGCAGGACTGGATGGGACAGAAATCTCTGTTAACACACGCTATCCAACATTCAGAACAGCTTCAAAGCAACTGGTTGAGACTATGCAGCCTCATAGACTACTACAGCCAAGATTTAACCATAATTTTAAATTTTCTCAGGACTTCCATAAGATTACCAGTGTCCCAGTCAGCAGGAAGTATGTCAAAATTCCCAAAATATTGTTTATAAATGGCTTTCATTTAAAGGGAATTGGTTGTAAATGATTAATGATCATAGTCAACCTCTTTCAAAAGGAAAAAGGAGGTTATGATATAGAAATGATGAAAAAGGTAGATTATTAAATCTACTTCAATCCAAAATGACTGTTAGTCTCCAAATACTCTACATTGGTATGGATTTTGGTTTACTGATATAAATTTAAGGTCAATTTTGTTATACTATATGTATATTTTTACTCTTGTTTAAGATACTATTTTTATGCAGCTCATTTAAAAATGTAATATGTAGTTAGGAAAAACAAGTTAATAGTCAAAACTTATAGACATGTTAGTTAGGTTTTCTAAATATACAAAGATATATTTCAGATGGATAGGTGTAGTAGAAGGCTGCTTGTTTGTTACCAGCTGCTGAGACATAAAATAATCACTCACAAACTATATTATTTGTAATACGGTTTGGCCAGTAGCTTAAGCATATTGCTAGCTAGCTTTTATATCATTGGTTAACCAATTTCTATTGATCTGTGTATTGCCACATGGCTGTGGCTTACCAACAAAGTTCCATCTGGTGTCTGTCTTTGGAGGGGCTACATGGCTACACCCTGACGCACCTTCTTTCTCCCAGAATTCAGTTATGTTTTCCCACCTAGCTCTATTCTGCTAAGACGCTGGCTGAAACAGATTTATTCATTAACCAATAAAAGCAACACATAAAAGGACTTCCCAGACCAGATAAGTAATTTTCAAACACTTCAAAAACCTATAGAATATGGCATTTAAATGTTTTAATAACTTAGAATTCTTTGGACATGAGACAGATGTTTCTGGCAGCACCCCTTACTTCAAGAGGATGATGGGTATCAAAGAAGCTCCTCATGGAGTTTACTTTCAATGTGGCAAGGCTAACTATTCAGGCAAGAAACTGCTTGACAGGACTGCTTGATAGCCTAGACTGCTTGATAACATGTTTTATAAACAGAACATGCAGGACCCACAGGAAAATGACTACTGAATTTGCCAAAACAAGGTGAGACAGACCTTTAGGGTTCCTGCTTCATGGAAAAGTGTGCCATACATTATGCAGGACATAGAAGAAAGCAACTGACAAATTTGGCCAAAATTTGTCCTTCAAATTTTCTGCTTCACTGAGAAATCTGCAAGGTACTCTAGGACTATAGGCTGAAGATGGATGTTCCAACATTACAGAAGAACTTTGGGTTACTGACCAGGAAACCGGATATCTCTGTCATTTCTAGAATTTTAGAATTTGCTTAAAATGCACCTTCTGTTTACTTAAGTAATATTATATCCTTCTGGGGTCTTGATGGAGCTGAAGCTTACATAGTTATAATTAAAGTTTTTCTGAGTCATAACAAAAGATAATTTAAATATGAAACTTTAGACTCACAAAGATAGAATAGATAATAGAGTATTTTCTTTAATTTTACCAAACCAAATGGAATAAATATTGTAACTCTAATTCTTGTTGGATAACCATTTTTGTTATAAGCAATTTTATTATGTTAAAATTAAAAACTTCCTTTTAATTAGATGGAAAAGGGGAGATCATGCAGGATGGTGTGTGTTATGAAGATGTTTTACTACATTGATTAATAAAGAATTTTTTTTGGTCTATGGTAGGGCAGAATATACCTAGGTGGGAAATCCAAAAGGAAAGACATGGAGAAAAAAGGTGTAGTTAGGGAGGTGCCAGGAGCCACCAGAGGGGTAATATGCCAGAGCACTACTGGTAAACCATGGGGCATGTTTTGATACACACATTATTAGGAATGGGTTAATTTGTAGGTAAGAGCTAGTCAGTAAGAACCCTGAGCCATTGGCCAAGCAAATACAATTAATATTAAGCATCTGAATGATTTTTTTATAAAGCATCTGCAGGGAACAGTAGATGGCAGAGAAACTGGTCCTGCGTGACCGGGCATGACAGAGGAAGTCTCCAGTTAACAGTTTGTTGGTTCATTTGTTTATTTGTATTTCAAAAAAATTGTCAGAGGATTCCACTATAATTCTTAGTTCCCAAATGCAAGCTCCCCATCTATAAAAGACAAATACAGCCATAGATGACAGCTAGGCACATATATGTGTATGTTTAATTGTGTAGAATAAAAGCTGAAACTCAAAGTGAGGTAATATGCTATCAATGAAACTGAGCCTACAGAAGGTCATTTATTATATTGCCTAGCCTATTGCCTCTCTGCCTCTATATAATAAGACACAGATTAACTTTGTGGAATAATCTTATTAATACCTGTACTGGATAGTTTCTTGTCAACTTGACAACTCCAGAGCCATCTGAGAGGAGAGAGCCTCAATTAGAAAATGCCTTCATAAGATCAGACAGTAGATCAACCTATATGGCATTTTCTTTATTAATAACTAATGTGTGAGGGCCCAGACAATTGTAGGTGGTGCCATCCTCTGACATGTGGTCCTGGAAGGTATAAGCAAGGAGGATGGTAATCCATGGGAGCAAAACAATAATCAACATAATTCCATGACCTCTGATTCAGTTCCTGCCTATCTTCTGGCCCCTACCTTGCTCAAGAACCTTCCCTGATGTCCTTCAATGATGAACTGCTACCTAAATGTATAAGATGAAAAAAAGCCTTTCCTTCCACAAGTTGCCTTTGGTCATGATGTTTTATCACAGCAATAGGAACACTAATTAAGCCAATACCCTTCCATTGACATAAAGGGTTCTCTATAATTGGAGGTGATGTTATAGGTTAGATTGATGTAAGAAAACAAATGGTGCTGCCTAAAACCTCCTAAGTAAAAAAGTCAAGCTTATGTCAGAATATTAATGTATACACATTACTCTACTAACCTGTGACAGGGGCAGGGAGAGCCAAGGCACTCAGTCACCATTTCTCTGTCTGCTTGCCTGAGGAACAGAAATCCTCCTTTGCTCTGAATGTTGCAGACTTGATAAATAAAACATCTGCTCAGACTTAAAGAATGTACACTGGGCTATATCTCTTTAAAACAGAATCTCACCAAGCCTTTCCTTTTCCAATTAGCATCAAAACATAATGGTTAGGAAAACTAACTTACCATGACCGAATTCGTGGGCTCTGAGAGACTGCACCAGTGTGACAAGCCTTTGACATTTCTTTCACATTCTGGCTCAGATCTAGAAGACATTTCCAGCCTTGCTATTTTCTCCTCAGCTAAGTCAGTTAGTTACACACCATCGATGTCATAGATCAGCAAGATGGCCTGTTACCGAATGACTAAGCTTCTGGCAGATGTCATGTGCTAGAGAGCAGACAGGTCAACAAAGTCTGGCCTGGAGTGGGAGTGCTCCACGGAGGACACATATGCTGCTACTCCGTCCACAGGATGCAAATTGCTTCTGATTTCTTCTCACCAATCAGAATGAACTAGAAAGGATTGAAGATCAATAGCTATGGTGAGCTGTGTAAGCGGCACATCTGGACCTGCAGCTGCAATCAGCATCATCATTGAGGAAGTTGGGGATGATTAGCTGTCACTGTCCATGGCCCTGATTTGACTAGCCAAATGGTGAAGTTGAAATAAGGACATCGTAGGAATCACCGTCATTCTCTCTCAGATATTTGTTGATGACACCAGTCTCCGCAGTTCCACAAATAACGAAGTTGTGGTTTAGGTTTATTGTCTCTGTTGGCAGAATCATTTGAGTGATTGATGTTGGGTCATTGTTGCTCTTTCGGCTTCATCCCATGGATCAGGAATTCTACTAGCTTTGAAGTGTGTCTCCCGGGACACAGAAAATAATTACATATCCCACTTTAGCTGGATGCTCAAAGCGAGAGATAACATGAGAGTTACAAATTGTCTTTGTTATGGGGATTCACAAAGAAATGGGGATTCAAAGGGAAACACAGACACAAAATACAGGACAAGGTGGAAGCCACCATGTGCTCCTCTACCCCGAAGAGATGTGAATATCAACACAAGCTTGCTTCTGCTCTGACCTCCCAAGAGAGTGAGAGAGACACCTTATCTCCCTTATAAGAGATCACTATCCGCCCCCAAAAGCCACGCCCTAAGGCTGGTATCCAAAACACTATTGGCAGAAATACAACAGATGCTTACAGTACAGATGATTCTGTCAGCACAGCTCCCCCATAGGACAATGAGCATTCCCGTATTAGCATGACTATAGGTGTGCTTGCACACTAAGTAGTATCTACAAGATGCTGCAGGATGTGGTGGAATTCCAAAGAATACTGCGAGACCTTGTGTCAGTAAAACTTACCTTCCCTCAGCTCTGAAAAGATGATGAGGAAGGACCAGCTCTTAAAACCTGAAAAGAGAGGCTGTGAATATCACTCACTTGATGACAATGCTTGCACTACAGGCTTGAAGAGTTGAGTTTAGATCTACAAAGTCATGTAAATGCTTGGCAGAAGCACTTATCTATAACCTCAGTGCTGGGGAACACTTGGAGTGTGCTAGCCATTCAATCTAGTCAAGAAGTGCACTCCAGGTTCAGTTGAAGACCTTGTCTTGGAGAGGAAAAAAAAAGTTGCTTCAGAGCAACTGAAGGAGACATCCAGTGTTGACCTCTGGTTCCTACACATATCTGCATACATGTGTGCACACTTACATGTGAGAAATGACTAACTTGAACTCCTGTAATTTAAAAAGAGTCTTTGTAAGGTAACCTTGAGGTGGGCCAGACACCTACTACGCTCTTCCTGCCTCTCATACCCTGTTGATGGTCCCCAATGGCCAGGATTAAGCAGAAGCTATGGAGCAAGGTGGACCACTGATGTTAATCAAATGGTGAGCATCCACAAGCAGAAGACAGGGAAATGGAGGATAATGGCAAGATCTGGAGAGGAAGAGATGAGGACTGACTCACTTAAACAGACTTTTTTTTTTTGCTCCTGTTTCTGCTCTGTTGGCAACTACAACTACTGCTGGCAGCTTCTGTGAAATCCTTGCACCTCAAAATTTCCTGCAAGAGGCCTTTCTGATCTTTGCTTTTGCAATTTTTTCAATGAATGCATAAGCCTAAAATTCTTTATATCAATGTTTTCCACTAAATATACCTAAGGTGGTTTCCCCTTTCCCTGCCAAACCGAACTGATCCAAGAACTTTACCTCTACTAGAGATGGTTCCTTAGCCAAAACGTAGTCTAAGACAAACAAACCCAACGTATCTCTTTTCAGTTGCTCTGATTAGAAAGATGTGAGCTGTGCACAAAAGAGAATGTTTTCTTTTGTTTCCATGGAGATGAAGATGCTGAATGAATGCTTATGAGAACTTACAATAACATATAACCAGGTTTAAGATAGCACAATCAGGCCAATACAAACGCACATATGTAATGGAAACACTGGCAGAACAAAGAGAGGATTTTTTTAAGGTAGGAATCCTACAAAGGAATGGTCCCCTTTAACTCTTTTCTTTGAGATAAAATCTAATAAACAGATAAAAGTTATACAAAAGCTTGCAGATAAAAATAGTCTAATTATTTCAAAACAAATTGAAAGTAAGGACTGAAAATAAATTAAGAGTCACTTTGAAATGTAATAAGAACCAGATTGTAGGGTTTCATAGTCAATATAGACATGAATCCTATATTAATTTTGAGAAAAATGTCATTTAATTTTAAATTTCAATTTTTATTATCTTTCAAATTATGTGAATACGTGTTGGCACATGCATATGAGTAGAAGTACCCTAGGAAATCAGGCACGTCAGTTCCTCTGGAGCTAGAAGCACAAGGGTTGTAAGCCACCCAATGTGGGTGCTGGGAAGAGAACATGGGTCCTCTGGAAGAGCAGTGTATGCTATTAAACAATGAACCACCTCCCCAGCCCCAACAATGCATAATCTCATCTCTAAGGCTTCTTTGTTGTTCTTCCTAAATTTGATAATCCTATTTTGTATTACATGCTTCTTTTCTCTTTTCCTTTGGTGCTTACACATGAATTCCTCACACAAGATTCTTGGCTTTGGGATTTTACATGTACTTGCTCACTGTTTGCAACCTTATCAGTAATACTAGGAGTACATATTTGGGCAGTTATGTGCCTGATATCATGTAAGCTCTGCATGTGCTAACCCTCATTACAGGTTTCGAAGTCAGTTTATTAGATTTATATCCTTTCTGATTTATAAATAAGGCAATGGCAGTTTCCTGCTGAAATCTACCAGTGAGAAGAGTGACATACCTCTGTTGTGTCTAAAACGCACTCTTGACTCTAGATCGTTTTCATACACATTTTCAAGCAAATTTGAAAGCAGTTTTGAGATGTTCGTTCTCTGGTTTTCTGTGGTGGTGTTGGGCTTTTGTGCTTCTCCCTTCTCTCTGAATTCCACATTCTATTCTTTCCTTTTAACACTGTATTGCTGAGATGGAATCTAAGACCTTATGCATGTTAGACAGATAGACACTCTGCCACCAAGCCCTGGGTATCCATATAATGAGATAGATATCTCATTATATGCTGCCATGAGGAAAAGGACTGTATTCTTCTGACTTTTTCAGGAAGAATAATTCCCCATCTGATATAGATAGACACTCGAATGCGTTGTCCTACATAGCAGGGGGAACCCAGAGACAGAGTTTTCAAGTCTTCTCTTGCCCACGAAATCTTCAACAACTTTTCACATATGATATGCAACAGAGGAGAGTACATGGCCTTGTGAGCAGAGAGGAGGCCTGGCAACTATCAGTAATTTAGGATCAGAGTTGTCTAAGCCCTGTGGCTTCCGTTCCCAACTGTTGCTGTAAGGAAGGTAGCAAGTCCACATACATTTTCCCCCTTTCCTCTATTCACTATAAACAGCAGTAATGACCTGATATACAAACCAAAGAAACTCTTCTGTGAACATACATTCTATTTTAACGACTGGAGGTATTTCCCATAAAGTGTTCCTTTAGTCCGGGGATCTTTCGGAGCTTAGGAAAGACAACTAAGTAGGCATTGCTGTGCTCCTACTTATCTGATAAGCTCCTGCAAGCACTACTGCAATGCTCAAGAAGGGCTCTTAATCCCACCGAAAGCCAAAGGAAAATCAGCCACATCTTGCCACTCTCAGCGGAGGTAAAAGTAAATGTGCTCTGAAGTGTGCCTGAACCTGTCTGCGTGATTATCTGGAGCATGCTAAAGACACAGAGGTGACTTTCCTGGAGTCCCCTGCTCCAGCCACAGGACAGTTACAAGCTACCACTGTCTCTTGAATCTGTGTCATCTTTAATTAGACTCATAAAGAAGATTTTGGTTACAATCTCTGATATATCTGGTGTTGGAGAATTTTGGAAATTCAAGTTCATATTTAAATCACTCCAGATCAACATAACACCCTAAGATTTTTTAAAAAATGTAATGTGTATGTATATACAGGCGGTGCCCTCACAAAAGGCTTTCAGATCCTCAGGAACTAGAGTTCCAAAGTTGTTAGCCAGTCTGTGGGTGCTAGGAACTGAACCTGAGTCCTCTCCACGGGTGCTCTTAACCACAGAACCATCTATATCTCCAGTCCTCTCAACATAACAACTCCTGGGTCTTGGTTTAATTCATTCAGTCTTGGGAAAGAAACAAAATCTGTATTTAGTTGGGGACACCAGCTTGCAGGAGGCAGTCTGGTGTTTCCCCCGCTGTTTCACATGCTGGTGAAGGTGGTGGGACTGAAATGTCTTAGTCTGGGGACTTCAGATGAAACCTGCGGAGGGTGTACCTTTTAGGCACACTGCTCTTTCTGATCCCATTTAAAGTTCATTTTTCTACTGAAAAGTTTTAAGGCCACAATGGCTTTCATTTCATGTGTGTTTAACAGCTAGAGTACAAATTCCAAATAAACTATCTTGAACAGTATATCCTTCTGGCCAGAGAGCTGTCACTTATGTGCTCACACTGCCTTCAAAAGTCATTTGGAATGAAACTTTCCCAGGACCAAGCGAATGGCATTACAAATGAGTTGAACAGCATTATGGCCTATTGGTCATTTTCTTGGTAATGTCTCTGGCCATTTCCAATACTTACACACAAAATGAGTTTTCAAAATGGGAAATGGCATTGAACATCAAGGTAATGAGCTCAAAAATTGAAAGCCAGATTTATATAACGAAAAAAGATCATTTTCAATTGGTTTAAAGCTCCACATTTAATGAAAGAATGTTCATGAGGAAATAACGACAGTCTCAAGGGCTGATAATCAATTATGCAAATATTTGTTCCCAAAAGTGATTAAAATCTAACGCAACTACTTAATTCTGATGTGTAACTGACAAATTTAAGCTAATTGGAAATACAAAATATTTCAAATTAAAAATAGAGCCCAGATGGGCTAGCAAAGAGGAAAAACTTTAAAAATGTACTGCAAAGTAATAAAGTCAGGTTTGAAGGATATAAAAAAAAAGCTCATCATCCACTTAAAAAAATTTTGAGAAAATATAAACTTAGAGCTATGGAGAGACTGTCTTGTCTTAATTATAAGTAGTATAGAAAAATAGAATAGTGAATTGACATGCTTTTTATTTGATTATGTGTTCCATACTTTCCCTTGAATATAGACTTGACGTCTAAGAATTCATAACACAAATTTATGCACTAGTGTTTCAAATGTCTTGACAAATCAGATATGAGTTATCAGTGTTATCTTTTCTCTACCTATAACATCTTACTGAGCCACCAAATGTAAATATAATAATAGATAAATATGTAGCTTCCTAGCGCATATCCTAAAGTGCTTCCTAATTAAATTTATGCACAAGAACATTATCCTGCATCCAACATTTCACATATATTTTCTCATGTAATTCCTATAGTCACTTTATGAGGAGACCTAAATTAATACAAGATCCATCTCACAGAAGAAGTTTTAAAAGGCTTACTTCCCCAGGTCATTGAGATAATACATAGTGACATTGCAATTTGAAGACTGTTAAACTTCCAGCTTCCCTTTCTGGCAGGTTCTGAGGAAAGGTGTGGATGGTGGGGCACTCAAATGGAGGCAGTTCACCAGCTGTGTTTTCTTCCCTTCCAGGTAGCTTTGTGTCAAATTGACAGCTGAACTTAATTATGACTATGGTGTTCTGAATTCAGTCCAGTCCCCAGACATGTAAAACTCAAAAAAAAAACAAAACAAAACAAAACAAACAAACAAACAAAACACCCAGCAACTGTCAACAAAAAATGCCCCAACCAGGCCATCTTACTGTCTGACCCACATACTATGTGCCTTACTTTATTTTGTTCCATCCCATCCCCACTTATTAATAGTAGCTTTAAAATTCTTCAGTGTTGTCCTTATTTGTTATTTCACCTTTCTTCCCTGGCTAGATATTCCTCTTAGCCTGTTCTCTTTACTGCTGTGTATCAAACAGTTACAGCCTTCCCTAATGGAGCAGATACTCAACAGAAAAAGATTTGTGTTAGACAATGGCCTCTCCATTCAGAGAGCAGGATGAGCAGGTAATCTAGGAGTTCCTATAAGTAGGAAAAATAATTCATAAAGAAGGAATGAACACATTTCTATACAGAGTGTCCATGGCATATATGTGATTCACAGATATACATATAGGCAAACCATCCATACACATGAAATATATAATATATATATATATATATAATTACATATATTATATATATGTAATTAGCAATATATGTGCACACATATAACATATATGTATCTTTAAAGTCTTTAAAAGCTCTGAAAAAAGAGTGCAGGGAGCTAGTGTTGGGTCTTGCCTATCAGGTGAGGGAACAGGAAGTGAGGGTGTAGGTAGAAGTGTGTGTGGGCTGGGAGATGAGTAAGAGGGAATCTTGGTGATGATGAGCAATCAAGTCACCTTAGTCAGAATTAAAGATTTGAGATTTTCCCAAAGGCAAAATGAGGAAACATTACAAAACATTGAACTAAGAACCTGGTTTTTACATTATTTTAGAAAAGCAAAGAAGCAGGGAGACAGAAACTGAAATCCACAGAGAATTAGTGGTTAGGACCTCAGCACTAGAGTGAAGGTCCCTGACTCCGCTTAAGTTTTGATGTTTGACATCAGAAGGATTTCACAATGCCCGACTGACTATAGATTGTAATCATATGGAAGTCAGGAAGAAGACAAAATAGATGTCAGGGATGCTTCCTTTTAGTCTAAGCAAAAGACTGTGCTGGCTAAGCCTCAGATAAGACACACCATGGGTGTTAATAAGTAGCCTCTGGAAGAATTTCTCAGAAAAATTAGATTACATTTCATTAAACCATAGAATCATAATTTTTCATTAAAGCAATGTTCGCTACAGTCTCAATCATAAGTGTCCTCCAAAGACCATTATTAAAGGACTTATTTCTAAGCCTGGTACTCTTGGAATGAGGCAGAAACTTCAAAAGTTGGACTTAAGAGAATGGTTTTAAGTTGTTGGGGGGATGCTGGTGAAGGCACATGTAGAACTTTCTACCTCTTTCTCTTTTTCTTAGCCATGTAAAGAGAAGTTTCCCCCTGCCCCCACTGCACAATACTGCTCTGATGTGCTGCCTGGACCAACAGAATGGGACCAACCATGTGAAACCTCTAAGACAGTGAGTGAAGAGAGACGTTTATTCTCTTTGAAAGTTGGTTATCTTGGGTATTTGTTATATATTTGAAAGACAATTAATATACAATATTATTGCTTACAATTGAAGTCTTCTCTAAAAATAAATTTATTAACACACATTCTTTTCAGGAGTTCCTATTTGGTGCTCTTGTGTATATATAACCATGTGTTTTCTACATGCAAAGAGTAAGCAACTGTGACCTCTCTTTTAACTATGGTGGTTTAATGTAAGCACAGTCAGGATGCTACTAGCTCCTGCAAATGCACAGAAGTAATCATTTATTTTGTTTCTCTGTTTTAATTGGTTATTAACATCATGTACCATTAACTTACTGCTCAAACAATTGCTAATCGTGACCTATCCTTCCCACTGCATTCTAATTTCTGTCCAGTACAGAAACTCAAAAGCATTGCAAACAAATACATTTTATTAGTTATATTACATCCCAAATTACACAAGTAGGTCATTTCTGGCATTAATTTACTCCCTTTTTATATATTTGTCACTTCAACTTTATTCTCTTTAGTGAATCAGTATTCACCAAAGGCTACATGTAGATGGCTATGTGAATAGTTCTGCCTATTTCCTCTATAGGTAACCTTTTCTCTTTCTTTGGGATTATATATCCTTTTTGACTTATGGTATATTCTTAGATGAGGGTAGTTTCTGATCTGATATAGAAACTGTCATCAATAAATATAGACTATTTATTCTAATGAAGAAAGATTTAGGAATTCTCATAATAAAATAGAAATAGAAGTCAAACCTAACAGAGCTCACAGGGGCTATAATTTGAGCTATCGTTAGAGTACTATGCACAGCTGTGAGTGCCTACATTTAAAAGCAGAGGAATCTTTGGTAGTAACCCAATGACGTACCTTGAGGTCTTACAAAAAGGAGAACAAACCAAACTCAACCCAGCAGATGAAAGGTCAGTAAGAACTGAATCTGAAACAAAATGATTGTAACAAGCTTATCAAATTATAACCCAAGTTTCAAGTTCCTAAGCTTAGAGAACAAAAAAGAAACATAAAAGCAAATATTATTAAAGTACAGAAAATCAACAAGGAATATTTTTAATTACATTGTAAAAAGACTATAAAGCATTTTAAATGTTATTTGTATGTGTATGTGTAAAACACTGTTTACAATTTTTAACCATAAGATATAAATCATAGAACATAAGATTGATATAGTGATAA
The DNA here is from genome assembly GCF_982192425.1 of Myodes glareolus. Taxonomy (NCBI): domain Eukaryota; kingdom Metazoa; phylum Chordata; class Mammalia; order Rodentia; family Cricetidae; genus Myodes; species Myodes glareolus. The sequence goes on along the minus strand of NC_142042.1, from coordinate 22,286,104 downwards.
AAAGTTGTTTCCAAACAATAGAAAGCAAAACTCCCAATGAATTTTGAGTGAATTTTAGTGTATTTTAAAGAACTAATTTTCCCTCAAACTATTCCATGAAATAGAAAGGACAGATCCTTTCCAAGCAATAATAAGATGCTGAAACTTGATAAAGAACACACTAAAAGTAGAACATAAAATTACTGAACAATATGTCTGATGAATAAATATTCATAAATTATTTGCAAACCAAAATTAACAACATGTTGAAAATGTATTACACTGCACTTGACATGGTTTAATTCAGGGGTGGCATTATGGGTCAACATATGCACATTAATAAATGTATAAGAGCTCATGAATAGAAAAAAGGGTAAAAACCATATGATCACTGCAACAGATGCAGAAAGGTCTTAGATAAAATTGTACATGCCTTCAAGATAAAAATCCTGATTAATGCAGATATAAAAGGTTCATGCTTTTACATAATAATAGTTACATACATGAAAGCCATTACCACATTTCTAATGGGGAAAACTGAAATCATTTCCTCTAAAATCAGAAATGATACAAGAGTGTCCAAACTCCCCACACTTTTTCAATATAGTGATCGATGTCTTAACCAGAACAATCAGATGATAGAGAGGGAAATACAGGTCAGAAAGTATCAAATCAATGACTGCTTGCAGATGATGTGATCTGTATCTGAAAGATCATAAATAATCCACCAGAACTTACTGGGACATCAAAGAGAAATAAGAAGACAAGTTAGGAGATAGAGGTGTAGGAGAGGTGCATGGGTAGTTGGATGAGGAAAGGGGGTTATCTGATCTTATTTCATTGTATATGGATGAAATTATCAAAGAATTAAAAAAATGAAATCCACTAAAAGACTCAGAACTGATAAATGATGTAAAATAGATGGATACAAATTCAGCATACAAAAATAAATCAGAAACGGTGGAATACTCTAGTAATAAACTTGTTGGAAAAATTTAAGAAAAAAAATCTCATAGTCTAAAAAAGGCAAAAGAGGAAACCTTAGGTAAATACCTAACCACGTATGTAAAATATGCTACAGTGAAAATAATTTAACACAAAGGAGAGATATTTATGGAAAGATCTCATATATATGTGTGTATATATATATATATGAGATATTTATGGAAAGATCTCATATATATGTGTGTGTATATATATATATAGGGTTGAGAAAATTTGTATTGTCAAAAGATCAAACTTCAGGAAACAACATACATTTTCAAGGTAAACCCTATCAAAATACCAGTAGCATTCTTCACATACACACACACAAGCACACACAGATACACACAAAACAAATAGAGGGGATATCCTAAAATTTGTATAGAAACACAAAAGTCCAAAGAGCTAAAATATTCTTGAGCTGAAATAGCAATGATGGAGACATGATAATGTCTGAGTTTAAATTATACTACAGAGACATAGCAACAAAACAGCATGGCACAAAACAAACATACAGACTACAGAGGTAGACTCTAAGAGACAAAGTAATACATATAATTCATTCCTGTAGCCATATGATTATTAACAAAGATACCAAAAACATAGTTGGCCAAAGGCAGCATCTTCAACAACAAATGATTCTGAAAAAACTGGATATAAATGATACTTAATACTCACCTTTCATTTTATGAACTGATCAAAGACCTTAAAGTAAGACCCAGAACTATGAAACTGTATAGGAAAATATAAGGGACATACTTCAAGGGGTTGGCACAGGCAAAGATTTCGTCAACTCTAATAACTGAAGAAATAAAAGCAACAATTAGCAAATAAGATTTCATAAAATATTGAAAAAATTTACCAAGAAAAAAATAAGTAGACTAAAGACACAGCTAACAAAATGGGCAGAAAAAAATTATCAGTGACTCATGTAACAGACAAAAATGTCTAGAATTCATAACTAACTGTATGCCATTTGGTGCTCACATTGGAGTACTGCATGCCCCATGTACCAGACAGAGCTATAATGATTTAATGTCTATCCTGCTTGGTGTCCATCCTCCTTGGGTCCAGTTCCTCCTTTCTATGTTTTATTGCTGCCTTTTGGATTAGAAATATTTACTTTGTAACACTGGGCCTTCAGAGTTTGTAAATTGTTTTTATTTTGTATGTGCTCAGAGCTAGGAGTTTGATTTGAGTTTCAGAGGAGATATTGAACATGTGAAAATCCTGGAAATTCCTGGTTGTGGGCCTGACAGACCTTGTATTAGGAGATGAACATGAACCTATGGAGGATCAAGAGCAGAATGCTATGATTTATATGTAAACTTTGAAGTGGATGTGTCTTGAAGACTTAGTCCCAAGATGGTGGCACTGTTTTGAGGGATTCTGAAAACCTTTGGAAGTAGGCTCAAGCTGCACAAATCAGGTGACTGGATGGAACATATTTGGGGATCCGATCTTATCACAGAAGGCTCTGTGTCACTCTCTATTCTTAATCGTGACCATTTGGTTAGGAGCCTCAGCCACATGTTCCTGAAATAGATATTCTACAGCACTGTGGGCCAAGAACCAGCAGGGAAAAAAAAAGGATGATTTACTGAAGCCTCTGAAACTATGAACCAAAATAAGCCCTTAAGTTGTTCATGTAAATTATTTTGTCGTAGTAATGGAGAACTAACTGACTAAGGGGTGACCGTTGCCTTAATAGATGGAAAACTCTACCTACACTGAGGCCTTAACGATTAGTAATTTGGTTTCTAAATTTTCACTTTGTTAATAACTGTGTTAACTACAGCTACTGCATTACTGCCCCCACAGAGATGGCAATCTTTCTCCTTTACTTTATGAGAAGCTGTGATATTCAAAATGCTGGGGCTCCAAAACTAACTCACATGATATGCAATACATATTTAAAGCTTTAAATTTAACAATACTGTCAGAAGCAAATCAATTTTTGTACAGATTTTGTTTCCTCCAAATAATGATGCATGATTTTGAAGACAGAAATCAATAGGGCCAGGAGCTAAGTCATAATACATTTTTATTATATGCTCAATTGAAACCAAACCAGAATTTGTGCTGCAATTGAAGATAAATGGTGATTTTGGTTGAATAGTCCACTTAAAGAATAGGAATGTCCATGTTGTCTAATACACATAAAAATAATCTGTTTGTGTGTAATAAAACTAATGAATATAGTAGAGTTAGTCTAATTTCAACTTAATAATGGTAGTAGCAACAATAATAATTGAGCCAACATCTCTGTAAATTAGACGTATGGTTATTTTATTTATTTCACTTTTTCATAAGTCTGTGACACATAGTACTGGTAATCTTTAAGCATGGAAAAGTAGGAGTTTCCAAACATAAGTCAATTTCCATAATTGGCTAAGGTTGCACAACTAGTTAGTAAACAGCAGTTCAGTCTTTATTAGATGCAAATTCATGAACATTTAATATGTATTTCTATTGTTCATAATGGTCTAAGTGTTCCATTTGCTCTGCATTCACATATATGACTTCTCCCCTGTGTTAGCATAACTACATGATAACCAATTGAAAGGGGCCCTTCTACACTTCAGTGTATAGAGTCCATTACCTATGGAAATGGATGCTCCTCTGACGGCAACACTGTTTCACCCTCACCCTTAGCATCTGAAAGGCCAGATTACAGAAAAACCTCTAACATCAATGTACTATTTTTATATTGGGGCTTTATATATCGTATTTAACTGAAGAACATGTTTATAGACTGCATGGTATGGAGACCCTGTTATGCTTATGGTGAGGCAGTATGTTGAGTCATTTGCAAGAGCAGCCCTCTTAATAAGAATATTGTCTGGGAAGAAATCATCATCCTGGACCAGCATTTTTGGCAAGAAAGCATCAATTGGGAAGTCCCTGGATTACTGGATATTTTTCAGTTTCTACTGAAACAGAATGATATGGATCTTTTTCTGCACTTCCCTTCATGGATACAGATAAGCCTTTACCCACTGAAAGTACAGTTTACATAGAGCTGCTGTCAGTGACTTTGACGATTCTAGAAACTCCCACATAATGACAACCATAAAACTTATCTAAAGAAATTACCCACCTCCTCTCCTATCCCCCATACACAGACATAAGCAACCCACAGGACTCTCAGGAATAAGTTGAAAATTATGTTTAAACTTTAAAGTTTCCATTGACTAGTAATTTATTTTTTTACCAGACTATGACTCAGAAAATAAAGGAAGTTTTTATCAAAACTACTTGCTAGAAGTTCAAATTGAGCCCCAAGGAGGCAATGCCTCCAAGAACACACTTGGTATCCTTCCTTTTTGCAATTTCCCAGTGTTGGGAGTAGGAGAAAATAGTTCTAGCTAGGAAAATTCTGCCTATTGGTTCAGTTCTGGGAATTTTCTGGGCATTCTGAGTAAATGTTTTTTAATTGTAGAAATCTGGGGGTTTGTTTCCTTAACATGATTTTTTTATTTAGTCAGGATTTCACATTGTAGCTAATATTTGTCTCCAGTTCCCCAGCCCCATTAGCCCCCAACTCATTATTCTACTGCCTCAATACCAAAGTCAGGGATTACAGTTGTGCATAACAACACCTAGCTTTTAACATGAAATTGATTCATCATGACTTTCTTCATAGAATTGCTTTTAAAAAACAAAATATATACATAAAACCTGTACTCACATGCATATACCACATACACTCACTCACATATGATGACAGAAGATACAAAATAATCCCACACTAATTCAGAATTACATCTAATAAAGGGTTATTTGTTTAGGGGAGACTCACAGATCACTGTCCTAGATCACAGACTTCTGCACAAATGGAGAACAGGAACAGAGTCTAGCAGCCAGAAGCAAGAGCCAGAAGCAAGAGAGCAAGCACAAGCTTTACAGTTGCATTTATAGTATGAGACCATGCCCAAATGGGCTGATGTCTTAAAGGGTATTGGCCAAAAGGAGCTCCCACACCACCTCCCCCATTTGTTTAAATAAGAGAGTTCCAAACCCAATACAAAACTATGTACACTAGAAACAGATATCAAGTATAAAGTTAGAATTACAACCAGCATAAACAATGGTAAGCAAGGAACAAATCCTAATGTTTTAACAAACATTCTATACTAAAGAGTCTAAGTCTTATAATGGAGATGGCATGACTAGAACTTAAGAAGATGTTAACTATGAACCCAATGGAAAACCTGAGACGGGAGATAAAATTACTTGAGTAGGCAGGAAGTGCAATCAAGCAGCTTCCAAAATGTGCTATAGATGACAGAGACAACTGAGCAGTTACCCAAAGTCTCATTTGCAATGTTGAAACAATCAACTTTGGCTAAGGCCTAGAGCAACTGACAAACCATTTTCCGAGGCAGGTAATTTTTCAAAACCATCTTGCCCTGTCTTGGCAAGATTTGACAGTCTTTTTTCTTGTATTGTGCTTGTCCAGTCTGGACAGCATGCACTTTGTCAGTGGTCGAGGCATAGGCAGTTCCTTGCCCAAAGGCCAGTTTTGCCAAGAAGAAAACAAACTTCAAGTGGAGTATCTTTGGTGTTCAATGCTCTCTTGGGAATAGATGGGTGCTTCCAGGAGCAACCGTGTCTTACAACAACAGAATCCTAAGTTATTTAAATGCCATGTTCTATGGATTTTTGATGTGATTGAAGATTACCTATCTATGCAGAATACAATTTCTATATATCTAAAGAACCTAATTAATCTGAATAAAAGTATAACAAACATGAATGACTATTGACCTATAATCTTAAAGATTAAGACTTCATATCAGAATTCCAAGATTGTAGAGGGCCCATAGATTGGATGACCTCATTGACAGCTCTTAGATCTATCACCATTCCCCATTTTCCATATTTCTTTTTAACAACAAATGCAGGAGAATTCTAAGGGCTGGTTAGTTCTTAAATATGATAAGCATCTAGTTGGTCCTGTACCAGCTGTTCTAAAGCCTGTAGTTTGCCTTCTAAAAACCATTGTTTAATCCATATGGGTTTCTCACTTAACCATGTTAAAGGCAAGGCTGTTAGTACCTCTGAATGCCATTAGTACCTCTTGTATAGCCTGAATGGCTGGTGACCTTTGTTTATAATATCTTATAATATTCTTCCCAGAAACATGAGTTTGAAGAACTGCAGGAATGTTAACCTGGATATTCCATTGCTGCAATAGGTCATAGTCCCATAAATTCACTGCAATATTAGCCACATCTGGCCTCAGCTTTCCTTTCTGTCCTCTGGCCCTGTGCTTTCAACCCACCTCATGCTTTGTTTTACTTGAGATAGGGTTTCAATTGCTAGAAATTGAATGTCTGTCTCTTGAAGAGGCCAGTCTGGATGACTAACATTATTCCAAAATCTTAGGACAGGATTGAGGAACCAAGAAAGAGGTTTGAGTCATATGTTAGGGTGAAATATGGCCAGAGAAAACCCTTTACTGACTTCTTAGAAAGATAAATTAAAGCTGTCCAATTAGGAGTGACAGACCCTGAAGCTAGACATGTACAAACTGAATTCTTGACTTTTGTAAATGTCAACTTAGAATGTAAGAAGACCCTTAGGTCTTTAAAAGTTTGATCATCACCCATAGATGAATGGATGTTGCATACAGTGGATGTTGAAACATTTAACTGTAGTACTGAAGCTTGGGTAGAGGAAGTGACTTCCAATGGTATGAAGAGACACCAAAATGCCAAATGTTTTAATTGTGGAAGAAAAGGACATCTAAGAAGGGACTGTAGACAGGGAATTCCTAAGAATAATGTCTCCTCTAGGAATGGCAAGAATAAGAGGACTCAGCCTTCTGGTATATGTTAGAGGTTTGGCAAAAGCTGACACTGAACTAATGAATGTAGGTCAGCAAGAGACAGACAAGGCAATCCGACAACACTGGGAAACTCCTTGGGGGCCTCTCACAGGCCCCGATGTCAAACAAGGTTCAGTCACTATGGAGAACATGTCTCACCAGGAAAATTAAACAATCCAGTGCCTACTGTAAAAAAAACCATACTGTTCTGGATGATGGAATAGACCTGAAGGGTGAGTCAAAAACTCCAGTATAAAATAGGAAACATATATTTTGGCAGATTTCTATAAATGATCAAAGACCAAAGCTAAGAGTGCATATAAATGGCATTGTAATTGAGGGATTACTAGACACTAACTTCAATTGAAGCCAATTGTGTGGGGTATCCTTAGTGCTTGAAGCCCATGTTTTCACCATTACCCCGACAAATGGTAAATGTAGCCCATAAAAAACTATTGCTTGTTTTGTTTCTTTTACATCCCTCATACATGTTGGTTCCCATGCATATTCTTTGACTCCCTTAGGGTACTTTGTGCCAGATGGTCTTTCCAAGGAAATTACTGGATATGCAGTTGAAACTGTGTAAGTCATCCCAGGGTCTGGCACGTACTGAGGAAGCTAAATCCTGTCCATGTACCTTCTGGCCCTGCTCATGAATTTTAATAAATTCCCCAATCTTTTCAACTGTTTTTACTACTGCCCTTTTTAAAGTCTGAATCTCCTGTCCAGTGTTCTGTTCTAATGTCCTCACTGAGGATTCTAAGGTTTGAAACTTGTCCAGTAGAGATAATGTCTAATGTCTCATCCTTGGACATATCATAACTTTTCAACAGATTCCAATAGTTAAATTCAACAACACAAATTCCTTCAGATAATTTTGTGAAATTGATGCTATCCCTCTCTGTAGTACTGAACCATTCTTAATGAGATGATATTGAAAACAAAGCTAATTCCTAGAATCAAATAAAGGAATGTAGAAGAAAAATCATGTAAGCCTTGCAGAATGCCTTCCATAGTATAAACAAAATAATTATTGAACTCCTGGATGTTATCAGTCATTTTTTTTTTAGAGTTTCAGATCTTACTGTCATAAGGTAATTATGATTTGGAGTAGGTGTGATAATCATTATCAGCCAGCAGGTGTCACAGTTGCAGCCACATGGCTGAGAGACACTAGCAGCAGTGAACAGCATATGCTGCTTACTTAGATACTGAAAAATATGTGCTTTTTATTTTTTTAGCAAATTAAGAGCCGTTATTAAAGCAATCAAATGATTCAAAGAGTTGGGGCCCAGTAAAGAGAGAAAACCCAAAGTTTTCCATCAGTGTGAGTTGCAGACTGTGTTCACCACAGGGATCACAAGCAGCAGCGTGTGGGCTGGCGTATAACACACAGAGAGGCAGCATGTGGGCCGTGAGCCTGGGAGTGCTGAACAGCAGCCTGCTGCATCTGAGAGCAGGCTAGAGCTGCAGGCAGAAGAGTCAGTACCCAATGCACCACGCAGCTGGCGGACTGATGCCAAAAGGAATGGACTGGTGTAGCTAACAAAGTTTCTTCCCTTCTCTCCTGGCGATTCGCAGGGCCATGTGACCTCCGGCTTCCTGGAGTCTCTGCTCCAGCTCTGGCTTGAGGGGATAACTTAGCAAGAACCTGGTTCTCTTTGTTATGGTGATTCCACTTGTATTCAGGTCTTAGCAGTGGGCCCATGCCTGCCTCCCCTGGCTGACCCTGCCTGAGGGGCCGGGAAGCTTTAATCTTCTCCTCCTGCTTCTGGTTGGGAGGAGGCCTTGCCTTTTTGATCCTGGTTGCCCACTGGTATAAATATCTGACTTAAATTTAATAAAGCTGCCATTTGCCACTTGCTCTTTGGCAGATGAGCCAGGTCTCTTTGTGTGTGTGTGTCGTCTCTGTTCAAACCCCTAGGACATGCGTCCGTTCTCGTGGGCTCGAGTCAGGAAAGCGCGCGCCTGTTTCGAGGTTCGGGTGTCCACAGAAAAGTGCGGAAGCTTACAGACTGGTCCCCACATTCAGGTTCCAGAGGATGGCAGAAGATATAAAATAATCTCACACTAGTTCAGAATTACATATAATAAATGGTTATTTATTTAGGGGAGACTCACTGATGACTGTACTAAATCACAGTCCTCTGCACGAATGGAGAACAGGAACAGCCTAGCAGCTGGAAGTGAGAGCTGGAAGCAAGAGAGCAAGCACAGGCTTTATAGCTGCATTTATAGTATAAGAGACCATGTCAAAGTGGACTGGTCTCTTAAAGGCTATTGGCCAAAGAAGCTCCCACAGCACATATACATGAAAAAATACATTTTTTTTACAATTTCTTCCTAGTTATTTCTCCTCTCAGAGTTCAAATAAGCAATGATAGCCCCTCGCAGATAAGGAAGGAAAAAGATCCTCTTCAGAAGATCCTGTCTCTTCCTCAAACCCAGAGAAAACTCATGAACACTGTCTCCACTCCCCTCCTTTCTTATTGTCTTCAAATCATGATTTGCTTTAGGGGAAAACTCACAGTATTTCTTTTCCTTTCCTTTATTTATTTATTTATTTTCACATTTTTTTCTTAGAAGTTTTACCTGAAACAAAAGAAACAGCAACTTCAGAATGATGGATAATGGTGGTGAAATTGTTATTTCTGCTCATTCCAACCATGTAGCTGGTTGGTCATCAAAGTATATATTATGCTTCATGCTTCTTCTGTGGAAGATATGACTAGCTTTAAGTATTTATAATTTCTTAAAGTAAAATATTTTTATTATTATGTATGTATGCAAAGTTGTACCTGTAAGCTTACATTCATCATCAGTACATGTGTACATAGAAAAGTGATATGTAGCAGCTTCCTCCACATTGAAGCCTTCTGCCCTTAGAGGAGCTGAATGGTCCTGAGACTCAGTAAGCAAGCAGACCACCCAAGTCTGAGAAAGCTGAAAACCGAAACTTAGAAGATTCTTAAAGCTCCTCCCCCAGGTTATAGATGCGGTGAGCAATGATTGGAAAAAGAAGGGAATCGGAACTGTGCAGCTGCCTGCAGAGTGCAGAGAGCTCCAGGTTTGCTCTCCTCTAAGCCTCATGTGGACTCGGATGGCTTGTTAGGTGATGTGACTGTCACTGAGTCATCCGTGCAGCTGTAGTGACTCCTCACCCACACTCCTGTTTGTGACCCCAATAAACTTGTTGGTTTGGTGAGTTCCACTTTAGTAGAACCCTTACTTGGCTTCTTGTTTCCCTATCTGAGAAGAGTTTGCATTTCTTTCTTTGCTCAAATCACTCAAGGAAAATTCTCACACTAGAAAGTAACAGTTTTCCCCTCATTCAATTTACCAGGATTGCTTTATGCCACCTCTTGAGTTCCTGATCACCTGTACAATCTTCATGGAAAATGACGGAGACCCTCAAAATTATATTATTATGGAAAATGAAACTATCAAAGGAACTAGAAGAGATTACCAGTCTAATGAGGAATTCATGAGCCTCTGCTGCTGAGGTCCCCTGAGCAATGTCCAATGCCTCTACCAAGATCTCCAGAGCAACATCTTAATCTGAACAAACACTGCCCTCCAGTTTGCCAGTCTTACCATTTCCTCAGGATCTGGTCACTTTGCTGCCTGTAAATGAAACTACCCCATGTGTCCATGCAATTATACACAAGCATAAACATATCCATATATTCTATATGATTGTCGAATATTGAATACTTGTGGAGGGAAACAATATCTCCTCAGAGAAGTGATTAAATGCTAAGCAGTGAGTCAGCAGATGAAACTTAGTCACAAAAAAAGGAAGCAGGAATACACTAAAATGTGAAGAAATGATTTTTCTTTAAGTCTCACTTTCCTGATGTGAAAAAAAAATGAACAAGAAAATGTCTATTTCCAGAATTGCTACCAATGAGCATTATAGAGCAAATAGACCCCTCAAAACAGCTGCCAGCTTCTGCTGCTTGCTGGGGTAGGAACATGGTACCTTGTGCAATTACATCTTCACCAGCTTCCACTTTTTGATGGTTTCCTTCACTGACTAAGTTTGGCTGTCCTAGACCAGGCTGGCCTTGAACTGCGAGATCTACCAGCCTCTTCCTTCCAAGTGTTGAGATTAAACATATGCACCACCATGCCTAGCCCTAAGTTTTTCTTTATTTTGGTGAAGAATGTGGCTGACTTTTGGCCTTGTCCAAAGAGTCTGCCTGAACCTAAACTGAAGAAATTGGGATTAATTCCATTACAGAGGAAATCACAAAACAGCCTAGTATTGACTCTATAGTATGTTTATCCCTGGATACTCCTACACAGATCTATAGATAGATATGAAAAGGTTGCTTTGTGGTTTGATTTCTTTTAAGAGCTGCATTCGTAACACTGCAATTCTTTGAAGATGTTGCAATTCACTAGCCACCTTGATTTTTTTGAGGAGTTATTGTTTGTTCATTCCAACACTTCCTGTATGTTCTGACCAATATCTTACAAACAATTAGTCCAATTTCACCTATCAAATTTGTGAGTATATTATTGTTCATAATATTCCCTATTACCATTGATTTGTAAAACCATATTACTAACCACCAATTATTCATAATGTTAGTGATTTGTGTCTTTTTAGTGCTGTACTTCACTAGAGAATTATTGGTATTAAAGGAACCAGTTTTCATTTCACTGGGAAAAAAAAGCTCTATTGATTTTATGCTTCCAATTCCATTGGCCTATGTTCTAATTTTACCCTTTTTTAGCTGCCTAATTGGATTTGCTTTCATCTTCCTTTTCTGCTTCTGTAAAATCTAAGCTTTGATAACCACTTTTAGGTTTTCTGTTCTCAGACAAGTTCAGAATCTCTACTCTGAATTTCTGAAATCTGAAACACTCCCAAATCTGAAGTGTTTTGAAGACAAATACAATGACACAAGTAGAAATTTCCATACCCAATGTTGTGTGACAAGCCACAGTAGAAATGTGAATAATTAGTACCCAGCCTCCCTCCATGAAAAACAAAAACAAAACACAAGCAAACAACAACAAAATAAAACAAAATGTATGTCTTAGAGAAAACTATTCTAAAATTCAGACAAAAGCAATAAAGACACAAAATAGCAAAAATTACGCTAATAGAAAGTAATGCTAGAGAGACATTTTATTCGCCATTCTCAAATTATACTACAGAGCAATAGCAGCAAAAAAATAGTCTAATAGTGGTATAAAAATAAAGAAAACTGATAGAAGATTCAGAAATAAACAAACACTGACATGTCTACCTAGTTTTCAACAAAGGTGTCAAAGACATACTTTGAGGTAAAAATCAAGCAATCTCTTTGACAAATCGTTTTGGGAAATTTGGACATCCACTCCATAAGAATAAAATTAGATCCATCTTTCTCAATGTATACAAAATAATCAATCTAAATGTATTAAAGACTTTAATACAAGGCCTAAAACTTTGAAATTGTTAGAGAAACTATCAACAAAGTACTTTAAGATACAATCATAGGCAAGGGCTTTTCATAAAGGACGCCAATAGTCCAGGATTTAATCCTCTGAAGAATCAACACACAGCCTGGTGTGAAATTGGAACACTTCTGTACAGAAAGGAGACAATCAACAGAGTGAGGAGACAGCATGCTGAATAAAAGAAAAATCTCTCTTTGCCAACTACTTGCCAAACTGGGCATTAATATCTAGAATGTATAAAGAAAGAGAAATATTAAATGTGAAAAACAAACAGCCCAATCAGTAAATAAGCAAAATATCTGAAGAGACAGCTCTCAAAAGCAAACAAATACAGTAGCCTATAAATACTGGAAGAGGTATTTGATATCTATAGCCACCTGAGAAATTAAAACTGATGACAGCTGCTTCCATATTCCACCTTACCCCAGTCAGAGTGACTGTCCCCACAGGAGTAACTGACAATGAAAAGTGTCAGTCAACGACATTTGAGGTGACTAGTCCTTATGGCATTGGTTTTCTCTGGATATGTGACCAGATAAAATAGAGGAGAAGGGTCATGTGCTCTCTTTTGGGTGGTCGGAGCAGAAGTAAGCCTTGTAGTTGGTCCTCATTGCCCTTGGGCAGAATGTCAGGACAGTAGCAGCAGGATCAGCCTTGGTGTCTACCTTGTTCTGCATTCATGAGTCTATTTTTCCATTGCACATCTTAATAAATTATTGACCAGACTTTTGAGTTATGACTTTATCTGGCCCTAACCCAACCAAAATGTTTTAAGAATGACTTAATTTTAAAACAAAAGTCAAAAGTGATATTTGCAAAATAAAACTTAAAAGATGCATTGCTTTGGAGAAGCTGTTTTGCTTTTGTTTCTGTAGGAAACAAGAGACTATAGATTTGTTCCAGATTAATATGGATCACCCTGGATCAAGAAAGAGCTCCTGAACCTTGGCTGGTGATATCTATCAACAAAGGTTATAGCTGGGCTTCCCAGGACTTCGTAATTATCTCAATTTTTTTCCAGGGACCCTAAAGATTGTCCACTGACAAACAGAGGTAGTTTAAAGAAAATGATGTCCAAATTCCCATAAGTGGGGAATATGGATGGTTTTTTTTTAATTTGGTGGGTTATGGATGTTTCTTACATTTAGAATAATATAAAAATATAGAATAAAAAGACAACTGTTAATCTCAGATATTTTGCATTGACATGGATTTTAGTATAATGATATAAATTTAAAGCTAATTTTTTACACAGTATATATATTTCTGTCCTTGCTTAAAGAATTTTTGTATATTGATACAAATTTAAATGAGCTGGACAAACACAATACCTTAATCAAGAGGAGAAATATACATATAACAAAATTGACCTTAAATTTGTATCAATAGGACAAGATCCATAACAATGCAAAGTATTCATCCCTATAGCATATTCCCCTTTAAATACAAATGAACATTTACTGACAATATTTGGGAATATGGGAGTAGTTCTCTCCAAACTGCTTTCTGCTATTTATTGGGTGAAGTAATTTTTTGAGGTATGTTCAAGGTGAATTTTCAAGGGGCCTTGGTCAATCAAACCATATTACTTTAGAAGCAATCCACAGGTTCTCATCCTCTGTGGAAACAAAAGCAGAACCTCTCTTCCAAAGCAACATATCATTATACCCACATTTTTAATTCAACATACCTTTAAAACATATATGTTTTATGCTGGTTTAGCTTTGCAGCCCATACAATGAAATGTCTCTCTGTACTTAAATCTTTAACAGTCAAGAAATTCAAAGCTGGCTACTTAGCTCCAAAATAACCACACAGAAACTATATTATTTATATCACTGCTTGACCCATTAGCTCTAGCTCCTTAGTGGCTAACTCTTACATCTTAATTTAACCCATCTCCAATAATCTATGCATCATCATGATGTCATGACCTACCAGCAAAGTTTCAGAGCATCTGTCTCCAGCGGCAGCTCCATGGCTTACTCCTGACTCTGCCTCTTTCTCCCAGTATACAACCTAGCTTTTCCTTCCTAGTTGTGTTCAGCTATAGGTCCTAAGCAGTCCTTTATTAACCAAAGGTATTCATGGCATACAGAGGGGATTTCCACATCAGGACAGTCCATCTATTTTTCCTGCTTCACTGAAAAGTCTGCGATAAACTCTATATCTGTAGGCTGAAGATGAATGTCCCAGCATTACAGAAGAATTTTATGCGACTGTTCCAGCAACCAGATGTCTCTGTCATTTCTAGAGTTTTGAAAGTTGCTTGCAATGCACTTTCTGCTTACTCAGGAAATATTATATCCCTTTGGAGTCTTTGATGGAGTTAAAGACTAGATAGAGTTTTCCTTAGTTCTGATAAAAGATAAATTAGATATAAAAACTTTAGACTCAGAAAGATACGATAGATGATACAGTATTTTCTTTACTGCCAAAATACAAATTGATTGAATATTATAACTGTAATTCTTGCTTAATAACTGTTTTGTTATATGTAATTTTACTATGTTAAAGTTAAAACCTTCCTTTTTGATTAAACAGAAAAGGGGAAATTATATTGGATGTCTTTCTGTATGCTGTGAATATGTTTTATTACCAGTGGTTAATAAAAAAAACTGATTTGTCCAATAGCCAGGCAGAATGGAGCCAGGTGGGAAATCCAAGCAAAGATATACGGAGAAGGGTGGAATTTGGGAGATGCTATCCAGCTGCCTAAAAATAACTGGCCAGAGCACACCTGTAAGCCATGGGTCATGTCACTATACACAGATTAATAGATATGGGTTGGTCTAAATGTAAGAGCTAGCTAATAGTAAGCCTGAGCCATTGGCCAAATATTTATAATTAATATTAAGCCTCAGAGTGGTTAATTAGGAACTGGTAGGCAGGAGAGAAACCTACAGTCACATACATGTGACATGAAGGCAGAAGGGGAAGCTATTGGAGAGAAAAATGAAGCAAAGCATATAGATGCAATAAGTTTTAAGGAAGGCAAAGAGAAGAACAAGGTATAATGCACATGTTTGAAAATCCCAAAATTAAGTACATTACTTTGTGTACTAACTTTGAAAACAGTAAAAATACTTTTCAAATGAAAGCACAAAAGTCAGAAAAAGAGTGAAGAAAAGAATAAATGTAACATAGAAAGAGGCTTGAGATATTGCTCAGTGGTGAAGAGTGCTTTCTACTTTTCCAGAAGACTCTGGTTTGATTCCCAGCATCTACATGGTAGCTCACAACCATCTGTAAATCCAGTCACAGAGGGTCTATTAGGTATTTTTCTATTGTTGTGACAAAACACCATGACCAAGGCAATTCAATAACCAAAGTATAAAATTAGGCTTATACTTTTAGGGGTTAAAGTTCATGAGACTGGAGCAAAGGCATGTTTGCAGGAACATGCTGAGAGTTCATATCATGACTCACAAATGGGAGGAAGAGACCTAATTTGAAATGACTTGAGTCTTTTGAAATCTCAAATCCTCCATCCATGGATACAGTTTCCATAGTTCTACCAACTGGGTACCAGTTTTCAAGCAAATGTGTAGGACCATGTTCACTCAAGCTACAACTGGATCAATGCCTTCTTAAGGCCTCTGTTGGCACCAAGCACACATGTAGGAATAGATATGCATATATGTGAAGCATTTATATACATAAAAATAAATATATTTATTTTAAAATCTATAAAAATAACAAGTGTGAGAAATATTAATCCAATTACATAAGTTCCCTGAACATCCTCTATCTATATAAATTAAAAAACCAAGATTATCAAGGCAGATCAAAATCAATACTAAGTCCAAAGGTACCATAACCTTAAACACTAAGAAAATTAAAGAGTCAAAATAAATGGACGGAGAAAGAAATATCTTCTAATACAATAAACTCCATAGGCAAATAAAGTCAAGCACAAAGAGAGACATTACATAATTATCTGAGATCATTTCTTCAAGATAACATTCTAAGAAATCTTAATGTGCATGCCCCAAAACAATATCATAACATACATTGAAACAATTGATGAAAATCCTCTCTGGGTACACATACGAATCCACAATTTTAGCCAAAGGTTTATAAACTTATTTCAGAAATAAAAAGAAAAAATTGCAAAAATAAACCAAATGAGTAAAGCAGGACATGGACGCAACAACACAAGATAACGATCTACAACCAGTATCTACAAACCTCATCCAGCAACAGCTGAGTAGACATTTCTCCTAGGCACAAAGAATATTCTAGATAGAATGCATTTACTGCCAAAAATTGAAAGAATAGACAGCAAAAATGTCTACTCTCAGACTACAATGTAAACAATCCAGAACTGAGTAAGAGATGAGTAAAATGTTAAGTCCCAAATTCATGGAGATTAAATGGCACATAATTCAAAAGATAAACCTCACAAACACATTTCAAACATTTTAACTGAAGCTGAAAACATTTTTAATGTCAATTTGTCATTTTCTTACAAAGCAAGGCTACTCCTTGTCTGCAATCCAGCAACTTGACTGTTCAATACTACTGAAATGAAAGCTTATATCCAAACAAAACCTTGCACACAGATGTTTCTAACAACTTCATTCAAACATCCACAAATCTGGCAGGAAACAAGATGGCTATCAGTGAGCGACTAGCAAACGTGGCGCAGCACGCAACAGAATATCATATAATGCTAAAACTAGTGTGCTGTCAAGCAAAGAAAAGACACAGAGAAAGCTCAAATAAAAGAAACCCTTGGGGGAAAAATCAACATCCTGCATGATCCCAGTTGTATTGTATTCTGGGAAGCTAAACTATGAAGGAAGTAAAAAGCGAGGAACACTTCTGTAACTGCTGGGCAGCAGAGGATGTGTCTTCAATGCTACTGCTGAGAGAATGGAGCCAGGTTCAGGAGGAGAACTTGCTGGCCAGCCAGGCAGTTCTGGGTTCAGGGTCTCAAAAACAAAGGTGAAAAAAGAATGAAGGCGGGCATTTGACTTCATCCTCTGACCTCATTTACCTACACAGTCACAAATATTCCACGGACACACAGACACTGCACACAAACTTTCACCACATACAAACCCACAGAAACAACCACAGGAACTCAATGAGAACATATTCAATGTGTGTATATTTTGTATAAACAAAATAAGGGTCACGCACACACATATAATACATGCATGCTACATTTTATATAATATATGATGGAATATGCTCATCTTAATGTACTTTATATATTTTTATAAATAAAGTAATTACTGTAATTGTAGTATTGGTAACTACTTAGAATTGCATTTTGCTATTATGGGGATAACAGGATGAAGCAATTAACAGATATAGCTACATAGTCATGATATTAAACATGTTAATGACTATTAGGTTTCCTGCACAAAATTGCTAAGATTGAAATAAACATTCTTAGACCTTTGTTGTACTCTACACATTGAATAATTTTTACCTGAAAAGTTCCTTCTAGTTTAGATGCCTACACAGGATGCACAAAAATGGTATTACTCATGATAAATTTTAATAGACTCCATATTTTAAGTTTCAATTATTTGATCAAAACATCTAAAATATAAATATAGAAAGTAAAATGACTAATAAACCTATGAAACTTTATTTTCTGTCGTCAGTTGTTCAGGAATTTCACATTTTCAATTTTTATTTCTTTTTGTTATAAAAAGGTCCATTTATCATAATGATTTTGATTCATGTTTTGGTGTTGATGCAGCAAGCACTTTTCAAAACTTTCCACTTGTCCTTTATTTATTATTAGAATTTTAAATTTGTGTTTAATCAAATAAATTTATTCTGTTATGGATTTTACCTTTATCATGTTAAAGAAATGCCTTTCTATATTTTTAGCTTCAGTAGAAGTACTTACTTGATTGTATCTAAAATCTTTAGTATTTGGTAATTATTAAATTGTTTGGCAATTTATTAAAGAAAAAATTTTAATTTATCAAAAGAATCAATTATATCAACATGTATGCATTTTTATTCACAGATAATTTCCCAAAACTTTTGAGTTTTTCATTTCTAAAATCCTCAAATATACATATAGTTTAAAAATAGTATAATTACCACTTATATACCACTGTATTTGTCAGGTTTCCCACAGGAACAGGACTAGTATGGCACATGTGAACACAGAAAGAAAATTTTAAAAAATGAACTCAAACAATTAAGATTCTGGATGAGCCCAAAATGCTGATAGGGAGATTATCAGGCAGGAGTCTCAGAGTAAGAGTTGCAGTCCAAAGTTTAAGCTGGCAGAATTCCTATTTGTGCCAGTGATATTAATCTCTTAAGGCCGTCAGCTACTTTGATGACATTCACTGACATCACAGAAGATAATCGACTTACTCAAAGGATACCAAAAGTAAAACAATAATCTCATCAAAAATACCTTGACAGAAACACACAGAATATGTTTGACCAAATATTTGCACACTGTGGCTCAGATAAATTGCCCTATAAAAATAACCATTCTCTAAATGCAATATCTGTCAGCCAGAGCATAGTGATGAACAACTATAAACCAAGCACTTGGGAGGTTCACTTGGGAGACTCAGAATTCAAGGCCAGACACGGCAAGTAGGAAGAAAGTCTAGATGAGATCTTGTCTCCAAAGAACAAGAATATTTAAATATTAAAAATAAATTTTTAGTCAGGCACTGGTGGCGCACGCCTTTAATCCCAGCACTCAGAGACAGAGGCAGGGGTATCTCTGTGAGCTTGAGGCCAGCCTGGTCTCCAGAGTGAGTTCCAGCACAGGCTCCAAAGCTACACAGAGAAACCCTGTCTCGAAAACCAAATAGTTAAATAAAATTTTAAAAGAACTATTTTAGTAGCAATATGGAATTGGGAAAAAAAGGGTAGATTTTACTCATTTGTGGGTGTTTTTTGTGTGGTTTTATTGGGACAAGTTCTCACTATATAGCACTAGCTGACCTGGAACTCAGTATGCAGACCATGCTGTCTTTGAACTCACAAAGATCTACGTGTTTCTGCCTCCTGATTAAAGGAATTAAAGGCATGTGCCATCACATGAGGCAGCGAATTTGTGTTTTATGGTCTATTCGTTTTGAATTTGTATTTTTTTCTTTTGAATATTCTTGCAGACTGCTATATTTCCATACATCTAATATCTTCTCTATATTCGTTCTTAAAGTTTCATCGGCATTTTTATTTTATGTGTAGGAGTGTTTGCCTGCATGTATGTACATGCACCATGTATGTGCATAGTACCTGTAGAGTCCAAAGGAATTGGATTCTTGGATTCCCTAGATCTGCAGTTACATATAGTTGTGAGTCACAATATCAGTGTTAGTGTGGTGTGTGTGTGTGTGTATTTGTGTGTGAGTATTTGTTATGTGTAGTATGGGGGCAGTGTGGTATGCATGTGGTGTGTGGTATGGTGTGTATGTATCTGTGTGTCTGTGTGTGGTGTATACATGTGTGGCATATATGCAGTTTATGTATGTGTGGTGTATGTTTGTATGTGATGTTGTGATGTGTGTGTGTGTGTGATGGTAGTAGTGTGTGTGGGATGTGTGTGTCTGTGTGTATGTGTGTAAATTAGAGGACAACCTCTAGTATTGTTACTCAAAGTGTTGTCTACCATATTTCAAGATAAATTCTCTCAATGAGGCTGAGGTTAGGTTGGCGAGCCAGCAAACCCTGGGGGATCTATCTTCCTGTGTCTACCTCTGCAGTGATGGGAAGAACCTCCATTCCTAGGGTTTCTGTGAGTTTGGCAGGTGGAACTCAGATCCAACACTTGCTCTGTAACCAACAAGCCACCTCCCCAGCCCTGCTCCTTTAGGTTCATAAGAACCAATAGAAAATTTTCTCTGTGCCCTTTTCTATTATATGTTTCTTCACTAGTTTTCTCTCTGTATCACCATAGCATCTAACATGTACTTTGATAAACTCTATCCAGCAACTATTTTACACCATTAATTTGCTCAGCATCCAACACCAATTATTCTGCTGAAATTTTCTTAATATCATCCCAGAAGATTTCTCAGGAATTGCCTACACACTACACACATAATTTGCTATTAGGTCTTTCATGTTCAAGCCCCCCTCCCTTTTTTCTGGTATGGATCCCTGCAGGGCATTTTAGCAGAATGTCACTATTTGAACATCTGTAGCTGTTGTTACATTGTTTTCCGATGTTAAATGATGATGCTGAGAGTTCACACAGCAATCTGCTTTTGAAGTGGTTGTAAAGGATTTTGATCTTTTATCAGGGAAGCCCAAAGGAGTTTGTCTCGGATGTCTGATCACTATGGTAGGCTATATCCCCAAGCTGAGCACTTTTTAGTATATAGATTCAATCTTCCTTAATTTTAGGAAAGTTTTCTTGAATTATAATTTGAAAGAGTTATTCTTTCTCTTTCTATTATTTTCCTCTTCAGGGGTTTTGCTTACGCTTTTCTTTTATAGGAGCTGCTCAGCCTCCACCATCATATTTACGTCACTTCACTGTACAGTTCTTCCAGGCTCACTGTATGAGCCAATAGGCTCCTGCATTTCCAGGAGGGTTTTGAGATTTTTGAAGTCTCTCTTCCGTCCTACCAGAGATGCCGGCATATTTTCCTGCTATTTGAGGTAATACTGAGTTCTCTTGTTTCTACTTCATAATTTCCCTTTAAATTTATATTTCTGTAGTTTGCTCTTGTTTCCATTTTCTTTCATGTTATGGCAGCATTTTTTTCTCATTTGCAAAACAACTTTGGCTTTCATCTGTTTTCTTATAGTATCACCATATGGGATTTGGGTGGTTTTGTTTGCCTTTAGCATATTTTAATGGTGTTAGTTATTCTTGGTGCTTTAATTGGAAGGTGTGCTCTGTGGAGTGGGAGATAAGAGCTGAACAAGGTCTTTCTGGTTTTTTCACTCCAGGGTTCTCTCTTCTATTGCTGCCATGAGCAGGTGTTGCATTATTACCAGTCTGTATGTGACCAGGTTTATGTCACTTCTTTTTCATGTCTTGTTCCATGAAGGCTAACTTACTAACCTCTGGTTTTTGCTTTCAAAGAGTGTGGGGAGGGGTTGAGAAGAGCAGCAGGGCTGGGGAGATAATGGGGGATTGGGAAGGTGTAGTTGGGGTAAAGTACAGAGAGGTAGAATAAGGAAAAGGATACCTTGAAAGAGGGAGCCATTTGGGGTTAGTGAGGAACCAGGCACTAAGGAAATTTCCAGGAATCCACAAAGATGATCCCAGCTAAGAATCTAAGCAATAATGGAGAAGATACATTAACTGCCCTTTCCTTGTAATCAGATTAACCACTACTTTAATTGTCACCATAGAACTTTCATCCAGTAACTAATAGAAGCAGGGACAGAGATCCACAGCTAAGCACTGGGTCAAAGAATACCTCAAATGTCCAGGACATCTGCCAGTCTGAAGTCCAGAAGTACTGCCTTCCATCGATGCGCCAACGTCCTGTACTTCGAAGGCTGCTTCCATCAAAACCTCACTGTGACTTCTCTGACAAGGGCCATCTTACAGCTCCCCTAGCGACCCAGGCTGGGCAGCGCTGTCACTTTGTGGAAGCATGCAGATGTCAAATGTCCTTTTCAGCTGCTCATCTGTCTCATTGTCATTTTCTCTGCCTTCTTTCCAGATTCTGTGCAGTGCTAGGGCCTCTATGAGGTGCATGATCCCCTCACTGCATTTGGACTTGAACCTATACTCCTCTGTGTTTCTTAATGGTGATGCAGAACTGGTTGTTAGAGGGTTTCTCTGTTCTCCTTTCACTGTATGTGGTTCTTAGAAGGTTGGCTTGGGTGATTTCACTCTAAGCTCTACCCTTTACCTTATGTTAAAATTTCCTTATTTCTTCAGCTTTGGTAACAAATCTAAAATTTTGCACTAGTCAGGAGAAACTGAGGGTGGTTGTAGGACTTCAAAGTATGAAACTTTCTCTTTACCAAGATCAAGTAGAACTCATATGAGGAGAGATTACAGCCATCAGACCCATTATAGTTAGCGTGTTTATATAACAATCAACACTATAATTAAACTAAAAAAAGAAGGTGGAAGAAAAGTGTCTGGTATCTATTACTAACAAATAATTCATAATCAAAATAAACAAACAAGATCTGTGCACAAATAGTGAAAAATTAAAAATGACTTAAAAAGATATAAACAGGTATTTTAATCAGAAAACAAATTTCTTCATCAATGAATATGTGAAAGAGATCGTAAACTTCATTTATCTGAGGAAATTCCATCAACATACTTCAAAAGAAATGAGACATCATAAAGGAAAGAATCAGAGCTATGAAGATTGTCAGATTCTGGGGTCATGAGGTACAAGTATGAGGGTATGCTGAGGGCTTCTGTGGATAATGTTCTACTTGCTGACCAACCTGCTGATTATGCCAACATAGAAATAATCTACTTGGTAAAATCTTATTCAATAAAAAAGAGAATTGTGTGTTTTTTAATTAATGATTTATAGTTTAAAATGTTGAATTAATCATTAGAAAGGGAATAAACTAGAAACTAAGAATCTTAGCTTTGTAACTTAATAGAAGTTTATAAATCCAACTAAAATTAATGGAGATGGAAGCTTTAAATATCAAGGAAGAACAAAGATATAAAACCGGCATTAATAACTTCAGGTAACTCATTAAGTGTACAAAATTAGGAAGAAATTCATTTCATATAATTTATATATGGTTTGTGTGAACATAAATCATCATAACAAAAACACATTAAGTTCCAGGCATGCAGCAAAAGTGCCACTCATAATAAAATGGAATTCAAAGAAAAACAATCTGAAAAGAATTAGAGAAAGCATTTACTGAAAGATAAGTAGAAACCTTTAAATAACATCACCAAAAACTGAAGCATGAAACCCACTGGCTAAGGCTGGAGTCTGCCCACTGAGAGGAGTCTTTCCCCTCTGTCTGCATTCTGAGCCAATTAGGAAATGCAAGGAAAGAAAGACAGATGGCAACTAAATTAGTAGAGCTGACATTACAGGGTCTGGCTTTTTATCCCCCCTTAGGATGTTTGAGTTAAACCACAGTGAATCCTGACACTGAACAGCTTCCTGGCACACCACAGGTCTACCCTGCACAAGGAAGTGCCTTACCTGAAGCTCACCATGAACCCATGAGCCAGAGCCCACAGACAACCTCTTCGGAAAACTCAGCTAACAGAAGGGAAGAGGTGGAATCATTAGAAAAGCTAGTGATGTCTCCCTAAATCACCAATTACTGATTACCCTAAGAGAGGAAGGAGAGAGGAGGGCAAGAGAAGTTCAGTGGTGATGAGCTGACAACCAAGCCTCCATCTGGCAGACTGATAATTACCACAATATCCAACGCAGTCTAAATAGAAATTTTTAAAATAGCAACTAGACAAAAACTCTCCCCGTCTTAGCTGAGTAATTATGTCCAGTTGAACATTTTAAATCTTCTAAGCCAGTGGTTCCCAACCTGTGGGTCAAACGATCCTTAGAGAGGGGTCACCTAAGACCTTCCAAAAACATAGATATTTACATTACAACTCTTAACAGTAGCAAAATTACAGTTATGAAGCATCAGTGAAAAAAAATTTTATGATGGGGGTGAGCACAACATGAGGAACTGTTTTGAAGGGGCGCAGCGCAGCATTAGGAAGGTTGAGGACCATTGGTCTGAAACTTCTCTGCAAGTTGATGAAGCCAGAATGAAATAGGAAATGCTTTACAATGTCTATTTATTCCACTGACTGAGAGAAGATGAAATCCTTGAACTGGATATTGCCATTGGGCGTCCCAGAGACCACAGCTCCTCTGTTATCAACACAGCACCCTCAAAACACATGTAGAAGTCATCTTTTCACTGTTCTCCATTATTGTTGTGTGCGAGCATGAATAACATACAACCGGGGACAGGAGTGGGGGTCAGAAGATTAGTTAGCGTCCGTGATAGTAGTAAGATTTCACAGAGGGAAATTGATGACGCCACACTAATGTGTCAGCTACAGAGGGCTGACCGCAGACTCTGCTCACGGAACACTGGGAACGAAGCCCAAGTTTTCGCGTCCTTGTATTAGGAACTTGATTCTGATTTCGACAACGACAATTCCCACGCAGGCTAATTAAGCCAGGTGGCACCGAGTGGTGGAATAAACATCAGACATAATTGAAGAAAGGGCCCAGACCTTTCTTCCGGACCTAAAATTAAGAGTTTTCTGTCAGGCAACCAGCAGCAACTCAGTATTAAAATGCATTTCTGTGGAAGTCCAATTCTCCGAAGCAATAAAAGTAATTAAAGCAAATAGAGAGGAAAAATTATGGGTCAGGAAAAAATGAGAAAAAATGAGAAAATGGAAAGCTACAATACTTTTTCCAAAGAGTGTCTTTCAACGGGTAGACCGGGCCTTCCCAGATTTAAAAGAGAAATAGTATTAATAACTATATCTATGGCTTCTGAAGACATATGACTATTTCACCCACCAAAATCACTGTCTAATGCCAAGTCAAATTAGCAGGAGGCAGGTGGCAAAAGGTTTTCAGGTCCCAGGACCAGTTGTTACGTGGCTGCAAAAGACAATGTTGTCATGTTGTTACAGAGAAGTCAGATCCACCGACCACATTGAAGATCCACCCATCTAGGGAGTTTTGCCCAAGGAGTGCCATTCGCAGTGAAGGAGGGATTTTCTCCAAGATCAGAGTTAGCAATCCAGGCAATTCGTTTTCAGTGAGGTTTCATCCTGTCTGTGTCTTAATCTCTATTCTCCTGTTTATTTTCCTCCCTCTGAAATATAGGAAACTTAAGTTCACAGGATCCAACTTCTTATTGTGTGCTGGTTTAGAGAGAAATGCACATAAGAAATCAATCAACTTACAAACCCCATAGCAACAGTGAATAATACTTGAATAATCAGGACTTCAGGTTTCCCTCCTTGAGATGAAATGACTACATTCCAGGTAGGAAGAGAAGAACACACCTAGATATGTTGAAGAAGTGGAACAGACTCAAGCCCTGATACCTTGTCCTCTTCTACCATTTCCGTTCTCCCTTAATCGGTTATAGCTGCCTGTATACCTTAAAATAGAGATCAATATCAGAGCTTCTTAAAAGTCAAAAGCAGAAAGAAGCCAGGTATGGTGGGCTCACATCTCTAATTCCAGTACTCTTTGAGATGCAGGTGAAAGAATTAGAAGTTCAAGGTAAGTCTCTGATACACAGACAAGTTAGGCTGGGCAACATGACACCCTTCCTTAAAACAAAAAGTATAAACAATAGCACAAACAAAAGATGGGGCTCTTCTAGTGAAAGAGGATGCTGCTCTTCTGCCATCAATTCCCATTCAGCTCCCTCCTGCTTCCACCCTGCTTCCCACAATGCTCAGCAGGTATGAAAGGCTAAAAGGGAACTAAAAATAAGCAAAACAGGACCAGGAAAGGAAACTGACCACAGTGCTTTGGAAGCTGGAAAGCAGAGTGATGGGGATTTGACAACCATGAGCTCCACCAAATTCTGCTTAGGCCGTGGGGAAGCAGCGGTGCTGATTCTAAAGCACTCCCAAGAGGCTTAGGGATGGCAGCATGAAGCAGCTTTGGAGGTGAGGCTGTAGGTGGGGTAGAGAACAAAGGAATACTTGCGATCCAATTTTAGGAACAACTGGCAGATACCATAGTCTTCTTTCATTTCCTGCAAGCAGACAAGCACTCTCACACTCAGTGACTAACCCTCCTCATTTTGCTCTTTTAATCTCCCAAAAGTTCCTCAACTGAGCATAAAGGGTTATTCTTTGAAGAGGTAGAGCAGAAGGCATGGAGACCAGGACATGCCAGACAGAGATGGAGGTGGAGCGAGTGCATTGTAAGCTCCGAGGATGGTTAAGTACTCTGTGCAATCCTTGACCTGAAGGCACTGCTATAGTCTCTGGTTATTTGGATTTACTTTACATAAATACGCATGCACGTCTATAAACATTTGTTTATAACGCAGAGGTGTTTTCTTCTTTCATATACTGGTTTAGTATGTTTACTTTTCATTTGTCTAGCTTTCCTTGAGCCTGATAGATGATGTCATCCATGATTTAACTATCTCTCTGATACTATTCTTGTCGCCAGTGTCCTTGTGTACAAGGACCTCTACGTTTTGTTTTATTATTTTTATTCTTACTTATTAACCTTTAAGACTTTGAAAGGCCATATTTAACTCGCAGTTTAATTAAAGTTAGAACCAGGACATAAAGGTTATCATCTGTGTGCTTTCCCCCCCTTTCTTTGAAATGCCATACACTGTACTCAGACGAACTGTGCACCCAAACTCTTCTCATGCCAGCTTCCCTTTGGCCTATGCGAAACTAATCTGGGGTTTTAAATTCAAGCAGTTGTTATTTCATATTTTCTTTATGTGGTATCTATTTTATTTTATGAAGTTTTTTGTCAATTTTAGTCTCTTTTTAATGAGATAATTTTATTTTTGTATATTTGTATACATAGCTAACTTATCAGCCAGGGTCCTAGAGCAGCAAGAGAGGGAGAAAGAAGAAGGCAAAAATGCAGAGGAAATGTTTTGTGTTGTTAGTGCAGGAGGTTAATGCAGGTGAAGGATAAGATGGAAAAACAAGGCTTTCTTTCTCTCCTAAAATGTTGGGATAGGAAGAATTCACAATCGCCTAGATCACCCATTGTTCATGATGGCAGGACTGTTCAGAGAAAGAGTTGGAACCACCAGGAGCCTACAGACTCTGCTGAATATACAACAAGGGAACTGCCTGCCTCTTCTCTTTGACCTTCCACAAGGGTCTATTCCTGGCTGATCTCTAGCTAGACGTCAGCTGAAAAGGAAACTGCCTAAGGCTTGACCTCTGTGATCAAAGGCAAAGCACAGAGAATGGAAGCAATGGATTTGGGGATTTCCATTGTTCTATTACTTAGCATCTATTGTCACTAGACCTATGTCATAACATATCTATAAGTCACATGAGGCACTGTTCTGAGCCAATGTGGCATTGACTAGAGTCATCTTAAAAGAAAACCTTAATTGAGAAATTGCCTAAGTCAGATTGGCCTGTAGACATGCCTGTGAGGGACTTCCCTGACTGTTAATTGGTGTGACCTGTGAGCATGTTAATTGGCCTGGTAGTCAAGCTCATAAGGGACTTCCTTGATTGAGAATTGTTAGTGACCCACAGTGGGCAATAGCATCCCAAGGCAATGTTCCTAAACTGTATAAACATGCTACTGAGTATCAGTCAGATAGGGTCATAGCTAGCTAGTAAACAGCATCCTCCATAGTTACTGTGGTAACTCTTCATTGTGAAATGAGTTTCCTGGTTGGAGGCAATGCTATGTGGGTTTTGCTTGTATACTTCACTTACTCATTATGAAAAATCTAAAAGTGCAAACTCAATGAAGCCTTTTTTGCTTACAAAATGATCTTCTCAGCTATCTCTTAGAGTAATAGAAGACTAACCAATAGACAACTGTGGTTAAGAAGTATAGTGGCTTTTGTCATTACTGTCCTAAAGACTTTGACATTGGTTGAAAGAGGAACTTGGAAGGAATGTATAGAGAAATACGAGGAAAGCACTAGAATTCTGTAAATGGACTTGACAATAGTTGGTGGAGATGCAAGAGAAAAGTACCCATGCAGATGGTGTCCAGATAGAAACAAAGGTCCTCTTAGAAACTGAACTAGAGGCCACCCTGGCTGTCCCATAGTGCAGAATTTGAATCAGGTTTCCATATTTTATGAGATACTGAGATCGAAGTGAAGACTAATTTTTCTTCCTCAGTAAACTTCAAGGCATTGCAAAGTTTGTGCCAAGCTTATGCCATAGCAATCCTCCCTTTTCCTTACCAGAGCTACAGTGTGAACTTGGAGGAGAGAGAGCATAAACATATATGGACAACTTGAACCTTAGTCAAAATGTTGAGCGAGTGACAGACAAGTTTTATGCTAAAGTCGAAGAAGTAGGGATGGTTGTGCCATACTCCTAGCAGAGTAACATGAATATTTATATCAACAGTGAGGGATAGAATTTGTCTTCCATTGCTAACCTATAATTCCAAGACCTCCGTTGGCAGCTATGTATGTATTCATCCAGCAGAGGTATAACCATCAGAAGCATGTGTCTACATCTGGCACATATCTTTTACATTTCTCTGATGTCTTAACCATTTTTGAAAGAATAGTATAGAATGTGATAAGAGATGGAGAGCAAGGAAAGAGATATCTCAATGAAGGGAGCCATTATGGGGCTAACAATAAACCTTGTACTAGAAAAATTCCCAGGAATCCACAAGAATGACCCCAGCTAAGACCATAAGCAATAGTGGAGAGGGTGCCTGAACTGGCCTTAACCTGTAGTCAGATTGATGACTATCTTAAATGACACCATAGAACCTTCATCCAGCAACTGATGGAAACAGAGGCAGAGCAGAGCACGGGGCTGAGCTCCCAAAGTCCAGTCAAAGAGTATGAAGAGTGAGAATATGAGCAAAGAGGTTAACACAATAGTAGGGATACCCACTGAAACAGCTTACTTGAGTTAACGGAAGCCCACCAACTCTAGCTGGACAGGGAAGGAACCAGCATAGGACCAAACAAATGTGGGTGATAGTTGTATGCCTGGAGCAGAATGCAGGGCCACTGGCCGGGGCACCAGGATTTATCACTACTGCTTGTACTTGTTTTTTGGAACCCATTCTCTTTGGATGGATACCTTGCTCAGCTTAGATATAGTAGGGAGGG
Organism: Myodes glareolus; assembly: GCF_982192425.1. NCBI lineage: Eukaryota > Metazoa > Chordata > Mammalia > Rodentia > Cricetidae > Myodes > Myodes glareolus. The sequence goes on along the minus strand of NC_142042.1, from coordinate 22,257,141 downwards.
CCTTGGTCCTTCCTCAAAGCAGTGTGCCTTACCCTCTGTGAGGAGTGGATGGGGGTGGGGTGGAGGCAATGGAAAGGGAGGGAGTGGGAACAGGGATTGGTATGTAAAATAAAAAAGATAGCTTGTTTTCTTTTAAAAAAATAAAGAAAAGTAAAAAGAATATTATAGAAAATATTGTTATTCTTTAATCCTTTCTTGAATTTTAATGAAATAAATGAGATGTTAACAAAACTTATCCTAATTTTCTGCCATTATACATCTTCCCTTCCCTCAAGGAAATGACTCCTGCATATGGGTACAGGAAGCCAGCCTATTCTAATACTTTGTTATACAGATTTCCAAGCTAGTCTTTGATTTTTATTCAAAGAAAATAATACCCTTTGTATAAGAGTATTAGGATATGTGATAGAATAAGAGTCTTCATGGAAAACGTGGTATTTATAAGACACAATTATAGTTCTCTACATTTTCGTGATCATACCTTTACAGAATTATACATAGGAATAGAAAAAATGTGAAAAATGATTAGAGAACTACAGATCACATAAATCATACATATTGACTTCTTTCAGAAATTCATTGTAAATTTGAGTATACTCAAAGATTAATGATGTTAGATGAATGTCATCATGATCTGTCATTTTCCACTTTCTTGTAAATTCACAGTTTTTTGTAGCTCTCAAATACTATATGACTATTCAACCCTGTAATTTTTAACTTCTTATAAACTCTGTATGCTTGTATTGCATGCTCCTGTGAAGAATTTTAAGCCTATTGTGTAAGTGGATGGGATAAAAGTAGATTTTATGACAAAATGGCATCCAATGATTCTTAAACACAATTGTTTATAACTCTGAGGATGATAGAACTAATTCATAAGTAAAGTGCCACGATGAGCCAGAAGTAGAGAATATACAAGGGTCTTTTATGTCAGAAAGTTCAAAAGTACATCAGTGCAGAAAGAACCTACTGCAAACACTGGAAGATGATTGGAAATTTTTCATTTCTACAAAAGTGCAGTGTTCACCCACTGTAGAAGCTTAAGCCCCTCAGTAAGACTTTGTAAGTCCACGTAACAGAATTAGCAGTGCCTACCCATCTAGACAGTCACCTAGAAAGGCTAATTCCAGATGAAACACATAAGGAATATTCCTTGAGAGAAATACCTATTAAACAAGTCTTTGTTGAATGTAGAACAAGTACAGGAATTAATGTTGAGAGTTGTCGTGGGAGTATTCAGCAAGTAAGTGCTAAAATAGGATTAAAAACAAAAACCAAGTGGTTTTTTCTAACCTAAGAAAACACAGGACTAAACTAAGATAGAAAGATGTTTCATTAATTGACATAGCATATCTCTCTCTCTCTCTCTCTCTCTCTCTCTCTCTCTCTCTCTCTCTCTCTTTCTCTCTTTCTCTCTCTCTCTTAGAAAAGGCTCAGAAGGTAAGCAAGTGAAGGCACTTTCTGCTCTTGCAGAGGACCCAGGTTCAAGACTCAGCACCCACATGGCTGCTCACAACTATATATAATTCCAGTTCTAGGACATGTGATACCTTCTTCTGAGTTCCATAAGTACCAGGCATTTTCCCCACCCCACCTCTCTCTCTCAATGGAAAGCATAGTATTAAGTGAGGTGACCCAAACTCAGAAAGACAAAGCTCATGTGTTATATCTCATATTCATATCCTAGCCTGTAATGTTAAGATAGATAAATAGATAGATAAATAGATAGATAGATAGATAGATAGATAGATAGATAGATAGATAGATAGACAGACAGACAGACAGACAGACAGACAGACAGACAGACAGTCAGTCAGACAGACAGACAGACATAAGGGTAAAGTTTAAAAAACTAAGAAAGAAGAGAGCTGGGGAAAGGCAAAATGACACAGGGAACATGAAACGGAAAAACAGAGGTGAGGCCATGACAAGGGAGAAGATCTGGGAAGGAGAATCCACTAAAACACAACTTTGTTTGAAACTGAAATAATTGTATCTAGTTCCTCATAAGTCAATTAAAAACAAAAGCAAGTGGAAATAATTCATTTGCACATATGGAGAAAACATTTATGGTTGTGACATTAATATTCACATTAAAGCAACAGTCACACATTAATTTAAAATGATAATAAAACATCAAGATAAAATTCAAATTCAGAATAAAGCAAACTGAATTATCACCTACCAAAGAAAATCGAAATAATTTTATAAAACCGTTTCAAATATTGTATATGTTTTACTAACCTATAAAGTAAATTACATTATACTAATCAATAAAGTTAAAAAATATGAGCTAACTAAATAACTTTAGAAGCAACAGTGAATAAATGAAGTAAAAATTTCAAAAACTCAAATTCATAAGAGAGAAAAATAATCATTTACCTACTTTATCCAAATAACTGTCTGCCTTATTATAGAGCACGACCAAGGGCTGCTTTCATAAATATTCACAACACTCAAACACTTTGCACACAAGCACGCTCAGTATCAACTGTGCAGGAACTCAGTAAAACGTCTGAGTTGAAGCAGGGTGTGAAGCATTCCAAAGAGTGCATGCAGGTCAAAAGAAAATGGTGCCAAAGTTTATCATTATAAAATTCACAGCAAGACAAAGGAGGTTTCCAGCCCTAAGATTTTCAAGAAGGAAACCAAGGTATCTTCCGCAGGGAAATTAGACTACAAAGAGCATCCCTGAACTTGTGCCACACTTGCCTCATTCCGACTGAGGACGCAGAGGGACCTGGCAATTTTTTTTTAATTTCTTGCAAGTCCATAATTATTTAAAAATAAAAGAAAGATTGCACCTGGCAGGGTGACAGCCACAGTAAAGCTGGAGAACAATAAAGTCATTCAGCAAGGTCCTTGCATATCTGATGGGGAAAAAATGACTTTCCCCAAAGAGTTCTATCCCTTGTCGATTACTGAAGCATGCTCATAGAGGTCTGTTTGGAAGGGATGATGGGAGCTTGCCCATTTCTTGGTGTGAGTCCTTACTTGAAGCTGTAGCCATTGAATAAGACTAAACTGAACAACAAAAAAAAAATGGCTCAGTGTGGTAACGTTTGAGTTCCCAGTCCCTGAACCCATGTGACAGTGAAGGAGAATTAACCCACAGAACTATCTTCTGACTTCCTCTTGCACCCCATGGTATATACCACACACACACACACACACACACACACACACACACACACACACACACACCATGTGCACACAATAAAATTAATTAAAACTTTCAAATAAGAATTGAAGATAAACATCTACGTTCTCTTAATGTTTCCAAAGCTTCATTCATCCCTACTACTCATTTACTGTATGTAAATTTCCTTTTGTTTCAATTTCATACATTCATTCTTATGTACTTTTATTTCTCTTGCTTTTAGTAGTTATTTAAGAATTTTGTACAACGTAATTTGATCATATACACCCCTTTCCCAATCTCCTTCGAGATCTGTCTCCTTGTCTTTCCCTACCCACACAACTTTATGTGCCTTCTTTTTATTAGAAGAAAAAAAAAACTCACCAAGTACAATTTGTACTACACATATGTGTGCATGTGTGGCCTTCCTCCTGAGTGTCACTGACCTCCCCAGGGCCATAATTAAGGGAAGGGGCCTCACTCTCTCTAGTAACTATCAATTACAAGAGGTAAGACTTAGCCCAACTTCCTTCTCCACATTGAGATTTCGTCTGCCATGAGCTTTCACAGGTCTTGTGTATGCTCACATATACACCTACCCTCCTGTGTCTAGAAAACACCGTTTCCCCCAGGAAAATCTCTGATAACAGATTCCATTTTCAGGAAGTCAGAGGGTGATGGTGTTCCTACTTCCTGGAGGAACACCCTTGTGGGTAAGCATGGGAGGTGACACAGCAGGATGCAGTCCAACATAGACACAGATTCCTCCCACCCAGCAGAGCGCACCTCCTGCCTGGGCTGGAAGAGCTCCCAGGAGAATCTGAGCTCTGTCAACACTCCTCATCCTTCTGCCCGCCTCTTTAATGACTTCTTTGGCACCGACTGTGGAAGTAATTTCCTGGGAGAAGGCATTTGTACTAAAGCCACTGGCTTGGGAGTCTGACTAAGCAAGAGCCATGAATGGAGTTCTTGGGAAGTGGCAGCTTGGCTCATTGCTTTGGAGGATTTCCGATTTTTGATTTTGATTATCTATTTTAATTTGAATGAGAAATTTTTAGTGAGGCAAGTCATGGAACCAGCTGACAATCTAAAAAGTAAAACTTATTTCTTATGAAACCAAGAATGCCTCCTTCTGGCTAAAATCTCCATGTTAAAGAACCACAAAATAGCAGCAATCTGAACAGGCACCTAATGTCTGAAAGTGTTTCCTTGTGAAGATTTTCTAGGTGGAGATTGTAACCACTTTTCCATCTTCTTCATTCTCTGCTGCTAGTTTATCCTTCCACTTAGGACAATTGCTATTACCTCAGGTATTCAGCATTTTACCTATGTCTCTTATTCTCTAGACCTAGAATGGAACACACACCCCACCCCAGGATGTCGATGTGTCCTGATGTTTTCGCTGGCATAGTCTAAGAGGGGGAGCTGGCACGCAACAGGCAGTAACTGTGAGTGAATGGCTTTAAAGAGGCACAATATAATGATCCTAGAGAAGCTAAGTAAAAAGGTGAACCCAAAGAAAAACATATATAGACCCACCTGGGAATTAGAAACAGACAAGATCACCTGACAAAATTGGGAGCATGGGGGCAGGGGGTAGAAGGAAAAGGAGAAGAGGAGGGTTGAGGAGAACTTGAGGGAATGGGATAGTCGAGATGGAGGGAGGACAGAGCTGAGAGCAAGGAAAGAGGTATCTTGATTGAAGGAAGCATTATGGGGTTCGCAAGAAACCTGGCTCTAGAAAATTTCCCAGGAATCTGTAAGGATAACCTCAGCTAAGACCCTAAGCAATAGAGGAGAGGATGCCTGAACTGCCATGCCCTGTAGTCAGACTAATGATTATCTTAAATATCACCATAGAACCTTCGACCAACAACAGATGGAAACAGGCAGAGACCCACATCGGAGACTGGACTGAGCTCCCAAGGTCCAGTTGAAGAGTGGAAGGAGTGAGAATATGAGCAAGGAGGTCAAGACCATGAGGGGCTCATCCACTGAGACAGTTTGCCTGAGCTAATGGGAGCTCACCAACTCCAACTGGACTGGGAGTGAATGAACATGGAATCAAGCTAGTCCCTCTGAATGTGTTTGACAGTTGGGGCAGACTGAGGGGCCACTGACCATGGCACTGGGATTTGTCTCTACTGCATGTACTGGCTTTTTGGAATCCTATTCTCTTTGGATGTATACCTTGCTCAACCTAGATATAGTAGGGGGGGGGCCTTGGACTTTCCACAGGGTAGGGTGCCTTGTGCTCTCTTAGGATTGGAAGGGGAGGAGGGAGGGTGTGTGGAAGGAGTGGGAGGAGAAGGAAGTGGGAATTTGGATTGGTATTTTTTTAATTAATAAAATAATAATAATAATAAAAATAAAAGAGGCACAATATAGATAATTGAGCTGGCCAAGAATAAGCTACATACTCAGTTCACAGCGCCCTTATAGATTCACAATAAAACAAAAGGAAACAAAGCCTGTAAAATAGTATGTGGTCTCAAAGGATCCACCATTCGTTGTTGCTGTGGTTTTGGGTGGGGGCACTTGTAAATGACTCAAAATAAAAACCACAGGGAGGAGATATACGGAAATTTTCTCCCACCTGTGTCTGCATGGTGGTTTTCTCCGTGTCCTCAGTGGGTCCCCGTGGATTAACAACCTTTTTGCTTGCAAGATTATGCTGCCTTTAGCCTTTCTTTACGCCTGGGTGAGCAAACAAGCACATACATTCCTTTGCTTTATTGTCAGAATATCTCTTTCAGGTTGCATGTTTAAATTGTGCTCCACTACTTCCTTCATAGATTTTAAAGTTAGGCATGCATTAAACCTCTGCTATCCCCTGCCTGTGGATAAAAAGTGTAGCCTTAGATATTTCATTCTTGTTTTGGGGCCACATTCTGTGTTCCTTTCCCCAGTCAACTTTTGTGGCTTCCAGTTCTCACTTTTGGTTTCACTTTTCAAGACAGGGTCTGTCGGTTGCCTAGGCTCTCCTGAAACTTGCTTTGTAGACCAGGTTGACCTCCAACTCAGAGATCCGCTGCCTCTGACTCCCGAGGGCTGGGATTAAAGACATGCACCACTTTTGGCTCTTTCTCCTCACTGTTAAGATCCTTATTGCTTAGTCTTCATTTATCAAATGATTTCCTCACTTTTTTCTATTTCTTTCCTAATTGTTATTAGTTCCTACTTTGCTGTTTTCTGTTTTCTGGGCTTTGTCTCCCATTGCCAGGCCAGGTCTCCCACTGGATTCTTGCATCAATGTTCTTGGCCTTCCCGCATAGCTGCAATTATTTCATTACATCTCTCTTTTGAACTCAGAATTAGGTTGTTGCTTTTTTCTGCATACAGAAAAATTTTGAAGGATCTTCTTCATATATAAAGAATTGTGCCCTACAACATATGTTCTGTTATCACACAATCTATCTTTCGAGGAGTCAATTTCTGTTAAACTAGTTGTTCTTCCAACAGCAAGATGTTCTTTCAACAGTAGAAAGGGCCACCATGCTGCCTGCCTAGGGAATCTTTCTTTAGTTTGTTTTAAAGGAAAATACAGCTGTTCTGGGTCTGTAGGACCCAAGGGACAGGTAGCTGAAATTCAGAGGGTGTAGCTACAGTTTTGCTGCATGAAAGGGTTCTGTAAGTTGGTTCAACAACTGTACACTGAAAAACGTTAAGACAGGAAATTTCAGTATTGTGTATTTAGTCACAGTTAGAATGGTTTTAATTGTACATATTGTTTAATATAATGAGGGATTTCCTGATACTCTCTCTGTTAATGCTTGGAGGTAGGAGCTTCACTCTTCTCTTCTAGGAGCACTGAGTGAAATCTGACACTCTTTCTCTGTTCCTTGAGTCCCCATTGATTCGTTACCCATTGATGATTTTCTTTTTTAAAAGTTTCTTTTGAGTGTGAGTGAGTGGATGTGCATGTGTGAGAGAGGATGCTCATAGGGGCCAGGGGAGTGCTTCAAGTCCTCCAGCACTGGTGTTACTGGAGGTTGTGAACCTCCAGACCTGGGTGCTGGGAACAAGCTCAGTCCTCTTGAAAAACATTATGCACTCCTGACCACTGAGGCATCCTTCCAGGCCCTTCAGTTTCAGTTCTAGTTACAGCAATTCCAGTTGCAGAAAGAACATGTCCATTCTTGATGAGAGCTTTGGATCTCTGTCTCTGAGATCTATTTACTGATTCTTCCCACTTCATTCTGAGTGCAGTGGATGCTGGTTAACTTCAGTAGTCATGGTGGGATACCAAGGGTTAATGACCAAAAATGTGAGAGAATTAAAGATACTCTTGGGCATGGTATCATAAATGTGTGGTGGTTTCAACGAAAATGCCCCCCACAGGCTCACAGGGGTGGTGCTATTAGGAGGTGTCCACGTTGAAGTAAATGTTGGGAAAAGTGTGTCACTGGAGGGTGGTTTTTGAAGTCTCTGAAACTCAAGCCAGACCTAGTGGTTCATTGTCTCTTCCTGCTGCCCTCAAATCCAGATGTAGAACTACCTGTCAGCTACCTGTCCAGCACCATGTCTTCCTGTGTGCCACCATGTTTTCCACCACGATGACAATGAACTAAACTTCTGAACTATAAACCAGTCCCAATTAAATGTGTTCCTCTATAAGGTTTGTCATAATGGTCATGGTATCTCTTCACAGCAATAGAAATCCTAACTAAAACAAAAGGAAACTCTACATTCTATTTGAACTTGATGAAATTCCATTTGTCTCATGACATATAGGAATCAGACATATAGGAAGTATGGGATTTCAAAAGCTGGGATTTTGCAGCAAGCTCACAGGTCTGATCTCAGGTCTGCTGGTAACAAGCTACGCAAGCCGACTTAAAGTTTCTATGTCTTGGTTTCGTTGTGTGCAGGACAATATACCGACAGAACTTAACATCACAGCATTGATGAGGGGAGAAACAAAAGATTTATTATACATTAAGCACTTAGTAGTAGTAAATCATTTCATATCTAAAACACAGCTGCTGGTTTAGCAATTATGTGATGGGAAGTTAGGTCTAGAAATCAGAGGTTTTCAAATTACTCTAAGCTATGGGACATTGATTCAAGTTAAAGTCTACACAGATCTCCAATAACAAAGCTGATGAAATCATGTATGTTTTCATCTGCAACTCTAAAGCAACAGAACTGAAGACTTGCCCCTCCCATCCTTCCTCACCTCTACAGGCGAGTCCTCATATATCGCCGAGAAACCACACAACTATGGAGCACAGTGGAAGTACTAATAAGCATTTCCCAAGCTCTTACAGCTATGTGCCTTTGGGGACTTGTGGTCAGTAATAGAAATGGACAACAGGGGCTTAAACATATGAAGATGTATTTTCCCATCTACAGGTCAGCAGGGGGCAGCTGCGGGGATGTGGAGATCTCCAGTGTCACAAGGGGACCATTTTCTCTGTCCTCCCAAACTCTTCTCTTCAGTCATTACACTACAGAAAACTAAAGAGAAAATGGGTTCTTGGGGTGGGATGGGGGTTTAGCAAATTTCACATCATATTGATGTTGATCTCAGGAATCATCCCTCCAAACAGAGCAGGCTACAAAATATAATCTTTCACTAGATGCAGAGTCTATAATTAAGAATTCTATTTCTCTTGAAGGAGGACGGTGTTATGCTAGGAAATCCCCTTCTACGGGTTCATTTTAGCACATCATTGTGCTTAATGAGTAAAATGTATGCTAAGGCTGCTTTTTAAAGCAAAGAGGTGAGGAAAGAGTACATCAATCAAAATCTGACTTCCTGAATTGGTTTTGACTAACCCTTAATATTCATAAAGCTTCTATAAAAGTACATCAATTTCTCTAGTGATAAAAATACCATCAATGAAAATCTAACTGCTCTAAAAGTAGTGTCTTCTTGGTCAGGAGACTGGAAGGTTAAGTAGATGCTAACAACAATGTAAGAGCTAATTAGTAGATTGACAATGTGAAAATGATAAGTATCTATAAAATCAAATAAAAATTGAAGGCTACATAAGGCTTACACAGAGTACATAAAAAAGAACAACTCATGTTCTGTTTATATTGAATGATACGTTCCTCTTTATTAATTTGGGCATCAATTTCTTAATTTCAATTTTGAGACATTTAATACAATAATAAAGTTTCATAAAACTCAGATATCTTTTGAGACAAAAAAGTCTAGAAATTCAAATCTTATGCTACATTGCTATTGACACTTCTTGTTTAAAAAGGGTTTTCCATACTCTATAGGTATGCTTTTTGTTCATTTTATAAAGCCTGGCTCATCTATTTAGACAAGGGAGGCCTGCACTTTGGTGCAGACCAAACTTCAGACCGTCTTCACATGGTATTCATTATTCTTACAAACGCCTGCAAGACAGATCTTATTAAATAAATTTGTATAATAAAGACCAATGAAAACCAGCCTCTTTAAGTTTTAAAAATGGCCAATCTGGAATTTGGGGTAAGAGGGAGTATGCTACATAAATCAGGAAGAAAACAAATTCAGATTCCAGTCATACAAAATCAAAATAAGAATTGAGATGTTTATCGATCTCAAGTCTCCAGGAGACAATGTTAGCAGCTTATTGTATATATTCTATACTGACTTTGTGTCTGTGTCTCTGTGTGTGTGTGTGTGCTAATCTTACTCTGTGTGTGCTGCACTGATCTTAGCTTTATGCTAAGTTTATGTAGCATTCTCTGCTAGCATTCTCTGTCCTGATTTTATGTCTAGTCTTGAGTCTTCACAAAGTAAAAACCAGCTGGAGTTGCCAGTTAGAACAAGCTCCTCTCAGCCTATATGTTAAATCTGACCTTCTTCCCCACACAGAGTGAGGTTGGATGCTGAGGAAGATGTCATAATCATTGTCGTTTTGTACTTCTTCAGTTATGTTAGACTTTAATCAATCACTGATCCTCTGACCAAGGTTGAGGTGCTTTTGTTTGATCGGCATTTGTCAGAACTATGAGTATGGATATATTTTATTACTGTCCAACAGGAACAATAGCTAAAAGAAAGGAGAAATTGTCCTTCTCCAAAATTGAGATGATCACCAAGATCATCTTGGTATTTCTTGGTATCATTTTATGTCTCACACTGGCCACCCTGAAGGCCTAAGATCGGCCTAGTTACCAACACAGGTGGACTGGAATATTCGCATTGCAGTCCCAAGTCATATGAGGTGAAGGAGGCTGTATCTAAGGCAGAAACACTGATCTGCGTTCATACCCAGATATAGATTATCTAGGAGGTCTGAACTAGTTTTTGTTAAAATTTTTAAAATTATTATTATTATTATTATTGAAATTGTTACATTTTATTTGTGTTTATGTGCATTGTCTGTGTGAGTTTGTACCACATAAGTACAGTTACCCCTGGAGGCCAGATAAGAGCAATAGATCACCTGGAGCTGGAGTTACAGGCATTTGTGACTCATGGCACATGGATGCTGGGAACCAAACTCTAAGTCCTCTGAAAGAGCAGTGCACATGTTTAACGGCTGAGTCATCTCCTTGGGTCCTAAAACGAAGTTCAGATCTAGAGCTGGAAAGGTACATGTATATAATGTCCTAGGAAGATGATTGGTACAGAAGAAATTACCTAAAAGGAAATGATTAATAATTCAGTGATACATGCTGCAATTAAGACACTGCGTGCAGGAAGACGATTATAGATGCTACTCAGTGAAAATAGATACCAGTGAACATGATTGAAATCAACATTAAAACACAGATGATAGACTGGCTGACAAAAAGACTTGAAAACTTCAAGAACTGAGTAGCATAGTTTGAAGAATAAGAATATTGTGTTTGATTAAAGCAGTCATATAGAATAAGTCAAATATTACATGTAGGTATAATGATATAGTATAAATATATGTCTCAGTATAAATCTTAAAGTTGATTAGAAGGCTAAGAAGTCTAAATCTTAGTACCCTGTGGTTTTCCTTCTTTTTCTGAGACTGATTAGCTATAATGAGACAATCCAGAAGAGATAACTAAAAACCAATATAAAAGGTTAGACTCGGAGATGCAAAGAACGATTACTATAAACAGTAATACCTTGAGAGTTTTCTTTATATTGAGAATCACAATCGAGCATATTATTAATTCTGAAGTAGAGGCTCATGTTAACGGAGAAATAGAGAATGTGGAGAAACTAAGAAAGAGATGCTATGGCAATATCATGAGACCCCAGTGTCAGCAGGTCAGTGAGCAAAACAGAGTTCCACATACACTAGAGTGTGAGTGGACACTGAGCACAAGATGCTGCCACACCATGCTTCTCTAGACAGTGCCAAAAGGAAGGTATGATTGGCATGACAGACAAGCTGTAGGTTGTAGCAAAACCACAGTTGCTCTTGCTTGGCTAATTACTAGTTAATTACAAATTATTAATTAATTACAAAGACCCCGTAGAAGGCATTTGCGGTCTATGCTATTACTATTTCAGCACATAGTAATAATAACAGCTCTCATCCAGATTTCTTGTTTATGACAGACCTTTTGATAGAAATGCCCGAAAATGTCTCTTTTACATTCAAACCAAAATCTGCACAATTTATTTGATACAAAGAGGTGAGGGTCTATTTTCTGCCAGCATTTTTGTTATTACTACAATGAAATAACTGAGGCAATTTATTTGAAAAAGAATTAAAGGAGTATTTATGTGAGAGCTATAGAGGTTTAAAGTTTACTATCAAGTGCTCACATTGTTTGAGTCTCTAATTAGGGTGGCAGAGGGCAGAAGATCGTAGCAAGTGAATGAGCCTAAAGCAACATCTCAAACTGGAACCAAGGCAGGGGGGTTGGGGAGAGTACAATAATACTCCTGGAGAGCACACAGAACCCAGTGACATACAGAGTCTTCAAGCAGCAGCTCTCTACCTCTCTAATGCTGTGACCCTTTAACACATTAACTCATGGTGTGGTGACTCACAGCCACAAAATTATATTTCATTGTTACTTCATAACTGTAATTTTGCTACTGTTCTGGATCATGATGTAAATTATCGATGCTTTCCAATGATCATGGACAAACCCAGTGGAATGGCCATTCTGCCTCCAGATGGGTCATGTTTCATAGGCTGAGAACCACTGCCTTAAAGGTCCTCAGCAGCTCTGATTGCTAACATCCTGAGAAACAAATCAATAACATTGAAGGTTCTTACAGCTTGAGGGCAAAGAGAAGCAGGGGAAAAAGGAAGGGAGATTCTTAGGCAAGAGAACTAAGTCACTCGCTTCCATCCTAATGCAGGAAACAGTGAAGATTGGCTTCTTGGAATAGAAAAGTAAAGTTCTTTCACTGTACCATAGACTCAATTTTCTTTAAGGACTTCTACATCCAGCCTGCACAATAATAGAAGAACACAAGATGAAAAGAGGCAGTTTTAAAGGGACCTAAAATGCTTCTATTTGTGTCTAACATTCTGTTAAAAGACACTAACCTGGAGATTATTTGTAGAAATGGTTACTTGAAACCAAAAGTCTTTTATATATGTGCAATGATAATATGATTCTTTATATTTAGAAATAACTATCAAGTCACACAAAGAATTCAGAATGCTATAAAAAGATTTCAAGTCATCAAATCACATTTCTTTAGGGTTTACAAAATCTCCCATTCCAAATGAGGGAAAAGAATGCAAATCTGACAAATTACCAAAATCAAAAAGAATAGTATTAATAGTAATTAAAGATGATAATAGTAACTTAAGTTTCATTTTCCATACACATACAGACATATACATATACATACAAAAATACATATCTTTTTCTTTTTTTATTTATTTCTGTTGTCGTGCATGTGGGGAGGGAGTGTAGGAGCTCATTTATAAGTACTTGTGAAGGGATAGAGGTTGATAATGGTTGTCTTCCTCTGTCTTTTTCCATCTTGTTTCCTTGAAATGCAGTCTCTCATTGAACTGGTTAGGTAGACAAGCTGACCCATGTGTTCCAGGATATCTCCTATGTTTATTTCAAAGCCGTCAGATGACAAGACACACACCAACACATCTACAGGTGCTGGAAATCCAAAATAATTTTCTCATGCTTGCATAACGAGAAATTTATAGTAAGGCATCATCCTGACTCCAGATATAATCTTTTCTGATGAAATGTCTGTGAACTACAGGAACTCATCAAAGGAGTAAAACACTTAAGAAAACATTTACAAAAAGTAATCAATAATAATGCCCAGGGGAAGTTGGGATTCCATAAAGCTTAAATCTTTTTTATGGGTATCCTGTGAATTTTAAGATCATAAAACACAACAGGAAACCTGAAGATTAAGGGAATGGGTTGCCCATGAGCTGATAAGCGCGCGCGCGCGCACACACACACACACACACACACACACACACACACAAGCTGTGTAATTTGTTTTATGTCTCATAGATAGGTATAGAGGAGCAAATCTTCCTCCTCTATTGATTGTACTTATTATGATAAAATTGCCTAGCTTCTGCAATGGATGATGAAAGCTGTGCACGGCATATAAGATGTGTTGAAATAAAACTACTTGTAAGTTGTTAAAGGTCCTAAATACAAAACTAAATTTCAAAAGGATTGATATGCAGACAGTGGGAAGAAGAAGAAGAAGAAGAAGAAGAAGAAGAAGAAGAAGAAGAAGAAGAAGAAGAAGAAGAAGAAGAAGAAGACTGTGAAATCCAGGGGGAAAGAAGCAAAAAGAAGCTTTCCAACGGATGGTGTGGGAAATCCTTCTGTATATGTGCTGCTTTTATTGGTTAATGAATAAAGAAACTGCCTTGGCGTGTGATAGGGCACAGTAGAGCTAGGCTGGGAAAACTAAACTAAATTCTGGGAGAAAGAAGGTGGAGTTGTGAGAAGACATGTAGCCCTGCTGGAGACAGATGAGCAGGAACCTTGAGGTAGGTCACTGACCCTCACTGTAAAATATAAACTAATAGAAATGGGTAAGCCAGAGATATAAGAGCTAGCTAGCAATATGCTTAAGTGATTAGCCAAGCAGTGATTTAAATAATATAGATTCTGTGTGATTATTTTTGGGAGTCTGGGCAGCTGGGAAAAAAAAACAAGCAACCTACAACTACAAATAGAGAAAAACACAGGGACTAGACACTACTATACGCACTCTCTGGGAGAGCATCATTTCAACATCTATGACTTTTGACACAGACACCAGGACAAAATGAAATTGAAGAAATGATGGGAGGGAACAAGAGGCATGTACAACAGGACCTACTTACTTTCCCTGCCAACGTCTCCTTCACAGTGAACCCAGCTGAAAACCACAGGGAGATTGGTGCCCCTTGTTTTGGTCCTTAAAATAATTCTCCAGTACAGATGGAAAACAAGACTATGAAGGGGAGCCCCAGCACATGTGAGCCGTGTTCAACTTTTTTTCAGTGCTTTGCTGAAAGTCAAGGGAATGTTTGACCAAACAAGCTCGGTCTGTTTGCCCATAATTTCCTTTGGTGCATTGTTCATAACCAACAGATATAATAAAGACACTGAATTGCCAGTGAGCAAATATAGGATGGAGCCTGCATTAAAAACTGAAAGATAGATTGCTCTAGGACAAGAAGAAATGATTAGAAAGAGTGAGGGTTTCCCAACCTAGATGGATCATTTTGTTTTGCACACCCATGCTATAAAACCCAAGTCTCAACGGAAAAGTGACAGACACTGATTTGAGATGGGCACAGAGAGAACATTAGGAAGCAGCAGCCTTGGATCTGGGGTCCTGGAGAGTACTGAAGCAATAACAGTACTAACTAGAAACCAAGCAATACAAATTTGTCGGGATACTTTATATTCAATTTTGGCACATTCGGCCTTTGCAAAGGAACAGCGTTAGAAGCCAGTTTCTATAAAACAATATGATAACCCTGGATGAATGGCACAGAACTGCCAAAAAATTATTGGAGGTTCCACATTGATATTAAAAGAAATAGGACAGTTAACAGGAATACATCTACCTCCACGTAATTCTCAGATTTGCAAGTGAAAACTCGTATCCCCCAATATGAGGTATGGGAAATAGATGCTGATACGAAGACCAGTGCAGGTTAGTGAGCTAGTGGTGTGGACATAGGTTAGAAGATACAGCATGGCCAGGCTCCTTGTTAACTGAATCTGGAACCAATTGGTTGATCATAGTCTTCAAGATTCTGCCTGCATGGTGAGTTCAGTTCATTTTAGTAAGGATTATGATTTTTATCAAAAAGCTAGAGGCAGAAATAAATACTTCAGGGCTGACTAGAACCCTCTAGTAGGCATTGGGCTATTAGGGAAATGAGCACCCCAACTCTCGTATTTATCTCTGTATAGTATAGTCAAAAGAGACTCTCATGAAGCAGGAAGACACGAAAAATGCAAGAGCTGAAGATCATGAATATCAAGTCCAATTCCACTATAGCCACCTTTGCCAGTTCCCCGAAGGCCTCTTATATTTAACAGAACATGCCTGATGAAGAAAACTCTTATATTTTGGCCAACCAGCCCCAGTGAAAAATCTAGAAACAGAACAGAATTTGGGAGGCTTCGTTTCCTGGCCTGGGAAAAATCAAGAGCTTTTAGTATGGAGCCTCTAGTGAAAGGAAGTAAGAGAGATAAATCAGTTAGTTAGTGACTCTCAAAGGGAAGGGATATCAGGACCTTATCGAACAGACACAGGAACAAAGAGAAGCAAGCCCATTCACATGCTGACAGCCACTGCCTCTCCTCCACCTCATTTTGACACTGTCAATTCCTTCAACCATACTATCTTAGTTTACTTTCTGTTACTATGATAAACACCACAACCCAAAGCCCCTTAGGGATAAAAGGGTTCATTGTTTAACTCACAAGTCCTGACCATAGTGAGCCACTGAGGTGTTTTGGGGCAGGAACTAGAGCAAAGGCTATGGAGGAACTCTGCTTACTGTCTTCCTACTCCAAGTCATCACATTAATCTCTCCTTCTTATACTTCTTATACACCCAGGGTGGCACTGCCCACAATGGACCCACCCATGTCAAGTATGACTTAAGAAAATTCCCAGGCTAAGACTGGGCTGGAAATGCAACCCGGCAGGAGGGAGTGCCTGTGTTTCAATGGACTACCTGCCAATGGTGGAAAGGTAGGCCCTGCATCAGCTCAGCAAGAATCCTGGCCACCAAGGGGCGCTGATCCTCTAGCAGAAGATTCATCAGAGGGGGGAACCTGACCCAGTACCAGAAAATCCATTAGAGAACATTTGAAGGAAGAGATGAGCAGACGCCAAGGCAAGAATTCCTCCAACAATCTGAAAAACAACATGAAAACACCAGATCCCAGTGATCTTACTACAGAAGGACTTGAACACCCTGTTCTGGAAGAAGTGGAAAACGGTGTCATTATGAAAGCAATAGAGTCCCTTAAACAGGAAATGAATAACACACTTAAAGAAGTGAAAGAGAAGTATAACAAAAAGATTGAAGAAATGAGTAAGAAATGGAAGAGAAATATAACAAAAAGTTTGAAGAAATGAGTAAATCCGTAAACGACACTCTGGGAAACCAAGAAAAAACAATCAAACAGGTAATGGAAACAGTTCAAGAATTGAAAGCTGAAATGGAGGCAATGAAGAAAACACAAACCGAGGACCAGCTGGATATGGAAAATCAAGGTAAACGAACAGAGACTTCAGAAACAAGCATAACCAATAGAATAAAAGAGATAGAAGAATGAATCTCAGATTATGAAGACACCATAGAGAAAATAAATGCTCTGACGAAAGAAAACGGCAAATCCAACAAATTCTCATCACAAAACATTCAGGAAATATGGGACATAATAAAAAAAAAACAAATCTAAGAATAATAGGGGTAGAAGAAGGGGAAGAATTGCAGATCAAAGGTCCAGAAAATATATTCAAAAATTATAGAAGAAAACTTTCCCAACCTAAAGAACGATATTCCTATGAAGGTTCAAGAAGCATACAGAACACCAAATAGAGTGGGTCAAAAAAAAAAATCCCCTCGCCATATAATAATCAAAACAAAAAGCATTCAGATTAAAGAAAGAATATTAAGAGCTGCAAAGGAAAAAGGTCAAGTAACTTATAAAGGTAAACCTATCAGACTTACACCAGACTTCTCTATGGAAACCATGAAAGCCAGACGGTCCTGGATAGAGGTACTACAGAAACTAAGAGACCATGGATGCAAGCCCAGACAACTATACCCAGCCAAGCTATCGTTCACTATCAACGGAGAAAAAAAATATTCCAGGATAAAAACAAATTTAAACAATACGTAGCTACAAATCTAGCCTTACAGAAAGTATTAGAAGGAAAATCACAACCCAAGAAATCCAACATTCCCAACACTGCCTACAATAACTCAGACAGCTAGCGACCCTTCACAGGCACAACTCAAAGAAGGGAAACACATACATTCTACTACCCAAAATAATAAATAAATAAATAACCGGAGTCAACAACCACTGGTCATTAATATCACTTAATATCAATGGACTCAATTCACCTATTAAAAGGCATGGACTTAGAGATTGGATACGAAAACAGGATCCAACATTCTGCTGTTTACAAGAAACAAACCTCAACCACAAAGACAGACACCTACTCAGAGTAAAGGGTTGGGAAAAGGTTTTCCAAGCAAATGGACCTAAGAAACAAGCGGGTGTGGCCATTCTAATATCTAACAAAATCGACTTCAAACTAAAATCAATCAGAAGAGACGGAGATGGACATTTCATACTCATAACAGGAACAATCCATCAGGAGGAAGTCTCAATCCTGAATATCTATGCCCCTAATAGAAAAGCACCCACTTATGTAAAAGAAACACTGCTAGAACTCAAGGCAGTCATCAAACCACACACACTAATAGTAGGAGACTTCAACACACCTCTCTCACCAATGGACAGGTCAATCAGACAGAAACCTAACAGAGAAATAAGAGAATTATTGGAGATATTGAATTAAATGGACTTAACAGACATCTATAGAACATTCCACCCAAATAGGAAAGAATATACCTTCTTCTCTGCAGCTCATGGAACCTTCTCGAAAATTGACCACATACTGAGTAACAAAGCAAACTTTCACAGATACAAAAAAATATTAGTAACCACCTGTGTCTTGTCAGACGACCAAGGATTAAAGTTAGAATTCAACAACAATGCTACCCCCAGGAAGCCAACAAACTCATGGAAGTTGAACAGTCAACTACTAAATCACCCCTGGGTCACAGAAGAAATAAAGGAAGAAATTAAAGTCTTCCTTGAATTTAATGAAAATAAAGACACAACATACTCAAACCTATGGGACACTATGAAAGCAGTGCAACGAGGAAAGTTCATAGCACGAAGTGCCCAATTAAAGAAAACGGAGAAAGAACACATTAGAGACTTAACAGCACACTTAAAAGATCTAGAAAAAAAAGAAGCCGATTCACCCAGGAGGAGTAGAAGACTGGAAATAATCAAACTGAGGGCTGAAATAAACAAAATAGAAACACAGAAAACAATCCAAAGAATGAATGAAACAAAAAGTTGCTTCTTGGAGAAAATCAAAAAGATTGACAAATCCCTCTCCAAACTAATCAAACAGCAGAGAGAGAACATGCAAATTAATAAGATCAGAAATGAAAAGGGGGACATAACCACAGACACAGAGGAAATTCAGAGAATCATTAGATCTTACTACAAAAGCCTGTATGCCACAAAATTGGAAAATGTAAAAGAAATGGACATTTTTTTAGATAAGTACCATATACCAAAGTTGAACCAAGACCAGGTGAACAATCTAAATAGACCTGTCAGTCGTGAAGAATTAGAAGCTGTTATCAAAAATCTCCCTACCAAAAAATGCCCAGGACCAGATGGTTATAATGCAGAATTCTACCAGAACTTCCAGGAAGAGCTAATACCTACACTCCTTAATGTATTTCACAATATAGAAACAGAAGAGTCATTGCCAAACTCTTTTTATGAAGCTACAGTTACCTTGATACCAAAACCACACAAAGACACAACCAAGAAAGAGAATTACAGGACAATCTCACTCATGAACATCGACGCAAAAGTTCTCAATAAAATACTGGCAAACCAAATCTAAGAACACATTAGAAAAATTATCCATTATGATCAAGTGGGCTTCATCCCAGAGATGCAGGATTCGTTCAACATATGCAAATCTATCAATGTAATCCATTATATAAATAAACTGAAAGAAAAAACCATATGATCATCTCATTAGATGCTGAAAAAGCATTTGACAAAATCCAATATCCCTTTATGATAAAGGTGTTGGAGCGATTGGAGTTGATCCTATTATATTTAGGATCATACCTAAATATAATAAAAGCAATATATAGCAAGCCAACAGCTAACATCAAATTGAATGGAGAGAAACTCAAATCCATTCCACTAAAATCAGGAACACGACAAGGCTGTCCACTCTCTACATACCATTTCAATATAGTGCTTGAAGTTCTAGCAATAGCAATAAGACAACATAAGGGGATCAAGGGGATTCGAATTGGAAAGGATGAAGTTAAAATTTCATTATTTGCAGACGATATGATAGTGTACATAAGCGACCCCAAAAACTCTACCAAAGAACTCCTACAGCTGATAAACACCTTTAGTAATGTGGCAGGATACAAGATCAACTCCAAAAAATCAGTTGCCCTCCTATACACAGAGGATAAAGAAGCTGAGAGGGAAATCAGAGAAACATCACCTTTCACGACAGCCACAAATAGCATAAAATATCTTGGGGTAACTCTAACCAAGGAAGTGAAAGACCTATTTGACAAGAACTTTAAGTCTTTGAAGAAAGAAATTGAGGAGGATACCAGAAAATGGAAAGATCTCCCTTGCTCTTGGATTGGGAGAATCAACATAGTAAAAATGGCAATTCTACCAAAAGCAATCTATAGATTCAATGCAATCCCCATCAAAATCCCATCAAACTTCTTCACAGACCTTGAGAGAACAATAATCAAGTTTATATGGCAAAACAAAAAACCCAGGATAGCCAAAACAATCTTATACAGCAAAGGAACTTCAGGAGGCATTACCATCCCTGACTTCAAACTCTATTACAGAGCTACAGTATTGAAAACAGCTTAGTATTGGCATAAGAACAGAGAAGTAGACCTATGGAATTGAATAGAAGACCCGGATATTAACCCACAAACCTATGAACACCTGATTTTCGACAAGGGAGCTAAAGGTACACAATGGAAGAAGGAAAGCATCTTCAACAAATGGTGCTGGCATAACTGGATGTCAATCTGTAGAAGAATGAAAGTAGATCCGTATCTATCACCATGCACAAAACTCAAGTCCAAATGGATTAAAGACATCAACATTAATCCGACCACTTTGAACCTGATAGAAGAGAAAGTGGGAAGTAGTCTACAAGATATAGGCACAGGAGACCACTTCCTAAGTAGAACCCCAGTAGCACAGACAATAAGAGAATCAATGAATAAATGGGACCTCCTGAAACTGAGAAGCTTCTGTAAAGCAAAGGACACTGTCACTAAGACAAAAAGGCTACCTTACGACTGGGAGAAGATCTTCCCCAACCCCTCATCAGACAAAGGTCTGATCTCCAAAATATACAAACAACTCAAGAAACTAGACACTAAAACTCTAATTAACCCAATTTAAAAATGGGGTACTGAACTGAACAGAGAATTCAAAACAGATGAACTTCAAATGGCCAAAAGACACGTAAGGTCATGTTTAGCAATCAGGGAAATGCAAAACAAAACAACTTTGAGATACCATCTTACTCCTGTCAGAATAGCCAAACTCAAAAACACCAATGATAGCCTATGCTGGAAAGGATGTGGAGTGAGGGGAACACTCATCCATTTTTGGTGGGAATGCAAACTTGTGCAGCCACTGTGGAAATCAGTGTGGCGGTTTCTCAGGAAACTGGGAGTCAACCTCCCTCACGACCCAGCAATTCCACTCTTGGAAATATACCCATAGATGCCCTATCATACTACAAAAGCATTTGTTCAACTATGTTCATAGCAGCACTATTTGTAATAGCCAGAACCTGGAAACAACCTAGGTGCCCCTCAATAGAAGAATGGTTAAAAAAGGTGTGGAACATATACACATTAGAGTTTTACTCAGCGGTAAAAAACAATGACATCTTGAATTTTGCATGCAAATGGATGGACATAGAAAATGCTTTACTGAGTGAGGTAACCCAGACACAAAAAGAGGAATATGGTATGTACTAACTCATAAGTGGATTCTAGCCACAGTTAAAGGTCTTTGAGCCTATAATTCGTGATCCTAGAGAAACTAAATCAGAAGGTGAACCTAAATTAGAACGATATGAAGAAAATCATATCGTTATCCTCCTTGATATTGGTAGTAGACAAGATTGCCAGGCAAACTTCCGTGCACAGGGGTGGGGAGTGGAATTAAGGGGAGATGGTTTGAGAGAAGGGAGAGGGGGAGGATTGGGGATGGCTTGGGGGAATACGATGGCGGGAGGGAGGAAGGATAGATATGGGAGCAGGGAAGTATATATCTCAACTAAAGGAGCCATTTTAGAGTTTGCAAGAGACTTGATTCTGGAGAGCTTCCCAGGCCCAAGGAGAGGTCCCCAGTTTGTTCCCTGGGCAGCAGAGAAGTGGGTGCCTGAACTGGCCTTGGCCCATAAGCATACTGATGAATATTTTGCATATCACCATAGAACCTTCATCTGGCGATGGATGGAGATAGAGACAGAGACACATATTGGAACACTGGACTTAACTCCCTAGGTCCAAATGAGAAGCAGAAGGAGAGAGAACGTGAGCAAGAAAGGCAGGACCAGAGGGAACCTTCATCTGACGATAGATGGAGATAGAGACGGAGACCCACATTGGAGCACTGGATTGAGCCCCCAAGGTCCAAATGAGGAGCTGAAGGAGGGAGAACATGAAAAAGGAAATCAGGACCGTGAGGGGTGCGTTCACCCTCCGACACAAGGGGACTGATCTAATGAGAGCTCACCAAGGCCAGCTGGACTGAGACTGAACGAGCATGTGATCAAACCGGAGTCTCTGAATGTGGCTGACATGGGGGCTGACTGAGAAGCCACTGACAATGGCACTGGCCCTTGTTTTGTCTGCATGTACTGGCTTTTTGGGATCCTGGTCTGTTTGGATGCTCACCTTCCTAGACCTGGAGGGAGAGGAGAGGAACTTGAACTTCCCACAGGACAGGAAACCCTGACTGCTCTTAGGACTGAAGAGGTAGGAGGAGAGGGAGTGGGGGGGAGGAGGAGAGGGAGTGGGGGAAATGGGAGGGTCTGGGGAGGAGGGGAGGAAGTGGAAATTTTTATAAACAAATAAATAAATTTAAAATAAAAGGAAAATTCCCTCCTAAAGTTACCTAAAATCTGTTGATGAATGCATTTTCTTAGCTAAGGTTCTTTTCCACCAGACAACCCTGGGCTGTGGGTTTGTGTCAATTTGACAAAAATATATCAGTCCATAAACTGAACACATACTCCTTTTCATGTAATCCATTTGTAGGAGTCAAGTACCATTAAATGCAATGGCCTGAAACACCAACCCGTGTATCACACAATTCTGTAGATTAATGATGCTCTCTTCCCCTTGATGCAGGACTAAGCTAGAACATCCTGGATGGCTGGCAGTGGGTGCTCACTGTTGGCAGTGGTGCTCACAGCTGGCAGTGGGTACACACCATTGGCAGGGGCTCTCTCTAGCTTTTGTCCACAACACCTGCATACATCTTGCATCCACTTCCACGGTCCAGCCAGCTTCCTGGAGAATGATCCCCAACAGCAAACATCTGAAGAGAAAAGCGGCAAAAGCTTCCAGTGGGGCCTCAGCAGTGTTCCTCAACCTCATTCATTTGGTAAAGGAACCTTAGGGATGGTTCAGACTCAAGAGACAGAGGCAGGAGCAAACACAGAATTTCCAACATTTCCGGTCTCACAAATGTTTGAACATAAAATATTCATTAAGAACACTCCCAAGAACAAAGTAGCAGTACAATGGCAAGGAGCTTGCTGATGGCAGCCTTGAGTTCTCTCTAGAGCCCGGCATCTGTCCTGGAGGAAACATGAGATGCTGCGGCATCAATGTGCCACTCTTGTCAACCAGGAAGGAGCTAGGAGCTGGTTGCTTAGTTGCTAAGTAACTAAATTGCTAATCAGAATTTGCAAGTGGAAGAATACAGGAGCATAAAGAAAAGAGTCAAGATGTGAATTTAAAAAAATGGTTCTCTCCAATGGAGTCTCACTGGGGATTCAAACCACACTAAAGTGCAGGCCCCATGCCCAGAAGTTGATGACCAGCACAAGAGGAATCTATTGGAGATTCTTTGCCTCATAATGGTTTTTCAGGGCATTTTTTTAACCACTTTACTGGTCCTTTTAAAATGAGATTCTTCTATGTACAAATGTATGTGTTTCTGTGTTTGTATGTGTTTCTTATAATTTTCCTTTGTCTCTTCATCTTCTGCTCATTCGTTTTGCCCTATTACGGGTTTCATTGTTGTTGTTGTTTTTATCTGATCTTGTTTTATAATTCTTCTTTAGATGTCTGTTTTCTAATGAGAGACAGAAAGATCCTGGTAGGAGGGGAGGTGGGGAAGATCTCAGAGGAGATGGGGAAGGGGAAGCCATAATCAGAATATATTGTATAAATAAAATTTATTTTCAATAAAAATTAAATTAAAATAAAGCATGAATCAAGGAATATGGATATCGTAAAAGGTGAGTCTGGGCAACCTGGTTCTCCAGATAACCTCCCTGATTCCAGAAGTAGGATTCAGTTGGGACTAAACAGGAACCCTGGGGGAACTGGTGCAACATTTTAGCCTTCTTGTGGAATATGAATTGGCATATGCAGCATGAATATGATCATTCTAATTAGTGTTCTGGCTGTACTTTGATATTATCTTCCTCTGTTAAACCACATGAACATGATGAATATTTTTAAAATTTATAATGATGAGATTTCTTAAGCTCTCTAGAACATAATATAATCAAAGGTAAATACCGTCAATATGCGGTTATATAATGGGAAGAAACGGAGCTAAAAGACATTTAGAGAACTTTAAGGCCAGTGTGGGTTCTTTTATTTGAACTACTTTTTTTTACCTTTCATATTTAAGCCTCCAAAAGCACAAAATTAACTTATTATTTTGCACTTGTTTGAAGTTGCTATATGCATCATTGATATGTTTTTAATTTGATGCTTTCAATATGCTTTTATAATATTTGTCAGAGTTCCTTTTTCAGGGGGAGCCTCCAACTTTACAATGAACATGAGTGAGAAAACCCCAGTGAATTACCGCTATTGGCCTGTCTGCCACCAAGAGAGCTTTGTATGTGTCCTCAAGCAGACAGCTCATCACTACAAGCTGCTCGTCGTGACTACTTTTCTGCACTTATCTTAACAGTGTGTATTTGAGATTATTCTATTGGATACAGAGCAAGGGAAAGACTGGGAAGCAAATAATATCTAATGGTTGAAACAGGAATTGCCCGGCAAAGTTCCAGAGACTATAACTGCCTAGTTCCCATTGACATCAGTATAAGTAATAAAAGTACATTCTCTGGGGGATACTTTGAAATTTTGGCTGCCATTTCATTGGAAATGTTTCACAGTGAAATTGGGTCTCTAACTCCACAACCAATAGTCATCCTAACCACGTGCTTCTCTTCCTCCCCAGCAAGAAGTAGGTAGTGTGCAAGGATCACTTCTGTTCTGTGGACTGCCCTGAGGGAGGGGTGGTCAGGCAACACTCCCAACTTGTCTGTTTATAACAGAGCCCCTGTAACAGTTCCTTTCCTACCCAAATGAAAAAGGGACTGGACTGTGTGACATCTTCAACCTGTGCTCTGAACCAGTGAAGAAGAATGTACAGTCAGGATTGACTACAGGTGGAGGCTAATTCGTAAGACCTGTCATGCCAGCCTCACTCTTCCTTGTGAACAGAGGACAGAAAAGAAAGGGAAAATGGGGAGTGGGGCTCTCTTTCACTCAAACACACATACATACTCTCTCCTTCTGCTTTCTACTAGTTTTAACCTATCCCATGCAGACTCAAAGAACATCTACAGCCACCATGAGATAATACATGTGATGTGTTTACAAAATTTCCAAGTGCCCTTCTGTGTCTTCTCTAATGAGAATGTATTCACAGTGTTCATTCTACAGAGTGATTGTAGGGATGAGTGGAGTGGATGGTAATGAGTACCTCTTGTCCAAGAATTGTATGCTATGACATAGGTATATGATGTACATATATCTGTATGTATTATGCATATTGTGCATATGATATATATCATATATAATGTCTAAATGTTGATATGACATGTGTTATATAATGTCTAAACTATACATTAACCTTTAGATGCATTCAGTGGTTTGGCTGTAGCTGGAGCATTCCCCTGAAGGTCTGAGTGTTTGAAGGTTTGGTGCCCAGGGTGGTGTTGATGGGAACTGTTGGAATGAGTAAGAGTTATAAGAGTGGAATCTGGGGATTAGGGACAATGGCCAACTCCCTCATTATAGAGCCCCCTTTTATATTATATACAGAAAGACAACTGTCCAAACCTTTAATACAATTAGAAAGAAAATTGGCTCCCTGACTGTTCCCCCCAGATCTTTAAAATGACTGTCAAATGCAACGTCCCTGGGCATGTACAGAAGCAACATATCCATTAAAGTTATTCCAATAGAAAGGGCAAATCTAAGAAAATACTGCCTCTACTGCATCCATTCTGCGTTTCAAAGCAATTGTATGTGTACTCCTAAGGCATGCTTATGTAACTTATTATACAATTTGACAATTACACAATTGCCGTAAAAGGTGGAACTAGGCAGAGGTTCCCACATGCACTCCTTCCATCTCTTCAACATATCAAGACCATAAAAAATAGCACCTTCCCCAAGCCAGCCACCTCTGTAGGACCAGGCCTGAGCCAGCATCCTCAACAGGAGCAGGCCCCAGCAAGCAACCTCTGTGGAAGAGCAACCCAACCAACTGACCTCTTCAGGAGCAGGCTTGAGCCAGTGACTTTTCTGGGAGCAGGCCCAAGCCAGTCACCTCCTTGGAACCAGGTCTGAGCCAGGACCCTCAATAAGAGCAGGTCCAAGCAAGCAACCTCTGCCAGAGCAGACCAGAGCAAGTGACCTCTGCAGGAGCAGATATGAGGGAGTAACCACCAAGGAAGCAGGCCCAAGCCAGAGACTTCTGTGGGATTGGACCCAAGCCAGGGACCTTTGCAGGGACAGGTCTGAGTCAGGGATATCCATGGGAACACACCCAAGTCAGTGACCTCTGCAGGAGAAGACCCAAGACAACAAGCTCTACAGAAGCTGGTCTGAGCCAGCCACCTCCACAAGACTGGGCCTGAGCTAGCGATATCAGCAGGAGCGGATCCAAGCAGGTGACATCTGTGAGAGCAGATCCGAACGACCACCAGGATTGCAGAGTGACCCGTAAGCACCAAGGAACCTCCAGGTATGCCCCATGTGACCTCCAGGGTGACTAGAACTGTGGCCCCAACTGTACCACAAAAAGGAACCATCTGGGCCTTGGATCCACTGGCACCTGGAAGGTTGATCACCAGAGACACAGCCACAACGACATCAATCAGAAGAAAAGATGAGTAGACAAAGTAAGAACACACTCAACCCCACAAAGAGTAACACGACACCAACAAAAACATGTGGCCCTACAACAGCAAGACTTGAACATGCAAATATAGATGAAGCAGAAGACAATGACCTAAAAAAATAACTTTAGAAGAAAGTTTTAGGCCCTTAAAGAGGAAACGAAAAATTCCCTTAAAGAAATGAAAGAAAAGACAGACAAAAATTGGAAGAAATCAACAAATCCCTTGAAGAAAACCAAGAGAAAGCAATCAAACAGATGAAAGAAACAATTCAAGACTTAAAAACCGAAATAAAGACAAAAAAAGAAAACATAAAACTGAGGGAATTACGGAAATGAAAAATATAGAAAAATGATCAGGAATCAGAAATGCAAGTATAAACAACAGAATACAAGAAATAGCAGAGAAACTCCGAAGAGCTGAAGATACAACAGAGGAAATAGACTCATTGGTCAAAGAAAACATTAAATATAACAAAAGCTTAACACAAAATATACAGGAAATGGGGATACCATGAAAAGACCAAACCTAGCAATAATAGGGACAGAAGGAGAAGAAGTCCAACTCAAAGGCACAGAAAATATATTCCACAAAATCATAGAAGAAAACTTTTCCAACCTGAAAAAAAGATATGTGTTATGAAGATACAAGAAGCTTACAAGGCACCACCCATTCCCCAAAAGTCTTTCCATCACCATGATAATCAAGACACTGAACATACAGAATAACAAAAAAAAAGAGTATTAAGAGCTGCTAAAGAAAAATGCCAATGACCATAAAAAGACAGACCTATCAGAATTACACCTGACTTCTCAGTGGAAACACTGAAAGCCTGGTCAAGTGTAATGCAGATGTTAAGAGACCATGGATGCCAGCACAGAGTACTATACCCAGGAAAACTTTCAGTCAACATAGATGGACAGAATAAGATAATCCATGACAGAAACAGATGAAACCAACACCTAGCCACAAACCCAGCAATACACAAAATACTAGAAGGAAAACTCCAACCCAAGGAGGTTTGTTACATTTACAAAAACACAGACAACAGATGATCTCACAGCAGCAAATTCCAAAGAAGGGAAACACACACACAAACATCACCAACAATGAAAACTAAAATAACAGAAGCTAGCAATCACTGGTCATTAATATCCCTTAATATAAATGGTCTCAACTCACCTATAAAGAGACACAGACTAATAGATTGGAAACGAAAATAGAATCCATTCTTGTGCT
Source organism: Myodes glareolus (assembly GCF_982192425.1). NCBI lineage: Eukaryota > Metazoa > Chordata > Mammalia > Rodentia > Cricetidae > Myodes > Myodes glareolus. The sequence continues at coordinate 22,229,129 of NC_142042.1, read as the reverse complement.
GCATACAAGAAACACATCACAACTTCAAAAACACATCACCTCAGAGTAAAGAATTGAGAAAAAAAAGTCCAATCAAATGGACCTAAGAAACAAGCTGTTATAGCTATCCTACTATCAAAAAAAATGTGCTTCAAACTAAAATCAATTAAAAAAAAGACAAAGAAGGACATTTCTTATCAGTCACAGGAAAAAAAAATCCATCAAGAGGAAATCTCAATATTGAACATCTGTGTCCCAAATACAAGGGCAGCCTCATATGTAAAAGAAACACTACTAAGGCCCAAATCACATATTAAACCCCATACACTAATAGTAGGAGACATCAATACCCATTCTCACCACTGAACAGGACTGCCAGAAAGAAACTTAACAGACAATAAGAGAACTAACAGATATTATGACTCAAATGGACTTAACAAAAATTTATATAACATTCCATTCAAAACATAAAAGAATATACCTTTTTCTCAACACTTCATGGAACCTTCTCAAAAACTGATCACAGACTAGGTAACAAAGAAAACCTCAACATGTACAAAAAAAAATAAACGGAATAACCCATGTATCTTATCGGATCACCGTTAAGAAATCAACAGCAACACTAATTTCAGAAAGCACAGAAATACATGGAAATTAAACAATGCCCACCTGAATAACCAATGGGTAAGGAAGAAAAAAGGAAAGCAATTAAAGACTTCCTAAAATTCAATTAAAATGACCACACAACATACCCAAATTATGGGACATAATGAAAGCAGTGTTAAGAGGAAAGTTTATAGCACTAAATGCCTATATAAAGAAGCTAGAAAAATCCCACACTGGTGAATTAACAGAACATCTGAAAATACTAAAACAAAAGGAAGAAAATTTACCTAGGAGGACAAGCTGTCAGGAAATAATCAAATTGAGCACTGAAATCAACCAAGTAGAAGCAAAGAAAACAATACAAAGAATCAATGAGACAAAGAGTTTGTTTTTCAAGAAAATCAACAAAATAGACAAACCTTTATCCACACTAACCAAAAGGTAAAGAGAGAATATCCAAATTGACAAAATCAGAAATGAAAAAGGGTACAAAATAACAGACATGGAGGAAATTCAGAGAATCATCAGGTCATACTTCAAAAACCTGTACTCCCACAAAATTGGAGAACTTAAAGGAAATGGACAATTTTCTGGATAAATTTCACGTACCAAATTAAATCAAGACCAGATAAGCAAATCAATTAGACCTATAATTGCTAAATAAATAAAAACAGCCATCAAAAGTCTCCCAACTAGATAAAGCCCAGGACCAGATGGTTGTAGTGCAGAATTTCACAAGATTTTCAAAGAACTAATACCAATACTCCTCTAATTGTTCCACATAAGAAAAACAGAAGAACATTGTCAAACTCTTTTTATGAGTATCAATTACTCTGATACTCAAACCACAGAAAGACATTTACAGACCAATCTCACTCATGAACATTGATAAAAAAAATACTCAACAAAATACTGGCACACTGAATCCAAAGACACATCAGAAAAATCATCCACAATGATCAAGTCAGCTTCATCCCAGAAATTCAGGGATGGGTTCAACATATGAAAATCTGTCAATGTAATCCAGCATATAAACAAACTGAAAAAAAAAAAACACATGATCATCTCATCAGATGCTGAAAAAGTCTTTGAGAAAAATGTAACATCCCTTCATGACAAAGGGCTTGGAAAAAGCAGGGATACAAAGAACATACCTAAACATAATAAAGGCAATATACAGCAAGCCAACAGCCAGCATCAACCTAAATGGAGAGAAACTCAAAGTGATCCCAATGAAATCAAGAACAAGACAAGATTGTCCACTCTTTCCATATCTATTCAATATAGTTCTTGAGGTTCTAGCTAGAGCAATCTGACAAAAGGAACTCAATGGGATACAAATTGGATAAGAAAATGTCAACTCTCACTATTTGCTGATAGTATGATAGTTTACATAAGCGACCCCAAAAATTCTACCAAGAAACTTCTACAACTCATAAACTCGTTCAGTAATGTAGCAGGATACAAGGTTAACTGAAACAATCAGTAACCCTCCTTTACTCAGATGATAAATGGGCTGAGAAGGAAATCAGAGAAACATCACTCTTCACAATAGCCACAAATAACATAAAATGTCTCAGAGTAACTCTATCCAAACAAGTGAAAGACCTGTGTGACAAAAACTTTAAATCTTTGAAGAAAGAAATTGAAGAAGACACCAGAAAATGGAAAGATCTCCCATGCTCTTGGATAGGTTGAATTAACTTAGTTAAAATGGAACTCTTACCAAAACCAGTCTACAGATTCAATGCAATGAATCCCAGAAAAACTCTACACAGACCTCAAAAGAAATTCGTATCGAAGTATTGAATACTCAACTTCATATTGAAAAGCAAAAAACCTTGGAGAGTCAAAATAAAATTGTACAATAAAGGAACTTCTGGAGGCATCACAATTCCTGACTTCAAACTCTACTACAGAGCTACAGTACTGAAAGCAGCCTGGTATTGGCATAAAAACAGACAGGAGGACCAATGGAACTGAACCGAAAAACCAGATATCAATCCACACACCTGCAAACATTTACACAATGGAGTACTATATAGTGGAAAAAATAATGACATCTTGAAATTTGCAGGCAAATAGATGGATCTAGAAAACATCATATTGAGTGAGGTAACCCAGACCCAGAAAGACAAATATAATATGTACTCACTTGTAAGTGGCTTTTAGGCATACAACAAAGAAAAACCAGCCTACAATCCACAATCCCAGAGAACTTAGGCAACAAAGAGGACCCTAAGAGAGACATAGATGCATCTAATCTACATGGGAAGTAGAAAAGGATCAGATCTCCTGAGTAAACTGGAAGCATGAGAGGCTAAAGGGGAGGGGGAAGGAAGGAGGAGAGCAGGGAAAAATATATAGCTCAATAAAAATGATTTTAAAAAGTAGCATCCTATATACTTCGAGGGAAGTTCTCACCCATGAGGCTAACTGCTTTTTAGTATATATGTTTTTGCTTTCTCAAAAATATTCCTCCTCTAAATAAATACTTTGCTTTCTGGCCTTCTGTAGTCATCGAAATATTCCTTTACTGTCAAGAACAAAAGGGGTCAGAACTTCCTAACAGATCTCCCCTCAACAGAACCTTTGGGTGTGGATTTCAAATATCTTTATTGCAATCATGGGAAAAGTATATTTCATATGACAATTCTTTACTAAATACATATTTATGTAATTTGTGAGGTAATTATTTCTTTCTATATCTAATAATTTCTGATTTTCTATCACCGAACATAACATAGAGTTCATGGTTCATGTACTCTTACTGACTTTGTATCCAAATTATGCTGATTCTGAAATGTAGTTCAATGCCAGGTCACAGTTCTCAAAATATTTTTCATATGCTAGTATATGGTAGTATCTAAGCCCAAGAGACTTAATAATAGTTCTACTTAATCTCAAAGCACTTACCAAAAATTTGTAATTAAGACTCCAGACGGTTTTATAAATGAGGCAATGTATTTCAAAGGGGCATGTTACTAAAAGTTTTCAATTAAATGAAAAAATGTTGGGTAGGATTACAGTTCCAAGATGTGGCGAATAGGTATCTTTTTCATATCTCAATCAAAAGTGTCTAACGCTGAAAGGGCTCTAAGGTTGAAGAAAAATACAATACCAGTATTACTTTCCAATTTTAATGTCCCATTATTTCATATTGCTCCTAGTAACAACGAGCACAAATTTGTCCATCTCTTTTCATCATTTCAGGCAACTGTTGTTCATATTTTAGTTTATTCACTCAGCACTAGCTACTAAGCATTTTTATATAGACACTGTCATGTTAAGGACAAAGTGTAAGCCAGATATGAACATATCTCAAAATCATTTCGAATTATTTATTTCTTTAACAATTTAACTATTCTAACTAATAATAGTTATTTTTTAATAATTTGCTTCCTAAACATTTGTGGATATATATCATCAACTTTTGAATGCAAATGTCTTCTAATAAATCTCTTTAGATTGTTACTATTAATATAAGCAAATTCAACAAGTCATTTGTGAGGGTTTTTTTGTTTTTTCCTTTTTTTTTTTGTATGAACTTCAAGAACTTCCTTCTCAGAAAGACTTATCTCCTGATAATATTAAGATACACATAGTTAAGTGACACTCAGGCAGCAAACAGCAGCCACATACCAAAACCTTGGTGAAGTTTGTTTGTTCTACTGAACAGTATTTTTATAACTTCAGCAAAAGTTATTTTAAGGCCAATAATCTACACAATGTGTTGATTTCTAATCTCAAAGAAAATGGGAGAATTTGTTTTATCTCCCCATAAGCTAATGCACAGTGATATTTCTCATCTAGCAGATTTTTTTTTAGAGCAGGATATGTGAATCATTACACAAAAAGTTAGTCTTTTAGAATGTTAGCAGTGTCAAGTTCTGTGAGCATCTCTGGATAAATACATTGAACAGAGGTGGCTGAGGACATGGTTCGTGCTGCACATTTTCCAGCATGACTTATCAGGCATAGCTCATCTCAGATGGTTTCTTGCTTGGCTTAAACTATCAGTCAAGCATGGGAGTCAAGTGATAAGAAGGGAAATATTATTCCAGCAATATATTGTGATCAAAGACTTTGGAGAGGCCCATCTGTGTGAACACGCTATAGAAATCTGGGTCCCCTCTCAAGAGATCTTAGTCACATTAATAAAAGCATTTAACGATAGACTAAATGGGAAAGTCAAAGACAACTTCATTAGGGTTTCCCAAAGGAGGATAATAAGAGGAAGAAAGACAATCATGCTGTTTGTTAGGCCACACAGCAGAAGTGGTAATCATTCATGAAATAGCATCAGAAGGAAAGAGTAAGAAAGTCCGGAGAGTCTGGAAAAGCATGCCTAGGCTTTGGCAAGTATCTGAAAGAAAGGAGAAGAGAATTTTTTAACAGAAAAAGCAAAAATTACACTCTTCTGAATTATTCAGAAAAGCAGATAAAATTTAGAAAAGTCACAGCTCCATAGAGGGGAGACTCTGAGAAAGCCAAGTACATGATCTGCCTAAAGGGATAATGACTTCTCCCATCTCTTTGACATGCTCAAAGAAACAGCCCTCCTGAGACACTGTCTGTGGCCAGGAGATTGACAGAATAGCTGGATTAACGTTTATTTTTTTGATTAGATCTCTACCCAGGACCTGAGAAATATTCTATTATTTTTACCAAGAGAAAATAGTTTCTGCTTAATGAGTCTCAACAGAGACAAACCTAACACCACTTAGGACATTGGTTCTCAACCTATGAGTCATGATCACGTGGACAAATCTCTATCTCCAAAAATACTTACATTTCCTAACAGTAGCAAAAAGTTATTTATGAAATAGAACAAAATAATTTTATGGTTGAGGGTCACCACCACAAGAGGAACTGTATTAAAGGGTGGCAGCATTAAAAAGGTTGAGAGCCACTGATTCAGGAAATGGGCAGAAATTGGAGAATATACATAATCCATTTCCACTATGAGAATCCAGAAGTCTAGTTCCAAAACTGTTTACCACAGGGAATTAGGGTCTGGACTGGTGCTGCAGTTACCCCTTCAGGGCTTCAGGGGTTGAATCCATGCAAGGATGTTCACTGAAGAGGAGACAAAAAAACAAAACACACACAAAATGCATATCAGGCATTCCTGCCCTGAGAATCAAGGACGTTGGTTGAACCGCTACTTTCAGAGTCCCTATTTCTGACTACCCAGTCAATTCCTATCTCCTGTGTTATACATACTAGCGATGCCCTGAAGATGTATGTGCCCTGCAACACAGAAATTTCACATCAACTTTTATATACTTTTTGCGTATTTCTAAAAATATCTGCCTGTGTAAGATTATTCTCACCTTCATTTGATTCAAGTAAAAACTGGACTCTGATGTCCAACAATACACACACACACACACACACACACACACACACACACACACACACAGGAGGATAAAATCTAGTGTGTTAATGCTATAAAATAAATATCAGACTTCCATGTGTCTCGTTAAGCAGAAATAAGACTACCAAGAGAAGCAATTTTAATTCTAAGATAGACATATAACATAATATCACATGAGCAAATTATGTGAAATTAGATAACTACATATGTAGAATAATTATACAGTAACCTACAAGAGATGTTTCTTCTAGGGAAATAAAAGTAAGAAGGAAGTGAGGAAGTGCAAAATTTTATTTATTCAATTGTCTTTTTTAAGAATTTGAGATATGTCTAGCTGAAGCTCCACATTTATTAAGTCTGGGTCATGAATAATACGTGAATTTGAATATATTCCCTTTGTTGTTTCTTACAATGTAAGTATTAAACATTTTCAAAATCATTTTAAATAGCTCAAGTGTCATGTAAACTTGGACCAACCATAAGCCAAGGTCTGTGTCTAGTGTGAACATAATGAAAGCGGGAAGTAGTGATGCTCCTCATCCATCTCAGTGGGTTGATGGTACAGCTAAATTACAGAAAGGTTATTCAACTCAAGCAGATCTTTGAACCTAGTATAAGACTGGCAAGTGTTTTTTTTTTTTTCATTTTCAAATTCCTTTTCCTACATGGAATAGCTGGCCTGTAATGCCTATTTCCAGATAACTGTCAGAAACTATCGCTATTCAGACAGGGTTGATTTGATTTCAGATATTTATGTAGTCCTTTTCATCTCTTTAATGACAGCTATGGATAAACAAATATAAAATAGGGCTGAACCAACAAGAATACTAGTGATTACTCATAAATTTAAATTAGCATTACACTGAAGAAAGAGGATGAAAACCAGAATAGCTCTGAAATTCAGTTCTAGTAATAAAAGATAATTGTGACAATTTTTAAAACTTTGACTTTTTTAAATTCGCTTTTAAAGCTTACATTTTGTGAGAGTCTACCGTGCTTGAGAGGCAAAATGCAATGTAGACCTAACGTCTGAATGATTATGGGTCATTTGGGAACATAACTATCTGAGCAACTTTAGAAATCTGGGTGGGGAGGGGATACATTACTTTAAACAAAGTGCTAAGTCAAAGGGGAAAATAATACGCGATTTACAACAAAAAAAGAAAATTTTAAATACGAAACAGTCTTAATTACAGAAAGCTTTTCCTCATATTTCACAATTGAATATAATTATGTTCTCAATATTTGAAAGTAAAATGTATTTGCTTGATAACAAAATGAATGACAGCTACACCCTATTTTTGTGCATCCTTCATCCATCACATCAAGGGAAAGTCAATAGAGTCCCTAAAGGCAAATGAGATTTAAGTCACTGGGTAGATTACAGAAGATGAAAGTATTTTCAATATGGTGGCTAGAGAGATGACTCAATGGTTAAGATCACGTGTTGCTTTTGTGAAAAACCCAGGTTTGATTCCCAGATTTGATTGACAAATGCACATGGGCATTAGTGACCACCTCTTCCTCTTGTTCCAGAGAAGCCCATGCCTCCTCAGGCATCACTCACCTGATACATGGACATGTGTGAAACAAAATACACATATGTATAAGATAGAAATAAATAAATAGTTCTAAAAAACAAAGTTCTGGCCGTCTTCAGGTAGAATTGCCAAGAAGCCTATGATCTTAGGTGAAATAGACTACTGAGTTAAAGCTTTATTAATCACAAAATCACTCCTTAATAAAAGTTTTTAATATTTGTCCTGACAAAAAACATTTGATAAAGTTAATATATTAGTGTGGGGGAAGACAGATTTCAAAAGACATACTGGACTAGATTCCAAATTCATTAAACTGTTTAATTTCTGTCTTCCCCCACCTACCTAAGTTCTACCCTATCAGGCCAAGGCAGTTTCTTTATTCATTAACCAATAAAAGCAATACGTAGACAGAAGGACCTCCCACACCAAATTTCCTGGTTTTAGAATTATTTATTTTCTTTGTATGAGTATGTGATTTGATCAGACATGTATCACTGCATCACATGTGTGCCTGGTGCCCTTGCAAGTCGGTAGAAGAAAGGCATCAGATTCCCCAAAGCTGGAGTTACATGTGGTTGTGGGCCACCATGTAGGTGCTTGGAACTGAGCCCAGGTCTTCGGAAAGAGCAATCAGTACTCTTAAGTACTGAGCCATCTCTCCAGTCCCACTTTAACTATTTTTAAACTTATATGATTCTTGGACTTGTTTATTATGTTGAAGTAGCAAAGAAAGTAAGGAATAGATTGAGAAAAATGCCTTATAGTTTGGGGTGGTTAAACTGAACTGTTTAAACTGGCTTCAGAGCTGCCTAGTTTAGTAAAGCCTGACTCTGGGTGTGTCTATAAAGATGATTGGATCATGAAGGCTCTGAACTGTCTAGGGAGTTAATCCCTTGACGGTTGAATACTCTAAGATAAAGATGTTCCTGGGAAGTGGCAGAACCTATGAGGCAAATTCCTAGAATGGTGCTCCCAAGGGATGGTTCCATGGTTCGTCAGGAGCTATATCTTGCTGTGGTTTCTTCCAGTAAGCTGCCTGCTCCCCGTGCCTTCTGGCTACCATGATGTGAACTGGAGTGTTCTATCATGCCTTCTTTGCTATGATTTATTGAAACACCTGAATCCATGAGCCAAAACGAATCTTTCCTCCCTTAGATTCCTCCCATTTGATCATAGTGATAAAGAGCTAATGCAAAGCCACAAAAGGGATAAAATGGTAGTGTTTGAGAGCACTTCAAATGATAAGTATCCACAGATGGGAATAAAATTGCTCCACAATGTAAAGATTCAGATTCAAGTATCCACTGGAGTCAGAGAGCACTGACAGTCAAATACATGCATAAAACCTTTTGCTATTACAAGCAAACTAAGCATTTTATCCTCCTTTTTACCACCCATTCCCATCCTGGATGATGTAATAGGCACCATGACTGAAAACAACTTGGAGAGGTTGGTTTCTATAAAGAACTCCAAACACAATCTATTTTAACTCTGTGAGCTCATATATAGTAAATTTTCATTGTTGAGTTATCTTTATAAATTTATTTTCTCTCTTCTTTGTTAACTTTCTGTATAATCATCAATAGCCCTGTCAATTTTTCTGACATTCCATTTGTGTAGAATATTGAGTTTATAAAAGTCACTAGAAAATGGGGAGTATTGTCTATGCAAAAGCTAAAGAGAAACAAGTAGAAAATTGAAGTATAAAAGCATTGCCTAGGGGGTTGGAAAGACAGCTCAGTAGATACTTTTGTGCAAGCATGAAGATCAAAGTTTGAATCACCATCACACACATAAAAGCCATGCAGGTATGTCAGCCTTCTAGCAATCTCAATGCTTAAGAGAGAGAGATGGGCTCCGTGGGACAAGCTGGCTAGCTAGACTCACCACACCAGCAACTAGCAAATTCTGCATTTAAGGGTAGAATCTGCTTCAATAAAGTGGAGAACAATAAGGAAAACACCTAAATTGACCTTCAGCCTCTGCATTCATGTGCACACACAGGTACATTCTCAGCCGCATGCATGTACCCCCACACAGACATGTTCCCACACACATACAAAGATTGATATACACGTGTAAGCATACCACACACATACACACACAAGATAGCATGGCCACATCCCTTCACACAGTTCCGTATTTTCATACATAATGGTCACAACTCAAAGAATATAAATATGAAGCAAAAGCTTAATTTCTTTGTTACGCAACATACACTAAATACAAAGAGGCCAAGACACCATGTGTAATATCATTACAACTCAGATTCAGGATTTCTGTAGAATAACTGTCTGAAGGAAAATTTGTAACCTGTCATTGCCTCTTGCCTAATGACACTGCAACTTCAATTTGTAAATTAGTTGGCATTTAATTTTCAGAATTTCAGAACTTAATTATTGGATTAATATTATTTTGTCTGAGTCAATTGACTTCCCATCTCAATTTAAATCATCTCTACTTCCAAACACAGTATGTAGCTCTAACAAAATCACTCCGATTTTATTGGAAAATGTTATTGTTCTACAAATGCCACAAGATTCAATTATCAAAATCTGTCTCTGAAGGCATATTTTGTTCTGATGCTAATGCCACAGAGTTTACTTATTTACCAGTAAGCATTTTTGCAGCTGGTAGTGGTGGTAGTGGTTCTGGTGGAATATTTCATGCAACCTTAGCTGGCCACACACTCACTATCCAGCTAAAGGCGACTTTAAACTTCTCATTCTCTGGCCTCTGGCTATGGAGTGCTGGGATTATAGGTGGGCCACCGTCATACCCAACAACACATTGAAACATGCCAGTTTTGTCAAAAGTCATGAAAATTTTATCTATTTTGGCATTTCAATTTTCTAGACTGTATATGAAGCAGAAGTTGCATGTAAATTAGTCATTTTCTATGGCAGGACCTTGGTTCAGCACTAAAGAAGTGGCAGCAACATTTATCCCTTGATGTCACCTAACTGACTCCAGGGAGGACCGAGGCATCCCACAGGGGCTAGACTGAATTCCCTTAGAAAGCTGCTGGACCTCATTAATACTAGACTAGCTAACTCTTCCCTCAATAAGGCAGCAGAAGGGTGTTTTAGTTCATCTTTGGTGCTATCGGAATGCAAATATGATAATTTGCAAATGATAGAAATATATTTTCCCACAGTTCTGGAGGTTGAAACCTTCAAAGTCAAGGTTTGGGCAACTACTCTGTCTGGTGAGAGCAATGTCTTTTCTAAGACATGCTTGGAGTAAAGTGCTATGTCCTCAGGTGACAGGAGACAGAAAGGTGAAATGCTACAAGAAACCTCTTCTCTGGAATACTCAAGACCATTTATTGGAACTCTGCCTTCACAACATAAAACTCCTGCTAACTGGCCTATCTGATAATTCTATCATAACAAATTGATACACCAATAAATTTTTAAAAAGCAATTAAGTTTCAACATGTATCTTCTTGGGAGTATTCAGGCATACAAAAGTACCTATTATTTGTGAAGTAAAAGAAGACACACAGCTGGAGCAATGAATCGAATGAATAAACTGGGGTTAAGAGTTGTCTTAGGGAGAAAGGGGTTGGGTAGGCTGTAGAAGGATCCTAAAAGGAATTTACTCTGGCTGTGTCTACTAGATGCATCAGCTGAGATCATCACTGCAATTATCGGTGCAATTGCAAAAGCTTTCCTAAACAAGGCACAGTTGGAAGCTTTATCATCTAGGTTTCAAGTAGAGCTGTTACTCTTGCTAATTATTACACATGGAAATAAAAGCATGCATGAACAATTGCATGGCAGCCATCTGACCATAGCCAAGATGCAAACAGGCCTCCTCATTGCCTGCCTAGGAGACTTTGATAGCAGCAAGTCAGAACCTGCAAGGAGAGACCCACTCAAAGACTCTACATCTGTGGAGTAGATAGCATCCTAAATAAAATCACTTCTTACAGCATTGGAGATGGATACAAGTAAGAAATGAGAAACACATGACCATTTTGGGCCCAATTTTGTAAGAAAAGGAGACTGTTTCTAAACAGTTGACATTACCTAAGCAGACATCGGTCACTGGAATGCAGCTCCCACCAGCTTGCAATGTTACAAGTGAAAAAGAGGAAAATGAACCCTTAAGGTCACAGATAAGGCAAACACCACAAGGAACACTTTAGTGAGAGGCCCTAAGATAAGCAGTTCCTATACACAAAGCTATAGTAAAGCAAGAGAGGGAGGAGAGAGGAAGGAATGAATGGAGGAAGAAGAGGGAGGAAGGGCGGAAAGAATGGACAGAGGAAAACAAGGGAGGAAGGGGAGGGAGGAATGGATGGAGGAAGAAGAAGGAAGAAGGGGGAGGAATGGATGAAGGAATAAAAGGGAAGAAGGAGGAGGGAGGAATGGATGGAGGAAGAAGAGGGAGGAAGAGAAGGGAGGAATGGATGGAGGAAGAAGAGGGAAGAAGGGGAAGGCAGGAATGGATGGAGGAAGAAGAGGGAGGAAGAGAAGGGAGGAATGGATGGAGGAAGAAGAGGGAAGAAGGGGAAGGCAGGAATGGATGGAGGAAGAAGAGGGAGGAAGGGGAAGGCAGGAATGGCTGGAGGAAGAAGAGGGAAGAAGGGGAAGGCAGGAATGGATGGAGGAAGAAGAGGGAAGAAGAGGGATGTATGGAAGAAGTGAAAATTACAACGTACACAAGAAAATGTCAGCCATAGCCAAGGTGTCGTCCAAGCCCTTTGGAGCTACATTACACTTCCACATACACAACATGGAACCCTAGATTCAGTATCTTCTGTCCTGAATTTTAGTCTCACTTTATTTTCATTCTTCTTTCTGTGTTCTCATTCCTCCCTTTAGTAACAGGGAAGTTCATTTTGTGCTATCTTGTATTAGAAGTGTGTGGTTTTCTGCTTAATTTTCACATGGGATTATAAGAGTTGCCACAAACTGGAAACTTTGAACTTGGACTTTTGAAGAGTATTGGAAATTGGAACATTAAAAAAAAAATAATAAGGGCTCTTGAAGCTGGATTAATGAAATGGCTAAGAGTATTTGGGGGTCAGGAGCTAAGTGGAGGCTATCACATGACAAGGTTTATCATGACTATTAAGTTTAATTTTTACTTTGGCTAGATGAAGAAATGCCAGAGAGATGAGTAAGGCACCTTTCTGGGTGTGCCTCTGACTATGTTGCCTGAGACAATTAGATAAGCTAAGGAATGCATTAATCCCTTGATGGATTCATTATACGATGGCATTGTTCAGAAGTGGTACAATTGCACTTGTAAAGACCAAATGATGAACTTGTAAGCATACTTCTCTTCAAAGATACATGCTATCAAAGACAACATGATTATCTAGCATGAGATTATGGAGGGAAAAAAGGACAAAATTAAAAGGCATTAAAATCTCTGTACTTATTAAAAAAGGCTTCTATTCAAACACATAGATCTTCTTACCTATAAGAGCTATATACAAAAAGTACAAAGAAGAATATAGTCCATATGATGTAGTAGTAATCAAGTTTTTAAGTAATTTGCTAAATTAAAATAATGCTAGATTTAAAAAGCACAGCACAAAGCATATATGTGACATCCAAAGCAAGTAATTCACGTTTCTTTCATAAAAACTAAGTATGAATTCTTACTTCATATGTAAAAGTAACATGGAAAGCTCTATGGAATGATAAGAGGATGAACAATTAATAGTCACAGGCAAACAATACAGGAAAATATTGCAGGTAGTAAAATACAGGTGAAATGAACAGGAAGAAAATGATCTACACAGAGTCCTGCCAATTGACACCCACACAATGCTAGAAGGAAAACAAAATGGAATGATTAGAAAAGGGATCATTTTGCAACTGAATGCACATACACTAGGCCTCCCTTGCTTGCAGTACCATTTTCCTGTTTCAGTTCCCTATATCCAACCATGGTTAAGAAATATTAAATGGAAAACTGGAACAACAAATAGTTCTTAAATGTTACACATGTACCATTCTATACTCTCTTTGTATCTACAAAGGATTTGGACCTTCTGTCTGTTCAACATACCCATACCATGTATGTTAGCTCTCACACACAAAATCCATGGTAAAACCAAATCTTCCCATGAAATTGTGAGAACACACTAGTTCCCCTTTTATAAGATAAACTTCAGAAGGTATAGCCACAGCATGACAACAAGTGCTTATTTAAAATGCAAATGCCTAAGATTTATGCATGGAAGATACGAATACAAAACATGATCTGGTTTCCTGGTACCATCATATTACTGCAGAAAGCACTGGACCCTATATGAGAACATCAGCCAGAGATCCTTCAAAATGAGTGACCCCAAGCCATTTGCCACAGGAAATGACATTTACAAAGATTCAGAACCAACTTTAGGCTAAAATCTATAAAATTTCCAAAGACGTTGCCTCTGCTAATAAAGACACTATTGTTATATTTATATCGTATCCAAGAAGCATGTTGATAATGCATTGAAACGGGCATTATATCCTCCTACCTTTTAGGACAGGAATATTGTATATTGGTTCGGTTTTGTTATTAACCACTTACTATGAGTTTTACAAATAACGTTATCATAATTATGTACTTATAGAGGCGAACAAATAGTTCACTACTACCCACATCTTAGGTGACCCTGGGGATCTTGGAAATATCACCCTCAGGGAGTGGAGAGAGGCCACTGTACCACTCACGACAGTAATTCCATTGCTGGGGATTTCTTGAGCCTGCAGTCAGTATTCTTTGTTCAGTGACATAAAATAGTTACTCACTATAAAAAAATGTTTGAGATATCAAAATCTTACAGGAAAAGACCCATCAATAGAGTCTGATTTCATAACTCACGGGTCATTCTTCTATTGCCATGTGAGGCAGGAACAAAGTGGAACCCATCTGCTCACATAAAATCTTGAAAATATTTTAAATGAGAAAAAGTATATGTCAAATAATTGTATGTGGAATTGTATGTGTCTTAAGGTTTCTAATGCTGTGATGAAATGCCATAACCAAAACAATTTGGGAAGGAAAGGGCTTCTTTAACTTACACTGTTCATTATTAAAGGAAGTCAGGACAGGAACTCAAACAGGTCAGGAAACAGGAGGCAGGAACTGACGCAGAGGCCATGAAGGAGTGCTGCTTACTGACTTGCTCTTTGTAGTTTGTTCAGCCTGCTTTCTTATAGCACCCAGGGCCACCAGTCCAGAGATGATACCAACCACAGTTGAATAGGCCCTTTCCCATTGGTCACTAATTAATAAAATGTCCTAATGGCTTGCCCACCACTGTCTGAGCTTATGGATGCATTTTCTTCCTTGAGTTTCCCTTCCCTCACATGACTCTAGCCTGTGTCGAGTTGGTAGAAAACCAACATATGTGTAGACATAAGAAGCACGACTGACCTCCTGTCTAATTAACACAGAAGCAGATCACTTTTCAATTAGAACCTTTCCTTTCTCATCTGTCCCCATATTCACACATTAATATCAATATCGCATGATAAACATTCCAAATTTAAAAATATCATGGTACTTAAAAACACTTAAATTTAAACACTTAAAAATTCAGTCTCTTTAAAATAACCAGTCTTTTTTAAAATCCAAAATCTTTTAAAATCCAACATCTCTCAACTATGGACTCTTACAAAACTACAAATAAGTTATATAGTTTCTTACATCAAGAAGGAAGAGCCAAGGCACAGACACAATCGAAACAAAGTAAAACCAGACTTCAGCTGTGTAAATAACTCAAATGTTCAATACCTGGGATCCACTCTCAAACTTCTTGGCTCTGTCTAAGGGCTTAGGTGTCTTCTCTAACTCCACCCTCTACAGCAAACACAGCTTGTCTTCCAAACTCTGTCAGGCCCCACTCTGCCGCTGTTCTTGGTGGTCATTCTATTGTACTGGCGTCTCCAAACTGCTGGGGTCTCTTGCTGAACTGGCCTTCATTTTCACCAATAGACTCTCAAGGGCTTTCTTAATGGTTCCAAGCCTCAGCTTCTCTCCTTGGCCGCTCCATGCCTTCAAACTCTGTTTCACCTGAGCAAAACTCTCTAACGTCTCAGGTTCAGCTGTCGGCCTTGGCTGACAACCTTGACTGTTTCTGGGACACAGGCTCTGTGTGCTGTCAGGAAATACTTCCCAAGATACCACGTCAGTGATGCTGGTCTCTTCTTAATCACTGCTAATTTCTTTGCTGCAGCTAGTCAGCACCAATTGTCCCAGTAAAAAATTGGTTTTGCTTCAGTGTTTCTGGTCTCTTGTTAATCACAGCTGACTGTTCGCAGTCAAACGTCTGGACCATATTCAACCTCAGCTAATTAGAACTACAGATTCTCAACTCAAACTAGCAAACTGCCCTGGTTCGGTTTTTAAGAGACTCTCAAACTTCCCCTGGAATTTGTCTGCATTGTTGTGAACTTTCTTATCTTCTAAGCTCCCGTAGAACAGCTCACCCAACTCTGAACACTCACTGGATTGTCAAAGTCCAAAGTTTCACAGTTCTCCCCAAAACAGTCGGGTCTGTCACAGAAATACCCCAAGCTCTTGGTACCAATGTCTTGTACTAGTTAGGGTTTTATTGCTGTAATTAAACACCATGATGAAAATGACTTGGGGAAGAAAAGGTTTGTTTGGCTTACACTTACACTGTTCATCATCAAAGGAAGTCAAATCAGGAACTCAAACAGGGCAGGAAACTGGAGGCAGGAACTGATGCAGAGGCCATGGAGGAGGTACTGCTTACTGACTTCTCTGCCTAGTTTGCTCAACCTGCTTTCTTACAACATGCAGGACCACCAGTCCACGAATGGCACCACCCACAATGGGCTGGGCCCTTCCCCATCAATCAGGCTCTAACGGCCTGCCTATAGTTCACTCTTATGGTGGTATTTTCTCAATTGAGGTTTCCACCTCTCACATGACTCTAGCCTGTGTCAAGCTGACATACAACTAGCATATGTGTTGATATAGCCAGAACGACTGACCTCCTGTCCAATTAACACAGAAGCAGATCACTTTTCAATTAGAACCTTTTCTATCTCATTTGTCCCCAAGATCACACATCAATAAACATTATAAACATTCCAAATGTTGACATAAAATTAGCCAGCGTAGTATGGAAAGATTGGTTGAAATGGGGAAACAAGAATATCTAGCTTCTTTCACTGTGTGATTATATAAATAAATTTTGGATAGACAACCTAGAAACTTATCACTGTAACACAAATATAATTCTAATGGTTATAGTGAAGGGATGCATATGAATTAGGCCAATTAGAGACAACGAAGTAAAGATTTTTTTACCTGGTTCATTAATCAGACACACAAAAAGAAATGACAAAGGGATGGTATAGGGATACCAAAGGAAGTTGTTCAATGCCCCTTGAAAAGGTACAGTAAGTTCCCTACATCAAGGGGTTAAGGAATAGAGAAGCCAGCAGCAAATGGCAAAGAAAACTACATAAGAATGGAGCTGCAGTAAGGTGCTGCATAGATGTGGAGAGACTTAGGTTCCTGAGACGATCACACACAATCCACACAAGTACTGACCTAACTCTCACATGTCTACCCCAAGACTCCCTTCTAGCATTAACTGGAGACTAGGCATACAGGAAGTCTAATTATGGGCTTCAGAGATGCTGACTCCATTCATAAGCTAGCACCAAGGATATTCCTCAGAGAGGGTTTGGAAGGGAGCCCATTCTTCCCCTTTGTCGTGGCAGCAGTTAAGGGACAACCCAAATCCCATCACTCAATCACCATGTTATCATTAGGCAATCTTGGCATACCTTCATCTGACAAATGGTTGACTCTCCTAGGTGAGAGAACACAGGGCAATAAAAACATATGTAACATAAGTATGTTTTCCAGCTCAACAAATATAGGTTATTGACATTATACTTCCATCTTTCTACCCATTCTCATGCACAGTGTATGATGTGAAGTCCCTTGGCTCAATACAGTGTTTTGCTCAGTGGGATTGATCGAAGCTTTGTTAATGAAGAAACTAGTCTTGAGTTTTTAGTTGTGTGGTAGAGGCATTTGTAGACTTGGGCTACAAAGGAAGGTACCCAGAGATGCCTCCTTCCTTTACAACTCTTCCCAACAGCTAGGCTCACATTCTTGCATGGTCATATCTATATGACTATTATCACATTGGAATAGGAAGTTCAAAATATCTAGAAACTTGTGGTTCTTCAAAATCATTTCCTTGAGTACATGTTACATCAGGAAGCATCATGTTTAAGGTCATGACAAGAAGGAATAGTTTCTTTTAGTAGTTGATAGATGTCATCCCAAAGGCAGGACCTTAATGTCAAAACCTAACTACTTATACAACTTGCCAGATTAAGACCTGCAGTGTAAATTGGCAATGATTTAAACAGTATTGGGAGGCATAAAATGCCCCCAGTTATCCTCTCAACATTGCTATTAGGCCAATTGTTTTCTTAATGATGTGTTAACACCACTGACTGTCCTAGACATAAGCCCATTGTTGCAAGATGTGATTCATAATCTGTGTGCCTTATTCAGTGGAATGTTTGTACAGGGCACAATGGCATTTTGCCATTCCACAAATTGAGGTGCTGAGAGAAGACTGAAATCATGAAAGGCCAATGTAAACCTCAAAAAAAATACCAATTTCCCTGAATAAACATGCTTCTCTCACTAATGAGCAGAGGCTAGTGCTATAACAATGAGTACCCTGTTGTCACACCTTGCAACTGATAATTTGTTGGGAATGTAACATTGGCCTCAGTTGCTGTCCATTTGAGTTCCCCACAAGATAACAATAAAGTCATTCTTGGTGAGAATGCTTTACTGAACCCATATGCAGCCTCCATGTCTGCTACCACAGCTATTTTGTGCATGAATCACTGTAAAATATTGGGGGGCTTGAGAGGGGAAATAACCAATGATGTATGGCTTTAATTATTGATAACCTTATTAATTGAAACAGAAGATACACAGATAGCCATGATCCCATTATCAAATGTTGGAATGTTGGGGACTGCAGACCCTCCAGCGAGACTAGGAACTAGCGATCCCTGAGCGATCGCCCTCGGGAATGGTGAGGGTGAATTGAAGATGGGTAAGTGTCTATGTGTTTTTTACTCTCCAGACCCTGGGCCAATAGTGGTTCTGGGTGGGTGGTGCAGGTACCACAGGAGGTACCGTTGAGATTAGGAACAAGAGATGCCCTCCAGAAGACTGGCCAGCAGGGAAGTAATGAAAAGATGAGAGGGTGAATTGAAGGATGAGGGTACATTTTCTTCAAGTCTGCTCTGATAGTAAAGATAATAAAAATAAGTCACATACAAATGGAATATGCACAGAGAATCTGGATTATGAATATTATTGTGTTTACTTTTTTGACTGGAGAAAGACATTTGATTCCTGGGTCTGGTAAGAAAGGTATCTTGATTTCAAACATGGGTCTAAGAATTTGTTGCTTTGGAAAAGAGGTTCTGCTTTTGTTTGTTCAGAAGATGAGAACCTGTGGAATCATTCCATACCAATATGGTTTGATGGACCAAAATCCCCAAAAGGTCACTGTGAACATCCCCCAAAATACTTTGCCCAACTAACAGCAGGAAGCAATTTGGAGAAAACTACACCCAAATTCCCAAAATGATTGTTTCTTGAAGGTTGTGGAGTCGGGGAGCAGTTTGGGGAAGCCCTTGGGATGCTGAAGGATGTCTGGACAGAGAGTACCTGGTGCTGTGGGGAGGAGATGCAGAGGGGGAAATAGCCCCATTTGGATTGCTGAATGACTTGAGCATCCTATGGATGGTTCTCCTGACCATCAGCCATGGCCAACAGCTGTTAGGTGAACAAGACGACTAACACTGTGGTCTGGGTTAGACTGCGGCTGTAGAGGCTGCTATTATCACTGCTGCGGCCTCCATGTCAGCCAGAATTGTCATCTACCAGACAGCCGCTGTGGCTATCTTGTACAGTGACTATATCATTCATGTAGAAATGAGCAGGTTTGCTAGGGCATTTTCCAATTTATTGCTATCATGTTTGTGCTACAACCCATACCAGTCCAGAACCTTGGTCTAATTATATCGAAAAGGAGAGCTGTTGGGTACTGTACTGCAGACCCTCAGACCCTCAATTTTCTATGACCCCTTTGCCTGCCGGAGTAAACAACTTGTTTTTCTATGCTTTGCAGCATCTTTGAGTATGAGACCCTTATGAGTTCCTGATGGTGGGAAGTGATTTCTGTGGGTTTGCAGCTGAAAAGTCCCAAGTGCTAGGATGTGACCATTAGTCAAGGAGAGCCCTATATAAACTGCCCTGGAGCACAATACAATTTACATTCTTGTTTCAAGGATGACCCGTGTGTGTGTGTGTGTGTGTGTGTGTGTGTGTGTGTGTGTGTGTGTTTCAATCTCCAGCCCCTTGCCTGACTCGCAAACTGTTGTGTGGTAGATAAGCGATCCTGTACATTGAAATATATATTTCCCATACAAGCAATGGACATCAGGTTTACAATTTTCTTTATGTCTTATCACTAACCGCTTAGGCAAACAATAGCTTATTGCTCAAAGTCAAGATAGACATGTGCTTCAAACCCTCTTGCCTTCCACAGAAAGCAGACAAGCAGGCAGATATTCTAATTCTGTTCACTTGAAGGGTATTACTTCATAATATTTTTTCAGAACCATCTTAAAGACAAAAGCTATCTTTGTCCTTATCACTAAGGTATGATGTGCAGATGCATCCATAAACCGTGACCATTCCATTCTCTTTCTGTATTATCTAGGAAAAGAGAAGTCCTTAAGACACCATAGATGCGGGCTAAAGAGACAGGGATGAATGGATCTCACATTTGTGCAGTATACTGTCACAGGTTAGACCTGTGCAAACCAAGTAGTATGAGTGACTTCCATTTTGTAACAGAAGGCCTCCATTCATGCAATTTTATGTTTTAATGGGCCAGAAATCTAGATCATAAGGCACATGGACATAAAAAGATAGTATATCATGACATATTGCTTATATATATGTATATGTATATATGTGTATATATATATATATATATATATATATATATATATATCCTAAGAATTAGGGGTTAACATTTGAAAGAAATCAAAATTTATCAGAGCAACAAAGAAGCAAAGGAAACTAAGTGATAGTACCATTAGGTGACTAAAGAGGTAAAAAATTCACCTTGTTTTCATGATATAAATTCTCAGCAAACTGAGAGTAAAAGATTAAAAGTCCTTATTAAAACCCCCAGCGTTCATCACAGTTAAAGGTGCCTCTTCAGGAGGTTTCCCTTTGAAATCAGCAGAAAGATGAGTATTGCCTCCAGAGACTGGTTTTATATAAAATGCAAAAACAAAATCTGCTATAGGAATAAACACTGCATTCTTAAAAATAAATTAGGCTCCTAGTAATATATGCTAGAGCCCCACTATAATCCCAGCTGCTTAAGAACCTGGGACAGGATAATCTAAACTTGAAAGACAGTCTCGGATACTCAGTGATTATGTGGTCAGTGTGGGCAACCTCACATGACCCTGACACAAATCTAATAAAAAGCTAGGGATGTGGCTTCATGTCAGAGTTTCAAAGGGCAAACGAAACCTTTCATTATTTGTAGATGACACATGTTTTCTTTATAAAGTCTTTACTTTTACCAAGTCACAAAAACAAAATGCACTCAGCACAAAGTACACTTCAAATTGGACTGTCTATCTGTTCCTGGGTTGCCAACTGCTGTGGGATGCTCTCATGATGCCAGAGATCAGTAAGTAATAATTCACAATTCTCCATCCGTCCCATGGCTGTCAGAGTAAACTGCTGGAGTTCCATAGTGTACCACATTATTTTTTTCATTCCGACACTGCTAGCTTAGGTGCACCAAGTGTGTTTTGACTTAGGATATTTTCAAATTACATTGGTTTTCATCAGAATTTAACCTCGTTATAAACAAAGGAAGGTCTGTATATAAAAATTTAAACTTATTAGCACAATAAGTTTAATAATTTATTAAATTATTAACCACAATAACTAGCAGATAAATTTTTGTATTACCAGCATTTTCTCAACTTTGTAAGAAAACAACATAACTCATAATTAAAACTACATTTCTATACCAGCAATAAGAAATTGAAAAATAAAAGTTCAGGGATGGTATTAAGTATTCTAAACAGAAATGCAGTGTTGATTTTGCCCCTGTAGTTTTGGCATTAACGTTGTTCAAGAGCATGCCAAGGCCACGAGTGACCATGCCTAATACCTCTCAGGAGTAAGGTACTTGGAAGGCATGCAAGAACTCAGTCATTGTCCAGCCTGGTCCTGCCCCCACTAAGACTCACCCTCATGTTGCTCCTCTCTAGAATGGCTTGAAACAGCACACAATGAGACCCGTTACCTGTTTTCTATGATGGAAAAACTGTAACAAATCCATTGATCTCAATATTAATATTGTTGGAGTCTTGCGGCATCTCTGAATAATTTCTGTTTTACTATTTTTGTAGAATTAATATCCATTGGGAATATGTTAATAAAGCTAAAATGTATAGTATAATATACAATAACAATATAGAATAAGTAGAAAGAAAATTGCAAACCTGAGGGGACAGGAAAGGTGGCTCAGCAATTGAGAACAACTCATGCTGCTCTTGCAGAGGACTTGTCTTCTGTTCATAGCACCCACAGAGCTAACTCAGTTCCTGGGAATTCAACAGGCATTCTGAGCTCACGCATGCATACCCCCTCCACACAAGTCATGTATGCATACCCTCCAACATACACATTCATGTATACAACCCCCACACACACAAGTCATGTATGCATACCCTCCTGCATACACACTCATGCATGCATACCCACATACACATTCATGCATACCCTCCCACATACACATTCATTCATGCATACCCCCACAGTCATGTATGTAAACACTCCTGCATAAACACTCATCATGCATACCCCCCACAGTCATGTATGCATACCCTCCCACATGCATACTTATGCACGCATAGCCACACACACAAACACACAGTCATATATGCATACCCTCCCACATGCACACTTATGCATGCATAGCCACACACAAAAACACACACAGTCATGTATGCATACCCTACTGCATACACACAGCCATGTATGCATAAAATTTCAAAAATAAAAATCAACCTATACGAAAACATAAAGATGGTAAGAGCAAGAGGTTGGCGAGCAGTGGAGAGAAACGTGTCTTTTAGACACGCGATGCCCGTTGTGCTCATGAGCTCACTGCAGTCGTGGTTGCCTGTACGAGATCTGCACAAGACTGAGTCCATCAACATTCTATCTTGAAGAGGGGAAGGACTCATGAGCCCTCACCCCTAACAAAAAAGCTTTCATACTTCATCGCTCTGAAGAAGAAAAAGATAGTTTATTTTAAGGGTAGATCAACCACATTCCAGGAGATGGCCTGATGTGTAGTCATATGTAGTCAAGTTGAACTCAATGGGAAATTTAAAAGGAAAAAGAGCAGAAGTTTGGGAGGTAGTAGAAAGGTAGGGTGATCAGGATGGAGCTAGGGAGAAAATTGGGAAAACAATATGACCAAAATACAATGTGTGACGTTCTTGAAGAATTAATAGATATTTACTACATAGAAGTATAAAAGGAAAGGAGAATCCGAATTGAGAAGCTTTACTGAGGAATATTTAAAATATAGCATAATACTAGTTGCTTCCTTAGAATGTGTCAACAATTTGACAGCCTCTGCCACAAAATAAATAAGCAAAACAAAAACATCATAAGCACGTTTGCAAAGAATTCTCCGGGATTGATTTTTCGTGGTCAATGACATCCGTAGACAACTCCCAAGACCTGTTTCCAAATGTTTGGCCTCACTCTGAAAAGTAACAAGGAGATTCTAAGGTTTACATGGAAAGAATAAGAGACAAGAAGAATGAAAAGGGACATAATGGGAAACATAAATGCATGTTCAGGCCGATCACCGCCAGAGAGGGAAGTGCAAAGAGAGGTTTTCAAGGGTATTCTGGCAATTTGATGCCAACTGCAAAGCACAGTTGGGGTTTAAAAGCAGCCCGAGATTTCAAGGAGCAGAATGGGAAATGTTATTGGCTTTAGCAGTTCCTAGGTCGGGCAGCATCCCATCCGAAATCAGGAGGTCTATTGAGCACAGCGGGACAACTGGAATTTTTTTTTTTAGGTGCCTTTGAGCAGGGACAGAACACCAAAATAACATTTTTTAAAAAATGTTTTTATTTCTTGTTTTCTGTTTTGAAAGAAAGAAAAAGAACACAAACTTGAGGTCTGTGGGAAGGTGGGGGAGACCTGGAAGGAGATGGGAGAAGGAAAAAACATCATCAAAATATATCGCATGAAAACGTTTTTAATAAGTAAAATAAAAGTTAAAAAGTGGCAGAGCTATATCTCAATTGGTAAAGTGCTTGCCTTACAAGTGTAAGAACCTGATTCTGATTAGCAGAAGCCTTGTTTCAGAAAATCCACGTGTGGGGTTACTGCAAGTTATTCCGCTGGATCCCTAGACTCACTGACCAACCAGCCTAGCCTGGTTGGCAAATTCCAAAACACTGGGAGACCTAACTCAGAAAACAAAATGGATTGCTGTTAAGGCATCGTTCTGAAGACTGCAATCTGCCCGCTAAACACTTGCACATACAAACAGACTCACGGCAGCAAAAGGAGATTAAACAATGTGATTATTTTATACTTTGTTACTATAAATTACTTCCACTGCCTGCTCCAGACGTCAAGGCCGTTTCCTAACATCTATTGTGAATCTCTTGTATTTAGTGAAAACTAGTCTGTTTGGGGATTTACCAGCTCCTTTAAGCTTCAGTTTGACATCACTAAGCATAAGTGACTACATTTGG
Source organism: Myodes glareolus (assembly GCF_982192425.1). Classification (NCBI taxonomy): domain Eukaryota; kingdom Metazoa; phylum Chordata; class Mammalia; order Rodentia; family Cricetidae; genus Myodes; species Myodes glareolus. The sequence goes on along the minus strand of NC_142042.1, from coordinate 22,204,755 downwards.
TATGGCCTCTGGGGGCTTCGCACAGAGCTCCGTTGAATATAATGTCTCCGATCATTTATTCTCCTTCCCATATACAGGTGTCAATACCAGGGACATGAAATATTTAGGTATGAGGCATATAAATAAGTAAACAAATAAAATATTAATATGGGCTACAGCTTCACGACTCCAGCACAGAAAGGAATTTCACGTACAAAGAACAAGAAATGTAAGAAAAAAATTGCCAGTGCAGGTTAAATTAAAATAAAGAACATTTCCCAGTAGGCTCCAGAAAATGCAGAGACAAAGAAAGTGGGGAAACATAGACAATAACAATAATCTGACTAGTTGCATTCAAAATGCATAAAAAATGGGTTTTTAAAAAAAATGTAAAACAAACCTAAAGAAAAAAAATGGAGAAAGTCACAAAAGGAAATCTAAATCTCTATAAACATAGAGATAAAGTCTATTTTGGCTAATAAAGAATGATTCAGACTAAAATAAAATGATGGCATTTCAGAAGGCAATATACCAAACATAATGTCACAATACTTGCCATATTTTGAGAATACATGTGTGTGTGTGTGTTTACATAGAATCATGTTCATGAATATCAAACTAAAAATTAAAGAGTTCAGGATCCGATTAAGTTTTTGGACATTTTAGGACTGATGTTTCTCTTGTGGATCTTTGTTGTTGTTATTGTTGTTTGATTTTTTTTAATTGACCTGCTTTATTTATATTAAGATTTGTTTTCCAACTTGAATTTTGCTTTTTTTTCCCTTGTTGGAAAACCTTATTCTGTCTGACACAAAAGACCATAAACCAGAATAATCCCGTAACAACAGTAGTTAATTTATGAGGTTGTAGGCTCCTACTAGTGTGCACACACATAGGCACTTGTACACAGGAGGAGATGTTGTCATTTCTTCTGTCATTGCTTCATCAAACCCAAGCAATATCCTAAATCCTTATATTATTTCCTGGGGAAAGCACACACACAAACCCATGAGCAGAGGCCCTCCTGCTTACCTTCTGCCTTTATCTCGGCAGCTGCAATTATATGTTTCCAAAACAACAGATTTCAAGACAAGAAGAGGGGAGAGGCCAGCAATGAGGATACCAACAGATTACAACGAGACCAAAGCTCACGTATGCATTAGACCAGGTGCAGAACTGGGTTTTCCCTGGGGGCACCATGAGCCATATATAACTATTAGCCAACTGGAATATTGTGTCTAATACAAGACAAAATGTTGCAAGCTTTCTTGTATGTCCTACATGTCAGACTTAATAGAAATAATATAAGATATATCAAAATGACAACATTCTGCATACTCAGACTAAATAATTTGTATTATAATACTAATTGCATAGTTCATTTCACCTGTTTATATTGATGCTGGAAATTTTTCAATTGCCTGCGACTTCTGTTGTGTTTTTTTATTGCACAGCGTCACTGAGGAAACTAAGGCAGGGTCTCTGCTCTAGTCTGCTTTGTTGTTGTCATAAAACCCTCTGGTCCAAAGTACCATAGGGGAGGAAAGAGATGTCAGCTTGTCCTTCAGGGTCACAGACCATCACTGAGAAAAGTCTGGACAGGAGCAGAAATGATAGAAGAATGCTGCTCAGGGCTTACTGTCTGCTTCATGTATAGTTCTCTTTCTCACCCAGCCCAGGACCACATGCCTAGGGATGGCACAGCCCATCGTAGGGTGGGCCCTCCTACATCAGTCACGACAGTCTCTTACAGACATGGCCACGGGGCCACGGTTCAGTCTGCTCTGAGGAATTCTTCATTGAGGTTCCCTTGTTGGATAACCTTATTCTGTCTGACACAAAAGACCATAAACCAGAAAAATCACTCTAGATTATATCAGTTTGACAATAAAAACTAACCTGCACAGACACTAACTTGCTACTCTGTGAACTAACCAGGGCTAATGATATTTTGTGTGTGCCTGATAATATTTTTAAGCCTTGTACTGAAGTGCCCACTTTGAAAAATCATGAGTGTGTCGTTAAATGGGGATTTTTGCTTCAATTTTTTAATTTTTTGTTATTTATTTACTAAAAAAAGCAATCTTTTTCATTATATATACCAATATACCAATCCAAGTTCCCACTCCCTCCCCTCCTCTCAGTCCCTCCACATACCCTCCTACCCTACCCCCATCCACTCCTCAGAGAAGATAAGGCACATTGCTTTGAGGAAGGTCCAAGACCCTCCCTATTATATCTAGGCTGAACAAAATGTTCATCCAAAGAGAATAGGTTCCCAAAAAGCCCGCACATACAGTAGGGATAAATCCTGGTGCCACTGCCAGTGGCCCCTCATTCTGCCCCAGTCATGCAACTGTCAACCACATTCAGAGGAACTAGTTTGGTCTTATGCTTGTTCCTTCCCAATCCGGCTGGAGAGAGTGAGGTCCCATTAGCTCAAGTAAACTGTTTCAGTGGGTGTACCCATCATTGTCTTGACCTCTTTGCTCATATTCTCATTCCTCCCACTCTTCAGCTGGATTTTAGGAGCTCAGTCCAGTGCTCTGATGCGGGTCTCTGCCTCTGTTTCCATCAGTTGCTGAATGAAGGTTCTATGGTGATAGTTAAGATATTCATTAGTCTGACTACAGGGCAAGTCAAGTTTGGGCCCCCTCTCCCCTATTACTTAGGGTTTTAGGTGGGGTCATCCTTGTGGATTTCTAGAAATTTCTCTAGAGCCAGGTTTCTTGCTAATGCTGTAATGGCTCCCTCAATCACGATATCTCTTTCCTTGCTCTCATCTCTGTCCTTCCTCCATCTCGGCTATCCAATTCCCTCAAGTTCTCCTCACCTCTCTCCTTCTCCCCTTCCCTTTCTCTTCCAACCTCCCCTCTTTCCCCACTCCCATGCTCCCAATTTTGTCAGGTGATCTTGTCTATTTCTACGTTCAAGGTAGATCTATATATGCTTTTCTTAGTGTTCACCTTATTACTTAGCTTCTCTAAGATCATGAGCTATAAGCCCGATATCCTTTGTTTATAGCTAGTATATTTTTAAAGAGCTAATTAATTTGGTTCTTCTTAGTAATCCAGGAGATGAAGACTCTCACGGGCTAATAGGTGGCCTGTTCCCGTTTTCTGGAGCAGAAGACATAAGGACTTGGTTTTAAAGCATGCTTGTATGCCCACCAGTCGCCATGGGTCTCCTTTGCCTGTTTTCAGTTCTTAAAGGTCTGTGGTATAGGCTTGTGTTACCTGCCTAAGCAAGGCAGGCTTGTGAATCTGTCAGCCTTTCCTGTCAAACAGGAGCTGACCATTCAACCTGTTAGGGGACCAACTGCGACGTGACTGGGTGATTGCATCACCGATACCCTGTTCCACGGGGCCTCTTCTACCCAGGTTATACGCAGGAGAAATCTACAGTTGCCAACAGAGAAATCACCTCAATAATTAAGTGGTGTCAAATTAAATAGGGTCGTGGAGGAGGAGTTAGATGAGGATTCCCAACTTGTTCCAGTGTGTGAAGATCCCACATCCCGGGGTCGTTAGGGATGCACGTGCGTATTAGGGAAGAACCCAACACAAAGCAGTTTGTTGATTCTTCTTCAAAAGGAAGCAGATGGCAGCCAGCCAAACCTTGGTATCAAGAGTGACAGGAAGTTACAAATCAGGACCAATAAGGAGACCTTGCCTAAGTGGACTGAACTCAGAGAAGCCTTTTCTGATCTTTGTTGATAAGTTTATAATGCGTCCACCAGGAGAGACCTACTATTTCCAAGTGTCAGCTTTTGGGAGCCTTGTAGCTGCTCACACTGGGCTGAACAAAACCTTTCATTTACATACTCGGCCCCTCCCCGCAGCATCCCTTTATGACCTTTTGGCCAATTATAAAGCTGGTATTCAAAAAGCGTACAATTGGACATTGTTTTCTAGCTCAGTGCTGCTCTTGACAGGATTATGGAGGAAGCATTATGCAAATCTATTGTTTATGAAGGCCATAAAACCATCTGGTCCATGAGGTTCACTTTCTGTAGCTGGCTTCTGGACACCAGCATGGGTTTAACTTCCTGCGTCCTTCCTATTGTGGCTGCCAAGTCACCGTTGACAAAACACAGGTGAATTGTTTCTCATTTCTGCCCGGGCTTTCTATCCTGACCTTTGCTTATTTAACTTTGCTCTACTTTCTCTACGTCCACCTTATCTGCCGCACTTATCCCAGTCAGTTCCCAGACCTTCCCTGAGGTTTCTTTTGAAAACCTCCTGTGGATTTCCAGACAGAGTCAAATATTTACAGCTACATCGCAGAGACACAGGGCACATTTGTAGAAAGTCATAAAAAGCGACCTCGGTAATAACCCCAGGGTGTGGCCATAGCGTACAGACGGCGCCATCTAGACTTTCACAATGCATGGGCAGTCCCACATCTAGCCACATACTTTAAATAGCAGACCATAGGCTATAGAAGATTGCATTGCTATTGAGTATCTTGAATAAGCAGATACCATTTCAAGTGTACTGTATAAAACTATGACTGACTGTCATTTTCTATGAGATTATTGGATTTTGAAACAGGCGTACCATCACAATTCCTTTAAATCGTAGGGATTCCTGCGCATGCTCAGACATTAGAAAGCATTTCGGTAGCATCAGAACATGAAAGCTGCGTGTTCCCCTTTCACGGGCTCCATATTACAGACAGAGGGCAGCTGTGGATTGGAAAGACCCAAGACTCCCTTTTCATCTTCTTACTGTCCGTGCAAACATGGACAAGAAGCAAAACTTATCTCGATCCAGAGATGTTCATAAGAGGCATCTGTTTCAGTATCTATTTTTCTATGACACACAAAACTCGAAAGCTTTTACGACCACTGTAAGCCAGGTTAGAATCAGCACACTGTGTTGTTAGAGCGGGTTGAACCTCCTCCTGCTTGCCAGATCTGTAAGCAGTTACAGTCAAACAAGAAACTCTATGGGCGTTTGTGAGATAACAAAGGAGAAATCATTTCTAACAGAACAAGCAATGGTTGTTTGATTATTATTTTCATGATTTGCTCTTATTTTTCCAGTTTGGCTAAGTAAGCTCAGTTATTGGAACTCGCTTATACCTACTGCAGTCATAAATGGGACAGCCTGTGTTCTGCTTATTCTGAGAATCGTTCATGGAAAAAAAATGAGAATGTGAGAAAAATGAGAATTCACAAAAAAAAAATGCGAATTTTGGTTAGTGCCAGAATCCTAGGCACTGCCATTAGCTATAAGAAGAAGTGGGGGGGGGGGGGGGTGGCTCCTGCCCAAAGGCATACGGCACCTTCTCGCAGACACATCCTGCCTGTGGCTGGGTCAACCCAAGTACCACATCTGATGGTTTTCTTGAATGATAAGCTGTCACCTGCTGTTAAAAATGGAGACCATAAAAAAAGACACCAATATCTTGAAAGGCTAATAGATATGTACAGTTGTAGCAAATTCAGGGACTGGAACCTTGTAAACATCATACGGAAATAAGAGGATATTTGAGGGTATCTTCTGAAATATGGAAATATGTCATCGCAGGAGAAAAATGGGAAACTGGACAAAAGTAGCAAAAAGTTACTCACATTTAGTCCCTCTGATACACTGCATGTAGCATTTTCCCTGCCACTGCATGTGTGTGTGTATCTGTGTGTGCGCGCGCATGCACACGTGTATTTATGCTCAATAGTTATGCTACAAACCTGCAATATGCCTACAGATTGATGTTCTGAGTACTTGTTCCACAAAGAGAAGAACAAAGACCTACTGGGTTGTTTTTGAAGCCTATGGGACACTCGAGATTTGGGTTCTCTCATCAGGGTCAGCTGGTTGGAGGTTTTTACCTACCTCTGGTTTGGGGCCTATTCTCCTATTCCTGACCTGCTGCCATGCAAGCAGCCAACACTGTATGCTCCCACTGCCGCAGACTGGACCCCTCCGCTTTGGCTCTCCAGCTAGGATAGACTGCAAGCTTCTGAAATGGTGAGCGAGAACAAACCTTCCTCTTCCTTGAGTTCCTTCTTTCCGGTGTTTCGTCCTAATGGTGAATATACCTTAGGAATTATTTTGATTTTACAAATAAATTTACTTACAAATAAATTTACAAAATTAAAGTCCTGCAATACACAATTCACATAGGATCACGCTAGATATAAATGGCATTAATTTCCTCTAGTCACTTAGTATTAGAATGCAACACTTTTGCCACGTTAAGTATTCTTTGAAAACAACTATATTTATGTAAGATCCCACGACATCAATCCTTACACATTGACAGAAATCAAAATGACTTTGAAGGCTTGCGAATGTTAGATACCATCTTCAGTTTCTAAATTAATACATTCCAGATAGAGTTTGATTTTCCAGTATTTCTCTGGACTTTTGAAGGCAAAGTTGATCATTACTTTATACAAGCATTATCTTTTGACTGTGTATTTTTAATAATTCAATAATATATTACTATATCACTCTCATAAATAACACTAGAGTTCAAATCATATGTACGAAATTATCAGTAGCGTGTCTCTAGAATATATAACTAAGAAAAATATGAACAGTTTTGGAAACCTAATAGCATGAACAAACATTTAAATCCTTTATACCAATTTACACTGTGGGTAAATATTCTTTTTCTTAACCATATCCTTTGTGTTACATAATATATTCTGTCTTCTGACTTTAAGTCTAAGTAACATGTTATTTCGATCTGTATTTCCTTTATCAGAGGGAAAGTGGAACGTTTCACCATGTTTTCAATGTCTGCCAAAACTAGGAACAAACTCTGCAGCTGCTTTCTGGAATCTGTTTTCTAGAAATCCTTTGAATTTTCAAGATAGACATTCCTAGTTATTTTATTTTTCCTAGGTCCTTGCTCACCTTGTGGTGTGCTGTTTACTAGTGTGCTGGTGTTCACAAATCAATTTTGTTTTTTTCAGCTTTTATATCGGTTTTTGATTTGGGATTTAGGACATTTTGTTTTGCTGTTTTCTGAACAGTAGGATCAAGCCCAGGGATGCTGGCCATGCTAAATAAGTGCTGTAATGAGACACTTCCCCAAACCAACTGTTTTTTTCTTTGTGATTTTTTTTTGCTTAGAAAAAAATAGAAAGCTTAAAGAGGAATACTTTACTAATCTCCCATGATTCTGTGATAGCTTCCCAACGTTAGCGTTTGCCTTTCCTCCCCTTCCCTTCCTTCCTTTCTTCCTCTCCCTCTCCTGCCTTTCCTGTCATATTTTTTCAATTTTTCTTTTGTTTATTCATTTGTTTGCACATGTTTTATACAATGCAAATGAGCCCCAAATGCTTAATTGCATCCCACATTTATTGAATAATCATTCCTTTTTTATTATAATGTACATGATCACATTAAAATTTAATTTGCAAGCTGGCAAATTAGCTTGGATGGCATTTTCAGGGAATATGAACTAATATAAAAATGTTATTTTTAGGAAATTGCTTGAGGAAACACATGGGCGATGATGAATGAAAAAACCAGAAATCAAGGCATGGTGACCTCTAATTTCAATATGTGGCTTGGCTTGGCTTGTTTTGCCTTCAAGATAAAAAGTCTCAGAAAGACAAAAAAAAAAAAACTCATTGCTTTTGCCAATATTGAGAGTCTACCTTGTTCCTACAGTTTAAAACAAATGGCAGCTCTTTTTTTAAAAAAAAAACTAACAAACAAACAAAAGCCAAGAAACAAAAAATCCTGAACCAGACAGGATGGTTCAACAGGTAAAAGAAAAAATTCCACCCAGCTTGACAATCCGAGTTTGATCGCTAGGCCCCACATGGTGGAAGAGGAGACCCCCCTCCCAAAACTTGCCCTCCAGCCTCGACGTGAACACTACTTCATGTGCACCCACACAAAGTAAACAAATAAGTGTAAAATTAAATCAAACTTTAAAGTCTCACCGAATCACTGTACAAAGCAGATGTTGTTGCCATCCAGCCTAACTTTTTTTAATTGCCTTTGGCTATGCCAAATGATAGATTTTTTTCTCAACCCATTACACCAGAGTGTTCTCCCCTATTTAGGAGCCTAACAGAATTGCCTCAGGAAATGAAGTCAAAGGTAAAATAAGTCCATAGCACCTGCTTTGACAAACTCAGATTGTGTTGACAAATGGGACCAACCTCTTGGAAGCAGTTGTCTTAGGGTTTCTGTTGCAGTGAAGAGACACCATGGCCACAGAAATTCTTATAAAGAAAACAAAGAAAACATTTAATTGTAGTTACTTGCTTACAGTTCAGCGGTTCAGTCTCTTATCATCAGAGCATAGCATGGGACTTGCCGGCAGACATGGGACTGGAGAGGTAGCTACTATGTGTTGATATGTAGACTTCAGGAAGTAGACTGAGATTCACATAGAGCAAAGTTTGAGCATAGGACCTCAAAGCCTGCCCCTCAGTGACACCCTTCCTCAAGGCCACACCTACTTCCGCAAAGCCACACCTCCTAATAGTACCACTCCTTTTGGGAGCCATTTCCTTTCAAACCACACAGCAGTCAATGATTCAAGAATATCACCACAGCTCCTTTGAAGAAAAACGGCACTTTCGTTCTTTTAGGAGAAGAAAAGTCCCTCACAGTATCCCATCTCTAGGGCAAGGATAACCACTCAGCAAATGGTCGGTCAGCTTCAATAATCAGCGAACACCCTGCCCAATGGTTACAATGGTAAAACTTTAGAAAAATACCAGACTTGCGATTGGAAACAAGGATCATGTGCTTTCCATAAATGAATGGCAAGTAATAAAATATTTTTTCCAATTAGTATATTTTGAGAATTCACATCTTCAAACTTTTGAAATACGGAAAACTGTTAGTAACTGAAACACATAGGTCCAAGATAGTCATATTTGAGGTGATGTAGCGGTTGTGTCTGAGGTGGTTGGTGTTTCATTGTTTTTTTGGTTTTTGTTTTTGTTTTGCCAGGAGTACTGGCATATAAAATTTCATGAGTAGTCACTTTGAGGTAATGGAAAACTGAACTGAGACGTTTCATCACGCATCCCATGTCCATTACTTTCCTTTGTTGACTTTCATGTTCATTATAACAGCACCCTATCTGACCTTCTCCCTTTCCCATTTACATCAGCATCATTAATGATCAGAACTAAAGTTGATAGCAATCCTCACTGTGCATTGTCATTTCCTAGTTCAGAGTTGGTGACAGGGACCGCTAACCAGTCACACTTCTCTCTGTGTGCTTTCTCGAGTGTTTAAAGACAAGAAGATAACTGCGCATGTGAAGATCAGGCCTGGGCCCGAGAGTGGAAGGTGATCTTGTGTGTCTTTTCAAGTCGGAATGGACAAAAGGTGTGAGTTTCTAGGAGATAAGGGAGCAGTCAACTGAGGACACTTGTGGTCTATTCAGCCTGATGCAGGCTACCTGCTAGTACTTACTAAACATACCAGGATTCCAGGAACCCTGATCATGCTTGATTAAGCTGAATGCAGGCTTTGTGCACAAAATGAATCAAGGATGTGACTTCTTTCTGTCATATTGACATGGAAAATTAAGACCTAGAAAAAAGTCATTTTATTTCAAATGGAAGGTTTTTTTTCTCTTCTTCCTAAGAATATATTAAATAATAACAACCACTGTATCTATTTGAGTAGACTTTATTAAAGTCACCTTGTAAACCATTTCTCCAAGCAGAATATATACATCTAAAATAAAAATTTAATAAAATGAAGACACATAATATAGAATTGCAAAGCATCTCTACTTGCTCTGAGAAAGTTTTGAAATAATAAAAATATTTCTGAACTATGTAAGGCCATATTTTTCTATCCCAGGAAGCAGAGTGTAGCAGAGAGAACACTTGCAGGTGGTTCTGCTTCTCTTTGTGTCCAGTGTTTCCAGCACAAACAGTCACACAAGCATGGGACACCTTGGAGGCTTACATAAGGACTGAAAATTTTGCATGTAGCTATATTAAATGTTGATAATCCCAGGCAAATTTTTAATGAAAAGATAACTGGTGTTATATAATTTTCTCTCTCTCTCTTTTTTTTTTTCACCCACCTACCAACTGTCATGATCCACATCACAGCTGGCCGATGCACTAAGGTTCTATGCCTCCATCTGGGCCTTTCACATCCATCATTAATGGATCACAGAATACTGTCCTATCATTCTCTCTCAATACAGAATTTGAAGCACCTTTTACCGTTAATCCACTGATGTAAGAGTAAGATGAGACATAATTAACTCCCTGACCTATGCTGAGGTCAGGGGATGAAGCAAAGCCTCCAAATACAGCTATAGAATAGAATTATTGTGGCATAAAGGAATGATTCTGAAGCTCAGCCATATATACTAAATCAGAAATGTTCAGCTGTGGATAACTAAATTTAAATTTTATATAATTGAAAATTGATGGTCATCAGGCAGTCACACTTATACCTGTTCACAGATTGGCTTTGGGACATACACAGTAGAAAGGAAAAGGTAAATCAATGTGTTTAAGAACTTCAACTGTCAGTGTGTTAATCTGTAAAGCTAGTAACACAATAATTTCCTTTAAGGAGGATTCCTTGGCAGATAGAAGAAAAGCACGCACACTGTTGGGCACCACACATATCAATTCCCTCTGTGGAACTGTGCTAAAAGATCATGAATGTGATTAACACCCTAAGAACATTGGCCTTGAGCCAGGAGAAAAGCACCCCTTTGTTTTTATAGACTACACATATAGAGAGCCAGTTTTCTCACAGTTTTTTACATAGATGCTACAACAAAATACATGACCAAAAATAAATAAAAAAAATAAAGCATAAGAAAAGTTTGGGTTACCAATTGAAGGGTACAGTCCAGCAAGGTGGGGACCTCATGGCCGCAGGAGCTTGAGGCAGTCAGTCACTTTGCATCTGCCGACAGGAAAGACAAGTATGACTGCTGGGGACCCTCCTGCCTCCGTCTTTTCACTCAGCACCGAACCCAGAATCATAGAATGGTGCTGCCCACCTCCAGAGTGGGTCATCCTGCTTCAATTTAACTCATGTAGAAACTTCCTCACTGCTGTGCCCAGGCTCATCACCTGTGTGATTCTAGATCCTACAAAATGGACGACCACTATTAGCCATCACATAGTACATTTTATAAACATTAGAATTTGGATGGCCCATGTGGCAGGTTGACTAATGAAAATGAATAGCTTTTCTAGCATAATATATCAGCAGTGTTGTTCTTTGAATGTCTGTGAACAACATTTCCACAAGAATGGGGCTTCTCATAATATCTCCATGAAAGGTCACACAATTCCCTTTAAGAGAACTTAATGCACCATTCAATGAGTGGGGGGAGTTTCATGAAGAACTATTCCTGATATTTCTAAAATCATACCAAATTAACATTTTTTTCATTATTTTACATAGTACCAATTTTCCCCTGAAATATCATAAGTAACTTGGGAATGAAATAAAACTGTATACTTAAGTGGAGAAGAGAGGTTATGAGAAAAAATAAAGAATCATTGTATGGAAAATAATACAATCAACCAAGTCAGCGTGATATGTTCTGTTCATTTTCCTGAGGTTCAGGGAGGGAGGCTATGGGTTTATGTCATCAGCTATGGTTAGAAAGCACCAAACACATGGATGGGTGGTCTTCATGAGAAAGAGAAGCTGGGTGGACCTGTGCAACATTTGATTGGCAATCTCATAGGCTTTTGACTTCTCTGTTAGATATGGGTTTTCTGGTATCATGACATCAGCACATGTCTATCCAAACCGGGTGTAAAATGTATGTGAGACACAAGCTTGGGCAGCTATTTCCACTCTCTGTTACCTGCTTCCTAAAGATGGGTTCATTCTGGAAACCTGAGCAGAATCAGTAAAGACAGATTCTCAAAGGGCAGCTAAAAAAGTGGGGCTGTGTAGCATATCCGCCTTATATGCATGATGCTTTGGGTTCAATCCTCAGTGCTGCTAAAAACAAACCAAAGCCAACAAAAAAAAAAAAAAACCAGCCCTCCTAAATGATAGCCAGTTTACAAGTTAACATAGGATAAACTCATCATTGAAGGTCTATATCATTTTTATTCTAAAATGCTAAAATTAGTTCCATAAAATAGTATGGATGTGGTACACAATAGCATCTGTACCACGAGGGACATCACTAATTGTGAAGCAGATGCCAATCTGAACCATAACAGTACCACTTCACCTAAAGGTTTGACTAACTTCTGACAGGGCAGGCGAAGCGTAATTGTGTACTACATTCTGAATCTTATCCTTACACACACAGGTAAGAGCAGCCTGACCCCAATCATGAAGCTTCTCTTCACAGTAACGAAAGCTTCACAGAAAACCACAGCTGTACATAATGCAGAGGCAGAGGTCAACCAATCATGGGCAGTCCAGCCCCATAGGATATACCTATATCTTAGCTCCTATATCTATGGCTCAGGGAAGATCAGGTGAGCAGGGTGGTGGGGGGAGAGTGTAAGAGCCAGAGGACCAGGGAGTCAACAGTGGAACAATTTCCCCTTGAATAAACTAGACTGAAACAAGGAAAATACCAGCCAAATCTACATTTTAATATGAAAAGGGAAAATCTTCTCAGCATCCTACCTCTAGATAAAGGAATTCAGACAACTAATGACTGCTGGGAGAAGAATTAATTTCTCTGGGGGAAGGACACTTTTTTGGAAATAGAGGGATTACAAATAGGAAATTAAGAAGTCACATTATTGCCCTATTTTCAGACATCATAAGCCTTTATATAAAAGACACTAAGGACTCAGCCAGAAAACTCTGAGGATAAATACCTTCGGCAAAATACAGATAAAAATATTGTCCAGTCTTATCTCAGTCAGAATGGCTATTAAGAAAGCAGGGAGCAACAATTGCTAGTGAGGATGAAGAGAAAGCAGAACCCTTATACACTGCTAATGAAAATCAGTGTGAAGAAACAGGACTAGCAGGTATCCCACTTGTACCACTCTTTGATATATACCCAAGCACTGTAAAGGCAACCACAGAGACATCAGACATCCATCTTTATTGAAATACTATTTTCAGGAAAGTTATAAGACCAGTGTAGGTGTCCATCAACAGATGAATGGATAAAGAAAAAAATATATAAACAGACAGTAAAGTAGAATGAAATTATGTTATTTGTTAGAAAATAAAGGCAACTGGAGATCACTGTATTTTCTGAAATAATTCAGATGCAAACAAGATAAGTACAGTATGTATTCTAATATTCGTAATTTACACATATGCCCAGAGACACAAGCATCTTTGTATATGTTTATGTGCATGATGTAAAAACATAGTGCACAAAAGGCCCACAACTAGTCAACATGTAGAGAATAAGGCACTGTGGAGTAATCATCTTTAAATGGGTCTATCCACCTCTGCTTTGCAATGCTCAGGGATCATTGTGAAAGGGAGGAAAGAAAGATTATAAGAGCCATAGGCAGTGGATGATTACAGAATAACACTGTTTTCCAGCCACGAGAAGGCAATTGCACATGTGCACATGTGAACTTATAAAGGTGTCAATAGCATGCACAAGCTCAGATCAAGTTGGGGAAAAAAATCTAATATATAGTAACGAGATGGTCACCAAGTTCAATCCTTACCCAAGAGGCCAAAGGAAACTGATGGTTGCTGGGAGAGAGAGAGAGAGAGAGAGAGAGAGAGAGAGAGAGAGAGAGAGAGAGAGACAGAGAGAGAGAGAGACAGAGACAGAGACAGAGACAGAGACACAGAGAGAGAGAGACTGTTTTATTTGAGAATGTGACCCATGGCAGGCTACCCATGATCTAATAGATAGCCCTAACCCATGAACATCCTGACAACCATAAGTGGACTCAGAGGGAAAAAGATACATGGAATTTGGAGGTTTTAGTGGTGAGAGGCCTGAGAATCTTAGAAGGACTACATTGGAATAAATTATCTGCATGTATGAAATTCTCAAATAATGCAAAAGTAAACAGCATGATAGATAAGCAAATAAAAGTACATTTCTACTTCCAACTATATCTCACTTTGGCCAAAAAAAAAAAAAGTAAAGAATGGCTGGGTCCTAGGGGCTAAAAGGAAAGGAGAAGTAATGGGTAAGCAGGTCCCTGAGGGATTCTGAGTCATGGGACTATTGTACAATGGAGGATACATGTTACCATAGCTTTGCCAAGCTGGCGGAATGTCCAACATGCAGCATGAAACCCAGTAGAAAGCATGAACTCTGGACGATGAAGCCAATGTAAGCTCATGTAACAATTGTGTCGTGGTAAAATGGACAGCCCACAGTGAGGAGGCTGTGCCTGTATGTAAACAGATGTGTTGTGATCATATGGGCTTCCCACAGTGAGGAGGCTGTGCATGTGTGTGAACATCTGTGTCATGATCATGTGGACTGCCCACAGGGAGGAGGCTGTACCTGTGTGTAAACATCTGTGTCATGATCTTGTGGACTGCCCACAGGGAGGAGACTATGCTTGTGTGTGAACGAATGTGTCATGGTCATGTGGAATGCCCACAAGGAGGAGGTTATGCTTATGTGTGAATGAATGTGTCATGGTCATTTGGGCTGCCCACAGTGAGGAGACTGAATTTATGAGGATTTTCATATTTTATTCTCTGCATGTTATGAATTTAAACTACTCTAAAAAATAAACCTTATTAAAATTTAAAGAGTGTCTGAGTGTGTGGGAAAGAAATGAAACTACCTACATTGCTAGTGGAAACCCAAAATAGTGCCATTTTGAAACAATTTGCCAGTCCTTCATAATGGAGAACACAGGGTTGGCATGCAATATAGACAGAATAGAGTCCCCTCCCCCTCCCCAAAGCTATCACGTTCTGATAACCACAGTGTGTGGGGAAGTCACCTTATACGGCAAGGGGGATTGCACGTGTGCTCAGGTTAAGGTCCTGAGATCAACCACGGGTGCTGGCTGAGCTAACATGAAAAGAGTAGGGCTGGGGGATAAGGTGCTGTGGGAAAAACACGTTCTGCAGAAGCAGACACCTGCATTCCCATTTCCAGAGTCCGTGCAAAGCAGAGAATGTGTGTAATTCCCATGGGAGAAAGGCGCAGCACAGACAGGCGGCTCCTGCAGGCTCACCAGCCAGCCGGTTTAGTCAGAATGACTAAACCAGCTTCAGTGAGAGACCCTGTGTGAAAAGCAAACAGAAAAGGTAAAGAACAATAGAAGGAAGGACAGTCAGTATCCCCAGTGGATGAACCCTTAAGCTGCCTGATCCCAAGTGGTCAGCCCTGGACATGCATATATATGAGCAAAACTAAATGAACTCAGTAGGTTACGTGTGTGTGTGTGTGTGTGTGTGTGTGTGTGTGTGTGTGTGTGTGTGTCTATGGCAATTAAAGAAGATATCATAAATCTGAAAGAGAGGCACAGGAGAAGGTAGAGGGAGAAAGGGAGGAGGGAGTGGTGTAAATGTAATGCTCATGAATAAAATTCTCAAAAGAAAAGGTATTTTCTTTAAGTTAAAGAAAGAACAACTAAGGAAGATGTAACCTCTGACCTACACACACTCCTGCACAGGTGAGTACATCTACACACATGCACACACACACACTTTTATAAAGAGAAAGGAGTTGCAAGCTAGTCACTGAAATAGACTGAAGATGCAGGCAGAAGCCAGAGAGAACAGAAGATTGGCTGATGCAGCAATTCTGACTTTGAAGATGGAGGGAGGTGTATCCTGGAAACTGGGAACCCAGTCAGCTCCTTAAAGCTAGGGAAGTTCTCATTCTAATGCTGTTATGAAGAATGCAGTCCTGGTCTCTAGAAAGTTTGATGCCTAGCAGTGTAAAATAATGTTTCAATTTTAATAACTAAGTATGTGATATATATGTAATATATATGTATATATTGTATGGAAATATTAAGAATCCAAAGCAACAATTCACTCCTTGGTACATGTATAAGATAACTGAGAACATGTGCACACACAAAAATGCAGGATGCATGTTCACAGCTCCATTTTCATCATTGCCAAGGACAAACAACCTAAATGTGAACTAAGACATGGTAGATACACAAATGTGCTATGTGCATTCGATGGGTGGTA
Source organism: Myodes glareolus (assembly GCF_982192425.1). Taxonomy (NCBI): domain Eukaryota; kingdom Metazoa; phylum Chordata; class Mammalia; order Rodentia; family Cricetidae; genus Myodes; species Myodes glareolus. Next base: position 22,188,724 of record NC_142042.1, on the reverse strand, counting down.
ATTCAGTGTTGGAAAGGAATGGAAGACTGACACCTGCTAGAATATGAATGGACCCTGGGAACATAATAATAAGGGAAGAATCCAGAACCATAATGCTATATATTTTTTTATCTTTTCTTTATATATTTCCAGAAGAATCAAATCCATGTAGACAAAAAATAGATTAGTGTTTGTCAGAATCACTGGGGACAGACAAGGGAACATGGAGTGGTGACTAACAGCCACAGGCTTTCTGGGGTGCATGTTCACTTCTTGCACACCTTTGTAAATGTGTTTAGGACAGTTGAATTACATCATTTCTGAGGCTACATTTTATGGACTATAAATTATTTGTCAACAAGACTATGCAGACTTATATGTTCATGAATGTATGTGTAAACAGTTTGTCAGTTCTTAATAATCACAAACACAGGATTCCCACAGGACACAAATGAAGTAATGCCATACCTGTAGGTCAACCTAATGCTGATGGAATTAATTCCTAAACATTTTATCTAGATATTACATCTCAAATTCATTTCAAAAGACTTATACCTTTAGGTCTACACATTATTTTACAAAAACTTCACATTGAATAATATTATATCTATATGAGCTATCAAAAATTGATGTATTCAGATGCCTGAGGAGATAGATGGCTCGCTAAAAGTGTTTGCTGAACAAACATGAGGGGTGCATTTGAGTCCCCAGTACCCACTTAAAAGCCAGTTGTGCTCACTTCTGTAATCCCAGAACTGTAGAGGATAGGGCAGAAGGCAAAGGGGAGGCAGTCACAGGGAGACTTTGTCTCAAGGAAACAAGAGGAAGTGTGATAGATCAAAACGCTCAACATCTTCCTTAGACCTCCTTGTGCATGTGGAGCTTATACATATGCACACATGTGCACATACACCACACACAAACAGTTAAAACATTAAACAAATAGCTAACATATTTATTATGCAGCCAGGTGAAACAGCCAACAGTATACCAACACAGTTGAGAATCACAGAACATTCTGACCTTGCTCTCCCCTGAGCAAAGGTGTCTCTGAGTCAGGGACCTTTGTGAAAGCAGACAGAAAATGAAATAGAGAGGTTTCAAGTTATCACTTAAGGGGAAACTAGGAGTGAATAATGGGGTCAAATTTCTTGAGTCATTGTGGATGGAAGAACCAGAGGTGGTGGATGGTTTTAAGGGAAAAAGAACTTTCCACACACAACAGGGCCGACTCACGTATGAACTCAGAGACTGTGACAGCATGTACAAGATCTGTACAAGATAAAGTCAGACAAAAAGTGCACAAAGTCCCACCCCTAGCTGAGATGCTAGGCTCAACAAATAGCCCCTGGAAGAGAGAAATCAAGGTTCTTCAGTGGACTTGCATCCTGTGGGGCAAGCTTGGCCGTCATGAGTAGACAGCCAACACAAACCAGGCTGAATGTTTTTAGTGGCTTTTCCCCTTTTTTTCTAGAAGAAAGAACGTGGAGTTTGGTGGGTAGGGAGGAAGGAAAACCTGGGAGAAGTTGTGGGAGGGGGTAGAAAAATATTTTGGTAAAAATATACTGTATGAAATTCTCAAAGAATAAATTTTTAAAGAAAGGTATTATTGAGCCCGAAATGAATGGGGCTGACAGGGTAATGAACAACACAAAACTGGCCTTTCACACGCCCAGGCATTGTCTAAGGGTCAGTGCACGAAGGGCCCAGCTTGTGTGTTTTTTGTAGGTCTCCCACAGGTTTCCAGTATTTGCCTTACCCAGTACAAGTTTAAAAATGATGTTTACAGTTCATTCCTCATCAATTATCCTTTCTCTTCTGTTATTTTCTCCTTTTCTGTCACATCTTCAACATTTGGTTATTTGTTGGGCTTTCAGTGTTTCCACCTTTTGATATAATCTGAAGTTGGGCCTCGCTTCCATGGACAAATATATTTATTTTCTGACACAGCTCATCTTCACACATGAAACTAATTTCATTCACAAAAGTTCCAATGAGCTCTCTCTCTCTCTTTCTCTCTCTCTCTCTCTCTCTTTTTCTCTCTCTCTCCTTCTACCCTCATTCTTTGTGTTATGCTTTAAGTCACAGAAGGGAAAATGGCCCCACTTTCTGTAACTTGTAATTGCCACTGGAAAATTGTTAAGCAGGGATGGAAAAATAAATGAGATTTAAAGAGGGGGGCTGGATTTTTCTTGAAAGAAATCTAAATGTTTCAGAGAAGTAAATATGTAATTATTTGAGAAGATGTACCCAGTGAGAGTTATAAAAATTATAGCATTGAATAGGGGAGAATAAATGGACAGTGAAGGAAATGGGGAAAATCAATTTATCACAATATGAACAGACATCTTCACATTTATATCTCCCCAAAAGTCACAAAAGTTAATTATTTTTTCAGAAAAGCTTTCAAATGATCTGAGTGCAGAAATGCTGCAAAGCACCTATGCTAAGCCACAATATGACAGAAAACTTAAAAGCAGAATCTACCAGGAGCTGGAGAGGTGACTCAGAGGTTCAGATCACTGACTGCTCTTCCAAAAAGAACTCTGGTTCAATTCCCAGCACTCACATGGTAGCTCACAACTATCTGCAACTCCAGTCTGGGGACCTGACACCCTTAAGCAGGCAAACACCCAATGTACATTTAAAAAGAAGAAGGAGAAGGAGAAGGAGAAGGAGAAGGAGAAGGAGAAGGAGAAGGAGAAGGAGAAGGAGAAGGAGAAGGAGAAGGAGAAGAAGAAGAAGAAGAAGAAGAAGAAGAAGAAGAAGAAGAAGAAGAAGAAGAAGAATCTTTTTGAAAAAAATACAGTCTATCACATATGTTTCCTACTACATTTTTCCTCATATTTTCTGTCAATTTTGCCTCTATGATCTTTGCCATGATTGAGCTTTGTCATTTTATAATTTCTTCATTCACCTCCCTTGCTTTCTTCCAGGGGCTCATATTTACTGACCTCATAACTACATTGAAAATTTTGAAATTTATGCCCTGGAAATGCTGAAGCATGCATGGGCAGCCCATATATGGCAGTTCTGTTGAACTTGTCCATGTTGGGTTCCACGGTCTAAGTTGATGAGAATGACTGACCAGGTCTCTTCCTCTCATAACTACATACTGCAATTAAAATATCTGCCCCAGAAAGATTTTTAAAACTCCAACAAGTTTAGATGGTAAACCACTGGCAGTTTACCATGTCATGTGGTCGATACTAGAGACAAAGTTGGCTTTAATTATGTATTGTAGGGAAGACTTTGAAACAGAATGCTCAGAAATAAAGAAGTGAGAGGATGCCTCACCAAAGGAAGGGCAGGTGGAAAGGAACACAGCTGATCTCCTTCTCTTCACTGGGTTTCTGAATGCTTTCTCCTTCTTGCCAAGGAACGTATGAAGGGGATGGGGAGAGAGGGAAAGAGATGGAGGCAAAGCCTCACATTCCCCTGCTGGGTGCACAGAAACCACTCTTACTGAGGACATTAGAAGCAACAGCTAGAAAAAAATCACTCAAGTTAAAACCATAAATCATATAAATTTTGTGATATATATGTGTGTGCACATATATACATACATATGCAGATGTACATATATACACTCATACCCGCTATGTGTGTGTGGGGGGGGGTGACCTAAGCCTTTACCCTTCTTGTAATATGACAGGTTACAGGTTATCTGGAGCTCCTGGGTGACAGATAGAGACTCCTCGGGCACAGCCGTCTCACAGGCACCAGGCATCTTACCTGCTTGCTCCACTGTCAGATCCCACATGGTAATACAGAGCAGCCTGACAGGAGACTGCACAGTCAGGGGACTGGACCCCAACATAGGACTCTGGCATAGAAACATGAAGTGTTCACAAGGAAGATAGAAGCAAAACTCAGCAGCTATGCTTCCCATGGGCTCTTGCCACCTCCGGTGGCTTCTGAAAAGAGTTCCCGTTTGCCCTACGGGAAAGCCAACACCACTGCGTGCATTCTTGGCACTTTAGGATAACTACTGTTTGAACAAGCATCTTATTTGTACATCCTAAATCTCCCATGTCAGGGCTGAGTAAAGCAGCAACTCTGTCTACTCAGGAGACTACTCTTACAGGCACGGTTAACTCCATATTTATATGTACTTATTATCAGAGGAAGCGACAGAAGGCTTAACATTTTGCCTTCTCTCAAGGTGGGGAGGGATCAGAACAATAAGCAGGGTCTAGGCCCCTTTTTGTAGTTCGATTACAGCTGTCCCATAACCTGTAGACTCATCTGAACCTTTTCAGGTTCATTAGTCTCCTCCCAGAAAGAAAAGCAGCCCACAGTTTCTTGACTTAGGATTCTGTGGACTTAGACTTCAGCCCAGTCAGCAACACCAGCACAGATGATAGATCCCCTCCCACTCAGTCCCTCCCAGCCAGTCACCCTAAGCCTCTCAATATGGGAGCAGATTTAAATCACACCAGTCCCTGTCCACATAGCTTTTGAAGAAGATAATTAATTCACAGGGAGATCCATTACATTTGTTGCTTCTGCCTGTGTTAGGAACCAAGAGACAATAAAAGGCTTTGAGGATTTCGATTAAATATTTTGACTTGAATTATCGTCATGGAATCCCTGTGTGTAAGGAAGATCAATGAAACTGTCTGGACCTTGAGTGCTTTGTGGCCAGAGGACGATGATCACTCGTGGCTGGGCAGGCTACACCGCGCGAACGAGGAATGACTGTATAACACGGGGCAAAACTTTAGAGAGGGCTCTCTGTTCTGTTTCTACATGAAGCACACATGCTAAATATTACTGGCTATTGGAGCCACGGGGTGAGACCGCAGTTCTCTGCGGGAAGAAAAGATTTGCAGCGATTGTCACTGTGCACTGGAGGCAGCCAAGGACCTTCTGCTCCTGGTGCATTCACATATGCCCACAGCCCAGGTACACGAAGTACCGAAACGCTTTCTGAACGGTGTGTTGTGTGAGAAGTCAGTGGAATCTGAAAAGACTCGATGGTACAGTCTCTCAGGAGCCTGGTTTTGTTTGATTTTACTGAGATTTTGAATGTGTAGTAAATACTGAAAAAGGTGAAAGCCCTGAATAGTCTACAAAAGTCAAAATTGCTGTCAAAAGTTTTTAGTAATATTATATACACACAAACTGTTTTCAGCTAACTTCTCACATCTAGATTTCAGAGTTTTTTGTCTTTTTTTCAAAATGGAAAATAAATTGAGGGCCTGGGCAGATAGTTCAGCAGTTAAAATTAGTTGCTTTTTCAGAAGACCTGAGTTCCCATCACCCATGTGGTGGCTTACAACTCCCTAATGCCAGTTCTAGGAGATCTGACGCCCACTTTTGGCACCCACATGGACCCGACATGTAGAAAATGCACTTACATTGCCTCAAAACATTGCTAATAGAATAATTTAGAAAAAAGTCAAAATCCCCCGAAGTTAGGAGGAAAATCTACTTTTATCTTATGATAATAAAAAGTTTTGTTCTCAGAAATGATGTCTAGTTATTCTAATATAAAATAAATAGTAATAGAGATGTAGCAAGTAATCAGGTCAAAATTTCCAGGGCAAGAGCAATCTTACTCCCTTTATCTGCCTCTTAGCCCGAGATACCAGAGTCCACATCCTGGGGAGACTGTCAAAATGCTTTTACTCCTCTTCTGCCGAAGACTAACAAACTAAGGACTCTGTTTAAAAGAATGAAAGGGGGGAGGGAGAATGAGAGAAAGCAGAGACATGCTGTTCATAGGAAACTCAGTTATTTTCTTCAGTAGCTGTCCATGTCAAATGGCGGCTTGAAAAGGAAGCTTCACCCGTGCGTGACCTCAGCCAAGTTGTAGAAAAAAATGTGATATGCTCAGGCTGATACGTCCCTTACGTGTCATTAACAGTTACAAACTTGACGTTTCTGAAGACAGCTCTGGACAGAATATTCTACGTTAATTATCTATCCTCCAGAACTTGGCCATAATGTTAAAAAAAATCATTTCTTTCTATGAAAATATTCGGCAGAATTACTTGTTATTTTTAGTAAGTGCTCTACTTCCCAAGAGTCCTCTCTCAACCACATTAATTTATGCATTATCATGTGACTTTTTGATGATGCTGATAATGATTTCTTCTTCCTCATTTTTACCACTCACCAGGAAAGAAGAAACCACGGATAAAATAAGGTTACAAGCACAAGAAGACAGAGACAGACAAAGAGGATGAAGCACTATTTTGAGTTTTATTACACACCAGGTGTCTTCCACGTGCCTCCCGAACCTTTACTCATTCAGGGCTCACAAGAATTCTCTAAAGCAAACTCTGCTGTTGTCCTCAATTAACTAAGAGAAAAACCTATGAATAGAGATCCCTGGTAACCTGGCCAAGGTCCATAGCAGTTCTCAAAGTACACACCTTCTAAGCTGAGTACACTGGTGTAACCCAGCCCTCTGCCTCTTCTTTATGGGGTTATTTTGTCTTTCTGTGTCTGTTTGGTGTGCTTTCCGGGAAGCTGGAGATGTTCTTCCTTCCACAAGTGTCCACAGAGAAATGCAATGTAGTATTAATTGTCATGAGATCTCACACCACCCAACCTAACCTGGCACAAGCCCAAAACTTTACACACCCGTTTTATTTGCTGACCTTTTACAATAGATTGCCTGCTGGGCTCAGGATAAGGCCTCTCTTTGTCTCAGCTATCAAAATCCTTAATGAAGCCAGTGAAGCTAATACTCCTTAGTGTTGGGCCAAATCTGGCAAGGCCAACTTTAAGACTGTTTTTTCTGGTACCTCCTAGATTTTAATCAGCTGGCTTATAATCAAACGCAGTTCACAAAGCATTAGCCACGCAGCAGCAGCTATGGCCAGGAGTTTATTAGACATGTACAATTCTCAGGCTCACCTGAGACACATGATTTCTATGGACAGCGTACACTAGGGAACACTACTGTGGGATGTGGCCGCGCCTTAGTAAATGGAAAGATGATACCAACCTGGTGGATTTCAAACTCTAGCAGGCACTGAAAACACTGGGGCTGTGTTAAACAGGTTTCTGTACTGGTGGAGTCTCTGATGCAGTTGGTCTGAGATGGTGAAGCCCAAAATTTGCATATGTATCAGGTTTCCAGATGATATCAAAGCAACTGAAAGGAAGAAACAGGAAGGACCTCTGTTCTAGCTCTTTCGGGGGTGGGGGGGGCTCTTTTCTCTGTATAGAGCTTGCACGTTCTTCTTTGAGGACTGAGGTATGAATATGTTCTATGAAGCTACACTTTAAAAAAAGAAATTTTGGACTGATAACAATCTGTAAATATTTGGGTGGAGAGACAGAGATGAGTAAGTCAACCCCTGACCTGACAGTCATGTCTGCTGCTTCCAACCAGTGAGTTTGTGACACAACATTGTCATCTACAGAGCTCACTCATGTTCAACATACAATCAAGATACTCAAAAAAATTAGAAAGAAAAAGAGAGCTCATAATGTTTTAAGAAAATTTAAGGTTTTGTCTTGGGTCACTTTCAAGATTATTTTATGTTGTAACAAGCTCCAACAGTGAGCTACAAGTTGGGCGTGCCAATATCCTTCACCATGACAGTTCCATAGGATAATTCACTTCCATATTTAACTGAAAGCTACAAAGTCGCAGACAAAGTGAGACAAAATGAAGTTTGAATTGTTCATCATAGAAGCATTAACAATGGTAATATGCTAAGCACAAAAATTCTGGTAGAAAATCTATTCATCATCTTTTTTTATATTCTTTCCTTTTATTGAAAACAGATTCTTTTCTCATACATTCTATCCCTATTATAGTTTCCCCTTCCCCTGCTCCTCCCAGCTCCTCCCCATCTCCTTTACCCTCCAGATCCATTCCCTTTCTGTCTCTCATTAGAAAAGAACAGACTTCTAAGAGATCATAATCAAATGACAAAATAAAACAAAACAAACAACAAAAAAACCCGATAAAACAAAGACAAAGCAATCATGCCAAAGTTGGATACAGCAAACGAAGAGGAGGAAAGGGGTTCCAAGAGCAGGCACAAGAATCAGAGACTCACGCATTCTCAAATTCAGGAGTCCCGTAAAATACTAAGCAAAAAGCTATAATATATAGTCAGAGGATCTGGTCCCGACTCATGTAAGGCCTTTTGCTTACTGCTTCAGTCTCTTTACAACTCATATACATCTTGCTTAGTTGGCTTAGGGGGCCTTGTTCTCCTGGTGTATTTGGCTCTTACATTCTGCCTCCTCTTTAGTGGAATGCCCTGGGCTCTGAGTGGAAGGAGTTGATGGAGACCTTCCATTTAGACACTCTCTTCATGTAATGTCCAGCTGTGGGGCTCTGCATCTGTTCCAGTTTGCTGCTGGAGAAAGCTTCTCTTAGGATGACTGAAAAACTCACTCCTCTATGAGTATAGCAGAATATCACTAGGAGTCATTTTACCCATAATGACTTTCCTTTTTATTTTATTGTTTGTTAGATTAGTAGTGTTTGGGTTTTACCCTAGGACTCTGAGCTATCTAGTCTCTGGTTCTTGGTTACCTTAGCAGTGTTGGGTATGGATTCCGCCTTATGAAGTGAGCCTTAAATCAAATCAGAAAACTGTTGGTTGCTCCCAATTTTGTGTCACCAATGCTCTAGCATATTTTGCAGGCAGGACAGATTGCAGGTAAAAGGTTTTGTGGTTAGGTTGGTGTTTACATTTCCCTTCCTGTAGCCTACAGAGTACTGTCCTGAATCAAATACACTAGAATGTAGGGGTGAAGGCTCCAGGTAGATACCACCTACACTTCTTAATGTTCAGTAAGTTGTATGGGTGTTGTCCTCAGCAAAGAGTAAATGATAAGGGAGCTACAATCCATAGACTCAGAGAGGTTAGGTATACAGGTCAAGTGGGACTCATGGATCTCCTTGGGAAAGGGAAATAGAATGGGTTTTACAGGCCGGCTGGGGGCAGAGTGAGACAGAGGGGAGTACCAGGTGGATAAGGGGGGAGAAAAATCGAAAAATAGAGTCATTTTTCTTGTTGTTAAATAATTCATTTAGAAACTTTTTTCATGAAAACACTTTGTCTTTATTTAAATATAATCAGTTTCTCATAGCTATATTATTGAATAAATTACCAAATAAACACTTAAAAACAATCATGATAATGACAACTGTAACTCATGAAAAACTTTTAAGGTCCTAAAAACTTTCAACAGTTTTATTTATTCATAAATTATATGCCATTATTCTTTAATACTATTCAGTGAAAACAATACTTTTTTAATTTAGTAGTTTAATGAATCCAATTTCTTAACTGAGCAAGACTTTTTATTTCTCAGCAGTGAAAAATGTACTTTATGGTTTTATCCTGAATATTTTTGTTAAGAAAGCCAACTTTTCCTTTCAGTAAAATTTCTGTGTTTCATGATGAGGAGGAGAAAAAACAACTGTTAAAAACAGAAAAAAAACAACTGTTAAAATAAATCTGTCAAAATTCTGGATAAACACCTTGCACATAAATGTTTGAATTTGAAACCTGCAGCATAGCCAGGAGATGGAGAAATTGAAAACCAGTGTTCTAATCAGCACTGACAGGTTGTCAGGGAGCTTTCACTGAGCTGAGTAATCAAGAGGTGCGGCCTTTAAAGGCCACCTGAAGCCCTGGGCATCTGTGAGCTGATGAGTTGGATTAAAAGTGACTCATACAACTGTCACCCTTGAAGGGCATCACCCACTATGAGCATAAGGCTCATTAAAATCTGTGTCCTTAGGAATGGATATCACAAAAGAACTTTGTGTGGGACTCATCTCTAGGTGAAAACAAGAATGTTATTCTGAAACTGGATCCAAACTGAACCCTGGAAGATGCAAACCAAAACATTTCAGTGGTGATAAATCATGAAGTCATCCTTCCCATGCTCTCACAGATAAGAACAACTGAGTATGACTTTATAGTCCAAAGTTACATAATGTGTAGTGAGCCAAAGTCAACAGAAAAGAAATGGGTGCCAGAAAAATATCTTAACACATTCTCATTAGAAACATCGGCTCTAGTGTTCAGAAATATAAAAATGATAAATATGTACACTATTTCCTTGTACTGTGTGAATATGTGTTGCTGTGATTGGGTTAATAAAGAAGCTGGTCAATAACTGGACAGGATAAGGCTAAGCGGAAAAAACAGACTAAGGACTCTGAGAAGAAGAGTGGATTCAGAAGAGTTGCCAGAGAGACATGGAGAGGAATATGAGATGCAAGATGAAAGAGGGGTAATTCAAGGTGGCAGAGTGTGTTTTAATAAAATGGGTTAATTTAGTAAGAGTTAGTTAGCAATAAGCCTAGCTATCAACCGAGCATCTAAAATTAATATTAAGTCCCCAGGTCAGTTATTTGGGAACCAGTGGGTAGGAAAGAAAATCCCATCTACATATGGAGTTTCAACATGGAGCCAGAATTTCTACATGAGACATGGCAGGGCTTTAACAAAAAGATTCTATGAACACAAAAACTGAGACAATCATTGCTTCCAGAAAACCACATTTCTCAGGTAGGCTTTGTTATCTAGTGGCAAGCAGGGACACAGCTCCTTTAAGAGGTGGTTTCCTAGCTCAGGCTAACTGCTAGCAAGCTCAACTCTTTTTTGCTATTGTTGATGTTTTCAAGGCAGGGTTTCTCTGAAGTTTTGGAGCCTGGCCTGTAGCTCATTCTGTAGACCAGGGTAGCCTTTAACTCACAGAGATCTGTCTACCTCTGCCTCCTAAGTGCAAACTCGGCTTTTTTTTTTTTAAAGAGGTCCTGCTACTAAACACTTAAATGGGGTTTATGAGCAGTGGGCAGCACACTGTTTGATCACACCATGGACCCCAAAACTTTCCAGAGGTGGGGCAGAAACATGACTCTCCTGGTACTTCCACCATGAAGACAGACTCTCAGGGAACAAAGTAAAATGGAGCCAGTTACTAAATTAGAAGCAGAGGTCCTAGCTATGCCTCTTAGCAGCTTAAACCTCATGCAGTCAGAAAAAGATTGCAGGTACTCAATAAAGACAGATTCAGAAGTAAAACCCTCTAAACAGGTTACCGTGTGTTTAAAAATGTACAAAGACTTGGGAGAGAAAAGAAAAAGGTACAGAACATAATAAAAAGAAATATATAGTTTTAAAATAGCAGTAAAGTCCTTTAAAAGGTAGTAAAGTAAAAGAAAAGAAAACACAGTCACATAAAGATGGGAAATACACAAGTCTGGATCCTGTATGTTATTATGCTGTCTTTGAGCGGCATTTTTCTTTGGCTTCTAAGAGACAATGTGGTGCGGGAGAATTGTCTGTATTCTGTCAATCATGTATTTTAATAAAACGTTGATTGGCCAGGCAGGAAGTATAGGCGGGTCAACCAGACAGGAAGTAGAGGTGGGGTAATGAGAATAGAAGAAGGCTAGGGAGGAGGAAGCTCCCTTTGCCATTCCTGCCCAGATCACTGAAGAAGCAACATGTGAGCTGACAGCTGAAAAAGGTACCAAGCCATATGACTAACATAGATCAGAATAATGGGTTAATATAAGCTATAAGAGTTAACAAGAAGCCTGAGCTAATGGGCCAATCAGTTTATAACCTTATGGAGTCCTGTGTGTGATTTCTTTGGGGCTTGCCGGCTGTGGGATACTAGGCGGGACAGATACCACAAGAAGCTGGCCCCTCATGTTACAAAATGTTGACCTCTGTGACTTCAAGGGGCAGAGGTAGATTGACCTCTGTTACTTTAAGGTGTGGTAGCACACACCTTTAATCCCAATGCCTGGGAGGCAGAGACAAGTGGATCTCTGAGTTCAAGGACAGCCTGGTCTACAGAGTTATTCCAGGACAAAGATAAACAGAGAACCTGTCTCAAAAAGTAAAAGTAAAAATAAAAGCAATACAGGTCAAAATAAAGCCGCATAAAGGTGGAAAATACACAGAGAATCTTGATACTGTATGCTATTATGCTCTCTTTGAATTGTTTGAATGCTGGGGAAGGAGCAACAGTTGTTAAAAGACTTTTGTTTATAAATGCTGCTGAATTAATCCAAGATAGGTATTTTGAAAATACTTTGGCTTCAAAACTGAAGTCAAAAGGTATGTTACTTTGGAGAAGAAATTTTGTTTTTGTTTCCACAGAAAATAAGAGGCTGTGGATTCATTCTGAGTTAAGAAAAATCTAGTTTGACCAAGGGAGACCACCTGAGACATCTCCAATAGGAACAGATGGCCCAGAGTTCTTCATCCAGAAGAGGTACCAGACTGCTGCCAGAGATGATCAAGACTCACAGGATTCTCTAGTTAGGACTTGATTATAACTCTAAATTTTCTTTAGGTCCCCATAAGATTATCAGTGCCCCCAATCAGCAGGAAGTAGCCTGGAAAACGACGCCCACATTCTCAACAAATGGACTATGGGTATTTTCCTTTGTTTAAAAAAAAAGAGGGAAATGGTGCAGGAGAATTATCTGTATTCTGTCAATCATGTATTTTAATAAAATGCTGATTGGCCAGGCAGAAAGTATAGGCGGGAAAACCAGACAGGAAGTAGAGGTGATGCAATGAGAACAGGAGAATTCTAGGAAGCAGGAAGCTCCCTCTGCCATTCCTACCCAGACCACTGAAGAGGCAACATGTGAACTAACAGCTGAAAAAGGTACCAAACCATATGGCTAACACAAACAAGAATTATGAGTTACTGTAAGATGTAAGAATTAGTTAATAAGAAGACTGAGCTAATGGGCCAATCAGTTTATAACCTAATGTAGATTCCGTGTTATTTTCTTTGGGGCTTGCCAGCTGTGGGGTACTGGGCGGGACAGATACCACAACAAGCCGACCCTCATGTTACAACAATGAATTATAAAAGCTGCTAGAATAAACCAACCTATATATTTTTTAAAAAAAATACCTTGACTTCAAAATTTAAGTCAAAAGTTATGTTGTTTTGGGGGAAAAGTTGTGCTTTTATACCAAATGAAACGAGAAACTGTAGATTCATTCTAGAAACTGTAGATTCATTAAAGAAAATTAGGTTTGATTGGTGAAGACAACCCTGACATCCTAGTTACAAGTACTTAAAAAATATAAACCTAAGAGAACTATAAGACAGATAACATATATTTTACCTCTTCAAATACAAATCAAAAATTATCTTTAACTGACTTGTGCACACCATATTTTACATACTTGCAAAGTATGTTACCTTTAAAAGTTTATGTAGTTTTCAGAAAAGGGGAACCAAATACCAATGAAAATGATGGCCCAGATTATCCAAAATTTCTAAATGACTCCAGTTCAGTCTCCTCAAAATTTTGTATTTAGAACAGCCTTAAGGCTCTCGACTGAGATGATCCAGTCTCATAGAATACTGTAGCCAAGACTTAATAATTATAATTAATTTTTCAAGTTTTCTCCAAAGTTGTTAGTGCCCCCAGATGTCAGAAAGCAATCTATAAAAAAAGAAAGAAAGGAAGAAAAAATAAAGAAAGAAAGGAAGGAAGGAAGAAAGAAAGAAAAGCAAACAATACTTATATTCCCAAAAGTTGGGTTATGGAAGTTTCTTATCATGTAATGGGGGATTAGTTAAAAGTCATTATTGGTAATGGTCACAAAAGAGAGCTGAACAAAGGAGATTATGTTCAGGGATCTTGTTCTGAAAAAAATGGGGCCCCTTTTATTAGACATGATAGGATAAAAGAATTATTGAATCTACTTTTGAATCAAAAAGCAATTACTAATCTTTCAATTTTACATTGGTCTGGATTTTTGTATAGTGATACAAATTTTAGGTAAGTTTTATTATTCTGTATACATGCTTTTAATCTTGTTTAAGAAATTTGTGTATATTGATAAAAATTTAAGATTATTTTTTTAGATCATACTGGACACATGTTTTGACTCTTATTTAAGATATTGTGCCTATGCAGTTCATTTAACAATGTAATGTGAATTTGTAGTCATTAAAAGTTATTATGGAAAACTCTTTAGGATAATAAAGAAATGCAGGTTAGTAGTTGGTCACCTATTGCAATCAAATTGTAGTCATATTAGGTATGATTTAAGATCAAATATATTTTAGACAGGTGGTCTTCAAACACTGTGGAGATCTACAGAATATAGTATTTAAAATATTTTAATAATATAAGATTTTAATGACAATGAGACATGGCTGCTTTTGGAAGTACCAATCTACTTGAGAGAAGATTATGGGCATCAAAAAAATCCATATGAAGCTTGCTTTCTTTGTAGCAGAAGATGGTCACTGAGCAAGAAACTATTCTTGACTCAACTGCTGACAGTATGCTGTCCAAGTTAGACAAGCAGGACACAAAAGAAAGTGACTGTCAAATTTTGCCATGGCAAGATAGGACAGTTCTTAAAATTTTATGATTCACAGAAAAGTCTGTCAGATATTCCAGGCCTGTAGGCCAAAGTTGAATGCCCCAACACTACAGAAGAACCTAGGGTGCCTTTTCAGGCAGTCAGATGCCCCTGTTGTTAGAGAACATTTCACCCTTCTGCAATTTTTCACAGAGTTAAATATTAAATATTAAGACAAAATTTTCATTAGTTATGATAAAAGGTAAATTAGATATGAAACTTTAGACTCACAAAGATAAGATAGATTATAGAATGTTTTCTCTGATTTTGCCAAATACAAATGGACAGGATACTGTAACTGTAATTCTTACTTGATAATTGTTTTGTTGTGCATAATTTTACTATGTTAAAGTTAAAGCCTTATTTAGTTAGACAAAAAGGGGTGAATGTGAAATATTCCTTTACATTGTATGAATACATGTCACTGTGATTGGGTTAATAAAGAAGCTGACAGGACAGGATGAGGATAGGCAAGTAAATCAGACTAAGGACACTGGGAGGAAGAAGGGTGGAGTTAGAGTAATTGCCAGCAAGTCACAGAGAGGAAAAAGAAGAGGTACAAGATCAAATAGAGGGAATGTCATGTGGCAGAATATAGATTAATATAAATGAATCAATTTAATTTGTAATAGTTAGCTAGTAATAAGTCTGAGTTACCAGTCAAGCAAGCATCTATAATTGATAGTAAGTCTCCAAGTCAGTTATTTGAGAACTGGTGAAAGGGAAAGAGAAGCCTGTCTACATAGGTAAGATAAAAGAAGAAACTAAACAATGGAAAATAACTATTGCCCAAAATCTCAGGCAGTTTGGAGTAATAAAGAATTAGGATTAGGAGGAATGAAAGTAAAATAAGTTATGGAAATTTTAGAGTCAAGAATTAGATTTAAAAATAGATTTAAAAGAACCTGATAAAGTAGACTATATATCTAGAAAATAAATGTATCAATATCATAATACAATAGAATAAGCGAAGCAAAGAAAATAAAAAATTGAAAGACAAAAAGGGACCTGTAACAATAAACAAAAAGATGATTATATATTTAATTAATCACAAATTAATGTGATTAGAGTTAGTAAAGTAAAATTTATAGAAACCGTAAATCAAAAACAATAGAAGTCACAATTACTTGGTATCAACAAACACAGTAATTGTCAATGTAGAATTGCAAAGCAGAATTTTCTCAACAATCTACATATTTTTTAGGGAACATACTAACCACTGATGACAGAGAGACATTCTTAAGTACAATAAAAGAATAGTTAGATTCTCCACCAAAACTGCAGACTCAGTTCATTTCCACAATGCTATCGATTCTACATGTATCTTCAATATTATTTTCATAAAATTTTCCTTATTTTATATCCAGCTAAACTATGATATAAATAAAACCATTTTCATAAGGAAAAAGAAGGGAAATAGTATTCAAAAACCATAGGGATGAGCCGGGCGGTGGTGGCGCACGCCTTTAATCCCAGAACTCGGGAGGCAGAGGCAGGCGAATCCTTGTGAGTTCGAGGCCAGCCTGGTCTACAGTTCCAGGACAGGCACCAAAAACAACAGAGAAACCCTGTCTCGAAAAAATAAAAAAAAAAAAAAAACCATAGGGATGAGCTGAAGATACTTTGAGCACTGAAAGAAAATAGAGGAGAAATAGTGGGTTACTATCATTTATTAATTATTAATTTCAACAATCATTGAATGTTTTATTTAACCATATACTACCAACTCAAGAAGTATAATCACATTGTAGCAACAAATGTTATTTTCAAAAGTCTAAGACAGAATACAAGTTAATGATAAGCTCTATCCTTACTTTGGAGATAGTTTAGAGTTATCTCTTCATGGCAATATTTGAAACCCAAATAAATTAAAGAATGGGAATAAAATACATAAGCACATAACCAGTATGAAAGAAAGCAAAGAAAAAAATAGAATTTGGTTAATACAAAGGAAATTAAAATGGGATAATAATATATTATTAGATGGGAAATAGAAAGTACAAAAAAGATAATATGAACAAATTATGGTATGACATTTTATAATGAATAAATATATAATAGATAAATAAATTACTTGTTAAGATAGCATAAAAATGAATGTACTATTGCAAAGGGAACATGTAAAACCTAACAGTAGAAAAGGATATAAAAACATAAAATTCTTATATTTTTGGTTGTGAGTCTAGTCTTTAATTGCTGAGCCATCTTTCCAGCTGGATGGTGGTGTCACACACCTTTAATCCCCAGCACTCAAGAGGTAGAGACAGACAATATCTGTGAGTTCAAGGCCAGCCTGTAAACAAGAGCTAGTTTCAGAACAGGCTCCACAGCTACGGAGAATCCTGTCTCAAAAACCAAAAGAAAGGAAGAAAGGAAGAAAGGAAGGAAGGAAGGAAGGAAGGAAGGAAGGAAGGAAGGAAGGAAGGAAGAGAAAACAGGAAAGAAACATAAAAAATTCTAAAAGTAACAAGGGAACAAAATTAACAACATATAAAAGAAAGGTATTTGTCTACAGGGATTCTTATTGTCATTATGATGAAATAAAGAAAACTCAGCAGGGGCTGGAGAGATGGCTCAGTGGTTAAGAGCACTGACTGCACTTTCAGAGGACTTGGGTTCAGTTCCCAACACCCACATGGTATCTCACAACTGTCTGTAAGCAACTCCAGTTCCAGGGGATCTGATGTCTTCACACCAATGTGCATAAATATAAATTTAAATAAATTATTTAAAAAAGAAAACTCAACAGAAAGATACAGCAATGGGAATGTACAGAAATGGTTTTTAACTATACAGATGAAAATTGGCATAATTTCAAAATAAGGTGAAAAGTTTATAAGAGAAAACAAAACGTGAAAAAAAGGCACCAGTGAAGTCTAACATGACAAAGAGTTCAGCCTATTTGATATTGGATAAGTTGCATGTGAATAAGAAATGGCTATAATAATACACACATAGATTTCTCACGTGATGAGAACATGGGAAACATAAAAGGAAGAAATGATTTACCCAGAAAACATCTTTAACATTTCAGCACTCAAGAGACTGAGGCAGGAGAATCTCAATGGTTTTGAGGCCAGGCTTGTATACAGAGCTAGTTTTAGAACAGCCAAGGCTATTCACAAATAAAAAGTAATATAAATATCAAAATAGCTGGATTAAACATCTGACTAAATCCAGTAGTTTATAGATGAAAACATATAAAAATAAAGCTTAGCTAAATTAATTGACAATGTCTATCACCATACAATATAATGTGACAAATTTAGAAATTTTTTGTAATAATAAGTAATAAGAAAAGAATATTTGTCCTCTATTTTTCTATTTATAGCCCCTCCCCATCCCCCTACCAGAGGTTCTAACCATGTGCCTATAAACAAAGTAAAAACTAAAAACAAGGTTTGTTTTGATCCCTGGTGTCCCAGAGTACAACTTAAGATCAAGGCTTTTGCCCCAGAACCAAGATTTTAACACCAGAGTTCACCTTAAAAACTTGGCTTTGACTTGGTAGTTTCCAGAGATTTCCTCATCACCAAGGCTCTGACTCCAGAGTTGACTGAAGATTGGGACTGGGATTTTTGACTACAGGAGTTCCAGAGTTCACTGTGGGACAAGCTCTGACTCCACCCCCTAGCATGTGACTTTGGGGTTGACTCTGTCTGCTAACCCTGATATTAGCTTGTGATTCAGTTTGTGGTTCTGTTTTTACCTAGACAAGGCCAGATCACCTCAGTTACCCAACATGAAAATCAACCCAAGCTTTAGCAGTCTCCACAGCTGAAATTCCTGCAAACATCTCTCTCTGTGAAAACTCACATAACAAAAGACAACCCAGAGCTGGAAGAAGTTAAAGTTGGAGGACAAATTCAACATGCATCGTAATCATAAAAATGGAAAAATACAAATATGACACAAGTGCCCACTATGACCCATCCATGATTTCTTCAGTCCCCTATAAGGGAACCCCAAAATCAAGGAGACAACTTTATTAAGAATTAATGAACGTAGAACACTCAGACAAGTAGATGCATGAATTCAAGAAATCTATTCAAGACTTCTCTCAAGACAGTTTCCAAACTGAATAAAACAGCATATTCAAAGAGAAAGTATAAAACATGGAGAAAAAAATCAACAAGGAAATATAAATATTGAAAAAGAACCAAAGGGAATTACCATAAATGAAAGAAATGGTCAGTTTTTAAAAGTAAACCCCAGAAAAAATCAAAATACAAGATAAGGTAGAAGAATAAATTTCAGGAACAGAGAAAAACAGTTGAAATAATAATATAACAAATATATAATAAAAATTAAGAAGCAATATTTTCAAGAAGTTTGTGGTGCATTTGAGAGGTCAAGCAAAGAAACTGTTTCATTTTCTTAGAGACATATGTTGGAGCATTGTCTGTCTTTATTTGTGCAGGTATACCCATGATGGCCATAACTTCTAGCAAATGTGTGATTACCAAATCATCCTTGTCTGAACTCAAGGCAATTGGCCATTAAAAACTTGAATAGTTATCAGTGGTATGGGGTACATGTTTCAGTGTTCCAAATTCTACAAAATGGGACACATCCATCTTCCAGATTTCATTGTTTTGAGGACCTTTTGAGTAACTTCCTGTAGGTAGTGGTATTTTGTTGTATGAAGAACAAGAAGGACATTTCCTTATAATCTCCTTGGCTTGTTGCCATATGGTGGAAAATTCCTTTTCTAAACCTTTGCTATTGACATGATGTTTTTTAAATAAAATTCTAAGGCCTTCAGCACATTTTTCTATCAATAATTGTTAAATTTCTGCATTATCTTGTGCTAGAGGACCTGACAGACCTGTATGTGATTGGATGTGTGTTATGTATACAGGATGATGCCTACTCCTGATTATATCTTGTACCTGAATAAATAATAAAGTCAATTCTGCATCATCTTATATAAATGCAGCGGTATCAATATGCAAGACAACTCTTTCTGCACATTGTGAATCAGTAAATATATTGAGAGGCTCTTTAAAATCCCTATGAAATACACTATGAAGATAGTGTATAATTCTGACTTTTGGACAGAGTCATAAAGACTTTGTTTCAATTTACTTGAAATTTCTGATTTGTAATCTGCCCTTCCTGATTTATTTGCATCAGTATAGAATGTAGGGGCTCCAGTTACGGTGTGTCTCACACAATGTGAGGAAGGATCCAATTAGTTCTCCTTATAAGTAAAATTCTCTCAGTTTGGGGATAGTTGTTAATCTCTTCCAAAAAAATGGCTACAAACACTTTGCTAGGATTCACCTTCTTCTCATAACTTGTTAATTTCATCATTAGTAAAAGCTACTATAATTTCTTCTGGGTCTATTCCTGAAAATTGATATAGTCTCAATTTTCATTTTACTTAACTCAGAGACCTTTTCCACATAAGGTTTCTCATATTTTTTTTAGGTTTACATGGGGAAAAGATCCATTGAAAGATAATATCTTCCCTCTGCATCAAAATTTCTGTAGAAGAATATTTGGAGGGTAATATGACCAGAATGCAGTTAAGATTTAGATCTACACAACTCGCATGCGTCTTCTGTAATTTATTTTCAATCAAAGTCAATTTTCTCTCAATTTCTACTAATAATTCCCTAAACTCCCTTAAAGACTATTTAAGTTCTTTTCCCCACTTAAAGTTTTGTTTAAATGAATCAGTTCATCAGCTTTTATCCCAATAGTGGGCCATAGCTGGAAAATATCTCCTCACAACCTTTGCAAGTTATTAAGAGCCTGCAATCAGTCTCTCCTAATGTGCACCTTTTGGGGTCTAATTTTATGTAACCCTATCTTATCACCTAAGTAGTTAATAGAATCTCCTCTTCATATTTTTTTCAGGAATAATAGGTAATCCCCAATACGGCAAAATTTTCTTTTCTTCTTCAAACATTTTTTCTAACGTTTCTACATTTGAATCAGATAGAAAAATGTCACCCATGTAATTGTCAATTATAGATTCAGGAAATTGCTTATGTATCATTTCCAATGGCTGACTTACAAAATATTGGCACAGGTTGAGGCTATTTAACATTCCTTGTGGGAGAATCTTCCACTGATATTTTTTGGCAGTCTGACAATTATAAGTAGGCATTATGAAGAAAGTTTTTTCCCTGTAATTTTCTTGAAAAAGCATAGTGAAGAAACAATCTTTTAAATCAGTAGCTATAAGAGGCCACTCTTTAGGCAATAGAGAATGCAAAGGAATGCCAGACTGTAGAAAGCTCATTGGTTGAGTCACCTTCTTAACAGTAGATCTGTCACCATTCTCCATTTTTCAGATTTCTTTTTCACAACAAGTACAGAATTCCAAGGGCTAGTTGGTTCTTCAGTATGCTGAGCATCTAATTGCTCCTGTATCCGCTGTTTTAAAGCCTGCAGTTTCTCTAGCATTAAAGACCATTGCTTAATCATTACAGCTTTGTCTGTCACCCATTTTAAATGTAAGACTGTTGGTGCCTTTGAAATAGCAGCGGCTGTTGTGCCCTGTCCTTGTACAATCTGAATGATTGGTAACTGTTCTTTATAAAACCTTCTAATTTTTTCCCAGAAACATATGTTAATCTATGGTTTGTTTCTAAGATTGAGGGAATGTTAATCTGGGTATATTATTGCTAAAACAAATCATGTCCCCACAAATTAATTGCTATGTTAGCAACATATGTCCTTAATATTCCTCTCTGTCCTTCTAGCCCTATACATTCAACCCATCTCGCACTCTGCTTTACTTGAGATAAAATTCTGACCTCTAACACCTGAACATTTATGTCCTGGATAGGCCAATTTAGATGCAAGATTCTGATAAAATTATTTTTATATTCGCACTTGTATTATTGTTACATCTGCATCTGTCTACCAGACCTTCAATGACAATGTCATTTATCTGCATTTATAATTTTGGTTTTTGTTCATTTATAGAAGTTTTCCAAAATATTTGCTTTATGATTTCTCCTGAAATTTTTTGTAGTCCCTTCTATCACTGTTCTATTATCCAGAGCAGTATGGTTTCTTTCAATAGGCATTAGATTCTTTAATTGCACTGGGAAGGAACTTCCTCTATGGCAGGAAACAACTGAAACAGATTTGCATAAGGGTCAAATTTGGCAGAGGGGCTTGTAAGAGGCCCCTCACAGAGTTTCCTGACACCAAAGGATTACTGTGAATATTCCTCATTGACCTACATTCATTAATCCAATGCCTACCTTTGCCATGCCTTCTGCATAATCCAGAAGAGAGGAGTGTTCTGAATAAATTATTCTTAAAAAAAACATTGTTTCTAGAAACACCCTCTCCAACTCCTTTTAAAGTGACCTTGTTTGCCACAATTATAACATTTGACATTTTAATTTTTCCTCAAATGTCTAGAAATCAACTCTCCTCTCCATGTATCATCATGTTCGTGAGAATCAATATGAATTTTCTCAGAGCCAGTCTTTCAAAGGTGCTGACCTTGTCTTGCATAGAGAGCTGGCATTCTCAGATTCAACTATAATTTGTCTTTTGAATTTGGTATCATTCTATTTACAGTCTATTACTCAACAAAATGTTCCACAGATTTCCCCTTAGGCCAATCAGATGAAGGCATTTTCTTAGTTGAGTTTCCCCTTTTTCAGATGACCCTAGTTTGCAGCAAGTTGCAAAATAATAACTAACCAGCACAGGCATATATCAAAGATACCATGTTTTTCCATCAAGTTGTTTTAGCCTTGAGATGAAGGGATAGTTTAATATACTAAGAGCAATAGATGTAATGAACCATATAAAATAGACATAAAGATAAAAATCTTATGAACATCTCAATAGATGAAGAAGAAGCCTTTGACAAAAGTCAACATGACTTCATGATAAACTTCCTGGAGGAACATACCTCAAGTTAATAAAGGATGGATATGACAAACCCACAGCCAACAATATCCTAAATGGAGAAAAATAAATAGTACTACTGAAAATCAGATATTCCTAGCAGAGTATATTGGTTCAATTAGGTTGAAAAGTAATTTGAAATGGCAAATAAGGTTGAAGATGTGTGTCACTATCAACTCAGTGGTTCTTCTCAGAATGCCCTATACTTTGGGAAATATTATTTTAAAGAGTGTGACTTTTGTTTATGTGGCATTTGCTTAACTCTGTGAAGCTGTGTTACTGTGCCTGTCTGAAACACCTGATGGTCTGATAAAGAGCTCAAAAGCCAAGACCAATAGTGAGGAAGAAGAGGAAATAGGTGGGGCAGGCAGGTAGAGAGGATAAATAAAAAATCTGGGAGAGAAAGAAATCTGGGAATGAGAAAGGAAGCATAATGACTTCAGGGGCCAACCACCCAGCCTCCCAGCTACAAGGCCAGACACAGTAAGAAGGGAAAAAAGAGGTGTACAGGAATAGAGAAAGATAAAGCCCTGAGGCTAAAGATAGATGGGATAATTTGGTTTTTTTAAAAAAAAAAGATGGCAAGAAACAGCCAAGCTAAGGGCAGGCATTCATAACTAAGAATAAGCCTCTGTTTGTGATTTATTTGGAAACTAGATGGTGGGCCCTGCTAAAGTCAGAAGACCCAAAAGAGTAAGAGGAAAAACAACCAGCAACACTATGCACACATTTATCCAAAGAAGAGTTTATCCAATGTTTACAAACAGCATTAGCATTAATAGTTAAATAAATAAATAACACAAGAAAATTAAATTCATAATGGAATTCTAGATAAACATCTGTTTATTTGTAAGATAAAACCTATATAAAATTTTAGTGAGAAAGCTAAATAAATTTAAATAAATCTTACTTTTCTCCATATTTATTGATATGCATGATTTCACATCATGCATCTCTGTCCCATTCATTTCCCCACCCCTTCATATCAACACTCTGCCCTTGCAACTCTTCACTCCCAAATAAAATAAAATTAAATTTAAGAAAAAAGAGTAAAAAAATCAAAGTAAAAAAATTCAATCTGGTCATGAAAACTTAGTGACACAGTGAGTCACTTCATAAATCCTTTTAACCATG
Organism: Myodes glareolus; assembly: GCF_982192425.1. NCBI lineage: Eukaryota > Metazoa > Chordata > Mammalia > Rodentia > Cricetidae > Myodes > Myodes glareolus. The sequence goes on along the minus strand of NC_142042.1, from coordinate 22,165,370 downwards.
TGGCTTTATATGCAAGAGTTCATTGCAGGAATTCATTGGTCTGGTGTGAGTTCTCTGGTTTCTGCTACGCTACTGATGCTGGGCTCTCACTGAAACTTGTCTTTGTTATCCTATTGTGGCCTTGTGTTGTGAAAATCCTGCAGTTTTGGGTCTGAAGGACCAGCCCCTTCACATGTTCCAACAGATCACAGTTGGGGTGGATGTTGTAGTGGGCCAACACATAACCCTGTTTCTGGGATTGGGTAGCTGTAGGATTGGTCAGTCTGCCAGCTCTGCCTTGTTTTCACCACCAGGGCAAGCTCTCCAGCATTGTTCTGGAAAAATTCACCCCTTGCAGTGAGGAGCAAGGAGCAGGGCCAGTTCTCCTGCTTTCACGTCCTCAGGATCAGGTCTCCCATGCCTACACCTTCAGAGTCAGCTCTACTGTGTTGCTAAGGTGTGGCATAGGAGTCAATCTTCAGAGTGCTGCAGTTGATGAAGGGCAGGACCAGTTTTCCCACTCTTATGATCTCAGGGCCAGCTATCCCACCTGCCTTGGACATTGATGTGTGTGGAGGGGGAACTCTCCCCTACACATGCTGCCACATGACAGATGAGTAATGGGGACAGAGATGTCTCTAAGCCATGCAACATTTTGAATGATGTATTTAGCTTTTGCTCATACAGAGCAAAGTCAAAAGGTCTTTAAAAAATACACAATAAAAAGAGATCCAGACAGAAAAACCTCTAAACAGCAGGTTCCAATGTGCCTCACAATGCACATAGGTTTAAGAAAGAAAGAAAATGGGTATAAGCCGTTAGAGAAAGAAATAACTAATTTTAAAAATAAAGCAAAGTAGGGCTGGAGAGATGGCTCAGTGTTTAAGAGCACCACCTGCTCTTCCAGAGGTACTGAGTTCAATTCCCAGCAACCACATGGTGGCTCACAACCATCTGTAATGAGGTCTGGCACCCTCTTCTGGCCTGCAGGAAGAGTACTGAGAATATTGTATACATAATAAATAAACAAATCTTTAAAAAATAAAAAATAAAGCAAAGTCTTTAAACAGACAATAAAAGTAATATAAAAGAAAAAAATCTGTGTAACACAAAGGTAGTCTGGATCTTATGTTGATTTCGAATTTATTGATTGTTGATAAGAAAATGACAGCTGCTAAGAGATATGGAATTAAAAGAGAGACTGATAAAATATATCAACCAAAATATTTTTAAAATGTCTTAACTTTAAGACAGAAGTCAAAAACTATATTTGTAAGATGGAACTATAAAGATGCATTGTTTTGGAGAAGCAGTTTTGCTTTTGTTTCTACAGGAAACGAGAGAATATGAATTTATTCCAGGTTAAGATAAACCAGATTTGATCAAGAGATCCCTCCTGAACTTTAGCAGATGATGTCTATTTAAAAAGGTTGTAGTTGGTCTTCACAAGACTTGGCTATTATCTGCAATTTTCTTAGGGACCCTAAAGATAACTTTGTACCCAGACACCAAAGAAGCAGTTTGGAGAAAACAATATCCATATTCCTAGAGTTGGGGGGTATGGATGGTCTTTGGTTATTTGGTGTGTTATGGATATTTGTTATATTTAGTGGAATATACAAATTTAAAATTAATTTTGCTATACTGTATATTTGTTTCTATTCGTGTTCAAAGGATTTTTGTATATTTTTACAAATTCAAGGTTATTTTTGTTATACTATGTGTGTGTGTTTACTTCTGTTGGAGGTATTTTTGTATGTTGATACAAATGTATGGTTACTGCCCTTAAGCTGCATATTTGTTTCATTTTTGATTAAGGTGTTACCTATACAGCTAATAACTATACAGTTTGTTTAATTATACAATATAAACTTTTAGTCCTTAAAAGATATTCAAGATAATAAAGAAATACAGGCTAAAAGTCACAGATATTTGTCAAATTTATAGTCATGTTAGGTTTTCAAGGTTATACAGAGGCATATATCAGAAAGATAGGTAATCTTCAAACACTTCAAAGATCTACAAAGTATAGCATTTAAAATGTTTTAAGAACTTAGACTTTTCTCTACAGTGAGAAAAATCTACTCCTGGCACCACTAAATACTTTAAGAGGATGATAGACATAAAAGAATCTCCTTTTTTGGAGTTTACTTTCAATGTGATAAAAACAGCCTTTTAGGGAAAAAGCTGCTCTTGCCTGGAATGCTTAACAGCATGTTATATGAACTGGATATGCAGGAACCAGAGGAAAATAACCATGGAACTTTGTTAAAAAAAAAAAAAAAACAAGGTGAGAGGGTCCTTCAGGGTTCCTGCTTCACAGAAGAAACTGTCAGACATTCTGCAGCACACAGAGGAAAGTGACTGACAATTTGTCAATATAAGCAGGACAGTCTTTCAAACTTTCTGCTTCATGGAAAAGTCTGCTGGATACTACGGGCCTGTATGCTGAATATGGATGTCCCAAAATTACAGAACTTTCAATGACTGTCCAGGCAGCAAGATGTCTCTGTCAATTCTAGAATTTTGGAAGTTGTTTGCAATGCGCTTCCTGTTTACTCAGGTAATATTATATCCTTCTGAAGTCTTTGATGGAGTTGAAGAATAGATAATTATATTAATAGTTTTCCTTAGCTATAACAAAAGATAAATTAGATATGAAAATTTAAACTCACAAAGATAGAATAGATGACAAAGTATTTTCTTTTTTTAAAAAAAATATTTATTTATTGCATATACAGTGTATATATACATGCCTGCAGGCCAGAAGAGGGCCCCAGATCTCATTACAGATGGTTGTGAGCCACCATGTGGTTCCTGGGAATTGAACTCAGGACCTCTGGAAGAGCAGTCGGTGCTCTTAACCACCAAGCTATCTCTCCAGCCCCAACAAAGTATATTCTAATACAAATAGACTAAATATTTAAACTGTTATTCTTTCTTGATAACTGTTATGTTATATGTAACTTTACTATGTTAAAGTCAAATCCTTCTTTTTTGATTATACAGAAATATGGAAATGATGTGGGATGTCTTTTTGTAAATTGTGAATATGTGTTACTCTCATTGGTTGATAAATACAGCTGTTTTAGCCTATGGCAAGGCAGGATACAATCAGGCAGAAAATCACAGTAGAGATTCAGGAGAAGGGCAGAGATTAAGAGACACCAGCAGCCACCCAAAGAGCAATATGCTAAAGCACCACCAGTAAGTCATGGGCACATGGTGATACACAGATTAATAGAAATGGGTTAATTTAAATGTGAGAGTTAAATAATAATAAGCATAAACCATTGGCCAAACATTTATAATTAATATTAAGCTTCTGAGTGATTATTTAGATGGCTACAGGGATGGTCAAGACAGATAAGCCTCCAGTTACAGAATCAGGAACTACACATAGTCAGAAGCCAGATCACATTTATCCAAATGCCTAAAGACAGGGAACACGACACTTGATACCATTACATTGAAAAGTACTTGAAAACAGAATGCCCTTTTTGATTCCCTTTAATACAATTTGTAATGGAAATTGAACAGTAATTTGTGTCAAAAGAGTTGATCCAGAGCAATCAAGTACAAACAATATATTTAATTATGCATATATATTGCTTAGGCCTTTAGAGAATGAATATGACATTATTTCCTCAGAGTAAAATACAGATTAATGGTAAATTTACATGCAAATTTTGTTTTTATACCCAGATATATATGAAGAATGACCTGTTGACTACCAGCAACTAAACATATGCATTTGTTTTTTTTTTTCTTGAGGAAAGTAGGCATTATTAAAGAGACTCTGAAACAGGGCTGTGATCTGCAAATATAATGTATAGTAACTCTCCTCTTTTTACTAAGCATTTCTCATTCTTCGTATTCATAGTTGTTCAATATTAAGCATGTCTACCATTTTCATGAGCAGCTTCCCTTTCTGTAGTCTTGTAAGCTAGTCAGTCAAATGAATCCTCCTATACTTTAAATTTAAGTATATTTATCTTGAACAACAAATATGGTAGGGTCACAGAATAAAATTTCTTTGGTTTTAAATAGGAACTATATTGCACTGAAAGTATGGATTCTTGTTAGGGAGAGAGAAGGGATTGATGATGGGAAGTGGTTCAAGATGCAGACATGGATGAATGACTGGCTACATAGCTGTCTTCTGTATCTGAGCTGTGTTACTTACTTTTTACTGTGATAAAAGAGGAGGTGATGTGGGACTCCTCTCTGTATGCTGTGAAAACCATTGGTTAATAAAGAATCAGCTTTGAGCCTATTGCAGCACAGAATAGGGCAAGGTCCAAGTAGATAGAGGAGGAGAGAGCAGGCAGAGTCAGAGAAGCCATGTAGCCACCGCAGGAGAAAGACACTGGACACCAGACAGAACCTTACTAGTAAGCCACGACCATGTGGTGATATGCAGATTAATAGAAATGGATTAATTTAAGATATAAGAAGCGTGAGCTAATAGGCCAAGCAGTGTTGTAATAATATAGTTTCAATGTGATTATTTTGGGTCTGGGTGGCCAGGAAACAAACAAGCAGTCTCTACCTACAATGGATTTTGCTTTCTTTTTGGCCACTAGGCAAGAAACTGACCCTGCCTCAATTGCTAACATCATGCTATCCAAATTCGACAAGCAGGATACTAAAGAAGGTGACTGGTGAACTGTAAATGAATGTTTCCTGTCCTGACCACTCCATATAAAATTATCAACTCAGAGGGTGAATATGTATTATAAAGGGTTGATTGACAGCTCAGGCTTGCTACTAACTTTTACACTTAATTTTACACATGTTTAGCCATGTGGCTTGATACCTTTTTCCATTATGACACTCTCATCTTACTTTTTTGTGGTTGCCAGTAATTCCCTGGCTCTGCCCTTCCTCTTTCCAGAATTCTCTTAGTCTGGCTCTTGGATTCAATTTTTTTTCTACCCAGCTATTAGCCAATCAGCATTTTATTAACCAACGACAGTAATACATATTCATAGTGTACAAAAAGATTGTTCCACAGCAGTGAACTTTGCCAAGACAAGGTAGGACAGTCCTTCAGAATCTCTGTTTCACAGGAAAGTCTGTCACATATTCTAGGCCTGTAGGCAAAAGATGGATGTTCTAAGGTTGCATAGGAACCATGGGTGAATTCCAGGGCACCAGCCATTTCTGTCATTTCTATAGTTTTAGAAGTTGCTTGCTCTGCACTTCCGTTTATTCAGATAATATTATGTACTTCTTGGTTCTCTTATGGGGGGATTGAAGACTAGATAGTACACTATTTTCCTTGTTACCAAATTCAGAAAAAAATTCTTAAGATACATAATGTTTATAAGGTTGAGAAACATAAAAACGTAAGTTGTTTATCTAAGAAGACTGTTTAGATCTAAAAGATATTTGGGATAGTAATACAAGTTATAATAGAAATTGATTTAAATATAAAACTTTGGATTCATCAAGATAGTATAGATAATAGAGTATTTTCTCTGAAATTGCCAAATACAAATGGACTGGACATTGTGGATGTAATTCTTACCTGATAATTATTCTTATTGTATATAGTTTTATTATGTTAGTGTTAAAAACCTTTCCTTTCTCTTTAGACAAAAATGGAAAAATGTTGTGGGATATTTGTACATTGTATGAAAATGTATTGCTGTGATTGGTGAAATAAAAAGCTGAATGGCCAATAGCTAGCTATACAGGAGGTATAGGCAGGACTTCTGGGCAGAAAGAGGAAGTAAGAAGAGGAATCTAAGTATGAGGAGTTCCCAGGACATGGAGAGGAAATAAGTAATGACATGTGATAAAATGTAGTTTAATATAAATGGGTTAATTTAAGTTATAAGAGCTAGTTAGGAACAAGCCTAAGCTATGTTAGTTAGGCAAGTAAGGAGACTCTGTGTCATTATTTGGGACCTGGCTGGTAGGACAGAAAAAGACTCGTTACACAGATATATAATATATATATATATATATATATATATATGTGTGTGTGTGTGTGTGTGTGTGTGTGTGTGTGTGTGTGTAGGCAAACAGAAATTCTTAGTTCAATTCATAAGTATAGAAGCAAAGTAAATATTATCCTAAAGAGTTAAATCAGAAACTCTGTGTTTTAATAAATATGTAATATTTTCTGTGTGTGCATGACCCCTACTTTCTATGTGTGTGTATGCAAGTGAAATTTTATGGCTCACGTTACTATGGGGTTGTGAGTCAGCATATGTATGACAGGCCAGCAGGCAAGGAAACTAAACATGAGTTGATGCAGTTTTAAAATGCAGTCTTGAATTACATCTCTTCCTGAAAACTTCATGTTTTGTCCATTAGATCTTCAAATGGTGGAATAAGGCCCATTAATGTTATTGTAATCTACTTAAAGCAAATTTATGACAAATGAATTAGTACATCTATAAATGATCTTCATAGAAATGTCTTGATTAATTATTATTAATTAATAATTATCAATTAATATTAATTTTAATTAATTAATATTAATTAATTATTATTAATTAATTAATGATTAACTAAATGCCTGGATATTCAGACTAGCCAAGCTGACACAGAAGACTAACCACAAAAAATATAGGAACAACAAAATTAAATGGGAAAGTACGTTTTATTAGCTTAACAATAGTACCCAAACAGGACAGCAACAAAGACTGCTTGGCACTTAATCCAGCATAATGAAAAATATTCATAGATTATTAAATTGACAATATTAACTTTTAGAAAAGGCTAAGACTCACAAAAGTAGATTAGTCATATATTATGTATATATATATATATGTATCATATAAATACACATTCATATTTATAAATGTTTAAAATTCCCAAAAATGAGAAAAGAACTGCTTTTACTTGTACCTACAACACATTAAGAGAATTTTTTTTAAGTTCCTTTCTCATTTCTTAGAATTGTTCTTTGACATTTTCACACAAGGATAATTACTGTACACTTATTACTCTTACTGTGCAACCACTCTGATCTCCTTCCCATTCCCATACAACCTACTTCCTCCCTTCCAGTCTCATTCATACATTTTTATCTTTCCGTTCTGTACTATGACCAATGCATTTAACCGGGAACAGGTAGTCTGTGTGACCATGGATTTGGAACTATCCAACAAAGCCTGGTGAGCTTACCAAAGGGTATCCACCTGAAGACAATGACTGCCCTGTCTTCTTCTCCCAGGATCAATCAGTAGCTAATAGATCAACAAGAAGGGTTTGGGCCCCACTCCTATATCCATGCCTAACTGCTGACAGCCTGGCTACTTTGAATACCCAGACATTTAGTTAATCATTAATCAAGACTCAGTGGCACCAGAATGCTGAGACTGAAGTCCTAGCTTGCTAGGAGTGTGGGAAGATTATAAACAAATAATATCCACAAAAGGAATCTGGTACAGGACTATAAGGTCTCCAGTAAATACCAAAGCCAGTTCCAGTGGTGTGGATCTAAACATACACTGTAGAGACCACAGCCACATGAGAGAAGCTCAATCCATGAAGAAAAACAGGAGCCATAATCATTCTAGGAAAATCCTGGTGTGTGAAATACAGTTAAGACACATTCCTATTCACTAATGTCAAATAGTAGCCTGGAGGTCTACTGAGTTGAGTGAATTGCTTAGAAATTGGATGGGTACTATGACCTTTTAGAAATGCTTGGCTTTCCTCTCATTGTAGACAGGTGAGAGGATTGCACACCATTGCTCTCTTTGGGGTTAGGTGTGGTCCATTGGCTCATGCCAATGAAAGGTGAGTGTGGTCATTTGTGAGTGCCACTTCTGGCAGACACTCCTGACAGCTGGGCCTTAGCCCTGAGCCCTCTGCTCTCCTGCTGGGTGGCTGTGGAAACACCTGCTGGTGTTTATGCTGTTTGGTTATGGCCACTGGGATGACAAACCAGCACACGGCGGATGGCAGTCTGTCCAGATCTGCAGAGGACTTCAGACTCTTGTGGAGCTATTAGAATCTACAAACTTTACTGTATGATATTCTCAAAGGTGGCCATGGCATGACAACTGTCATGGAGAATAATTGAGAGTACAAAACCTTCCTTAGTCTCCTTAGTCAAAGTCTGTCTTGTCCTTTTGTATTTACACTTGTTTTACTCCGTTTTTTTTGCCACTGAGCATGCTGTAGAGAAAACTGAAATAGGCAAGAATGGGAACAGAGTAGAGTTATTTTTTTGAATGAAGCAAAGAGATTCCATAAGCATGCAAATCAGAAGGTAGAATTTCTTAGAGTTCTATGGGCGATGTGGAAAAGGCCACCTTGACTATGAGGGGCTTTACTAAATCACCCTATGGGCTTAGAAAGGTGTATAACACTTTAGAAAGCTCCCCAAAGTATATTGAGGGAGTCTTTGTTATCCTGAAACAAGTTAACAATCAGACTCAGCAGAAGGAGGTAGATTTTTTAGAAGTTTTCTTTCTCTGCTTCCTCACCATTAACCAGTCTGTTCTCTCCAGGATGGCACCATCTATTTACACAACTTTCAGAGATTCACATGCCATTGGCCACCTTAGCTCCAGCCTGAAATACTTCTCATTTGAACGTCCCTGTGAGTTTGATGTCAGCTCTTCACAGAAGGCATCTGATTAACCTAGGTCACTTTGGCAAGTCAGGTAAGGGAAGCGTCACCAGTCCTTCAATGCTCTCTACCTAGTTAGATGTCCACCTTTCCTGGTGCCTGTCCTCATGACAACAGTGGCAGAACAAGCGACTGGTGATTGCCTGGCAGGTGAGGAGGCTGAACATTTGACCTAAGGTAAGGATGCTGGCATCACAGGTGTCCTAAAGCAAATCCAATGTGATTTGCACAGCTGGCGGGTTTCAAGGGAGCAGGGAGCTCCGTGGGGCTGCTCTACAGATCCTCAGTGCTGTTCACTTCCTCCCTGCAAACTGCTGATGTCTAGCCTAAGTTATCACCATGGAAGAGCTCAGATGTTGCGAACAATAGAACTCTTTGTGCATGTGGGGAAAAGGAAATATGAGTAATACAGCGCCTTCCCTGGATCTGGGCAAGTGATTATTCTGACAATGAGAGACACACCTCATGCTAAGAGCTGAACTTCTGCATTCTCTTTCCTGCCCTGAGAGCCTGATCAAAGTGTCATGACAGAAGTAGTTTTCTAAGGTTAAAACATCTAAGGATGAAATGTAATTGTGTATGTGCTGCCGAAGCGAGCATGGATGAAATGTAATTTTTCCTATAAATTTGCCTAAGTGCTTCACTTCAACAATGAAGAAAATCAGAAAAAAATAATTAGAGTGGCATTATAACAGAATTTTCATTCATTCAGAAAAGATATTTTAAACACCTACTATGTTCTTGACATGCTGCAGGCTCTGAAAGCTTGGGATTACAGTAAGTGCTAGCTCTCAACATTCCCATGTCTCTAATATTGAGAGGAAAAGCAAGTGCATCTAGTCCTTACCCATAACACCACATGTACACAGAACATAATGTCTTGTGTGATATATTGATTGCATTCTGACAATAAAGTTTGCTTTGAGTCAGAGAGTGGAGCTAGTCACTAGCAGACAGAAATTATCTATAGATGTTTTGGAGCTGAGGACAGATAGGAGACAGGAAGTAGTAAAGCAGGGCAGAGAGAGGATCTCAGCTTCTTGGATTGAGGAACAAAAGAGAGAGGAGGTCACTGGTGGCTTCTCCGCTTCTCTGATCACTCAGGTTCTTATCCTAATATCTGATTCCTGATGTTTTTATTGATAAAGAATAATTAGATAAACACTTCAACAATGTCAACTCATTTAAAGTAATTTATAAGATCTCAAAGTTTAATATCTCCAAACATAAGTTTCTGAGTACAAAATATGCCATTTTTAGCAGTCCATCCCCTCAGTAACCAGTAACTATCTTCCATTTGCTCAGGCCCACAGATTTGTTTTTGTTGTTTGTTTAAACTATTTTTAATCTTCGCCAAGCCTGTATTCATTCCACGAGCGAGTCCTGTGTGATAACTTTGAAAGCATACTTGATGAAGCTGCACGTTTCTCTCCACTCCCTTCCAACCTGTACAGTCCAGAGCACTCTCCTTCTGGGTTATGAAGAATTTCCTCTACAGCCCTTACCATTTTCCCCCTTCCCCTTCTCATCGCTACATTCACTTTCATGTCTTCGATTATACCACATCACTTTCCTATTACAGTACCCATTTTATCTAGAATACATGTTAGCCATCCCAACGATCTATAATGCTCTGTGAAGTCTGACCTTATAAGTTCCCAGTGGGTCTTTTTAACTCATTCTGCTCCAGCTTTCCCGCTATTATCTGACAGCTGGTTAAAAAAAAAAGAACAATCCAAGAATCTTATTCCTTAGGGCCTTTTCGTCTGTAGTTCTTTTTACCTGGAACTTTTGCCTGTGAAGCTGCATAGCTATCACCATCATGGCATGATACGTGTATTTAACATGTGTAATTGTTCTTTTTCTGTCATCTATATCTGCTCCCTTGAATATAGATGTCATGAGAACAGAGGTTTTAGATTTTCCATGCTATAGTCCAAGGGTCTGATAGAGTCAATCAATAAACTCATACTAAATACATGCTGTCCATTTTGTATGAATATTAGCAAAATAAGACTTTACTGGTGGGACGTTCAGGTAAGATGACAGAAGAAGCTGACTTCATGTGAGCCTGTGGAGATGAGTCAATATAAGAACATTACGGTCTTTCCAAAGAAGGGAGGAGGAAGGGGTTGTAAATTTTAAAAGTAATAGGCTATAGTGTAAGGAAAAGGAGAAACCAAGGAGACAACAGCTCCAGCCATGTGGCTATCCGGACTGGGGATGAGCAGCGGAAGCCACATCCAAAGGCAGTTTGTTTTCTCCTCTCTGAGTGGTACTAGAGATTGATCCCTCAAGAACAGGCTACTCAGCAAGAAGATTCCTAAGTAAAACCTGAAGAGAGATCAAACCAACATACAACTTACATTGTAATAGGAAACACAATAATCCACAGTCCCACTGCAACAAGGGTGTGGGTTGATATGTGTGGTTCCTGATACCACTAAAGACCATACAAATGCCCTGGGTCTGGACCATCACCTGAGGACAGGTGGGGACCTGAAGGTCACACAGAAGCCGTGACCACACAGATCTGTCTGGCCTTCACTGCCACAAGGTGTCATGGTGACATCTGAACCCGGGCTGCTTCCAGGGATCATGTCTGGGGCAGTGATCCTACCACAGTCGGGGACTGTGATTTTCATGGCCTGTCGTATCACAAAGGCCACACAGATGTCTGAGGTCTAGGCTGCAACCTGTGGTCATGTTGGTGTCTGAGGGCTGTGCTGTCATCAGGGTCATGCTGATCTGGGTAGTGTACTCTGGGTCCGGACTGCTGCCATGAACCATGTCTGGGTCCATGGTTCAGCAACAGCCAGGGGCTGTATTGATGTCCATGGCTCCTCTTACTACCAGGGACTGAGTGGATGCCTGGGGACTAGACAGTTACCTGAGGCCATGTTGGTGTCTTAGAGCCTTGCTGCCTGCAGGGCCATACTGATCTGAGTGGCCTGAATGCCTCCAGGGCCACTGTAACATCTGGGTCCATGTTCCCACTGCAGCTCGGGCCAGTGATGATGTCCATGACCAGCGTCACCACAGGGGTTAATAGGAACCATTTGTGTTGAAATCCTGTTGACACTGCCTCTCAATGGACATTGAAGCGGGAGAGCTGTGCCCCTACTCTGGAGAGATGGTCCCACCTCTCACCAAAGGCCATGGAGAGTTGATCCCACGGCATGGGTCTAGGAGAGCTGGCTCTACCCCTTACCCGAGGGGCAGTCTCAGTGGACAGGACTGATTAGCTAAGCGACCATCTAGATCCACATCCCTGGCCTTGGGTTGGCCCACCCTAACATCTACCCCATCTATGACCTATTGGGATATATGAAGGAACTGGGCCTATACACCAATAACCACGGGATCGCCATCAGTATGTCACATCAGTTGTCACATGGCCAACAGTAGGATATGTGACAGGAGTTTCAGTGAAGGTCCAGTAATGACGCTGCACCAGAGGCCTTGAGCCAATCCAATGACTCACTGCAATGAGCATTCTGCTGGTGGGGCTATTTGGAGAAAAGGGTATATTGCATGACACACCACAGATTCTGATGCCACTAGCATGGACGAAGAAGTGCTGGAAAGACAGAGCAAGGTACATTTGTTTGTTTGTTTGTTTTTAATTAATTGGGGGGTTATGCTGAGGGGGTAGAGGCAGATATGAAGGGACTGGTAAGTGAGTAGGATTGGGGTTTATGATGTCAAATTCCCAAAGATTCAACCCAGAAGTATGGCAATAAGAGGAAAAAGGAAAAGAAACAAAAAGACAGTACCCATTAAGTAGCAAGGCAACATGATTTATTCCAAAAAGATCACAACTCTCAACTCCTAAATTCAAAGATACTGAATTAGGTAAAATTTCAGATGTACTTTTCAAGTTTATTCATAAAAATAATCAATGACCACAAAAAGATAAAAAGAAGTGGTTGAAATACTGGAAGGTAGCAGAGAAGAAAGAAAACAAAAAAAAATCAGCAGGAAATTGAACTTCTGAAAAAAGTGAGTAGATTACTTATTTTTACTTATTTTATTAAAATTTACAATATATCCTGATCATGGTTTCTCCTCCCCATCTCCTCATAGATGTTCTTCAGATCCCCATACATCTAGCTTTAGACTTCTTTCTCTCTCTCTTTAGAAAGCAAATGGGCATATATAGAAAACAAATGAACAAAACAATTTAAAAGAAACAAAACCCACAAGAATACAAAATTGGAAACCATAATATACAAGCAAAAGACCAGTAAGATAAAGAAATACCCAAACAAAGCAATATGAGTCAAAAATAATAATCTACAAAAAGCAGTACTGAGTATGGTTTGTGTTGACCATCTACTGCTGGGCATGGGGCCCATCCTTAAGTATGGCTTATACACCCTGTGAGATGCCATTGGTGAAAACTAAGTGTTCCTTTACAGAGGGATGTGAATGGAAAACAGCTTCTTGGTTAGTGATGGGAGTTCATATCTACTTCTTTCTCTCTCAGATTGACTTGAACCTGTGCAGGCTTTGTGCAGAGTTCATATCTGTGTCAGTCCCATTATATCCAGAAGAAACTGTTTTCCCCATGGGTTTAATTTTAAAATCCAATTACCTGTTGTTTTCAAGAAACAAACCTCACAGACAAAGATAGCCATGAACAGAGAGTCAAAGAGTGGAAGTTAATCAAATGGAACGAAATAAACAAAAAAAGCTGCTCATGTTGATATCTGATATTTGCAGCTCAAGCCAAAGTTAATAAAAGATAAAGAAGTGCACTGAATATCAATAAAGAGAACAATGCACCAGGTGGTGGTGGATCACACCTTTAATCCCAGCACTTGGGAGGCAGAGGCAGGTGGATCTTTGAGTGTGAGGCCAGTCTGGTCTTCAAAGCAAGTTCCAGGACAGTCAGGACTATATAGAGCAACACTGTCTCAAAAAACCTCAAAACAAATAAAGAGAACAACGTATCCAGAACTAAAATCATAATGATTACTGTATATGTGCACCATATATTGGAGCTTCCAATTTCATAAAACAAATACTTATGAACATGACCATTCAATAGGCCCTGATACCTGATATAATAATGGTATACCCAGTGAGTGACTTCATTACCCAAATCTCATCTTTACAGGTCATCCATACTAAAAACCAAAAAAAAAAAAAATCAGAGTTTAATGCTTAGATTGAATGGACATAGATTTAAATGCAGAATCTTCCAACCAGCAGATGCAACATACTTATTCCTCTCAGCAGTTCAAGAAATCTTCTATAAAATAGACTGCATTCTGGGCCATAAATCAAGTCTTAACAAATACAAAAGAGTCAAACATAATTTCACGATATTCTCAAATCATAGAGGAACACAATTGGAAATCAATAGCAAGAGAAACCACAGAAACTGTGTAAATATTTGACGAGTGAATAATGCATTCTTGAATGACCAGTGAAACTTTGAAGAAATCGGTGGAGAAATTTGAAAGTTTCTAGAGCCAAATGAAGATAAGAGCAGAACTTACTAGACCCTTAGGATATAATTCAGGAAGTTCTAAAAGGCAGGTTTAGAACTTAGATTTAAAATGAGAATAATCTCAAATAAATAACCTAATGATGTACCTTTAGATCTTAGAAAAAGAAAAGCATGCCAAGCCCCAAAGCAATAAGTAGCAGGAGATAATAAAGATTAGGGTTGAGATTATTGAAATGGAAACAAAAACCATAAGATCGAGACTCACTCAGACAAGGAGTTGATTTTCCGGAAAAATAATATTGACAATTTCTGACAAAATTAAGCAAATGAGAGGTTGAAGAGCTAAAATTAATAAGATAAACCAAACCTAGAATGTTACAATAGCTTCTAATTATTAGGAAATATTATGGTAATTTGTATTTCAACTAATTGGAAAATCTAAACGAAATGGGTATATTCCTAAGCATCTATAATCTACTAAAATTAGATTAAGATGCTATTAACAACTTAAACCCATAATAAACAATGACATTGAAAACAGCGATGGGGATGTAGCTCACTTGGTAGAATGTTTGCCTAGTATGCAGGAAGTTTGCTTCCCAGCATGTTGATGCATGCTTGCAATCCCAGCCCTCATGATAGAGACAGGAGGATCAGAAACTCAAGGTTATCCTCTGCTGCACAGCAAGTTCCAGGCCAGCCTGGGGTCCATGAGATACTGGAAATTTATGTTTGTTTCTTCACTTCATATAATTTCATCTTCGGTTGTTTATGGATCCTAACAAAGAAAAGTCCTGGACCAGGTACATTCAGCACCAAATTCTTCCAACTACTCAAGGAAGAAGAAATATCAATATTGGTCAAAGTATTCCATCAAATAGGGTGGAAATGAATACTACCAAACTCATTCTATGAAACCAGCATTACCCTGATACTCAAATTAGACAATGGCACACAACGAAGGATAACTATAACCCAATTTGCCCTTTGAATGCAGAAACAAAAATTCTCAACAAAATGCTAAGTAACTGAGTAAGGGTATCTAAGTTGGTTTCATCACAAAGAACCAAAGAAATTTCTGAAATCTGAAAAATAGGTTATTCTCTAAAACAGGATGCAGAATGCAGTATATTTAATTCCTTTCTTCATTTTTCTTTTTCTTTCCCTCTCCCCGTCTTATTTATTTATCTATCTACTATTTTCTATTTATTTATTTCCTCTAGAACTAACAAAACACATGTCTTAGGGTTTTTATTTCTGGTATAAAGGAACATGACCAAAAACAACTTTCAGAGGAAAAGATTCATTTATTTATTCTTATACTTCCTGGTAATAGTTTATCAGTGAGGGAAGTCAGGGCAAGAACCTGGAGGCAGGAATTAAAGAGAAAGCAAAGGAGGAGTGCCTCTTCCTGGGTTGCTGAGTCTGCTTTCTCCCCCTTTCCAGGGCCACCTGCAGGTGGTGGCACTACCCACGGTGACCTGGTAGTGATCTCAATCACTAGTCAAGAAAATGGCAAACAGATATGACTACAGGCCAACCCTATGGAGGCAATTTCTCAATTAAGATTCCTTCTTTCAGATGATTCTAGCTTGTGTGAAATTGACAAAAACTGACCAGAATAGCACATAATAAAAAATAAAAATTGTTTTTCATTGTCTATGATTTTCACCAGTGGGAGAAAATTGTGCAGATCATTTCAATGCAGTGGATCCCAAACCCATAAATCATCCCTCAAACATATTATTCGATATTCATCCATGAAGCGAATGGTAAATTATTCTGTGTGGATGCAGCATCTTGCACATCAATTATCTGCAAAGATAACATGTGTGTAAGACCTATACACACATGTATAGACTAAATGGCTGCACCCCTATCCCTCACATTTATTAACCATTTAGTCATATTGTGGAATACATCTTTAACTATGTAAAGATGTGTTAATGTAAAGATATGTTCTATTTGTTTATGTTGCAGAATATTTGTATTGCTATATAAAAATGTGTTGCACTTGTTTAATTATGTAAAGATGTGTTGCTGTTTTACAAAGACTGTCTAAGGTACCCAATAGGTCTAATAAAAAGCTGAATGACCAGTAGTGAAGGAGGAAGTATAGGCAGGACTTCTGGGCAGAGAGAGTATTTAGGAGGAGGAATTTAGGTTTGGGTGAAGAAAAAATAAGAGATGCCAGGGGTCAGCCACCTGGACACAGAAGAAGCAGGAATGTAGGATATATGGAATGCAAGAAAGGTAAAAAACCACGAGGTAAAATGTAGATGAACAGAAACAGGTTCATTTAAGTTAAAAGAGCTAGTGGGACAAGCCTAAGCTAAGGCCAATCATTCATAACTAATAATGTCTCCATGCTTGTATTTGGGAGCTGGCTAGTGGCCCAAAATAAAATGCTGACTAGGGAGCCAGTACCTGTGCACTGTCGTTCAAGACACAACTAACAAATGAATTGTTCATTTATAGAAATAAAGATTGGATGTTCATGTATTAAAAACAGAGGAGAATGTTTTTAGTCTTTTGGTTGTTCTCTTATGTAACAGTGATGTAGCACTTTTGTATTTCAGTAGATATTTCACTTTGGGATAATGTAACTATTGTATATTAACTTCCTAATGAATACATTTATAAATCCTAGCAGACTAACACAAAAACGATTACTTCTTTTACAGAAAAAGTCTCTTGCTGTCTGTCTTAGGAGGTGAGCATTTCTTGATGTGGTAATTACAAGACTTGGCTCCATTCATCTGATATTCTGCCCATACCAGGGTCTTACATGGCTCTGTATTCAACTGAAGAGAGGTTTACAGATGGAAGGATGTGGCTCAGCTACCCCATCACTCTGGTCAGCAAGTCACAGACCACTTTAGCACATATGATCAATACCAGAAACTAATCACACAGACATACCATGGTCAGGCTGGGAAATGGACTTACCAACTGGAAAGCTGCTTCCTAAAGAGAATTAAACTAAGGAAGGAAAAGCATGTGTTTTTTTTTTTTCTTAGTGAATGAATTTTTTTTTAAAGACAGGGTTTCTCTATGTAGAGATGACTGTCCTGGTCACTCTGCAGACCAGGCTGGCCTCCAGCTCAATGAGATCCACCTGCCTCTGCCTCTGGAGTGCTGGGATTAAAGGCGTGTGCCATCATCACCCGGTTGAAACTGTTTTATCAATGTTTTTAATCTTTTTCTTCATGAGCAAAGGGCACTTCCAAAGTCAGTTCCTGGAAATTGAAGTTATCACCTTAAAAATGAGAATTCCCAATGTACGTTAATCTTTGTCAATGGGAATATAGACATGAACTGTTCGGGGAGTGTAACAGGATTTAGGAATAAAGAGAAACCAGGGTGGCTATAGCAGAGAGATGTCTGTCTGAAGGGACATCTGACTAGCAGGTGCCTTGGCTGTGTGGTTGAGTATAGCTCCTGGTTGATTGCACAGTACTTAGAGTCCAACTTTACCTAATGTGTGTCTGCATTACAATGCTTGCGGAACCATACGCAGGCGTTAAGCGTATCTGATAATAGGACGATGTGATCACCATTCATCCCCACCCCACATCCCTTAGCAAGGTGCTGTTCTAGCTGAGGATTGAAGGGTCTGTCTGAAAGGTGTGCCTTTAGTTCCCATCTCTGTCATAAAACTTTTCAATGTAGCGGCCACTTTCAGCCTCTCACCCTATTTCAAGGGCGCCTTTTCCTGTGCCTAGTTGCACAGCATCTGTGTGCGTGTGGGTGAGCGAGTCTAGGCCTTGAAAGTGAGCATCCCCAGATAAGGTTCTCTAGTCTTTCCTGAAGCAGGCCCTCTTCACCCACGGGTCTTGGCAACCTCCCTCTCTGCCAGCCACCTGGCCAGAGACCAGCGTCCCAAATCTGCCTTGGCAGCTAGCTCTGCTCTTGCCAGGACGCTGTTCGAAACAACCCCTAAAGGGGGAGATTATACAAACCTCTTGGAGGCAATTTTACGTTCCCTGAAAATTCCACTAGACTACACGGACTTATCGAAGGCAAGGACCACAGAGTTGCAGAGCTGGCAACAGAATCTGGCCACCGGGCACAGCCTCCCTTTGCTGGTGGGATGCCCCCACCCACTCCATCTCTTTGAGAAGCAGGACTCTCCAGGGTTGTTCAGTCTAGTGTCTGCTTCAATTCTTTGAAGCCACACAGTTGTCATACTTCAGCGCCACCAGTCTGCTATTAAAACTTGGTTTTTTTTTTCGGGTTTGAGTTTAATCTAATCCCTGTCGCCAAAACAGTTCTCCTTGTCCCATTCCCTAGCTTCCTAAAACGTTTATTAGGCCTTTATTGGGCCCACAGTCCAATTCAAGAAATATGAAAACCCCGATATTAAGGGAATTTGAAAACAGGAAGGATGAGAGTTAGAAATGTATTCAGCCTTCTTCATAATTTCCTTGCTGGTCCCTGGAGTTGAGATAGGTCAGGGTTCTAGAACGCTGTATCCAGAGCACTTCGCGAAGAGAACCTTCCTTAAACCAGAACTCTTTGAAAGCAACTAACTGGGCCACCACCTTTTCATTATCCGTCCCTTTTCTTCTTATGAGGGACTCCTGAGAAACCTGAGCAAGGCTCCACGGCCCTGCACACAATTTGAGCACCAAGTGACTAACTGGAAGGAGCAAGATTTTTGGTGTCACCTATCCCCACCAGTGACTGCTTACACGTGTGAACAAGGAAAA
Organism: Myodes glareolus; assembly: GCF_982192425.1. Taxonomy (NCBI): domain Eukaryota; kingdom Metazoa; phylum Chordata; class Mammalia; order Rodentia; family Cricetidae; genus Myodes; species Myodes glareolus. Next base: position 22,146,622 of record NC_142042.1, on the reverse strand, counting down.
AGCGACCTCTCTAGGAGACTCGAGGGCGTCCTGGGTCACTGAGCATAGCCTGGGTCGCATAGGCTCCAGTTAGTCTGTCCCCTACCTTGGATAACCAGTCACGGAGTCCCACAGCGCCCGAAACACACTTTCGCCAGAAAGCCCCTCTTCCCGTGAAGTTGTGCACGCTTCCTAACCTCCCTACCAGCTCTAACCCGCGTCCACCTAGCCCAGGCAAAGCCGCCTCCCCAAGGTAAGCTGTTTACTCGTCGCGGTCCTGGCGATCCTCTCTGGACAGCTGCCGCAGCCACAGCAGCTGCGCCGCGGCCCCGGAGCTCCGGGCGCTCCTCCTTCCTCCCTCCCGGGTCTCCGATCTCACTCCTGCGGGCCACTCACACACTCGCAGCCGCCGCCACACACCCGGGAGCGTGTGCAGGACCCAGAGGGCGGGCAGGCGTGGTGGCACGCCGCAGCCCAGCTCCTCCCGGATCGTGCTCCCCGGTCCAGCCTCCCTCCACTCTGCCTACTTCAGGGACACCTGAGCGGCCACTGGGCGGTGGAGGCTGCAGGCCCGGGGGACTGAGTGGCACCCTGGAGAAAACAGAGCAGGAGGCGGGGCGGCAGCGCAGACCACCGCCTTAGCGGTGAGGGACGCACGCCGCAGCCTATGAGCTTGTGAAACAACGGCGTGGGGGCGGGCCCGGGAGGCGGGCCCCGAGGAGGAGGTGGCCCGGGCGCTTGAGGCGGGGGCGGTGAGGAGGAAGGGGAGGAGGCGGAGGCGGGCGAGGTGGTGGCGGCGGCCGGCGCGGCGGCTGAGGCGAGGTTGTGCCCCGGACTGTGTCCACGGAGCTCAGCGGCTGTTGCCTACGCGTAGAGGAGCAGCGGCGCCGAGAGGCAGAGGAGGATCGCGGGCGAGCGCGGCGGCGGGACGTCCACGGTGGCCGCGGCCCCGGCGGCGGCCGGCGACAATCGGCGTGGGGAAGCAGCGGCGGCCGCAGCGGCAGCCGCCTCTCCGCCACCGGGACGCCGAGGCGCGGCTGGCGGCTCTGACATCCACGGCCCTGCCTCTCCTCCCTCGCCCCCGGCCCTCCCCATGTGATCGGTCTTAATCCCGACCGTGTGCGCGCGTGGGGGCTCCATTGCGCGGCGCCCGGTGTCGGTGCCGGGGTGGGTGCTCGCGTGCGCTTCTCCTCCCCATCCCCCGCCCCGTCCCCAAGAATAAAAGAAGAACCGGGAGGCGTGCTCAGAAAATAAATAAATAACCAGCACACACGCGCAGCCCGGAGCGAGGCGGCGGGGCTGGCGGCGGCGGAGGAGGAGTGAAGGCGGCGGCGGCGGAGGAGGGACGCTCGGAGCCGGCAGTAACTTTCGAGCCAGCCCAGAGCCCGGAGCTCCAGCCGAGCGGTTTGCAGCGCGGCGGCGGCGGCGCTGAGTGTCTGGCCCGCCGGTGCGGTCGGGGTGTGCAGTCGGACGGGACGAGCAGCGCGTCGCTGTCCCCCCCCCTCCCGGCCGCTGGAGATGTCCGAGCCCAAGGCGATTGATCCCAAGTTGTCGACGACCGACAGGGTGGTGAAAGGTAAGCGCAGCGCCGCGGCGGCCCGGGGTGCACCGAGTGCCGCAGGCGCCCGGCCGCCCCTCCCCCGCCCCGGTTGTCCCTCTCCGGCTCGCGCCGGGGACCTTCTAGGATCTCCTGCAAACGGCGATCCCCCCCCTCCTCCGCCGCGCCCTGCCCCCACACCGCCCACCCGGCCCCAATAGGGGCATTTTTTTCTTTTTTCTTTTTTTTTTTGTGGACGGGGGGCGGCAGTTGGCAAATGGCTGAGCGCCTGGGAGGCGGTGGCGGGGGTGGCGGTGGCGGGAGGGGGCGCCCGGAGGGGGGGGTGACTGCTGGCAGGGTGTAGCTGCTGTGACAGAAATAGGAAGTGGGTGGCTGCTCGCGGGCTTGCATGGGATCGGGTTTATGGTTTGCTCTTTGTAGAGGGAGGGGAGGTGATTTATGGCTTTTAAAAAATTAATAGGGCATTTTTATGTGGCCGTGGCTTGCCGCGGACTGGCTCGCCCGGGCACGGTGCTCCAGGCGCTCCATTGCAGCAGTTCCCCGGGCGCCCCCTCCCCCTCCGCGGGAAGGGCCTGCACAGGACTCGCGAGAGAGCGGGAGAGCGTGGGGGGAGCCCAGCTCCGGCTGCCGCGCGCCGCGGGGGCGGGGGGCCGCGGGGCGGCATGGGGGCAGCGCCAGGCGGTGGACGACCCGAGCCCCCGCCGCCGCCCCGGGATTTCCCTGCAGGCCCGGAGCGACGCGAGCGGTGGCGGTCCTCCTCCGTCGACCTCCCTTGTCACCCATGGCTGGCTGCCGCCGACCTGTCATTGCTTTTAAAGGGTTCCCTGTTGGTGCACGCCTCTAGGGTGGGAAGCTCACCCTGTTCCCTTCCTCCAAGCTCCTGACACCCCCTTGGTAACGGGCTATTTGATGCTTTTATTGCCAAGGAGGACATGTCTGTGTACAACTGGCAGAGATGGCCCTAGAGAAGCCCCGGGGATGCTTGGGGTGAAGAAGGGGACAAAGTGGTTGTCCTTTCTATATTCCTGCGGAGGAGGGATCCCACTCTCCTTCTGTATTCCAATGTGGAATGGGGGAGGGACAGCAGATTCTCAAGGATTAAATAGTGACACTTATTCTTGGGGTTAAGGTACTGAGCTAAGCTGAGATGAGCACCAGCCTGTGCAGAGTGTGCCTCTGAAACTGGGGGTGGTGTGTGTGTGTGTGTGTTATGAGCAGAGATAGTGTCTTATGCAGCCAGAGCTTTCGTTAGAGTGCAAAGTAGTCAAGGCATTTGCTCCAGGAACACTTAGGTGAAAGTAACCCGGCACCCAGGGACCATGATACATAGTCTCTGGAGTCTTAGACAGGATCCTTCTTTCACATTTGCTTGGTTTTTAAAGTTTGTGTGTGTGTGTGTGTGTGTGTGTGTGTGTGTGTGTGTTGTTATGTTCTCTTTTATGAGAGACTAAAACATCTCCTCTCCTTTCGGTTATATTAGGTAGGATTCATAGTCAAAATAAAGAGGAGATGGTCCTGAAAAAAAAAAAAAAGATTGGTGATAGAGCTACAGAGGCACAACTATCTTTTCTGCAGGCATGGATCCTTATGTAAACACTCCATGCAAATCCATTCCCAAGAACTGTGTTGTGTTGAAGGTGTCTGTTGGCTTAAAAATTAAGACCTTTTGTGTACAATACCAGAGAATGATCAAAACTCTGCAATGCATGAAATGGAGGTTTGACTCCAATTAAAAGATAACTTGTTTTTTAACCAGCTGGGATGCTCCTGAGTGTTGGTAGTGAAAACCAGTACCGTGTACATTGTCATGGCGCATTCCCTGTTCTAAACCTCAAACTGTGGATTTTTAAGATGTGAATTTAGATGGACATTGTCAAAAAGTAAACTCTGTGAAACTAATTGCTCATCCATTCTTGATGTGTTTACCAGTTAGCATGGCAGATCCAGGGTCCAGCCGTTTCCTAGCTCTCTTGCCTTGTGTTCCAGTGTTGTGTCCTTACAAATGACTTCTCCCATTAGTACATTGGCACACCCAAAACTCCACAAAATTTTGATTTATGTATCCTTGCAGAAGTGAATTATAAATGTGGGCCATAGATTCAAAATAAGAAACACTAGTCTCCCACCTGCTTTTGACGGGGATCCTACTGGAAGATTTTGTTTATAGAAAAGCAAATTATTGATGACTCCCGAGTTTAAGGTGGGCACCCTGCCATGGCTTTGGTTCTCTTATGCTTTCTTGCAGATTTTAACATTTTATGTCATCGACTTAAAAGTTCTGACACAAGGGGCTGGTCTACAGTTTGTCATTTGTAGGATTTTTCAGGATTAGTATTTTGAGATGATAATCTGTTTTGATCCCCCTTGAATATTATATACATCTTTAACAAGTAGAAAGCAACACATATGCTGACCGGGAAACATCACAGAATTATTTTTTTATGTTAAAATATTCATAATGTGTGGCAGGTGAAAACCTGGCTTTTACTCCAGATTTTCTGAGACCCTCATGGCATCTGTCATTCTTGAAATCATTCCTTAACACAGGAAATGGTTTATCTTGGAGGCGATCTCTGTGCTCTTGAGGCCGTGTTTCCTCTTACCAACGGCGTCTGTAGCTGTGTGTGTGATGCAGGAGTCGTCCGATCGGTCCTCTGGCAGGCCGTGGCTTTTTCCCAGTTATCTTTATTGCTGTGATCTGGATGACAGATCGCTGTTTACGAACGACTCTGCTTGTGGTTTTGCTCGTAGTCAATATGACAACAGCTCTCCGTGGCTCTCTGGATGTGTGCTTCCCGAATGCAACTTTCGAGAGGTAGCTTGAGTGTGAGTGTCACCTGTGGTAGTATCAGCTTGTTCGGTCAGCTGTAGCACGTGCAGAGCCTTTAAAGTCAAGAGTGAAAGAGGAATGGTGGCCAGAGAGACGAGCAACATTCGCTTAGATGACGTCCAGAAAAAAAATGCCCTCAACCAGCAAATCTGCTGTGGGTTTATTTGACCCCCTTCTTAAATTTAAAAACAAATGTAAAGTTGTTACAATTTAGAGAGAACATTTTGGCATGCTGTTTGTTGGGAACCAGTGTCCTCTGATCCATGAACTTATTTATATTTTCGGAGCATATCCACTGTTTGTTTTGAGAAAGGCTGTATATAGGTTGAAGGTCCACTGGAAACTCCAGAGACTCTTGGCCTTAGTCTTGAGAGTGAGGTTCTAGAAGCCTTTCATTGTGCCTGGCTCACATTAGGTCTTAAAGATACACAAAGAAGACCATAATCAGTAGAAGATGTAAATGGTGCAAACCCCCCCCCCCCCACCACCGCCCCAGCATACCCTAGGCCCTGGTTTCCTCTGCAGCATGCTCACAAACTCTATCGCAGCTTCTGTCTCCAGTCACAGTTCCCGTCGGGCTGTCCAGGTTTGCTCTGTGACAGTTAGAAATGTGTGGAGCAGAGTAGACTGTGGTGTGTTTGCGGCAGTGTTCCGGCTCTGGACAGTTCTCTCATCTCCAAGTATTTTCTAATGCGCCTTTTACTTTATCCCCTACTGATGACAATAGGAGACATTTTCGAGTCTGGTAGGCTGTCAAAGGGGAGATTCCTGGGAAGACTCCTGTAGGCTGCGCTCGGTTCTCCTCTGCCGATGTTTGCTTTTTGTTTGTGGGAGATAGCTGCTGCTCCGCCTTCTCTCACCTTTGAACCGGTTGTCAGGTGCAAGTAGAGACCTTCTGGGAAGATGTCTCAGATCATACAAGCCAGAATGTGGTGGAGTCAGGTAGACTGTTACTCAGTAATTGACGATGCAGGCCGTCAGTATTTGTAGCTGAGAAATACCTGTGTGACTATTTAAAAAGCAAGCAAGAATAGGGCATGTCACTAGTGGCCATTGTGTTTGCACATGGAAACAGAGTAGTAAATCACCGGGGGTGGGGGGGGGTGGGGGGGAGCTCTTTTCGAATTTATTTTACTTGTATTTTAATTAATTAATTAGTTAATCTGCCCTCAGTTGATTTGTTTCATTTGGCCTTCCTTTGGAGTGATTAAATTAAATTAAATTAAATTCATTGTCATTAACCATCAGTATATGGTGGGTAGAGTTTACATCAGCACTGGCTCTTAAGAAAGGCATTTGCTTGCTAGTATAGCTAATACCACAGATGACACAGTTCTGACATGGATGATGTGCTGGAGTGAACGGCATACAAATTCATGCTGCTAATTCTAAATTAGGTTGATACATTCAGTAACATTTGCGTTCAGAATTTCATACAATGTAAATTCAACGTGCTCAAAACAGTTTGTAGGAGACTGAGACTTAGGGACAGTGGTTCTAAATGTTACCACCTTTTTAGAAGAACTAAAGGCAATGTTGTTTGTTGCTGTTGTTGTTTAAAAGTACAGAAATGAACCTTTGCTTAATAGATACTGTAATTTAAAGAGAGCCAGGAAAAGGCAACAACCCAGCTGCCTTAGAATCTAGTTAATGAGATTTTGCTGACATTGATGTAAGGTAAAAATAACGCCATTTTCAATCAGTTTCTTCTTTATGAGCCGCTTAGAATGGTAATTATAGTAAGTATGACTCTGATGCTCTGCAGTCAACTTTGACAATTGTCATCTTAGGGTTTCTCTTATCTTTCTGTGCCACCCTGTAAAGTTGGAACTAATTATAAAGCCAAAGAGAGTCCCTTTGGAGTGTTGTTGTTGGAGGGTTGCATTGTTCCCGTTGTGGCCTTTAGTGAGTCTGTTCACTATTGTGAATTCTTAGTGAGAGTATGCTGCTGGAAAGTCAGGAATTGTGAAGGTAGGCAAGGAATGACTCAGCGGCGCATTTTATGATCATTAAAAAATAATTGTGTCCGATTTTCAGCAGTTTACTGGTACAGCAATCGCTTGATATTTAAGAGAGATATGATGAGATCTTCAATTCTTCTGTAATTGTAGGCTGTGTGTTCTAGCTTCACAGACCGCTTTTCTTCCATCGTGTGGGATAAAGAAGGCGGGCGTTTCCTTGGCAGCGGGTAATTTACTCATTGCGGGCACCAAATTACAAATGACAACATGTTATGTGTGTTCGGGTCACTCTAGAATGACCCCAGGGGGTAATATTCAAAGCCGTGCTACTGGCCCCCCAGCAGTGGCGTGTATTGGCATTTCTCCATAACTAAAGACAGGGAGGTAGAGTTGGTGAGATGGTGTGGGTGAGACCAGGATGCAGGTAAGCCAATGGCTTCTGTGAAAAGTGGCTCTTTTTGCTTGAGCGTAGACATATTTTTTTGTGTGATCTAGGATCTTACTGCATTTTCTTTCCCATTTGCTTTCCTCCACCATGAGCTATGCAGAATCATATTTGCTATATTTCTGTATTAGCGGAGATAGAATATTCTGCAGCTTTCCTTTAAAGTGTGTAACCAGAGGTCGAAACAGTACACTGTGCTGAAAAGAACTTTATCTCCAAGTTGTTGCTGCAAGACTCCATCTGGGTTACTGACAACGACACTCTCCACCCCTGCTGTTGTCCACGAGTGTGTTCCTTTCCAGAGGAATTTCAGGAAAAAGCATCACTGATGCTGTTTTTTTTTTTTTCTTTTTAGGATGTAGTCATCCAGTGAGAGAGAGGGACATGGGCCCCTCACATGGTATTTTGGCTTTGGAAGCTAAGTCTTTAGTACTTCAGCATTTTGTTTTGTATTATTTTGTAGGGCTTCCACCTCATGTAGGAAATTATCAGTCGCACTTCGTGTCTATAGGAAAACATATATTCCTCCCCAGTGAGGGATTCTGAAGAGTCTGGTGTACCATCAACTTGGGGAACCATTCATATAGTTAGGATGTCAAATCCATCTTCACTGTGTACTAAGGTAGCAGAAACCAGAGTTCCACTTATGCAAGTAGCAATAGATCATGAAAATGCTCCATCTTTGAAATGAAAGTAGATATTTTGGAAACCATCATAGGAAGGAATAGGGGTGCCCCATTGCTTTGTCACCCACAGATGTGCTGGGTCATGCTCACGGATAGCTACTCGAGATGTAAAGGCCTCTGGGCTGCAGATTGAACACAACAGGAGTGGGACTTCGTGTTTTTCTTTTTATTCCCTAATCCATGCTTTGGCCTCATAGCAAAATATACTGCAGCTTGATTTTTAGGCATTGGGTTTGGTTTTCTGTGAACTTCACTGTCTTGCAACTGGAAATGTTGAATGTGTCTGCGGAGGATTAAGGTAAAAGAATTGCTGTCAGAGATTTCTAGAAGCTGCCTCTGCTCTGTGACACACCGCCTCACTGTGGTTGTCAATTTCAGACATTGGTCTACAGTTAAAACAGGAAGAATTATTGTTGGCCTTTAGAGAGAAAGCGAGTCCTCTCTCTCTCTCTCTCTCTCTCTCTCTCTCTCTGTGTGTGTGTGTGTGTGTGTGTGTGTGTGTGTAAATTAGGAAAAATAGTTGCAAGGAGCCATGAAGTCTTAAGACACAATGGGAGTCTCTTTCCACAGCAACTGTGTTTCCTCAGCTTTTTTTTTTTTCTCCTTTGGGAGGAATTACTAGTTCTGATTCAAAATGTGCTTTTATTTCTAAGGAATATCAAAATACTTTGGAAATTGCAGCACATTGGATCCTAACCTCTTTCTTACGTTACTGTATATATTTGGAAATGCATAAAAGTGATCAATATTTGCATTCGAGTTTTGTTTTGAGAGTTTGTTCCCAAAGACCTGTGGTGTTTACCACAATGCGTTGCCAGTTATATTCCCAGTAAATACTTGGTTAATGATTGAGCCCTGCAGAATTTTCATGTGTCATCGTAAGCTATAAACAGAGGCAAATTATGTGCGTTTTGAGGTTTTTTTTTTTTAAGTTCTGATTCCTTGGAAATGGTTATACATGGTGACTGGAAAATTCCTTCTTCAGTCCACTCAGGGATGGGAGGATGAGAAGGTGATCGGAAGCCACAGCTGTGCTGAGGGTGGTTTTCTTGCTTGGCCATTTGAACTGGCCATGTCTGATGATTTACCTGAATTTGAACTTTTGCTTGAACTTGAGCATGTAATATTTTCTCTTAAAGCAATCATTTTTTGAAGTTTGAGAGGATGTTGTTCATCCTATACTGGATTTATTGGTTGATTTATTGTGTCACTAGACTTTGATTTCAAGAGAAAATGACCTGATAAATATTGAAAGGGGAAAAAAGACCAACAAAAACAAACCCTCCTCTATGTCTATCTGAAATTATTGTTTTCTGTAGTGTCTGTAACTCAGAAGCGCCATTTTTGCCATTGGAGCCGCTTGTCGTTCTCTGGCCTTGAAATGCCACTGGACACCATCCAGCTGGACGATGTATGGGCCAGGAGAAGTTGAAAGACTACGGCATCAGCTCTGCTGAGTCCTCATTTCTGTTGAGTGGGCTTTGAGCCATCTGTTGACATTTGTTTTTAAGAATCGTGTAAGCAATGCCATTTTTTCAGATTAAATTAAAAGTGTTCTATGCATTCTCTTAAAATGACAGGACCGCAGTCAGTCAGCATTTGTGATGCTTTTTACAAAGAATTTTTTTTTAAATGATGAGGTCTTGAAGTCTGTCGTTGTTGATTTCCTCCATACATTTCTTGGGATTGCAACTGTTCTTTTGATTACTCCATTCAGACATTCAGTTTTCACTTCAGACTTCTCTCTTGCACCTGTCCTGATGGCTGAAGTCAAGGGACCCAGCCCAACTCCTGCACTGACCACCTCGTTAGGCACAGGTTGCTGCCATGGTTTGTTGAGGTGTCCGTCTCCCCTCCTCAGGAAGTGGAAAGCCCTACAGCAGTGGTTCTCAAGCCGGTGATCCCAACCCCTTTGGGGCTGAACAGAGGTCACCTAAGACCATTGGCAAAACAGATACTTACTTTACAATTCGTAACAGTAGCGAATTAGCAATTATGAAGTAGCAACTAAAATAATCTTATGGTTCAGGGGTCACCACACGGTGAGGTGGTGAGGTGTATTAAAGGATTGTAGCAGTAGGAAGGTTGAGAACCACTGACCTAGAGAGAGGGTCCTGCTCTCTTTGTTTACTCAATTCTAGCAGACTGTTATATTACAGTAATGTGATCCTTAATTGTTACGTGTATGGATTCATTGGCAAACTCTGAGAGGAATTTCAGGTTTTAAGTTGTGGAGTTCTCTTTTGACGCTTTCTTCAACTTCGTCAAGATTGAGTTGCAGACAACTGATAATTTCTTGCTTTGTAAGCCACAGTTCCATGGATCCCTGCCAGTTAAAAGGCCCAGAGAAGGCTGTGTACGCTGTTGAGTGATGGAGTGCTATCCTAGCGTGGGCAGGGCACTGGGCTACCTCCCTGGCACTGGGGACAGAGAAAGTGTATCCATTAATTTTCCTCAGCAGTTGATGGTTGGTGGGGACTTCAGGTAAATAATGAAAGCAAGTTGCAGGGAGGCCAAGTGGCAAGCAATGGTGAGGCCTCGCTCACACATTGATTGGTGTACAAATGCAAGCTTGTAGCCGTGAGTCTGCAAATTAAAACAGATGCAGGACAACCCACATTTGGATAGGGTACGACTGACTACAAACCCACCAATAATAAACTTTTGGTACCAGTATAGGAGCGGTAGAGGCTGTACACAATCCTCCAGCACCTAAGCAGCCTTAGAAGAGCTCAACTATTGAATTCACACCACCTAGGAGGCCTAGGAAGTGAGGTGTCTGCCCTAAGCCCTTTTCACAGATGAGCTGGGAACCTGAGCCAGCCACTTGGGATTGCATATCTTCTTCCAGCAGGTCATCCGGGGCTCTCCATGCTCCACTTTCTGTTTGGGCTAAAGTATGGGCTCAGATAGCCCGAAGTCAACTCTGTTTCCCTACATAGAAATATTTTCATCCCAAGGCATTTAAGATGAAGGGGAACTCCAGGGGCCCGTGTAAAGTATTAATATTAGTTTCTGTATTCACCAACAGGAAAGGGATCTTTCTGTTGCTCTCACTTCTGGTCGGGATTCTTCTTGTTGAGCTTTGTGTAAAACTTAGGAATATGTTGAAAAAGTGAGCTCCGGGGTGGTGAAAGCATTGTCAGTTGTGGCTGGCGCAGAGAGATTTGGGATTCTGATTGAGGAAAAGCCGGGTTGCATTTTAACCAAGGACTGAAGTTTTAGGCTGCCTCTGTGTGTGTGGGATCCTGCACAGATGAGCCAGCGTTGGGAAGCATCAGGAATTTAGGTCACAAATTAAGAAAAAAAAAACCAGGTTAGGGATATTTAACACCAGAATAGATTATTTTGGCATTTTAGAACCAAATCGTTCTGACCCGTTTTGAGTGTAAATGTGAACACACATACTAAAAAACAGTTTGAATTTCAAGATTTTTAACGCTGGAGGTAACGCTGGGAATCCAGCTCACGATCTGGCAGAGCCCCACCCTTCTTTATATTTTTATCTCTTAGTCTTATTCAGGTCTGGGTCTGACAGATTTGAGTCTTGCGGTTGGAATGTGCAGCCCTATTTCAGCTGAAGCCAGTGCTGACGTGGAACCCCTGTCCGGCCTTCCTGACGGATGGGCACACTGCCATCGCAGGCACAGATCAAGTGAGAGGGATCTCCCGGCTTCTTCAGGCTCTTACTCATCCTGCCATCCGGGACCTCTCTGCCTGCAAGAAAGGCTCTCTCCTGTCTGCCGTCTCATTTCTCTAAAACTGAATTTGTTGTGTTCCAAAGACTGTGCTTTATCTGTTTTCCTTGAGAGAACTTGTTCCCTAGTAAACCAGCACCCTTGTTTCTAAGTCTCTAGCTGGTTAGCCATGCAGGGTGGTTTCTAGGTCATTTTATCAGTCAGCCTTTAAATCCAAGTCAGGGTATTGGAGTTCTTGAAAACGGAGACATTAACCAAGGTTGATCCTGGCCAGCCTGTTTTCATGGTATAGCAGCACCTTGAGTTGGGGTCTTTCAGTTTGGTTTGTGGCTCTGCTGTACCTATATGCTGGCCTGGAAGCTGCCCAAGGCTCAGAAACTTCTCAGAGATAGGCTGTGTCCACCATGCCATGTCCCTTGACTGAATAAGAATTGCTACTGTCGTGATTTTCTAAGCTTTGAAATTCCTTTTATCTTCTTCCAGTCCCCTGCAGCTTTGGGTGTCTAGTAGTTAATCCCCATAAGGAGGAACATCCCCGGACCTAGAAAGTATTTGTGTCTCGCCAGTGACTTCCTATAGCCTTCCATTCACAATGCAGGCAAGTGACAAAGATAGTCCTGATAGCATAGCAGCCTGGTGGCATGAGAGGGCACATCCCTTGATTAATTTCACAGCTCTCCAGAGTGGCAGATTAGCATCCCACTTGATGGAAGCCACTGTGCCCAGCTGAAGGGCTGTGGATCAACAGCTTCGAAGACCGTTCAGTTTCATTACCCGATGGATTAAATGTGATTTGATAATTTCTCTCACTTGAGATTTGAAGCCGGCCATGGGCTTGCAGCTGTGGTATCAGAGAATGTTGCCATGCTAACGCTGCTCCGAAGTATTAATTACCGATAACAGTATACAAACATTTGTGTTTTTTTTTTTTATTATTTGTTTTTGTTTTTTGAGACAGGGCTTCTCTGCAGCTTTGGAGCCTGTCCTACAGCTAGCTCTCGTAGACCAGGTTGGCCTTGAACTCACAGAGATTCACCTGCCTCTACCTCCCAAGTACTGGGATTAAAGCTTGTACAAACATTTATAAGTGTTTCACAAGTTGATTCAAGTTCCCCCATGAGAGGATGCTCTGGCCTGTGTTCTCATGGACACAGCAATGGAGCCAGAGCTATACAGTGGTGGTGGGTAAGACACACAGCCTGCAGCCTGCTCGATCTTGTTTTAAATTGTGGTGTATTCTAGTAGTACTCCTGGAAACTAGTCTTTCCCTGAACATGTTGGGAGACAATTCATTAGGCTTCATAGTCCATCTTGCTAGTGCTCCAGGCACGTGGCGGTAAAGTCTGGACATCAGAAAGGAAGGGAAATCGTGGGCCTGCAATGGGAAGATTCACCTCTGAGAGCCAGGCCTATACACAGAGTAGAGCTTGGGATGGTAACATCTGGGGACATTTTCAGGTTTCTTACTGCATCCCCCAACGGCTACCTTGTATGGATTTCTCTGATGAGCTATATGTTGAGGAGAAAATTGATGTTTTGAAACAAAACTTTCAGACATGGCATTAAAACATAATTTAGCAAACTTACTACATTTTCTGTGCTCTGGTAGTTTCTGATGCCCAGAAAATTTATCCCATGATAACTTATATATCATGGGATAACTTTTATAAGTTCCCCTCCGCTTTGTAGACTGCCGTTCCCCCCATTGCACTAGGATCCATTGCCTGTGGGAGGTAACGAGGCTTCACCTGTTGAGTATAAAGTGGGTATTGGTAACTTATCAAGATGTTTTTGAATCCATCCATGTTGGCTTTTGTAGGTATCCGACTTTAGTGCCCACCCAAAGTGGCTTTAGACTATGTTCTGGGACCCAGGTTAAACTGGGCAATTTGTGATGGTTAATGCCCCGTGTAGAAGACAGAAGCCAATTTCACATGGCAAAGTAGTCATAATCACTCTTCTAGAAGAAGGTGTCCCCCACTGTGGGTGCACAGGAAACACGGTGACTGACTCTCTTCAAAGGCTGCAATTCTATTTTTAGCAAAAGGAAAGAGAACCAATCTCAGTTTTCCTGGCTAGGTCGAGTGACACCAAGCTTATTTTATTTTCAATTATATGTGCCTCAGTGTGTGTGTGTCTGTGTGTGTGTGTGTGTGTGTGTGCCTGCACCTGCACACATGTGCGTATAGATGCCCAAGATGGGGCAGAGGCTTAGGATCTCCCTGAGAAGGAGCTACTGTAGCATGGATTTCGCTTGGTCTTAATAGTAAAAACTCAGAGTCGGCTATCAGGGGGTTAATGCTGAAGGAGCGGAGGAGCAGAGCGGCAGCCGCAAGAGAGGTCTCACCTCTACCAGTGTGCAGACCCAAAGGGCGATCCTGTCCCCAGGCTGCCTCCTCGGACTGACTGCTTCAGACTGCACTGCTCCTCAGACTGCACGGAACTCCTGCTTCCTCCTACCTCATAGTCTTCTCTCAGCCATTCATACCCTTGCTCAGCCATATCCTGTCTCCACCTCCCTAGTGCTGGAATTAAAAGTGTGTGATACCAAGCACTGGGATCACCTTTGTGTGAGCTCTGTTTCTCTTAGACTGGATCAATTTCAGTTAGCCGAGGGTGACCTTGAACTAACTAACAGGGGTTTGTTTGTCTGGCCCACAAGCCCTGGGATTAAAGGTGTATGCCACCACTGCCTGGCCTTAGTGACTTAGTTTTTCACTCTGATCTTCAGGCAAGCTTTATTTGTTAAAACACAAGCAGAATCACTACAAGCGATACCCAGTGAGTTGTAAGCTGTCTGATGTGGGTGCTGGCACTGAATCTGGGTCCTCTGCAAGAGTAGTGTCCTTCACCACTTCCTATCCCTATAACTGTGTTATTTCTGAGTAGAGGGGATTCTGAGGGAACTGGGAGGGAATGGGAGTTTGTCCCTGGAATTTTGCAGCTATTCTAAGTCATGAGTGTGTGTGATAAAACACAATAGTGGGCTGATTTTAAAAGTCAGCTATTTAGGAGAGAGAGAGAGAAAGAGAGAGAGAGAGAGAGAGAGAGAGAGAGAGAGAGAGAGAGAGAGAGAGAGAGAGATATTCTTAGCAGGGGGTATTAGTGCACACCTTTAATCCCAGTGCTTGGGAGGCAGAGGCAAGCAGGTTCTTATGACTTTGAGGCCAATCAACCTGGTCTACACAGTTCCAGAAAGCCAGGGCTAGACAGTGAGACTTCATCTCTAAACAAACAAACAAACAAACAAGTAGGGAGATTCTTGTGAGATGTCTACCTTACCATCCCCTGCCTCTGCAAATACTTGCCGTGAAGAGGCAGCATCAGAACTTGGGAGAGGTGTTAGTTCACCTCTGGATAAAGCTCAATTTCAGCCCTGCATTCTCCATATGTCGTGACATGTCCCAGCAGGAAGCCATGTACCACGTTGAATTTGTTTTTCTCGTTGAAAGAAGCGATGGTGCTAAGTTTGCCAGGTTGGGACAAGGGGAGAGATTATATGCAGCAACGCCAAGCCCGGTGCCTGTGCAGAGAGAGCCTTGGATGTATGGTAGGTGCTGTCGCTTTGTAGACAGCGCCTTTGAAAGCCCAGCTTTCAGCTTCTAGATGTGCTTTGCATTAGGTATGTATTATTTCTTGCCCACCACCTCTCCGGATGGTCCACAGGGTCTGTTTGCACTGGTCAGCAAAGGTTCTCTAGTGTTCAGATGCGTTCCCTTTAAACCGATGGACGGTTTGCTCCGTGGATTGACTTCTCTGCTTTGCCTGCAGCTCCTCCAGATGGAGTCCCGCGTGTTGATGTTCGCGTATCTCGTCCCTCATCCTTGCAGGCCGTCTTGTTTCCTCCAAGTCCTAGGGCTGACGACTAGCACATCTATATTTACAACCTGTTTTTTTTCCCCTCTGGAACGATTTCTCAAGCCCTACGACAGTTGCTATGGATGGGTGTGGTGCAAATAAAGTGGGGGATCTGCTCGGTGTTTCCTGGCCTGGCGATGTTGCCGCCGTCCTTCCAGCCAGTTAAACGTGCCACTCGGTTCAGACCTTTTAAGTTCTTCAGTCCTGTTGCAGCAGACTTCGAATGCCCTTCTCTGCGTTCACTCTGTCTCCTGTATATGAATTTTCTCACATTGTGTCTAGAATGTGTGTGTTTTTTTTTAATGAACGGGTTCTACAAGGGCATGTAGCTCAGGCTAGCCTTAAACTGGACGTGTAGCGGGGAATAGTCTTGAAGTCGGGTCCTGTCTTCTTCACTCTACCTCCCTAGAGCAGGGAGTACGGCCTTGTTCTACCATGTCCCGTGAATGTGATGCTGAGGACTGAACCCGTGGCTACATGAGTGCCACCCAGCCCTGTACCAACTGAGCTGTAACCCTACCCCTAACCATTTATTGATTATTGTTTTACTTCTATGTAAAAATTCATACACTTGATCCTTATGAATATATGAAGTCTGAAGGTATTTATCATACAGCGCATGCTACTTTCTCTTGAAATCATGTCATCATGTCGTGAAAAATGTCAGTCCCTGACTACAGGGAGAGGGCGTCTTTATTCGTGAATGTGTTGAGAACATCTGGGTTCTATGAGATAAAAGGTGACTAAAACATACTAACCTACCTTTTAATAGGACATATGAATGTGCCCCTGGGAATTGGGTCCTGTCATCGAGTTGCAGCCCAGAGCATTTTGTCTCACTGAGGTACTTGGGTTGGCTTTGCAGATGCCATCCCCCTGCCTCAGCTAGGATCACAGCCCTGAGTCTTCAGTCCTGATGTTGAACTGAACTTTTCACATCCAGAGAAGAGTTCCTATGGATACCTGTGAGCTTTTCGCTTTACAAGTGTGCACCTCTTAGACCCAGCGTGTGCTGTCTGTCTGCTGCACGCTGCCTGTCACCAGCGTTTGCAGCATCTTTCCCCTCCTTCACTGTGATTTCTCAGGGCTTATCTACACACTCCACCTCCCAGTTAGGTAGGGCGATGCCTTTTTTTCTTAGGTGGAAGAAGATACTCATGTGTTTGTATATGCATCGATATCACAGACATGGCGATGCTGACATTTTTCTCAGTATCATGTATCATCTCATCCTATGTTCACAGAATTTTCCTGTGATAAATTTACAATCCTGCTAGGCCTCCCTGGTTGTAGACTTTGCAATTTCTGTATAATTCTAAGCATAACACTTAACAACTCAGTTGGATTTAATCTTGCTAAACTAATTGACTAATTTAATATGTAATCTTTATTTTATTGTGAATTTAATTATTCATTTAGTATTTTTGTTGTTATTCATGTCTGAATAGATTTCTCTGAGCGTTTACCTAAAGCTGGCTACCGAACTCATTTTCACAGAAAACACAAATTCCCAAATTCCTGTTTCAGGTTCCATACATATAAAATTGGAAAATATGGGAATGTGGAAAGTAGACACTTGTAGGTTCTGTTTGAAAAACAGAGGGGGGAAAAAGGGAAAATAACAGTTTACAAAAGAGAAAAGAGAAAAAAATTGGAGGTGCTTGGGTCATCGTTGCTCTGGGAGTCTCTGCTACTTAATTGGTAGCTTTTTCTTTTTCACGACTTTGAAAAGATACTTTCCAAGCTATCTAGGGAGATGGCTCAGTTGGTAAACACCTGCTGCACAAACCTGAGGCCCTGAGCTCTCAACCCCTGCGCACCCAGGGGGAATCCAGATGTAGTGAGGTCTGTGGAACAGGAATTGGATGGGACATTAGAGACAGATGAGGAAGATGTCTGAACATTGGTCTCTGGGTTCCACATGCTTATGTACAGGCCTGCACATGTGTGCATGCTCAACTGCTCCCATGACACATACCCCCTCCCCACACACATCAAGTCCAGTGACTTCCTTTTGCACACTGTTATAATCGCAGAGAGCGGGAAATGGGTCTTCCAGGCCAAGGACTGGAGGTTGCTTCTCATTGGTAAGTGCCACGCAGTCTGTTATTAACCTTAACTCCGGGAGGGAAGGCTTTATTAGTTTGTCGGCTCCGTTGCTTCTTCACAGGCTCAGAGAAAGCCAGTGACAAATAAGTGACTTTATGGCTTCTGAACTTTTGTTCTCTAATCATGAATGCTATTTTGAAGGCTTTTGAACGAGTGTGGTTTTATTCCCAAGTACCCTGGATACCCACTATAGTGAGTGGGTCCTTGAATGAGTGTTTATTCAGCTATGACTCCAGCTGCCTTGGCTACAAACCCTGAACATTCAGCCCGATGACACTTTGAAAACACACAGTTCCTTTATGACTGAAAATAGACCTGATGCATGCATTTATTTTGAGACAGGGTCTCCTTTTGAACAGCAATGTTTGTGTATTTGTTGACATGTGTACATGGTTGCAGGTGTCTCTGGAGGCTTGAACGGGGGATTGGGTCCCTTAGTGGTAGATTTCCACGTGGCTGTGAGCCCCCATTGTGGGTACTAGGAATTGAGCTTGAGTCCTCTGCAAAAGTAGGATACTCAACTCTTCAGCTCTGAAATAGGGTCACTTGTCGCCCAGGCAAGTCTCTGACTGGCTGTGAATTAAGAAGGACCTTGAACTTCTGATTCTCCTATTTTCCTAGTGCTGGGATTTCTGGCACAAATCAGTGTACCTGGTTTATATAGTTCTGGGGATGAATCCTAGGGCTTCCTGGGTGCTAAGCAAACACTTTTAACGGAGCTACACCCCCCAGAGTGGGACTTGTTTTTATATAAAGTTCAGTTGGTGTTGTAATTCGTTATTAGTGTGTATTGGGGGGGGGATAAGATGCGTAGGGTGTATTTGTCTCCATTTTAGAAATAACTGAAGCTCATGAATAATATGACTGGGATATAAATTAGGGTTTACTGAGTCCACACGTGAAGGAGGTGCCTGCTATGAGATACTCATATGAGATGAGACATGTTTATTGAATCTTGAGTTTTCCCTGTTGGTGAAAACTGAATCTAGTGTTGGTTACTGCACACTGCTGGCGTTCACTGCAGGGGCCTTGCTCTCTTAGATGCATTTCTATGTTTCTGTCACCAAAGCAAAGAAAGGAAGCCGCATAGAGCCAAAGTGAAAGCCACTTCAAGGAGGAGTCACATGAAACCTTCTGAGGAGGGAGTCATGTGGTTTCATTGTAGCATTTTTAGATGCAAATGTGAGCTGTTTTGAGATTAGAAAAATTTCATTTACTACTTTCAGGATTCCGGGACCCATTGAGTGCAACCACAGTTGTACTTTTTAACTGAATCTTTCACGCTTGTTGAAGAAGAGGGTGATGGTGATGCTCCTGACTTCTAAATGAGTCATCCAAGGCAGGTAGTTGGAGAAGTTTGTTTCTTGAGCCTCCCAACTGATAAACCTTTCTGAATTAGCTGAAGCTAGTTGGACTGACATTTTAAAATCCCATGGTTAAAGCAGTTGAGCAATCCCATGGTTGAAGTGGTTGTAGGTCACAGGTTTAAGAAGATGCACACGCTCCTGCCAGATCCTCAGGTCTCTGCATTCTAACAGTTCCGGTTTCTTACTGGGCCTCTACTTTCCCTGGCTTCGTGGTGAACTCTGCATGTGGGAAAATTTGTTCCCTGCTGCTGTCTGCATGGGGCCATGTTTTCTTTTCCTCATTTCCTCCCCTGTGGCATTTGTTTTGTGAGCTTGAACTTTATTAGGACTTATTTTTTTCGTTGTTTATACAAGTATTTATTAACACATAGAATACAACTTTTGAATAACTTGAATTTTGTTTTTCTTGAGACAGGGTTTCTCTGTGTAGCCCTGGCTATCCTAGGACTCACTCTGCAGATCAGGCTAGCCTTGAACTCAGAGATCCTCCTGCCTCTGCCTTTGCCTTTAATCTGCTGGGATTAAAGTTGTGTGTCACTACCACCTGGCTATATCTTGTGTTCTTAAGGAGTACAGTTGGAATGGTTTTTTGACTACTCTGGCTTTGTTAATTTAGATTTACTCAACTCTAAGATGTTTATGGCTTGGAAAAACAAAATAAATGTTATAATTTTCTTACTGTGGCCATTTAATACTGAAGTCAGGTCTTTCTTGAAATAAGCCTTCCCTTATAAGGATGCTGATAATAAGACGTGACTGTATCCAGTGTTTATCATTGTATACATGGATACTTCTACCATATCAGGAATATCTCAAACAACCAGTGACTACATACTCCAGTGGATCTACTTATGAACACAGTGAGAAAATCTGTGACAGACACTTGGGTGCCTTTTCCAAAAATGTGAATTTAGTTCCTTGTTTAAGAGTAAGTTGTAAAGTAGGAGATTAGAAACAGGTGGATCTCCATAAATTCAAGGCTAACCTGCTCTATACACTGAGTTTCAGGACAAAGCTAGGTAGTGAGGCCTTGTCTCAAAAAGGGGGAGAAGGGATTGGGACAAGGCTCAGTGTTAGAGCACTTGCCAAGTGATTAACATAAAGAACACCCCTCCCTTGAATCCTCTAGTAAACACTGCTTATGAACTTATTTCACTGGTTTTGCTATTTTCTGACCCATCTTGATCGAGTAGTATATTTGACTACACTACAATTTTTCTTATTAGAGAAAGACATGTCTGGATCTCATTCAGTTACCATATTGGATTAGAATCCATTTCAATGAACAGAAGTTCCACTTCTTATACCATTCTTTACAACTGTCATTGAGAGATGGAAACTGGCTTTGATGGTTGCTCTGTGTGTGTGTGTGTGTGTGTGTGTGTGTGTGCGCTTGTGATTGAACCCAGGGTCATACGCGTGTGTGTTAGTTAAGTGTTCTTATCATTGAGCCACATCCCCAGCCTTTGGACATACGGAGCTCAGGCAGGTCTAACATTCCCAGGCCTCCCACCTCAACCTTCCCAGGACTGAACAGTTGGGTTGTACTAGCCTGAGTGTTCCTCTTTCTGAGTTACCCTTTTACTTTTCTGCTGACAGCTTATTGTAGTACGAGGGTAAGGCTTTGTCCTTCCCAGGGCTTCCAGCTGTGAAGTTCGGTGAATGATATGATTTATTTCCCCAGTGATGGAATTATCAACGCTAATGTATATTTTAAAATGATTATGTAATTATGCTGCAGATGATAATGGTACCATCTGTTCTTATCTGAACTTCTGTCCTACGGAGAGAGTTCCAGAAGTGACATTTGCTTTTGATTATTTGGTGTATATGTTACTGCTCTCCTCAGCTCCTCTTGGGTTTTGTCAAGTGAAGAGGGGGTGGGAGGAGAATGTGCCACTTGTCGACGCAGTGTGGCTCTGGCTGTGTTGTCTTGTCCACCCAGCCCGCCATGTTGTCATGTGACCACAGCCTTTTTATTTATCCCAGGGCATAGTATTTGGGGTAGTTTTCTGAGTGCTCCTTGTTGCTGTTTCTGAGAATCTAGTTTTGAACCCTTGGAGAGAGATCATGGAGGGGCGCTCAATCTTCAGGATTTGTCCGTTTCTCTTTCAGTGTGCCTTTCCTCTCATTGGTATAAATTAGACTTATTTGGATTAAAGTTTAGTTGATGACTTGATTTGATGTCAAGTGTTTTCCCACATACCATTTCCTGTTATTCCCGAGGTAGTTTTTTGAGGCAGGTAAGATACAAACCCCGTTTAATGTTTAAATTAGGGAAGTTAAAGGGTTTGTTCATGGCTACAAGGCCAATGGGCAGTGAAACTGGCTGTCAAAGCCAGGCCCGACCCCTACTTTGAAGACTTTGCAGCGTGTGTGGAGGTGAAAGGATCGGACAGCTGGCCTCACATACCTGTGCTGCAGAGTGGTTATCCTTTCTCACATTTCTTTTGTCTCCCTTGTGGAAGTATTTTAAAGCAGGCTCCAGACATCATGTTATCAGATGCACAGCCCTGTGCAAAGGGGCTCACATTTCCCTCCGTAGCAAAGCTGGAGAGTGAGGCGTGGCGTTCAGGGTAAATGGGGAGAAGACATATTTTTACCAGCCTTGGTTTGATCATTGATTAATAAAATTCAGATGAAATAATGACTGGAGAGGACCGACTCTGGGCTAGGAACAATCCCTCATGCTTAATGCATCTTGGTTCATTAATTTACAATAGCCCTATATTCTATAATCTTGTCTTCTGGGCCTAAATTGCTTCTCAAAATTCTATCTATTTTACATAAAAATGAATTATTACCCATTGCCTTGAATTGTGGAATTTTTTCCACTCTGTCACTTTCCGACGAGGGTCTTCTGAGACGGTCTCTCTCTTGAGGTCTTCTGAGTTCATTAAGGCTGTAGGTCCAGTGCTTGGGGGCTGCCAAGGAACTACCTTTCTCCCTGAGTTCTCCTATGGTAGAAGAGTCAGGGGGCCTGTCTGGGGTTGATCCCACACATGTCCTCCTTTGTAATTGCATCACCTCGAAGGTGAAGATTCCCATATACACGTTTCAGGGAGACATACTTCAGATTAGAGCAATAGCTATTTGCCTGCATTTTGGCATCAACTACGGGTATCTATTTTTTTTATGGGCATGATTAGGCATGCTTTTGCTGGCACAGGAAAATGTGCTCTGTGAAGAAAGTGACTATTATTTACTTAACATTTAAGCAGAAAGCCTAAGTGTGTTCAACAGAGCTCATTTGACAAGGTCCTGAGGCCGAAATATTGAAGAAACGAATGAGAGTTGTTTTCGGTCTTAATATGGGTTTCGAGAAAAGGCCAGCCCTCCGCAGGGGGTGGGACTCTAAATGGTCTTTATGGTTGAGACATCCTCTCTTGCGACAGCCACCTTCTGGGCAGCTTGTTTTTCCTCTTTCTTCAGAGCATTGCTGTCGAAACACCTTTCTTAAGGCACTCGCTGCCATTTGTGTCTGCAGTTTTGTCTCATTTCTGTGTAAAATTAAACTTCCCCCCTCTCGTGTTTGAAATGGAGCTGTTTTCATTTTACTAGTCCCATGATGGAGGCCAGTTCCCCGGTTCTCAGTATGCTTGTATGGATCTCCCTTTTCATGGCAGAAGACGACAAATGGATCCTGCTTTTTGGTCCTAGGATGAAAATTAAAAACTGAAAAAGTGCATCGCCTCATGGATGGTGGAATTGATCGTCATCCAATGGGTGTTTTGATCTCTGTCAATATTTTGGAGCCTCAGGGCAAGAATTGCTTTGCTTGTTTATTGATACAACAATGCATTCTAAGGGAACGCCCAGCACTGAATTGGCCTTGTATTTGTTTCTTCCTATAAATGTATGTGGTTTCTGAACCACGTCTTTAAAAAGAATACCTTCGAGAATACCTTCGAGTCTAGCCTGGTTTACAGAACCAATTCCAGAACAGCCAGGGCTATGCCAAGAAATCCTGCCTTGAAAAACCAAAAAACAAAAACAAAAACAAAACAAAAATAAAAACAACAACCAAAAAAAACCCCAAACCAAACCAAAACCATTGCCACTACTACCAATGGTATCCGCGTAACTTCGTGAGTTAGTTATACCTTCGCCTCTTATTTCATTGTTATACTAAAAAGAAGGAACTCTGCTACGATGAAGTCCATTTGTGTCATTTATAAATTATAGGTTAGCCAAGTAAAGCACAGTAGGTCACATGGATCACCGGCACATATAAAAGCCCAAATCATGTCTTTTATATCACGATGAGTCATTTGACCGAAACTGATACAAATCAGAAAAAACTTCCTTGTCGTGTGAGTGAGGACAAGCAGGCATGCACCTCGGTGTTCTTCCTCCCACTTCTGGGGCGCTGTAACCTTATTAGGTTTTACAGCCAGTCAGGGATTTTCCATGGTAGAATACACACCAAAGATTCAGACTTAGCGTATAAGCTGGGGTCCATCTGAATATCCCATTCAAGACATTTTGTGGTTATGATCATCTGCTTCAAAATGCAGTTTTCCTTAATCACGTAGTATTTTGACTGCATTGAAATAAATAAGCGAACAGTTGTGCTTCAGTTGGTATAGTTTTGGGTGACTTATAGGGAATGCTACCTCCTTTCTGCTATCTCAGATATAAACTGGAATTAGAAGTTGGGAAAACCCTAACCCTGCTTCTTGAACGTAAGAGGTATAATGAGTGTGGACACAGGTGTTAATTATGAGTGGGTTTTGTGTCATAGATTTGTTACCCTAATCTTCCTAGTATTTAATGTTACTGTGGCCAAATACCAGTAACATCTTCAATGAGGAAAGGCTTATTTTAACTTTCAGTTTAGTCCGTACTGCTGGTCTAGGCAAGGCAGCAGGGACAGCCTACAGGAACAGGAGCATTCGGTGGAGCCCCTTACCTTGCAGTTGGACCAGGAAGTAGAGCGTACTGGATTGTAGTTAGTGGTGGGTAAGACCTTCAGAGACCTTCCCCTAGTGACCTTCTTTCGTGACCTAGACCCTATATCCCCAAGGTTGCATAACCTTCCAGAATAAGTCCCAACAGTTGTAGACTACGCGTTTCAAACATAGGAGCCTGGGAGGGATATTGGACATCAGCCATAGCAGGTTGTCAAGGAATATGTTTTGGTTTCTTGGGTTTAGTAGCCTGACGCGTGGTGTGAAACTTTTGGATACTCTTATAAAAGACTAGTTTTTAGGACTTGGGGTTCTAGAAACTCAGTTGGAATTAAGGATTGCTAACACACAGTTCTGAGTGGGAGTCAACTCTACATTGGTCATTTTCACTCTTTTTGTAGCTTCCCATGGTGTCAGTGCAGACAGCCCAAACTAAGATAGATTCCACTCCCCCTTTGTCTTCATTTACTTCTTATTTTCCGAATTAGCATAAAAGCATTGGATGTCATCTTTGAGAAAAGTTATGTGTCGTTATGTTCTCCCTCTGTCATCTCCCCATCCCTCTGCTACTCCCAGTTCTTCCTCTTTTTAAATAATAATGGTAGTTCAGAGAACTTTTTGTTCTTTTAAACCAGTTGCAGATTTAAGGGTTAGCTCAGTCGGGGTCTGAGTTTGAGCAGCAGAACCCACATTAAGGAAAGATGAGTGTGGTAGTGTGTAGTTGTAATCTCTGTGCTATGAGGGACAGAGACAGATGGATAATCAAGGCTTGCCTGTCAGCCTCGCCTGTTGAGAGCTAACCCAGTGAAAGACCTCTAAAACAGAAAAGATGGGAGGTGCTGAGGAATTTCTCCCAAGATTGTCTTCTGATCTCCGAGTGCATGCACACATGTGTATCTGAATGTCCTCCCCTATACACGCACACACAGACACATACACACACATGCATGTGCACACGTACACACACAGGCACATGTGCATGCACACCCATATATACACTGGCACGCATGCACACACGCACACACACACACACATGCACTTACACAGGGTTTCATTTATTAGTTTGGCTTAATTCTGTACACCCTCCTTTACACACACACACATACACACACACACACACACACGTACTCACAAAGGATTTAATTTATTAGTTTGGGTTAATTCTAAAAAGAGAAATTATTTGCTGATAAGCAGTAGTTTACCAGCCGCTCTCTCGATGAGCTTGCCTTTAAAGAAGCCCTCTCTCTTACATTGCCATGCACTTCTGACTTAAAACACATTAGACATTCAGCCGAGTGGTTGCTTGCTCAGCACAAATCGGCCCCATTACCTCTCAACGTGTAGAAAACTGCATGGAATGATTTGGGAATGCAGAGAAGTGAGAATTGCCAAATCGGTTGTTACCTCACATTCCATAGCCTTATCTTTAGCTTCCAGTAGATTTAATATTCACATTGAAAACAGTGAATCCTGACTGTGTGGTTGGAAACAAACACAGAGGTCTGAACACTACGTTGATTATGGATGCAATTGGTGGAAATTGCATGATCGCTTTTAGCAATGTGTGTGTGTGTGTGTGTGTTGAAAATTTTGAGAAGTTGGGAATGCTTTTGAAAGAGAGGAGATGGGGGAAACATCATGGTGGGGGGATGAACATTAGGGAGAAGCAGAATTTTCAGGACATTTGTTCATTTGTATGAAAACTATTTTTCTCCCAGCTTCCCTTAAAACTTTTACAAAATCTCCATGTTTGGGTCGATACTTTGATACATGGTCCTTTCCCTTCTGCTTTGTATTTGAAGATTGACCCCCAGGGAATTAGCCTAATTTATAGGATGCAGCAGGATCCCAGAGTGCCTGCCTGTGCTCAAGCTACAGATGCACAAATCTCCTGGAAATTTCCTGGTACTGTCTTCAGATACTGACTTAACTAGGACATGCCTGAGACCAGCTGGGAAACTACCGGCATAAAAGGGCCTCCGTTGCTTTAATAGTTGAAACAGCTTTCATATCTAATTTCTTGCCAACAATTTCTTTTCTTGTGTTCTCTATTTTGGTATTTACTCGTGATTGGCCCATACTTTAGATGACACATACCCTTTTAAACACAGGGACACCCTCACTGGTAGAAACTTACTTTCATGAGTCCCCTGTAATCTAACTCTGGAGTAAGCTTGCTTGGTAATTTTGTCTAATAAACATTGGTTCTTCATGATACAAATTGAAAGCAACTCTCCCAAATATAAAGCCACATCTACTTTTTTTGATTTTGCCTGTAATGAGAAACATCGAGTGGAGTAATACATCCTCTTAAGAAATTACCCTGAATCTATCAGTCCCGTTAACTCAAGTTTGTTTGAAAGATTGAAAATATGAATAAATTAGGAAGTACATGCAAATTCCTATGCCTACCCATGGTGTTACTGTTAAATATCCATTCTTTAATTCTGTAATAGTACTACTAAAACTCATTTTGAGCTCAGAAGATTGACACCCCCACCCCCCCAGCTAAAAGGCACAACATATTTTCAAGTGTGCTGTGTAATCAGGTGCATCCCGGAGGGTAAGTTCTGTTTAGTGTAAGGAGGTGGAATTGCTCTATGTTACTCTTGGGACCTATCCCTAAAAGGATATTTCTTTTCCTGCCGGCTTTAACCTGGCTCCCCGGAACTTAGATGTGATGGCCAAAGCTCTGAAGTGACCACAAGAATGAGAATCTTATACTGGAGAATATAAGGTAATCTAAGGTGGTCAGGTAAAAGGAATCTTGCCATAGTAAGGCTGATAATCTACTTTTACCTTTTCTTGGTGTGAGATAAACTTTTGTTTTCATTTAAAATATTGTTATTCTGACAGATAGCGTTCCCTTCCTGTATAAAAAGTTCAGTGAACACAATCTTTGTTGTGTAATTGACTCCTCCAGGCAGAGTGCGATACCTAATGAGTGATCCTGGTTCTCACATGTAAATGTCAGTGGATAAAGAAACCTGGCACAGTACCCGGAGGCGAAAGGGCATGGCCCTGACGTTCTGCCTTTTGCACATTCTCAGGAAATTATTTAACCTTCTTGAGTCTCAGCGTCCTGTTCTGCAAAACCAGTTCCAGCGTGCCTTAATCTGCTCTAGTCAGGCATCTGAGACTGTCCTCTGGACTCAGCAGACGATGCTTGTTCACAGTTCTGAAGGCAGGAAGTCCTTGAGCGTGGTGCCAGTGTGGTTGAGTTACTAGTAATGGCCCCTTCACACAAGGGTAGCTTCACTGTAACCGAACGCTGGGGGGATTTTGCAGCTGAGCACCAAGGGCTGGAAGTATAACATAACGAATCCCTGTTATGACTATGTCACTCTCATGACCTGACCGTCTCCCTAAGGTCACACTTCTTTGTAGTATCATTTTGACAATTAGCTTTCCATGTGTATTTTGGGGGCACAAACCTATAGTAAGTACTCCATAGGTATAAGCTTTTCTCTCTCTATTTCCTTCCTTCCTTCCTTCCTTCCTTCCTTCCTTCCTTCCTTCCTTCCTTCCTTCCTTCCTCCCTCCCTCCCTCCCTCTCTCCCTCCCTTCTTTCCCTCCCTCCCTCCCTCCCTCCCTCCCTCCCTCCCTCCCTCCCTCCCTCCCTCCCTCCTCCTCCTCCTCCTCCTTTTCCTTGTGTTTTTTGTTTTTGTTTTGTAATTGTTTTTCAACCAATACAGCTTAACTATTCAGGGTTTGCATTTTATTACTTTTACGTAATCTACTTAATCATCTAAGCTAATTCAGAGTATATGAAAGAATGTGCATTGGTTACATAGAATCACGAGCCCTTTTTTTTATTAAGATGAACATCTGCAGAACTTGGTGTCTTCAAGATCTGGGAAATAGTCCTCCTTGAGTACCAAGGGAAAACTATAAAGATTTGGCACAATTATAAAAAAGAACTCAAATGTGCGTTTGTTACTCTACCCCTGTGTTTATTTATTATTTATTGATTTGTTTGTTTTTAAAGATAGGATTTCTTATGTAGCCAAGGCTGCCATTGAACTCTTGAACCTCTGTTCATACCTCTACTCTAAGTCCTGGACTTACAGCGAAGCCCAGTTAACTGACTTATGTATTTATTTTACTCATTTTAGTTTTCTTTGAAGCATCTGGGCTCCTGTCAAGTAATACTCTTGTTTGATAGCATAGAAGAAACAAAGCTGCCAGGAGATGGAACAGGTTAGGGGAACTGGAGTAGCGAACCTCTCAGGCAAACTGATCATTTCTGGAGTAGTCATGGGAAGTAAGAGAATGCTACAAGGTGCTTGAAGGAGTTCATAGGCCTTGAAATTTGGATTCTTATCACGTGGTCTTTATGTTTTAAGGCTAGTCTCAGGGTCTTACATAGGGGCGACAGCCGTTTAATAGACTCAGGCTTTGCTTTTTAAGTAGGGTTGTTATATTTGAAACCAAGATTTGACTGACAGCAGATGTACTGTGGAAAACTACAGATAAAGTTCAGTGTGCTATGTGCAGTAGTTTTTAATGAAAGAAGAAAGTGATCAGTGTTGCAAAGGAGGTGGGGGCTTGAGGCTGATGGGGATTAGTTCAGTAGGAATGGATGGGGAGGTAGTGTTAGTTTTTCCATTTTCGTCTGTGTGACTCAAGAGAAAATATAAAGGAAAGTGTCTAGTGAAGATTGCTTTTATTCTCTGGTGTGTGTGTATGTGTGTATGTATGTGTGTGTGTGGTGTGTGTGCACATGCATACACATGCGTGCCTGCCTATGGAGGCCAGAGGGTCACCTAAGATGTCATGCTTCAGACTGCAATCTCATTCTCCCTGCCAACCGTCTCCCTCTCCCCATCATTCTCTTAAAGAGGGGGGGGGGGTCTATTATTGGCCTGGAGTCCATGAAGCAGACGAGGCTGGCCAGCAAGCCTCTGGGCCCACCCATCTCGACCACCTGCCTCCTCCCAGTGCTGTGAACTACAAGCACATGCCTTCACACCCCTCTTTTCTTGTTTGAGTTCTGGGGATTGAACTTGGATCCTTCTATTTGCAGGGCAAGCACAATACTCCCTAAGCATCCTCTCCAGTCCCCTTTTACTCTCTCAACATATATCGAGTTAGACGTTTCATTAAGTCAGTTCCAATCATCCATGGTCAGAGGTGTTGCAATGCCACTGTCTGTATTTTGTCCTGTAGGGCAGCCAGCAACATGAATTATTGTGACAATTAAATCCTTTGGTAACTTGGCTGGCTTGGTGTGCTTCATTAAAATGTGATAAATAAGAAATCTCCTTCAAGTTCTTATTCTTGTATTGAAATGTCAACGGCCATCTCGCTGGAATCAGTGTTGAAGATGACAGTGAAGACAACTTGCAAATTTCTGATTACCGTCAGATTTCTGGATTGTCTCACAGTTTTACATACAGAATTGAGGATGTGTTCTTGGACAGTGAGTACATCTAAGCTCGCAGATCCCTTCTCCTTCTCTGCCAGTTATTGCAGACTCCGGCTAATGTTTTCTGTGACTCCGTGCAGACTCTCATCCTGTGCCACATGTGGATGCCATGGTCATAGACTACAGTGGTTGGGACCAGGTCCCACCCTTGTTCTCACACGCTCACTGGTCAGCTGGAGATGACATTTAGTTATCTGGCCCTCTTTTCTTGTTATAGAACTCAGAAGAAGTTTGCCAATGTTTTTAAACATCCAAGCAACATGGACCACTTGAGATTTTGCTTCTATAGAAGTCAGATTAGCATTTGCTTATAATAAATGCTTCTTCGCTCAGCGTTGGTGGCGCATGCCTTTAATCCCAGTGCTCAGGAGGCAGAGGCAGGCGGATCTCTGAATTCAAGGCCAGCCTGGTCTACAAGACCTAGTTCCAGGACAGACTCCAAAGCTCCAGAGAAACCCTGTCTCGAAAAACCAATAAATGAATAAATAAATAAATAAATGCTTCTTATAGGGATTTTTGTTTAGTGGCTTCAGAGGAGGAAGCTGGATTGTCACTCACCTTAGACTCGAAACACGAAGTTTTAGGTGCTACCTTCATAGAGCCCGGTGCTCATGTGCTGCTGGGGACAGTCTGGGAATGATGCAGACCGGGTGTTTGCTTGCAAATTTAGCATGACTTGTCAATAAAATGACTATAAATCACATTAAATCTCCATGTCTGCCATTTGGGATTGTCACCACTACAAAGAGGGTTATTCATGTTGGCCCTCAAGAAAATGAGACTTTTAAAACGACAAGTGCCTTGGAATGAAATCGCCTCTCCTTTGTCTCTTAGTCAGAGGTCGTTGGTGTACCTCGGAGATTAGCGTTAGACCTTTGAAAACGTAGGCTATTTTGGGATTGAAAGAGAGGTGTGTGTAGTCGGTCCATTCTGTCTACGGGCTCTTTGTTATAGAAGATGGCAGAGGCCGGGGAAATGGAAGACTTGCAGAGATCTAAGGTGAGGGTTTGGGTTAGACTGGAAGAAAGGAAGGCTGTAGATGAGCTGGAAGCTTTGTCCGCAAACTCTTCCTGGTTAACAGGATCAGCTCTCTACCTTTGGTGTCTGTTGTCAGTGCTGTTTATTTATTCCTTGGATCTCTTAGAGTCAGATGGTTCCTGTGTCACTCGGGCTCCTACTCCTCCACCCAGTTTCTGATGTCTCTGGACTGCACAGAGCTTGACTGGATGTACCTAAACTCTCTCACGTCCCATCGAGATTCTTCTGTCCGTTCCATCCTTTGATTGTCTGTCTCCTGTAGTCCTGAAGCCAGATGCTTTCTTTTTAAAATTAGTAATTAAGGCTCATTAGGAATTTCTTTTGCATATGATGAGATACATTTTTTTTTAATGACGTTTTTACTAAAGGGGCGATTAGTGTCTATCCATCACTTTTCACGCAACTGTGTACGTTGAAAGGTGATTGGCCACTAAGCTCATCTGACAGTGAAACAGTGAACAGTGTGGAACAGTGTAAAATATGTTATTAAGTATTTTAATTATTGCTCACAATTGCTTTGTCTTATCCTTAAGAACATTTCTTCTCCCAGATGCATTGCTTTTCATTAATCCTTTAATTACAAAACAATGTTTGAGAAGTTCTAACTTTCTATGTATGCTTTATACTGTGTAATTCAAGTGCCAAATTAAATAGTTACAATTAAAATGAAATTGGGTTTATGGTAAAGATCTGTTTTATGAATGTGTATTTCCTTTCTTATTTGTTTACTTCACATAAAAAAATGTCAAGTCTCAGTCAGATGTGGTGACTCATACCTTTAATCTAGTACTCAGGAGACTGAGGCAGGAGGATCACTAGGAGTTCCAGATCAGCATGAGCTCTACAGTACATTCAGACCAGACCGGGCTCTAGAATGAGACTCTCCAAATAAACAAGTGAAGAATGTATGTGCTATTTTACAGCATTAATTCCCTGGTGTTTTTCCAAACTGCCTATATTCAATGGAATCTAAGTAGAAAAATACTAAACAAAAGGTAGATCGTCGATGCCCTTATTGCTCTTTCAGGCCTGATGATGCATGCGAGATGCGTGCGGTAGAAAATAACTGGTTTAGAACTGAGTCTGGACAGCTGTAGAGGACCTCTAGTGTGTTTCCATGGCTACCTGGAATGGAAGGGGGCCTCTTAGAGGTCCACATTGCCTGGTTGGCTTGGGTGAGACCATCTGTGCCTACCTGGAATGGAAGGGGAGCCTCTTAGAGGTCCACATTGCCTGGCTGGATTGGGTGAGACCATCTGTGCCTACCTGGAATGGAAGGGGGGCTTTTAGGGGTCCACATTGCCTGGCTCACTTGGGTGAGACCATCTGTGCCTACCTGGAATGGAAGGGGAGCCTCTTAGAGGCCCACATTGCCTGGCTGGATTGGGTGAGACCATCTGTGCCTACCTGGAATGGAAGGGGAGGCTTTTAGGGGTCCACATTGACTGGTTGGCTTGGGTGAGGGTTGAGTGTATTCAGAAGCTGAGCTTCACATCAATGCTAAACCACCGTCCTGAGGCACTCGGCATTCCCCTGGTTGCTATTGCCTCGAAATGCAGACACGGAGCGCGGACTGGGGACCAGACACCTAATAAATAGCTCCTTGACTGCAGGTAATTTCCATTCCAAGAATGATTACGTACTTCATTAAATGGATATGGCTAAGCTCTGAAGCAGTTAGGCCTGGTTATAAAGATCAAGGTGGATAATAGCAAAGCCTGGTGGCTTGTCACATACGGGCACTCAACAAAATTCAATTCTCTTCCTCTGGGGCATGGTGGGAATATTCTAGAAACACAAAACTGAATGTATGGCACTTTGGTTTTAGAAGATACAAAAACCATAAAGTGTCCTGTTGGAATTTCACCTGAATGTGGACTAAAAGCCAGATAGGAAAGCATGAACTGATGAGGTATTTATTTCATTGCTGTGACTAATTAAGATAAGTGAAAAATGACTAGGAATCCTTAATTTTAAAATTAATCTCCTTTCACTAAGCATGTGTTTTTAAAATATTTTAGTCATGGTTTCTAATTTTTTTTTATAGTTTTAAGTATGTTTTCAGTTAATCTACTTCTTTTAAAAATACATTTAAATTTTCTCTTGCCAAGAATGTCTGATTGTTTTTCTTTCTACAAGATCATGAGTTGATGTCTACTTTCACTCTACCAAATTCTTTATTAATTCTTCCCAAGCAGAGTTTTTTTTTACTGAAGTACATACTTTAATTTTCAAATTAGACAAATTCATGTTTTTCAAAATGATTTTAAATATAAGTTATTTTGTTCTTTTTCAGAAAGATATTTTATTATGCATATATTAAAATTTGAGTAAATCAAATTAATGTTAAAGGATGGTATATTAATTATTGGCTACTGAGAAACCATTTTTTAGACTTATAAGGCTTATTTTTATTTTTGTAGAACTGTGTTAATAATTAAAAATTAAAAAAAATCTTGGCAGTGGGAAGTAAACTTTTATGAAGAAAAACAGGAAGTTAATCAGGGGGCACTTTTCTTCTTGCTAGTGTAAATACAGCAGTAAGGATTGTTAGAGTTAACACTATATCCGTGGTTCACGTCAACTGAAGTAGGTGTTAGGTAACATGCTAAGTGGTTGACTTTCCCTAATTGTATGTAGCCTAACACATCCTTATATACTGATCTTTTCATGTGAAATATTGAGCCATCAGGCTTAAATTGATAACATGGGCTTTTTAGAAAAATAAGCTTTATATATATTTCTGTATCAAAATTCTCTCTGTGTCTCTGTCTCTCACTCTGTCTGTCTGCTTCCCCCCCCCCCCCCCGTGTGTGTTTGTAAACCAAGAATTCAATTACACAGTAGCTTTTCATGTGGGATACTGAATCATTGGGCTTAAACTGATAATATGGACTTTTAGAAAAAAATAAGCTTTATATATATCATTTCTATGTCAAAATTCTCTCTCTTTCTCTCTCTCTCTCTCTCTCTCTCTCTCTCTCTCTCTCTCTCTCTCCCTCTCTCTCTCTCTTTCTCTCCCTCTCCCTCCCTCCCTCCCTAGTGTGTGTGTATGTGTCTATGTAAACCCAGGATTCAGTTAAACAATAGAGGATGCCTAGGTTGTTCTGGCTGCTAAACATCTTTATGTAAACTACAAAGAGGATGAACATTCCAGAAATCCATATTTCTGTTGTTAAGGAGAGGAGGCCTGTCTTTCTTTAGGAAAGATGTATAGTTAGAATCATCCGGACCATCCTGGCGGACTGCTTGCATGCATGCCTCAGCTGCTGCATTGCCAGACAGGGCCCTGCCTCATTTTTTTGTATTTATTATTTTTGTTTGGTATTTACTGCTTGAGGTGACCATAGTTTGGAACACTTTCCCCACCCCTGGAACACTGTGGGTGTATAGGACTGTGAGGTCCCTCCCCTACTTGACTTTTTAAGGTTCAAGTGTTTGTATGAAATATACATCACAGCACAACGGCTTCAGAAGCCTGCTGGCCTCCACTGTGGAAGGATTGTGTTCCTTGTATTCTATTATTTATGGGTGATTGTCAAGAAGGAAGAGTTGTCATTTCATAAAAGCCCCAGGAATAAAGCCCCTTTACAACTGCAGCCACAGGAAGGCCCAGGGTAGCACCAAAAACAACTTCTGTTTCTGCTTCTTCTTCTTGAATAAATCATGGCTGGCAAAGGCCGTAATCTGAAGCCCAGAAGAGGAGTGACCGCGAGCCATTTGGTATTGGGTGACCTCCTTGGACTCTGGCTTTTTTTTTTTTTTCTGATTAATTTCCCTTATGTCAAAGTTTTAATCTTCAGCGTTTACCTTTCAGAAGGCATGCTTTAGTAGAATAATGACATTCTTTATGGTTTCAGATTAACTTTGGCTAATTTTATAAATCAAAATAATTTGTAATTATTACACGAGAAGGGATTTTGGGGGACATTTTATATTGTAGTATTGGGGTTAAACTGTAGGCAAGCATGTTGTAGGCATTGCAAACGTATAACACAAATACTAGCCTGTTACTCAATATTTCTTTTGTTCCTGATGTTAAAATCTAGGACTGTTTTGGTGCAGGTTTATTTATCTTGGAAGAAAATAATTTTAAGAAATTCCATTTGCATAATGCGGAGACATTTTAATGTGAAAAATATGGATAAACTTGATGAATTACTTCGAACGTCACATTCCAGGCCAAAGTTTTGGTGTATGGATCTTTATAATAGCACACACAGGAGTTCCTGGATCACAGAGACGTGAGTCATTCGAGGTGCATTGTTGAAGTGTTTGGGGACACACCCAGCAGATGAAAAGGCTCAAAACTCTAAGATGCAATTAGGAAATTCTCCCTTGATTACTCAGTGACCATTGTATTTTCTTTATCGTTAATTATTTTTAGATAACAGAATCAACAGCGGGGAAGGATTCTTACGAGATGGCCATTGGTTGGAACTCTTCCCAGAGAGTCAGAGAGTGACTGGAATCTTTAAAAATGAGTAGTTAGTCTTTAAAAAGGTCAACACTTCGGTTTCAGCCTTCTCGCGTTCTTTGGTTTGAGAAAAAGCCTAGGCAGTGTTTGCTCAGAAGGTTCTTGAAGCAGGTGGCCCGTTTCCAAGCACATCTGTGGCTAGAAATATCAGAGAAAATGGCCACCAGGGACAGTGTTCTGTAGTTGACCTCGTGTTACGGATTCAAACCCTGGACAGGTGGCCTTTCACAGCCTCTGGAAATTAAGATCACAAGCTCAAGGCAAGCGCTGTGGGCAGTTTTCCAGCACTGGCCTCTGGATCTGTGGATGCAAAGATTCATCTTCGCTGACGACCCTCCATTAATCATCTCCATTGCAATGGCCTCTGTGTTTAACTTCTGTGTACCAGGGAGCGCGAAGCTGCAGTCTCAACACTTGGCACAGGGCGGATGTTTGACACGGGGAAACTTTGCTGTTGCCTGTTTTGTTTCCCATCAAAGGTGGGTTGAATGTATCACTAGGATGAAGTTTGCTTTTTGATTTACAATGAAGCAGAACAGCTGGTTCTTTGTAGCTACTATTCCTGCATGTACCCCGTGAGGTTCAACGGGTGTACTTTGCTAGGTGACATTGGGTCTTCTCAATTGCCTCCAGTCCTGCCAGGATCGAGAGATCGACTCTGGATAAGTAATGGGACAGTTTGCCCTTTTTCTTCCTTCTCCATTAGCTCTGGACTTTTGTCTTGCTTATCTTAGTATTATTCTATCGAAAGGAGATGCAAATAGCTAAACAAAGCTGAGAGTAGAGGGGAAGGGAGTACCAGTTCTATAGTGCTGGGCTGGTCAACTATGGAAGTTCAAGAAACTGCCGAGGGAAGGAATTGTGGCTCAGAGGGCTTGCTCTTCGGATTTGTTCCTGCTGCCAGCTTTTTTCCCAGGTGGGAATCAGGTTGGACGGAGTCTCTGTGTATTCCCTTCCTCTTTCATTCCCCTTGAAAGTGAGGCTGGGGATAGGTGGACAGACATCAGACAGATGATTTTTCTGAAGCTCACGTGGGCATTGACAGGACTTTTCCTGCATTCTCAGGCAAGCCTTAGCCCCCTGCAGTGGAACACTGTCATTGGTGGTGTTCCCGAGGGTCCTGGGTGGTCAGTGGAGGAGGCAAGCACATTCCAACAGCGGAGCTGTAGGTGTTCAGAACAGGGCTCTGATTTAGACGTTCCCGGTGGTATGGGGAGAAAGTTGACTACTGTCTCAAGCCTCACTTGAGGCGGTACTTCTTAAATTGAAAAGGGCCTTTCGGTAATTAGCTGCCCCAGTATGCCATTAAATTAATGGCAGCCAACAACTCCAGAAACCTCATCCTTCCTGAGCTGACAAAACAATGGGATGTTTCTTACACTCCAGTATCTGTAACCTTGCCCTTTCTCCCTATGATGGATACCTTACCTCATTCTGACAGCTAAAATGAAAACCTTTTTCTTCTAATGTAATATTTCTCTCCCTGTGGGTCTTGACCTCTTTGGGGGTCGAATATCAGATATCCTACGTATCAGATATTTATATTATGACCGATCCATAACAGTAGCAAAATTACAGCTTTGAAGTAACAACGAAATGATTTTATGGTTGGGGGCTCGCCACAACACGCACTGTATAAGGACGCCAACATTAGGATGGCCGAGAAGCACTGCTTCCGTGGATGTATGACTCCACAAAACATCCATGAGTTAAGTGGACCATTCCCAGCATCTGCCCTGCTCGGAGCATCCTGCAAAGACCGGAAATGATCTGATATAATCAGCAGTGACGCCCGGAAGTGCTGAAGGACAGTATACCACAATCTTTCGGAGAAGGGCTCATGCTTGAGGATCCTAGGATCAGGAGAAGCACCCGGAAAACTCCAAGGGCGCTTGTTTTCTAATGCTGTGCTGTACAAGTGCTATTAAGACTTGCTACATTGTTAGATGCTGGAAACTATGTATATTAAGACCTTCATTATTGACTTGTTAGCCCTTGCCTTCTCTTTGCTGACCTGCTATTTCCCATTTTTAAAGCAGGAAGGTTATGGACAGTGTTTTTTTTCTTAAATAGCCTTTGACTAGGGAGTTCTGATCTTCCAAGTCTTTCATCTTGTTCACTCAGCATCATTACTGTTACTTTTATATAAAGAAGGGCGATTAATGACTTTCTCTGCAAGCTTATGCTGTAAAAGAAACAAGTGACTGTTTTTTATCAATTAGCCTAACCCCAGATGACATCACTGAAAGAGCTCTTTGCAGTTCAGGGCTTTATTGCTTGTTTGTTTTCTGACATCTTCAGTTGAGACTGGAAGTGCCCACAAGTTTCCTTTCCTGTCTTTCCCTGAGGTGAGAAAGAATGCTAACTCCAGTCTAGTGTTCCCAGAATTCCTTTCGGAAAAGCCTCACTTCTTGCTCTGTTCTTAGAACCACAGCTAAAAATGTTAGAGATGAGTGTGAGAACGAACAATGCCTTTCGTGGTCTCAGATGATTGTGGTTTTCACTCAGGATGCATTGAGCAGCAGCCTCCTCTGTTGGCAACCCCACAGAGTTCCTCTTTGGATGCCCAGAGATGTTTTTCAGCCATCCCTGCTCTGATTTCAGATAAGCAGATAAAATAAACAGACTCTTGCCCAAGTGGGACCTTGGCTTACATCTCTTGTAAGCCTCCTCTGGTCTTTGAATGGGTCCCATTGTTTATTTATTGTGCTTTTCACCCTTGCTTTACTAATGGCTTTCTTCTAAAGTGGCTTGACATCTCAGTTAACTGTCAATGGCCTCAATGTTTTCCCGTAAATTGGGCCAGACTGACTGGCTTGTTTAAAAGTTAGGCAGCCTCCTATAAATTGTGGCCCATAAAAAATAAGGGACATTTACTAGGCTTTTTAAAATTTGTTTTCCTCGTTACAAAAATGTAAGGTCGCGATAGAAACGTTGCTTTTATATTCTTTCTCGTGCTAGTAAAATTAAGTAATTGAATACAGATTGTAGGGACTACATTAAAACTTAGTAGTTATAAGTTCTTAGTCAAAACTTGCTAGATATGTCGGCATAATTTCTTTTTGAATGTAATTCTGTTTAGGGTTATAGCGTGAAGAGTATAGATGGGCAAACCTGTACTTAATGCAATGTTTTACTTTCAGATTTTTATTGTATTAATTTTTAAAGCCATAAGTAAGAAAAGAAAAGAGTCTTCATTAGTGGAAATGAAACTAAAACTGCAATTAAAGTGGAATGTTGACCTCTTACAGGGAATTAAAGTTTGCACACCAAGGCCAGTGTGTGCAGGGAAACAGGCAGAATTGGAGAAACATATCCCAGCACCAAAGTGAGAAAACAGCCTAGCAAAAACACCATAGCAAGATGTCAGCCATTGTTGCAGTGAACAGCGCTGTGTGTGAACAGTCTCAAGTGTCATTAACAGTGTAACTAGGAGAAAAGCCTAGGAAATGTTTTTGTTTGTTTGTTTGTTTTTTGTTCTGTTTTGGGTTTTTGAAATAGGATTTTGTAGTGAGGAGCTGCGGGCAGGCCTGCTTTTCGTCCCACCTGGCTCCCGCATGGCAAGCTTAGCCCCGGAAATAACAACACACAAATTCTTTCATTTAAACACTGCCTGACCCATTATCTCTAGAGAGTTAGTTACTGGCTAACTCTCACATCTTGATTAACCCATTTCTAATAATCTGTATAGCACCACAAGGTGTGGCTTACCGGGAAAGATTCAGCATGTCTGACCTGGTGGCTGGCTCCATGGCGTCATTCTGTCCTGTTTACTCCGCCTACCTAATTTTCTGTCCTATCAAGGGCCAAGGCAGTCTCTTTATTAACCAATGAAAATAACACATAGACAGAAAACCCATCTACATCAGGGTTTCTCTAAGATTTGGAGTCTGTCCTGGAACTAGCTCTTGTAGACCAGGCTGGCCTCGAACTTGCAGAGATCTGCTTGCCTTTGCCTCCTGAGTGCTGGGATTAAAGGTGTGCACCACCACCATCCGGCTTAGGAAATGATTACTAAAATATCCCGAGAAAGGTGTTTGTAAACCTGCCGAGAAACTTTAGACCCTAAAATGAGTCAGATTGAGTTACAAGATTCTTTTTCTTACAAAAGACGACTTAGAGACAGGCAGTAAAGGAAGGTAAAGGGCTTCAGGACACTGACGGAAAGTACAGTAAGCTGGACTGTGAGATTGCTCATTAAATGAATACATTTACTACAAAGCGTGGCAGCCCCTTGATCCCTGGATCCACGTAGTTGAAGGAGAGGACCACCTCCAGCAAATTTTCCTCTTACACATGTGTGACACATGTGCATGCCTGTGTTTTTGTATGTGCACACACACATAACATAATACAATTATATATAAATATACATATATTTATATATTTTAAAAAGTGAATGAATAGAGCTAGAAATAGTCACACTGAATGAGGTAACCCAGACCCAGAAAGTCAAATAGACATTGGGTGTTTGAACTCTCTCATAAGTGGATGTTAGCTTTGAATCTTTAAAAAGGTGTTTTTCAATTGGAGCACTGCAGAGGTCAGGAAGCTATCACGGAGCCTTGGGTGAATTCCTAGGGCTTGGGATGTGGACTCCAGATTGTATGAACTGGGAGAAGGGAGTAATGGAACTGGAGAGGATAAATGGAGTAGGGATGGGAGGCAGGGAAGAGGAGAGGATTTGAGGTGGGATAACTAACCATAAAGGCCTTTGGAAAAGCCATAAGGAAATCTACTACTGAAGATGCTGTCAAGTATATATTATTAATATATAATATTATATAATATAATATAACAATATATATAATATAATACATAATATGAACATATAATACTTAATATTTATTATATTATTATATAATAATATATAATTATTAATATTATATTATATATACTCATTTACATATATAAAAGGAGTTTAATTGGAACTATGCTATAATGGTGTAATGGGGGCAGGTGAGAACAATAGGCCTCCAGATACTGTAGGATATCAACAGAATAGTTCAATGAAGAAGTTACGAAATGAGTTACCTCTGTTTGAGTTGTTGATCAATGAGTGGAGTCATTGAGACTTCTCCAAACATTTTAGCCATTGCTCTTGGTTGTTCTCCAGAACTTGACGGTGAGATCCTATGACTGAAAGTAACACATACTTGAGGCATAGAATATGGAGAACTGTAGCCAGGGCTGACCTAGAAGCTTCATCTCGATTGGCTAAGTTTCATACTGCTGGAAGGTTTTGCACATGCTCCAGTCTTTCGAGCTGTGAACCTTGAGACCTGTTGTAACAGCTGGGCTGAGAACATGCTCCTACTCTGTAATAGTGGCAAGAATGTTGTGGACCAACCAAACACTTCTGGATTTAAGGCCTTTCCACAAGACCAAACTCATCTCATGCCTGGTACTTTTCAATGGGCTAAGAACTTGTGACTGACTAGGTTATAGGCCCTAGGGGAGATATTATTCTTCCAAGTGGACATTGCATTAAATTGCCTTCCAAGGTATAATATCCTGTGTGGACAGGATAATGCCAGCAACAGCATGCCATCCTTACCCTACTAGATTGGTAACTTTGAAAGCACTTATGATAGCAAATGCTAGCGAGGATATTGAATAGTTGCCATTTTTCTGTAGGATTAACAAGAATGTTAGCGAAAGCAGCCTTTGTCTCAGAGATCCTGTCCTTTTGTTCGGAATGCCAGTATAGGGGCTGGAGAGATTGGCTCAGGGGTTAAGAGCACTGCCTACTCTTCCAGAGGTTCTGAGTTCAGTTCCCAGCCAGCCACATGGTGGCTCACAACCATCTATAATGAGATCTGATGTCCTCTTCTGGCCTGCAAGCATTCCTGTATGGAGAATACTGTATGTGTAATAAATAAATCTTTTAAGAAAGGAATGCCAATATCTAAAGATAAAGAATAAAGATATAAGTTAATAAACTGTGGGTTAACATTCTGTCAAAAATGTACCTTTATTGATTAAAAAAACTAGTATATTACAGCTGTATGAACATAGCTGGTTAGCTAGTCACTTGAAGAAAGATTTAGTATGAACTCTGTTTGGCCTTTAAGTGTTGATTGTTTCTTGTGCTTTCTATTTGTGTTGATCAGGAGGCTGGAGGCCTTAATTCTCAAAAGGGAGTGGCTGAGAACCAGGGACTCTTTTCTTGGTCTATTGAGCTGCTTGCCTATTGAGCAGTGGGACCTGGTTTCTCTAATGGGAATGATTACACTGATTTGCCTGGTTGGTATTTTATATTTGGTGTTCTGCATGCAAGCACATTGTCATGACAGTCTCAGAGGTGTGGCATTCTTTTTCCTGTCTTCATACTAGAGGATGTTATAGCCATTGTTATAAGACTAGTTTTTAATCATGTTTGATTTATGATAATTAGGAAAGTTACCCCTCGTTTCTTTTGCTTTTTCTGATACTAAAAGTTTAATAATGGATCATTGCAGTTTGATTATTCTTTTAGTGTTAATGCGAATCAAGACCCTCAAACTGAGGATGCCTTTGCATGTAAAGATGATAAAACGGAGTGACTGACCTGTCTCTGGCCACACTGCTGGTTAATGGCAGAGATGTTACTTTATTTAATCAATATGTCAGGAAATATTTCTGGCATAAACAAAATGAGTAAGTCTGTGTCCTTGCTCTACACTCAGTCCTTTCTAGTCTTTACTTAGTTCCTCACTCTCAGGTAACAGATATTCATAGGTCTGGGGAGCATTAACCAGTGAAATTGCTCTTTCAAAGAAAAAGAATAGTCTTGTAAATTTTTGTCTCTTCAACTGAAATTGAAGATGTCGCACAAGCTAAATTGAATGGATGTCTTGTTACAGCAAGGATTTATAATAATTTGCATTGTTTTGTTTAAAGTTGATAATTTTTCCGATGTTTGCCTTTGAGTTCATATATGACTTTAAAACATAAATACTGCTTTTCACAGAACAGCTAGTCGTTTGAAGAAAGAACCATATAAAATATGTACAATAAAACCCTTTAAAATGTGGAAGCCGTTCTGTAATTACCTTAACAACTTTACTTGGTCTTTCCTTGAACACTTGACTCAGAGCTTAACTGGAAATATATGAATATGAACAACTTAATGAGAAGTGGTGAATATCATGTTGTTCTTGGATGTTAGATCCAAGGAGTTTTTGAGGTGTCAGTCTTGGACATTTGAAAGCTCTAATAATGTTGCTTTATATGTCATTAGAGGTAATGTGTGTTTATGCAAGACACATTCTGTATAAAACTATATAAATGTCTACAAGTTTGCAAAACATTCCTCATGTTGGCGTCTGAGTTGATATTGTTTTGAATGATGGTGACTTAAGAGCATTTGAAAACTTTAAAAGAAAAATTTTATGCCTTAGATCATTTACTTAAAATAATATATTTTAAACAATGCTTTTTTCTTTTCTTCAATAAATAGTGATGGAAACAGTGGTGATCTGGGTATAGAGAGGATTCAGTTATCCGGAGATGCATTGCTTTTGGGGGAAGTCCACAGACTGTGTAATCCAGAGTAACATTTAAGAACCCTATGTGAAGTTATCTGATGAGGCTTAAAGTGATTTCAAAATGAAGTGAGAAGGTAAGGGCAGCTGCTGCATCACCGTGGCTGTTCTCGTCACTAGTGATGTCATCACAGTTTATGTTTGAGCTGATACTGCTCTTTGTCAGGAAATAGCCAGTCAAGATGTATGGTCTTGCCAATCTCTGATCCAAGCATGTTTTCTGACTAACCTTTTATAATGTTTCTATCTTTATATAGATATCAATTATATCTTTATATAGATATCTATTATATTATAATAGATATCTTATATTATAACTTTATATAGATATCTATTATATCTTTGATAATGCCACTCTGGTTCCCAGTTATAGGATACAGAGAATGCAAACTATACTTTTGTGGTTTGACTTGATAGTTTGAAAATTTCAATCTCTGCTCTTATTAGTTGTATTGCTAAATTACATGAGTGATAGTCTAGCTTATATGTTTTTTATGACCTAAATGACTTATGTATCTAGAATATATTCAGTGTGTTAGCTTGTATTTACTGGCTTTACAGAAATCATTATCTTTATCAGGCTTGCAAACTCGGTGTCAGTCATAAATCTGGGCACAAGTAAGTCTTTGCATGAAAGTGGTTGCGAGAGTTCTTTTTAAATTGTCAACTGCAGATTTATACTACTTTATTTTACTGTGAGCTGGATCTAGGATCTCAAGCATGCTAGGCAGGTGCTCTACCACCAACCCTCCCCCCCCCCCAGTTTTTGTTGGTACTAGGGAGCTCGTGTGACTCTGGCTGCTCATGATGTGATGAAAAGGAGACATTTTGTGATCACAGTTGTGGCAGCTTTTACTTCATGTTCAATATAGTGTGGTATTAAAAATCACAAGTGCCTATTGTACTATTTCACAGTAATGGTTGCAAGTATAACTGTAAATATATGATCCGTCTATTATGTGCCTATTCCATCAATGCATTCATCCAACCACCTAAACAATGCTGTGCTGTATATGCATTTGACAACTACTTATGGGTCACTCAAAGTAAAGGTTGACTTGCTCTAGTCTACTTTAAGAGAAGCCGGAGACTTCGGTTTTTAATAACTCTAGCTGTTCC
The DNA here is from genome assembly GCF_982192425.1 of Myodes glareolus. Lineage (NCBI taxonomy): Eukaryota > Metazoa > Chordata > Mammalia > Rodentia > Cricetidae > Myodes > Myodes glareolus. The sequence goes on along the minus strand of NC_142042.1, from coordinate 22,103,633 downwards.
TAGCGTCTGTCAGGGAGCACACTTTTCTCTAACACTGGTGTTGATGGAACTGTGGCGTGCCTGAAATGACTTGGATCTACAGGGGGAGGCTAGAATCTAGACCTTTAGAACTGGCTGGCACCATTGGCAGGCGTGCCAGCCTTTTGACAGTGCAGCAAGAGGTTGGCAGGTGAGGAGTTTATGTTCAAGAACTGTGTAATCGCGTTACAACCCCGCCCCCTCCAATTTCCTCAAACCTCATAATGTTTTAAGTGAGTTTATGATTTTATATTGCACTATGTTCCTTTCAGTAGTTAGGTGTGTTCAGCCCCAGTTGTGGCGTGGACACACCTAGAACTCAACAGAGCAAGTTGGGGGAGGCCTTTGCCACAGGCCGCACAATTAAATTGGAGCAGAGCTTAAACACCAGCTTTGGATTCCTGGTCCCTAAGCTGTCCATCAGCCGTGTGCTCTCTCCCGAAACAGTAGAGAGAAGAGTGCAAGCAGCTAAACTCATCAAACCAAGACTGCAACAAAGAAAAATCATTATTAAAAGGCTTGAAAAAGCAAAACAACCTTCTTGGTTCTTTTTCAATATATTTGGTATGCCAGACTGCCAGCTATCAGTTCCTAATACAAATGCAATGTGTCTTCCATGCCCAGACTCACATTCCTGCCCAGAAGGGTGAGAGGAAAAGGCAACACACATCCCTGCTACCGAAGGGTATTTCAGAATTCTCTGCCGCCATCTTGTTTACGTGTGAAACTTGCTTATTGAATTTCCTAGACTGGTCACCCACTGAGCTCTTAGAAATCTGGGGGATGGCCAGTCCATCCTTGAATAGCAACAACTGGTTTTGGAGAGATCACGGCCTGAGTTCTGTCACTTTACAGATCTGTCCTTGTCATGTTGCTGAACTTTGACCTCTACAGATGCTTCCCAGACATGTTCACAGAGCAATTGCTTAGGACCAGATCAGTCATTGTGGTCATGATTAACTTTGCCCCATGCCTTGGCTTCTTCATTGGAAATACATGATTATTTTTGCCTTACTATGTGTTTTGCGCAAAACTAAGAGGGGAGATCTTTATAATGAATGATCAATCGCACTGTAACTGTAGAGAAATCCACATACGTAGTTAATCTTAGAACATGGCTTCTCCAACATTTTTCTCTCGGGATCCCTTTTTCCTGATGAATTTTAACATGACCTTTGGTGTAGGAATCCACAAAATATGTTTATAAATCATGCATTTGCTGATAATAAATTATAAGGACATTTATTTTAAAATAATTCTTTCATATACCTGTTATCTTACTGTGTATTAAGAACAAACACAAATTTGCGTACTAATGAGATGGGTGTACTTTCTCTTACAATATTTGATACTAGAGGATAATTTTTTTGCAGTTGACTGATTTTGATTTTTAAGAGAAGACCACTCTGTTTAAAAGCAGAAATGTTTGAAAATTGTGCTAATACCTAACCAAAATTTATTAAATGATTTGTGTGTGTGTGTGTGTGTGTGTGTGTGTGTGTTTGAGAGAGAGAGAGAGAGAGAGAGAGAAAGAGAGAGAGAAATTCAAGTCAAGTCATCAAGTTAAACAGTGGTTCTTAAAGTCAAATATTCTAATACAGCCCAAAGATACACAAATTTGGCACCTACATGCTGTAAAATAATAGGAAAATATTAAAAGTCTTTGTTTTTCATAGTTAAACCAATATGTTTCTTTAAGGACTGAAAACCCTATTTCTGCGGTGGAAACACTGAAGCTTGTGGAATGCTATAGTCTCAAATTGGAACTCAGTTGTTTCTCTGTGGTGTGTCAGCATGCATCATGAGGAGTGTGTCCGTTGTGTGTTCAGACTCAAGGCTGCAGGGAATTCTTATGATACATCACAGGCCTGTGTTTCCACAACACTTTAGGGGAATTAAACCTGAATTTTTAGGTTAACTTTTGCGTATTATGTACTCAGAAACCTTTTGCTGTTACTCTGATTCTCTTGGCCCTCAGATTCATTTTTGTGATCCCATACGGGATTGGACCCTACAGTTTAAGGAGATGAGCATGTCACTTGGCTGACTGTTTAAGATCACTTAACGACTTTTGCAGAGGATCCGTGTTTGACTCCCAGCACCCTAACTCCAGGTTTAGGAGATTTTGCTCCTCTTCTGATTTCTACAGGCACCAGGCACATACCTGGTACACAGACATAACCAGGCATACATGTGGAACACAGACATAATCAGGCATACATATGGATCACAGACATAACCAGGCACATACATGGCACATAGAAATACTTTCAGAGAGACCTCTCATACACATAAAAATAAATAAACTCAAAAATTGCTAAAATAGCAAACAGTAAGAAAAGATTTCATTTACCGCTGTCATTGATCCAATCACAATTTGAAGTTTTTGACTTCCTAGAATGATGTTATACCCAACTGAACATATCTTAACACTTTTTAGAAGTTTCGTTTAAATTTTTGTTGCTGTAACACATTCTTATTTAAATTCAAAGCATTTTGTTTTTTTTTTTTCTGCAGATATATGCTTTGAAGGTTTGTAGTGTATATTAGGGGCCATTGATCAGCCTTTACTAGAATTAAGTCTCCTGTCTTCTTTCTGTGTGAACTTTTTACACAGTTACTTGTACCCAGATGTATACAAATATAAGTATTTACACAACTATAGTGATAATCTTTCAAAATCCACTAAATTTTTAATGAATGATTGAGAAATAGAAAGAATAATTTTATTGAAATCTCCAGGAAAATAAGCCTGTGTCCAAACTCTTAAATAAAAGTACATGGCTAACAGTGTTTACAGAACATCTAAGATTTTTATCTTTAAAGAGATATGCACTTACTTGTTCTTCACATTATGGGCTTATGTGTTTTGAAGCTGTTATCCTAAAACAAAAGTGATGAATTTGCTTTAGGAGATCATGTGTTACAGTGAAAATATTATTTTCTTTCATCTTTAGTCTCCTAATAGAACTGTTGAGCAGTAAAATGAGCCTAAGATAGAAGTTTGGAGAGATGTGAACTATCTCAGACTCTAGGTGAATCAGGAACCTAAACACCTTGCAAAGGCAGAGTGCCTGTATTTCATTAAGTAAAGATCATCCTGTAGGGAGTGGCAGACATGCACCTTCCACTGTGAGTGAGATATAAAGAGAAACTTAAAGTGATTGAAGGATTTCTGCAATTGAAGTTTATTTGTAACAGTTACCTCTACACGTTGCTCATTCTCACCACGGTTAGGATGTAGTTCTTATTCTACCATGTTTAAATGTATGTATGTACACGTCTTTCTAAAGGTTAACAGTGTGTTTCCCTTCTCTTAAAGGGCGGTTATTTATTCAGAAATGTAAATAAAACAAAATTCTTGCCTGTTTTTAAGTCATTTAGAAAAGAAAGTTTAAGGAGAAGGATGCAGACTGGGACCTTATAGCTTCAAAGAAGTTGTCGTGTCTGCTCCGCTGAAACAGTAGAAGGATTTCTTTCTACTGTTAGACTTGGTAGGGATATGAATTCCCCTTCACAGTTCTGGTATTCAAAGGCTGTACTGAGGAGGGCTTACAGAAAGGGGTAGAAACATCTTTAAATCATTACAGTAATAAGTGCTTACACTGAAAAAGTTACTTGTCGATCTGTTAATTATCTGGTTAAATTTATTAGTGTCGACAGCAACACACTGTAATTCCGATCCCACGGAGGAAAGTTAGAAGAGAAGGAACCACAGCAAAGGAGCTGCCTTCTTTCCTTCTGTCTAGACTTGGTCTTAAATCACGAGCTCTGTCTTGAGATTCTGAACGAGGGTCTCTGATTTTCCAAAAGAAAACATCAGGTAATGTTACTTAGAATTCCCAGTGCCTTAAGACACCCATGCCCCTATCTTAGAGAGTTTCCTCTTTGTAAGTACTGGGAGCTGTCAGAAACGCAGGAAACACAAAAGTGTCTTTTCAAAGTTTGTGAATTTACTGAATAACAAGAAAATCACAAGTTTGCTTTTTTTTTTGATGGTATCAGTTTGCTCAGTATCACCGCTTTCATTGATAGCTCTGTGTTAGCTCTCTTTTCCTTGATAGGCAGAAACAAGCACAACTTAATCATCATCATCATCATCATCATCATTATTCCCATCATCATTATTCTAATATTAATTGCTGATAACTCTAGGATCACACATTACACATAACATGATAAATATATCTCTATTTACCTGCCTACTTACCTTCCTACGATCTGCGTATATATGAGGTTACATACAGCATGATTACAAAGGCCCTTGAAGCCAAAGAAGCAAGTAAAATGACCCAGTCTGTCTTTGTGAGATAACCAACCAATTGGAGGTCTTTGGAGAAGCCCTGCTGTGGCTGCTGCCTCTGGAGAGTCACAGCTTGGAACAGAGCTGCAGAGTCAAGTCCAAGTGTGATGCAGAAAGTCAGGACTGTGTCCAGACAAGTGAAGGGCTGGACAACTGGTCCATATGGGTGAACAGAATGATGGACAGATGACTGCAATTGGAGTAGACATGTCATCAGTAAGACAGAGCCAAGGTGAAGCCACCAGACAGTCATTGAGTTCTTTGCTTATTGGTCCTTGATGCATATGTTGGATGAGCAAATGACATGTTGTTTGGGGGGCCATCACCATTGCAGTACTATTGTTTACTTTATGGGGTCCAGATGAGATAATCATATAATTTTCTTGATCCGTTGTGTGGGAAAAGTTCTTGTAACTCTTTGATTTTGATACACCCATATGCCTCTCTGGTCCCAGTTCCCTACCGTGAATTGATAAAGTGGTCCCCTTCCTACTCCCAGGAATAAATAATTTGCCAGTCTTTGCCGTGTGGGTGGAGCTGGGCAGATGGTGCCGTTCATGAGTCCACCCAGATGCACAGACATCGTGCATCCCCCTTAGATCAGCAAACGCCTGATGGAAAATGAAGTCTGTCAAGGCAAGGCCCATTTTGAGAAGCCATCGTTTCCCACGACATGGAGTCACTTATTCCAGGCCACGGCCTGACTTCAACAGTAAGCTTTATGTTGTAAAACTTATGAAGCCGATACTTACTTGAGAAAACCATAGCTTTATTACTCATACAGATGTTTAACACTCACAGTAGGGATCTTCCTTCAGACAGTAGCAGCCTATTTGAGACCCTTGTCCATGTGTGTATAATGATTACCCTCAAGTATATTTTGTGTTATGAAACCCTGTGGCAAGTTTCTAATGTGTTCCCTCAGTGGTTTTTCAAGGCAGGATTTGAAGTGGCTTAGGCAGTAGCTGCCAGCATTTTCAGTTGCTGCCAGAGGTTAATGAGTAGAGACCAGAGACACTGCTAAGTGCCTCCCGACACACAGGAAAGTGACACAAAAGACATTCATCATAATGTGGGGACCGAGAAACCCCTCATTGGGTGAAGGAGCTCCCTCCTTTCCCCTTTGCCATGTTTCAAGTAATTTTTTTCAGCAAAATATTCACAAAATATTCTCCGATGCTATAGTAGTATGAGAGGGTTTTATATATATATCCACTGATAAAATCAATCATCCAATTTCCTACAGATAAGACTTAGGTCATAGCATTTATTTAGCATTTAGAGATAAAGTTATAGTGTTGACATAGTCTTAGAACCACACAAGAAGTTTGCTAAAATATACTGTTTATTATGAACACTAGAAGGGGCTTTAAGGCTTATGCGATTCAATGCCATTTCTAATTGGGATGCTGTGTTGATAGTAGCCTATACAAAGCTTGGAATAAAAAGGATCCAAGGACTCCTTTCTGTACACTTGCTCATCCTGGATGGTGCTTTGTCAAGTGTTTCTTACCCCACCCCTCTTCTCCTTCATCTTCTCTTTGAGAACTGTTGTTCCTTGTTACTTCATTTTATACGGGAGCTTTGAGATATGGTTATTCCGTAGGTCATGATAATTGTGACCAATGGACTAGGAAAATAGATCATTTTTCTGGTTCTGTTACTTTGGTAGGCAAGCTTTAAAAATGTTCTTTTACTTCCATTATACCTACAGAATGCCTCAGCTGCCTGGCATATCCAGCGCTTCTGTTGGAGAATTCAGGCTTTGTCTTGCCCTCCTGGAACAGGGGAGAGACAAAGACAAAGTCCGCAAACACAATGATAGCAAAACTGTAGGGATACCTAAAACAAGTGGGGTTGAAAGCTGGAAAGACTGTAGAATCCCTTGGTTCTGTGAGGAGGAGTGAGCTGCACCAGACAGCAGAGATGGAGGGAGGGTTGTTGACCTGTGAATGGAGTCTTTGTGTCCCACTCAGCATGAGTTTCTGGACAGGTAGAAACAGCTCCATCTCCTCAGTGCTGGCGATACACAGGGATGTACTAAAGTAGGAAAAAGGCAAGAGTCAGTGACCATGTGCATGACTTAGGAGGACAAAACGCATGCCAGGACTTGGTATTCCCAAGAACTGGCAGAATAAGCTGGAGAGCTTGCCTTCATTCCTATGCTGGGCTCTAGAAGTCAGTAGTGGCCGTTACTGGAAAGGGAGGTACAAGAAAGTTCAGAGGGTTGCACTTACTGCTTCCAGAGCTAGGAGGTAAGGGAGAAAATGGGTGTAGTGGATTGCAGTCAGGGCAACAGAAGGCTGCGCTACCCACCCGCTCCTCTCTGAGCATCAGGATGCACTTGTTCAGAGGCCACCTGGTAAGTGTGGGTTGTTTCTAGGCCGGCCTCTGCCAACATCACCAGTCCTGTATTTTCAAAATAGCACTGGCATTGTGATAGTACCAAAAATTTAACCTAACATTTGGAAACAATGGATGAGATTTGGACAGGATGGCCAGTGGGCTGAATTCTTTTTTCAAACGTAATCAAAGGCCTATAAATACAGATTTTGTAAAAATGTTTTAAAAATTTATAGCATGTGATATTATGGATGAGATTATCTTTTGGGGAAAAAAAAAGCACTTTCAGTACAAATTAAATTCATTCATCCTGGGAGACCATTTTTCTTCCCTTTAAGCTGATGGGCATCTGCTCTCAAGACGAAAACTTCCATCAGGAAAACATGCTCCTCCCTGACCTCATGGGTTGTCTTTGTTTGCTAGCTTTGACATCTGCTACTTGTTGACCCATCCTCAAATTCAAAGCAAAGCAGAGACTGAGAGAGGAGAGCTGGCTTAAAGGCCATGTATCTCCATGCTACGGAGATACAGGTACTGATGGATATCTGGCTTTGCCCCTGGTTGAGCTTTAAGTTGTCAGGAAGGCAAAATAGGGATTCTGTCAGAACACAGCAAATGCTAACAAGGGGCACAAATAAGTAGCCTGCATCATCTGTTCCCAAAGTTTGAATACAAAACACTCATAAGTGAATTTAGTATACATTTATAGGAGAAATAATCTAACACTCTTGGAAGTGCTGAAGGATTACTCAGCACATTTCTACCTTCACAGATCTCAGACTCTCTTAAGGAAGAGAAAACTCACTTTATGCTGTAGGATAATAACTTTATCCCCTCTGTGAGGCCAGCGGAGGTCAGTTAAGTAACTCATAGACCATTCCTGCCCGTCGTATCAGCACAGTCTACACATTAGCATGCTCAGTGACCATTATCCTGCATTTGCTATTGCCGGGATGTTTTCTAGTGTTTCCCTTGCTTTTTGAATGTCCTTGAGAATTAATTACTACCTTATTACTATTTCTTAGTGCCTGCTGAGCATTGGCTGTGCTAATGACTGCATGAATTACTAGGTGAACGCTGTGTAAACCAGATAGAGGAATGCATGTGGACTGAGGACAGAGGACAAGGCCCTCTCTTAATGGAAACTATAGTGGATGGGGGCGGGGAGGGTAGTCTATAGCAGTGGATCTCAACCTTCCTAATGCTTTGACTCTTCAGTACAGTTCCCAAGGTTGTAGTGACTTCCAACCACAAAATTATTTTTGTTGCTATATTGTAACTCTGATTTTACTTCTGTTATGAATTGCAGGATATATATCTGATATGCAGGATATCTGATGCAAGATCCACGTGGCTGGCTTGTTAATAATCCCTAAAGAGGTCATGACCCACAGGTTGAGAACCAGTGGCCTAGCATCTGCAGAATAGGGTAATATTCTAATAGGTAACTGTATGACATGTTAGGTAGATGATCAGAGTTAAATTTATATAACAAATTGCATTATGAGCACATAGCTGGTGACAGGGAAAGATAAGGTTTTTATAAAAAAAATTAAAAAATGAGAAATGCAGGCCTGTCATGTTATAAGATACGGTGGATTAAATGGTAATTTACACAGTACTATCTCACCATTCTGAAGAAGCAGCCCCCAGGAAAACTCACATTAATGGGCGCAAAGCAGAACATTGCCTCACCTGGTGTGGGACTTAGTGGATTTAGAGGCTCATAAGTCCCCAAGTAGCTCAAAGTGCACAGATGGGGGATGCGGTTTGGGGCAGCCCAGTGATGCAGGCAGTCCAGCTCCCTTGCGCGGCATCTTTCTTCTGACCGTAGCTTTGCTCTCACGGCTGAATGGCCTTGGGATCTCCATGGCCTTCTCATTCACGATTCTGTATGCTAGAGCTAGCCTGCCTGCATGACATCTGGAGGACTGGTTTTGTCTGTGTCCGCATTGGGGACTTGGATTCTGCTGATCTGGCCTCATCCCACACGAGCCAGTGTTTTCTGGTTTCTTCTCGTGCGCACTGTGGATGGGACACAGGTTGCCCTCATACGTCTTTCATCACCATGCCGGCCCTGCCGTTAGGTCTTCTCTTTTGCTTTCTTCAGTAACCCTTAAAACCTGCTGCCATGCCATGTACTTCAGTGGTGGACAGTCTGGCTTTGTTGGAAGAAAGCCGCATGTGTGAGAACATTTATTTCTGCCTTTTTTTTTATTACTTCCCCATCCCTAATAAATATAGTTATTCAGAAAATGTCTCTTGATATGAAGAAAGAATGAAGATAATATTCTTTGCTGTCTCATGCTTACACTCATGGAAGGGCACATAGATTCAATACACGAACAAGAAAATGGTATTTTAATAAGCAGTAAAACTAAGACATGGCCGTGGGGACAGAATCTTGGGAGGGGTGGCAACTCCATCTCAGAGGTAAGGCCACCAACAGCAGAGGTCTCCACAGAACATGCTTGGGAATGAACTAAGGGTGGGTGACAAAAATGAGTTAGGAGATAACAAATAGGATCTTCCCACCGGGGAAGACTTACCACAGTAGAAACATGGCTATATATTAGAGAAATCTGTATTTCCAAGATTTTTTTCCTCCCTCCGTCCCTCTTTTCTTCTTCTGGCAATTATCATAGACTTCTACCATCCATTTCTTAAAGCTGCAGTCAACAGCATGCCATGCAGTGTTGGCACCATACATTTTGGACTATCAATGGGTGGCTGGCACATTCCTGGCGTCAGGATAGCTTCCTTCCTGGTGTTTTCGTACACCAGCCCAGCAACACAGTCTTAGGGTATGTGAGCCTATTCCATTGTTAGTCCTAAACATGAGTAGGAAGGTATTTTCCAATCTGTACACCTATATACAGTCATTTGGACTTTGCTTTTGATTCTGGTTGTTCGTCCCTGGCAGTTGACATGATACTTAGTGACCCTGCTAAATTAAATTTATATAGGAACCCCATGGAGACAGAAGGAAAGATTCCTAGGAGTTGTATTATGAGCACATAGCTGGTGACCCGGAAAGATTTGGTTTTTATAAAAAGTTTTTAAAAAACGAGAAGTTTAGCCAGGCAGTGGTGGCACATGCCTTTAATTCTAGCACTCAGGGAGGAAGAGGCAGGCGGTTCTCTGTGAGTTGAAGGCAAACCTGGTCTACAGAACATGTTCCAGGACAGCCAGAGGTGCACAGATGAAACCCTGTCTTGAGCCCTCTCCCACAAAAAGAGAGAAGTTTTGAAGAGTCACATCTATGCATAGATGCATGCCCATCTGAAAGAAGAGGTGTGTGTCTACGAAGGTGAAGTGATCACAGAGAGACTGGCCTAAGCAACCAGGAGAATGTTGACTTTCTGCCACTGTTTGGAAGAGAACTATTTGAAATTAATCTAAGGGCACTTTTTATTTATTTATTTGGATTCTGAGAAGTTAAAAAAAAATTAGAAAGTTGGCTCGGGCTGGGGAGGTGAATAAGCTGGTGAAGCTGCTTGCTGCCCATGATGATGGCCTGAGCGTGGTTCCTGGAACTCGCGTGGTGGAGCGAGACGGCCACCTCCTGTGGAGTGTCCTCACGTCTGTGGGCATATCCTGGCGCCTTCCCTCCTCTCTAAAAATACGTTTAAAAAAAGAACTTAAAACACAGACTCCGTCCTTGCTGTGCTCCTGAAATATCTACCGGACACTCTTGCTTGGCCACCTCAGGCTTACAAATGCCACTGTCTAGTTGCTAAAAATGTTCGCAACTTTTGAGTCATTGGCGCACCTGGGCATTAATCATGAAGAAACAGTTCTATTCAGAAAAAGGAACTGTATTACAGGAAGTTAATGACTGCGCATTAAGCTACAAAAGGAGCGGGGAGAAAGGAAATACTCTCCATAGCCAAGAATAGTGTACTAAAAATCATGGCGGTGTCCCTCCAGCCCTGCACCTCCAGCGGAGGCTCCAGGAGGCCACCTGAAGTCTGTCAGAAGGCCGACTGGAAGCAAGAACGTGGGTGAAGAAGTAGCTCTTGAAACTGGGGAATGTTATGGAATTCAGTGATTGAAATGATTGTGAAATAGGGTTCAAGCGGTGATGTTGATGGCGAAACGTCAGATGACAGACCGAACAGAGCCGTGTCAGCAAACTGACTGTGGCCACGCAGCCCCCTGGTGTTCTAAAGGAAGGGGAAGGAAGCGGCGAACTTGGGATACGTTTTTAGATTTGAAGTCATTCGGTTGTAAATTTTGTTTTGTGTTGTGCTGAAGCTATGGCTTTAAGTGAAGTTGGCCTGGCATTGTGTATCCCGTGGACACATAGATGCCTACCGCAGGTCTGTGTCGTCACCTGTTTTCAGTGGACTCTGGCAGGTGAGACCTGCCGAGCGACAGGTATGGCTGGAGATGCCTTCCCTTCCGGACTTCCGTCCTATATACACATGGAAGAAATACCTCACATGCCGTGGGGGAGGATGGTGACTCTCAGTAGGCACTGCAGAGTGTGTGCGTGTGTGCCTGTGTGTGTGTGCATGCGTGCGTGTGTGTGTGTGTGTGTGTGTGTGTGTGTACACACGTGCAAGCGCTGGATTTAAAAAATAAGCTTGGCTTATTTCTATCCTCAGAACAATGTATAAACACTTTTTTTGGAAAAAACTAAAATATTTAGACAGCTGCTTCCTTTACTTTTTCAAACATATACAGATAGTATTTTTACTATTGCAGGGATATTGTCACGCTCTTCTGTTAGCATGCTTGTCGCTGCTGCTCGCGGTAGCGCTATTTTGATTTCAAGCCTCTCCCCACTTTGCAATCATTATTATTTGCGAACTTGTTTGAAACTAAAACTTTAAAACGCCTGAAACAATGATTTCATTATTGCCCATTCTACTTCTGGTGGCAGCGCTGTAACTGGTATTTCTTTTGTCTCCGTGAGGTGAATGTTTTTCTTGTCTAAGTTAAAACCTACAACAGAGTAGACGAATGCCCTTCCCTGTACTCTGCAGCACCCAATCATGTGCTCACTTTGACTTTGGGTTGGCTTAAGGATTTATCTATTTGATTTATCAGAGCATGATAATGCAGTAGCCCCCGTGGTCTGTATCCATGCACTTTAGCCGGCAGAGGTGAGAGTGGACTTTACTATGGCTGGACCATGTGGTTGACCTTAGGTTCCTGGCATAGTTTGAAGTAGGGAGGACGAAGGACTTCTGATCCTGGAAGGTCTCCTCTACCTGCTATCTTCCACTCTTGGGGTTTGGGGAGAAAGAAAGGACTGTAAGCAGCAGGAAATGGGCCAAGACTTTTCATCTGAAGCTCTCGAAACTGCTTGGACATGAAGCAAGTAGCCTTTGGCGAACAATGAAACCATCGTGTTTGCTTTTGGACAGCCTTACTGAAGACGCACTGAGGTATTTCCCCCACATCAATTTCAAAAAAGGTTAGCTAGTAAAAAACTGGCCCTATTCGTCTTTTTCTTTGTGTGCCCCAGAACCCGTATGTTTTGGAATGCAGAAAAATAATTCTCTACATCTCCTAAATTGCAGTGGTGGGCATCTCCCTTGCCCTGGATGTGGGGTGATGACTGAGGTCTAATGCAGGGCTGTTGGAGCACTGGATGTAGCTCCTTGGGGCTGAACCTGGCATAGCAATTCATGGAGTTGGGTTGTTTTTAAAAAAGGTCAAGGGGAGGCTGTGCCGCAGTGCTGAAAGTTTTCAAAGCAGGAGCTCTGTGAAGACAGTACCACTTCCTTCCTCAGACCCTTCTTAACTCTTGGTTTTCCCGTGGGCTGCAGTACTACGGGTATCTGTTAAGAGGTTAGAAGCATGCATAAAAATGAGCGCGGCTTTTCAATTGTGTCTCTGATGTTTTAAAGCATGGTGAAGGTAGCCAGAGACCCAGCTACTGACTATTTCAGTGCTTTCAAATTTTGCTAAATCTAGCTAAATTGGCTTGTTGGCGAAATGAAATATAGAATTGAGATCAGCCTTTTGTTTTGATGCTTAAACTTTCAACATTTTGTAAATATTTTCCTCAAAATACAGTTTTTCCTCTTTAGAGAGAAGACGAAGATGACATGCAGAGAGTTGCACACAGACCCTCTGTTCTGCATGTGTTCTCTCCGAGGAGAAAAGTTGTCTTTTTGAGAGTCTGAAGTTTCAAGTCCCAGCTGTTGAAAACTGATGCCTCCCTGCTGTTCCTCCAGCCTCCCATGAGGGGCTGAGTCCCATCACAGGTGACAGCTGACCCACTTTCCCAGACCTTGTCAGAGGACCTGGCTCCTCTCTGTCCCCCACCCCCCAGCTGCTGAAGCTCTTAGACCTGGTGTTTTATGGCTTTGGTTTAACTAATTAGTTTTGGTGTAATGATTGGGATAAGCCCCGGCAAAATTTGAACACACACAGTAGCCAGTAGCGGTATTTTAAAGGTCCATGCTGAAGTGGAGACGTGGGTATTGAGTACATCCTTAGAATTGATGCCATAGTCCCTTCAATGACACAACAAGCTTTTGTTTTGTATGCAATGTCCTGCATTTTAGTAAAACATTGTAATCCATAACTTCCATTCCTTAGATGGTGTGATTTCCCTACCTTCTTGGTAACGTTTCAGTAGAGTAAATCTATTGAGGTGCAAATTTTATGACCTAAATAATTGGTGATTCTGTTCCTGGAGTATTTTAAAGGAGCTAGGTATCTGAGTAAAACCTCTTCCAAGGTGGAGGCTGTCGTCTGTATCCACTGGCCTGGAGATTGCTTCCAATGTGTTTCCCCTAAGGATCACATGCCCTCACCATGCAAGATAGGTACTGGACATGATGCTCTGTTTCTTTCTGCTTTGGCTGTGGCCAGAACGTTTATGGCATGCCTGGAGGTTCTTGGTCTGTGCTCCTTGGCCCTGCCCTGTGATGACTCAGCCCTCACTGCCTGATGCCATGAGTCAGAACTGCAGCCTTAGGGGAGCTCAGCACCTCCCCTTGCTGAGCCCATGATCGGGTCTGAATGTAGATGGAAGTTTCTGTCCTGCCTGGGTCCCACAGCTGTTCAGCCCCTCAGAAACACACAGAGGCTTATATTAATTATAAGCCGTTTGACTTATTACTAACTAGCTCCTACAACTTATCTATGTTTACCCTTGTGGCTTGGTACCTTTTCTCGATGAGGCATTCTCATCTTGCTTCCCCTGCATCTGACTTGTGACTGCATCTCTGCCTTTCCTCTTCCCAGAATTCTCTTAGTCTGGTTGCCCAACCTCTACTTCCTGGCTCCTGGCCAATCAGCGTTTTATTAAACCAGTAAGAGTGACAAATCTTGGCAGGGTACAAGAGTACCATCCCACAGCATCTGACCAGCATGGAGAACTATTTCCCTGACAGGGAAGGCTGGCACCTGGTTTTCTGTGGAGTTTTGTTTCTGGAGCTTTAGTAAAATGGTTTGAATGACGTGATGGAATGGGAAAAATCTTTGCTTGTTTAGAAGTAAGAAAGAATAACTGCGCACAACGAGGTAGTTTTGCACTTTGAACTGTTGTGCTCTGGTCATCAACTAATCATATTAGAAGCAAATCTATAAGGGGCGGGGCCAGTATGATTGGTTGACCTATAATGGAAGGGGCCTGAGGAGGCCCTCATTCTTCACTCTTGTGACTTTATGTAAGGCAGTAAAATATAAGACTACCTTGAAAGAATTCTTTATGTCAAATTAACATTGTGTGGATCTTGAATTCTGTTTTACCTGAAGAAACATTTGTGAAAACGGTGCCTAATGGATGATTACAGACGATTTGTGAGACACGGAGTGAGTATGACTAGTCTTAGGACCCTAGTCTGCTAGTAGTGTTTGAGGTTTGTATACATGGTTCCTTTTCTTCATTTTCTTTCTTTTTGTGATTAAGAATAACTTGCTGCTTTACGAAGTTGCTGAAATACCATGTTGTAGCAAGGTTCAACCTACTGATGAATTGGCATGACGTTTTAATACACATATTTTAAATGATGGTTGATTACTATTTGTTTAAAAGCTACTGGATTAAAAACATACCTTCATACCCTATTCACTTTGAAAAACCAACCCACCCACCCTAGCTCTCCAGGTCCCAATCTCTAGTGATGACTAATCATGTAGAAGGTTTGGATATAAAAGTTCTAGGGGACAAAAATGTATTTGCCAGTTCCTTGACTGAAATGTGCAGAATGTTTCTGGGCCTTTTAGCTACAGGAACTATGACGTTGGGAATGATGGTAACCATAGCAAATGCACCTCAGAAAATCAGTGGAAAGAGAAAGGTGTGAGTGGGGAGGGAGGAGACTGTGTGGTCACAGCCTTGTCATTCGTGTAGCTGGGATTGCAGTTACTGTCTATATTACATTTTTGTTGGTATCTAATTTATCTTATGTTAAATGGCTATTAGAACAAATTTAATTGCTACTGAGCAACAACAGCCTAAGAGGAGTCCAGAAGTAATGTGAATATATTTTGAAGTTTTAACGTCCCTCGCACCAAAACTTATCAGTGAGCATGCCCAGAAATACCAAACAGCATTTCCCGAAATTTGCCTTCATACCTCCCGACATCAGACTATCAGGGACAGCCGAAGTCTGTTTGCCAGATCGCTTTGCAGAGACATGGCCTGTCTTTGCTTTTGACCATGCCTAGTGACTACACTTCACTCCACCAATGCTGACGAATTGCGGAGTTTCTTTGTACTTATTGGAATACATACAGTGTTTTCTAGGGACTGAGAAAATTGTGAACCAGATAGTTGTCTCAACTGCTATCTGTCACGTTACTTAAAGCAAATATTTTTCTTTCCCTGAAAGCATTGATTTTTCTGCATTTCAAAATCCTCTGTCTGTTAATTTCCTCCTATTATACCCAGCTTAACTCCTTCTCCTATTGCAAGCGTCTTGTAATTCTGGTTTATGTGGTGTGAATTTATATTATGAAAATCAAAAATTTGAAAAACTATCCTTTTGAAATTTGGGAGTTCTAAACATTTTGTTTTGAATAAATTGATAATGCTAAACGTTTGTGATAAACCTGGGTGCTGTAGTTACCATCTTATACTCAGGAATACATGCTCTGAGGAGGCCATGGCTTCTGCCCATTTTTGTCACTAATGTTAATTTCAGTTCCTTCAGTAGTGACTTTATGTCTGGTGGAAGCTCAGTTAATACACAGGAGAGAAAGACTGCGTGAATGTTATTCCTGGGATGGTTTTACACTTGAATTCTAGAAACTGAGAATTAGAAAGGGCTTTGTTCATTTTCTCGCCTAGGTTTTCCCTTTCTCTTTGGAGGTAGTGGTGTTGGTGGGAACGATAGTCCCAGCTCTTCAAAGAGAAAAGTACACCCGGTGCCTTTTACTTCTTCAGCTGCCTCTGAGAGAATTGCTCATCCCCACTTCTTCTTGGAGTGAGCTTCTCCTGCTCTGAGCTTCCCTTGGCTCTCCCCTCTCCAGCTTGGCTTCTGTTCACCCAGCTTAGTGCTGTTTCCTGACCGCACAGAGCTAGCCCTTTTTATAGTAAAGAGTGCGTGGTGACGTCACCGGCTCAGCTGGTTTCAATCAGCCTGCTCAGTGGAAGCCTGCGAATGACTCTGCAAGTTATCCTTTGCCCAGCCAGAAGCGCTCTGACCCCAAATAATGTGTAATTTACGGCGTTAACTCTTTAGCGGCCAATGCATTTCTTCACTCCAGGGAATGTTTGGAAATGGAGGTGCCCCTAGTTAGCAGCATCAGCAGGTGTCTGCCGCTGGCCCCCTGCCTGTCCCTGCCCTGCTGCTGCATTTCCACGGCTGTCTGTCACATCTGCTTTCTAAAGCCCCATCCCAGAAGCTTAGTTAAGCTACCTGCAGCTCAGCTCATCTCCTTCTTGGAACTTCTTCCTTGTTCTCCCTTTCTTCACCATCTTCCTTCCTCCCTCCCTCCCTCCCTCCCTCCCTCCCTCCCTCCCTCCCTCCCTTCCTTCCTTCTTCTAAAATAAAATTGAATTAGGTTTTTTTTTTAAAAAAAATGCCCGAACATTGTTCTCTTCCTTTTTAACTTTCCCCTACTAAACTTGAATTCTGAGTCTTATCTATTAATCTTGGATTCCACAGCATTTGTGTTTTGATGCTAAAATGCTAAATCTGTCTTAGTGAGAATGTGATTGGTTATGATTCACTTCCAGGAACACTCTGCTCTCCCATATGTATGTAGATCTGAGACTTGTAAGAGCTGTTGATTACATATTTCGTTTGACTTTATGTCTTGGGAGCATATTTTAGATGGGAAGAAGACTTCATTGGGAATCTTTAGTTTTTATAAGTTGTCTCTGCTATGTGTGGAAACATTGCAGCCCGGAGTAGACTGCGCGTGAAAACTCTGCGCTGTGGGATCCATGGACACCAGGCTCTGAAGGCTCTGACAAGTAGGTTGTTCACAGGGGATGTCTAAGGGGATTTGTAAATGGTGGGGGATGGGTAGAAGGCTATAAGGTGCTTATGACCAGGATGACTAGTTTATCTGCAGATGGAATATGACAGGCCTAAATGGTCCTGCCCATGTGCATCCAACCTGGGACATTGCTAACTCCCATTAGAATTATGCTAGGTCCCCATTAGTTTCATGGATTTTTTGCTTGCTTGCCTATTTATACACACACACACCACACACACACACACACACACACACACACACACACACACACACACACATATATATTTACTTAGTTATTTATAGTCCATGTTGAGAACACAAGGAAGTACTGTCCCTCTTGGATGGTACTTTTGGTCTACCTGTCGGTTACCACAGTTCCTATGTGAGGGTCTCAGGAAACAGGTCTGTCCCCCCACTTTTTGGTGGGTGATATGCTAAACCACAGTGATGGGCAGTGCGACCCACATTCTGCGGGGTAGAGAGAGCACAATGCAGACCGGAGACTAGTAGTAGTCCGACACGGCAGACACCTGCCGAAAACGGCTTTCTGGTTAAATGTAGTTTTTATAGCTGTAAATATTTACGTGGATCCTATGGCAGTTCGGTCCATGTATACAATATTCAGAGATCAAATTGGGGAAATTGCAAAATGATCTTTAAATAACACAAATTAAAATGTTTTTAATTTAAATTTGTCACATTAAAAGCTTATGAGTTTGAAAATTTATTTAATATTACATGAATGCATTAAATGTATTTCCCAAACATGAAGACTCTTACTTATTATATATTTGCTGCTATAATTAAGAAGTGAATTGCCCCCTATATAAAATAAAGGGACTTCTACATGTTACTAGTTCAATATTGGAACTTGGAGATTAAAACCTGGAGTTACACAGGGTTAAGAATAGTCAAGATGATCTGGGAAGATTGGGAGGACCCCCTGCCAGGTGATACTGCAGTCACCTTCTCAGGGCTGGGGTTCATTGCTTTGGCGTTCACTGGAATTTGTGGTTAAGAAGAATGAAAACTGTGTGTCACTGATTGACACAGACAGAATTCCGAACATCCTTACAGCCTGCTGAGTATTGATGGGAGCCCCTGCTCAGAGTCACCCTGGCGACTTCCGCATGGCAAGATTTGGGCGAATCTTGTTAATTTGATTTGGTAGAGAGTTTTCACGAGAACACGATGAGACCACCGAGCTCTCATTTACCATTCACGTCATTACAGGTGAGCGGGCTTGATATCCAAGGCTTTCTACATCTTCCCTATTAAATACTAGTCACCCCCACCCCATTTCCAAGCCCTTCACTTCCCTGCTCTCTCCTGTCTTCCTCCTCCTTTCTTTGTGTGGGATGTGTGTCTTCAGATACACACATATCAAGGTGCCCATGTGGCAGTCAGAGAAAAACCTCAGGCCCTACCCTTGCCCTCCACCTTGTAAGATCCAGGGTTTCTTTGTTGTTTGCCACTTACGTCGTGTGACTTAGGACCAGCCAGAGGGCCTGCCAGCTTCTGAAGCTTTCTCCTGTCTCAGCCTCGTCTCTCCCTACAGGAACCCAGCAATTCGAGATTGATGCCACTGCGCCCAGTTGTTATGTGGATTCTGGGATTTAATTGGGGTTCGTATTCTTGTGCCCCCACGTGTTCTACTCACTGACCTTTCTCCAGAACCCTTCCTCGAGCAGGAATTGAATGCCTGTGTGATCAAAATTGCACCCCACTGTACCCTAGATGCTAGAAGGCCCCCTGAGGAGAAAAGAACCTCCAGAAACTTTTACATCCTCAGTTACTTAAATATCCACAGCTAAGTGCAAATGAACTAGAAAGCCGTTTCACAGAGAATCTCTTTAACAAATGAAGCTAGCTTTGTCAGTGAGAAAAAAAGAAACAAAAGGACCCCTTTGCTTAAAATTTGCCAAAACGAGTTAAAAACTTAGAGACTTGCAAAAACAAACAAACAAAAAAATAAAATAAAACAAAACAAAAAAACCCACGCAGGAATTACACAGCAAGAAACGTCATTGCAGCTTCATTTGTAATTGTCTGCCTTTTGAAGTGGCCCAGACAGTGCATTTATACAAACACATACTATTCAGAGGGAAACCTAATGAGCACTTAAGCTTTAGAAAGAGTTTTAAAAATCTGAGGTGCCCAATACAAGGTGAGAGAAGCCACAGAGGTGCAGAGGCTGGCCACCTTGTCATGCCTGCTGGATGACATTCTGCTGAAGGAAAACAGTGATAGTAAGGAGATTAGTGGCTCCCAGGAGATGGGAACAGATCCCTCCCCTTCTAGTCCGTGGAACCCTAAGACCTGTTGTGACCAGTCATTAATGTGGTGATATTTTGTTTGCGCTTTAGCAAATAAAGCTTGCCTGAAGATCAAAGTGCAGAGCTAGCCACACCAGTTAGCTATAGGGGTCAGGGAGTGGTGGTGCAGGCCTTTAATCCCAGCACTAGGGAGGTGGAGACAGAAGTGATATGGCTGGGTGGAGAGAGGAATATAAGGGGAGAGGAGACAGGAGGAGCTCAGGATTCAGTCTGAGGTTTCCTAGAGATGGCATTCAGTCTGAGGACTTGTGGAGACAGGATGCCCCATCTGTTCCGAGGATTTTATGGGGGTCAGAACTCGTGGTTGGCTGCTCTGCTTCTCCGATCTTTCAGCTTTCACTCCTTAATATCTGACTCTGGGTTTTTAAAGACCAATTAGAAATTACATAACACGTTATTGCCCACTTTAATTTGGCAGTGCCCTTGACATTTCAGGTGACAAAGGTCGGAGGCGACCTTTCCCGAAGAAAGTGTTCTTTCATTTAAAATATAAGGCTTCATTACCGTTCTGAAGAAGCTGGGGAAGGTGGAAATGGAAGCTTTGAGAAAGCTGACTTGACATTTAAGACAGCAGAAGATGGAGGATGCTGTCCTTGCATATCGTGTCTCAACAATTAGATATCTTTGTCTGAAGTAACTCTCTTTGTCAGACTCTGAATAGATTTGGAATGAAGGTTTTTTTTTTTTTTTTTTTAAGATTTATTTATTTATTTATTTACTTTGTACACAATGTTCAGCCTCCATGTATGCCTGCAGGCCAGAAGAGGGCACCAGATCTCATTACAGATGGTTGTGAGCCACCATGTGGTTGCTCGGAATTGAACTCAGGACCTCCGGAAGAGCAGTCAATGCTCTTAACCTCTGAGCCATCTCTCCAGCCCCGAAGGTTTTTTTTTTTAAGTTGTACTTTCAATAATGTTAGTGTAAATAGGTTGAGATAAGTGATTGCTTTTCTCACATGGGCATCTTGTACTCTTGTATAGACGGTAAATGTGGATGTAGTTTTCGAATGATTTGTCTTTGGTAGAAGTGTATTTCCTCATTTCCCTCGTATGTCTTGTCTTTTTTTGTAGTGTTCTACAGGAACATGGGAGGCAGAATGTTGCTATGAGCTTTGTTCCCAGCTAGCATTCCAGAAAATGTCTGTGTGGGGGCCCAGCCTGGCACTGTTAGGGAATAGTGGGGTATTTAAGAGACTCGGTGGCAGGGTTTTAAGTCATTGGAGAATTCCCTTGAAGGAGGTAGAGAGAGTCTAGCCACTTCTTTTCTCTCTTGTTTCCTTGTCATGGATGATTGGTTTTACACTATTATAATGTGATATTTTGAGATAGTTTCCCATGATGTAGTTATTTCTCCATGGGCTGAAGCCTCTGAAACTGTGAACCAACAGAAACCGTTTGTCTTTGTAAGCTGATTTGTCTCAATCATTTATTAGAGTAATGGAATACCAGCTACCACATCAACCATAATTCTATAGTAAATAGGAATGGAAGAAGACATGATGCTAATAGCTTCTCTAAAACAAGAAAATGGAACTGTGAAAGATTAGGAAGAGAGCTACATCAGTAAGGGGTCAACAGGGCCATCATAGGAGAAGTAACGGCTGTAAAAGCTCTGGTGTTGGTAACAGCAGAATGAGGAGGTGGTAAGACAGGATGCATTCCAGGAAAATAAAGGAAGCTCAGAGCAAAAA